>NC_138867.1:0-2400000 GCF_965194805.1 Balaenoptera borealis
TCCTCGAAGCAGGGTGTTCTGCAAATAGCGAACTGCCTCAACCAAGGAACGCCCCAGCTACGACTCCGGGCCCGAGCCTCTTCAAAAGCCTGCAGTGTTAAACGAGGAACTGGGGTTTACTTGCACTCGGAACGCAAGACGACATTCTCCTGGAGGCAGGGTGACTTCAGGCAGGGGGTCCCAGATGGAATGCGAAGCCGAGGGTTATGCTCAGTGCAGCTCAGACTAGGGCAATGAGTCACACTTGCACGGTATCTTGGACCTGCTACAAAGGGGATCGTCGACCTGTGGGAGTGTTGAGGAAATCAAGCTGTCCCAAGAAAGAGTGCACTCTGTTGCCCTACACTCGGCATACACAGAGTGCCTCCGAAGGGCTACGGGCCTGGAGGTGGCTTAGCAGGCCCATGGGGGCCGGAGGGTACTCAGTGTTCTTGCAGAGAATAGGGTGCCCACGCGGGGCTCCAAGATGTCCTGGAAAGCGTACTGACGTTAAAATAATGCAGAGCAATGGCTACGGCCTCCTGGAAACTGCTGCACGCGTCCGCTTCTGCATGGCATTCAGGGCCTTACCTCGAGACAACTGCTCACGCTGAGTGTCCCGTTAGCGACACAGCATGGTAGGATGCTGACTTTGTCCTCGAGAAGAGTGACTTCAGGTACGAGGTGCTCGAAGAATTCTAAGCAGAGTGTTTTATCATGGCAGCTCACACGGGGGCCGTGACGAACACATCCATGGCACGTCGCACTGGGTAGAAATGTGGTCCTTAGGCTGTTCCGGTGCTCTGAAAATGTAGCTCTCCTTAAGGAACGAGCAGTGTGTTGCCCATCACTTGGCATACACAGAGGGCCTCCGAGGGACTGACCTTTGGGCCTCGATGTTGCTCAGCAGGCCCACAGGGCTCTGGAGGTACTCACTGATCTTGGAAGGAAAATGATGCACACCCGAGGGGCCTAGGAGTCTTGAAAAGTGTACTTCCTTTAAAATAAAGCAGAACAGGGGCTTCCCTGGTGGCGCACTGGTTGAGAATCTGCCTGCCAATGCAGGGTACACGGGTTCCAGCCCTGGTCTTGGGAGGATCCCACAGGCCGCGGAACAACTGGGCCCGTGAGCCACAACTACTGAGCCTGCGCCTCTGGAGCCTGTGCTCCGCAACAAGAGAGGCCGCAATAGCGAGAGGCCTACGCACGGCGATGAAGAGTGGCCCCCACTTACCGCAACTGGAGAGAGCCCTAGCACAGAAACGAAGACCCAACATAGCAATCAATCAATCAATCAATAAATCTTAAAAAAACAATAAAAATTTAAAAAAATAAACTAAAATAAAGCAGAACAGCGACTAGGACCTCATGGAAAGGTCTGCACAGCTAGCTTTCTGCGCGGCTACTCAGGGACTTACCTCGAGGCCTGTACTCACCTTGAGTATCCCTTTAACTCTAGAGCGTGGCAGGATGAGCTCCACCCCGGCCATCGAAGCACCCGGCTTACCTAGACAAAACTCATTTTCTTCCCAGAGCCATGCCTACAGTGGCTAGTGGCCTGTCAACAGCAGTCAATTTCAAGTAGCTTCAAGGCAGCATGAATGGAGCTTTCAAAATGGGAAAGCAAGGCTAGTTCCATCAGGCCCCATTTCCATGGGCACACGCAGTATACATCCCTGTGCTTTCTAACAAGTCCAAAGAGACACAGGTTACCCAGTGGTTCCTTCCCTGAATCAACTTCTCGAAGCAGGGTGTTCTGCAAATAGTGAACTTCCTCAACCAAGGAATGCGCCAGCTAAGCCTCCGGGCCCATGGCTCTTCAAAAGCCTGCAGTGTTACCCGAGGAACTGGGCTTTAGTTTCAGTCGGAACGCAAGCTGACATTCTCCTGGACGCAGGGTCACTTCAGGCAGGGTGTCCCAGATGGAATGCGAATCCGAGAGTTATTCTCAGTGCAGCTCAGACTAGGGCAATGAGTCACACTTGCAAGGTATGTTGGACCTGCTACAAAGCGGTTTGTCGACCTGGGGGAGTGTTGAAGAAATCAAGCTGTCCCAAGAAAGAGTGCAGTCTGTTGCCCTACACTCGGCATACACAGAGTGCCTCCGAAGGGCTACGGGCCTGGATGTGGCTTAGCAGGCCCATGGGGGCCTGAGGGTACTCAGTGTTTTTGCAGGGAATAGGGTGCCTACACGGGGTTCCTAGATGTCCTGCAAAGCGTACTGACGTTAAAACAATGCAGAGGAGTGGCTACGGCCTCATGGAAAATGCTGCATGCGTCCGCTTCTGCATGGCACTTCAGGGCCTTACCTTGAGGCACGTGCTCTCACTGAATGTCCCGTTAGCGACACAGCATGGTAGGATGCTGACTTTCTCCTCGAGCAGAATGACTTCAGGTACGAGGTCCTCGAATAATTCTAAGCGGGGTGTTTTCTCATGGCACCTCAGACGGGGGCCATGACGAACATTTCCATGGCATGTCGCACTGGCTAGATGTGTTGTCCTGAGGCTTTTCCAGTGCTCTGGAAATGTAGCTCCCTTTAAGAAACGTGCAGGGTGTTGCCCATCACTCGGCATACACAGAAGGCCTCCGAGGGACCGACCTTTGGGCCTCGATGTGGCTCAGCAGGCCCTCAGGGGTCTGGAAGTACTCACTGATATTGGAAGGAAAATGATGCACACCCGAGGGGCCTAGGAGTCTTGAAAAGTGTACTTCCTTTAAAATAAAGCAGAACAGGGGCTTCTCTGGTGGCGCACTGGTTGAGAATCTGCCTGCCAACGCAGGGTACACGGGTTCAAGCTCTGGTGTTGGGAGGATCCCACAGGCCGCGGAGCAACTGGGCCCGTGAGCCACAACTACTGAGCCTGCGCCTCTGGAGCCTGTGCTCCACAACAAGAGAGGCCGAGATAGTGAGAGTCCTACGCACGGCGATGAAGAGTGGCCCCCACTTACCGCAACTGGAGAGAGCCCTAGCACAGAAACGAAGACCCAACACAGCAATCAATCAATCAATCAATAAATCTTAAAAAAACAATAAAAATTTAAAAAAATAAACTAAAATAAAGCAGAACAGCGACTAGGACCTCATGGAAAGGTCTGCACAGCTACCTTTCTGCGCGGCTACTCAGGGCCTTACCTCGAGGCCAGTACTCACGTTGAGTTTCCCTTTAGCTCTAGAGCGTGGCAGGATGAGCTCCACCCCGGCCATCGAAGCACCCGGCTTACCTAGAGAAAACTCATTTTCTTCCCAGAGCCATGCCTACAGTGGCTAGTGGCCTGTCAACAGCAGTCAATTTCAAGTAGCTTCAAGGCAGCATGAATGGAGCTTTCAAAATGGGAAAGCAAGGCTAGTTCCATCAGGCCCCCATTTCCATGGGCACATGCAGCATACATCCCTGTGCTTTCTAACAAGTCCAAAGAGACACAGGTTACCCAGTGGTTCCTTCCCTGAATCAACTCCTCGAAGCAGGGTGTTCTGCAAATAGCGAACTGCCTCAACCAAGGAATGCCTCTGCTAAGCCTCCGGTCCCGTGGCTCTTCAAAAGCCTGCAGTGTTACACGAGGAACTGGGCTTTAGTTGCAGTCGGAACGCAAGCCGACATTCTCCTGGAGGCAGGGTGACTTCAGACAGGGGGTCCCAGATGGAATGCGAAGCCGAGGGTTATTCTCAGTGCAGCTCAGACTAGGGCAATGAGTCACACTTGCACGGTATCTTGGACCTGCTACAAAGGGGATCGTCGACCTGTGGGAGTGCTGAGGAAATCAAGCTGTCCCAAGAAAGACTGCAGTCTGTTGCCCTACACTCGGCATACACAGAGTGCCTCCGAAGGGCTACGGGCCTGGATGTGGCTTAGCAGGCCCATGGGGGCCTGAGGGTACTCAGTGTTCTTGCAGCGAATAGGGTGCCCACGCGGGGTTCTAAGATGTCCTGCAAAGCGTACTGACATTAAAACAATGCAGAGCAGCGACTACGGCCTCATGGAAAATGCTGCACGCCTCCGCTTCTGCATGGCAATTCAGAGCCTTACCTCGAGACAACTGCTCACACTGAGTGTTCCGTTAGCGCCACAGCATGGTAGGATGCTGACTTTCTCCTCGAGCAGAGTGACTTCAGGAACGAGGTCCTCGAAGAATCCTAAGCAGAGTGTGTTCTCATGGCAGCTCAGAAGGGGGCTGTGACGAACACTTCCATGACACGTCGCACTGGCTAGAAATGTGGTCCTGAGGCTGCTCCAGTCCTCTGGAAATGTAGCTCTCCTTAAGGAACGTGCAGGGTTTTGCCCATCACTCGGCATACACAGAGGGCCTCCGAGGGACCGACCTTAGGGCCTCGATGTTGCTCAGCAGGCCCACAGGGGTCTGGAGGCACTCACTGATATTGGAGGGAAAATGATGCACACCCGAGGGGCCTAGGAGTCCTGAAAAGGGTACTTCCTTTAAAATAAAGCAGAACAGGGGCTTCCCTGGTGGCGCACTGGTTGAGAATCTGTCTGCCAATGCAGGGTACACGGGTTCGAGCCCTGGTCTGGGAGGATCCCACAGACCGCGGAGCAACTGGGCCCTTGAGCCACAACTACTGAGCCTGCGCCTCTGGAGCCTGTGCTCCACAACAAGAGAGGCCGCCATAGTGAGAGGCCTACGCACCGTGATGAAGAGTGGCCCCACTTACCGCAACTGGAGAACGCCCTAGCACAGAAACGTAGACCCAACATAGCAATCAATCAATCAATAAATCAATCTTAAAAAAACAATAAAAATTAAAAAATAAAGCAGAACAGCGACTAAGACCTCATGGTAAGAGCTGCATGCCTACCTTTCTGCGCGGCTACTCAGGGACTTACCTCGAGGCCAGTACTCACCTTGAGTATCCCTTTAGCTCTAGAGCGTGGCAGGATGAGCTCCACCCCGGCCATCGAAGCACCCGGCTTACCTAGAGAAAACTCATTTTCTTCCCACAGCCATGCCTACAGTGGCTAGTGGCCTGTCAACAGCAGTCAATTTCAAGTAGTTTCAAGGCAGCATGAATGGAGCTTTCAAAATGGGAAAGCAAGGCTAGTTCCATCAGGCCCCATTTCCATGGGCACACGCAGCATACATCCCTGTGCTTTCTAACAAGTCCAAAGAGACACAGGTTACCCAGTGGTTCCTTCCCTGAATCAACTTCTCGAAGCAGGGTGTTCTGCAAATAGTGAACTTCCTCAACCAAGGAATGCGCCAGCTAAGCCTCCAGGCCCATGGCTCTTCAAAAGCCTGCAGTGTTACCCGAGGAACTGGGCTTTAGTTTCATTCGGAACGCAAGCCGACATTCTCCTGGACGCAGGGTCACTTCAGGCAGGGGGTCAGAGATGGAATGCGAAGCCGAGGGTTATTCTCAGTGCAGCTCAGACTAGGGCAATGAGTCACACTTGCAAGGTATGTTGGACCTGCTACAAAGCGGTTCGTCGACCTGGGGGAGTGTTGAGGAAATCAAGCTGTCCCAAGAAAGAGTGCAGTCTGTTGCCCTACACTCGGCATACACAGAGTGCCTCCGAAGGGCTACGGGCCTGGATGTGGCTTAGCAGGCCCATGGGGGCCTGAGGGTACTCAGTGTTCTTGCAGGGAATAGGGTGCCCACACGGGGTTCCTAGATGTCCTGCAAAGCATACTGACGTTAAAACAATGCAGAGCAGCGACTACGGCCTCATGGAAAATGCTGCACGCCTCTGCTTCTGCATGGCACTTCAGGGCCTTACCTTGAGGCATGTGCTCTCGCTGAATGTCCCATTAGCGACACAGCATGGTAGGATGCTGACTTTCTCCTCGAGCAGAATGACTTCAGGTACGAGGTCCTCGAATAATTCTAAGCGGGGTGTTTTCTCATGGCACCTCAGACGGGGGCCATGACGAACATTTCCATGGCATGTCGCACTGGCTAGATGTGTTGTCCTGAGGCTTTTCCAGTGCTCTGGAAATGTAGCTCCCTTTAAGAAACGTGCAGGGTGTTGCCCATCACTCGGCATACACAGAAGGCCTCCGAGGGACCGACCTTTGGGCCTCGATGTGGCTCAGCAGGCCCACAGGGGTCTGGAAGTACTCACTGATATTGGAAGGAAAATGATGCACACCCGAGGGGCCTAGGAGTCTTGAAAAGTGTACTTCTTTTAAAATAAAGCAGAACAGGGGCTTCTCTGGTGGCGCACTGGTTGAGAATCTGCCTGCCAACGCAGGGTACACGGGTTCGAGCCCTGGTCTTGGGAGGATCCCACAGGCCGCGGAGCAACTGGGCCCGTGAGCCACAACTACTGAGCCTGCGCCTCTGGAGCCTGTGCTCCACAACAAGAGAGGCCGCGATAGTGAGAGTCCTACGCACGGCGATGAAGAGTGGCCCCCACTTACCGCAACTGGAGAGAGCCCTAGCACAGAAACGAAGACCCAACATAGCAATCAATCAATCAATCAATAAACCTTAAAAAAACAATAAAAAATAAAAAAAATAAACTAAAACAAAGCAGAACAGCGACTAAGACCTCATGGAAAGAGCTGCATGCCTACCTTTCTGCGTGGCTACTCAGGGACTTACCTCGAGGCCAGTACTCAGGTTGAGTTTCCTTTAGCTCTAGAGCGTGGCAGGATGAGCTCCACCCCGGCCATCGAAGCACCCGGCTTACCTAGAGAGAACTCATTTTCTTCCCACAGCCATGCCTACAGTGGCTAGTGGCCTGTCAACAGCAGTCAATTTCAAGTAGCTTCAAGGCAGCATGAATGGAGCTTTCAAAATGGGAAAGCAAGGCTAGTTCCATCAGGCCCCATTTCCATGGGCACACGCAGCATACATCCCTGTGCTTTCTAACAAGTCCAAAGAGACACAGGTTACCCAGTGGTTCCTTCCCTGAATCAACTCCTCGAAGCAGGGTGTTCTGCAAATAGCGAACTGCCTCAACCAAGGAACGCCCCAGCTACGACTCCGGGACCGTGGCTCTTCAAAAGCCTGCAGTGTTAAACGAGGAACTGGGGTTTACTTGCACTCGGAACGCAAGACGACATTCTCCTGGAGGCAGGGTGACTTCAGGCAGGGGGTCCCAGATGGAATGCGAAGCCGAGGGTTATGCTCAGTGCAGCTCAGACTAGGGCAATGAGTCACACTTGCACGGTATCTTGGACCTGCTACAAAGGGGATCGTCGACCTGTGGGAGTGTTGAGGAAATCAAGCTGTCCCAAGAAAGAGTGCACTCTGTTGCCCTACACTCGGCATACACAGAGTGCCTCCGAAGGGCTACGGGCCTGGATGTGGCTTAGCAGGCCCATGGGGGCCGGAGGGTACTCAGTGTTCTTGCAGAGAATAGGGTGCCCACGCGGGGCTCCAAGATGTCCTGGAAAGCGTACTGACGTTAAAATAATGCAGAGCAATGGCTACGGCCTCCTGGAAACTGCTGCACGCGTCCGCTTCTGCATGGCATTCAGGGCCTTACCTCGAGATAACTGCTCACGTTGAGTGTCCCGTTAGCGACACAGCATGGTAGGATGCTGACTTTGTCCTCGAGAAGAGTGACTTCAGGTACGAGGTGCTCGAAGAATTCTGAGCAGAGTGTTTTATCATGGCAGCTCACACAGGGGCCGTGACGAACACATCCATGGCACGTCGCACTGGGTAGAAATGTGGTCCTGAGGCTGTTCCGGTGCTCTGAAAATGTAGCTCTCCTTAAGGAACGAGCAGTGTGTTGCCCATCACTTGGCATACACAGAGGGCCTCCGAGGGACTGACCTTTGGGCCTCGATGTTGCTCAGCAGGCCCACAGGGCTCTGGAGGTACTCACTGATCTTGGAAGGAAAATGATGCACACCCGAGGGGCCTAGGAGTCTTGAAAAGTGTACTTCCTTTAAAATAAAGCAGAACAGGGGCTTCCCTGGTGGCGCACTGGTTGAGAATCTGCCTGCCAATGCAGGGTACACGGGTTCCAGCCCTGGTCTTGGGAGGATCCCACAGGCCGCGGAACAACTGGGCCCGTGAGCCACAACTACTGAGCCTGCGCCTCTGGAGCCTGTGCTCCGCAACAAGAGAGGCCGCGATAGCGAGACGCCTACGCACGGCGATGAAGAGTGGCCCCCACTTACCGCAACTGGAGAGAGCCCTAGCACAGAAACGAAGACCCAACATAGCAATCAATCAATCAATCAATAAATCTTAAAAAAACAATAAAAATTTAAAAAAATAAACTAAAATAAAGCAGAACAGCGACTAGGACCTCATGGAAAGGTCTGCACAGCTAGCTTTCTGCGCGGCTACTCAGGGACTTACCTCGAGGCCAGTACTCACCTTGAGTATCCCTTTAGCTCTAGAGCGTGGCAGGATGAGCTCCACCCCGGCCATCGAAGCACCCGGCTTACCTAGAGAAAACTCATTTTCTTCCCAGAGCCATGCCTACAGTGGCTAGTGGCCTGTCAACAGCAGTCAATTTCAAGTAGCTTCAAGGCAGCATGAATGGAGCTTTCAAAATGGGAAAGCAAGGCTAGTTCCATCAGGCCCCATTTCCACGGGCACACGCAGCATACATCCCTGTGCTTTCTAACAAGTCCAAAGAGACACAGGTTACCCAGTGGTTCCTTCCCTGAATCAACTCCTCGAAGCAGGGTGTTCTGCAAATAGCGAACTGCCTCAACCAAGGAATGCCCCAGCTACGACTCCGCGCCCGAGCCTCTTCAAAAGCCTGCAGTGTTAAACGAGGAACTGGGGTTTACTTGCACTCGGAACGCAAGCCGACATTCTCCTGGAGGCAGGGTGACTTCAGACAGGGGGTCCCAGATGGAATGCGAAGCCGAGAGTTATTCTCAGTGCAGCTCAGACTAGGGCAATGAGTCACACTTGCAAGGTATGTTGGACCTGCTACAAAGCGGTTCGTCGACCTGGGGGAGTGTTGAAGAAATCAAGCTGTCCCAAGAAAGAGTGCAGTCTGTTGCCCTACACTCGGCATACACAGAGTGCCTCCGAAGGGCTACGGGCCTGGATGTGGCTTAGCAGGCCCATGGGGGCCTGAGGGTACTCAGTGTTTTTGCAGGGAATAGGGTGCCTACACGGGGTTCCTAGAGGTCCTGCAAAGCGTACTGACGTTAAAACAATGCAGAGGAGTGGCTACGGCCTCATGGAAAATGCTGCACGCGTCCGCTTCTGCATGGCACTTCAGGGCCTTACCTTGAGGCACGTGCTCTCGCTGAATGTCCCGTTAGCGACACAGCATGGTAGGATGCTGACTTTCTCCTCGAGCAGAATGACTTCAGGTACGAGGTCCTCGAATAATTCTAAGCGGGGTGTTTTCTCATGGCACCTCAGACGGGGGCCATGACGAACATTTCCATGGCATGTCGCACTGGCTAGATGTGTTGTCCTGAGGCTTTTCCAGTGCTCTGGAAATGTAGCTCCCTTTAAGAAACGTGCAGGGTGTTGCCCATCACTCGGCATACACAGAAGGCCTCCGAGGGACCGACCTTTGGGCCTCGATGTGGCTCAGCAGGCCCTCAGGGGTCTGGAAGTACTCACTGATATTGGAAGGAAAATGATGCACACCCGAGGGGCCTAGGAGTCTTGAAAAGTGTACTTCTTTTAAAATAAAGCAGAACAGGGGCTTCTCTGGTGGCGCACTGGTTGAGAATCTGCCTGCCAACGCAGGGTACACGGGTTCAAGCCCTGGTGTTGGGAGGATCCCACAGGCCGCAGAGCAACTGGGCCCGTGAGCCACAACTACTGAGCCTGCGCCTCTGGAGCCTGTGCTCCACAACAAGAGAGGCCGCGATAGTGAGAGTCCTACGCACGGCGATGAAGAGTGGCCCCCACTTACCGCAACTGGAGAGAGCCCTAGCACAGAAACGAAGACCCAACATAGCAATCAATCAATCAATCAATAAACCTTAAAAAAACAATAAAAAATTAAAAAAATAAACTAAAATAAAGCAGAACAGCGACTAAGACCTCATGGAAAGAGCTGCATGCCTACCTTTCTGCGTGGCTACTCAGGGACTTACCTCGAGGCCAGTACTCAGGTTGAGTTTCCTTTAGCTCTAGAGCGTGGCAGGATGAGCTCCACCCCGGCCATCGAAGCACCCGGCTTACCTAGAGAAAACTCATTTTCTTCCCAGAGCCATGCCTACAGTGGCTAGTGGCCTGTCAACAGCAGTCAATTTCAAGTAGCTTCAAGGCAGCATGAATGGAGCTTTCAAAATGGGAAAGCAAGGCTAGTTCCATCAGGCCCCATTTCCACGGGCACACGCAGCATACATCCCTGTGCTTCCTAACAAGTCCAAAGAGACACAGGTTACCCAGTGGTTCCTTCCCTGAATCAACTCCTCGAAGCAGGGTGTTCTGCAAATAGCGAACTGCCTCAACCAAGGAACGCCCCAGCTACGACTCCGGGCCCGAGCCTCTTCAAAAGCCTGCAGTGTTAAACGAGGAACTGGGGTTTACTTGCACTCGGAACGCAAGACGACATTCTCCTGGAGGCAGGGTGACTTCAGGCAGGGGGTCCCAGATGGAATGCGAAGCCGAGGGTTATGCTCAGTGCAGCTCAGACTAGGGCAATGAGTCACACTTGCACGGTATCTTGGACCTGCTACAAAGGGGATCGTCGACCTGTGGGAGTGTTGAGGAAATCAAGCTGTCCCAAGAAAGAGTGCACTCTGTTGCCCTACACTCGGCATACACAGAGTGCCTCCGAAGGGCTACGGGCCTGGATGTGGCTTAGCAGGCCCATGGGGGCCGGAGGGTACTCAGTGTTCTTGCAGAGAATAGGGTGCCCACGCGGGGCTCCAAGATGTCCTGGAAAGCGTACTGACGTTAAAATAATGCAGAGCAATGGCTACGGCCTCCTGGAAACTGCTGCACGCGTCCGCTTCTGCATGGCATTCAGGGCCTTACCTCGAGATAACTGCTCACGTTGAGTGTCCCGTTAGCGACACAGCATGGTAGGATGCTGACTTTGTCCTCGAGAAGAGTGACTTCAGGTACGAGGTGCTCGAAGAATTCTGAGCAGAGTGTTTTATCATGGCAGCTCACACGGGGGCCGTGACGAACACATCCATGGCACGTCGCACTGGGTAGAAATGTGGTCCTGAGGCTGTTCCGGTGCTCTGAAAATGTAGCTCTCCTTAAGGAACGAGCAGTGTGTTGCCCATCACTTGGCATACACAGAGGGCCTCCGAGGGACTGACCTTTGGGCCTCGATGTTGCTCAGCAGGCCCACAGGGCTCTGGAGGTACTCACTGATCTTGGAAGGAAAATGATGCACACCCGAGGGGCCTAGGAGTCTTGAAAAGTGTACTTCCTTTAAAATAAAGCAGAACAGGGGCTTCCCTGGTGGCGCACTGGTTGAGAATCTGCCTGCCAATGCAGGGTACACGGGTTCCAGCCCTGGTCTTGGGAGGATCCCACAGGCCGCGGAACAACTGGGCCCGTGAGCCACAACTACTGAGCCTGCGCCTCTGGAGCCTGTGCTCCGCAACAAGAGAGGCCGCAATAGCGAGAGGCCTACGCACGGCGATGAAGAGTGGCCCCCACTTACCGCAACTGGAGAGAGCCCTAGCACAGAAACGAAGACCCAACATAGCAATCAATCAATCAATCAATAAATCTTAAAAAAACAATAAAAATTTAAAAAAATAAACTAAAATAAAGCAGAACAGCGACTAGGACCTCATGGAAAGGTCTGCACAGCTACCTTTCTGCGCGGCTACTCAGGGCCTTACCTCGAGGCCAGTACTCACGTTGAGTTTCCCTTTAGCTCTAGAGCGTGGCAGGATGAGCTCCACCCCGGCCATCGAAGCACCCGGCTTACCTAGAGAAAACTCATTTTCTTCCCAGAGCCATGCCTACAGTGGCTAGTGGCCTGTCAACAGCAGTCAATTTCAAGTAGCTTCAAGGCAGCATGAATGGAGCTTTCAAAATGGGAAAGCAAGGCTAGTTCCATCAGGCCCCCATTTCCATGGGCACATGCAGCATACATCCCTGTGCTTTCTAACAAGTCCAAAGAGACACAGGTTACCCAGTGGTTCCTTCCCTGAATCAACTCCTCGAAGCAGGGTGTTCTGCAAATAGCGAACTGCCTCAACCAAGGAATGCCTCTGCTAAGCCTCCGGTCCCGTGGCTCTTCAAAAGCCTGCAGTGTTACACGAGGAACTGGGCTTTAGTTGCAGTCGGAACGCAAGCCGACATTCTCCTGGAGGCAGGGTGACTTCAGACAGGGGGTCCCAGATGGAATGCGAAGCCGAGGGTTATTCTCAGTGCAGCTCAGACTAGGGCAATGAGTCACACTTGCACGGTATCTTGGACCTGCTACAAAGGGGATCGTCGACCTGTGGGAGTGCTGAGGAAATCAAGCTGTCCCAAGAAAGATTGCAGTCTGTTGCCCTACACTCGGCATACACAGAGTGCCTCCGAAGGGCTACGGGCCTGGATGTGGCTTAGCAGGCCCATGGGGGCCTGAGGGTACTCAGTGTTCTTGCAGCGAATAGGGTGCCCACGCGGGGTTCTAAGATGTCCTGCAAAGCGTACTGACATTAAAACAATGCAGAGCAGCGACTACGGCCTCATGGAAAATGCTGCACGCCTCCGCTTCTGCATGGCAATTCAGAGCCTTACCTCGAGACAACTGCTCACACTGAGTGTTCCGTTAGCGCCACAGCATGGTAGGATGCTGACTTTCTCCTCGAGCAGAGTGACTTCAGGAACGAGGTCCTCGAAGAATCCTAAGCAGAGTGTGTTCTCATGGCAGCTCAGAAGGGGGCTGTGACGAACACTTCCATGACACGTCGCACTGGCTAGAAATGTGGTCCTGAGGCTGCTCCAGTCCTCTGGAAATGTAGCTCTCCTTAAGGAACGTGCAGGGTTTTCCCCATCACTCGGCATACACAGAGGGCCTCCGAGGGACCGACCTTAGGGCCTCGATGTTGCTCAGCAGGCCCACAGGGGTCTGGAGGCACTCACTGATATTGGAGGGAAAATGATGCACACCCGAGGGGCCTAGGAGTCCTGAAAAGGGTACTTCCTTTAAAATAAAGCAGAACAGGGGCTTCCCTGGTGGCGCACTGGTTGAGAATCTGTCTGCCAATGCAGGGTACACGGGTTCGAGCCCTGGTCTGGGAGGATCCCACAGGCCGCGGAGCAACTGGGCCCTTGAGCCACAACTACTGAGCCTGCGCCTCTGGAGCCTGTGCTCCACAACAAGAGAGGCCGCCATAGTGAGAGGCCTACGCACCGTGATGAAGAGTGGCCCCACTTACCGCAACTGGAGAACGCCCTAGCACAGAAACGTAGACCCAACATAGCAATCAATCAATCAATAAATCAATCTTAAAAAAACAATAAAAATTAAAAAATAAAGCAGAACAGCGACTAAGACCTCATGGTAAGAGCTGCATGCCTACCTTTCTGCGCGGCTACTCAGGGACTTACCTCGAGGCCAGTACTCACCTTGAGTATCCCTTTAGCTCTAGAGCGTGGCAGGATGAGCTCCACCCCGGCCATCGAAGCACCCGGCTTACCTAGAGAAAACTCATTTTCTTCCCACAGCCATGCCTACAGTGGCTAGTGGCCTGTCAACAGCAGTCAATTTCAAGTAGTTTCAAGGCAGCATGAATGGAGCTTTCAAAATGGGAAAGCAAGGCTAGTTCCATCAGGCCCCATTTCCATGGGCACACGCAGCATACATCCCTGTGCTTTCTAACAAGTCCAAAGAGACACAGGTTACCCAGTGGTTCCTTCCCTGAATCAACTTCTCGAAGCAGGGTGTTCTGCAAATAGTGAACTTCCTCAACCAAGGAATGCGCCAGCTAAGCCTCCGGGCCCATGGCTCTTCAAAAGCCTGCAGTGTTACCCGAGGAACTGGGCTTTAGTTTCATTCGGAACGCAAGCCGACATTCTCCTGGACGCAGGGTCACTTCAGGCAGGGGGTCCCAGATGGAATGCGAAGCCGAGGGTTATTCTCAGTGCAGCTCAGACTAGGGCAATGAGTCACACTTGCAAGGTATGTTGGACCTGCTACAAAGCGGTTCGTCGACCTGGGGGAGTGTTGAGGAAATCAAGCTGTCCCAAGAAAGAGTGCAGTCTGTTGCCCTACACTCGGCATACACAGAGTGCCTCCGAAGGGCTACGGGCCTGGATGTGGCTTAGCAGGCCCATGGGGGCCTGAGGGTACTCAGTGTTCTTGCAGGGAATAGGGTGCCCACACGGGGTTCCTATATGTCCTGCAAAGCATACTGACGTTAAAACAATGCAGAGCAGCGACTACGGCCTCATGGAAAATGCTGCACGCCTCTGCTTCTGCATGGCACTTCAGGGCCTTACCTTGAGGCACGTGCTCTCGCTGAATGTCCCATTAGCGACACAGCATGGTAGGATGCTGACTTTCTCCTCGAGCAGAATGACTTCAGGTACGAGGTCCTCGAATAATTCTAAGCGGGGTGTTTTCTCATGGCACCTCAGACGGGGGCCATGACGAACATTTCCATGGCATGTCGCACTGGCTAGATGTGTTGTCCTGAGGCTTTTCCAGTGCTCTGGAAATGTAGCTCCCTTTAAGAAACGTGCAGGGTGTTGCCCATCACTCGGCATACACAGAAGGCCTCCGAGGGACCGACCTTTGGGCCTCGATGTGGCTCAGCAGGCCCACAGGGGTCTGGAAGTACTCACTGATATTGGAAGGAAAATGATGCACACCCGAGGGGCCTAGGAGTCTTGAAAAGTGTACTTCTTTTAAAATAAAGCAGAACAGGGGCTTCTCTGGTGGCGCACTGGTTGAGAATCTGCCTGCCAACGCAGGGTACACGGGTTCGAGCCCTGGTCTTGGGAGGATCCCACAGGCCGCGGAGCAACTGGGCCCGTGAGCCACAACTACTGAGCCTGCGCCTCTGGAGCCTGTGCTCCACAACAAGAGAGGCCGCGATAGTGAGAGTCCTACGCACGGCGATGAAGAGTGGCCCCCACTTACCGCAACTGGAGAGAGCCCTAGCACAGAAACGAAGACCCAACATAGCAATCAATCAATCAATCAATAAACCTTAAAAAAACAATAAAAAATAAAAAAAATAAACTAAAATAAAGCAGAACAGCGACTAAGACCTCATGGAAAGAGCTGCATGCCTACCTTTCTGCGTGGCTACTCAGGGACTTACCTCGAGGCCAGTACTCACCTTGAGTATCCCTTTAGCTCTAGAGCGTGGCAGGATGAGCTCCACCCCGGCCATCGAAGCACCCGGCTTACCTAGAGAA
The DNA here is from genome assembly GCF_965194805.1 of Balaenoptera borealis. Taxonomy (NCBI): domain Eukaryota; kingdom Metazoa; phylum Chordata; class Mammalia; order Artiodactyla; family Balaenopteridae; genus Balaenoptera; species Balaenoptera borealis. The sequence continues at coordinate 15,209 of NC_138867.1, forward strand.
AACTCATTTTCTTCCCAGAGCCATGCCTACAGTGGCTAGTGGCCTGTCAACAGCAGTCAATTTCAAGTAGCTTCAAGGCAGCATGAATGGAGCTTTCAAAATGGGAAAGCAAGGCTAGTTCCATCAGGCCCCATTTCCACGGGCACACGCAGCATACATCCCTGTGCTTTCTAACAAGTCCAAAGAGACACAGGTTACCCAGTGGTTCCTTCCCTGAATCAACTCCTCGAAGCAGGGTGTTCTGCAAATAGCGAACTGCCTCAACCAAGGAATGCCCCAGCTACGACTCCGCGCCCGAGCCTCTTCAAAAGCCTGCAGTGTTAAACGAGGAACTGGGGTTTACTTGCACTCGGAACGCAAGCCGACATTCTCCTGGAGGCAGGGTGACTTCAGACAGGGGGTCCCAGATGGAATGCGAAGCCGAGAGTTATTCTCAGTGCAGCTCAGACTAGGGCAATGAGTCACACTTGCAAGGTATGTTGGACCTGCTACAAAGCGGTTCGTCGACCTGGGGGAGTGTTGAAGAAATCAAGCTGTCCCAAGAAAGAGTGCAGTCTGTTGCCCTACACTCGGCATACACAGAGTGCCTCCGAAGGGCTACGGGCCTGGATGTGGCTTAGCAGGCCCATGGGGGCCTGAGGGTACTCAGTGTTTTTGCAGGGAATAGGGTGCCTACACGGGGTTCCTAGAGGTCCTGCAAAGCGTACTGACGTTAAAACAATGCAGAGGAGTGGCTACGGCCTCATGGAAAATGCTGCACGCGTCCGCTTCTGCATGGCACTTCAGGGCCTTACCTTGAGGCACGTGCTCTCGCTGAATGTCCCGTTAGCGACACAGCATGGTAGGATGCTGACTTTCTCCTCGAGCAGAATGACTTCAGGTACGAGGTCCTCGAATAATTCTAAGCGGGGTGTTTTCTCATGGCACCTCAGACGGGGGCCATGACGAACATTTCCATGGCATGTCGCACTGGCTAGATGTGTTGTCCTGAGGCTTTTCCAGTGCTCTGGAAATGTAGCTCCCTTTAAGAAACGTGCAGGGTGTTGCCCATCACTCGGCATACACAGAAGGCCTCCGAGGGACCGACCTTTGGGCCTCGATGTGGCTCAGCAGGCCCTCAGGGGTCTGGAAGTACTCACTGATATTGGAAGGAAAATGATGCACACCCGAGGGGCCTAGGAGTCTTGAAAAGTGTACTTCTTTTAAAATAAAGCAGAACAGGGGCTTCTCTGGTGGCGCACTGGTTGAGAATCTGCCTGCCAACGCAGGGTACACGGGTTCAAGCCCTGGTGTTGGGAGGATCCCACAGGACGCGGAGCAACTGGGCCCGTGAGCCACAACTACTGAGCCTGCGCCTCTGGAGCCTGTGCTCCACAACAAGAGAGGCCGCGATAGTGAGAGTCCTACGCACGGCGATGAAGAGTGGCCCCCACTTACCGCAACTGGAGAGAGCCCTAGCACAGAAACGAAGACCCAACATAGCAATCAATCAATCAATCAATAAACCTTAAAAAAACAATAAAAAATTAAAAAAATAAACTAAAATAAAGCAGAACAGCGACTAAGACCTCATGGAAAGAGCTGCATGCCTACCTTTCTGCGTGGCTACTCAGGGACTTACCTCGAGGCCAGTACTCAGGTTGAGTTTCCTTTAGCTCTAGAGCGTGGCAGGATGAGCTCCACCCCGGCCATCGAAGCACCCGGCTTACCTAGAGAAAACTCATTTTCTTCCCAGAGCCATGCCTACAGTGGCTAGTGGCCTGTCAACAGCAGTCAATTTCAAGTAGCTTCAAGGCAGCATGAATGGAGCTTTCAAAATGGGAAAGCAAGGCTAGTTCCATCAGGCCCCATTTCCACGGGCACACGCAGCATACATCCCTGTGCTTTCTAACAAGTCCAAAGAGACACAGGTTACCCAGTGGTTCCTTCCCTGAATCAACTCCTCGAAGCAGGGTGTTCTGCAAATAGCGAACTGCCTCAACCAAGGAACGCCCCAGCTACGACTCCGGGCCCGAGCCTCTTCAAAAGCCTGCAGTGTTAAACGAGGAACTGGGGTTTACTTGCACTCGGAACGCAAGACGACATTCTCCTGGAGGCAGGGTGACTTCAGGCAGGGGGTCCCAGATGGAATGCGAAGCCGAGGGTTATGCTCAGTGCAGCTCAGACTAGGGCAATGAGTCACACTTGCACGGTATCTTGGACCTGCTACAAAGGGGATCGTCGACCTGTGGGAGTGTTGAGGAAATCAAGCTGTCCCAAGAAAGAGTGCACTCTGTTGCCCTACACTCGGCATACACAGAGTGCCTCCGAAGGGCTACGGGCCTGGATGTGGCTTAGCAGGCCCATGGGGGCCGGAGGGTACTCAGTGTTCTTGCAGAGAATAGGGTGCCCACGCGGGGCTCCAAGATGTCCTGGAAAGCGTACTGACGTTAAAATAATGCAGAGCAATGGCTACGGCCTCCTGGAAACTGCTGCACGCGTCCGCTTCTGTATGGCAATTCAGGGCCTTACCTCGAGACAACTGCTCACGCTGAGTGTCCCGTTAGCGACACAGCATGGTAGGATGCTGACTTTGTCCTCGAGAAGAGTGACTTCAGGTACGAGGTGCTCGAAGAATTCTAAGCAGAGTGTTTTATCATGGCAGCTCGCACGGGGGCCATAACGAACACATCCATGGCACGTCGCGCTGGGTAGAAATGTGGTCCTGAGGCTGTTCCGGTGCTCTGAAAATGTAGCTCTCCTTAAGGAACGAGCAGTGTGTTGCCCATCACTTGGCATACACAGAGGGCCTCCGAGGGACTGACCTTTGGGCCTCGATGTTGCTCAGCAGGCCCACAGGGCTCTGGAGGTACTCACTGATCTTGGAAGGAAAATGATGCACACCCGAGGGGCCTAGGAGTCTTGAAAAGTGTACTTCCTTTAAAATAAAGCAGAACAGGGGCTTCCCTGGTGGCGCACTGGTTGAGAATCTGCCTGCCAATGCAGGGTACACGGGTTCCAGCCCTGGTCTTGGGAGGATCCCACAGGCCGCGGAGCAACTGGGCCCGTGAGCCACAACTACTGAGCCTGCGCCTCTGGAGCCTGTGCTCCGCAACAAGAGAGGCTGCAATAGCGAGAGGCCTACGCACGGCGATGAAGAGTGGCCCCCACTTACCGCAACTGGAGAGAGCCCTAGCACAGAAACGAAGACCCAACATAGCAATCAATCAATCAATCAATAAATCTTAAAAAAACAATAAAAATTTAAAAAAATAAAATAAAATAAAGCAGAACAGCGACTAGGACCTCATGGAAAGGTCTGCACAGCTACCTTTCTGCGCGGCTACTCAGGGACTAACCTCGAGGCCAGTACTCACGTTGAGTTTCCCTTTAGCTCTAGAGCGTGGCAGGATGAGCTCCACCCCGGCCATCGAAGCACCCGGCTTACCTAGAGAAAACTCATTTTCTTCCCACAGCCATGCCTACAGTGGCTAGTGGCCTGTCAACAGCAGTCAATTTCAAGTAGCTTCAAGGCAGCATGAATGGAGCTTTCAAAATGGGAAAGCAAGGCTAGTTCCATCAGGCCCCCATTTCCATGGGCACACGCAGCATACATCCCTGTGCTTTCTAACAAGTCCAAAGAGACACAGGTTACCCAGTGGTTCCTTCCCTGAATCAACTCCTCGAAGCAGGGTGTTCTGCAAATAGCAAACTGCCTCAACCAAGGAATGCCTCTGCTAAGCCTCCGGTCCCGTGGCTCTTCAAAAGCCTGCAGTGTTACACGAGGAACTGGGCTTTAGTTGCAGTCGGAACGCAAGCCGACATTCTCCTGGAGGCAGGGTGACTTCAGACAGGGGGTCCCAGATGGAATGCGAAGCCGAGGGTTATTCTCAGTGCAGCTCAGACTAGGGCAATGAGTCACACTTGCACGGTATCTTGGACCTGCTACAAAGGGGATCGTCGACCTGTGGGAGTGTTGAGGAAATCAAGCTGTCCCAAGAAAGATTGCAGTCTGTTGCCCTACACTCGGCATACACAGAGTGCCTCCGAAGGGCTACGGGCCTGGATGTGGCTTAGCAGGCCCATGGGGGCCTGAGGGTACTCAGTGTTCTTGCAGCGAATAGGGTGCCCACGCGGGGTTCTAAGATGTCCTGCAAAGCGTACTGACATTAAAACAATGCAGAGCAGCGACTACGGCCTCATGGAAAATGCTGCACGCCTCCGCTTCTGCATGGCAATTCAGAGCCTTACCTCGAGACAACTGCTCACACTGAGTGTTCCGTTAGCGCCACAGCATGGTAGGATGCTGACTTTCTCCTCGAGCAGAGTGACTTCAGGAACGAGGTCCTCGAAGAATCCTAAGCAGAGTGTGTTCTCATGGCAGCTCAGAAGGGGGCCGTGACGAACACTTCCATGACACGTCGCACTGGCTAGAAATGTGGTCCTGAGGCTGCTCCAGTCCTCTGGAAATGTAGCTCTCCTTAAGGAACGTGCAGGGTTTTGCCCATCACTCGGCATACACAGAGGGCCTCCGAGGGACCGACCTTAGGGCCTCGATGTTGCTCAGCAGGCCCACAGGGGTCTGGAGGCACTCACTGATATTGGAGGGAAAATGATGCACACCCGAGGGGCCTAGGAGTCCAGAAAAGGGTACTTCCTTTAAAATAAAGCAGAACAGGGGCTTCCCTGGTGGCGCACTGGTTGAGAATCTGTCTGCCAATGCAGGGTACACGGGTTCGAGCCCTGGTCTGGGAGGATCCCACAGGCCGCGGAGCAACTGGGCCCTTGAGCCACAACTACTGAGCCTGCGCCTCTGGTGCCTGTGCTCCGCAACAAGAGAGGCCGCCATAGTGAGAGGCCTACGCACCGTGATGAAGAGTGGCCCCACTTACCGCAACTGGAGAACGCCCTAGCACAGAAACGTAGACCCAACATAGCAATCAATCAATCAATAAATCAATCTTAAAAAAACAATAAAACTTAAAAAATAAAGCAGAACAGCGACTAAGACCTCATGGTAAGAGCTGCATGCCTACCTTTCTGCGCGGCTACTCAGGGACTTACCTCGAGGCCAGTACTCACGTTGAGTTTCCCTTTAGCTCTAGAGCGTGGCAGGATGAGCTCCACCCCGGCCATCGAAGCACCCGGCTTACATAGAGAACTCATTTTCTTCCCACAGCCATGCCTACAGTGGCTAGTGGCCTGTCAACAGCAGTCAATTTCAAGTAGTTTCAAGGCAGCATGAATGGAGCTTTCAAAATGGGAAAGCAAGGCTAGTTCCATCAGGCCCCATTTCCATGGGCACACGCAGCATACATCCCTGTGCTTTCTAACAAGTCCAAAGAGACACAGGTTACCCAGTGGTTCCTTCCCTGAATCAACTTCTCGAAGCAGGGTGTTCTGCAAATAGTGAACTTCCTCAACCAAGGAATGCGCCAGCTAAGCCTCCGGGCCCATGGCTCTTCAAAAGCCTGCAGTGTTACCCGAGGAACTGGGCTTTAGTTTCATTCGGAACGCAAGCCGACATTCTCCTGGACGCAGGGTCACTTCAGGCAGGGGGTCCCAGATGGAATGCGAAGCCGAGGGTTATTCTCAGTGCAGCTCAGACTAGGGCAATGAGTCACACTTGCAAGGTATGTTGGACCTGCTACAAAGCGGTTCGTCGACCTGGGGGAGTGTTGAGGAAATCAAGCTGTCCCAAGAAAGAGTGCAGTCTGTTGCCCTACACTCGGCATACACAGAGTGCCTCCAAAGGGCTACAGGCCTGGATGTGGCTTAGCAGGCCCATGGGGGCCTGAGGGTACTCAGTGTTCTTGCAGGGAATAGGGTGCCCACACGGGGTTCCTAGATGTCCTGCAAAGCATACTGACGTTAAAACAATGCAGAGCAGCGACTACGGCCTCATGGAAAATGCTGCACGCCTCTGCTTCTGCATGGCACTTCAGGGCCTTACCTTGAGGCACGTGCTCTCGCTGAATGTCCCGTTAGCGACACAGCATGGTAGGATGCTGACTTTCTCCTCGAGCAGAATGACTTCAGGTACGAGGTCCTCGAATAATTCTAAGCGGGGTGTTTTCTCATGGCACCTCAGACGGGGGCCATGACGAACATTTCCATGGCATGTCGCACTGGCTAGATGTGTTGTCCTGAGGCTTTTCCAGTGCTCTGGAAATGTAGCTCCCTTTAAGAAACGTGCAGGGTGTTGCCCATCACTCGGCATACACAGAAGGCCTCCGAGGGACCGACCTTTGGGCCTCGATGTGGCTCAGCAGGCCCACAGGGGTCTGGAAGTACTCACTGATATTGGAAGGAAAATGATGCACACCCGAGGGGCCTAGGAGTCTTGAAAAGTGTACTTCTTTTAAAATAAAGCAGAACAGGGGCTTCTCTGGTGGCGCACTGGTTGAGAATCTGCCTGCCAACGCAGGGTACACGGGTTCGAGCCCTGGTCTTGGGAGGATCCCACAGGCCGCGGAGCAACTGGGCCCGTGAGCCACAACTACTGAGCCTGCGCCTCTGGAGCCTGTGCTCCACAACAAGAGAGGCCGCGATAGTGAGAGTCCTACGCACGGCGATGAAGAGTGGCCCCCACTTACCGCAACTGGAGAGAGCCCTAGCACAGAAACGAAGACCCAACATAGCAATCAATCAATCAATCAATAAACCTTAAAAAAACAATAAAAAATAAAAAAAATAAACTAAAATAAAGCAGAACAGCGACTAAGACCTCATGGAAAGAGCTGCATGCCTACCTTTCTGCGTGGCTACTCAGGGACTTACCTCGAGGCCAGTACTCAGGTTGAGTTTCCTTTAGCTCTAGAGCGTGGCAGGATGAGCTCCACCCCGGCCATCGAAGCACCCGGCTTACCTAGAGAAAACTCATTTTCTTCCCAGAGCCATGCCTACAGTGGCTAGTGGCCTGTCAACAGCAGTCAATTTCAAGTAGCTTCAAGGCAGCATGAATGGAGCTTTCAAAATGGGAAAGCAAGGCTAGTTCCATCAGGCCCCATTTCCACGGGCACACGCAGCATACATCCCTGTGCTTTCTAACAAGTCCAAAGAGACACAGGTTACCCAGTGGTTCCTTCCCTGAATCAACTCCTCGAAGCAGGGTGTTCTTCAAAGAGCGAACTGCCGCAACCAAGGAACGCCCCAGCTACGACTCCGGGCCCGAGCCTCTTCAAAAGCCTGCAGTGTTAAACGAGGAACTGGGGTTTACTTGCACTCGGAACGCAAGCCGACATTCTCCTGGAGGCAGGGTGACTTCAGGCAGGGGGTCCCAGATGGAATGCGAAGCCGAGGGTTATGCTCAGTGCAGCTCAGACTAGGGCAATGAGTCACACTTGCACGGTATCTTGGACCTGCTACAAAGGGGATCGTCGACCTGTGGGAGTGTTGAGGAAATCAAGCTGTCCCAAGAAAGAGTGCACTCTGTTGCCCTACACTCGGCATACACAGAGTGCCTCCGAAGGGCTACGGGCCTGGATGTGGCTTAGCAGGCCCATGGGGGCCGGAGGGTACTCAGTGTTCTTGCAGAGAATAGGGTGCCCACGCGGGGCTCCAAGATGTCCTGGAAAGCGTACTGACGTTAAAATAATGCAGAGCAATGGCTACGGCCTCCTGGAAACTGCTGCACGCGTCCGCTTCTGCATGGCATTCAGGGCCTTACCTCGAGACAACTGCTCACGCTGAGTGTCCCGTTAGCGACACAGCATGGTAGGATGCTGACTTTGTCCTCGAGAAGAGTGACTTCAGGTACGAGGTGCTCGAAGAATTCTGAGCAGAGTGTTTTATCATGGCAGCTCACACGGGGGCCATAACGAACACATCCATGGCACATCGCACTGGGTAGAAATGTGGTCCTGAGGCTGTTCCGGTGCTCTGAAAATGTAGCTCTCCTTAAGGAACGAGCAGTGTGTTGCCCATCACTTGGCATACACAGAGGGCCTCCGAGGGACTGACCTTTGGGCCTCGATGTTGCTCAGCAGGCCCACAGGGCTCTGGAGGTACTCACTGATCTTGGAAGGAAAATGATGCACACCCGAGGGGCCTAGGAGTCTTGAAAAGTGTACTTCCTTTAAAATAAAGCAGAACAGGGGCTTCCCTGGTGGCGCACTGGTTGAGAATCTGCCTGCCAATGCAGGGTACACGGGTTCCAGCCCTGGTCTTGGGAGGATCCCAAAGGCCGCGGAACAACTGGGCCCGTGAGCCACAACTACTGAGCCTGCGCCTCTGGAGCCTGTGCTCCGCAACAAGAGAGGCCGCAATAGCGAGAGGCCTACGCACGGCGATGAAGAGTGGCCCCCACTTACCGCAACTGGAGAGAGCCCTAGCACAGAAACGAAGACCCAACATAGCAATCAATCAATCAATCAATAAATCTTAAAAAAACAATAAAAATTTAAAAAAATAAACTAAAATAAAGCAGAACAGCGACTAGGACCTCATGGAAAGGTCTGCACAGCTAGCTTTCTGCGCGGCTACTCAGGGACTTACCTCGAGGCCAGTACTCACCTTGAGTATCCCTTTAGCTCTAGAGCGTGGCAGGATGAGCTCCACCCCGGCCATCGAAGCACCCGACTTACCTAGACAAAACTCATTTTCTTCCCAGAGCCATGCCTACAGTGGCTAGTGGCCTGTCAACAGCAGTCAATTTCAAGTAGCTTCAAGGCAGCATGAATGGAGCTTTCAAAATGGGAAAGCAAGGCTAGTTCCATCAGGCCCCCATTTCCATGGGCACACGCAGCATACATCCCTGTGCTTTCTAACAAGTCCAAAGAGACACAGGTTACCCAGTGGTTCCTTCCCTGAATCAACTCCTCGAAGCAGGGTGTTCTGCAAATAGTGAACTGCCTCAACCAAGGAATACCTATGCTAAGCCTCCGGTCCCGTGGCTCTTCAAAAGCCTGCAGTGTTACACGAGGAACTGGGCTTTAGTTGCAGTCGGAACGCAAGCCGACATTCTCCTGGAGGCAGGGTGACTTCAGACAGGGGGTCCCAGATGGAATGCGAAGCCGAGGGTTATGCTCAGTGCAGCTCAGACTAGGGCAATGAGTCACACTTGCAAGGTATGTTGGACCTGCTACAAAGCGGTTCGTCGACCTGTGGGAGTGTTGAGGAAATCAAGCTGTCCCAAGAAAGATTGCAGTCTGTTGCCCTACACTCGGCATACACAGAGTGCCTCCGAAGGGCTACGGGCCTGGATGTGGCTTAGCAGGCCCATGGGGGCCTGAGGGTACTCAGTGTTCTTGCAGCGAATAGGGTGCCCACGCGGGGTTCTAAGATGTCCTGCAAAGCGTACTGACATTAAAACAATGCAGAGCAGCGACTACGGCCTCATGGAAAATGCTGCACGCCTCCGCTTCTGCATGGCAATTCAGAGCCTTACCTCGAGACAACTGCTCACACTGAGTGTTCCGTTAGCGCCACAGCATGGTAGGATGCTGACTTTCTCCTCGAGCAGAGTGACTTCAGGAACGAGGTCCTCGAAGAATCCTAAGCAGAGTGTGTTCTCATGGCAGCTCAGAAGGGGGCCGTGACGAACACTTCCATGACACGCCGCACTGGCTAGAAATGTGGTCCTGAGGCTGCTCCAGTCCTCTGGAAGTGTAGCTCTCCTTAAGGAACGTGCAGGGTTTTGCCCATCACTCGGCATACACAGAGGGCCTCCGAGGGACCGACCTTAGGGCCTCGATGTTGCTCAGCAGGCCCACAGGGGTCTGGAGGCACTCACTGATCTTGGAGGGAAAATGATGCACACCCGAGGGGCCTAGGAGTCCTGAAAAGGGTACTTCCTTTAAAATAAAGCAGAACAGGGGCTTCCCTGGTGGCGCACTGGTTGAGAATCTGTCTGCCAATGCAGGGTACACGGGTTCGATCCCTGGTCTGGGAGGATCCCACAGGCCGCGGAGCAACTGGGCCCTTGAGCCACAACTACTGAGCCTGCGCCTCTGGAGCCTGTGCTCCGCAACAAGAGAGGCCGCCATAGTGAGCGGCCTACGCACCGTGATGAAGAGTGGCCCCACTTACCGCAACTGGAGAAAGCCCTAGCACAGAAACGTAGACCCAACATAGCAATCAATCAATCAATAAATCAATCTTAAAAAAACAATAAAAATTAAAAAATAAAGCAGAACAGCGACTAAGACCTCATGGTAAGAGCTGCATGCCTACCTTTCTGCGCGGCTACTCAGGGCCTTACCTCGAGGCCAGTACTCACCTTGAGTTTCCCTTTAGCTCTAGAGCGTGGCAGGATGAGCACCACCCCGGCCATCGAAGCACCCGGCTTACCTAGAGAAAACTCATTTTCTTCCCAGAACCATGCCTACAGTGGCTAGTGGCCTGTCAACAGCAGTCAATTTCAAGTAGCTTCAAGGCAGCATGAATGGAGCTTTCAAAATGGGAAAGCAAGGCTAGTTCCATCAGGCCCCATTTCTATGGGCACACGCAGCATACATCCCTGTGCTTTCTAACAAGTCCAAAGAGACACAGGTTACCCAGTGGTTCCTTCCCTGAATCAACTTCTCGAAGCAGGGTGTTCTGCAAATAGTGAACTTCCTCAACCAAGGAACGCGCCAGCTAAGCCTCCGGGCCCATGGCTCTTCAAAAGCCTGCACTGTTACCCGAGGAACTGGGCTTTAGTTTCAGTCGGAACGCAAGCCGACATTCTCCTGGAGGCAGGGTCACTTCAGGCAGGGGGTCCCAGATGGAATGCGAAGCCGAGGGTTATTCTCAGTGCAGCTCAGACTAGGGCAATGTGTCACACTTGCAAGGTATGTTGGACCTGCTACAAAGCGGTTCGTCGACCTGGGGGAGTGTTGAGGAAATCAAGCTGTCCCAAGAAAGAGTGCAGTCTGTTGCCCTACACTCGGCATACACAGAGTGCCTCCGAAGGGCTATGGGCCTGGATGTGTCTTAGGAGGCCCATGGGGGCCTGAGGGTACTCAGTGTTCTTGCAGGGAATAGGGTGCCCACACGGGGTTCCTAGATGTCCTGCAAAGCGTACTGACGTTAAAACAATGCAGAGGAGCGGCTACGGCCTCATGGAAAATGCTGCACGCCTCTGCTTCTGCATGGCACTTCAGGGCCTTACCTTGAGGCACGTGCTCTCGCTGAATGTCCCGTTAGCGACACAGCATGGTAGGATGCTGACTTTCTCCTCGAGCAGAATGACTTCAGGTACGAGGTCCTCGAATAATTCTAAGCGGGGTGTTTTCTCATGGCACCTCAGACGGGGGCCATGACGAACATTTCCATGGCATGTCGCACTGGCTAGATGTGTTGTCCTGAGGCTTTTCCAGTGCTCTGGAAATGTAGCTCCCTTTAAGAAACGTGCAGGGTGTTGCCCATCACTCGGCATACACAGAAGGCCTCCGAGGGACCGACCTTTGGGCCTCGATGTGGCTCAGCATGCCCACAGGGGTCTGGAAGTACCCACTGATATTGGAAGGAAAATGATGCACACCCGAGGGGCCTAGGAGTCTTGAAAAGTGTACTTCTTTTAAAATAAAGCAGAACAGGGGCTTCTCTGGTGGCGCACTGGTTGAGAATCTGCCTGCCAACACAGAGTACACGGGTTCAAGCCCTGGTGTTGGGAGGATCCCACAGGCCGCGGAGCAACTGGGCCCGTGAGCCACAACTACTGAGCCTGCGCCTCTGGAGCCTGTGCTCCACAACAAGAGAGGCCGCGATAGTGAGAGTCCTACGCACGGCGATGAAGAGTGGCCCCCACTTACCGCAACTGGAGAGAGCCCTAGCACAGAAACGAAGACCCAACATAGCAATCAATCAATCAATCAATAAACCTTAAAAAAACAATAAAAATTAAAAAAATAAACTAAAATAAAGCAGAACAGCGACTAAGACCTCATGGAAAGAGCTGCATGCCTACCTTTCTGCGTGGCTACTCAGGGACTTACCTCGAGGCCAGTACTCAGGTTGAGTTTCCTTTAGCTCTAGAGCGTGGCAGGATGAGCTCCACCCCGGCCATCGAAGCACCCGGCTTACCTAGAGAAAACTCATTTTCTTCCCAGAGCCATGCCTACAGTGGCTAGTGGCCTGTCAACAGCAGTCAATTTCAAGTAGCTTCAAGGCAGCATGAATGGAGCTTTCAAAATGGGAAAGCAAGGCTAGTTCCATCAGGCCCCATTTCCACGGGCACACGCAGCATACATCCCTGTGCTTTCTAACAAGTCCAAAGAGACACAGGTTACCCAGTGGTTCCTTCCCTGAATCAACTCCTCGAAGCAGGGTGTTCTGCAAATAGCGAACTGCCTCAACCAAGGAACGCCCCAGCTACGACTCCGGGCCCGAGCCTCTTCAAAAGCCTGCAGTGTTAAACGAGGAACTGGGGTTTACTTGCACTCGGAACGCAAGACGACATTCTCCTGGAGGCAGGGTGACTTCAGGCAGGGGGTCCCAGATGGAATGCGAAGCCGAGGGTTATGCTCAGTGCAGCTCAGACTAGGGCAATGAGTCACACTTGCACGGTATCTTGGACCTGCTACAAAGGGGATCGTCGACCTGTGGGAGTGTTGAGGAAATCAAGCTGTCCCAAGAAAGAGTGCACTCTGTTGCCCTACACTCGGCATACACAGAGTGCCTCCGAAGGGCTACGGGCCTGGATGTGGCTTAGCAGGCCCATGGGGGCCGGAGGGTACTCAGTGTTCTTGCAGAGAATAGGGTGCCCACGCGGGGCTCCAAGATGTCCTGGAAAGCGTACTGACGTTAAAATAATGCAGAGCAATGGCTACGGCCTCCTGGAAACTGCTGCACGCGTCCGCTTCTGTATGGCAATTCAGGGCCTTACCTCGAGACAACTGCTCACGCTGAGTGTCCCGTTAGCGACACAGCATGGTAGGATGCTGACTTTGTCCTCGAGAAGAGTGACTTCAGGTACGAGGTGCTCGAAGAATTCTAAGCAGAGTGTTTTATCATGGCAGCTCGCACGGGGGCCATAACGAACACATCCATGGCACGTCGCGCTGGGTAGAAATGTGGTCCTGAGGCTGTTCCGGTGCTCTGAAAATGTAGCTCTCCTTAAGGAACGAGCAGTGTGTTGCCCATCACTTGGCATACACAGAGGGCCTCCGAGGGACTGACCTTTGGGCCTCGATGTTGCTCAGCAGGCCCACAGGGCTCTGGAGGTACTCACTGATCTTGGAAGGAAAATGATGCACACCCGAGGGGCCTAGGAGTCTTGAAAAGTGTACTTCCTTTAAAATAAAGCAGAACAGGGGCTTCCCTGGTGGCGCACTGGTTGAGAATCTGCCTGCCAATGCAGGGTACACGGGTTCCAGCCCTGGTCTTGGGAGGATCCCACAGGCCGCGGAGCAACTGGGCCCGTGAGCCACAACTACTGAGCCTGCGCCTCTGGAGCCTGTGCTCCGCAACAAGAGAGGCTGCAATAGCGAGAGGCCTACGCACGGCGATGAAGAGTGGCCCCCACTTACCGCAACTGGAGAGAGCCCTAGCACAGAAACGAAGACCCAACATAGCAATCAATCAATCAATCAATAAATCTTAAAAAAACAATAAAAATTTAAAAAAATAAAATAAAATAAAGCAGAACAGCGACTAGGACCTCATGGAAAGGTCTGCACAGCTACCTTTCTGCGCGGCTACTCAGGGACTAACCTCGAGGCCAGTACTCACGTTGAGTTTCCCTTTAGCTCTAGAGCGTGGCAGGATGAGCTCCACCCCGGCCATCGAAGCACCCGGCTTACCTAGAGAAAACTCATTTTCTTCCCACAGCCATGCCTACAGTGGCTAGTGGCCTGTCAACAGCAGTCAATTTCAAGTAGCTTCAAGGCAGCATGAATGGAGCTTTCAAAATGGGAAAGCAAGGCTAGTTCCATCAGGCCCCCATTTCCATGGGCACACGCAGCATACATCCCTGTGCTTTCTAACAAGTCCAAAGAGACACAGGTTACCCAGTGGTTCCTTCCCTGAATCAACTCCTCGAAGCAGGGTGTTCTGCAAATAGCAAACTGCCTCAACCAAGGAATGCCTCTGCTAAGCCTCCGGTCCCGTGGCTCTTCAAAAGCCTGCAGTGTTACACGAGGAACTGGGCTTTAGTTGCAGTCGGAACGCAAGCCGACATTCTCCTGGAGGCAGGGTGACTTCAGACAGGGGGTCCCAGATGGAATGCGAAGCCGAGGGTTATTCTCAGTGCAGCTCAGACTAGGGCAATGAGTCACACTTGCACGGTATCTTGGACCTGCTACAAAGGGGATCGTCGACCTGTGGGAGTGTTGAGGAAATCAAGCTGTCCCAAGAAAGATTGCAGTCTGTTGCCCTACACTCGGCATACACAGAGTGCCTCCGAAGGGCTACGGGCCTGGATGTGGCTTAGCAGGCCCATGGGGGCCGGAGGGTACTCAGTGTTCTTGCAGCGAATAGGGTGCCCACGCGGGGTTCTAAGATGTCCTGCAAAGCGTACTGACATTAAAACAATGCAGAGCAGCGACTACGGCCTCATGGAAAATGCTGCACGCCTCCGCTTCTGCATGGCAATTCAGAGCCTTACCTCGAGACAACTGCTCACACTGAGTGTTCCGTTAGCGCCACAGCATGGTAGGATGCTGACTTTCTCCTCGAGCAGAGTGACTTCAGGAACGAGGTCCTCGAAGAATCCTAAGCAGAGTGTGTTCTCATGGCAGCTCAGAAGGGGGCCGTGACGAACACTTCCATGACACGTCGCACTGGCTAGAAATGTGGTCCTGAGGCTGCTCCAGTCCTCTGGAAATGTAGCTCTCCTTAAGGAACGTGCAGGGTTTTGCCCATCACTCGGCATACACAGAGGGCCTCCGAGGGACCGACCTTAGGGCCTCGATGTTGCTCAGCAGGCCCACAGGGGTCTGGAGGCACTCACTGATCTTGGAGGGAAAATGATGCACACCCGAGGGGCCTAGGAGTCCTGAAAAGGGTACTTCCTTTAAAATAAAGCAGAACAGGGGCTTCCCTGGTGGCGCACTGGTTGAGAATCTGTCTGCCAATGCAGGGTACACGGGTTCGAGCCCTGGTCTGGGAGGATCCCACAGGCCGCGGAGCAACTGGGCCCGTGAGCCACAACTACTGAGCCTGCGCCTCTGGAGCCTGTGCTCCGCAACAAGAGAGGCCACCATAGTGAGAGGCCTACGCACCGTGATGAAGAGTGGCCCCACTTACCGCAACTGGAGAAAGCCCTAGCACAGAAACGTAGACCCAACATAGCAATCAATCAATCAATAAATCAATCTTAAAAAAACAATAAAAATTAAAAAATAAAGCAGAACAGCGACTAAGACCTCATGGTAAGAGCTGCATGCCTACCTTTCTGCGCGGCTACTCAGGGCCTTACCTCGAGGCCAGTACTCACCTTGAGTTTCCCTTTAGCTCTAGAGCGTGGCAGGATGAGCACCACCCCGGCCATCGAAGCACCCGGCTTACCTAGAGAAAACTCATTTTCTTCCCAGAGCCATGCCTACAGTGGCTAGTGGCCTGTCAACAGCAGTCAATTTCAAGTAGCTTCAAGGCAGCATGAATGGAGCTTTCAAAATGGGAAAGCAAGGCTAGTTCCATCAGGCCCCATTTCCATGGGCACACGCAGCATACATCCCTGTGCTTTCTAACAAGTCCAAAGAGACACAGGTTACCCAGTGGTTCCTTCCCTGAATCAACTTCTCGAAGCAGGGTGTTCTGCAAATAGTGGACTTCCTCAACCAAGGAACGCGCCAGCTAAGCCTCCGGGCCCATGGCTCTTCAAAAGCCTGCACTGTTACCCGAGGAACTGGGCTTTAGTTTCAGTCGGAACGCAAGCCGACATTCTCCTGGAGGCAGGGTCACTTCAGGCAGGGGGTCCCAGATGGAATGCGAAGCCGAGGGTTATTCTCAGTGCAGCTCAGACTAGGGCAATGAGTCACACTTGCAAGGTATGTTGGACCTGCTACAAAGCGGTTCGTCGACCTGGGGGAGTGTTGAGGAAATCAAGCTGTCCCAAGAAAGAGTGCAGTCTGTTGCCCTACACTCGGCATACACAGAGTGCCTCCGAAGGGCTACGGGCCTGGATGTGGCTTAGCAGGCCCATGGGGGCCTGAGGGTACTCAGTGTTCTTGCAGGGAATAGGGTGCCCACACGGGGTTCCTAGATGTCCTGCAAAGCGTACTGACGTTAAAACAATGCAGAGGAGCGGCTACGGCCTCATGGAAAATGCTGCACGCCTCTGCTTCTGCATGGCACTTCAGGGCCTTACCTTGAGGCACGTGCTCTCGCTGAATGTCCCGTTAGCGACACAGCATGGTAGGATGCTGACTTTCTCCTCGAGCAGAATGACTTCAGGTACGAGGTCCTCGAATAATTCTAAGCAGGGTGTTTTCTCATGGCACCTCAGACGGGGGCCATGACGAACATTTCCATGGCATGTCGCACTGGCTAGATGTGTTGTCCTGAGGCTTTTCCAGTGCTCTGGAAATGTAGCTCCCTTTAAGAAACGTGCAGGGTGTTGCCCATCACTCGGCATACACTGAGGGCCTCCGAGGGACCGACCTTTGGGCCTCGATGTGGCTCAGCAGGCCCACAGGGGTCTGGAAGTACTCACTGATATTGGAAGGAAAATGATGCACACCCGAGGGGCCTAGGAGTCTTGAAAAGTGTACTTCTTTTAAAATAAAGCAGAACAGGGGCTTCTCTGGTGGCGCACTGGTTGAGAATCTGCCTGCCAACGCAGGGTACACGGGTTCGAGCCCTGGTCTTGGGAGGATCCCACAGGCCGCGGAGCAACTGGGCCCGTGAGCCACAACTACTGAGCCTGCGCCTCTGGAGCCTGTGCTCCACAACAAGAGAGGCTGCGATAGTGAGAGTCCTACGCACGGCGATGAAGAGTGGCCCACACTTACCGCAACTGGAGAGAGCGTTGGCACAGAAACGAAGACCCAACATAGCAATCAATCAATCAATCAATCAATAAACCTTAAAAAAACAATAAAAAATAAAAAAAATAAACTAAAATAAAGCAGAACATCGACTAAGACCTCATGGAAAGAGCTGCATGCCTACCTTTCTGCGTGGCTACTCAGGGACTTACCTCGAGGCCAGTACTCAGGTTGAGTTTCCTTTAGCTCTAGAGCGTGGCAGGATGAGCTCCACCCCGGCCATCGAAGCACCCGGCTTACCTAGAGAAAACTCATTTTCTTCCCAGAGCCATGCCTACAGTGGCTAGTGGCCTGTCAACAGCAGTCAATTTCAACTAGCTTCAAGGCAGCATGAATGGAGCTTTCAAAATGGGAAAGCAAGGCTAGTTCCATCAGGCCCCATTTCCACGGGCACACGCAGCATACATCCCTGTGCTTTCTAACAAGTCCAAAGAGACACAGGTTACCCAGTGGTTCCTTCCCTGAATCAACTCCTCGAAGCAGGGTGTTCTGCAAATAGCGAACTGCCTCAACCAAGGAACGCCCCAGCTACGACTCCGGGCCCGAGCCTCTTCAAAACCCTGCAGTGTTAAACGAGGAACTGGGGTTTACTTGCACTCGGAACGCAAGATGACATTCTCCTGGAGGCAGGGTGACTTCAGGCAGGGGGTCCCAGATGCAATGCGAAGCCGAGGGTTATGCTCAGTGCAGCTCAGACTAGGGCAATGAGTCACACTTGCACGGTATCTTGGACCTGCTACAAAGGGGATCGTCGACCTGTGGGAGTGTTGAGGAAATCAAGCTGTCCCAAGAAAGAGTGCACTCTGTTGCTCTATACTCGGCATACACAGAGTGCCTCCGAAGGGCTACGGGCCTGGATGTGGCTTAGCAGGCCCATGGGGGCCGGAGGGTACTCAGTGTTCTTGCAGAGAATAGGGTGCCCACGCGGGGCTCCAAGATGTCCTGGAAAGCGTACTGACGTTAAAATAATGCAGAGCAATGGCTACGGCCTCCTGGAAACTGCTGCACGCGTCCGCTTCCGTATGGCAATTCAGGGCCTTACCTCGAGACAACTGCTCACGCTGAGTGTCCCGTTAGCGACACAGCATGGTAGGATGCTGACTTTGTCCTCGAGAAGAGTGACTTCAGGTACGAGGTGCTCGAAGAATTCTAAGCAGAGTGTTTTATCATGGCAGCTCACACGGGGGCCATAACGAACACATCCATGGCACGTCGCGCTGGGTAGAAATGTGGTCCTGAGGCTGTTCCAGTGCTCTGAAAATGTAGCTCTCCTTAAGGAACGAGCAGTGTGTTGCCCATCACTTGGCATACACAGAGGGCCTCCGAGGGACTGACCTTTGGGCCTCGATGTTGCTCAGCAGGCCCACAGGGCTCTGGAGGTACTCACTGATCTTGGAAGGAAAATGATGCACACCCGAGGGGCCTAGGAGTCTTGAAAAGTGTACTTCCTTTAAAATAAAGCAGAACAGGGGCTTCCCTGGTGGCGCACTGGTTGAGAATCTGCCTGCCAATGCAGGGTACACGGGTTCCAGCCCTGGTCTTGGGAGTATCCCACAGGCCGCAGAGCAACTGGGCCCGTGAGCCACAACTACTGAGCCTGCGCCTCTGGAGCCTGTGCTCCGCAACAAGAGAGGCCGCAATAGCGAGAGGCCTACGCACGGCGATGAAGAGTGGCCCCCACTTACCGCAACTGGAGAGAGCCCTAGCACAGAAACGAAGACCCAACATAGCAATCAATCAATCAATCAATAAATCTTAAAAAAACAATAAAAATTTAAAAAAATAAACTAAAATAAAGCAGAACAGCGACTAGGACCTCATGGAAAGGTCTGCACAGCTACCTTTCTGCGCGGCTACTCAGGGACTTACCTCGAGGCCAGTACTCACGTTGAGTTTCCCTTTAGCTCTAGAGCGTGGCAGGATGAGCTCCACCCCGGCCATCGAAGCACCCGGCTTACCTAGAGAAAACTCATTTTCTTCCCACAGCCATGCCTACAGTGGCTAGTGGCCTGTCAAAAGCAGTCAATTTCAAGTAGCTTCAAGGCAGCATGAATGGAGCTTTCAAAATGGGAAAGCAAGGCTAGTTCCATCAGGCCCCCATTTCCATGGGCACATGCAGCATACATCCCTGTGCTTTCTAACAAGTCCAAAGAGACACAGGTTACCCAGTGGTTCCTTCCCTGAATCAACTCCTCGAAGCAGGGTGTTCTGCAAATAGCGAACTGCCTCAACCAAGGAATGCCTCTGCTAAGCCTCCGGTCCCGTGGCTCTTCAAAAGCCTGCAGTGTTACACGAGGAACTGGGCTTTAGTTGCAGTCGGAACGCAAGCCGACATTCTCCTGGAGGCAGGGTGACTTCAGACAGGGGGTCCCAGATGGAATGCGAAGCCGAGGGTTATTCTCAGTGCAGCTCAGACTAGGGCAATGAGTCACACTTGCACGGTATCTTGGACCTGCTACAAAGGGGATCGTCGACCTGTGGGAGTGTTGAGGAAATCAAGCTGTCCCAAGAAAGATTGCAGTCTGTTGCCCTACACTCGGCATACACAGAGTGCCTCCGAAGGGCTACGGGCCTGGATGTGGCTTAGCAGGCCCATGGGGGCCTGAGGGTACTCAGTGTTCTTGCAGCGAATAGGGTGCCCACGCGGGGTTCTAAGATGTCCTGCAAAGCGTACTGACATTAAAACAATGCAGAGCAGCGACTACGGCCTCATGGAAAATGCTGCACGCCTCCGCTTCTGCATGGCAATTCAGAGCCTTACCTCGAGACAACTGCTCACACTGAGTGTTCCGTTAGCGCCACAGCATGGTAGGATGCTGACTTTCTCCTCGAGCAGAGTGACTTCAGGAACGAGGTCCTCGAAGAATCCTAAGCAGAGTGTGTTCTCATGGCAGCTCAGAAGGGGGCCGTGACGAACACTTCCATGACACGTCGCACTGGCTAGAAATGTGGTCCTGAGGCTGCTCCAGTCCTCTGGAAATGTAGCTCTCCTTAAGGAACGTGCAGGGTTTTGCCCATCACTCGGCATACACAGAGGGCCTCCGAGGGACCGACCTTAGGGCCTCGATGTTGCTCAGCAGGCCCACAGGGGTCTGGAGGCACTCACTGATATTGGAGGGAAAATGATGCACACCCGAGGGGCCTAGGAGTCCAGAAAAGGGTACTTCCTTTAAAATAAAGCAGAACAGGGGCTTCCCTGGTGGCGCACTGGTTGAGAATCTGTCTGCCAATGCAGGGTACACGGGTTCGAGCCCTGGTCTGGGAGGATCCCACAGGCCGCGGAGCAACTGGGCCCTTGAGCCACAACTACTGAGCCTGCGCCTCTGGTGCCTGTGCTCCGCAACAAGAGAGGCCGCCATAGTGAGAGGCCTACGCACCGTGATGAAGAGTGGCCCCACTTACCGCAACTGGAGAACGCCCTAGCACAGAAACGTAGACCCAACATAGCAATCAATCAATCAATAAATCAATCTTAAAAAAACAATAAAACTTAAAAAATAAAGCAGAACAGCGACTAAGACCTCATGGTAAGAGCTGCATGCCTACCTTTCTGCGCGGCTACTCAGGGACTTACCTCGAGGCCAGTACTCACGTTGAGTTTCCCTTTAGCTCTAGAGCGTGGCAGGATGAGCTCCACCCCGGCCATCGAAGCACCCGGCTTACATAGAGAACTCATTTTCTTCCCACAGCCATGCCTACAGTGGCTAGTGGCCTGTCAACAGCAGTTAATTTCAAGTAGTTTCAAGGCAGCATGAATGGAGCTTTCAAAATGGGAAAGCAAGGCTAGTTCCATCAGGCCCCATTTCCATGGGCACACGCAGCATACATCCCTGTGCTTTCTAACAAGTCCAAAGAGACACAGGTTACCCAGTGGTTCCTTCCCTGAATCAACTTCTCGAAGCAGGGTGTTCTGCAAATAGTGAACTTCCTCAACCAAGGAATGCGCCAGCTAAGCCTCCGGGCCCATGGCTCTTCAAAAGCCTGCAGTGTTACCCGAGGAACTGGGCTTTAGTTTCATTCGGAACGCAAGCCGACATTCTCCTGGACGCAGGGTCACTTCAGGCAGGGGGTCCCAGATGGAATGCGAAGCCGAGGGTTATTCTCAGTGCAGCTCAGACTAGGGCAATGAGTCACACTTGCAAGGTATGTTGGACCTGCTACAAAGCGGTTCGTCGACCTGGGGGAGTGTTGAGGAAATCAAGCTGTCCCAAGAAAGAGTGCAGTCTGTTGCCCTACACTCGGCATACACAGAGTGCCTCCAAAGGGCTACAGGCCTGGATGTGGCTTAGCAGGCCCATGGGGGCCTGAGGGTACTCAGTGTTCTTGCAGGGAATAGGGTGCCCACACGGGGTTCCTAGATGTCCTGCAAAGCATACTGACGTTAAAACAATGCAGAGCAGCGACTACGGCCTCATGGAAAATGCTGCACGCCTCTGCTTCTGCATGGCACTTCAGGGCCTTACCTTGAGGCACGTGCTCTCGCTGAATGTCCCGTTAGCGACACAGCATGGTAGGATGCTGACTTTCTCCTCGAGCAGAATGACTTCAGGTACGAGGTCCTCGAATAATTCTAAGCGGGGTGTTTTCTCATGGCACCTCAGACGGGGGCCATGACGAACATTTCCATGGCATGTCGCACTGGCTAGATGTGTTGTCCTGAGGCTTTTCCAGTGCTCTGGAAATGTAGCTCCCTTTAAGAAACGTGCAGGGTGTTGCCCATCACTCGGCATACACAGAAGGCCTCCGAGGGACCGACCTTTGGGCCTCGATGTGGCTCAGCAGGCCCACAGGGGTCTGGAAGTACTCACTGATATTGGAAGGAAAATGATGCACACCCGAGGGGCCTAGGAGTCTTGAAAAGTGTACTTCTTTTAAAATAAAGCAGAACAGGGGCTTCTCTGGTGGCGCACTGGTTGAGAATCTGCCTGCCAACGCAGGGTACACGGGTTCGAGCCCTGGTCTTGGGAGGATCCCACAGGCCGCGGAGCAACTGGGCCCGTGAGCCACAACTACTGAGCCTGCGCCTCTGGAGCCTGTGCTCCACAACAAGAGAGGCCGCGATAGTGAGAGTCCTACGCACGGCGATGAAGAGTGGCCCCCACTTACCGCAACTGGAGAGAGCCCTAGCACAGAAACGAAGACCCAACATAGCAATCAATCAATCAATCAATAAACCTTAAAAAAACAATAAAAAATAAAAAAAATAAACTAAAATAAAGCAGAACAGCGACTAAGACCTCATGGAAAGAGCTGCATGCCTACCTTTCTGCGTGGCTACTCAGGGACTTACCTCGAGGCCAGTACTCAGGTTGAGTTTCCTTTAGCTCTAGAGCGTGGCAGGATGAGCTCCACCCCGGCCATCGAAGCACCCGGCTTACCTAGAGAAAACTCATTTTCTTCCCAGAGCCATGCCTACAGTGGCTAGTGGCCTGTCAACAGCAGTCAATTTCAAGTAGCTTCAAGGCAGCATGAATGGAGCTTTCAAAATGGGAAAGCAAGGCTAGTTCCATCAGGCCCCATTTCCACGGGCACACGCAGCATACATCCCTGTGCTTTCTAACAAGTCCAAAGAGACACAGGTTACCCAGTGGTTCCTTCCCTGAATCAACTCCTCGAAGCAGGGTGTTCTTCAAAGAGCGAACTGCCGCAACCAAGGAACGCCCCAGCTACGACTCCGGGCCCGAGCCTCTTCAAAAGCCTGCAGTG
Source organism: Balaenoptera borealis (assembly GCF_965194805.1). Lineage (NCBI taxonomy): Eukaryota > Metazoa > Chordata > Mammalia > Artiodactyla > Balaenopteridae > Balaenoptera > Balaenoptera borealis. Next base: position 37,804 of record NC_138867.1, read on the forward strand.
TTAAACGAGGAACTGGGGTTTACTTGCACTCGGAACGCAAGCCGACATTCTCCTGGAGGCAGGGTGACTTCAGGCAGGGGGTCCCAGATGGAATGCGAAGCCGAGGGTTATGCTCAGTGCAGCTCAGACTAGGGCAATGAGTCACACTTGCACGGTATCTTGGACCTGCTACAAAGGGGATCGTCGACCTGTGGGAGTGTTGAGGAAATCAAGCTGTCCCAAGAAAGAGTGCACTCTGTTGCCCTACACTCGGCATACACAGAGTGCCTCCGAAGGGCTACGGGCCTGGATGTGGCTTAGCAGGCCCATGGGGGCCGGAGGGTACTCAGTGTTCTTGCAGAGAATAGGGTGCCCACGCGGGGCTCCAAGATGTCCTGGAAAGCGTACTGACGTTAAAATAATGCAGAGCAATGGCTACGGCCTCCTGGAAACTGCTGCACGCGTCCGCTTCTGCATGGCATTCAGGGCCTTACCTCGAGACAACTGCTCACGCTGAGTGTCCCGTTAGCGACACAGCATGGTAGGATGCTGACTTTGTCCTCGAGAAGAGTGACTTCAGGTACGAGGTGCTCGAAGAATTCTGAGCAGAGTGTTTTATCATGGCAGCTCACACGGGGGCCATAACGAACACATCCATGGCACATCGCACTGGGTAGAAATGTGGTCCTGAGGCTGTTCCGGTGCTCTGAAAATGTAGCTCTCCTTAAGGAACGAGCAGTGTGTTGCCCATCACTTGGCATACACAGAGGGCCTCCGAGGGACTGACCTTTGGGCCTCGATGTTGCTCAGCAGGCCCACAGGGCTCTGGAGGTACTCACTGATCTTGGAAGGAAAATGATGCACACCCGAGGGGCCTAGGAGTCTTGAAAAGTGTACTTCCTTTAAAATAAAGCAGAACAGGGGCTTCCCTGGTGGCGCACTGGTTGAGAATCTGCCTGCCAATGCAGGGTACACGGGTTCCAGCCCTGGTCTTGGGAGGATCCCAAAGGCCGCGGAACAACTGGGCCCGTGAGCCACAACTACTGAGCCTGCGCCTCTGGAGCCTGTGCTCCGCAACAAGAGAGGCCGCAATAGCGAGAGGCCTACGCACGGCGATGAAGAGTGGCCCCCACTTACCGCAACTGGAGAGAGCCCTAGCACAGAAACGAAGACCCAACATAGCAATCAATCAATCAATCAATAAATCTTAAAAAAACAATAAAAATTTAAAAAAATAAACTAAAATAAAGCAGAACAGCGACTAGGACCTCATGGAAAGGTCTGCACAGCTAGCTTTCTGCGCGGCTACTCAGGGACTTACCTCGAGGCCAGTACTCACCTTGAGTATCCCTTTAGCTCTAGAGCGTGGCAGGATGAGCTCCACCCCGGCCATCGAAGCACCCGACTTACCTAGACAAAACTCATTTTCTTCCCAGAGCCATGCCTACAGTGGCTAGTGGCCTGTCAACAGCAGTCAATTTCAAGTAGCTTCAAGGCAGCATGAATGGAGCTTTCAAAATGGGAAAGCAAGGCTAGTTCCATCAGGCCCCCATTTCCATGGGCACACGCAGCATACATCCCTGTGCTTTCTAACAAGTCCAAAGAGACACAGGTTACCCAGTGGTTCCTTCCCTGAATCAACTCCTCGAAGCAGGGTGTTCTGCAAATAGCAAACTGCCTCAACCAAGGAATGCCTCTGCTAAGCCTCCGGTCCCGTGGCTCTTCAAAAGCCTGCAGTGTTACACGAGGAACTGGGCTTTAGTTGCAGTCGGAACGCAAGCCGACATTCTCCTGGAGGCAGGGTGACTTCAGACAGGGGGTCCCAGATGGAATGCAAAGCCGAGGGTTATTCTCAGTGCAGCTCAGACTAGGGCAATGAGTCACACTTGCACGGTATCTTGGACCTGCTACAAAGGGGATCGTCGACCTGTGGGAGTGTTGAGGAAATCAAGCTGTCCCAAGAAAGATTGCAGTCTGTTGCCCTACACTCGGCATACACAGAGTGCCTCCGAAGGGCTACGGGCCTGGATGTGGCTTAGCAGGCCCATGGGGGCCTGAGGGTACTCAGTGTTCTTGCAGCGAATAGGGTGCCCACACGGGGTTCCTAGATGTCCTGCAAAGCGTACTGACATTAAAACAATGCAGAGCAGCGACTACGGCCTCATGGAAAATGCTGCACGCCTCCGCTTCTGCATGGCAATTCAGAGCCTTACCTCGAGACAACTGCTCACACTGAGTGTTCCGTTAGCGCCACAGCATGGTAGGATGCTGACTTTCTCCTCGAGCAGAGTGACTTCAGGAACGAGGTCCTCGAAGAATCCTAAGCAGAGTGTGTTCTCATGGCAGCTCAGAAGGGGGCCGTGACGAACACTTCCATGACACGCCGCACTGGCTAGAAATGTGGTCCTGAGGCTGCTCCAGTCCTCTGGAAGTGTAGCTCTCCTTAAGGAACGTGCAGGGTTTTGCCCATCACTCGGCATACACAGAGGGCCTCCGAGGGACCGACCTTAGGGCCTCGATGTTGCTCAGCAGGCCCACAGGGGTCTGGAGGCACTCACTGATCTTGGAGGGAAAATGATGCACACCCGAGGGGCCTAGGAGTCCTGAAAAGGGTACTTCCTTTAAAATAAAGCAGAACAGGGGCTTCCCTGGTGGCGCACTGGTTGAGAATCTGTCTGCCAATGCAGGGTACACGGGTTCGAGCCCTGGTCTGGGAGGATCCCACAGGCCGCGGAGCAACTGGGCCCTTGAGCCACAACTACTGAGCCTGCGCCTCTGGAGCCTGTGCTCCGCAACAAGAGAGGCCGCCATAGTGAGCGGCCTACGCACCGTGATGAAGAGTGGCCCCACTTACCGCAACTGGAGAAAGCCCTAGCACAGAAACGTAGACCCAACATAGCAATCAATCAATCAATAAATCAATCTTAAAAAAACAATAAAAATTAAAAAATAAAGCAGAACAGCGACTAAGACCTCATGGTAAGAGCTGCATGCCTACCTTTCTGCGCGGCTACTCAGGGCCTTACCTCGAGGCCAGTACTCACCTTGAGTTTCCCTTTAGCTCTAGAGCGTGGCAGGATGAGCACCACCCCGGCCATCGAAGCACCCGGCTTACCTAGAGAAAACTCATTTTCTTCCCAGAACCATGCCTACAGTGGCTAGTGGCCTGTCAACAGCAGTCAATTTCAAGTAGCTTCAAGGCAGCATGAATGGAGCTTTCAAAATGGGAAAGCAAGGCTAGTTCCATCAGGCCCCATTTCTATGGGCACACGCAGCATACATCCCTGTGCTTTCTAACAAGTCCAAAGAGACACAGGTTACCCAGTGGTTCCTTCCCTGAATCAACTTCTCGAAGCAGGGTGTTCTGCAAATAGTGAACTTCCTCAACCAAGGAACGCGCCAGCTAAGCCTCCGGGCCCATGGCTCTTCAAAAGCCTGCACTGTTACCCGAGGAACTGGGCTTTAGTTTCAGTCGGAACGCAAGCCGACATTCTCCTGGAGGCAGGGTCACTTCAGGCAGGGGGTCCCAGATGGAATGCGAAGCCGAGGGTTATTCTCAGTGCAGCTCAGACTAGGGCAATGTGTCACACTTGCAAGGTATGTTGGACCTGCTACAAAGCGGTTCGTCGACCTGGGGGAGTGTTGAGGAAATCAAGCTGTCCCAAGAAAGAGTGCAGTCTGTTGCCCTACACTCGGCATACACAGAGTGCCTCCGAAGGGCTATGGGCCTGGATGTGTCTTAGGAGGCCCATGGGGGCCTGAGGGTACTCAGTGTTCTTGCAGGGAATAGGGTGCCCACACGGGGTTCCTAGATGTCCTGCAAAGCGTACTGACGTTAAAACAATGCAGAGGAGCGGCTACGGCCTCATGGAAAATGCTGCACGCCTCTGCTTCTGCATGGCACTTCAGGGCCTTACCTTGAGGCATGTGCTCTCGCTGAATGTCCCGTTAGCGACACAGCATGGTAGGATGCTGACTTTCTCCTCGAGCAGAATGACTTCAGGTACGAGGTCCTCGAATAATTCTAAGCGGGGTGTTTTCTCATGGCACCTCAGACGGGGGCCATGACGAACATTTCCATGGCATGTCGCACTGGCTAGATGTGTTGTCCTGAGGCTTTTCCAGTGCTCTGGAAATGTAGCTCCCTTTAAGAAACGTGCAGGGTGTTGCCCATCACTCGGCATACACAGAAGGCCTCCGACGGACCGACCTTTGGGCCTCGATGTGGCTCAGCATGCCCACAGGGGTCTGGAAGTACCCACTGATATTGGAAGGAAAATGATGCACACCCGAGGGGCCTAGGAGTCTTGAAAAGTGTACTTCTTTTAAAATAAAGCAGAACAGGGGCTTCTCTGGTGGCGCACTGGTTGAGAATCTGCCTGCCAATGCAGGGTACACGGGTTCCAGCCCTGGTCTTGGGAGGATCCCACAGGCCGCGGAGCAACTGGGCCCGTGAGCCACAACTACTGAGCCTGCGCCTCTGGAGCCTGTGCTCCGCAACAAGAGAGGCTGCAATAGCGAGAGGCCTACGCACGGCGATGAAGAGTGGCCCCCACTTACCGCAACTGGAGAGAGCCCTAGCACAGAAACGAAGACCCAACATAGCAATCAATCAATCAATCAATAAATCTTAAAAAAACAATAAAAATTTAAAAAAATAAACTAAAATAAAGCAGAACAGCGACTAGGACCTCATGGAAAGGTCTGCACAGCTACCTTTCTGCGCGGCTACTCAGGGACTAACCTCGAGGCCAGTACTCACGTTGAGTTTCCCTTTAGCTCTAGAGCGTGGCAGGATGAGCTCCACCCCGGCCATCGAAGCACCCGGCTTACCTAGAGAAAACTCATTTTCTTCCCACAGCCATGCCTACAGTGGCTAGTGGCCTGTCAACAGCAGTCAATTTCAAGTAGCTTCAAGGCAGCATGAATGGAGCTTTCAAAATGGGAAAGCAAGGCTAGTTCCATCAGGCCCCCATTTCCATGGGCACACGCAGCATACATCCCTGTGCTTTCTAACAAGTCCAAAGAGACACAGGTTACCCAGTGGTTCCTTCCCTGAATCAACTCCTCGAAGCAGGGTGTTCTGCAAATAGCAAACTGCCTCAACCAAGGAATGCCTCTGCTAAGCCTCCGGTCCCGTGGCTCTTCAAAAGCCTGCAGTGTTACACGAGGCACTGGGCTTTAGTTGCAGTCGGAACGCAAGCCGACATTCTCCTGGAGGCAGGGTGACTTCAGACAGGGGGTCCCAGATGGAATGCGAAGCCGAGGGTTATTCTCAGTGCAGCTCAGACTAGGGCCATGAGTCACACTTGCACGGTATCTTGGACCTGCTACAAAGGGGATCGTCGACCTGTGGGAGTGTTGAGGAAATCAAGCTGTCCCAAGAAAGAGTGCACTCTGTTGCCCTACACTCGGCATACACAGAGTGCCTCCGAAGGGCTACGGGCCTGGATGTGGCTTAGCAGGCCCATGGGGGCCTGAGGGTACTCAGTGTTCTTGCAGGGAATAGGGTGCCCACGTGAGGCTGCTAGATGTCCTGCAAAGCGTACTGACGTTAAAATAATGCAGAGCAATGGCTACGGCCTCATGGAAAATGCTGCACGCCTCCGCTTCTGCATGGCAATTCAGAGCCTTACCTCGAGACAACTGCTCACGCTGAGTGTCCCGTTAGCGCCACAGCATGGTAGGATGCTGACTTTCTCCTCGAGCAGAGTGACTTCAGGAACGAGGTCCTCGAAGAATCCTAAGCAGAGTGTGTTCTCATGGCAGCTCAGAAGGGGGCCGTGACGAACACTTCCATGACACGCCGCACTGGCTAGAAATGTGGTCCTGAGGCTGCTCCAGTCCTCTGGAAATGTAGCTCTCCTTAAGGAACGTGCAGGGTTTTGCCCATCACTCGGCATACACAGAGGGCCTCCGAGGGACCGACCTTAGGGCCTCGATGTTGCTCAGCAGGCCCACAGGGGTCTGGAGGCACTCACTGATCTTGGAGGGAAAATGATGCACACCCGAGGGGCCTAGGAGTCCTGAAAAGGGTACTTCCTTTAAAATAAAGCAGAACAGGGGCTTCCCTGGTGGCGCACTGGTTGAGAATCTGTCTGCCAATGCAGGGTACACGGGTTCGAGCCCTGGTCTGGGAGGATCCCACAGGCCGCGGAGCAACTGGGCCCGTGAGCCACAACTACTGAGCCTGCGCCTCTGGAGCCTGTGCTCCGCAACAAGAGAGGCCACCATAGTGAGAGGCCTACGCACCGTGATGAAGAGTGGCCCCACTTACCGCAACTGGAGAAAGCCCTAGCACAGAAACGTAGACCCAACATAGCAATCAATCAATCAATAAATCAATCTTAAAAAAACAATAAAAATTAAAAAATAAAGCAGAACAGCGACTAAGACCTCATGGTAAGAGCTGCATGCCTACCTTTCTGCGCGGCTACTCAGGGCCTTACCTCGAGGCCAGTACTCACCTTGAGTTTCCCTTTAGCTCTAGAGCGTGGCAGGATGAGCACCACCCCGGCCATCGAAGCACCCGGCTTACCTAGAGAAAACTCATTTTCTTCCCAGAGCCATGCCTACAGTGGCTAGTGGCCTGTCAACAGCAGTCAATTTCAAGTAGCTTCAAGGCAGCATGAATGGAGCTTTCAAAATGGGAAAGCAAGGCTAGTTCCATCAGGCCCCATTTCCATGGGCACACGCAGCATACATCCCTGTGCTTTCTAACAAGTCCAAAGAGACACAGGTTACCCAGTGGTTCCTTCCCTGAATCAACTTCTCGAAGCAGGGTGTTCTGCAAATAGTGGACTTCCTCAACCAAGGAACGCGCCAGCTAAGCCTCCGGGCCCATGGCTCTTCAAAAGCCTGCACTGTTACCCGAGGAACTGGGCTTTAGTTTCAGTCGGAACGCAAGCCGACATTCTCCTGGAGGCAGGGTCACTTCAGGCAGGGGGTCCCAGATGGAATGCGAAGCCGAGGGTTATTCTCAGTGCAGCTCAGACTAGGGCAATGAGTCACACTTGCAAGGTATGTTGGACCTGCTACAAAGCGGTTCGTCGACCTGGGGGAGTGTTGAGGAAATCAAGCTGTCCCAAGAAAGAGTGCAGTCTGTTGCCCTACACTCGGCATACACAGAGTGCCTCCGAAGGGCTACGGGCCTGGATGTGGCTTAGCAGGCCCATGGGGGCCTGAGGGTACTCAGTGTTCTTGCAGGGAATAGGGTGCCCACACGGGGTTCCTAGATGTCCTGCAAAGCGTACTGACGTTAAAACAATGCAGAGGAGCGGCTACGGCCTCATGGAAAATGCTGCACGCCTCTGCTTCTGCATGGCACTTCAGGGCCTTACCTTGAGGCACGTGCTCTCGCTGAATGTCCCGTTAGCGACACAGCATGGTAGGATGCTGACTTTCTCCTCGAGCAGAATGACTTCAGGTACGAGGTCCTCGAATAATTCTAAGCAGGGTGTTTTCTCATGGCACCTCAGACGGGGGCCATGACAAACATTTCCATGGCATGTCGCACTGGCTAGATGTGTTGTCCTGAGGCTTTTCCAGTGCTCTGGAAATATAGCTCCCTTTAAGAAACGTGCAGGGTGTTGCCCATCACTCGGCATACACTGAGGGCCTCCGAGGGACCGACCTTTGGGCCTCGATGTGGCTCAGCAGGCCCACAGGGGTCTGGAAGTACTCACTGATATTGGAAGGAAAATGATGCACACCCGAGGGGCCTAGGAGTCTTGAAAAGTGTACTTCTTTTAAAATAAAGCAGAACAGGGGCTTCTCTGGTGGCGCACTGGTTGAGAATCTGCCTGCCAACGCAGGGTACACGGGTTCGAGCCCTGGTCTTGGGAGGATCCCACAGGCCGCGGAGCAACTGGGCCCGTGAGCCACAACTACTGAGCCTGCGCCTCTGGAGCCTGTGCTCCACAACAAGAGAGGCTGCGATAGTGAGAGTCCTACGCACGGCGATGAAGAGTGGCCCACACTTACCGCAACTGGAGAGAGCGTTGGCACAGAAACGAAGACCCAACATAGCAATCAATCAATCAATCAATCAATAAACCTTAAAAAAACAATAAAAAATAAAAAAAATAAACTAAAATAAAGCAGAACATCGACTAAGACCTCATGGAAAGAGCTGCATGCCTACCTTTCTGCGTGGCTACTCAGGGACTTACCTCGAGGCCAGTACTCAGGTTGAGTTTCCTTTAGCTCTAGAGCGTGGCAGGATGAGCTCCACCCCGGCCATCGAAGCACCCGGCTTACCTAGAGAAAACTCATTTTCTTCCCAGAGCCATGCCTACAGTGGCTAGTGGCCTGTCAACAGCAGTCAATTTCAACTAGCTTCAAGGCAGCATGAATGGAGCTTTCAAAATGGGAAAGCAAGGCTAGTTCCATCAGGCCCCATTTCCACGGGCACACGCAGCATACATCCCTGTGCTTTCTAACAAGTCCAAAGAGACACAGGTTACCCAGTGGTTCCTTCCCTGAATCAACTCCTCGAAGCAGGGTGTTCTGCAAATAGCGAACTGCCTCAACCAAGGAACGCCCCAGCTACGACTCCGGGCCCGAGCCTCTTCAAAACCCTGCAGTGTTAAACGAGGAACTGGGGTTTACTTGCACTCGGAACGCAAGACGACATTCTCCTGGAGGCAGGGTGACTTCAGGCAGGGGGTCCCAGATGCAATGCGAAGCCGAGGGTTATGCTCAGTGCAGCTCAGACTAGGGCAATGAGTCACACTTGCACGGTATCTTGGACCTGCTACAAAGGGGATCGTCGACCTGTGGGAGTGTTGAGGAAATCAAGCTGTCCCAAGAAAGAGTGCACTCTGTTGCTCTATACTCGGCATACACAGAGTGCCTCCGAAGGGCTACGGGCCTGGATGTGGCTTAGCAGGCCCATGGGGGCCGGAGGGTACTCAGTGTTCTTGCAGAGAATAGGGTGCCCACGCGGGGCTCCAAGATGTCCTGGAAAGCGTACTGACGTTAAAATAATGCAGAGCAATGGCTACGGCCTCCTGGAAACTGCTGCACGCGTCCGCTTCCGTATGGCAATTCAGGGCCTTACCTCGAGACAACTGCTCACGCTGAGTGTCCCGTTAGCGACACAGCATGGTAGGATGCTGACTTTGTCCTCGAGAAGAGTGACTTCAGGTACGAGGTGCTCGAAGAATTCTAAGCAGAGTGTTTTATCATGGCAGCTCACACGGGGGCCATAACGAACACATCCATGGCACGTCGCGCTGGGTAGAAATGTGGTCCTGAGGCTGTTCCAGTGCTCTGAAAATGTAGCTCTCCTTAAGGAACGAGCAGTGTGTTGCCCATCACTTGGCATACACAGAGGGCCTCCGAGGGACTGACCTTTGGGCCTCGATGTTGCTCAGCAGGCCCACAGGGCTCTGGAGGTACTCACTGATCTTGGAAGGAAAATGATGCACACCCGAGGGGCCTAGGAGTCTTGAAAAGTGTACTTCCTTTAAAATAAAGCAGAACAGGGGCTTCCCTGGTGGCGCACTGGTTGAGAATCTGCCTGCCAATGCAGGGTACACGGGTTCCAGCCCTGGTCTTGGGAGTATCCCACAGGCCGCAGAGCAACTGGGCCCGTGAGCCACAACTACTGAGCCTGCGCCTCTGGAGCCTGTGCTCCGCAACAAGAGAGGCCGCAATAGCGAGAGGCCTACGCACGGCGATGAAGAGTGGCCCCCACTTACCGCAACTGGAGAGAGCCCTAGCACAGAAACGAAGACCCAACATAGCAATCAATCAATCAATCAATAAATCTTAAAAAAACAATAAAAATTTAAAAAAATAAACTAAAATAAAGCAGAACAGCGACTAGGACCTCATGGAAAGGTCTGCACAGCTACCTTTCTGCGCGGCTACTCAGGGACTTACCTCGAGGCCAGTACTCACGTTGAGTTTCCCTTTAGCTCTAGAGCGTGGCAGGATGAGCTCCACCCCGGCCATCGAAGCACCCGGCTTACCTAGAGAAAACTCATTTTCTTCCCACAGCCATGCCTACAGTGGCTAGTGGCCTGTCAAAAGCAGTCAATTTCAAGTAGCTTCAAGGCAGCATGAATGGAGCTTTCAAAATGGGAAAGCAAGGCTAGTTCCATCAGGCCCCCATTTCCATGGGCACATGCAGCATACATCCCTGTGCTTTCTAACAAGTCCAAAGAGACACAGGTTACCCAGTGGTTCCTTCCCTGAATCAACTCCTCGAAGCAGGGTGTTCTGCAAATAGCGAACTGCCTCAACCAAGGAATGCCTCTGCTAAGCCTCCGGTCCCGTGGCTCTTCAAAAGCCTGCAGTGTTACACGAGGAACTGGGCTTTAGTTGCAGTCGGAACGCAAGCCGACATTCTCCTGGAGGCAGGGTGACTTCAGACAGGGGGTCCCAGATGGAATGCGAAGCCGAGGGTTATTCTCAGTGCAGCTCAGACTAGGGCAATGAGTCACACTTGCACGGTATCTTGGACCTGCTACAAAGGGGATCGTCGACCTGTGGGAGTGTTGAGGAAATCAAGCTGTCCCAAGAAAGATTGCAGTCTGTTGCCCTACACTCGGCATACACAGAGTGCCTCCGAAGGGCTACGGGCCTGGATGTGGCTTAGCAGGCCCATGGGGGCCTGAGGGTACTCAGTGTTCTTGCAGCGAATAGGGTGCCCACGCGGGGTTCTAAGATGTCCTGCAAAGCGTACTGACATTAAAACAATGCAGAGCAGCGACTACGGCCTCATGGAAAATGCTGCACGCCTCCGCTTCTGCATGGCAATTCAGAGCCTTACCTCGAGACAACTGCTCACACTGAGTGTTCCGTTAGCGCCACAGCATGGTAGGATGCTGACTTTCTCCTCGAGCAGAGTGACTTCAGGAACGAGGTCCTCGAAGAATCCTAAGCAGAGTGTGTTCTCATGGCAGCTCAGAAGGGGGCCGTGACGAACACTTCCATGACACGTCGCATTGGCTAGAAATGTGGTCCTGAGGCTGCTCCAGTCCTCTGGAAATGTAGCTCTCCTTAAGGAACGTGCAGGGTTTTGCCCATCACTCGGCATACACAGAGGGCCTCCGAGGGACCGACCTTAGGGCCTCGATGTTGCTCAGCAGGCCCACAGGGGTCTGGAGGCACTCACTGATATTGGAGGGAAAATGATGCACACCCGAGGGGCCTAGGAGTCCAGAAAAGGGTACTTCCTTTAAAATAAAGCAGAACAGGGGCTTCCCTGGTGGCGCACTGGTTGAGAATCTGTCTGCCAATGCAGGGTACACGGGTTCGAGCCCTGGTCTGGGAGGATCCCACAGGCCGCGGAGCAACTGGGCCCTTGAGCCACAACTACTGAGCCTGCGCCTCTGGTGCCTGTGCTCCGCAACAAGAGAGACCGCCATAGTGAGAGGCCTACGCACCGTGATGAAGAGTGGCCCCACTTACCGCAACTGGAGAACGCCCTAGCACAGAAACGTAGACCCAACATAGCAATCAATCAATCAATAAATCAATCTTAAAAAAACAATAAAACTTAAAAAATAAAGCAGAACAGCGACTAAGACCTCATGGTAAGAGCTGCATGCCTACCTTTCTGCGCGGCTACTCAGGGCCTTACCTCGAGGCCAGTACTCACCTTGAGTTTCCCTTTAGCTCTAGAGCGTGGCAGGATGAGCACCACCCCGGCCATCGAAGCACCCGGCTTACCTAGAGAAAACTCATTTTCTTCCCAGAACCATGCCTACAGTGGCTAGTGGCCTGTCAACAGCAGTCAATTTCAAGTAGCTTCAAGGCAGCATGAATGGAGCTTTCAAAATGGGAAAGCAAGGCTAGTTCCATCAGGCCCCATTTCTATGGGCACACGCAGCATACATCCCTGTGCTTTCTAACAAGTCCAAAGAGACACAGGTTACCCAGTGGTTCCTTCCCTGAATCAACTTCTCGAAGCAGGGTGTTCTGCAAATAGTGAACTTCCTCAACCAAGGAACGCGCCAGCTAAGCCTCCGGGCCCATGGCTCTTCAAAAGCCTGCACTGTTACCCGAGGAACTGGGCTTTAGTTTCAGTCGGAACGCAAGCCGACATTCTCCTGGAGGCAGGGTCACTTCAGGCAGGGGGTCCCAGATGGAATGCGAAGCCGAGGGTTATTCTCAGTGCAGCTCAGACTAGGGCAATGTGTCACACTTGCAAGGTATGTTGGACCTGCTACAAAGCGGTTCGTCGACCTGGGGGAGTGTTGAGGAAATCAAGCTGTCCCAAGAAAGAGTGCAGTCTGTTGCCCTACACTCGGCATACACAGAGTGCCTCCGAAGGGCTATGGGCCTGGATGTGTCTTAGGAGGCCCATGGGGGCCTGAGGGTACTCAGTGTTCTTGCAGGGAATAGGGTGCCCACACGGGGTTCCTAGATGTCCTGCAAAGCGTACTGACGTTAAAACAATGCAGAGGAGCGGCTACGGCCTCATGGAAAATGCTGCACGCCTCTGCTTCTGCATGGCACTTCAGGGCCTTACCTTGAGGCATGTGCTCTCGCTGAATGTCCCGTTAGCGACACAGCATGGTAGGATGCTGACTTTCTCCTCGAGCAGAATGACTTCAGGTACGAGGTCCTCGAATAATTCTAAGCGGGGTGTTTTCTCATGGCACCTCAGACGGGGGCCATGACGAACATTTCCATGGCATGTCGCACTGGCTAGATGTGTTGTCCTGAGGCTTTTCCAGTGCTCTGGAAATGTAGCTCCCTTTAAGAAACGTGCAGGGTGTTGCCCATCACTCGGCATACACAGAAGGCCTCCGAGGGACCGACCTTTGGGCCTCGATGTGGCTCAGCATGCCCACAGGGGTCTGGAAGTACCCACTGATATTGGAAGGAAAATGATGCACACCCGAGGGGCCTAGGAGTCTTGAAAAGTGTACTTCTTTTAAAATAAAGCAGAACAGGGGCTTCTCTGGTGGCGCACTGGTTGAGAATCTGCCTGCCAATGCAGGGTACACGGGTTCCAGCCCTGGTCTTGGGAGGATCCCACAGGCCGCGGAGCAACTGGGCCCGTGAGCCACAACTACTGAGCCTGCGCCTCTGGAGCCTGTGCTCCGCAACAAGAGAGGCTGCAATAGCGAGAGGCCTACGCACGGCGATGAAGAGTGGCCCCCACTTACCGCAACTGGAGAGAGCCCTAGCACAGAAACAAAGACCCAACATAGCAATCAATCAATCAATCAATAAATCTTAAAAAAACAATAAAAATTTAAAAAAATAAAATAAAATAAAGCAGAACAGCGACTAGGACCTCATGGAAAGGTCTGCACAGCTACCTTTCTGCGCGGCTACTCAGGGACTAACCTCGAGGCCAGTACTCACGTTGAGTTTCCCTTTAGCTCTAGAGCGTGGCAGGATGAGCTCCACCCCGGCCATCGAAGCACCCGGCTTACCTAGAGAAAACTCATTTTCTTCCCACAGCCATGCCTACAGTGGCTAGTGGCCTGTCAACAGCAGTCAATTTCAAGTAGCTTCAAGGCAGCATGAATGGAGCTTTCAAAATGGGAAAGCAAGGCTAGTTCCATCAGGCCCCCATTTCCATGGGCACACGCAGCATACATCCCTGTGCTTTCTAACAAGTCCAAAGAGACACAGGTTACCCAGTGGTTCCTTCCCTGAATCAACTCCTCGAAGCAGGGTGTTCTGCAAATAGCAAACTGCCTCAACCAAGGAATGCCTCTGCTAAGCCTCCGGTCCCGTGGCTCTTCAAAAGCCTGCAGTGTTACACGAGGAACTGGGCTTTAGTTGCAGTCGGAACGCAAGCCGACATTCTCCTGGAGGCAGGGTGACTTCAGACAGGGGGTCCCAGATGGAATGCGAAGCCGAGGGTTATTCTCAGTGCAGCTCAGACTAGGGCAATGAGTCACACTTGCACGGTATCTTGGACCTGCTACAAAGGGGATCGTCGACCTGTGGGAGTGTTGAGGAAATCAAGCTGTCCCAAGAAAGATTGCAGTCTGTTGCCCTACACTCGGCATACACAGAGTGCCTCCGAAGGGCTACGGGCCTGGATGTGGCTTAGCAGGCCCATGGGGGCCGGAGGGTACTCAGTGTTCTTGCAGCGAATAGGGTGCCCACGCGGGGTTCTAAGATGTCCTGCAAAGCGTACTGACATTAAAACAATGCAGAGCAGCGACTACGGCCTCATGGAAAATGCTGCACGCCTCCGCTTCTGCATGGCAATTCAGAGCCTTACCTCGAGACAACTGCTCACACTGAGTGTTCCGTTAGCGCCACAGCATGGTAGGATGCTGACTTTCTCCTCGAGCAGAGTGACTTCAGGAACGAGGTCCTCGAAGAATCCTAAGCAGAGTGTGTTCTCATGGCAGCTCAGAAGGGGGCCGTGACGAACACTTCCATGACACGCCGCACTGGCTAGAAATGTGGTCCTGAGGCTGCTCCAGTCCTCTGGAAATGTAGCTCTCCTTAAGGAACGTGCAGGGTTTTGCCCATCACTCGGCATACACAGAGGGCCTCCGAGGGACCGACCTTAGGGCCTCGATGTTGCTCAGCAGGCCCACAGGGGTCTGGAGGCACTCACTGATCTTGGAGGGAAAATGATGCACACCCGAGGGGCCTAGGAGTCCTGAAAAGGGTACTTCCTTTAAAATAAAGCAGAACAGGGGCTTCCCTGGTGGCGCACTGGTTGAGAATCTGTCTGCCAATGCAGGGTACACGGGTTCGAGCCCTGGTCTGGGAGGATCCCACAGGCCGCGGAGCAACTGGGCCCGTGAGCCACAACTACTGAGCCTGCGCCTCTGGAGCCTGTGCTCCGCAACAAGAGAGGCCACCATAGTGAGAGGCCTACGCACCGTGATGAAGAGTGGCCCCACTTACCGCAACTGGAGAAAGCCCTAGCACAGAAACGTAGACCCAACATAGCAATCAATCAATCAATAAATCAATCTTAAAAAAACAATAAAAATTAAAAAATAAAGCAGAACAGCGACTAAGACCTCATGGTAAGAGCTGCATGCCTACCTTTCTGCGCGGCTACTCAGGGCCTTACCTCGAGGCCAGTACTCACCTTGAGTTTCCCTTTAGCTCTAGAGCGTGGCAGGATGAGCACCACCCCGGCCATCGAAGCACCCGGCTTACCTAGAGAAAACTCATTTTCTTCCCAGAGCCATGCCTACAGTGGCTAGTGGCCTGTCAACAGCAGTCAATTTCAAGTAGCTTCAAGGCAGCATGAATGGAGCTTTCAAAATGGGAAAGCAAGGCTAGTTCCATCAGGCCCCATTTCCATGGGCACACGCAGCATACATCCCTGTGCTTTCTAACAAGTCCAAAGAGACACAGGTTACCCAGTGGTTCCTTCCCTGAATCAACTTCTCGAAGCAGGGTGTTCTGCAAATAGTGGACTTCCTCAACCAAGGAACGCGCCAGCTAAGCCTCCGGGCCCATGGCTCTTCAAAAGCCTGCACTGTTACCCGAGGAACTGGGCTTTAGTTTCAGTCGGAACGCAAGCCGACATTCTCCTGGAGGCAGGGTCACTTCAGGCAGGGGGTCCCAGATGGAATGCGAAGCCGAGGGTTATTCTCAGTGCAGCTCAGACTAGGGCAATGAGTCACACTTGCAAGGTATGTTGGACCTGCTACAAAGCGGTTCGTCGACCTGGGGGAGTGTTGAGGAAATCAAGCTGTCCCAAGAAAGAGTGCAGTCTGTTGCCCTACACTCGGCATACACAGAGTGCCTCCGAAGGGCTACGGGCCTGGATGTGGCTTAGCAGGCCCATGGGGGCCTGAGGGTACTCAGTGTTCTTGCAGGGAATAGGGTGCCCACACGGGGTTCCTAGATGTCCTGCAAAGCGTACTGACGTTAAAACAATGCAGAGGAGCGGCTACGGCCTCATGGAAAATGCTGCACGCCTCTGCTTCTGCATGGCACTTCAGGGCCTTACCTTGAGGCACGTGCTCTCGCTGAATGTCCCGTTAGCGACACAGCATGGTAGGATGCTGACTTTCTCCTCGAGCAGAATGACTTCAGGTACGAGGTCCTCGAATAATTCTAAGCAGGGTGTTTTCTCATGGCACCTCAGACGGGGGCCATGACAAACATTTCCATGGCATGTCGCACTGGCTAGATGTGTTGTCCTGAGGCTTTTCCAGTGCTCTGGAAATGTAGCTCCCTTTAAGAAACGTGCAGGGTGTTGCCCATCACTCGGCATACACTGAGGGCCTCCGAGGGACCGACCTTTGGGCCTCGATGTGGCTCAGCAGGCCCACAGGGGTCTGGAAGTACTCACTGATATTGGAAGGAAAATGATGCACACCCGAGGGGCCTAGGAGTCTTGAAAAGTGTACTTCTTTTAAAATAAAGCAGAACAGGGGCTTCTCTGGTGGCGCACTGGTTGAGAATCTGCCTGCCAACGCAGGGTACACGGGTTCGAGCCCTGGTCTTGGGAGGATCCCACAGGCCGCGGAGCAACTGGGCCCGTGAGCCACAACTACTGAGCCTGCGCCTCTGGAGCCTGTGCTCCACATCAAGAGAGGCCGCGATAGTGAGAGTCCTACGCACGGCGATGAAGAGTGGCCCCCACTTACCGCAACTGGAGAGAGCCCTAGCACAGAAACGAAGACCCAACATAGCAATCAATCAATCAATCAATAAACCTTAAAAATACAATAAAAAATAAAAAAAATAAACTAAAATAAAGCAGAACAGCGACTAAGACCTCATGGAAAGAGCTACATGCCTACCTTTCTGCGTGGCTACTCAGGGACTTACTTCGAGGCCAGTACTCAGGTTGAGTTTCCTTTAGCTCTAGAGCGTGGCAGGGTGAGCTCCACCCCGGCCATCGAAGCACCCGGCTTACCTAGAGAAAACTCATTTTCTTCCCAGAGCCATGCCTACAGTGGCTAGTGGCCTGTCAACAGCAGTCAATTTCAAGTAGCTTCAAGGCAGCATGAATGGAGCTTTCAAAATGGGAAAGCAAGGCTAGTTCCATCAGGCCCCATTTCCACGGGCACACGCAGCATACATCCCTGTGCTTTCTAACAAGTCCAAAGAGACACAGGTTACCCAGTGGTTCCTTCCCTGAATCAACTCCTCGAAGCAGGGTGTTCTGCAAATAGCGAACTGCCTCAACCAAGGAACGCCCCAGCTACGACTCCGGGCCCGAGCCTCTTCAAAAGCCTGCAGTGTTAAACGAGGAACTGGGGTTTACTTGCACTCGGAACGAAAGCCGACATTCTCCTGGAGGCAGGGTGACTTCAGACAGAGGGTCCCAGATGGAACGCAAAGCCGAGGGTTATGCTCAGTGCAGCTCAGACTAGGGCAATGAGTCACACTTGCACGGTATCTTGGACCTGCTACAAAGGGGATCGTCGACCTGTGGGAGTGTTGAGGAAATCAAGCTGTCCCAAGAAAGAGTGCACTCTGTTGCCCTACACTCGGCATACACAGAGTGCCTCCGAAGGGCTACGGGCCTGGATGTGGCTTAGCAGGCCCATGGGGGCCGGAGGGTACTCAGTGTTCTTGCAGAGAATAGGGTGCCCACGCGGGGCTCTAAGATGTCCTGGAAAGCGTACTGACGTTAAAATAATGCAGAGCAATGGCTACGGCCTCCTGGAAACTGCTGCACGCGTCCGCTTCTGTATGGCAATTCAGGGCCTTACCTCGAGACAACTGCTCACGCTGAGTGTCCCGTTAGCGACACAGCATGGTAGAATGCTGACTTTGTCCTCGAGAAGAATGACTTCAGGTACGAGGTGCTCGAAGAATTCTAAGCAGAGTGTTTTATCATGGCAGCTCACACGGGGGCCATAACGAACACATCCATGGCACGTCGCGCTGGGTAGAAATGTGGTCCTGAGGCTGTTCCGGTGCTCTGAAAATGTAGCTCTCCTTAAGGAACGAGCAGTGTGTTGCCCATCACTTGGCATACACAGAGGGCCTCCGAGGGACTGACCTTTGGGCCTCGATGTTGCTCAGCAGGCCCACAGGGCTCTGGAGGTACTCACTGATCTTGGAAGGAAAATGATGCACACCCGAGGGGCCTAGGAGTCTTGAAAAGTGTACTTCCTTTAAAATAAAGCAGAACAGGGGCTTCCCTGGTGGCGCACTGGTTGAGAATCTGCCTGCCAATGCAGGGTACACGGGTTCCAGCCCTGGTCTTGGGAGGATCCCACAGGCCACGGAGCAACTGGGCCCGTGAGCCACAACTACTGAGCCTGCGCCTCTGGAGCCTGTGCTCCGCAACAAGAGAGGCCGCAATAGCGAGAGGCCTACGCACGGCGATGAAGAGTGGCCCCCACTTACCGCAACTGGAGAGAGCCCTAGCACAGAAACGAAGACCCAACATAGCAATCAATCAATCAATCAATAAATCTTAAAAAAACAATAAAAATTTAAAAAAATAAACTAAAATAAAGCAGAACAGCGACTAGGACCTCATGGAAAGGTCTGCACAGCTACCTTTCTGCGCGGCTATTCAGGGACTTACCTCGAGGCCAGTACTCACGTTGAGTTTCCCTTTAGCTCTAGAGCGTGGCAGGATGAGCTCCACCCCGGCCATCGAAGCACCCGGCTTACCTAGAGAAAACTCATTTTCTTCCCAGAACCATGCCTACAGTGGCTAGTGGCCTGTCAACAGCAGTCAATTTCAAGTAGCTTCAAGGCAGCATGAATGGAGCTTTCAAAATGGGAAAGCAAGGCTAGTTCCATCAGGCCCCCATTTCCATGGGCACACGCAGCATACATCCCTGTGCTTTCTAACAAGTCCAAAGAGACACAGGTTACCCAGTGGTTCCTTCCCTGAATCAACTCCTTGAAGCAGGGTGTTCTGCAAATAGCGAACTGCCTCAACCAAGGAATGCCTCTGCTAAGCCTCCGGTCCCGTGGCTCTTCAAAAGCCTGCAGTGTTACACGAGGAACTGGGCTTTAGTTGCAGTCGGAACGCAAGCCGACATTCTCCTGGAGGCAGGGTGACTTCAGACAGGGGGTCCCAGATGGAATGCGAAGCCGAGGGTTATTCTCAGTGCAGCTCAGACTAGGGCAATGAGTCACACTTGCACGGTATCTTGGACCTGCTACAAAGGGGATCGTCGACCTGTGGGAGTGTTGAGGAAATCAAGCTGTCCCAAGAAAGATTGCAGCCTGTTGCCCTACACTCGGCATACACAGAGTGCCTCCGAAGGGCTACAGGCCTGGATGTGGCTTAGCAGGCCCGTGGGGGCCTGAGGGTACTCAGTGTTCTTGCAGCGAATAGGGTGCCCACGCGGGGTTCTAAGATGTCCTGCAAAGCGTACTGACATTAAAACAATGCAGAGCAGCGACTACGGCCTCATGGAAAATGCTGCACGCCTCCGCTTCTGCATGGCAATTCAGAGCCTTACCTCGAGACAACTGCTCACACTGAGTGTTCCGTTAGCGCCACAGCATGGTAGGATGCTGACTTTCTCCTCGAGCAGAGTGACTTCAGGAACGAGGTCCTCGAAGAATCCTAAGCAGAGTGTGTTCTCATGGCAGCTCAGAAGGGGGCCGTGACGAACACTTCCATGACACGTCGCACTGGCTAGAAATGTGGTCCTGAGGCTGCTCCAGTCCTCTGGAAATGTAGCTCTCCTTAAGGAACGTGCAGGGTTTTGCCCATCACTCGGCATACACAGAGGGCCTCCGAGGGACCGACCTTAGGGCCTCGATGTTGCTCAGCAGGCCCACAGGGGTCTGGAGGTACTCACTGATCTTGGAGGGAAAATGATGCACACCCGAGGGGCCTAGGAGTCCTGAAAAGGGTACTTCCTTTAAAATAAAGCAGAACAGGGGCTTCCCTGGTGGCGCACTGGTTGAGAATCTGTCTGCCAATGCAGGGTACACGGGTTCGAGCCCTGGTCTGGGAGGATCCCACAGGCCGCGGAGCAACTGGGCCCTTGAGCCACAACTACTGAGCCTGCGCCTCTGGAGCCTGTGCTCCGCAACAAGAGAGGCCGCCATAGTGAGAGGCCTACGCACCGTGATGAAGAGTGGCCCCACTTACCGCAACTGGAGAACGCCCTAGCACAGAAACGTAGACCCAACATAGCAATCAATCAATCAATAAATCAATCTTAAAAAAACAATAAAACTTAAAAAATAAAGCAGAACAGCGACTAAGACCTCATGGTAAGAGCTGCATGCCTACCTTTCTGCGCGGCTACTCAGGGACTTACCTCGAGGCCAGTACTCACCTTGAGTATCCCTTTAGCTCTAGAGCGTGGCAGGATGAGCTCCACCCCGGCCATCGAAGCACCCGGCTTACCTAGAGAAAACTCATTTTCTTCCCAGAGCCATGCCTACAGTGGCTAGTGGCCTGTCAACAGCAGTCAATTTCAAGTAGCTTCAAGGCAGCATGAATGGAGCTTTCAAAATGGGAAAGCAAGGCTAGTTCCATCAGGCCCCATTTCCATGGGCACACGCAGCATACATCCCTGTGCTTTCTAACAAGTCCAAAGAGACACAGGTTACCCAGTGGTTCCTTCCCTGAATCAACTTCTCGAAGCAGGGTGTTCTGCAAATAGTGAACTTCCTCAACCAAGGAATGCGCCAGCTAAGCCTCCGGGCCCATGGCTCTTCAAAAGCCTGCAGTGTTACCCGAGGAACTGGGCTTTAGTTTCAGTCGGAACGCAAGCCGACATTCTCCTGGACGCAGGGTCACTTCAGGCAGGGGGTCCGAGATGGAATGCGAAGCCGAGGGTTATTCTCAGTGCAGCTCAGACTAGGGCAATGAGTCACACTTGCAAGGTATGTTGGACCTGCTACAAAGCGGTTCGTAGACCTGGGGGAGTGTTGAGGAAATCAAGCTGTCCCAAGAAAGAGTGCAGTCTGTTGCCCTACACTCGGCATACACAGAGTGCCTCCGAAGGGCTACGGGCCTGGATGTGGCTTAGCAGGCCCATGGGGGCCTGAGGGTACTCAGTGTTCTTGCAGGGAATAGGGTGCCCACACGGGGTTCCTAGATGTCCTGCAAAGCGTACTGACGTTAAAACAATGCAGAGGAGCGGCTACGGCCTCATGGAAAATGCTGCACGCCTCTGCTTCTGCATGGCACTTCAGGGCCTTACCTTGAGGCACGTGCTCTCGCTGAATGTCCCGTTAGCGACACAGCATGGTAGGATGCTGACTTTCTCCTCGAGCAGAATGACTTCAGGTACGAGGTCCTCGAATAATTCTAAGCGGGGTGTTTTCTCATGGCACCTCAGACGGGGGCCATGACGAACATTTCCATGGCATGTCACACTGGCTAGATGTGTTGTCCTGAGGCTTTTCCAGTGCTCTGGAAATGTAGCTCCCTTTAAGAAACGTGCAGGGTGTTGCCCATCACTCGGCATACACAGAAGGCCTCCGAGGGACCGACCTTTGGGCCTCGATGTGGCTCAGCAGGCCCACAGGGGTCTGGAGGTACTCACTGATATTGGAAGGAAAATGATGCACACCCGAGGGGCCTAGGAGTCTTGAAAAGTGTACTTCTTTTAAAATAAAGCAGAACAGGGGCTTCTCTGGTGGCGCACTGCTTGAGAATCTGCCTGCCAACGCAGGGTACACGGGTTCAAGCCCTGGTCTTGGGAGGATCCCACAGGCCGTGGAGCAACTGGGCCCGTGAGCCACAACTATTGAGCCTGCGCCTCTGGAGCCTGTGCTCCACAACAAGAGAGGCCGCGATAGTGAGAGTCCTACGCACGGCGATGAAGAGTGGCCCACACTTACCGCAACTGGAGAGAGCCCTAGCACAGAAACGAAGACCCAACATAGCAATCAATCAATCAATCAATAAACCTTAAAAAAACAATAAAAAATAAAAAAAATAAACTAGAATAAAGCAGAACAGCGACTAAGACCTCATGGAAAGAGCTGCATGCCTACCTTTCTGCGTGGCTACTCAGGGACTTACCTCGAGGCCAGTACTCAGGTTGAGTTTCCTTTAGCTCTAGAGCGTGGCAGGATGAGCTCCACCCCGGCCATCGAAGCACCCGGCTTACCTAGAGAAAACTCATTTTCTTCCCAGAGCCATGCCTACAGTGGCTAGTGGCCTGTCAACAGCAGTCAATTTCAAGTAGCTTCAAGGCAGCATGAATGGAGCTTTCAAAATGGGAAAGCAAGGCTAGTTCCATCAGGCCCCATTTCCACGGGCACACGCAGCATACATCCCTGTGCTTTCTAACAAGTCCAAAGAGACACAGGTTACCCAGTGGTTCCTTCCCTGAATCAACTCCTCGAAGCAGGGTGTTCTGCAAATAGCGAACTGCCTCAACCAAGGAATGCCCCAGCTACGACTCCGGGCCCGAGCCTCTTCAAAAGCCTGCAGTGTTAAACGAGGAACTGGGGTTTACTTGCACTCGGAACGCAAGACGACATTCTCCTGGAGGCAGGGTGACTTCAGGCAGGGGGTCCCAGATGGAATGCGAAGCCGAGGGTTATGCTCAGTGCAGCTCAGACTAGGGCAATGAGTCACACTTGCACGGTATCTTGGACCTGCCACAAAGGGGATCGTCGACCTGTGGGAGTGTTGAGGAAATCAAGCTGTCCCAAGAAAGATTGCAGCCTGTTGCCCTACACTCGGCATACACAGAGTGCCTCCGAAGGGCTACAGGCCTGGATGTGGCTTAGCAGGCCCATGGGGGCCTGAGGGTACTCAGTGTTCTTGCAGCGAATAGGGTGCCCACGCGGGGTTCTAAGATGTCCTGCAAAGCGTACTGACATTAAAACAATGCAGAGCAGCGACTACGGCCTCATGGAAAATGCTGCACGCCTCCGCTTCTGCATGGCAATTCAGAGCCTTACCTCGAGACAACTGCTCACACTGAGTGTTCCGTTAGCGCCACAGCATGGTAGGATGCTGACTTTCTCCTCGAGCAGAGTGACTTCAGGAACGAGGTCCTCGAAGAATCCTAAGCAGAGTGTGTTCTCATGGCAGCTCAGAAGGGGGCCGTGACGAACACTTCCATGACACGTCGCACTGGCTAGAAATGTGGTCCTGAGGCTGCTCCAGTCCTCTGGAAATGTAGCTCTCCTTAAGGAACGTGCAGGGTTTTGCCCATCACTCGGCATACACAGAGGGCCTCCGAGGGACCGACCTTAGGGCCTCGATGTTGCTCAGCAGGCCCACAGGGGTCTGGAGGCACTCACTGATCTTGGAGGGAAAATGATGCACACCCGAGGGGCCTAGGAGTCCTGAAAAGGGTACTTCCTTTAAAATAAAGCAGAACAGGGGCTTCCCTGGTGGCGCACTGGTTGAGAATCTGTCTGCCAATGCAGGGTACACGGGTTCGAGCCCTGGTCTGGGAGGATCCCACAGGCCGCGGAGCAACTGGGCCCTTGAGCCACAACTACTGAGCCTGCGCCTCTGGAGCCTGTGCTCCGCAACAAGAGAGGCCGCCATAGTGAGAGGCCTACGCACCGTGATGAAGAGTGGCCCCACTTACCGCAACTGGAGAACGCCCTAGCACAGAAACGTAGACCCAACATAGCAATCAATCAATCAATAAATCAATCTTAAAAAAACAATAAAACTTAAAAAATAAAGCAGAACAGCGACTAAGACCTCATGGTAAGAGCTGCATGCCTACCTTTCTGCGCGGCTACTCAGGGACTTACCTCGAGGCCAGTACTCACCTTGAGTATCCCTTTAGCTCTAGAGCGTGGCAGGATGAGCTCCACCCCGGCCATCGAAGCACCCGGCTTACCTAGAGAAAACTCATTTTCTTCCCAGAGCCATGCCTACAGTGGCTAGTGGCCTGTCAACAGCAGTCAATTTCAAGTAGCTTCAAGGCAGCATGAATGGAGCTTTCAAAATGGGAAAGCAAGGCTAGTTCCATCAGGCCCCATTTCCATGGGCACACGCAGCATACATCCCTGTGCTTTCTAACAAGTCCAAAGAGACACAGGTTACCCAGTGGTTCCTTCCCTGAATCAACTTCTCGAAGCAGGGTGTTCTGCAAATAGTGAACTTCCTCAACCAAGGAATGCGCCAGCTAAGCCTCCGGGCCCATGGCTCTTCAAAAGCCTGCAGTGTTACCCGAGGAACTGGGCTTTAGTTTCAGTCGGAACGCAAGCCGACATTCTCCTGGACGCAGGGTCACTTCAGGCAGGGGGTCCGAGATGGAATGCGAAGCCGAGGGTTATTCTCAGTGCAGCTCAGACTAGGGCAATGAGTCACACTTGCAAGGTATGTTGGACCTGCTACAAAGCGGTTCGTAGACCTGGGGGAGTGTTGAGGAAATCAAGCTGTCCCAAGAAAGAGTGCAGTCTGTTGCCCTACACTCGGCATACACAGAGTGCCTCCGAAGGGCTACGGGCCTGGATGTGGCTTAGCAGGCCCATGGGGGCCTGAGGGTACTCAGTGTTCTTGCAGGGAATAGGGTGCCCACACGGGGTTCCTAGATGTCCTGCAAAGCGTACTGACGTTAAAACAATGCAGAGGAGCGGCTACGGCCTCATGGAAAATGCTGCACGCCTCTGCTTCTGCATGGCACTTCAGGGCCTTACCTTGAGGCACGTGCTCTCGCTGAATGTCCCGTTAGCGACACAGCATGGTAGGATGCTGACTTTCTCCTCGAGCAGAATGACTTCAGGTACGAGGTCCTCGAATAATTCTAAGCGGGGTGTTTTCTCATGGCACCTCAGACGGGGGCCATGACGAACATTTCCATGGCATGTCACACTGGCTAGATGTGTTGTCCTGAGGCTTTTCCAGTGCTCTGGAAATGTAGCTCCCTTTAAGAAACGTGCAGGGTGTTGCCCATCACTCGGCATACACAGAAGGCCTCCGAGGGACCGACCTTTGGGCCTCGATGTGGCTCAGCAGGCCCACAGGGGTCTGGAGGTACTCACTGATATTGGAAGGAAAATGATGCACACCCGAGGGGCCTAGGAGTCTTGAAAAGTGTACTTCTTTTAAAATAAAGCAGAACAGGGGCTTCTCTGGTGGCGCACTGCTTGAGAATCTGCCTGCCAACGCAGGGTACACGGGTTCGAGCCCTGGTCTTGGGAGGATCCCACAGGCCGTGGAGCAACTGGGCCCGTGAGCCACAACTATTGAGCCTGCGCCTCTGGAGCCTGTGCTCCACAACAAGAGAGGCCGCGATAGTGAGAGTCCTACGCACGGCGATGAAGAGTGGCCCACACTTACCGCAACTGGAGAGAGCCCTAGCACAGAAACGAAGACCCAACATAGCAATCAATCAATCAATCAATAAACCTTAAAAAAACAATAAAAAATAAAAAAAATAAACTAGAATAAAGCAGAACAGCGACTAAGACCTCATGGAAAGAGC
This sequence comes from Balaenoptera borealis, assembly GCF_965194805.1. Taxonomy (NCBI): domain Eukaryota; kingdom Metazoa; phylum Chordata; class Mammalia; order Artiodactyla; family Balaenopteridae; genus Balaenoptera; species Balaenoptera borealis. The sequence continues at coordinate 63,039 of NC_138867.1, forward strand.
TGCATGCCTACCTTTCTGCGTGGCTACTCAGGGACTTACCTCGAGGCCAGTACTCAGGTTGAGTTTCCTTTAGCTCTAGAGCGTGGCAGGATGAGCTCCACCCCGGCCATCGAAGCACCCGGCTTACCTAGAGAAAACTCATTTTCTTCCCAGAGCCATGCCTACAGTGGCTAGTGGCCTGTCAACAGCAGTCAATTTCAAGTAGCTTCAAGGCAGCATGAATGGAGCTTTCAAAATGGGAAAGCAAGGCTAGTTCCATCAGGCCCCATTTCCACGGGCACACGCAGCATACATCCCTGTGCTTTCTAACAAGTCCAAAGAGACACAGGTTACCCAGTGGTTCCTTCCCTGAATCAACTCCTCGAAGCAGGGTGTTCTGCAAATAGCGAACTGCCTCAACCAAGGAATGCCCCAGCTACGACTCCGGGCCCGAGCCTCTTCAAAAGCCTGCAGTGTTAAACGAGGAACTGGGGTTTACTTGCACTCGGAACGCAAGCCGACATTCTCCTGGAGGCAGGGTGACTTCAGACAGGGGGTCCCAGATGGAATGCGAAGCCGAGGGTTATGCTCAGTGCAGCTCAGACTAGGGCAATGAGTCACACTTGCACGGTATCTTGGACCTGCTACAAAGGGGATCGTCGACCTGTGGGAGTGTTGAGGAAATCAAGCTGTCCCAAGAAAGAGTGCACTCTGTTGCCCTACACTCGGCATACACAGAGTGCCTCCGAAGGGCTACAGGCCTGGATGTGGCTTAGCAGGCCCATGGGGGCCTGAGGGTACTCAGTGTTCTTGCAGAGAATAGGGTGCCCACGCGGGGCTCCAAGATGTCCTGGAAAGCGTACTGACGTTAAAATAATGCAGAGCAATGGCTACGGCCTCCTGGAAACTGCTGCACGCGTCCGCTTCCGTATGGCAATTCAGGGCCTTACCTCGAGACAACTGCTCACGCTGAGTGTCCCGTTAGCGACACAGCATGGTAGGATGCTGACTTTGTCCTCGAGAAGAGTGACTTCAGGTACGAGGTGCTCGAAGAATTCTAAGCAGAGTGTTTTATCATGGCAGCTCACACGGGGGCCATAACGAACACATCCATGGCACGTCGCGCTGGGTAGAAATGTGGTCCTGAGGCTGTTCCAGTGCTCTGAAAATGTAGCTCTCCTTACGGAACGAGCAGTGTGTTGCCCATCACTTGGCATACACAGAGGGCCTCCGAGGGACTGACCTTTGGGCCTCGATGTTGCTCAGCAGGCCCACAGGGCTCTGGAGGTACTCACTGATCTTGGAAGGAAAATGATGCACACCCGAGGGGCCTAGGAGTCCTGAAAAGGGTACTTACTTTAAAATAAAGCAGAACAGGGGTTTCCCTGGTGGCGCACTGGTTGAGAATCTGCCTGCCAATGCAGGGTACACGGGTTCAAGCCCTGGTCTGGGAGGATCCCACAGGCCGCGGAGCAACTGGGCCCGTGAGCCACAACTACTGACCCTGCACCTCTGGAGCCTGTGCTCTGCAACAAGAGAGGCCGCGATAGTGAGAGGCCTACGCACCATGATGAAGAGTGGCCCCCACTTACCGCAACTGGAGAAAGCCCTAGCACAAAAACGAAGACCCAACATAGCAATCAATCAATCAATCAATAAATCTTAAAAAAACAATAAAAAATAAAAAAATAAACTAAAATAAAGCAGAACAGCGACTAAGACCTCATGGAAAGTGCTGCATGCCTCCGTTTCTGCGCGGCTACTCAGGGACTTACCTCGAGGCCAGTACTCACCTTGAGTTTCCCTTTAGCTCTAGAGCGTGGCAGGATGAGCACCACCCCGGCCATCGAAGCACCCGGCTTACCTAGAGAAAACTCATTTTCTTCCCAGAGCCATGCCTACAGTGGCTAGTGGCCTGTCAACAACAGTCAATTTCGAGTAGCTTCAAGGCAGCATGAATGGAGCTTTCAAGATGGGAAAGCAAGGCTAGTTCCATCAGGCACCCATTTCCACGGGCACACACAGCATACTTCCATGTGGTGTCTAACAAGTCCAAAAAGACACAGGTTACCCAGTGGTTCCTTCCCTGAATCAACTCCTCGAAGCAGGGTGTTCTGCAAATAGCGAACTGCCTCAACCAAGGAACGCCCCAGCTAAGCCTCCGGGCCCATGGCTCTTCAAAATCCTGCAGTGTTACCCGAGGAACTGGGCTTTAGTTGCAGTCGAAACACAAGCCGACATTCTCCTGGAGGCAGGGTGACTTCATGCAGGGGGTCCCAGATGGAATGCGAAGCCAAGGGTTATTCTCAGTGCAGCTCAGACTAGGGCAATGAGTCACACTTGCAAGGTATGCTGGACCTGCTAGAAAGGTGTTCGTCGACCTGTGGGAATGTTGAGGAAATCAAGCTGTCCCAAGAAAGAGTGCAGTCTGTTGCCCTACACTCGGCATACACAGAGTGGCTCCGAAGGGCTACGGGCCTGGATGTGGCTTAGCAGGCCCATGGGGGCCGGAGTGTATTCAGTGTTCTTGCAGAGAATAGGGTGCCCACGTGAGGCTCCAAGATGTCCTGGAAAGCGTACTGACGTTAAAATAATGCAGAGCAATGGCTACGGCCTCCTGGAAACTGCTGCACGCCTCCGTTTCTGCATGGCAATTCAGGGCCTTACCTCGAGACAACTGCTCACACTGAGTGTCCCGTTAGCGAAACAGCATGGTAGGTTGCTGACTTTGTCCTCGAGCAGAATGACTTCAGGTACGAGGTCCTCGAAGAATCCTAAGCAGAGTGTTTTATCATGGCAGCTCACACGGGGGCCATAACGAACACATCCATGGCACGTCGCGCTGGGTAGAAATGTGGTCCTGAGGCTGTTCCAGTGCTCGGAAAATGTAGCTCTCCTTAAGGAACGAGCAGGGTGTTGCCCATCACTCGGCATACACAGAGGGCCTCCGAGGGACTGACCTTTGGGCCTCGATGTTGCTCAGCAGGCCCACAGGGCTCTGGAGGTACTCACTGATCTTGGAAGGAAAATGATGCACACCCGAGGGGCCTAGGAGTCTTGAAAAGTGTACTTCCTTTAAAATAAAGCAGAACAGGGGCTTCCCTGGTGGCGCACTGGTTGAGAATCTGCCTGCCAATGCATCGGAAACGGATTCGAGCCCTGGTCTGGGAGGATCCCACATGCCGCGGAGCAACTGGGCCCGTGAGACACAACTACTAAGCCTGCGCGTCTGGAGCCTGTGCTCTGCAACTAGAGAGGCCACGATAGTGAGAGGCCCGCGCACCGCGATGACGAGTGGCCCCCACTTGCCGTAACTGGAGACAGCCCTAGCAAAGAAACAAAGAGCCCACATAGCAATCAATCAATCAATCAATAAAACTTAAGAAGATAATAAAAAATTAAAAAATAAAATAACATAAACCAGAAAAGTGACTAAGACCTCATGGAAAGAGCTGCGTGCCTCCCTTTCTGCACGGCTACTCAGGGCCTTACCTCGAGGCCAGTACTCACGGTGAATTTCCCTTTACCTCTAGAGCGTGGCAGGATGAGCTCCACCCCGGTCATGGAAGCACCCGGCTTAGCAAGAGAATATTCATTTTCTTCCCAGAGCCATGCCTACAGTGGCTAGTGGCCTGTCTACAGCAGTCAGTTTCAAGTAGCTTCAAGGCAGCATGAATGGAGCTTTCAAAATGGGAAAGCAAGGCTAGTTCCATCAGACCCCCATTTCCATGTGAACACGCAGAATACATACCTGTGCGTTCTAACAAGTTCAAAGAGATACAGTTTACCCAGTGGTTCCTTCCCTGAATCAACTCCTCAAAGCAGGGTGTTCTACATCTAGCGAATAGCCTCAACCAAGGAACACCTCAGCTAGGTCTCTGGGTCCGTGGCTCTTCAAAAGCCTGCAGTGTTACACGAGAAACTGGGCTTTAGCTGCAGACGGAACGCAAGCCGACTTTCTCCTGGAGGTAGGGTGACTTCAGGCAGGAGTTCCTACATGGAATGCGAAGCCGAGGGTTTTTCTCAGTGCGGCTCAGACCAGGGCAATGAGTCAGACTTGCACGGCATGATGGACATGCTACAACGGTATTCGTGGACCTGTGGGAGTGCTGGGGAAATCAAGCTGTCCCAAGGAAGAGTGTAGTGTGTTGCCCTAAACTCGGCATACACCGAGTGGCTCTGAAGGGCTACGGGACTGGATGTGGCTCAGCAGACCCATAGGGTCCTGGGGGTACTCAGTGTTCTTGCAGGGAATAGGGTGCCCACGCGAGGCTCCTAGATGTCCTGCAAAGCGTACTGACATTAAAATAATGCAGAGCAGGGGCTTCCCTTGTGGTGCAGTGTTTGGGAATTTACCTGCCGATGCAGGGGACGTGGGTTCGAGCCCTGGTCCACCAAGAACTCACAGGCTGCAGAGCAACTAAGCCCGTGCGCCACAACGACTGAGCCTGCGCTGTAGAGCCCGGGTGCCACAACTACTGAGCCCGCATGCCACAACTACTGAAGTCCACGTGCCTAGAGCCCGTGCTCCACAACACGAGAAGCCAACGCAATGAGAAGTCCGCGCACCCAAACGAAGAATAGACCCCGCTCGCTGCAACTAGAGAAAGATCACATGCAGCAACGAAGACCCAACACAGTCCCCCCAAAAAATTAATTAATTAATTAATTAATGAAATAAAATAATGAAGCGCAGCGGCTACGGCCTCCTGAAAACTGCTGCATGCCTCCGCTTCTGCACGGCAATTCAGGATCTTACCTCGAGGCAAGTGCTCACGCTAAGTGTCCCGTTAGCGCCACAACATGGTAGGATGCTGACTTTCTCCTCGAGCAGAGTGACTTCAGTTACGAGGTCCTTGAAGAATTCCAAGCAGAGTGTTTTCTCATGGCAGCTCAGACGGGGACCGTGGCGATCACTTCCATGGCACGTCGCACTGGCTAGAAATGTGCTCCTGAGGCTGTTCCAGTGCTCTGGAAATGTAGCTCTCCTTAAGGAACGTGCAGTGTGTTGCCCATCACTCGGCATACACACAGGGCTTCCTAGGGACCGACCTTTGGGCCTCGATGTTGCTCAGCAGGCCCACAGTGTTCTGGAAGTACTCAGTGAACTTCGAGGGAAAATGATGCACACCTGAGGGGCATAGGACTCCTGAAAAGGGTACTTCCTTTAAAATAAAGCAAAACAGGGGCTTCCCTGGTGGTGCACTGGTTGAGAATCTGCCTGCCAATGCATGGGAAACGGATTCAAGCCCTGGTCTGGGAGGATCCCACATGCCGCAGAGCAACCGGGCCCGTGTCCCACAACTACTGAGCCTCCGCGTCTGGAGCCGGTGCTCCTCAACAAAAGAGGCCACGATAGTGAGAGGCCCGCACACCGAAATGAAAAATGGCCCCCACTTGCCGCAACCGGAGAGAGACCTAACAGAGAAACGAAGACCCAACATAGCAATCAATCAATCAATAAATAAATTTAAAAACAAATTAAATATAAAAAAATAAAATAAAATAAAGTAGAACAGCGACTAAGACCTCATGGAAACAGCTGCATGCCTCCCTTTCCGCACGGCTACTCAGGGCCTTGCCTCGAGGCCAGTACTCACGGTGAGGTTCCCTTTACCTCTAGAGCGTGGCGGGATGAGCTCCACCCCGGTCATGGAAGCACCCGGCTTAGCAAGAGAATCTTCATTTTCTTCCCAGAGCCATGCCTACAGTGGCTAGTGGCCTGTCAACAGCAGGCAAATTCAAGTAGCTTCAAGGCAGCATGAATGGAACTTTCAAAATGAAAAAGCAAGGCTAGTTGTCTCAGACACCCATTTCCATGAGCCCACGCAGCATACATCCCTGTGCTTTCTAACAAGTTCAAAGAGACACAGGTTACCCAGTGGTTCCTTCCCTAAATCAACTCCTCGAAGCAGGGTGTGCTGCATCTAGCAAACTGCCTCAACCAAGGAACGCCCCACCTAGGCCTCCGGGCCCATGGCTCTTCAAAAGCCTGCAGTGTTACACGAGGAACTGGGCTTTAGTTGCAGTCGGAACGCAAGCCGGCTTTCTCCTGGAGGCAGGGGGACTTCAGGCAGGAGGTCCTAGATGGAATGTGAAGCCCAGGGTTTTTCTCAGTGCAGCTCAGACTAGGGCAATGAGTCAGATTGCACGGCACGTTGGACCTGCTAGAACGGTGTTCGTGGACCTGTGGGAGTGTTGGGGAAATCAAACTGTCCCAAGAAAGAGTGCAGTGTGTTGCCCTGCAGTTGGCATACACAGACTGGATCTGAAGGGCTACGGGCCTCGATGTGGCTTAGCAGGCCCATGGGGGCCTGCTGGTACTCGGTGTTCTTCCACGGTATAGGCTTCCCACGCCAGGCTCCTATATGTCCTGCAAAGCGTACTGACGTTAAAAAAATGCAGACCAGGGGCTTCCCTTGTGGTGCAATGTTTGGGAATCCACCTGCCGATTCAGGGGACATGGGTTCGAGCCTTGGTCCACCAACATCTCACATGCTGCATAGCAACTAATCCCGTGCACCACAACGACTGAGCCTGCGTACTAGAGCCCGGGAGCCACAACTACTGAGCCCGCATGCCACACCTACTGTAGTCCGTGTGCCTAGAGCTTGTGCTCCACAACAGGAGAAGCCACCGCAATGGGAAGTCCGCACACCCGAACGAAGAGTAGACCCCGCTCGCTGCAACTAGAGAAAGCTCACATGCAGCAACGAAGATCCAACAGTGTCAATAAAATAATTAATTAATTAATTAGGTTATTTCCTGACACTATCCCTACATGTTAACCTGACCCTTTCCCTAGCTCACTTTCTGCCTCTTATGCTAACTAAAGCCTTTATGCTGTGCCTAACTCAGGCCCTGAATTTAGTCCAAGGCCGTGATACTGTCTCTAACTAAGTTCTAGATGCTCATCCTAAGTCAGTGCCTGATACTGTCCCTAACTATGGCCCTACCCCTATTCCTAACTCAGGACCTGACACTGTACCTAACAGAAGAACCTGACACTAATCCTAACTACGATCCTAACACTGTCCCTAACAAATGCTCTGATGCTAGTTCTACCCAAGGCCCTGACACTGTTCCTAACTAAGGCCCTGACACTACACCTAACTGAGGCTCTGACACGATTCCTAACATAGACTCTGATGCTGTTCCTAACTAAGGCCCTGACACTGTTCCTTACTAAGGCTCTGACACTACTCCTAACTCAGGCCGTGATACAATACATAACAAAGGCTATGATGCTAGTTCTAACTACGGCCCTGACACTGTCATAACTAAGGCCTTGACCCTACACCTAACTCAGGCCCTGACACTGTCCCTAACTAAGGCCCTGACATTACTCCTAACTCAGGCCCTGACACGATACCCAACAAGGACTCTGATACTAGTCCTAACTCAGGCCCTGACACTGTCCCTAACTAAGGCCCTGACACTCCACCTAGCTCAGGCACTGACACTGTCTCTAACAAAGGCCCTGCGGCCATCAATATCTAAAGTGCTAACACTGTCCTGAGCTTATATCCTGACCCATCTCTTACTAAGATCCTGAAACTGTCCCTAAGTGAGCCTTGACGCTGTCCCTAAGTGAGGCCCTGAGGCTGTCCATAACAGAGACCCTGATAATGTCTTTAACAAACACCCTGATGCTGATCCTACAGAGGCCCTTATGCTCCTCCTAAGCCTTGCCCTGACACTGTTCTTACCTAAGGCCATGACGCTCGTCCTAAATAAGGCCCTGATGCTCTCAATAGCTTAGGCCTTTAAACTATCCCTCGCTCCTTTCCTGACCTTATCCCTAGCCCGTAACCTGACTCGGTCCGTAGCTAATGTCCTGCCTCTTATGCTACCTGAAGCAATAATGCTGTCCCTAACTAAGAACCTGACTAGTCCTAACTAAGGCCCTGACATGGTCTGTAACTAAGGCCCGGAAGCTGTCCCTAATGTAGGCCCTGCTGCCGGCAATAACTAAAGTGCTGACACTATACTGAGCTAATATACTGATCCATCTCTAACCAAGGTCCTGACACTATCCCTAAGTCAGCCCTGATGCTGTCCCTAAATAAAGCCCTGAGGCTGTTCCTAACACAGGCCCTGAAGCTATCCCTAACTGAGGCCCTAACACTATTCCTAACTCAGGCCCTGACACTGTACCTAAGAGAAGGCACTGACACTACTCCTAACTAAGGCCCTGACACTGTCCCTAACAAAGGCTCTGATGCTAGTCCTAACCAAGGCCCTGACACTGTCCCTAACTAAGGCCCTGACACTACTCCTAACCCAGGCCCTGACAGGATACCTAACAAAGGCTCTGATGCTAGTCTTAACTAAGGCCCTGACACTGTCCCTAACTAAGGTCCTGACACTAATCCTAACTCAGGCCCTGACACTGTCCCTAACAAAGGCTCTGATGCTAGTCCTAACCAAGGCCCTGACACTGTCTCAAACTAAGGCCCTGACACTAATCCTAACTCAGGCTCTCATACGATTCCTAACAAACGCTCTGATGCTAGCCCTAACCAAGGCCCTGACACCGTCCCTAACTAAGGCCCTGACATTACTCCTAACTAAGGCCCTGACACTGTCCCTAACTAAGACCCTGACACTACACCTAATTCAGGCCCTGACACTGTTACAAACAGAGGCACTGATGCTACTCCTAACTCAGTCCCTGACACTGGCCCTAACTCAGGCCCTGACACTGGCCCTAACTCAGGCCCTGACACTGGCCCTAACTAAGGCCCTGACACTACACCTAACTCAGTCCCTGACACTATACCTAACAATGGCTCTGATGCTAGTCCTAACTCAGGCCCTGACACTGTCTCTAACTAAGGCCCTGCGGCCGTCAATATCTAAAGTCCTGGCATTATCCTGAGCTAATATCCTGACCCACATGTCTTACCAAGGTCCTGAAACTGTCCCAAAGTAAGCCTTGACGCTGTCCCTAAGTGAAGCCCTGAGGCTGTCCCTAACAAAGGCCCTGAGAATGTCTTTACCGAAGACCCAAATGCTGATCCTACAGAGGCCTTTATGCTGCTCCTAAATCATGCCCTGACACTGTCCCTAACTCAGGCCCTATAGATAGGCCACACTTAGGCCCTGTTGCTGTACCTTAGTTAGGCTCTGATGCTATCCCTACATCTAGCCTTGACACTCGTCCTGATTAAGGCCCTGACGCTGGTTCTAACTATGTCCCTGATGCTCTCAATAACTAAGGTATTCACGCAATCCCTAGCTCATTTCCTGACACTATCCCTGGCCTGGAAGCTGACTCTGTCCCGAGCGAATGTCCTGCCTCTTATCCTCCCTGAAGCCCTAATGCTCTCCCTAACTAAGGCCCTGACACTGTCCCTAACTAACGCCCTGACACTACTCCTAACTCAGACCCTGACACTGTCCCTAACTAAGGCCCTGACACTACTCCTCAGTCCCTCACACTGTACCTAGCAAAGGCTCTGATACTAGTCCTAACTAAGCTCCTGACACTGTCCCTAACTAAGGCCATGCTGCTGTCAATATCTAAAGTCCTGACACTATCCTGAGCTAATTTCTGGACCCATCTCTTACCAAGTTCCTGAAATTGTCCCTAAATAAGCCCGGACGCTCTCCCTAAGTGAAGCCCTGAGGTTGTCTCTAACAGAAGCCCTAATAATGTCTTTAACAAAGACCCTGATGCTGATCCTAACGAGGCCATTATGCTCCTCCTAAGTCCTGCCCTGACACAGTCCCTAACTCAGGTGCTAACTGAGAGAGTCCTCAGGTATTCCCTGTCGCTGTACCTTAGTCAGTCTCTGAAGCTGTCCCTACATCAAGCCCTGACACTGGTCCTGAATAAGGCCATGACGCTGTTCCTATATAAGGCCCTGATGCTCTCAATAACTAAGGTCTTCACACTATCCCTAGCCCGTAACTTGGCTCTGTCCCTAGCTAGTGTCCTGCCTCTTATCCTAATTAAGAACCTAATGCGGATCCTACGAAGGCCCTGATGCTACTCGTAAGTCATGCCGATACTGTCCCTAGCTAAGTCCCTGACGCTCGGCCTCACTCAGGCCCTGCCGCTCTCCCTAAGTCAGGCTCTGACATTGTCCCTACCCGAAGCCCTGACGTTGGTCCTAAATAAGGCCCTGATACTGTCAGTAAGGTCTTGACACTATCCCTAGGTCATTTCCTGACACTATCCCTAGACCTTAACTTCATCCTGTCCCTAGCTAATGTCCTGCCTCCCATCCTAACTGAAGCCCTATTGTTCTGCCTAACTAAGGCCCTGACTAGTCCTAACTAAGGCCCTGACACTGTCTCTAACTAAGGCCCGGAAGCTGTCCCTAATATAGACCCTGCGGCCAGCAATAACTAAAGGCCTGACACTATCCTGAGCTAACATCCTGACCCATCTCTAACCAAGGTCCTGACACTGTCCCTATGTAAGCCCTGATTCTGTCCCTAAGTGAAGCCCTGAGTCTGTCCCTAACTCAGGCCCAGACGCTGTACCTAACTCAGACCCTCAAAATGTCTTTGAGACCCTGATGCTCTTCCTAAGTCATGCCCTGACACTGTCCCTAGCTAAGGCCCTGACGCTAGGTCTTACTCAGGCTCCATCGCTCTCCCTAGGTCAGGCTCTGACGCTGTCCCTACCTGAAGCCCTGACACTAGCCCTAAGTAAGGCCCTGATACTCTCTGTAAGTAAGGTCTTGACACTATCCCTAGCTCATTTCCTGACACTATTCCTAGACCTTAACCTAACCCTGTCCCTAGCTAATGTCTTGCCTCTTATGCTAGCTAAAGCCCTGATGCTCTCTCTAACTAAGGCCCTGAAATTAGTCCCAAGGCCCTGACACTGTCCCTAACTACGGCCTGGATGCTTGTCCTAACTCAGGCCCTCACACTGTCCCTAACTAAGGCCCTGACACTACTCCTAACTCAGGCCCTGACATTGTACCTAACAAAGGCTCGACGTTAGTCGTAACTAACGCCCTGACACTGTCCCTAACTAAGGCCGTGCTGCTGTCGATAACTAAAGTTCTGACTCTATCCTGAGCTAATATCCTGACCTATCTCTTACCAATGTACTGACACTGTCCCTAAGTAAGCCCTGACACTGTCCCTAAGTGAGGCCCTGAGGCTGTCCCTAACTAAGGCCCTGACGCCCAGCCTAACTCAGGCCCTCATGCTAGGCCTAACCCTGGCCCTGACATTGTCCCTAACAAAGGCCCTGACCCTAGTCTTACCTTAGGCCCTGATGTTTGGTCTAACTCAGGTTCTGACGCTGTCCCTAACTAAGGCCCTGAAGCTGTCCCTAACGTCAGCCTTGCTGCCGTCAATAACTAATGTGCTGACACTATCCTGAGCTGGTATCTTGATCCATCTCTTACCATGGCCCTGACACTGTCCCTACTAAAGTCCTGATGCCGTCCCAAAGTGTGGTCCTGAGGCTGTCCCTTTGAAGCCCTGTTGCTGTACCTAACTCAGGCCCTGATAATGTCTTTAACTAAGGCCCTGATGCTGATCCTAGCTAAGACCCCGACGCTAGGCCTCACTCAATCCCTGACGTTGTCCCTAACTCAGGCCCTGACACTTTGCCTAACTCAGGTCCTGACACTTGGCCTAACTCAGGCCCTGACCCTTTGCCTAACTCAGGTCCTGGCAATAACTTTAACTAAGACCGTGATGCTGATCCTAACTACAGTCCTGATGCTGGTCCTATGTCATGCCCTGACACTCTCCCCAACTCAGGATCTGATGCTGTCTGTTATATCTTGGTCTCTCCCTCCCTAATTCCCCGAGGCTTTCCATAACTATAGACCTGACACTGTTTCTAACTAACTGCCTGACTCTGGACCTAACTGATACTGAATAATCAGCCTCTCTGCACTGGTTCTGAATCAAATCTTGAGAACAGTGTTTTGGAAAAATAGAAAAGATTAGTTTTATCACTCTGCCAGTCAATGGAGGACACAGCAGGCTCATGCCCTCAACAGCTGTGTGTCCCAATGCGGGAGGATTTGGTGTTTTAGAGAGATGGTTCAAGGGTGTGGTTGCCCATAAGGATCACTGTGTATGCAGGGCCTGCACTCCTTTAATCTGGTCTCAGATAAGTTTCTTGATGAGCTCCTCTGGAATGAAGAATGCTAACATCTTCCACTTGTTGGGGGTTTTAGTTCTTTAAGGAGCTCAAAGATATTGTTATGTGTATCCCTTGAGGCAGAACCAGGACCCTGCCACAAGGCTGCACTATTGTTTCTTGACTCTTCCTCCCTGTCTCTGCATCCCCTCACTTCCCTGATTAGCAACTGTTCGAATTTGCCCTTTGGAACTCAGGGAAGGTCCTGGAGTCTCTAGTCTATTCCCTACAAACAAGTTAGGAGGCACACAGAAAGGCTTCTGTGCCCAGGAGACCACAGAGTCCCTCTCAGTTTCACTGTTCCTCTTCTGGATACTCCTCAATCTTGAGGAGAACAGATTTTTGACAAGACAAGGAATAATCATTTCAGACTGAGACATTAATCATAAACTTGGCACAGGAACTTGGTTTTAAGGGGACTCGGTTTTAGTCCCCACTTCACTTTTGTCTTTCCCCACATCCTTCAAGGAACAGGGTGATGATCACTCTGGCTACTTCTCGCTTAAATGGGGCGCAGTCCTGCCTAAATCTAGGGGAATGGATACCAAGTTAGAAATATTTGAGTTCCAAGTCCTGTACCTGAGACTCGTATGATTAAGATCTCAGTCCCTTGGTCCCCCATTTTGGTGCAACCAATCCAGTTAAAATAGGAGGGGTAACAACTAAAATTTTAATAGTAAAAATAGATCTCATTCCTTTAGGAATTCAGGAGAAGAAGTCTGAAACCTGGTCTGGAACTGGCACTTCAGAGAGACTTCGCAGCCAGTTGTCTAATTCTACCTAAGTAGGTTTTAACTTCTGATGTAGTATTGATGTATCCATAACAGGAGCTATTGACCACTACACATATGTCTCATCTGTCTATTAGTATCTGATCTAACGTCACTGTTTGAAATTTAATCGTTAAGACAGGAGTCCTTGAAAACGTACGGTTGCAGCTACCAGCAGACATTGTTTTGAGAATCGCTACTGGCATCCTGAGTCTGATATAGCTCAGAAATTCAATTTCAACAATACAGGAACACGGGGACTTATCTGGTGGTTCAGTGGTTAAGACTTCGCCTTCCAGTGCAGGGGGTGCCAGTTTGATCCCTGGGTGGGGAGCTAAGATCCCACATGCCTCGTGGCCTAAAAACCAAAACATGAAACAGAAACAATATTGTAACAAATTCAATAGACTTAAAAAATGGTCCACATCAAAAAAAAAAATCTTAAAAAACAAAAAAACAATACAGGAATGTATCTAAAATCACATCTACAATGGTCACTTAGCTTTACCTTGGATGTCTGAAGCATAGTTACTCCTTTTTGACTGTCAAATGCATTCCCCTCCTCAATGCCAAAGCAGATGTACATGCATGTCCAAAAGGCTAAAAAACAGGCCATTTGGTCAGTAAAATTTAAGTTAAACCACATAGAAGCCAGAGTGACTTCCTCACACCTCAATACGTGAAGAGGTTTTTTCCCTTTTGATTACAAGTCTTTCAACAGAGAGCATTCATGATCAAAATATCAATCCCTCAATGCCAGAGTGATTCAGCTGTTTGGCCCAGGTGTAAATCATGTCCCTCAGCGCTAGGCCTCCTTTATATCTGCCTAGTTAATCCACATTGGGGGAATACTGATCAGGTATCGTGAACATGCTCAGAGGTATGTTAATGAGAAAACGCTTTATATAGGCCATACATGTTATTATTCATACCCAATTGTCACACAAGCATTGTACATGTGCTTTTAGCAGTAGACCTAAAGCAAACAGTGATACATCATGAGTAATTACATTCTGATAACTTCACTAGGTAATTTTCCTCTCCTCTTAAACATCAGGGCAAAATGAAGCCAACACAGTAACTCTCATAAATACACACTTCAGTACAGAGGTGTCATTTACCCAATTGCTCCAAGTCCTAAGTAGCTTCAGGTGAAGGACTTCCCTGTGTCTGGGAAACACAGATCAAAGCCAGTAACAAAAAAACAAAAACATTATAACCATATTCACCAGTTCACTCAGTAACCAATCTTTTTGTTAACTTTTTATGAAGCCATCCGATTCTCCATTAAGATTTTTCATTTCTTACCCAGTTTGGCATTATGATATGAAATTTATCAGAGACCTGTGCTTGCCAAAAGGTCCTTCACATAGATCTTCTTGAAGATGGAGCAGTTTTGCCAAGTGTTAGAGCACAACAGTAACTATCTATAAATCACATAAAGACTTAAAAGGTCATGGTTAAACATTTGATCACAATGTAAATGACAAAAGAAACCATTATTGCTGTGACATACAACATTTAAAAATAACTAGAATTATGACTGATCAAATTTTACCAGACATACTAGATTTTTAGGAATTCCATGTAATTTAACATACTAATCAAACATTTCTCTCTGAGATGGCTTAAGGGCCTTCTAAAGCATCTCCAAGTTAGCTGGAGATCAAAAGAACTGTTAGAATTGGCCAAACAACACTTATTCACTGAACCAAAGTAAAGAGATTTCAAACAAAAATACAGATCACAGACACAGGCAAAGAAACTCACAAGCTGTCCACAATCAAAAGCAGCATTCCAAGAAAACTTTGGAGGGAGAAACCAAATCCAGGCTTGCCCTAACCCACTTCCAACAAAATCCATCTTAGAAAATCCCGGTCATGCACAACTCTTTCCTCAGTGTTCCCTTTTCACAAATGTTCATCACTTCTGTATCCATCTTATGTTGCCCCTTATTTTTTTCCACATTCAGACACAACCAGCTCTAGTACAAAGTGACTTTCTTTTCTCTTTGTACCATCAGCCTGTTACCTAGCTGCTCACTTTCTTTATTACGTAGTTTCATAAATGCTTGAACATATAGAACTTATTCTGTCTTTCTCTTCCTGTGACAAAATAACTAGCTAAAGGATAGTATAGTCATTTAGGCTACCATTCAAAGACCACCTTTCCGCATTTTTCAAGAATGTATCCAAACACTGGCCAGATAAAATTACAATAGAATTTCATTCTTTTCTTAGTCTTAGGTTTACAACTATAGGTTGACCAGTCTGCCGGGATTTTGCCCATTGGCTATCAGATGGAACTGAAGAAGAAGCACTTCTTATGTTTGAACCATAGAACACTCAAATGCAGACTAAGAACAAAACAAAATCCTAACCACCAACGGAAGCCTCAAACCAAAGGAACCAGAAACCAAACAGAAACCAAAAACCAGACAGCACAAGACTCAAATCAGCTTCCAAGTCTCAACTTACCCTGTGACCTCTGTCCAAGTGGTGCAACTTCCAAATGAGATTTCCTGGAATGAAAAGTCACCCAAATGGGAACCAAGGTTCCCCCAAATGTACAGGGCTAAAAGGACCTCAGAGTGCCTGCCAGGGGAGTTACCACATGCTGGCTGAGGTGCTGCAACATCCCAAATGCTATTTTTCTGGTTCCCCAAAATAATCCCTTGGAGTAGGACATTCGGGGCAGTCCAGCAGGAGGAAGAGAGGAATGTCCTCAGGCAAAGATGGCCTCGGCAGCTGCTAGGGTGGTCCCTCTTCCACCATCGACTCCTGCCCCAGAGTTTTAACTGCTGGGATGACTGGGGCTTGGCCTTTCCAGGCAAGGGTCCCAGGCGGTCTGGCCTCTAAAGGAATTCTCCAACCCTACACTCTCTTGAAAGAGGCTGGCGTGGAGAAAATCTCAGTGTCCAATCAAGTCAGGGGACCCACAGGGGCCATCCCCAAGTCAGCCCCACACTGGGTACTAAATTTGATGTCGAAAACTCGACCTCTGTGCACCAGTGCCAAATCGAATCTCAGAGAGAGAGGTTTGGAGGAAGTAGAAAAGAAGAGCTTTACTGCTTTGGCAGCCAAAGGGGGACACAGAAAACTCGTGCCCTCAAAAACCGTGCGTCCCAATGCAGGAGAATCTGGTGAGGAGTTTTACAGAAATGGTTTAAGGACACACTTGATCCTAAGGAGTAGTGTGTGCACAGGGCCTTAACTCACTTTAATCTGGCCTCAGATGGTCTCTTGATGAGCTTCTCTGGAATGAAGAACACGAAAATCTTCTGTTTTGTGGGGGCTTTAGTTTGGTAAAGCGCCCAAAGATACTCTTACGTGTATCCCTTGAGGCAGAACCAGGATCCTGCCGCGAGGCTGCACTGCTGTTTCTTGGCTCTTCCTCCCTTGTCTCTGCATCCCCTCCCTTCCCTGATTAGCAACTATTCGAATCTGCCCTTTGGAACTCAGGGAGGGTCCTGGAGTCTCAAGCCTAACTAAGGCCCTGACACTACTCCTAACTCAGTCCCTGACACTGTACCTAACAAAGGCTCTGATGCAAATCCTAACTCAGGCCCTGACACTATCTCTAACTAAGGCCCTGCTGCCGTCAATATTTAAGGCCTGACATTATCCTGAGCTAATATCCTGACCCTGATCTTACCAAGGTCCTGAAACTGTCCCAAACTAAGCCCCTGACACTGTCCCTAAGTGAGACCCTGAGGCTGTCCCTAACAGAGGCCCTGATGATGTCTTTAACGAAGACCCTAAGGCTGATCCTACAGAGGCCCTTATGCTGCTCCTAGGTCATGCCCTGACACTGTCACTCACTCAGGCCCTAAAGATAGGCCTCACTTAGGCCCTGTTGCCTTACCTTAGTTAGGCTCTGACGCTGTCCCTACATAAAACCTTGACACTGGTCCTGATGAAGGCCCTGACGCTGGTCCTAACTAAGGCCCTGATGCTCTCAATAACTAAGGTCTTCACGCCATCCCTAGCTCATTTCCTGACACTACCACTGGCCTGGAACCTGACTCTGTCCCGAGCTAATGTCCTGCCCCTTATCCTCACTGAAGCCCTAATGCTCTCCCTAACTAAGGCCCAGACTAGTCCTAACTAAGGCCCTGACACTGTCTCTAACTAAGGCCCGGAATCTGTCCCTAATATAGGCCCTGCTGCCGGCAATAACTAAAATCCGGACACTATCCTGAGCTAACATCCTGATCCATTTCTAACCAAGGTCCTGACACTGTCCCTAAGAAAGCCCTGTTGCTGTCCCTAAGTGAAGACCTGAGGCTGTGCCTAACTCAGACCCTGAAGCTATGCCTAACTGAGGCCTTGACACTGTGCCTAACTCAGGCCCTGAAGCTATGCCTAACTGAGGCCTTGACACTGTGCCTAACTCAGGTCCTGAAGCTATGCCTAACTGAGGCCTTGACACTGTGCCTAACTCAGGCCCTGATCAAGTCTGTAACTAAGACCCTAATGCTGATGCAACAAAGGTCCTGATGCTGCTCCTACGTCATGCCCTGACAGTGTCCCCAGCTAAGGGCCTGATGCTAGGCCTCACTCAGGCCCTGTCCCTCTCCCAGAGTCAGGCACTGACGCTGTCCCTACCTGAAGCCCTGACTCTGGTCCTAAATAAGGCCCTGATACTGTAACTAAGCTCTTGACACTATCCCTAGGTCATTTCCTGACACGATCCCTAAACTTTACCCTAACCCTGTCCCTAGCAAATGTCCTGCCTCTTATGCTAACTAAAGCCCTTATGCTGTGACTACCTCAGGCCCTGAATTTAGTCCCAAGGCCATGACACTGTCCCTAACTAAGGCCCTAACACTATTCCTAACTCATGCCCTGACACTGTACCTAACAGAGGCCCAGATGCTAGTACTAAGGCCTTGACACTGTCCCTAACGAAGGCCCTGCTGCCATCAATATCTAATGTCCTGACACCATCCTGAGTTAATTTCTGGATCCATCTCTTACCAAGGTCCTGAAACTGTCCCTAAGGAAGCCCTGATGCTGTCCCTAAGTGAGGCCCTGAGACTGTCCCTAACAGAGGCCCTGATAATATCTTTAACAAAGCCCCTGAGGCTGATCCTACCAAGGCCCTTATGTTGCTCCTAAGTCATGCGGTGATACTATCCCTAGCTAAGGCCCTGACGCTAGGCCTCACTCAAGCCCTGTCGCTCTCCCTAAGTCAGGCTCTGACGCTATCCCTACCTGAAGCCCTGACACTGGTCCTAAATTAGGCCCTGATGCCCTAAGTAACTAAGGTCTTGACACTATCCCTAGGTCATGTCCTGACACGATCCCTAGACCTTAACCTAACCTTGTCTTTAACTAATGTCGAGCTTCTTATGCTAAATAAATCCCTGATGCTGTTCCTAACTAAGACCCTGAAATTAGTCCCGAGGCCGTAACCCTGGCCCTAACTGAGGACTGGAGGCTCGTCCTAACTCAGGCCCTGACACTGTCCCTAAGGCCCTGACACTACACCTAACTCAGTCCTTGACACTGTACCTTACAAAGGCTCTGATGCTACTCCTAACTCAGTCCCTGACACTGTATCTAACAAAGGCTCTGATGCTAGTCCTAAGTCAGGCTGAGACACTGTCTCTAAGGCCCTGCTGCCATCAATATCTAAAGTCCTGACATTATCCTGAGCTAATATCCTGACCCATGTCTTACCAAGGTCCTGAAACTGTCCCAAAGTAAGCCCTGACGCTGTCCCTAAGTGAGGCCCTGAGACTGTCCCTAAAAGAGGGCCTGAGAATGTCTTTCACGAAGACCCGAATGCTGATCCTACAGAGGCACTTATGCTGCTCCTAAGTCATGCCCTGACACTGTCCCTAGGTAAGGTCCTGACGCTAGGCCTCACTCAGGCCCTGTCGCTCTCCCTACGTCAGGCTCTGACGCTATCCCTACCTGAAGCCCTGACACTGGTCCTAAATTAGGCCCTGATGCTCTAAGTAACTAAGGTCTTGACACTATCCCTAGGTCATTTCCTGACACTATCCCTAGACCTTAACCTAACCTTGTCTTTAGGTAATATCGAGCCTCCTATGCTAACTAAATCCCTGATGCTGTCCCTAACTAAGGCCCTGACACTACACCTCAGACTCTGACACTGTCCCTAAGGCCCTGACACTACTCCTCACTCAGTTCCTGACACTGTACCTAACAAAGGCTCTGATGTTAGTCCTAACTCAGGCCCTGGCACTGTCTCTAACTAAGGCCCTGCTGCCGTCAATATCTAAAGTCCTGACATTATCCTGAGCTAATATCCTGACCCATGTCTTACCAAGGTCCTGAAACTGTCCCAAAGTAAGCCCTGATGCTGTCCCTAAGTGAGGCCCTGAGGCTGTCCCTAACAGAGGCCCTGATGTCTTTAACGAAGACCCTAATGCTGATCCTACAGAGGCCCTTATACTGCTCCTAAGTCATGCCCTGACACTGTCCCTAACTCAGGCCCTAAAGATAGGCCTCACTTAGGCCCTGTTGCTGTACCTTATTTAGGCTCTGATGCTGTCTGTACGTGATGCCCTGACACTGGTCCTGATGAAGGCCCTGACGCTGGTCCTAACTAAGGCCCTGATGCGTTCAATAACTAAGGCCTTCACGCTATCCCTAGCTCATTTCCTGACACTTTCCCTGGCCTTGAACCTGACTGTGTCTGGAGCTAATGTCCTGCTTCTTATCCTAACTGAAACCCTAATGCTCTCGATAACTAAGGCCCTGACTAGTCCTAACTAAGGCCCTGACACTGTCCCTAACTAAGGCCCGGAATCTATCTCTAATATAGGCCCTGCTGCCGGCAATAACTAAACCCCTGACACTATCTTGAGCTAATATCCTGACCCATCTCTAACCAAGGTCCTGACACTGTCCCTAAGAAAGCCCTGTCTCTGTCCCGAAGTGAAGACCTGAGGCTGTGCCTAACTCAGGCCCTGAAGCTATGCCTAACTGAGGCCTTGACGCTGTGACTAACTCAGGCCCTGATCATGTCTTTAATACCCTAATGCTTATCCAGCCAAGGCCCTGATGCTGCTACTAAGTCATGACCTGACAGGGTTCCCAGCTAAGGCCCTGACGCTAGGCCTCACTCAGTACCTGTCGCTCTCCCTAAGTCAGCCTCTGATGCTGGCCCTACCTGAAGCCCTGACACTGGTTCTAAATAAGGCCCTGATACTCTCAGTAACTAAGGTCTTGACACTATCCCTAGCTCATTTCCTGACACTATCCCTAGACCTTAACCTAACCCTGTCCCTAGCTAATGTCTTGCCTCTTATGCTAACTAAATCCCTGATGCTGTTCCTAACTAAGGCCCTGAAATTAGTCCCAAGGCCATGAACCTGTCCCTAACTGAGGCCTGGAGGCTGTCCTTAACAAAGGCCCTCAACTTATCTTTAACTGAGGCCCTGACACTCTCCCTCACTAAGGATTGAGGCTGTCTCTATCTAAGGCCCTGAGTCTGTCTTTAACTAATGGCCTCATTCTTTCCCTAACAAAGGCCCTGACACAGTCCCTAACTAAGGCCCTGACACGGTCCCTAATAACATGAGCTGTCCCTCATTAATGCCCTGATGCGACCCATAAATGATGTACTGAAGACGGCACTAAGGTCCAGACAATGTCACTAATGACCCAAAATGTCTCTTACTACGGCCCTCAAATTACCTCTAACTGAGGCCCTAAAGATGTCCATAACTAAGTCCCTGACACTATCTCTAACTAAGACCCTCAAGTTATCTTTAACTGAGGCCATGACAGGGTCCCTAACAAAGAACTTGACACTGTCTCTAACTAAGGCCCTGAGTCTGTCTTTACCTAACGGCCTCACTCTTTCCCCAACTACTCCCTGACGCTGCCCCTAACCAAGGCCCTGACGGTGTGCCTAATTGCCTGAGCTGTCTTTCACTAATACCCTGACCCTGACCATAACTAACGCCCTGATGATGTCCCTAACGAACAGCCTGAGGTGTCTCTTACTAAGGTCCTCAAGCTTTCTCTGAGGCCCTGACACTCTCCCTAATTAAGGCCTTGACACTGTCTTTAAGTAATGGCCTGATGCAGTTCCTACCTGAGATGCTGATGCTCTCACTAAGACCCTGAAGTCTCTACCTGAGAAGCTGACACTGTCTGTAACTGATTTCCTGACTTTTTCCTTGACTAACATCCTAATTTTGCCCCTAAATAACACCCTGACACTGGTCCTAACTACGGCCCTGATGCTGAACCTATCTAAGGCCCTGACGATGTCCCTAATGGACTTAGATGTCCCTCACTGTGGTCCTAATCCTGTCCATTACTAAGGTCCTGAATATGTCCCTAGGTAAGTCTCTGACGCTGTCCCTAACTAAGGCCCTGATGCTGTCTCTACCTCGGAATCTGACATTCTAGTGTCCTGACTCTCCCTAACTGACATCCTGACGTCAGGATGACGTCAGGATAAGTGAGGCTCCGACACTCCTCTTAACTCAGGACTTGCCGCTGTCCCTACCTAAAACCCTGACACTGTCTGTAACTAATGACCTGACTCTTTCCCTAACTAACACCCTAGTTTGGGCCCTAACGCCCTGACACTGGTTCTAATTATGGCCATGATGCTGGCTCGAAGGCCCTGAAGATATCCCTAAGTAACAGCCTGAACTGTGTCTAACTAAGGCTCTCACGTTATCTCTAACTGAAGCACTGACACTGTCCCTAACTTAGGCCCTGACGCTGTCCCTTATAGTCTAGGCTGTCACTAAATAATGCCCTGATCCTGTCCATAACTAAGGCCCTGAATATGTCCCTAAGTACATCTCTGACGATGTCCCTAACAGCCTGAACTCTCTTCAAGTTATCTCTGATGCTCTGACACTGGACCTTCCTAAGGCCTCACCCCGGGGTTGTCCCAGGCTGCTGGGCAGTTTTCTCTTGTCCGCATCTCTAGCCAGCTGCCTGCCATTGGCCACTCTAAGATTCTGTGATGCAGTGGTCCCACGTGGGATGTGCCTGTGTAGGCTCACCTGCGGGAGGAGAGTCA
This sequence comes from Balaenoptera borealis, assembly GCF_965194805.1. Classification (NCBI taxonomy): domain Eukaryota; kingdom Metazoa; phylum Chordata; class Mammalia; order Artiodactyla; family Balaenopteridae; genus Balaenoptera; species Balaenoptera borealis. The sequence continues at coordinate 84,936 of NC_138867.1, forward strand.
TGGCCACTCCGCCCTCCAGGGGACTGCGGCTCAGGGTAGGATTCTCTCAGCCAGTGTCTGGACACAGGGTTCTGTGTCCTTGTTTGTTGTAACTCCCTTGGAGTTACCTCTAACATTTTTTTTTTAATTTATTTATTTATTTATTTATTTATTTTTGGCTGTGTTGGGTCTTCGTTTCTGTGCGAGGGCTTTCTCTAGTTGTGGCAAGCGGGGGCCACTCTTCATCGCAGTGCGCGGGCCTCTCACTATCGCGGCCTCTCTTGTTGCGGAGCACAGGCTCCAGGCGCTCAGGCTCAGCAGTTGTGGCTCACGGGCCCAGTTGCTCCGTGGCATATGGGATCTTCCCAGACCAGGGCTCGAACCCGTGTCCCCTGCATTGGCAGGCGGATTCTCAACCACTGCGCCACCAGGGAAGCCCACCTCTAACATTTTTTAAATGGATCTCCCCCTCAGCATATTTATGATTTAAATTATTTACCACATTAAAATACAGGAATGACATTATTAGAATGAGCAGGAAGATATCAGATGCCCCCCCCCAAATGATCTATTACTTGGAGGATTTAAAATTCTAATGAGAAAACACTCACTCTCCTCATCCTCTTGGGCGTCAGCACAAGGCGGGAATCAGCTGCATTCTTTATTTATCCCTCTGATTTTCCAGAACCTTTCCTTCAAGGAGAAATCTCTGGGCTCTGCGGGAACTGTGAGTGGTGACCATCAGGTAAATCTGAGACTGAAAAGCAAGGGGAAAAGAGAGAGGGGAGGAGATGAGGATTGGTGATGGGGAGAAGCAGGATGCTGAGAGTCTGGGTTAGTCTCCAATGAAGCTAAGGACCACCAGGATCTGGCCCCACCGGCCTTGTCACCTGGTGTGGGGATTGGGGACAGCCAAACCACCATGGCCACTCTCAGAGAAATAAAGAAGGTGGGAGGGCACCCCTGAGAGCCAGGTTGGAAATGGTCATGCTGTGAAATAATAAGATGCCCTTTTCAGAAAAGTGAAGATGGTTCTCTTGGTTCTCAAAGACTTGCAAATACTCTGTGTCCTTCTGGAGGCATGCTGAAGCTGTCAGCCTTTGAGGGCAGTAATGGGAGTGCATCTGGGCTCAAGACCATCCACCGCTCACTCCTTGAGGGTGCAGAGGATGACCAGTGTCCACCCCTCGGGTGCTGTGGGGCCTGAGAGCCCCTGATCACCGAGGACGGGAGGGGCTGCACAGACACTCCACTGGACCACAGGGGGCTTGGCTGGTGGGCTACAGTCCTTTATCAGATACATGGTTTGCAAACATCTTGTGCCATTTTGGATGGTGGATTATCTTATTCCTTGTTCCTTTTACACACAACTGTTTTTCATTTTGAGGAAGTCCAATTCATCTATTTTGTCTTTTGTTGCTTGTGCTTTTGGTAGCAGATCTCAGAAATCATGACTAAATCCAAGGTCATGAAGATTTACTCTCATGTTTTCTTCTACGAATTGTATAATTTTGGTTCTTGCATCTAGGCCTTTGGTCCATTTTGCGTTGATTTTTGTATACGGGGTGAGGGGAGGTAAGGGTCCAAGTTTATTCTTCTGCATGTGGGTATCCAGTCGTTCCAGAACCTGTGCTAACTGTTTGGAGAAAATACGCGCAAATGACGCAACCAACAAGGGCCTCATTCTAAAATATACAAACAGCTCATACAACTCAAAAAAGAAAAAAAAATCAGAAAATAGGCAGAAGGTCTAAATAGACACTTCTGCAAAGACATACAGATGGCCAATAGGCACATGAAAAGATGCTCCACGTCGCTAATTATTAGAGAATGCAAATCAAAACTACAGTGAGTTATCACCTCATAGTGGTCAGAATGGCCATCATTAAAGTGTCTAGAAATAAATGCTCGAGGGGGTGTGGAGAAAAGGGAACCCTCCTACACTACTGGTGGGAATGTAAATTGATGCAGCCACTATGGAAAACAGTATGGAGGTTCCTCAAAAACTAAAACTAGAATTACCATATGAACCAGCAATCCCACTCCTGGGCACATATCCAGACAAAACTATAATTTGAAAAGATACATGCACCCCAGCATTCACAGCAGCACTATTCACAATAGCCAAGACATGGAAGCAACCTGAGTGTCCCTCAGCAGATGAATGGATATAGAAGATGTGGTACATATATACAATGGAATATTACTCAGCCACAAAACAGAATGAAATAATGCCATCTGCAGCTACATGGATGGACCTAGAGATTATCATACAAAGTGAAGTAAGTCAGACAGAGAACGACAAATACCATATGATATCACTTATATGTGGATTATAAAATGAGACCCAAATGAACCTATCTACAGAACAAAAACAGACTCTCAAATATAGAAAACAGGCTTGTGGTTGTCAAGGGGAAGACAGGGGAGAGGGATGGATTGGGAGTTTGGGATTAGTAGGTGCAAATTATTATATATAGGATGGATAAACAAGGTCTTACTGTCCAGCACAGGGAACTGTATTCAATACCCTGTAATAAACCATAATGGAAAAGAATATGAAAAATATGTATATATGTATGTATGTATATATGAATCACTTTGCTGTACAGTAGAAATTAACACAACATTGTAGGTCAACTATACTTTAGTATCAATTAGTTTGAAGGCACTTTTATAAATCAGGCCTTATTTCTCTTGTCCTTTCATCCTGGGACAAATGTATAACAGAAACTAACCTGGATTACTCCGGGATGAACTCATATCATACAGAACTTTAATTGTTGAACAAACCATGAATATCAGTTACACCATGGGATGCCCTGATCCAATATGAAGTTTGTATACCTTGTATCAAGCCTGCAGAATCCACTAAATTTGGAAATTCAAACTGAAATGAAGCCACCTATCCCATGACTTCTCCACAACTAGTTATACAACATCAACTGGAAACCATATACAATCAAATGAATGCAGACAGAAACAACTATAGCCTTCCTTTTTTTTCCTTTTAGATAAAGACGGTATTTAAGGTGATGTCTTGGGCTGTTTCAGGGTGTTACTCAATTTCCTGGGTATCTGCCATGCACACAGGAGGTACACACGTTAGTTAACTTGTTTGTGCAACTATATGAAGGTAGTTAACACCACAAACCTGTATACGTAAAGTGAATTAAATGCTAAAGTCATGTTTTGCATTTTTAATGACAAAGAAAAAAAAAGTGCAGCGCTGATATTTGTTACAAAAATGAACATTAAAAACATTCTTAGTGAAAAAAGCCATACAGAAAAGGCCACCTAGATCCCATACTCATCTTGTCTGCTTCAAATCCATCAAGGCTGTCCAAATGAGGGGGAAACTCAGTAATGGTTCCAGAAAAAGAAAACTGGATCAGGATGGAAAAAGACATTTTCATACAGGTGGGACAGCAGGTGAAAGTTGAAGTGGGGCTGACTATTAAATTATAATGTGGACATCAGGATTTCCTCATTTAGGGGTTATGTGCTGGTTCCTTGGGCAAAACACACTGAGCATTTTGTGTGAAGTGGCAAATGTGTGTACTTTTTGCCATTATTGCAACTTTTCTGTACATTTTAGATTACTGGAAAGTAAATTACTTTTCTAGACAACCATGTCAGTATCATGCCAGAAAATCAGATAAGACAGACATCAAATTTTGTTATAGAGGCCAAGACTCACCCAGACCAAGTTCAACCAAAGTTGTGATACTTATTTCCCTTGTAGGAGTCCGCGTGGTATTAAGAGGCACCGTGGGAAGAGTATATTAGTAGCTACCATGTCTTGGGTCCTGTGGATTACCTGGGGTGCAGTAGACACTGAGATTTTAGTATTGCAATTTTTCACATTACTTCAAAAAAGATGTTAAAAAATAAATTCAGTAAAGTTGAAAAATATGGAATCAATATACACAAATCAGTTTTGTTTCTATACACTAATAATGAACCACCAACAAGAAAAATTAAGAAAACATCCCACTTACAATTCCATCAAAAAGAACAAACTATGTAGCAGTAAATTTAACCAAGGACATGAAAGACCTACACTCAGAAAACTATAAAGCATTGATAAAGAAACTGAACACACAATAGAAAACAATATTCCATGCTCATGCATCAGAAAAATTACTACTATTAAAATGTTTATTCTACCCAAAACCATCAACAAACAGTGCCAGGAAAACTAGACACCAGACTCCAAAGAACGACACTGGTCACTATCTACATGGCACATGAAACTAACTAAAAGCGCACAGTATTCCACATTAAACCCTTTCTCTCCTGAGGCCCCTGAAGATGCACCCCACCCACCCAGCAGTCAGCTGCACAGGAAGATTCTCCACACTTGCTCATTTTTTCCTCTTGTGGAGTCTCCTCACCAGTGGCTCCTGAGAAAACCCAGCTGTTGTCAGTGTGGACAATGCCTCATGGTCCAGAAACCTAAGCCCTGACAGGAGACAAAGCTACTGTCTGCTTGTCACGGAGCAAAGTCTGTGGGCAGGGTGCACCTGTGCCCCCAGGGTGGGTTCGACGCCCCCTGTGGGACGTCAGAGAAGTGCTGGGAGCGCCGCACTCACAAACCCAGAGGCCTCATCCGGAAGGCAGTTCTGCTGTATATACTAAGCTTGGAAATCCAAACTGAAATGGAGCCAAGTATCTCACTGTATCTTCTCAAAAGATGGTTAAGGAGCAATTAATTACAAACCATATATAATGAAATGAATGTAGACACAAACTTTACAACTTAAACCAAAATTCACTCAAAATTGCCCATAGACAAATTTAAATTACCAAACTACAAAAGTCCTAGAAAAAAAAGAGATAATCTACATGACTTTGGGTCTGGTGACCTTATTCAGAAAACCGGAAGACAAACCACAAACTGCAAGAAACTACTTCCAAAACACATATCTGATAAAGGATTTGTACTCAAATTATGCCAACAACGCCATTAAAATTTGGTAAAGATTGAAACACACACCTGGCCCAAGAAGCTAAACAGGCAGTAAATAAGCATACAAGAATATACTCAAGATGCTGGTGGAATGCACGTACAACCAACTTTGGAAGACAGTTTGGCAGTATTTTCCAAATCTAAAAAGTCTCACCTTAGGATCCAAGAGGTGTACCTCTTGTATTTAGACAACTGCTTTGAAAAACTGTGTTCAAACCAAAACTAGCATCAAGTAATGCACAGCAGCTCTATTCATAATGGCTAAAAACTTAAAGATATCAGGATGTCCTTCTGTAGATGAATTCATAAGCAAATTAGGGCACATACATGTCAAGGGGAGCAGAATACACCACCCCAAAATATGCCCATTTGACAAAAGGATTATTTTGGACTGATTAATTTAAGAAACAGCAGACCCAGGAGAATCTTTCAAAACCAACTAGAAAATGCCCTTTTAGGAGGTAAATTTACATTTATTAAGGATCTCTCCATTTGTAAGGGTATGTCCCTCTCTGGACCAAGAATTGAATGATGACTAAATATCAAGAAAAGCTTGTTGGGACTTCCCTGCTGGTCCAGTGGTTAAGACTCCATGCTCCCAATGCAGGGGACCAGGGTTCAATCCCTGGTCAGGGAACTAGATCCCGCATGCTGCAATTAAGAGCCCGCATGCCGCAACTAAAGATTCCACAGGCCGCAACTGAGACCCGGCACAGCCAAATAAATAAATGTTAAAAAAAAAAAAAAAAGCTTGTCAATGAAATAGGCCTGGATGTAAATCTGTGTAACAACCATACCCTTGTTTACTGGGCTTTGACTAATAACATCCCTTAAATGGCTTCCTCCATTCCCTAACATCTTTCTTTTGTTCTCAGCAGAAGATAGCATTTAAGGTAATGGCTTGGGCCATTTCAGGGAGTGACTCAGTTTTCCTGGGTATCTTTCAAGTATACAGGAGGTACGCATGGTATATATTAAACTTCTGATTGTTTTCTCCAGTTTGTCTCTTTTTCATTACAAGGGAGATCTCAATAAAGAACATAGAAGTGTAGAGGGAAAACTATTTTTCCTCTCATATACATGCAATGCAATAGTATTCAGAGATATAAAGGAATGGACCATCAACCCGTGCAAAAAAAAAAAAAAAAAAATAGATGCATCTAACACTTGCATTGCTAAGTGAAAGAATCCAGTCTGAAGTGCTACACACTGTATGACCTCATTTATATGACATTCTAGAAAAGGCAAAACTGACAATGGTAAACAGTTTACGGAATATGTGGTTGAAATAGTCCATATGATACTTTAGTGGTGAATACCTGTCACTATGCATTTGTCTACACCCACAGATTTTTACAACCCAACAAGTAATTTACAATCTATTCGAACTTAGCTACTTAGGATATGGGAGTGTCAAAGACTGGAATACAGAACGTAACAAAGAATCTAACTGATTCAGAAATGTATGAAAAAACTCACTGTTGGTAGTGGGACAAATGGGCTGACCTAAGTTAACTTTGGAAATGTACAGAATCTGTAGGCCAAAGACAAAATGTGCCATACATACACAGTGGACTCTGTGTTCTTTCCATGAGGGGTAGTAGCTAACAGTACCGAAACTACTATATCAGTAATCAAATGGAACAAGCACTGAATTTAATAAATGACAAATGGTGGAAGCCAGGTTTCTTACCACTGGAGTGGGATGTTACAGTCAAACAAAGGGAGAAGGTAACAATATCCATGTCATAACAGATCCGCTTGCAGATATCAGTATAAACTATCTTTAGCCTACACACAGTTCCACATGGAAATCTTTATAATTATGTGTATATGCATAGGCTGGGATACATGCACATATTTCCATGTACTGTCAGCTGAGCATATTTAGCTCCCACGTGTAAGTTTTTAATACCATTCTCTAATAAAAGGAACAAGGGCTCTTTGAAGAAAGGGCTGATGCTAGGACTGAGACAGTAAATATATGAAGCAGGATAATCTTAAAATATCAGAAAGTAAAGAAGTACCAAAAATTTTTAAAACCCACAAAAGAAAAATTATGTAAAATGAAAACAGGAGCAAATGGAAAAAGCTCTCACCAGCCAAAGCAAGAATTAAGTAAGCAGTCTAATAATGTAGTGCTGGATTATAACCAAAAGTTTACAGTAATTATTCACGTGTCCAAACTGGTAAAAATAAATTACATAGTTTTTGATGAATGCTGTTAAATAGAAATCTCCTATGCAGAAAGCTTCTAAGCAATGTATATAGCCACTCAGCTGTCCATCAAGGATGTGAAGCTAACCCCTCTCTCCTCAAGTGTGGGTTCTGCATTATGACTTCCTCCTAAATAAGACACACAGGATGGACATGGGGAAAAAATTAACCTCACTGTGGGAAAACTTGACACACACTACTTCAGCTAGGTGACCAAAGTTAAGAATATAAGTGAGAAGTTTCCTTAAGAGCCTGTCCTCTTGATATATAGTGAAGAGGAAGCACGTCACCTCTGTGGTCTGCTTTTTCAAAGCCAAGTCTAACCATGACAAAACCACCAAGCAAATCCCAGTGCCCGGCAGTCTACAAAATACCTGACCAGTCCTCCTCCACACTGTCAAGGTCATGGAAACAAGGAGAGTCTGAGCAACTGTCAAAGCCCAGAAGAGACTAAACAGACATGATGACCCCATGTCCTTTGAGATCCTGGAACAAGGAAAGGTATAACAAAGGGAACATGAATAGGGACTTCACTTAATAATAAAGTACCAATATTTGTTCATTATTTGTCATGATTCTGTAGAAAATTAGACAGGAAAGATTAAAAGTCAAATAAGAGAAACCTACTGTAACAAACTGGAAATCTAGAGGAAAAGGGGGATTTCTGTGTAAAAACACATTACCAAAATGAACCCTAAATTAAGGAAAATACAAAAAGACCAATTAATCACTGAGGAACCTCTTCCCCATACTGGTTATCCTACCACTGTTCCAGGGTTTCCCTCTCCCGGGACAGGGAAGGAACAGGGGCAGAGCTGTTTGCCAGCTCCCCTAGTATCTGACCCCACCCAGTGTCTTCATCTCCCCCAGCCACGCCTACCCAGTGAGGACACCTGAGGAAGGACCAGGGATTATTGATTCAGATGTATCAACCAGGACTTTTTCTTTTCCCAGCGACTGGACACACTTACTGAAGTAAAATAAATTAGTATTTATTGTAAGGGTAGAAATAAGTTAATACTTGCAAGTGGCAAGTTGAAGAATGGGTTTGGACCTGGCAGGTCCAGTGGCTCACACTGTCTCAGTGTGACCTTGCTTCTCTCCAAAACTTTGTCCTGCTCAGTGCCTTTGGGGGACCCCATTCACAGGCACAGGCTCTCTCACTGCCCTTGGGCCAACAGCAATTCTAGGCTGACAACCACTCACCATCCACTTTCCGAGAAAGAGTTTCTCCTTTTCTTGGATTCCAAGAAAGTCATGGTTTTAAATGCCTTTGATCTGGCTTGGGTTGCATTTTCATCCTTGGCCCATCACCAGAAAATGGAAAATGGGACTGGCTAGATGTGGGCTGTAAACCCATCTTTGAGCTGGGTGCAACATGGGCTTATCCTTCTGCAACTGTTTGGACTGGAAGCAGGTGAGATGTAATTCCCAAAGGAAAACTGAGGCACTTGGGCCTGAGAACAGATGCTGGCTGGCAGAAAGCAACAGATCCTAAGTCAATGACCGCTCCCTGCACAGCACAGAATCTGACACAAAAGGAAGAAAGGGGTTCACTCAGGTTCAGGGGCTGCAGCTACTCATCCAGTGCTCTTACTGTCCTCCCAAGACTGCAAGAAGTTCTTTCACTTACTGAAAAGTCAGGATCGTTGGTGGTGGTAAACTCAAGTCTCTTTCCTTGGGCATCATGTCCTCACATCTCAGAGGCTGGCCCAGAACAGCCCATGTGCCCTCAGAAGACACACAGACCTCATTCCTGCCCCTGAGAGGGGGGAGCCCTTGAGTTATGCCATCTCCCTGGCCATATTAATTGCCCATCCCTGAAAAACAATACTGCTCCTTTTCCAGTTTCTTCTCTCTCCTTTACTAAGAGGAAGAAACCAAATGCTAGGGTGGTAAGGAAACCTCTTGTGCAATGAAGTAATGCGAGGCTCAAGAATTACTCCAAGCCATGGAACCCATAATTGGCAGGCTTTCCAGAGGCCACATGGATGCATATGGCTCTCCAAGACAATGCAGTGTCACTGTGAACCTTCCATTGGGAGGTCCAGTTGCCTCCATATCTTTGATTCTTCATGAATATGAATGTCAAAAGTTTCTAATGACTGAAAGGACAAAGGATTGCAGGGCCATGGTCTGCTGTATGGTTGTTGTGTCAGGGACACACTCCGATGTTTAGAGGATTATTACTTCTCTTGGCAGCCTATGAGGCTGTGAGCAGGAGGCCTTTTTCTCAACCACATGCGTGTTGGTAGTTGAAACTTCTCAAAGGAATGTCTACACTGACCAGGTAGCTCTTGAATTGCCCAGCATCCTGGTCAGCTCCGTAACTGTACATGAGGGCCTGACAATGCCCAGGCTGGACTGAGCTAGAGGACCACAGATGCCTACCTGGATTGTCAGAGGTCAAGGGCTGTCCTGCCCGAGACTTGATCGTCTATTCATGCCCACTCAGATGGGACAAAGGATGCCTCCAGTGCCAGGAGGGCCCCACCAGCCCTTAAGAAGGCAGCATCTGGGGGCTGGCAGGTCACTGCACCCAGTCCTGTATAAATCCACACATGCCCACTGAGTGCCCTCCTGTCTGGGCTGTGCTGGAACCTGGGGCTGCCCAGGCAGAGTAGGGCCAGCATCACCCTTCCCAGGTGGGAGGGCAGAAGGAAACCCTGCATGACCTCTGACACCCTCCCCAATCCTTGACAGAGGCTGAGTTGGATGAGAAACAGTCCAAGACAAGAACAGACAGTTCATTCTTCTCTCAGAGCCCAGGACTGGGGGAAGGGAGGCCAGAAAAACAGCTACTGACCTCAGCTCCCTGACTCCTGTTGGACCCTGGGCAAGTCCTATCCATTCTGGAGGCTTCAGAGAGAAGGAGAGAGGAAGGCAATGAGGGTCAACTGTGCTTAAACCTAACTCTAACCTTTACCCTAAGAACCCTAACCTCTAACCTTAACCCCCTAACAACCCTAGCCCCAGACCCTCGCCCCTGACCCTTTAACCACAACCCTCTACCATAACTCTCCAACCATGACTCTCCAACAATGACCCATAACCCTAAACCGTGACCCCTGAACCCTCACACTGACTCAACCCCAGGCCTAAAGCCTGGCCTAGTGGGTACCGAGGGATGACTGTATGAACTCTCAAATAAACCAAGGAATTAAATCTTCCTGACCATGCATTTAGCAATGGTTTCTTAGAGTTGACAGTAAAGCATAAGAAATGAAAGAAAAAAATAGATAAATCGGATTTCCTCAAAATTACAAACCTTTGTGCATCAAAAGAGGTTATCCAGAAAGTAAAAAGACAGCCCACAGAATGGAAGACAATACTGGCACATTATATATCTGATAAGACTCTTTACCTAGGATATACCCAGGGCTTTTACAACTCATCAACAAAAAGACCAACAATAAAATTTTTGAAACAGACAAATGGCTTGCATGGACTGCTCTCCAGGCAGGACATACAAATGGTCAACAAGGACATGAAAAGATGTCAAACATCAGTAGTCATGATGAAAATGCAAATTAAAGCCACAGTGTGATGCCCCTCCACACACACTAGAATAAAAATAAATTTTAAAATAAATTTTAAAATATATAAATAAAAATAACAAATGTTGGCAACAATGTAGAGAAACTGAAACCCTTAAAAGTTACTTGTGGAGATGTACAATGGTGCAGTCTATGTGTACAAAACTTTAGCATTTACTCAAAAATATAAAATATAATTACCATGTGGTTCAACAACTCCACTCCTAGATATATACCCAAAAAATGGAAAACAGGTGTTCAAACAAAAACTTGTACACCAATTATTCATAGCAGCACTGTTCACAATAGCTCAAGGTAGAAAAGATTTAAATGTCCACCAGCAGGTAAATGGATAAGCAAAATAAGGTAGATCCATAAGCTGCATTATTCTGTCATATAAAGGAGTAAAGTAAAATGATACAGTCGCTGTGGAAAACTCTATGGTGGCTCCCCAAAAACATGGAAAATGTATGAGCCCTTGATTCCGCTCCAGGGTGTACACCCAAAATATTAGAAAGCAAGGACTGGAACACATATCTGTACCCCATATTCATAGCAACATTATTCACAATAGCCAAAAGGTGGAAGCAACACAACACATCCGTCAACAGATGAATGGATAAGTACAGTGTAGTATATACACAATGGGATATGATTCAACCTTTAAAACTAAGGTAATTCTCACACATGCTACAATGTGGATGAACCTTGACGTCATTATGCTAAGTGAAACAAGCCAGACACAAAAAGGACAAACGTTCTATGATTCCACTAGTATGAGGTATCCAGGTAAGTCAAATTCAAAGACAAAGTAGAATAAGGTTGCCAGGGGTTGAGGTGAGTTAGTGTTTAATGGCTACGGTTTCACATGGGGAAAATAAAGTTCTGGAGATGGATGGTGAGGATATTTTTACAACAATGTGAATGTAGTTAATGCCATAGAACTGTATACTTAAAAATGGTTTAAATGGGGCTTCCCTTGTGGCACAGTGGTTAAGAATCCGCCTGCCAATGCAGGGGACATGGGTTCAAGCGCTGGTCCTGGAAGATCCTGCATGCCGCAGAGCAACTAAGCCCACGAGCCACAGCTACTGAGACCTTGTGCCACAAATACTGAAGCCCATGCACCTAGAGCCCGTGCTCCACAACAAGAGAAGCCACTGCAATGAGAAGTCTGCACACGGCAACAAAGAGTAGCCCCCTCTCGCCGCAACTAGAGAAACCCTGCACACAGCAACAAAGACCCGACACAGCCCAAAAATAAAAAATAAAATAAATTTTTTAAAAAAGCTTTAAAAAAATGGTTTAAATGGTAAATGTTATGTGTTTTTAATCACGATGGAAAAAATGAATGAAATAATGATCAATGTTACAATGTGGATAAACACTGAAAACATCCTAAGTGAAAGAAGCCATACAGAAAAACCACCCAGATCATGCTCATCTTGTACACTTTAAATCCAGCAAGGTTTTTAAAGTGAGGAAAAGCCCCAGTGATGGTTCCAGGAAAAGAAAACTGTATTCGAATGGGAAAATACATTTCCACAAAGCTGGGGCAGCTGGTGAAAGTTGAAGCAGGTCTGTGGATAGGATTATAATGTGGAAACCATAATTATTCCTCATTTTGGGCTTATGTGCTGGTTCCCTGGGAGAGTGGCCCTCCCACTCTCACAGGGTAAAACAAACTGGAGTATTTTGTGAATGTGGAAAACCTGATACTGCTATTTAAAGTTTTTTATACACTTGAAATTTACTAGAAAATAAAGTACTTACCAAAACAACCATGTCATACCACGCCAGAAATACAGACATCAAACTCTGTTACAGAGGCCAAGCCCTACCCAGATCCAGCTCACCCGCAGTGGGGATGCTAATCACCCTCGTAGGAGTCCACATACTATGAGAGGCACCGTGGGAAGATTATATTGGGAGCCACTATGTCCTGGGTGCTGTGGATGACCTGGATGTAGTTGAAACAGTGGGATTTCTGAATTGTAGTTTTCCACATTCAACCACCAAAAAACTGTTACAACTAAAAAATGAATTCAGTAAAGCTGCAGGATACAAAAAAAGAAAAATCAATGCACAAAAATCATTTGTGATTCTACACACTGATAATGAACCATCAGAAAAAGAATTCTAAAAAAACATCCCACTTACAACTGCATCCAAAAAGATAACCAGGAGTAAATTTAACCAAGGACGTGAAGGACCTGCACACTGAAAACTGGAAGACACTGATAAAGGAAACTGAACAGACAAAAATAAATGGAAAGATACCCCGTGCTCATGGGTAAAAAGAATATTGTGAAAATATGCATTCTAAGGTGGGACTTCCCTGGCCGTCCAGGGGTTGGGACTCTCCGCTCCCACTGCAGGGGGCACAGGTTCGATCCCTGGCTGGGGAACTAAGATCCCGCATCCTGCATGCCACATGGTGTGGCCCAAAATTTTTTTTAATTTAAAAAAAATATGCATCCCAGCCAAATTAATGTACACATTCAATGCAATCCCTACCAAAAGTGCAATGACATTTTCTGTAGAAACAGAACAAACAATCTTAAGATGTGTGTGGAACCACAAAGGACCCAGAAGAGCTAAAGCGACCCTGAGGAAGGAGAACGGGCTGGAGGCATCTCGCTCCCTGACTTCACACTTCATTACGAAGCTACAGTCCCAAAAAAGTGTGGAATTGGCACAAAAACAGGCACACAGACCAGAGGAACAGAGCAGAGAGCCCAGGAATCAACCTACAGGTATGTGATCAGTTAATTCACAAGAAAGGAGCCAAGAACATACACCAGGGAAAGGACAGTCCCCTCAATAAACGGTGCTGGGAAAACCAGACGCCACACGCCAAAGAACAACACTGCACTCTGTCTACACCACACACAAAAGGGGCCAAAAACCCAGTTTTCCACATCAAGCCCCTCCTCTCCTGGCTCCTCTGAAGACAGACACCCTCAGCGGTCAGCTACGTACAGGAAGCTTCTGCCCACTTTTCCTCACCTTCTCCCTCAGCGGCATCACCTCCTGGCAGGTCCTGAGGAGACCAGGCTCCTGTCAGCATGAACTGGACCCCACAGTGTCCCAAAGCTGAAGCCCCAGGGGGTCCTGAGGAGACTCGGCTTCCGTTAGTGTGGACTCGACCCCGGGTTGTCCCGAAGCCCGGCTGTCAGCGTGGACACAACCCGCGTGTCCCAGAAGCCAAAGCCCCAGCGGGTCCTGTGGAGACAGGGCTCCTCTCAGTGTGAACGTGAACAGCATGATCTGAACAGACATCCCACCAAAAAAGATATACAGATAGTAAAAGTCATACAGAAACAAGCTCAACATCCTATACCATTAGGGAATTACAAATTAAAATCATGAGATATCACAGCACACCTATTAGCACTGCTAAGCTCCAAAAATATGACAATACCAATGGCTAGAGGGTGAGGAACAAAAGGAGCTCTCCCTCATAGCTGGGGGGAGGCATGTGCAGCCACTTTGTAAGACAATTTGGCAGTTTTTTCCACAGCTAAACAAGTCTCACGTTGGGATCCAACAATCATGCTTCCAGCATTTAGGCAACTGCTTTGAAAATCTATGTCCAAATGCAAACGAGGATGCAATTATGCACAACAGCACTTTCATAATGGCTAAAAACTTGAAGAAATCAGGATATCCTTCAAAAGATGAATGCATAAGCAAATTGGGGTATATCCATGTCAAGGCGAGTAGAATATGCCACCCCAAAATATATCTCTCTGGCATAAGGATTATTGGTCTGCTTTAAAAAAAAAAAAAAAAAAAGGGCCTCCCTGGCGGCTCAGTGGTTAAGAATCTGCCTGCCAATGCAGGGAACACGGGTTCGAGCCCTGGTCTGGGAAGATCCCACATGCCGCGGAGCAACTAAGCCCGTGCGCCACAACTACTGAGCCTGCGCTCTAGAGCCCGCGAGCCACAACTACTGAGCCCGTGTGCCACAACTACTGAAGCCTGCACACCTAGAGCCTGTGCTCCATGACAAGAAATGCCACCACGATGAGAAGCCTGCGCACTGCAATGAAGAGTAGCCCCTGCTCGCCACAACCAGAGAAAAGCCTGCATGCAGCAATGAAGAGCCAATGCAGCCAAAAATAAAATAATAAATTTATTCAAAAAAAAATCTCAGAAAACTGAGATTGCCGTTTTATGAAGGACATTTACAATAGAGAAGTCTCCATTTATAAGGGCATGTCCCTCTTTGCACCAAAAATAGAAGGATAATTAAATCTTAAGTAACTCTTTTCACTGGAGAAGTCCTGACTAAATGTGCAAACACTCATACCCTTGTTTACTGTGCTTTGCAGGATAACCTGCCAAAACTGGCCTTCCCCCCTTCCCCAGCATCTTTCTTCTGTTTTTAGCTGAAGACGGTATTTAAGGGGATGGTTTTGGTCATTTCAAGGAGTGACTCAGTTTTCCTTGCTATCCCCCCTGTATTCAGAAGGTATACATGTAATTAAACTTCTGCTTTTCTCCTGGTAATCTGTCTTTTATTTCAGGGGCAGGGGGGCCTCAACCAAGAACCTAGAAAAGTAGAGGGAAATTGTCTTTCCGCCCATACACGTGCAGTGGAATACTACTCAGCAGGAAGGAATGCACCATCAGCCCATGGAAGGACATGGATAAATCCTCAGTATGTACTGCTACGTGAAAGCATCCAGGCTGAGGAGGCTGCACACAGTATGACCCCATTGGTGACACTCTGGGAAAGGCAAAGCTACACAGATGATAAGCAGATCATGGGGTGGGGGTTTGAAGCGTTCCATGTGACACTCTAGGATGGATACCTGTCACTGTGCATTTGTCTAAGCCCACAGACGTGTGTAGCCCAAGGGGCCAATCATAATCTATTCAAATTTAGTTATTTGGGATGTAGGAGTGTTGCAGGATGGAATACATAATGTGACAGAGTCTAACTGTATTAGAAATATATGGAAACAACTCACTGTAGGGGATGGGGTAAAAGGTGCTGACCTAAGTTACCTTTGGAAATGAATGGAATCTGTAGACTAAAGGCAAACTGGACCGTACATATACAGTGGGCTTTATTTTACGAAGTTCTTTCCAGGGTGTAGTAGCTAACAATTCTGAAACCTCTGCACATGTAACCTGGAAAGGAGCAATGCATACATAAACGGCAGATGGTGGGAGCCAGGCTTCTTGCTGTGGGAGTGGGAAGTTACAGATAAGCAAGGGGAGAGCCTCTGCCCTCATAATCCTGCACCTGGGCTTCCTGGGCGGATGTTGACTGGCCGGGGGAAACACACAGATCTTCACGCTGGGAAGACCCTGCAGACACAGGAACTTCACGCCCCATCTTTCCACCCATACCTGCTGGAAAAACTCAGCCCTCCATCATCAGTCAATTGCAACGTTTAAGACATTCTCGCCCCCAGGCAGATAAAGGAACATGAGGGTCTTGCTTACCCCTAAGCTGTCCCAGAATCCAGGCCCTTGGGGTGGAGCCAGGTTGGGGGTTCCTGGGCCTCTGACCAGCAGGAGAGAGGAAGGAGGAAGGCCAGTCCTGAGGACAGAGGTTCCCTCAAGTCTGTGAGCCCAGGAGCCCCGATGGGATTCATTCCCAGTGCGGACATGGGCGGGGTCTGCAGTGGTTCTGTGCTCCCCCTGGACCCCTTTGATGAAGCCATGGCAGCACTGGGCTCAGACGTCTCCTGGCAGTGTCTCAAACTCTGACACAGCGGTTTTACAAAGGAACAAGAGAATGGAGCTGAGCCCCTGAGGGCCACTCCTTTCTGGCTCTGAGTTGCTTCCAACAGGACCGCAGTCACCTGCACGTAGTCTGCTGTGACCTACCTGCCCCCACTGGCCTTTCCTCTCCCTCCCTGCGATGATTCCCATGACATTTCCAGCCTGGACCCCTCTCGCAGGCCAGACGCCTCTGTCCAGTCACTGCACCCCCATCTCACCTTGGGGGCTAACAGGGCCCTCAGGGGACCGGGATCCTGCAGCTCCCCACACCCAGGAGCAGCCCCACCTTCCCAGGTTGCTGAGCCCAGGCACGGGGTGTAACTGAGCAGGACCCTAAGGGGCCTTCCCAGGACAGAGCCCTCCCCCACATCCTCTTGTGGAGCTCCTCTCTGAAGTACCTGGATAACAGTATCTGACGCACGCTTCCTGAGTTGTTTCACAGATGCTAAAACCACCACCAAATGGAAGAAATTAACTACCTGATGATCTTGAACAGGTAGGCCCGGAACTTCTGGTGCCTAAGAATTTAGAGTGTTAACCGCCTGTTACCTCACCATCAACCAGAGAACTGTGCACCAGCTGATCACATACCCTGCGACCCCCCTCCTTCAACTGGCCTTTAACATTGCTGTGCTGAAATCCTTCAGGGGGTTTGGGGATTTAGAGCACAAGCCGCCTGTTCTCCTTGTATTGGCACTTTTACAATTAAAGCTGCACTTCCCTTCACCACACCCAGTGTCAGTAGACTGGCTTTACTGCACTCGGGCAAGCGGACCCAAGTTTTGTTCGGTAACACTGGGGTCTCCCAGGCTCCCACTCTCCTTGTGCCCCACTGACTGTCATCTGCTCCTCCAGAGTCTTGTTGCAGCAAAAATAGAAATGAAGTTTTCCCTCCCCTGAGAACAAGGAAAACAAAGGGAACAACGAACAGGCTAGAGGAGAAACATAACCTGGCCTGAAAGAGTTCATCTCTCCTCGTTTTACTTTGTCACTAATTTGTAGTAACTAGATTTGTACTTTACAAAGCGAACCTCACTCCCTGACACTACGTAATTTACCTCTGGCACCCATCACCCCTAACTCTGTGTGAGTTACATCCCCTGCCTCTCACTCCCTAACCTTATTATGTCCAGCACTTACGTTCTATATGCCCCTCATAACAAATCACCCCCTATAGTCTTTGCATTTCAGAAACAAGGTCACCGGCCGATAAACCAGAGGCAAACGGATGCAATTACCAGACTGCTGGACCCCAATTACCGGGCGGCCTGATGCCAACTATGACTGTTTTGAAATAATGCAAAGAAAAGGAGGAATGCAAGACCTTCACTACTTTGATCCTCATCCTATACCCCGGACTGCGAGAGCCCCACGTATAAAACCTTCCCTGATTCTCAAGGAGGACGGGCCCAGTTCTTGAGGTGCTAGCCGGCTGTGTCTTCCCTTCTGCCTGGCAGAAGAATAATGCCATCCCTCTCTTCCTCCAAAATCCCTGTCTCTGTATTTCTGTTCAGCCTCGGTGCACGGAGAAGCCGAGATTTTGACAACAGTCTGTGGCCAGTTCCCACACTAATTCACCTCTACGCCCACAGTCCTGGCCCAAGCCCGATCGTGTGCCTGGTTCCTCCACCAGGCCCTGACAAAACTCCCTGCCCGCACGGTGCACCTCACATCCCACCCCAACGTGGTCTTTCTGAAGCATAAACGAGACTGTGACTCTCCCCCACCTGTAATCCCCCAAAAGTTTCCCCACTTTCGCTAGGGTATCCGCTGGGAGAGACATCTGCCAAGGCCCTGAGAGTCCCTGGCACCCCCACTAGGCTGCTGGCTCCTGGGTTCCCTGACAATGAGCACCTCAGCAGGCCAGGAGACACGGCAGGAAACCCCAGAACCGCTCACCTCAGGAGGGGACTGGCACGGCCACGGCCTGATCAGAGAGAGCAGAGAAGGGCTCCCCAGCTGGGACACAGACTCTGCACGAGTGGCCTCTCCCTGGGCCACTACATCACCTCGTGTGACTTGAGGGAAGGAAGGACCGAGGCACACTTGGCTCCTAAGGAGGATGGGATAGGCTCAGCCATGCCCCCCCAAATTCACATGCTGAATCCCTAACCCCCAGGACCCCAGGATGTGGCTGTATTTGGAGACGGGATTTTTAAAGAGGCGATCAAGGTAAAAATGAGGTCACTAGGGTGGATCCTAATCCAATAGAATTGATGTCCTACAAGAAGAGATTAGGACACAGATAGGCACAGGGGGAGACCACGTGAGGACCTGGGGAGAAGACGGCTATCTAAGCACCAAGGAGAGAGGCCTCAGGAGAAGCCAGCCTGCACACACCTTGATCTCAGACAGCATCCAGGACTGGGAGATAGGTCTGCTAGTCAAGCGGCCCAGTCTGTGGTATTTGTTACGGCGGTCCTGAGCAGACTCACACGCAGGGTAACTCAGGGCTCAGACTGGACAGAGCCCACTCTCCATCCCCCTGTATGGGAGTTACAGGATCCTCAGGAACTGAGGAGGGGGTCCCTGAGGAGAGGCACAAGATAGAAGATACTAGGCATTAACACGACTGCATTCACGTTAAACGTGCCTGAAGTCCATTCACACGAGATGGTCTTGTCCTGTATGTACATCGGCACCTTCAGTCTGAACTGAGACCTTTGGCTTCACCACCTCCACTGAGAGCATTAGCTTCACCTGCTGTGGACCGTCTCCTATAGGATTTCCAGAACCACAATGCATCGAAGCTTCACAGGACCCAGAGTCTGTGCGCTACCGTCCAGGTGACCCTCACAGCAGGGCCGCGCAGCTGCCCACCAGATCCCATTTCCCTTTTTCCTGTTCACAGCTACCTTGCACCTCCCAGCCTTCCCACCCCTTACAGCTGGGGCACAGTGTCTCGTGTTACCAAGGGGGAGAGGTGGAGGTGGTGAGGGCCTTGGCCAGACTGCATCCTAGGACGGAGGGCATGATGCCCACCTGGTCACCCCACCCTGCTGGTTGGAGCCCTCACCTGGAAGCAGGGAGGAGAAACAAGGTGGACAGAGCCTGGGCCCTGCCACCCACCTGCCCTGGACTCTCACATGAAAGGGACAGAGACATCTTGAGCTTCAGCCCATTTTGGGGGCGACACTTTGTTCCAGTAACAAACCTTTGCCCTAAAAGCCAAGGTGCTTTACAAACCCCTCCCCAGCTGTCACAGAAAGTCAGACTTAACTTCATCACACTTTTCTCAAACCCCAGCTCATGCTGAGACCACCACTCAGCCTTAGAGTCAGCATTGGGCCCCCAGAAACCCTAAATCAGTGGCTGGACACAACGTTGAGGGGTCAAGTAGGAAGCCCATCCCTAAAGGTGCGGGTTGCACACGGCCTCCCGAGGTTCTTACACCTGTCCATGTTGGGGGTATTTCAATCCTGACTGAGGACATTTAATGTCACCATTCATGTTGCTAATTAAGAACCCACTAGTTAGATGAAAACCCTATCAAGATACTTGCTACACTGATGAAAAATTCTGAAGTTGGTCGGAGGCGGGGCATTTTCTCACATGCTGCCAGCAGCCCCCCACAAGGACCATCCTCATTGGAAAGCTGCTTGGACCATGCGGAAGCGTCTCTTTGTGAACGTTAGCTGACCTCCAAGCCAGCTGCTCCTGAACTTTACCCACCCTTCCCAGGAAAGCCGCCTGAATATGTGCAAGGACCTCACAGGCTGGAGGAAAGGGCTTGCAGCCACCCCAGCGACAGCACACGTGCTACGTGGGCTCCTGCACGTCACACAGGACGGTCCTGGCCCCGGCTGCTCTTCTGGAAGCTTTCCATTCCCCTACCCGAGTTACCCCTCCTGTCCTGGCCCCCACTGCCCTTTTCTCGCTTCCTCACCTCTGCCCGGGAAGAACTTCCAGCAGAGGCCCACTCAGACCGGGCCACCCTCAAGGCTGTGGGCCCTCACTCCCTCCCACCAGCCCAGCCCCAAGATTGCTGACGGGGCAGAGAATATGGCGTCAGGCACAGCTGCAGGGGCTCTTGCTGCCTGGAGGGGTGTTTATATTGACCTCAGCCCAGGCACACCTGGGGAGGGCTGGCCGGCCGGGTCAGGCTGCCCAGGTCAGCCAATCCTCGCCCCTCAGGGGCTCATAATTGCAGAAAACGGGCCTTGTTGTGCCGGCCAGGCCCAAGGAACAGGTGTGGGGTCCTGAGGGTCAGGATTGACATGGGGCTACAACTCTGGCTGATTTTCTAATCATTTTAACTGGCTCACGAGTAGGAAACAACTTCAAGACGACCCTCTCCTAATGAGAGGAACCCAGGAGTCAGGGAGAGGAGGGGTGGTGGGTGGAGACAGAGGCCTGGTGCCGGGCTGCAGTGGAAGCCCCCGGAAGACCAGGCGGAGGGAGGCCGCACAGAGTGAAGCCCAGGGTCACAGACCTGTCGGAGCTGCTGTTTGTTAGTTCAGGTCCTGCTCTGAGGTGCTCAGGGTCAGCTCTGACCAACAGGTGGGCTGGGGTGCTCTGCAACGAGGGCTACGTGCACGGTTCCTGTGTGCCCAGCCCTGCCGGGTGCCTGCCCAGGTGAGCTCCATACCCTGGGAGGGGCCTGACCACGAGAGCCCGGGGGCTGCTGGGTGCCTGCCCAGGTGAGCTCCATACCCTGGGAGAGGCCTGCCCACGAGAGCCCTGGGGGCTGCTGGGTGCCTGCCCAGGTGAGCTCCATATCCTGGGAGGGGCCTGCCCATGAGAGCCCCAGGGGCTGCTGGGTGCCTGCCCAGGTGAGCTCCATACCCTGGGAGGGGTCTGCCCACGAGAGCCCCGGGGGCTGGGAGGAGCATGTGAATGAGCGTCCTCTCTATGCACCCAGCACAGAGTTGCTTAGCCACTTCCCTGTGGGCGGTGCTGGCGTGAGATGAGAACCAGGAGCTACTGCGGGCCCCCTGAACCCCCATCTAGGCCCAGCCACAGTGACGAGGTCAGTAGGCGGTTGCTGGCTGCTTGCTGCGTGAGGGAGGCCCCACCAGTACCCCTTGTTTCTTCTACCTGACACCACGGAGGCCTCCCCAGGACAGAGCAGACAGCCTGCACAGGATGAGTGGGAGCTCCTGGTGACCCTGCAGGGGACGTGAGAGGGACAGACCAGGCAGGAGGGGAGTGGGCACCCAGGCAGAGCCGTGGGGCTTGGGGCCCAAGGGGGCATTTCTGGGTCTCAGCTGGGAGTGGACGGGCAGGTGGTGAGTATCACCCAGGAAAGCTGCTCTTGTGACGTGAGGCTGAACACGCTTCAGGGTGATATAAACTTCCCGGGTGACCCCAAAAACAGGATTGTGAGATGAATCCCAGGAAAGGAAGGTTTTGTAACAGGAATCTTGCTGAAGGGAAGGCTTGCAAAGTGAATCCGCCTAAGAGGAGGCCCTGTGAGGCAGTCCCCGCAGAGGGGGGACATGGAACCTGCTGGGAGCACTCATTCACCCTGGGCAGGCGATGGGCACAGACCCCACTTCCTGCTCCCACATCTGTGCTTCTGCGTAGGTTACTTGGCTTCTTGGAGTCTCAACTTCCCAGTCTGTTCATCAGGTGACAGTAGCATGGATTGACTAGTAATTTGCTCAGAACAGGGTAGAAAGGGGTCCCATGGAAATTCCACGGAACAGCATCAGTATGGGAATCACAGGCCCTGTTTCCCGCAGGTCTGTCTTCAGGATCAGGAGAGCAAATCTGAGCAGACTTGCAGCAGAGCCCAGGGATGGGCTCAGTTTGGTGGGTCCTCCTGTTTCCTGAACCTCAGAGAAGGGAGGCTCCAGTGGGTAGTGGCATGTTTACCCCACACCTGGGAGCATCTGGACCTCAAGTCCCAGCAGCCGCTGAGCCCTATCAGCCCAGCATCTGGGGCCCCAGGAGGCAGGCGGGAAGCCTGGAGGGCTCAGGCAGGAAGCACTGGTGTGGTCATCACCCGTGTGGAAGCTTCCGAGCCAGTGTCCAGTGGGAGCTCTTGCCCTGCCCATGAGTTTCAAATCCACAGCACAGATCAGTTTCTAGCAGCTGTTTGTTCTCTAGACACAAAGAAAAGTCCTCAGACCCAGTATGTCCATGGCCTGTGAAAAGACACATCTGGTCTGGCACCAGGAGCTGCCTCTGGGTCCCTCCTGATTGGACGCCCAGCAGCCAGTATCACCACGTCATGACCGTCAGGTGGTGTCGGGCGTGGGGGGACGAGAGCACACAGTCCAGGCCCACAGGGGACCATGCTGTCCACGGAACCAGTGTTGTGGCTATAGGTGTGCCCTCCACCACCCCACGGGCAGAGACCACCATCCCCTTACACATTGTTACCAAATCAAGTCATATGAACCCTACTCGGGCCCTAGCCTGGCTGAGGATCACTGCCTCGACAGGCAACGTTTCCTTTTTCCATTCTGGTTCAAATAGGCGAATAACGAAACCAAAGCTGAGACCAACAGAGCACAGGCTTTCTTCAGTGGCCAAAGAATGGAGAAGAGGGAACTAAGTTCACAAGTAAATTTCTCGCCCACCTGGAGAGAGTGATTTAATTTTAAAGAGTAAAGACACAATCAGCTCAGTAATTGGCCACGGGGGCTTGAGGGGCCAAGGCTAACCTGAGCTGGAGGAACGTGGGTGCCTGCCTGGACGCTCAGAGGCCAAGGGCTGCTCTGAGACCTGCCTGGACACCCGTGCAGATGGAACAAAGGATCCCTCCAGTCCCAAGAGGGCCCCACCAGCCCTCAAGAACGCAACACCAGACTTCCCTGGTGGCGCAGTGGTTAAGAATCCACCTGCCAATGCAGGGGACACGGGTTTGAGCCCTGGCCCGGGAAGATCCCACATGCTGTGGAGCAACTAAGCCCGTGCGCCACAACTACTGAGCCTGCGCTCTAGAACCCGCGAGCCACAACTGCTGAAGCCCACGCGCTTACAGCCTGTGCTCTGCAACAAGAGAAGCCACTGCAACGAGAAGCCCCCACTCGCCGCAACTAGAGAAAGCCTCCGTGCAGCAATGAAGACCCAACACAGCCAAAAATAAATAAATTAATTAATTTTTTTGTTTTTTAAAAAGGCAGCACCTGGGGGCTGGCAGACTGATGCACCGAGTCTTACATCACGTCTACTTAGTATCCTGCATGTCAGGGCCATGCTGGACCTGGGGCTGCCCAGACAGAGTGGGGCCTGCATCACCCTTCCCAGGAGGGAGGGTGGTGGGAAACCCTGCATGACCTCTGAGGCCCTAAGAACCCTTAACTAAGGCTGAGCTCAATTTGAAACAGTGGGTGACCAGAGCAGACATTTCATTCATCTATCAATCAGAATCCAGCACTGGAGGAGCAGAAAACAATGGCCTCGCTCAACCTTGATGCTAATCCTGACATGGACCCTAACCCTGAACTCTGATCCTGACCCTAAGCCCTGACCTAACCTTAGCCTAACCCGTACCCTAACCCTGTACCTTACCCTAACCCATGCTCTACCCGCATCCTACCTGTACCCCAATTCTCACCCATACCCTAACACCCACTCTAACACAGAACCCTAACACCCTGAGACCAAAACCATAAACCTTAACCAATAAGCAAAACCATAACCATAACCAAACCATAAAATATATTCATTAACCTTACCCATAAATAATTCACTAACCATAAAACTTAAACCATAACAGCAACCATAAACCATACACAGCCCCAACCCTCACACCAGCCCCAGCCCTAATGCTAACCCTCCAAACCACTTACACCAAGCCAAGTCTAGTCAGATTATACAAATACATCTTGGAAAAGAAAACTGGGGAATTCTCTGGTGGCCCAGTGGTTAGGACCCTGTGCTTTCAGTGCCAAGGGCTCGGGTTCGATCCCTGACTGGGGAACTAAGATCCCACAAGCCATGGGATGTGGCCAAAATAAATAAATAAATAAAATGAAATAAAACCACTATTTTAAAAAAGATTTTAAAAATAAAGAAAAAAAAAGAAAACTACCCCAGTATAACTTATAAATATGAATGTAAAAATCTATCACAAAACAATAGCAACATGAAACCAACAGAACTTTAAATGGATAATGCCATAAGCAAGTATCTCTACACCAGAAATTTCAGGTTGCTCAACATATTAAAAGTAAGCAATGTATTAAACCACAAAAATGGTGTGAAGTAAAAACCCATAATCACGTCAATTAATGCAAAAAATCTACAATGAAAATCCAGTGTTATTTCATGATAAACACTCAAGAAAGCAGGAATAAAAGGAAATCTGTTCAATATGGAAAAGAGTAGTACAAAAAGCCACAGCAAACACCATGCTCAATGTTAAAGACTGAACGATTTACTCCTGAAATCAGGAACAAGGCCAGGAAGCTGGCCTTCGTCACCGTTACTCAATAGCGTACTGGAAGTTCTACCCAGAATCTTGAGGAAGGAAATAAAAGGCATCCGTGGGTGAATGGAAAAATTAAAACTGTGTCTCTTCACAGAACATAGGTCACATCATCTTATATATAAAACTACCTATAATCAGCAAAGAAATTATTTGAGCTAATCAACTAATTAAGCAAAGTTATAGAACAAAGTATCAATTCATGAAAATCTATCTTATATGCATACGCTGGCAAAAAATAATCTGAAAAAGAATTTACGAAAACAATTCCATTTTTAATAATGTCAACATCAATATTTAGGAGTATATTTAATCAAGGTACAAGACTTGTTTTTATGTCTGTGAAGTGGTATGTTTGAAATTACTGGAAAGTCAATTACTTTTCAAAACATCATGTATGTCAATAGCATGCCAGAAAAGCAGAGAAAACATCAAACTTCCATATAGAAGCCAAGCCTTACCCAGATCCAGTTCACCCAAAGTCCACATGTCATTTAGAGGCACTGTGGGAAGGTTATATTAGGAGCCGCTGTCCTCCGTGTTGTGGACGACCTGGATATGGTAGAAACAGTGGGATTTTTGAATTCCAATTTTCCACTTCATTCCACAAAAAAACTATTAGAACTAATAAATTAATTCAGTAAAGTTGCAAAATCAATACACAGAAATCAGCTGCATTTCTAAACACTAATAATGAACCATCAGAAAGAGAAAGAAAGCAGCCCTATTTACAAATGCATCAAAAAGAACAAAATACCCACTGGGAATAAAGCCAACCAAGGAGGTGAAAGACCTGCACACTGAAAACTTTAAGACATTGATGAAGACATTGAAAAGCACGCCAGTAAATGGAAAGATATCCTGTTCTCATGGAATGGAACAATTAATATTGTTAAAATATCCATTCTACCCAAAGCAATGGACACAGTGAATGCAATCCCTCCCAAAATTCCATGGTATTTTCCCCCCAAATAGAGCAAATCCTCCTAATAGCTGTGGGGAACCACAAAGGACCCCAAATAGCCAAAGAAACCCTGAAAAAAGAGAACGGGCTCGGGGCATCTCCCTCCCTGACGTCACACTCTGCTGAGAAGCCACAGTCACCAAAACAGTGCGGAACTGGCTCAAAACGGGCACAGGGACCAGAGGAACAGGACAGAGAGCCCAGAATTCAACCCACACGGACGGGGTCGGTGAATTTATGACACAGGGACCAAGGACACACCAAGGAGCACGACACTCCCCACGATAAATGGTGCTGGGAAAACTGGACGCCCCATAGCTCACGCTGGCTACCCTGCACACAAACCTGACCAAACACCCAGCTTTCCACGCCAAGCCCTCCCTCGCTCACACGAAGACGGACCCCCTCAACTCTCAGCCGCCCACAGGAAGCTTCTCCCCACTTTTCCTCACCGTCTCTTCACCTTTTCCTCAGGCATCACCTGGGTCCTCAGGAAACCTAGTTCCCTAGGCAGCGTGGACGCAGCTCCACTTGGTCCCGAAGCCGAAACCCCAGCGAGTCCTAAGGAGACGGAGACCGAGCTCCTCTCAGCAGAGACGCTGAGCCGGGCGTCCTACCCGAAGGCCCCCGCCCCCGCGCCTGAGGAGGCTCAACTCCTCTCAGCTGTGCTCCGAATCGAGTTCGCAGGGAAGGAGCATGCGCTGTGGGTCAGAGAGGCGAACTCGGCGCCACCCTGTGGTCAGTGCAGGAAGTGCAGGCCGCGCCTCCCTCACAGGTCACTGGAGGCAGCTCACCCTACAGACAGGACTGCTGAATCCATTAAACTGGAAATTCAAACTAAAATGGAGTCTCTATCCCAAAAGTTTTCTAAAATTAGTTAAGGAACAATCAGTTGGAAACCATTTGCAATGAAGTGAATGTAGATGCAAACTTTACAACTTATACCAAATTCACTCAAAGTTATTCAGAGGCAAATTTTATTTTAGTTTATAATTTATTTTTGGCTGCGTTGGGTCTTCGTTGCTGCATATGGGCTTACTCTAGTTGCGTCGAGCGGGGCTACTCTTCGTTGTGGTGCACGGGCTTCTCATTGCGGTGGCTTCTCTTGTTGGGGAGCACAGGCTCTAGGCGCGCAGGCTTCAGTAGTTGTGCCGCGCAGGCTTAGTTGCTCTGCGGCATGTGGGATCTCCCCGGACCAGGGCTCGAGCCCGTGTCCCCTGCACTGGCAGGCGGACTCTTAACCACTGCGTCACCAGGGGAGTCCCCACAGACAAATTTTAAATACAAAACTATTCAAGGGGCTTCCCTGGTGGCGCAGTGGTTGAGAATCTGCCTGCTAATGCAGGGGACACGGGTTCGAGCCCTGGTCCGGGAAGATCCCACATGCCGCGGAGCAACTAGGCCCGGGAGCCACAACTACTGAGCCTGCACGTCTGGAGCCTGTGCTCCGCAACAAGAGAGGCCGCGGAAGTGAGAGGCCTGCGCACCACGATGAAGAGTGGCCCCCGCTTGCCACAACTAGAGACAGCCTTCGCACAGAAACGAAGACCCAACACAGCCAAAAATAAAATGAATTAATTAATCAATTAAAAAAAACAAAAAAAGGTGTCTCTCAAATTTAACTTCCAGAATATATTCAGGAAAAACGCATACGCCCTTTTTGTCCCACTAAAGAAGCGGGCAATGCAAATCAACACTACAAAGAGGTATCGCTCCGAATCAGAAAAACGGACCATCCTCACAAAGGGTAAAAACCAGATATGCAGGACAGGGAGAGGAGAAAAGGGAGCCTTGTTACGCTGAAGGGGGGAATGTAAATTGCCAACGGCCACCCTGGAGAAGTGTACTGTGTTTCCTAAAACATCTAAACCACAGAGCTACAAAGCATAGGGTGCTTCCACTCATGGGCCTGTATCTTGGAAAAACCAAAAATCCACAGGACGCAGGCGCCCCGTTTACTGCTGCTATCTTTACAACAGCCTCGACTTGGGTACAACTTAAAAGTCCTTGGAAGGAAACAATGGTGAAAGAAAACTTGGTACTTAAGCACAACGGAGTATTACTCAGCCCAGAAATCCATGAAATGAGGCCAGTTGCAGCAGCTCAGGGGGACTTATGTACGGTCACTGAGAGTGAAATAAGTTAGACAGCAAAAGAAACTTATCATGAGATATCACTTATAAAGGGAATCTAAAGATCGCCAAACATGAACTGAATTACAAACAGAACACCATCACACGTTTACAAAACACACTTATGGCTGCTTAAGCGGAAAAGTGTGGTGCGGTGATGCATAAACCAGGAGGTTGTAATTGGCACAGATACCGTTCCATACACCAATAATGTAATCGCCAAGACATACTCATTGCTCAAGGAACTGGACTCAGCACACTCTATTCACAGAAAAATCATATATCTGACTACTAGAAACTAGAAAAGAATTTATTGATGTCTCTCTGTAAGTGACTCAAGTGGATGTACAGCACCAAGAAACACAACATTGCAAATCAGCTACACCCCATTATAAAAATTAATTATTAAAAAAAAAAAAAACGACACTGAGAGAGAGGAATTCTTACAAAATATGATCAGGGGCTGTGATGCAACTGGACTGACCATATCTACACTCACAGCTGAATGGGACGTAAGGCTGGACACCCTAACCCTAACCCAAACCCTAACCCTAACCCTACCTTAACCCTAACCCTAACCCAACAGTAACCCTAACCCTACCTTAACCCTAACCCTAACCCAACACTAACCCTAACCCTAAACCTAAACCCTAACCCTAACCCCTAACCCTAACCCAACCCTAAGCCTAACCCTAACCCCTAGCCCTAGCCCTAACCCTGACCCTAACCCCTAACCCCTAACCCTAACCAAGTTCACAAGTAAACTTCTCGCCCACCTGGAGAGAGTGATTTAATTTTAAAGAGTAAAGACACAATCAGCTCAGTAATTGGCCACGGGAGCTTGAGGGGCCAAGGCTAACCTGAGCTGGAGGAACGTGGGTGCCTGCCTGGACGCTCAGAGGCCAAGGGCTGCTCTGAGACCTGCCTGGACACCCGTGCAGATGGAACAAAGGATCCCTCCAGTCCCAAGAGGGCCCCACCAGCCCTCAAGAACGCAACACCAGACTTCCCTGGTGGCGCAGTGGTTAAGAATCCACCTGCCAATGCAGGGGACACGGGTTTGAGCCCTGGCCCGGGAAGATCCCACATGCTGTGGAGCAACTAAGCCCGTGCGCCACAACTACTGAGCCTGCGCTCTAGAACCCGCGAGCCACAACTGCTGAAGCCCACGCGCTTACAGCCTGTGCTCTGCAACAAGAGAAGCCACTGCAACGAGAAGCCCCCACTCGCCGCAACTAGAGAAAGCCTCCGTGCAGCAATGAAGACCCAACACAGCCAAAAATAAATTAATTAATTTTTTTGATTTTTAAAAAGGCAGCACCTGGGGGCTGGCAGACTGATGCACCGAGTCTTACATCACGTCTACTTAGTATCCTGCATGTCAGGGCCATGCTGGACCTGGGGCTGCCCAGACAGAGTAGGGCCTGCATCACCCTTCCCAGGAGGGAGGGTGGTGGGAAACCCTGCATGACCTCTGAGGCCCTAAGAACCCTTAACTAAGGCTGAGCTCAATTTGAAACAGTGGGTGACCAGAGCAGACATTTCATTCATCTATCAATCAGAATCCAGCACTGGAGGAGCAGAAAACAATGGCCTCGCTCAACCTTGACGCTAATCCTGACATGGACCCTAACCCTGAACTCTGATCCTGACCCTAAGCCCTGACCTAACCTTAGCCTAACCCGTACCCTAACCCTGTACCTTACCCTAACCCATGCTCTACCCGCATCCTACCTGTACCCCAACTCTCACCCATACCCTAACACCCACTCTAACACAGAACCCTAACACCCTGAGACCAAAACCATAAACCTTAACCAATAAGCAAAACCATAACCATAACCAAACCATAAAATATATTCATTAACCATACCCATAAATAACTCATTAACCATAAAACTTAAACCATAACAGCAACCATAAACCATACACAGCCCCAACCCTCACACCAGCCCCAGCCCTAATGCTAACCCTCCAAACCACTTACACCAAGCCAAGTCTAGTCAGATTATACAAATACATCTTGGAAAAGAAAACTGGGGAATTCTCTGGTGGCCCAGTGGTTAGGACTCTGTGCTTTCAGTGCCAAGGGCTCGGGTTCGATCCCTGACTGGGGAACTAAGATCCCACAAGCCATGGGATGTGGCCAAAATAAATAAATAAATAAAATGAAATAAAACCACTATTTTAAAAAAGATTTTAAAAATACAGAAAAAAAAGAAAACTACCCCAGTATAACTTATAAATATGAATGTAAAAATCGATCACAAAATAATAGCAACATGAAACCAACAGAACTTTAAATGGATAATGCCATAAGCAAGTATCTCTACACCAGAAATTTCAGGTTGCTCAACATATTAAAAGTAAGCAATGTATTAAACCACAAAAATGGTGTGAAGTAAAAACCCATAATCACATCAATTAATGCAAAAAATCTACAATGAAAATCCAGTGTTATTTCATGGTAAACACTCAAGAAAGCAGGAATAAAAGGAAATCTGTTCAATATGGAAAAGAGTAGTACAAAAAGCCACAGCAAACACCATGCTCAATGTTAAAGACTGAACGATTTACTCCTGAAATCAGGAACAAGGCCAGGAAGCTGGCCTTCGTCACCGTTACTCAATAGCGTACTGGAAGTTCTACCCAGAATCTTGAGGAAGGAAATAAAAGGCATCCGTGGGTGAATGGAAAAATTAAAACTGTGTCTCTTCACAGAACATAGGTCACATCATCTTATATATAAAACTACCTATAATCAGCAAAGAAATTATTTGAGCTAATCAACTAATTAAGCAAACTTATAGAACAAAGTATCAATTCATGAAAATCTATCTTATATGCATACGCTGGCAAAAAATAATCTGAAAAAGAATTTATGAAAACAATTCCATTTTTAATAATGTCAACATCAATATTTAGGAGTATATTTAATCAAGGTACAAGACTTGTTTTTATGTCTGTGAAGTGGTATGTTTGAAATTACTGGAAAGTCAATTACTTTTCAAAACATCATGTATGTCAATAGCATGCCAGAAAAGCAGAGAAAACATCAAACTTCCATATAGAAGCCAAGCCTTACCCAGATCCAGTTCACCCAAAGTCCACATGTCATTTAGAGGCACTGTGGGAAGGTTATATTAGGAGCCGCTGTCCTCCGTGTTGTGGACGACCTGGATATGGTAGAAACAGTGGGATTTTTGAATTCCAATTTTCCACTTCATTCCACAAAAAAACTATTAGAACTAATAAATTAATTCAGTAAAGTTGCAAAATCAATACACAGAAATCAGCTGCATTTCTAAACACTAATAATGAACCATCAGAAAGAGAAAGAAAGCAGCCCTATTTACAAATGCATCAAAAAGAACAAAATACCCACTGGGAATAAAGCCAACCAAGGAGGTGAAAGACCTGCACACTGAAAACTTTAAGACATTGATGAAGACATTGAAAAGCACGCCAGTAAATGGAAAGATATCCTGTTCTCATGGAATGGAACAATTAATATTGTTAAAATATCCATTCTACCCAAAGCAATGGACACAGTGAATGCAATCCCTCCCAAAATTCCATGGTATTTTCCCCCCAAATAGAGCAAATCCTCCTAATAGCTGTGGGGAACCACAAAGGACCCCAAATAGCCAAAGAAACCCTGAAAAAAGAGAACGGGCTCGGGGCATCTCCCTCCCTGACGTCACACTCTGCTGAGAAGCCACAGTCACCAAAACAGTGCGGAACTGGCTCAAAACGGGCACAGGGACCAGAGGAACAGGACAGAGAGCCCAGAATTCAACCCACACGGACGGGGTCGGTGAATTTATGACACAGGGACCAAGGACACACCAAGGAGCACGACACTCCCCACGATAAATGGTGCTGGGAAAACTGGACGCCCCATAGCTCACGCTGGCTACCCTGCACACAAACCTGACCAAACACCCAGCTTTCCACGCCAAGCCCTCCCTCGCTCACACGAAGACGGGCCCCCTCAACTCTCAGCCGCCCACAGGAAGCTTCTCCCCACTTTTCCTCACCGTCTCTTCACCTTTTCCTCAGGCATCACCTGGGTCCTCAGGAAACCTAGTTCCCTAGGCAGCGTGGACGCAGCTCCACTTGGTCCCGAAGCCGAAACCCCAGCGAGTCCTAAGGAGACGGAGACCGAGCTCCTCTCAGCAGAGACGCTGAGCCGGGCGTCCTACCCGAAGGCCCCCGCCCCCGCGCCTGAGGAGGCTCAACTCCTCTCAGCTGTGCTCCGAATCGAGTTCGCAGGGAAGGAGCATGCGCTGTGGGTCAGAGAGGCGAACTCGGCGCCACCCTGTGGTCAGTGCAGGAAGTGCAGGCCGCGCCTCCCTCACAGGTCACTGGAGGCAGCGCGCCCTACAGACAGGACTGCTGAATCCATTAAACTGGAAATTCAAACTAAAATGGAGTCTCTATCCCAAAAGTTTTCTAAAATTAGTTAAGGAACAATCAGTTGGAAACCATTTGCAATGAAGTGAATGTAGATGCAAACTTTACAACTTATACCAAATTCACTCAAAGTTATTCAGAGGCAAATTTTATTTTAGTTTATAATTTATTTTTGGCAGCGTTGGGTCTTCGTTGCTGCATGTGGGCTTTCTCTAGTTGCGTCGAGCGGGGCTACTCTTCGTTGCGGTGCACGGGCTTCTCATTGCGGTGGCTTCTCTTGTTGGGGAGCACGGGCTCTAGGCACGCAGGCTTCAGTAGTTGTGCCACGCAGGCTTAGTTGCTCTGCGGCATGTGGGATCTCCCCGGACCAGGGCTCGAGCCCGTGTCCCCTGCACTGGCAGGCGGACTCTTAACCACTGCGTCACCAGGGGAGTCCCCACAGACAAATTTTAAATACAAAACTATTCAAGGGGCTTCCCTGGTGGCGCAGTGGTTGAGAATCTGCCTGCTAATGCAGGGGACACGGGTTCGAGCCCTGGTCCGGGAAGACCCCACATGCCGTGGAGCAATTAGGCCCGGGAGCCAAAACTACTGAGTCTGCGCATCTGGAGCCTGTGCTCCGCAACAAGAGAGGCCGCGGAAGTGAGAGGCCTGCGCACCGCGATGAAGAGTGGCCCCCGCTTGCCACAACTAGAGACAGCCTTCGCACAGAAACGAAGACCCAACACAGCCAAAAATAAAATGAATTAATTAATCAATTAAAAAAAACAAAAAAAGGTGTCTCTCAAATTTAACTTCCAGAATATATTCAGGAAAAACGCATACGCCCTTTTTGTCCCACTAAAGAAGTGGGCAATGCAAATCAACACTACGAAGAGGTATCGCTCCGAATCAGAAAAACGGACCATCCTCACAAAGGGTAAAAACCAGATATGCAGGACAGGGAGAGGAGAAAAGGGAGCCTTGTTACGCTGAAGGGGGGAATGTAAATTGCCAACGGCCACCCTGGAGAAGTGTACTGTGTTTCCTAAAACATCTAAACCACAGAGCTACAAAGCATAGGGTGCTTCCACTCATGGGCCTGTATCTTGGAAAAACCAAAAATCCACAGGACGCAGGCGCCCCGTTTACTGCTGCTATCTTTACAACAGCCTCGACTTGGGTACAACTTAAAAGTCCTTGGAAGGAAACAATGGTGAAAGAAAACTTGGTACTTAAGCACAACGGAGTATTACTCAGCCCAGAAATCCATGAAATGAGGCCAGTTGCAGCAGCTCAGGGGGACTTATGCACGGTCACTGAGAGTGAAATAAGTTAGACAGCAAAAGAAACTTATCATGAGATATCACTTATAAAGGGAATCTAAAGATCACCAAACATGAACTGAATTACAAACAGAACACCATCACACGTTTACAAAACACACTTATGGCTGCTTAAGCGGAAAAGTGTGGTGCGGTGATGCATAAACCAGGAGGTTGTAATTGGCACAGATACCGTTCCATACACCAATAATGTAATCGCCAAGACATACTCATTGCTCAAGGAACTGGACTCAGCACACTCTATTCACAGAAAAATCATATATCTGACTACTAGAAACTAGAAAAGAATTTATTGATGTCTCTCTGTAAGTGACTCAAGTGGATGTACAGCACCAAGAAACACAACATTGCAAATCAGCTACATCCCATTATAAAAATTAATTATAAAAAAAAAAAAACGACAGTGAGAGAGAGGAATTCTTACAAAATATGATCAGGGGCTGTGATGCAACTGGACTGACCACATCTACACTCACAGCTGAATGGGACGTAAGGCTGGACACCCTAACCCTAACCCAAACCCTAACCCTAACCCTACCTTAACCCTAACCCTAACCCAACAGTAACCCTAACCCTACCTTAACCCTAACCCTAACCCAACACTAACCCTAACCCTAAACCTAAACCCTAACCCTAACCCCTAACCCTAACCCAACCCTAAGCCTAACCCTAACCCCTAGCCCTAGCCCTAACCCTGACCCTAACCCCTAACCCCTAACCCTAACCAAGTTCACAAGTAAACTTCTCGCCCACCTGGAGAGAGTGATTTAATTTTAAAGAGTAAAGACACAATCAGCTCAGTAATTGGCCACGGGAGCTTGAGGGGCCAAGGCTAACCTGAGCTGGAGGAACGTGGGTGCCTGCCTGGACGCTCAGAGGCCAAGGGCTGCTCTGAGACCTGCCTGGACACCCGTGCAGATGGAACAAAGGATCCCTCCAGTCCCAAGAGGGCCCCACCAGCCCTCAAGAACGCAACACCAGACTTCCCTGGTGGCGCAGTGGTTAAGAATCCACCTGCCAATGCAGGGGACACGAGTTTGAGCCCTGGCCCGGGAAGATCCCACATGCTGTGGAGCAACTAAGCCCGTGCGCCACAACTACTGAGCCTGCGCTCTAGAACCCGCGAGCCACAACTGCTGAAGCCCACGCGCTTACAGCCTGTGCTCTGCAACAAGAGAAGCCACTGCAACGAGAAGCCCCCACTCGCCGCAACTAGAGAAAGCCTCCGTGCAGCAATGAAGACCCAACACAGCCAAAAATAAATAAATTAATTAATTTTTTTGTTTTTTAAAAAGGCAGCACCTGGGGGCTGGCAGACTGATGCACCGAGTCTTACATCACGTCTACTTAGTATCCTGCATGTCAGGGCCATGCTGGACCTGGGGCTGCCCAGACAGAGTAGGGCCTGCATCACCCTTCCCAGGAGGGAGGGTGGTGGGAAACCCTGCATGACCTCTGAGGCCCTAAGAACCCTTAACTAAGGCTGAGCTCAATTTGAAACAGTGGGTGACCAGAGCAGACATTTCATTCATCTATCAATCAGAATCCAGCACTGGAGGAGCAGAAAACAATGGCCTCGCTCAACCTTGACGCTAATCCTGACATGGACCCTAACCCTGAACTCTGATCCTGACCCTAAGCCCTGACCTAACCTTAGCCTAACCCGTACCCTAACCCTGTACCTTACCCTAACCCATGCTCTACCCGCATCCTACCTGTACCCCAACTCTCACCCATACCCTAACACCCACTCTAACACAGAACCCTAACACCCTGAGACCAAAACCATAAACCTTAACCAATAAGCAAAACCATAACCATAACCAAACCATAAAATATATTCATTAACCATACCCATAAATAACTCATTAACCATAAAACTTAAACCATAACAGCAACCATAAACCATACACAGCCCCAACCCTCACACCAGCCCCAGCCCTAATGCTAACCCTCCAAACCACTTACACCAAGCCAAGTCTAGTCAGATTATACAAATACATCTTGGAAAAGAAAACTGGGGAATTCTCTGGTGGCCCAGTGGTTAGGACTCTGTGCTTTCAGTGCCAAGGGCTCGGGTTCGATCCCTGACTGGGGAACTAAGATCCCACAAGCCATGGGATGTGGCCAAAATAAATAAATAAATAAAATGAAATAAAACCACTATTTTAAAAAAGATTTTAAAAATACAGAAAAAAAAAGAAAACTACCCCAGTATAACTTATAAATATGAATGTAAAAATCGATCACAAAATAATAGCAACATGAAACCAACAGAACTTTAAATGGATAATGCCATAAGCAAGTATCTCTACACCAGAAATTTCAGGTTGCTCAACATATTAAAAGTAAGCAATGTATTAAACCACAAAAATGGTGTGAAGTAAAAACCCATAATCACGTCAATTAATGCAAAAAATCTACAATGAAAATCCAGTGTTATTTCATGGTAAACACTCAAGAAAGCAGGAATAAAAGGAAATCTGTTCAATATGGAAAAGAGTAGTACAAAAAGCCACAGCAAACACCATGCTCAATGTTAAAGACTGAACGATTTACTCCTGAAATCAGGAACAAGGCCAGGAAGCTGGCCTTCGTCACCGTTACTCAATAGCGTACTGGAAGTTCTACCCAGAATCTTGAGGAAGGAAATAAAAGGCATCCGTGGGTGAATGGAAAAATTAAAACTGTGTCTCTTCACAGAACATAGGTCACATCATCTTATATATAAAACTACCTATAATCAGCAAAGAAATTATTTGAGCTAATCAACTAATTAAGCAAACTTATAGAACAAAGTATCAATTCATGAAAATCTATCTTATATGCATACGCTGGCAAAAAATAATCTGAAAAAGAATTTATGAAAACAATTCCATTTTTAATAATGTCAACATCAATATTTAGGAGTATATTTAATCAAGGTACAAGACTTGTTTTTATGTCTGTGAAGTGGTATGTTTGAAATTACTGGAAAGTCAATTACTTTTCAAAACATCATGTATGTCAATAGCATGCCAGAAAAGCAGAGAAAACATCAAACTTCCATATAGAAGCCAAGCCTTACCCAGATCCAGTTCACCCAAAGTCCACATGTCATTTAGAGGCACTGTGGGAAGGTTATATTAGGAGCCGCTGTCCTCCGTGTTGTGGACGACCTGGATATGGTAGAAACAGTGGGATTTTTGAATTCCAATTTTCCACTTCATTCCACAAAAAAACTATTAGAACTAATAAATTAATTCAGTAAAGTTGCAAAATCAATACACAGAAATCAGCTGCATTTCTAAACACTAATAATGAACCATCAGAAAGAGAAAGAAAGCAGCCCTATTTACAAATGCATCAAAAAGAACAAAATACCCACTGGGAATAAAGCCAACCAAGGAGGTGAAAGACCTGCACACTGAAAACTTTAAGACATTGATGAAGACATTGAAAAGCACACCAGTAAATGGAAAGATATCCTGTTCTCATGGAATGGAACAATTAATATTGTTAAAATATCCATTCTACCCAAAGCAATGGACACAGTGAATGCAATCCCTCCCAAAATTCCATGGTATTTTCCCCCCAAATAGAGCAAATCCTCCTAATAGCTGTGGGGAACCACAAAGGACCCCAAATAGCCAAAGAAACCCTGAAAAAAGAGAACGGGCTGGGGGCATCTCCCTCCCTGACGTCACACTCTGCTGAGAAGCCACAGTCACCAAAACAGTGCGGAACTGGCTCAAAACGGGCACAGGGACCAGAGGAACAGGACAGAGAGCCCAGAATTCAACCCACACGGACGGGGTCGGTGAATTTATGACACAGGGACCAAGGACACACCAAGGAGCACGACACTCCCCACGATAAATGGTGCTGGGAAAACTGGACGCCCCATAGCTCACGCTGGCTACCCTGCACACAAACCTGACCAAACACCCAGCTTTCCACGCCAAGCCCTCCCTCGCTCACACGAAGACGGACCCCCTCAACTCTCAGCCGCCCACAGGAAGCTTCTCCCCACTTTTCCTCACCGTCTCTTCACCTTTTCCTCAGGCATCACCTGGGTCCTCAGGAAACCTAGTTCCCTAGGCAGCGTGGACGCAGCTCCACTTGGTCCCGAAGCCGAAACCCCAGCGAGTCCTAAGGGGACGGAGACCGAGCTCCTCTCAGCAGAGACGCTGAGCCGGGCGTCCTACCCGAAGGCCCCCGCCCCCGCGCCTGAGGAGGCTCAACTCCTCTCAGCTGTGCTCCGAATCGAGTTCGCAGGGAAGGAGCATGCGCTGTGGGTCAGAGAGGCGAACTCGGCGCCACCCTGTGGTCAGTGCAGGAAGTGCAGGCTGCGCCTCCCTCACAGGTCACTGGAGGCAGCGCGCCCTACAGACAGGACTGCTGAATCCATTAAACTGGAAATTCAAACTAAAATGGAGTCTCTATCCCAAAAGTTTTCTAAAATTAGTTAAGGAACAATCAGTTGGAAACCATTTGCAATGAAGTGAATGTAGATGCAAACTTTACAACTTATACCAAATTCACTCAAAGTTATTCAGAGGCAAATTTTATTTTAGTTTACAATTTATTTTTGGCTGCGTTGGGTCTTCGTTGCTGCATGTGGGCTTTCTCTAGTTGCGTCGAGCGGGGCTACTCTTCGTTGCGGTGCACGGGCTTCTCATTGCGGTGGCTTCTCTTGTTGGGGAGCACGGGCTCTAGGCACGCAGGCTTCAGTAGTTGTGCCACGCAGGCTTAGTTGCTCTGCGGCATGTGGGATCTCCCCGGACCAGGGCTCGAGCCCGTGTCCCCTGCACTGGCAGGCGGACTCTTAACCACTGCGTCACCAGGGGAGTCCCCACAGACAAATTTTAAATACAAAACTATTCAAGGGGCTTCCCTGGTGGCGCAGTGGTTGAGAATCTGCCTGCTAATGCAGGGGACACGGGTTCGAGCCCTGGTCCGGGAAGACCCCACATGCCGCGGAGCAATTAGGCCCGGGAGCCAAAACTACTGAGTCTGCGCGTCTGGAGCCTGTGCTCCGCAACAAGAGAGGCCGCGGAAGTGAGAGGCCTGCGCACCGCGATGAAGAGTGGCCCCCGCTTGCCACAACTAGAGACAGCCTTCGCACAGAAACGAAGACCCAACACAGCCAAAAATAAAATGAATTAATTAATCAATTAAAAAAAACAAAAAAAGGTGTCTCTCAAATTTAACTTCCAGAATATATTCAGGAAAAACGCATACGCCCTTTTTGTCCCACTAAAGAAGTGGGCAATGCAAATCAACACTACGAAGAGGTATCGCTCCGAATCAGAAAAACGGACCATCCTCACAAAGGGTAAAAACCAGATATGCAGGACAGGGAGAGGAGAAAAGGGAGCCTTGTTACGCTGAAGGGGGGAATGTAAATTGCCAACGGCCACCCTGGAGAAGTGTACTGTGTTTCCTAAAACATCTAAACCACAGAGCTACAAAGCATAGGGTGCTTCCACTCATGGGCCTGTATCTTGGAAAAACCAAAAATCCACAGGATGCAAGCGCCCCGTTTACTGCTGCTATCTTTACAACAGCCTCGACTTGGGTACAACTTAAAAGTCCTTGGAAGGAAACAATGGTGAAAGAAAACTTGGTACTTAAGCACAACGGAATATTACTCAGCCCTGAAATCCATGAAATGAGGCCAGTTGCAGCAACTCAGGGGGACTTATGCACGGTCACTGAGAGGGATATAAGTTAGACAGCAAAAGAAACTTATCATGAGATATCACTTATAAAGGGAATCTAAAGATCGCCAAACATGAACTGAATTACAAACAGAACACCATCACACGTTTACAAAACACACTTATGGCTGCTTAAGCGGAAAAGTGTGGTGCGGTGATGCATAAACCAGGAGGTTGTAATTGCCACAGATACCGTTCCATACACCAATAATGTAATCGCCAAGACATACTCATTGCTCAAGGAACTGGACTCGGCACACTCTATTCACAGAAAAAACATATATCTGACTACTAGAAACTAGAAAAG
The DNA here is from genome assembly GCF_965194805.1 of Balaenoptera borealis. Lineage (NCBI taxonomy): Eukaryota > Metazoa > Chordata > Mammalia > Artiodactyla > Balaenopteridae > Balaenoptera > Balaenoptera borealis. The sequence continues at coordinate 124,608 of NC_138867.1, forward strand.
AATTTATTGATGTCTCTCTGTAAGTGACTCAAGTGGATGTACAGCACCAAGAAACACAACACTGCAAATCAGCTACACCCCATTATAAAAATTAATTATTAAAAAAAAAAAAACGACAGTGAGAGAGAGGAATTCTTACAAAATATGATCAGGGGCTGTGATGCAACTGGACTGACCACATCTACACTCACAGCTGAATGGGACGTAAGGCTGGACACCCTAACCCTAACCCAAACCCTAACCCTAACCCTACCTTAACCCTAACCCTAACCCAACAGTAACCCTAACCCTACCTTAACCCTAACCCTAACCCAACACTAACCCTAACCCTAAACCTAAACCCTAACCCTAACCCCTAACCCTAACCCAACCCTAAGCCTAACCCTAACCCCTAGCCCTAGCCCTAACCCTGACCCTAACCCCTAACCCCTAACCCTAACCAAGTTCACAAGTAAACTTCTCGCCCACCTGGAGAGAGTGATTTAATTTTAAAGAGTAAAGACACAATCAGCTCAGTAATTGGCCACGGGAGCTTGAGGGGCCAAGGCTAACCTGAGCTGGAGGAACGTGGGTGCCTGCCTGGACGCTCAGAGGCCAAGGGCTGCTCTGAGACCTGCCTGGACACCCGTGCAGATGGAACAAAGGATCCCTCCAGTCCCAAGAGGGCCCCACCAGCCCTCAAGAACGCAACACCAGACTTCCCTGGTGGCACAGTGGTTAAGAATCCACCTGCCAATGCAGGGGACACGGGTTTGAGCCCTGGCCCGGGAAGATCCCACATGCTGTGGAGCAACTAAGCCCGTGCGCCACAACTACTGAGCCTGCGCTCTAGAACCCACGAGCCACAACTGCTGAAGCCCACGCGCTTACAGCCTGTGCTCTGCAACAAGAGAAGCCACTGCAACGAGAAGCCCCCACTCGCCGCAACTAGAGAAAGCCTCCGTGCAGCAATGAAGACCCAACACAGCCAAAAATAAATAAATTAATTAATTTTTTTGTTTTTTAAAAAGGCAGCACCTGGGGGCTGGCAGACTGATGCACCGAGTCTTACATCACGTCTACTTAGTATCCTGCATGTCAGGGCCATGCTGAACCTGGGGCTGCCCAGACAGAGTGGGGCCTGCATCACCCTTCCCAGGAGGGAGGGTGGTGGGAAACCCTGCATGACCTCTGAGGCCCTAAGAACCCTTAACTAAGGCTGAGCTCAATTTGAAACAGTGGGTGACCAGAGCAGACATTTCATTCATCTATCAATCAGAATCCAGCACTGGAGGAGCAGAAAACAATGGCCTCGCTCAACCTTGACGCTAATCCTGACATGGACCCTAACCCTGAACTCTGATCCTGACCCTAAGCCCTGACCTAACCTTAGCCTAACCCGTACCCTAACCCTGTACCTTACCCTAACCCATGCTCTACCCGCATCCTACCTGTACCCCAACTCTCACCCATACCCTAACACCCACTCTAACACAGAACCCTAACACCCTGAGACCAAAACCATAAACCTTAACCAATAAGCAAAACCATAACCATAACCAAACCATAAAATATATTCATTAACCATACCCATAAATAACTCATTAACCATAAAACTTAAACCATAACAGCAACCATAAACCATACACAGCCCCAACCCTCACACCAGCCCCAGCCCTAATGCTAACCCTCCAAACCACTTACACCAAGCCAAGTCTAGTCAGATTATACAAATACATCTTGGAAAAGAAAACTGGGGAATTCTCTGGTGGCCCAGTGGTTAGGACTCTGTGCTTTCAGTGCCAAGGGCTCGGGTTCGATCCCTGACTGGGGAACTAAGATCCCACAAGCCATGGGATGTGGCCAAAATAAATAAATAAATAAAATGAAATAAAACCACTATTTTAAAAAAGATTTTAAAAATACAGAAAAAAAAAGAAAACTACCCCAGTATAACTTATAAATATGAATGTAAAAATCGATCACAAAATAATAGCAACATGAAACCAACAGAACTTTAAATGGATAATGCCATAAGCAAGTATCTCTACACCAGAAATTTCAGGTTGCTCAACATATTAAAAGTAAGCAATGTATTAAACCACAAAAATGGTGTGAAGTAAAAACCCATAATCACGTCAATTAATGCAAAAAATCTACAATGAAAATCCAGTGTTATTTCATGGTAAACACTCAAGAAAGCAGGAATAAAAGGAAATCTGTTCAATATGGAAAAGAGTAGTACAAAAAGCCACAGCAAACACCATGCTCAATGTTAAAGACTGAACGATTTACTCCTGAAATCAGGAACAAGGCCAGGAAGCTGGCCTTCGTCACCGTTACTCAATAGCGTACTGGAAGTTCTACCCAGAATCTTGAGGAAGGAAATAAAAGGCATCCGTGGGTGAATGGAAAAATTAAAACTGTGTCTCTTCACAGAACATAGGTCACATCATCTTATATATAAAACTACCTATAATCAGCAAAGAAATTATTTGAGCTAATCAACTAATTAAGCAAACTTATAGAACAAAGTATCAATTCATGAAAATCTATCTTATATGCATACGCTGGCAAAAAATAATCTGAAAAAGAATTTATGAAAACAATTCCATTTTTAATAATGTCAACATCAATATTTAGGAGTATATTTAATCAAGGTACAAGACTTGTTTTTATGTCTGTGAAGTGGTATGTTTGAAATTACTGGAAAGTCAATTACTTTTCAAAACATCATGTATGTCAATAGCATGCCAGAAAAGCAGAGAAAACATCAAACTTCCATATAGAAGCCAAGCCTTACCCAGATCCAGTTCACCCAAAGTCCACATGTCATTTAGAGGCACTGTGGGAAGGTTATATTAGGAGCCGCTGTCCTCCGTGTTGTGGACGACCTGGATATGGTAGAAACAGTGGGATTTTTGAATTCCAATTTTCCACTTCATTCCACAAAAAAACTATTAGAACTAATAAATTAATTCAGTAAAGTTGCAAAATCAATACACAGAAATCAGCTGCATTTCTAAACACTAATAATGAACCATCAGAAAGAGAAAGAAAGCAGCCCTATTTACAAATGCATCAAAAAGAACAAAATACCCACTGGGAATAAAGCCAACCAAGGAGGTGAAAGACCTGCACACTGAAAACTTTAAGACATTGATGAAGACATTGAAAAGCACACCAGTAAATGGAAAGATATCCTGTTCTCATGGAATGGAACAATTAATATTGTTAAAATATCCATTCTACCCAAAGCAATGGACACAGTGAATGCAATCCCTCCCAAAATTCCATGGTATTTTCCCCCCAAATAGAGCAAATCCTCCTAATAGCTGTGGGGAACCACAAAGGACCCCAAATAGCCAAAGAAACCCTGAAAAAAGAGAACGGGCTGGGGGCATCTCCCTCCCTGACGTCACACTCTGCTGAGAAGCCACAGTCACCAAAACAGTGCGGAACTGGCTCAAAACGGGCACAGGGACCAGAGGAACAGGACAGAGAGCCCAGAATTCAACCCACACGGACGGGGTCGGTGAATTTATGACACAGGGACCAAGGACACACCAAGGAGCACGACACTCCCCACGATAAATGGTGCTGGGAAAACTGGACGCCCCATAGCTCACGCTGGCTACCCTGCACACAAACCTGACCAAACACCCAGCTTTCCACGCCAAGCCCTCCCTCGCTCACACGAAGACGGGCCCCCTCAACTCTCAGCCGCCCACAGGAAGCTTCTCCCCACTTTTCCTCACCGTCTCTTCACCTTTTCCTCAGGCATCACCTGGGTCCTCAGGAAACCTAGTTCCCTAGGCAGCGTGGACGCAGCTCCACTTGGTCCCGAAGCCGAAACCCCAGCGAGTCCTAAGGAGACGGAGACCGAGCTCCTCTCAGCAGAGACGCTGAGCCGGGCGTCCTACCCGAAGGCCCCCGCCCCCGCGCCTGAGGAGGCTCAACTCCTCTCAGCTGTGCTCCGAATCGAGTTCGCAGGGAAGGAGCATGCGCTGTGGGTCAGAGAGGCGAACTCGGCGCCACCCTGTGGTCAGTGCAGGAAGTGCAGGCCGCGCCTCCCTCACAGGTCACTGGAGGCAGCGCGCCCTACAGACAGGACTGCTGAATCCATTAAACTGGAAATTCAAACTAAAATGGAGTCTCTATCCCAAAAGTTTTCTAAAATTAGTTAAGGAACAATCAGTTGGAAACCATTTGCAATGAAGTGAATGTAGATGCAAACTTTACAACTTATACCAAATTCACTCAAAGTTATTCAGAGGCAAATTTTATTTTAGTTTATAATTTATTTTTGGCTGCGTTGGGTCTTCGTTGCTGCATGTGGGCTTTCTCTAGTTGCGTCGAGCGGGGCTACTCTTCGTTGCGGTGCACGGGCTTCTCATTGCGGTGGCTTCTCTTGTTGGGGAGCACGGGCTCTAGGCACGCAGGCTTCAGTAGTTGTGCCACGCAGGCTTAGTTACTCTGCGGCATGTGGGATCTCCCCGGACCAGGGCTCGAGCCCGTGTCCCCTGCACTGGCAGGCGGACTCTTAACCACTGCGTCACCAGGGGAGTCCCCACAGACAAATTTTAAATACAAAACTATTCAAGGGGCTTCCCTGGTGGCGCAGTGGTTGAGAATCTGCCTGCTAATGCAGGGGACACGGGTTCGAGCCCTGGTCCGGGAAGACCCCACATGCCGTGGAGCAATTAGGCCCGGGAGCCAAAACTACTGAGTCTGCGCGTCTGGAGCCTGTGCTCCGCAACAAGAGAGGCCGCGGAAGTGAGAGGCCTGCGCACCGCGATGAAGAGTGGCCCCCGCTTGCCACAACTAGAGACAGCCTTCGCACAGAAACGAAGACCCAACACAGCCAAAAATAAAATGAATTAATTAATCAATTAAAAAAAACAAAAAAAGGTGTCTCTCAAATTTAACTTCCAGAATATATTCAGGAAAAACGCATACGCCCTTTTTGTCCCACTAAAGAAGTGGGCAATGCAAATCAACACTACGAAGAGGTATCGCTCCGAATCAGAAAAACGGACCATCCTCACAAAGGGTAAAAACCAGATATGCAGGACAGGGAGAGGAGAAAAGGGAGCCTTGTTACGCTGAAGGGGGGAATGTAAATTGCCAACGGCCACCCTGGAGAAGTGTACTGTGTTTCCTAAAACATCTAAACCACAGAGCTACAAAGCATAGGGTGCTTCCACTCATGGGCCTATATCTTGGAAAAACCAAAAATCCACAGGACGCAGGCGCCCCGTTTACTGCTGCTATCTTTACAACAGCCTCGACTTGGGTACAACTTAAAAGTCCTTGGAAGGAAACAATGGTGAAAGAAAACTTGGTACTTAAGCACAACGGAGTATTACTCAGCCCAGAAATCCATGAAATGAGGCCAGTTGCAGCAGCTCAGGGGGACTTATGCACGGTCACTGAGAGTGAAATAAGTTAGACAGCAAAAGAAACTTATCATGAGATATCACTTATAAAGGGAATCTAAAGATCACCAAACATGAACTGAATTACAAACAGAACACCATCACACGTTTACAAAACACACTTATGGCTGCTTAAGCGGAAAAGTGTGGTGCGGTGATGCATAAACCAGGAGGTTGTAATTGGCACAGATACCGTTCCATACACCAATAATGTAATCGCCAAGACATACTCATTGCTCAAGGAACTGGACTCAGCACACTCTATTCACAGAAAAATCATATATCTGACTACTAGAAACTAGAAAAGAATTTATTGATGTCTCTCTGTAAGTGACTCAAGTGGATGTACAGCACCAAGAAACACAACATTGCAAATCAGCTACACCCCATTATAAAAATTAATTATAAAAAAAAAAAAAACGACAGTGAGAGAGAGGAATTCTTACAAAATATGATCAGGGGCTGTGATGCAACTGGACTGACCACATCTACACTCACAGCTGAATGGGACGTAAGGCTGGACACCCTAACCCTAACCCAAACCCTAACCCTAACCCTACCTTAACCCTAACCCTAACCCAACAGTAACCCTAACCCTACCTTAACCCTAACCCTAACCCAACACTAACCCTAACCCTAAACCTAAACCCTAACCCTAACCCCTAACCCTAACCCAACCCTAAGCCTAACCCTAACCCCTAGCCCTAGCCCTAACCCTGACCCTAACCCCTAACCCCTAACCCTAACCAAGTTCACAAGTAAACTTCTCGCCCACCTGGAGAGAGTGATTTAATTTTAAAGAGTAAAGACACAATCAGCTCAGTAATTGGCCACGGGAGCTTGAGGGGCCAAGGCTAACCTGAGCTGGAGGAACGTGGGTGCCTGCCTGGACGCTCAGAGGCCAAGGGCTGCTCTGAGACCTGCCTGGACACCCGTGCAGATGGAACAAAGGATCCCTCCAGTCCCAAGAGGGCCCCACCAGCCCTCAAGAACGCAACACCAGACTTCCCTGGTGGCGCAGTGGTTAAGAATCCACCTGCCAATGCAGGGGACACGAGTTTGAGCCCTGGCCCGGGAAGATCCCACATGCTGTGGAGCAACTAAGCCCGTGCGCCACAACTACTGAGCCTGCGCTCTAGAACCCGCGAGCCACAACTGCTGAAGCCCACGCGCTTACAGCCTGTGCTCTGCAACAAGAGAAGCCACTGCAACGAGAAGCCCCCACTCGCCGCAACTAGAGAAAGCCTCCGTGCAGCAATGAAGACCCAACACAGCCAAAAATAAATTAATTAATTAATTTTTTTGTTTTTTAAAAAGGCAGCACCTGGGGGCTGGCAGACTGATGCACCGAGTCTTACATCACGTCTACTTAGTATCCTGCATGTCAGGGCCATGCTGGACCTGGGGCTGCCCAGACAGAGTAGGGCCTGCATCACCCTTCCCAGGAGGGAGGGTGGTGGGAAACCCTGCATGACCTCTGAGGCCCTAAGAACCCTTAACTAAGGCTGAGCTCAATTTGAAACAGTGGGTGACCAGAGCAGACATTTCATTCATCTATCAATCAGAATCCAGCACTGGAGGAGCAGAAAACAATGGCCTCGCTCAACCTTGACGCTAATCCTGACATGGACCCTAACCCTGAACTCTGATCCTGACCCTAAGCCCTGACCTAACCTTAGCCTAACCCGTACCCTAACCCTGTACCTTACCCTAACCCATGCTCTACCCGCATCCTACCTGTACCCCAACTCTCACCCATACCCTAACACCCACTCTAACACAGAACCCTAACACCCTGAGACCAAAACCATAAACCTTAACCAATAAGCAAAACCATAACCATAACCAAACCATAAAATATATTCATTAACCATACCCATAAATAACTCATTAACCATAAAACTTAAACCATAACAGCAACCATAAACCATACACAGCCCCAACCCTCACACCAGCCCCAGCCCTAATGCTAACCCTCCAAACCACTTACACCAAGCCAAGTCTAGTCAGATTATACAAATACATCTTGGAAAAGAAAACTGGGGAATTCTCTGGTGGCCCAGTGGTTAGGACTCTGTGCTTTCAGTGCCAAGGGCTCGGGTTCGATCCCTGACTGGGGAACTAAGATCCCACAAGCCATGGGATGTGGCCAAAATAAATAAATAAATAAAATGAAATAAAACCACTATTTTAAAAAAGATTTTAAAAATACAGAAAAAAAAAGAAAACTACCCCAGTATAACTTATAAATATGAATGTAAAAATCGATCACAAAATAATAGCAACATGAAACCAACAGAACTTTAAATGGATAATGCCATAAGCAAGTATCTCTACACCAGAAATTTCAGGTTGCTCAACATATTAAAAGTAAGCAATGTATTAAACCACAAAAATGGTGTGAAGTAAAAACCCATAATCACGTCAATTAATGCAAAAAATCTACAATGAAAATCCAGTGTTATTTCATGGTAAACACTCAAGAAAGCAGGAATAAAAGGAAATCTGTTCAATATGGAAAAGAGTAGTACAAAAAGCCACAGCAAACACCATGCTCAATGTTAAAGACTGAACGATTTACTCCTGAAATCAGGAACAAGGCCAGGAAGCTGGCCTTCGTCACCGTTACTCAATAGCGTACTGGAAGTTCTACCCAGAATCTTGAGGAAGGAAATAAAAGGCATCCGTGGGTGAATGGAAAAATTAAAACTGTGTCTCTTCACAGAACATAGGTCACATCATCTTATATATAAAACTACCTATAATCAGCAAAGAAATTATTTGAGCTAATCAACTAATTAAGCAAACTTATAGAACAAAGTATCAATTCATGAAAATCTATCTTATATGCATACGCTGGCAAAAAATAATCTGAAAAAGAATTTATGAAAACAATTCCATTTTTAATAATGTCAACATCAATATTTAGGAGTATATTTAATCAAGGTACAAGACTTGTTTTTATGTCTGTGAAGTGGTATGTTTGAAATTACTGGAAAGTCAATTACTTTTCAAAACATCATGTATGTCAATAGCATGCCAGAAAAGCAGAGAAAACATCAAACTTCCATATAGAAGCCAAGCCTTACCCAGATCCAGTTCACCCAAAGTCCACATGTCATTTAGAGGCACTGTGGGAAGGTTATATTAGGAGCCGCTGTCCTCCGTGTTGTGGACGACCTGGATATGGTAGAAACAGTGGGATTTTTGAATTCCAATTTTCCACTTCATTCCACAAAAAAACTATTAGAACTAATAAATTAATTCAGTAAAGTTGCAAAATCAATACACAGAAATCAGCTGCATTTCTAAACACTAATAATGAACCATCAGAAAGAGAAAGAAAGCAGCCCTATTTACAAATGCATCAAAAAGAACAAAATACCCACTGGGAATAAAGCCAACCAAGGAGGTGAAAGACCTGCACACTGAAAACTTTAAGACATTGATGAAGACATTGAAAAGCACACCAGTAAATGGAAAGATATCCTGTTCTCATGGAATGGAACAATTAATATTGTTAAAATATCCATTCTACCCAAAGCAATGGACACAGTGAATGCAATCCCTCCCAAAATTCCATGGTATTTTCCCCCCAAATAGAGCAAATCCTCCTAATAGCTGTGGGGAACCACAAAGGACCCCAAATAGCCAAAGAAACCCTGAAAAAAGAGAACGGGCTGGGGGCATCTCCCTCCCTGACGTCACACTCTGCTGAGAAGCCACAGTCACCAAAACAGTGCGGAACTGGCTCAAAACGGGCACAGGGACCAGAGGAACAGGACAGAGAGCCCAGAATTCAACCCACACGGACGGGGTCGGTGAATTTATGACACAGGGACCAAGGACACACCAAGGAGCACGACACTCCCCACGATAAATGGTGCTGGGAAAACTGGACGCCCCATAGCTCACGCTGGCTACCCTGCACACAAACCTGACCAAACACCCAGCTTTCCACGCCAAGCCCTCCCTCGCTCACACGAAGACGGACCCCCTCAACTCTCAGCCGCCCACAGGAAGCTTCTCCCCACTTTTCCTCACCGTCTCTTCACCTTTTCCTCAGGCATCACCTGGGTCCTCAGGAAACCTAGTTCCCTAGGCAGCGTGGACGCAGCTCCACTTGGTCCCGAAGCCGAAACCCCAGCGAGTCCTAAGGGGACGGAGACCGAGCTCCTCTCAGCAGAGACGCTGAGCCGGGCGTCCTACCCGAAGGCCCCCGCCCCTGCGCCTGAGGAGGCTCAACTCCTCTCAGCTGTGCTCCGAATCGAGTTCGCAGGGAAGGAGCATGCGCTGTGGGTCAGAGAGGCGAACTCGGCGCCACCCTGTGGTCAGTGCAGGAAGTGCAGGCCGCGCCTCCCTCACAGGTCACTGGAGGCAGCGCGCCCTACAGACAGGACTGCTGAATCCATTAAACTGGAAATTCAAACTAAAATGGAGTCTCTATCCCAAAAGTTTTCTAAAATTAGTTAAGGAACAATCAGTTGGAAACCATTTGCAATGAAGTGAATGTAGATGCAAACTTTACAACTTATACCAAATTCACTCAAAGTTATTCAGAGGCAAATTTTATTTTAGTTTATTTTTGGCTGCGTTGGGTCTTCGTTGCTGCATGTGGGCTTTCTCTAGTTGCGTCGAGCGGGGCTACTCTTCGTTGCGGTGCACGGGCTTCTCATTGCGGTGGCTTCTCTTGTTGGGGAGCACGGGCTCTAGGCGCGCAGGCTTCAGTAGTTGTGCCGCGCAGGCTTAGTTGCTCTGCGGCATGTGAGATCTCCCCGGACCAGGGCTCGAGCCCGTGTCCCCTGCACTGGCAGGCGGACTCTTAACCACTGCATCACCAGGGGAGTCCCCACAGACAAATTTTAAATACAAAACTATTCAAGGGGCTTCCCTGGTGGCGCAGTGGTTGAGAATCTGCCTGCTAATGCAGGGGACACGGGTTCGAGCCCTGGTCCGGGAAGATCCCACATGCCGCGGAGCAACTAGGCCCGGGAGCCACAACTACTGAGCCTGCGCGTCTGGAGCCTGTGCTCCGCAACAAGAGAGGCCGCGGAAGTGAGAGACCTGCGCACCGCGATGAAGAGTGGCCCCCGCTTGCCACAACTAGAGACAGCCTTCGCACAGAAACGAAGACCCAACACAGCCAAAAATAAAATGAATTAATTAATCAATTAAAAAAAACAAAAAAAGGTGTCTCTCAAATTTAACTTCCAGAATATATTCAGGAAAAACGCATACGCCCTTTTTGTCCCACTAAAGAAGCGGGCAATGCAAATCAACACTACGAAGAGGTATCGCTCCGAATCAGAAAAACGGACCATCCTCACAAAGGGTAAAAACCAGATATGCAGGACAGGGAGAGGAGAAAAGGGAGTCTTGTTACGCTGAAGGGGGGAATGTAAATTGCCAACGGCCACCCTGGAGAAGTGTACTGTGTTTCCTAAAACATCTAAACCACAGAGCTACAAAGCATAGGGTGCTTCCACTCATGGGCCTGTATCTTGGAAAAACCAAAAATCCACAGGACGCAGGCGCCCCGTTTACTGCTGCTATCTTTACAACAGCCTCGACTTGGGTACAACTTAAAAGTCCTTGGAAGGAAACAATGGTGAAAGAAAACTTGGTACTTAAGCACAACGGAGTATTACTCAGCCCAGAAATCCATGAAATGAGGCCAGTTGCAGCAACTCAGGGGGACTTATGCACGGTCACTGAGAGTGAAATAAGCTAGACAGCAAAAGAAACTTATCATGAGATATCACTTATAAAGGGAATCTAAAGATCGCCAAACATGAACTGAATTACAAACAGAACACCATCACACGTTTACAAAACACACTTATGGCTGCTTAAGCGGAAAAGTGTGGTGCGGTGATGCATAAACCAGGAGGTTGTAATTGGCACAGATACCGTTCCATACACCAATAATGTAATCGCCAAGACATACTCATTGCTCAAGGAACTGGACTCAGCACACTCTATTCACAGAAAAATCATATATCTGACTACTAGAAACTAGAAAAGAATTTATTGATGTCTCTCTGTAAGTGACTCAAGTGGATGTACAGCACCAAGAAACACAACATTGCAAATCAGCTACACCCCATTATAAAAATTAATTATAAAAAAAAAAAAAACGACAGTGAGAGAGAGAGGAATTCTTACAAAATATGATCAGGGGCTGTGATGCAACTGGACTGACCATATCTACACTCACAGCTGAATGGGACGTAAGGCTGGACACCCTAACCCTAACCCAAACCCTAACCCTAACCCTACCTTAACCCTAACCCTAACCCAACAGTAACCCTAACCCTACCTTAACCCTAACCCTAACCCAACACTAACCTTAACCCTAAACCTAAACCTAAACCCTAACCCTAACCCCTAACCCTAACCCAACCCTAAGCCTAACCCTAACCCCTAGCCCTAGCCCTAACCCTGACCCTAACCCCTAACCCTTAACCCCTAACCCCTAACCCTCACCAAGTTCACAAGTAAACTTCTCGCCCACCTGGAGAGAGTGATTTAATTTTAAAGAGTAAAGACACAATCAGCTCAGTAATTGGCCACGGGGGCTTGAGGGGCCAAGGCTAACCTGAGCTGGAGGAACGTGGGTGCCTGCCTGGACGCTCAGAGGCCAAGGGCTGCTCTGAGACCTGCCTGGACACCCGTGCAGATGGAACAAAGGATCCCTCCAGTCCCAAGAGGGCCCCACCAGCCCTCAAGAACGCAACACCAGACTTCCCTGGTGGCGCAGTGGTTAAGAATCCACCTGCCAATGCAGGGGACACGGGTTTGAGCCCTGGCCCGGGAAGATCCCACATGCTGTGGAGCAACTAAGCCCGTGCGCCACAACTACTGAGCCTGCGCTCTAGAACCCGCGAGCCACAACTGCTGAAGCCCACGTGCTTACAGCCTGTGCTCTGCAACAAGAGAGGCCACTGCAACGAGAAGCCCCCACTCGCCGCAACTAGAGAAAGCCTCCGTGCAGCAATGAAGACCCAACACAGCCAAAAATAAATTAATTAATTAATTTTTTTGTTTTTTAAAAAGGCAGCACCTGGGGGCTGGCAGACTGATGCACCGAGTCTTACATCACGTCTACTTAGTATCCTGCATGTCAGGGCCATGCTGGACCTGGGGCTGCCCAGACAGAGTGGGGCCTGCATCACCCTTCCCAGGAGGGAGGGTGGTGGGAAACCCTGCATGACCTCTGAGGCCCTAAGAACCCTTAACTAAGGCTGAGCTCAATTTGAAACAGTGGGTGACCAGAGCAGACATTTCATTCATCTATCAATCAGAATCCAGCACTGGAGGAGCAGAAAACAATGGCCTCGCTCAACCTTGACGCTAATCCTGACATGGACCCTAACCCTGAACTCTGATCCTGACCCTAAGCCCTGACCTAACCTTAGCCTAACCCGTACCCTAACCCTGTACCTTACCCTAACCCATGCTCTACCCGCATCCTACCTGTACCCCAACTCTCACCCATACCCTAACACCCACTCTAACACAGAACCCTAACACCCTGAGACCAAAACCATAAACCTTAACCAATAAGCAAAACCATAACCATAACCAAACCATAAAATATATTAATTAACCATACCCATAAATAACTCATTAACCATAAAACTTAAACCATAACAGCAACCATAAACCATACACAGCCCCAACCCTCACACCAGCCCCAGCCCTAATGCTAACCCTCCAAACCACTTACACCAAGCCAAGTCTAGTCAGATTATACAAATACATCTTGGAAAAGAAAACTGGGGAATTCTCTGGTGGCCCAGTGGTTAGGACTCTGTGCTTTCAGTGCCAAGGGCTCGGGTTCGATCCCTGACTGGGGAACTAAGATCCCACAAGCCATGGGATGTGGCCAAAATAAATAAATAAATAAAATGAAATAAAACCACTATTTTAAAAAAGATTTTAAAAATACAGAAAAAAAAAGAAAACTACCCCAGTATAACTTATAAATATGAATGTAAAAATCGATCACAAAATAATAGCAACATGAAACCAACAGAACTTTAAATGGATAATGCCATAAGCAAGTATCTCTACACCAGAAATTTCAGGTTGCTCAACATATTAAAAGTAAGCAATGTATTAAACCACAAAAATGGTGTGAAGTAAAAACCCATAATCACGTCAATTAATGCAAAAAATCTACAATGAAAATCCAGTGTTATTTCATGGTAAACACTCAAGAAAGCAGGAATAAAAGGAAATCTGTTCAATATGGAAAAGAGTAGTACAAAAAGCCACAGCAAACACCATGCTCAATGTTAAAGACTGAACGATTTACTCCTGAAATCAGGAACAAGGCCAGGAAGCTGGCCTTCGTCACCGTTACTCAATAGCGTACTGGAAGTTCTACCCAGAATCTTGAGGAAGGAAATAAAAGGCATCCGTGGGTGAATGGAAAAATTAAAACTGTGTCTCTTCACAGAACATAGGTCACATCATCTTATATATAAAACTACCTATAATCAGCAAAGAAATTATTTGAGCTAATCAACTAATTAAGCAAACTTATAGAACAAAGTATCAATTCATGAAAATCTATCTTATATGCATACGCTGGCAAAAAATAATCTGAAAAAGAATTTATGAAAACAATTCCATTTTTAATAATGTCAACATCAATATTTAGGAGTATATTTAATCAAGGTACAAGACTTGTTTTTATGTCTGTGAAGTGGTATGTTTGAAATTACTGGAAAGTCAATTACTTTTCAAAACATCATGTATGTCAATAGCATGCCAGAAAAGCAGAGAAAACATCAAACTTCCATATAGAAGCCAAGCCTTACCCAGATCCAGTTCACCCAAAGTCCACATGTCATTTAGAGGCACTGTGGGAAGGTTATATTAGGAGCCGCTGTCCTCCGTGTTGTGGACGACCTGGATATGGTAGAAACAGTGGGATTTTTGAATTCCAATTTTCCACTTCATTCCACAAAAAAACTATTAGAACTAATAAATTAATTCAGTAAAGTTGCAAAATCAATACACAGAAATCAGCTGCATTTCTAAACACTAATAATGAACCATCAGAAAGAGAAAGAAAGCAGCCCTATTTACAAATGCATCAAAAAGAACAAAATACCCACTGGGAATAAAGCCAACCAAGGAGGTGAAAGACCTGCACACTGAAAACTTTAAGACATTGATGAAGACATTGAAAAGCACACCAGTAAATGGAAAGATATCCTGTTCTCATGGAATGGAACAATTAATATTGTTAAAATATCCATTCTACCCAAAGCAATGGACACAGTGAATGCAATCCCTCCCAAAATTCCATGGTATTTTCCCCCCAAATAGAGCAAATCCTCCTAATAGCTGTGGGGAACCACAAAGGACCCCAAATAGCCAAAGAAACCCTGAAAAAAGAGAACGGGCTGGGGGCATCTCCCTCCCTGACGTCACACTCTGCTGAGAAGCCACAGTCACCAAAACAGTGCGGAACTGGCTCAAAACGGGCACAGGGACCAGAGGAACAGGACAGAGAGCCCAGAATTCAACCCACACGGACGGGGTCGGTGAATTTATGACACAGGGACCAAGGACACACCAAGGAGCACGACACTCCCCACGATAAATGGTGCTGGGAAAACTGGACGCCCCATAGCTCACGCTGGCTACCCTGCACACAAACCTGACCAAACACCCAGCTTTCCACGCCAAGCCCTCCCTCGCTCACACGAAGACGGACCCCCTCAACTCTCAGCCGCCCACAGGAAGCTTCTCCCCACTTTTCCTCACCGTCTCTTCACCTTTTCCTCAGGCATCACCTGGGTCCTCAGGAAACCTAGTTCCCTAGGCAGCGTGGACGCAGCTCCACTTGGTCCCGAAGCCGAAACCCCAGCGAGTCCTAAGGGGACGGAGACCGAGCTCCTCTCAGCAGAGACGCTGAGCCGGGCGTCCTACCCGAAGGCCCCCGCCCCTGCGCCTGAGGAGGCTCAACTCCTCTCAGCTGTGCTCCGAATCGAGTTCGCAGGGAAGGAGCATGCGCTGTGGGTCAGAGAGGCGAACTCGGCGCCACCCTGTGGTCAGTGCAGGAAGTGCAGGCCGCGCCTCCCTCACAGGTCACTGGAGGCAGCGCGCCCTACAGACAGGACTGCTGAATCCATTAAACTGGAAATTCAAACTAAAATGGAGTCTCTATCCCAAAAGTTTTCTAAAATTAGTTAAGGAACAATCAGTTGGAAACCATTTGCAATGAAGTGAATGTAGATGCAAACTTTACAACTTATACCAAATTCACTCAAAGTTATTCAGAGGCAAATTTTATTTTAGTTTATTTTTGGCTGCGTTGGGTCTTCGTTGCTGCATGTGGGCTTTCTCTAGTTGCGTCGAGCGGGGCTACTCTTCGTTGCGGTGCACGGGCTTCTCATTGCGGTGGCTTCTCTTGTTGGGGAGCACGGGCTCTAGGCGCGCAGGCTTCAGTAGTTGTGCCGCGCAGGCTTAGTTGCTCTGCGGCATGTGAGATCTCCCCGGACCAGGGCTCGAGCCCGTGTCCCCTGCACTGGCAGGCGGACTCTTAACCACTGCATCACCAGGGGAGTCCCCACAGACAAATTTTAAATACAAAACTATTCAAGGGGCTTCCCTGGTGGCGCAGTGGTTGAGAATCTGCCTGCTAATGCAGGGGACACGGGTTCGAGCCCTGGTCCGGGAAGATCCCACATGCCGCGGAGCAACTAGGCCCGGGAGCCACAACTACTGAGCCTGCGCGTCTGGAGCCTGTGCTCCGCAACAAGAGAGGCCGCGGAAGTGAGAGACCTGCGCACCGCGATGAAGAGTGGCCCCCGCTTGCCACAACTAGAGACAGCCTTCGCACAGAAACGAAGACCCAACACAGCCAAAAATAAAATGAATTAATTAATCAATTAAAAAAAACAAAAAAAGGTGTCTCTCAAATTTAACTTCCAGAATATATTCAGGAAAAACGCATACGCCCTTTTTGTCCCACTAAAGAAGCGGGCAATGCAAATCAACACTACGAAGAGGTATCGCTCCGAATCAGAAAAACGGACCATCCTCACAAAGGGTAAAAACCAGATATGCAGGACAGGGAGAGGAGAAAAGGGAGTCTTGTTACGCTGAAGGGGGGAATGTAAATTGCCAACGGCCACCCTGGAGAAGTGTACTGTGTTTCCTAAAACATCTAAACCACAGAGCTACAAAGCATAGGGTGCTTCCACTCATGGGCCTGTATCTTGGAAAAACCAAAAATCCACAGGACGCAGGCGCCCCGTTTACTGCTGCTATCTTTACAACAGCCTCGACTTGGGTACAACTTAAAAGTCCTTGGAAGGAAACAATGGTGAAAGAAAACTTGGTACTTAAGCACAACGGAGTATTACTCAGCCCAGAAATCCATGAAATGAGGCCAGTTGCAGCAACTCAGGGGGACTTATGCACGGTCACTGAGAGTGAAATAAGCTAGACAGCAAAAGAAACTTATCATGAGATATCACTTATAAAGGGAATCTAAAGATCGCCAAACATGAACTGAATTACAAACAGAACACCATCACACGTTTACAAAACACACTTATGGCTGCTTAAGCGGAAAAGTGTGGTGCGGTGATGCATAAACCAGGAGGTTGTAATTGGCACAGATACCGTTCCATACACCAATAATGTAATCGCCAAGACATACTCATTGCTCAAGGAACTGGACTCAGCACACTCTATTCACAGAAAAATCATATATCTGACTACTAGAAACTAGAAAAGAATTTATTGATGTCTCTCTGTAAGTGACTCAAGTGGATGTACAGCACCAAGAAACACAACATTGCAAATCAGCTACACCCCATTATAAAAATTAATTATAAAAAAAAAAAAAACGACAGTGAGAGAGAGAGGAATTCTTACAAAATATGATCAGGGGCTGTGATGCAACTGGACTGACCATATCTACACTCACAGCTGAATGGGACGTAAGGCTGGACACCCTAACCCTAACCCAAACCCTAACCCTAACCCTACCTTAACCCTAACCCTAACCCAACAGTAACCCTAACCCTACCTTAACCCTAACCCTAACCCAACACTAACCTTAACCCTAAACCTAAACCTAAACCCTAACCCTAACCCCTAACCCTAACCCAACCCTAAGCCTAACCCTAACCCCTAGCCCTAGCCCTAACCCTGACCCTAACCCCTAACCCTTAACCCCTAACCCCTAACCCTCACCAAGTTCACAAGTAAACTTCTCGCCCACCTGGAGAGAGTGATTTAATTTTAAAGAGTAAAGACACAATCAGCTCAGTAATTGGCCACGGGGGCTTGAGGGGCCAAGGCTAACCTGAGCTGGAGGAACGTGGGTGCCTGCCTGGACGCTCAGAGGCCAAGGGCTGCTCTGAGACCTGCCTGGACACCCGTGCAGATGGAACAAAGGATCCCTCCAGTCCCAAGAGGGCCCCACCAGCCCTCAAGAACGCAACACCAGACTTCCCTGGTGGCGCAGTGGTTAAGAATCCACCTGCCAATGCAGGGGACACGGGTTTGAGCCCTGGCCCGGGAAGATCCCACATGCTGTGGAGCAACTAAGCCCGTGCGCCACAACTACTGAGCCTGCGCTCTAGAACCCGCGAGCCACAACTGCTGAAGCCCACGTGCTTACAGCCTGTGCTCTGCAACAAGAGAGGCCACTGCAACGAGAAGCCCCCACTCGCCGCAACTAGAGAAAGCCTCCGTGCAGCAATGAAGACCCAACACAGCCAAAAATAAATTAATTAATTAATTTTTTTGTTTTTTAAAAAGGCAGCACCTGGGGGCTGGCAGACTGATGCACCGAGTCTTACATCACGTCTACTTAGTATCCTGCATGTCAGGGCCATGCTGGACCTGGGGCTGCCCAGACAGAGTGGGGCCTGCATCACCCTTCCCAGGAGGGAGGGTGGTGGGAAACCCTGCATGACCTCTGAGGCCCTAAGAACCCTTAACTAAGGCTGAGCTCAATTTGAAACAGTGGGTGACCAGAGCAGACATTTCATTCATCTATCAATCAGAATCCAGCACTGGAGGAGCAGAAAACAATGGCCTCGCTCAACCTTGACGCTAATCCTGACATGGACCCTAACCCTGAACTCTGATCCTGACCCTAAGCCCTGACCTAACCTTAGCCTAACCCGTACCCTAACCCTGTACCTTACCCTAACCCATGCTCTACCCGCATCCTACCTGTACCCCAACTCTCACCCATACCCTAACACCCACTCTAACACAGAACCCTAACACCCTGAGACCAAAACCATAAACCTTAACCAATAAGCAAAACCATAACCATAACCAAACCATAAAATATATTCATTAACCATACCCATAAATAACTCATTAACCATAAAACTTAAACCATAACAGCAACCATAAACCATACACAGCCCCAACCCTCACACCAGCCCCAGCCCTAATGCTAACCCTCCAAACCACTTACACCAAGCCAAGTCTAGTCAGATTATACAAATACATCTTGGAAAAGAAAACTGGGGAATTCTCTGGTGGCCCAGTGGTTAGGACTCTGTGCTTTCAGTGCCAAGGGCTCGGGTTCGATCCCTGACTGGGGAACTAAGATCCCACAAGCCATGGGATGTGGCCAAAATAAATAAATAAATAAAATGAAATAAAACCACTATTTTTAAAAAGATTTTAAAAATACAGAAAAAAAAAGAAAACTACCCCAGTATAACTTATAAATATGAATGTAAAAATCGATCACAAAATAATAGCAACATGAAACCAACAGAACTTTAAATGGATAATGCCATAAGCAAGTATCTCTACACCAGAAATTTCAGGTTGCTCAACATATTAAAAGTAAGCAATGTATTAAACCACAAAAATGGTGTGAAGTAAAAACCCATAATCACGTCAATTAATGCAAAAAATCTACAATGAAAATCCAGTGTTATTTCATGGTAAACACTCAAGAAAGCAGGAATAAAAGGAAATCTGTTCAATATGGAAAAGAGTAGTACAAAAAGCCACAGCAAACACCATGCTCAATGTTAAAGACTGAACGATTTACTCCTGAAATCAGGAACAAGGCCAGGAAGCTGGCCTTCGTCACCGTTACTCAATAGCGTACTGGAAGTTCTACCCAGAATCTTGAGGAAGGAAATAAAAGGCATCCGTGGGTGAATGGAAAAATTAAAACTGTGTCTCTTCACAGAACATAGGTCACATCATCTTATATATAAAACTACCTATAATCAGCAAAGAAATTATTTGAGCTAATCAACTAATTAAGCAAACTTATAGAACAAAGTATCAATTCATGAAAATCTATCTTATATGCATACGCTGGCAAAAAATAATCTGAAAAAGAATTTATGAAAACAATTCCATTTTTAATAATGTCAACATCAATATTTAGGAGTATATTTAATCAAGGTACAAGACTTGTTTTTATGTCTGTGAAGTGGTATGTTTGAAATTACTGGAAAGTCAATTACTTTTCAAAACATCATGTATGTCAATAGCATGCCAGAAAAGCAGAGAAAACATCAAACTTCCATATAGAAGCCAAGCCTTACCCAGATCCAGTTCACCCAAAGTCCACATGTCATTTAGAGGCACTGTGGGAAGGTTATATTAGGAGCCGCTGTCCTCCGTGTTGTGGACGACCTGGATATGGTAGAAACAGTGGGATTTTTGAATTCCAATTTTCCACTTCATTCCACAAAAAAACTATTAGAACTAATAAATTAATTCAGTAAAGTTGCAAAATCAATACACAGAAATCAGCTGCATTTCTAAACACTAATAATGAACCATCAGAAAGAGAAAGAAAGCAGCCCTATTTACAAATGCATCAAAAAGAACAAAATACCCACTGGGAATAAAGCCAACCAAGGAGGTGAAAGACCTGCACACTGAAAACTTTAAGACATTGATGAAGACATTGAAAAGCACACCAGTAAATGGAAAGATATCCTGTTCTCATGGAATGGAACAATTAATATTGTTAAAATATCCATTCTACCCAAAGCAATGGACACAGTGAATGCAATCCCTCCCAAAATTCCATGGTATTTTCCCCCCAAATAGAGCAAATCCTCCTAATAGCTGTGGGGAACCACAAAGGACCCCAAATAGCCAAAGAAACCCTGAAAAAAGAGAACGGGCTGGGGGCATCTCCCTCCCTGACGTCACACTCTGCTGAGAAGCCACAGTCACCAAAACAGTGCGGAACTGGCTCAAAACGGGCACAGGGACCAGAGGAACAGGACAGAGAGCCCAGAATTCAACCCACACGGACGGGGTCGGTGAATTTATGACACAGGGACCAAGGACACACCAAGGAGCACGACACTCCCCACGATAAATGGTGCTGGGAAAACTGGACGCCCCATAGCTCACGCTGGCTACCCTGCACACAAACCTGACCAAACACCCAGCTTTCCACGCCAAGCCCTCCCTCGCTCACACGAAGACGGACCCCCTCAACTGTCAGCCGCCCACAGGAAGCTTCTCCCCACTTTTCCTCACCGTCTCTTCACCTTTTCCTCAGGCATCACCTGGGTCCTCAGGAAACCTAGTTCCCTAGGCAGCGTGGACGCAGCTCCACTTGGTCCCGAATCCGAAACCCCAGCGAGTCCTAAGGGGACGGAGACCGAGCTCCTCTCAGCAGAGACGCTGAGCCGGGCGTCCTACCCGAAGGCCCCCGCCCCCGCGCCTGAGGAGGCTCAACTCCTCTCAGCTGTGCTCCGAATCGAGTTCGCAGGGAAGGAGCATGCGCTGTGGGTCAGAGAGGCGAACTCGGCGCCACCCTGTGGTCAGTGCAGGAAGTGCAGGCTGCGCCTCCCTCACAGGTCACTGGAGGCAGCGCGCCCTACAGACAGGACTGCTGAATCCATTAAACTGGAAATTCAAACTAAAATGGAGTCTCTATCCCAAAAGTTTTCTAAAATTAGTTAAGGAACAATCAGTTGGAAACCATTTGCAATGAAGTGAATGTAGATGCAAACTTTACAACTTATACCAAATTCACTCAAAGTTATTCAGAGGCAAATTTTATTTTAGTTTATAATTTATTTTTGGCTGCGTTGGGTCTTCGTTGCTGCATGTGGGCTTTCTCTAGTTGCGTCGAGCGGGGCTACTCTTCGTTGCGGTGCACGGGCTTCTCATTGCGGTGGCTTCTCTTGTTGGGGAGCACGGGCTCTAGGCACGCAGGCTTCAGTAGTTGTGCCACGCAGGCTTAGTTGCTCTGCGGCATGTGGGATCTCCCCGGACCAGGGCTCGAGCCCGTGTCCCCTGCACTGGCAGGCGGACTCTTAACCACTGCGTCACCAGGGGAGTCCCCACAGACAAATTTTAAATACAAAACTATTCAAGGGGCTTCCCTGGTGGCGCAGTGGTTGAGAATCTGCCTGCTAATGCAGGGGACACGGGTTCGAGCCCTGGTCCGGGAAGACCCCACATGCCGCGGAGCAATTAGGCCCGGGAGCCAAAACTACTGAGTCTGCGCATCTGGAGCCTGTGCTCCGCAACAAGAGAGGCCGCGGAAGTGAGAGGCCTGCGCACCGCGATGAAGAGTGGCCCCCGCTTGCCACAACTAGAGACAGCCTTCGCACAGAAACGAAGACCCAACACAGCCAAAATTAAAATGAATTAATTAATCAATTAAAAAAAACAAAAAAAGGTGTCTCTCAAATTTAACTTCCAGAATATATTCAGGAAAAACGCATACGCCCTTTTTGTCCCACTAAAGAAGTGGGCAATGCAAATCAACACTACGAAGAGGTATCGCTCCGAATCAGAAAAACGGACCATCCTCACAAAGGGTAAAAACCAGATATGCAGGACAGGGAGAGGAGAAAAGGGAGCCTTGTTACGCTGAAGGGGGGAATGTAAATTGCCAACGGCCACCCTGGAGAAGTGTACTGTGTTTCCTAAAACATCTAAACCACAGAGCTACAAAGCATAGGGTGCTTCCACTCATGGGCCTGTATCTTGGAAAAACCAAAAATCCACAGGATGCAAGCGCCCCGTTTACTGCTGCTATCTTTACAACAGCCTCGACTTGGGTACAACTTAAAAGTCCTTGGAAGGAAACAATGGTGAAAGAAAACTTGGTACTTAAGCACAACGGAATATTACTCAGCCCTGAAATCCATGAAATGAGGCCAGTTGCAGCAACTCAGGGGGACTTATGCACGGTCACTGAGAGGGATATAAGTTAGACAGCAAAAGAAACTTATCATGAGATATCACTTATAAAGGGAATCTAAAGATCGCCAAACATGAACTGAATTACAAACAGAACACCATCACACGTTTACAAAACACACTTATGGCTGCTTAAGCGGAAAAGTGTGGTGCGGTGATGCATAAACCAGGAGGTTGTAATTGGCACAGATACCGTTCCATACACCAATAATGTAATCGCCAAGACATACTCATTGCTCAAGGAACTGGACTCGGCACACTCTATTCACAGAAAAAACATATATCTGACTACTAGAAACTAGAAAAGAATTTATTGATGTCTCTCTGTAAGTGACTCAAGTGGATGTACAGCACCAAGAAACACAACACTGCAAATCAGCTACACCCCATTATAAAAATTAATTATAAAAAAAAAAAAAAAACGACAGTGAGAGAGAGAGGAATTCTTACAAAATATGATCAGGGGCTGTGATGCAACTGGACTGACCACATCTACACTCACAGCTGAATGGGACGTAAGGCTGGACACCCTAACCCTAACCCAAACCCTAACCCTAACCCTACCTTAACCCTAACCCTAACCCAACAGTAACCCTAACCCTACCTTAACCCTAACCCTAACCCAACACTAACCCTAACCCTAAACCTAAACCCTAACCCTAACCCCTAACCCTAACCCAACCCTAAGCCTAACCCTAACCCCTAGCCCTAGCCCTAACCCTGACCCTAACCCCTAACCCTTAACCCCTAACCCCTAACCCTCACCAAGTTCACAAGTAAACTTCTCGCCCACCTGGAGAGAGTGATTTAATTTTAAAGAGTAAAGACACAATCAGCTCAGTAATTGGCCACGGGGGCTTGAGGGGCCAAGGCTAACCTGAGCTGGAGGAACGTGGGTGCCTGCCTGGACGCTCAGAGGCCAAGGGCTGCTCTGAGACCTGCTTGGACACCCGTGCAGATGGAACAAAGGATGCCTCCAGTCCCAAGAGGGCCCCACCAGCCCTCAAGAACGCAACACCAGACTTCCCTGGTGGCGCAGTGGTTAAGAATCCACCTGCCAATGCAGGGGACACGGGTTTGAGCCCTGGCCCGGGAAGATCCCACATGCTGTGGAGCAACTAAGCCCGTGCGCCACAACTACTGAGCCTGCGCTCTAGAACCCGCGAGCCACAACTGCTGAAGCCCACGCGCTTACAGCCTGTGCTCTGCAACAAGAGAAGCCACTGCAACGAGAAGCCCCCACTCGCCGCAACTAGAGAAAGCCTCCGTGCAGCAATGAAGACCCAACACAGCCAAAAATAAATTAATTAATTAATTTTTTTGTTTTTTTAAAAAGGCAGCACCTGGGGGCTGGCAGACTGATGCACTGAGTCTTACATCACGTCTACTTAGTATCCTGCATGTCAGGGCCATGCTGGACCTGGGGCTGCCCAGACAGAGTGGGGCCTGCATCACCCTTCCCAGGAGGGAGGGTGGTGGGAAACCCTGCATGACCTCTGAGGCCCTAAGAACCCTTAACTAAGGCTGAGCTCAATTTGAAACAGTGGGTGACCAGAGCAGACATTTCATTCATCTATCAATCAGAATCCAGCACTGGAGGAGCAGAAAACAATGGCCTCGCTCAACCTTGACGCTAATCCTGACATGGACCCTAACCCTGAACTCTGATCCTGACCCTAAGCCCTGACCTAACCTTAGCCTAACCCGTACCCTAACCCTGTACCTTACCCTAACCCATGCTCTACCCGCATCCTACCTGTACCCCAACTCTCACCCATACCCTAACACCCACTCTAACACAGAACCCTAACACCCTGAGACCAAAACCATAAACCTTAACCAATAAGCAAAACCATAACCATAACCAAACCATAAAATATATTCATTAACCATACCCATAAATAACTCATTAACCATAAAACTTAAACCATAACAGCAACCATAAACCATACACAGCCCCAACCCTCACACCAGCCCCAGCCCTAATGCTAACCCTCCAAACCACTTACACCAAGCCAAGTCTAGTCAGATTATACAAATACATCTTGGAAAAGAAAACTGGGGAATTCTCTGGTGGCCCAGTGGTTAGGACTCTGTGCTTTCAGTGCCAAGGGCTCGGGTTCGATCCCTGACTGGGGAACTAAGATCCCACAAGCCATGGGATGTGGCCAAAATAAATAAATAAATAAAATGAAATAAAACCACTATTTTAAAAAAGATTTTAAAAATACAGAAAAAAAAAGAAAACTACCCCAGTATAACTTATAAATATGAATGTAAAAATCGATCACAAAATAATAGCAACATGAAACCAACAGAACTTTAAATGGATAATGCCATAAGCAAGTATCTCTACACCAGAAATTTCAGGTTGCTCAACATATTAAAAGTAAGCAATGTATTAAACCACAAAAATGGTGTGAAGTAAAAACCCATAATCACATCAATTAATGCAAAAAATCTACAATGAAAATCCAGTGTTATTTCATGGTAAACACTCAAGAAAGCAGGAATAAAAGGAAATCTGTTCAATATGGAAAAGAGTAGTACAAAAAGCCACAGCAAACACCATGCTCAATGTTAAAGACTGAACGATTTACTCCTGAAATCAGGAACAAGGCCAGGAAGCTGGCCTTCGTCACCGTTACTCAATAGCGTACTGGAAGTTCTACCCAGAATCTTGAGGAAGGAAATAAAAGGCATCCGTGGGTGAATGGAAAAATTAAAACTGTGTCTCTTCACAGAACATAGGTCACATCATCTTATATATAAAACTACCTATAATCAGCAAAGAAATTATTTGAGCTAATCAACTAATTAAGCAAACTTATAGAACAAAGTATCAATTCATGAAAATCTATCTTATATGCATACGCTGGCAAAAAATAATCTGAAAAAGAATTTATGAAAACAATTCCATTTTTAATAATGTCAACATCAATATTTAGGAGTATATTTAATCAAGGTACAAGACTTGTTTTATGTCTGTGAAGTGGTATGTTTGAAATTACTGGAAAGTCAATTACTTTTCAAAACATCATGTATGTCAATAGCATGCCAGAAAAGCAGAGAAAACATCAAACTTCCATATAGAAGCCAAGCCTTACCCAGATCCAGTTCACCCAAAGTCCACATGTCATTTAGAGGCACTGTGGGAAGGTTATATTAGGAGCCGCTGTCCTCCGTGTTGTGGACGACCTGGATATGGTAGAAACAGTGGGATTTTTGAATTCCAATTTTCCACTTCATTCCACAAAAAAACTATTAGAACTAATAAATTAATTCAGTAAAGTTGCAAAATCAATACACAGAAATCAGCTGCATTTCTAAACACTAATAATGAACCATCAGAAAGAGAAAGAAAGCAGCCCTATTTACAAATGCATCAAAAAGAACAAAATACCCACTGGGAATAAAGCCAACCAAGGAGGTGAAAGACCTGCACACTGAAAACTTTAAGACATTGATGAAGACATTGAAAAGCACGCCAATAAATGGAAAGATATCCTGTTCTCATGGAATGGAACAATTAATATTGTTAAAATATCCATTCTACCCAAAGCAATGGACACAGTGAATGCAATCCCTCCCAAAATTCCATGGTATTTTCCCCCCAAATAGAGCAAATCCTCCTAATAGCTGTGGGGAACCACAAAGGACCCCAAATAGCCAAAGAAACCCTGAAAAAAGAGAACGGGCTGGGGGCATCTCCCTCCCTGACGTCACACTCTGCTGAGAAGCCACAGTCACCAAAACAGTGCGGAACTGGCTCAAAACGGGCACAGGGACCAGAGGAACAGGACAGAGAGCCCAGAATTCAACCCACACGGACGGGGTCGGTGAATTTATGACACAGGGACCAAGGACACACCAAGGAGCACGACACTCCCCACGATAAATGGTGCTGGGAAAACTGGACGCCCCATAGCTCACGCTGGCTACCCTGCACACAAACCTGACCAAACACCCAGCTTTCCACGCCAAGCCCTCCCTCGCTCACACGAAGACGGACCCCCTCAACTGTCAGCCGCCCACAGGAAGCTTCTCCCCACTTTTCCTCACCGTCTCTTCACCTTCTCCTCAGGCATCACCTGGGTCCTCAGGAAACCTAGTTCCCTAGGCAGCGTGGACGCAGCTCCACTTGGTCCCGAAGCCGAAACCCCAGCGAGTCCTAAGGAGACGGAGACCGAGCTCCTCTCAGCAGAGACGCTGAGCCGGGCGTCCTACCCGAAGGCCCCCGCCCCCGCGCCTGAGGAGGCTCAACTCCTCTCAGCTGTGCTCCGAATCGAGTTCGCAGGGAAGGAGCATGCGCTGTGGGTCAGAGAGGCGAACTCGGCGCCACCCTGTGGTCAGTGCAGGAAGTGCAGGCCGCGCCTCCCTCACAGGTCACTGGAGGCAGCGCGCCCTACAGACAGGACTGCTGAATCCATTAAACTGGAAATTCAAACTAAAATGGAGTCTCTATCCCAAAAGTTTTCTAAAATTAGTTAAGGAACAATCAGTTGGAAACCATTTGGAATGAAGTGAATGTAGATGCAAACTTTACAACTTATACCAAATTCACTCAAAGTTATTCAGAGGCAAATTTTATTTTAGTTTATAATTTATTTTTGGCTGCGTTGGGTCTTCGTTGCTGCATGTGGGCTTTCTCTAGTTGCGTCGAGCGGGGCTACTCTTCGTTGCGGTGCACGGGCTTCTCATTGCGGTGGCTTCTCTTGTTGGGGAGCACGGGCTCTAGGCGCGCAGGCTTCAGTAGTTGTGCCGCGCAGGCTTAGTTGCACTGCGGCATGTGGGATTCTCCCCGGACCAGGGCTAGAGCCCGTGTCCCCTGCACTGGCAGGCGGACTCTTAACCACTGCGTCACCAGGGGAGTCCCCACAGACAAATTTTAAATACAAAACTATTCAAGGGGCTTCCCTGGTGGCGCAGTGGTTGAGAATCTGCCTGCTAATGCAGGGGACACGAGTTCGAGCCCTGGTCCGGGAAGATCCCACATGCCGCGGAGCAACTAGGCTCGGGAGCCACAACTACTGAGCCTGCGCGTCTGGAGCCTGTACTCCGCAACAAGAGAGGCCGCGGAAGTGAGAGGCCTGCGCACCGCGATGAAGAGTGGCCCCCACTTGCCACAACTAGAGACAGCCTTCGCACAGAAACGAAGACCCAACACAGCCAAAAATAAAATGAATTAATCAATTTAAAAAAACAAAAAAAGGTGTCTCTCAAATTTAACTTCCAGAATATATTCAGGAAAAATGCATATGCCCTTTTTGACGCACTAAACAAGCGGGCAATGCAAATCAACACTACAAAGAGGTATCGCTCCGAATCAGAAAAAAGGACCATCCTCACAAAGGGTAAAAACCAGATATGCAGGACAGGGAGAGGAGAAAAGGGAGCCTTGTTATGCTGAAGGGGGGAATGTAAATTGCCAACGGCCACCCTGGAGAAGTGTACTGTGTTTCCTAAAACATCTAAACCACAGAGCTACAAAGCATAGGGTGCTTCCACTCATGGGCCTATATCTTGGAAAAACCAAAAATCCACAGGATGCAGGCGCCCCGTTTACTGCTGCTATCTTTACAACAGCCTCGACTTGGGTACAACTTAAAAGTCCTTGGAAGGAAACAATGGTGAAAGAAAACTTGGTACTTAAGCACAAAGGAATATTACTCAGCCCTGAAATCCATGAAATGAGGCCAGTTGCAGCAACTCAGGGGGACTTATGCACGGTCACTGAGAGTGAAATAAGTTAGACAGCAAAAGAAACTTATCATGAGATATCACTTATAAAGGGAATCTAAAGATCACCAAACATGAACTGAATTACAAACAGAACACCATCACACGTTTACAAAACACACTTATGGCTGCTTAAGCGGAAAAGTGTGGTGCGGTGATGCATAAACCAGGAGGTTGTAATTGGCACAGATACCGTTCCATACACCAATAATGTAATCGCCAAGACATACTCATTGCTCAAGGAACTGGACTCAGCACACTCTATTCACAGAAAAATCATATATCTGACTACTAGAAACTAGAAAAGAATTTACTGATGTCTCTCTGTAAGTGACTCAAGTGGATGTACAGCACCAAGAAACACAACATTGCAAATCAGCTACACCCCATTATAAAAATTAATTATAAAAAAAAAAAAAAACGACAGTGAGAGAGAGAGGAATTCTTACAAAATATGATCAGGGGCTGTGATGCAACTGGACTGACCACATCTACACTCACAGCTGAATGGGACGTAAGGCTGGACACCCTAACCCTAACCCAAACCCTAACCCTAACCCTACCTTAACCCTAACCCTAACCCAACAGTAACCCTAACCCTACCTTAACCCTAACCCTAACCCAACACTAACCCTAACCCTAAACCTAAACCCTAACCCTAACCCCTAACCCTAACCCAACCCTAAGCCTAACCCTAACCCCTAGCCCTAGCCCTAACCCTGACCCTAACCCCTAACCCCTAACCCTAACCAAGTTCACAAGTAAACTTCTCGCCCACCTGGAGATAGTGATTTAATTTTAAAGAGTAAAGACACAATCAGCTCAGTAATTGGCCACGGGAGCTTGAGGGGCCAAGGCTAACCTGAGCTGGAGGAACGTGGGTGCCTGCCTGGACGCTCAGAGGCCAAGGGCTGCTCTGAGACCTGCCTGGACACCCGTGCAGATGGAACAAAGGATCCCTCCAGTCCCAAGAGGGCCCCACCAGCCCTCAAGAACGCAACACCAGACTTCCCTGGTGGCGCAGTGGTTAAGAATCCACCTGCCAATGCAGGGGACACGGGTTTGAGCCCTGGCCCGGGAAGATCCCACATGCTGTGGAGCAACTAAGCCCGTGCGCCACAACTACTGAGCCTGCGCTCTAGAACCCGCGAGCCACAACTGCTGAAGCCCACGCGCTTACAGCCTGTGCTCTGCAACAAGAGAAGCCACTGCAACGAGAAGCCCCCACTCGCCGCAACTAGAGAAAGCCTCCGTGCAGCAATGAAGACCCAACACAGCCAAAAATAAATTAATTAATTAATTTTTTTGTTTTTTAAAAAGGCAGCACCTGGGGGCTGGCAGACTGATGCACCGAGTCTTACATCACGTCTACTTAGTATCCTGCATGTCAGGGCCATGCTGGACCTGGGGCTGCCCAGACAGAGTAGGGCCTGCATCACCCTTCCCAGGAGGGAGGGTGGTGGGAAACCCTGCATGACCTCTGAGGCCCTAAGAACCCTTAACTAAGGCTGAGCTCAATTTGAAACAGTGGGTGACCAGAGCAGACATTTCATTCATCTATCAATCAGAATCCAGCACTGGAGGAGCAGAAAACAATGGCCTCGCTCAACCTCGACGCTAATCCTGACATGGACCCTAACCCTGAACTCTGATCCTGACCCTAAGCCCTGACCTAACCTTAGCCTAACCCGTACCCTAACCCTGTACCTTACCCTAACCCATGCTCTACCCGCATCCTACCTGTACCCCAACTCTCACCCATACCCTAACACCCACTCTAACACAGAACCCTAACACCCTGAGACCAAAACCATAAACCTTAACCAATAAGCAAAACCATAACCATAACCAAACCATAAAATATATTCATTAACCATACCCATAAATAACTCATTAACCATAAAACTTAAACCATAACAGCAACCATAAACCATACACAGCCCCAACCCTCACACCAGCCCCAGCCCTAATGCTAACCCTCCAAACCACTTACACCAAGCCAAGTCTAGTCAGATTATACAAATACATCTTGGAAAAGAAAACTGGGGAATTCTCTGGTGGCCCAGTGGTTAGGACTCTGTGCTTTCAGTGCCAAGGGCTCGGGTTCGATCCCTGACTGGGGAACTAAGATCCCACAAGCCATGGGATGTGGCCAAAATAAATAAATAAATAAAATGAAATAAAACCACTATTTTAAAAAAGATTTTAAAAATACAGAAAAAAAAAGAAAACTACCCCAGTATAACTTATAAATATGAATGTAAAAATCGATCACAAAATAATAGCAACATGAAACCAACAGAACTTTAAATGGATAATGCCATAAGCAAGTATCTCTACACCAGAAATTTCAGGTTGCTCAACATATTAAAAGTAAGCAATGTATTAAACCACAAAAATGGTGTGAAGTAAAAACCCATAATCACGTCAATTAATGCAAAAACTCTACAATGAAAATCCAGTGTTATTTCATGGTAAACACTCAAGA
This sequence comes from Balaenoptera borealis, assembly GCF_965194805.1. Taxonomy (NCBI): domain Eukaryota; kingdom Metazoa; phylum Chordata; class Mammalia; order Artiodactyla; family Balaenopteridae; genus Balaenoptera; species Balaenoptera borealis. The sequence goes on from NC_138867.1 coordinate 155,454, forward strand.
AAGCAGGAATAAAAGGAAATCTGTTCAATATGGAAAAGAGTAGTACAAAAAGCCACAGCAAACACCATGCTCAATGTTAAAGACTGAACGATTTACTCCTGAAATCAGGAACAAGGCCAGGAAGCTGGCCTTCGTCACCGTTACTCAATAGCGTACTGGAAGTTCTACCCAGAATCTTGAGGAAGGAAATAAAAGGCATCCGTGGGTGAATGGAAAAATTAAAACTGTGTCTCTTCACAGAACATAGGTCACATCATCTTATATATAAAACTACCTATAATCAGCAAAGAAATTATTTGAGCTAATCAACTAATTAAGCAAACTTATAGAACAAAGTATCAATTCATGAAAATCTATCTTATATGCATACGCTGGCAAAAAATAATCTGAAAAAGAATTTATGAAAACAATTCCATTTTTAATAATGTCAACATCAATATTTAGGAGTATATTTAATCAAGGTACAAGACTTGTTTTTATGTCTGTGAAGTGGTATGTTTGAAATTACTGGAAAGTCAATTACTTTTCAAAACATCATGTATGTCAATAGCATGCCAGAAAAGCAGAGAAAACATCAAACTTCCATATAGAAGCCAAGCCTTACCCAGATCCAGTTCACCCAAAGTCCACATGTCATTTACAGGCACTGTGGGAAGGTTATATTAGGAGCCGCTGTCCTCCGTGTTGTGGACGACCTGGATATGGTAGAAACAGTGGGATTTTTGAATTCCAATTTTCCACTTCATTCCACAAAAAAACTATTAGAACTAATAAATTAATTCAGTAAAGTTGCAAAATCAATACACAGAAATCAGCTGCATTTCTAAACACTAATAATGAACCATCAGAAAGAGAAAGAAAGCAGCCCTATTTACAAATGCATCAAAAAGAACAAAATACCCACTGGGAATAAAGCCAACCAAGGAGGTGAAAGACCTGCACACTGAAAACTTTAAGACATTGATGAAGACATTGAAAAGCACACCAATAAATGGAAAGATATCCTGTTCTCATGGAATGGAACAATTAATATTGTTAAAATATCCATTCTACCCAAAGCAATGGACACAGTGAATGCAATCCCTCCCAAAATTCCATGGTATTTTCCCCCCAAATAGAGCAAATCCTCCTAATAGCTGTGGGGAACCACAAAGGACCCCAAATAGCCAAAGAAACCCTGAAAAAAGAGAACGGGCTGGGGGCATCTCCCTCCCTGACGTCACACTCTGCTGAGAAGCCACAGTCACCAAAACAGTGCGGAACTGGCTCAAAACGGGCACAGGGACCAGAGGAACAGGACAGAGAGCCCAGAATTCAACCCACACGGACGGGGTCGGTGAATTTATGACACAGGGACCAAGGACACACCAAGGAGCACGACACTCCCCACGATAAATGGTGCTGGGAAAACTGGACGCCCCATAGCTCACGCTGGCTACCCTGCACACAAACCTGACCAAAAACCCAGCTTTCCACGCCAAGCCCTCCCTCGCTCACACGAAGACGGACCCCCTCAACTGTCAGCCGCCCACAGGAAGCTTCTCCCCACTTTTCCTCACCGTCTCTTCACCTTTTCCTCAGGCATCACCTGGGTCCTCAGGAAACCTAGTTCCCTAGGCAGCGTGGACGCAGCTCCACTTGGTCCCGAAGCCGAAACCCCAGCGAGTCCTAAGGGGACGGAGACCGAGCTCCTCTCAGCAGACTCTGAGCCGGGCGTCCTACCCGAAGGCCCCCGCCCCCGCGCCTGAGGAGGCTCAACTCCTCTCAGCTGTGCTCCGAATCGAGTTCGCAGGGAAGGAGCATGCGCTGTGGGTCAGAGAGGCGAACTCGGCGCCACCCTGTGGTCAGTGCAGGAAGTGCAGGCCGCGCCTCCCTCACAGGTCACTGGAGGCAGCGCGCCCTACAGACAGGACTGCTGAATCCATTAAACTGGAAATTCAAACTAAAATGGAGTCTCTATCCCAAAAGTTTTCTAAAATTAGTTAAGGAACAATCAGTTGGAAACCATTTGCAATGAAGTGAATGTAGATGCAAACTTTACAACTTATACCAAATTCACTCAAAGTTATTCAGAGGCAAATTTTATTTTAGTTTATAATTTATTTTTGGCTGCGTTGGGTCTTCGTTGCTGCATGTGGGCTTTCTCTAGTTGCGTCGAGCGGGGCTACTCTTCGTTGCGGTGCACGGGCTTCTCATTGCGGTGGCTTCTCTTGTTGGGGAGCACGGGCTCTAGGCGCACAGGCTTCAGTAGTTGTGCCGCGCAGGCTTAGTTGCTCTGCGGCATGTGAGATCTCCCCGGACCAGGGCTCGAGCCCGTGTCCCCTGCACTGGCAGGCGGACTCTTAACCACTGCATTACCAGGGGAGTCCCCACAGACAAATTTTAAATACAAAACTATTCAAGGGGCTTCCCTGGTGGCGCAGTGGTTGAGAATCTGCCTGCTAATGCAGGGGACACGGGTTCGAGCCCTGGTCCGGGAAGATCCCACATGCCGCGGAGCAACTAGGCCCGGGAGCCACAACTACTGAGCCTGCGCGTCTGGAGCCTGTGCTCCGCAACAAGAGAGGCCGCGGAAGTGAGAGACCTGCGCACCGCGATGAAGAGTGGCCCCCGCTTGCCACAACTAGAGACAGCCTTCGCACAGAAACGAAGACCCAACACAGCCAAAAATAAAATGAATTAATTAATCAATTAAAAAAAACAAAAAAAGGTGTCTCTCAAATTTAACTTCCAGAATATATTCAGGAAAAACGCATACGCCCTTTTTGTCCCACTAAAGAAGCGGGCAATGCAAATCAACACTACAAACAGGTATCCCTCCGAATCAGAAAAACGGACCATCCTCACAAAGGGTAAAAACCAGATATGCAGGACAGGGAGAGGAGAAAAGGGAGCCTTGTTACGCTGAAGGGGGGAATGTAAATTGCCAACGGCCACCCTGGAGAAGTGTACTGTGTTTCCTAAAACATCTAAACCACAGAGCTACAAAGCATAGGGTGCTTCCACTCATGGGCCTGTATCTTGGAAAAACCAAAAATCCACAGGACGCAGGCGCCCCGTTTACTGCTGCTATCTTTACAACAGCCTCGACTTGGGTACAACTTAAAAGTCCTTGGAAGGAAACAATGGTGAAAGAAAACTTGGTACTTAAGCACAACGGAGTATTACTCAGCCCAGAAATCCATGAAATGAGGCCAGTTGCAGCAACTCAGGGGGACTTATGTACGGTCACTGAGAGTGAAATAAGTTAGACAGCAAAAGAAACTTATCATGAGATATCACTTATAAAGGGAATCTAAAGATCGCCAAACATGAACTGAATTACAAACAGAACACCATCACACGTTTACAAAACACACTTATGGCTGCTTAAGCGGAAAAGTGTGGTGCGGTGATGCATAAACCAGGAGGTTGTAATTGGCACAGATACCGTTCCATACACCAATAATGTAATCGCCAAGACATACTCATTGCTCAAGGAACTGGACTCAGCACACTCTATTCACAGAAAAATCATATATCTGACTACTAGAAACTAGAAAAGAATTTATTGATGTCTCTCTGTAAGTGACTCAAGTGGATGTACAGCACCAAGAAACACAACACTGCAAATCACCTACACCCCATTATAAAAATTAATTATAAAAAAAAAAAAAAACGACAGTGAGAGAGAGAGGAATTCTTACAAAATATGATCAGGGGCTGTGATGCAACTGGACTGACCACATCTACACTCACAGCTGAATGGGACGTAAGGCTGGACACCCTAACCCTAACCCAAACCCTAACCCTAACCCTACCTTAACCCTAACCCTAACCCAACAGTAACCCTAACCCTACCTTAACCCTAACCCTAACCCAACACTAACCCTAACCCTAAACCTAAACCCTAATCCTAACCCCTAACCCTAACCCAACCCTAAGCCTAACCCTAACCCCTAGCCCTAGCCCTAACCCTGACCCTAACCCCTAACCCTTAACCCCTAACCCCTAACCCTCACCAAGTTCACAAGTAAACTTCTCGCCCACCTGGAGAGAGTGATTTAATTTTAAAGAGTAAAGACACAATCAGCTCAGTAATTGGCCACGGGGGCTTGAGGGGCCAAGGCTAACCTGAGCTGGAGGAACGTGGGTGCCTGCCTGGACGCTCAGAGGCCAAGGGCTGCTCTGAGACCTGCTTGGACACCCGTGCAGATGGAACAAAGGATCCCTCCAGTCCCAAGAGGGCCCCACCAGCCCTCAAGAACGCAACACCAGACTTCCCTGGTGGCGCAGTGGTTAAGAATCCACCTGCCAATGCAGGGGACACGGGTTGGAGCCCTGGCCCGGGAAGATCCCACATGCTGTGGAGCAACTAAGCCCGTGCGCCACAACTACTGAGCCTGCGCTCTAGAACCCGCGAGCCACAACTGCTGAAGCCCACCCGCTTAGAGCCTGTGCTCTGCAACAAGAGAAGCCACTGCAACGAGAAGCCCCCACTCGCCGCAACTAGAGAAAGCCTCCGTGCAGCAATGAAGACCCAACACAGCCAAAAATAAATTAATTAATTAATTTTTTGTTTTTTTAAAAAGGCAGCACCTGGGGGCTGGCAGACTGATGCACCGAGTCTTACATCACGTCTACTTAGTATCCTGCATGTCAGGGCCATGCTGGACCTGGGGCTGCCCAGACAGAGTGGGGCCTGCATCACCCTTCCCAGGAGGGAGGGTGGTGGGAAACCCTGCATGACCTCTGAGGCCCTAAGAACCCTTAACTAAGGCTGAGCTCAATTTGAAACAGTGGGTGACCAGAGCAGACATTTCATTCATCTATCAATCAGAATCCAGCACTGGAGGAGCAGAAAACAATGGCCTCGCTCAACCTTGACGCTAATCCTGACATGGACCCTAACCCTGAACTCTGATCCTGACCCTAAGCCCTGACCTAACCTTAGCCTAACCCGTACCCTAACCCTGTACCTTACCCTAACCCATGCTCTACCCGCATCCTACCTGTACCCCAACTCTCACCCATACCCTAACACCCACTCTAACACAGAACCCTAACACCCTGAGACCAAAACCATAAACCTTAACCAATAAGCAAAACCATAACCATAACCAAACCATAAAATATATTCATTAACCATACCCATAAATAACTCATTAACCATAAAACTTAAACCATAACAGCAACCATAAACCATACACAGCCCCAACCCTCACACCAGCCCCAGCCCTAACGCTAACCCTCCAAACCACTTACACCAAGCCAAGTCTAGTCAGATTATACAAATACATCTTGGAAAAGAAAACTGGGGAATTCTCTGGTGGCCCAGTGGTTAGGACTCTGTGCTTTCAGTGCCAAGGGCTCGGGTTCGATCCCTGACTGGGGAACTAAGATCCCACAAGCCATGGGATGTGGCCAAAATAAATAAATAAATAAAATGAAATAAAACCACTATTTTAAAAAAGATTTTAAAAATACAGAAAAAAAAGAAAACTACCCCAGTATAACTTATAAATATGAATGTAAAAATCGATCACAAAATAATAGCAACATGAAACCAACAGAACTTTAAATGGATAATGCCATAAGCAAGTATCTCTACACCAGAAATTTCAGGTTGCTCAACATATTAAAAGTAAGCAATGTATTAAACCACAAAAATGGTGTGAAGTAAAAACCCATAATCACATCAATTAATGCAAAAAATCTACAATGAAAATCCAGTGTTATTTCATGGTAAACACTCAAGAAAGCAGGAATAAAAGGAAATCTGTTCAATATGGAAAAGAGTAGTACAAAAAGCCACAGCAAACACCATGCTCAATGTTAAAGACTGAACGATTTACTCCTGAAATCAGGAACAAGGCCAGGAAGCTGGCCTTCGTCACCGTTACTCAATAGCGTACTGGAAGTTCTACCCAGAATCTTGAGGAAGGAAATAAAAGGCATCCGTGGGTGAATGGAAAAATTAAAACTGTGTCTCTTCACAGAACATAGGTCACATCATCTTATATATAAAACTACCTATAATCAGCAAAGAAATTATTTGAGCTAATCAACTAATTAAGCAAAGTTATAGAACAAAGTATCAATTCATGAAAATCTATCTTATATGCATACGCTGGCAAAAAATAATCTGAAAAAGAATTTATGAAAACAATTCCATTTTTAATAATGTCAACATCAATATTTAGGAGTATATTTAATCAAGGTACAAGACTTGTTTTATGTCTGTGAAGTGGTATGTTTGAAATTACTGGAAAGTCAATTACTTTTCAAAACATCATGTATGTCAATAGCATGCCAGAAAAGCAGAGAAAACATCAAACTTCCATATAGAAGCCAAGCCTTACCCAGATCCAGTTCACCCAAAGTCCACATGTCATTTACAGGCACTGTGGGAAGGTTATATTAGGAGCCGCTGTCCTCCGTGTTGTGGACGACCTGGATATGGTAGAAACAGTGGGATTTTTGAATTCCAATTTTCCACTTCATTCCACAAAAAAACTATTAGAACTAATAAATTAATTCAGTAAAGTTGCAAAATCAATACACAGAAATCAGCTGCATTTCTAAACACTAATAATGAACCATCAGAAAGAGAAAGAAAGCAGCCCTATTTACAAATGCATCAAAAAGAACAAAATACCCACTGGGAATAAAGCCAACCAAGGAGGTGAAAGACCTGCACACTGAAAACTTTAAGACATTGATGAAGACATTGAAAAGCACGCCAGTAAATGGAAAGATATCCTGTTCTCATGGAATGGAACAATTAATATTGTTAAAATATCCATTCTACCCAAAGCAATGGACACAGTGAATGCAATCCCTCCCAAAATTCCATGGTATTTTCCCCCCAAATAGAGCAAATCCTCCTAATAGCTGTGGGGAACCACAAAGGACCCCAAATAGCCAAAGAAACCCTGAAAAAAGAGAACGGGCTGGGGGCATCTCCCTCCCTGACGTCACACTCTGCTGAGAAGCCACAGTCACCAAAACAGTGCGGAACTGGCTCAAAACGGGCACAGGGACCAGAGGAACAGGACAGAGAGCCCAGAATTCAACCCACACGGACGGGGTCGGTGAATTTATGACACAGGGACCAAGGACACACCAAGGAGCACGACACTCCCCACGATAAATGGTGCTGGGAAAACTGGACGCCCCATAGCTCACGCTGGCTACCCTGCACACAAACCTGACCAAACACCCAGCTTTCCACGCCAAGCCCTCCCTCGCTCACACGAAGACGGACTCCCTCAACTCTCAGCCGCCCACAGGAAGCTTCTCCCCACTTTTCCTCACCGTCTCTTCACCTTTTCCTCAGGCATCACCTGGGTCCTCAGGAAACCTAGTTCCCTAGGCAGCGTGGACGCAGCTCCACTTGGTCCCGAAGCCGAAACCCCAGCGAGTCCTAAGGGGACGGAGACCGAGCTCCTCTCAGCAGAGACGCTGAGCCGGGTGTCCTACCCGAAGGCCCCCGCCCCTGCGCATGAGGAGGCTCAACTCCTCTCAGCTGTGCTCCGAATCGAGTTCGCAGGGAAGGAGCATGCGCTGTGGGTCAGAGAGGCGAACTCGGCGCCACCCTGTGGTCAGTGCAGGAAGTGCAGGCCGCACCTCCCTCACAGGTCACTGGAGGCAGCGCGCCCTACAGACAGGACTGCTGAATCCATTAAACTGGAAATTCAAACTAAAATGGAGTCTCTATCCCAAAAGTTTTCTAAAATTAGTTAAGGAACAATCAGTTGGAAACCGTTTGCAATGAAGTGAATGTAGATGCAAACTTTACAACTTATACCAAATTCACTCAAAGTTATTCAGAGGCAAATTTTATTTTAGTTTATAATTTATTTTTGGCTGCGTTGGATCTTCGCTGCTGCACGTGGGCTTTCTCTAGTTGCGTCGAGCGGGGCTACTCTTCGTTGCGGTGCACGGGCTTCTCATTGCGGTGGCTTCTCTTGTTGGGGAGCACGGGCTCTAGGCGCGCAGGCTTCAGTAGTTGTGCCGCGCAGGCTTAGTTACTCTGCGGCATGTGGGATCTCCCCGGACCAGGGCTCGAGCCCGTGTCCCCTGCACTGGCAGGCGGACTCTTAACCACTGCGTCACCAGGGGAGTCCCCACAGACAAATTTTAAATACAAAACTATTCAAGGGGCTTCCCTGGTGGCGCAGTGGTTGAGAATCTGCCTGCTAATGCAGGGGACACGGGTTCGAGCCCTGGTCTGGGAAGATCCCACATGCCGCGGAGCAACTAGGCCCGGGAGCCACAACTACTGAGCCTGCGCGTCTGGAGCCTGTGCTCCGCAACAAGAGAGGCCGCAGAAGTGAGAGGCCTGCGCACCGCGATGAAGAGTGGCCCCCGCTTGCCACAACTAGAGACAGCCTTCGCACAGAAACGAAGACCCAACACAGCCAAAAATAAAATGAATTAATTAATCAATTAAAAAAAACAAAAAAAGGTGTCTCTCAAATTTAACTTCCAGAATATATTCAGGAAAAACGCATACGCCCTTTTTGTCCCACTAAAGAAGCGGGCAATGCAAATCAACACTACAAACAGGTATCGCTCCGAATCAGAAAAAAGGACCATCCTCACAAAGGGTAAAAACCAGATATGCAGGACAGGGAGAGGAGAAAAGGGAGCCTTGTTACGCTGAAGGGGGGAATGTAAATTGCCAACGGCCACCCTGGAGAAGTGTACTGTGTTTCCTAAAACATCTAAACCACAGAGCTACAAAGCATAGGGTGCTTCCACTCATGGGCCTGTATCTTGGAAAAACCAAAAATCCACAGGACGCAGGCGCCCCGTTTACTGCTGCTATCTTTACAACAGCCTCGACTTGGGTACAACTTACAAGTCCTTGGAAGGAAACAATGGTGAAAGAAAACTTGGTACTTAAGCACAACGGAGTATTACTCAGCCCAGAAATCCATGAAATGAGGCCAGTTGCAGCAACTCAGGGGGACTTATGCACGGTCACTGAGAGTGAAATAAGCTAGACAGCAAAAGAAACTTATCATGAGATATCACTTATAAAGGGAATCTAAAGATCGCCAAACATGAACTGAATTACAAACAGAACACCATCACACGTTTACAAAACACACTTATGGCTGCTTAAGCGGAAAAGTGTGGTGCGGTGATGCATAAACCAGGAGGTTGTAATTGGCACAGATACCGTTCCATACACCAATAATGTAATCGCCAAGACATACTCATTGCTCAAGGAACTGGACTCAGCACACTCTATTCACAGAAAAATCATATATCTGACTACTAGAAACTAGAAAAGAATTTATTGATGTCTCTCTGTAAGTGACTCAAGTGGATGTACAGCACCAAGAAACACAACATTGCAAATCAGCTACACCCCATTATAAAAATTAATTATAAAAAAAAAAAAAACGACAGTGAGAGAGAGAGGAATTCTTACAAAATATGATCAGGGGCTGTGATGCAACTGGACTGACCATATCTACACTCACAGCTGAATGGGACGTAAGGCTGGACACCCTAACCCTAACCCAAACCCTAACCCTAACCCTACCTTAACCCTAACCCTAACCCAACAGTAACCCTAACCCTACCTTAACCCTAACCCTAACCCAACACTAACCTTAACCCTAAACCTAAACCTAAACCCTAACCCTAACCCCTAACCCTAACCCAACCCTAAGCCTAACCCTAACCCCTAGCCCTAGCCCTAACCCTGACCCTAACCCCTAACCCTTAACCCCTAACCCCTAACCCTCACCAAGTTCACAAGTAAACTTCTCGCCCACCTGGAGAGAGTGATTTAATTTTAAAGAGTAAAGACACAATCAGCTCAGTAATTGGCCACGGGGGCTTGAGGGGCCAAGGCTAACCTGAGCTGGAGGAACGTGGGTGCCTGCCTGGACGCTCAGAGGCCAAGGGCTGCTCTGAGACCTGCCTGGACACCCGTGCAGATGGAACAAAGGATCCCTCCAGTCCCAAGAGGGCCCCACCAGCCCTCAAGAACGCAACACCAGACTTCCCTGGTGGCGCAGTGGTTAAGAATCCACCTGCCAATGCAGGGGACACGGGTTTGAGCCCTGGCCCGGGAAGATCCCACATGCTGTGGAGCAACTAAGCCCGTGCGCCACAACTACTGAGCCTGCGCTCTAGAACCCGCGAGCCACAACTGCTGAAGCCCACGTGCTTACAGCCTGTGCTCTGCAACAAGAGAGGCCACTGCAACGAGAAGCCCCCACTCGCCGCAACTAGAGAAAGCCTCCGTGCAGCAATGAAGACCCAACACAGCCAAAAATAAATTAATTAATTAATTTTTTTGTTTTTTAAAAAGGCAGCACCTGGGGGCTGGCAGACTGATGCACCGAGTCTTACATCACGTCTACTTAGTATCCTGCATGTCAGGGCCATGCTGGACCTGGGGCTGCCCAGACAGAGTGGGGCCTGCATCACCCTTCCCAGGAGGGAGGGTGGTGGGAAACCCTGCATGACCTCTGAGGCCCTAAGAACCCTTAACTAAGGCTGAGCTCAATTTGAAACAGTGGGTGACCAGAGCAGACATTTCATTCATCTATCAATCAGAATCCAGCACTGGAGGAGCAGAAAACAATGGCCTCGCTCAACCTTGACGCTAATCCTGACATGGACCCTAACCCTGAACTCTGATCCTGGCCCTAAGCCCTGACCTAACCTTAGCCTAACCCGTACCCTAACCCTGTACCTTACCCTAACCCATGCTCTACCCGCATCCTACCTGTACCCCAACTCTCACCCATACCCTAACACCCACTCTAACACAGAACCCTAACACCCTGAGACCAAAACCATAAACCTTAACCAATAAGCAAAACCATAACCATAACCAAACCATAAAATATATTCATTAACCATACCCATAAATAACTCATTAACCATAAAACTTAAACCATAACAGCAACCATAAACCATACACAGCCCCAACCCTCACACCAGCCCCAGCCCTAATGCTAACCCTCCAAACCACTTACACCAAGCCTAGTCAGATTATACAAATACATCTTGGAAAAGAAAACTGGGGAATTCTCTGGTGGCCCAGTGGTTAGGACTCTGTGCTTTCAGTGCCAAGGGCTCGGGTTCGATCCCTGACTGGGGAACTAAGATCCCACAAGCCATGGGATGTGGCCAAAATAAATAAATAAATAAAATGAAATAAAACCACTATTTTTAAAAAGATTTTAAAAATACAGAAAAAAAAAGAAAACTACCCCAGTATAACTTATAAATATGAATGTAAAAATCGATCACAAAATAATAGCAACATGAAACCAACAGAACTTTAAATGGATAATGCCATAAGCAAGTATCTCTACACCAGAAATTTCAGGTTGCTCAACATATTAAAAGTAAGCAATGTATTAAACCACAAAAATGGTGTGAAGTAAAAACCCATAATCACGTCAATTAATGCAAAAAATCTACAATGAAAATCCAGTGTTATTTCATGGTAAACACTCAAGAAAGCAGGAATAAAAGGAAATCTGTTCAATATGGAAAAGAGTAGTACAAAAAGCCACAGCAAACACCATGCTCAATGTTAAAGACTGAACGATTTACTCCTGAAATCAGGAACAAGGCCAGGAAGCTGGCCTTCGTCACCGTTACTCAATAGCGTACTGGAAGTTCTACCCAGAATCTTGAGGAAGGAAATAAAAGGCATCCGTGGGTGAATGGAAAAATTAAAACTGTGTCTCTTCACAGAACATAGGTCACATCATCTTATATATATAACTACCTATAATCAGCAAAGAAATTATTTGAGCTAATCAACTAAATAAGCAAAGTTATAGAACAAAGTATCAATTCATGAAAATCTATCTTATATGCATACGCTGGCAAAAAATAATCTGAAAAAGAATTTACGAAAACAATTCCATTTTTAATAATGTCAACATCAATATTTAGGAGTATATTTAATCAAGGTACAAGACTTGTTTTTATGTCTGTGAAGTGGTATGTTTGAAATTACTGGAAAGTCAATTACTTTTCAAAACATCATGTATGTCAATAGCATGCCAGAAAAGCAGAGAAAACATCAAACTTCCATATAGAAGCCAAGCCTTACCCAGATCCAGTTCACCCAAAGTCCACATGTCATTTAGAGGCACTGTGGGAAGGTTATATTAGGAGCCGCTGTCCTCCGTGTTGTGGACGACCTGGATATGGTAGAAACAGTGGGATTTTTGAATTCCAATTTTCCACTTCATTCCACAAAAAAACTATTAGAACTAATAAATCAATTCAGTAAAGTTGCAAAATCAATACACAGAAATCAGCTGCATTTCTAAACACTAATAATGAACCAACAGAAAGAGAAAGAAAGCAGCCCTATTTACAAATGCATCAAAAAGAACAAAATACCCACTGGGAATAAAGCCAACCAAGGAGGTGAAAGACCTGCACACTGAAAACTTTAAGACATTGATGAAGACATTGAAAAGCACACCAATAAATGGAAAGATATCCTGTTCTCATGGAAAGGAACAATTAATATTGTTAAAATATCCATTCTACCCAAAGCAATGGACACAGTGAATGCAATCCCTCCCAAAATTCCATGGTATTTTCCCCCCAAATAGAGCAAATCCTCCTAATAGCTGTGGGGAACCACAAAGGACCCCAAATAGCCAAAGAAACCCTGAAAAAAGAGAACGGGCTGGGGGCATCTCCCTCCCTGACGTCACACTCTGCTGAGAAGCCACAGTCACCAAAACAGTGCGGAACTGGCTCAAAACGGGCACAGGGACCAGAGGAACAGGACAGAGAGCCCAGAATTCAACCCACACAGACGGGGTCGGTGAATTTATGACACAGGGACCAAGGACACACCAAGGAGCACGACACTCCCCACGATAAATGGTGCTGGGAAAACTGGACGCCCCATAGCTCACGCTGGCTACCCTGCACACAAACCTGACCAAACACCCAGCTTTCCACGCCAAGCCCTCCCTCGCTCACACGAAGACGGACCCCCTCAACTGTCAGCCGCCCACAGGAAGCTTCTCCCCACTTTTCCTCACCGTCTCTTCACCTTTTCCTCAGGCATCACCTGGGTCCTCAGGAAACCTAGTTCCCTAGGCAGCGTGGACGCAGCTCCACTTGGTCCCGAAGCCGAAACCCCAGCGAGTCCTAAGGGGACGGAGACCGAGCTCCTCTCAGGAGAGACGCTGAGCCGGGCGTCCTACCCGAAGGCCCCCGCCCCCGCGCCTGAGGAGGCTCAACTCCTCTCAGCTGTGCTCCGAATCGAGTTCGCAGGGAAGGAGCATGCGCTGTGGGTCAGAGAGGCGAACTCGGCGCCACCCTGTGGTCAGTGCAGGAAGTGCAGGCCGCGCCTCCCTCACAGGTCACTGGAGGCAGCGCGCCCTACAGACAGGACTGCTGAATCCATTAAACTGGAAATTCAAACTAAAATGGAGTCTCTATCCCAAAAGTTTTCTAAAATTAGTTAAGGAACAATCAGTTGGAAACCATTTGCAATGAAGTGAATGTAGATGCAAACTTTACAACTTATACCAAATTCACTCAAAGTTATTCAGAGGCAAATTTTATTTTAGTTTATAATTTATTTTTGGCTGCGTTGGGTCTTCGTTGCTGCATGTGGGCTTTCTCTAGTTGCGTCGAGCGGGGCTACTCTTCGTTGTGGTGCACGGGCTTCTCATTGCGGTGGCTTCTCTTGTTGGGGAGCACGGGCTCTAGGCGCGCAGGCTTCAGTAGTTGTGCCGCGCAGGCTTAGTTGCTCTGCGGCATGTGAGATCTCCCCGGACCAGGGCTCGAGCCCGTGTCCCCTGCACTGGCAGGCGGACTCTTAACCACTGCGTCACCAGGGGAGTCCCCACAGACAAATTTTAAATACAAAACTATTCAAGGGGCTTCCCTGGTGGCGCAGTGGTTGAGAATCTGCCTGCTAATGCAGGGGACACGGGTTCGAGCCCTGGTCCGGGAAGATCCCACATGCCGCGGAGCAACTAGGCCCGGGAGCCACAACTACTGAGCCTGCGCGTCTGGAGCCTGTGCTCCGCAACAAGAGAGGCCGCGGAAGTGAGAGGCCTGCGCACCACGATGAAGAGTGGCCCCCGCTTGCCTCAACTAGAGACAGCCTTCGCACAGAAACGAAGACCCAACACAGCCAAAAATAAAATGAATTAATTAATCAATTAAAAAAAACAAAAAAAGGTGTCTCTCAAATTTAACTTCCAGAATATATTCAGGAAAAACGCATACGCCCTTTTTGTCCCACTAAAGAAGCGGGCAATGCAAATCAACACTACAAAGAGGTATCGCTCCGGATCAGAAAAACGGACCATCCTCACAAAGGGTAAAAACCAGATATGCAGGACAGGGAGAGGAGAAAAGGGAGCCTTGTTACGCTGAAGGGGGGAATGTAAATTGCCAACGGCCACCCTGGAGAAGTGTACTGTGTTTCCTAAAACATCTAAACCACAGAGCTACAAAGCATAGGGTGCTTCCACTCATGGGCCTGTATCTTGGAAAAACCAAAAATCCACAGGACGCAGGCGCCCCGTTTACTGCTGCTATCTTTACAACAGCCTCGACTTGGGTACAACTTACAAGTCCTTGGAAGGAAACAATGGTGAAAGAAAACTTGGTACTTAAGCACAACGGAGTATTACTCAGCCCAGAAATCCATGAAATGAGGCCAGTTGCAGCAGCTCAGGGGGACTTATGTACGGTCACTGAGAGTGAAATAAGTTAGACAGCAAAAGAAACTTATCATGAGATATCACTTATAAAGGGAATCTAAAGATCGCCAAACATGAACTGAATTACAAACAGAACACCATCACACGTTTACAAAACACACTTATGGCTGCTTAAGCGGAAAAGTGTGGTGCGGTGATGCATAAACCAGGAGGTTGTAATTGGCACAGATACCGTTCCATACACCAATAATGTAATCGCCAAGACATACTCATTGCTCAAGGAACTGGACTCAGCACACTCTATTCACAGAAAAATCATATATCTGACTACTAGAAACTAGAAAAGAATTTATTGATGTCTCTCTGTAAGTGACTCAAGTGGATGTACAGCACCAAGAAACACAACATTGCAAATCAGCTACACCCCATTATAAAAATTAATTATAAAAAAAAAAAAAAACGACAGTGAGAGAGAGAGGAATTCTTACAAAATATGATCAGGGGCTGTGATGCAACTGGACTGACCACATCTACACTCACAGCTGAATGGGACGTAAGGCTGGACACCCTAACCCTAACCCAAACCCTAACCGTAACCCTACCTTAACCCTAACCCTAAACCAACAGTAACCCTAACCCTACCTTAACCCTAACCCTAAACCTAAACCCTAACCCTAACCCCTAACCCTAACCCAACCCTAAGCCTAACCCTAACCCCTAGCCCTAGCCCTAACCCTGACCCTAACCCCTAACCCCTAACCCTAACCAAGTTCACAAGTAAACTTCTCGCCCACCTGGAGAGAGTGATTTAATTTTAAAGAGTAAAGACACAATCAGCTCAGTAATTGGCCACGGGAGCTTGAGGGGCCAAGGCTAACCTGAGCTGGAGGAACGTGGGTGCCTGCCTGGACGCTCAGAGGCCAAGAGCTGCTCTGAGACCTGCCTGGACACCCGTGCAGATGGAACAAAGGATCCCTCCAGTCCCAAGAGGGCCCCACCAGCCCTCAAGAACGCAACACCAGACTTCCCTGGTGGCGCAGTGGTTAAGAATCCACCTGCCAATGCAGGGGACACGGGTTGGAGCCCTGGCCCGGGAAGATCCCACATGCTGTGGAGCAACTAAGCCCGTGCGCCACAACTACTGAGCCTGCGCTCTAGAACCCGCGAGCCACAACTGCTGAAGCCCACGCGCTTACAGCCTGTGCTCTGCAACAAGAGAAGCCACTGCAACGAGAAGCCCCCACTCGCCGCAACTAGAGAAAGACTCCGTGCAGCAATGAAGACCCAACACAGCCAAAAATAAATTAATTAATTAATTTTTTTGTTTTTTAAAAAGGCAGCACCTGGGGGCTGGCAGACTGATGCACCGAGTCTTACATCACGTCTACTTAGTATCCTGCATGTCAGGGCCATGCTGGACCTGGGGCTGCCCAGACAGAGTAGGGCCTGCATCACCCTTCCCAGGAGGGAGGGTGGTGGGAAACCCTGCATGACCTCTGAGGCCCTAAGAACCCTTAACTAAGGCTGAGCTCAATTTGAAACAGTGGGTGACCAGAGCAGACATTTCATTCATCTATCAATCAGAATCCAGCACTGGAGGAGCAGAAAACAATGGCCTCGCTCAACCTTGACGCTAATCCTGACATGGACCCTAACCCTGAACTCTGATCCTGACCCTAAGCCCTGACCTAACCTTAGCCTAACCCGTACCCTAACCCTGTACCTTACCCTAACCCATGCTCTACCCGCATCCTACCTGTACCCCAACTCTCACCCATACCCTAACACCCACTCTAACACAGAACCCTAACACCCTGAGACCAAAACCATAAACCTTAACCAATAAGCAAAACCATAACCATAACCAAACCATAAAATATATTCATTAACCATACCCATAAATAACTCATTAACCATAAAACTTAAACCATAACAGCAACCATAAACCATACACAGCCCCAACCCTCACACCAGCCCCAGCCCTAATGCTAACCCTCCAAACCACTTACACCAAGCCAAGTCTAGTCAGATTATACAAATACATCTTGGAAAAGAAAACTGGGGAATTCTCTGGTGGCCCAGTGGTTAGGACTCTGTGCTTTCAGTGCCAAGGGCTCGGGTTCGATCCCTGACTGGGGAACTAAGATCCCACAAGCCATGGGATGTGGCCAAAATAAATAAATAAATAAAATGAAATAAAACCACTATTTTAAAAAAGATTTTAAAAATACAGAAAAAAAAAAGAAAACTACCCCAGTATAACTTATAAATATGAATGTAAAAATCTATCACAAAATACTAGCAACATGAAACCAACAGAACTTTAAATGGATAATGCCATAAGCAAGTATCTCTACACCAGAAATTTCAGGTTGCTCAACATATTAAAAGTAAGCAATGTATTAAACCACAAAAATGGTGTGAAGTAAAAACCCATAATCACATCAATTAATGCAAAAAATCTACAATGAAAATCCAGTGTTATTTCATGATAAACACTCAAGAAAGCAGGAATAAAAGGAAATCTGTTCAATATGGAAAAGAGTAGTACAAAAAGCCACAGCAAACACCATGCTCAATGTTAAAGACTGAACGATTTACTCCTGAAATCAGGAACAAGGCCAGGAAGCTGGCCTTCGTCACCGTTACTCAATAGCGTACTGGAAGTTCTACCCAGAATCTTGAGGAAGGAAATAAAAGGCATCCGTGGGTGAATGGAAAAATTAAAACTGTGTCTCTTCACAGAACATAGGTCACATCATCTTATATATAAAACTACCTATAATCAGCAAAGAAATTATTTGAGCTAATCAACTAATTAAGCAAAGTTATAGAACAAAGTATCAATTCATGAAAATCTATCTTATATGCATACGCTGGCAAAAAATAATCTGAAAAAGAATTTATGAAAACAATTCCATTTTTAATAATGTCAACATCAATATTTAGGAGTATATTTAATCAAGGTACAAGACTTGTTTTTATGTCTGTGAAGTGGTATGTTTGAAATTACTGGAAAGTCAATTACTTTTCAAAACATCATGTATGTCAATAGCATGCCAGAAAAGCAGAGAAAACATCAAACTTCCATATAGAAGCCAAGCCTTACCCAGATCCAGTTCACCCAAAGTCCACATGTCATTTAGAGGCACTGTGGGAAGGTTATATTAGGAGCCGCTGTCCTCCGTGTTGTGGACGACCTGGATATGGTAGAAACAGTGGGATTTTTGAATTCCAATTTTCCACTTCATTCCACAAAAAAACTATTAGAACTAATAAATTAATTCAGTAAAGTTGCAAAATCAATACACAGAAATCAGCTGCATTTCTAAACACTAATAATGAACCATCAGAAAGAGAAAGAAAGCAGCCCTATTTACAAATGCATCAAAAAGAACAAAATACCCACTGGGAATAAAGCCAACCAAGGAGGTGAAAGACCTGCACACTGAAAACTTTAAGACATTGATGAAGACATTGAAAAGCACGCCAGTAAATGGAAAGATATCCTGTTCTCATGGAATGGAACAATTAATATTGTTAAAATATCCATTCTACCCAAAGCAATGGACACAGTGAATGCAATCCCTCCCAAAATTCCATGGTATTTTCCCCCCAAATAGAGCAAATCCTCCTAATAGCTGTGGGGAACCACAAAGGACCCCAAATAGCCAAAGAAACCCTGAAAAAAGAGAACGGGCTGGGGGCATCTCCCTCCCTGACGTCACACTCTGCTGAGAAGCCACAGTCACCAAAACAGTGCGGAACTGGCTCAAAACGGGCACAGGGACCAGAGGAACAGGACAGAGAGCCCAGAATTCAACCCACACGGACGGGGTCGGTGAATTTATGACACAGGGACCAAGGACACACCAAGGAGCACGACACTCCCCACGATAAATGGTGCTGGGAAAACTGGACGCCCCATAGCTCACGCTGGCTACCCTGCACACAAACCTGACCAAACACCCAGCTTTCCACGCCAAGCCCTCCCTCGCTCACACGAAGACGGACCCCCTCAACTGTCAGCCGCCCACAGGAAGCTTCTCCCCACTTTTCCTCACCGTCTCTTCACCTTTTCCTCAGGCATCACCTGGGTCCTCAGGAAACCTAGTTCCCTAGGCAGCGTGGACGCAGCTCCACTTGGTCCCGAAGCCGAAACCCCAGCGAGTCCTAAGGGGACGGAGACCGAGCTCCTCTCAGCAGAGACGCTGAGCCGGGCGTCCTACCCGAAGGCCCCCGCCCCCGCGCCTGAGGAGGCTCAACTCCTCTCAGCTGTGCTCCAAATCGAGTTCGCAGGGAAGGAGCATGCGCTGTGGGTCAGAGAGGCGAACTCGGCGCCACCCTGTGGTCAGTGCAGGAAGTGCAGACCGCGCCTCCCTCACAGGTCACTGGAGGCAGCGCGCCCTACAGACAGGACTGCTGAATCCATTAAACTGGAAATTCAAACTAAAATGGAGTCTCTATCCCAAAAGTTTTCTAAAATTAGTTAAGGAACAATCAGTTGGAAACCATTTGGAATCAAGTGAATGTAGATGCAAACTTTACAACTTATACCAAATTCACTCAAAGTTATTCAGAGGCAAATTTTATTTTAGTTTATAATTTATTTTTGGCTGCGTTGGGTCTTCGTTGCTGCATGTGGGCTTTCTCTAGTTGCGTCGAGCGGGGCTACTCTCCGTTGCGGTGCACGGGCTTCTCATTGCGGTGGCTTCTCTTGTTGGGGAGCACGGGCTCTAGGCGCGCAGGCTTCAGTAGTTGTGCCGCGCAGGCTTAGTTGCTCTGCGGCATGTGAGATCTCCCCGGACCAGGGCTCGAGCCCGTGTCCCCTGCACTGGCAGGCGGACTCTTAACCACTGCGTCACCAGGGGAGTCCCCACAGACAAATTTTAAATACAAAACTATTCAAGGGGCTTCCCTGGTGGCGCAGTGGTTGAGAATCTGCCTGCTAATGCAGGGGACACGGGTTCGAGCCCTGGTCCGGGAAGATCCCACATGCCGCGGAGCAACTAGGCCCGGGAGCCACAACTACTGAGCCTGCACGTCTGGAGCCTGTGCTCCGCAACAAGAGAGGCCGCAGAAGTGAGAGGCCTGCGCACCGCGATGAAGAGTGGCCCCCGCTTGCCACAACTAGAGACAGCCTTCGCACAGAAACGAAGACCCAACACAGCCAAAAATAAAATGAATTAATTAATCAATTAAAAAAAACAAAAAAAGGTGTCTCTCAAATTTAACTTCCAGAATATATTCAGGAAAAACGCATACGCCCTTTTTGTCCCACTAAAGAGGCGGGCAATGCAAATCAACACTACAAAGAGGTATCGTTCCGAATCAGAAAAAAGGACCATCCTCACAAAGGGTAAAAACCAGATATGCAGGACAGGGAGAGGAGAAAAGGGAGCCTTGTTACGCTGAAGGGGGGAATGTAAATTGCCAACGGCCACCCTGGAGAAGTGTACTGTGTTTCCTAAAACATCTAAACCACAGAGCTACAAAGCAGAGGGTGCTTCCACTCATGGGTCTGTATCTTGGAAAAACCAAAAATCCACAGGACGCAGGCGCCCCGTTTACTGCTGCTATCTTTACAACAGCCTCGACTTGGGTACAACTTAAAAGTCCTTGGAAGGAAACAATGGTGAAAGAAAACTTGGTACTTAAGCACAACGGAGTATTACTCAGCCCAGAAATCCATGAAATGAGGCCAGTTGCAGCAACTCAGGGGGACTTATGTACGGTCACTGAGAGTGAAATAAGTTAGACAGCAAAAGAAACTTATCATGAGATATCACTTATAAAGGGAATCTAAAGATCGCCAAACATGAACTGAATTACAAACAGAACACCATCACACGTTTACAAAACACACTTATGGCTGCTTAAGCGGAAAAGTGTGGTGCGGTGATGCATAAACCAGGAGGTTGTAATTGGCACAGATACCGTTCCATACACCAATAATGTAATCGCCAAGACATACTCATTGCTCAAGGAACTGGACTCAGCACACTCTATTCACAGAAAAATCATATATCTGACTACTAGAAACTAGAAAAGAATTTATTGATGTCTCTCTGTAAGTGACTCAAGTGGATGTACAGCACCAAGAAACACAACATTGCAAATCAGCTACACCCCATTATAAAAATTAATTATAAAAAAAAAAAAAAACGACAGTGAGAGAGAGAGGAATTCTTACAAAATATGATCAGGGGCTGTGATGCAACTGGACTGACCACATCTACACTCACAGCTGAATGGGACGTAAGGCTGGACACCCTAACCCTAACCCAAACCCTAACCCTAACCCAACAGTAACCCTAACCCTACCTTAACCCTAACCCTAACCCAACAGTAACCCTAACCCTAAACCTAAACCCTAACCCTAACCCCTAACCCTAACCCAACCCTAAGCCTAACCCTAACCCCTAGCCCTAGCCCTAACCCTGACCCTAACCCCTAACCCTTAACCCCTAACCCCTAACCCTCACCAAGTTCACAAGTAAACTTCTCGCCCACCTGGAGAGAGTGATTTAATTTTAAAGAGTAAAGACACAATCAGCTCAGTAATTGGCCACGGGGGCTTGAGGGGCCAAGGCTAACCTGAGCTGGAGGAACGTGGGTGCCTGCCTGGACACTCAGAGGCCAAGGGCTGCTCTGAGACCCGCCTGGACACCCGTGCAGATGGAACAAAGGATGCCTCCAGTCCCAAGAGGGCCCCACCAGCCCTCAAGAACGCAACACCAGACTTCCCTGGTGGCGCAGTGGTTAAGAATCCACCTGCCAATGCAGGGGACACGGGTTGGAGCCCTGGCCCGGGAAGATCCCACATGCTGTGGAGCAACTAAGCCCGTGCGCCACAACTACTGAGCCTGCGCTCTAGAACCCGCGAGCCACAACTGCTGAAGCCCACGCGCTTACAGCCTGTGCTCTGCAACAAGAGAAGCCACTGCAACGAGAAGCCCCCACTCGCCGCAACTAGAGAAAGCCTCCGTGCAGCAATGAAGACCCAACACAGCCAAAAATAAATTAATTAATTAATTTTTTTGTTTTTTAAAAAGGCAGCACCTGGGGGCTGGCAGACTGATGCACCGAGTCTTACATCACGTCTACTTAGTATCCTGCATGTCAGGGCCATGCTGGACCTGGGGCTGCCCAGACAGAGTGGGGCCTGCATCACCCTTCCCAGGAGGGAGGGTGGTGGGAAACCCTGCATGACCTCTGAGGCCCTAAGAACCCTTAACTAAGGCTGAGCTCAATTTGAAACAGTGGGTGACCAGAGCAGACATTTCATTCATCTATCAATCAGAATCCAGCACTGGAGGAGCAGAAAACAATGGCCTCGCTCAACCTTGACGCTAATCCTGACATGGACCCTAACCCTGAACTCTGATCCTGACCCTAAGCCCTGACCTAACCTTAGCCTAACCCGTACCCTAACCCTGTACCTTACCCTAACCCATGCTCTACCCGCATCCTACCTGTACCCCAACTCTCACCCATACCCTAACACCCACTCTAACACAGAACCCTAACACCCTGAGACCAAAACCATAAACCTTAACCAATAAGCAAAACCATAACCATAACCAAACCATAAAAAATATTCATTAACCATACCCATAAATAACTCATTAACCATAAAACTTAAACCATAACAGCAACCATAAACCATACACAGCCCCAACCCTCACACCAGCCCCAGCCCTAATGCTAACCCTCCAAACCACTTACACCAAGCCAAGTCTAGTCAGATTATACAAATACATCTTGGAAAAGAAAACTGGGGAATTCTCTGGTGGCCCAGTGGTTAGGACTCTGTGCTTTCAGTGCCAAGGGCTCGGGTTCGATCCCTGACTGGGGAACTAAGATCCCACAAGCCATGGGATGTGGCCAAAATAAATAAATAAATAAAATGAAATAAAACCACTATTTTAAAAAAGATTTTAAAAATACAGAAAAAAAAAGAAAACTACCCCAGTATAACTTATAAATATGAATGTAAAAATCGATCACAAAATACTAGCAACATGAAACCAACAGAACTTTAAATGGATAATGCCATAAGCAAGTATCTCTACACCAGAAATTTCAGGTTGCTCAACATATTAAAAGTAAGCAATGTATTAAACCACAAAAATGGTGTGAAGTAAAAACCCATAATCACGTCAATTAATGCAAAAAATCTACAATGAAAATCCAGTGTTATTTCATGGTAAACACTCAAGAAAGCAGGAATAAAAGGAAATCTGTTCAATATGGAAAAGAGTAGTACAAAAAGCCACAGCAAACACCATGCTCAATGTTAAAGACTGAACGATTTACTCCTGAAATCAGGAACAAGGCCAGGAAGCTGGCCTTCGTCACCGTTACTCAATAGCGTACTGGAAGTTCTACCCAGAATCTTGAGGAAGGAAATAAAAGGCATCCGTGGGTGAATGGAAAAATTAAAACTGTGTCTCTTCACAGAACATAGGTCACATCATCTTATATATAAAACTACCTATAATCAGCAAAGAAATTATTTGAGCTAATCAACTAATTAAGCAAAGTTATAGAACAAAGTATCAATTCATGAAAATCTATCTTATATGCATACGCTGGCAAAAAATAATCTGAAAAAGAATTTATGAAAACAATTCCATTTTTAATAATGTCAACATCAATATTTAGGAGTATATTTAATCAAGGTACAAGACTTGTTTTTATGTCTGTGAAGTGGTATGTTTGAAATTACTGGAAAGTCAATTACTTTTCAAAACATCATGTATGTCAATAGCATGCCAGAAAAGCAGAGAAAACATCAAACTTCCATATAGAAGCCAAGCCTTACCCAGATCCAGTTCACCCAAAGTCCACATGTCATTTAGAGGCACTGTGGGAAGGTTATATTAGGAGCCGCTGTCCTCCGTGTTGTGGACGACCTGGATATGGTAGAAACAGTGGGATTTTTGAATTCCAATTTTCCACTTCATTCCACAAAAAAACTATTAGAACTAATAAATTAATTCAGTAAAGTTGCAAAATCAATACACAGAAATCAGCTGCATTTCTAAACACTAATAATGAACCATCAGAAAGAGAAAGAAAGCAGCCCTATTTACAAATGCATCAAAAAGAACAAAATACCCACTGGGAATAAAGCCAACCAAGGAGGTGAAAGACCTGCACACTGAAAACTTTAAGACATTGATGAAGACATTGAAAAGCACGCCAATAAATGGAAAGATATCCTGTTCTCATGGAATGGAACAATTAATATTGTTAAAATATCCATTCTACCCAAAGCAATGGACACAGTGAATGCAATCCCTCCCAAAATTCCATGGTATTTTCCCCCCAAATAGAGCAAATCCTCCTAATAGCTGTGGGGAACCACAAAGGACCCCAAATAGCCAAAGAAACCCTGAAAAAAGAGAACGGGCTGGGGGCATCTCCCTCCCTGACGTCACACTCTGCTGAGAAGCCACAGTCACCAAAACAGTGCGGAACTGGCTCAAAACGGGCACAGGGACCAGAGGAACAGGACAGAGAGCCCAGAATTCAACCCACACGGACGGGGTCGGTGAATTTATGACACAGGGACCAAGGACACACCAAGGAGCACGACACTCCCCACGATAAATGGTGCTGGGAAAACTGGACGCCCCATAGCTCATGCTGGCTACCCTGCACACAAACCTGACCAAACACCCAGCTTTCCACGCCAAGCCCTCCCTCGCTCACACGAAGACGGACCCCCTCAACTGTCAGCCGCCCACAGGAAGCTTCTCCCCACTTTTCCTCACCGTCTCTTCACCTTTTCCTCAGGCATCACCTGGGTCCTCAGGAAACCTAGTTTCCTAGGCAGCGTGGACGCAGCTCCACTTGGTCCCGAAGCCGAAACCCCAGCGAGCCCTAAGGAGATGGAGACCGAGCTCCTCTCAGCAGAGACGCTGAGCCGGGCGTCCTACCCGAAGGCCCCCGCCCCCGCGCCTGAGGAGGCTCAACTCCTCTCAGCTGTGCTCCGAATCGAGTTCGCAGGGAAGGAGCATGCGCTGTGGGTCAGAGAGGCGAACTCGGCGCCACCCTGTGGTCAGTGCAGGAAGTGCAGGCCGCGCCTCCCTCACAGGTCACTGGAGGCAGCGCGCCCTACAGACAGGACTGCTGAATCCATTAAACTGGAAATTCAAACTAAAATGGAGTCTCTATCCCAAAAGTTTTCTAAAATTAGTTAAGGAACAATCAGTTGGAAACCATTTGGAATCAAGTGAATGTAGATGCAAACTTTACAACTTATACCAAATTCACTCAAAGTTATTCAGAGGCAAATTTTATTTTAGTTTATAATTTATTTTTGGCTGCGTTGGGTCTTCGTTGCTGCATGTGGGCTTTCTCTAGTTGCGTCGAGCGGGGCTACTCTTCGTTGCGGTGCACGGGCTTCTCATTGCGGTGGCTTCTCTTGTTGGGGAGCACGGGCTCTAGGCGCGCAGGCTTCAGTAGTTGTGCCGCGCAGGCTTAGTTGCTCTGCGGCATGTGGGATTCTCCCCGGACCAGGGCTCGAGCCCGTGTCCCCTGCACTGGCAGGCGGACTCTTAACCACTGCGTCACCAGGGGAGTCCCCACAGACAAATTTTAAATACAAAACTATTCAAGGGGCTTCCCTGGTGGCGCAGTGGTTGAGAATCTGCCTGCTAATGCAGGGGACACGGGTTCGAGCCCTGGTCTGGGAAGATCCCACATGCCGCGGAGCAACTAGGCTCGGGAGCCACAACTACTGAGACTGCGCGTCTGGAGCCTGTACTCCGCAACAAGAGAGGCCGCGGAAGTGAGAGGCCTGCGCACCGTGATGAAGAGTGGCCCCCGCTTGCCACAACTAGAGACAGCCTTCGCACAGAAACGAAGACCCAACACAGCCAAAAATAAAATGAATTAATCAATTAAAAAAAAAACAAAAAAAGGTGTCTCTCAAATTTAACTTCCAGAATATATTCAGGAAAAACGCATATGCCCTTTTTGACCCACTAAAGAAGCGGGCAATGCAAATCAACACTACAAAGAGGTATCGCTCCGAATCAGAAAAAAGGACCATCCTCACAAAGGGTAAAAACCAGATATGCAGGACAGGGAGAGGAGAAAAGGGAGCCTTGTTACGCTGAAGGGGGGAATGTAAATTGCCAACGGCCACCCTGGAGAAGTGTACTGTGTTTCCTAGAACATCTAAACCACAGAGCTACAAAGCATAGGGTGCTTCCACTCATGGGCCTGTATCTTGGAAAAACCAAAAATCCACAGGATGCAGGCGCCCCGTTTAATGCTGCTATCTTTACAACAGCCTCGACTTGGGTACAACTTAAAAGTCCTTGGAAGGAAACAATGGTGAAAGAAAACTTGGTACTTAAGCACAACGGAATATTACTCAGCCCTGAAATCCATGAAATGAGGCCAGTTGCAGCAACTCAGGGGGACTTATGCACGGTCACTGAGAGGGATATAAGTTAGACAGCAAAAGAAACTTATCATGAGATATCACTTATAAAGGGAATCTAAAGATCGCCAAACATGAACTGAATTACAAACAGAACACCATCACACGTTTACAAAACACACTTATGGCTGCTTAAGCGGAAAAGTGTGGTGCGGTGATGCATAAACCAGGAGGTTGTAATTGGCACAGATACCGTTCCATACACCAATAATGTAATCGCCAAGACATACTCATTGCTCAAGGAACTGGACTCAGCACACTCTATTCACAGAAAAAACATATATCTGACTACTAGAAACTAGAAAAGAATTTATTGATGTCTCTCTGTAAGTGACTCAAGTGGATGTACAGCACCAAGAAACACAACATTGCAAATCAGCTACACCCCATTATAAAAATTAATTATAAAAAAAAAAAAAACGACAGTGAGAGAGAGAGGAATTCTTACAAAATATGATCAGGGGCTGTGATGCAACTGGACTGACCACATCTACACTCACAGCTGAATGGGACGTAAGGCTGGACACCCTAACCCTAACCCAAACCCTAACCCTAACCCTACCTTAACCCTAACCCTAACCCAACAGTAACCCTAACCCTACCTTAACCCTAACCCAACACTAACCCTAACCCTAAACCTAAACCGTAACACTAACCCCTAACCCTAACCCAACCCTAAGCCTAACCCTAACCCCTAGCCCTAGCCCTAACCCTGACCCTAACCCCTAACCCTTAACTCCTAACCCCTAACCCTAACCAAGTTCACAAGTAAACTTCTCGCCCACCTGGAGAGAGTGATTTAATTTTAAAGAGTAAAGACACAATCAGCTCAGTAATTGGCCACGGGGGCTTGAGGGGCCAAGGCTAACCTGAGCTGGAGGAACGTGGGTGCCTGCCTGGACGCTCAGAGGCCAAGGGCTGCTCTGAGACCTGCTTGGACACCCGTGCAGATGGAACAAAGGATGCCTCCAGTCCCAAGAGGGCCCCACCAGCCCTCAAGAACGCAACACCAGACTTCCCTGGTGGCGCAGTGGTTAAGAATCCACCTGCCAATGCAGGAGACACGGGTTTGAGCCCTGGCCCGGGAAGATCCCACATGCTGTGGAGCAACTAAGCCCGTGCGCCACAACTACTGAGCCTGCGCTCTAGAACCCGCGAGCCACAACTGCTGAAGCCCACGCGCTTACAGCCTGTGCTCTGCAACAAGAGAAGCCACTGCAACGAGAAGCCCCCACTCGCCGCAACTAGAGAAAGCCTCCGTGCAGCAATGAAGACCCAACACAGCCAAAAATAAATTAATTAATTAATTTTTTTTGTTTTTTTAAAAAGGCAGCACCTGGGGGCTGGCAGACTGATGCACCGAGTCTTACATCACGTCTACTTAGTATCCTGCATGTCAGGGCCATGCTGGACCTGGGGCTGCCCAGACAGAGTGGGGCCTGCATCACCCTTCCCAGGAGGGAGGGTGGTGGGAAACCCTGCATGACCTCTGAGGCCCTAAGAACCCTTAACTAAGGCTGAGCTCAATTTGAAACAGTGGGTGACCAGAGCAGACATTTCATTCATCTATCAATCAGAATCCAGCACTGGAGGAGCAGAAAACAATGGCCTCGCTCAACCTTGACGCTAATCCTGACATGGACCCTAACCCTGAACTCTGATCCTGACCCTAAGCCCTGACCTAACCTTAGCCTAACCCGTACCCTAACCCTGTACCTTACCCTAACCCATGCTCTACCCGCATCCTACCTGTACCCCAACTCTCACCCATACCCTAACACCCACTCTAACACAGAACCCTAACACCCTGAGACCAAAACCATAAACCTTAACCAATAAGCAAAACCATAACCATAACCAAACCATAAAATATATTCATTAACCATACCCATAAATAACTCATTAACCATAAAACTTAAACCATAACAGCAACCATAAACCATACACAGCCCCAACCCTCACACCAGCCCCAGCCCTAATGCTAACCCTCCAAACCACTTACACCAAGCCAAGTCTAGTCAGATTACACAAATACATCTTGGAAAAGAAAACTGGGCAATTCTCTGGTGGCCCAGTGGTTAGGACTCTGTGCTTTCAGTGCCAAGGGCTCGGGTTCGATCCCTGACTGGGGAACTAAGATCCCACAAGCCATGGGATGTGGCCAAAATAAATAAATAAATAAAATGAAATAAAACCACTATTTTAAAAAAGATTTTAAAAATACAGAAAAAAAAAAGAAAACTACCCCAGTATAACTTATAAATATGAATGTAAAACTCCATCACAAAATAATAGCAACATGAAACCAACAGAGCTTTAAATGGATAATGCCATAAGCAAGTATCTCTACACCAGAAATTTCAGGTTGCTCAACATATTAAAAGTAAGCAATGTATTAAACCACAAAAATGGTGTGAAGTAAAAACCCATAATCACGTCAATTAATGCAAAAAATCTACAATGAAAATCCAGTGTTATTTCATGGTAAACACTCAAGAAAGCAGGAATAAAAGGAAATCTGTTCAATATGGAAAAGAGTAGTACAAAAAGCCACAGCAAACACCATGCTCAATGTTAAAGACTGAACGATTTACTCCTGAAATCAGGAACAAGGCCAGGAAGCTGGCCTTCGTCACCGTTACTCAATAGCGTACTGGAAGTTCTACCCAGAATCTTGAGGAAGGAAATAAAAGGCATCCGTGGGTGAATGGAAAAATTAAAACTGTGTCTCTTCACAGAACATAGGTCACATCATCTTATATATAAAACTACCTATAATCAGCAAAGAAATTATTTGAGCTAATCAACTAATTAAGCAAAGTTATAGAACAAAGTATCAATTCATGAAAATCTATCTTATATGCATACGCTGGCAAAAAATAATCTGAAAAAGAATTTATGAAAACAATTCCATTTTTAATAATGTCAACATCAATATTTAGGAGTATATTTAATCAAGGTACAAGACTTGTTTTTATGTCTGTGAAGTGGTATGTTTGAAATTACTGGAAAGTCAATTACTTTTCAAAACATCATGTATGTCAATAGCATGCCAGAAAAGCAGAGAAAACATCAAACTTCCATATAGAAGCCAAGCCTTACCCAGATCCAGTTCACCCAAAGTCCACATGTCATTTAGAGGCACTGTGGGAAGGTTATATTAGGAGCCGCTGTCCTCCGTGTTGTGGACGACCTGGATATGGTAGAAACAGTGGGATTTTTGAATTCCAATTTTCCACTTCATTCCACAAAAAAACTATTAGAACTAATAAATTAATTCAGTAAAGTTGCAAAATCAATACACAGAAATCAGCTGCATTTCTAAACACTAATAATGAACCATCAGAAAGAGAAAGAAAGCAGCCCTATTTACAAATGCATCAAAAAGAACAAAATACCCACTGGGAATAAAGCCAACCAAGGAGGTGAAAGACCTGCACACTGAAAACTTTAAGACATTGATGAAGACATTGAAAAGCACACCAGTAAATGGAAAGATATCCTGTTCTCATGGAATGGAACAATTAATATTGTTAAAATATCCATTCTACCCAAAGCAATGGACACAGTGAATGCAATCCCTCCCAAAATTCCATGGTATTTTCCCCCCAAATAGAGCAAATCCTCCTAATAGCTGTGGGGAACCACAAAGGACCCCAAATAGCCAAAGAAACCCTGAAAAAAGAGAACGGGCTGGGGGCATCTCCCTCCCTGACGTCACACTCTGCTGAGAAGCCACAGTCACCAAAACAGTGCAGAACTGGCTCAAAACGGGCACAGGGACCAGAGGAACAGGACAGAGAGCCCAGAATTCAACCCACACGGACGGGGTCGGTGAATTTATGACACAGGGACCAAGGACACACCAAGGAGCACGACACTCCCCACGATAAATGGTGCTGGGAAAACTGGACGCCCCATAGCTCACGCTGGCTACCCTGCACACAAACCTGACCAAACACCCAGCTTTCCACGCCAAGCCCTCCCTCGCTCACACGAAGACGGACCCCCTCAACTGTCAGCCGCCCACAGGAAGCTTCTCCCCACTTTTCCTCACCGTCTCTTCACCTTTTCCTCAGGCATCACCTGGGTCCTCAGGAAACCTAGTTCCCTAGGCAGCGTGGACGCAGCTCCACTTGGTCCCGAAGCCGAAACCCCAGCGAGCCCTAAGGAGACGGAGACCGAGCTCCTCTCAGCAGAGACGCTGAGCCGGGCGTCCTACCCGAAGGCCCCCGCCCCCGCGCCTGAGGAGGCTCAACTCCTCTCAGCTGTGCTCCGAATCGAGTTCGCAGGGAAGGAGCATGCGCTGTGGGTCAGAGAGGCGAACTCGGCGCCACCCTGTGGTCAGTGCAGGAAGTGCAGGCCGCGCCTCCCTCACAGGTCACTGGAGGCAGCGCGCCCTACAGACAGGACTGCTGAATCCATTAAACTGGAAATTCAAACTAAAATGGAGTCTCTATCCCAAAAGTTTTCTAAAATTAGTTAAGGAACAATCAGTTGGAAACCATTTGGAATCAAGTGAATGTAGATGCAAACTTTACAACTTATACCAAATTCACTCAAAGTTATTCAGAGGCAAATTTTATTTTAGTTTATAATTTATTTTTGGCTGCGTTGGGTCTTCGTTGCTGCATGTGGGCTTTCTCTAGTTGCGTCGAGCGGGGCTACTCTTCGTTGCGGTGCACGGGCTTCTCATTGCGGTGGCTTCTCTTGTTGGGGAGCACGGGCTCTAGGCGCGCAGGCTTCAGTAGTTGTGCCGCGCAGGCTTAGTTGCTCTGCGGCATGTGGGATTCTCCCCGGACCAGGGCTCGAGCCCGTGTCCCCTGCACTGGCAGGCGGACTCTTAACCACTGCGTCACCAGGGGAGTCCCCACAGACAAATTTTAAATACAAAACTATTCAAGGGGCTTCCCTGGTGGCGCAGTGGTTGAGAATCTGCCTGCTAATGCAGGGGACACGGGTTCGAGCCCTGGTCTGGGAAGATCCCACATGCCGCGGAGCAACTAGGCTCGGGAGCCACAACTACTGAGACTGCGCGTCTGGAGCCTGTACTCCGCAACAAGAGAGGCTGCGGAAGTGAGAGGCCTGCGCACCGTGATGAAGAGTGGCCCCCGCTTGCCACAACTAGAGACAGCCTTCGCACAGAAACGAAGACCCAACACAGCCAAAAATAAAATGAATTAATCAATTAAAAAAAAAACAAAAAAAGGTGTCTCTCAAATTTAACTTCCAGAATATATTCAGGAAAAACGCATATGCCCTTTTTGACCCACTAAAGAAGCGGGCAATGCAAATCAACACTACAAAGAGGTATCGCTCCGAATCAGAAAAAAGGACCATCCTCACAAAGGGTAAAAACCAGATATGCAGGACAGGGAGAGGAGAAAAGGGAGCCTTGTTATGCTGAAGGGGGGAATGTAAATTGCCAACGGCCACCCTGGAGAAGTGTACTGTGTTTCCTAAAACATCTAAACCACAGAGCTACAAAGCATAGGGTGCTTCCACTCATGGGCCTGTATCTTGGAAAAACCAAAAATCCACAGGATGCAGGCGCCCCGTTTAATGCTGCTATCTTTACAACAGCCTCGACTTGGGTACAACTTAAAAGTCCTTGGAAGGAAACAATGGTGAAAGAAAACTTGGTACTTAAGCACAACGGAATATTACTCAGCCCTGAAATCCATGAAATGAGGCCAGTTGCAGCAACTCAGGGGGACTTATGCACGGTCACTGAGAGGGATATAAGTTAGACAGCAAAAGAAACTTATCATGAGATATCACTTATAAAGGGAATCTAAAGATCGCCAAACATGAACTGAATTACAAACAGAACACCATCACACGTTTACAAAACACACTTATGGCTGCTTAAGCGGAAAAGTGTGGTGCGGTGATGCATAAACCAGGAGGTTGTAATTGGCACAGATACCGTTCCATACACCAATAATGTAATCGCCAAGACATACTCATTGCTCAAGGAACTGGACTCAGCACACCCTATTCACAGAAAAAACATATATCTGACTACTAGAAACTAGAAAAGAATTTATTGATGTCTCTCTGTAAGTGACTCAAGTGGATGTACAGCACCAAGAAACACAACATTGCAAATCAGCTACACCCCATTATAAAAATTAATTATAAAAAAAAAAAAAAACGACAGTGAGAGAGAGAGGAATTCTTACAAAATATGATCAGGGGCTGTGATGCAACTGGACTGACCACATCTACACTCACAGCTGAATGGGACGTAAGGCTGGACACCCTAACCCTAACCCAAACCCTAACCCTAACCCTACCTTAACCCTAACCCTAACCCAACAGTAACCCTAACCCTACCTTAACCCTAACCCAACACTAACCCTAACCCTAAACCTAAACCTTAACACTAACCCCTAACCCTAACCCAACCCTAAGCCTAACCCTAACCCCTAGCCCTAGCCCTAACCCTGACCCTAACCCCTAACCCTTAACCCCTAACCCCTAACCCTAACCAAGTTCACAAGTAAACTTCTCGCCCACCTGGAGAGAGTGATTTAATTTTAAAGAGTAAAGACACAATCAGCTCAGTAATTGGCCACGGGGGCTTGAGGGGCCAAGGCTAACCTGAGCTGGAGGAACGTGGGTGCCTGCCTGGACGCTCAGAGGCCAAGGGCTGCTCTGAGACCTGCTTGGACACCCGTGCAGATGGAACAAAGGATGCCTCCAGTCCCAAGAGGGCCCCACCAGCCCTCAAGAACGCAACACCAGACTTCCCTGGTGGCGCAGTGGTTAAGAATCCACCTGCCAATGCAGGGGACACGGGTTTGAGCCCTGGCCCGGGAAGATCCCACATGCTGTGGAGCAACTAAGCCCGTGCGCCACAACTACTGAGCCTGCGCTCTAGAACCCGCGAGCCACAACTGCTGAAGCCCACGCGCTTACAGCCTGTGCTCTGCAACAAGAGAAGCCACTGCAACGAGAAGCCCCCACTCGCCGCAACTAGAGAAAGCCTCCGTGCAGCAATGAAGACCCAACACAGCCAAAAATAAATTAATTAATTAATTTTTTTGTTTTTTTAAAAAGGCAGCACCTGGGGGCTGGCAGACTGATGCACCGAGTCTTACATCACGTCTACTTAGTATCCTGCATGTCAGGGCCATGCTGGACCTGGGGCTGCCCAGACAGAGTGGGGCCTGCATCACCCTTCCCAGGAGGGAGGGTGGTGGGAAACCCTGCATGACCTCTGAGGCCCTAAGAACCCTTAACTAAGGCTGAGCTCAATTTGAAACAGTGGGTGACCAGAGCAGACATTTCATTCATCTATCAATCAGAATCCAGCACTGGAGGAGCAGAAAACAATGGCCTCGCTCAACCTTGACGCTAATCCTGACATGGACCCTAACCCTGAACTCTGATCCTGACCCTAAGCCCTGACCTAACCTTAGCCTAACCCGTACCCTAACCCTGTACCTTACCCTAACCCATGCTCTACCCGCATCCTACCTGTACCCCAACTCTCACCCATACCCTAACACCCACTCTAACACAGAACCCTAACACCCTGAGACCAAAACCATAAACCTTAACCAATAAGCAAAACCATAACCATAACCAAACCATAAAATATATTCATTAACCATACCCATAAATAACTCATTAACCATAAAACTTAAACCATAACAGCAACCATAAACCATACACAGCCCCAACCCTCACACCAGCCCCAGCCCTAATGCTAACCCTCCAAACCACTTACACCAAGCCAAGTCTAGTCAGATTACACAAATACATCTTGGAAAAGAAAACTGGGCAATTCTCTGGTGGCCCAGTGGTTAGGACTCTGTGCTTTCAGTGCCAAGGGCTCGGGTTCGATCCCTGACTGGGGAACTAAGATCCCACAAGCCATGGGATGTGGCCAAAATAAATAAATAAATAAAATGAAATAAAACCACTATTTTAAAAAAGATTTTAAAAATACAGAAAAAAAAAGAAAACTACCCCAGTATAACTTATAAATATGAATGTAAAAATCGATCACAAAATAATAGCAACATGAAACCAACAGAACTTTAAATGGATAATGCCATAAGCAAGTATCTCTACACCAGAAATTTCAGGTTGCTCAACATATTAAAAGTAAGCAATGTATTAAACCACAAAAATGGTGTGAAGTAAAAACCCATAATCACGTCAATTAATGCAAAAAATCTACAATGAAAATCCAGTGTTATTTCATGGTAAACACTCAAGAAAGCAGGAATAAAAGGAAATCTGTTCAATATGGAAAAGAGTAGTACAAAAAGCCACAGCAAACACCATGCTCAATGTTAAAGACTGAACGATTTACTCCTGAAATCAGGAACAAGGCCAGGAAGCTGGCCTTCGTCACCGTTACTCAATAGCGTACTGGAAGTTCTACCCAGAATCTTGAGGAAGGAAATAAAAGGCATCCGTGGGTGAATGGAAAAATTAAAACTGTGTCTCTTCACAGAACATAGGTCACATCATCTTATATATAAAACTACCTATAATCAGCAAAGAAATTATTTGAGCTAATCAACTAATTAAGCAAAGTTATAGAACAAAGTATCAATTCATGAAAATCTATCTTATATGCATACGCTGGCAAAAAATAATCTGAAAAAGAATTTATGAAAACAATTCCATTTTTAATAATGTCAACATCAATATTTAGGAGTATATTTAATCAAGGTACAAGACTTGTTTTTATGTCTGTGAAGTGGTATGTTTGAAATTACTGGAAAGTCAATTACTTTTCAATACATCATGTATGTCAATAGCATGCCAGAAAAGCAGAGAAAACATCAAACTTCCATATAGAAGCCAAGCCTTACCCAGATCCAGTTCACCCAAAGTCCACATGTCATTTAGAGGCACTGTGGGAAGGTTATATTAGGAGCCGCTGTCCTCCGTGTTGTGGACGACCTGGATATGGTAGAAACAGTGGGATTTTTGAATTCCAATTTTCCACTTCATTCCACAAAAAAACTATTAGAACTAATAAATTAATTCAGTAAAGTTGCAAAATCAATACACAGAAATCAGCTGCATTTCTAAACACTAATAATGAACCATCAGAAAGAGAAAGAAAGCAGCCCTATTTACAAATGCATCAAAAAGAACAAAATACCCACTGGGAATAAAGCCAACCAAGGAGGTGAAAGACCTGCACACTGAAAACTTTAAGACATTGATGAAGACATTGAAAAGCACACCAATAAATGGAAAGATATCCTGTTCTCATGGAATGGAACAATTAATATTGTTAAAATATCCATTCTACCCAAAGCAATGGACACAGTGAATGCAATCCCTCCCAAAATTCCATGGTATTTTCCCCCCAAATAGAGCAAATCCTCCTAATAGCTGTGGGGAACCACAAAGGACCCCAAATAGCCAAAGAAACCCTGAAAAAAGAGAACGGGCTGGGGGCATCTCCCTCCCTGACGTCACACTCTGCTGAGAAGCCACAGTCACCAAAACAGTGCGGAACTGGCTCAAAACGGGCACAGGGACCAGAGGAACAGGACAGAGAGCCCAGAATTCAACCCACACGGACGGGGTCGGTGAATTTATGACACAGGGACCAAGGACACACCAAGGAGCACGACACTCCCCACGATAAATGGTGCTGGGAAAACTGGACGCCCCATAGCTCACGCTGGCTACCCTGCACACAAACCTGACCAAACACCCAGCTTTCCACGCCAAGCCCTCCCTCGCTCACACGAAGACGGACCCCCTCAACTGTCAGCCGCCCACAGGAAGCTTCTCCCCACTTTTCCTCACCGTCTCTTCACCTTTTCCTCAGGCATCACCTGGGTCCTCAGGAAACCTAGTTCCCTAGGCAGCGTGGACGCAGCTCCACTTGGTCCCGAAGCCGAAACCCCAGCGAGTCCTAAGGAGACGGAGACCGAGCTCCTCTCAGCAGAGACGCTGAGCCGGGCGTCCTACCCGAAGGCCCCCGCCCCCGCGCCTGAGGAGGCTCAACTCCTCTCAGCTGTGCTCCGAATCGAGTTCGCAGGGAAGGAGCATGCGCTGTGGGTCAGAGAGGCGAACTCGGCGCCACCCTGTGGTCAGTGCAGGAAGTGCAGGCCGCGCCTCCCTCACAGGTCACTGGAGGCAGTGCGCCCTACAGACAGGACTGCTGAATCCATTAAACTGGAAATTCAAACTAAAATGGAGTCTCTATCCCAAAAGTTTTCTAAAATTAGTTAAGGAACAATCAGTTGGAAACCATTTGGAATCAAGTGAATGTAGATGCAAACTTTACAACTTATACCAAATTCACTCAAAGTTATTCAGAGGCAAATTTTATTTTAGTTTATAATTTATTTTTGGCTGCGTTGGGTCTTCGTTGCTGCATGTGGGCTTTCTCTAGTTGCGTCGAGCGGGGCTACTCTCCGTTGCGGTGCACGGGCTTCTCATTGCGGTGGGTTCTCTTGTTGGGGAGCACGGGCTCTAGGCGCGCAGGCTTCAGTAGTTGTGCCGCGCAGGCTTAGTTGCTCTGCAGCATGTGAGATCTCCCCGGACCAGGGCTCGAGCCCGTGTCCCCTGCACTGGCAGGCGGACTCTTAACCACTGCGTCACCAGGGGAGTCCCCACAGACAAATTTTAAATACAAAACTATTCAAGGGGCTTCCCTGGTGGCGCAGTGGTTGAGAATCTGCCTGCTAATGCAGGGGACACGGGTTCGAGCCCTGGTCCGGGAAGATCCCACATGCCGCGGAGCAACTAGGCCCGGGAGCCACAACTACTGAGCCTGCACGTCTGGAGCCTGTGCTCCGCAACAAGAGAGGCCGCGGAAGTGAGAGGCCTGCGCACCGCGATGAAGAGTGGCCCCCACTTGCCACAACTAGAGACAGCCTTCGCACAGAAACGAAGACCCAACACAGCCACAAATAAAATGAATTAATTAATCAATTAAAAAAAAAAAAAAAGGTGTCTCTCAAATTTAACTTCCAGAATATATTCAGGAAAAACGCATATGCCCTTTTTGACCCACTAAAGAAGCGGGCAATGCAAAGCAACACTACAAAGAGGTATCGTTCCGAATCAGAAAAAAGGACCATCCTCACAAAGGGTAAAAACCAGATATGCAGGACAGGGAGAGGAGAAAAGGGAGCCTTGTTACGCTGAAGGGGGGAATGTAAATTGCCAACGGCCACCCTGGAGAAGTGTACTGTGTTTCCTAAAACATCTAAACCACAGAGCTACAAAGCATAGGGTGCTTCCACTCATGGGCCTATATCTTGGAAAAACCAAAAATCCACAGGATGCAGGCGCCCCGTTTACTGCTGCTATCTTTACAACAGCCTCGACTTGGGTACAACTTAAAAGTCCTTGGAAGGAAACAATGGTGAAAGAAAACTTGGTACTTAAGCACAACAGAATATTACTCAGCCCAGAAATCCATGAAATGAGGCCAGTTGCAGCAACTCAGGGGGACTTATGCACGGTCACTGAGAGTGAAATAAGTTAGACAGCAAAAGAAACTTATCATGAGATATCACTTATAAAGGGAATCTAAAGATCGCCAAACATGAACTGAATTACAAACAGAACACCATCACACGTTTACAAAACACACTTATGGCTGCTTAAGCGGAAAAGTGTGGTGCGGTGATGCATAAACCAGGAGGTTGTAATTGGCACAGATACCGTTCCATACACCAATAATGTAATCGCCAAGACATACTCATTGCTCAAGGAACTGGACTCAGCACACTCTATTCACAGAAAAAACATATATCTGACTACTAGAAACTAGAAAAGAATTTATTGATGTCTCTCTGTAAGTGACTCAAGTGGATGTACAGCGCCAAGAAACACAACATTGCAAATCAGCTACACCGCATTATAAAAATTAATTATAAAAAAAAAAAAAAAACGACAGTGAGAGAGAGAGGAATTCTTACAAAATATGATCAGGGGCTGTGATGCAACTGGACTGACCACATCTACACTCACAGCTGAATGGGACGTAAGGCTGGACACCCTAACCCTAACCCAAACCCTAACCCTAACCCTACCTTAACCCTAACCCTAACCCAACAGTAACCCTAACCCTACCTTAACCCTAACCCTAACCCAACACTAACCCTAACCCTAAACCTAAACCCTAACCCTAACCCCTAACCCTAACCCAACCCTAAGCCTAACCCTAACCCCTAGCCCTAGCCCTAACCCTGACCCTAACCTCTAACCCTTAACCCCTAACCCTAACCAAGTTCACAAGTAAACTTCTCGCCCACCTGGAGAGAGTGATTTAATTTTAAAGAGTAAAGACACAATCAGCTCAGTAATTGGCCACGGGGGCTTGAGGGGCCAAGGCTAACCTGAGCTGGAGGAACGTGGGTGCCTGCCTGGACGCTCAGAGGCCAAGGGCTGCTCTGAGACCTGCTTGGACACCCGTGCAGATGGAACAAAGGATGCCTCCAGTCCCAAGAGGGCCCCACCAGCCCTCAAGAATGCAACACCAGACTTCCCTGGTGGCGCAGTGGTTAAGAATCCACCTGCCAATGCAGGGGACACGGGTTTGAGCCCTGGCCCGGGAAGATCCCACATGCTGTGGAGCAACTAAGCCCGTGCGCCACAACTACTGAGCCTGCGCTCTAGAACCCGCGAGCCACAACTGCTGAAGCCCACGCGCTTACAGCCTGTGCTCTGCAACAAGAGAAGCCACTGCAACGAGAAGCCCCCACTCGCCGCAACTAGAGAAAGCCTCCGTGCAGCAATGAAGACCCAACACAGCCAAAAATAAATTAATTAATTAATTTTTTTGTTTTTTTAAAAAGGCAGCACCTGGGGGCTGGCAGACTGATGCACCAAGTCTTACATCACGTCTACTTAGTATCCTGCATGTCAGGGCCATGCTGGACCTGGGGCTGCCCAGACAGAGTGGGGCCTGCATCACCCTTCCCAGGAGGGAGGGTGGTGGGAAACCCTGCATGACCTCTGAGGCCCTAAGAACCCTTAACTAAGGCTGAGCTCAATTTGAAACAGTGGGTGACCAGAGCAGACATTTCATTCATCTATCAATCAGAATCCAGCACTGGAGGAGCAGAAAACAATGGCCTCGCTCAACCTTGACGCTAATCCTGACATGGACCCTAACCCTGAACTCTGATCCTGACCCTAAGCCCTGACCTAACCTTAGCCTAACCCGTACCCTAACCCTGTACCTTACCCTAACCCATGCTCTACCCGCATCCTACCTGTACCCCAACTCTCACCCATACCCTAACACCCACTCTAACACAGAACCCTAACACCCTGAGACCAAAACCATAAACCTTAACCAATAAGCAAAACCATAACCATAACCAAACCATAAAATATATTCATTAACCATACCCATAAATAACTCATTAACCATAAAACTTAAACCATAACAGCAACCATAAACCATACACAGCCCCAACCCTCACACCAGCCCCAGCCCTAATGCTAACCCTCCAAACCACTTACACCAAGCCAAGTCTAGTCAGATTACACAAATACATCTTGGAAAAGAAAACTGGGCAATTCTCTGGTGGCCCAGTGGTTAGGACTCTGTGCTTTCAGTGCCAAAGGCTCGGGTTCGATCCCTGACTGGGGAACTAAGACCCCACAAGCCATGGGATGTGGCCAAAATAAATAAATAAATAAAATGAAATAAAACCACTATTTTAAAAAAGATTTTAAAAATACAGAAAAAAAAAGAAAACTACCCCAGTATAACTTATAAATATGAATGTAAAAATCGATCACAAAATACTAGCAACATGAAACCAACAGAACTTTAAATGGATAATGCCATAAGCAAGTATCTCTACACCAGAAATTTCAGGTTGCTCAACATATTAAAAGTAAGCAATGTATTAAACCACAAAAATGGTGTGAAGTAAAAACCCATAATCACGTCAATTAATGCAAAAAATCTACAATGAAAATCCAGTGTTATTTCATGGTAAACACTCAAGAAAGCAGGAATAAAAGGAAATCTGTTCAATATGGAAAAGAGTAGTACAAAAAGCCACAGCAAACACCATGCTCAATGTTAAAGACTGAACGATTTACTCCTGAAATCAGGAACAAGGCCAGGAAGCTGGCCTTCGTCACCGTTACTCAATAGCGTACTGGAAGTTCTACCCAGAATCTTGAGGAAGGAAATAAAAGGCATCCGTGGGTGAATGGAAAAATTAAAACTGTGTCTCTTCACAGAACATAGGTCACATCATCTTATATATAAAACTACCTATAATCAGCAAAGAAATTATTTGAGCTAATCAACTAATTAAGCAAAGTTATAGAACAAAGTATCAATTCATGAAAATCTATCTTATATGCATACGCTGGCAAAAAATAATCTGAAAAAGAATTTATGAAAACAATTCCATTTTTAATAATGTCAACATCAATATTTAGGAGTATATTTAATCAAGGTACAAGACTTGTTTTTATGTCTGTGAAGTGGTATGTTTGAAATTACTGGAAAGTCAATTACTTTTCAAAACATCATGTATGTCAATAGCATGCCAGAAAAGCAGAGAAAACATCAAACTTCCATATAGAAGCCAAGCCTTACCCAGATCCAGTTCACCCAAAGTCCACATGTCATTTAGAGGCACTGTGGGAAGGTTATATTAGGAGCCGCTGTCCTCCGTGTTGTGGACGACCTGGATATGGTAGAAACAGTGGGATTTTTGAATTCCAATTTTCCACTTCATTCCACAAAAAAACTATTAGAACTAATAAATTAATTCAGTAAAGTTGCAAAATCAATACACAGAAATCAGCTGCATTTCTAAACACTAATAATGAACCATCAGAAAGAGAAAGAAAGCAGCCCTATTTACAAATGCATCAAAAAGAACAAAATACCCACTGGGAATAAAGCCAACCAAGGAGGTGAAAGACCTGCACACTGAAAACTTTAAGACATTGATGAAGACATTGAAAAGCACACCAGTAAATGGAAAGATATCCTGTTCTCATGGAATGGAACAATTAATATTGTTAAAATATCCATTCTACCCAAAGCAATGGACACAGTGAATGCAATCCCTCCCAAAATTCCATGGTATTTTCCCCCCAAATAGAGCAAATCCTCCTAATAGCTGTGGGGAACCACAAAGGACCCCAAATAGCCAAAGAAACCCTGAAAAAAGAGAACGGGCTGGGGGCATCTCCCTCCCTGACGTCACACTCTGCTGAGAAGCCACAGTCACCAAAACAGTGCAGAACTGGCTCAAAACGGGCACAGGGACCAGAGGAACAGGACAGAGAGCCCAGAATTCAACCCACACGGACGGGGTCGGTGAATTTATGACACAGGGACCAAGGACACACCAAGGAGCACGACACTCCCCACGATAAATGGTGCTGGGAAAACTGGACGCCCCATAGCTCACGCTGGCTACCCTGCACACAAACCTGACCAAACACCCAGCTTTCCACGCCAAGCCCTCCCTCGCTCACACGAAGACGGACCCCCTCAACTGTCAGCCGCCCACAGGAAGCTTCTCCCCACTTTTCCTCACCGTCTCTTCACCTTTTCCTCAGGCATCACCTGGGTCCTCAGGAAACCTAGTTCCCTAGGCAGCGTGGACGCAGCTCCACTTGGTCCCGAAGCCGAAACCCCAGCGAGCCCTAAGGAGACGGAGACCGAGCTCCTCTCAGCAGAGACGCTGAGCCGGGCGTCCTACCCGAAGGCCCCCGCCCCCGCGCCTGAGGAGGCTCAACTCCTCTCAGCTGTGCTCCGAATCGAGTTCGCAGGGAAGGAGCATGCGCTGTGGGTCAGAGAGGCGAACTCGGCGCCACCCTGTGGTCAGTGCAGGAAGTGCAGGCCGCGCCTCCCTCACAGGTCACTGGAGGCAGCGCGCCCTACAGACAGGACTGCTGAATCCATTAAACTGGAAATTCAAACTAAAATGGAGTCTCTATCCCAAAAGTTTTCTAAAATTAGTTAAGGAACAATCAGTTGGAAACCATTTGGAATCAAGTGAATGTAGATGCAAACTTTACAACTTATACCAAATTCACTCAAAGTTATTCAGAGGCAAATTTTATTTTAGTTTATAATTTATTTTTGGCTGCGTTGGGTCTTCGTTGCTGCATGTGGGCTTTCTCTAGTTGCGTCGAGCGGGGCTACTCTTCGTTGCGGTGCACGGGCTTCTCATTGCGGTGGCTTCTCTTGTTGGGGAGCACGGGCTCTAGGCGCGCAGGCTTCAGTAGTTGTGCCGCGCAGGCTTAGTTGCTCTGCGGCATGTGGGATTCTCCCCGGACCAGGGCTCGAGCCCGTGTCCCCTGCACTGGCAGGCGGACTCTTAACCACTGCGTCACCAGGGGAGTCCCCACAGACAAATTTTAAATACAAAACTATTCAAGGGGCTTCCCTGGTGGCGCAGTGGTTGAGAATCTGCCTGCTAATGCAGGGGACACGGGTTCGAGCCCTGGTCTGGGAAGATCCCACATGCCGCGGAGCAACTAGGCTCGGGAGCCACAACTACTGAGACTGCGCGTCTGGAGCCTGTACTCCGCAACAAGAGAGGCTGCGGAAGTGAGAGGCCTGCGCACCGTGATGAAGAGTGGCCCCCGCTTGCCACAACTAGAGACAGCCTTCGCACAGAAACGAAGACCCAACACAGCCAAAAATAAAATGAATTAATCAATTAAAAAAAAAACAAAAAAAGGTGTCTCTCAAATTTAACTTCCAGAATATATTCAGGAAAAACGCATATGCCCTTTTTGACCCACTAAAGAAGCGGGCAATGCAAATCAACACTACAAAGAGGTATCGCTCCGAATCAGAAAAAAGGACCATCCTCACAAAGGGTAAAAACCAGATATGCAGGACAGGGAGAGGAGAAAAGGGAGCCTTGTTATGCTGAAGGGGGGAATGTAAATTGCCAACGGCCACCCTGGAGAAGTGTACTGTGTTTCCTAAAACATCTAAACCACAGAGCTACAAAGCATAGGGTGCTTCCACTCATGGGCCTGTATCTTGGAAAAACCAAAAATCCACAGGATGCAGGCGCCCCGTTTAATGCTGCTATCTTTACAACAGCCTCGACTTGGGTACAACTTAAAAGTCCTTGGAAGGAAACAATGGTGAAAGAAAACTTGGTACTTAAGCACAACGGAATATTACTCAGCCCTGAAATCCATGAAATGAGGCCAGTTGCAGCAACTCAGGGGGACTTATGCACGGTCACTGAGAGGGATATAAGTTAGACAGCAAAAGAAACTTATCATGAGATATCACTTATAAAGGGAATCTAAAGATCGCCAAACATGAACTGAATTACAAACAGAACACCATCACACGTTTACAAAACACACTTATGGCTGCTTAAGCGGAAAAGTGTGGTGCGGTGATGCATAAACCAGGAGGTTGTAATTGGCACAGATACCGTTCCATACACCAATAATGTAATCGCCAAGACATACTCATTGCTCAAGGAACTGGACTCAGCACACCCTATTCACAGAAAAAACATATATCTGACTACTAGAAACTAGAAAAGAATTTATTGATGTCTCTCTGTAAGTGACTCAAGTGGATGTACAGCACCAAGAAACACAACATTGCAAATCAGCTACACCCCATTATAAAAATTAATTATAAAAAAAAAAAAAAACGACAGTGAGAGAGAGAGGAATTCTTACAAAATATGATCAGGGGCTGTGATGCAACTGGACTGACCACATCTACACTCACAGCTGAATGGGACGTAAGGCTGGACACCCTAACCCTAACCCAAACCCTAACCCTAACCCTACCTTAACCCTAACCCTAACCCAACAGTAACCCTAACCCTACCTTAACCCTAACCCAACACTAACCCTAACCCTAAACCTAAACCTTAACACTAACCCCTAACCCTAACCCAACCCTAAGCCTAACCCTAACCCCTAGCCCTAGCCCTAACCCTGACCCTAACCCCTAACCCTTAACCCCTAACCCCTAACCCTAACCAAGTTCACAAGTAAACTTCTCGCCCACCTGGAGAGAGTGATTTAATTTTAAAGAGTAAAGACACAATCAGCTCAGTAATTGGCCACGGGGGCTTGAGGGGCCAAGGCTAACCTGAGCTGGAGGAACGTGGGTGCCTGCCTGGACGCTCAGAGGCCAAGGGCTGCTCTGAGACCTGCTTGGACACCCGTGCAGATGGAACAAAGGATGCCTCCAGTCCCAAGAGGGCCCCACCAGCCCTCAAGAACGCAACACCAGACTTCCCTGGTGGCGCAGTGGTTAAGAATCCACCTGCCAATGCAGGGGACACGGGTTTGAGCCCTGGCCCGGGAAGATCCCACATGCTGTGGAGCAACTAAGCCCGTGCGCCACAACTACTGAGCCTGCGCTCTAGAACCCGCGAGC
This sequence comes from Balaenoptera borealis, assembly GCF_965194805.1. Taxonomy (NCBI): domain Eukaryota; kingdom Metazoa; phylum Chordata; class Mammalia; order Artiodactyla; family Balaenopteridae; genus Balaenoptera; species Balaenoptera borealis. Next base: position 199,960 of record NC_138867.1, read on the forward strand.
CACAACTGCTGAAGCCCACGCGCTTACAGCCTGTGCTCTGCAACAAGAGAAGCCACTGCAACGAGAAGCCCCCACTCGCCGCAACTAGAGAAAGCCTCCGTGCAGCAATGAAGACCCAACACAGCCAAAAATAAATTAATTAATTAATTTTTTTGTTTTTTTAAAAAGGCAGCACCTGGGGGCTGGCAGACTGATGCACCGAGTCTTACATCACGTCTACTTAGTATCCTGCATGTCAGGGCCATGCTGGACCTGGGGCTGCCCAGACAGAGTGGGGCCTGCATCACCCTTCCCAGGAGGGAGGGTGGTGGGAAACCCTGCATGACCTCTGAGGCCCTAAGAACCCTTAACTAAGGCTGAGCTCAATTTGAAACAGTGGGTGACCAGAGCAGACATTTCATTCATCTATCAATCAGAATCCAGCACTGGAGGAGCAGAAAACAATGGCCTCGCTCAACCTTGACGCTAATCCTGACATGGACCCTAACCCTGAACTCTGATCCTGACCCTAAGCCCTGACCTAACCTTAGCCTAACCCGTACCCTAACCCTGTACCTTACCCTAACCCATGCTCTACCCGCATCCTACCTGTACCCCAACTCTCACCCATACCCTAACACCCACTCTAACACAGAACCCTAACACCCTGAGACCAAAACCATAAACCTTAACCAATAAGCAAAACCATAACCATAACCAAACCATAAAATATATTCATTAACCATACCCATAAATAACTCATTAACCATAAAACTTAAACCATAACAGCAACCATAAACCATACACAGCCCCAACCCTCACACCAGCCCCAGCCCTAATGCTAACCCTCCAAACCACTTACACCAAGCCAAGTCTAGTCAGATTACACAAATACATCTTGGAAAAGAAAACTGGGCAATTCTCTGGTGGCCCAGTGGTTAGGACTCTGTGCTTTCAGTGCCAAGGGCTCGGGTTCGATCCCTGACTGGGGAACTAAGATCCCACAAGCCATGGGATGTGGCCAAAATAAATAAATAAATAAAATGAAATAAAACCACTATTTTAAAAAAGATTTTAAAAATACAGAAAAAAAAAAGAAAACTACCCCAGTATAACTTATAAATATGAATGTAAAAATCGATCACAAAATAATAGCAACATGAAACCAACAGAACTTTAAATGGATAATGCCATAAGCAAGTATCTCTACACCAGAAATTTCAGGTTGCTCAACATATTAAAAGTAAGCAATGTATTAAACCACAAAAATGGTGTGAAGTAAAAACCCATAATCACGTCAATTAATGCAAAAAATCTACAATGAAAATCCAGTGTTATTTCATGGTAAACACTCAAGAAAGCAGGAATAAAAGGAAATCTGTTCAATATGGAAAAGAGTAGTACAAAAAGCCACAGCAAACACCATGCTCAATGTTAAAGACTGAACGATTTACTCCTGAAATCAGGAACAAGGCCAGGAAGCTGGCCTTCGTCACCGTTACTCAATAGCGTACTGGAAGTTCTACCCAGAATCTTGAGGAAGGAAATAAAAGGCATCCGTGGGTGAATGGAAAAATTAAAACTGTGTCTCTTCACAGAACATAGGTCACATCATCTTATATATAAAACTACCTATAATCAGCAAAGAAATTATTTGAGCTAATCAACTAATTAAGCAAAGTTATAGAACAAAGTATCAATTCATGAAAATCTATCTTATATGCATACGCTGGCAAAAAATAATCTGAAAAAGAATTTATGAAAACAATTCCATTTTTAATAATGTCAACATCAATATTTAGGAGTATATTTAATCAAGGTACAAGACTTGTTTTTATGTCTGTGAAGTGGTATGTTTGAAATTACTGGAAAGTCAATTACTTTTCAATACATCATGTATGTCAATAGCATGCCAGAAAAGCAGAGAAAACATCAAACTTCCATATAGAAGCCAAGCCTTACCCAGATCCAGTTCACCCAAAGTCCACATGTCATTTAGAGGCACTGTGGGAAGGTTATATTAGGAGCCGCTGTCCTCCGTGTTGTGGACGACCTGGATATGGTAGAAACAGTGGGATTTTTGAATTCCAATTTTCCACTTCATTCCACAAAAAAACTATTAGAACTAATAAATTAATTCAGTAAAGTTGCAAAATCAATACACAGAAATCAGCTGCATTTCTAAACACTAATAATGAACCATCAGAAAGAGAAAGAAAGCAGCCCTATTTACAAATGCATCAAAAAGAACAAAATACCCACTGGGAATAAAGCCAACCAAGGAGGTGAAAGACCTGCACACTGAAAACTTTAAGACATTGATGAAGACATTGAAAAGCACACCAGTAAATGGAAAGATATCCTGTTCTCATGGAATGGAACAATTAATATTGTTAAAATATCCATTCTACCCAAAGCAATGGACACAGTGAATGCAATCCCTCCCAAAATTCCATGGTATTTTCCCCCCAAATAGAGCAAATCCTCCTAATAGCTGTGGGGAACCACAAAGGACCCCAAATAGCCAAAGAAACCCTGAAAAAAGAGAACGGGCTGGGGGCATCTCCCTCCCTGACGTCACACTCTGCTGAGAAGCCACAGTCACCAAAACAGTGCGGAACTGGCTCAAAACGGGCACAGGGACCAGAGGAACAGGACAGAGAGCCCAGAATTCAACCCACACGGACGGGGTCGGTGAATTTATGACACAGGGACCAAGGACACACCAAGGAGCACGACACTCCCCACGATAAATGGTGCTGGGAAAACTGGACGCCCCATAGCTCACGCTGGCTACCCTGCACACAAACCTGACCAAACACCCAGCTTTCCACGCCAAGCCCTCCCTCGCTCACACGAAGACGGACCCCCTCAACTGTCAGCCGCCCACAGGAAGCTTCTCCCCACTTTTCCTCACCGTCTCTTCACCTTTTCCTCAGGCATCACCTGGGTCCTCAGGAAACCTAGTTCCCTAGGCAGCGTGGACGCAGCTCCACTTGGTCCCGAAGCCGAAACCCCAGCGAGTCCTAAGGAGACGGAGACCGAGCTCCTCTCAGCAGAGACGCTGAGCCGGGCGTCCTACCCGAAGGCCCCCGCCCCCGCGCCTGAGGAGGCTCAACTCCTCTCAGCTGTGCTCCGAATCGAGTTCGCAGGGAAGGAGCATGCGCTGTGGGTCAGAGAGGCGAACTCGGCGCCACCCTGTGGTCAGTGCAGGAAGTGCAGGCCGCGCCTCCCTCACAGGTCACTGGAGGCAGCGCGCCCTACAGACAGGACTGCTGAATCCATTAAACTGGAAATTCAAACTAAAATGGAGTCTCTATCCCAAAAGTTTTCTAAAATTAGTTAAGGAACAATCAGTTGGAAACCATTTGGAATCAAGTGAATGTAGATGCAAACTTTACAACTTATACCAAATTCACTCAAAGTTATTCAGAGGCAAATTTTATTTTAGTTTATAATTTATTTTTGGCTGCGTTGGGTCTTCGTTGCTGCATGTGGGCTTTCTCTAGTTGCGTCGAGCGGGGCTACTCTCCGTTGCGGTGCACGGGCTTCTCATTGCGGTGGCTTCTCTTGTTGGGGAGCACGGGCTCTAGGCGCGCAGGCTTCAGTAGTTGTGCCGCGCAGGCTTAGTTGCTCTGCAGCATGTGAGATCTCCCCGGACCAGGGCTCGAGCCCGTGTCCCCTGCACTGGCAGGCGGACTCTTAACCACTGCGTCACCAGGGGAGTCCCCACAGACAAATTTTAAATACAAAACTATTCAAGGGGCTTCCCTGGTGGCGCAGTGGTTGAGAATCTGCCTGCTAATGCAGGGGACACGGGTTCGAGCCCTGGTCCGGGAAGATCCCACATGCCGCGGAGCAACTAGGCCCGGGAGCCACAACTACTGAGCCTGCACGTCTGGAGCCTGTGCTCCGCAACAAGAGAGGCCGCAGAAGTGAGAGGCCTGCGCACCGCGATGAAGAGTGGCCCCCACTTGCCACAACTAGAGACAGCCTTCGCACAGAAACGAAGACCCAACACAGCCACAAATAAAATGAATTAATTAATCAATTAAAAAAAAAAAAAAGGTGTCTCTCAAATTTAACTTCCAGAATATATTCAGGAAAAACGCATATGCCCTTTTTGACCCACTAAAGAAGCGGGCAATGCAAAGCAACACTACAAAGAGGTATCGTTCCGAATCAGAAAAAAGGACCATCCTCACAAAGGGTAAAAACCAGATATGCAGGACAGGGAGAGGAGAAAAGGGAGCCTTGTTACGCTGAAGGGGGGAATGTAAATTGCCAACGGCCACCCTGGAGAAGTGTACTGTGTTTCCTAAAACATCTAAACCACAGAGCTACAAAGCATAGGGTGCTTCCACTCATGGGCCTATATCTTGGAAAAACCAAAAATCCACAGGATGCAGGCGCCCCGTTTACTGCTGCTATCTTTACAACAGCCTCGACTTGGGTACAACTTAAAAGTCCTTGGAAGGAAACAATGGTGAAAGAAAACTTGGTACTTAAGCACAACAGAATATTACTCAGCCCAGAAATCCATGAAATGAGGCCAGTTGCAGCAACTCAGGGGGACTTATGCACGGTCACTGAGAGTGAAATAAGTTAGACAGCAAAAGAAACTTATCATGAGATATCACTTATAAAGGGAATCTAAAGATCGCCAAACATGAACTGAATTACAAACAGAACACCATCACACGTTTACAAAACACACTTATGGCTGCTTAAGCGGAAAAGTGTGGTGCGGTGATGCATAAACCAGGAGGTTGTAATTGGCACAGATACCGTTCCATACACCAATAATGTAATCGCCAAGACATACTCATTGCTCAAGGAACTGGACTCAGCACACTCTATTCACAGAAAAAACATATATCTGACTACTAGAAACTAGAAAAGAATTTATTGATGTCTCTCTGTAAGTGACTCAAGTGGATGTACAGCGCCAAGAAACACAACATTGCAAATCAGCTACACCGCATTATAAAAATTAATTATAAAAAAAAAAAAAAAACGACAGTGAGAGAGAGAGGAATTCTTACAAAATATGATCAGGGGCTGTGATGCAACTGGACTGACCACATCTACACTCACAGCTGAATGGGACGTAAGGCTGGACACCCTAACCCTAACCCAAACCCTAACCCTAACCCTACCTTAACCCTAACCCTAACCCAACAGTAACCCTAACCCTACCTTAACCCTAACCCTAACCCAACACTAACCCTAACCCTAAACCTAAACCCTAACCCTAACCCCTAACCCTAACCCAACCCTAAGCCTAACCCTAACCCCTAGCCCTAGCCCTAACCCTGACCCTAACCTCTAACCCTTAACCCCTAACCCTAACCAAGTTCACAAGTAAACTTCTCGCCCACCTGGAGAGAGTGATTTAATTTTAAAGAGTAAAGACACAATCAGCTCAGTAATTGGCCACGGGGGCTTGAGGGGCCAAGGCTAACCTGAGCTGGAGGAACGTGGGTGCCTGCCTGGACGCTCAGAGGCCAAGGGCTGCTCTGAGACCTGCTTGGACACCCGTGCAGATGGAACAAAGGATGCCTCCAGTCCCAAGAGGGCCCCACCAGCCCTCAAGAATGCAACACCAGACTTCCCTGGTGGCGCAGTGGTTAAGAATCCACCTGCCAATGCAGGGGACACGGGTTTGAGCCCTGGCCCGGGAAGATCCCACATGCTGTGGAGCAACTAAGCCCGTGCGCCACAACTACTGAGCCTGCGCTCTAGAACCCGCGAGCCACAACTGCTGAAGCCCACGCGCTTACAGCCTGTGCTCTGCAACAAGAGAAGCCACTGCAACGAGAAGCCCCCACTCGCCGCAACTAGAGAAAGCCTCCGTGCAGCAATGAAGACCCAACACAGCCAAAAATAAATTAATTAATTAATTTTTTTGTTTTTTTAAAAAGGCAGCACCTGGGGGCTGGCAGACTGATGCACCAAGTCTTACATCACGTCTACTTAGTATCCTGCATGTCAGGGCCATGCTGGACCTGGGGCTGCCCAGACAGAGTGGGGCCTGCATCACCCTTCCCAGGAGGGAGGGTGGTGGGAAACCCTGCATGACCTCTGAGGCCCTAAGAACCCTTAACTAAGGCTGAGCTCAATTTGAAACAGTGGGTGACCAGAGCAGACATTTCATTCATCTATCAATCAGAATCCAGCACTGGAGGAGCAGAAAACAATGGCCTCGCTCAACCTTGACGCTAATCCTGACATGGACCCTAACCCTGAACTCTGATCCTGACCCTAAGCCCTGACCTAACCTTAGCCTAACCCGTACCCTAACCCTGTACCTTACCCTAACCCATGCTCTACCCGCATCCTACCTGTACCCCAACTCTCACCCATACCCTAACACCCACTCTAACACAGAACCCTAACACCCTGAGACCAAAACCATAAACCTTAACCAATAAGCAAAACCATAACCATAACCAAACCATAAAATATATTCATTAACCATACCCATAAATAACTCATTAACCATAAAACTTAAACCATAACAGCAACCATAAACCATACACAGCCCCAACCCTCACACCAGCCCCAGCCCTAATGCTAACCCTCCAAACCACTTACACCAAGCCAAGTCTAGTCAGATTACACAAATACATCTTGGAAAAGAAAACTGGGGAATTCTCTGGTGGCCCAGTGGTTAGGACTCTGTGCTTTCAGTGCCAAAGGCTCGGGTTCGATCCCTGACTGGGGAACTAAGACCCCACAAGCCATGGGATGTGGCCAAAATAAATAAATAAATAAAATGAAATAAAACCACTATTTTAAAAAAGATTTTAAAAATACAGAAAAAAAAAGAAAACTACCCCAGTATAACTTATAAATATGAATGTAAAAATCGATCACAAAATACTAGCAACATGAAACCAACAGAACTTTAAATGGATAATGCCATAAGCAAGTATCTCTACACCAGAAATTTCAGGTTGCTCAACATATTAAAAGTAAGCAATGTATTAAACCACAAAAATGGTGTGAAGTAAAAACCCATAATCACGTCAATTAATGCAAAAAATCTACAATGAAAATCCAGTGTTATTTCATGATAAACACTCAAGAAAGCAGGAATAAAAGGAAATCTGTTCAATATGGAAAAGAGTAGTACAAAAAGCCACAGCAAACACCATGCTCAATGTTAAAGACTGAACGATTTACTCCTGAAATCAGGAACAAGGCCAGGAAGCTGGCCTTCGTCACCGTTACTCAATAGCGTACTGGAAGTTCTACCCAGAATCTTGAGGAAGGAAATAAAAGGCATCCGTGGGTGAATGGAAAAATTAAAACTGTGTCTCTTCACAGAACATAGGTCACATCATCTTATATATAAAACTACCTATAATCAGCAAAGAAATTATTTGAGCTAATCAACTAATTAAGCAAAGTTATAGAACAAAGTATCAATTCATGAAAATCTATCTTATATGCATACGCTGGCAAAAAATAATCTGAAAAAGAATTTATGAAAACAATTCCATTTTTAATAATGTCAACATCAATATTTAGGAGTATATTTAATCAAGGTACAAGACTTGTTTTTATGTCTGTGAAGTGGTATGTTTGAAATTACTGGAAAGTCAATTACTTTTCAAAACATCATGTATGTCAATAGCATGCCAGAAAAGCAGAGAAAACATCAAACTTCCATATAGAAGCCAAGCCTTACCCAGATCCAGTTCACCCAAAGTCCACATGTCATTTAGAGGCACTGTGGGAAGGTTATATTAGGAGCCGCTGTCCTCCGTGTTGTGGACGACCTGGATATGGTAGAAACAGTGGGATTTTTGAATTCCAATTTTCCACTTCATTCCACAAAAAAACTATTAGAACTAATAAATTAATTCAGTAAAGTTGCAAAATCAATACACAGAAATCAGCTGCATTTCTAAACACTAATAATGAACCATCAGAAAGAGAAAGAAAGCAGCCCTATTTACAAATGCATCAAAAAGAACAAAATACCCACTGGGAATAAAGCCAACCAAGGAGGTGAAAGACCTGCACACTGAAAACTTTAAGACATTGATGAAGACATTGAAAAGCACACCAATAAATGGAAAGATATCCTGTTCTCATGGAATGGAACAATTAATATTGTTAAAATATCCATTCTACCCAAAGCAATGGACACAGTGAATGCAATCCCTCCCAAAATTCCATGGTATTTTCCCCCCAAATAGAGCAAATCCTCCTAATAGCTGTGGGGAACCACAAAGGACCCCAAATAGCCAAAGAAACCCTGAAAAAAGAGAACGGGCTGGGGGCATCTCCCTCCCTGACGTCACACTCTGCTGAGAAGCCACAGTCACCAAAACAGTGCGGAACTGGCTCAAAACGGGCACAGGGACCAGAGGAACAGGACAGAGAGCCCAGAATTCAACCCACACGGACGGGGTCGGTGAATTTATGACACAGGGACCAAGGACACACCAAGGAGCACGACACTCCCCACGATAAATGGTGCTGGGAAAACTGGACGCCCCATAGCTCACGCTGGCTACCCTGCACACAAACCTGACCAAACACCCAGCTTTCCACGCCAAGCCCTCCCTCGCTCACACGAAGACGGACCCCCTCAACTGTCAGCCGCCCACAGGAAGCTTCTCCCCACTTTTCCTCACCGTCTCTTCACCTTTTCCTCAGGCATCACCTGGGTCCTCAGGAAACCTAGTTCCCTAGGCAGCGTGGACGCAGCTCCACTTGGTCCCAAAGCCGAAACCCCAGTGAGTCCTAAGGAGACGGAGACCGAGCTCCTCTCAGCAGAGACGCTGAGCCGGGCGTCCTACCCGAAGGCCCCCGCCCCCGCGCCTGAGGAGGCTCAACTCCTCTCAGCTGTGCTCCGAATCGAGTTCGCAGGGAAGGAGCATGCGCTGTGGGTCAGAGAGGCGAACTCGGCGCCACCCTGTGGTCAGTGCAGGAAGTGCAGGCCGCGCCTCCCTCACAGGTCACTGGAGGCAGCGCGCCCTACAGACAGGACTGCTGAATCCATTAAACTGGAAATTCAAACTAAAATGGAGTCTCTATCCCAAAAGTTTTCTAAAATTAGTTAAGGAACAATCAGTTGGAAACCATTTGGAATCAAGTGAATGTAGATGCAAACTTTACAACTTATACCAAATTCACTCAAAGTTATTCAGAGGCAAATTTTATTTTAGTTTATAATTTATTTTTGGCTGCGTTGGGTCTTCGTTGCTGCATGTGGGCTTTCTCTAGTTGCGTCGAGCGGGGCTACTCTCCGTTGCGGTGCACGGGCTTCTCATTGCGGTGGCTTCTCTTGTTGGGGAGCACGGGCTCTAGGCGCGCAGGCTTCAGTAGTTGTGCCGCGCAGGCTTAGTTGCTCTGCGGCATGTGAGATCTCCCCGGACCAGGGCTCGAGCCCGTGTCCCCTGCACTGGCAGGCGGACTCTTAACCACTGCGTCACCAGGGGAGTCCCCACAGACAAATTTTAAATACAAAACTATTCAAGGGGCTTCCCTGGTGGCGCAGTGGTTGAGAATCTGCCTGCTAATGCAGGGGACACGGGTTCGAGCCCTGGTCCGGGAAGATCCCACATGCCGCGGAGCAACTAGGCCCGGGAGCCACAACTACTGAGCCTGCACGTCTGGAGCCTGTGCTCCGCAACAAGAGAGGCCGCGGAAGTGAGAGGCCTGCGCACCGCGGTGAAGAGTGGCCCCCGCTTGCCACAACTAGAGACAGCCTTCGCACAGAAACGAAGACCCAACACAGCCAAAAATAAAATGAATTAATTAATCAATTAAAAAAAAACAAAAAAAGGTGTCTCTCAAATTTAACTTCCAGAATATATTCAGGAAAAACGCATATGCCCTTTTTGACCCACTAAAGAAGCGGGCAATGCAAATCAACACTACAAAGAGGTATCGTTCCAAATCAGAAAAAAGGACCATCCTCACAAAGGGTAAAAACCAGATATGCAGGACAGGGAGAGGAGAAAAGGGAGCCTTGTTACGCTGAAGGGGGGAATGTAAATTGCCAACGGCCACCCTGGAGAAGTGTACTGTGTTTCCTAAAACATCTAAACCACAGAGCTACAAAGCATAGGGTGCTTCCACTCATGGGCCTATATCTTGGAAAAACCAAAAATCCACAGGATGCAGGCGCCCCGTTTACTGCTGCTATCTTTACAACAGCCTCGACTTGGGTACAACTTAAAAGTCCTTGGAAGGAAACAATGGTGAAAGAAAACTTGGTACTTAAGCACAACAGAATATTACTCAGCCCAGAAATCCATGAAATGAGGCCAGTTGCAGCAACTCAGGGGGACTTATGCACGGTCACTGAGAGTGAAATAAGTTAGACAGCAAAAGAAACTTATCATGAGATATCACTTATAAAGGGAATCTAAAGATCGCCAAACATGAACTGAATTACAAACAGAACACCATCACACGTTTACAAAACACACTTATGGCTGCTTAAGCGGAAAAGTGTGGTGCGGTGATGCATAAACCAGGAGGTTGTAATTGGCACAGATACCGTTCCATACACCAATAATGTAATCGCCAAGACATACTCATTGCTCAAGGAACTGGACTCAGCACACTCTATTCACAGAAAAAACATATATCTGACTACTAGAAACTAGAAAAGAATTTATTGATGTCTCTCTGTAAGTGACTCAAGTGGATGTACAGCGCCAAGAAACACAACACTGCAAATCAGCTACACCCCATTATAAAAATTAATTATAAAAAAAAAAAAAACGACAGTGAGAGAGAGAGGAATTCTTACAAAATATGATCAGGGGCTGTGATGCAACTGGACTGACCACATCTACACTCACAGCTGAATGGGACGTAAGGCTGGACACCCTAACCCTAACCCAAACCCTAACCCTAACCCTACCTTAACCCTAACCCTAACCCAACAGTAACCCTAACCCTACCTTAACCCTAACCCTAACCCAACACTAACCCTAACCCTAAACCTAAACCCTAACCCTAACCCCTAACCCTAACCCAACCCTAAGCCTAACCCTAACCCCTAGCCCTAGCCCTGACCCTGACCCTAACCCCTAACCCTTAACCCCTAACCCCTAACCCTAACCAAGTTCACAAGTAAACTTCTCGCCCACCTGGAGAGAGTGATTTAATTTTAAAGAGTAAAGACACAATCAGCTCAGTAATTGGCCACGGGGGCTTGAGGGGCCAAGGCTAACCTGAGCTGGAGGAACGTGGGTGCCTGCCTGGACGCTCAGAGGCCAAGGGCTGCTCTGAGACCTGCTTGGACACCCGTGCAGATGGAACAAAGGATGCCTCCAGTCCCAAGAGGGCCCCACCAGCCCTCAAGAACGCAACACCAGACTTCCCTGGTGGCGCAGTGGTTAAGAATCCACCTGCCAATGCAGGGGACACGGGTTTGAGCCCTGGCCCGGGAAGATCCCACATGCTGTGGAGCAACTAAGCCCGTGCGCCACAACTACTGAGCCTGCGCTCTAGAACCCGCGAGCCACAACTGCTGAAGCCCACGCGCTTACAGCCTGTGCTCTGCAACAAGAGAAGCCACTGCAACGAGAAGCCCCCACTCGCCGCAACTAGAGAAAGCCTCCGTGCAGCAATGAAGACCCAACACAGCCAAAAATAAATTAATTAATTAATTTTTTTGTTTTTTTAAAAAGGCAGCACCTGGGGGCTGGCAGACTGATGCACCGAGTCTTACATCACGTCTACTTAGTATCCTGCATGTCAGGGCCATGCTGGACCTGGGGCTGCCCAGACAGAGTGGGGCCTGCATCACCCTTCCCAGGAGGGAGGGTGGTGGGAAACCCTGCATGACCTCTGAGGCCCTAAGAACCCTTAACTAAGGCTGAGCTCAATTTGAAACAGTGGGTGACCAGAGCAGACATTTCATTCATCTATCAATCAGAATCCAGCACTGGAGGAGCAGAAAACAATGGCCTCGCTCAACCTTGACGCTAATCCTGACATGGACCCTAACCCTGAACTCTGATCCTGACCCTAAGCCCTGACCTAACCTTAGCCTAACCCGTACCCTAACCCTGTACCTTACCCTAACCCATGCTCTACCCGCATCCTACCTGTACCCCAACTCTCACCCATACCCTAACACCCACTCTAACACAGAACCCTAACACCCTGAGACCAAAACCATAAACCTTAACCAATAAGCAAAACCATAACCATAACCAAACCATAAAATATATTCATTAACCATACCCATAAATAACTCATTAACCATAAAACTTAAACCGTAACAGCAACCATAAACCATACACAGCCCCAACCCTCACACCAGCCCCAGCCCTAATGCTAACCCTCCAAACCACTTACACCAAGCCAAGTCTAGTCAGATTACACAAATACATCTTGGAAAAGAAAACTGGGCAATTCTCTGGTGGCCCAGTGGTTAGGACTCTGTGCTTTCAGTGCCAAGGGCTCGGGTTCGATCCCTGACTGGGGAACTAAGATCCCACAAGCCATGGGATGTGGCCAAAATAAATAAATAAATAAAATGAAATAAAACCACTATTTTAAAAAAGATTTTAAAAATACAGAAAAAAAAAAGAAAACTACCCCAGTATAACTTATAAATATGAATGTAAAAATCGATCACAAAATACTAGCAACATGAAACCAACAGAGCTTTAAATGGATAATGCCATAAGCAAGTATCTCTACACCAGAAATTTCAGGTTGCTCAACATATTAAAAGTAAGCAATGTATTAAACCACAAAAATGGTGTGAAGTAAAAACCCATAATCACGTCAATTAATGCAAAAAATCTACAATGAAAATCCAGTGTTATTTCATGGTAAACACTCAAGAAAGCAGGAATAAAAGGAAATCTGTTCAATATGGAAAAGAGTAGTACAAAAAGCCACAGCAAACACCATGCTCAATGTTAAAGACTGAACGATTTACTCCTGAAATCAGGAACAAGGCCAGGAAGCTGGCCTTCGTCACCGTTACTCAATAGCGTACTGGAAGTTCTACCCAGAATCTTGAGGAAGGAAATAAAAGGCATCCGTGGGTGAATGGAAAAATTAAAACTGTGTCTCTTCACAGAACATAGGTCACATCATCTTATATATAAAACTACCTATAATCAGCAAAGAAATTATTTGAGCTAATCAACTAATTAAGCAAACTTATAGAACAAAGTATCAATTCATGAAAATCTATCTTATATGCATACGCTGGCAAAAAATAATCTGAAAAAGAATTTATGAAAACAATTCCATTTTTAATAATGTCAACATCAATATTTAGGAGTATATTTAATCAAGGTACAAGACTTGTTTTTATGTCTGTGAAGTGGTATGTTTGAAATTACTGGAAAGTCAATTACTTTTCAAAACATCATGTATGTCAATAGCATGCCAGAAAAGCAGAGAAAACATCAAACTTCCATATAGAAGCCAAGCCTTACCCAGATCCAGTTCACCCAAAGTCCACATGTCATTTAGAGGCACTGTGGGAAGGTTATATTAGGAGCCGCTGTCCTCCGTGTTGTGGACGACCTGGATATGGTAGAAACAGTGGGATTTTTGAATTCCAATTTTCCACTTCATTCCACAAAAAAACTATTAGAACTAATAAATTAATTCAGTAAAGTTGCAAAATCAATACACAGAAATCAGCTGCATTTCTAAACACTAATAATGAACCATCAGAAAGAGAAAGAAAGCAGCCCTATTTACAAATGCATCAAAAAGAACAAAATACCCACTGGGAATAAAGCCAACCAAGGAGGTGAAAGACCTGCACACTGAAAACTTTAAGACATTGATGAAGACATTGAAAAGCACGCCAGTAAATGGAAAGATATCCTGTTCTCATGGAATGGAACAATTAATATTGTTAAAATATCCATTCTACCCAAAGCAATGGACACAGTGAATGCAATCCCTCCCAAAATTCCATGGTATTTTCCCCCCAAATAGAGCAAATCCTCCTAATAGCTGTGGGGAACCACAAAGGACCCCAAATAGCCAAAGAAACCCTGAAAAAAGAGAACGGGCTGGGGGCATCTCCCTCCCTGACGTCACACTCTGCTGAGAAGCCACAGTCACCAAAACAGTGCGGAACTGGCTCAAAACGGGCACAGGGACCAGAGGAACAGGACAGAGAGCCCAGAATTCAACCCACACGGACGGGGTCGGTGAATTTATGACACAGGGACCAAGGACACACCAAGGAGCACGACACTCCCCACGATAAATGGTGCTGGGAAAACTGGACGCCCCATAGCTCACGCTGGCTACCCTGCACACAAACCTGACCAAACACCCAGCTTTCCACGCCAAGCCCTCCCTCGCTCACACGAAGACGGACCCCCTCAACTGTCAGCCGCCCACAGGAAGCTTCTCCCCACTTTTCCTCACCGTCTCTTCACCTTTTCCTCAGGCATCACCTGGGTCCTCAGGAAACCTAGTTCCCTAGGCAGCGTGGACGCAGCTCCACTTGGTCCCAAAGCCGAAACCCCAGTGAGTCCTAAGGAGACGGAGACCGAGCTCCTCTCAGCAGAGACGCTGAGCCGGGCGTCCTACCCGAAGGCCCCCGCCCCCGCGCCTGAGGAGGCTCAACTCCTCTCAGCTGTGCTCCGAATCGAGTTCGCAGGGAAGGAGCATGCGCTGTGGGTCAGAGAGGCGAACTCGGCGCCACCCTGTGGTCAGTGCAGGAAGTGCAGGCCGCGCCTCCCTCACAGGTCACTGGAGGCAGCGCGCCCTACAGACAGGACTGCTGAATCCATTAAACTGGAAATTCAAACTAAAATGGAGTCTCTATCCCAAAAGTTTTCTAAAATTAGTTAAGGAACAATCAGTTGGAAACCATTTGGAATCAAGTGAATGTAGATGCAAACTTTACAACTTATACCAAATTCACTCAAAGTTATTCAGAGGCAAATTTTATTTTAGTTTATAATTTATTTTTGGCTGCGTTGGGTCTTCGTTGCTGCATGTGGGCTTTCTCTAGTTGCGTCGAGCGGGGCTACTCTCCGTTGCGGTGCACGGGCTTCTCATTGCGGTGGCTTCTCTTGTTGGGGAGCACGGGCTCTAGGCGCGCAGGCTTCAGTAGTTGTGCCGCGCAGGCTTAGTTGCTCTGCGGCATGTGAGATCTCCCCGGACCAGGGCTCGAGCCCGTGTCCCCTGCACTGGCAGGCGGACTCTTAACCACTGCGTCACCAGGGGAGTCCCCACAGACAAATTTTAAATACAAAACTATTCAAGGGGCTTCCCTGGTGGCGCAGTGGTTGAGAATCTGCCTGCTAATGCAGGGGACACGGGTTCGAGCCCTGGTCCGGGAAGATCCCACATGCCGCGGAGCAACTAGGCCCGGGAGCCACAACTACTGAGCCTGCACGTCTGGAGCCTGTGCTCCGCAACAAGAGAGGCCGCGGAAGTGAGAGGCCTGCGCACCGCGGTGAAGAGTGGCCCCCGCTTGCCACAACTAGAGACAGCCTTCGCACAGAAACGAAGACCCAACACAGCCAAAAATAAAATGAATTAATTAATCAATTAAAAAAAAACAAAAAAAGGTGTCTCTCAAATTTAACTTCCAGAATATATTCAGGAAAAACGCATATGCCCTTTTTGACCCACTAAAGAAGCGGGCAATGCAAATCAACACTACAAAGAGGTATCGTTCCAAATCAGAAAAAAGGACCATCCTCACAAAGGGTAAAAACCAGATATGCAGGACAGGGAGAGGAGAAAAGGGAGCCTTGTTACGCTGAAGGGGGGAATGTAAATTGCCAACGGCCACCCTGGAGAAGTGTACTGTGTTTCCTAAAACATCTAAACCACAGAGCTACAAAGCATAGGGTGCTTCCACTCATGGGCCTATATCTTGGAAAAACCAAAAATCCACAGGATGCAGGCGCCCCGTTTACTGCTGCTATCTTTACAACAGCCTCGACTTGGGTACAACTTAAAAGTCCTTGGAAGGAAACAATGGTGAAAGAAAACTTGGTACTTAAGCACAACAGAATATTACTCAGCCCAGAAATCCATGAAATGAGGCCAGTTGCAGCAACTCAGGGGGACTTATGCACGGTCACTGAGAGTGAAATAAGTTAGACAGCAAAAGAAACTTATCATGAGATATCACTTATAAAGGGAATCTAAAGATCGCCAAACATGAACTGAATTACAAACAGAACACCATCACACGTTTACAAAACACACTTATGGCTGCTTAAGCGGAAAAGTGTGGTGCGGTGATGCATAAACCAGGAGGTTGTAATTGGCACAGATACCGTTCCATACACCAATAATGTAATCGCCAAGACATACTCATTGCTCAAGGAACTGGACTCAGCACACTCTATTCACAGAAAAAACATATATCTGACTACTAGAAACTAGAAAAGAATTTATTGATGTCTCTCTGTAAGTGACTCAAGTGGATGTACAGCGCCAAGAAACACAACACTGCAAATCAGCTACACCCCATTATAAAAATTAATTATAAAAAAAAAAAAAACGACAGTGAGAGAGAGAGGAATTCTTACAAAATATGATCAGGGGCTGTGATGCAACTGGACTGACCACATCTACACTCACAGCTGAATGGGACGTAAGGCTGGACACCCTAACCCTAACCCAAACCCTAACCCTAACCCTACCTTAACCCTAACCCTAACCCAACAGTAACCCTAACCCTACCTTAACCCTAACCCTAACCCAACACTAACCCTAACCCTAAACCTAAACCCTAACCCTAACCCCTAACCCTAACCCAACCCTAAGCCTAACCCTAACCCCTAGCCCTAGCCCTGACCCTGACCCTAACCCCTAACCCTTAACCCCTAACCCCTAACCCTAACCAAGTTCACAAGTAAACTTCTCGCCCACCTGGAGAGAGTGATTTAATTTTAAAGAGTAAAGACACAATCAGCTCAGTAATTGGCCACGGGGGCTTGAGGGGCCAAGGCTAACCTGAGCTGGAGGAACGTGGGTGCCTGCCTGGACGCTCAGAGGCCAAGGGCTGCTCTGAGACCTGCTTGGACACCCGTGCAGATGGAACAAAGGATGCCTCCAGTCCCAAGAGGGCCCCACCAGCCCTCAAGAACGCAACACCAGACTTCCCTGGTGGCGCAGTGGTTAAGAATCCACCTGCCAATGCAGGGGACACGGGTTTGAGCCCTGGCCCGGGAAGATCCCACATGCTGTGGAGCAACTAAGCCCGTGCGCCACAACTACTGAGCCTGCGCTCTAGAACCCGCGAGCCACAACTGCTGAAGCCCACGCGCTTACAGCCTGTGCTCTGCAACAAGAGAAGCCACTGCAACGAGAAGCCCCCACTCGCCGCAACTAGAGAAAGCCTCCGTGCAGCAATGAAGACCCAACACAGCCAAAAATAAATTAATTAATTAATTTTTTTGTTTTTTTAAAAAGGCAGCACCTGGGGGCTGGCAGACTGATGCACCGAGTCTTACATCACGTCTACTTAGTATCCTGCATGTCAGGGCCATGCTGGACCTGGGGCTGCCCAGACAGAGTGGGGCCTGCATCACCCTTCCCAGGAGGGAGGGTGGTGGGAAACCCTGCATGACCTCTGAGGCCCTAAGAACCCTTAACTAAGGCTGAGCTCAATTTGAAACAGTGGGTGACCAGAGCAGACATTTCATTCATCTATCAATCAGAATCCAGCACTGGAGGAGCAGAAAACAATGGCCTCGCTCAACCTTGACGCTAATCCTGACATGGACCCTAACCCTGAACTCTGATCCTGACCCTAAGCCCTGACCTAACCTTAGCCTAACCCGTACCCTAACCCTGTACCTTACCCTAACCCATGCTCTACCCGCATCCTACCTGTACCCCAACTCTCACCCATACCCTAACACCCACTCTAACACAGAACCCTAACACCCTGAGACCAAAACCATAAACCTTAACCAATAAGCAAAACCATAACCATAACCAAACCATAAAATATATTCATTAACCATACCCATAAATAACTCATTAACCATAAAACTTAAACCATAACAGCAACCATAAACCATACACAGCCCCAACCCTCACACCAGCCCCAGCCCTAATGCTAACCCTCCAAACCACTTACACCAAGCCAAGTCTAGTCAGATTACACAAATACATCTTGGAAAAGAAAACTGGGCAATTCTCTGGTGGCCCAGTGGTTAGGACTCTGTGCTTTCAGTGCCAAGGGCTCGGGTTCGATCCCTGACTGGGGAACTAAGATCCCACAAGCCATGGGATGTGGCCAAAATAAATAAATAAATAAAATGAAATAAAACCACTATTTTAAAAAAGATTTTAAAAATACAGAAAAAAAAAAGAAAACTACCCCAGTATAACTTATAAATATGAATGTAAAAATCGATCACAAAATAATAGCAACATGAAACCAACAGAACTTTAAATGGATAATGCCATAAGCAAGTATCTCTACACCAGAAATTTCAGGTTGCTCAACATATTAAAAGTAAGCAATGTATTAAACCACAAAAATGGTGTGAAGTAAAAACCCATAATCACGTCAATTAATGCAAAAAATCTACAATGAAAATCCAGTGTTATTTCATGGTAAACACTCAAGAAAGCAGGAATAAAAGGAAATCTGTTCAATATGGAAAAGAGTAGTACAAAAAGCCACAGCAAACACCATGCTCAATGTTAAAGACTGAACGATTTACTCCTGAAATCAGGAACAAGGCCAGGAAGCTGGCCTTCGTCACCGTTACTCAATAGCGTACTGGAAGTTCTACCCAGAATCTTGAGGAAGGAAATAAAAGGCATCCGTGGGTGAATGGAAAAATTAAAACTGTGTCTCTTCACAGAACATAGGTCACATCATCTTATATATAAAACTACCTATAATCAGCAAAGAAATTATTTGAGCTAATCAACTAATTAAGCAAAGTTATAGAACAAAGTATCAATTCATGAAAATCTATCTTATATGCATACGCTGGCAAAAAATAATCTGAAAAAGAATTTATGAAAACAATTCCATTTTTAATAATGTCAACATCAATATTTAGGAGTATATTTAATCAAGGTACAAGACTTGTTTTTATGTCTGTGAAGTGGTATGTTTGAAATTACTGGAAAGTCAATTACTTTTCAATACATCATGTATGTCAATAGCATGCCAGAAAAGCAGAGAAAACATCAAACTTCCATATAGAAGCCAAGCCTTACCCAGATCCAGTTCACCCAAAGTCCACATGTCATTTAGAGGCACTGTGGGAAGGTTATATTAGGAGCCGCTGTCCTCCGTGTTGTGGACGACCTGGATATGGTAGAAACAGTGGGATTTTTGAATTCCAATTTTCCACTTCATTCCACAAAAAAACTATTAGAACTAATAAATTAATTCAGTAAAGTTGCAAAATCAATACACAGAAATCAGCTGCATTTCTAAACACTAATAATGAACCATCAGAAAGAGAAAGAAAGCAGCCCTATTTACAAATGCATCAAAAAGAACAAAATACCCACTGGGAATAAAGCCAACCAAGGAGGTGAAAGACCTGCACACTGAAAACTTTAAGACATTGATGAAGACATTGAAAAGCACACCAATAAATGGAAAGATATCCTGTTCTCATGGAATGGAACAATTAATATTGTTAAAATATCCATTCTACCCAAAGCAATGGACACAGTGAATGCAATCCCTCCCAAAATTCCATGGTATTTTCCCCCCAAATAGAGCAAATCCTCCTAATAGCTGTGGGGAACCACAAAGGACCCCAAATAGCCAAAGAAACCCTGAAAAAAGAGAACGGGCTGGGGGCATCTCCCTCCCTGACGTCACACTCTGCTGAGAAGCCACAGTCACCAAAACAGTGCGGAACTGGCTCAAAACGGGCACAGGGACCAGAGGAACAGGACAGAGAGCCCAGAATTCAACCCACACGGACGGGGTCGGTGAATTTATGACACAGGGACCAAGGACACACCAAGGAGCACGACACTCCCCACGATAAATGGTGCTGGGAAAACTGGACGCCCCATAGCTCACGCTGGCTACCCTGCACACAAACCTGACCAAACACCCAGCTTTCCACGCCAAGCCCTCCCTCGCTCACACGAAGACGGACCCCCTCAACTGTCAGCCGCCCACAGGAAGCTTCTCCCCACTTTTCCTCACCGTCTCTTCACCTTTTCCTCAGGCATCACCTGGGTCCTCAGGAAACCTAGTTCCCTAGGCAGCGTGGACGCAGCTCCACTTGGTCCCAAAGCCGAAACCCCAGCGAGTCCTAAGGAGACGGAGACCGAGCTCCTCTCAGCAGAGACGCTGAGCCGGGCGTCCTACCCGAAGGCCCCCGCCCCCGCGCCTGAGGAGGCTCAACTCCTCTCAGCTGTGCTCCAAATCGAGTTCGCAGGGAAGGAGCATGCGCTGTGGGTCAGAGAGGCGAACTCGGCGCCACCCTGTGGTCAGTGAAGGAAGTGCAGGCCGCGCCTCCCTCACAGGTCACTGGAGGCAGCGCGCCCTACAGACAGGACTGCTGAATCCATTAAACTGGAAATTCAAACTAAAATGGAGTCTCTATCCCAAAAGTTTTCTAAAATTAGTTAAGGAACAATCAGTTGGAAACCATTTGGAATCAAGTGAATGTAGATGCAAACTTTACAACTTATACCAAATTCACTCAAAGTTATTCAGAGGCAAATTTTATTTTAGTTTATAATTTATTTTTGGCTGCGTTGGGTCTTCGTTGCTGCATGTGGGCTTTCTCTAGTTGCGTCGAGCGGGGCTACTCTCCGTTGCGGTGCACGGGCTTCTCATTGCGGTTGCTTCTCTTGTTGGGGAGCACGGGCTCTAGGCGTGCAGGCTTCAGTAGTTGTGCCGCGCAGGCTTAGTTGCTCTGCAGCATGTGAGATCTCCCTGGACCAGGGCTCGAGCCCGTGTCCCCTGCACTGGCAGGCGGACTCTTAACCACTGCGTCACCAGGGGAGTCCCCACAGACAAATTTTAAATACAAAACTATTCAAGGGGCTTCCCTGGTGGCGCAGTGGTTGAGAATCTGCCTGCTAATGCAGGGGACACGGGTTCGAGCCCTGGTCTGGGAAGATCCCACATGCCGCGGAGCAACTAGGCCCGGGAGCCACAACTACTGAGCCTGCACGTCTGGAGCCTGTGCTCCGCAACAAGAGAGGCCGCAGAAGTGAGAGGCCTGCGCACCGCGATGAAGAGTGGCCCCCACTTGCCACAACTAGAGACAGCCTTCACACAGAAACGAAGACCCAACACAGCCAAAAATAAAATGAATTAATTAATCAATTAAAAAAAAACAAAAAAAGGTGTCTCTCAAATTTAACTTCCAGAATATATTCAGGAAAAACGCATATGCCCTTTTTGACCCACTAAAGAAGCGGGCAATGCAAATCAACACTACAAAGAGGTATCGTTCCGAATCAGAAAAAAGGACCATCCTCACAAAGGGTAAAAACCAGATATGCAGGACAGGGAGAGGAGAAAAGGGAGCCTTGTTACGCTGAAGGGGGGAATGTAAATTGCCAACGGCCACCCTGGAGAAGTGTACTGTGTTTCCTAAAACATCTAAACCACAGAGCTACAAAGCATAGGGTGCTTCCACTCATGGGCCTATATCTTGGAAAAACCAAAAATCCACAGGATGCAGGCGCCCCGTTTACTGCTGCTATCTTTACAACAGCCTCGACTTGGGTACAACTTAAAAGTCCTTGGAAGGAAACAATGGTGAAAGAAAACTTGGTACTTAAGCACAACAGAATATTACTCAGCCCAGAAATCCATGAAATGAGGCCAGTTGCAGCAACTCAGGGGGACTTATGCACGGTCACTGAGAGTGAAATAAGTTAGACAGCAAAAGAAACTTATCATGAGATATCACTTATAAAGGGAATCTAAAGATCGCCAAACATGAACTGAATTACAAACAGAACACCACCACACGTTTACAAAACACACTTATGGCTGCTTAAGCGGAAAAGTGTGGTGCGGTGATGCATAAACCAGGAGGTTGTAATTGGCACAGATATCGTTCCATACACCAATAATGTAATCGCCAAGACATACTCATTGCTCAAGGAACTGGACTCAGCACACTCTATTCACAGAAAAAACATATATCTGACTACTAGAAACTAGAAAAGAATTTATTGATGTCTCTCTGTAAGTGACTCAAGTGGATGTACAGCGCCAAGAAACACAACACTGCAAATCAGCTACACCCCATTATAAAAATTAATTATAAAAAAAAAAAAAAAAACGACAGTGAGAGAGAGAGGAATTCTTACAAAATATGATCAGGGGCTGTGATGCAACTGGACTGACCACATCTACACTCACAGCTGAATGGGACGTAAGGCTGGACACCCTAACCCTAACCCAAACCCTAACCCTAACCCTACCTTAACCCTAACCCTAACCCAACAGTAACCCTAACCCTACCTTAACCCTAACCCTAACCCAACACTAACCCTAACCCTAAACCTAAACCCTAACCCTAACCCCTAACCCTAACCCAACCCTAAGCCTAACCCTAACCCCTAGCCCTAGCCCTAACCCTGACCCTAACCCCTAACCCCTAACCCCTAACCCCTAACCCTAACCAAGTTCACAAGTAAACTTCTCGCCCACCTGGAGAGAGTGATTTAATTTTAAAGAGTAAAGACACAATCAGCTCAGTAATTGGCCACGGGGGCTTGAGGGGCCAAGGCTAACCTGAGCTGGAGGAACGTGGGTGCCTGCCTGGACGCTCAGAGGCCAAGGGCTGCTCTGAGACCTGCTTGGACACCCGTGCAGATGGAACAAAGGATGCCTCCAGTCCCAAGAGGGCCCCACCAGCCCTCAAGAACGCAACACCAGACTTCCCTGGTGGCGCAGTGGTTAAGAATCCACCTGCCAATGCAGGGGACACGGGTTTGAGCCCTGGCCCGGGAAGATCCCACATGCTGTGGAGCAACTAAGCCCGTGCGCCACAACTACTGAGCCTGCGCTCTAGAACCCGCGAGCCACAACTGCTGAAGCCCACGCGCTTACAGCCTGTGCTCTGCAACAAGAGAAGCCACTGCAACGAGAAGCCCCCACTCGCCGCAACTAGAGAAAGCCTCCGTGCAGCAATGAAGACCCAACACAGCCAAAAATAAATTAATTAATTAATTTTTTTGTTTTTTTAAAAAGGCAGCACCTGGGGGCTGGCAGACTGATGCACCGAGTCTTACATCACGTCTACTTAGTATCCTGCATGTCAGGGCCATGCTGGACCTGGGGCTGCCCAGACAGAGTGGGGCCTGCATCACCCTTCCCAGGAGGGAGGGTGGTGGGAAACCCTGCATGACCTCTGAGGCCCTAAGAACCCTTAACTAAGGCTGAGCTCAATTTGAAACAGTGGGTGACCAGAGCAGACATTTCATTCATCTATCAATCAGAATCCAGCACTGGAGGAGCAGAAAACAATGGCCTCGCTCAACCTTGACGCTAATCCTGACATGGACCCTAACCCTGAACTCTGATCCTGACCCTAAGCCCTGACCTAACCTTAGCCTAACCCGTACCCTAACCCTGTACCTTACCCTAACCCATGCTCTACCCGCATCCTACCTGTACCCCAACTCTCACCCATACCCTAACACCCACTCTAACACAGAACCCTAACACCCTGAGACCAAAACCATAAACCTTAACCAATAAGCAAAACCATAACCATAACCAAACCATAAAATATATTCATTAACCATACCCATAAATAACTCATTAACCATAAAACTTAAACCGTAACAGCAACCATAAACCATACACAGCCCCAACCCTCACACCAGCCCCAGCCCTAATGCTAACCCTCCAAACCACTTACACCAAGCCAAGTCTAGTCAGATTACACAAATACATCTTGGAAAAGAAAACTGGGCAATTCTCTGGTGGCCCAGTGGTTAGGACTCTGTGCTTTCAGTGCCAAGGGCTCGGGTTCGATCCCTGACTGGGGAACTAAGATCCCACAAGCCATGGGATGTGGCCAAAATAAATAAATAAATAAAATGAAATAAAACCACTATTTTAAAAAAGATTTTAAAAATACAGAAAAAAAAAAGAAAACTACCCCAGTATAACTTATAAATATGAATGTAAAAATCGATCACAAAATACTAGCAACATGAAACCAACAGAGCTTTAAATGGATAATGCCATAAGCAAGTATCTCTACACCAGAAATTTCAGGTTGCTCAACATATTAAAAGTAAGCAATGTATTAAACCACAAAAATGGTGTGAAGTAAAAACCCATAATCACGTCAATTAATGCAAAAAATCTACAATGAAAATCCAGTGTTATTTCATGGTAAACACTCAAGAAAGCAGGAATAAAAGGAAATCTGTTCAATATGGAAAAGAGTAGTACAAAAAGCCACAGCAAACACCATGCTCAATGTTAAAGACTGAACGATTTACTCCTGAAATCAGGAACAAGGCCAGGAAGCTGGCCTTCGTCACCGTTACTCAATAGCGTACTGGAAGTTCTACCCAGAATCTTGAGGAAGGAAATAAAAGGCATCCGTGGGTGAATGGAAAAATTAAAACTGTGTCTCTTCACAGAACATAGGTCACATCATCTTATATATAAAACTACCTATAATCAGCAAAGAAATTATTTGAGCTAATCAACTAATTAAGCAAAGTTATAGAACAAAGTATCAATTCATGAAAATCTATCTTATATGCATACGCTGGCAAAAAATAATCTGAAAAAGAATTTATGAAAACAATTCCATTTTTAATAATGTCAACATCAATATTTAGGAGTATATTTAATCAAGGTACAAGACTTGTTTTTATGTCTGTGAAGTGGTATGTTTGAAATTACTGGAAAGTCAATTACTTTTCAAAACATCATGTATGTCAATAGCATGCCAGAAAAGCAGAGAAAACATCAAACTTCCATATAGAAGCCAAGCCTTACCCAGATCCAGTTCACCCAAAGTCCACATGTCATTTAGAGGCACTGTGGGAAGGTTATATTAGGAGCCGCTGTCCTCCGTGTTGTGGACGACCTGGATATGGTAGAAACAGTGGGATTTTTGAATTCCAATTTTCCACTTCATTCCACAAAAAAACTATTAGAACTAATAAATTAATTCAGTAAAGTTGCAAAATCAATACACAGAAATCAGCTGCATTTCTAAACACTAATAATGAACCATCAGAAAGAGAAAGAAAGCAGCCCTATTTACAAATGCATCAAAAAGAACAAAATACCCACTGGGAATAAAGCCAACCAAGGAGGTGAAAGACCTGCACACTGAAAACTTTAAGACATTGATGAAGACATTGAAAAGCACGCCAGTAAATGGAAAGATATCCTGTTCTCATGGAATGGAACAATTAATATTGTTAAAATATCCATTCTACCCAAAGCAATGGACACAGTGAATGCAATCCCTCCCAAAATTCCATGGTATTTTCCCCCCAAATAGAGCAAATCCTCCTAATAGCTGTGGGGAACCACAAAGGACCCCAAATAGCCAAAGAAACCCTGAAAAAAGAGAACGGGCTGGGGGCATCTCCCTCCCTGACGTCACACTCTGCTGAGAAGCCACAGTCACCAAAACAGTGCGGAACTGGCTCAAAACGGGCACAGGGACCAGAGGAACAGGACAGAGAGCCCAGAATTCAACCCACACGGACGGGGTCGGTGAATTTATGACACAGGGACCAAGGACACACCAAGGAGCACGACACTCCCCACGATAAATGGTGCTGGGAAAACTGGACGCCCCATAGCTCACGCTGGCTACCCTGCACACAAACCTGACCAAACACCCAGCTTTCCACGCCAAGCCCTCCCTCGCTCACACGAAGACGGACCCCCTCAACTGTCAGCCGCCCACAGGAAGCTTCTCCCCACTTTTCCTCACCGTCTCTTCACCTTTTCCTCAGGCATCACCTGGGTCCTCAGGAAACCTAGTTCCCTAGGCAGCGTGGACGCAGCTCCACTTGGTCCCAAAGCCGAAACGCCAGTGAGTCCTAAGGAGACGGAGACCGAGCTCCTCTCAGCAGAGACGCTGAGCCGGGCGTCCTACCCGAAGGCCCCCGCCCCCGCGCCTGAGGAGGCTCAACTCCTCTCAGCTGTGCTCCGAATCGAGTTCGCAGGGAAGGAGCATGCGCTGTGGGTCAGAGAGGCGAACTCGGCGCCACCCTGTGGTCAGTGCAGGAAGTGCAGGCCGCGCCTCCCTCACAGGTCACTGGAGGCAGCGCGCCCTACAGACAGGACTGCTGAATCCATTAAACTGGAAATTCAAACTAAAATGGAGTCTCTATCCCAAAAGTTTTCTAAAATTAGTTAAGGAACAATCAGTTGGAAACCATTTGGAATCAAGTGAATGTAGATGCAAACTTTACAACTTATACCAAATTCACTCAAAGTTATTCAGAGGCAAATTTTATTTTAGTTTATAATTTATTTTTGGCTGCGTTGGGTCTTCGTTGCTGCATGTGGGCTTTCTCTAGTTGCGTCGAGCGGGGCTACTCTCCGTTGCGGTGCACGGGCTTCTCATTGCGGTGGCTTCTCTTGTTGGGGAGCACGGGCTCTAGGCGCGCAGGCTTCAGTAGTTGTGCCGCGCAGGCTTAGTTGCTCTGCGGCATGTGAGATCTCCCCGGACCAGGGCTCGAGCCCGTGTCCCCTGCACTGGCAGGCGGACTCTTAACCACTGCGTCACCAGGGGAGTCCCCACAGACAAATTTTAAATACAAAACTATTCAAGGGGCTTCCCTGGTGGCGCAGTGGTTGAGAATCTGCCTGCTAATGCAGGGGACACGGGTTCGAGCCCTGGTCCGGGAAGATCCCACATGCCGCGGAGCAACTAGGCCCGGGAGCCACAACTACTGAGCCTGCACGTCTGGAGCCTGTGCTCCGCAACAAGAGAGGCCGCGGAAGTGAGAGGCCTGCGCACCGCGGTGAAGAGTGGCCCCCGCTTGCCACAACTAGAGACAGCCTTCGCACAGAAACGAAGACCCAACACAGCCAAAAATAAAATGAATTAATTAATCAATTAAAAAAAAACAAAAAAAGGTGTCTCTCAAATTTAACTTCCAGAATATATTCAGGAAAAACGCATATGCCCTTTTTGACCCACTAAAGAAGCGGGCAATGCAAATCAACACTACAAAGAGGTATCGTTCCAAATCAGAAAAAAGGACCATCCTCACAAAGGGTAAAAACCAGATATGCAGGACAGGGAGAGGAGAAAAGGGAGCCTTGTTACGCTGAAGGGGGGAATGTAAATTGCCAACGGCCACCCTGGAGAAGTGTACTGTGTTTCCTAAAACATCTAAACCACAGAGCTACAAAGCATAGGGTGCTTCCACTCATGGGCCTATATCTTGGAAAAACCAAAAATCCACAGGATGCAGGCGCCCCGTTTACTGCTGCTATCTTTACAACAGCCTCGACTTGGGTACAACTTAAAAGTCCTTGGAAGGAAACAATGGTGAAAGAAAACTTGGTACTTAAGCACAACAGAATATTACTCAGCCCAGAAATCCATGAAATGAGGCCAGTTGCAGCAACTCAGGGGGACTTATGCACGGTCACTGAGAGTGAAATAAGTTAGACAGCAAAAGAAACTTATCATGAGATATCACTTATAAAGGGAATCTAAAGATCGCCAAACATGAACTGAATTACAAACAGAACACCATCACACGTTTACAAAACACACTTATGGCTGCTTAAGCGGAAAAGTGTGGTGCGGTGATGCATAAACCAGGAGGTTGTAATTGGCACAGATACCGTTCCATACACCAATAATGTAATCGCCAAGACATACTCATTGCTCAAGGAACTGGACTCAGCACACTCTATTCACAGAAAAAACATATATCTGACTACTAGAAACTAGAAAAGAATTTATTGATGTCTCTCTGTAAGTGACTCAAGTGGATGTACAGCGCCAAGAAACACAACACTGCAAATCAGCTACACCCCATTATAAAAATTAATTATAAAAAAAAAAAAAACGACAGTGAGAGAGAGAGGAATTCTTACAAAATATGATCAGGGGCTGTGATGCAACTGGACTGACCACATCTACACTCACAGCTGAATGGGACGTAAGGCTGGACACCCTAACCCTAACCCAAACCCTAACCCTAACCCTACCTTAACCCTAACCCTAACCCAACAGTAACCCTAACCCTACCTTAACCCTAACCCTAACCCAACACTAACCCTAACCCTAAACCTAAACCCTAACCCTAACCCCTAACCCTAACCCAACCCTAAGCCTAACCCTAACCCCTAGCCCTAGCCCTGACCCTGACCCTAACCCCTAACCCTTAACCCCTAACCCCTAACCCTAACCAAGTTCACAAGTAAACTTCTCGCCCACCTGGAGAGAGTGATTTAATTTTAAAGAGTAAAGACACAATCAGCTCAGTAATTGGCCACGGGGGCTTGAGGGGCCAAGGCTAACCTGAGCTGGAGGAACGTGGGTGCCTGCCTGGACGCTCAGAGGCCAAGGGCTGCTCTGAGACCTGCTTGGACACCCGTGCAGATGGAACAAAGGATGCCTCCAGTCCCAAGAGGGCCCCACCAGCCCTCAAGAACGCAACACCAGACTTCCCTGGTGGCGCAGTGGTTAAGAATCCACCTGCCAATGCAGGGGACACGGGTTTGAGCCCTGGCCCGGGAAGATCCCACATGCTGTGGAGCAACTAAGCCCGTGCGCCACAACTACTGAGCCTGCGCTCTAGAACCCGCGAGCCACAACTGCTGAAGCCCACGCGCTTACAGCCTGTGCTCTGCAACAAGAGAAGCCACTGCAACGAGAAGCCCCCACTCGCCGCAACTAGAGAAAGCCTCCGTGCAGCAATGAAGACCCAACACAGCCAAAAATAAATTAATTAATTAATTTTTTTGTTTTTTTAAAAAGGCAGCACCTGGGGGCTGGCAGACTGATGCACCGAGTCTTACATCACGTCTACTTAGTATCCTGCATGTCAGGGCCATGCTGGACCTGGGGCTGCCCAGACAGAGTGGGGCCTGCATCACCCTTCCCAGGAGGGAGGGTGGTGGGAAACCCTGCATGACCTCTGAGGCCCTAAGAACCCTTAACTAAGGCTGAGCTCAATTTGAAACAGTGGGTGACCAGAGCAGACATTTCATTCATCTATCAATCAGAATCCAGCACTGGAGGAGCAGAAAACAATGGCCTCGCTCAACCTTGACGCTAATCCTGACATGGACCCTAACCCTGAACTCTGATCCTGACCCTAAGCCCTGACCTAACCTTAGCCTAACCCGTACCCTAACCCTGTACCTTACCCTAACCCATGCTCTACCCGCATCCTACCTGTACCCCAACTCTCACCCATACCCTAACACCCACTCTAACACAGAACCCTAACACCCTGAGACCAAAACCATAAACCTTAACCAATAAGCAAAACCATAACCATAACCAAACCATAAAATATATTCATTAACCATACCCATAAATAACTCATTAACCATAAAACTTAAACCATAACAGCAACCATAAACCATACACAGCCCCAACCCTCACACCAGCCCCAGCCCTAATGCTAACCCTCCAAACCACTTACACCAAGCCAAGTCTAGTCAGATTACACAAATACATCTTGGAAAAGAAAACTGGGCAATTCTCTGGTGGCCCAGTGGTTAGGACTCTGTGCTTTCAGTGCCAAGGGCTCGGGTTCGATCCCTGACTGGGGAACTAAGATCCCACAAGCCATGGGATGTGGCCAAAATAAATAAATAAATAAAATGAAATAAAACCACTATTTTAAAAAAGATTTTAAAAATACAGAAAAAAAAAGAAAACTACCCCAGTATAACTTATAAATATGAATGTAAAAATCGATCACAAAATAATAGCAACATGAAACCAACAGAACTTTAAATGGATAATGCCATAAGCAAGTATCTCTACACCAGAAATTTCAGGTTGCTCAACATATTAAAAGTAAGCAATGTATTAAACCACAAAAATGGTGTGAAGTAAAAACCCATAATCACGTCAATTAATGCAAAAAATCTACAATGAAAATCCAGTGTTATTTCATGGTAAACACTCAAGAAAGCAGGAATAAAAGGAAATCTGTTCAATATGGAAAAGAGTAGTACAAAAAGCCACAGCAAACACCATGCTCAATGTTAAAGACTGAACGATTTACTCCTGAAATCAGGAACAAGGCCAGGAAGCTGGCCTTCGTCACCGTTACTCAATAGCGTACTGGAAGTTCTACCCAGAATCTTGAGGAAGGAAATAAAAGGCATCCGTGGGTGAATGGAAAAATTAAAACTGTGTCTCTTCACAGAACATAGGTCACATCATCTTATATATAAAACTACCTATAATCAGCAAAGAAATTATTTGAGCTAATCAACTAATTAAGCAAACTTATAGAACAAAGTATCAATTCATGAAAATCTATCTTATATGCATACGCTGGCAAAAAATAATCTGAAAAAGAATTTATGAAAACAATTCCATTTTTAATAATGTCAACATCAATATTTAGGAGTATATTTAATCAAGGTACAAGACTTGTTTTTATGTCTGTGAAGTGGTATGTTTGAAATTACTGGAAAGTCAATTACTTTTCAAAACATCATGTATGTCAATAGCATGCCAGAAAAGCAGAGAAAACATCAAACTTCCATATAGAAGCCAAGCCTTACCCAGATCCAGTTCACCCAAAGTCCACATGTCATTTAGAGGCACTGTGGGAAGGTTATATTAGGAGCCGCTGTCCTCCGTGTTGTGGACGACCTGGATATGGTAGAAACAGTGGGATTTTTGAATTCCAATTTTCCACTTCATTCCACAAAAAAACTATTAGAACTAATAAATTAATTCAGTAAAGTTGCAAAATCAATACACAGAAATCAGCTGCATTTCTAAACACTAATAATGAACCATCAGAAAGAGAAAGAAAGCAGCCCTATTTACAAATGCATCAAAAAGAACAAAATACCCACTGGGAATAAAGCCAACCAAGGAGGTGAAAGACCTGCACACTGAAAACTTTAAGACATTGATGAAGACATTGAAAAGCACACCAGTAAATGGAAAGATATCCTGTTCTCATGGAATGGAACAATTAATATTGTTAAAATATCCATTCTACCCAAAGCAATGGACACAGTGAATGCAATCCCTCCCAAAATTCCATGGTATTTTCCCCCCAAATAGAGCAAATCCTCCTAATAGCTGTGGGGAACCACAAAGGACCCCAAATAGCCAAAGAAACCCTGAAAAAAGAGAACGGGCTGGGGGCATCTCCCTCCCTGACGTCACACTCTGCTGAGAAGCCACAGTCACCAAAACAGTGCGGAACTGGCTCAAAACGGGCACAGGGACCAGAGGAACAGGACAGAGAGCCCAGAATTCAACCCACACGGACGGGGTCGGTGAATTTATGACACAGGGACCAAGGACACACCAAGGAGCACGACACTCCCCACGATAAATGGTGCTGGGAAAACTGGACGCCCCATAGCTCACGCTGGCTACCCTGCACACAAACCTGACCAAACACCCAGCTTTCCACGCCAAGCCCTCCCTCGCTCACACGAAGACGGACCCCCTCAACTGTCAGCCGCCCACAGGAAGCTTCTCCCCACTTTTCCTCACCGTCTCTTCACCTTTTCCTCAGGCATCACCTGGGTCCTCAGGAAACCTAGTTCCCTAGGCAGCGTGGACGCAGCTCCACTTGGTCCCAAAGCCGAAACCCCAGCGAGTCCTAAGGAGACGGAGACCGAGCTCCTCTCAGCAGAGACGCTGAGCCGGGCGTCCTACCCGAAGGCCCCCGCCCCCGCGCCTGAGGAGGCTCAACTCCTCTCAGCTGTGCTCCAAATCGAGTTCGCAGGGAAGGAGCATGCGCTGTGGGTCAGAGAGGCGAACTCGGCGCCACCCTGTGGTCAGTGAAGGAAGTGCAGGCCGCGCCTCCCTCACAGGTCACTGGAGGCAGCGCGCCCTACAGACAGGACTGCTGAATCCATTAAACTGGAAATTCAAACTAAAATGGAGTCTCTATCCCAAAAGTTTTCTAAAATTAGTTAAGGAACAATCAGTTGGAAACCATTTGGAATCAAGTGAATGTAGATGCAAACTTTACAACTTATACCAAATTCACTCAAAGTTATTCAGAGGCAAATTTTATTTTAGTTTATAATTTATTTTTGGCTGCGTTGGGTCTTCGTTGCTGCATGTGGGCTTTCTCTAGTTGCGTCGAGCGGGGCTACTCTCCGTTGCGGTGCACGGGCTTCTCATTGCGGTTGCTTCTCTTGTTGGGGAGCACGGGCTCTAGGCGTGCAGGCTTCAGTAGTTGTGCCGCGCAGGCTTAGTTGCTCTGCAGCATGTGAGATCTCCCTGGACCAGGGCTCGAGCCCGTGTCCCCTGCACTGGCAGGCGGACTCTTAACCACTGCGTCACCAGGGGAGTCCCCACAGACAAATTTTAAATACAAAACTATTCAAGGGGCTTCCCTGGTGGCGCAGTGGTTGAGAATCTGCCTGCTAATGCAGGGGACACGGGTTCGAGCCCTGGTCTGGGAAGATCCCACATGCCGCGGAGCAACTAGGCCCGGGAGCCACAACTACTGAGCCTGCACGTCTGGAGCCTGTGCTCCGCAACAAGAGAGGCCGCAGAAGTGAGAGGCCTGCGCACCGCGATGAAGAGTGGCCCCCACTTGCCACAACTAGAGACAGCCTTCACACAGAAACGAAGACCCAACACAGCCAAAAATAAAATGAATTAATTAATCAATTAAAAAAAAACAAAAAAAGGTGTCTCTCAAATTTAACTTCCAGAATATATTCAGGAAAAACGCATATGCCCTTTTTGACCCACTAAAGAAGCGGGCAATGCAAATCAACACTACAAAGAGGTATCGTTCCGAATCAGAAAAAAGGACCATCCTCACAAAGGGTAAAAACCAGATATGCAGGACAGGGAGAGGAGAAAAGGGAGCCTTGTTACGCTGAAGGGGGGAATGTAAATTGCCAACGGCCACCCTGGAGAAGTGTACTGTGTTTCCTAAAACATCTAAACCACAGAGCTACAAAGCATAGGGTGCTTCCACTCATGGGCCTATATCTTGGAAAAACCAAAAATCCACAGGATGCAGGCGCCCCGTTTACTGCTGCTATCTTTACAACAGCCTCGACTTGGGTACAACTTAAAAGTCCTTGGAAGGAAACAATGGTGAAAGAAAACTTGGTACTTAAGCACAACAGAATATTACTCAGCCCAGAAATCCATGAAATGAGGCCAGTTGCAGCAACTCAGGGGGACTTATGCACGGTCACTGAGAGTGAAATAAGTTAGACAGCAAAAGAAACTTATCATGAGATATCACTTATAAAGGGAATCTAAAGATCGCCAAACATGAACTGAATTACAAACAGAACACCACCACACGTTTACAAAACACACTTATGGCTGCTTAAGCGGAAAAGTGTGGTGCGGTGATGCATAAACCAGGAGGTTGTAATTGGCACAGATATCGTTCCATACACCAATAATGTAATCGCCAAGACATACTCATTGCTCAAGGAACTGGACTCAGCACACTCTATTCACAGAAAAAACATATATCTGACTACTAGAAACTAGAAAAGAATTTATTGATGTCTCTCTGTAAGTGACTCAAGTGGATGTACAGCGCCAAGAAACACAACACTGCAAATCAGCTACACCCCATTATAAAAATTAATTATAAAAAAAAAAAAAAAAAACGACAGTGAGAGAGAGAGGAATTCTTACAAAATATGATCAGGGGCTGTGATGCAACTGGACTGACCACATCTACACTCACAGCTGAATGGGACGTAAGGCTGGACACCCTAACCCTAACCCAAACCCTAACCCTAACCCTACCTTAACCCTAACCCTAACCCAACAGTAACCCTAACCCTACCTTAACCCTAACCCTAACCCAACACTAACCCTAACCCTAAACCTAAACCCTAACCCTAACCCCTAACCCTAACCCAACCCTAAGCCTAACCCTAACCCCTAGCCCTAGCCCTAACCCTGACCCTAACCCCTAACCCCTAACCCCTAACCCCTAACCCTAACCAAGTTCACAAGTAAACTTCTCGCCCACCTGGAGAGAGTGATTTAATTTTAAAGAGTAAAGACACAATCAGCTCAGTAATTGGCCACGGGGGCTTGAGGGGCCAAGGCTAACCTGAGCTGGAGGAACGTGGGTGCCTGCCTGGACGCTCAGAGGCCAAGGGCTGCTCTGAGACCTGCTTGGACACCCGTGCAGATGGAACAAAGGATGCCTCCAGTCCCAAGAGGGCCCCACCAGCCCTCAAGAACGCAACACCAGACTTCCCTGGTGGCGCAGTGGTTAAGAATCCACCTGCCAATGCAGGGGACACGGGTTTGAGCCCTGGCCCGGGAAGATCCCACATGCTGTGGAGCAACTAAGCCCGTGCGCCACAACTACTGAGCCTGCGCTCTAGAACCCGCGAGCCACAACTGCTGAAGCCCACGCGCTTACAGCCTGTGCTCTGCAACAAGAGAAGCCACTGCAACGAGAAGCCCCCACTCGCCGCAACTAGAGAAAGCCTCCGTGCAGCAATGAAGACCCAACACAGCCAAAAATAAATTAATTAATTAATTTTTTTGTTTTTTTAAAAAGGCAGCACCTGGGGGCTGGCAGACTGATGCACCGAGTCTTACATCACGTCTACTTAGTATCCTGCATGTCAGGGCCATGCTGGACCTGGGGCTGCCCAGACAGAGTGGGGCCTGCATCACCCTTCCCAGGAGGGAGGGTGGTGGGAAACCCTGCATGACCTCTGAGGCCCTAAGAACCCTTAACTAAGGCTGAGCTCAATTTGAAACAGTGGGTGACCAGAGCAGACATTTCATTCATCTATCAATCAGAATCCAGCACTGGAGGAGCAGAAAACAATGGCCTCGCTCAACCTTGACGCTAATCCTGACATGGACCCTAACCCTGAACTCTGATCCTGACCCTAAGCCCTGACCTAACCTTAGCCTAACCCGTACCCTAACCCTGTACCTTACCCTAACCCATGCTCTACCCGCATCCTACCTGTACCCCAACTCTCACCCATACCCTAACACCCACTCTAACACAGAACCCTAACACCCTGAGACCAAAACCATAAACCTTAACCAATAAGCAAAACCATAACCATAACCAAACCATAAAATATATTCATTAACCATACCCATAAATAACTCATTAACCATAAAACTTAAACCATAACAGCAACCATAAACCATACACAGCCCCAACCCTCACACCAGCCCCAGCCCTAATGCTAACCCTCCAAACCACTTACACCAAGCCAAGTCTAGTCAGATTACACAAATACATCTTGGAAAAGAAAACTGGGGAATTCTCTGGTGGCCCAGTGGTTAGGACTCTGTGCTTTCAGTGCCAAAGGCTCGGGTTCGATCCCTGACTGGGGAACTAAGATCCCACAAGCCATGGGATGTGGCCAAAATAAATAAATAAATAAAATGAAATAAAACCACTATTTTAAAAAAGATTTTAAAAATACAGAAAAAAAAAAGAAAACTACCCCAGTATAACTTATAAATATGAATGTAAAAATCGATCACAAAATACTAGCAACATGAAACCAACAGAACTTTAAATGGATAATGCCATAAGCAAGTATCTCTACACCAGAAATTTCAGGTTGCTCAACATATTAAAAGTAAGCAATGTATTAAACCACAAAAATGGTGTGAAGTAAAAACCCATAATCACGTCAATTAATGCAAAAAATCTACAATGAAAATCCAGTGTTATTTCATGGTAAACACTCAAGAAAGCAGGAATAAAAGGAAATCTGTTCAATATGGAAAAGAGTAGTACAAAAAGCCACAGCAAACACCATGCTCAATGTTAAAGACTGAACGATTTACTCCTGAAATCAGGAACAAGGCCAGGAAGCTGGCCTTCGTCACCGTTACTCAATAGCGTACTGGAAGTTCTACCCAGAATCTTGAGGAAGGAAATAAAAGGCATCCGTGGGTGAATGGAAAAATTAAAACTGTGTCTCTTCACAGAACATAGGTCACATCATCTTATATATAAAACTACCTATAATCAGCAAAGAAATTATTTGAGCTAATCAACTAATTAAGCAAAGTTATAGAACAAAGTATCAATTCATGAAAATCTATCTTATATGCATACGCCGGCAAAAAATAATCTGAAAAAGAATTTATGAAAACAATTCCATTTTTAATAATGTCAACATCAATATTTAGGAGTATATTTAATCAAGGTACAAGACTTGTTTTTATGTCTGTGAAGTGGTATGTTTGAAATTACTGGAAAGTCAATTACTTTTCAAAACATCATGTATGTCAATAGCATGCCAGAAAAGCAGAGAAAACATCAAACTTCCATATAGAAGCCAAGCCTTACCCAGATCCAGTTCACCCAAAGTCCACATGTCATTTAGAGGCACTGTGGGAAGGTTATATTAGGAGCCGCTGTCCTCCGTGTTGTGGACGACCTGGATATGGTAGAAACAGTGGGATTTTTGAATTCCAATTTTCCACTTCATTCCACAAAAAAACTATTAGAACTAATAAATTAATTCAGTAAAGTTGCAAAATCAATACACAGAAATCAGCTGCATTTCTAAACACTAATAATGAACCATCAGAAAGAGAAAGAAAGCAGCCCTATTTACAAATGCATCAAAAAGAACAAAATACCCACTGGGAATAAAGCCAACCAAGGAGGTGAAAGACCTGCACACTGAAAACTTTAAGACATTGATGAAGACATTGAAAAGCACACCAGTAAATGGAAAGATATCCTGTTCTCATGGAATGGAACAATTAATATTGTTAAAATATCCATTCTACCCAAAGCAATGGACACAGTGAATGCAATCCCTCCCAAAATTCCATGGTATTTTCCCCCCAAATAGAGCAAATCCTCCTAATAGCTGTGGGGAACCACAAAGGACCCCAAATAGCCAAAGAAACCCTGAAAAAAGAGAACGGGCTGGGGGCATCTCCCTCCCTGACGTCACACTCTGCTGAGAAGCCACAGTCACCAAAACAGTGCGGAACTGGCTCAAAACGGGCACAGGGACCAGAGGAACAGGACAGAGAGCCCAGAATTCAACCCACACGGACGGGGTCGGTGAATTTATGACACAGGGACCAAGGACACACCAAGGAGCACGACACTCCCCACGATAAATGGTGCTGGGAAAACTGGACGCCCCATAGCTCACGCTGGCTACCCTGCACACAAACCTGACCAAACACCCAGCTTTCCACGCCAAGCCCTCCCTCGCTCACACGAAGACGGACCCCCTCAACTGTCAGCCGCCCACAGGAAGCTTCTCCCCACTTTTCCTCACCGTCTCTTCACCTTTTCCTCAGGCATCACCTGGGTCCTCAGGAAACCTAGTTCCCTAGGCAGCGTGGACGCAGCTCCACTTGGTCCCAAAGCCGAAACCCCAGCGAGTCCTAAGGAGACGGAGACCGAGCTCCTCTCAGCAGAGACGCTGAGCCGGGCGTCCTACCCGAAGGCCCCCGCCCCCGCGCCTGAGGAGGCTCAACTCCTCTCAGCTGTGCTCCGAATCGAGTTCGCAGGGAAGGAGCATGCGCTGTGGGTCAGAGAGGCGAACTCGGCGCCACCCTGTGGTCAGTGCAGGAAGTGCAGGCCGCGCCTCCCTCACAGGTCACTGGAGGCAGCGCGCCCTACAGACAGGACTGCTGAATCCATTAAACTGGAAATTCAAACTAAAATGGAGTCTCTATCCCAAAAGTTTTCTAAAATTAGTTAAGGAACAATCAGTTGGAAACCATTTGGAATCAAGTGAATGTAGATGCAAACTTTACAACTTATACCAAATTCACTCAAAGTTATTCAGAGGCAAATTTTATTTTAGTTTATAATTTATTTTTGGCTGCGTTGGGTCTTCGTTGCTGCATGTGGGCTTTCTCTAGTTGCGTCGAGCGGGGCTACTCTCCGTTGCGGTGCACGGGCTTCTCATTGCGGTGGCTTCTCTTGTTGGGGAGCACGGGCTCTAGGCGCGCAGGCTTCAGTAGTTGTGCCGCGCAGGCTTAGTTGCTCTGCGGCATGTGAGATCTCCCCGGACCAGGGCTCGAGCCCGTGTCCCCTGCACTGGCAGGCGGACTCTTAACCACTGCGTCACCAGGGGAGTCCCCACAGACAAATTTTAAATACAAAACTATTCAAGGGGCTTCCCTGGTGGCGCAGTGGTTGAGAATCTGCCTGCTAATGCAGGGGACACGGGTTCGAGCCCTGGTCCGGGAAGATCCCACATGCCGCGGAGCAACTAGGCCCGGGAGCCACAACTACTGAGCCTGCACGTCTGGAGCCTGTGCTCCGCAACAAGAGAGGCCGCAGAAGTGAGAGGCCTGCACACCGCGATGAAGAGTGGCCCCCACTTGCCACAACTAGAGACAGCCTTCGCACAGAAACGAAGACCCAACACAGCCAAAAATAAAATGAATTAATTAATCAATTAAAAAAAAACAAAAAAAGGTGTCTCTCAAATTTAACTTCCAGAATATATTCAGGAAAAACGCATATGCCCTTTTTGACCCACTAAAGAAGCGGGCAATGCAAATCAACACTACAAAGAGGTATCGTTCCGAATCAGAAAAAAGGACCATCCTCACAAAGGGTAAAAACCAGATATGCAGGACAGGGAGAGGAGAAAAGGGAGCCTTGTTACGCTGAAGGGGGGAATGTAAATTGCCAACGGCCACCCTGGAGAAGTGTACTGTGTTTCCTAAAACATCTAAACCACAGAGCTACAAAGCATAGGGTGCTTCCACTCATGGGCCTATATCTTGGAAAAACCAAAAATCCACAGGATGCAGGCGCCCCGTTTACTGCTGCTATCTTTACAACAGCCTCGACTTGGGTACAACTTAAAAGTCCTTGGAAGGAAACAATGGTGAAAGAAAACTTGGTACTTAAGCACAACAGAATATTACTCAGCCCAGAAATCCATGAAATGAGGCCAGTTGCAGCAACTCAGGGGGACTTATGCACGGTCACTGAGAGTGAAATAAGTTAGACAGCAAAAGAAACTTATCATGAGATATCACTTATAAAGGGAATCTAAAGATCGCCAAACATGAACTGAATTACAAACAGAACACCATCACACGTTTACAAAACACACTTATGGCTGCTTAAGCGGAAAAGTGTGGTGCGGTGATGCATAAACCAGGAGGTTGTAATTGGCACAGATACCGTTCCATACACCAATAATGTAATCGCCAAGACATACTCATTGCTCAAGGAACTGGACTCAGCACACTCTATTCACAGAAAAAACATATATCTGACTACTAGAAACTAGAAAAGAATTTATTGATGTCTCTCTGTAAGTGACTCAAGTGGATGTACAGCGCCAAGAAACACAACACTGCAAATCAGCTACACCGCATTATAAAAATTAATTATAAAAAAAAAAAAAACGACAGTGAGAGAGAGAGGAATTCTTACAAAATATGATCAGGGGCTGTGATGCAACTGGACTGACCACATCTACACTCACAGCTGAATGGGACGTAAGGCTGGACACCCTAACCCTAACCCAAACCCTAACCCTAACCCTACCTTAACCCTAACCCTAACCCAACAGTAACCCTAACCCTACCTTAACCCTAACCCTAACCCAACACTAACCCTAACCCTAAACCTAAACCCTAACCCCTAACCCTAACCCAACCCTAAGCCTAACCCTAACCCCTAGCCCTAGCCCTAACCCTGACCCTAACCTCTAACCCTTAACCCCTAACCCCTAACCCTCACCAAGTTCACAAGTAAACTTCTCGCCCACCTGGAGAGAGTGATTTAATTTTAAAGAGTAAAGACACAATCAGCTCAGTAATTGGCCACGGGGGCTTGAGGGGCCAAGGCTAACCTGAGCTGGAGGAACGTGGGTGCCTGCCTGGACGCTCAGAGGCCAAGGGCTGCTCTGAGACCTGCTTGGACACCCGTGCAGATGGAACAAAGGATGCCTCCAGTCCCAAGAGGGCCCCACCAGCCCTCAAGAACGCAACACCAGACTTCCCTGGTGGCGCAGTGGTTAAGAATCCACCTGCCAATGCAGGGGACACGGGTTTGAGCCCTGGCCCGGGAAGATCCCACATGCTGTGGAGCAACTAAGCCCGTGCGCCACAACTACTGAGCCTGCGCTCTAGAACCCGCGAGCCACAACTGCTGAAGCCCACGCGCTTACAGCCTGTGCTCTGCAACAAGAGAAGCCACTGCAACGAGAAGCCCCCACTCGCCGCAACTAGAGAAAGCCTCCGTGCAGCAATGAAGACCCAACACAGCCAAAAATAAATTAATTAATTAATTTTTTTGTTTTTTTAAAAAGGCAGCACCTGGGGGCTGGCAGACTGATGCACCGAGTCTTACATCACGTCTACTTAGTATCCTGCATGTCAGGGCCATGCTGGACCTGGGGCTGCCCAGACAGAGTGGGGCCTGCATCACCCTTCCCAGGAGGGAGGGTGGTGGGAAACCCTGCATGACCTCTGAGGCCCTAAGAACCCTTAACTAAGGCTGAGCTCAATTTGAAACAGTGGGTGACCAGAGCAGACATTTCATTCATCTATCAATCAGAATCCAGCACTGGAGGAGCAGAAAACAATGGCCTCGCTCAACCTTGACGCTAATCCTGACATGGACCCTAACCCTGAACTCTGATCCTGACCCTAAGCCCTGACCTAACCTTAGCCTAACCCGTACCCTAACCCTGTACCTTACCCTAACCCATGCTCTACCCGCATCCTACCTGTACCCCAACTCTCACCCATACCCTAACACCCACTCTAACACAGAACCCTAACACCCTGAGACCAAAACCATAAACCTTAACCAATAAGCAAAACCATAACCATAACCAAACCATAAAATATATTCATTAACCATACCCATAAATAACTCATTAACCATAAAACTTAAACCATAACAGCAACCATAAACCATACACAGCCCCAACCCTCACACCAGCCCCAACCCTAATGCTAACCCTCCAAACCACTTACACCAAGCCAAGTCTAGTCAGATTACACAAATACATCTTGGAAAAGAAAACTGGGGAATTCTCTGGTGGCCCAGTGGTTAGGACTCTGTGCTTTCAGTGCCAAAGGCTCGGGTTCGATCCCTGACTGGGGAACTAAGATCCCACAAGCCATGGGATGTGGCCAAAATAAATAAATAAATAAAATGAAATAAAACCACTATTTTAAAAAAGATTTTAAAAATACAGAAAAAAAAGAAAACTACCCCAGTATAACTTATAAATATGAATGTAAAAATCGATCACAAAATACTAGCAACATGAAACCAACAGAACTTTAAATGGATAATGCCATAAGCAA
Organism: Balaenoptera borealis; assembly: GCF_965194805.1. Classification (NCBI taxonomy): domain Eukaryota; kingdom Metazoa; phylum Chordata; class Mammalia; order Artiodactyla; family Balaenopteridae; genus Balaenoptera; species Balaenoptera borealis. The sequence goes on from NC_138867.1 coordinate 241,329, forward strand.
GTATCTCTACACCAGAAATTTCAGGTTGCTCAACATATTAAAAGTAAGCAATGTATTAAACCACAAAAATGGTGTGAAGTAAAAACCCATAATCACGTCAATTAATGCAAAAAATCTACAATGAAAATCCAGTGTTATTTCATGGTAAACACTCAAGAAAGCAGGAATAAAAGGAAATCTGTTCAATATGGAAAAGAGTAGTACAAAAAGCCACAGCAAACACCATGCTCAATGTTAAAGACTGAACGATTTACTCCTGAAATCAGGAACAAGGCCAGGAAGCTGGCCTTCGTCACCGTTACTCAATAGCGTACTGGAAGTTCTACCCAGAATCTTGAGGAAGGAAATAAAAGGCATCCGTGGGTGAATGGAAAAATTAAAACTGTGTCTCTTCACAGAACATAGGTCACATCATCTTATATATAAAACTACCTATAATCAGCAAAGAAATTATTTGAGCTAATCAACTAATTAAGCAAACTTATAGAACAAAGTATCAATTCATGAAAATCTATCTTATATGCATACGCTGGCAAAAAATAATCTGAAAAAGAATTTATGAAAACAATTCCATTTTTAATAATGTCAACATCAATATTTAGGAGTATATTTAATCAAGGTACAAGACTTGTTTTTATGTCTGTGAAGTGGTATGTTTGAAATTACTGGAAAGTCAATTACTTTTCAAAACATCATGTATGTCAATAGCATGCCAGAAAAGCAGAGAAAACATCAAACTTCCATATAGAAGCCAAGCCTTACCCAGATCCAGTTCACCCAAAGTCCACATGTCATTTAGAGGCACTGTGGGAAGGTTATATTAGGAGCCGCTGTCCTCCGTGTTGTGGACGACCTGGATATGGTAGAAACAGTGGGATTTTTGAATTCCAATTTTCCACTTCATTCCACAAAAAAACTATTAGAACTAATAAATTAATTCAGTAAAGTTGCAAAATCAATACACAGAAATCAGCTGCATTTCTAAACACTAATAATGAACCATCAGAAAGAGAAAGAAAGCAGCCCTATTTACAAATGCATCAAAAAGAACAAAATACCCACTGGGAATAAAGCCAACCAAGGAGGTGAAAGACCTGCACACTGAAAACTTTAAGACATTGATGAAGACATTGAAAAGCACACCAGTAAATGGAAAGATATCCTGTTCTCATGGAATGGAACAATTAATATTGTTAAAATATCCATTCTACCCAAAGCAATGGACACAGTGAATGCAATCCCTCCCAAAATTCCATGGTATTTTCCCCCCAAATAGAGCAAATCCTCCTAATAGCTGTGGGGAACCACAAAGGACCCCAAATAGCCAAAGAAACCCTGAAAAAAGAGAACGGGCTGGGGGCATCTCCCTCCCTGACGTCACACTCTGCTGAGAAGCCACAGTCACCAAAACAGTGCGGAACTGGCTCAAAACGGGCACAGGGACAGAGGAACAGGACAGAGAGCCCAGAATTCAACCCACACGGACGGGGTCGGTGAATTTATGACACAGGGACCAAGGACACACCAAGGAGCACGACACTCCCCACGATAAATGGTGCTGGGAAAACTGGACGCCCCATAGCTCACGCTGGCTACCCTGCACACAAACCTGACCAAACACCCAGCTTTCCACGCCAAGCCCTCCCTCGCTCACACGAAGACGGACCCCCTCAACTGTCAGCCGCCCACAGGAAGCTTCTCCCCACTTTTCCTCACCGTCTCTTCACCTTTTCCTCAGGCATCACCTGGGTCCTCAGGAAACCTAGTTCCCTAGGCAGCGTGGACGCAGCTCCACTTGGTCCCAAAGCCGAAACCCCAGCGAGTCCTAAGGAGACGGAGACCGAGCTCCTCTCAGCAGAGACGCTGAGCCGGGCGTCCTACCCGAAGGCCCCCGCCCCCGCGCCTGAGGAGGCTCAACTCCTCTCAGCTGTGCTCCGAATCGAGTTCGCAGGGAAGGAGCATGCGCTGTGGGTCAGAGAGGCGAACTCGGCGCCACCCTGTGGTCAGTGCAGGAAGTGCAGGCCGCGCCTCCCTCACAGGTCACTGGAGGCAGCGCGCCCTACAGACAGGACTGCTGAATCCATTAAACTGGAAATTCAAACTAAAATGGAGTCTCTATCCCAAAAGTTTTCTAAAATTAGTTAAGGAACAATCAGTTGGAAACCATTTGGAATCAAGTGAATGTAGATGCAAACTTTACAACTTATACCAAATTCACTCAAAGTTATTCAGAGGCAAATTTTATTTTAGTTTATAATTTATTTTTGGCTGCGTTGGGTCTTCGTTGCTGCATGTGGGCTTTCTCTAGTTGCGTCGAGCGGGGCTACTCTCCGTTGCGGTGCACGGGCTTCTCATTGCGGTGGCTTCTCTTGTTGGGGAGCACGGGCTCTAGGCGCGCAGGCTTCAGTAGTTGTGCCGCGCAGGCTTAGTTGCTCTGCGGCATGTGAGATCTCCCCGGACCAGGGCTCGAGCCTGTGTCCCCTGCACTGGCAGGCGGACTCTTAACCACTGCGTCACCAGGGGAGTCCCCACAGACAAATTTTAAATACAAAACTATTCAAGGGGCTTCCCTGGTGGTGCAGTGGTTGAGAATCTGCCTGCTAATGCAGGGGACACGGGTTCGAGCCCTGGTCCGGGAAGATCCCACATGCCGCGGAGCAACTAGGCCCGGGAGCCACAACTACTGAGCCTGCACGTCTGGAGCCTGTGCTCCGCAACAAGAGAGGCCGCAGAAGTGAGAGGCCTGCGCACCGCGATGAAGAGTGGCCCCCACTTGCCACAACTAGAGACAGCCTTCGCACAGAAACGAAGACCCAACACAGCCAAAAATAAAATGAATTAATTAATCAATTAAAAAAAAACAAAAAAAGGTGTCTCTCAAATTTAACTTCCAGAATATATTCAGGAAAAACGCATATGCCCTTTTTGACCCACTAAAGAAGCGGGCAATGCAAATCAACACTACAAAGAGGTATCGTTCCGAATCAGAAAAAAGGACCATCCTCACAAAGGGTAAAAACCAGATATGCAGGACAGGGAGAGGAGAAAAGGGAGCCTTGTTACGCTGAAGGGGGGAATGTAAATTGCCAACGGCCACCCTGGAGAAGTGTACTGTGTTTCCTAAAACATCTAAACCACAGAGCTACAAAGCATAGGGTGCTTCCACTCATGGGCCTATATCTTGGAAAAACCAAAAATCCACAGGATGCAGGCGCCCCGTTTACTGCTGCTATCTTTACAACAGCCTCGACTTGGGTACAACTTAAAAGTCCTTGGAAGGAAACAATGGTGAAAGAAAACTTGGTACTTAAGCACAACAGAATATTACTCAGCCCAGAAATCCATGAAATGAGGCCAGTTGCAGCAACTCAGGGGGACTTATGCACGGTCACTGAGAGTGAAATAAGTTAGACAGCAAAAGAAACTTATCATGAGATATCACTTATAAAGGGAATCTAAAGATCGCCAAACATGAACTGAATTACAAACAGAACACCATCACACGTTTACAAAACACACTTATGGCTGCTTAAGCGGAAAAGTGTGGTGCGGTGATGCATAAACCAGGAGGTTGTAATTGGCACAGATACCGTTCCATACACCAATAATGTAATCGCCAAGACATACTCATTGCTCAAGGAACTGGACTCAGCACACTCTATTCACAGAAAAAACATATATCTGACTACTAGAAACTAGAAAAGAATTTATTGATGTCTCTCTGTAAGTGACTCAAGTGGATGTACAGCGCCAAGAAACACAACACTGCAAATCAGCTACACCGCATTATAAAAATTAATTATAAAAAAAAAAAAAAACGACAGTGAGAGAGAGAGGAATTCTTACAAAATATGATCAGGGGCTGTGATGCAACTGGACTGACCACATCTACACTCACAGCTGAATGGGACGTAAGGCTGGACACCCTAACCCTAACCCAAACCCTAACCCTAACCCTACCTTAACCCTAACCCTAACCCAACAGTAACCCTAACCCTACCTTAACCCTAACCCTAACCCAACACTAACCCTAACCCTAAACCTAAACCCTAACCCTAACCCCTAACCCTAACCCAACCCTAAGCCTAACCCTAACCCCTAGCCCTAGCCCTAACCCTGACCCTAACCCCTAACCCTTAACCCCTAACCCCTAACCCTAACCAAGTTCACAAGTAAACTTCTCGCCCACCTGGAGAGAGTGATTTAATTTTAAAGAGTAAAGACACAATCAGCTCAGTAATTGGCCATGGGGGCTTGAGGGGCCAAGGCTAACCTGAGCTGGAGGAACGTGGGTGCCTGCCTGGACGCTCAGAGGCCAAGGGCTGCTCTGAGACCTGCTTGGACACCCGTGCAGATGGAACAAAGGATGCCTCCAGTCCCAAGAGGGCCCCACCAGCCCTCAAGAACGCAACACCAGACTTCCCTGGTGGCGCAGTGGTTAAGAATCCACCTGCCAATGCAGGGGACACGGGTTTGAGCCCTGGCCCGGGAAGATCCCACATGCTGTGGAGCAACTAAGCCCGTGCGCCACAACTACTGAGCCTGCGCTCTAGAACCCGCGAGCCACAACTGCTGAAGCCCACGCGCTTACAGCCTGTGCTCTGCAACAAGAGAAGCCACTGCAACGAGAAGCCCCCACTCGCCGCAACTAGAGAAAGCCTCCGTGCAGCAATGAAGACCCAACACAGCCAAAAATAAATTAATTAATTAATTTTTTTGTTTTTTTAAAAAGGCAGCACCTGGGGGCTGGCAGACTGATGCACCGAGTCTTACATCACGTCTACTTAGTATCCTGCATGTCAGGGCCATGCTGGACCTGGGGCTGCCCAGACAGAGTGGGGCCTGCATCACCCTTCCCAGGAGGGAGGGTGGTGGGAAACCCTGCATGACCTCTGAGGCCCTAAGAACCCTTAACTAAGGCTGAGCTCAATTTGAAACAGTGGGTGACCAGAGCAGACATTTCATTCATCTATCAATCAGAATCCAGCACTGGAGGAGCAGAAAACAATGGCCTCGCTCAACCTTGACGCTAATCCTGACATGGACCCTAACCCTGAACTCTGATCCTGACCCTAAGCCCTGACCTAACCTTAGCCTAACCCGTACCCTAACCCTGTACCTTACCCTAACCCATGCTCTACCCGCATCCTACCTGTACCCCAACTCTCACCCATACCCTAACACCCACTCTAACACAGAACCCTAACACCCTGAGACCAAAACCATAAACCTTAACCAATAAGCAAAACCATAACCATAACCAAACCATAAAATATATTCATTAACCATACCCATAAATAACTCATTAACCATAAAACTTAAACCATAACAGCAACCATAAACCATACACAGCCCCAACCCTCACACCAGCCCCAGCCCTAATGCTAACCCTCCAAACCACTTACACCAAGCCAAGTCTAGTCAGATTACACAAATACATCTTGGAAAAGAAAACTGGGGAATTCTCTGGTGGCCCAGTGGTTAGGACTCTGTGCTTTCAGTGCCAAAGGCTCGGGTTCGATCCCTGACTGGGGAACTAAGATCCCACAAGCCATGGGATGTGGCCAAAATAAATAAATAAATAAAATGAAATAAAACCACTATTTTAAAAAAGATTTTAAAAATACAGAAAAAAAAAAGAAAACTACCCCAGTATAACTTATAAATATGAATGTAAAAATCGATCACAAAATAATAGCAACATGAAACCAACAGAACTTTAAATGGATAATGCCATAAGCAAGTATCTCTACACCAGAAATTTCAGGTTGCTCAACATATTAAAAGTAAGCAATGTATTAAACCACAAAAATGGTGTGAAGTAAAAACCCATAATCACGTCAATTAATGCAAAAAATCTACAATGAAAATCCAGTGTTATTTCATGGTAAACACTCAAGAAAGCAGGAATAAAAGGAAATCTGTTCAATATGGAAAAGAGTAGTACAAAAAGCCACAGCAAACACCATGCTCAATGTTAAAGACTGAACGATTTACTCCTGAAATCAGGAACAAGGCCAGGAAGCTGGCCTTCGTCACCGTTACTCAATAGCGTACTGGAAGTTCTACCCAGAATCTTGAGGAAGGAAATAAAAGGCATCCGTGGGTGAATGGAAAAATTAAAACTGTGTCTCTTCACAGAACATAGGTCACATCATCTTATATATAAAACTACCTATAATCAGCAAAGAAATTATTTGAGCTAATCAACTAATTAAGCAAACTTATAGAACAAAGTATCAATTCATGAAAATCTATCTTATATGCATACGCTGGCAAAAAATAATCTGAAAAAGAATTTATGAAAACAATTCCATTTTTAATAATGTCAACATCAATATTTAGGAGTATATTTAATCAAGGTACAAGACTTGTTTTTATGTCTGTGAAGTGGTATGTTTGAAATTACTGGAAAGTCAATTACTTTTCAAAACATCATGTATGTCAATAGCATGCCAGAAAAGCAGAGAAAACATCAAACTTCCATATAGAAGCCAAGCCTTACCCAGATCCAGTTCACCCAAAGTCCACATGTCATTTAGAGGCACTGTGGGAAGGTTATATTAGGAGCCGCTGTCCTCCGTGTTGTGGACAACCTGGATATGGTAGAAACAGTGGGATTTTTGAATTCCAATTTTCCACTTCATTCCACAAAAAAACTATTAGAACTAATAAATTAATTCAGTAAAGTTGCAAAATCAATACACAGAAATCAGCTGCATTTCTAAACACTAATAATGAACCATCAGAAAGAGAAAGAAAGCAGCCCTATTTACAAATGCATCAAAAAGAACAAAATACCCACTGGGAATAAAGCCAACCAAGGAGGTGAAAGACCTGCACACTGAAAACTTTAAGACATTGATGAAGACATTGAAAAGCACACCAGTAAATGGAAAGATATCCTGTTCTCATGGAATGGAACAATTAATATTGTTAAAATATCCATTCTACCCAAAGCAATGGACACAGTGAATGCAATCCCTCCCAAAATTCCATGGTATTTTCCCCCCAAATAGAGCAAATCCTCCTAATAGCTGTGGGGAACCACAAAGGACCCCAAATAGCCAAAGAAACCCTGAAAAAAGAGAACGGGCTGGGGGCATCTCCCTCCCTGACGTCACACTCTGCTGAGAAGCCACAGTCACCAAAACAGTGCGGAACTGGCTCAAAACGGGCACAGGGACCAGAGGAACAGGACAGAGAGCCCAGAATTCAACCCACACGGACGGGGTTGGTGAATTTATGACACAGGGACCAAGGACACACCAAGGAGCACGACACTCCCCACGATAAATGGTGCTGGGAAAACTGGACGCCCCATAGCTCACGCTGGCTACCCTGCACACAAACCTGACCAAACACCCAGCTTTCCACGCCAAGCCCTCCCTCGCTCACACGAAGACGGACCCCCTCAACTGTCAGCCGCCCACAGGAAGCTTCTCCCCACTTTTCCTCACCGTCTCTTCACCTTTTCCTCAGGCATCACCTGGGTCCTCAGGAAACCTAGTTCCCTAGGCAGCGTGGACGCAGCTCCACTTGGTCCCGAAGCCGAAACCCCAGCGAGCCCTAAGGAGATGGAGACCGAGCTCCTCTCAGCAGAGACGCTGAGCCGGGCGTCCTACCCGAAGGCCCCCGCCCCCGCGCCTGAGGAGGCTCAACTCCTCTCAGCTGTGCTCCGAATCGAGTTCGCAGGGAAGGAGCATGCGCTGTGGGTCAGAGGCGAACTCGGCGCCACCCTGTGGTCAGTGCAGGAAGTGCAGGCCGCGCCTCCCTCACAGGTCACTGGAGGCAGCGCACCCTACAGACAGGACTGCTGAATCCATTAAACTGGAAATTCAAACTAAAATGGAGTCTCTATCCCAAAAGTTTTCTAAAATTAGTTAAGGAACAATCAGTTGGAAACCATTTGCAATGAAGTGAATGTAGATGCAAACTTTACAACTTATACCAAATTCACTCAAAGTTATTCAGAGGCAAATTTTATTTTAGTTTATAATTTATTTTTGGCTGCGTTGGGTCTTCGTTGCTGCATGTGGGCTTTCTCTAGTTGCGTCGAGCGGGGCTACTCTTCGTTGCGGTGCACGGGCTTCTCATTGCGGTGGCTTCTCTTGTTGGGGAGCACGGGCTCTAGGCGCGCAGGCTTCAGTAGTTGTGCCGCGCAGGCTTAGTTGCTCTGCGGCATGTGAGATCTCCCCGGACCAGGGCTCGAGCCTGTGTCCCCTGCACTGGCAGGCGGACTCTTAACCACTGCGTCACCAGGGGAGTCCCCACAGACAAATTTTAAATACAAAACTATTCAAGGGGCTTCCCTGGTGGTGCAGTGGTTGAGAATCTGCCTGCTAATGCAGGGGACACGGGTTCGAGCCCTGGTCCGGGAAGATCCCACATGCCGCGGAGCAACTAGGCCCGGGAGCCACAACTACTGAGCCTGCACGTCTGGAGCCTGTGCTCCGCAACAAGAGAGGCCGCAGAAGTGAGAGGCCTGCGCACCGCGATGAAGAGTGGCCCCCACTTGCCACAACTAGAGACAGCCTTCGCACAGAAACGAAGACCCAACACAGCCAAAAATAAAATGAATTAATTAATCAATTAAAAAAAAACAAAAAAAGGTGTCTCTCAAATTTAACTTCCAGAATATATTCAGGAAAAACGCATATGCCCTTTTTGACCCACTAAAGAAGCGGGCAATGCAAATCAACACTACAAAGAGGTATCGTTCCGAATCAGAAAAAAGGACCATCCTCACAAAGGGTAAAAACCAGATATGCAGGACAGGGAGAGGAGAAAAGGGAGCCTTGTTACGCTGAAGGGGGGAATGTAAATTGCCAACGGCCACCCTGGAGAAGTGTACTGTGTTTCCTAAAACATCTAAACCACAGAGCTACAAAGCATAGGGTGCTTCCACTCATGGGCCTATATCTTGGAAAAACCAAAAATCCACAGGATGCAGGCGCCCCGTTTACTGCTGCTATCTTTACAACAGCCTCGACTTGGGTACAACTTAAAAGTCCTTGGAAGGAAACAATGGTGAAAGAAAACTTGGTACTTAAGCACAACAGAATATTACTCAGCCCAGAAATCCATGAAATGAGGCCAGTTGCAGCAACTCAGGGGGACTTATGCACGGTCACTGAGAGTGAAATAAGTTAGACAGCAAAAGAAACTTATCATGAGATATCACTTATAAAGGGAATCTAAAGATCGCCAAACATGAACTGAATTACAAACAGAACACCATCACACGTTTACAAAACACACTTATGGCTGCTTAAGCGGAAAAGTGTGGTGCGGTGATGCATAAACCAGGAGGTTGTAATTGGCACAGATACCGTTCCATACACCAATAATGTAATCGCCAAGACATACTCATTGCTCAAGGAACTGGACTCAGCACACTCTATTCACAGAAAAAACATATATCTGACTACTAGAAACTAGAAAAGAATTTATTGATGTCTCTCTGTAAGTGACTCAAGTGGATGTACAGCGCCAAGAAACACAACACTGCAAATCAGCTACACCGCATTATAAAAATTAATTATAAAAAAAAAAAAAACGACAGTGAGAGAGAGAGGAATTCTTACAAAATATGATCAGGGGCTGTGATGCAACTGGACTGACCACATCTACACTCACAGCTGAATGGGACGTAAGGCTGGACACCCTAACCCTAACCCAAACCCTAACCCTAACCCTACCTTAACCCTAACCCTAACCCAACAGTAACCCTAACCCTACCTTAACCCTAACCCTAACCCAACACTAACCCTAACCCTAAACCTAAACCCTAACCCTAACCCCTAACCCTAACCCAACCCTAAGCCTAACCCTAACCCCTAGCCCTAGCCCTAACCCTGACCCTAACCCCTAACCCTTAACCCCTAACCCCTAACCCTAACCAAGTTCACAAGTAAACTTCTCGCCCACCTGGAGAGAGTGATTTAATTTTAAAGAGTAAAGACACAATCAGCTCAGTAATTGGCCATGGGGGCTTGAGGGGCCAAGGCTAACCTGAGCTGGAGGAACGTGGGTGCCTGCCTGGACGCTCAGAGGCCAAGGGCTGCTCTGAGACCTGCTTGGACACCCGTGCAGATGGAACAAAGGATGCCTCCAGTCCCAAGAGGGCCCCACCAGCCCTCAAGAACGCAACACCAGACTTCCCTGGTGGCGCAGTGGTTAAGAATCCACCTGCCAATGCAGGGGACACGGGTTTGAGCCCTGGCCCGGGAAGATCCCACATGCTGTGGAGCAACTAAGCCCGTGCGCCACAACTACTGAGCCTGCGCTCTAGAACCCGCGAGCCACAACTGCTGAAGCCCACGCGCTTACAGCCTGTGCTCTGCAACAAGAGAAGCCACTGCAACGAGAAGCCCCCACTCGCCGCAACTAGAGAAAGCCTCCGTGCAGCAATGAAGACCCAACACAGCCAAAAATAAATTAATTAATTAATTTTTTTGTTTTTTTAAAAAGGCAGCACCTGGGGGCTGGCAGACTGATGCACCGAGTCTTACATCACGTCTACTTAGTATCCTGCATGTCAGGGCCATGCTGGACCTGGGGCTGCCCAGACAGAGTGGGGCCTGCATCACCCTTCCCAGGAGGGAGGGTGGTGGGAAACCCTGCATGACCTCTGAGGCCCTAAGAACCCTTAACTAAGGCTGAGCTCAATTTGAAACAGTGGGTGACCAGAGCAGACATTTCATTCATCTATCAATCAGAATCCAGCACTGGAGGAGCAGAAAACAATGGCCTCGCTCAACCTTGACGCTAATCCTGACATGGACCCTAACCCTGAACTCTGATCCTGACCCTAAGCCCTGACCTAACCTTAGCCTAACCCGTACCCTAACCCTGTACCTTACCCTAACCCATGCTCTACCCGCATCCTACCTGTACCCCAACTCTCACCCATACCCTAACACCCACTCTAACACAGAACCCTAACACCCTGAGACCAAAACCATAAACCTTAACCAATAAGCAAAACCATAACCATAACCAAACCATAAAATATATTCATTAACCATACCCATAAATAACTCATTAACCATAAAACTTAAACCATAACAGCAACCATAAACCATACACAGCCCCAACCCTCACACCAGCCCCAGCCCTAATGCTAACCCTCCAAACCACTTACACCAAGCCAAGTCTAGTCAGATTACACAAATACATCTTGGAAAAGAAAACTGGGGAATTCTCTGGTGGCCCAGTGGTTAGGACTCTGTGCTTTCAGTGCCAAAGGCTCGGGTTCGATCCCTGACTGGGGAACTAAGATCCCACAAGCCATGGGATGTGGCCAAAATAAATAAATAAATAAAATGAAATAAAACCACTATTTTAAAAAAGATTTTAAAAATACAGAAAAAAAAAAGAAAACTACCCCAGTATAACTTATAAATATGAATGTAAAAATCGATCACAAAATAATAGCAACATGAAACCAACAGAACTTTAAATGGATAATGCCATAAGCAAGTATCTCTACACCAGAAATTTCAGGTTGCTCAACATATTAAAAGTAAGCAATGTATTAAACCACAAAAATGGTGTGAAGTAAAAACCCATAATCACGTCAATTAATGCAAAAAATCTACAATGAAAATCCAGTGTTATTTCATGGTAAACACTCAAGAAAGCAGGAATAAAAGGAAATCTGTTCAATATGGAAAAGAGTAGTACAAAAAGCCACAGCAAACACCATGCTCAATGTTAAAGACTGAACGATTTACTCCTGAAATCAGGAACAAGGCCAGGAAGCTGGCCTTCGTCACCGTTACTCAATAGCGTACTGGAAGTTCTACCCAGAATCTTGAGGAAGGAAATAAAAGGCATCCGTGGGTGAATGGAAAAATTAAAACTGTGTCTCTTCACAGAACATAGGTCACATCATCTTATATATAAAACTACCTATAATCAGCAAAGAAATTATTTGAGCTAATCAACTAATTAAGCAAACTTATAGAACAAAGTATCAATTCATGAAAATCTATCTTATATGCATACGCTGGCAAAAAATAATCTGAAAAAGAATTTATGAAAACAATTCCATTTTTAATAATGTCAACATCAATATTTAGGAGTATATTTAATCAAGGTACAAGACTTGTTTTTATGTCTGTGAAGTGGTATGTTTGAAATTACTGGAAAGTCAATTACTTTTCAAAACATCATGTATGTCAATAGCATGCCAGAAAAGCAGAGAAAACATCAAACTTCCATATAGAAGCCAAGCCTTACCCAGATCCAGTTCACCCAAAGTCCACATGTCATTTACAGGCACTGTGGGAAGGTTATATTAGGAGCCGCTGTCCTCCGTGTTGTGGACAACCTGGATATGGTAGAAACAGTGGGATTTTTGAATTCCAATTTTCCACTTCATTCCACAAAAAAACTATTAGAACTAATAAATTAATTCAGTAAAGTTGCAAAATCAATACACAGAAATCAGCTGCATTTCTAAACACTAATAATGAACCATCAGAAAGAGAAAGAAAGCAGCCCTATTTACAAATGCATCAAAAAGAACAAAATACCCACTGGGAATAAAGCCAACCAAGGAGGTGAAAGACCTGCACACTGAAAACTTTAAGACATTGATGAAGACATTGAAAAGCACACCAGTAAATGGAAAGATATCCTGTTCTCATGGAATGGAACAATTAATATTGTTAAAATATCCATTCTACCCAAAGCAATGGACACAGTGAATGCAATCCCTCCCAAAATTCCATGGTATTTTCCCCCCAAATAGAGCAAATCCTCCTAATAGCTGTGGGGAACCACAAAGGACCCCAAATAGCCAAAGAAACCCTGAAAAAAGAGAACGGGCTGGGGGCATCTCCCTCCCTGACGTCACACTCTGCTGAGAAGCCACAGTCACCAAAACAGTGCGGAACTGGCTCAAAACGGGCACAGGGACAGAGGAACAGGACAGAGAGCCCAGAATTCAACCCACACGGACGGGGTCGGTGAATTTATGACACAGGGACCAAGGACACACCAAGGAGCACGACACTCCCCACGATAAATGGTGCTGGGAAAACTGGACGCCCCATAGCTCACGCTGGCTACCCTGCACACAAACCTGACCAAACACCCAGCTTTCCACGCCAAGCCCTCCCTCGCTCACACGAAGACGGACCCCCTCAACTGTCAGCCGCCCACAGGAAGCTTCTCCCCACTTTTCCTCACCGTCTCTTCACCTTTTCCTCAGGCATCACCTGGGTCCTCAGGAAACCTAGTTCCCTAGGCAGCGTGGACGCAGCTCCACTTGGTCCCAAAGCCGAAACCCCAGCGAGTCCTAAGGAGACGGAGACCGAGCTCCTCTCAGCAGAGACGCTGAGCCGGGCGTCCTACCCGAAGGCCCCCGCCCCCGCGCCTGAGGAGGCTCAACTCCTCTCAGCTGTGCTCCGAATCGAGTTCGCAGGGAAGGAGCATGCGCTGTGGGTCAGAGAGGCGAACTCGGCGCCACCCTGTGGTCAGTGCAGGAAGTGCAGGCCGCGCCTCCCTCACAGGTCACTGGAGGCAGCGCGCCCTACAGACAGGACTGCTGAATCCATTAAACTGGAAATTCAAACTAAAATGGAGTCTCTATCCCAAAAGTTTTCTAAAATTAGTTAAGGAACAATCAGTTGGAAACCATTTGGAATCAAGTGAATGTAGATGCAAACTTTACAACTTATACCAAATTCACTCAAAGTTATTCAGAGGCAAATTTTATTTTAGTTTATAATTTATTTTTGGCTGCGTTGGGTCTTCGTTGCTGCATGTGGGCTTTCTCTAGTTGCGTCGAGCGGGGCTACTCTCCGTTGCGGTGCACGGGCTTCTCATTGCGGTGGCTTCTCTTGTTGGGGAGCACGGGCTCTAGGCGCGCAGGCTTCAGTAGTTGTGCCGCGCAGGCTTAGTTGCTCTGCGGCATGTGAGATCTCCCCGGACCAGGGCTCGAGCCTGTGTCCCCTGCACTGGCAGGCGGACTCTTAACCACTGCGTCACCAGGGGAGTCCCCACAGACAAATTTTAAATACAAAACTATTCAAGGGGCTTCCCTGGTGGTGCAGTGGTTGAGAATCTGCCTGCTAATGCAGGGGACACGGGTTCGAGCCCTGGTCCGGGAAGATCCCACATGCCGCGGAGCAACTAGGCCCGGGAGCCACAACTACTGAGCCTGCACGTCTGGAGCCTGTGCTCCGCAACAAGAGAGGCCGCAGAAGTGAGAGGCCTGCGCACCGCGATGAAGAGTGGCCCCCACTTGCCACAACTAGAGACAGCCTTCGCACAGAAACGAAGACCCAACACAGCCAAAAATAAAATGAATTAATTAATCAATTAAAAAAAAACAAAAAAAGGTGTCTCTCAAATTTAACTTCCAGAATATATTCAGGAAAAACGCATATGCCCTTTTTGACCCACTAAAGAAGCGGGCAATGCAAATCAACACTACAAAGAGGTATCGTTCCGAATCAGAAAAAAGGACCATCCTCACAAAGGGTAAAAACCAGATATGCAGGACAGGGAGAGGAGAAAAGGGAGCCTTGTTACGCTGAAGGGGGGAATGTAAATTGCCAACGGCCACCCTGGAGAAGTGTACTGTGTTTCCTAAAACATCTAAACCACAGAGCTACAAAGCATAGGGTGCTTCCACTCATGGGCCTATATCTTGGAAAAACCAAAAATCCACAGGATGCAGGCGCCCCGTTTACTGCTGCTATCTTTACAACAGCCTCGACTTGGGTACAACTTAAAAGTCCTTGGAAGGAAACAATGGTGAAAGAAAACTTGGTACTTAAGCACAACAGAATATTACTCAGCCCAGAAATCCATGAAATGAGGCCAGTTGCAGCAACTCAGGGGGACTTATGCACGGTCACTGAGAGTGAAATAAGTTAGACAGCAAAAGAAACTTATCATGAGATATCACTTATAAAGGGAATCTAAAGATCGCCAAACATGAACTGAATTACAAACAGAACACCATCACACGTTTACAAAACACACTTATGGCTGCTTAAGCGGAAAAGTGTGGTGCGGTGATGCATAAACCAGGAGGTTGTAATTGGCACAGATACCGTTCCATACACCAATAATGTAATCGCCAAGACATACTCATTGCTCAAGGAACTGGACTCAGCACACTCTATTCACAGAAAAAACATATATCTGACTACTAGAAACTAGAAAAGAATTTATTGATGTCTCTCTGTAAGTGACTCAAGTGGATGTACAGCGCCAAGAAACACAACACTGCAAATCAGCTACACCGC
Source organism: Balaenoptera borealis (assembly GCF_965194805.1). NCBI lineage: Eukaryota > Metazoa > Chordata > Mammalia > Artiodactyla > Balaenopteridae > Balaenoptera > Balaenoptera borealis. The sequence goes on from NC_138867.1 coordinate 256,598, forward strand.
ATTATAAAAATTAATTATAAAAAAAAAAAAAACGACAGTGAGAGAGAGAGGAATTCTTACAAAATATGATCAGGGGCTGTGATGCAACTGGACTGACCACATCTACACTCACAGCTGAATGGGACGTAAGGCTGGACACCCTAACCCTAACCCAAACCCTAACCCTAACCCTACCTTAACCCTAACCCTAACCCAACAGTAACCCTAACCCTACCTTAACCCTAACCCTAACCCAACACTAACCCTAACCCTAAACCTAAACCCTAACCCTAACCCCTAACCCTAACCCAACCCTAAGCCTAACCCTAACCCCTAGCCCTAGCCCTAACCCTGACCCTAACCCCTAACCCTTAACCCCTAACCCCTAACCCTAACCAAGTTCACAAGTAAACTTCTCGCCCACCTGGAGAGAGTGATTTAATTTTAAAGAGTAAAGACACAATCAGCTCAGTAATTGGCCATGGGGGCTTGAGGGGCCAAGGCTAACCTGAGCTGGAGGAACGTGGGTGCCTGCCTGGACGCTCAGAGGCCAAGGGCTGCTCTGAGACCTGCTTGGACACCCGTGCAGATGGAACAAAGGATGCCTCCAGTCCCAAGAGGGCCCCACCAGCCCTCAAGAACGCAACACCAGACTTCCCTGGTGGCGCAGTGGTTAAGAATCCACCTGCCAATGCAGGGGACACGGGTTTGAGCCCTGGCCCGGGAAGATCCCACATGCTGTGGAGCAACTAAGCCCGTGCGCCACAACTACTGAGCCTGCGCTCTAGAACCCGCGAGCCACAACTGCTGAAGCCCACGCGCTTACAGCCTGTGCTCTGCAACAAGAGAAGCCACTGCAACGAGAAGCCCCCACTCGCCGCAACTAGAGAAAGCCTCCGTGCAGCAATGAAGACCCAACACAGCCAAAAATAAATTAATTAATTAATTTGTTTGTTTTTTTAAAAAGGCAGCACCTGGGGGCTGGCAGACTGATGCACCGAGTCTTACATCACGTCTACTTAGTATCCTGCATGTCAGGGCCATGCTGGACCTGGGGCTGCCCAGACAGAGTGGGGCCTGCATCACCCTTCCCAGGAGGGAGGGTGGTGGGAAACCCTGCATGACCTCTGAGGCCCTAAGAACCCTTAACTAAGGCTGAGCTCAATTTGAAACAGTGGGTGACCAGAGCAGACATTTCATTCATCTATCAATCAGAATCCAGCACTGGAGGAGCAGAAAACAATGGCCTCGCTCAACCTTGACGCTAATCCTGACATGGACCCTAACCCTGAACTCTGATCCTGACCCTAAGCCCTGACCTAACCTTAGCCTAACCCGTACCCTAACCCTGTACCTTACCCTAACCCATGCTCTACCCGCATCCTACCTGTACCCCAACTCTCACCCATACCCTAACACCCACTCTAACACAGAACCCTAACACCCTGAGACCAAAACCATAAACCTTAACCAATAAGCAAAACCATAACCATAACCAAACCATAAAATATATTCATTAACCATACCCATAAATAACTCATTAACCATAAAACTTAAACCATAACAGCAACCATAAACCATACACAGCCCCAACCCTCACACCAGCCCCAGCCCTAATGCTAACCCTCCAAACCACTTACACCAAGCCAAGTCTAGTCAGATTACACAAATACATCTTGGAAAAGAAAACTGGGGAATTCTCTGGTGGCCCAGTGGTTAGGACTCTGTGCTTTCAGTGCCAAAGGCTCGGGTTCGATCCCTGACTGGGGAACTAAGATCCCACAAGCCATGGGATGTGGCCAAAATAAATAAATAAATAAAATGAAATAAAACCACTATTTTAAAAAAGATTTTAAAAATACAGAAAAAAAGAAAACTACCCCAGTATAACTTATAAATATGAATGTAAAAATCGATCACAAAATACTAGCAACATGAAACCAACAGAACTTTAAATGGATAATGCCATAAGCAAGTATCTCTACACCAGAAATTTCAGGTTGCTCAACATATTAAAAGTAAGCAATGTATTAAACCACAAAAATGGTGTGAAGTAAAAACCCATAATCACGTCAATTAATGCAAAAAATCTACAATGAAAATCCAGTGTTATTTCATGGTAAACACTCAAGAAAGCAGGAATAAAAGGAAATCTGTTCAATATGGAAAAGAGTAGTACAAAAAGCCACAGCAAACACCATGCTCAATGTTAAAGACTGAACGATTTACTCCTGAAATCAGGAACAAGGCCAGGAAGCTGGCCTTCGTCACCGTTACTCAATAGCGTACTGGAAGTTCTACCCAGAATCTTGAGGAAGGAAATAAAAGGCATCCGTGGGTGAATGGAAAAATTAAAACTGTGTCTCTTCACAGAACATAGGTCACATCATCTTATATATAAAACTACCTATAATCAGCAAAGAAATTATTTGAGCTAATCAACTAATTAAGCAAACTTATAGAACAAAGTATCAATTCATGAAAATCTATCTTATATGCATACGCTGGCAAAAAATAATCTGAAAAAGAATTTATGAAAACAATTCCATTTTTAATAATGTCAACATCAATATTTAGGAGTATATTTAATCAAGGTACAAGACTTGTTTTTATGTCTGTGAAGTGGTATGTTTGAAATTACTGGAAAGTCAATTACTTTTCAAAACATCATGTATGTCAATAGCATGCCAGAAAAGCAGAGAAAACATCAAACTTCCATATAGAAGCCAAGCCTTACCCAGATCCAGTTCACCCAAAGTCCACATGTCATTTAGAGGCACTGTGGGAAGGTTATATTAGGAGCCGCTGTCCTCCGTGTTGTGGACGACCTGGATATGGTAGAAACAGTGGGATTTTTGAATTCCAATTTTCCACTTCATTCCACAAAAAAACTATTAGAACTAATAAATTAATTCAGTAAAGTTGCAAAATCAATACACAGAAATCAGCTGCATTTCTAAACACTAATAATGAACCATCAGAAAGAGAAAGAAAGCAGCCCTATTTACAAATGCATCAAAAAGAACAAAATACCCACTGGGAATAAAGCCAACCAAGGAGGTGAAAGACCTGCACACTGAAAACTTTAAGACATTGATGAAGACATTGAAAAGCACGCCAGTAAATGGAAAGATATCCTGTTCTCATGGAATGGAACAATTAATATTGTTAAAATATCCATTCTACCCAAAGCAATGGACACAGTGAATGCAATCCCTCCCAAAATTCCATGGTATTTTCCCCCCAAATAGAGCAAATCCTCCTAATAGCTGTGGGGAACCACAAAGGACCCCAAATAGCCAAAGAAACCCTGAAAAAAGAGAACGGGCTGGGGGCATCTCCCTCCCTGACGTCACACTCTGCTGAGAAGCCACAGTCACCAAAACAGTGCGGAACTGGCTCAAAACGGGCACAGGGACCAGAGGAACAGGACAGAGAGCCCAGAATTCAACCCACACGGACGGGGTCGGTGAATTTATGACACAGGGACCAAGGACACACCAAGGAGCACGACACTCCCCACGATAAATGGTGCTGGGAAAACTGGACGCCCCATAGCTCACGCTGGCTACCCTGCACACAAACCTGAACAAACACCCAGCTTTCCACGCCAAGCCCTCCCTCGCTCACACGAAGACGGACCCCCTCAACTGTCAGCCGCCCACAGGAAGCTTCTCCCCACTTTTCCGCACCGTCTCTTCACCTTTTCCTCAGGCATCACCTGGGTCCTCAGGAAACCTAGTTCCCTAGGCAGCGTGGACGCAGCTCCACTTGGTCCCAAAGCCGAAACGCCAGTGAGTCCTAAGGAGACGGAGACCGAGCTCCTCTCAGCAGAGACGCTGAGCCGGGCGTCCTACCCGAAGGCCCCCGCCCCCGCGCCTGAGGAGGCTCAACTCCTCTCAGCTGTGCTCCGAATCGAGTTCGCAGGGAAGGAGCATGCGCTGTGGGTCAGAGAGGCGAACTCGGCGCCACCCTGTGGTCAGTACAGGAAGTGCAGGCCGCGCCTCCCTCACAGGTCACTGGAGGCAGCTCACCCTACAGACAGGACTGCTGAATCCATTAAACTGGAAACTCAAACTAAAATGGAGTCTCTATCCCAAAAGTTTTCTAAAATTAGTTAAGGAACAATCAGTTGGAAACCGTTTGCAATGAAGTGAATGTAGATGCAAACTTTACAACTTATACCAAATTCACTCAAAGTTATTCAGAGGCAAATTTTATTTTAGTTTATAATTTATTTTTGGCTGCGTTGGGTCTTCGCTGCTGCACGTGGGCTTTCTCTAGTTGCGTCGAGCGGGGCTACTCTTCGTTGCGGTGCACGGGCTTCTCATTGCGGTGGCTTCTCTTGTTGGGGAGCACGGGCTCTAGGCGTGCAGGCTTCAGTAGTTGTGCCGCGCAGGCTTAGTTGCTCTGCGGCATGTGGGATCTCCCCGGACCAGGGCTCGAGCCCGTGTCCCCTGCACTGGCAGGCGGAGTCTTAACCACTGCATCACCAGGGGAGTCCCCACAGACAAATTTTAAATACAAAACTATTCAAGGGGCTTCCCTGGTGGTGCAGTGGTTGAGAATCTGCCTGCTAATGCAGGGGACACGGGTTCGAGCCCTGGTCCGGGAAGATCCCACATGCCGCGGAGCAACTAGGCCCGGGAGCCACAACTACTGAGCCTGCGCGTCTGGAGCCTGTGCTCCGCAACAAGAGAGGCCGCAGAAGTGAGAGGCCTGCGCACCGCGATGAAGAGTGGCCCCCGCTTGCCACAACTAGAGACAGCCTTCGCACAGAAACGAAGACCCAACACAGTCAAAAATAAAATGAATTAATTAATGAATTAAAAAAAACAAAAAAAGGTGTCTCTCAAATTTAACTTCCAGAATATATTCAGCAAAAACGCATACGCCCTTTTTGTCCCACTAAAGAAGCGGGCAATGCAAATCAACACTACAAACAGGTATCGCTCCGAATCAGAAAAAAGGACCATCCTCACAAAGGGTAAAAACCAGATATGCAGGACAGGGAGAGGAGAAAAGGGAGCCTTGTTACGCTGAAGGGGGGAATGTAAATTGCCAACGGCCACCCTGGAGAAGTGTACTGTGTTTCCTAAAACATCTAAGCCACAGAGCTACAAAGCATAGGGTGCTTCCACTCATGGGTCTGTATCTTGGAAAAACCAAAAATCCACAGGACGCAGGCGCCCCGTTTACTGCTGCTATCTTTACAACAGCCTCGACTTGGGTACAACTTAAAAGTCCTTGGAAGGAAACAATGGTGAAAGAAAACTTGGTACTTAAGCACAACGGAGTATTACTCAGCCCAGAAATCCATGAAATGAGGCCAGTTGCAGCAACTCAGGGGGACTTATGTACGGTCACTGAGAGTGAAATAAGTTAGACAGCAAAAGAAACTTATCATGAGATATCACTTATAAAGGGAATCTAAAGATCGCCAAACATGAACTGAATTACAAACAGAACACCATCACACATTTACAAAACACACTTATGGCTGCTTAAGCGGAAAAGTGTGGTGCGGTGATGCATAAACCAGGAGGTTGTAATTGGCACAGATACCGTTCCATACACCAATAATGTAATCGCCAAGACATACTCATTGCTCAAGGAACTGGACTCAGCACACTCTATTCACAGAAAAAACATATATCTGACTACTAGAAACTAGAAAAGAATTTATTGATGTCTCTCTGTAAGTGACTCAAGTGGATGTACAGCACCAAGAAACACAACATTGCAAATCAGCTACACCCCATTATAAAAATTAATTATAAAAAAAAAAAAAAACGACAGTGAGAGAGAGAGGAATTCTTACAAAATATGATCAGGGGCTGTGATGCAACTGGACTGACCACATCTACACTCACAGCTGAATGGGACGTAAGGCTGGACACCCTAACCCTAACCCAAACCCTAACCCTAACCCTACCTTAACCCTAACCCTAACCCAACAGTAACCCTAACCCTACCTTAACCCTAACCCTAACCCAACACTAACCCTAACCCTAAACCTAAACCCTAACCCTAACCCCTAACCCTAACCCAACCCTAAGCCTAACCCTAACCCCTAGCCCTAGCCCTAACCCTGACCCTAACCCCTAACCCTTAACCCCTAACCCCTAACCCTCACCAAGTTCACAAGTAAACTTCTCGCCCACCTGGAGAGAGTGATTTAATTTTAAAGAGTAAAGACACAATCAGCTCAGTAATTGGCCACGGGGGCTTGAGGGGCCAAGGCTAACCTGAGCTGGAGGAACGTGGGTGCCTGCCTGGACGCTCAGAGGCCAAGGGCTGCTCTGAGACCTGCTTGGACACCCGTGCAGATGGAACAAAGGATGCCTCCAGTCCCAAGAGGGCCCCACCAGCCCTCAAGAACGCAACACCAGACTTCCCTGGTGGCGCAGTGGTTAAGAATCCACCTGCCAATGCAGGGGACACGGGTTTGAGCCCTGGCCCGGGAAGATCCCACATGCTGTGGAGCAACTAAGCCCGTGCGCCACAACTACTGAGCCTGCGCTCTAGAACCCGCGAGCCACAACTGCTGAAGCCCACGCGCTTACAGCCTGTGCTCTGCAACAAGAGAAGCCACTGCAACGAGAAGCCCCCACTCGCCGCAACTAGAGAAAGCCTCCGTGCAGCAATGAAGACCCAACACAGCCAAAAATAAATTAATTAATTAATTTTTTTGTTTTTTTAAAAAGGCAGCACCTGGGGGCTGGCAGACTGATGCACCGAGTCTTACATCACGTCTACTTAGTATCCTGCATGTCAGGGCCATGCTGGACCTGGGGCTGCCCAGACAGAGTGGGGCCTGCATCACCCTTCCCAGGAGGGAGGGTGGTGGGAAACCCTGCATGACCTCTGAGGCCCTAAGAACCCTTAACTAAGGCTGAGCTCAATTTGAAACAGTGGGTGACCAGAGCAGACATTTCATTCATCTATCAATCAGAATCCAGCACTGGAGGAGCAGAAAACAATGGCCTCGCTCAACCTTGACGCTAATCCTGACATGGACCCTAACCCTGAACTCTGATCCTGACCCTAAGCCCTGACCTAACCTTAGCCTAACCCGTACCCTAACCCTGTACCTTACCCTAACCCATGCTCTACCCGCATCCTACCTGTACCCCAACTCTCACCCATACCCTAACACCCACTCTAACACAGAACCCTAACACCCTGAGACCAAAACCATAAACCTTAACCAATAAGCAAAACCATAACCATAACCAAACCATAAAATATATTCATTAACCATACCCATAAATAACTCATTAACCATAAAACTTAAACCATAACAGCAACCATAAACCATACACAGCCCCAACCCTCACACCAGCCCCAGCCCTAATGCTAACCCTCCAAACCACTTACACCAAGCCAAGTCTAGTCAGATTATACAAATACATCTTGGAAAAGAAAACTGGGGAATTCTCTGGTGGCCCAGTGGTTAGGACTCTGTGCTTTCAGTGCCAAGGGCTCGGGTTCGATCCCTGACTGGGGAACTAAGATCCCACAAGCCATGGGATGTGGCCAAAATAAATAAATAAATAAAATGAAATAAAACCACTATTTTAAAAAAGATTTTAAAAATACAGAAAAAAAAAGAAAACTACCCCAGTATAACTGATAAATATGAATGTAAAAATCGATCACAAAATACTAGCAACATGAAACCAACAGAACTTTAAATGGATAATGCCATAAGCAAGTATCTCTACACCAGAAATTTCAGGTTGCTCAACATATTAAAAGTAAGCAATGTATTAAACCACAAAAATGGTGTGAAGTAAAAACCCATAATCACGTCAATTAATGCAAAAAATCTACAATGAAAATCCAGTGTTATTTCATGGTAAACACTCAAGAAAGCAGGAATAAAAGGAAATCTGTTCAATATGGAAAAGAGTAGTACAAAAAGCCACAGCAAACACCATGCTCAATGTTAAAGACTGAACGATTTACTCCTGAAATCAGGAACAAGGCCAGGAAGCTGGCCTTCGTCACCGTTACTCAATAGCGTACTGGAAGTTCTACCCAGAATCTTGAGGAAGGAAATAAAAGGCATCCGTGGGTGAATGGAAAAATTAAAACTGTGTCTCTTCACAGAACATAGGTCACATCATCTTATATATAAAACTACCTATAATCAGCAAAGAAATTATTTGAGCTAATCAACTAATTAAGCAAACTTATAGAACAAAGTATCAATTCATGAAAATCTATCTTATATGCATACGCTGGCAAAAAATAATCTGAAAAAGAATTTATGAAAACAATTCCATTTTTAATAATGTCAACATCAATATTTAGGAGTATATTTAATCAAGGTACAAGACTTGTTTTTATGTCTGTGAAGTGGTATGTTTGAAATTACTGGAAAGTCAATTACTTTTCAAAACATCATGTATGTCAATAGCATGCCAGAAAAGCAGAGAAAACATCAAACTTCCATATAGAAGCCAAGCCTTACCCAGATCCAGTTCACCCAAAGTCCACATGTCATTTAGAGGCACTGTGGGAAGGTTATATTAGGAGCCGCTGTCCTCCGTGTTGTGGACGACCTGGATATGGTAGAAACAGTGGGATTTTTGAATTCCAATTTTCCACTTCATTCCACAAAAAAACTATTAGAACTAATAAATTAATTCAGTAAAGTTGCAAAATCAATACACAGAAATCAGCTGCATTTCTAAACACTAATAATGAACCATCAGAAAGAGAAAGAAAGCAGCCCTATTTACAAATGCATCAAAAAGAACAAAATACCCACTGGGAATAAAGCCAACCAAGGAGGTGAAAGACCTGCACACTGAAAACTTTAAGACATTGATGAAGACATTGAAAAGCACGCCAGTAAATGGAAAGATATCCTGTTCTCATGGAATGGAACAATTAATATTGTTAAAATATCCATTCTACCCAAAGCAATGGACACAGTGAATGCAATCCCTCCCAAAATTCCATGGTATTTTCCCCCCAAATAGAGCAAATCCTCCTAATAGCTGTGGGGAACCACAAAGGACCCCAAATAGCCAAAGAAACCCTGAAAAAAGAGAACGGGCTGGGGGCATCTCCCTCCCTGACGTCACACTCTGCTGAGAAGCCACAGTCACCAAAACAGTGCGGAACTGGCTCAAAACGGGCACAGGGACCAGAGGAACAGGACAGAGAGCCCAGAATTCAACCCACACGGACGGGGTTGGTGAATTTATGACACAGGGACCAAGGACACACCAAGGAGCACGACACTCCCCACGATAAATGGTACTGGGAAAACTGGACGCCCCATAGCTCACGCTGGCTACCCTGCACACAAACCTGACCAAACACCCAGCTTTCCACGCCAAGCCCTCCCTCGCTCACACGAAGACGGACCCCCTCAACTGTCAGCCGCCCACAGGAAGCTTCTCCCCACTTTTCCTCACCGTCTCTTCACCTTTTCCTCAGGCATCACCTGGGTCCTCAGGAAACCTAGTTCCCTAGGCAGCGTGGACGCAGCTCCACTTGGTCCCGAAGCCGAAACCCCAGCGAGCCCTAAGGAGATGGAGACCGAGCTCCTCTCAGCAGAGACGCTGAGCCGGGCGTCCTACCCGAAGGCCCCCGCCCCCGCGCCTGAGGAGGCTCAACTCCTCTCAGCTGTGCTCCGAATCGAGTTCGCAGGGAAGGAGCATGCGCTGTGGGTCAGAGGCGAACTCGGCGCCACCCTGTGGTCAGTGCAGGAAGTGCAGGCCGCGCCTCCCTCACAGGTCACTGGAGGCAGCGCACCCTACAGACAGGACTGCTGAATCCATTAAACTGGAAATTCAAACTAAAATGGAGTCTCTATCCCAAAAGTTTTCTAAAATTAGTTAAGGAACAATCAGTTGGAAACCATTTGCAATGAAGTGAATGTAGATGCAAACTTTACAACTTATACCAAATTCACTCAAAGTTATTCAGAGGCAAATTTTATTTTAGTTTATAATTTATTTTTGGCTGCGTTGGGTCTTCGTTGCTGCATGTGGGCTTTCTCTAGTTGCGTCGAGCGGGGCTACTCTTCGTTGCGGTGCACGGGCTTCTCATTGCGGTGGCTTCTCTTGTTGGGGAGCACGGGCTCTAGGCGCGCAGGCTTCAGTAGTTGTGCCGCGCAGGCTTAGTTGCTCTGCGGCATGTGAGATCTCCCCGGACCAGGGCTCGAGCCTGTGTCCCCTGCACTGGCAGGCGGACTCTTAACCACTGCGTCACCAGGGGAGTCCCCACAGACAAATTTTAAATACAAAACTATTCAAGGGGCTTCCCTGGTGGTGCAGTGGTTGAGAATCTGCCTGCTAATGCAGGGGACACGGGTTCGAGCCCTGGTCCGGGAAGATCCCACATGCCGCGGAGCAACTAGGCCCGGGAGCCACAACTACTGAGCCTGCACGTCTGGAGCCTGTGCTCCGCAACAAGAGAGGCCGCAGAAGTGAGAGGCCTGCGCACCGCGATGAAGAGTGGCCCCCACTTGCCACAACTAGAGACAGCCTTCGCACAGAAACGAAGACCCAACACAGCCAAAAATAAAATGAATTAATTAATCAATTAAAAAAAAACAAAAAAAGGTGTCTCTCAAATTTAACTTCCAGAATATATTCAGGAAAAACGCATATGCCCTTTTTGACCCACTAAAGAAGCGGGCAATGCAAATCAACACTACAAAGAGGTATCGTTCCGAATCAGAAAAAAGGACCATCCTCACAAAGGGTAAAAACCAGATATGCAGGACAGGGAGAGGAGAAAAGGGAGCCTTGTTACGCTGAAGGGGGGAATGTAAATTGCCAACGGCCACCCTGGAGAAGTGTACTGTGTTTCCTAAAACATCTAAACCACAGAGCTACAAAGCATAGGGTGCTTCCACTCATGGGCCTATATCTTGGAAAAACCAAAAATCCACAGGATGCAGGCGCCCCGTTTACTGCTGCTATCTTTACAACAGCCTCGACTTGGGTACAACTTAAAAGTCCTTGGAAGGAAACAATGGTGAAAGAAAACTTGGTACTTAAGCACAACAGAATATTACTCAGCCCAGAAATCCATGAAATGAGGCCAGTTGCAGCAACTCAGGGGGACTTATGCACGGTCACTGAGAGTGAAATAAGTTAGACAGCAAAAGAAACTTATCATGAGATATCACTTATAAAGGGAATCTAAAGATCGCCAAACATGAACTGAATTACAAACAGAACACCATCACACGGTTACAAAACACACTTATGGCTGCTTAAGTGGAAAAGTGTGGTGCGGTGATGCATAAACCAGGAGGTTGTAATTGGCACAGATACCGTTCCATACACCAATAATGTAATCGCCAAGACATACTCATTGCTCAAGGAACTGGACTCAGCACACTCTATTCACAGAAAAAACATATATCTGACTACTAGAAACTAGAAAAGAATTTATTGATGTCTCTCTGTAAGTGACTCAAGTGGATGTACAGCACCAAGAAACACAACATTGCAAATCAGCTACACCCCATTATAAAAATTAATTATAAAAAAAAAAAAAACGACAGTGAGAGAGAGAGGAATTCTTACAAAATATGATCAGGGGCTGTGATGCAACTGGACTGACCACATCTACACTCACAGCTGAATGGGACGTAAGGCTGGACACCCTAACCCTAACCCAAACCCTAACCCTAACCCTACCTTAACCCTAACCCTAACCCAACAGTAACCCTAACCCTACCTTAACCCTAACCCAACACTAACCCTAACCCTAAACCTAAACCCTAACCCTAACCCCTAACCCTAACCCAACCCTAAGCCTAACCCTAACCCCTAGCCCTAGCCCTAACCCTGACCCTAACCCCTAACCCTTAACCCCTAACCCCTAACCCTAACCAAGTTCACAAGTAAACTTCTCGCCCACCTGGAGAGAGTGATTTAATTTTAAAGAGTAAAGACACAATCAGCTCAGTAATTGGCCACGGGGGCTTGAGGGGCCAAGGCTAACCTGAGCTGGAGGAACGTGGGTGCCTGCCTGGACGCTCAGAGGCCAAGGGCTGCTCTGAGACCTGCTTGGACACCCGTGCAGATGGAACAAAGGATGCCTCCAGTCCCAAGAGGGCCCCACCAGCCCTCAAGAACGCAACACCAGACTTCCCTGGTGGCGCAGTGGTTAAGAATCCACCTGCCAATGCAGGGGACACGGGTTTGAGCCCTGGCCCGGGAAGATCCCACATGCTGTGGAGCAACTAAGCCCGTGCGCCACAACTACTGAGCCTGCGCTCTAGAACCCGCGAGCCACAACTGCTGAAGCCCACGCGCTTACAGCCTGTGCTCTGCAACAAGAGAAGCCACTGCAACGAGAAGCCCCCACTCGCCGCAACTAGAGAAAGCCTCCGTGCAGCAATGAAGACCCAACACAGCCAAAAATAAATTAATTAATTAATTTGTTTGTTTTTTTAAAAAGGCAGCACCTGGGGGCTGGCAGACTGATGCACCGAGTCTTACATCACGTCTACTTAGTATCCTGCATGTCAGGGCCATGCTGGACCTGGGGCTGCCCAGACAGAGTGGGGCCTGCATCACCCTTCCCAGGAGGGAGGGTGGTGGGAAACCCTGCATGACCTCTGAGGCCCTAAGAACCCTTAACTAAGGCTGAGCTCAATTTGAAACAGTGGGTGACCAGAGCAGACATTTCATTCATCTATCAATCAGAATCCAGCACTGGAGGAGCAGAAAACAATGGCCTCGCTCAACCTTGACGCTAATCCTGACATGGACCCTAACCCTGAACTCTGATCCTGACCCTAAGCCCTGACCTAACCTTAGCCTAACCCGTACCCTAACCCTGTACCTTACCCTAACCCATGCTCTACCCGCATCCTACCTGTACCCCAACTCTCACCCATACCCTAACACCCACTCTAACACAGAACCCTAACACCCTGAGACCAAAACCATAAACCTTAACCAATAAGCAAAACCATAACCATAACCAAACCATAAAATATATTCATTAACCATACCCATAAATAACTCATTAACCATAAAACTTAAACCATAACAGCAACCATAAACCATACACAGCCCCAACCCTCACACCAGCCCCAGCCCTAATGCTAACCCTCCAAACCACTTACACCAAGCCAAGTCTAGTCAGATTACACAAATACATCTTGGAAAAGAAAACTGGGGAATTCTCTGGTGGCCCAGTGGTTAGGACTCTGTGCTTTCAGTGCCAAAGGCTCGGGTTCGATCCCTGACTGGGGAACTAAGATCCCACAAGCCATGGGATGTGGCCAAAATAAATAAATAAATAAAATGAAATAAAACCACTATTTTAAAAAAGATTTTAAAAATACAGAAAAAAAAAAGAAAACTACCCCAGTATAACTTATAAATATGAATGTAAAAATCGATCACAAAATAATAGCAACATGAAACCAACAGAACTTTAAATGGATAATGCCATAAGCAAGTATCTCTACACCAGAAATTTCAGGTTGCTCAACATATTAAAAGTAAGCAATGTATTAAACCACAAAAATGGTGTGAAGTAAAAACCCATAATCACGTCAATTAATGCAAAAAATCTACAATGAAAATCCAGTGTTATTTCATGGTAAACACTCAAGAAAGCAGGAATAAAAGGAAATCTGTTCAATATGGAAAAGAGTAGTACAAAAAGCCACAGCAAACACCATGCTCAATGTTAAAGACTGAACGATTTACTCCTGAAATCAGGAACAAGGCCAGGAAGCTGGCCTTCGTCACCGTTACTCAATAGCGTACTGGAAGTTCTACCCAGAATCTTGAGGAAGGAAATAAAAGGCATCCGTGGGTGAATGGAAAAATTAAAACTGTGTCTCTTCACAGAACATAGGTCACATCATCTTATATATAAAACTACCTATAATCAGCAAAGAAATTATTTGAGCTAATCAACTAATTAAGCAAACTTATAGAACAAAGTATCAATTCATGAAAATCTATCTTATATGCATACGCTGGCAAAAAATAATCTGAAAAAGAATTTATGAAAACAATTCCATTTTTAATAATGTCAACATCAATATTTAGGAGTATATTTAATCAAGGTACAAGACTTGTTTTTATGTCTGTGAAGTGGTATGTTTGAAATTACTGGAAAGTCAATTACTTTTCAAAACATCATGTATGTCAATAGCATGCCAGAAAAGCAGAGAAAACATCAAACTTCCATATAGAAGCCAAGCCTTACCCAGATCCAGTTCACCCAAAGTCCACATGTCATTTAGAGGCACTGTGGGAAGGTTATATTAGGAGCCGCTGTCCTCCGTGTTGTGGACGACCTGGATATGGTAGAAACAGTGGGATTTTTGAATTCCAATTTTCCACTTCATTCCACAAAAAAACTATTAGAACTAATAAATTAATTCAGTAAAGTTGCAAAATCAATACACAGAAATCAGCTGCATTTCTAAACACTAATAATGAACCATCAGAAAGAGAAAGAAAGCAGCCCTATTTACAAATGCATCAAAAAGAACAAAATACCCACTGGGAATAAAGCCAACCAAGGAGGTGAAAGACCTGCACACTGAAAACTTTAAGACATTGATGAAGACATTGAAAAGCACGCCAGTAAATGGAAAGATATCCTGTTCTCATGGAATGGAACAATTAATATTGTTAAAATATCCATTCTACCCAAAGCAATGGACACAGTGAATGCAATCCCTCCCAAAATTCCATGGTATTTTCCCCCCAAATAGAGCAAATCCTCCTAATAGCTGTGGGGAACCACAAAGGACCCCAAATAGCCAAAGAAACCCTGAAAAAAGAGAACGGGCTGGGGGCATCTCCCTCCCTGACGTCACACTCTGCTGAGAAGCCACAGTCACCAAAACAGTGCGGAACTGGCTCAAAACGGGCACAGGGACCAGAGGAACAGGACAGAGAGCCCAGAATTCAACCCACACGGACGGGGTCGGTGAATTTATGACACAGGGACCAAGGACACACCAAGGAGCACGACACTCCCCACGATAAATGGTGCTGGGAAAACTGGACGCCCCATAGCTCACGCTGGCTACCCTGCACACAAACCTGACCAAACACCCAGCTTTCCACGCCAAGCCCTCCCTCGCTCACACGAAGACGGACCCCCTCAACTGTCAGCCGCCCACAGGAAGCTTCTCCCCACTTTTCCTCACCGTCTCTTCACCTTTTCCTCAGGCATCACCTGGGTCCTCAGGAAACCTAGTTCCCTAGGCAGCGTGGACGCAGCTCCACTTGGTCCCGAAGCCGAAACGCCAGTGAGTCCTAAGGAGACGGAGACCGAGCTCCTCTCAGCAGAGACGCTGAGCCGGGCGTCCTACCCGAAGGCCCCCGCCCCCGCGCCTGAGGAGGCTCAACTCCTCTCAGCTGTGCTCCGAATCGAGTTCGCAGGGAAGGAGCATGCGCTGTGGGTCAGAGAGGCGAACTCGGCGCCACCCTGTGGTCAGTGCAGGAAGTGCAGGCCGCGCCTCCCTCACAGGTCACTGGAGGCAGCGCGCCCTACAGACAGGACTGCTGAATCCATTAAACTGGAAATTCAAACTAAAATGGAGTCTCTATCCCAAAAGTTTTCTAAAATTAGTTAAGGAACAATCAGTTGGAAACCATTTGCAATGAAGTGAATGTAGATGCAAACTTTACAACTTATACCAAATTCACTCAAAGTTATTCAGAGGCAAATTTTATTTTAGTTTATAATTTATTTTTGGCTGCGTTGGGTCTTCGTTGCTGCATGTGGGCTTTCTCTAGTTGCGTCGAGCGGGGCTACTCTTCGTTGCGGTGCACGGGCTTCTCATTGCGGTGGCTTCTCTTGTTGGGGAGCACGGGCTCTAGGCGCGCAGGCTTCAGTAGTTGTGCCGCGCAGGCTTAGTTGCTCTGCGGCATGTGAGATCTCCCCGGACCAGGGCTCGAGCCTGTGTCCCCTGCACTGGCAGGCGGACTCTTAACCACTGCGTCACCAGGGGAGTCCCCACAGACAAATTTTAAATACAAAACTATTCAAGGGGCTTCCCTGGTGGTGCAGTGGTTGAGAATCTGCCTGCTAATGCAGGGGACACGGGTTCGAGCCCTGGTCCGGGAAGATCCCACATGCCGCGGAGCAACTAGGCCCGGGAGCCACAACTACTGAGCCTGCACGTCTGGAGCCTGTGCTCCGCAACAAGAGAGGCCGCAGAAGTGAGAGGCCTGCGCACCGCGATGAAGAGTGGCCCCCACTTGCCACAACTAGAGACAGCCTTCGCACAGAAACGAAGACCCAACACAGCCAAAAATAAAATGAATTAATTAATCAATTAAAAAAAAACAAAAAAAGGTGTCTCTCAAATTTAACTTCCAGAATATATTCAGGAAAAACGCATATGCCCTTTTTGACCCACTAAAGAAGCGGGCAATGCAAATCAACACTACAAAGAGGTATCGTTCCGAATCAGAAAAAAGGACCATCCTCACAAAGGGTAAAAACCAGATATGCAGGACAGGGAGAGGAGAAAAGGGAGCCTTGTTACGCTGAAGGGGGGAATGTAAATTGCCAACGGCCACCCTGGAGAAGTGTACTGTGTTTCCTAAAACATCTAAACCACAGAGCTACAAAGCATAGGGTGCTTCCACTCATGGGCCTATATCTTGGAAAAACCAAAAATCCACAGGATGCAGGCGCCCCGTTTACTGCTGCTATCTTTACAACAGCCTCGACTTGGGTACAACTTAAAAGTCCTTGGAAGGAAACAATGGTGAAAGAAAACTTGGTACTTAAGCACAACAGAATATTACTCAGCCCAGAAATCCATGAAATGAGGCCAGTTGCAGCAACTCAGGGGGACTTATGCACGGTCACTGAGAGTGAAATAAGTTAGACAGCAAAAGAAACTTATCATGAGATATCACTTATAAAGGGAATCTAAAGATCGCCAAACATGAACTGAATTACAAACAGAACACCATCACACGTTTACAAAACACACTTATGGCTGCTTAAGCGGAAAAGTGTGGTGCGGTGATGCATAAACCAGGAGGTTGTAATTGGCACAGATACCGTTCCATACACCAATAATGTAATCGCCAAGACATACTCATTGCTCAAGGAACTGGACTCAGCACACTCTATTCACAGAAAAAACATATATCTGACTACTAGAAACTAGAAAAGAATTTATTGATGTCTCTCTGTAAGTGACTCAAGTGGATGTACAGCGCCAAGAAACACAACACTGCAAATCAGCTACACCGCATTATAAAAATTAATTATAAAAAAAAAAAAACGACAGTGAGAGAGAGAGGAATTCTTACAAAATATGATCAGGGGCTGTGATGCAACTGGACTGACCACATCTACACTCACAGCTGAATGGGACGTAAGGCTGGACACCCTAACCCTAACCCAAACCCTAACCCTAACCCTACCTTAACCCTAACCCTAACCCAACAGTAACCCTAACCCTACCTTAACCCTAACCCTAACCCAACACTAACCCTAACCCTAAACCTAAACCCTAACCCTAACCCCTAACCCTAACCCAACCCTAAGCCTAACCCTAACCCCTAGCCCTAGCCCTAACCCTGACCCTAACCCCTAACCCTTAACCCCTAACCCCTAACCCTAACCAAGTTCACAAGTAAACTTCTCGCCCACCTGGAGAGAGTGATTTAATTTTAAAGAGTAAAGACACAATCAGCTCAGTAATTGGCCATGGGGGCTTGAGGGGCCAAGGCTAACCTGAGCTGGAGGAACGTGGGTGCCTGCCTGGACGCTCAGAGGCCAAGGGCTGCTCTGAGACCTGCTTGGACACCCGTGCAGATGGAACAAAGGATGCCTCCAGTCCCAAGAGGGCCCCACCAGCCCTCAAGAACGCAACACCAGACTTCCCTGGTGGCGCAGTGGTTAAGAATCCACCTGCCAATGCAGGGGACACGGGTTTGAGCCCTGGCCCGGGAAGATCCCACATGCTGTGGAGCAACTAAGCCCGTGCGCCACAACTACTGAGCCTGCGCTCTAGAACCCGCGAGCCACAACTGCTGAAGCCCACGCGCTTACAGCCTGTGCTCTGCAACAAGAGAAGCCACTGCAACGAGAAGCCCCCACTCGCCGCAACTAGAGAAAGCCTCCGTGCAGCAATGAAGACCCAACACAGCCAAAAATAAATTAATTAATTAATTTTTTTGTTTTTTTAAAAAGGCAGCACCTGGGGGCTGGCAGACTGATGCACCGAGTCTTACATCACGTCTACTTAGTATCCTGCATGTCAGGGCCATGCTGGACCTGGGGCTGCCCAGACAGAGTGGGGCCTGCATCACCCTTCCCAGGAGGGAGGGTGGTGGGAAACCCTGCATGACCTCTGAGGCCCTAAGAACCCTTAACTAAGGCTGAGCTCAATTTGAAACAGTGGGTGACCAGAGCAGACATTTCATTCATCTATCAATCAGAATCCAGCACTGGAGGAGCAGAAAACAATGGCCTCGCTCAACCTTGACGCTAATCCTGACATGGACCCTAACCCTGAACTCTGATCCTGACCCTAAGCCCTGACCTAACCTTAGCCTAACCCGTACCCTAACCCTGTACCTTACCCTAACCCATGCTCTACCCGCATCCTACCTGTACCCCAACTCTCACCCATACCCTAACACCCACTCTAACACAGAACCCTAACACCCTGAGACCAAAACCATAAACCTTAACCAATAAGCAAAACCATAACCATAACCAAACCATAAAATATATTCATTAACCATACCCATAAATAACTCATTAACCATAAAACTTAAACCATAACAGCAACCATAAACCATACACAGCCCCAACCCTCACACCAGCCCCAGCCCTAATGCTAACCCTCCAAACCACTTACACCAAGCCAAGTCTAGTCAGATTACACAAATACATCTTGGAAAAGAAAACTGGGGAATTCTCTGGTGGCCCAGTGGTTAGGACTCTGTGCTTTCAGTGCCAAAGGCTCGGGTTCGATCCCTGACTGGGGAACTAAGATCCCACAAGCCATGGGATGTGGCCAAAATAAATAAATAAATAAAATGAAATAAAACCACTATTTTAAAAAAGATTTTAAAAATACAGAAAAAAAAAAGAAAACTACCCCAGTATAACTTATAAATATGAATGTAAAAATCGATCACAAAATAATAGCAACATGAAACCAACAGAACTTTAAATGGATAATGCCATAAGCAAGTATCTCTACACCAGAAATTTCAGGTTGCTCAACATATTAAAAGTAAGCAATGTATTAAACCACAAAAATGGTGTGAAGTAAAAACCCATAATCACGTCAATTAATGCAAAAAATCTACAATGAAAATCCAGTGTTATTTCATGGTAAACACTCAAGAAAGCAGGAATAAAAGGAAATCTGTTCAATATGGAAAAGAGTAGTACAAAAAGCCACAGCAAACACCATGCTCAATGTTAAAGACTGAACGATTTACTCCTGAAATCAGGAACAAGGCCAGGAAGCTGGCCTTCGTCACCGTTACTCAATAGCGTACTGGAAGTTCTACCCAGAATCTTGAGGAAGGAAATAAAAGGCATCCGTGGGTGAATGGAAAAATTAAAACTGTGTCTCTTCACAGAACATAGGTCACATCATCTTATATATAAAACTACCTATAATCAGCAAAGAAATTATTTGAGCTAATCAACTAATTAAGCAAAGTTATAGAACAAAGTATCAATTCATGAAAATCTATCTTATATGCATACGCTGGCAAAAAATAATCTGAAAAAGAATTTATGAAAACAATTCCATTTTTAATAATGTCAACATCAATATTTAGGAGTATATTTAATCAAGGTACAAGACTTGTTTTTATGTCTGTGAAGTGGTATGTTTGAAATTACTGGAAAGTCAATTACTTTTCAAAACATCATGTATGTCAATAGCATGCCAGAAAAGCAGAGAAAACATCAAACTTCCATATAGAAGCCAAGCCTTACCCAGATCCAGTTCACCCAAAGTCCACATGTCATTTAGAGGCACTGTGGGAAGGTTATATTAGGAGCCGCTGTCCTCCGTGTTGTGGACGACCTGGATATGGTAGAAACAGTGGGATTTTTGAATTCCAATTTTCCACTTCATTCCACAAAAAAACTATTAGAACTAATAAATTAATTCAGTAAAGTTGCAAAATCAATACACAGAAATCAGCTGCATTTCTAAACACTAATAATGAACCATCAGAAAGAGAAAGAAAGCAGCCCTATTTACAAATGCATCAAAAAGAACAAAATACCCACTGGGAATAAAGCCAACCAAGGAGGTGAAAGACCTGCACACTGAAAACTTTAAGACATTGATGAAGACATTGAAAAGCACGCCAGTAAATGGAAAGATATCCTGTTCTCATGGAATGGAACAATTAATATTGTTAAAATATCCATTCTACCCAAAGCAATGGACACAGTGAATGCAATCCCTCCCAAAATTCCATGGTATTTTCCCCCCAAATAGAGCAAATCCTCCTAATAGCTGTGGGGAACCACAAAGGACCCCAAATAGCCAAAGAAACCCTGAAAAAAGAGAACGGGCTGGGGGCATCTCCCTCCCTGACGTCACACTCTGCTGAGAAGCCACAGTCACCAAAACAGTGCGGAACTGGCTCAAAACGGGCACAGGGACCAGAGGAACAGGACAGAGAGCCCAGAATTCAACCCACACGGACGGGGTCGGTGAATTTATGACACAGGGACCAAGGACACACCAAGGAGCACGACACTCCCCACGATAAATGGTGCTGGGAAAACTGGACGCCCCATAGCTCACGCTGGCTACCCTGCACACAAACCTGACCAAACACCCAGCTTTCCACGCCAAGCCCTCCCTCGCTCACACGAAGACGGACCCCCTCAACTGTCAGCCGCCCACAGGAAGCTTCTCCCCACTTTTCCTCACCGTCTCTTCACCTTTTCCTCAGGCATCACCTGGGTCCTCAGGAAACCTAGTTCCCTAGGCAGCGTGGACGCAGCTCCACTTGGTCCCGAAGCCGAAACCCCAGTGAGTCCTAAGGAGACGGAGACCGAGCTCCTCTCAGCAGAGACGCTGAGCCGGGCGTCCTACCCGAAGGCCCCCGCCCCCGCGCCTGAGGAGGCTCAACTCCTCTCAGCTGTGCTCCGAATCGAGTTCGCAGGGAAGGAGCATGCGCTGTGGGTCAGAGAGGCGAACTCGGCGCCACCCTGTGGTCAGTGCAGGAAGTGCAGGCCGCGCCTCCCTCACAGGTCACTGGAGGCAGCGCGCCCTACAGACAGGACTGCTGAATCCATTAAACTGGAAATTCAAACTAAAATGGAGTCTCTATCCCAAAAGTTTTCTAAAATTAGTTAAGGAACAATCAGTTGGAAACCATTTGGAATCAAGTGAATGTAGATGCAAACTTTACAACTTATACCAAATTCACTCAAAGTTATTCAGAGGCAAATTTTATTTTAGTTTATAATTTATTTTTGGCTGCGTTGGGTCTTCGTTGCTGCATGTGGGCTTTCTCTAGTTGCGTCGAGCGGGGCTACTCTCTGTTGCGGTGCACGGGCTTCTCATTGCGGTGGCTTCTCTTGTTGGGGAGCACGGGCTCTAGGCGCGCAGGCTTCAGTAGTTGTGCCGCGCAGGCTTAGTTGCTCTGCGGCATGTGAGATCTCCCCGGACCAGGGCTCGAGCCTGTGTCCCCTGCACTGGCAGGCGGACTCTTAACCACTGCGTCACCAGGGGAGTCCCCACAGACAAATTTTAAATACAAAACTATTCAAGGGGCTTCCCTGGTGGTGCAGTGGTTGAGAATCTGCCTGCTAATGCAGGGGACACGGGTTCGAGCCCTGGTCCGGGAAGATCCCACATGCCGCGGAGCAACTAGGCCCGGGAGCCACAACTACTGAGCCTGCACGTCTGGAGCCTGTGCTCCGCAACAAGAGAGGCCGCAGAAGTGAGAGGCCTGCGCACCGCGATGAAGAGTGGCCCCCACTTGCCACAACTAGAGACAGCCTTCGCACAGAAACGAAGACCCAACACAGCCAAAAATAAAATGAATTAATTAATCAATTAAAAAAAAACAAAAAAAGGTGTCTCTCAAATTTAACTTCCAGAATATATTCAGGAAAAACGCATATGCCCTTTTTGACCCACTAAAGAAGCGGGCAATGCAAATCAACACTACAAAGAGGTATCGTTCCGAATCAGAAAAAAGGACCATCCTCACAAAGGGTAAAAACCAGATATGCAGGACAGGGAGAGGAGAAAAGGGAGCCTTGTTACGCTGAAGGGGGGAATGTAAATTGCCAACGGCCACCCTGGAGAAGTGTACTGTGTTTCCTAAAACATCTAAACCACAGAGCTACAAAGCATAGGGTGCTTCCACTCATGGGCCTATATCTTGGAAAAACCAAAAATCCACAGGATGCAGGCGCCCCGTTTACTGCTGCTATCTTTACAACAGCCTCGACTTGGGTACAACTTAAAAGTCCTTGGAAGGAAACAATGGTGAAAGAAAACTTGGTACTTAAGCACAACAGAATATTACTCAGCCCAGAAATCCATGAAATGAGGCCAGTTGCAGCAACTCAGGGGGACTTATGCACGGTCACTGAGAGTGAAATAAGTTAGACAGCAAAAGAAACTTATCATGAGATATCACTTATAAAGGGAATCTAAAGATCGCCAAACATGAACTGAATTACAAACAGAACACCATCACACGTTTACAAAACACACTTATGGCTGCTTAAGCGGAAAAGTGTGGTGCGGTGATGCATAAACCAGGAGGTTGTAATTGGCACAGATACCGTTCCATACACCAATAATGTAATCGCCAAGACATACTCATTGCTCAAGGAACTGGACTCAGCACACTCTATTCACAGAAAAAACATATATCTGACTACTAGAAACTAGAAAAGAATTTATTGATGTCTCTCTGTAAGTGACTCAAGTGGATGTACAGCGCCAAGAAACACAACACTGCAAATCAGCTACACCGCATTATAAAAATTAATTATAAAAAAAAAAAAAACGACAGTGAGAGAGAGAGGAATTCTTACAAAATATGATCAGGGGCTGTGATGCAACTGGACTGACCACATCTACACTCACAGCTGAATGGGACGTAAGGCTGGACACCCTAACCCTAACCCAAACCCTAACCCTAACCCTACCTTAACCCTAACCCTAACCCAACAGTAACCCTAACCCTACCTTAACCCTAACCCTAACCCAACACTAACCCTAACCCTAAACCTAAACCCTAACCCTAACCCCTAACCCTAACCCAACCCTAAGCCTAACCCTAACCCCTAGCCCTAGCCCTAACCCTGACCCTAACCCCTAACCCTTAACCCCTAACCCCTAACCCTAACCAAGTTCACAAGTAAACTTCTCGCCCACCTGGAGAGAGTGATTTAATTTTAAAGAGTAAAGACACAATCAGCTCAGTAATTGGCCATGGGGGCTTGAGGGGCCAAGGCTAACCTGAGCTGGAGGAACGTGGGTGCCTGCCTGGACGCTCAGAGGCCAAGGGCTGCTCTGAGACCTGCTTGGACACCCGTGCAGATGGAACAAAGGATGCCTCCAGTCCCAAGAGGGCCCCACCAGCCCTCAAGAACGCAACACCAGACTTCCCTGGTGGCGCAGTGGTTAAGAATCCACCTGCCAATGCAGGGGACACGGGTTTGAGCCCTGGCCCGGGAAGATCCCACATGCTGTGGAGCAACTAAGCCCGTGCGCCACAACTACTGAGCCTGCGCTCTAGAACCCGCGAGCCACAACTGCTGAAGCCCACGCGCTTACAGCCTGTGCTCTGCAACAAGAGAAGCCACTGCAACGAGAAGCCCCCACTCGCCGCAACTAGAGAAAGCCTCCGTGCAGCAATGAAGACCCAACACAGCCAAAAATAAATTAATTAATTAATTTTTTTGTTTTTTTAAAAAGGCAGCACCTGGGGGCTGGCAGACTGATGCACCGAGTCTTACATCACGTCTACTTAGTATCCTGCATGTCAGGGCCATGCTGGACCTGGGGCTGCCCAGACAGAGTGGGGCCTGCATCACCCTTCCCAGGAGGGAGGGTGGTGGGAAACCCTGCATGACCTCTGAGGCCCTAAGAACCCTTAACTAAGGCTGAGCTCAATTTGAAACAGTGGGTGACCAGAGCAGACATTTCATTCATCTATCAATCAGAATCCAGCACTGGAGGAGCAGAAAACAATGGCCTCGCTCAACCTTGACGCTAATCCTGACATGGACCCTAACCCTGAACTCTGATCCTGACCCTAAGCCCTGACCTAACCTTAGCCTAACCCGTACCCTAACCCTGTACCTTACCCTAACCCATGCTCTACCCGCATCCTACCTGTACCCCAACTCTCACCCATACCCTAACACCCACTCTAACACAGAACCCTAACACCCTGAGACCAAAACCATAAACCTTAACCAATAAGCAAAACCATAACCATAACCAAACCATAAAATATATTCATTAACCATACCCATAAATAACTCATTAACCATAAAACTTAAACCATAACAGCAACCATAAACCATACACAGCCCCAACCCTCACACCAGCCCCAGCCCTAATGCTAACCCTCCAAACCACTTACACCAAGCCAAGTCTAGTCAGATTACACAAATACATCTTGGAAAAGAAAACTGGGGAATTCTCTGGTGGCCCAGTGGTTAGGACTCTGTGCTTTCAGTGCCAAAGGCTCGGGTTCGATCCCTGACTGGGGAACTAAGATCCCACAAGCCATGGGATGTGGCCAAAATAAATAAATAAATAAAATGAAATAAAACCACTATTTTAAAAAAGATTTTAAAAATACAGAAAAAAAAAAGAAAACTACCCCAGTATAACTTATAAATATGAATGTAAAAATCGATCACAAAATAATAGCAACATGAAACCAACAGAACTTTAAATGGATAATGCCATAAGCAAGTATCTCTACACCAGAAATTTCAGGTTGCTCAACATATTAAAAGTAAGCAATGTATTAAACCACAAAAATGGTGTGAAGTAAAAACCCATAATCACGTCAATTAATGCAAAAAATCTACAATGAAAATCCAGTGTTATTTCATGGTAAACACTCAAGAAAGCAGGAATAAAAGGAAATCTGTTCAATATGGAAAAGAGTAGTACAAAAAGCCACAGCAAACACCATGCTCAATGTTAAAGACTGAACGATTTACTCCTGAAATCAGGAACAAGGCCAGGAAGCTGGCCTTCGTCACCGTTACTCAATAGCGTACTGGAAGTTCTACCCAGAATCTTGAGGAAGGAAATAAAAGGCATCCGTGGGTGAATGGAAAAATTAAAACTGTGTCTCTTCACAGAACATAGGTCACATCATCTTATATATAAAACTACCTATAATCAGCAAAGAAATTATTTGAGCTAATCAACTAATTAAGCAAACTTATAGAACAAAGTATCAATTCATGAAAATCTATCTTATATGCATACGCTGGCAAAAAATAATCTGAAAAAGAATTTATGAAAACAATTCCATTTTTAATAATGTCAACATCAATATTTAGGAGTATATTTAATCAAGGTACAAGACTTGTTTTTATGTCTGTGAAGTGGTATGTTTGAAATTACTGGAAAGTCAATTACTTTTCAAAACATCATGTATGTCAATAGCATGCCAGAAAAGCAGAGAAAACATCAAACTTCCATATAGAAGCCAAGCCTTACCCAGATCCAGTTCACCCAAAGTCCACATGTCATTTAGAGGCACTGTGGGAAGGTTATATTAGGAGCCGCTGTCCTCCGTGTTGTGGACGACCTGGATATGGTAGAAACAGTGGGATTTTTGAATTCCAATTTTCCACTTCATTCCACAAAAAAACTATTAGAACTAATAAATTAATTCAGTAAAGTTGCAAAATCAATACACAGAAATCAGCTGCATTTCTAAACACTAATAATGAACCATCAGAAAGAGAAAGAAAGCAGCCCTATTTACAAATGCATCAAAAAGAACAAAATACCCACTGGGAATAAAGCCAACCAAGGAGGTGAAAGACCTGCACACTGAAAACTTTAAGACATTGATGAAGACATTGAAAAGCACGCCAGTAAATGGAAAGATATCCTGTTCTCATGGAATGGAACAATTAATATTGTTAAAATATCCATTCTACCCAAAGCAATGGACACAGTGAATGCAATCCCTCCCAAAATTCCATGGTATTTTCCCCCCAAATAGAGCAAATCCTCCTAATAGCTGTGGGGAACCACAAAGGACCCCAAATAGCCAAAGAAACCCTGAAAAAAGAGAACGGGCTGGGGGCATCTCCCTCCCTGACGTCACACTCTGCTGAGAAGCCACAGTCACCAAAACAGTGCGGAACTGGCTCAAAACGGGCACAGGGACCAGAGGAACAGGACAGAGAGCCCAGAATTCAACCCACACGGACGGGGTCGGTGAATTTATGACACAGGGACCAAGGACACACCAAGGAGCACGACACTCCCCACGATAAATGGTGCTGGGAAAACTGGACGCCCCATAGCTCACGCTGGCTACCCTGCACACAAACCTGACCAAACACCCAGCTTTCCACGCCAAGCCCTCCCTCGCTCACACGAAGACGGACCCCCTCAACTGTCAGCCGCCCACAGGAAGCTTCTCCCCACTTTTCCTCACCGTCTCTTCACCTTTTCCTCAGGCATCACCTGGGTCCTCAGGAAACCTAGTTCCCTAGGCAGCGTGGACGCAGCTCCACTTGGTCCCGAAGCCGAAACCCCAGTGAGTCCTAAGGAGACGGAGACCGAGCTCCTCTCAGCAGAGACGCTGAGCCGGGCGTCCTACCCGAAGGCCCCCGCCCCCGCGCCTGAGGAGGCTCAACTCCTCTCAGCTGTGCTCCGAATCGAGTTCGCAGGGAAGGAGCATGCGCTGTGGGTCAGAGAGGCGAACTCGGCGCCACCCTGTGGTCAGTGCAGGAAGTGCAGGCCGCGCCTCCCTCACAGGTCACTGGAGGCAGCGCGCCCTACAGACAGGACTGCTGAATCCATTAAACTGGAAATTCAAACTAAAATGGAGTCTCTATCCCAAAAGTTTTCTAAAATTAGTTAAGGAACAATCAGTTGGAAACCATTTGCAATGAAGTGAATGTAGATGCAAACTTTACAACTTATACCAAATTCACTCAAAGTTATTCAGAGGCAAATTTTATTTTAGTTTATAATTTATTTTTGGCTGCGTTGGGTCTTCGTTGCTGCATGTGGGCTTTCTCTAGTTGCGTCGAGCGGGGCTACTCTTCGTTGCGGTGCACGGGCTTCTCATTGCGGTGGCTTCTCTTGTTGGGGAGCACGGGCTCTAGGCGCGCAGGCTTCAGTAGTTGTGCCGCGCAGGCTTAGTTGCTCTGCGGCATGTGAGATCTCCCCGGACCAGGGCTCGAGCCTGTGTCCCCTGCACTGGCAGGCGGACTCTTAACCACTGCGTCACCAGGGGAGTCCCCACAGACAAATTTTAAATACAAAACTATTCAAGGGGCTTCCCTGGTGGTGCAGTGGTTGAGAATCTGCCTGCTAATGCAGGGGACACGGGTTCGAGCCCTGGTCCGGGAAGATCCCACATGCCGCGGAGCAACTAGGCCCGGGAGCCACAACTACTGAGCCTGCACGTCTGGAGCCTGTGCTCCGCAACAAGAGAGGCCGCAGAAGTGAGAGGCCTGCGCACCGCGATGAAGAGTGGCCCCCACTTGCCACAACTAGAGACAGCCTTCGCACAGAAACGAAGACCCAACACAGCCAAAAATAAAATGAATTAATTAATCAATTAAAAAAAAACAAAAAAAGGTGTCTCTCAAATTTAACTTCCAGAATATATTCAGGAAAAACGCATATGCCCTTTTTGACCCACTAAAGAAGCGGGCAATGCAAATCAACACTACAAAGAGGTATCGTTCCGAATCAGAAAAAAGGACCATCCTCACAAAGGGTAAAAACCAGATATGCAGGACAGGGAGAGGAGAAAAGGGAGCCTTGTTACGCTGAAGGGGGGAATGTAAATTGCCAACGGCCACCCTGGAGAAGTGTACTGTGTTTCCTAAAACATCTAAACCACAGAGCTACAAAGCATAGGGTGCTTCCACTCATGGGCCTATATCTTGGAAAAACCAAAAATCCACAGGATGCAGGCGCCCCGTTTACTGCTGCTATCTTTACAACAGCCTCGACTTGGGTACAACTTAAAAGTCCTTGGAAGGAAACAATGGTGAAAGAAAACTTGGTACTTAAGCACAACAGAATATTACTCAGCCCAGAAATCCATGAAATGAGGCCAGTTGCAGCAACTCAGGGGGACTTATGCACGGTCACTGAGAGTGAAATAAGTTAGACAGCAAAAGAAACTTATCATGAGATATCACTTATAAAGGGAATCTAAAGATCGCCAAACATGAACTGAATTACAAACAGAACACCATCACACGTTTACAAAACACACTTATGGCTGCTTAAGCGGAAAAGTGTGGTGCGGTGATGCATAAACCAGGAGGTTGTAATTGGCACAGATACCGTTCCATACACCAATAATGTAATCGCCAAGACATACTCATTGCTCAAGGAACTGGACTCAGCACACTCTATTCACAGAAAAAACATATATCTGACTACTAGAAACTAGAAAAGAATTTATTGATGTCTCTCTGTAAGTGACTCAAGTGGATGTACAGCGCCAAGAAACACAACACTGCAAATCAGCTACACCGCATTATAAAAATTAATTATAAAAAAAAAAAAAACGACAGTGAGAGAGAGAGGAATTCTTACAAAATATGATCAGGGGCTGTGATGCAACTGGACTGACCACATCTACACTCACAGCTGAATGGGACGTAAGGCTGGACACCCTAACCCTAACCCAAACCCTAACCCTAACCCTACCTTAACCCTAACCCTAACCCAACAGTAACCCTAACCCTACCTTAACCCTAACCCTAACCCAACACTAACCCTAACCCTAAACCTAAACCCTAACCCTAACCCCTAACCCTAACCCAACCCTAAGCCTAACCCTAACCCCTAGCCCTAGCCCTAACCCTGACCCTAACCCCTAACCCTTAACCCCTAACCCCTAACCCTAACCAAGTTCACAAGTAAACTTCTCGCCCACCTGGAGAGAGTGATTTAATTTTAAAGAGTAAAGACACAATCAGCTCAGTAATTGGCCATGGGGGCTTGAGGGGCCAAGGCTAACCTGAGCTGGAGGAACGTGGGTGCCTGCCTGGACGCTCAGAGGCCAAGGGCTGCTCTGAGACCTGCTTGGACACCCGTGCAGATGGAACAAAGGATGCCTCCAGTCCCAAGAGGGCCCCACCAGCCCTCAAGAACGCAACACCAGACTTCCCTGGTGGCGCAGTGGTTAAGAATCCACCTGCCAATGCAGGGGACACGGGTTTGAGCCCTGGCCCGGGAAGATCCCACATGCTGTGGAGCAACTAAGCCCGTGCGCCACAACTACTGAGCCTGCGCTCTAGAACCCGCGAGCCACAACTGCTGAAGCCCACGCGCTTACAGCCTGTGCTCTGCAACAAGAGAAGCCACTGCAACGAGAAGCCCCCACTCGCCGCAACTAGAGAAAGCCTCCGTGCAGCAATGAAGACCCAACACAGCCAAAAATAAATTAATTAATTAATTTTTTTGTTTTTTTAAAAAGGCAGCACCTGGGGGCTGGCAGACTGATGCACCGAGTCTTACATCACGTCTACTTAGTATCCTGCATGTCAGGGCCATGCTGGACCTGGGGCTGCCCAGACAGAGTGGGGCCTGCATCACCCTTCCCAGGAGGGAGGGTGGTGGGAAACCCTGCATGACCTCTGAGGCCCTAAGAACCCTTAACTAAGGCTGAGCTCAATTTGAAACAGTGGGTGACCAGAGCAGACATTTCATTCATCTATCAATCAGAATCCAGCACTGGAGGAGCAGAAAACAATGGCCTCGCTCAACCTTGACGCTAATCCTGACATGGACCCTAACCCTGAACTCTGATCCTGACCCTAAGCCCTGACCTAACCTTAGCCTAACCCGTACCCTAACCCTGTACCTTACCCTAACCCATGCTCTACCCGCATCCTACCTGTACCCCAACTCTCACCCATACCCTAACACCCACTCTAACACAGAACCCTAACACCCTGAGACCAAAACCATAAACCTTAACCAATAAGCAAAACCATAACCATAACCAAACCATAAAATATATTCATTAACCATACCCATAAATAACTCATTAACCATAAAACTTAAACCATAACAGCAACCATAAACCATACACAGCCCCAACCCTCACACCAGCCCCAGCCCTAATGCTAACCCTCCAAACCACTTACACCAAGCCAAGTCTAGTCAGATTACACAAATACATCTTGGAAAAGAAAACTGGGGAATTCTCTGGTGGCCCAGTGGTTAGGACTCTGTGCTTTCAGTGCCAAAGGCTCGGGTTCGATCCCTGACTGGGGAACTAAGATCCCACAAGCCATGGGATGTGGCCAAAATAAATAAATAAATAAAATGAAATAAAACCACTATTTTAAAAAAGATTTTAAAAATACAGAAAAAAAAAAGAAAACTACCCCAGTATAACTTATAAATATGAATGTAAAAATCGATCACAAAATAATAGCAACATGAAACCAACAGAACTTTAAATGGATAATGCCATAAGCAAGTATCTCTACACCAGAAATTTCAGGTTGCTCAACATATTAAAAGTAAGCAATGTATTAAACCACAAAAATGGTGTGAAGTAAAAACCCATAATCACGTCAATTAATGCAAAAAATCTACAATGAAAATCCAGTGTTATTTCATGGTAAACACTCAAGAAAGCAGGAATAAAAGGAAATCTGTTCAATATGGAAAAGAGTAGTACAAAAAGCCACAGCAAACACCATGCTCAATGTTAAAGACTGAACGATTTACTCCTGAAATCAGGAACAAGGCCAGGAAGCTGGCCTTCGTCACCGTTACTCAATAGCGTACTGGAAGTTCTACCCAGAATCTTGAGGAAGGAAATAAAAGGCATCCGTGGGTGAATGGAAAAATTAAAACTGTGTCTCTTCACAGAACATAGGTCACATCATCTTATATATAAAACTACCTATAATCAGCAAAGAAATTATTTGAGCTAATCAACTAATTAAGCAAACTTATAGAACAAAGTATCAATTCATGAAAATCTATCTTATATGCATACGCTGGCAAAAAATAATCTGAAAAAGAATTTATGAAAACAATTCCATTTTTAATAATGTCAACATCAATATTTAGGAGTATATTTAATCAAGGTACAAGACTTGTTTTTATGTCTGTGAAGTGGTATGTTTGAAATTACTGGAAAGTCAATTACTTTTCAAAACATCATGTATGTCAATAGCATGCCAGAAAAGCAGAGAAAACATCAAACTTCCATATAGAAGCCAAGCCTTACCCAGATCCAGTTCACCCAAAGTCCACATGTCATTTAGAGGCACTGTGGGAAGGTTATATTAGGAGCCGCTGTCCTCCGTGTTGTGGACGACCTGGATATGGTAGAAACAGTGGGATTTTTGAATTCCAATTTTCCACTTCATTCCACAAAAAAACTATTAGAACTAATAAATTAATTCAGTAAAGTTGCAAAATCAATACACAGAAATCAGCTGCATTTCTAAACACTAATAATGAACCATCAGAAAGAGAAAGAAAGCAGCCCTATTTACAAATGCATCAAAAAGAACAAAATACCCACTGGGAATAAAGCCAACCAAGGAGGTGAAAGACCTGCACACTGAAAACTTTAAGACATTGATGAAGACATTGAAAAGCACACCAGTAAATGGAAAGATATCCTGTTCTCATGGAATGGAACAATTAATATTGTTAAAATATCCATTCTACCCAAAGCAATGGACACAGTGAATGCAATCCCTCCCAAAATTCCATGGTATTTTCCCCCCAAATAGAGCAAATCCTCCTAATAGCTGTGGGGAACCACAAAGGACCCCAAATAGCCAAAGAAACCCTGAAAAAAGAGAACGGGCTGGGGGCATCTCCCTCCCTGACGTCACACTCTGCTGAGAAGCCACAGTCACCAAAACAGTGCGGAACTGGCTCAAAACGGGCACAGGGACCAGAGGAACAGGACAGAGAGCCCAGAATTCAACCCACACGGACGGGGTCGGTGAATTTATGACACAGGGACCAAGGACACACCAAGGAGCACGACACTCCCCACGATAAATGGTGCTGGGAAAACTGGACGCCCCATAGCTCACGCTGGCTACCCTGCACACAAACCTGACCAAACACCCAGCTTTCCACGCCAAGCCCTCCCTCGCTCACACGAAGACGGACCCCCTCAACTGTCAGCCGCCCACAGGAAGCTTCTCCCCACTTTTCCTCACCGTCTCTTCACCTTTTCCTCAGGCATCACCTGGGTCCTCAGGAAACCTAGTTCCCTAGGCAGCGTGGACGCAGCTCCACTTGGTCCCGAAGCCGAAACCCCAGTGAGTCCTAAGGAGACGGAGACCGAGCTCCTCTCAGCAGAGACGCTGAGCCGGGCGTCCTACCCGAAGGCCCCCGCCCCCGCGCCTGAGGAGGCTCAACTCCTCTCAGCTGTGCTCCGAATCGAGTTCGCAGGGAAGGAGCATGCGCTGTGGGTCAGAGAGGCGAACTCGGCGCCACCCTGTGGTCAGTGCAGGAAGTGCAGGCCGCGCCTCCCTCACAGGTCACTGGAGGCAGCGCGCCCTACAGACAGGACTGCTGAATCCATTAAACTGGAAATTCAAACTAAAATGGAGTCTCTATCCCAAAAGTTTTCTAAAATTAGTTAAGGAACAATCAGTTGGAAACCATTTGGAATCAAGTGAATGTAGATGCAAACTTTACAACTTATACCAAATTCACTCAAAGTTATTCAGAGGCAAATTTTATTTTAGTTTATAATTTATTTTTGGCTGCGTTGGGTCTTCGTTGCTGCATGTGGGCTTTCTCTAGTTGCGTCGAGCGGGGCTACTCTCTGTTGCGGTGCACGGGCTTCTCATTGCGGTGGCTTCTCTTGTTGGGGAGCACGGGCTCTAGGCGCGCAGGCTTCAGTAGTTGTGCCGCGCAGGCTTAGTTGCTCTGCGGCATGTGAGATCTCCCCGGACCAGGGCTCGAGCCTGTGTCCCCTGCACTGGCAGGCGGACTCTTAACCACTGCGTCACCAGGGGAGTCCCCACAGACAAATTTTAAATACAAAACTATTCAAGGGGCTTCCCTGGTGGTGCAGTGGTTGAGAATCTGCCTGCTAATGCAGGGGACACGGGTTCGAGCCCTGGTCCGGGAAGATCCCACATGCCGCGGAGCAACTAGGCCCGGGAGCCACAACTACTGAGCCTGCACGTCTGGAGCCTGTGCTCCGCAACAAGAGAGGCCGCAGAAGTGAGAGGCCTGCGCACCGCGATGAAGAGTGGCCCCCACTTGCCACAACTAGAGACAGCCTTCGCACAGAAACGAAGACCCAACACAGCCAAAAATAAAATGAATTAATTAATCAATTAAAAAAAAACAAAAAAAGGTGTCTCTCAAATTTAACTTCCAGAATATATTCAGGAAAAACGCATATGCCCTTTTTGACCCACTAAAGAAGCGGGCAATGCAAATCAACACTACAAAGAGGTATCGTTCCGAATCAGAAAAAAGGACCATCCTCACAAAGGGTAAAAACCAGATATGCAGGACAGGGAGAGGAGAAAAGGGAGCCTTGTTACGCTGAAGGGGGGAATGTAAATTGCCAACGGCCACCCTGGAGAAGTGTACTGTGTTTCCTAAAACATCTAAACCACAGAGCTACAAAGCATAGGGTGCTTCCACTCATGGGCCTATATCTTGGAAAAACCAAAAATCCACAGGATGCAGGCGCCCCGTTTACTGCTGCTATCTTTACAACAGCCTCGACTTGGGTACAACTTAAAAGTCCTTGGAAGGAAACAATGGTGAAAGAAAACTTGGTACTTAAGCACAACAGAATATTACTCAGCCCAGAAATCCATGAAATGAGGCCAGTTGCAGCAACTCAGGGGGACTTATGCACGGTCACTGAGAGTGAAATAAGTTAGACAGCAAAAGAAACTTATCATGAGATATCACTTATAAAGGGAATCTAAAGATCGCCAAACATGAACTGAATTACAAACAGAACACCATCACACGTTTACAAAACACACTTATGGCTGCTTAAGCGGAAAAGTGTGGTGCGGTGATGCATAAACCAGGAGGTTGTAATTGGCACAGATACCGTTCCATACACCAATAATGTAATCGCCAAGACATACTCATTGCTCAAGGAACTGGACTCAGCACACTCTATTCACAGAAAAAACATATATCTGACTACTAGAAACTAGAAAAGAATTTATTGATGTCTCTCTGTAAGTGACTCAAGTGGATGTACAGCGCCAAGAAACACAACACTGCAAATCAGCTACACCGCATTATAAAAATTAATTATAAAAAAAAAAAAAACGACAGTGAGAGAGAGAGGAATTCTTACAAAATATGATCAGGGGCTGTGATGCAACTGGACTGACCACATCTACACTCACAGCTGAATGGGACGTAAGGCTGGACACCCTAACCCTAACCCAAACCCTAACCCTAACCCTACCTTAACCCTAACCCTAACCCAACAGTAACCCTAACCCTACCTTAACCCTAACCCTAACCCAACACTAACCCTAACCCTAAACCTAAACCCTAACCCTAACCCCTAACCCTAACCCAACCCTAAGCCTAACCCTAACCCCTAGCCCTAGCCCTAACCCTGACCCTAACCCCTAACCCTTAACCCCTAACCCCTAACCCTAACCAAGTTCACAAGTAAACTTCTCGCCCACCTGGAGAGAGTGATTTAATTTTAAAGAGTAAAGACACAATCAGCTCAGTAATTGGCCATGGGGGCTTGAGGGGCCAAGGCTAACCTGAGCTGGAGGAACGTGGGTGCCTGCCTGGACGCTCAGAGGCCAAGGGCTGCTCTGAGACCTGCTTGGACACCCGTGCAGATGGAACAAAGGATGCCTCCAGTCCCAAGAGGGCCCCACCAGCCCTCAAGAACGCAACACCAGACTTCCCTGGTGGCGCAGTGGTTAAGAATCCACCTGCCAATGCAGGGGACACGGGTTTGAGCCCTGGCCCGGGAAGATCCCACATGCTGTGGAGCAACTAAGCCCGTGCGCCACAACTACTGAGCCTGCGCTCTAGAACCCGCGAGCCACAACTGCTGAAGCCCACGCGCTTACAGCCTGTGCTCTGCAACAAGAGAAGCCACTGCAACGAGAAGCCCCCACTCGCCGCAACTAGAGAAAGCCTCCGTGCAGCAATGAAGACCCAACACAGCCAAAAATAAATTAATTAATTAATTTTTTTGTTTTTTTAAAAAGGCAGCACCTGGGGGCTGGCAGACTGATGCACCGAGTCTTACATCACGTCTACTTAGTATCCTGCATGTCAGGGCCATGCTGGACCTGGGGCTGCCCAGACAGAGTGGGGCCTGCATCACCCTTCCCAGGAGGGAGGGTGGTGGGAAACCCTGCATGACCTCTGAGGCCCTAAGAACCCTTAACTAAGGCTGAGCTCAATTTGAAACAGTGGGTGACCAGAGCAGACATTTCATTCATCTATCAATCAGAATCCAGCACTGGAGGAGCAGAAAACAATGGCCTCGCTCAACCTTGACGCTAATCCTGACATGGACCCTAACCCTGAACTCTGATCCTGACCCTAAGCCCTGACCTAACCTTAGCCTAACCCGTACCCTAACCCTGTACCTTACCCTAACCCATGCTCTACCCGCATCCTACCTGTACCCCAACTCTCACCCATACCCTAACACCCACTCTAACACAGAACCCTAACACCCTGAGACCAAAACCATAAACCTTAACCAATAAGCAAAACCATAACCATAACCAAACCATAAAATATATTCATTAACCATACCCATAAATAACTCATTAACCATAAAACTTAAACCATAACAGCAACCATAAACCATACACAGCCCCAACCCTCACACCAGCCCCAGCCCTAATGCTAACCCTCCAAACCACTTACACCAAGCCAAGTCTAGTCAGATTACACAAATACATCTTGGAAAAGAAAACTGGGGAATTCTCTGGTGGCCCAGTGGTTAGGACTCTGTGCTTTCAGTGCCAAAGGCTCGGGTTCGATCCCTGACTGGGGAACTAAGATCCCACAAGCCATGGGATGTGGCCAAAATAAATAAATAAATAAAATGAAATAAAACCACTATTTTAAAAAAGATTTTAAAAATACAGAAAAAAAAGAAAACTACCCCAGTATAACTTATAAATATGAATGTAAAAATCGATCACAAAATACTAGCAACATGAAACCAACAGAACTTTAAATGGATAATGCCATAAGCAAGTATCTCTACACCAGAAATTTCAGGTTGCTCAACATATTAAAAGTAAGCAATGTATTAAACCACAAAAATGGTGTGAAGTAAAAACCCATAATCACGTCAATTAATGCAAAAAATCTACAATGAAAATCCAGTGTTATTTCATGGTAAACACTCAAGAAAGCAGGAATAAAAGGAAATCTGTTCAATATGGAAAAGAGTAGTACAAAAAGCCACAGCAAACACCATGCTCAATGTTAAAGACTGAACGATTTACTCCTGAAATCAGGAACAAGGCCAGGAAGCTGGCCTTCGTCACCGTTACTCAATAGCGTACTGGAAGTTCTACCCAGAATCTTGAGGAAGGAAATAAAAGGCATCCGTGGGTGAATGGAAAAATTAAAACTGTGTCTCTTCACAGAACATAGGTCACATCATCTTATATATAAAACTACCTATAATCAGCAAAGAAATTATTTGAGCTAATCAACTAATTAAGCAAACTTATAGAACAAAGTATCAATTCATGAAAATCTATCTTATATGCATACGCTGGCAAAAAATAATCTGAAAAAGAATTTATGAAAACAATTCCATTTTTAATAATGTCAACATCAATATTTAGGAGTATATTTAATCAAGGTACAAGACTTGTTTTTATGTCTGTGAAGTGGTATGTTTGAAATTACTGGAAAGTCAATTACTTTTCAAAACATCATGTATGTCAATAGCATGCCAGAAAAGCAGAGAAAACATCAAACTTCCATATAGAAGCCAAGCCTTACCCAGATCCAGTTCACCCAAAGTCCACATGTCATTTAGAGGCACTGTGGGAAGGTTATATTAGGAGCCGCTGTCCTCCGTGTTGTGGACGACCTGGATATGGTATAGAAACAGTGGGATTTTTGAATTCCAATTTTCCACTTCATTCCACAAAAAAACTATTAGAACTAATAAATTAATTCAGTAAAGTTGCAAAATCAATACACAGAAATCAGCTGCATTTCTAAACACTAATAATGAACCATCAGAAAGAGAAAGAAAGCAGCCCTATTTACAAATGCATCAAAAAGAACAAAATACCCACTGGGAATAAAGCCAACCAAGGAGGTGAAAGACCTGCACACTGAAAACTTTAAGACATTGATGAAGACATTGAAAAGCACACCAGTAAATGGAAAGATATCCTGTTCTCATGGAATGGAACAATTAATATTGTTAAAATATCCATTCTACCCAAAGCAATGGACACAGTGAATGCAATCCCTCCCAAAATTCCATGGTATTTTCCCCCCAAATAGAGCAAATCCTCCTAATAGCTGTGGGGAACCACAAAGGACCCCAAATAGCCAAAGAAACCCTGAAAAAAGAGAACGGGCTGGGGGCATCTCCCTCCCTGACGTCACACTCTGCTGAGAAGCCACAGTCACCAAAACAGTGCGGAACTGGCTCAAAACGGGCACAGGGACCAGAGGAACAGGACAGAGAGCCCAGAATTCAACCCACACGGACGGGGTCGGTGAATTTATGACACAGGGACCAAGGACACACCAAGGAGCACGACACTCCCCACGATAAATGGTGCTGGGAAAACTGGACGCCCCATAGCTCACGCTGGCTACCCTGCACACAAACCTGACCAAACACCCAGCTTTCCACGCCAAGCCCTCCCTCGCTCACACGAAGACGGACCCCCTCAACTGTCAGCCGCCCACAGGAAGCTTCTCCCCACTTTTCCTCACCGTCTCTTCACCTTTTCCTCAGGCATCACCTGGGTCCTCAGGAAACCTAGTTCCCTAGGCAGCGTGGACGCAGCTCCACTTGGTCCCGAAGCCGAAACCCCAGTGAGTCCTAAGGAGACGGAGACCGAGCTCCTCTCAGCAGAGACGCTGAGCCGGGCGTCCTACCCGAAGGCCCCCGCCCCCGCGCCTGAGGAGGCTCAACTCCTCTCAGCTGTGCTCCGAATCGAGTTCGCAGGGAAGGAGCATGCGCTGTGGGTCAGAGAGGCGAACTCGGCGCCACCCTGTGGTCAGTGCAGGAAGTGCAGGCCGCGCCTCCCTCACAGGTCACTGGAGGCAGCGCGCCCTACAGACAGGACTGCTGAATCCATTAAACTGGAAATTCAAACTAAAATGGAGTCTCTATCCCAAAAGTTTTCTAAAATTAGTTAAGGAACAATCAGTTGGAAACCATTTGCAATGAAGTGAATGTAGATGCAAACTTTACAACTTATACCAAATTCACTCAAAGTTATTCAGAGGCAAATTTTATTTTAGTTTATAATTTATTTTTGGCTGCGTTGGGTCTTCGTTGCTGCATGTGGGCTTTCTCTAGTTGCGTCGAGCGGGGCTACTCTTCGTTGCGGTGCACGGGCTTCTCATTGCGGTGGCTTCTCTTGTTGGGGAGCACGGGCTCTAGGCGCGCAGGCTTCAGTAGTTGTGCCGCGCAGGCTTAGTTGCTCTGCGGCATGTGAGATCTCCCCGGACCAGGGCTCGAGCCTGTGTCCCCTGCACTGGCAGGCGGACTCTTAACCACTGCGTCACCAGGGGAGTCCCCACAGACAAATTTTAAATACAAAACTATTCAAGGGGCTTCCCTGGTGGTGCAGTGGTTGAGAATCTGCCTGCTAATGCAGGGGACACGGGTTCGAGCCCTGGTCCGGGAAGATCCCACATGCCGCGGAGCAACTAGGCCCGGGAGCCACAACTACTGAGCCTGCACGTCTGGAGCCTGTGCTCCGCAACAAGAGAGGCCGCAGAAGTGAGAGGCCTGCGCACCGCGATGAAGAGTGGCCCCCACTTGCCACAACTAGAGACAGCCTTCGCACAGAAACGAAGACCCAACACAGCCAAAAATAAAATGAATTAATTAATCAATTAAAAAAAAACAAAAAAAGGTGTCTCTCAAATTTAACTTCCAGAATATATTCAGGAAAAACGCATATGCCCTTTTTGACCCACTAAAGAAGCGGGCAATGCAAATCAACACTACAAAGAGGTATCGTTCCGAATCAGAAAAAAGGACCATCCTCACAAAGGGTAAAAACCAGATATGCAGGACAGGGAGAGGAGAAAAGGGAGCCTTGTTACGCTGAAGGGGGGAATGTAAATTGCCAACGGCCACCCTGGAGAAGTGTACTGTGTTTCCTAAAACATCTAAACCACAGAGCTACAAAGCATAGGGTGCTTCCACTCATGGGCCTATATCTTGGAAAAACCAAAAATCCACAGGATGCAGGCGCCCCGTTTACTGCTGCTATCTTTACAACAGCCTCGACTTGGGTACAACTTAAAAGTCCTTGGAAGGAAACAATGGTGAAAGAAAACTTGGTACTTAAGCACAACAGAATATTACTCAGCCCAGAAATCCATGAAATGAGGCCAGTTGCAGCAACTCAGGGGGACTTATGCACGGTCACTGAGAGTGAAATAAGTTAGACAGCAAAAGAAACTTATCATGAGATATCACTTATAAAGGGAATCTAAAGATCGCCAAACATGAACTGAATTACAAACAGAACACCATCACACGTTTACAAAACACACTTATGGCTGCTTAAGCGGAAAAGTGTGGTGCGGTGATGCATAAACCAGGAGGTTGTAATTGGCACAGATACCGTTCCATACACCAATAATGTAATCGCCAAGACATACTCATTGCTCAAGGAACTGGACTCAGCACACTCTATTCACAGAAAAAACATATATCTGACTACTAGAAACTAGAAAAGAATTTATTGATGTCTCTCTGTAAGTGACTCAAGTGGATGTACAGCGCCAAGAAACACAACACTGCAAATCAGCTACACCGCATTATAAAAATTAATTATAAAAAAAAAAAAAACGACAGTGAGAGAGAGAGGAATTCTTACAAAATATGATCAGGGGCTGTGATGCAACTGGACTGACCACATCTACACTCACAGCTGAATGGGACGTAAGGCTGGACACCCTAACCCTAACCCAAACCCTAACCCTAACCCTACCTTAACCCTAACCCTAACCCAACAGTAACCCTAACCCTACCTTAACCCTAACCCTAACCCAACACTAACCCTAACCCTAAACCTAAACCCTAACCCTAACCCCTAACCCTAACCCAACCCTAAGCCTAACCCTAACCCCTAGCCCTAGCCCTAACCCTGACCCTAACCCCTAACCCTTAACCCCTAACCCCTAACCCTAACCAAGTTCACAAGTAAACTTCTCGCCCACCTGGAGAGAGTGATTTAATTTTAAAGAGTAAAGACACAATCAGCTCAGTAATTGGCCATGGGGGCTTGAGGGGCCAAGGCTAACCTGAGCTGGAGGAACGTGGGTGCCTGCCTGGACGCTCAGAGGCCAAGGGCTGCTCTGAGACCTGCTTGGACACCCGTGCAGATGGAACAAAGGATGCCTCCAGTCCCAAGAGGGCCCCACCAGCCCTCAAGAACGCAACACCAGACTTCCCTGGTGGCGCAGTGGTTAAGAATCCACCTGCCAATGCAGGGGACACGGGTTTGAGCCCTGGCCCGGGAAGATCCCACATGCTGTGGAGCAACTAAGCCCGTGCGCCACAACTACTGAGCCTGCGCTCTAGAACCCGCGAGCCACAACTGCTGAAGCCCACGCGCTTACAGCCTGTGCTCTGCAACAAGAGAAGCCACTGCAACGAGAAGCCCCCACTCGCCGCAACTAGAGAAAGCCTCCGTGCAGCAATGAAGACCCAACACAGCCAAAAATAAATTAATTAATTAATTTTTTTGTTTTTTTAAAAAGGCAGCACCTGGGGGCTGGCAGACTGATGCACCGAGTCTTACATCACGTCTACTTAGTATCCTGCATGTCAGGGCCATGCTGGACCTGGGGCTGCCCAGACAGAGTGGGGCCTGCATCACCCTTCCCAGGAGGGAGGGTGGTGGGAAACCCTGCATGACCTCTGAGGCCCTAAGAACCCTTAACTAAGGCTGAGCTCAATTTGAAACAGTGGGTGACCAGAGCAGACATTTCATTCATCTATCAATCAGAATCCAGCACTGGAGGAGCAGAAAACAATGGCCTCGCTCAACCTTGACGCTAATCCTGACATGGACCCTAACCCTGAACTCTGATCCTGACCCTAAGCCCTGACCTAACCTTAGCCTAACCCGTACCCTAACCCTGTACCTTACCCTAACCCATGCTCTACCCGCATCCTACCTGTACCCCAACTCTCACCCATACCCTAACACCCACTCTAACACAGAACCCTAACACCCTGAGACCAAAACCATAAACCTTAACCAATAAGCAAAACCATAACCATAACCAAACCATAAAATATATTCATTAACCATACCCATAAATAACTCATTAACCATAAAACTTAAACCATAACAGCAACCATAAACCATACACAGCCCCAACCCTCACACCAGCCCCAGCCCTAATGCTAACCCTCCAAACCACTTACACCAAGCCAAGTCTAGTCAGATTACACAAATACATCTTGGAAAAGAAAACTGGGGAATTCTCTGGTGGCCCAGTGGTTAGGACTCTGTGCTTTCAGTGCCAAAGGCTCGGGTTCGATCCCTGACTGGGGAACTAAGATCCCACAAGCCATGGGATGTGGCCAAAATAAATAAATAAATAAAATGAAATAAAACCACTATTTTAAAAAAGATTTTAAAAATACAGAAAAAAAAAAGAAAACTACCCCAGTATAACTTATAAATATGAATGTAAAAATCGATCACAAAATACTAGCAACATGAAACCAACAGAACTTTAAATGGATAATGCCATAAGCAAGTATCTCTACACCAGAAATTTCAGGTTGCTCAACATATTAAAAGTAAGCAATGTATTAAACCACAAAAATGGTGTGAAGTAAAAACCCATAATCACGTCAATTAATGCAAAAAATCTACAATGAAAATCCAGTGTTATTTCATGGTAAACACTCAAGAAAGCAGGAATAAAAGGAAATCTGTTCAATATGGAAAAGAGTAGTACAAAAAGCCACAGCAAACACCATGCTCAATGTTAAAGACTGAACGATTTACTCCTGAAATCAGGAACAAGGCCAGGAAGCTGGCCTTCGTCACCGTTACTCAATAGCGTACTGGAAGTTCTACCCAGAATCTTGAGGAAGGAAATAAAAGGCATCCGTGGGTGAATGGAAAAATTAAAACTGTGTCTCTTCACAGAACATAGGTCACATCATCTT
The DNA here is from genome assembly GCF_965194805.1 of Balaenoptera borealis. Lineage (NCBI taxonomy): Eukaryota > Metazoa > Chordata > Mammalia > Artiodactyla > Balaenopteridae > Balaenoptera > Balaenoptera borealis. The sequence goes on from NC_138867.1 coordinate 299,161, forward strand.
ATATATAAAACTACCTATAATCAGCAAAGAAATTATTTGAGCTAATCAACTAATTAAGCAAAGTTATAGAACAAAGTATCAATTCATGAAAATCTATCTTATATGCATACGCTGGCAAAAAATAATCTGAAAAAGAATTTATGAAAACAATTCCATTTTTAATAATGTCAACATCAATATTTAGGAGTATATTTAATCAAGGTACAAGACTTGTTTTTATGTCTGTGAAGTGGTATGTTTGAAATTACTGGAAAGTCAATTACTTTTCAAAACATCATGTATGTCAATAGCATGCCAGAAAAGCAGAGAAAACATCAAACTTCCATATAGAAGCCAAGCCTTACCCAGATCCAGTTCACCCAAAGTCCACATGTCATTTAGAGGCACTGTGGGAAGGTTATATTAGGAGCCGCTGTCCTCCGTGTTGTGGACGACCTGGATATGGTAGAAACAGTGGGATTTTTGAATTCCAATTTTCCACTTCATTCCACAAAAAAACTATTAGAACTAATAAATTAATTCAGTAAAGTTGCAAAATCAATACACAGAAATCAGCTGCATTTCTAAACACTAATAATGAACCATCAGAAAGAGAAAGAAAGCAGCCCTATTTACAAATGCATCAAAAAGAACAAAATACCCACTGGGAATAAAGCCAACCAAGGAGGTGAAAGACCTGCACACTGAAAACTTTAAGACATTGATGAAGACATTGAAAAGCACGCCAGTAAATGGAAAGATATCCTGTTCTCATGGAATGGAACAATTAATATTGTTAAAATATCCATTCTACCCAAAGCAATGGACACAGTGAATGCAATCCCTCCCAAAATTCCATGGTATTTTCCCCCCAAATAGAGCAAATCCTCCTAATAGCTGTGGGGAACCACAAAGGACCCCAAATAGCCAAAGAAACCCTGAAAAAAGAGAACGGGCTGGGGGCATCTCCCTCCCTGACGTCACACTCTGCTGAGAAGCCACAGTCACCAAAACAGTGCGGAACTGGCTCAAAACGGGCACAGGGACCAGAGGAACAGGACAGAGAGCCCAGAATTCAACCCACACGGACGGGGTCGGTGAATTTATGACACAGGGACCAAGGACACACCAAGGAGCACGACACTCCCCACGATAAATGGTGCTGGGAAAACTGGACGCCCCATAGCTCACGCTGGCTACCCTGCACACAAACCTGACCAAACACCCAGCTTTCCACGCCAAGCCCTCCCTCGCTCACACGAAGACGGACCCCCTCAACTGTCAGCCGCCCACAGGAAGCTTCTCCCCACTTTTCCTCACCGTCTCTTCACCTTTTCCTCAGGCATCACCTGGGTCCTCAGGAAACCTAGTTCCCTAGGCAGCGTGGACGCAGCTCCACTTGGTCCCGAAGCCAAAACCCCAGCGAGGCCTAAGGGGACGGAGACCGAGCTCCTCTCAGCAGAGACGCTGAGCCGGGCGTCCTACCCGAAGGCCCCCGCCCCCGCGCCTGAGGAGGCTCAACTCCTCTCAGCTGTGCTCCGAATCGAGTTCGCAGGGAAGGAGCATGCGCTGTGGGTCAGAGAGGCGAACTCGGCGCCACCCTGTGGTCAGTGCAGGAAGTGCAGGCCGCGCCTCCCTCACAGGTCACTGGAGGCAGCTCACCCTACAGACAGGACTGCTGAATCCATTAAACTGGAAACTCAAACTAAAATGGAGTCTCTATCCCAAAAGTTTTCTAAAATTAGTTAAGGAACAATCAGTTGGAAACCGTTTGCAATGAAGTGAATGTAGATGCAAACTTTACAACTTATACCAAATTCACTCAAAGTTATTCAGAGGCAAATTTTATTTTAGTTTATAATTTATTTTTGGCTGCGTTGGGTCTTCGCTGCTGCACGTGGGCTTTCTCTAGTTGCGTCGAGCGGGGCTACTCTTCGTTGCGGTGCACGGGCTTCTCATTGCGGTGGCTTCTCTTGTTGGGGAGCACGGGCTCTAGGCGTGCAGGCTTCAGTAGTTGTGCCGCGCAGGCTTAGTTGCTCTGCGGCATGTGGGATCTCCCCGGACCAGGGCTCGAGCCCGTGTCCCCTGCACTGGCAGGCGGAGTCTTAACCACTGCATCACCAGGGGAGTCCCCACAGACAAATTTTAAATACAAAACTATTCAAGGGGCTTCCCTGGTGGTGCAGTGGTTGAGAATCTGCCTGCTAATGCAGGGGACACGGGTTCGAGCCCTGGTCCGGGAAGATCCCACATGCCGCGGAGCAACTAGGCCCGGGAGCCACAACTACTGAGCCTGCGCGTCTGGAGCCTGTGCTCCGCAACAAGAGAGGCCGCAGAAGTGAGAGGCCTGCGCACCGCGATGAAGAGTGGCCCCCGCTTGCCACAACTAGAGACAGCCTTCGCACAGAAACGAAGACCCAACACAGTCAAAAATAAAATGAATTAATTAATGAATTAAAAAAAACAAAAAAAGGTGTCTCTCAAATTTAACTTCCAGAATATATTCAGCAAAAACGCATACGCCCTTTTTGTCCCACTAAAGAAGCGGGCAATGCAAATCAACACTACAAACAGGTATCGCTCCGAATCAGAAAAAAGGACCATCCTCACAAAGGGTAAAAACCAGATATGCAGGACAGGGAGAGGAGAAAAGGGAGCCTTGTTACGCTGAAGGGGGGAATGTAAATTGCCAACGGCCACCCTGGAGAAGTGTACTGTGTTTCCTAAAACATCTAAACCACAGAGCTACAAAGCATAGGGTGCTTCCACTCATGGGTCTGTATCTTGGAAAAACCAAAAATCCACAGGACGCAGGCGCCCCGTTTACTGCTGCTATCTTTACAACAGCCTCGACTTGGGTACAACTTAAAAGTCCTTGGAAGGAAACAATGGTGAAAGAAAACTTGGTACTTAAGCACAACGGAGTATTACTCAGCCCAGAAATCCATGAAATGAGGCCAGTTGCAGCAACTCAGGGGGACTTATGTACGGTCACTGAGAGTGAAATAAGTTAGACAGCAAAAGAAACTTATCATGAGATATCACTTATAAAGGGAATCTAAAGATCGCCAAACATGAACTGAATTACAAACAGAACACCATCACACATTTACAAAACACACTTATGGCTGCTTAAGCGGAAAAGTGTGGTGCGGTGATGCATAAACCAGGAGGTTGTAATTGGCACAGATACCGTTCCATACACCAATAATGTAATCGCCAAGACATACTCATTGCTCAAGGAACTGGACTCAGCACACTCTATTCACAGAAAAAACATATATCTGACTACTAGAAACTAGAAAAGAATTTATTGATGTCTCTCTGTAAGTGACTCAAGTGGATGTACAGCACCAAGAAACACAACATTGCAAATCAGCTACACCCCATTATAAAAATTAATTATAAAAAAAAAAAAAAACGACAGTGAGAGAGAGAGGAATTCTTACAAAATATGATCAGGGGCTGTGATGCAACTGGACTGACCACATCTACACTCACAGCTGAATGGGACGTAAGGCTGGACACCCTAACCCTAACCCAAACCCTAACCCTAACCCTACCTTAACCCTAACCCTAACCCAACAGTAACCCTAACCCTACCTTAACCCTAACCCTAACCCAACACTAACCCTAACCCTAAACCTAAACCCTAACCCTAACCCCTAACCCTAACCCAACCCTAAGCCTAACCCTAACCCCTAGCCCTAGCCCTAACCCTGACCCTAACCCCTAACCCTTAACCCCTAACCCCTAACCCTCACCAAGTTCACAAGTAAACTTCTCGCCCACCTGGAGAGAGTGATTTAATTTTAAAGAGTAAAGACACAATCAGCTCAGTAATTGGCCACGGGGGCTTGAGGGGCCAAGGCTAACCTGAGCTGGAGGAACGTGGGTGCCTGCCTGGACGCTCAGAGGCCAAGGGCTGCTCTGAGACCTGCTTGGACACCCGTGCAGATGGAACAAAGGATGCCTCCAGTCCCAAGAGAGCCCCACCAGCCCTCAAGAACGCAACACCAGACTTCCCTGGTGGCGCAGTGGTTAAGAATCCACCTGCCAATGCAGGGGACACGGGTTTGAGCCCTGGCCCGGGAAGATCCCACATGCTGTGGAGCAACTAAGCCCGTGCGCCACAACTACTGAGCCTGCGCTCTAGAACCCGCGAGCCACAACTGCTGAAGCCCACGCGCTTACAGCCTGTGCTCTGCAACAAGAGAAGCCACTGCAACGAGAAGCCCCCACTCGCCGCAACTAGAGAAAGCCTCCGTGCAGCAATGAAGACCCAACACAGCCAAAAATAAATTAATTAATTAATTTGTTTGTTTTTTTAAAAAGGCAGCACCTGGGGGCTGGCAGACTGATGCACCGAGTCTTACATCACGTCTACTTAGTATCCTGCATGTCAGGGCCATGCTGGACCTGGGGCTGCCCAGACAGAGTGGGGCCTGCATCACCCTTCCCAGGAGGGAGGGTGGTGGGAAACCCTGCATGACCTCTGAGGCCCTAAGAACCCTTAACTAAGGCTGAGCTCAATTTGAAACAGTGGGTGACCAGAGCAGACATTTCATTCATCTATCAATCAGAATCCAGCACTGGAGGAGCAGAAAACAATGGCCTCGCTCAACCTTGACGCTAATCCTGACATGGACCCTAACCCTGAACTCTGATCCTGACCCTAAGCCCTGACCTAACCTTAGCCTAACCCGTACCCTAACCCTGTACCTTACCCTAACCCATGCTCTACCCGCATCCTACCTGTACCCCAACTCTCACCCATACCCTAACACCCACTCTAACACAGAACCCTAACACCCTGAGACCAAAACCATAAACCTTAACCAATAAGCAAAACCATAACCATAACCAAACCATAAAATATATTCATTAACCATACCCATAAATAACTCATTAACCATAAAACTTAAACCATAACAGCAACCATAAACCATACACAGCCCCAACCCTCACACCAGCCCCAGCCCTAATGCTAACCCTCCAAACCACTTACACCAAGCCAAGTCTAGTCAGATTACACAAATACATCTTGGAAAAGAAAACTGGGGAATTCTCTGGTGGCCCAGTGGTTAGGACTCTGTGCTTTCAGTGCCAAAGGCTCGGGTTCGATCCCTGACTGGGGAACTAAGATCCCACAAGCCATGGGATGTGGCCAAAATAAATAAATAAATAAAATGAAATAAAACCACTATTTTAAAAAAGATTTTAAAAATACAGAAAAAAAAAAGAAAACTACCCCAGTATAACTTATAAATATGAATGTAAAAATCGATCACAAAATAATAGCAACATGAAACCAACAGAACTTTAAATGGATAATGCCATAAGCAAGTATCTCTACACCAGAAATTTCAGGTTGCTCAACATATTAAAAGTAAGCAATGTATTAAACCACAAAAATGGTGTGAAGTAAAAACCCATAATCACGTCAATTAATGCAAAAAATCTACAATGAAAATCCAGTGTTATTTCATGGTAAACACTCAAGAAAGCAGGAATAAAAGGAAATCTGTTCAATATGGAAAAGAGTAGTACAAAAAGCCACAGCAAACACCATGCTCAATGTTAAAGACTGAACGATTTACTCCTGAAATCAGGAACAAGGCCAGGAAGCTGGCCTTCGTCACCGTTACTCAATAGCGTACTGGAAGTTCTACCCAGAATCTTGAGGAAGGAAATAAAAGGCATCCGTGGGTGAATGGAAAAATTAAAACTGTGTCTCTTCACAGAACATAGGTCACATCATCTTATATATAAAACTACCTATAATCAGCAAAGAAATTATTTGAGCTAATCAACTAATTAAGCAAAGTTATAGAACAAAGTATCAATTCATGAAAATCTATCTTATATGCATACGCTGGCAAAAAATAATCTGAAAAAGAATTTATGAAAACAATTCCATTTTTAATAATGTCAACATCAATATTTAGGAGTATATTTAATCAAGGTACAAGACTTGTTTTTATGTCTGTGAAGTGGTATGTTTGAAATTACTGGAAAGTCAATTACTTTTCAAAACATCATGTATGTCAATAGCATGCCAGAAAAGCAGAGAAAACATCAAACTTCCATATAGAAGCCAAGCCTTACCCAGATCCAGTTCACCCAAAGTCCACATGTCATTTAGAGGCACTGTGGGAAGGTTATATTAGGAGCCGCTGTCCTCCGTGTTGTGGACGACCTGGATATGGTAGAAACAGTGGGATTTTTGAATTCCAATTTTCCACTTCATTCCACAAAAAAACTATTAGAACTAATAAATTAATTCAGTAAAGTTGCAAAATCAATACACAGAAATCAGCTGCATTTCTAAACACTAATAATGAACCATCAGAAAGAGAAAGAAAGCAGCCCTATTTACAAATGCATCAAAAAGAACAAAATACCCACTGGGAATAAAGCCAACCAAGGAGGTGAAAGACCTGCACACTGAAAACTTTAAGACATTGATGAAGACATTGAAAAGCACGCCAGTAAATGGAAAGATATCCTGTTCTCATGGAATGGAACAATTAATATTGTTAAAATATCCATTCTACCCAAAGCAATGGACACAGTGAATGCAATCCCTCCCAAAATTCCATGGTATTTTCCCCCCAAATAGAGCAAATCCTCCTAATAGCTGTGGGGAACCACAAAGGACCCCAAATAGCCAAAGAAACCCTGAAAAAAGAGAACGGGCTGGGGGCATCTCCCTCCCTGACGTCACACTCTGCTGAGAAGCCACAGTCACCAAAACAGTGCGGAACTGGCTCAAAACGGGCACAGGGACCAGAGGAACAGGACAGAGAGCCCAGAATTCAACCCACACGGACGGGGTCGGTGAATTTATGACACAGGGACCAAGGACACACCAAGGAGCACGACACTCCCCACGATAAATGGTGCTGGGAAAACTGGACGCCCCATAGCTCACGCTGGCTACCCTGCACACAAACCTGACCAAACACCCAGCTTTCCACGCCAAGCCCTCCCTCGCTCACACGAAGACGGACCCCCTCAACTGTCAGCCGCCCACAGGAAGCTTCTCCCCACTTTTCCTCACCGTCTCTTCACCTTTTCCTCAGGCATCACCTGGGTCCTCAGGAAACCTAGTTCCCTAGGCAGCGTGGACGCAGCTCCACTTGGTCCCGAAGCCGAAACGCCAGTGAGTCCTAAGGAGACGGAGACCGAGCTCCTCTCAGCAGAGACGCTGAGCCGGGCGTCCTACCCGAAGGCCCCCGCCCCCGCGCCTGAGGAGGCTCAACTCCTCTCAGCTGTGCTCCGAATCGAGTTCGCAGGGAAGGAGCATGCGCTGTGGGTCAGAGAGGCGAACTCGGCGCCACCCTGTGGTCAGTGCAGGAAGTGCAGGCCGCGCCTCCCTCACAGGTCACTGGAGGCAGCGCGCCCTACAGACAGGACTGCTGAATCCATTAAACTGGAAATTCAAACTAAAATGGAGTCTCTATCCCAAAAGTTTTCTAAAATTAGTTAAGGAACAATCAGTTGGAAACCATTTGCAATGAAGTGAATGTAGATGCAAACTTTACAACTTATACCAAATTCACTCAAAGTTATTCAGAGGCAAATTTTATTTTAGTTTATAATTTATTTTTGGCTGCGTTGGGTCTTCGTTGCTGCATGTGGGCTTTCTCTAGTTGCGTCGAGCGGGGCTACTCTTCGTTGCGGTGCACGGGCTTCTCATTGCGGTGGCTTCTCTTGTTGGGGAGCACGGGCTCTAGGCGCGCAGGCTTCAGTAGTTGTGCCGCGCAGGCTTAGTTGCTCTGCGGCATGTGAGATCTCCCCGGACCAGGGCTCGAGCCTGTGTCCCCTGCACTGGCAGGCGGACTCTTAACCACTGCGTCACCAGGGGAGTCCCCACAGACAAATTTTAAATACAAAACTATTCAAGGGGCTTCCCTGGTGGTGCAGTGGTTGAGAATCTGCCTGCTAATGCAGGGGACACGGGTTCGAGCCCTGGTCCGGGAAGATCCCACATGCCGCGGAGCAACTAGGCCCGGGAGCCACAACTACTGAGCCTGCACGTCTGGAGCCTGTGCTCCGCAACAAGAGAGGCCGCAGAAGTGAGAGGCCTGCGCACCGCGATGAAGAGTGGCCCCCACTTGCCACAACTAGAGACAGCCTTCGCACAGAAACGAAGACCCAACACAGCCAAAAATAAAATGAATTAATTAATCAATTAAAAAAAAACAAAAAAAGGTGTCTCTCAAATTTAACTTCCAGAATATATTCAGGAAAAACGCATATGCCCTTTTTGACCCACTAAAGAAGCGGGCAATGCAAATCAACACTACAAAGAGGTATCGTTCCGAATCAGAAAAAAGGACCATCCTCACAAAGGGTAAAAACCAGATATGCAGGACAGGGAGAGGAGAAAAGGGAGCCTTGTTACGCTGAAGGGGGGAATGTAAATTGCCAACGGCCACCCTGGAGAAGTGTACTGTGTTTCCTAAAACATCTAAACCACAGAGCTACAAAGCATAGGGTGCTTCCACTCATGGGCCTATATCTTGGAAAAACCAAAAATCCACAGGATGCAGGCGCCCCGTTTACTGCTGCTATCTTTACAACAGCCTCGACTTGGGTACAACTTAAAAGTCCTTGGAAGGAAACAATGGTGAAAGAAAACTTGGTACTTAAGCACAACAGAATATTACTCAGCCCAGAAATCCATGAAATGAGGCCAGTTGCAGCAACTCAGGGGGACTTATGCACGGTCACTGAGAGTGAAATAAGTTAGACAGCAAAAGAAACTTATCATGAGATATCACTTATAAAGGGAATCTAAAGATCGCCAAACATGAACTGAATTACAAACAGAACACCATCACACGTTTACAAAACACACTTATGGCTGCTTAAGCGGAAAAGTGTGGTGCGGTGATGCATAAACCAGGAGGTTGTAATTGGCACAGATACCGTTCCATACACCAATAATGTAATCGCCAAGACATACTCATTGCTCAAGGAACTGGACTCAGCACACTCTATTCACAGAAAAAACATATATCTGACTACTAGAAACTAGAAAAGAATTTATTGATGTCTCTCTGTAAGTGACTCAAGTGGATGTACAGCGCCAAGAAACACAACACTGCAAATCAGCTACACCGCATTATAAAAATTAATTATAAAAAAAAAAAAAACGACAGTGAGAGAGAGAGGAATTCTTACAAAATATGATCAGGGGCTGTGATGCAACTGGACTGACCACATCTACACTCACAGCTGAATGGGACGTAAGGCTGGACACCCTAACCCTAACCCAAACCCTAACCCTAACCCTACCTTAACCCTAACCCTAACCCAACAGTAACCCTAACCCTACCTTAACCCTAACCCTAACCCAACACTAACCCTAACCCTAAACCTAAACCCTAACCCTAACCCCTAACCCTAACCCAACCCTAAGCCTAACCCTAACCCCTAGCCCTAGCCCTAACCCTGACCCTAACCCCTAACCCTTAACCCCTAACCCCTAACCCTAACCAAGTTCACAAGTAAACTTCTCGCCCACCTGGAGAGAGTGATTTAATTTTAAAGAGTAAAGACACAATCAGCTCAGTAATTGGCCATGGGGGCTTGAGGGGCCAAGGCTAACCTGAGCTGGAGGAACGTGGGTGCCTGCCTGGACGCTCAGAGGCCAAGGGCTGCTCTGAGACCTGCTTGGACACCCGTGCAGATGGAACAAAGGATGCCTCCAGTCCCAAGAGGGCCCCACCAGCCCTCAAGAACGCAACACCAGACTTCCCTGGTGGCGCAGTGGTTAAGAATCCACCTGCCAATGCAGGGGACACGGGTTTGAGCCCTGGCCCGGGAAGATCCCACATGCTGTGGAGCAACTAAGCCCGTGCGCCACAACTACTGAGCCTGCGCTCTAGAACCCGCGAGCCACAACTGCTGAAGCCCACGCGCTTACAGCCTGTGCTCTGCAACAAGAGAAGCCACTGCAACGAGAAGCCCCCACTCGCCGCAACTAGAGAAAGCCTCCGTGCAGCAATGAAGACCCAACACAGCCAAAAATAAATTAATTAATTAATTTTTTTGTTTTTTTAAAAAGGCAGCACCTGGGGGCTGGCAGACTGATGCACCGAGTCTTACATCACGTCTACTTAGTATCCTGCATGTCAGGGCCATGCTGGACCTGGGGCTGCCCAGACAGAGTGGGGCCTGCATCACCCTTCCCAGGAGGGAGGGTGGTGGGAAACCCTGCATGACCTCTGAGGCCCTAAGAACCCTTAACTAAGGCTGAGCTCAATTTGAAACAGTGGGTGACCAGAGCAGACATTTCATTCATCTATCAATCAGAATCCAGCACTGGAGGAGCAGAAAACAATGGCCTCGCTCAACCTTGACGCTAATCCTGACATGGACCCTAACCCTGAACTCTGATCCTGACCCTAAGCCCTGACCTAACCTTAGCCTAACCCGTACCCTAACCCTGTACCTTACCCTAACCCATGCTCTACCCGCATCCTACCTGTACCCCAACTCTCACCCATACCCTAACACCCACTCTAACACAGAACCCTAACACCCTGAGACCAAAACCATAAACCTTAACCAATAAGCAAAACCATAACCATAACCAAACCATAAAATATATTCATTAACCATACCCATAAATAACTCATTAACCATAAAACTTAAACCATAACAGCAACCATAAACCATACACAGCCCCAACCCTCACACCAGCCCCAGCCCTAATGCTAACCCTCCAAACCACTTACACCAAGCCAAGTCTAGTCAGATTACACAAATACATCTTGGAAAAGAAAACTGGGGAATTCTCTGGTGGCCCAGTGGTTAGGACTCTGTGCTTTCAGTGCCAAAGGCTCGGGTTCGATCCCTGACTGGGGAACTAAGATCCCACAAGCCATGGGATGTGGCCAAAATAAATAAATAAATAAAATGAAATAAAACCACTATTTTAAAAAAGATTTTAAAAATACAGAAAAAAAAAAGAAAACTACCCCAGTATAACTTATAAATATGAATGTAAAAATCGATCACAAAATAATAGCAACATGAAACCAACAGAACTTTAAATGGATAATGCCATAAGCAAGTATCTCTACACCAGAAATTTCAGGTTGCTCAACATATTAAAAGTAAGCAATGTATTAAACCACAAAAATGGTGTGAAGTAAAAACCCATAATCACGTCAATTAATGCAAAAAATCTACAATGAAAATCCAGTGTTATTTCATGGTAAACACTCAAGAAAGCAGGAATAAAAGGAAATCTGTTCAATATGGAAAAGAGTAGTACAAAAAGCCACAGCAAACACCATGCTCAATGTTAAAGACTGAACGATTTACTCCTGAAATCAGGAACAAGGCCAGGAAGCTGGCCTTCGTCACCGTTACTCAATAGCGTACTGGAAGTTCTACCCAGAATCTTGAGGAAGGAAATAAAAGGCATCCGTGGGTGAATGGAAAAATTAAAACTGTGTCTCTTCACAGAACATAGGTCACATCATCTTATATATAAAACTACCTATAATCAGCAAAGAAATTATTTGAGCTAATCAACTAATTAAGCAAAGTTATAGAACAAAGTATCAATTCATGAAAATCTATCTTATATGCATACGCTGGCAAAAAATAATCTGAAAAAGAATTTATGAAAACAATTCCATTTTTAATAATGTCAACATCAATATTTAGGAGTATATTTAATCAAGGTACAAGACTTGTTTTTATGTCTGTGAAGTGGTATGTTTGAAATTACTGGAAAGTCAATTACTTTTCAAAACATCATGTATGTCAATAGCATGCCAGAAAAGCAGAGAAAACATCAAACTTCCATATAGAAGCCAAGCCTTACCCAGATCCAGTTCACCCAAAGTCCACATGTCATTTAGAGGCACTGTGGGAAGGTTATATTAGGAGCCGCTGTCCTCCGTGTTGTGGACGACCTGGATATGGTAGAAACAGTGGGATTTTTGAATTCCAATTTTCCACTTCATTCCACAAAAAAACTATTAGAACTAATAAATTAATTCAGTAAAGTTGCAAAATCAATACACAGAAATCAGCTGCATTTCTAAACACTAATAATGAACCATCAGAAAGAGAAAGAAAGCAGCCCTATTTACAAATGCATCAAAAAGAACAAAATACCCACTGGGAATAAAGCCAACCAAGGAGGTGAAAGACCTGCACACTGAAAACTTTAAGACATTGATGAAGACATTGAAAAGCACGCCAGTAAATGGAAAGATATCCTGTTCTCATGGAATGGAACAATTAATATTGTTAAAATATCCATTCTACCCAAAGCAATGGACACAGTGAATGCAATCCCTCCCAAAATTCCATGGTATTTTCCCCCCAAATAGAGCAAATCCTCCTAATAGCTGTGGGGAACCACAAAGGACCCCAAATAGCCAAAGAAACCCTGAAAAAAGAGAACGGGCTGGGGGCATCTCCCTCCCTGACGTCACACTCTGCTGAGAAGCCACAGTCACCAAAACAGTGCGGAACTGGCTCAAAACGGGCACAGGGACCAGAGGAACAGGACAGAGAGCCCAGAATTCAACCCACACGGACGGGGTCGGTGAATTTATGACACAGGGACCAAGGACACACCAAGGAGCACGACACTCCCCACGATAAATGGTGCTGGGAAAACTGGACGCCCCATAGCTCACGCTGGCTACCCTGCACACAAACCTGACCAAACACCCAGCTTTCCACGCCAAGCCCTCCCTCGCTCACACGAAGACGGACCCCCTCAACTGTCAGCCGCCCACAGGAAGCTTCTCCCCACTTTTCCTCACCGTCTCTTCACCTTTTCCTCAGGCATCACCTGGGTCCTCAGGAAACCTAGTTCCCTAGGCAGCGTGGACGCAGCTCCACTTGGTCCCGAAGCCAAAACCCCAGCGAGGCCTAAGGGGACGGAGACCGAGCTCCTCTCAGCAGAGACGCTGAGCCGGGCGTCCTACCCGAAGGCCCCCGCCCCCGCGCCTGAGGAGGCTCAACTCCTCTCAGCTGTGCTCCGAATCGAGTTCGCAGGGAAGGAGCATGCGCTGTGGGTCAGAGAGGCGAACTCGGCGCCACCCTGTGGTCAGTGCAGGAAGTGCAGGCCGCGCCTCCCTCACAGGTCACTGGAGGCAGCTCACCCTACAGACAGGACTGCTGAATCCATTAAACTGGAAACTCAAACTAAAATGGAGTCTCTATCCCAAAAGTTTTCTAAAATTAGTTAAGGAACAATCAGTTGGAAACCGTTTGCAATGAAGTGAATGTAGATGCAAACTTTACAACTTATACCAAATTCACTCAAAGTTATTCAGAGGCAAATTTTATTTTAGTTTATAATTTATTTTTGGCTGCGTTGGGTCTTCGCTGCTGCACGTGGGCTTTCTCTAGTTGCGTCGAGCGGGGCTACTCTTCGTTGCGGTGCACGGGCTTCTCATTGCGGTGGCTTCTCTTGTTGGGGAGCACGGGCTCTAGGCGTGCAGGCTTCAGTAGTTGTGCCGCGCAGGCTTAGTTGCTCTGCGGCATGTGGGATCTCCCCGGACCAGGGCTCGAGCCCGTGTCCCCTGCACTGGCAGGCGGAGTCTTAACCACTGCATCACCAGGGGAGTCCCCACAGACAAATTTTAAATACAAAACTATTCAAGGGGCTTCCCTGGTGGTGCAGTGGTTGAGAATCTGCCTGCTAATGCAGGGGACACGGGTTCGAGCCCTGGTCCGGGAAGATCCCACATGCCGCGGAGCAACTAGGCCCGGGAGCCACAACTACTGAGCCTGCGCGTCTGGAGCCTGTGCTCCGCAACAAGAGAGGCCGCAGAAGTGAGAGGCCTGCGCACCGCGATGAAGAGTGGCCCCCGCTTGCCACAACTAGAGACAGCCTTCGCACAGAAACGAAGACCCAACACAGTCAAAAATAAAATGAATTAATTAATGAATTAAAAAAAACAAAAAAAGGTGTCTCTCAAATTTAACTTCCAGAATATATTCAGCAAAAACGCATACGCCCTTTTTGTCCCACTAAAGAAGCGGGCAATGCAAATCAACACTACAAACAGGTATCGCTCCGAATCAGAAAAAAGGACCATCCTCACAAAGGGTAAAAACCAGATATGCAGGACAGGGAGAGGAGAAAAGGGAGCCTTGTTACGCTGAAGGGGGGAATGTAAATTGCCAACGGCCACCCTGGAGAAGTGTACTGTGTTTCCTAAAACATCTAAGCCACAGAGCTACAAAGCATAGGGTGCTTCCACTCATGGGTCTGTATCTTGGAAAAACCAAAAATCCACAGGACGCAGGCGCCCCGTTTACTGCTGCTATCTTTACAACAGCCTCGACTTGGGTACAACTTAAAAGTCCTTGGAAGGAAACAATGGTGAAAGAAAACTTGGTACTTAAGCACAACGGAGTATTACTCAGCCCAGAAATCCATGAAATGAGGCCAGTTGCAGCAACTCAGGGGGACTTATGTACGGTCACTGAGAGTGAAATAAGTTAGACAGCAAAAGAAACTTATCATGAGATATCACTTATAAAGGGAATCTAAAGATCGCCAAACATGAACTGAATTACAAACAGAACACCATCACACATTTACAAAACACACTTATGGCTGCTTAAGCGGAAAAGTGTGGTGCGGTGATGCATAAACCAGGAGGTTGTAATTGGCACAGATACCGTTCCATACACCAATAATGTAATCGCCAAGACATACTCATTGCTCAAGGAACTGGACTCAGCACACTCTATTCACAGAAAAAACATATATCTGACTACTAGAAACTAGAAAAGAATTTATTGATGTCTCTCTGTAAGTGACTCAAGTGGATGTACAGCACCAAGAAACACAACATTGCAAATCAGCTACACCCCATTATAAAAATTAATTATAAAAAAAAAAAAAAACGACAGTGAGAGAGAGAGGAATTCTTACAAAATATGATCAGGGGCTGTGATGCAACTGGACTGACCACATCTACACTCACAGCTGAATGGGACGTAAGGCTGGACACCCTAACCCTAACCCAAACCCTAACCCTAACCCTACCTTAACCCTAACCCTAACCCAACAGTAACCCTAACCCTACCTTAACCCTAACCCTAACCCAACACTAACCCTAACCCTAAACCTAAACCCTAACCCTAACCCCTAACCCTAACCCAACCCTAAGCCTAACCCTAACCCCTAGCCCTAGCCCTAACCCTGACCCTAACCCCTAACCCTTAACCCCTAACCCCTAACCCTCACCAAGTTCACAAGTAAACTTCTCGCCCACCTGGAGAGAGTGATTTAATTTTAAAGAGTAAAGACACAATCAGCTCAGTAATTGGCCACGGGGGCTTGAGGGGCCAAGGCTAACCTGAGCTGGAGGAACGTGGGTGCCTGCCTGGACGCTCAGAGGCCAAGGGCTGCTCTGAGACCTGCTTGGACACCCGTGCAGATGGAACAAAGGATGCCTCCAGTCCCAAGAGAGCCCCACCAGCCCTCAAGAACGCAACACCAGACTTCCCTGGTGGCGCAGTGGTTAAGAATCCACCTGCCAATGCAGGGGACACGGGTTTGAGCCCTGGCCCGGGAAGATCCCACATGCTGTGGAGCAACTAAGCCCGTGCGCCACAACTACTGAGCCTGCGCTCTAGAACCCGCGAGCCACAACTGCTGAAGCCCACGCGCTTACAGCCTGTGCTCTGCAACAAGAGAAGCCACTGCAACGAGAAGCCCCCACTCGCCGCAACTAGAGAAAGCCTCCGTGCAGCAATGAAGACCCAACACAGCCAAAAATAAATTAATTAATTAATTTGTTTGTTTTTTTAAAAAGGCAGCACCTGGGGGCTGGCAGACTGATGCACCGAGTCTTACATCACGTCTACTTAGTATCCTGCATGTCAGGGCCATGCTGGACCTGGGGCTGCCCAGACAGAGTGGGGCCTGCATCACCCTTCCCAGGAGGGAGGGTGGTGGGAAACCCTGCATGACCTCTGAGGCCCTAAGAACCCTTAACTAAGGCTGAGCTCAATTTGAAACAGTGGGTGACCAGAGCAGACATTTCATTCATCTATCAATCAGAATCCAGCACTGGAGGAGCAGAAAACAATGGCCTCGCTCAACCTTGACGCTAATCCTGACATGGACCCTAACCCTGAACTCTGATCCTGACCCTAAGCCCTGACCTAACCTTAGCCTAACCCGTACCCTAACCCTGTACCTTACCCTAACCCATGCTCTACCCGCATCCTACCTGTACCCCAACTCTCACCCATACCCTAACACCCACTCTAACACAGAACCCTAACACCCTGAGACCAAAACCATAAACCTTAACCAATAAGCAAAACCATAACCATAACCAAACCATAAAATATATTCATTAACCATACCCATAAATAACTCATTAACCATAAAACTTAAACCATAACAGCAACCATAAACCATACACAGCCCCAACCCTCACACCAGCCCCAGCCCTAATGCTAACCCTCCAAACCACTTACACCAAGCCAAGTCTAGTCAGATTATACAAATACATCTTGGAAAAGAAAACTGGGGAATTCTCTGGTGGCCCAGTGGTTAGGACTCTGTGCTTTCAGTGCCAAGGGCTCGGGTTCGATCCCTGACTGGGGAACTAAGATCCCACAAGCCATGGGATGTGGCCAAAATAAATAAATAAATAAAATGAAATAAAACCACTATTTTAAAAAAGATTTTAAAAATACAGAAAAAAAAAGAAAACTACCCCAGTATAACTGATAAATATGAATGTAAAAATCGATCACAAAATACTAGCAACATGAAACCAACAGAACTTTAAATGGATAATGCCATAAGCAAGTATCTCTACACCAGAAATTTCAGGTTGCTCAACATATTAAAAGTAAGCAATGTATTAAACCACAAAAATGGTGTGAAGTAAAAACCCATAATCACGTCAATTAATGCAAAAAATCTACAATGAAAATCCAGTGTTATTTCATGGTAAACACTCAAGAAAGCAGGAATAAAAGGAAATCTGTTCAATATGGAAAAGAGTAGTACAAAAAGCCACAGCAAACACCATGCTCAATGTTAAAGACTGAACGATTTACTCCTGAAATCAGGAACAAGGCCAGGAAGCTGGCCTTCGTCACCGTTACTCAATAGCGTACTGGAAGTTCTACCCAGAATCTTGAGGAAGGAAATAAAAGGCATCCGTGGGTGAATGGAAAAATTAAAACTGTGTCTCTTCACAGAACATAGGTCACATCATCTTATATATAAAACTACCTATAATCAGCAAAGAAATTATTTGAGCTAATCAACTAATTAAGCAAACTTATAGAACAAAGTATCAATTCATGAATATCTATCTTATATGCATACGCTGGCAAAAAATAATCTGAAAAAGAATTTATGAAAACAATTCCATTTTTAATAATGTCAACATCAATATTTAGGAGTATATTTAATCAAGGTACAAGACTTGTTTTTATGTCTGTGAAGTGGTATGTTTGAAATTACTGGAAAGTCAATTACTTTTCAAAACATCATGTATGTCAATAGCATGCCAGAAAAGCAGAGAAAACATCAAACTTCCATATAGAAGCCAAGCCTTACCCAGATCCAGTTCACCCAAAGTCCACATGTCATTTAGAGGCACTGTGGGAAGGTTATATTAGGAGCCGCTGTCCTCCGTGTTGTGGACGACCTGGATATGGTAGAAACAGTGGGATTTTTGAATTCCAATTTTCCACTTCATTCCACAAAAAAACTATTAGAACTAATAAATTAATTCAGTAAAGTTGCAAAATCAATACACAGAAATCAGCTGCATTTCTAAACACTAATAATGAACCATCAGAAAGAGAAAGAAAGCAGCCCTATTTACAAATGCATCAAAAAGAACAAAATACCCACTGGGAATAAAGCCAACCAAGGAGGTGAAAGACCTGCACACTGAAAACTTTAAGACATTGATGAAGACATTGAAAAGCACACCAGTAAATGGAAAGATATCCTGTTCTCATGGAATGGAACAATTAATATTGTTAAAATATCCATTCTACCCAAAGCAATGGACACAGTGAATGCAATCCCTCCCAAAATTCCATGGTATTTTCCCCCCAAATAGAGCAAATCCTCCTAATAGCTGTGGGGAACCACAAAGGACCCCAAATAGCCAAAGAAACCCTGAAAAAAGAGAACGGGCTGGGGGCGTCTCCCTCCCTGACGTCACACTCTGCTGAGAAGCCACAGTCACCAAAACAGTGCGGAACTGGCTCAAAACGGGCACAGGGACCAGAGGAACAGGACAGAGAGCCCAGAATTCAACCCACACGGACGGGGTCGGTGAATTTATGACACAGGGACCAAGGACACACCAAGGAGCACGACACTCCCCACGATAAATGGTGCTGGGAAAACTGGACGCCCCATAGCTCACGCTGGCTACCCTGCACACAAACCTGACCAAACACCCAGCTTTCCACGCCAAGCCCTCCCTCGCTCACACGAAGACGGACCCCCTCAACTGTCAGCCGCCCACAGGAAGCTTCTCCCCACTTTTCCTCACCGTCTCTTCACCTTTTCCTCAGGCATCACCTGGGTCCTCAGGAAACCTAGTTCCCTAGGCAGCGTGGACGCAGCTCCACTTGGTCCCAAAGCCGAAACCCCAGCGAGTCCTAAGGAGACGGAGACCGAGCTCCTCTCAGCAGAGACGCTGAGCCGGGCGTCCTACCCGAAGGCCCCCGCCCCCGCGCCTGAGGAGGCTCAACTCCTCTCAGCTGTGCTCCGAATCGAGTTCGCAGGGAAGGAGCATGCGCTGTGGGTCAGAGAGGCGAACTCGGCGCCACCCTGTGGTCAGTGCAGGAAGTGCAGGCCGCGCCTCCCTCACAGGTCACTGGAGGCAGCGCGCCCTACAGACAGGACTGCTGAATCCATTAAACTGGAAATTCAAACTAAAATGGAGTCTCTATCCCAAAAGTTTTCTAAAATTAGTTAAGGAACAATCAGTTGGAAACCATTTGGAATCAAGTGAATGTAGATGCAAACTTTACAACTTATACCAAATTCACTCAAAGTTATTCAGAGGCAAATTTTATTTTAGTTTATAATTTATTTTTGGCTGCGTTGGGTCTTCGTTGCTGCATGTGGGCTTTCTCTAGTTGCGTCGAGCGGGGCTACTCTCTGTTGCGGTGCACGGGCTTCTCATTGCGGTGGCTTCTCTTGTTGGGGAGCACGGGCTCTAGGCGCGCAGGCTTCAGTAGTTGTGCCGCGCAGGCTTAGTTGCTCTGCGGCATGTGAGATCTCCCCGGACCAGGGCTCGAGCCTGTGTCCCCTGCACTGGCAGGCGGACTCTTAACCACTGCGTCACCAGGGGAGTCCCCACAGACAAATTTTAAATACAAAACTATTCAAGGGGCTTCCCTGGTGGTGCAGTGGTTGAGAATCTGCCTGCTAATGCAGGGGACACGGGTTCGAGCCCTGGTCCGGGAAGATCCCACATGCCGCGGAGCAACTAGGCCCGGGAGCCACAACTACTGAGCCTGCACGTCTGGAGCCTGTGCTCCGCAACAAGAGAGGCCGCAGAAGTGAGAGGCCTGCGCACCGCGATGAAGAGTGGCCCCCACTTGCCACAACTAGAGACAGCCTTCGCACAGAAACGAAGACCCAACACAGCCAAAAATAAAATGAATTAATTAATCAATTAAAAAAAAACAAAAAAAGGTGTCTCTCAAATTTAACTTCCAGAATATATTCAGGAAAAACGCATATGCCCTTTTTGACCCACTAAAGAAGCGGGCAATGCAAATCAACACTACAAAGAGGTATCGTTCCGAATCAGAAAAAAGGACCATCCTCACAAAGGGTAAAAACCAGATATGCAGGACAGGGAGAGGAGAAAAGGGAGCCTTGTTACGCTGAAGGGGGGAATGTAAATTGCCAACGGCCACCCTGGAGAAGTGTACTGTGTTTCCTAAAACATCTAAACCACAGAGCTACAAAGCATAGGGTGCTTCCACTCATGGGCCTATATCTTGGAAAAACCAAAAATCCACAGGATGCAGGCGCCCCGTTTACTGCTGCTATCTTTACAACAGCCTCGACTTGGGTACAACTTAAAAGTCCTTGGAAGGAAACAATGGTGAAAGAAAACTTGGTACTTAAGCACAACAGAATATTACTCAGCCCAGAAATCCATGAAATGAGGCCAGTTGCAGCAACTCAGGGGGACTTATGCACGGTCACTGAGAGTGAAATAAGTTAGACAGCAAAAGAAACTTATCATGAGATATCACTTATAAAGGGAATCTAAAGATCGCCAAACATGAACTGAATTACAAACAGAACACCATCACACGTTTACAAAACACACTTATGGCTGCTTAAGCGGAAAAGTGTGGTGCGGTGATGCATAAACCAGGAGGTTGTAATTGGCACAGATACCGTTCCATACACCAATAATGTAATCGCCAAGACATACTCATTGCTCAAGGAACTGGACTCAGCACACTCTATTCACAGAAAAAACATATATCTGACTACTAGAAACTAGAAAAGAATTTATTGATGTCTCTCTGTAAGTGACTCAAGTGGATGTACAGCGCCAAGAAACACAACACTGCAAATCAGCTACACCGCATTATAAAAATTAATTATAAAAAAAAAAAAAACGACAGTGAGAGAGAGAGGAATTCTTACAAAATATGATCAGGGGCTGTGATGCAACTGGACTGACCACATCTACACTCACAGCTGAATGGGACGTAAGGCTGGACACCCTAACCCTAACCCAAACCCTAACCCTAACCCTACCTTAACCCTAAACCTAACCCAACAGTAACCCTAACCCTACCTTAACCCTAACCCTAACCCAACACTAACCCTAACCCTAAACCTAAACCCTAACCCTAACCCCTAACCCTAACCCAACCCTAAGCCTAACCCTAACCCCTAGCCCTAGCCCTAACCCTGACCCTAACCCCTAACCCTTAACCCCTAACCCCTAACCCTAACCAAGTTCACAAGTAAACTTCTCGCCCACCTGGAGAGAGTGATTTAATTTTAAAGAGTAAAGACACAATCAGCTCAGTAATTGGCCATGGGGGCTTGAGGGGCCAAGGCTAACCTGAGCTGGAGGAACGTGGGTGCCTGCCTGGACGCTCAGAGGCCAAGGGCTGCTCTGAGACCTGCTTGGACACCCGTGCAGATGGAACAAAGGATGCCTCCAGTCCCAAGAGGGCCCCACCAGCCCTCAAGAACGCAACACCAGACTTCCCTGGTGGCGCAGTGGTTAAGAATCCACCTGCCAATGCAGGGGACACGGGTTTGAGCCCTGGCCCGGGAAGATCCCACATGCTGTGGAGCAACTAAGCCCGTGCGCCACAACTACTGAGCCTGCGCTCTAGAACCCGCGAGCCACAACTGCTGAAGCCCACGCGCTTACAGCCTGTGCTCTGCAACAAGAGAAGCCACTGCAACGAGAAGCCCCCACTCGCCGCAACTAGAGAAAGCCTCCGTGCAGCAATGAAGACCCAACACAGCCAAAAATAAATTAATTAATTAATTTTTTTGTTTTTTTAAAAAGGCAGCACCTGGGGGCTGGCAGACTGATGCACCGAGTCTTACATCACGTCTACTTAGTATCCTGCATGTCAGGGCCATGCTGGACCTGGGGCTGCCCAGACAGAGTGGGGCCTGCATCACCCTTCCCAGGAGGGAGGGTGGTGGGAAACCCTGCATGACCTCTGAGGCCCTAAGAACCCTTAACTAAGGCTGAGCTCAATTTGAAACAGTGGGTGACCAGAGCAGACATTTCATTCATCTATCAATCAGAATCCAGCACTGGAGGAGCAGAAAACAATGGCCTCGCTCAACCTTGACGCTAATCCTGACATGGACCCTAACCCTGAACTCTGATCCTGACCCTAAGCCCTGACCTAACCTTAGCCTAACCCGTACCCTAACCCTGTACCTTACCCTAACCCATGCTCTACCTGCATCCTACCTGTACCCCAACTCTCACCCATACCCTAACACCCACTCTAACACAGAACCCTAACACCCTGAGACCAAAACCATAAACCTTAACCAATAAGCAAAACCATAACCATAACCAAACCATAAAATATATTCATTAACCATACCCATAAATAACTCATTAACCATAAAACTTAAACCATAACAGCAACCATAAACCATACACAGCCCCAACCCTCACACCAGCCCCAGCCCTAATGCTAACCCTCCAAACCACTTACACCAAGCCAAGTCTAGTCAGATTACACAAATACATCTTGGAAAAGAAAACTGGGGAATTCTCTGGTGGCCCAGTGGTTAGGACTCTGTGCTTTCAGTGCCAAAGGCTCGGGTTCGATCCCTGACTGGGGAACTAAGATCCCACAAGCCATGGGATGTGGCCAAAATAAATAAATAAATAAAATGAAATAAAACCACTATTTTAAAAAAGATTTTAAAAATACAGAAAAAAAAAAGAAAACTACCCCAGTATAACTTATAAATATGAATGTAAAAATCGATCACAAAATAATAGCAACATGAAACCAACAGAACTTTAAATGGATAATGCCATAAGCAAGTATCTCTACACCAGAAATTTCAGGTTGCTCAACATATTAAAAGTAAGCAATGTATTAAACCACAAAAATGGTGTGAAGTAAAAACCCATAATCACGTCAATTAATGCAAAAAATCTACAATGAAAATCCAGTGTTATTTCATGGTAAACACTCAAGAAAGCAGGAATAAAAGGAAATCTGTTCAATATGGAAAAGAGTAGTACAAAAAGCCACAGCAAACACCATGCTCAATGTTAAAGACTGAACGATTTACTCCTGAAATCAGGAACAAGGCCAGGAAGCTGGCCTTCGTCACCGTTACTCAATAGCGTACTGGAAGTTCTACCCAGAATCTTGAGGAAGGAAATAAAAGGCATCCGTGGGTGAATGGAAAAATTAAAACTGTGTCTCTTCACAGAACATAGGTCACATCATCTTATATATAAAACTACCTATAATCAGCAAAGAAATTATTTGAGCTAATCAACTAATTAAGCAAAGTTATAGAACAAAGTATCAATTCATGAAAATCTATCTTATATGCATACGCTGGCAAAAAATAATCTGAAAAAGAATTTATGAAAACAATTCCATTTTTAATAATGTCAACATCAATATTTAGGAGTATATTTAATCAAGGTACAAGACTTGTTTTTATGTCTGTGAAGTGGTATGTTTGAAATTACTGGAAAGTCAATTACTTTTCAAAACATCATGTATGTCAATAGCATGCCAGAAAAGCAGAGAAAACATCAAACTTCCATATAGAAGCCAAGCCTTACCCAGATCCAGTTCACCCAAAGTCCACATGTCATTTAGAGGCACTGTGGGAAGGTTATATTAGGAGCCGCTGTCCTCCGTGTTGTGGACGACCTGGATATGGTAGAAACAGTGGGATTTTTGAATTCCAATTTTCCACTTCATTCCACAAAAAAACTATTAGAACTAATAAATTAATTCAGTAAAGTTGCAAAATCAATACACAGAAATCAGCTGCATTTCTAAACACTAATAATGAACCATCAGAAAGAGAAAGAAAGCAGCCCTATTTACAAATGCATCAAAAAGAACAAAATACCCACTGGGAATAAAGCCAACCAAGGAGGTGAAAGACCTGCACACTGAAAACTTTAAGACATTGATGAAGACATTGAAAAGCACGCCAGTAAATGGAAAGATATCCTGTTCTCATGGAATGGAACAATTAATATTGTTAAAATATCCATTCTACCCAAAGCAATGGACACAGTGAATGCAATCCCTCCCAAAATTCCATGGTATTTTCCCCCCAAATAGAGCAAATCCTCCTAATAGCTGTGGGGAACCACAAAGGACCCCAAATAGCCAAAGAAACCCTGAAAAAAGAGAACGGGCTGGGGGCATCTCCCTCCCTGACGTCACACTCTGCTGAGAAGCCACAGTCACCAAAACAGTGCGGAACTGGCTCAAAACGGGCACAGGGACCAGAGGAACAGGACAGAGAGCCCAGAATTCAACCCACACGGACGGGGTCGGTGAATTTATGACACAGGGACCAAGGACACACCAAGGAGCACGACACTCCCCACGATAAATGGTGCTGGGAAAACTGGACGCCCCATAGCTCACGCTGGCTACCCTGCACACAAACCTGACCAAACACCCAGCTTTCCACGCCAAGCCCTCCCTCGCTCACACGAAGACGGACCCCCTCAACTGTCAGCCGCCCACAGGAAGCTTCTCCCCACTTTTCCTCACCGTCTCTTCACCTTTTCCTCAGGCATCACCTGGGTCCTCAGGAAACCTAGTTCCCTAGGCAGCGTGGACGCAGCTCCACTTGGTCCCGAAGCCAAAACCCCAGCGAGGCCTAAGGGGACGGAGACCGAGCTCCTCTCAGCAGAGACGCTGAGCCGGGCGTCCTACCCGAAGGCCCCCGCCCCCGCGCCTGAGGAGGCTCAACTCCTCTCAGCTGTGCTCCGAATCGAGTTCGCAGGGAAGGAGCATGCGCTGTGGGTCAGAGAGGCGAACTCGGCGCCACCCTGTGGTCAGTGCAGGAAGTGCAGGCCGCGCCTCCCTCACAGGTCACTGGAGGCAGCTCACCCTACAGACAGGACTGCTGAATCCATTAAACTGGAAACTCAAACTAAAATGGAGTCTCTATCCCAAAAGTTTTCTAAAATTAGTTAAGGAACAATCAGTTGGAAACCGTTTGCAATGAAGTGAATGTAGATGCAAACTTTACAACTTATACCAAATTCACTCAAAGTTATTCAGAGGCAAATTTTATTTTAGTTTATAATTTATTTTTGGCTGCGTTGGGTCTTCGCTGCTGCACGTGGGCTTTCTCTAGTTGCGTCGAGCGGGGCTACTCTTCGTTGCGGTGCACGGGCTTCTCATTGCGGTGGCTTCTCTTGTTGGGGAGCACGGGCTCTAGGCGTGCAGGCTTCAGTAGTTGTGCCGCGCAGGCTTAGTTGCTCTGCGGCATGTGGGATCTCCCCGGACCAGGGCTCGAGCCCGTGTCCCCTGCACTGGCAGGCGGAGTCTTAACCACTGCATCACCAGGGGAGTCCCCACAGACAAATTTTAAATACAAAACTATTCAAGGGGCTTCCCTGGTGGTGCAGTGGTTGAGAATCTGCCTGCTAATGCAGGGGACACGGGTTCGAGCCCTGGTCCGGGAAGATCCCACATGCCGCGGAGCAACTAGGCCCGGGAGCCACAACTACTGAGCCTGCGCGTCTGGAGCCTGTGCTCCGCAACAAGAGAGGCCGCAGAAGTGAGAGGCCTGCGCACCGCGATGAAGAGTGGCCCCCGCTTGCCACAACTAGAGACAGCCTTCGCACAGAAACGAAGACCCAACACAGTCAAAAATAAAATGAATTAATTAATGAATTAAAAAAAACAAAAAAAGGTGTCTCTCAAATTTAACTTCCAGAATATATTCAGCAAAAACGCATACGCCCTTTTTGTCCCACTAAAGAAGCGGGCAATGCAAATCAACACTACAAACAGGTATCGCTCCGAATCAGAAAAAAGGACCATCCTCACAAAGGGTAAAAACCAGATATGCAGGACAGGGAGAGGAGAAAAGGGAGCCTTGTTACGCTGAAGGGGGGAATGTAAATTGCCAACGGCCACCCTGGAGAAGTGTACTGTGTTTCCTAAAACATCTAAGCCACAGAGCTACAAAGCATAGGGTGCTTCCACTCATGGGTCTGTATCTTGGAAAAACCAAAAATCCACAGGACGCAGGCGCCCCGTTTACTGCTGCTATCTTTACAACAGCCTCGACTTGGGTACAACTTAAAAGTCCTTGGAAGGAAACAATGGTGAAAGAAAACTTGGTACTTAAGCACAACGGAGTATTACTCAGCCCAGAAATCCATGAAATGAGGCCAGTTGCAGCAACTCAGGGGGACTTATGTACGGTCACTGAGAGTGAAATAAGTTAGACAGCAAAAGAAACTTATCATGAGATATCACTTATAAAGGGAATCTAAAGATCGCCAAACATGAACTGAATTACAAACAGAACACCATCACACATTTACAAAACACACTTATGGCTGCTTAAGCGGAAAAGTGTGGTGCGGTGATGCATAAACCAGGAGGTTGTAATTGGCACAGATACCGTTCCATACACCAATAATGTAATCGCCAAGACATACTCATTGCTCAAGGAACTGGACTCAGCACACTCTATTCACAGAAAAAACATATATCTGACTACTAGAAACTAGAAAAGAATTTATTGATGTCTCTCTGTAAGTGACTCAAGTGGATGTACAGCACCAAGAAACACAACATTGCAAATCAGCTACACCCCATTATAAAAATTAATTATAAAAAAAAAAAAAAACGACAGTGAGAGAGAGAGGAATTCTTACAAAATATGATCAGGGGCTGTGATGCAACTGGACTGACCACATCTACACTCACAGCTGAATGGGACGTAAGGCTGGACACCCTAACCCTAACCCAAACCCTAACCCTAACCCTACCTTAACCCTAACCCTAACCCAACAGTAACCCTAACCCTACCTTAACCCTAACCCTAACCCAACACTAACCCTAACCCTAAACCTAAACCCTAACCCTAACCCCTAACCCTAACCCAACCCTAAGCCTAACCCTAACCCCTAGCCCTAGCCCTAACCCTGACCCTAACCCCTAACCCTTAACCCCTAACCCCTAACCCTCACCAAGTTCACAAGTAAACTTCTCGCCCACCTGGAGAGAGTGATTTAATTTTAAAGAGTAAAGACACAATCAGCTCAGTAATTGGCCACGGGGGCTTGAGGGGCCAAGGCTAACCTGAGCTGGAGGAACGTGGGTGCCTGCCTGGACGCTCAGAGGCCAAGGGCTGCTCTGAGACCTGCTTGGACACCCGTGCAGATGGAACAAAGGATGCCTCCAGTCCCAAGAGAGCCCCACCAGCCCTCAAGAACGCAACACCAGACTTCCCTGGTGGCGCAGTGGTTAAGAATCCACCTGCCAATGCAGGGGACACGGGTTTGAGCCCTGGCCCGGGAAGATCCCACATGCTGTGGAGCAACTAAGCCCGTGCGCCACAACTACTGAGCCTGCGCTCTAGAACCCGCGAGCCACAACTGCTGAAGCCCACGCGCTTACAGCCTGTGCTCTGCAACAAGAGAAGCCACTGCAACGAGAAGCCCCCACTCGCCGCAACTAGAGAAAGCCTCCGTGCAGCAATGAAGACCCAACACAGCCAAAAATAAATTAATTAATTAATTTGTTTGTTTTTTTAAAAAGGCAGCACCTGGGGGCTGGCAGACTGATGCACCGAGTCTTACATCACGTCTACTTAGTATCCTGCATGTCAGGGCCATGCTGGACCTGGGGCTGCCCAGACAGAGTGGGGCCTGCATCACCCTTCCCAGGAGGGAGGGTGGTGGGAAACCCTGCATGACCTCTGAGGCCCTAAGAACCCTTAACTAAGGCTGAGCTCAATTTGAAACAGTGGGTGACCAGAGCAGACATTTCATTCATCTATCAATCAGAATCCAGCACTGGAGGAGCAGAAAACAATGGCCTCGCTCAACCTTGACGCTAATCCTGACATGGACCCTAACCCTGAACTCTGATCCTGACCCTAAGCCCTGACCTAACCTTAGCCTAACCCGTACCCTAACCCTGTACCTTACCCTAACCCATGCTCTACCCGCATCCTACCTGTACCCCAACTCTCACCCATACCCTAACACCCACTCTAACACAGAACCCTAACACCCTGAGACCAAAACCATAAACCTTAACCAATAAGCAAAACCATAACCATAACCAAACCATAAAATATATTCATTAACCATACCCATAAATAACTCATTAACCATAAAACTTAAACCATAACAGCAACCATAAACCATACACAGCCCCAACCCTCACACCAGCCCCAGCCCTAATGCTAACCCTCCAAACCACTTACACCAAGCCAAGTCTAGTCAGATTATACAAATACATCTTGGAAAAGAAAACTGGGGAATTCTCTGGTGGCCCAGTGGTTAGGACTCTGTGCTTTCAGTGCCAAGGGCTCGGGTTCGATCCCTGACTGGGGAACTAAGATCCCACAAGCCATGGGATGTGGCCAAAATAAATAAATAAATAAAATGAAATAAAACCACTATTTTAAAAAAGATTTTAAAAATACAGAAAAAAAAAGAAAACTACCCCAGTATAACTGATAAATATGAATGTAAAAATCGATCACAAAATACTAGCAACATGAAACCAACAGAACTTTAAATGGATAATGCCATAAGCAAGTATCTCTACACCAGAAATTTCAGGTTGCTCAACATATTAAAAGTAAGCAATGTATTAAACCACAAAAATGGTGTGAAGTAAAAACCCATAATCACGTCAATTAATGCAAAAAATCTACAATGAAAATCCAGTGTTATTTCATGGTAAACACTCAAGAAAGCAGGAATAAAAGGAAATCTGTTCAATATGGAAAAGAGTAGTACAAAAAGCCACAGCAAACACCATGCTCAATGTTAAAGACTGAACGATTTACTCCTGAAATCAGGAACAAGGCCAGGAAGCTGGCCTTCGTCACCGTTACTCAATAGCGTACTGGAAGTTCTACCCAGAATCTTGAGGAAGGAAATAAAAGGCATCCGTGGGTGAATGGAAAAATTAAAACTGTGTCTCTTCACAGAACATAGGTCACATCATCTTATATATAAAACTACCTATAATCAGCAAAGAAATTATTTGAGCTAATCAACTAATTAAGCAAACTTATAGAACAAAGTATCAATTCATGAAAATCTATCTTATATGCATACGCTGGCAAAAAATAATCTGAAAAAGAATTTATGAAAACAATTCCATTTTTAATAATGTCAACATCAATATTTAGGAGTATATTTAATCAAGGTACAAGACTTGTTTTTATGTCTGTGAAGTGGTATGTTTGAAATTACTGGAAAGTCAATTACTTTTCAAAACATCATGTATGTCAATAGCATGCCAGAAAAGCAGAGAAAACATCAAACTTCCATATAGAAGCCAAGCCTTACCCAGATCCAGTTCACCCAAAGTCCACATGTCATTTAGAGGCACTGTGGGAAGGTTATATTAGGAGCCGCTGTCCTCCGTGTTGTGGACGACCTGGATATGGTAGAAACAGTGGGATTTTTGAATTCCAATTTTCCACTTCATTCCACAAAAAAACTATTAGAACTAATAAATTAATTCAGTAAAGTTGCAAAATCAATACACAGAAATCAGCTGCATTTCTAAACACTAATAATGAACCATCAGAAAGAGAAAGAAAGCAGCCCTATTTACAAATGCATCAAAAAGAACAAAATACCCACTGGGAATAAAGCCAACCAAGGAGGTGAAAGACCTGCACACTGAAAACTTTAAGACATTGATGAAGACATTGAAAAGCACACCAGTAAATGGAAAGATATCCTGTTCTCATGGAATGGAACAATTAATATTGTTAAAATATCCATTCTACCCAAAGCAATGGACACAGTGAATGCAATCCCTCCCAAAATTCCATGGTATTTTCCCCCCAAATAGAGCAAATCCTCCTAATAGCTGTGGGGAACCACAAAGGACCCCAAATAGCCAAAGAAACCCTGAAAAAAGAGAACGGGCTGGGGGCATCTCCCTCCCTGACGTCACACTCTGCTGAGAAGCCACAGTCACCAAAACAGTGCGGAACTGGCTCAAAACGGGCACAGGGACCAGAGGAACAGGACAGAGAGCCCAGAATTCAACCCACACGGACGGGGTCGGTGAATTTATGACACAGGGACCAAGGACACACCAAGGAGCACGACACTCCCCACGATAAATGG
This sequence comes from Balaenoptera borealis, assembly GCF_965194805.1. Taxonomy (NCBI): domain Eukaryota; kingdom Metazoa; phylum Chordata; class Mammalia; order Artiodactyla; family Balaenopteridae; genus Balaenoptera; species Balaenoptera borealis. The sequence continues at coordinate 329,013 of NC_138867.1, forward strand.
TGCTGGGAAAACTGGACGCCCCATAGCTCACGCTGGCTACCCTGCACACAAACCTGACCAAACACCCAGCTTTCCACGCCAAGCCCTCCCTCGCTCACACGAAGACGGACCCCCTCAACTGTCAGCCGCCCACAGGAAGCTTCTCCCCACTTTTCCTCACCGTCTCTTCACCTTTTCCTCAGGCATCACCTGGGTCCTCAGGAAACCTAGTTCCCTAGGCAGCGTGGACGCAGCTCCACTTGGTCCCGAAGCCAAAACCCCAGCGAGCCCTAAGGAGATGGAGACCGAGCTCCTCTCAGCAGAGACGCTGAGCCGGGCGTCCTACCCGAAGGCCCCCGCCCCCGCGCCTGAGGAGGCTAAACTCCTCTCAGCTGTGCTCCGAATCGAGTTCGCAGGGAAGGAGCATGCGCTGTGGGTCAGAGGCGAACTCGGCGCCACCCTGTGGTCAGTGCAGGAAGTGCAGGCCGCGCCTCCCTCACAGGTCACTGGAGGCAGCGCGCCCTACAGACAGGACTGCTGAATCCATTAAACTGGAAATTCAAACTAAAATGGAGTCTCTATCCCAAAAGTTTTCTAAAATTAGTTAAGGAACAATCAGTTGGAAACCATTTGCAATGAAGTGAATGTAGATGCAAACTTTACAACTTATACCAAATTCACTCAAAGTTATTCAGAGGCAAATTTTATTTTAGTTTATAATTTATTTTTGGCTGCGTTGGGTCTTCGTTGCTGCATGTGGGCTTTCTCTAGTTGCGTCGAGCGGGGCTACTCTTCGTTGCGGTGCACGGGCTTCTCATTGCGGTGGCTTCTCTTGTTGGGGAGCACGGGCTCTAGGCGCACAGGCTTCAGTAGTTGTGCCGCGCAGGCTTAGTTGCTCTGCGGCATGTGAGATCTCCCCGGACCAGGGCTCGAGCCTGTGTCCCCTGCACTGGCAGGCGGACTCTTAACCACTGCGTCACCAGGGGAGTCCCCACAGACAAATTTTAAATACAAAACTATTCAAGGGGCTTCCCTGGTGGTGCAGTGGTTGAGAATCTGCCTGCTAATGCAGGGGACACGGGTTCGAGCCCTGGTCCGGGAAGATCCCACATGCCGCGGAGCAACTAGGCCCGGGAGCCACAACTACTGAGCCTGCACGTCTGGAGCCTGTGCTCCGCAACAAGAGAGGCCGCAGAAGTGAGAGGCCTGCGCACCGCGATGAAGAGTGGCCCCCACTTGCCACAACTAGAGACAGCCTTCGCACAGAAACGAAGACCCAACACAGCCAAAAATAAAATGAATTAATTAATCAATTAAAAAAAAACAAAAAAAGGTGTCTCTCAAATTTAACTTCCAGAATATATTCAGGAAAAACGCATATGCCCTTTTTGACCCACTAAAGAAGCGGGCAATGCAAATCAACACTACAAAGAGGTATCGTTCCGAATCAGAAAAAAGGACCATCCTCACAAAGGGTAAAAACCAGATATGCAGGACAGGGAGAGGAGAAAAGGGAGCCTTGTTACGCTGAAGGGGGGAATGTAAATTGCCAACGGCCACCCTGGAGAAGTGTACTGTGTTTCCTAAAACATCTAAACCACAGAGCTACAAAGCATAGGGTGCTTCCACTCATGGGCCTATATCTTGGAAAAACCAAAAATCCACAGGATGCAGGCGCCCCGTTTACTGCTGCTATCTTTACAACAGCCTCGACTTGGGTACAACTTAAAAGTCCTTGGAAGGAAACAATGGTGAAAGAAAACTTGGTACTTAAGCACAACAGAATATTACTCAGCCCAGAAATCCATGAAATGAGGCCAGTTGCAGCAACTCAGGGGGACTTATGCACGGTCACTGAGAGTGAAATAAGTTAGACAGCAAAAGAAACTTATCATGAGATATCACTTATAAAGGGAATCTAAAGATCGCCAAACATGAACTGAATTACAAACAGAACACCATCACACGTTTACAAAACACACTTATGGCTGCTTAAGCGGAAAAGTGTGGTGCGGTGATGCATAAACCAGGAGGTTGTAATTGGCACAGATACCGTTCCATACACCAATAATGTAATCGCCAAGACATACTCATTGCTCAAGGAACTGGACTCAGCACACTCTATTCACAGAAAAAACATATATCTGACTACTAGAAACTAGAAAAGAATTTATTGATGTCTCTCTGTAAGTGACTCAAGTGGATGTACAGCGCCAAGAAACACAACACTGCAAATCAGCTACACCGCATTATAAAAATTAATTATAAAAAAAAAAAAAACGACAGTGAGAGAGAGAGGAATTCTTACAAAATATGATCAGGGGCTGTGATGCAACTGGACTGACCACATCTACACTCACAGCTGAATGGGACGTAAGGCTGGACACCCTAACCCTAACCCAAACCCTAACCCTAACCCTACCTTAACCCTAACCCTAACCCAACAGTAACCCTAACCCTACCTTAACCCTAACCCTAACCCAACACTAACCCTAACCCTAAACCTAAACCCTAACCCTAACCCCTAACCCTAACCCAACCCTAAGCCTAACCCTAACCCCTAGCCCTAGCCCTAACCCTGACCCTAACCCCTAACCCTTAACCCCTAACCCCTAACCCTAACCAAGTTCACAAGTAAACTTCTCGCCCACCTGGAGAGAGTGATTTAATTTTAAAGAGTAAAGACACAATCAGCTCAGTAATTGGCCATGGGGGCTTGAGGGGCCAAGGCTAACCTGAGCTGGAGGAACGTGGGTGCCTGCCTGGACGCTCAGAGGCCAAGGGCTGCTCTGAGACCTGCTTGGACACCCGTGCAGATGGAACAAAGGATGCCTCCAGTCCCAAGAGGGCCCCACCAGCCCTCAAGAACGCAACACCAGACTTCCCTGGTGGCGCAGTGGTTAAGAATCCACCTGCCAATGCAGGGGACACGGGTTTGAGCCCTGGCCCGGGAAGATCCCACATGCTGTGGAGCAACTAAGCCCGTGCGCCACAACTACTGAGCCTGCGCTCTAGAACCCGCGAGCCACAACTGCTGAAGCCCACGCGCTTACAGCCTGTGCTCTGCAACAAGAGAAGCCACTGCAACAAGAAGCCCCCACTCGCCGCAACTAGAGAAAGCCTCCGTGCAGCAATGAAGACCCAACACAGCCAAAAATAAATTAATTAATTAATTTTTTTGTTTTTTTAAAAAGGCAGCACCTGGGGGCTGGCAGACTGATGCACCGAGTCTTACATCACGTCTACTTAGTATCCTGCATGTCAGGGCCATGCTGGACCTGGGGCTGCCCAGACAGAGTGGGGCCTGCATCACCCTTCCCAGGAGGGAGGGTGGTGGGAAACCCTGCATGACCTCTGAGGCCCTAAGAACCCTTAACTAAGGCTGAGCTCAATTTGAAACAGTGGGTGACCAGAGCAGACATTTCATTCATCTATCAATCAGAATCCAGCACTGGAGGAGCAGAAAACAATGGCCTCGCTCAACCTTGACGCTAATCCTGACATGGACCCTAACCCTGAACTCTGATCCTGACCCTAAGCCCTGACCTAACCTTAGCCTAACCCGTACCCTAACCCTGTACCTTACCCTAACCCATGCTCTACCCGCATCCTACCTGTACCCCAACTCTCACCCATACCCTAACACCCACTCTAACACAGAACCCTAACACCCTGAGACCAAAACCATAAACCTTAACCAATAAGCAAAACCATAACCATAACCAAACCATAAAATATATTCATTAACCATACCCATAAATAACTCATTAACCATAAAACTTAAACCATAACAGCAACCATAAACCATACACAGCCCCAACCCTCACACCAGCCCCAGCCCTAATGCTAACCCTCCAAACCACTTACACCAAGCCAAGTCTAGTCAGATTACACAAATACATCTTGGAAAAGAAAACTGGGGAATTCTCTGGTGGCCCAGTGGTTAGGACTCTGTGCTTTCAGTGCCAAAGGCTCGGGTTCGATCCCTGACTGGGGAACTAAGATCCCACAAGCCATGGGATGTGGCCAAAATAAATAAATAAATAAAATGAAATAAAACCACTATTTTAAAAAAGATTTTAAAAATACAGAAAAAAAAAAGAAAACTACCCCAGTATAACTTATAAATATGAATGTAAAAATCGATCACAAAATAATAGCAACATGAAACCAACAGAACTTTAAATGGATAATGCCATAAGCAAGTATCTCTACACCAGAAATTTCAGGTTGCTCAACATATTAAAAGTAAGCAATGTATTAAACCACAAAAATGGTGTGAAGTAAAAACCCATAATCACGTCAATTAATGCAAAAAATCTACAATGAAAATCCAGTGTTATTTCATGGTAAACACTCAAGAAAGCAGGAATAAAAGGAAATCTGTTCAATATGGAAAAGAGTAGTACAAAAAGCCACAGCAAACACCATGCTCAATGTTAAAGACTGAACGATTTACTCCTGAAATCAGGAACAAGGCCAGGAAGCTGGCCTTCGTCACCGTTACTCAATAGCGTACTGGAAGTTCTACCCAGAATCTTGAGGAAGGAAATAAAAGGCATCCGTGGGTGAATGGAAAAATTAAAACTGTGTCTCTTCACAGAACATAGGTCACATCATCTTATATATAAAACTACCTATAATCAGCAAAGAAATTATTTGAGCTAATCAACTAATTAAGCAAACTTATAGAACAAAGTATCAATTCATGAAAATCTATCTTATATGCATACGCTGGCAAAAAATAATCTGAAAAAGAATTTATGAAAACAATTCCATTTTTAATAATGTCAACATCAATATTTAGGAGTATATTTAATCAAGGTACAAGACTTGTTTTTATGTCTGTGAAGTGGTATGTTTGAAATTACTGGAAAGTCAATTACTTTTCAAAACATCATGTATGTCAATAGCATGCCAGAAAAGCAGAGAAAACATCAAACTTCCATATAGAAGCCAAGCCTTACCCAGATCCAGTTCACCCAAAGTCCACATGTCATTTAGAGGCACTGTGGGAAGGTTATATTAGGAGCCGCTGTCCTCCGTGTTGTGGACGACCTGGATATGGTAGAAACAGTGGGATTTTTGAATTCCAATTTTCCACTTCATTCCACAAAAAAACTATTAGAACTAATAAATTAATTCAGTAAAGTTGCAAAATCAATACACAGAAATCAGCTGCATTTCTAAACACTAATAATGAACCATCAGAAAGAGAAAGAAAGCAGCCCTATTTACAAATGCATCAAAAAGAACAAAATACCCACTGGGAATAAAGCCAACCAAGGAGGTGAAAGACCTGCACACTGAAAACTTTAAGACATTGATGAAGACATTGAAAAGCACGCCAGTAAATGGAAAGATATCCTGTTCTCATGGAATGGAACAATTAATATTGTTAAAATATCCATTCTACCCAAAGCAATGGACACAGTGAATGCAATCCCTCCCAAAATTCCATGGTATTTTCCCCCCAAATAGAGCAAATCCTCCTAATAGCTGTGGGGAACCACAAAGGACCCCAAATAGCCAAAGAAACCCTGAAAAAAGAGAACGGGCTGGGGGCATCTCCCTCCCTGACGTCACACTCTGCTGAGAAGCCACAGTCACCAAAACAGTGCGGAACTGGCTCAAAACGGGCACAGGGACCAGAGGAACAGGACAGAGAGCCCAGAATTCAACCCACACGGACGGGGTCGGTGAATTTATGACACAGGGACCAAGGACACACCAAGGAGCACGACACTCCCCACGATAAATGGTGCTGGGAAAACTGGACGCCCCATAGCTCACGCTGGCTACCCTGCACACAAACCTGACCAAACACCCAGCTTTCCACGCCAAGCCCTCCCTCGCTCACACGAAGACGGACCCCCTCAACTGTCAGCCGCCCACAGGAAGCTTCTCCCCACTTTTCCTCACCGTCTCTTCACCTTTTCCTCAGGCATCACCTGGGTCCTCAGGAAACCTAGTTCCCTAGGCAGCGTGGACGCAGCTCCACTTGGTCCCGAAGCCGAAACCCCAGCGAGTCCTAAGGAGACGGAGACCGAGCTCCTCTCAGCAGAGACGCTGAGCCGGGCGTCCTACCCGAAGGCCCCCGCCCCCGCGCCTGAGGAGGCTCAACTCCTCTCAGCTGTGCTCCGAATCGAGTTCGCAGGGAAGGAGCATGCGCTGTGGGTCAGAGAGGCGAACTCGGCGCCACCCTGTGGTCAGTGCAGGAAGTGCAGGCCGCGCCTCCCTCACAGGTCACTGGAGGCAGCGCGCCCTACAGACAGGACTGCTGAATCCATTAAACTGGAAATTCAAACTAAAATGGAGTCTCTATCCCAAAAGTTTTCTAAAATTAGTTAAGGAACAATCAGTTGGAAACCGTTTGCAATGAAGTGAATGTAGATGCAAACTTTACAACTTATACCAAATTCACTCAAAGTTATTCAGAGGCAAATTTTATTTTAGTTTATAATTTATTTTTGGCTGCGTTGGGTCTTCGCTGCTGCACGTGGGCTTTCTCTAGTTGCGTCGAGCGGGGCTACTCTTCGTTGCGGTGCACGGGCTTCTCATTGCGGTGGCTTCTCTTGTTGGGGAGCACGGGCTCTAGGCGCGCAGGCTTCAGTAGTTGTGCCGCGCAGGCTTAGTTGCTCTGCGGCATGTGGGATCTACCCGGACCAGGGCTCGAGCCCGTGTCCCCTGCACTGGCAGGCGGACTCTTAACCACTGCGTCACCAGGGGAGTCCCCACAGACAAATTTTAAATACAAAACTATTCAAGGGGCTTCCCTGGTGGCGCAGTGGTTGAGAATCTGCCTGCTAATGCAGGGGACACGGGTTCGAGCCCTGGTCTGGGAAGATCCCACATGCCGCGGAGCAACTAGGCCCGGGAGCCACAACTACTGAGCCTGCGCGTCTGGAGCCTGTGCTCCGCAACAAGAGAGGCCGCGGAAGTGAGAGGCCTGCGCACCGCGATGAAGAGTGGCCCCCGCTTGCCACAACTAGAGACAGCCTTCGCACAGAAACGAAGACCCAACACAGCCAAAAATAAAATGAATTAATTAATCAATTAAAAAAAAACAAAAAAAGGTGTCTCTCAAATTTAACTTCCAGAATATATTCAGGAAAAACGCATATGCCCTTTTTGACCCACTAAAGAAGCGGGCAATGCAAATCAACACTACAAAGAGGTATCGTTCCGAATCAGAAAAAAGGACCATCCTCACAAAGGGTAAAAACCAGATATGCAGGACAGGGAGAGGAGAAAAGGGAGCCTTGTTACGCTGAAGGGGGGAATGTAAATTGCCAACGGCCACCCTGGAGAAGTGTACTGTGTTTCCTAAAACATCTAAACCACAGAGCTACAAAGCAGAGGGTGCTTCCACTCATGGGTCTGTATCTTGGAAAAACCAAAAATCCACAGGACGCAGGCGCCCCGTTTACTGCTGCTATCTTTACAACAGCCTCGACTTGGGTACAACTTAAAAGTCCTTGGAAGGAAACAATGGTGAAAGAAAACTTGGTACTTAAGCACAACGGAGTATTACTCAGCCCAGAAATCCATGAAATGAGGCCAGTTGCAGCAACTCAGGGGGACTTATGTACGGTCACTGAGAGTGAAATAAGTTAGACAGCAAAAGAAACTTATCATGAGATATCACTTATAAAGGGAATCTAAAGATCGCCAAACATGAACTGAATTACAAACAGAACACCATCACACGTTTACAAAACACACTTATGGCTGCTTAAGCGGAAAAGTGTGGTGCGGTGATGCATAAACCAGGAGGTTGTAATTGGCACAGATACCGTTCCATACACCAATAATGTAATCGCCAAGACATACTCATTGCTCAAGGAACTGGACTCAGCACACTCTATTCACAGAAAAATCATATATCTGACTACTAGAAACTAGAAAAGAATTTATTGATGTCTCTCTGTAAGTGACTCAAGTGGATGTACAGCACCAAGAAACACAACATTGCAAATCAGCTACACCCCATTATAAAAATTAATTATAAAAAAAAAAAAAAACGACAGTGAGAGAGAGAGGAATTCTTACAAAATATGATCAGGGGCTGTGATGCAACTGGACTGACCACATCTACACTCACAGCTGAATGGGACGTAAGGCTGGACACCCTAACCCTAACCCAAACCCTAACCCTAACCCAACAGTAACCCTAACCCTACCTTAACCCTAACCCTAACCCAACACTAACCCTAACCCTAAACCTAAACCCTAACCCTAACCCCTAACCCTAACCCAACCCTAAGCCTAACCCTAACCCCTAGCCCTAGCCCTAACCCTGACCCTAACCCCTAACCCTTAACCCCTAACCCCTAACCCTCACCAAGTTCACAAGTAAACTTCTCGCCCACCTGGAGAGAGTGATTTAATTTTAAAGAGTAAAGACACAATCAGCTCAGTAATTGGCCACGGGGGCTTGAGGGGCCAAGGCTAACCTGAGCTGGAGGAACGTGGGTGCCTGCCTGGACACTCAGAGGCCAAGGGCTGCTCTGAGACCCGCCTGGACACCCGTGCAGATGGAACAAAGGATGCCTCCAGTCCCAAGAGGGCCCCACCAGCCCTCAAGAACGCAACACCAGACTTCCCTGGTGGCGCAGTGGTTAAGAATCCACCTGCCAATGCAGGGGACACGGGTTTGAGCCCTGGCCCGGGAAGATCCCACATGCTGTGGAGCAACTAAGCCCGTGCGCCACAACTACTGAGCCTGCGCTCTAGAACCCGCGAGCCACAACTGCTGAAGCCCACGCGCTTACAGCCTGTGCTCTGCAACAAGAGAAGCCACTGCAACGAGAAGCCCCCACTCGCCGCAACTAGAGAAAGCCTCCGTGCAGCAATGAAGACCCAACACAGCCAAAAATAAATTAATTAATTAATTTGTTTGTTTTTTAAAAAGGCAGCACCTGGGGGCTGGCAGACTGATGCACCGAGTCTTACATCACGTCTACTTAGTATCCTGCATGTCAGGGCCATGCTGGACCTGGGGCTGCCCAGACAGAGTGGGGCCTGCATCACCCTTCCCAGGAGGGAGGGTGGTGGGAAACCCTGCATGACCTCTGAGGCCCTAAGAACCCTTAACTAAGGCTGAGCTCAATTTGAAACAGTGGGTGACCAGAGCAGACATTTCATTCATCTATCAATCAGAATCCAGCACTGGAGGAGCAGAAAACAATGGCCTCGCTCAACCTTGACGCTAATCCTGACATGGACCCTAACCCTGAACTCTGATCCTGACCCTAAGCCCTGACCTAACCTTAGCCTAACCCGTACCCTAACCCTGTACCTTACCCTAACCCATGCTCTACCCGCATCCTACCTGTACCCCAACTCTCACCCATACCCTAACACCCACTCTAACACAGAACCCTAACACCCTGAGACCAAAACCATAAACCTTAACCAATAAGCAAAACCATAACCATAACCAAACCATAAAATATATTCATTAACCATACCCATAAATAACTCATTAACCATAAAACTTAAACCATAACAGCAACCATAAACCATACACAGCCCCAACCCTCACACCAGCCCCAGCCCTAATGCTAACCCTCCAAACCACTTACACCAAGCCAAGTCTAGTCAGATTATACAAATACATCTTGGAAAAGAAAACTGGGGAATTCTCTGGTGGCCCAGTGGTTAGGACTCTGTGCTTTCAGTGCCAAGGGCTCGGGTTCGATCCCTGACTGGGGAACTAAGATCCCACAAGCCATGGGATGTGGCCAAAATAAATAAATAAATAAAATGAAATAAAACCACTATTTTAAAAAAGATTTTAAAAATACAGAAAAAAAAAGAAAACTACCCCAGTATAACTGATAAATATGAATGTAAAAATCGATCACAAAATACTAGCAACATGAAACCAACAGAACTTTAAATGGATAATGCCATAAGCAAGTATCTCTACACCAGAAATTTCAGGTTGCTCAACATATTAAAAGTAAGCAATGTATTAAACCACAAAAATGGTGTGAAGTAAAAACCCATAATCACGTCAATTAATGCAAAAAATCTACAATGAAAATCCAGTGTTATTTCATGGTAAACACTCAAGAAAGCAGGAATAAAAGGAAATCTGTTCAATATGGAAAAGAGTAGTACAAAAAGCCACAGCAAACACCATGCTCAATGTTAAAGACTGAACGATTTACTCCTGAAATCAGGAACAAGGCCAGGAAGCTGGCCTTCGTCACCGTTACTCAATAGCGTACTGGAAGTTCTACCCAGAATCTTGAGGAAGGAAATAAAAGGCATCCGTGGGTGAATGGAAAAATTAAAACTGTGTCTCTTCACAGAACATAGGTCACATCATCTTATATATAAAACTACCTATAATCAGCAAAGAAATTATTTGAGCTAATCAACTAATTAAGCAAACTTATAGAACAAAGTATCAATTCATGAAAATCTATCTTATATGCATACGCTGGCAAAAAATAATCTGAAAAAGAATTTATGAAAACAATTCCATTTTTAATAATGTCAACATCAATATTTAGGAGTATATTTAATCAAGGTACAAGACTTGTTTTTATGTCTGTGAAGTGGTATGTTTGAAATTACTGGAAAGTCAATTACTTTTCAAAACATCATGTATGTCAATAGCATGCCAGAAAAGCAGAGAAAACATCAAACTTCCATATAGAAGCCAAGCCTTACCCAGATCCAGTTCACCCAAAGTCCACATGTCATTTAGAGGCACTGTGGGAAGGTTATATTAGGAGCCGCTGTCCTCCGTGTTGTGGACGACCTGGATATGGTAGAAACAGTGGGATTTTTGAATTCCAATTTTCCACTTCATTCCACAAAAAAACTATTAGAACTAATAAATTAATTCAGTAAAGTTGCAAAATCAATACACAGAAATCAGCTGCATTTCTAAACACTAATAATGAACCATCAGAAAGAGAAAGAAAGCAGCCCTATTTACAAATGCATCAAAAAGAACAAAATACCCACTGGGAATAAAGCCAACCAAGGAGGTGAAAGACCTGCACACTGAAAACTTTAAGACATTGATGAAGACATTGAAAAGCACGCCAGTAAATGGAAAGATATCCTGTTCTCATGGAATGGAACAATTAATATTGTTAAAATATCCATTCTACCCAAAGCAATGGACACAGTGAATGCAATCCCTCCCAAAATTCCATGGTATTTTCCCCCCAAATAGAGCAAATCCTCCTAATAGCTGTGGGGAACCACAAAGGACCCCAAATAGCCAAAGAAACCCTGAAAAAAGAGAACAGGCTGGGGGCATCTCCCTCCCTGACGTCACACTCTGCTGAGAAGCCACAGTCACCAAAACAGTGCGGAACTGGCTCAAAACGGGCACAGGGACCAGAGGAACAGGACAGAGAGCCCAGAATTCAACCCACACGGACGGGGTCGGTGAATTTATGACACAGGGACCAAGGACACACCAAGGAGCACGACACTCCCCACGATAAATGGTGCTGGGAAAACTGGACGCCCCATAGCTCACGCTGGCTACCCTGCACACAAACCTGACCAAATACCCAGCTTTCCACGCCAAGCCCTCCCTCGCTCACACGAAGACGGACCCCCTCAACTGTCAGCCGCCCACAGGAAGCTTCTCCCCACTTTTCCTCACCGTCTCTTCACCTTTTCCTCAGGCATCACCTGGGTCCTCAGGAAACCTAGTTCCCTAGGCAGCGTGGACGCAGCTCCACTTGGTCCCGAAGCCAAAACCCCAGCGAGCCCTAAGGAGATGGAGACCGAGCTCCTCTCAGCAGAGACGCTGAGCCGGGCGTCCTACCCGAAGGCCCCCGCCCCCGCGCCTGAGGAGGCTCAACTCCTCTCAGCTGTGCTCCGAATCGAGTTCGCAGGGAAGGAGCATGCGCTGTGGGTCAGAGGCGAACTCGGCGCCACCCTGTGGTCAGTGCAGGAAGTGCAGGCCGCGCCTCCCTCACAGGTCACTGGAGGCAGCGCGCCCTACAGACAGGACTGCTGAATCCATTAAACTGGAAATTCAAACTAAAATGGAGTCTCTATCCCAAAAGTTTTCTAAAATTAGTTAAGGAACAATCAGTTGGAAACCATTTGCAATGAAGTGAATGTAGATGCAAACTTTACAACTTATACCAAATTCACTCAAAGTTATTCAGAGGCAAATTTTATTTTAGTTTATAATTTATTTTTGGCTGCGTTGGGTCTTCGTTGCTGCATGTGGGCTTTCTCTAGTTGCGTCGAGCGGGGCTACTCTTCGTTGCGGTGCACGGGCTTCTCATTGCGGTGGCTTCTCTTGTTGGGGAGCACGGGCTCTAGGCGCGCAGGCTTCAGTAGTTGTGCCGCGCAGGCTTAGTTGCTCTGCGGCATGTGAGATCTCCCCGGACCAGGGCTCGAGCCTGTGTCCCCTGCACTGGCAGGCGGACTCTTAACCACTGCGTCACCAGGGGAGTCCCCACAGACAAATTTTAAATACAAACCTATTCAAGGGGCTTCCCTGGTGGTGCAGTGGTTGAGAATCTGCCTGCTAATGCAGGGGACACGGGTTCGAGCCCTGGTCCGGGAAGATCCCACATGCCGCGGAGCAACTAGGCCCGGGAGCCACAACTACTGAGCCTGCACGTCTGGAGCCTGTGCTCCGCAACAAGAGAGGCCGCAGAAGTGAGAGGCCTGCGCACCGCGATGAAGAGTGGCCCCCACTTGCCACAACTAGAGACAGCCTTCGCACAGAAACGAAGACCCAACACAGCCAAAAATAAAATGAATTAATTAATCAATTAAAAAAAAACAAAAAAAGGTGTCTCTCAAATTTAACTTCCAGAATATATTCAGGAAAAACGCATATGCCCTTTTTGACCCACTAAAGAAGCGGGCAATGCAAATCAACACTACAAAGAGGTATCGTTCCGAATCAGAAAAAAGGACCATCCTCACAAAGGGTAAAAACCAGATATGCAGGACAGGGAGAGGAGAAAAGGGAGCCTTGTTACGCTGAAGGGGGGAATGTAAATTGCCAACGGCCACCCTGGAGAAGTGTACTGTGTTTCCTAAAACATCTAAACCACAGAGCTACAAAGCATAGGGTGCTTCCACTCATGGGCCTATATCTTGGAAAAACCAAAAATCCACAGGATGCAGGCGCCCCGTTTACTGCTGCTATCTTTACAACAGCCTCGACTTGGGTACAACTTAAAAGTCCTTGGAAGGAAACAATGGTGAAAAAAAACTTGGTACTTAAGCACAACAAAATATTACTCAGCCCAGAAATCCATGAAATGAGGCCAGTTGCAGCAACTCAGGGGGACTTATGCACGGTCACTGAGAGCGAAATAAGTTAGACAGCAAAAGAAACTTATCATGAGATATCACTTATAAAGGGAATCTAAAGATCGCCAAACATGAACTGAATTACAAACAGAACACCATCACACGTTTACAAAACACACTTAGGGCTGCTTAAGCGGAAAAGTGTGGTGCGGTGATGCATAAACCAGGAGGTTGTAATTGGCACAGATACCGTTCCATACACCAATAATGTAATCGCCAAGACATACTCATTGCTCAAGGAACTGGACTCAGCACACTCTATTCACAGAAAAAACATATATCTGACTACTAGAAACTAGAAAAGAATTTATTGATGTCTCTCTGTAAGTGACTCAAGTGGATGTACAGCACCAAGAAACACAACACTGCAAATCAGCTACACCGCATTATAAAAATTAATTATAAAAAAAAAAAAAACGACAGTGAGAGAGAGAGGAATTCTTACAAAATATGATCAGGGGCTGTGATGCAACTGGACTGACCACATCTACACTCACAGCTGAATGGGACGTAAGGCTGGACACCCTAACCCTAACCCAAACCCTAACCCTAACCCTACCTTAACCCTAACCCTAACCCAACAGTAACCCTAACCCTACCTTAACCCTAACCCTAACCCAACACTAACCCTAACCCTAAACCTAAACCCTAACCCTAACCCCTAACCCTAACCCAACCCTAAGCCTAACCCTAACCCCTAGCCCTAGCCCTAACCCTGACCCTAACCCCTAACCCTTAACCCCTAACCCCTAACCCTAACCAAGTTCACAAGTAAACTTCTCGCCCACCTGGAGAGAGTGATTTAATTTTAAAGAGTAAAGACACAATCAGCTCAGTAATTGGCCATGGGGGCTTGAGGGGCCAAGGCTAACCTGAGCTGGAGGAACGTGGGTGCCTGCCTGGACGCTCAGAGGCCAAGGGCTGCTCTGAGACCTGCTTGGACACCCGTGCAGATGGAACAAAGGATGCCTCCAGTCCCAAGAGGGCCCCACCAGCCCTCAAGAACGCAACACCAGACTTCCCTGGTGGCGCAGTGGTTAAGAATCCACCTGCCAATGCAGGGGACACGGGTTTGAGCCCTGGCCCGGGAAGATCCCACATGCTGTGGAGCAACTAAGCCCGTGCGCCACAACTACTGAGCCTGCGCTCTAGAACCCGCGAGCCACAACTGCTGAAGCCCACGCGCTTACAGCCTGTGCTCTGCAACAAGAGAAGCCACTGCAACGAGAAGCCCCCACTCGCCGCAACTAGAGAAAGCCTCCGTGCAGCAATGAAGACCCAACACAGCCAAAAATAAATTAATTAATTAATTTGTTTGTTTTTTTAAAAAGGCAGCACCTGGGGGCTGGCAGACTGATGCACCGAGTCTTACATCACGTCTACTTAGTATCCTGCATGTCAGGGCCATGCTGGACCTGGGGCTGCCCAGACAGAGTGGGGCCTGCATCACCCTTCCCAGGAGGGAGGGTGGTGGGAAACCCTGCATGACCTCTGAGGCCCTAAGAACCCTTAACTAAGGCTGAGCTCAATTTGAAACAGTGGGTGACCAGAGCAGACATTTCATTCATCTATCAATCAGAATCCAGCACTGGAGGAGCAGAAAACAATGGCCTCGCTCAACCTTGACGCTAATCCTGACATGGACCCTAACCCTGAACTCTGATCCTGACCCTAAGCCCTGACCTAACCTTAGCCTAACCCGTACCCTAACCCTGTACCTTACCCTAACCCATGCTCTACCCGCATCCTACCTGTACCCCAACTCTCACCCATACCCTAACACCCACTCTAACACAGAACCCTAACACCCTGAGACCAAAACCATAAACCTTAACCAATAAGCAAAACCATAACCATAACCAAACCATAAAATATATTCATTAACCATACCCATAAATAACTCATTAACCATAAAACTTAAACCATAACAGCAACCATAAACCATACACAGCCCCAACCCTCACACCAGCCCCAGCCCTAATGCTAACCCTCCAAACCACTTACACCAAGCCAAGTCTAGTCAGATTACACAAATACATCTTGGAAAAGAAAACTGGGGAATTCTCTGGTGGCCCAGTGGTTAGGACTCTGTGCTTTCAGTGCCAAAGGCTCGGGTTCGATCCCTGACTGGGGAACTAAGATCCCACAAGCCATGGGATGTGGCCAAAATAAATAAATAAAATGAAATAAAACCACTATTTTAAAAAAGATTTTAAAAATACAGAAAAAAAAAAGAAAACTACCCCAGTATAACTTATAAATATGAATGTAAAAATCGATCACAAAATAATAGCAACATGAAACCAACAGAACTTTAAATGGATAATGCCATAAGCAAGTATCTCTACACCAGAAATTTCAGGTTGCTCAACATATTAAAAGTAAGCAATGTATTAAACCACAAAAATGGTGTGAAGTAAAAACCCATAATCACGTCAATTAATGCAAAAAATCTACAATGAAAATCCAGTGTTATTTCATGGTAAACACTCAAGAAAGCAGGAATAAAAGGAAATCTGTTCAATATGGAAAAGAGTAGTACAAAAAGCCACAGCAAACACCATGCTCAATGTTAAAGACTGAACGATTTACTCCTGAAATCAGGAACAAGGCCAGGAAGCTGGCCTTCGTCACCGTTACTCAATAGCGTACTGGAAGTTCTACCCAGAATCTTGAGGAAGGAAATAAAAGGCATCCGTGGGTGAATGGAAAAATTAAAACTGTGTCTCTTCACAGAACATAGGTCACATCATCTTATATATAAAACTACCTATAATCAGCAAAGAAATTATTTGAGCTAATCAACTAATTAAGCAAAGTTATAGAACAAAGTATCAATTCATGAAAATCTATCTTATATGCATACGCTGGCAAAAAATAATCTGAAAAAGAATTTATGAAAACAATTCCATTTTTAATAATGTCAACATCAATATTTAGGAGTATATTTAATCAAGGTACAAGACTTGTTTTTATGTCTGTGAAGTGGTATGTTTGAAATTACTGGAAAGTCAATTACTTTTCAAAACATCATGTATGTCAATAGCATGCCAGAAAAGCAGAGAAAACATCAAACTTCCATATAGAAGCCAAGCCTTACCCAGATCCAGTTCACCCAAAGTCCACATGTCATTTAGAGGCACTGTGGGAAGGTTATATTAGGAGCCGCTGTCCTCCGTGTTGTGGACGACCTGGATATGGTAGAAACAGTGGGATTTTTGAATTCCAATTTTCCACTTCATTCCACAAAAAAACTATTAGAACTAATAAATTAATTCAGTAAAGTTGCAAAATCAATACACAGAAATCAGCTGCATTTCTAAACACTAATAATGAACCATCAGAAAGAGAAAGAAAGCAGCCCTATTTACAAATGCATCAAAAAGAACAAAATACCCACTGGGAATAAAGCCAACCAAGGAGGTGAAAGACCTGCACACTGAAAACTTTAAGACATTGATGAAGACATTGAAAAGCACGCCAGTAAATGGAAAGATATCCTGTTCTCATGGAATGGAACAATTAATATTGTTAAAATATCCATTCTACCCAAAGCAATGGACACAGTGAATGCAATCCCTCCCAAAATTCCATGGTATTTTCCCCCCAAATAGAGCAAATCCTCCTAATAGCTGTGGGGAACCACAAAGGACCCCAAATAGCCAAAGAAACCCTGAAAAAAGAGAACGGGCTGGGGGCATCTCCCTCCCTGACGTCACACTCTGCTGAGAAGCCACAGTCACCAAAACAGTGCGGAACTGGCTCAAAACGGGCACAGGGACCAGAGGAACAGGACAGAGAGCCCAGAATTCAACCCACACGGACGGGGTCGGTGAATTTATGACACAGGGACCAAGGACACACCAAGGAGCACGACACTCCCCACGATAAATGGTGCTGGGAAAACTGGACGCCCCATAGCTCACGCTGGCTACCCTGCACACAAACCTGACCAAACACCCAGCTTTCCACGCCAAGCCCTCCCTCGCTCACACGAAGACGGACCCCCTCAACTGTCAGCCGCCCACAGGAAGCTTCTCCCCACTTTTCCTCACCGTCTCTTCACCTTTTCCTCAGGCATCACCTGGGTCCTCAGGAAACCTAGTTCCCTAGGCAGCGTGGACGCAGCTCCACTTGGTCCCGAAGCCGAAACCCCAGCGAGTCCTAAGGGGACGGAGACCGAGCTCCTCTCAGCAGAGACGCTGAGCCGGGCGTCCTACCCGAAGGCCCCCGCCCCCGCGCCTGAGGAGGCTCAACTCCTCTCAGCTGTGCTCCGAATCGAGTTCGCAGGGAAGGAGCATGCGCTGTGGGTCAGAGAGGCGAACTCGGCGCCACCCTGTGGTCAGTGCAGGAAGTGCAGGCCGCGCCTCCCTCACAGGTCACTGGAGGCAGCTCACCCTACAGACAGGACTGCTGAATCCATTAAACTGGAAACTCAAACTAAAATGGAGTCTCTATCCCAAAAGTTTTCTAAAATTAGTTAAGGAACAATCAGTTGGAAACCGTTTGCAATGAAGTGAATGTAGATGCAAACTTTACAACTTATACCAAATTCACTCAAAGTTATTCAGAGGCAAATTTTATTTTAGTTTATAATTTATTTTTGGCTGCGTTGGGTCTTCGCTGCTGCACGTGGGCTTTCTCTAGTTGCGTCGAGCGGGGCTACTCTTCGTTGCGGTGCACGGGCTTCTCATTGCGGTGGCTTCTCTTGTTGGGGAGCACGGGCTCTAGGCGTGCAGGCTTCAGTAGTTGTGCCGCGCAGGCTTAGTTGCTCTGCGGCATGTGGGATCTCCCCGGACCAGGGCTCGAGCCCGTGTCCCCTGCACTGGCAGGCGGAGTCTTAACCACTGCATCACCAGGGGAGTCCCCACAGACAAATTTTAAATACAAAACTATTCAAGGGGCTTCCCTGGTGGTGCAGTGGTTGAGAATCTGCCTGCTAATGCAGGGGACACGGGTTCGAGCCCTGGTCCGGGAAGATCCCACATGCCGCGGAGCAACTAGGCCCGGGAGCCACAACTACTGAGCCTGCGCGTCTGGAGCCTGTGCTCCGCAACAAGAGAGGCCGCAGAAGTGAGAGGCCTGCGCACCGCGATGAAGAGTGGCCCCCGCTTGCCACAACTAGAGACAGCCTTCGCACAGAAACGAAGACCCAACACAGTCAAAAATAAAATGAATTAATTAATGAATTAAAAAAAACAAAAAAAGGTGTCTCTCAAATTTAACTTCCAGAATATATTCAGCAAAAACGCATACGCCCTTTTTGTCCCACTAAAGAAGCGGGCAATGCAAATCAACACTACAAACAGGTATCGCTCCGAATCAGAAAAAAGGACCATCCTCACAAAGGGTAAAAACCAGATATGCAGGACAGGGAGAGGAGAAAAGGGAGCCTTGTTACGCTGAAGGGGGGAATGTAAATTGCCAACGGCCACCCTGGAGAAGTGTACTGTGTTTCCTAAAACATCTAAGCCACAGAGCTACAAAGCATAGGGTGCTTCCACTCATGGGTCTGTATCTTGGAAAAACCAAAAATCCACAGGACGCAGGCGCCCCGTTTACTGCTGCTATCTTTACAACAGCCTCGACTTGGGTACAACTTAAAAGTCCTTGGAAGGAAACAATGGTGAAAGAAAACTTGGTACTTAAGCACAACGGAGTATTACTCAGCCCAGAAATCCATGAAATGAGGCCAGTTGCAGCAACTCAGGGGGACTTATGTACGGTCACTGAGAGTGAAATAAGTTAGACAGCAAAAGAAACTTATCATGAGATATCACTTATAAAGGGAATCTAAAGATCGCCAAACATGAACTGAATTACAAACAGAACACCATCACACATTTACAAAACACACTTATGGCTGCTTAAGCGGAAAAGTGTGGTGCGGTGATGCATAAACCAGGAGGTTGTAATTGGCACAGATACCGTTCCATACACCAATAATGTAATCGCCAAGACATACTCATTGCTCAAGGAACTGGACTCAGCACACTCTATTCACAGAAAAAACATATATCTGACTACTAGAAACTAGAAAAGAATTTATTGATGTCTCTCTGTAAGTGACTCAAGTGGATGTACAGCACCAAGAAACACAACATTGCAAATCAGCTACACCCCATTATAAAAATTAATTATAAAAAAAAAAAAAACGACAGTGAGAGAGAGAGGAATTCTTACAAAATATGATCAGGGGCTGTGATGCAACTGGACTGACCACATCTACACTCACAGCTGAATGGGACGTAAGGCTGGACACCCTAACCCTAACCCAAACCCTAACCCTAACCCTACCTTAACCCTAACCCTAACCCAACAGTAACCCTAACCCTACCTTAACCCTAACCCTAACCCAACACTAACCCTAACCCTAAACCTAAACCCTAACCCTAACCCCTAACCCTAACCCAACCCTAAGCCTAACCCTAACCCCTAGCCCTAGCCCTAACCCTGACCCTAACCCCTAACCCTTAACCCCTAACCCCTAACCCTCACCAAGTTCACAAGTAAACTTCTCGCCCACCTGGAGAGAGTGATTTAATTTTAAAGAGTAAAGACACAATCAGCTCAGTAATTGGCCACGGGGGCTTGAGGGGCCAAGGCTAACCTGAGCTGGAGGAACGTGGGTGCCTGCCTGGACGCTCAGAGGCCAAGGGCTGCTCTGAGACCTGCTTGGACACCCGTGCAGATGGAACAAAGGATGCCTCCAGTCCCAAGAGAGCCCCACCAGCCCTCAAGAACGCAACACCAGACTTCCCTGGTGGCGCAGTGGTTAAGAATCCACCTGCCAATGCAGGGGACACGGGTTTGAGCCCTGGCCCGGGAAGATCCCACATGCTGTGGAGCAACTAAGCCCGTGCGCCACAACTACTGAGCCTGCGCTCTAGAACCCGCGAGCCACAACTGCTGAAGCCCACGCGCTTACAGCCTGTGCTCTGCAACAAGAGAAGCCACTGCAACGAGAAGTCCCCACTCGCCGCAACTAGAGAAAGCCTCCGTGCAGCAATGAAGACCCAACACAGCCAAAAATAAATTAATTAATTAATTTGTTTGTTTTTTTAAAAAGGCAGCACCTGGGGGCTGGCAGACTGATGCACCGAGTCTTACATCACGTCTACTTAGTATCCTGCATGTCAGGGCCATGCTGGACCTGGGGCTGCCCAGACAGAGTGGGGCCTGCATCACCCTTCCCAGGAGGGAGGGTGGTGGGAAACCCTGCATGACCTCTGAGGCCCTAAGAACCCTTAACTAAGGCTGAGCTCAATTTGAAACAGTGGGTGACCAGAGCAGACATTTCATTCATCTATCAATCAGAATCCAGCACTGGAGGAGCAGAAAACAATGGCCTCGCTCAACCTTGACGCTAATCCTGACATGGACCCTAACCCTGAACTCTGATCCTGACCCTAAGCCCTGACCTAACCTTAGCCTAACCCGTACCCTAACCCTGTACCTTACCCTAACCCATGCTCTACCCGCATCCTACCTGTACCCCAACTCTCACCCATACCCTAACACCCACTCTAACACAGAACCCTAACACCCTGAGACCAAAACCATAAACCTTAACCAATAAGCAAAACCATAACCATAACCAAACCATAAAATATATTCATTAACCATACCCATAAATAACTCATTAACCATAAAACTTAAACCATAACAGCAACCATAAACCATACACAGCCCCAACCCTCACACCAGCCCCAGCCCTAATGCTAACCCTCCAAACCACTTACACCAAGCCAAGTCTAGTCAGATTATACAAATACATCTTGGAAAAGAAAACTGGGGAATTCTCTGGTGGCCCAGTGGTTAGGACTCTGTGCTTTCAGTGCCAAGGGCTCGGGTTCGATCCCTGACTGGGGAACTAAGATCCCACAAGCCATGGGATGTGGCCAAAATAAATAAATAAATAAAATGAAATAAAACCACTATTTTAAAAAAGATTTTAAAAATACAGAAAAAAAAAGAAAACTACCCCAGTATAACTGATAAATATGAATGTAAAAATCGATCACAAAATACTAGCAACATGAAACCAACAGAACTTTAAATGGATAATGCCATAAGCAAGTATCTCTACACCAGAAATTTCAGGTTGCTCAACATATTAAAAGTAAGCAATGTATTAAACCACAAAAATGGTGTGAAGTAAAAACCCATAATCACGTCAATTAATGCAAAAAATCTACAATGAAAATCCAGTGTTATTTCATGGTAAACACTCAAGAAAGCAGGAATAAAAGGAAATCTGTTCAATATGGAAAAGAGTAGTACAAAAAGCCACAGCAAACACCATGCTCAATGTTAAAGACTGAACGATTTACTCCTGAAATCAGGAACAAGGCCAGGAAGCTGGCCTTCGTCACCGTTACTCAATAGCGTACTGGAAGTTCTACCCAGAATCTTGAGGAAGGAAATAAAAGGCATCCGTGGGTGAATGGAAAAATTAAAACTGTGTCTCTTCACAGAACATAGGTCACATCATCTTATATATAAAACTACCTATAATCAGCAAAGAAATTATTTGAGCTAATCAACTAATTAAGCAAACTTATAGAACAAAGTATCAATTCATGAAAATCTATCTTATATGCATACGCTGGCAAAAAATAATCTGAAAAAGAATTTATGAAAACAATTCCATTTTTAATAATGTCAACATCAATATTTAGGAGTATATTTAATCAAGGTACAAGACTTGTTTTTATGTCTGTGAAGTGGTATGTTTGAAATTACTGGAAAGTCAATTACTTTTCAAAACATCATGTATGTCAATAGCATGCCAGAAAAGCAGAGAAAACATCAAACTTCCATATAGAAGCCAAGCCTTACCCAGATCCAGTTCACCCAAAGTCCACATGTCATTTAGAGGCACTGTGGGAAGGTTATATTAGGAGCCGCTGTCCTCCGTGTTGTGGACGACCTGGATATGGTAGAAACAGTGGGATTTTTGAATTCCAATTTTCCACTTCATTCCACAAAAAAACTATTAGAACTAATAAATTAATTCAGTAAAGTTGCAAAATCAATACACAGAAATCAGCTGCATTTCTAAACACTAATAATGAACCATCAGAAAGAGAAAGAAAGCAGCCCTATTTACAAATGCATCAAAAAGAACAAAATACCCACTGGGAATAAAGCCAACCAAGGAGGTGAAAGACCTGCACACTGAAAACTTTAAGACATTGATGAAGACATTGAAAAGCACACCAGTAAATGGAAAGATATCCTGTTCTCATGGAATGGAACAATTAATATTGTTAAAATATCCATTCTACCCAAAGCAATGGACACAGTGAATGCAATCCCTCCCAAAATTCCATGGTATTTTCCCCCCAAATAGAGCAAATCCTCCTAATAGCTGTGGGGAACCACAAAGGACCCCAAATAGCCAAAGAAACCCTGAAAAAAGAGAACGGGCTGGGGGCATCTCCCTCCCTGACGTCACACTCTGCTGAGAAGCCACAGTCACCAAAACAGTGCGGAACTGGCTCAAAACGGGCACAGGGACCAGAGGAACAGGACAGAGAGCCCAGAATTCAACCCACACGGACGGGGTCGGTGAATTTATGACACAGGGACCAAGGACACACCAAGGAGCACGACACTCCCCACGATAAATGGTGCTGGGAAAACTGGACGCCCCATAGCTCACGCTGGCTACCCTGCACACAAACCTGACCAAACACCCAGCTTTCCACGCCAAGCCCTCCCTCGCTCACACGAAGACGGACCCCCTCAACTGTCAGCCGCCCACAGGAAGCTTCTCCCCACTTTTCCTCACCGTCTCTTCACCTTTTCCTCAGGCATCACCTGGGTCCTCAGGAAACCTAGTTCCCTAGGCAGCGTGGACGCAGCTCCACTTGGTCCCGAAGCCGAAACCCCAGCGAGCCCTAAGGAGATGGAGACCGAGCTCCTCTCAGCAGAGACGCTGAGCCGGGCGTCCTACCCGAAGGCCCCCGCCCCCGCGCCTGAGGAGGCTCAACTCCTCTCAGCTGTGCTCCGAATCGAGTTCGCAGGGAAGGAGCATGCGCTGTGGGTCAGAGGCGAACTCGGCGCCACCCTGTGGTCAGTGCAGGAAGTGCAGGCCGCGCCTCCCTCACAGGTCACTGGAGGCAGCGCACCCTACAGACAGGACTGCTGAATCCATTAAACTGGAAATTCAAACTAAAATGGAGTCTCTATCCCAAAAGTTTTCTAAAATTAGTTAAGGAACAATCAGTTGGAAACCATTTGCAATGAAGTGAATGTAGATGCAAACTTTACAACTTATACCAAATTCACTCAAAGTTATTCAGAGGCAAATTTTATTTTAGTTTATAATTTATTTTTGGCTGCGTTGGGTCTTCGTTGCTGCATGTGGGCTTTCTCTAGTTGCGTCGAGCGGGGCTACTCTTCGTTGTGGTGCACGGGCTTCTCATTGCGGTGGCTTCTCTTGTTGGGGAGCACGGGCTCTAGGCGCGCAGGCTTCAGTAGTTGTGCCGCGCAGGCTTAGTTGCTCTGCGGCATGTGGGATTCTCCCCGGACCAGGGCTCGAGCCCGTGTCCCCTGCACTGGCAGGCGGACTCTTAACCACTGCGTCACCAGGGGAGTCCCCACAGACAAATTTTAAATACAAAACTATTCAAGGGGCTTCCCTGGTGGCGCAGTGGTTGAGAATCTGCCTGCTAATGCAGGGGACACGGGTTCGAGCCCTGGTCTGGGAAGATCCCACATGCCGCGGAGCAACTAGGCTCGGGAGCCACAACTACTGAGACTGCGCGTCTGGAGCCTGTACTCCGCAACAAGAGAGGCCGCGGAAGTGAGAGGCCTGCGCACCGTGATGAAGAGTGGCCCCCGCTTGCCACAACTAGAGACAGCCTTCGCACAGAAACGAAGACCCAACACAGCCAAAAATAAAATGAATTAATCAATTAAAAAAAACAAAAAAAGGTGTCTCTCAAATTTAACTTCCAGAATATATTCAGGAAAAACGCATATGCCCTTTTTGACCCACTAAAGAAGCGGGCAATGCAAATCAACACTACAAAGAGGTATCGCTCCGAATCAGAAAAAAGGACCATCCTCACAAAGGGTAAAAACCAGATATGCAGGACAGGGAGAGGAGAAAAGGGAGCCTTGTTACGCTGAAGGGGCGAATGTAAATTACCAACGGCCACCCTGGAGAAGTGTACTGTGTTTCCTAAAACATCTAAACCACAGAGCTACAAAGCATAGGGTGCTTCCACTCATGGGCCTATATCTTGGAAAAACCAAAAATCCACAGGATGCAGGCGCCCCGTTTACTGCTGCTATCTTTACAACAGCCTCGACTTGGGTACAACTTAAAAGTCCTTGGAAGGAAACAATGGTGAAAGAAAACTTGGTACTTAAGCACAAAGGAATATTACTCAGCCCTGAAATCCATGAAATGAGGCCAGTTGCAGCAACTCAGGGGGACTTATGCACGGTCACTGAGAGGGATATAAGTTAGACAGCAAAAGAAACTTATCATGAGATATCACTTATAAAGGGAATCTAAAGATCGCCAAACATGAACTGAATTACAAACAGAACACCATCACACGTTTACAAAACACACTTATGGCTGCTTAAGCGGAAAAGTGTGGTGCGGTGATGCATAAACCAGGAGGTTGTAATTGGCACAGATACCGTTCCATACACCAATAATGTAATCGCCAAGACATACTCATTGCTCAAGGAACTGGACTCAGCACACTCTATTCACAGAAAAAACATATATCTGACTACTAGAAACTAGAAAAGAATTTATTGATGTCTCTCTGTAAGTGACTCAAGTGGATGTACAGCGCCAAGAAACACAACACTGCAAATCAGCTACACCGCATTATAAAAATTAATTATAAAAAAAAAAAAACGACAGTGAGAGAGAGAGGAATTCTTACAAAATATGATCAGGGGCTGTGATGCAACTGGACTGACCACATCTACACTCACAGCTGAATGGGACGTAAGGCTGGACACCCTAACCCTAACCCAAACCCTAACCCTAACCCTACCTTAACCCTAACCCTAACCCAACAGTAACCCTAACCCTACCTTAACCCTAACCCTAACCCAACACTAACCCTAACCCTAAACCTAAACCCTAACCCTAACCCCTAACCCTAACCCAACCCTAAGCCTAACCCTAACCCCTAGCCCTAGCCCTAACCCTGACCCTAACCCCTAACCCTTAACCCCTAACCCCTAACCCTAACCAAGTTCACAAGTAAACTTCTCGCCCACCTGGAGAGAGTGATTTAATTTTAAAGAGTAAAGACACAATCAGCTCAGTAATTGGCCATGGGGGCTTGAGGGGCCAAGGCTAACCTGAGCTGGAGGAACGTGGGTGCCTGCCTGGACGCTCAGAGGCCAAGGGCTGCTCTGAGACCTGCTTGGACACCCGTGCAGATGGAACAAAGGATGCCTCCAGTCCCAAGAGGGCCCCACCAGCCCTCAAGAACGCAACACCAGACTTCCCTGGTGGCGCAGTGGTTAAGAATCCACCTGCCAATGCAGGGGACACGGGTTTGAGCCCTGGCCCGGGAAGATCCCACATGCTGTGGAGCAACTAAGCCCGTGCGCCACAACTACTGAGCCTGCGCTCTAGAACCCGCGAGCCACAACTGCTGAAGCCCACGCGCTTACAGCCTGTGCTCTGCAACAAGAGAAGCCACTGCAACGAGAAGCCCCCACTCGCCGCAACTAGAGAAAGCCTCCGTGCAGCAATGAAGACCCAACACAGCCAAAAATAAATTAATTAATTAATTTTTTTGTTTTTTTAAAAAGGCAGCACCTGGGGGCTGGCAGACTGATGCACCGAGTCTTACATCACGTCTACTTAGTATCCTGCATGTCAGGGCCATGCTGGACCTGGGGCTGCCCAGACAGAGTGGGGCCTGCATCACCCTTCCCAGGAGGGAGGGTGGTGGGAAACCCTGCATGACCTCTGAGGCCCTAAGAACCCTTAACTAAGGCTGAGCTCAATTTGAAACAGTGGGTGACCAGAGCAGACATTTCATTCATCTATCAATCAGAATCCAGCACTGGAGGAGCAGAAAACAATGGCCTCGCTCAACCTTGACGCTAATCCTGACATGGACCCTAACCCTGAACTCTGATCCTGACCCTAAGCCCTGACCTAACCTTAGCCTAACCCGTACCCTAACCCTGTACCTTACCCTAACCCATGCTCTACCCGCATCCTACCTGTACCCCAACTCTCACCCATACCCTAACACCCACTCTAACACAGAACCCTAACACCCTGAGACCAAAACCATAAACCTTAACCAATAAGCAAAACCATAACCATAACCAAACCATAAAATATATTCATTAACCATACCCATAAATAACTCATTAACCATAAAACTTAAACCATAACAGCAACCATAAACCATACACAGCCCCAACCCTCACACCAGCCCCAGCCCTAATGCTAACCCTCCAAACCACTTACACCAAGCCAAGTCTAGTCAGATTACACAAATACATCTTGGAAAAGAAAACTGGGGAATTCTCTGGTGGCCCAGTGGTTAGGACTCTGTGCTTTCAGTGCCAAAGGCTCGGGTTCGATCCCTGACTGGGGAACTAAGATCCCACAAGCCATGGGATGTGGCCAAAATAAATAAATAAATAAAATGAAATAAAACCACTATTTTAAAAAAGATTTTAAAAATACAGAAAAAAAAAAGAAAACTACCCCAGTATAACTTATAAATATGAATGTAAAAATCGATCACAAAATAATAGCAACATGAAACCAACAGAACTTTAAATGGATAATGCCATAAGCAAGTATCTCTACACCAGAAATTTCAGGTTGCTCAACATATTAAAAGTAAGCAATGTATTAAACCACAAAAATGGTGTGAAGTAAAAACCCATAATCACGTCAATTAATGCAAAAAATCTACAATGAAAATCCAGTGTTATTTCATGGTAAACACTCAAGAAAGCAGGAATAAAAGGAAATCTGTTCAATATGGAAAAGAGTAGTACAAAAAGCCACAGCAAACACCATGCTCAATGTTAAAGACTGAACGATTTACTCCTGAAATCAGGAACAAGGCCAGGAAGCTGGCCTTCGTCACCGTTACTCAATAGCGTACTGGAAGTTCTACCCAGAATCTTGAGGAAGGAAATAAAAGGCATCCGTGGGTGAATGGAAAAATTAAAACTGTGTCTCTTCACAGAACATAGGTCACATCATCTTATATATAAAACTACCTATAATCAGCAAAGAAATTATTTGAGCTAATCAACTAATTAAGCAAAGTTATAGAACAAAGTATCAATTCATGAAAATCTATCTTATATGCATACGCTGGCAAAAAATAATCTGAAAAAGAATTTATGAAAACAATTCCATTTTTAATAATGTCAACATCAATATTTAGGAGTATATTTAATCAAGGTACAAGACTTGTTTTTATGTCTGTGAAGTGGTATGTTTGAAATTACTGGAAAGTCAATTACTTTTCAAAACATCATGTATGTCAATAGCATGCCAGAAAAGCAGAGAAAACATCAAACTTCCATATAGAAGCCAAGCCTTACCCAGATCCAGTTCACCCAAAGTCCACATGTCATTTAGAGGCACTGTGGGAAGGTTATATTAGGAGCCGCTGTCCTCCGTGTTGTGGACGACCTGGATATGGTAGAAACAGTGGGATTTTTGAATTCCAATTTTCCACTTCATTCCACAAAAAAACTATTAGAACTAATAAATTAATTCAGTAAAGTTGCAAAATCAATACACAGAAATCAGCTGCATTTCTAAACACTAATAATGAACCATCAGAAAGAGAAAGAAAGCAGCCCTATTTACAAATGCATCAAAAAGAACAAAATACCCACTGGGAATAAAGCCAACCAAGGAGGTGAAAGACCTGCACACTGAAAACTTTAAGACATTGATGAAGACATTGAAAAGCACGCCAGTAAATGGAAAGATATCCTGTTCTCATGGAATGGAACAATTAATATTGTTAAAATATCCATTCTACCCAAAGCAATGGACACAGTGAATGCAATCCCTCCCAAAATTCCATGGTATTTTCCCCCCAAATAGAGCAAATCCTCCTAATAGCTGTGGGGAACCACAAAGGACCCCAAATAGCCAAAGAAACCCTGAAAAAAGAGAACGGGCTGGGGGCATCTCCCTCCCTGACGTCACACTCTGCTGAGAAGCCACAGTCACCAAAACAGTGCGGAACTGGCTCAAAACGGGCACAGGGACCAGAGGAACAGGACAGAGAGCCCAGAATTCAACCCACACGGACGGGGTCGGTGAATTTATGACACAGGGACCAAGGACACACCAAGGAGCACGACACTCCCCACGATAAATGGTGCTGGGAAAACTGGACGCCCCATAGCTCACGCTGGCTACCCTGCACACAAACCTGACCAAACACCCAGCTTTCCACGCCAAGCCCTCCCTCGCTCACACGAAGACGGACCCCCTCAACTGTCAGCCGCCCACAGGAAGCTTCTCCCCACTTTTCCTCACCGTCTCTTCACCTTTTCCTCAGGCATCACCTGGGTCCTCAGGAAACCTAGTTCCCTAGGCAGCGTGGACGCAGCTCCACTTGGTCCCGAAGCCGAAACCCCAGCGAGTCCTAAGGAGACGGAGACCGAGCTCCTCTCAGCAGAGACGCTGAGCCGGGCGTCCTACCCGAAGGCCCCCGCCCCCGCGCCTGAGGAGGCTCAACTCCTCTCAGCTGTGCTCCGAATCGAGTTCGCAGGGAAGGAGCATGCGCTGTGGGTCAGAGAGGCGAACTCGGCGCCACCCTGTGGTCAGTGCAGGAAGTGCAGGCCGCGCCTCCCTCACAGGTCACTGGAGGCAGCGCGCCCTACAGACAGGACTGCTGAATCCATTAAACTGGAAATTCAAACTAAAATGGAGTCTCTATCCCAAAAGTTTTCTAAAATTAGTTAAGGAACAATCAGTTGGAAACCGTTTGCAATGAAGTGAATGTAGATGCAAACTTTACAACTTATACCAAATTCACTCAAAGTTATTCAGAGGCAAATTTTATTTTAGTTTATAATTTATTTTTGGCTGCGTTGGGTCTTCGCTGCTGCACGTGGGCTTTCTCTAGTTGCGTCGAGCGGGGCTACTCTTCGTTGCGGTGCACGGGCTTCTCATTGCGGTGGCTTCTCTTGTTGGGGAGCACGGGCTCTAGGCGCGCAGGCTTCAGTAGTTGTGCCGCGCAGGCTTAGTTGCTCTGCGGCATGTGGGATCTCCCCGGACCAGGGCTCGAGCCCGTGTCCCCTGCACTGGCAGGCGGACTCTTAACCACTGCGTCACCAGGGGAGTCCCCACAGACAAATTTTAAATACAAAACTATTCAAGGGGCTTCCCTGGTGGCGCAGTGGTTGAGAATCTGCCTGCTAATGCAGGGGACACGGGTTCGAGCCCTGGTCTGGGAAGATCCCACATGCCGCGGAGCAACTAGGCCCGGGAGCCACAACTACTGAGCCTGCGCGTCTGGAGCCTGTGCTCCGCAACAAGAGAGGCCGCGGAAGTGAGAGGCCTGCGCACCGCGATGAAGAGTGGCCCCCGCTTGCCACAACTAGAGACAGCCTTCGCACAGAAACGAAGACCCAACACAGCCAAAAATAAAATGAATTAATTAATCAATTAAAAAAAAACAAAAAAAGGTGTCTCTCAAATTTAACTTCCAGAATATATTCAGGAAAAACGCATATGCCCTTTTTGACCCACTAAAGAAGCGGGCAATGCAAATCAACACTACAAAGAGGTATCGTTCCGAATCAGAAAAAAGGACCATCCTCACAAAGGGTAAAAACCAGATATGCAGGACAGGGAGAGGAGAAAAGGGAGCCTTGTTACGCTGAAGGGGGGAATGTAAATTGCCAACGGCCACCCTGGAGAAGTGTACTGTGTTTCCTAAAACATCTAAACCACAGAGCTACAAAGCAGAGGGTGCTTCCACTCATGGGTCTGTATCTTGGAAAAACCAAAAATCCACAGGACGCAGGCGCCCCGTTTACTGCTGCTATCTTTACAAAAGCCTCGACTTGGGTACAACTTAAAAGTCCTTGGAAGGAAACAATGGTGAAAGAAAACTTGGTACTTAAGCACAACGGAGTATTACTCAGCCCAGAAATCCATGAAATGAGGCCAGTTGCAGCAACTCAGGGGGACTTATGTACGGTCACTGAGAGTGAAATAAGTTAGACAGCAAAAGAAACTTATCATGAGATATCACTTATAAAGGGAATCTAAAGATCGCCAAACATGAACTGAATTACAAACAGAACACCATCACACGTTTACAAAACACACTTATGGCTGCTTAAGCGGAAAAGTGTGGTGCGGTGATGCATAAACCAGGAGGTTGTAATTGGCACAGATACCGTTCCATACACCAATAATGTAATCGCCAAGACATACTCATTGCTCAAGGAACTGGACTCAGCACACTCTATTCACAGAAAAATCATATATCTGACTACTAGAAACTAGAAAAGAATTTATTGATGTCTCTCTGTAAGTGACTCAAGTGGATGTACAGCACCAAGAAACACAACATTGCAAATCAGCTACACCCCATTATAAAAATTAATTATAAAAAAAAAAAAAAACGACAGTGAGAGAGAGAGGAATTCTTACAAAATATGATCAGGGGCTGTGATGCAACTGGACTGACCACATCTACACTCACAGCTGAATGGGACGTAAGGCTGGACACCCTAACCCTAACCCAAACCCTAACCCTAACCCAACAGTAACCCTAACCCTACCTTAACCCTAACCCTAACCCAACACTAACCCTAACCCTAAACCTAAACCCTAACCCTAACCCCTAACCCTAACCCAACCCTAAGCCTAACCCTAACCCCTAGCCCTAGCCCTAACCCTGACCCTAACCCCTAACCCTTAACCCCTAACCCCTAACCCTCACCAAGTTCACAAGTAAACTTCTCGCCCACCTGGAGAGAGTGATTTAATTTTAAAGAGTAAAGACACAATCAGCTCAGTAATTGGCCATGGGGGCTTGAGGGGCCAAGGCTAACCTGAGCTGGAGGAACGTGGGTGCCTGCCTGGACGCTCAGAGGCCAAGGGCTGCTCTGAGACCTGCTTGGACACCCGTGCAGATGGAACAAAGGATGCCTCCAGTCCCAAGAGGGCCCCACCAGCCCTCAAGAACGCAACACCAGACTTCCCTGGTGGCGCAGTGGTTAAGAATCCACCTGCCAATGCAGGGGACACGGGTTTGAGCCCTGGCCCGGGAAGATCCCACATGCTGTGGAGCAACTAAGCCCGTGCGCCACAACTACTGAGCCTGCGCTCTAGAACCCGCGAGCCACAACTGCTGAAGCCCACGCGCTTACAGCCTGTGCTCTGCAACAAGAGAAGCCACTGCAACGAGAAGCCCCCACTCGCCGCAACTAGAGAAAGCCTCCGTGCAGCAATGAAGACCCAACACAGCCAAAAATAAATTAATTAATTAATTTTTTTGTTTTTTTAAAAAGGCAGCACCTGGGGGCTGGCAGACTGATGCACCGAGTCTTACATCACGTCTACTTAGTATCCTGCATGTCAGGGCCATGCTGGACCTGGGGCTGCCCAGACAGAGTGGGGCCTGCATCACCCTTCCCAGGAGGGAGGGTGGTGGGAAACCCTGCATGACCTCTGAGGCCCTAAGAACCCTTAACTAAGGCTGAGCTCAATTTGAAACAGTGGGTGACCAGAGCAGACATTTCATTCATCTATCAATCAGAATCCAGCACTGGAGGAGCAGAAAACAATGGCCTCGCTCAACCTTGACGCTAATCCTGACATGGACCCTAACCCTGAACTCTGATCCTGACCCTAAGCCCTGACCTAACCTTAGCCTAACCCGTACCCTAACCCTGTACCTTACCCTAACCCATGCTCTACCCGCATCCTACCTGTACCCCAACTCTCACCCATACCCTAACACCCACTCTAACACAGAACCCTAACACCCTGAGACCAAAACCATAAACCTTAACCAATAAGCAAAACCATAACCATAACCAAACCATAAAATATATTCATTAACCATACCCATAAATAACTCATTAACCATAAAACTTAAACCATAACAGCAACCATAAACCATACACAGCCCCAACCCTCACACCAGCCCCAGCCCTAATGCTAACCCTCCAAACCACTTACACCAAGCCAAGTCTAGTCAGATTATACAAATACATCTTGGAAAAGAAAACTGGGGAATTCTCTGGTGGCCCAGTGGTTAGGACTCTGTGCTTTCAGTGCCAAGGGCTCGGGTTCGATCCCTGACTGGGGAACTAAGATCCCACAAGCCATGGGATGTGGCCAAAATAAATAAATAAATAAAATGAAATAAAACCACTATTTTAAAAAAGATTTTAAAAATACAGAAAAAAAAAGAAAACTACCCCAGTATAACTGATAAATATGAATGTAAAAATCGATCACAAAATACTAGCAACATGAAACCAACAGAACTTTAAATGGATAATGCCATAAGCAAGTATCTCTACACCAGAAATTTCAGGTTGCTCAACATATTAAAAGTAAGCAATGTATTAAACCACAAAAATGGTGTGAAGTAAAAACCCATAATCACGTCAATTAATGCAAAAAATCTACAATGAAAATCCAGTGTTATTTCATGGTAAACACTCAAGAAAGCAGGAATAAAAGGAAATCTGTTCAATATGGAAAAGAGTAGTACAAAAAGCCACAGCAAACACCATGCTCAATGTTAAAGACTGAACGATTTACTCCTGAAATCAGGAACAAGGCCAGGAAGCTGGCCTTCGTCACCGTTACTCAATAGCGTACTGGAAGTTCTACCCAGAATCTTGAGGAAGGAAATAAAAGGCATCCGTGGGTGAATGGAAAAATTAAAACTGTGTCTCTTCACAGAACATAGGTCACATCATCTTATATATAAAACTACCTATAATCAGCAAAGAAATTATTTGAGCTAATCAACTAATTAAGCAAACTTATAGAACAAAGTATCAATTCATGAAAATCTATCTTATATGCATACGCTGGCAAAAAATAATCTGAAAAAGAATTTATGAAAACAATTCCATTTTTAATAATGTCAACATCAATATTTAGGAGTATATTTAATCAAGGTACAAGACTTGTTTTTATGTCTGTGAAGTGGTATGTTTGAAATTACTGGAAAGTCAATTACTTTTCAAAACATCATGTATGTCAATAGCATGCCAGAAAAGCAGAGAAAACATCAAACTTCCATATAGAAGCCAAGCCTTACCCAGATCCAGTTCACCCAAAGTCCACATGTCATTTAGAGGCACTGTGGGAAGGTTATATTAGGAGCCGCTGTCCTCCGTGTTGTGGACGACCTGGATATGGTAGAAACAGTGGGATTTTTGAATTCCAATTTTCCACTTCATTCCACAAAAAAACTATTAGAACTAATAAATTAATTCAGTAAAGTTGCAAAATCAATACACAGAAATCAGCTGCATTTCTAAACACTAATAATGAACCATCAGAAAGAGAAAGAAAGCAGCCCTATTTACAAATGCATCAAAAAGAACAAAATACCCACTGGGAATAAAGCCAACCAAGGAGGTGAAAGACCTGCACACTGAAAACTTTAAGACATTGATGAAGACATTGAAAAGCACGCCAGTAAATGGAAAGATATCCTGTTCTCATGGAATGGAACAATTAATATTGTTAAAATATCCATTCTACCCAAAGCAATGGACACAGTGAATGCAATCCCTCCCAAAATTCCATGGTATTTTCCCCCCAAATAGAGCAAATCCTCCTAATAGCTGTGGGGAACCACAAAGGACCCCAAATAGCCAAAGAAACCCTGAAAAAAGAGAACGGGCTGGGGGCATCTCCCTCCCTGACGTCACACTCTGCTGAGAAGCCACAGTCACCAAAACAGTGCGGAACTGGCTCAAAACGGGCACAGGGACCAGAGGAACAGGACAGAGAGCCCAGAATTCAACCCACACGGACGGGGTCGGTGAATTTATGACACAGGGACCAAGGACACACCAAGGAGCACGACACTCCCCACGATAAATGGTGCTGGGAAAACTGGACGCCCCATAGCTCACGCTGGCTACCCTGCACACAAACCTGACCAAACACCCAGCTTTCCACGCCAAGCCCTCCCTCGCTCACACGAAGACGGACCCCCTCAACTGTCAGCCGCCCACAGGAAGCTTCTCCCCACTTTTCCTCACCGTCTCTTCACCTTTTCCTCAGGCATCACCTGGGTCCTCAGGAAACCTAGTTCCCTAGGCAGCGTGGACGCAGCTCCACTTGGTCCCGAAGCCAAAACCCCAGCGAGCCCTAAGGAGATGGAGACCGAGCTCCTCTCAGCAGAGACGCTGAGCCGGGCGTCCTACCCGAAGGCCCCCGCCCCCGCGCCTGAGGAGGCTCAACTCCTCTCAGCTGTGCTCCGAATCGAGTTCGCAGGGAAGGAGCATGCGCTGTGGGTCAGAGGCGAACTCGGCGCCACCCTGTGGTCAGTGCAGGAAGTGCAGGCCGCGCCTCCCTCACAGGTCACTGGAGGCAGCGCGCCCTACAGACAGGACTGCTGAATCCATTAAACTGGAAATTCAAACTAAAATGGAGTCTCTATCCCAAAAGTTTTCTAAAATTAGTTAAGGAACAATCAGTTGGAAACCATTTGCAATGAAGTGAATGTAGATGCAAACTTTACAACTTATACCAAATTCACTCAAAGTTATTCAGAGGCAAATTTTATTTTAGTTTATAATTTATTTTTGGCTGCGTTGGGTCTTCGTTGCTGCATGTGGGCTTTCTCTAGTTGCGTCGAGCGGGGCTACTCTTCGTTGCGGTGCACGGGCTTCTCATTGCGGTGGCTTCTCTTGTTGGGGAGCACGGGCTCTAGGCGCGCAGGCTTCAGTAGTTGTGCCGCGCAGGCTTAGTTGCTCTGCGGCATGTGAGATCTCCCCGGACCAGGGCTCGAGCCTGTGTCCCCTGCACTGGCAGGCGGACTCTTAACCACTGCGTCACCAGGGGAGTCCCCACAGACAAATTTTAAATACAAAACTATTCAAGGGGCTTCCCTGGTGGTGCAGTGGTTGAGAATCTGCCTGCTAATGCAGGGGACACGGGTTCGAGCCCTGGTCCGGGAAGATCCCACATGCCGCGGAGCAACTAGGCCCGGGAGCCACAACTACTGAGCCTGCACGTCTGGAGCCTGTGCTCCGCAACAAGAGAGGCCGCAGAAGTGAGAGGCCTGCGCACCGCGATGAAGAGTGGCCCCCACTTGCCACAACTAGAGACAGCCTTCGCACAGAAACGAAGACCCAACACAGCCAAAAATAAAATGAATTAATTAATCAATTAAAAAAAAACAAAAAAAGGTGTCTCTCAAATTTAACTTCCAGAATATATTCAGGAAAAACGCATATGCCCTTTTTGACCCACTAAAGAAGCGGGCAATGCAAATCAACACTACAAAGAGGTATCGTTCCGAATCAGAAAAAAGGACCATCCTCACAAAGGGTAAAAACCAGATATGCAGGACAGGGAGAGGAGAAAAGGGAGCCTTGTTACGCTGAAGGGGGGAATGTAAATTGCCAACGGCCACCCTGGAGAAGTGTACTGTGTTTCCTAAAACATCTAAACCACAGAGCTACAAAGCATAGGGTGCTTCCACTCATGGGCCTATATCTTGGAAAAACCAAAAATCCACAGGATGCAGGCGCCCCGTTTACTGCTGCTATCTTTACAACAGCCTCGACTTGGGTACAACTTAAAAGTCCTTGGAAGGAAACAATGGTGAAAAAAAACTTGGTACTTAAGCACAACAAAATATTACTCAGCCCAGAAATCCATGAAATGAGGCCAGTTGCAGCAACTCAGGGGGACTTATGCACGGTCACTGAGAGTGAAATAAGTTAGACAGCAAAAGAAACTTATCATGAGATATCACTTATAAAGGGAATCTAAAGATCGCCAAACATGAACTGAATTACAAACAGAACACCATCACACGTTTACAAAACACACTTATGGCTGCTTAAGCGGAAAAGTGTGGTGCGGTGATGCATAAACCAGGAGGTTGTAATTGGCACAGATACCGTTCCATACACCAATAATGTAATCGCCAAGACATACTCATTGCTCAAGGAACTGGACTCAGCACACTCTATTCACAGAAAAAACATATATCTGACTACTAGAAACTAGAAAAGAATCTATTGATGTCTCTCTGTAAGTGACTCAAGTGGATGTACAGCGCCAAGAAACACAACACTGCAAATCAGCTACACCGCATTATAAAAATTAATTATAAAAAAAAAAAAAACGACAGTGAGAGAGAGAGGAATTCTTACAAAATATGATCAGGGGCTGTGATGCAACTGGACTGACCACATCTACACTCACAGCTGAATGGGACGTAAGGCTGGACACCCTAACCCTAACCCAAACCCTAACCCTAACCCTACCTTAACCCTAACCCTAACCCAACAGTAACCCTAACCCTACCTTAACCCTAACCCTAACCCAACACTAACCCTAACCCTAAACCTAAACCCTAACCCTAACCCCTAACCCTAACCCAACCCTAAGCCTAACCCTAACCCCTAGCCCTAGCCCTAACCCTGACCCTAACCCCTAACCCTTAACCCCTAACCCCTAACCCTAACCAAGTTCACAAGTAAACTTCTCGCCCACCTGGAGAGAGTGATTTAATTTTAAAGAGTAAAGACACAATCAGCTCAGTAATTGGCCATGGGGGCTTGAGGGGCCAAGGCTAACCTGAGCTGGAGGAACGTGGGTGCCTGCCTGGACGCTCAGAGGCCAAGGGCTGCTCTGAGACCTGCTTGGACACCCGTGCAGATGGAACAAAGGATGCCTCCAGTCCCAAGAGGGCCCCACCAGCCCTCAAGAACGCAACACCAGACTTCCCTGGTGGCGCAGTGGTTAAGAATCCACCTGCCAATGCAGGGGACACGGGTTTGAGCCCTGGCCCGGGAAGATCCCACATGCTGTGGAGCAACTAAGCCCGTGCGCCACAACTACTGAGCCTGCGCTCTAGAACCCGCGAGCCACAACTGCTGAAGCCCACGCGCTTACAGCCTGTGCTCTGCAACAAGAGAAGCCACTGCAACGAGAAGCCCCCACTCGCCGCAACTAGAGAAAGCCTCCGTGCAGCAATGAAGACCCAACACAGCCAAAAATAAATTAATTAATTAATTTGTTTGTTTTTTTAAAAAGGCAGCACCTGGGGGCTGGCAGACTGATGCACCGAGTCTTACATCACGTCTACTTAGTATCCTGCATGTCAGGGCCATGCTGGACCTGGGGCTGCCCAGACAGAGTGGGGCCTGCATCACCCTTCCCAGGAGGGAGGGTGGTGGGAAACCCTGCATGACCTCTGAGGCCCTAAGAACCCTTAACTAAGGCTGAGCTCAATTTGAAACAGTGGGTGACCAGAGCAGACATTTCATTCATCTATCAATCAGAATCCAGCACTGGAGGAGCAGAAAACAATGGCCTCGCTCAACCTTGACGCTAATCCTGACATGGACCCTAACCCTGAACTCTGATCCTGACCCTAAGCCCTGACCTAACCTTAGCCTAACCCGTACCCTAACCCTGTACCTTACCCTAACCCATGCTCTACCCGCATCCTACCTGTACCCCAACTCTCACCCATACCCTAACACCCACTCTAACACAGAACCCTAACACCCTGAGACCAAAACCATAAACCTTAACCAATAAGCAAAACCATAACCATAACCAAACCATAAAATATATTCATTAACCATACCCATAAATAACTCATTAACCATAAAACTTAAACCATAACAGCAACCATAAACCATACACAGCCCCAACCCTCACACCAGCCCCAGCCCTAATGCTAACCCTCCAAACCACTTACACCAAGCCAAGTCTAGTCAGATTACACAAATACATCTTGGAAAAGAAAACTGGGGAATTCTCTGGTGGCCCAGTGGTTAGGACTCTGTGCTTTCAGTGCCAAAGGCTCGGGTTCGATCCCTGACTGGGGAACTAAGATCCCACAAGCCATGGGATGTGGCCAAAATAAATAAATAAATAAAATGAAATAAAACCACTATTTTAAAAAAGATTTTAAAAATACAGAAAAAAAAAAGAAAACTACCCCAGTATAACTTATAAATATGAATGTAAAAATCGATCACAAAATAATAGCAACATGAAACCAACAGAACTTTAAATGGATAATGCCATAAGCAAGTATCTCTACACCAGAAATTTCAGGTTGCTCAACATATTAAAAGTAAGCAATGTATTAAACCACAAAAATGGTGTGAAGTAAAAACCCATAATCACGTCAATTAATGCAAAAAATCTACAATGAAAATCCAGTGTTATTTCATGGTAAACACTCAAGAAAGCAGGAATAAAAGGAAATCTGTTCAATATGGAAAAGAGTAGTACAAAAAGCCACAGCAAACACCATGCTCAATGTTAAAGACTGAACGATTTACTCCTGAAATCAGGAACAAGGCCAGGAAGCTGGCCTTCGTCACCGTTACTCAATAGCGTACTGGAAGTTCTACCCAGAATCTTGAGGAAGGAAATAAAAGGCATCCGTGGGTGAATGGAAAAATTAAAACTGTGTCTCTTCACAGAACATAGGTCACATCATCTTATATATAAAACTACCTATAATCAGCAAAGAAATTATTTGAGCTAATCAACTAATTAAGCAAACTTATAGAACAAAGTATCAATTCATGAAAATCTATCTTATATGCATACGCTGGCAAAAAATAATCTGAAAAAGAATTTATGAAAACAATTCCATTTTTAATAATGTCAACATCAATATTTAGGAGTATATTTAATCAAGGTACAAGACTTGTTTTTATGTCTGTGAAGTGGTATGTTTGAAATTACTGGAAAGTCAATTACTTTTCAAAACATCATGTATGTCAATAGCATGCCAGAAAAGCAGAGAAAACATCAAACTTCCATATAGAAGCCAAGCCTTACCCAGATCCAGTTCACCCAAAGTCCACATGTCATTTAGAGGCACTGTGGGAAGGTTATATTAGGAGCCGCTGTCCTCCGTGTTGTGGACGACCTGGATATGGTAGAAACAGTGGGATTTTTGAATTCCAATTTTCCACTTCATTCCACAAAAAAACTATTAGAACTAATAAATTAATTCAGTAAAGTTGCAAAATCAATACACAGAAATCAGCTGCATTTCTAAACACTAATAATGAACCATCAGAAAGAGAAAGAAAGCAGCCCTATTTACAAATGCATCAAAAAGAACAAAATACCCACTGGGAATAAAGCCAACCAAGGAGGTGAAAGACCTGCACACTGAAAACTTTAAGACATTGATGAAGACATTGAAAAGCACGCCAGTAAATGGAAAGATATCCTGTTCTCATGGAATGGAACAATTAATATTGTTAAAATATCCATTCTACCCAAAGCAATGGACACAGTGAATGCAATCCCTCCCAAAATTCCATGGTATTTTCCCCCCAAATAGAGCAAATCCTCCTAATAGCTGTGGGGAACCACAAAGGACCCCAAATAGCCAAAGAAACCCTGAAAAAAGAGAACGGGCTGGGGGCATCTCCCTCCCTGACGTCACACTCTGCTGAGAAGCCACAGTCACCAAAACAGTGCGGAACTGGCTCAAAACGGGCACAGGGACCAGAGGAACAGGACAGAGAGCCCAGAATTCAACCCACACGGACGGGGTCGGTGAATTTATGACACAGGGACCAAGGACACACCAAGGAGCACGACACTCCCCACGATAAATGGTGCTGGGAAAACTGGACGCCCCATAGCTCACGCTGGCTACCCTGCACACAAACCTGACCAAACACCCAGCTTTCCACGCCAAGCCCTCCCTCGCTCACACGAAGACGGACCCCCTCAACTGTCAGCCGCCCACAGGAAGCTTCTCCCCACTTTTCCTCACCGTCTCTTCACCTTTTCCTCAGGCATCACCTGGGTCCTCAGGAAACCTAGTTCCCTAGGCAGCGTGGACGCAGCTCCACTTGGTCCCGAAGCCGAAACCCCAGCGAGTCCTAAGGAGACGGAGACCGAGCTCCTCTCAGCAGAGACGCTGAGCCGGGCGTCCTACCCGAAGGCCCCCGCCCCCGCGCCTGAGGAGGCTCAACTCCTCTCAGCTGTGCTCCGAATCGAGTTCGCAGGGAAGGAGCATGCGCTGTGGGTCAGAGAGGCGAACTCGGCGCCACCCTGTGGTCAGTGCAGGAAGTGCAGGCCGCGCCTCCCTCACAGGTCACTGGAGGCAGCGCGCCCTACAGACAGGACTGCTGAATCCATTAAACTGGAAATTCAAACTAAAATGGAGTCTCTATCCCAAAAGTTTTCTAAAATTAGTTAAGGAACAATCAGTTGGAAACCGTTTGCAATGAAGTGAATGTAGATGCAAACTTTACAACTTATACCAAATTCACTCAAAGTTATTCAGAGGCAAATTTTATTTTAGTTTATAATTTATTTTTGGCTGCGTTGGGTCTTCGCTGCTGCACGTGGGCTTTCTCTAGTTGCGTCGAGCGGGGCTACTCTTCGTTGCGGTGCACGGGCTTCTCATTGCGGTGGCTTCTCTTGTTGGGGAGCACGGGCTCTAGGCGCGCAGGCTTCAGTAGTTGTGCCGCGCAGGCTTAGTTGCTCTGCGGCATGTGGGATCTCCCCGGACCAGGGCTCGAGCCCGTGTCCCCTGCACTGGCAGGCGGACTCTTAACCACTGCGTCACCAGGGGAGTCCCCACAGACAAATTTTAAATACAAAACTATTCAAGGGGCTTCCCTGGTGGCGCAGTGGTTGAGAATCTGCCTGCTAATGCAGGGGACACGGGTTCGAGCCCTGGTCTGGGAAGATCCCACATGCCGCGGAGCAACTAGGCCCGGGAGCCACAACTACTGAGCCTGCGCGTCTGGAGCCTGTGCTCCGCAACAAGAGAGGCCGCGGAAGTGAGAGGCCTGCGCACCGCGATGAAGAGTGGCCCCCGCTTGCCACAACTAGAGACAGCCTTCGCACAGAAACGAAGACCCAACACAGCCAAAAATAAAATGAATTAATTAATCAATTAAAAAAAAACAAAAAAAGGTGTCTCTCAAATTTAACTTCCAGAATATATTCAGGAAAAACGCATATGCCCTTTTTGACCCACTAAAGAAGCGGGCAATGCAAATCAACACTACAAAGAGGTATCGTTCCGAATCAGAAAAAAGGACCATCCTCACAAAGGGTAAAAACCAGATATGCAGGACAGGGAGAGGAGAAAAGGGAGCCTTGTTACGCTGAAGGGGGGAATGTAAATTGCCAACGGCCACCCTGGAGAAGTGTACTGTGTTTCCTAAAACATCTAAACCACAGAGCTACAAAGCAGAGGGTGCTTCCACTCATGGGTCTGTATCTTGGAAAAACCAAAAATCCACAGGACGCAGGCGCCCCGTTTACTGCTGCTATCTTTACAAAAGCCTCGACTTGGGTACAACTTAAAAGTCCTTGGAAGGAAACAATGGTGAAAGAAAACTTGGTACTTAAGCACAACGGAGTATTACTCAGCCCAGAAATCCATGAAATGAGGCCAGTTGCAGCAACTCAGGGGGACTTATGTACGGTCACTGAGAGTGAAATAAGTTAGACAGCAAAAGAAACTTATCATGAGATATCACTTATAAAGGGAATCTAAAGATCGCCAAACATGAACTGAATTACAAACAGAACACCATCACACGTTTACAAAACACACTTATGGCTGCTTAAGCGGAAAAGTGTGGTGCGGTGATGCATAAACCAGGAGGTTGTAATTGGCACAGATACCGTTCCATACACCAATAATGTAATCGCCAAGACATACTCATTGCTCAAGGAACTGGACTCAGCACACTCTATTCACAGAAAAATCATATATCTGACTACTAGAAACTAGAAAAGAATTTATTGATGTCTCTCTGTAAGTGACTCAAGTGGATGTACAGCACCAAGAAACACAACATTGCAAATCAGCTACACCCCATTATAAAAATTAATTATAAAAAAAAAAAAAAACGACAGTGAGAGAGAGAGGAATTCTTACAAAATATGATCAGGGGCTGTGATGCAA
Source organism: Balaenoptera borealis (assembly GCF_965194805.1). Classification (NCBI taxonomy): domain Eukaryota; kingdom Metazoa; phylum Chordata; class Mammalia; order Artiodactyla; family Balaenopteridae; genus Balaenoptera; species Balaenoptera borealis. The sequence continues at coordinate 371,465 of NC_138867.1, forward strand.
CTGGACTGACCACATCTACACTCACAGCTGAATGGGACGTAAGGCTGGACACCCTAACCCTAACCCAAACCCTAACCCTAACCCAACAGTAACCCTAACCCTACCTTAACCCTAACCCTAACCCAACACTAACCCTAACCCTAAACCTAAACCCTAACCCTAACCCCTAACCCTAACCCAACCCTAAGCCTAACCCTAACCCCTAGCCCTAGCCCTAACCCTGACCCTAACCCCTAACCCTTAACCCCTAACCCCTAACCCTCACCAAGTTCACAAGTAAACTTCTCGCCCACCTGGAGAGAGTGATTTAATTTTAAAGAGTAAAGACACAATCAGCTCAGTAATTGGCCATGGGGGCTTGAGGGGCCAAGGCTAACCTGAGCTGGAGGAACGTGGGTGCCTGCCTGGACGCTCAGAGGCCAAGGGCTGCTCTGAGACCTGCTTGGACACCCGTGCAGATGGAACAAAGGATGCCTCCAGTCCCAAGAGGGCCCCACCAGCCCTCAAGAACGCAACACCAGACTTCCCTGGTGGCGCAGTGGTTAAGAATCCACCTGCCAATGCAGGGGACACGGGTTTGAGCCCTGGCCCGGGAAGATCCCACATGCTGTGGAGCAACTAAGCCCGTGCGCCACAACTACTGAGCCTGCGCTCTAGAACCCGCGAGCCACAACTGCTGAAGCCCACGCGCTTACAGCCTGTGCTCTGCAACAAGAGAAGCCACTGCAACGAGAAGCCCCCACTCGCCGCAACTAGAGAAAGCCTCCGTGCAGCAATGAAGACCCAACACAGCCAAAAATAAATTAATTAATTAATTTTTTTGTTTTTTTAAAAAGGCAGCACCTGGGGGCTGGCAGACTGATGCACCGAGTCTTACATCACGTCTACTTAGTATCCTGCATGTCAGGGCCATGCTGGACCTGGGGCTGCCCAGACAGAGTGGGGCCTGCATCACCCTTCCCAGGAGGGAGGGTGGTGGGAAACCCTGCATGACCTCTGAGGCCCTAAGAACCCTTAACTAAGGCTGAGCTCAATTTGAAACAGTGGGTGACCAGAGCAGACATTTCATTCATCTATCAATCAGAATCCAGCACTGGAGGAGCAGAAAACAATGGCCTCGCTCAACCTTGACGCTAATCCTGACATGGACCCTAACCCTGAACTCTGATCCTGACCCTAAGCCCTGACCTAACCTTAGCCTAACCCGTACCCTAACCCTGTACCTTACCCTAACCCATGCTCTACCCGCATCCTACCTGTACCCCAACTCTCACCCATACCCTAACACCCACTCTAACACAGAACCCTAACACCCTGAGACCAAAACCATAAACCTTAACCAATAAGCAAAACCATAACCATAACCAAACCATAAAATATATTCATTAACCATACCCATAAATAACTCATTAACCATAAAACTTAAACCATAACAGCAACCATAAACCATACACAGCCCCAACCCTCACACCAGCCCCAGCCCTAATGCTAACCCTCCAAACCACTTACACCAAGCCAAGTCTAGTCAGATTATACAAATACATCTTGGAAAAGAAAACTGGGGAATTCTCTGGTGGCCCAGTGGTTAGGACTCTGTGCTTTCAGTGCCAAGGGCTCGGGTTCGATCCCTGACTGGGGAACTAAGATCCCACAAGCCATGGGATGTGGCCAAAATAAATAAATAAATAAAATGAAATAAAACCACTATTTTAAAAAAGATTTTAAAAATACAGAAAAAAAAAGAAAACTACCCCAGTATAACTGATAAATATGAATGTAAAAATCGATCACAAAATACTAGCAACATGAAACCAACAGAACTTTAAATGGATAATGCCATAAGCAAGTATCTCTACACCAGAAATTTCAGGTTGCTCAACATATTAAAAGTAAGCAATGTATTAAACCACAAAAATGGTGTGAAGTAAAAACCCATAATCACGTCAATTAATGCAAAAAATCTACAATGAAAATCCAGTGTTATTTCATGGTAAACACTCAAGAAAGCAGGAATAAAAGGAAATCTGTTCAATATGGAAAAGAGTAGTACAAAAAGCCACAGCAAACACCATGCTCAATGTTAAAGACTGAACGATTTACTCCTGAAATCAGGAACAAGGCCAGGAAGCTGGCCTTCGTCACCGTTACTCAATAGCGTACTGGAAGTTCTACCCAGAATCTTGAGGAAGGAAATAAAAGGCATCCGTGGGTGAATGGAAAAATTAAAACTGTGTCTCTTCACAGAACATAGGTCACATCATCTTATATATAAAACTACCTATAATCAGCAAAGAAATTATTTGAGCTAATCAACTAATTAAGCAAACTTATAGAACAAAGTATCAATTCATGAAAATCTATCTTATATGCATACGCTGGCAAAAAATAATCTGAAAAAGAATTTATGAAAACAATTCCATTTTTAATAATGTCAACATCAATATTTAGGAGTATATTTAATCAAGGTACAAGACTTGTTTTTATGTCTGTGAAGTGGTATGTTTGAAATTACTGGAAAGTCAATTACTTTTCAAAACATCATGTATGTCAATAGCATGCCAGAAAAGCAGAGAAAACATCAAACTTCCATATAGAAGCCAAGCCTTACCCAGATCCAGTTCACCCAAAGTCCACATGTCATTTAGAGGCACTGTGGGAAGGTTATATTAGGAGCCGCTGTCCTCCGTGTTGTGGACGACCTGGATATGGTAGAAACAGTGGGATTTTTGAATTCCAATTTTCCACTTCATTCCACAAAAAAACTATTAGAACTAATAAATTAATTCAGTAAAGTTGCAAAATCAATACACAGAAATCAGCTGCATTTCTAAACACTAATAATGAACCATCAGAAAGAGAAAGAAAGCAGCCCTATTTACAAATGCATCAAAAAGAACAAAATACCCACTGGGAATAAAGCCAACCAAGGAGGTGAAAGACCTGCACACTGAAAACTTTAAGACATTGATGAAGACATTGAAAAGCACGCCAGTAAATGGAAAGATATCCTGTTCTCATGGAATGGAACAATTAATATTGTTAAAATATCCATTCTACCCAAAGCAATGGACACAGTGAATGCAATCCCTCCCAAAATTCCATGGTATTTTCCCCCCAAATAGAGCAAATCCTCCTAATAGCTGTGGGGAACCACAAAGGACCCCAAATAGCCAAAGAAACCCTGAAAAAAGAGAACGGGCTGGGGGCATCTCCCTCCCTGACGTCACACTCTGCTGAGAAGCCACAGTCACCAAAACAGTGCGGAACTGGCTCAAAACGGGCACAGGGACCAGAGGAACAGGACAGAGAGCCCAGAATTCAACCCACACGGACGGGGTCGGTGAATTTATGACACAGGGACCAAGGACACACCAAGGAGCACGACACTCCCCACGATAAATGGTGCTGGGAAAACTGGACGCCCCATAGCTCACGCTGGCTACCCTGCACACAAACCTGACCAAACACCCAGCTTTCCACGCCAAGCCCTCCCTCGCTCACACGAAGACGGACCCCCTCAACTGTCAGCCGCCCACAGGAAGCTTCTCCCCACTTTTCCTCACCGTCTCTTCACCTTTTCCTCAGGCATCACCTGGGTCCTCAGGAAACCTAGTTCCCTAGGCAGCGTGGACGCAGCTCCACTTGGTCCCGAAGCCAAAACCCCAGCGAGCCCTAAGGAGATGGAGACCGAGCTCCTCTCAGCAGAGACGCTGAGCCGGGCGTCCTACCCGAAGGCCCCCGCCCCCGCGCCTGAGGAGGCTCAACTCCTCTCAGCTGTGCTCCGAATCGAGTTCGCAGGGAAGGAGCATGCGCTGTGGGTCAGAGGCGAACTCGGCGCCACCCTGTGGTCAGTGCAGGAAGTGCAGGCCGCGCCTCCCTCACAGGTCACTGGAGGCAGCGCGCCCTACAGACAGGACTGCTGAATCCATTAAACTGGAAATTCAAACTAAAATGGAGTCTCTATCCCAAAAGTTTTCTAAAATTAGTTAAGGAACAATCAGTTGGAAACCATTTGCAATGAAGTGAATGTAGATGCAAACTTTACAACTTATACCAAATTCACTCAAAGTTATTCAGAGGCAAATTTTATTTTAGTTTATAATTTATTTTTGGCTGCGTTGGGTCTTCGTTGCTGCATGTGGGCTTTCTCTAGTTGCGTCGAGCGGGGCTACTCTTCGTTGCGGTGCACGGGCTTCTCATTGCGGTGGCTTCTCTTGTTGGGGAGCACGGGCTCTAGGCGCGCAGGCTTCAGTAGTTGTGCCGCGCAGGCTTAGTTGCTCTGCGGCATGTGAGATCTCCCCGGACCAGGGCTCGAGCCTGTGTCCCCTGCACTGGCAGGCGGACTCTTAACCACTGCGTCACCAGGGGAGTCCCCACAGACAAATTTTAAATACAAAACTATTCAAGGGGCTTCCCTGGTGGTGCAGTGGTTGAGAATCTGCCTGCTAATGCAGGGGACACGGGTTCGAGCCCTGGTCCGGGAAGATCCCACATGCCGCGGAGCAACTAGGCCCGGGAGCCACAACTACTGAGCCTGCACGTCTGGAGCCTGTGCTCCGCAACAAGAGAGGCCGCAGAAGTGAGAGGCCTGCGCACCGCGATGAAGAGTGGCCCCCACTTGCCACAACTAGAGACAGCCTTCGCACAGAAACGAAGACCCAACACAGCCAAAAATAAAATGAATTAATTAATCAATTAAAAAAAAACAAAAAAAGGTGTCTCTCAAATTTAACTTCCAGAATATATTCAGGAAAAACGCATATGCCCTTTTTGACCCACTAAAGAAGCGGGCAATGCAAATCAACACTACAAAGAGGTATCGTTCCGAATCAGAAAAAAGGACCATCCTCACAAAGGGTAAAAACCAGATATGCAGGACAGGGAGAGGAGAAAAGGGAGCCTTGTTACGCTGAAGGGGGGAATGTAAATTGCCAACGGCCACCCTGGAGAAGTGTACTGTGTTTCCTAAAACATCTAAACCACAGAGCTACAAAGCATAGGGTGCTTCCACTCATGGGCCTATATCTTGGAAAAACCAAAAATCCACAGGATGCAGGCGCCCCGTTTACTGCTGCTATCTTTACAACAGCCTCGACTTGGGTACAACTTAAAAGTCCTTGGAAGGAAACAATGGTGAAAAAAAACTTGGTACTTAAGCACAACAAAATATTACTCAGCCCAGAAATCCATGAAATGAGGCCAGTTGCAGCAACTCAGGGGGACTTATGCACGGTCACTGAGAGTGAAATAAGTTAGACAGCAAAAGAAACTTATCATGAGATATCACTTATAAAGGGAATCTAAAGATCGCCAAACATGAACTGAATTACAAACAGAACACCATCACACGTTTACAAAACACACTTATGGCTGCTTAAGCGGAAAAGTGTGGTGCGGTGATGCATAAACCAGGAGGTTGTAATTGGCACAGATACCGTTCCATACACCAATAATGTAATCGCCAAGACATACTCATTGCTCAAGGAACTGGACTCAGCACACTCTATTCACAGAAAAAACATATATCTGACTACTAGAAACTAGAAAAGAATCTATTGATGTCTCTCTGTAAGTGACTCAAGTGGATGTACAGCGCCAAGAAACACAACACTGCAAATCAGCTACACCGCATTATAAAAATTAATTATAAAAAAAAAAAAAACGACAGTGAGAGAGAGAGGAATTCTTACAAAATATGATCAGGGGCTGTGATGCAACTGGACTGACCACATCTACACTCACAGCTGAATGGGACGTAAGGCTGGACACCCTAACCCTAACCCAAACCCTAACCCTAACCCTACCTTAACCCTAACCCTAACCCAACAGTAACCCTAACCCTACCTTAACCCTAACCCTAACCCAACACTAACCCTAACCCTAAACCTAAACCCTAACCCTAACCCCTAACCCTAACCCAACCCTAAGCCTAACCCTAACCCCTAGCCCTAGCCCTAACCCTGACCCTAACCCCTAACCCTTAACCCCTAACCCCTAACCCTAACCAAGTTCACAAGTAAACTTCTCGCCCACCTGGAGAGAGTGATTTAATTTTAAAGAGTAAAGACACAATCAGCTCAGTAATTGGCCATGGGGGCTTGAGGGGCCAAGGCTAACCTGAGCTGGAGGAACGTGGGTGCCTGCCTGGACGCTCAGAGGCCAAGGGCTGCTCTGAGACCTGCTTGGACACCCGTGCAGATGGAACAAAGGATGCCTCCAGTCCCAAGAGGGCCCCACCAGCCCTCAAGAACGCAACACCAGACTTCCCTGGTGGCGCAGTGGTTAAGAATCCACCTGCCAATGCAGGGGACACGGGTTTGAGCCCTGGCCCGGGAAGATCCCACATGCTGTGGAGCAACTAAGCCCGTGCGCCACAACTACTGAGCCTGCGCTCTAGAACCCGCGAGCCACAACTGCTGAAGCCCACGCGCTTACAGCCTGTGCTCTGCAACAAGAGAAGCCACTGCAACGAGAAGCCCCCACTCGCCGCAACTAGAGAAAGCCTCCGTGCAGCAATGAAGACCCAACACAGCCAAAAATAAATTAATTAATTAATTTGTTTGTTTTTTTAAAAAGGCAGCACCTGGGGGCTGGCAGACTGATGCACCGAGTCTTACATCACGTCTACTTAGTATCCTGCATGTCAGGGCCATGCTGGACCTGGGGCTGCCCAGACAGAGTGGGGCCTGCATCACCCTTCCCAGGAGGGAGGGTGGTGGGAAACCCTGCATGACCTCTGAGGCCCTAAGAACCCTTAACTAAGGCTGAGCTCAATTTGAAACAGTGGGTGACCAGAGCAGACATTTCATTCATCTATCAATCAGAATCCAGCACTGGAGGAGCAGAAAACAATGGCCTCGCTCAACCTTGACGCTAATCCTGACATGGACCCTAACCCTGAACTCTGATCCTGACCCTAAGCCCTGACCTAACCTTAGCCTAACCCGTACCCTAACCCTGTACCTTACCCTAACCCATGCTCTACCCGCATCCTACCTGTACCCCAACTCTCACCCATACCCTAACACCCACTCTAACACAGAACCCTAACACCCTGAGACCAAAACCATAAACCTTAACCAATAAGCAAAACCATAACCATAACCAAACCATAAAATATATTCATTAACCATACCCATAAATAACTCATTAACCATAAAACTTAAACCATAACAGCAACCATAAACCATACACAGCCCCAACCCTCACACCAGCCCCAGCCCTAATGCTAACCCTCCAAACCACTTACACCAAGCCAAGTCTAGTCAGATTACACAAATACATCTTGGAAAAGAAAACTGGGGAATTCTCTGGTGGCCCAGTGGTTAGGACTCTGTGCTTTCAGTGCCAAAGGCTCGGGTTCGATCCCTGACTGGGGAACTAAGATCCCACAAGCCATGGGATGTGGCCAAAATAAATAAATAAAATGAAATAAAACCACTATTTTAAAAAAGATTTTAAAAATACAGAAAAAAAAAAGAAAACTACCCCAGTATAACTTATAAATATGAATGTAAAAATCGATCACAAAATAATAGCAACATGAAACCAACAGAACTTTAAATGGATAATGCCATAAGCAAGTATCTCTACACCAGAAATTTCAGGTTGCTCAACATATTAAAAGTAAGCAATGTATTAAACCACAAAAATGGTGTGAAGTAAAAACCCATAATCACGTCAATTAATGCAAAAAATCTACAATGAAAATCCAGTGTTATTTCATGGTAAACACTCAAGAAAGCAGGAATAAAAGGAAATCTGTTCAATATGGAAAAGAGTAGTACAAAAAGCCACAGCAAACACCATGCTCAATGTTAAAGACTGAACGATTTACTCCTGAAATCAGGAACAAGGCCAGGAAGCTGGCCTTCGTCACCGTTACTCAATAGCGTACTGGAAGTTCTACCCAGAATCTTGAGGAAGGAAATAAAAGGCATCCGTGGGTGAATGGAAAAATTAAAACTGTGTCTCTTCACAGAACATAGGTCACATCATCTTATATATAAAACTACCTATAATCAGCAAAGAAATTATTTGAGCTAATCAACTAATTAAGCAAAGTTATAGAACAAAGTATCAATTCATGAAAATCTATCTTATATGCATACGCTGGCAAAAAATAATCTGAAAAAGAATTTATGAAAACAATTCCATTTTTAATAATGTCAACATCAATATTTAGGAGTATATTTAATCAAGGTACAAGACTTGTTTTTATGTCTGTGAAGTGGTATGTTTGAAATTACTGGAAAGTCAATTACTTTTCAAAACATCATGTATGTCAATAGCATGCCAGAAAAGCAGAGAAAACATCAAACTTCCATATAGAAGCCAAGCCTTACCCAGATCCAGTTCACCCAAAGTCCACATGTCATTTAGAGGCACTGTGGGAAGGTTATATTAGGAGCCGCTGTCCTCCGTGTTGTGGACGACCTGGATATGGTAGAAACAGTGGGATTTTTGAATTCCAATTTTCCACTTCATTCCACAAAAAAACTATTAGAACTAATAAATTAATTCAGTAAAGTTGCAAAATCAATACACAGAAATCAGCTGCATTTCTAAACACTAATAATGAACCATCAGAAAGAGAAAGAAAGCAGCCCTATTTACAAATGCATCAAAAAGAACAAAATACCCACTGGGAATAAAGCCAACCAAGGAGGTGAAAGACCTGCACACTGAAAACTTTAAGACATTGATGAAGACATTGAAAAGCACGCCAGTAAATGGAAAGATATCCTGTTCTCATGGAATGGAACAATTAATATTGTTAAAATATCCATTCTACCCAAAGCAATGGACACAGTGAATGCAATCCCTCCCAAAATTCCATGGTATTTTCCCCCCAAATAGAGCAAATCCTCCTAATAGCTGTGGGGAACCACAAAGGACCCCAAATAGCCAAAGAAACCCTGAAAAAAGAGAACGGGCTGGGGGCATCTCCCTCCCTGACGTCACACTCTGCTGAGAAGCCACAGTCACCAAAACAGTGCGGAACTGGCTCAAAACGGGCACAGGGACCAGAGGAACAGGACAGAGAGCCCAGAATTCAACCCACACGGACGGGGTCGGTGAATTTATGACACAGGGACCAAGGACACACCAAGGAGCACGACACTCCCCACGATAAATGGTGCTGGGAAAACTGGACGCCCCATAGCTCACGCTGGCTACCCTGCACACAAACCTGACCAAACACCCAGCTTTCCACGCCAAGCCCTCCCTCGCTCACACGAAGACGGACCCCCTCAACTGTCAGCCGCCCACAGGAAGCTTCTCCCCACTTTTCCTCACCGTCTCTTCACCTTTTCCTCAGGCATCACCTGGGTCCTCAGGAAACCTAGTTCCCTAGGCAGCGTGGACGCAGCTCCACTTGGTCCCGAAGCCGAAACCCCAGCGAGTCCTAAGGGGACGGAGACCGAGCTCCTCTCAGCAGAGACGCTGAGCCGGGCGTCCTACCCGAAGGCCCCCGCCCCCGCGCCTGAGGAGGCTCAACTCCTCTCAGCTGTGCTCCGAATCGAGTTCGCAGGGAAGGAGCATGCGCTGTGGGTCAGAGAGGCGAACTCGGCGCCACCCTGTGGTCAGTGCAGGAAGTGCAGGCCGCGCCTCCCTCACAGGTCACTGGAGGCAGCTCACCCTACAGACAGGACTGCTGAATCCATTAAACTGGAAACTCAAACTAAAATGGAGTCTCTATCCCAAAAGTTTTCTAAAATTAGTTAAGGAACAATCAGTTGGAAACCGTTTGCAATGAAGTGAATGTAGATGCAAACTTTACAACTTATACCAAATTCACTCAAAGTTATTCAGAGGCAAATTTTATTTTAGTTTATAATTTATTTTTGGCTGCGTTGGGTCTTCGCTGCTGCACGTGGGCTTTCTCTAGTTGCGTCGAGCGGGGCTACTCTTCGTTGCGGTGCACGGGCTTCTCATTGCGGTGGCTTCTCTTGTTGGGGAGCACGGGCTCTAGGCGTGCAGGCTTCAGTAGTTGTGCCGCGCAGGCTTAGTTGCTCTGCGGCATGTGGGATCTCCCCGGACCAGGGCTCGAGCCCGTGTCCCCTGCACTGGCAGGCGGAGTCTTAACCACTGCATCACCAGGGGAGTCCCCACAGACAAATTTTAAATACAAAACTATTCAAGGGGCTTCCCTGGTGGTGCAGTGGTTGAGAATCTGCCTGCTAATGCAGGGGACACGGGTTCGAGCCCTGGTCCGGGAAGATCCCACATGCCGCGGAGCAACTAGGCCCGGGAGCCACAACTACTGAGCCTGCGCGTCTGGAGCCTGTGCTCCGCAACAAGAGAGGCCGCAGAAGTGAGAGGCCTGCGCACCGCGATGAAGAGTGGCCCCCGCTTGCCACAACTAGAGACAGCCTTCGCACAGAAACGAAGACCCAACACAGTCAAAAATAAAATGAATTAATTAATGAATTAAAAAAAACAAAAAAAGGTGTCTCTCAAATTTAACTTCCAGAATATATTCAGCAAAAACGCATACGCCCTTTTTGTCCCACTAAAGAAGCGGGCAATGCAAATCAACACTACAAACAGGTATCGCTCCGAATCAGAAAAAAGGACCATCCTCACAAAGGGTAAAAACCAGATATGCAGGACAGGGAGAGGAGAAAAGGGAGCCTTGTTACGCTGAAGGGGGGAATGTAAATTGCCAACGGCCACCCTGGAGAAGTGTACTGTGTTTCCTAAAACATCTAAGCCACAGAGCTACAAAGCATAGGGTGCTTCCACTCATGGGTCTGTATCTTGGAAAAACCAAAAATCCACAGGACGCAGGCGCCCCGTTTACTGCTGCTATCTTTACAACAGCCTCGACTTGGGTACAACTTAAAAGTCCTTGGAAGGAAACAATGGTGAAAGAAAACTTGGTACTTAAGCACAACGGAGTATTACTCAGCCCAGAAATCCATGAAATGAGGCCAGTTGCAGCAACTCAGGGGGACTTATGTACGGTCACTGAGAGTGAAATAAGTTAGACAGCAAAAGAAACTTATCATGAGATATCACTTATAAAGGGAATCTAAAGATCGCCAAACATGAACTGAATTACAAACAGAACACCATCACACATTTACAAAACACACTTATGGCTGCTTAAGCGGAAAAGTGTGGTGCGGTGATGCATAAACAAGGAGGTTGTAATTGGCACAGATACCGTTCCATACACCAATAATGTAATCGCCAAGACATACTCATTGCTCAAGGAACTGGACTCAGCACACTCTATTCACAGAAAAAACATATATCTGACTACTAGAAACTAGAAAAGAATTTATTGATGTCTCTCTGTAAGTGACTCAAGTGGATGTACAGCACCAAGAAACACAACATTGCAAATCAGCTACACCCCATTATAAAAATTAATTATAAAAAAAAAAAAACGACAGTGAGAGAGAGAGGAATTCTTACAAAATATGATCAGGGGCTGTGATGCAACTGGACTGACCACATCTACACTCACAGCTGAATGGGACGTAAGGCTGGACACCCTAACCCTAACCCAAACCCTAACCCTAACCCTACCTTAACCCTAACCCTAACCCAACAGTAACCCTAACCCTACCTTAACCCTAACCCTAACCCAACACTAACCCTAACCCTAAACCTAAACCCTAACCCTAACCCCTAACCCTAACCCAACCCTAAGCCTAACCCTAACCCCTAGCCCTAGCCCTAACCCTGACCCTAACCCCTAACCCTTAACCCCTAACCCCTAACCCTCACCAAGTTCACAAGTAAACTTCTCGCCCACCTGGAGAGAGTGATTTAATTTTAAAGAGTAAAGACACAATCAGCTCAGTAATTGGCCACGGGGGCTTGAGGGGCCAAGGCTAACCTGAGCTGGAGGAACGTGGGTGCCTGCCTGGACGCTCAGAGGCCAAGGGCTGCTCTGAGACCTGCTTGGACACCCGTGCAGATGGAACAAAGGATGCCTCCAGTCCCAAGAGAGCCCCACCAGCCCTCAAGAACGCAACACCAGACTTCCCTGGTGGCGCAGTGGTTAAGAATCCACCTGCCAATGCAGGGGACACGGGTTTGAGCCCTGGCCCGGGAAGATCCCACATGCTGTGGAGCAACTAAGCCCGTGCGCCACAACTACTGAGCCTGCGCTCTAGAACCCGCGAGCCACAACTGCTGAAGCCCACGCGCTTACAGCCTGTGCTCTGCAACAAGAGAAGCCACTGCAACGAGAAGCCCCCACTCGCCGCAACTAGAGAAAGCCTCCGTGCAGCAATGAAGACCCAACACAGCCAAAAATAAATTAATTAATTAATTTGTTTGTTTTTTTAAAAAGGCAGCACCTGGGGGCTGGCAGACTGATGCACCGAGTCTTACATCACGTCTACTTAGTATCCTGCATGTCAGGGCCATGCTGGACCTGGGGCTGCCCAGACAGAGTGGGGCCTGCATCACCCTTCCCAGGAGGGAGGGTGGTGGGAAACCCTGCATGACCTCTGAGGCCCTAAGAACCCTTAACTAAGGCTGAGCTCAATTTGAAACAGTGGGTGACCAGAGCAGACATTTCATTCATCTATCAATCAGAATCCAGCACTGGAGGAGCAGAAAACAATGGCCTCGCTCAACCTTGACGCTAATCCTGACATGGACCCTAACCCTGAACTCTGATCCTGACCCTAAGCCCTGACCTAACCTTAGCCTAACCCGTACCCTAACCCTGTACCTTACCCTAACCCATGCTCTACCCGCATCCTACCTGTACCCCAACTCTCACCCATACCCTAACACCCACTCTAACACAGAACCCTAACACCCTGAGACCAAAACCATAAACCTTAACCAATAAGCAAAACCATAACCATAACCAAACCATAAAATATATTCATTAACCATACCCATAAATAACTCATTAACCATAAAACTTAAACCATAACAGCAACCATAAACCATACACAGCCCCAACCCTCACACCAGCCCCAGCCCTAATGCTAACCCTCCAAACCACTTACACCAAGCCAAGTCTAGTCAGATTATACAAATACATCTTGGAAAAGAAAACTGGGGAATTCTCTGGTGGCCCAGTGGTTAGGACTCTGTGCTTTCAGTGCCAAGGGCTCGGGTTCGATCCCTGACTGGGGAACTAAGATCCCACAAGCCATGGGATGTGGCCAAAATAAATAAATAAATAAAATGAAATAAAACCACTATTTTAAAAAAGATTTTAAAAATACAGAAAAAAAAAGAAAACTACCCCAGTATAACTGATAAATATGAATGTAAAAATCGATCACAAAATACTAGCAACATGAAACCAACAGAACTTTAAATGGATAATGCCATAAGCAAGTATCTCTACACCAGAAATTTCAGGTTGCTCAACATATTAAAAGTAAGCAATGTATTAAACCACAAAAATGGTGTGAAGTAAAAACCCATAATCACGTCAATTAATGCAAAAAATCTACAATGAAAATCCAGTGTTATTTCATGGTAAACACTCAAGAAAGCAGGAATAAAAGGAAATCTGTTCAATATGGAAAAGAGTAGTACAAAAAGCCACAGCAAACACCATGCTCAATGTTAAAGACTGAACGATTTACTCCTGAAATCAGGAACAAGGCCAGGAAGCTGGCCTTCGTCACCGTTACTCAATAGCGTACTGGAAGTTCTACCCAGAATCTTGAGGAAGGAAATAAAAGGCATCCGTGGGTGAATGGAAAAATTAAAACTGTGTCTCTTCACAGAACATAGGTCACATCATCTTATATATAAAACTACCTATAATCAGCAAAGAAATTATTTGAGCTAATCAACTAATTAAGCAAACTTATAGAACAAAGTATCAATTCATGAAAATCTATCTTATATGCATACGCTGGCAAAAAATAATCTGAAAAAGAATTTATGAAAACAATTCCATTTTTAATAATGTCAACATCAATATTTAGGAGTATATTTAATCAAGGTACAAGACTTGTTTTTATGTCTGTGAAGTGGTATGTTTGAAATTACTGGAAAGTCAATTACTTTTCAAAACATCATGTATGTCAATAGCATGCCAGAAAAGCAGAGAAAACATCAAACTTCCATATAGAAGCCAAGCCTTACCCAGATCCAGTTCACCCAAAGTCCACATGTCATTTAGAGGCACTGTGGGAAGGTTATATTAGGAGCCGCTGTCCTCCGTGTTGTGGACGACCTGGATATGGTAGAAACAGTGGGATTTTTGAATTCCAATTTTCCACTTCATTCCACAAAAAAACTATTAGAACTAATAAATTAATTCAGTAAAGTTGCAAAATCAATACACAGAAATCAGCTGCATTTCTAAACACTAATAATGAACCATCAGAAAGAGAAAGAAAGCAGCCCTATTTACAAATGCATCAAAAAGAACAAAATACCCACTGGGAATAAAGCCAACCAAGGAGGTGAAAGACCTGCACACTGAAAACTTTAAGACATTGATGAAGACATTGAAAAGCACACCAGTAAATGGAAAGATATCCTGTTCTCATGGAATGGAACAATTAATATTGTTAAAATATCCATTCTACCCAAAGCAATGGACACAGTGAATGCAATCCCTCCCAAAATTCCATGGTATTTTCCCCCCAAATAGAGCAAATCCTCCTAATAGCTGTGGGGAACCACAAAGGACCCCAAATAGCCAAAGAAACCCTGAAAAAAGAGAACGGGCTGGGGGCATCTCCCTCCCTGACGTCACACTCTGCTGAGAAGCCACAGTCACCAAAACAGTGCGGAACTGGCTCAAAACGGGCACAGGGACCAGAGGAACAGGACAGAGAGCCCAGAATTCAACCCACACGGACGGGGTCGGTGAATTTATGACACAGGGACCAAGGACACACCAAGGAGCACGACACTCCCCACGATAAATGGTGCTGGGAAAACTGGACGCCCCATAGCTCACGCTGGCTACCCTGCACACAAACCTGACCAAACACCCAGCTTTCCACGCCAAGCCCTCCCTCGCTCACACGAAGACGGACCCCCTCAACTGTCAGCCGCCCACAGGAAGCTTCTCCCCACTTTTCCTCACCGTCTCTTCACCTTTTCCTCAGGCATCACCTGGGTCCTCAGGAAACCTAGTTCCCTAGGCAGCGTGGACGCAGCTCCACTTGGTCCCGAAGCCGAAACCCCAGCGAGCCCTAAGGAGATGGAGACCGAGCTCCTCTCAGCAGAGACGCTGAGCCGGGCGTCCTACCCGAAGGCCCCCGCCCCCGCGCCTGAGGAGGCTCAACTCCTCTCAGCTGTGCTCCGAATCGAGTTCGCAGGGAAGGAGCATGCGCTGTGGGTCAGAGGCGAACTCGGCGCCACCCTGTGGTCAGTGCAGGAAGTGCAGGCCGCGCCTCCCTCACAGGTCACTGGAGGCAGCGCACCCTACAGACAGGACTGCTGAATCCATTAAACTGGAAATTCAAACTAAAATGGAGTCTCTATCCCAAAAGTTTTCTAAAATTAGTTAAGGAACAATCAGTTGGAAACCATTTGCAATGAAGTGAATGTAGATGCAAACTTTACAACTTATACCAAATTCACTCAAAGTTATTCAGAGGCAAATTTTATTTTAGTTTATAATTTATTTTTGGCTGCGTTGGGTCTTCGTTGCTGCATGTGGGCTTTCTCTAGTTGCGTCGAGCGGGGCTACTCTTCGTTGTGGTGCACGGGCTTCTCATTGCGGTGGCTTCTCTTGTTGGGGAGCACGGGCTCTAGGCGCGCAGGCTTCAGTAGTTGTGCCGCGCAGGCTTAGTTGCTCTGCGGCATGTGGGATTCTCCCCGGACCAGGGCTCGAGCCCGTGTCCCCTGCACTGGCAGGCGGACTCTTAACCACTGCGTCACCAGGGGAGTCCCCACAGACAAATTTTAAATACAAAACTATTCAAGGGGCTTCCCTGGTGGCGCAGTGGTTGAGAATCTGCCTGCTAATGCAGGGGACACGGGTTCGAGCCCTGGTCTGGGAAGATCCCACATGCCGCGGAGCAACTAGGCTCGGGAGCCACAACTACTGAGACTGCGCGTCTGGAGCCTGTACTCCGCAACAAGAGAGGCCGCGGAAGTGAGAGGCCTGCGCACCGTGATGAAGAGTGGCCCCCGCTTGCCACAACTAGAGACAGCCTTCGCACAGAAACGAAGACCCAACACAGCCAAAAATAAAATGAATTAATCAATTAAAAAAAACAAAAAAAGGTGTCTCTCAAATTTAACTTCCAGAATATATTCAGGAAAAACGCATATGCCCTTTTTGACCCACTAAAGAAGCGGGCAATGGAAATCAACACTACAAAGAGGTATCGCTCCGAATCAGAAAAAAGGACCATCCTCACAAAGGGTAAAAACCAGATATGCAGGACAGGGAGAGGAGAAAAGGGAGCCTTGTTACGCTGAAGGGGCGAATGTAAATTACCAACGGCCACCCTGGAGAAGTGTACTGTGTTTCCTAAAACATCTAAACCACAGAGCTACAAAGCATAGGGTGCTTCCACTCATGGGCCTATATCTTGGAAAAACCAAAAATCCACAGGATGCAGGCGCCCCGTTTACTGCTGCTATCTTTACAACAGCCTCGACTTGGGTACAACTTAAAAGTCCTTGGAAGGAAACAATGGTGAAAGAAAACTTGGTACTTAAGCACAAAGGAATATTACTCAGCCCTGAAATCCATGAAATGAGGCCAGTTGCAGCAACTCAGGGGGACTTATGCACGGTCACTGAGAGGGATATAAGTTAGACAGCAAAAGAAACTTATCATGAGATATCACTTATAAAGGGAATCTAAAGATCGCCAAACATGAACTGAATTACAAACAGAACACCATCACACGTTTACAAAACACACTTAGGGCTGCTTAAGTGGAAAAGTGTGGTGCGGTGATGCATAAACCAGGAGGTTGTAATTGGCACAGATACCGTTCCATACACCAATAATGTAATCGCCAAGACATACTCATTGCTCAAGGAACTGGACTCAGCACACTCTATTCACAGAAAAAACATATATCTGACTACTAGAAACTAGAAAAGAATCTATTGATGTCTCTCTGTAAGTGACTCAAGTGGATGTACAGCGCCAAGAAACACAACATTGCAAATCAGCTACACCCCATTATAAAAATTAATTATAAAAAAAAAAAAAAAACGACAGTGAGAGAGAGAGGAATTCTTACAAAATATGATCAGGGGCTGTGATGCAACTGGACTGACCACATCTACACTCATAGCTGAATGGGACGTAAGGCTGGACACCCTAACCCTAACCCAAACCCTAACCATAACCCTACCTTAACCCTAACCCTAACCCAACAGTAACCCTAACCCTACCTTAACCCTAACCCTAACCCAACACTAACCCTAACCCTAAACCTAAACCCTAACCCTAACCCCTAACCCTAACCCAACCCTAAGCCTAACCCTAACCCCTAGCCCTAGCCCTAACCCTGACCCTAACCCCTAACCCTTAACCCCTAACCCCTAACCCTAACCAAGTTCACAAGTAAACTTCTCGCCCACCTGGAGAGAGTGATTTAATTTTAAAGAGTAAAGACACAATCAGCTCAGTAATTGGCCACGGGGGCTTGAGGGGCCAAGGCTAACCTGAGCTGGAGGAACGTGGGTGCCTGCCTGGACGCTCAGAGGCCAAGGGCTGCTCTGAGACCTGCTTGGACACCCGTGCAGATGGAACAAAGGATGCCTCCAGTCCCAAGAGGGCCCCACCAGCCCTCAAGAACGCAACACCAGACTTCCCTGGTGGCGCAGTGGTTAAGAATCCACCTGCCAATGCAGGGGACACGGGTTTGAGCCCTGGCCCGGGAAGATCCCACATGCTGTGGAGCAACTAAGCCCGTGCGCCACAACTACTGAGCCTGCGCTCTAGAACCCGCGAGCCACAACTGCTGAAGCCCACGCGCTTACAGCCTGTGCTCTGCAACAAGAGAAGCCACTGCAACGAGAAGCCCCCACTCGCCGCAACTAGAGAAAGCCTCCGTGCAGCAATGAAGACCCAACACAGCCAAAAATAAATTAATTAATTAATTTGTTTGTTTTTTTAAAAAGGCAGCACCTGGGGGCTGGCAGACTGATGCACCGAGTCTTACATCACGTCTACTTAGTATCCTGCATGTCAGGGCCATGCTGGACCTGGGGCTGCCCAGACAGAGTGGGGCCTGCATCACCCTTCCCAGGAGGGAGGGTGGTGGGAAACCCTGCATGACCTCTGAGGCCCTAAGAACCCTTAACTAAGGCTGAGCTCAATTTGAAACAGTGGGTGACCAGAGCAGACATTTCATTCATCTATCAATCAGAATCCAGCACTGGAGGAGCAGAAAACAATGGCCTCGCTCAACCTTGACGCTAATCCTGACATGGACCCTAACCCTGAACTCTGATCCTGACCCTAAGCCCTGACCTAACCTTAGCCTAACCCGTACCCTAACCCTGTACCTTACCCTAACCCATGCTCTACCCGCATCCTACCTGTACCCCAACTCTCACCCATACCCTAACACCCACTCTAACACAGAACCCTAACACCCTGAGACCAAAACCATAAACCTTAACCAATAAGCAAAACCATAACCATAACCAAACCATAAAATATATTCATTAACCATACCCATAAATAACTCATTAACCATAAAACTTAAACCATAACAGCAACCATAAACCATACACAGCCCCAACCCTCACACCAGCCCCAGCCCTAATGCTAACCCTCCAAACCACTTACACCAAGCCAAGTCTAGTCAGATTACACAAATACATCTTGGAAAAGAAAACTGGGGAATTCTCTGGTGGCCCAGTGGTTAGGACTCTGTGCTTTCAGTGCCAAGGGCTCGGGTTCGATCCCTGACTGGGGAACTAAGATCCCACAAGCCATGGGATGTGGCCAAAATAAATAAATAAATAAAATGAAATAAAACCACTATTTTAAAAAAGATTTTAAAAATACAGAAAAAAAAAGAAAACTACCCCAGTATAACTTATAAATATGAATGTAAAAATCGATCACAAAATACTAGCAACATGAAACCAACAGAACTTTAAATGGATAATGCCATAAGCAAGTATCTCTACACCAGAAATTTCAGGTTGCTCAACATATTAAAAGTAAGCAATGTATTAAACCACAAAAATGGTGTGAAGTAAAAACCCATAATCACGTCAATTAATGCAAAAAATCTACAATGAAAATCCAGTGTTATTTCATGGTAAACACTCAAGAAAGCAGGAATAAAAGGAAATCTGTTCAATATGGAAAAGAGTAGTACAAAAAGCCACAGCAAACACCATGCTCAATGTTAAAGACTGAACGATTTACTCCTGAAATCAGGAACAAGGCCAGGAAGCTGGCCTTCGTCACCGTTACTCAATAGCGTACTGGAAGTTCTACCCAGAATCTTGAGGAAGGAAATAAAAGGCATCCGTGGGTGAATGGAAAAATTAAAACTGTGTCTCTTCACAGAACATAGGTCACATCATCTTATATATAAAACTACCTATAATCAGCAAAGAAATTATTTGAGCTAATCAACTAATTAAGCAAAGTTATAGAACAAAGTATCAATTCATGAAAATCTATCTTATATGCATACGCTGGCAAAAAATAATCTGAAAAAGAATTTATGAAAACAATTCCATTTTTAATAATGTCAACATCAATATTTAGGAGTATATTTAATCAAGGTACAAGACTTGTTTTTATGTCTGTGAAGTGGTATGTTTGAAATTACTGGAAAGTCAATTACTTTTCAAAACATCATGTATGTCAATAGCATGCCAGAAAAGCAGAGAAAACATCAAACTTCCATATAGAAGCCAAGCCTTACCCAGATCCAGTTCACCCAAAGTCCACATGTCATTTAGAGGCACTGTGGGAAGGTTATATTAGGAGCCGCTGTCCTCCGTGTTGTGGACGACCTGGATATGGTAGAAACAGTGGGATTTTTGAATTCCAATTTTCCACTTCATTCCACAAAAAAAACTATTAGAACTAATAAATTAATTCAGTAAAGTTGCAAAATCAATACACAGAAATCAGCTGCATTTCTAAACACTAATAATGAACCATCAGAAAGAGAAAGAAAGCAGCCCTATTTACAAATGCATCAAAAAGAACAAAATACCCACTGGGAATAAAGCCAACCAAGGAGGTGAAAGACCTGCACACTGAAAACTTTAAGACATTGATGAAGACATTGAAAAGCACACCAGTAAATGGAAAGATATCCTGTTCTCATGGAATGGAACAATTAATATTGTTAAAATATCCATTCTACCCAAAGCAATGGACACAGTGAATGCAATCCCTCCCAAAATTCCATGGTATTTTCCCCCCAAATAGAGCAAATCCTCCTAATAGCTGTGGGGAACCACAAAGGACCCCAAATAGCCAAAGAAACCCTGAAAAAAGAGAACGGGCTGGGGGCATCTCCCTCCCTGACGTCACACTCTGCTGAGAAGCCACAGTCACCAAAACAGTGCGGAACTGGCTCAAAACGGGCACAGGGACCAGAGGAACAGGACAGAGAGCCCAGAATTCAACCCACACGGACGGGGTCGGTGAATTTATGACACAGGGACCAAGGACACACCAAGGAGCACGACACTCCCCACGATAAATGGTGCTGGGAAAACTGGACGCCCCATAGCTCACGCTGGCTACCCTGCACACAAACCTGACCAAACACCCAGCTTTCCACGCCAAGCCCTCCCTCGCTCACACGAAGACGGACCCCCTCAACTGTCAGCCGCCCACAGGAAGCTTCTCCCCACTTTTCCTCACCGTCTCTTCACCTTTTCCTCAGGCATCACCTGGGTCCTCAGGAAACCTAGTTCCCTAGGCAGCGTGGACGCAGCTCCACTTGGTCCCGAAGCCGAAACCCCAGCGAGCCCTAAGGAGATGGAGACCGAGCTCCTCTCAGCAGAGACGCTGAGCCGGGCGTCCTACCCGAAGGCCCCCGCCCCCGCGCCTGAGGAGGCTCAACTCCTCTCAGCTGTGCTCCGAATCGAGTTCGCAGGGAAGGAGCATGCGCTGTGGGTCAGAGAGGCGAACTCGGCGCCACCCTGTGGTCAGTGCAGGAAGTGCAGGCCGCGCCTCCCTCACAGGTCACTGGAGGCAGCGCGCCCTACAGACAGGACTGCTGAATCCATTAAACTGGAAATTCAAACTAAAATGGAGTCTCTATCCCAAAAGTTTTCTAAAATTAGTTAAGGAACAATCAGTTGGAAACCATTTGGAATCAAGTGAATGTAGATGCAAACTTTGCAACTTATACCAAATTCACTCAAAGTTATTCAGAGGCAAATTTTATTTTAGTTTATAATTTATTTTTGGCTGCGTTGGGTCTTCGTTGCTGCACGTGGGCTTTCTCTAGTTGCGTCGAGCGGGGCTACTCTTCATTGCGGTGCACGGGCTTCTCATTGCGGTGGCTTCTCTTGTTGGGGAGCACGGGCTCTAGGCGCGCAGGCTTCAGTAGTTGTGCCGCGCAGGCTTAGTTGCTCTGCGGCATGTGGGATTCTCCCCGGACCAGGGCTCGAGCCCGTGTCCCCTGCACTGGCAGGCGGACTCTTAACCACTGCATCACCAGGGGAGTCCCCACAGACAAATTTTAAATACAAAACTATTCAAGGGGCTTCCCTGGTGGCGCAGTGGTTGAGAATCTGCCTGCTAATGCAGGGGACACGGGTTCGAGCCCTGGTCTGGGAAGATCCCACATGCCGCGGAGCAACTAGGCTCGGGAGCCACAACTACTGAGACTGCGCGTCTGGAGCCTGTACTCCGCAACAAGAGAGGCCGCGGAAGTGAGAGGCCTGCGCACCGTGATGAAGAGTGGCCCCCACTTGCCACAACTAGAGACAGCCTTCGCACAGAAACGAAGACCCAACACAGCCAAAAATAAAATGAATTAATCAATTAAAAAAAACAAAAAAAGGTGTCTCTCAAATTTAACTTCCAGAATATATTCAGGAAAAACGCATATGCCCTTTTTGACCCACTAAACAAGCGGGCAATGCAAATCAACACTACAAAGAGGTATCGCTCCGAATCAGAAAAAAGGACCATCCTCACAAAGGGTAAAAACCAGATATGCAGGACAGGGAGAGGAGAAAAGGGAGCCTTGTTACGCTGAAGGGGGGAATGTAAATTACCAACGGCCACCCTGGAGAAGTGTACTGTGTTTCCTAAAACATCTAAACCACAGAGCTACAAAGCATAGGGTGCTTCCACTCATGGGCCTATATCTTGGAAAAACCAAAAATCCACAGGATGCAGGCGCCCCGTTTACTGCTGCTATCTTTACAACAGCCTCGACTTGGGTACAACTTAAAAGTCCTTGGAAGGAAACAATGGTGAAAGAAAACTTGGTACTTAAGCACAAAGGAATATTACTCAGCCCTTAAATCCATGAAATGAGGCCAGTTGCAGCAACTCAGGGGGACTTATGCACGGTCACTGAGAGGGATATAAGTTAGACAGCAAAAGAAACTTATCATGAGATATCACTTATAAAGGGAATCTAAAGATCGCCAAACATGAACTGAATTACAAACAGAACACCATCACACGTTTACAAAACACACTTAGGGCTGCTTAAGCGGAAAAGTGTGGTGTGGTGATGCATAAACCAGGAGGTTGTAATTGGCACAGATACCGTTCCATACACCAATAATGTAATCGCCAAGACATACTCATTGCTCAAGGAACTGGACTCAGCACACTCTATTCACAGAAAAAACATATATCTGACTACTAGAAACTAGAAAAGAATTTATTGATGTCTCTCTGTAAGTGACTCAAGTGGATGTACAGCACCAAGAAACACAACATTGCAAATCAGCTACACCCCATTATAAAAATTAATTATAAAAAAAAAAAAAAACGACAGTGAGAGAGAGAGGAATTCTTACAAAATATGATCAGGGGCTGTGATGCAACTGGACTGACCACATCTACACTCATAGCTGAATGGGACGTAAGGCTGGACACCCTAACCCTAACCCAAACCCTAACCCTAACCCTACCTTAACCCTAACCCTAACCCAACAGTAACCCTAACCCTACCTTAACCCTAACCCAACACTAACCCTAACCCTAAACCTAAACCCTAACCCTAACCCCTAACCCTAACCCAACCCTAAGCCTAACCCTAACCCCTAGCCCTAGCCCTAACCCTGACCCTAACCCCTAACCCTTAACCCCTAACCCCTAACCCTAACCAAGTTCACAAGTAAACTTCTCGCCCACCTGGAGAGAGTGATTTAATTTTAAAGAGTAAAGACACAATCAGCTCAGTAATTGGCCACGGGGGCTTGAGGGGCCAAGGCTAACCTGAGCTGGAGGAACGTGGGTGCCTGCCTGGACGCTCAGAGGCCAAGGGCTGCTCTGAGACCTGCTTGGACACCCGTGCAGATGGAACAAAGGATGCCTCCAGTCCCAAGAGGGCCCCACCAGCCCTCAAGAACGCAACACCAGACTTCCCTGGTGGCGCAGTGGTTAAGAATCCACCTGCCAATGCAGGGGACACGGGTTTGAGCCCTGGCCCGGGAAGATCCCACATGCTGTGGAGCAACTAAGCCCGTGCGCCACAACTACTGAGCCTGCGCTCTAGAACCCGCGAGCCACAACTGCTGAAGCCCACGCGCTTACAGCCTGTGCTCTGCAACAAGAGAAGCCACTGCAACGAGAAGCCCCCACTCGCCGCAACTAGAGAAAGCCTCCGTGCAGCAATGAAGACCCAACACAGCCAAAAATAAATTAATTAATTAATTTGTTTGTTTTTTTAAAAAGGCAGCACCTGGGGGCTGGCAGACTGATGCACCGAGTCTTACATCACGTCTACTTAGTATCCTGCATGTCAGGGCCATGCTGGACCTGGGGCTGCCCAGACAGAGTGGGGCCTGCATCACCCTTCCCAGGAGGGAGGGTGGTGGGAAACCCTGCATGACCTCTGAGGCCCTAAGAACCCTTAACTAAGGCTGAGCTCAATTTGAAACAGTGGGTGACCAGAGCAGACATTTCATTCATCTATCAATCAGAATCCAGCACTGGAGGAGCAGAAAACAATGGCCTCGCTCAACCTTGACGCTAATCCTGACATGGACCCTAACCCTGAACTCTGATCCTGACCCTAAGCCCTGACCTAACCTTAGCCTAACCCGTACCCTAACCCTGTACCTTACCCTAACCCATGCTCTACCCGCATCCTACCTGTACCCCAACTCTCACCCATACCCTAACACCCACTCTAACACAGAACCCTAACACCCTGAGACCAAAACCATAAACCTTAACCAATAAGCAAAACCATAACCATAACCAAACCATAAAATATATTCATTAACCATACCCATAAATAACTCATTAACCATAAAACTTAAACCATAACAGCAACCATAAACCATACACAGCCCCAACCCTCACACCAGCCCCAGCCCTAATGCTAACCCTCCAAACCACTTACACCAAGCCAAGTCTAGTCAGATTATACAAATACATCTTGGAAAAGAAAACTGGGGAATTCTCTGGTGGCCCAGTGGTTAGGACTCTGTGCTTTCAGTGCCAAGGGCTCGGGTTCGATCCCTGACTGGGGAACTAAGATCCCACAAGCCATGGGATGTGGCCAAAATAAATAAATAAATAAAATGAAATAAAACCCCTATTTTAAAAAAGATTTTAAAAATACAGAAAAAAAAAAGAAAACTACCCCAGTATAACTTATAAATATGAATGTAAAAATCGATCACAAAATAATAGCAACATGAAACCAACAGAACTTTAAATGGATAATGCCATAAGCAAGTATCTCTACACCAGAAATTTCAGGTTGCTCAACATATTAAAAGTAAGCAATGTATTAAACCACAAAAATGGTGTGAAGTAAAAACCCATAATCACGTCAATTAATGCAAAAAATCTACAATGAAAATCCAGTGTTATTTCATGGTAAACACTCAAGAAAGCAGGAATAAAAGGAAATCTGTTCAATATGGAAAAGAGTAGTACAAAAAGCCACAGCAAACACCATGCTCAATGTTAAAGACTGAACGATTTACTCCTGAAATCAGGAACAAGGCCAGGAAGCTGGCCTTCGTCACCGTTACTCAATAGCGTACTGGAAGTTCTACCCAGAATCTTGAGGAAGGAAATAAAAGGCATCCGTGGGTGAATGGAAAAATTAAAACTGTGTCTCTTCACAGAACATAGGTCACATCATCTTATATATAAAACTACGTATAATCAGCAAAGAAATTATTTGAGCTAATCAACTAATTAAGCAAAGTTATAGAACAAAGTATCAATTCATGAAAATCTATCTTATATGCATACGCCGGCAAAAAATAATCTGAAAAAGAATTTATGAAAACAATTCCATTTTTAATAATGTCAACATCAATATTTAGGAGTATATTTAATCAAGGTACAAGACTTGTTTTTATGTCTGTGAAGTGGTATGTTTGAAATTACTGGAAAGTCAATTACTTTTCAAAACATCATGTATGTCAATAGCATGCCAGAAAAGCAGAGAAAACATCAAACTTCCATATAGAAGCCAAGCCTTACCCAGATCCAGTTCACCCAAAGTCCACATGTCATTTAGAGGCACTGTGGGAAGGTTATATTAGGAGCCGCTGTCCTCCGTGTTGTGGACGACCTGGATATGGTAGAAACAGTGGGATTTTTGAATTCCAATTTTCCACTTCATTCCACAAAAAAACTATTAGAACTAATAAATTAATTCAGTAAAGTTGCAAAATCAATACACAGAAATCAGCTGCATTTCTAAACACTAATAATGAACCATCAGAAAGAGAAAGAAAGCAGCCCTATTTACAAATGCATCAAAAAGAACAAAATACCCACTGGGAATAAAGCCAACCAAGGAGGTGAAAGACCTGCACACTGAAAACTTTAAGACATTGATGAAGACATTGAAAAGCACACCAGTAAATGGAAAGATATCCTGTTCTCATGGAATGGAACAATTAATATTGTTAAAATATCCATTCTACCCAAAGCAATGGACACAGTGAATGCAATCCCTCCCAAAATTCCATGGTATTTTCCCCCCAAATAGAGCAAATCCTCCTAATAGCTGTGGGGAACCACAAAGGACCCCAAATAGCCAAAGAAACCCTGAAAAAAGAGAACGGGCTGGGGGCATCTCCCTCCCTGACGTCACACTCTGCTGAGAAGCCACAGTCACCAAAACAGTGCGGAACTGGCTCAAAACGGGCACAGGGACCAGAGGAACAGGACAGAGAGCCCAGAATTCAACCCACACGGACGGGGTCGGTGAATTTATGACACAGGGACCAAGGACACACCAAGGAGCACGACACTCCCCACGATAAATGGTGCTGGGAAAACTGGACGCCCCATAGCTCACGCTGGCTACCCTGCACACAAACCTGACCAAACACCCAGCTTTCCAC
The DNA here is from genome assembly GCF_965194805.1 of Balaenoptera borealis. NCBI lineage: Eukaryota > Metazoa > Chordata > Mammalia > Artiodactyla > Balaenopteridae > Balaenoptera > Balaenoptera borealis. The sequence continues at coordinate 397,895 of NC_138867.1, forward strand.
GCCAAGCCCTCCCTCGCTCACACGAAGACGGACCCCCTCAACTGTCAGCCGCCCACAGGAAGCTTCTCCCCACTTTTCCTCACCGTCTCTTCACCTTTTCCTCAGGCATCACCTGGGTCCTCAGGAAACCTAGTTCCCTAGGCAGCGTGGACGCAGCTCCACTTGGTCCCGAAGCCGAAACCCCAGCGAGTCCTAAGGAGACGGAGACCGAGCTCCTCTCAGCAGAGACGCTGAGCCGGGCGTCCTACCCGAAGGCCCCCGCCCCCGCGCCTGAGGAGGCTCAACTCCTCTCAGCTGTGCTCCGAATCGAGTTCGCAGGGAAGGAGCATGCGCTGTGGGTCAGAGAGGCGAACTCGGCGCCACCCTGTGGTCAGTGCAGGAAGTGCAGGCCGCGCCTCCCTCACAGGTCACTGGAGGCAGCGCGCCCTACAGACAGGACTGCTGAATCCATTAAACTGGAAATTCAAACTAAAATGGAGTCTCTATCCCAAAAGTTTTCTAAAATTAGTTAAGGAACAATCAGTTGGAAACCATTTGGAATGAAGTGAATGTAGATGCAAACTTTACAACTTATACCAAATTCACTTAAAGTTATTCAGAGGCAAATTTTATTTTAGTTTATAATTTATTTTTGGCTGCGTTCGGTCTTCGTTGCTGCATGTGGGCTTTCTCTAGTTGCGTCGAGCGGGGCTACTCTTCGTTGCGGTGCACGGGCTTCTCATTGCGGTGGCTTCTCTCGTTGGGGAGCACGGGCTCTAGGCGCGCAGGCTTCAGTAGTTGTGCCGCGCAGGCTTAGTTGCTCTGCGGCATGTGGGATTCTCCCCGGACCAGGGCTCGAGCCCGTGTCCCCTGCACTGGCAGGCGGACTCTTAACCACTGCGTCACCAGGGGAGTCCCCACAGACAAATTTTAAATACAAAACTATTCAAGGGGCTTCCCTGGTGGCGCAGTGGTTGAGAATCTGCCTGCTAATGCAGGGGACACGGGTTCGAGCCCTGGTCTGGGAAGATCCCACATGCCGCGGAGCAACTAGGCTCGGGAGCCACAACTACTGAGACTGCGCGTCTGGAGCCTGTACTCCGCAACAAGAGAGGCCGCGGAAGTGAGAGGCCTGCGCACCGTGATGAAGAGTGGCCCCCGCTTGCCACAACTAGAGACAGCCTTCGCACAGAAACGAAGACCCAACACAGCCAAAAATAAAATGAATTAATCAATTAAAAAAAAACAAAAAAGGTGTCTCTCAAATTTAACTTCCAGAATATATTCAGGAAAAACGCATATGCCCTTTTTGACCCACTAAAGAAGCGGGCAATGCAAATCAACACTACAAAGAGGTATCGCTCCGAATCAGAAAAAAGGACCATCCTCACAAAGGGTAAAAACCAGATATGCAGGACAGGGAGAGGAGAAAAGGGAGCCTTGTTACGCTGAAGGGGGGAATGTAAATTGCCAACGGCCACCCTGGAGAAGTGTACTGTGTTTCCTAAAACATCTAAACCACAGAGCTACAAAGCATAGGGTGCTTCCACTCATGGGCCTATATCTTGGAAAAACCAAAAATCCACAGGATGCAGGCGCCCCGTTTACTGCTGCTATCTTTACAACAGCCTCGACTTGGGTACAACTTAAAAGTCCTTGGAAGGAAACAATGGTGAAAGAAAACTTGGTACTTAAGCACAAAGGAATATTACTCAGCCCTGAAATCCATGAAATGAGGCCAGTTGCAGCAACTCAGGGGGACTTATGCACGGTCACTGAGAGGGATATAAGTTAGACAGCAAAAGAAACTTATCATGAGATATCACTTATAAAGGGAATCTAAAGATCGCCAAACATGAACTGAATTACAAACAGAACACCATCACACGTTTACAAAACACACTTAGGGCTGCTTAAGCGGAAAAGTGTGGTGTGGTGATGCATAAACCAGGAGGTTGTAATTGGCACAGATACCGTTCCATACACCAATAATGTAATCGCCAAGACATACTCATTGCTCAAGGAACTGGACTCAGCACACTCTATTCACAGAAAAAACATATATCTGACTACTAGAAACTAGAAAAGAATTTATTGATGTCTCTCTGTAAGTGACTCAAGTGGATGTACAGCACCAAGAAACACAACATTGCAAATCAGCTACACCCCATTATAAAAATTAATTATAAAAAAAAAAAAAACGACAGTGAGAGAGAGAGGAATTCTTACAAAATATGATCAGGGGCTGTGATGCAACTGGACTGACCACATCTACACTCATAGCTGAATGGGACGTAAGGCTGGACACCCTAACCCTAACCCAAACCCTAACCCTAACCCTACCTTAACCCTAACCCTAACCCAACAGTAACCCTAACCCTACCTTAACCCTAACCCAACACTAACCCTAACCCTAAACCTAAACCCTAACCCTAACCCCTAACCCTAACCCAACCCTAAGCCTAACCCTAACCCCTAGCCCTAGCCCTAACCCTGACCCTAACCCCTAACCCTTAACCCCTAACCCCTAACCCTAACCAAGTTCACAAGTAAACTTCTCGCCCACCTGGAGAGAGTGATTTAATTTTAAAGAGTAAAGACACAATCAGCTCAGTAATTGGCCACGGGGGCTTGAGGGGCCAAGGCTAACCTGAGCTGGAGGAACGTGGGTGCCTGCCTGGACGCTCAGAGGCCAAGGGCTGCTCTGAGACCTGCCTGGACACCCGTGCAGATGGAACAAAGGATGCCTCCAGTCCCAAGAGGGCCCCACCAGCCCTCAAGAACGCAACACCAGACTTCCCTGGTGGCGCAGTGGTTAAGAATCCACCTGCCAATGCAGGGGACACGGGTTTGAGCCCTGGCCCGGGAAGATCCCACATGCTGTGGAGCAACTAAGCCCGTGCGCCACAACTACTGAGCCTGCGCTCTAGAACCCGCGAGCCACAACTGCTGAAGCCCACGCGCTTACAGCCTGTGCTCTGCAACAAGAGAAGCCACTGCAACGAGAAGCCCCCACTCGCCGCAACTAGAGAAAGCCTCCGTGCAGCAATGAAGACCCAACACAGCCAAAAATAAATTAATTAATTAATTTTTTTGTTTTTTTAAAAAGGCAGCACCTGGGGGCTGGCAGACTGATGCACCGAGTCTTACATCACGTCTACTTAGTATCCTGCATGTCAGGGCCATGCTGGACCTGGGGCTGCCCAGACAGAGTGGGGCCTGCATCACCCTTCCCAGGAGGGAGGGTGGTGGGAAACCCTGCATGACCTCTGAGGCCCTAAGAACCCTTAACTAAGGCTGAGCTCAATTTGAAACAGTGGGTGACCAGAGCAGACATTTCATTCATCTATCAATCAGAATCCAGCACTGGAGGAGCAGAAAACAATGGCCTCGCTCAACCTTGACGCTAATCCTGACATGGACCCTAACCCTGAACTCTGATCCTGACCCTAAGCCCTGACCTAACCTTAGCCTAACCCGTACCCTAACCCTGTACCTTACCCTAACCCATGCTCTACCCGCATCCTACCTGTACCCCAACTCTCACCCATACCCTAACACCCACTCTAACACAGAACCCTAACACCCTGAGACCAAAACCATAAACCTTAACCAATAAGCAAAACCATAACCATAACCAAACCATAAAATATATTCATTAACCATACCCATAAATAACTCATTAACCATAAAACTTAAACCATAACAGCAACCATAAACCATACACAGCCCCAACCCTCACACCAGCCCCAGCCCTAATGCTAACCCTCCAAACCACTTACACCAAGCCAAGTCTAGTCAGATTATACAAATACATCTTGGAAAAGAAAACTGGGGAATTCTCTGGTGGCCCAGTGGTTAGGACTCTGTGCTTTCAGTGCCAAGGGCTCGGGTTCGATCCCTGACTGGGGAACTAAGATCCCACAAGCCATGGGATGTGGCCAAAATAAATAAATAAATAAAATGAAATAAAACCCCTATTTTAAAAAAGATTTTAAAAATACAGAAAAAAAAAAGAAAACTACCCCAGTATAACTTATAAATATGAATGTAAAAATCGATCACAAAATAATAGCAACATGAAACCAACAGAACTTTAAATGGATAATGCCATAAGCAAGTATCTCTACACCAGAAATTTCAGGTTGCTCAACATATTAAAAGTAAGCAATGTATTAAACCACAAAAATGGTGTGAAGTAAAAACCCATAATCACGTCAATTAATGCAAAAAATCTACAATGAAAATCCAGTGTTATTTCATGGTAAACACTCAAGAAAGCAGGAATAAAAGGAAATCTGTTCAATATGGAAAAGAGTAGTACAAAAAGCCACAGCAAACACCATGCTCAATGTTAAAGACTGAACGATTTACTCCTGAAATCAGGAACAAGGCCAGGAAGCTGGCCTTCGTCACCGTTACTCAATAGCGTACTGGAAGTTCTACCCAGAATCTTGAGGAAGGAAATAAAAGGCATCCGTGGGTGAATGGAAAAATTAAAACTGTGTCTCTTCACAGAACATAGGTCACATCATCTTATATATAAAACTACCTATAATCAGCAAAGAAATTATTTGAGCTAATCAACTAATTAAGCAAAGTTATAGAACAAAGTATCAATTCATGAAAATCTATCTTATATGCATACGCCGGCAAAAAATAATCTGAAAAAGAATTTATGAAAACAATTCCATTTTTAATAATGTCAACATCAATATTTAGGAGTATATTTAATCAAGGTACAAGACTTGTTTTTATGTCTGTGAAGTGGTATGTTTGAAATTACTGGAAAGTCAATTACTTTTCAAAACATCATGTATGTCAATAGCATGCCAGAAAAGCAGAGAAAACATCAAACTTCCATATAGAAGCCAAGCCTTACCCAGATCCAGTTCACCCAAAGTCCACATGTCATTTAGAGGCACTGTGGGAAGGTTATATTAGGAGCCGCTGTCCTCCGTGTTGTGGACGACCTGGATATGGTAGAAACAGTGGGATTTTTGAATTCCAATTTTCCACTTCATTCCACAAAAAAACTATTAGAACTAATAAATTAATTCAGTAAAGTTGCAAAATCAATACACAGAAATCAGCTGCATTTCTAAACACTAATAATGAACCATCAGAAAGAGAAAGAAAGCAGCCCTATTTACAAATGCATCAAAAAGAACAAAATACCCACTGGGAATAAAGCCAACCAAGGAGGTGAAAGACCTGCACACTGAAAACTTTAAGACATTGATGAAGACATTGAAAAGCACACCAGTAAATGGAAAGATATCCTGTTCTCATGGAATGGAACAATTAATATTGTTAAAATATCCATTCTACCCAAAGCAATGGACACAGTGAATGCAATCCCTCCCAAAATTCCATGGTATTTTCCCCCCAAATAGAGCAAATCCTCCTAATAGCTGTGGGGAACCACAAAGGACCCCAAATAGCCAAAGAAACCCTGAAAAAAGAGAACGGGCTGGGGGCATCTCCCTCCCTGACGTCACACTCTGCTGAGAAGCCACAGTCACCAAAACAGTGCGGAACTGGCTCAAAACGGGCACAGGGACCAGAGGAACAGGACAGAGAGCCCAGAATTCAACCCACACGGACGGGGTCGGTGAATTTATGACACAGGGACCAAGGACACACCAAGGAGCACGACACTCCCCACGATAAATGGTGCTGGGAAAACTGGACGCCCCATAGCTCACGCTGGCTACCCTGCACACAAACCTGACCAAACACCCAGCTTTCCACGCCAAGCCCTCCCTCGCTCACACGAAGACGGACCCCCTCAACTGTCAGCCGCCCACAGGAAGCTTCTCCCCACTTTTCCTCACCGTCTCTTCACCTTTTCCTCAGGCATCACCTGGGTCCTCAGGAAACCTAGTTCCCTAGGCAGCGTGGACGCAGCTCCACTTGGTCCCGAAGCCGAAACCCCAGCGAGTCCTAAGGAGACGGAGACCGAGCTCCTCTCAGCAGAGACGCTGAGCCGGGCGTCCTACCCGAAGGCCCCCGCCCCCGCGCCTGAGGAGGCTCAACTCCTCTCAGCTGTGCTCCGAATCGAGTTCGCAGGGAAGGAGCATGCGCTGTGGGTCAGAGAGGCGAACTCGGCGCCACCCTGTGGTCAGTGCAGGAAGTGCAGGCCGCGCCTCCCTCACAGGTCACTGGAGGCAGCGCGCCCTACAGACAGGACTGCTGAATCCATTAAACTGGAAATTCAAACTAAAATGGAGTCTCTATCCCAAAAGTTTTCTAAAATTAGTTAAGGAACAATCAGTTGGAAACCATTTGGAATGAAGTGAATGTAGATGCAAACTTTACAACTTATACCAAATTCACTTAAAGTTATTCAGAGGCAAATTTTATTTTAGTTTATAATTTATTTTTGGCTGCGTTCGGTCTTCGTTGCTGCATGTGGGCTTTCTCTAGTTGCGTCGAGCGGGGCTACTCTTCGTTGCGGTGCACGGGCTTCTCATTGCGGTGGCTTCTCTCGTTGGGGAGCACGGGCTCTAGGCGCGCAGGCTTCAGTAGTTGTGCCGCGCAGGCTTAGTTGCTCTGCGGCATGTGGGATTCTCCCCGGACCAGGGCTCGAGCCCGTGTCCCCTGCACTGGCAGGCGGACTCTTAACCACTGCGTCACCAGGGGAGTCCCCACAGACAAATTTTAAATACAAAACTATTCAAGGGGCTTCCCTGGTGGCGCAGTGGTTGAGAATCTGCCTGCTAATGCAGGGGACACGGGTTCGAGCCCTGGTCTGGGAAGATCCCACATGCCGCGGAGCAACTAGGCTCGGGAGCCACAACTACTGAGACTGCGCGTCTGGAGCCTGTACTCCGCAACAAGAGAGGCCGCGGAAGTGAGAGGCCTGCGCACCGTGATGAAGAGTGGCCCCCGCTTGCCACAACTAGAGACAGCCTTCGCACAGAAACGAAGACCCAACACAGCCAAAAATAAAATGAATTAATCAATTAAAAAAAAACAAAAAAGGTGTCTCTCAAATTTAACTTCCAGAATATATTCAGGAAAAACGCATATGCCCTTTTTGACCCACTAAAGAAGCGGGCAATGCAAATCAACACTACAAAGAGGTATCGCTCCGAATCAGAAAAAAGGACCATCCTCACAAAGGGTAAAAACCAGATATGCAGGACAGGGAGAGGAGAAAAGGGAGCCTTGTTACGCTGAAGGGGGGAATGTAAATTGCCAACGGCCACCCTGGAGAAGTGTACTGTGTTTCCTAAAACATCTAAACCACAGAGCTACAAAGCATAGGGTGCTTCCACTCATGGGCCTATATCTTGGAAAAACCAAAAATCCACAGGATGCAGGCGCCCCGTTTACTGCTGCTATCTTTACAACAGCCTCGACTTGGGTACAACTTAAAAGTCCTTGGAAGGAAACAATGGTGAAAGAAAACTTGGTACTTAAGCACAAAGGAATATTACTCAGCCCTGAAATCCATGAAATGAGGCCAGTTGCAGCAACTCAGGGGGACTTATGCACGGTCACTGAGAGGGATATAAGTTAGACAGCAAAAGAAACTTATCATGAGATATCACTTATAAAGGGAATCTAAAGATCGCCAAACATGAACTGAATTACAAACAGAACACCATCACACGTTTACAAAACACACTTAGGGCTGCTTAAGCGGAAAAGTGTGGTGTGGTGATGCATAAACCAGGAGGTTGTAATTGGCACAGATACCGTTCCATACACCAATAATGTAATCGCCAAGACATACTCATTGCTCAAGGAACTGGACTCAGCACACTCTATTCACAGAAAAAACATATATCTGACTACTAGAAACTAGAAAAGAATTTATTGATGTCTCTCTGTAAGTGACTCAAGTGGATGTACAGCACCAAGAAACACAACATTGCAAATCAGCTACACCCCATTATAAAAATTAATTATAAAAAAAAAAAAAACGACAGTGAGAGAGAGAGGAATTCTTACAAAATATGATCAGGGGCTGTGATGCAACTGGACTGACCACATCTACACTCACAGCTGAATGGGACGTAAGGCTGGACACCCTAACCCTAACCCAAACCCTAACCCTAACCCTACCTTAACCCTAACCCTAACCCAACAGTAACCCTAACCCTACCTTAACCCTAACCCAACACTAACCCTAACCCTAAACCTAAACCCTAACCCTAACCCCTAACCCTAACCCAACCCTAAGCCTAACCCTAACCCCTAGCCCTAGCCCTAACCCTGACCCTAACCCCTAACCCTTAACCCCTAACCCCTAACCCTAACCAAGTTCACAAGTAAACTTCTCGCCCACCTGGAGAGAGTGATTTAATTTTAAAGAGTAAAGACACAATCAGCTCAGTAATTGGCCACGGGGGCTTGAGGGGCCAAGGCTAACCTGAGCTGGAGGAACGTGGGTGCCTGCCTGGACGCTCAGAGGCCAAGGGCTGCTCTGAGACCTGCTTGGACACCCGTGCAGATGGAACAAAGGATGCCTCCAGTCCCAAGAGGGCCCCACCAGCCCTCAAGAACGCAACACCAGACTTCCCTGGTGGCGCAGTGGTTAAGAATCCACCTGCCAATGCAGGGGACACGGGTTTGAGCCCTGGCCCGGGAAGATCCCACATGCTGTGGAGCAACTAAGCCCGTGCGCCACAACTACTGAGCCTGCGCTCTAGAACCCGCGAGCCACAACTGCTGAAGCCCACGCGCTTACAGCCTGTGCTCTGCAACAAGAGAAGCCACTGCAACGAGAAGCCCCCACTCGCCGCAACTAGAGAAAGCCTCCGTGCAGCAATGAAGACCCAACACAGCCAAAAATAAATTAATTAATTAATTTGTTTGTTTTTTTAAAAAGGCAGCACCTGGGGGCTGGCAGACTGATGCACCGAGTCTTACATCACGTCTACTTAGTATCCTGCATGTCAGGGCCATGCTGGACCTGGGGCTGCCCAGACAGAGTGGGGCCTGCATCACCCTTCCCAGGAGGGAGGGTGGTGGGAAACCCTGCATGACCTCTGAGGCCCTAAGAACCCTTAACTAAGGCTGAGCTCAATTTGAAACAGTGGGTGACCAGAGCAGACATTTCATTCATCTATCAATCAGAATCCAGCACTGGAGGAGCAGAAAACAATGGCCTCGCTCAACCTTGACGCTAATCCTGACATGGACCCTAACCCTGAACTCTGATCCTGACCCTAAGCCCTGACCTAACCTTAGCCTAACCCGTACCCTAACCCTGTACCTTACCCTAACCCATGCTCTACCCGCATCCTACCTGTACCCCAACTCTCACCCATACCCTAACACCCACTCTAACACAGAACCCTAACACCCTGAGACCAAAACCATAAACCTTAACCAATAAGCAAAACCATAACCATAACCAAACCATAAAATATATTCATTAACCATACCCATAAATAACTCATTAACCATAAAACTTAAACCATAACAGCAACCATAAACCATACACAGCCCCAACCCTCACACCAGCCCCAGCCCTAATGCTAACCCTCCAAACCACTTACACCAAGCCAAGTCTAGTCAGATTATACAAATACATCTTGGAAAAGAAAACTGGGGAATTCTCTGGTGGCCCAGTGGTTAGGACTCTGTGCTTTCAGTGCCAAGGGCTCGGGTTCGATCCCTGACTGGGGAACTAAGATCCCACAAGCCATGGGATGTGGCCAAAATAAATAAATAAATAAAATGAAATAAAACCCCTATTTTAAAAAAGATTTTAAAAATACAGAAAAAAAAAAGAAAACTACCCCAGTATAACTTATAAATATGAATGTAAAAATCGATCACAAAATAATAGCAACATGAAACCAACAGAACTTTAAATGGATAATGCCATAAGCAAGTATCTCTACACCAGAAATTTCAGGTTGCTCAACATATTAAAAGTAAGCAATGTATTAAACCACAAAAATGGTGTGAAGTAAAAACCCATAATCACGTCAATTAATGCAAAAAATCTACAATGAAAATCCAGTGTTATTTCATGGTAAACACTCAAGAAAGCAGGAATAAAAGGAAATCTGTTCAATATGGAAAAGAGTAGTACAAAAAGCCACAGCAAACACCATGCTCAATGTTAAAGACTGAACGATTTACTCCTGAAATCAGGAACAAGGCCAGGAAGCTGGCCTTCGTCACCGTTACTCAATAGCGTACCGGAAGTTCTACCCAGAATCTTGAGGAAGGAAATAAAAGGCATCCGTGGGTGAATGGAAAAATTAAAACTGTGTCTCTTCACAGAACATAGGTCACATCATCTTATATATAAAACTACCTATAATCAGCAAAGAAATTATTTGAGCTAATCAACTAATTAAGCAAAGTTATAGAACAAAGTATCAATTCATGAAAATCTATCTTATATGCATACGCTGGCAAAAAATAATCTGAAAAAGAATTTATGAAAACAATTCCATTTTTAATAATGTCAACATCAATATTTAGGAGTATATTTAATCAAGGTACAAGACTTGTTTTTATGTCTGTGAAGTGGTATGTTTGAAATTACTGGAAAGTCAATTACTTTTCAAAACATCATGTATGTCAATAGCATGCCAGAAAAGCAGAGAAAACATCAAACTTCCATATAGAAGCCAAGCCTTACCCAGATCCAGTTCACCCAAAGTCCACATGTCATTTACAGGCACTGTGGGAAGGTTATATTAGGAGCCGCTGTCCTCCGTGTTGTGGACGACCTGGATATGGTAGAAACAGTGGGATTTTTGAATTCCAATTTTCCACTTCATTCCACAAAAAAACTATTAGAACTAATAAATTAATTCAGTAAAGTTGCAAAATCAATACACAGAAATCAGCTGCATTTCTAAACACTAATAATGAACCATCAGAAAGAGAAAGAAAGCAGCCCTATTTACAAATGCATCAAAAAGAACAAAATACCCACTGGGAATAAAGCCAACCAAGGAGGTGAAAGACCTGCACACTGAAAACTTTAAGACATTGATGAAGACATTGAAAAGCACGCCAGTAAATGGAAAGATATCCTGTTCTCATGGAATGGAACAATTAATATTGTTAAAATATCCATTCTACCCAAAGCAATGGACACAGTGAATGCAATCCCTCCCAAAATTCCATGGTATTTTCCCCCCAAATAGAGCAAATCCTCCTAATAGCTGTGGGGAACCACAAAGGACCCCAAATAGCCAAAGAAACCCTGAAAAAAGAGAACGGGCTGGGGGCATCTCCCTCCCTGACGTCACACTCTGCTGAGAAGCCACAGTCACCAAAACAGTGCGGAACTGGCTCAAAACGGGCACAGGGACCAGAGGAACAGGACAGAGAGCCCAGAATTCAACCCACACGGACGGGGTCGGTGAATTTATGACACAGGGACCAAGGACACACCAAGGAGCACGACACTCCCCACGATAAATGGTGCTGGGAAAACTGGACGCCCCATAGCTCACGCTGGCTACCCTGCACACAAACCTGACCAAACACCCAGCTTTCCACGCCAAGCCCTCCCTCGCTCACACGAAGACGGACCCCCTCAACTGTCAGCCGCCCACAGGAAGCTTCTCCCCACTTTTCCTCACCGTCTCTTCACCTTTTCCTCAGGCATCACCTGGGTCCTCAGGAAACCTAGTTCCCTAGGCAGCGTGGACGCAGCTCCACTTGGTCCCGAAGCCGAAACCCCAGCGAGTCCTAAGGAGACGGAGACCGAGCTCCTCTCAGCAGAGACGCTGAGCCGGGCGTCCTACCCGAAGGCCCCCGCCCCCGCGCCTGAGGAGGCTCAACTCCTCTCAGCTGTGCTCCGAATCGAGTTCGCAGGGAAGGAGCATGCGCTGTGGGTCAGAGAGGCGAACTCGGCGCCACCCTGTGGTCAGTGCAGGAAGTGCAGGCCGCGCCTCCCTCACAGGTCACTGGAGGCAGCGCGCCCTACAGACAGGACTGCTGAATCCATTAAACTGGAAATTCAAACTAAAATGGAGTCTCTATCCCAAAAGTTTTCTAAAATTAGTTAAGGAACAATCAGTTGGAAACCATTTGGAATGAAGTGAATGTAGATGCAAACTTTACAACTTATACCAAATTCACTTAAAGTTATTCAGAGGCAAATTTTATTTTAGTTTATAATTTATTTTTGGCTGCGTTCGGTCTTCGTTGCTGCATGTGGGCTTTCTCTAGTTGCGTCGAGCGGGGCTACTCTTCGTTGCGGTGCACGGGCTTCTCATTGCGGTGGCTTCTCTCGTTGGGGAGCACGGGCTCTAGGCGCGCAGGCTTCAGTAGTTGTGCCGCGCAGGCTTAGTTGCTCTGCGGCATGTGGGATTCTCCCCGGACCAGGGCTCGAGCCCGTGTCCCCTGCACTGGCAGGCGGACTCTTAACCACTGCGTCACCAGGGGAGTCCCCACAGACAAATTTTAAATACAAAACTATTCAAGGGGCTTCCCTGGTGGCGCAGTGGTTGAGAATCTGCCTGCTAATGCAGGGGACACGGGTTCGAGCCCTGGTCTGGGAAGATCCCACATGCCGCGGAGCAACTAGGCTCGGGAGCCACAACTACTGAGACTGCGCGTCTGGAGCCTGTACTCCGCAACAAGAGAGGCCGCGGAAGTGAGAGGCCTGCGCACCGTGATGAAGAGTGGCCCCCGCTTGCCACAACTAGAGACAGCCTTCGCACAGAAACGAAGACCCAACACAGCCAAAAATAAAATGAATTAATCAATTAAAAAAAAACAAAAAAGGTGTCTCTCAAATTTAACTTCCAGAATATATTCAGGAAAAACGCATATGCCCTTTTTGACCCACTAAAGAAGCGGGCAATGCAAATCAACACTACAAAGAGGTATCGCTCCGAATCAGAAAAAAGGACCATCCTCACAAAGGGTAAAAACCAGATATGCAGGACAGGGAGAGGAGAAAAGGGAGCCTTGTTACGCTGAAGGGGGGAATGTAAATTGCCAACGGCCACCCTGGAGAAGTGTACTGTGTTTCCTAAAACATCTAAACCACAGAGCTACAAAGCATAGGGTGCTTCCACTCATGGGCCTATATCTTGGAAAAACCAAAAATCCACAGGATGCAGGCGCCCCGTTTACTGCTGCTATCTTTACAACAGCCTCGACTTGGGTACAACTTAAAAGTCCTTGGAAGGAAACAATGGTGAAAGAAAACTTGGTACTTAAGCACAAAGGAATATTACTCAGCCCTGAAATCCATGAAATGAGGCCAGTTGCAGCAACTCAGGGGGACTTATGCACGGTCACTGAGAGGGATATAAGTTAGACAGCAAAAGAAACTTATCATGAGATATCACTTATAAAGGGAATCTAAAGATCGCCAAACATGAACTGAATTACAAACAGAACACCATCACACGTTTACAAAACACACTTAGGGCTGCTTAAGCGGAAAAGTGTGGTGTGGTGATGCATAAACCAGGAGGTTGTAATTGGCACAGATACCGTTCCATACACCAATAATGTAATCGCCAAGACATACTCATTGCTCAAGGAACTGGACTCAGCACACTCTATTCACAGAAAAAACATATATCTGACTACTAGAAACTAGAAAAGAATTTATTGATGTCTCTCTGTAAGTGACTCAAGTGGATGTACAGCACCAAGAAACACAACATTGCAAATCAGCTACACCCCATTATAAAAATTAATTATAAAAAAAAAAAAAACGACAGTGAGAGAGAGAGGAATTCTTACAAAATATGATCAGGGGCTGTGATGCAACTGGACTGACCACATCTACACTCATAGCTGAATGGGACGTAAGGCTGGACACCCTAACCCTAACCCAAACCCTAACCCTAACCCTACCTTAACCCTAACCCTAACCCAACAGTAACCCTAACCCTACCTTAACCCTAACCCAACACTAACCCTAACCCTAAACCTAAACCCTAACCCTAACCCCTAACCCTAACCCAACCCTAAGCCTAACCCTAACCCCTAGCCCTAGCCCTAACCCTGACCCTAACCCCTAACCCTTAACCCCTAACCCCTAACCCTAACCAAGTTCACAAGTAAACTTCTCGCCCACCTGGAGAGAGTGATTTAATTTTAAAGAGTAAAGACACAATCAGCTCAGTAATTGGCCACGGGGGCTTGAGGGGCCAAGGCTAACCTGAGCTGGAGGAACGTGGGTGCCTGCCTGGACGCTCAGAGGCCAAGGGCTGCTCTGAGACCTGCTTGGACACCCGTGCAGATGGAACAAAGGATGCCTCCAGTCCCAAGAGGGCCCCACCAGCCCTCAAGAACGCAACACCAGACTTCCCTGGTGGCGCAGTGGTTAAGAATCCACCTGCCAATGCAGGGGACACGGGTTTGAGCCCTGGCCCGGGAAGATCCCACATGCTGTGGAGCAACTAAGCCCGTGCGCCACAACTACTGAGCCTGCGCTCTAGAACCCGCGAGCCACAACTGCTGAAGCCCACGCGCTTACAGCCTGTGCTCTGCAACAAGAGAAGCCACTGCAACGAGAAGCCCCCACTCGCCGCAACTAGAGAAAGCCTCCGTGCAGCAATGAAGACCCAACACAGCCAAAAATAAATTAATTAATTAATTTGTTTGTTTTTTTAAAAAGGCAGCACCTGGGGGCTGGCAGACTGATGCACCGAGTCTTACATCACGTCTACTTAGTATCCTGCATGTCAGGGCCATGCTGGACCTGGGGCTGCCCAGACAGAGTGGGGCCTGCATCACCCTTCCCAGGAGGGAGGGTGGTGGGAAACCCTGCATGACCTCTGAGGCCCTAAGAACCCTTAACTAAGGCTGAGCTCAATTTGAAACAGTGGGTGACCAGAGCAGACATTTCATTCATCTATCAATCAGAATCCAGCACTGGAGGAGCAGAAAACAATGGCCTCGCTCAACCTTGACGCTAATCCTGACATGGACCCTAACCCTGAACTCTGATCCTGACCCTAAGCCCTGACCTAACCTTAGCCTAACCCGTACCCTAACCCTGTACCTTACCCTAACCCATGCTCTACCCGCATCCTACCTGTACCCCAACTCTCACCCATACCCTAACACCCACTCTAACACAGAACCCTAACACCCTGAGACCAAAACCATAAACCTTAACCAATAAGCAAAACCATAACCATAACCAAACCATAAAATATATTCATTAACCATACCCATAAATAACTCATTAACCATAAAACTTAAACCATAACAGCAACCATAAACCATACACAGCCCCAACCCTCACACCAGCCCCAGCCCTAATGCTAACCCTCCAAACCACTTACACCAAGCCAAGTCTAGTCAGATTATACAAATACATCTTGGAAAAGAAAACTGGGGAATTCTCTGGTGGCCCAGTGGTTAGGACTCTGTGCTTTCAGTGCCAAGGGCTCGGGTTCGATCCCTGACTGGGGAACTAAGATCCCACAAGCCATGGGATGTGGCCAAAATAAATAAATAAATAAAATGAAATAAAACCCCTATTTTAAAAAAGATTTTAAAAATACAGAAAAAAAAAAGAAAACTACCCCAGTATAACTTATAAATATGAATGTAAAAATCGATCACAAAATAATAGCAACATGAAACCAACAGAGCTTTAAATGGATAATGCCATAAGCAAGTATCTCTACACCAGAAATTTCAGGTTGCTCAACATATTAAAAGTAAGCAATGTATTAAACCACAAAAATGGTGTGAAGTAAAAACCCATAATCACGTCAATTAATGCAAAAAATCTACAATGAAAATCCAGTGTTATTTCATGGTAAACACTCAAGAAAGCAGGAATAAAAGGAAATCTGTTCAATATGGAAAAGAGTAGTACAAAAAGCCACAGCAAACACCATGCTCAATGTTAAAGACTGAACGATTTACTCCTGAAATCAGGAACAAGGCCAGGAAGCTGGCCTTCGTCACCGTTACTCAATAGCGTACTGGAAGTTCTACCCAGAATCTTGAGGAAGGAAATAAAAGGCATCCGTGGGTGAATGGAAAAATTAAAACTGTGTCTCTTCACAGAACATAGGTCACATCATCTTATATATAAAACTACCTATAATCAGCAAAGAAATTATTTGAGCTAATCAACTAATTAAGCAAAGTTATAGAACAAAGTATCAATTCATGAAAATCTATCTTATATGCATACGCCGGCAAAAAATAATCTGAAAAAGAATTTATGAAAACAATTCCATTTTTAATAATGTCAACATCAATATTTAGGAGTATATTTAATCAAGGTACAAGACTTGTTTTTATGTCTGTGAAGTGGTATGTTTGAAATTACTGGAAAGTCAATTACTTTTCAAAACATCATGTATGTCAATAGCATGCCAGAAAAGCAGAGAAAACATCAAACTTCCATATAGAAGCCAAGCCTTACCCAGATCCAGTTCACCCAAAGTCCACATGTCATTTACAGGCACTGTGGGAAGGTTATATTAGGAGCCGCTGTCCTCCGTGTTGTGGACGACCTGGATATGGTAGAAACAGTGGGATTTTTGAATTCCAATTTTCCACTTCATTCCACAAAAAAACTATTAGAACTAATAAATTAATTCAGTAAAGTTGCAAAATCAATACACAGAAATCAGCTGCATTTCTAAACACTAATAATGAACCATCAGAAAGAGAAAGAAAGCAGCCCTATTTACAAATGCATCAAAAAGAACAAAATACCCACTGGGAATAAAGCCAACCAAGGAGGTGAAAGACCTGCACACTGAAAACTTTAAGACATTGATGAAGACATTGAAAAGCACGCCAGTAAATGGAAAGATATCCTGTTCTCATGGAATGGAACAATTAATATTGTTAAAATATCCATTCTACCCAAAGCAATGGACACAGTGAATGCAATCCCTCCCAAAATTCCATGGTATTTTCCCCCCAAATAGAGCAAATCCTCCTAATAGCTGTGGGGAACCACAAAGGACCCCAAATAGCCAAAGAAACCCTGAAAAAAGAGAACGGGCTGGGGGCATCTCCCTCCCTGACGTCACACTCTGCTGAGAAGCCACAGTCACCAAAACA
The DNA here is from genome assembly GCF_965194805.1 of Balaenoptera borealis. Taxonomy (NCBI): domain Eukaryota; kingdom Metazoa; phylum Chordata; class Mammalia; order Artiodactyla; family Balaenopteridae; genus Balaenoptera; species Balaenoptera borealis. The sequence goes on from NC_138867.1 coordinate 414,872, forward strand.
GTGCGGAACTGGCTCAAAACGGGCACAGGGACCAGAGGAACAGGACAGAGAGCCCAGAATTCAACCCACACGGACGGGATCGGTGAATTTATGACACAGGGACCAAGGACACACCAAGGAGCACGACACTCCCCACGATAAATGGTGCTGGGAAAACTGGACGCCCCATAGCTCACGCTGGCTACCCTGCACACAAACCTGACCAAACACCCAGCTTTCCACGCCAAGCCCTCCCTCGCTCACACGAAGACGGACCCCCTCAACTGTCAGCCGCCCACAGGAAGCTTCTCCCCACTTTTCCTCACCGTCTCTTCACCTTTTCCTCAGGCATCACCTGGGTCCTCAGGAAACCTAGTTCCCTAGGCAGCGTGGACGCAGCTCCACTTGGTCCCGAAGCCGAAACCCCAGCGAGCCCTAAGGAGACGGAGACCGAGCTCCTCTCAGCAGAGACGCTGAGCCGGGCGTCCTACCCGAAGGCCCCCGCCCCCGCGCCTGAGGAGGCTCAACTCCTCTCAGCTGTGCTCCGAATCGAGTTCGCAGGGAAGGAGCATGCGCTGTGGGTCAGAGAGGCGAACTCGGCGCCACCTTGTGGTCAGTGCAGGAAGTGCAGGCCGCGCCTCCCTCACAGGTCACTGGAGGCAGCGCGCCCTACAGACAGGACTGCTGAATCCATTAAACTGGAAATTCAAACTAAAATGGAGTCTCTATCCCAAAAGTTTTCTAAAATTAGTTAAGGAACAATCAGTTGGAAACCATTTGGAATCAAGTGAATGTAGATGCAAACTTTACAACTTATACCAAATTCACTCAAAGTTATTCAGAGGCAAATTTTATTTTAGTTTATAATTTATTTTTGGCTGCGTTGGGTCTTCGTTGCTGCATGTGGGCTTTCTCTAGTTGCGTCGAGTGGGGCTACTCTTCGTTGCGGTGCACGGGCTTCTCATTGCGGTGGCTTCTCTCGTTGGGGAGCACGGGCTCTAGGCGCGCAGGCTTCAGTAGTTGTGCCGCGCAGGCTTAGTTGCTCTGCGGCATGTGGGATTCTCCCCGGACCAGGGCTCGAGCCCGTGTCCCCTGCACTGGCAGGCGGACTCTTAACCACTGCGTCACCAGGGGAGTCCCCACAGACAAATTTTAAATACAAAACTATTCAAGGGGCTTCCCTGGTGGCGCAGTGGTTGAGAATCTGCCTGCTAATGCAGGGGACACGGGTTCAAGCCCTGGTCTGGGAAGATCCCACATGCCGCGGAGCAACTAGGCTCGGGAGCCACAACTACTGAGACTGCGCGTCTGGAGCCTGTACTCCGCAACAAGAGAGGCCGCGGAAGTGAGAGGCCTGCGCACCGTGATGAAGAGTGGCCCCCGCTTGCCACAACTAGAGACAGCCTTCGCACAGAAACGAAGACCCAACACAGCCAAAAATAAAATGAATTAATCAATTAAAAAAAAACAAAAAAGGTGTCTCTCAAATTTAACTTCCAGAATATATTCAGGAAAAACGCATATGCCCTTTTTGACCCACTAAACAAGCGGGCAATGCAAATCAACACTACAAAGAGGTATCGCTCCGAATCAGAAAAAAGGACCATCCTCACAAAGGGTAAAAACCAGATATGCAGGACAGGGAGAGGAGAAAAGGGAGCCTTGTTACGCTGAAGGGGGGAATGTAAATTGCCAACGGCCACCCTGGAGAAGTGTACTGTGTTTCCTAAAACATCTAAACCACAGAGCTACAAAGCATAGGGTGCTTCCACTCATGGGCCTATATCTTGGAAAAACCAAAAATCCACAGGATGCAGGCGCCCCGTTTACTGCTGCTATCTTTACAACAGCCTCGACTTGGGTACAACTTAAAAGTCCTTGGAAGGAAACAATGGTGAAAGAAAACTTGGTACTTAAGCACAAAGGAATATTACTCAGCCCTGAAATCCATGAAATGAGGCCAGTTGCAGCAACTCAGGGGGACATATGCACGGTCACTGAGAGGGATATAAGTTAGACAGCAAAAGAAACTTATCATGAGATATCACTTATAAAGGGAATCTAAAGATCGCCAAACATGAACTGAATTACAAACAGAACACCATCACACGGTTACAAAACACACTTATGGCTGCTTAAGTGGAAAAGTGTGGTGCGGTGATGCATAAACCAGGAGGTTGTAATTGGCACAGATACCGTTCCATACACCAATAATGTAATCGCCAAGACATACTCATTGCTCAAGGAACTGGACTCAGCACACTCTATTCACAGAAAAAACATATATCTGACTACTAGAAACTAGAAAAGAATTTATTGATGTCTCTCTGTAAGTGACTCAAGTGGATGTACAGCACCAAGAAACACAACATTGCAAATCAGCTACACCCCATTATAAAAATTAATTATAAAAAAAAAAAAAACGACAGTGAGAGAGAGAGGAATTCTTACAAAATATGATCAGGGGCTGTGATGCAACTGGACTGACCACATCTACACTCACAGCTGAATGGGACGTAAGGCTGGACACCCTAACCCTAACCCAAACCCTAACCCTAACCCTACCTTAACCCTAACCCTAACCCAACAGTAACCCTAACCCTACCTTAACCCTAACCCAACACTAACCCTAACCCTAAACCTAAACCCTAACCCTAACCCCTAACCCTAACCCAACCCTAAGCCTAACCCTAACCCCTAGCCCTAGCCCTAACCCTGACCCTAACCCCTAACCCTTAACCCCTAACCCCTAACCCTAACCAAGTTCACAAGTAAACTTCTCGCCCACCTGGAGAGAGTGATTTAATTTTAAAGAGTAAAGACACAATCAGCTCAGTAATTGGCCACGGGGGCTTGAGGGGCCAAGGCTAACCTGAGCTGGAGGAACGTGGGTGCCTGCCTGGACGCTCAGAGGCCAAGGGCTGCTCTGAGACCTGCTTGGACACCCGTGCAGATGGAACAAAGGATGCCTCCAGTCCCAAGAGGGCCCCACCAGCCCTCAAGAACGCAACACCAGACTTCCCTGGTGGCGCAGTGGTTAAGAATCCACCTGCCAATGCAGGGGACACGGGTTTGAGCCCTGGCCCGGGAAGATCCCACATGCTGTGGAGCAACTAAGCCCGTGCGCCACAACTACTGAGCCTGCGCTCTAGAACCCGCGAGCCACAACTGCTGAAGCCCACGCGCTTACAGCCTGTGCTCTGCAACAAGAGAAGCCACTGCAACGAGAAGCCCCCACTCGCCGCAACTAGAGAAAGCCTCCGTGCAGCAATGAAGACCCAACACAGCCAAAAATAAATTAATTAATTTTTTTGTTTTTTTAAAAAGGCAGCACCTGGGGGCTGGCAGACTGATGCACCGAGTCTTACATCACGTCTACTTAGTATCCTGCATGTCAGGGCCATGCTGGACCTGGGGCTGCCCAGACAGAGTGGGGCCTGCATCACCCTTCCCAGGAGGGAGGGTGGTGGGAAACCCTGCATGACCTCTGAGGCCCTAAGAACCCTTAACTAAGGCTGAGCTCAATTTGAAACAGTGGGTGACCAGAGCAGACATTTCATTCATCTATCAATCAGAATCCAGCACTGGAGGAGCAGAAAACAATGGCCTCGCTCAACCTTGACGCTAATCCTGACATGGACCCTAACCCTGAACTCTGATCCTGACCCTAAGCCCTGACCTAACCTTAGCCTAACCCGTACCCTAACCCTGTACCTTACCCTAACCCATGCTCTACCCGCATCCTACCTGTACCCCAACTCTCACCCATACCCTAACACCCACTCTAACACAGAACCCTAACACCCTGAGACCAAAACCATAAACCTTAACCAATAAGCAAAACCATAACCATAACCAAACCATAAAATATATTCATTAACCATACCCATAAATAACTCATTAACCATAAAACTTAAACCATAACAGCAACCATAAACCATACACAGCCCCAACCCTCACACCAGCCCCAGCCCTAATGCTAACCCTCCAAACCACTTACACCAAGCCAAGTCTAGTCAGATTATACAAATACATCTTGGAAAAGAAAACTGGGGAATTCTCTGGTGGCCCAGTGGTTAGGACTCTGTGCTTTCAGTGCCAAGGGCTCGGGTTCGATCCCTGACTGGGGAACTAAGATCCCACAAGCCATGGGATGTGGCCAAAATAAATAAATAAATAAAATGAAATAAAACCCCTATTTTAAAAAAGATTTTAAAAATACAGAAAAAAAAAAGAAAACTACCCCAGTATAACTTATAAATATGAATGTAAAAATCGATCACAAAATAATAGCAACATGAAACCAACAGAACTTTAAATGGATAATGCCATAAGCAAGTATCTCTACACCAGAAATTTCAGGTTGCTCAACATATTAAAAGTAAGCAATGTATTAAACCACAAAAATGGTGTGAAGTAAAAACCCATAATCACGTCAATTAATGCAAAAAATCTACAATGAAAATCCAGTGTTATTTCATGGTAAACACTCAAGAAAGCAGGAATAAAAGGAAATCTGTTCAATATGGAAAAGAGTAGTACAAAAAGCCACAGCAAACACCATGCTCAATGTTAAAGACTGAACGATTTACTCCTGAAATCAGGAACAAGGCCAGGAAGCTGGCCTTCGTCACCGTTACTCAATAGCGTACTGGAAGTTCTACCCAGAATCTTGAGGAAGGAAATAAAAGGCATCCGTGGGTGAATGGAAAAATTAAAACTGTGTCTCTTCACAGAACATAGGTCACATCATCTTATATATAAAACTACCTATAATCAGCAAAGAAATTATTTGAGCTAATCAACTAATTAAGCAAAGTTATAGAACAAAGTATCAATTCATGAAAATCTATCTTATATGCATACGCCGGCAAAAAATAATCTGAAAAAGAATTTATGAAAACAATTCCATTTTTAATAATGTCAACATCAATATTTAGGAGTATATTTAATCAAGGTACAAGACTTGTTTTTATGTCTGTGAAGTGGTATGTTTGAAATTACTGGAAAGTCAATTACTTTTCAAAACATCATGTATGTCAATAGCATGCCAGAAAAGCAGAGAAAACATCAAACTTCCATATAGAAGCCAAGCCTTACCCAGATCCAGTTCACCCAAAGTCCACATGTCATTTAGAGGCACTGTGGGAAGGTTATATTAGGAGCCGCTGTCCTCCGTGTTGTGGACGACCTGGATATGGTAGAAACAGTGGGATTTTTGAATTCCAATTTTCCACTTCATTCCACAAAAAAACTATTAGAACTAATAAATTAATTCAGTAAAGTTGCAAAATCAATACACAGAAATCAGCTGCATTTCTAAACACTAATAATGAACCATCAGAAAGAGAAAGAAAGCAGCCCTATTTACAAATGCATCAAAAAGAACAAAATACCCACTGGGAATAAAGCCAACCAAGGAGGTGAAAGACCTGCACACTGAAAACTTTAAGACATTGATGAAGACATTGAAAAGCACACCAGTAAATGGAAAGATATCCTGTTCTCATGGAATGGAACAATTAATATTGTTAAAATATCCATTCTACCCAAAGCAATGGACACAGTGAATGCAATCCCTCCCAAAATTCCATGGTATTTTCCCCCCAAATAGAGCAAATCCTCCTAATAGCTGTGGGGAACCACAAAGGACCCCAAATAGCCAAAGAAACCCTGAAAAAAGAGAACGGGCTGGGGGCATCTCCCTCCCTGACGTCACACTCTGCTGAGAAGCCACAGTCACCAAAACAGTGCGGAACTGGCTCAAAACGGGCACAGGGACCAGAGGAACAGGACAGAGAGCCCAGAATTCAACCCACACGGACGGGGTCGGTGAATTTATGACACAGGGACCAAGGACACACCAAGGAGCACGACACTCCCCACGATAAATGGTGCTGGGAAAACTGGACGCCCCATAGCTCACGCTGGCTACCCTGCACACAAACCTGACCAAACACCCAGCTTTCCACGCCAAGCCCTCCCTCGCTCACACGAAGACGGACCCCCTCAACTGTCAGCCGCCCACAGGAAGCTTCTCCCCACTTTTCCTCACCGTCTCTTCACCTTTTCCTCAGGCATCACCTGGGTCCTCAGGAAACCTAGTTCCCTAGGCAGCGTGGACGCAGCTCCACTTGGTCCCGAAGCCGAAACCCCAGCGAGTCCTAAGGAGACGGAGACCGAGCTCCTCTCAGCAGAGACGCTGAGCCGGGCGTCCTACCCGAAGGCCCCCGCCCCCGCGCCTGAGGAGGCTCAACTCCTCTCAGCTGTGCTCCGAATCGAGTTCGCAGGGAAGGAGCATGCGCTGTGGGTCAGAGAGGCGAACTCGGCGCCACCCTGTGGTCAGTGCAGGAAGTGCAGGCCGCGCCTCCCTCACAGGTCACTGGAGGCAGCGCGCCCTACAGACAGGACTGCTGAATCCATTAAACTGGAAATTCAAACTAAAATGGAGTCTCTATCCCAAAAGTTTTCTAAAATTAGTTAAGGAACAATCAGTTGGAAACCATTTGGAATGAAGTGAATGTAGATGCAAACTTTACAACTTATACCAAATTCACTTAAAGTTATTCAGAGGCAAATTTTATTTTAGTTTATAATTTATTTTTGGCTGCGTTCGGTCTTCGTTGCTGCATGTGGGCTTTCTCTAGTTGCGTCGAGCGGGGCTACTCTTCGTTGCGGTGCACGGGCTTCTCATTGCGGTGGCTTCTCTCGTTGGGGAGCACGGGCTCTAGGCGCGCAGGCTTCAGTAGTTGTGCCGCGCAGGCTTAGTTGCTCTGCGGCATGTGGGATTCTCCCCGGACCAGGGCTCGAGCCCGTGTCCCCTGCACTGGCAGGCGGACTCTTAACCACTGCGTCACCAGGGGAGTCCCCACAGACAAATTTTAAATACAAAACTATTCAAGGGGCTTCCCTGGTGGCGCAGTGGTTGAGAATCTGCCTGCTAATGCAGGGGACACGGGTTCGAGCCCTGGTCTGGGAAGATCCCACATGCCGCGGAGCAACTAGGCTCGGGAGCCACAACTACTGAGACTGCGCGTCTGGAGCCTGTACTCCGCAACAAGAGAGGCCGCGGAAGTGAGAGGCCTGCGCACCGTGATGAAGAGTGGCCCCCGCTTGCCACAACTAGAGACAGCCTTCGCACAGAAACGAAGACCCAACACAGCCAAAAATAAAATGAATTAATCAATTAAAAAAAAACAAAAAAGGTGTCTCTCAAATTTAACTTCCAGAATATATTCAGGAAAAACGCATATGCCCTTTTTGACCCACTAAAGAAGCGGGCAATGCAAATCAACACTACAAAGAGGTATCGCTCCGAATCAGAAAAAAGGACCATCCTCACAAAGGGTAAAAACCAGATATGCAGGACAGGGAGAGGAGAAAAGGGAGCCTTGTTACGCTGAAGGGGGGAATGTAAATTGCCAACGGCCACCCTGGAGAAGTGTACTGTGTTTCCTAAAACATCTAAACCACAGAGCTACAAAGCATAGGGTGCTTCCACTCATGGGCCTATATCTTGGAAAAACCAAAAATCCACAGGATGCAGGCGCCCCGTTTACTGCTGCTATCTTTACAACAGCCTCGACTTGGGTACAACTTAAAAGTCCTTGGAAGGAAACAATGGTGAAAGAAAACTTGGTACTTAAGCACAAAGGAATATTACTCAGCCCTGAAATCCATGAAATGAGGCCAGTTGCAGCAACTCAGGGGGACATATGCACGGTCACTGACAGGGATATAAGTTAGACAGCAAAAGAAACTTATCATGAGATATCACTTATAAAGGGAATCTAAAGATCGCCAAACATGAACTGAATTACAAACAGAACACCATCACACGGTTGCAAAACACACTTATGGCTGCTTAAGTGGAAAAGTGTGGTGCGGTGATGCATAAACCAGGAGGTTGTAATTGGCACAGATACCGTTCCATACACCAATAATGTAATCGCCAAGACATACTCATTGCTCAAGGAACTGGACTCAGCACACTCTATTCACAGAAAAAACATATATCTGACTACTAGAAACTAGAAAAGAATTTATTGATGTCTCTCTGTAAGTGACTCAAGTGGATGTACAGCACCAAGAAACACAACATTGCAAATCAGCTACACCCCATTATAAAAATTAATTATAAAAAAAAAAAAAACGACAGTGAGAGAGAGAGGAATTCTTACAAAATATGATCAGGGGCTGTGATGCAACTGGACTGACCACATCTACACTCACAGCTGAATGGGACGTAAGGCTGGACACCCTAACCCTAACCCAAACCCTAACCCTAACCCTACCTTAACCCTAACCCTAACCCAACAGTAACCCTAACCCTACCTTAACCCTAACCCAACACTAACCCTAACCCTAAACCTAAACCCTAACCCTAACCCCTAACCCTAACCCAACCCTAAGCCTAACCCTAACCCCTAGCCCTAGCCCTAACCCTGACCCTAACCCCTAACCCTTAACCCCTAACCCCTAACCCTAACCAAGTTCACAAGTAAACTTCTCGCCCACCTGGAGAGAGTGATTTAATTTTAAAGAGTAAAGACACAATCAGCTCAGTAATTGGCCACGGGGGCTTGAGGGGCCAAGGCTAACCTGAGCTGGAGGAACGTGGGTGCCTGCCTGGACGCTCAGAGGCCAAGGGCTGCTCTGAGACCTGCTTGGACACCCGTGCAGATGGAACAAAGGATGCCTCCAGTCCCAAGAGGGCCCCACCAGCCCTCAAGAACGCAACACCAGACTTCCCTGGTGGCGCAGTGGTTAAGAATCCACCTGCCAATGCAGGGGACACGGGTTTGAGCCCTGGCCCGGGAAGATCCCACATGCTGTGGAGCAACTAAGCCCGTGCGCCACAACTACTGAGCCTGCGCTCTAGAACCCGCGAGCCACAACTGCTGAAGCCCACGCGCTTACAGCCTGTGCTCTGCAACAAGAGAAGCCACTGCAACGAGAAGCCCCCACTCGCCGCAACTAGAGAAAGCCTCCGTGCAGCAATGAAGACCCAACACAGCCAAAAATAAATTAATTAATTTTTTTGTTTTTTTAAAAAGGCAGCACCTGGGGGCTGGCAGACTGATGCACCGAGTCTTACATCACGTCTACTTAGTATCCTGCATGTCAGGGCCATGCTGGACCTGGGGCTGCCCAGACAGAGTGGGGCCTGCATCACCCTTCCCAGGAGGGAGGGTGGTGGGAAACCCTGCATGACCTCTGAGGCCCTAAGAACCCTTAACTAAGGCTGAGCTCAATTTGAAACAGTGGGTGACCAGAGCAGACATTTCATTCATCTATCAATCAGAATCCAGCACTGGAGGAGCAGAAAACAATGGCCTCGCTCAACCTTGACGCTAATCCTGACATGGACCCTAACCCTGAACTCTGATCCTGACCCTAAGCCCTGACCTAACCTTAGCCTAACCCGTACCCTAACCCTGTACCTTACCCTAACCCATGCTCTACCCGCATCCTACCTGTACCCCAACTCTCACCCATACCCTAACACCCACTCTAACACAGAACCCTAACACCCTGAGACCAAAACCATAAACCTTAACCAATAAGCAAAACCATAACCATAACCAAACCATAAAATATATTCATTAACCATACCCATAAATAACTCATTAACCATAAAACTTAAACCATAACAGCAACCATAAACCATACACAGCCCCAACCCTCACACCAGCCCCAGCCCTAATGCTAACCCTCCAAACCACTTACACCAAGCCAAGTCTAGTCAGATTATACAAATACATCTTGGAAAAGAAAACTGGGGAATTCTCTGGTGGCCCAGTGGTTAGGACTCTGTGCTTTCAGTGCCAAGGGCTCGGGTTCGATCCCTGACTGGGGAACTAAGATCCCACAAGCCATGGGATGTGGCCAAAATAAATAAATAAATAAAATGAAATAAAACCCCTATTTTAAAAAAGATTTTAAAAATACAGAAAAAAAAAAGAAAACTACCCCAGTATAACTTATAAATATGAATGTAAAAATCGATCACAAAATAATAGCAACATGAAACCAACAGAACTTTAAATGGATAATGCCATAAGCAAGTATCTCTACACCAGAAATTTCAGGTTGCTCAACATATTAAAAGTAAGCAATGTATTAAACCACAAAAATGGTGTGAAGTAAAAACCCATAATCACGTCAATTAATGCAAAAAATCTACAATGAAAATCCAGTGTTATTTCATGGTAAACACTCAAGAAAGCAGGAATAAAAGGAAATCTGTTCAATATGGAAAAGAGTAGTACAAAAAGCCACAGCAAACACCATGCTCAATGTTAAAGACTGAACGATTTACTCCTGAAATCAGGAACAAGGCCAGGAAGCTGGCCTTCGTCACCGTTACTCAATAGCGTACTGGAAGTTCTACCCAGAATCTTGAGGAAGGAAATAAAAGGCATCCGTGGGTGAATGGAAAAATTAAAACTGTGTCTCTTCACAGAACATAGGTCACATCATCTTATATATAAAACTACCTATAATCAGCAAAGAAATTATTTGAGCTAATCAACTAATTAAGCAAAGTTATAGAACAAAGTATCAATTCATGAAAATCTATCTTATATGCATACGCCGGCAAAAAATAATCTGAAAAAGAATTTATGAAAACAATTCCATTTTTAATAATGTCAACATCAATATTTAGGAGTATATTTAATCAAGGTACAAGACTTGTTTTTATGTCTGTGAAGTGGTATGTTTGAAATTACTGGAAAGTCAATTACTTTTCAAAACATCATGTATGTCAATAGCATGCCAGAAAAGCAGAGAAAACATCAAACTTCCATATAGAAGCCAAGCCTTACCCAGATCCAGTTCACCCAAAGTCCACATGTCATTTAGAGGCACTGTGGGAAGGTTATATTAGGAGCCGCTGTCCTCCGTGTTGTGGACGACCTGGATATGGTAGAAACAGTGGGATTTTTGAATTCCAATTTTCCACTTCATTCCACAAAAAAACTATTAGAACTAATAAATTAATTCAGTAAAGTTGCAAAATCAATACACAGAAATCAGCTGCATTTCTAAACACTAATAATGAACCATCAGAAAGAGAAAGAAAGCAGCCCTATTTACAAATGCATCAAAAAGAACAAAATACCCACTGGGAATAAAGCCAACCAAGGAGGTGAAAGACCTGCACACTGAAAACTTTAAGACATTGATGAAGACATTGAAAAGCACACCAGTAAATGGAAAGATATCCTGTTCTCATGGAATGGAACAATTAATATTGTTAAAATATCCATTCTACCCAAAGCAATGGACACAGTGAATGCAATCCCTCCCAAAATTCCATGGTATTTTCCCCCCAAATAGAGCAAATCCTCCTAATAGCTGTGGGGAACCACAAAGGACCCCAAATAGCCAAAGAAACCCTGAAAAAAGAGAACGGGCTGGGGGCATCTCCCTCCCTGACGTCACACTCTGCTGAGAAGCCACAGTCACCAAAACAGTGCGGAACTGGCTCAAAACGGGCACAGGGACCAGAGGAACAGGACAGAGAGCCCAGAATTCAACCCACACGGACGGGGTCGGTGAATTTATGACACAGGGACCAAGGACACACCAAGGAGCACGACACTCCCCACGATAAATGGTGCTGGGAAAACTGGACGCCCCATAGCTCACGCTGGCTACCCTGCACACAAACCTGACCAAACACCCAGCTTTCCACGCCAAGCCCTCCCTCGCTCACACGAAGACGGACCCCCTCAACTGTCAGCCGCCCACAGGAAGCTTCTCCCCACTTTTCCTCACCGTCTCTTCACCTTTTCCTCAGGCATCACCTGGGTCCTCAGGAAACCTAGTTCCCTAGGCAGCGTGGACGCAGCTCCACTTGGTCCCGAAGCCGAAACCCCAGCGAGTCCTAAGGAGACGGAGACCGAGCTCCTCTCAGCAGAGACGCTGAGCCGGGCGTCCTACCCGAAGGCCCCCGCCCCCGCGCCTGAGGAGGCTCAACTCCTCTCAGCTGTGCTCCGAATCGAGTTCGCAGGGAAGGAGCATGCGCTGTGGGTCAGAGAGGCGAACTCGGCGCCACCCTGTGGTCAGTGCAGGAAGTGCAGGCCGCGCCTCCCTCACAGGTCACTGGAGGCAGCGCGCCCTACAGACAGGACTGCTGAATCCATTAAACTGGAAATTCAAACTAAAATGGAGTCTCTATCCCAAAAGTTTTCTAAAATTAGTTAAGGAACAATCAGTTGGAAACCATTTGGAATGAAGTGAATGTAGATGCAAACTTTACAACTTATACCAAATTCACTTAAAGTTATTCAGAGGCAAATTTTATTTTAGTTTATAATTTATTTTTGGCTGCGTTGGGTCTTCGTTGCTGCATGTGGGCTTTCTCTAGTTGCGTCGAGCGGGGCTACTCTTCGTTGCGGTGCACGGGCTTCTCATTGCGGTGGCTTCTCTCGTTGGGGAGCACGGGCTCTAGGCGCGCAGGCTTCAGTAGTTGTGCCGCGCAGGCTTAGTTGCTCTGCGGCATGTGGGATTCTCCCCGGACCAGGGCTCGAGCCCGTGTCCCCTGCACTGGCAGGCGGACTCTTAACCACTGCGTCACCAGGGGAGTCCCCACAGACAAATTTTAAATACAAAACTATTCAAGGGGCTTCCCTGGTGGCGCAGTGGTTGAGAATCTGCCTGCTAATGCAGGGGACACGGGTTCGAGCCCTGGTCTGGGAAGATCCCACATGCCGCGGAGCAACTAGGCTCGGGAGCCACAACTACTGAGACTGCGCGTCTGGAGCCTGTACTCCGCAACAAGAGAGGCCGCGGAAGTGAGAGGCCTGCGCACCGTGATGAAGAGTGGCCCCCGCTTGCCACAACTAGAGACAGCCTTCGCACAGAAACGAAGACCCAACACAGCCAAAAATAAAATGAATTAATCAATTAAAAAAAAACAAAAAAGGTGTCTCTCAAATTTAACTTCCAGAATATATTCAGGAAAAACGCATATGCCCTTTTTGACCCACTAAAGAAGCGGGCAATGCAAATCAACACTACAAAGAGGTATCGCTCCGAATCAGAAAAAAGGACCATCCTCACAAAGGGTAAAAACCAGATATGCAGGACAGGGAGAGGAGAAAAGGGAGCCTTGTTACGCTGAAGGGGGGAATGTAAATTGCCAACGGCCACCCTGGAGAAGTGTACTGTGTTTCCTAAAACATCTAAACCACAGAGCTACAAAGCATAGGGTGCTTCCACTCATGGGCCTATATCTTGGAAAAACCAAAAATCCACAGGATGCAGGCGCCCCGTTTACTGCTGCTATCTTTACAACAGCCTCGACTTGGGTACAACTTAAAAGTCCTTGGAAGGAAACAATGGTGAAAGAAAACTTGGTACTTAAGCACAAAGGAATATTACTCAGCCCTGAAATCCATGAAATGAGGCCAGTTGCAGCAACTCAGGGGGACATATGCACGGTCACTGAGAGGGATATAAGTTAGACAGCAAAAGAAACTTATCATGAGATATCACTTATAAAGGGAATCTAAAGATCGCCAAACATGAACTGAATTACAAACAGAACACCATCACACGGTTACAAAACACACTTATGGCTGCTTAAGTGGAAAAGTGTGGTGCGGTGATGCATAAACCAGGAGGTTGTAATTGGCACAGATACCGTTCCATACACCAATAATGTAATCGCCAAGACATACTCATTGCTCAAGGAACTGGACTCAGCACACTCTATTCACAGAAAAAACATATATCTGACTACTAGAAACTAGAAAAGAATTTATTGATGTCTCTCTGTAAGTGACTCAAGTGGATGTACAGCACCAAGAAACACAACATTGCAAATCAGCTACACCCCATTATAAAAATTAATTATAAAAAAAAAAAAACGACAGTGAGAGAGAGAGGAATTCTTACAAAATATGATCAGGGGCTGTGATGCAACTGGACTGACCACATCTACACTCACAGCTGAATGGGACGTAAGGCTGGACACCCTAACCCTAACCCAAACCCTAACCCTAACCCTACCTTAACCCTAACCCTAACCCAACAGTAACCCTAACCCTACCTTAACCCTAACCCAACACTAACCCTAACCCTAAACCTAAACCCTAACCCTAACCCCTAACCCTAACCCAACCCTAAGCCTAACCCTAACCCCTAGCCCTAGCCCTAACCCTGACCCTAACCCCTAACCCTTAACCCCTAACCCCTAACCCTAACCAAGTTCACAAGTAAACTTCTCGCCCACCTGGAGAGAGTGATTTAATTTTAAAGAGTAAAGACACAATCAGCTCAGTAATTGGCCACGGGGGCTTGAGGGGCCAAGGCTAACCTGAGCTGGAGGAACGTGGGTGCCTGCCTGGACGCTCAGAGGCCAAGGGCTGCTCTGAGACCTGCTTGGACACCCGTGCAGATGGAACAAAGGATGCCTCCAGTCCCAAGAGGGCCCCACCAGCCCTCAAGAACGCAACACCAGACTTCCCTGGTGGCGCAGTGGTTAAGAATCCACCTGCCAATGCAGGGGACACGGGTTTGAGCCCTGGCCCGGGAAGATCCCACATGCTGTGGAGCAACTAAGCCCGTGCGCCACAACTACTGAGCCTGCGCTCTAGAACCCGCGAGCCACAACTGCTGAAGCCCACGCGCTTACAGCCTGTGCTCTGCAACAAGAGAAGCCACTGCAACGAGAAGCCCCCACTCGCCGCAACTAGAGAAAGCCTCCGTGCAGCAATGAAGACCCAACACAGCCAAAAATAAATTAATTAATTTTTTTGTTTTTTTAAAAAGGCAGCACCTGGGGGCTGGCAGACTGATGCACCGAGTCTTACATCACGTCTACTTAGTATCCTGCATGTCAGGGCCATGCTGGACCTGGGGCTGCCCAGACAGAGTGGGGCCTGCATCACCCTTCCCAGGAGGGAGGGTGGTGGGAAACCCTGCATGACCTCTGAGGCCCTAAGAACCCTTAACTAAGGCTGAGCTCAATTTGAAACAGTGGGTGACCAGAGCAGACATTTCATTCATCTATCAATCAGAATCCAGCACTGGAGGAGCAGAAAACAATGGCCTCGCTCAACCTTGACGCTAATCCTGACATGGACCCTAACCCTGAACTCTGATCCTGACCCTAAGCCCTGACCTAACCTTAGCCTAACCCGTACCCTAACCCTGTACCTTACCCTAACCCATGCTCTACCCGCATCCTACCTGTACCCCAACTCTCACCCATACCCTAACACCCACTCTAACACAGAACCCTAACACCCTGAGACCAAAACCATAAACCTTAACCAATAAGCAAAACCATAACCATAACCAAACCATAAAATATATTCATTAACCATACCCATAAATAACTCATTAACCATAAAACTTAAACCATAACAGCAACCATAAACCATACACAGCCCCAACCCTCACACCAGCCCCAGCCCTAATGCTAACCCTCCAAACCACTTACACCAAGCCAAGTCTAGTCAGATTATACAAATACATCTTGGAAAAGAAAACTGGGGAATTCTCTGGTGGCCCAGTGGTTAGGACTCTGTGCTTTCAGTGCCAAGGGCTCGGGTTCGATCCCTGACTGGGGAACTAAGATCCCACAAGCCATGGGATGTGGCCAAAATAAATAAATAAATAAAATGAAATAAAACCCCTATTTTAAAAAAGATTTTAAAAATACAGAAAAAAAAAAGAAAACTACCCCAGTATAACTTATAAATATGAATGTAAAAATCGATCACAAAATAATAGCAACATGAAACCAACAGAACTTTAAATGGATAATGCCATAAGCAAGTATCTCTACACCAGAAATTTCAGGTTGCTCAACATATTAAAAGTAAGCAATGTATTAAACCACAAAAATGGTGTGAAGTAAAAACCCATAATCACGTCAATTAATGCAAAAAATCTACAATGAAAATCCAGTGTTATTTCATGGTAAACACTCAAGAAAGCAGGAATAAAAGGAAATCTGTTCAATATGGAAAAGAGTAGTACAAAAAGCCACAGCAAACACCATGCTCAATGTTAAAGACTGAACGATTTACTCCTGAAATCAGGAACAAGGCCAGGAAGCTGGCCTTCGTCACCGTTACTCAATAGCGTACTGGAAGTTCTACCCAGAATCTTGAGGAAGGAAATAAAAGGCATCCGTGGGTGAATGGAAAAATTAAAACTGTGTCTCTTCACAGAACATAGGTCACATCATCTTATATATAAAACTACCTATAATCAGCAAAGAAATTATTTGAGCTAATCAACTAATTAAGCAAAGTTATAGAACAAAGTATCAATTCATGAAAATCTATCTTATATGCATACGCCGGCAAAAAATAATCTGAAAAAGAATTTATGAAAACAATTCCATTTTTAATAATGTCAACATCAATATTTAGGAGTATATTTAATCAAGGTACAAGACTTGTTTTTATGTCTGTGAAGTGGTATGTTTGAAATTACTGGAAAGTCAATTACTTTTCAAAACATCATGTATGTCAATAGCATGCCAGAAAAGCAGAGAAAACATCAAACTTCCATATAGAAGCCAAGCCTTACCCAGATCCAGTTCACCCAAAGTCCACATGTCATTTAGAGGCACTGTGGGAAGGTTATATTAGGAGCCGCTGTCCTCCGTGTTGTGGACGACCTGGATATGGTAGAAACAGTGGGATTTTTGAATTCCAATTTTCCACTTCATTCCACAAAAAAACTATTAGAACTAATAAATTAATTCAGTAAAGTTGCAAAATCAATACACAGAAATCAGCTGCATTTCTAAACACTAATAATGAACCATCAGAAAGAGAAAGAAAGCAGCCCTATTTACAAATGCATCAAAAAGAACAAAATACCCACTGGGAATAAAGCCAACCAAGGAGGTGAAAGACCTGCACACTGAAAACTTTAAGACATTGATGAAGACATTGAAAAGCACACCAGTAAATGGAAAGATATCCTGTTCTCATGGAATGGAACAATTAATATTGTTAAAATATCCATTCTACCCAAAGCAATGGACACAGTGAATGCAATCCCTCCCAAAATTCCATGGTATTTTCCCCCCAAATAGAGCAAATCCTCCTAATAGCTGTGGGGAACCACAAAGGACCCCAAATAGCCAAAGAAACCCTGAAAAAAGAGAACGGGCTGGGGGCATCTCCCTCCCTGACGTCACACTCTGCTGAGAAGCCACAGTCACCAAAACAGTGCGGAACTGGCTCAAAACGGGCACAGGGACCAGAGGAACAGGACAGAGAGCCCAGAATTCAACCCACACGGACGGGGTCGGTGAATTTATGACACAGGGACCAAGGACACACCAAGGAGCACGACACTCCCCACGATAAATGGTGCTGGGAAAACTGGACGCCCCATAGCTCACGCTGGCTACCCTGCACACAAACCTGACCAAACACCCAGCTTTCCACGCCAAGCCCTCCCTCGCTCACACGAAGACGGACCCCCTCAACTGTCAGCCGCCCACAGGAAGCTTCTCCCCACTTTTCCTCACCGTCTCTTCACCTTTTCCTCAGGCATCACCTGGGTCCTCAGGAAACCTAGTTCCCTAGGCAGCGTGGACGCAGCTCCACTTGGTCCCGAAGCCGAAACCCCAGCGAGCCCTAAGGAGACGGAGACCGAGCTCCTCTCAGCAGAGACGCTGAGCCGGGCGTCCTACCCGAAGGCCCCCGCCCCCGCGCCTGAGGAGGCTCAACTCCTCTCAGCTGTGCTCCGAATCGAGTTCGCAGGGAAGGAGCATGCGCTGTGGGTCAGAGAGGCGAACTCGGCGCCACCTTGTGGTCAGTGCAGGAAGTGCAGGCCGCGCCTCCCTCACAGGTCACTGGAGGCAGCGCGCCCTACAGACAGGACTGCTGAATCCATTAAACTGGAAATTCAAACTAAAATGGAGTCTCTATCCCAAAAGTTTTCTAAAATTAGTTAAGGAACAATCAGTTGGAAACCATTTGGAATCAAGTGAATGTAGATGCAAACTTTACAACTTATACCAAATTCACTCAAAGTTATTCAGAGGCAAATTTTATTTTAGTTTATAATTTATTTTTGGCTGCGTTGGGTCTTCGTTGCTGCATGTGGGCTTTCTCTAGTTGCGTCGAGCGGGGCTACTCTTCGTTGCGGTGCACGGGCTTCTCATTGCGGTGGCTTCTCTCGTTGGGGAGCACGGGCTCTAGGCGCGCAGGCTTCAGTAGTTGTGCCGCGCAGGCTTAGTTGCTCTGCGGCATGTGGGATTCTCCCCGGACCAGGGCTCGAGCCCGTGTCCCCTGCACTGGCAGGCGGACTCTTAACCACTGCGTCACCAGGGGAGTCCCCACAGACAAATTTTAAATACAAAACTATTCAAGGGGCTTCCCTGGTGGCGCAGTGGTTGAGAATCTGCCTGCTAATGCAGGGGACACGGGTTCGAGCCCTGGTCTGGGAAGATCCCACATGCCGCGGAGCAACTAGGCTCGGGAGCCACAACTACTGAGACTGCGCGTCTGGAGCCTGTACTCCGCAACAAGAGAGGCCGCGGAAGTGAGAGGCCTGCGCACCGTGATGAAGAGTGGCCCCCGCTTGCCACAACTAGAGACAGCCTTCGCACAGAAACGAAGACCCAACACAGCCAAAAATAAAATGAATTAATCAATTAAAAAAAAACAAAAAAGGTGTCTCTCAAATTTAACTTCCAGAATATATTCAGGAAAAACGCATATGCCCTTTTTGACCCACTAAACAAGCGGGCAATGCAAATCAACACTACAAAGAGGTATCGCTCCGAATCAGAAAAAAGGACCATCCTCACAAAGGGTAAAAACCAGATATGCAGGACAGGGAGAGGAGAAAAGGGAGCCTTGTTACGCTGAAGGGGGGAATGTACATTGCCAACGGCCACCCTGGAGAAGTGTACTGTGTTTCCTAAAACATCTAAACCACAGAGCTACAAAGCATAGGGTGCTTCCACTCATGGGCCTATATCTTGGAAAAACCAAAAATCCACAGGATGCAGGCGCCCCGTTTACTGCTGCTATCTTTACAACAGCCTCGACTTGGGTACAACTTAAAAGTCCTTGGAAGGAAACAATGGTGAAAGAAAACTTGGTACTTAAGCACAAAGGAATATTACTCAGCCCTGAAATCCATGAAATGAGGCCAGTTGCAGCAACTCAGGGGGACATATGCACGGTCACTGAGAGGGATATAAGTTAGACAGCAAAAGAAACTTATCATGAGATATCACTTATAAAGGGAATCTAAAGATCGCCAAACATGAACTGAATTACAAACAGAACACCATCACACGGTTACAAAACACACTTATGGCTGCTTAAGTGGAAAAGTGTGGTGCGGTGATGCATAAACCAGGAGGTTGTAATTGGCACAGATACCGTTCCATACACCAATAATGTAATCGCCAAGACATACTCATTGCTCAAGGAACTGGACTCAGCACACTCTATTCACAGAAAAAACATATATCTGACTACTAGAAACTAGAAAAGAATTTATTGATGTCTCTCTGTAAGTGACTCAAGTGGATGTACAGCACCAAGAAACACAACATTGCAAATCAGCTACACCCCATTATAAAAATTAATTATAAAAAAAAAAAAAACGACAGTGAGAGAGAGAGGAATTCTTACAAAATATGATCAGGGGCTGTGATGCAACTGGACTGACCACATCTACACTCACAGCTGAATGGGACGTAAGGCTGGACACCCTAACCCTAACCCAAACCCTAACCCTAACCCTACCTTAACCCTAACCCTAACCCAACAGTAACCCTAACCCTACCTTAACCCTAACCCAACACTAACCCTAACCCTAAACCTAAACCCTAACCCTAACCCCTAACCCTAACCCAACCCTAAGCCTAACCCTAACCCCTAGCCCTAGCCCTAACCCTGACCCTAACCCCTAACCCTTAACCCCTAACCCCTAACCCTAACCAAGTTCACAAGTAAACTTCTCGCCCACCTGGAGAGAGTGATTTAATTTTAAAGAGTAAAGACACAATCAGCTCAGTAATTGGCCACGGGGGCTTGAGGGGCCAAGGCTAACCTGAGCTGGAGGAACGTGGGTGCCTGCCTGGACGCTCAGAGGCCAAGGGCTGCTCTGAGACCTGCTTGGACACCCGTGCAGATGGAACAAAGGATGCCTCCAGTCCCAAGAGGGCCCCACCAGCCCTCAAGAACGCAACACCAGACTTCCCTGGTGGCGCAGTGGTTAAGAATCCACCTGCCAATGCAGGGGACACGGGTTTGAGCCCTGGCCCGGGAAGATCCCACATGCTGTGGAGCAACTAAGCCCGTGCGCCACAACTACTGAGCCTGCGCTCTAGAACCCGCGAGCCACAACTGCTGAAGCCCACGCGCTTACAGCCTGTGCTCTGCAACAAGAGAAGCCACTGCAACGAGAAGCCCCCACTCGCCGCAACTAGAGAAAGCCTCCGTGCAGCAATGAAGACCCAACACAGCCAAAAATAAATTAATTAATTTTTTTGTTTTTTTAAAAAGGCAGCACCTGGGGGCTGGCAGACTGATGCACCGAGTCTTACATCACGTCTACTTAGTATCCTGCATGTCAGGGCCATGCTGGACCTGGGGCTGCCCAGACAGAGTGGGGCCTGCATCACCCTTCCCAGGAGGGAGGGTGGTGGGAAACCCTGCATGACCTCTGAGGCCCTAAGAACCCTTAACTAAGGCTGAGCTCAATTTGAAACAGTGGGTGACCAGAGCAGACATTTCATTCATCTATCAATCAGAATCCAGCACTGGAGGAGCAGAAAACAATGGCCTCGCTCAACCTTGACGCTAATCCTGACATGGACCCTAACCCTGAACTCTGATCCTGACCCTAAGCCCTGACCTAACCTTAGCCTAACCCGTACCCTAACCCTGTACCTTACCCTAACCCATGCTCTACCCGCATCCTACCTGTACCCCAACTCTCACCCATACCCTAACACCCACTCTAACACAGAACCCTAACACCCTGAGACCAAAACCATAAACCTTAACCAATAAGCAAAACCATAACCATAACCAAACCATAAAATATATTCATTAACCATACCCATAAATAACTCATTAACCATAAAACTTAAACCATAACAGCAACCATAAACCATACACAGCCCCAACCCTCACACCAGCCCCAGCCCTAATGCTAACCCTCCAAACCACTTACACCAAGCCAAGTCTAGTCAGATTATACAAATACATCTTGGAAAAGAAAACTGGGGAATTCTCTGGTGGCCCAGTGGTTAGGACTCTGTGCTTTCAGTGCCAAGGGCTCGGGTTCGATCCCTGACTGGGGAACTAAGATCCCACAAGCCATGGGATGTGGCCAAAATAAATAAATAAATAAAATGAAATAAAACCACTATTTTAAAAAAGATTTTAAAAATACAGAAAAAAAAAAGAAAACTACCCCAGTATAACTTATAAATATGAATGTAAAAATCGATCACAAAATAATAGCAACATGAAACCAACAGAGCTTTAAATGGATAATGCCATAAGCAAGTATCTCTACACCAGAAATTTCAGGTTGCTCAACATATTAAAAGTAAGCAATGTATTAAACCACAAAAATGGTGTGAAGTAAAAACCCATAATCACGTCAATTAATGCAAAAAATCTACAATGAAAATCCAGTGTTATTTCATGGTAAACACTCAAGAAAGCAGGAATAAAAGGAAATCTGTTCAATATGGAAAAGAGTAGTACAAAAAGCCACAGCAAACACCATGCTCAATGTTAAAGACTGAACGATTTACTCCTGAAATCAGGAACAAGGCCAGGAAGCTGGCCTTCGTCACCGTTACTCAATAGCGTACTGGAAGTTCTACCCAGAATCTTGAGGAAGGAAATAAAAGGCATCCGTGGGTGAATGGAAAAATTAAAACTGTGTCTCTTCACAGAACATAGGTCACATCATCTTATATATAAAACTACCTATAATCAGCAAAGAAATTATTTGAGCTAATCAACTAATTAAGCAAACTTATAGAACAAAGTATCAATTCATGAAAATCTATCTTATATGCATACGCCGGCAAAAAATAATCTGAAAAAGAATTTATGAAAACAATTCCATTTTTAATAATGTCAACATCAATATTTAGGAGTATATTTAATCAAGGTACAAGACTTGTTTTTATGTCTGTGAAGTGGTATGTTTGAAATTACTGGAAAGTCAATTACTTTTCAAAACATCATGTATGTCAATAGCATGCCAGAAAAGCAGAGAAAACATCAAACTTCCATATAGAAGCCAAGCCTTACCCAGATCCAGTTCACCCAAAGTCCACATGTCATTTAGAGGCACTGTGGGAAGGTTATATTAGGAGCCGCTGTCCTCCGTGTTGTGGACGACCTGGATATGGTAGAAACAGTGGGATTTTTGAATTCCAATTTTCCACTTCATTCCACAAAAAAACTATTAGAACTAATAAATTAATTCAGTAAAGTTGCAAAATCAATACACAGAAATCAGCTGCATTTCTAAACACTAATAATGAACCATCAGAAAGAGAAAGAAAGCAGCCCTATTTACAAATGCATCAAAAAGAACAAAATACCCACTGGGAATAAAGCCAACCAAGGAGGTGAAAGACCTGCACACTGAAAACTTTAAGACATTGATGAAGACATTGAAAAGCACGCCAGTAAATGGAAAGATATCCTGTTCTCATGGAATGGAACAATTAATATTGTTAAAATATCCATTCTACCCAAAGCAATGGACACAGTGAATGCAATCCCTCCCAAAATTCCATGGTATTTTCCCCCCAAATAGAGCAAATCCTCCTAATAGCTGTGGGGAACCACAAAGGACCCCAAATAGCCAAAGAAACCCTGAAAAAAGAGAACGGGCTGGGGGCATCTCCCTCCCTGACGTCACACTCTGCTGAGAAGCCACAGTCACCAAAACAGTGCGGAACTGGCTCAAAACGGGCACAGGGACCAGAGGAACAGGACAGAGAGCCCAGAATTCAACCCACACGGACGGGGTCGGTGAATTTATGACACAGGGACCAAGGACACACCAAGGAGCACGACACTCCCCACGATAAATGGTGCTGGGAAAACTGGACGCCCCATAGCTCACGCTGGCTACCCTGCACACAAACCTGACCAAACACCCAGCTTTCCACGCCAAGCCCTCCCTCGCTCACACGAAGACGGACCCCCTCAACTGTCAGCCGCCCACAGGAAGCTTCTCCCCACTTTTCCTCACCGTCTCTTCACCTTTTCCTCAGGCATCACCTGGGTCCTCAGGAAACCTAGTTCCCTAGGCAGCGTGGACGCAGCTCCACTTGGTCCCGAAGCCGAAACCCCAGCGAGCCCTAAGGAGACGGAGACCGAGCTCCTCTCAGCAGAGACGCTGAGCCGGGCGTCCTACCCGAAGGCCCCCGCCCCCGCGCCTGAGGAGGCTCAACTCCTCTCAGCTGTGCTCCGAATCGAGTTCGCAGGGAAGGAGCATGCGCTGTGGGTCAGAGAGGCGAACTCGGCGCCACCTTGTGGTCAGTGCAGGAAGTGCAGGCCGCGCCTCCCTCACAGGTCACTGGAGGCAGCGCGCCCTACAGACAGGACTGCTGAATCCATTAAACTGGAAATTCAAACTAAAATGGAGTCTCTATCCCAAAAGTTTTCTAAAATTAGTTAAGGAACAATCAGTTGGAAACCATTTGGAATCAAGTGAATGTAGATGCAAACTTTACAACTTATACCAAATTCACTCAAAGTTATTCAGAGGCAAATTTTATTTTAGTTTATAATTTATTTTTGGCTGCGTTGGGTCTTCGTTGCTGCATGTGGGCTTTCTCTAGTTGCGTCGAGCGGGGCTACTCTTCGTTGCGGTGCACGGGCTTCTCATTGCGGTGGCTTCTCTCGTTGGGGAGCACGGGCTCTAGGCGCGCAGGCTTCAGTAGTTGTGCCGCGCAGGCTTAGTTGCTCTGCGGCATGTGGGATTCTCCCCGGACCAGGGCTCGAGCCCGTGTCCCCTGCACTGGCAGGCGGACTCTTAACCACTGCGTCACCAGGGGAGTCCCCACAGACAAATTTTAAATACAAAACTATTCAAGGGGCTTCCCTGGTGGCGCAGTGGTTGAGAATCTGCCTGCTAATGCAGGGGACACGGGTTCGAGCCCTGGTCTGGGAAGATCCCACATGCCGCGGAGCAACTAGGCTCGGGAGCCACAACTACTGAGACTGCGCGTCTGGAGCCTGTACTCCGCAACAAGAGAGGCCGCGGAAGTGAGAGGCCTGCGCACCGTGATGAAGAGTGGCCCCCGCTTGCCACAACTAGAGACAGCCTTCGCACAGAAACGAAGACCCAACACAGCCAAAAATAAAATGAATTAATCAATTAAAAAAAAACAAAAAAGGTGTCTCTCAAATTTAACTTCCAGAATATATTCAGGAAAAACGCATATGCCCTTTTTGACCCACTAAAGAAGCGGGCAATGCAAATCAACACTACAAAGAGGTATCGCTCCGAATCAGAAAAAAGGACCATCCTCACAAAGGGTAAAAACCAGATATGCAGGACAGGGAGAGGAGAAAAGGGAGCCTTGTTACGCTGAAGGGGGGAATGTAAATTGCCAACGGCCACCCTGGAGAAGTGTACTGTGTTTCCTAAAACATCTAAACCACAGAGCTACAAAGCATAGGGTGCTTCCACTCATGGGCCTATATCTTGGAAAAACCAAAAATCCACAGGATGCAGGCGCCCCGTTTACTGCTGCTATCTTTACAACAGCCTCGACTTGGGTACAACTTAAAAGTCCTTGGAAGGAAACAATGGTGAAAGAAAACTTGGTACTTAAGCACAAAGGAATATTACTCAGCCCTGAAATCCATGAAATGAGGCCAGTTGCAGCAACTCAGGGGGACATATGCACGGTCACTGAGAGGGATATAAGTTAGACAGCAAAAGAAACTTATCATGAGATATCACTTATAAAGGGAATCTAAAGATCGCCAAACATGAACTGAATTACAAACAGAACACCATCACACGGTTACAAAACACACTTATGGCTGCTTAAGTGGAAAAGTGTGGTGCGGTGATGCATAAACCAGGAGGTTGTAATTGGCACAGATACCGTTCCATACACCAATAATGTAATCGCCAAGACATACTCATTGCTCAAGGAACTGGACTCAGCACACTCTATTCACAGAAAAAACATATATCTGACTACTAGAAACTAGAAAAGAATTTATTGATGTCTCTCTGTAAGTGACTCAAGTGGATGTACAGCACCAAGAAACACAACATTGCAAATCAGCTACACCCCATTATAAAAATTAATTATAAAAAAAAAAAAAACGACAGTGAGAGAGAGAGGAATTCTTACAAAATATGATCAGGGGCTGTGATGCAACTGGACTGACCACATCTACACTCACAGCTGAATGGGACGTAAGGCTGGACACCCTAACCCTAACCCAAACCCTAACCCTAACCCTACCTTAACCCTAACCCTAACCCAACAGTAACCCTAACCCTACCTTAACCCTAACCCAACACTAACCCTAACCCTAAACCTAAACCCTAACCCTAACCCCTAACCCTAACCCAACCCTAAGCCTAACCCTAACCCCTAGCCCTAGCCCTAACCCTGACCCTAACCCCTAACCCTTAACCCCTAACCCCTAACCCTAACCAAGTTCACAAGTAAACTTCTCGCCCACCTGGAGAGAGTGATTTAATTTTAAAGAGTAAAGACACAATCAGCTCAGTAATTGGCCACGGGGGCTTGAGGGGCCAAGGCTAACCTGAGCTGGAGGAACGTGGGTGCCTGCCTGGACGCTCAGAGGCCAAGGGCTGCTCTGAGACCTGCTTGGACACCCGTGCAGATGGAACAAAGGATGCCTCCAGTCCCAAGAGGGCCCCACCAGCCCTCAAGAACGCAACACCAGACTTCCCTGGTGGCGCAGTGGTTAAGAATCCACCTGCCAATGCAGGGGACACGGGTTTGAGCCCTGGCCCGGGAAGATCCCACATGCTGTGGAGCAACTAAGCCCGTGCGCCACAACTACTGAGCCTGCGCTCTAGAACCCGCGAGCCACAACTGCTGAAGCCCACGCGCTTACAGCCTGTGCTCTGCAACAAGAGAAGCCACTGCAACGAGAAGCCCCCACTCGCCGCAACTAGAGAAAGCCTCCGTGCAGCAATGAAGACCCAACACAGCCAAAAATAAATTAATTAATTAATTTGTTTGTTTTTTTAAAAAGGCAGCACCTGGGGGCTGGCAGACTGATGCACCGAGTCTTACATCACGTCTACTTAGTATCCTGCATGTCAGGGCCATGCTGGACCTGGGGCTGCCCAGACAGAGTGGGGCCTGCATCACCCTTCCCAGGAGGGAGGGTGGTGGGAAACCCTGCATGACCTCTGAGGCCCTAAGAACCCTTAACTAAGGCTGAGCTCAATTTGAAACAGTGGGTGACCAGAGCAGACATTTCATTCATCTATCAATCAGAATCCAGCACTGGAGGAGCAGAAAACAATGGCCTCGCTCAACCTTGACGCTAATCCTGACATGGACCCTAACCCTGAACTCTGATCCTGACCCTAAGCCCTGACCTAACCTTAGCCTAACCCGTACCCTAACCCTGTACCTTACCCTAACCCATGCTCTACCCGCATCCTACCTGTACCCCAACTCTCACCCATACCCTAACACCCACTCTAACACAGAACCCTAACACCCTGAGACCAAAACCATAAACCTTAACCAATAAGCAAAACCATAACCATAACCAAACCATAAAATATATTCATTAACCATACCCATAAATAACTCATTAACCATAAAACTTAAACCATAACAGCAACCATAAACCATACACAGCCCCAACCCTCACACCAGCCCCAGCCCTAATGCTAACCCTCCAAACCACTTACACCAAGCCAAGTCTAGTCAGATTATACAAATACATCTTGGAAAAGAAAACTGGGGAATTCTCTGGTGGCCCAGTGGTTAGGACTCTGTGCTTTCAGTGCCAAGGGCTCGGGTTCGATCCCTGACTGGGGAACTAAGATCCCACAAGCCATGGGATGTGGCCAAAATAAATAAATAAATAAAATGAAATAAAACCACTATTTTAAAAAAGATTTTAAAAATACAGAAAAAAAAAAGAAAACTACCCCAGTATAACTGATAAATATGAATGTAAAAATCGATCACAAAATAATAGCAACATGAAACCAACAGAGCTTTAAATGGATAATGCCATAAGCAAGTATCTCTACACCAGAAATTTCAGGTTGCTCAACATATTAAAAGTAAGCAATGTATTAAACCACAAAAATGGTGTGAAGTAAAAACCCATAATCACGTCAATTAATGCAAAAAATCTACAATGAAAATCCAGTGTTATTTCATGGTAAACACTCAAGAAAGCAGGAATAAAAGGAAATCTGTTCAATATGGAAAAGAGTAGTACAAAAAGCCACAGCAAACACCATGCTCAATGTTAAAGACTGAACGATTTACTCCTGAAATCAGGAACAAGGCCAGGAAGCTGGCCTTCGTCACCGTTACTCAATAGCGTACTGGAAGTTCTACCCAGAATCTTGAGGAAGGAAATAAAAGGCATCCGTGGGTGAATGGAAAAATTAAAACTGTGTCTCTTCACAGAACATAGGTCACATCATCTTATATATAAAACTACCTATAATCAGCAAAGAAATTATTTGAGCTAATCAACTAATTAAGCAAAGTTATAGAACAAAGTATCAATTCATGAAAATCTATCTTATATGCATACGCTGGCAAAAAATAATCTGAAAAAGAATTTATGAAAACAATTCCATTTTTAATAATGTCAACATCAATATTTAGGAGTATATTTAATCAAGGTACAAGACTTGTTTTTATGTCTGTGAAGTGGTATGTTTGAAATTACTGGAAAGTCAATTACTTTTCAAAACATCATGTATGTCAATAGCATGCCAGAAAAGCAGAGAAAACATCAAACTTCCATATAGAAGCCAAGCCTTACCCAGATCCAGTTCACCCAAAGTCCACATGTCATTTACAGGCACTGTGGGAAGGTTATATTAGGAGCCGCTGTCCTCCGTGTTGTGGACGACCTGGATATGGTAGAAACAGTGGGATTTTTGAATTCCAATTTTCCACTTCATTCCACAAAAAAACTATTAGAACTAATAAATTAATTCAGTAAAGTTGCAAAATCAATACACAGAAATCAGCTGCATTTCTAAACACTAATAATGAACCATCAGAAAGAGAAAGAAAGCAGCCCTATTTACAAATGCATCAAAAAGAACAAAATACCCACTGGGAATAAAGCCAACCAAGGAGGTGAAAGACCTGCACACTGAAAACTTTAAGACATTGATGAAGACATTGAAAAGCACACCAATAAATGGAAAGACATCCTGTTCTCATGGAATGGAACAATTAATATTGTTAAAATATCCATTCTACCCAAAGCAATGGACACAGTGAATGCAATCCCTCCCAAAATTCCATGGTATTTTCCCCCCAAATAGAGCAAATCCTCCTAATAGCTGTGGGGAACCACAAAGGACCCCAAATAGCCAAAGAAACCCTGAAAAAAGAGAACGGGCTGGGGGCATCTCCCTCCCTGACGTCACACTCTGCTGAGAAGCCACAGTCACCAAAACAGTGCGGAACTGGCTCAAAACGGGCACAGGGACCAGAGGAACAGGACAGAGAGCCCAGAATTCAACCCACACGGACGGGGTCGGTGAATTTATGACACAGGGACCAAGGACACACCAAGGAGCACGACACTCCCCACGATAAATGGTGCTGGGAAAACTGGACACCCCATAGCTCACGCTGGCTACCCTGCACACAAACCTGACCAAACACCCAGCTTTCCACGCCAAGCCCTCCCTCGCTCACACGAAGACGGACCCCCTCAACTGTCAGCCGCCCACAGGAAGCTTCTCCCCACTTTTCCTCACCGTCTCTTCACCTTCTCCTCAGGCATCACCTGGGTCCTCAGGAAACCTAGTTCCCTAGGCAGCGTGGACGCAGCTCCACTTGGTCCCGAAGCCGAAACCCCAGCGAGTCCTAAGGAGACGGAGACCGAGCTCCTCTCAGCAGAGACGCTGAGCCGGGCGTCCTACCCGAAGGCCCCCGCCCCCGCGCCTGAGGAGGCTCAACTCCTCTCAGCTGTGCTCCGAATCGAGTTCGCAGGGAAGGAGCATGCGCTGTGGGTCAGAGAGGCGAACTCGGCGCCACCCTGTGGTCAGTGCAGGAAGTGCAGGCCGCGCCTCCCTCACAGGTCACTGGAGGCAGCGTGCGCCCTACTGACAGGACTGCTGAATCCATTAAACTGGAAATTCAAACTAAAATGGAGTCTCTATCCCAAAAGTTTTCTAAAATTAGTTAAGGAACAATCAGTTGGAAACCATTTGGAATGAAGTGAATGTAGATGCAAACTTTACAACTTATACCAAATTCACTCAAAGTTATTCAGAGGCAAATTTTATTTTAGTTTATAATTTATTTTTGGCTGCGTTGGGTCTTCGTTGCTGCATGTGGGCTTTCTCTAGTTGCGTCGAGCGGGGCTACTCTTCGTTGCGGTGCACGGGCTTCTCATTGCGGTGGCTTCTCTCGTTGGGGAGCACGGGCTCTAGGCGCGCAGGCTTCAGTAGTTGTGCCGCGCAGGCTTAGTTGCTCTGCGGCATGTGGGATTCTCCCCGGACCAGGGCTCGAGCCCGTGTCCCCTGCACTGGCAGGCGGACTCTTAACCACTGCGTCACCAGGGGAGTCCCCACAGACAAATTTTAAATACAAAACTATTCAAGGGGCTTCCCTGGTGGCGCAGTGGTTGAGAATCTGCCTGCTAATGCAGGGGACACGGGTTCGAGCCCTGGTCTGGGAAGATCCCACATGCCGCGGAGCAACTAGGCTCGGGAGCCACAACTACTGAGACTGCGCGTCTGGAGCCTGTACTCCGCAACAAGAGAGGCCGCGGAAGTGAGAGGCCTGCGCACCGTGATGAAGAGTGGCCCCCGCTTGCCACAACTAGAGACAGCCTTCGCACAGAAACGAAGACCCAACACAGCCAAAAATAAAATGAATTAATCAATTAAAAAAAAACAAAAAAGGTGTCTCTCAAATTTAACTTCCAGAATATATTCAGGAAAAACGCATATGCCCTTTTTGACCCACTAAAGAAGCGGGCAATGCAAATCAACACTACAAAGAGGTATCGCTCCGAATCAGAAAAAAGGACCATCCTCACAAAGGGTAAAAACCAGATATGCAGGACAGGGAGAGGAGAAAAGGGAGCCTTGTTACGCTGAAGGGGGGAATGTAAATTGCCAACGGCCACCCTGGAGAAGTGTACTGTGTTTCCTAAAACATCTAAACCACAGAGCTACAAAGCATAGGGTGCTTCCACTCATGGGCCTATATCTTGGAAAAACCAAAAATCCACAGGATGCAGGCGCCCCGTTTACTGCTGCTATCTTTACAACAGCCTCGACTTGGGTACAACTTAAAAGTCCTTGGAAGGAAACAATGGTGAAAGAAAACTTGGTACTTAAGCACAAAGGAATATTACTCAGCCCTGAAATCCATGAAATGAGGCCAGTTGCAGCAACTCAGGGGGACATATGCACGGTCACTGAGAGGGATATAAGTTAGACAGCAAAAGAAACTTATCATGAGATATCACTTATAAAGGGAATCTAAAGATCGCCAAACATGAACTGAATTACAAACAGAACACCATCACACGGTTACAAAACACACTTATGGCTGCTTAAGTGGAAAAGTGTGGTGCGGTGATGCATAAACCAGGAGGTTGTAATTGGCACAGATACCGTTCCATACACCAATAATGTAATCGCCAAGACATACTCATTGCTCAAGGAACTGGACTCAGCACACTCTATTCACAGAAAAAACATATATCTGACTACTAGAAACTAGAAAAGAATTTATTGATGTCTCTCTGTAAGTGACTCAAGTGGATGTACAGCACCAAGAAACACAACATTGCAAATCAGCTACACCCCATTATAAAAATTAATTATAAAAAAAAAAAAAACGACAGTGAGAGAGAGAGGAATTCTTACAAAATATGATCAGGGGCTGTGATGCAACTGGACTGACCACATCTACACTCACAGCTGAATGGGACGTAAGGCTGGACACCCTAACCCTAACCCAAACCCTAACCCTAACCCTACCTTAACCCTAACCCTAACCCAACAGTAACCCTAACCCTACCTTAACCCTAACCCAACACTAACCCTAACCCTAAACCTAAACCCTAACCCTAACCCCTAACCCTAACCCAACCCTAAGCCTAACCCTAACCCCTAGCCCTAGCCCTAACCCTGACCCTAACCCCTAACCCTTAACCCCTAACCCCTAACCCTAACCAAGTTCACAAGTAAACTTCTCGCCCACCTGGAGAGAGTGATTTAATTTTAAAGAGTAAAGACACAATCAGCTCAGTAATTGGCCACGGGGGCTTGAGGGGCCAAGGCTAACCTGAGCTGGAGGAACGTGGGTGCCTGCCTGGACGCTCAGAGGCCAAGGGCTGCTCTGAGACCTGCTTGGACACCCGTGCAGATGGAACAAAGGATGCCTCCAGTCCCAAGAGGGCCCCACCAGCCCTCAAGAACGCAACACCAGACTTCCCTGGTGGCGCAGTGGTTAAGAATCCACCTGCCAATGCAGGGGACACGGGTTTGAGCCCTGGCCCGGGAAGATCCCACATGCTGTGGAGCAACTAAGCCCGTGCGCCACAACTACTGAGCCTGCGCTCTAGAACCCGCGAGCCACAACTGCTGAAGCCCACGCGCTTACAGCCTGTGCTCTGCAACAAGAGAAGCCACTGCAACGAGAAGCCCCCACTCGCCGCAACTAGAGAAAGCCTCCGTGCAGCAATGAAGACCCAACACAGCCAAAAATAAATTAATTAATTAATTTGTTTGTTTTTTTAAAAAGGCAGCACCTGGGGGCTGGCAGACTGATGCACCGAGTCTTACATCACGTCTACTTAGTATCCTGCATGTCAGGGCCATGCTGGACCTGGGGCTGCCCAGACAGAGTGGGGCCTGCATCACCCTTCCCAGGAGGGAGGGTGGTGGGAAACCCTGCATGACCTCTGAGGCCCTAAGAACCCTTAACTAAGGCTGAGCTCAATTTGAAACAGTGGGTGACCAGAGCAGACATTTCATTCATCTATCAATCAGAATCCAGCACTGGAGGAGCAGAAAACAATGGCCTCGCTCAACCTTGACGCTAATCCTGACATGGACCCTAACCCTGAACTCTGATCCTGACCCTAAGCCCTGACCTAACCTTAGCCTAACCCGTACCCTAACCCTGTACCTTACCCTAACCCATGCTCTACCCGCATCCTACCTGTACCCCAACTCTCACCCATACCCTAACACCCACTCTAACACAGAACCCTAACACCCTGAGACCAAAACCATAAACCTTAACCAATAAGCAAAACCATAACCATAACCAAACCATAAAATATATTCATTAACCATACCCATAAATAACTCATTAACCATAAAACTTAAACCATAACAGCAACCATAAACCATACACAGCCCCAACCCTCACACCAGCCCCAGCCCTAATGCTAACCCTCCAAACCACTTACACCAAGCCAAGTCTAGTCAGATTATACAAATACATCTTGGAAAAGAAAACTGGGGAATTCTCTGGTGGCCCAGTGGTTAGGACTCTGTGCTTTCAGTGCCAAGGGCTCGGGTTCGATCCCTGACTGGGGAACTAAGATCCCACAAGCCATGGGATGTGGCCAAAATAAATAAATAAATAAAATGAAATAAAACCACTATTTTAAAAAAGATTTTAAAAATACAGAAAAAAAAAAGAAAACTACCCCAGTATAACTGATAAATATGAATGTAAAAATCGATCACAAAATAATAGCAACATGAAACCAACAGAGCTTTAAATGGATAATGCCATAAGCAAGTATCTCTACACCAGAAATTTCAGGTTGCTCAACATATTAAAAGTAAGCAATGTATTAAACCACAAAAATGGTGTGAAGTAAAAACCCATAATCACGTCAATTAATGCAAAAAATCTACAATGAAAATCCAGTGTTATTTCATGGTAAACACTCAAGAAAGCAGGAATAAAAGGAAATCTGTTCAATATGGAAAAGAGTAGTACAAAAAGCCACAGCAAACACCATGCTCAATGTTAAAGACTGAACGATTTACTCCTGAAATCAGGAACAAGGCCAGGAAGCTGGCCTTCGTCACCGTTACTCAATAGCGTACTGGAAGTTCTACCCAGAATCTTGAGGAAGGAAATAAAAGGCATCCGTGGGTGAATGGAAAAATTAAAACTGTGTCTCTTCACAGAACATAGGTCACATCATCTTATATATAAAACTACCTATAATCAGCAAAGAAATTATTTGAGCTAATCAACTAATTAAGCAAAGTTATAGAACAAAGTATCAATTCATGAAAATCTATCTTATATGCATACGCTGGCAAAAAATAATCTGAAAAAGAATTTATGAAAACAATTCCATTTTTAATAATGTCAACATCAATATTTAGGAGTATATTTAATCAAGGTACAAGACTTGTTTTTATGTCTGTGAAGTGGTATGTTTGAAATTACTGGAAAGTCAATTACTTTTCAAAACATCATGTATGTCAATAGCATGCCAGAAAAGCAGAGAAAACATCAAACTTCCATATAGAAGCCAAGCCTTACCCAGATCCAGTTCACCCAAAGTCCACATGTCATTTACAGGCACTGTGGGAAGGTTATATTAGGAGCCGCTGTCCTCCGTGTTGTGGACGACCTGGATATGGTAGAAACAGTGGGATTTTTGAATTCCAATTTTCCACTTCATTCCACAAAAAAACTATTAGAACTAATAAATTAATTCAGTAAAGTTGCAAAATCAATACACAGAAATCAGCTGCATTTCTAAACACTAATAATGAACCATCAGAAAGAGAAAGAAAGCAGCCCTATTTACAAATGCATCAAAAAGAACAAAATACCCACTGGGAATAAAGCCAACCAAGGAGGTGAAAGACCTGCACACTGAAAACTTTAAGACATTGATGAAGACATTGAAAAGCACACCAATAAATGGAAAGACATCCTGTTCTCATGGAATGGAACAATTAATATTGTTAAAATATCCATTCTACCCAAAGCAATGGACACAGTGAATGCAATCCCTCCCAAAATTCCATGGTATTTTCCCCCCAAATAGAGCAAATCCTCCTAATAGCTGTGGGGAACCACAAAGGACCCCAAATAGCCAAAGAAACCCTGAAAAAAGAGAACGGGCTGGGGGCATCTCCCTCCCTGACGTCACACTCTGCTGAGAAGCCACAGTCACCAAAACAGTGCGGAACTGGCTCAAAACGGGCACAGGGACCAGAGGAACAGGACAGAGAGCCCAGAATTCAACCCACACGGACGGGGTCGGTGAATTTATGACACAGGGACCAAGGACACACCAAGGAGCACGACACTCCCCACGATAAATGGTGCTGGGAAAACTGGACGCCCCATAGCTCACGCTGGCTACCCTGCACACAAACCTGACCAAACACCCAGCTTTCCACGCCAAGCCCTCCCTCGCTCACACGAAG
Organism: Balaenoptera borealis; assembly: GCF_965194805.1. Classification (NCBI taxonomy): domain Eukaryota; kingdom Metazoa; phylum Chordata; class Mammalia; order Artiodactyla; family Balaenopteridae; genus Balaenoptera; species Balaenoptera borealis. The sequence goes on from NC_138867.1 coordinate 449,504, forward strand.
ACGGACCCCCTCAACTGTCAGCCGCCCACAGGAAGCTTCTCCCCACTTTTCCTCACCGTCTCTTCACCTTCTCCTCAGGCATCACCTGGGTCCTCAGGAAACCTAGTTCCCTAGGCAGCGTGGACGCAGCTCCACTTGGTCCCGAAGCCGAAACCCCAGCGAGTCCTAAGGAGACGGAGACCGAGCTCCTCTCAGCAGAGACGCTGAGCCGGGCGTCCTACCCGAAGGCCCCCGCCCCCGCGCCTGAGGAGGCTCAACTCCTCTCAGCTGTGCTCCGAATCGAGTTCGCAGGGAAGGAGCATGCGCTGTGGGTCAGAGAGGCGAACTCGGCGCCACCCTGTGGTCAGTGCAGGAAGTGCAGGCCGCGCCTCCCTCACAGGTCACTGGAGGCAGCGCGCCCTACAGACAGGACTGCTGAATCCATTAAACTGGAAATTCAAACTAAAATGGAGTCTCTATCCCAAAAGTTTTCTAAAATTAGTTAAGGAACAATCAGTTGGAAACCATTTGGAATGAAGTGAATGTAGATGCAAACTTTACAACTTATACCAAATTCACTCAAAGTTATTCAGAGGCAAATTTTATTTTAGTTTATAATTTATTTTTGGCTGCGTTGGGTCTTCGTTGCTGCATGTGGGCTTTCTCTAGTTGCGTCGAGCGGGGCTACTCTTCGTTGCGGTGCACGGGCTTCTCATTGCGGTGGCTTCTCTTGTTGGGGAGCACGGGCTCTAGGCGCGCAGGCTTCAGTAGTTGTGCCGTGCAGGCTTAGTTGCTCTGCGGCATGTGAGATCTTCCCGGACCAGGGCTCGAGCCCGTGTCCCCTGCACTGGCAGGCGGACTCTTAACCACTGCGTCACCAGGGGAGTCCCCACAGACAAATTTTAAATACAAAACTATTCAAGGGGCTTCCCTGGTGGCGCAGTGGTTGAGAATCTGCCTGCTAATGCAGGGGACACGGGTTCGAGCCCTGGTCCGGGAAGATCCCACATGCCGCGGAGCAACTAGGCCCGGGAGCCACAACTACTGAGCCTGCACGTCTGGAGCCTGTGCTCCGCAACAAGAGAGGCCGCGGAAGTGAGAGGCCTGCGCACCGCGATGAAGAGTGGCCCCCGCTTGCCACAACTAGAGACAGCCTTCGCACAGAAACGAAGACCCAACACAGCCAAAAATAAAATGAATTAATTAATCAATTAAAAAAAAAAACAAAAAAAGGTGTCTCTCAAATTTAACTTCCAGAATATATTCAGGAAAAACGCATATGCCCTTTTTGACCCACTAAACAAGCGGGCAATGCAAATCAACACTACAAAGAGGTATCGCTCCGAATCAGAAAAAAGGACCATCCTCACAAAGGGTAAAAACCAGATATGCAGGACAGGGAGAGGAGAAAAGGGAGCCTTGTTACGCTGAAGGGGGGAATGTACATTGCCAACGGCCACCCTGGAGAAGTGTACTGTGTTTCCTAAAACATCTAAACCACAGAGCTACAAAGCATAGGGTGCTTCCACTCATGGGCCTATATCTTGGAAAAACCAAAAATCCACAGGATGCAGGCGCCCCGTTTACTGCTGCTATCTTTACAACAGCCTCGACTTGGGTACAACTTAAAAGTCCTTGGAAGGAAACAATGGTGAAAGAAAACTTGGTACTTAAGCACAAAGGAATATTACTCAGCCCTGAAATCCATGAAATGAGGCCAGTTGCAGCAACTCAGGGGGACTTATGCACGGTCACTGAGAGGGATATAAGTTAGACAGCAAAAGAAACTTATCATGAGATATCACTTATAAAGGGAATCTAAAGATCGCCAAACATGAACTGAATTACAAACAGAACACCATCACACGTTTACAAAACACACTTATGGCTGCTTAAGCGGAAAAGTGTGGTGCGGTGATGCATAAACCAGGAGGTTGTAATTGGCACAGATACCGTTCCATACACCAATAATGTAATCGCCAAGACATACTCATTGCTCAAGGAACTGGACTCAGCACACTCTATTCACAGAAAAAACATATATCTGACTACTAGAAACTAGAAAAGAATTTATTGATGTCTCTCTGTAAGTGACTCAAGTGGATGTACAGCACCAAGAAACACAACACTGCAAATCAGCTACACCGCATTATAAAAATTAATTATAAAAAAAAAAAAAAACGACAGTGAGAGAGAGAGGAATTCTTACAAAATATGATCAGGGGCTGTGATGCAACTGGACTGACCACATCTACACTCACAGCTGAATGGGACGTAAGGCTGGACACCCTAACCCTAACCCAAACCCTAACCATAACCCTACCTTAACCCTAACCCTAACCCAACAGTAACCCTAACCCTGCCTTAACCCTAACCCAACACTAACCCTAACCCTAACCCTAAACCCTAACCCTAACCCCTAACCCTAACCCAACCCTAAGCCTAACCCTAACCCCTAGCCCTAACCCTGACCCTAACCCCTAACCCTTAACCCCTAACCCCTAACCCTAACCAAGTTCACAAGTAAACTTCTCGCCCACCTGGAGAGAGTGATTTAATTTTAAAGAGTAAAGACACAATCAGCTCAGTAATTGGCCACGGGGGCTTGAGGGGCCAAGGCTAACCTGAGCTGGAGGAACGTGGGTGCCTGCCTGGACGCTCAGAGGCCAAGGGCTGCTCTGAGACCTGCTTGGACACCCGTGCAGATGGAACAAAGGATGCCTCCAGTCCCAAGAGGGCCCCACCAGCCCTCAAGAACGCAACACCAGACTTCCCTGGTGGCGCAGTGGTTAAGAATCCACCTGCCAATGCAGGGGACACGGGTTTGAGCCCTGGCCCGGGAAGATCCCACATGCTGTGGAGCAACTAAGCCCGTGCGCCACAACTACTGAGCCTGCGCTCTAGAACCCGCGAGCCACAACTGCTGAAGCCCACGCGCTTACAGCCTGTGCTCTGCAACAAGAGAAGCCACTGCAACGAGAAGCCCCCACTCGCCGCAACTAGAGAAAGCCTCCGTGCAGCAATGAAGACCCAACACAGCCAAAAATAAATTAATTAATTAATTTGTTTGTTTTTTTAAAAAGGCAGCACCTGGGGGCTGGCAGACTGATGCACCGAGTCTTACATCACGTCTACTTAGTATCCTGCATGTCAGGGCCATGCTGGACCTGGGGCTGCCCAGACAGAGTGGGGCCTGCATCACCCTTCCCAGGAGGGAGGGTGGTGGGAAACCCTGCATGACCTCTGAGGCCCTAAGAACCCTTAACTAAGGCTGAGCTCAATTTGAAACAGTGGGTGACCAGAGCAGACATTTCATTCATCTATCAATCAGAATCCAGCACTGGAGGAGCAGAAAACAATGGCCTCGCTCAACCTTGACGCTAATCCTGACATGGACCCTAACCCTGAACTCTGATCCTGACCCTAAGCCCTGACCTAACCTTAGCCTAACCCGTACCCTAACCCTGTACCTTACCCTAGCCCATGCTCTACCCGCATCCTACCTGTACCCCAACTCTCACCCATACCCTAACACCCACTCTAACACAGAACCCTAACACCCTGAGACCAAAACCATAAACCTTAACCAATAAGCAAAACCATAACCATAACCAAACCATAAAATATATTCATTAACCATACCCATAAATAACTCATTAACCATAAAACTTAAACCATAACAGCAACCATAAACCATACACAGCCCCAACCCTCACACCAGCCCCAGCCCTAATGCTAACCCTCCAAACCACTTACACCAAGCCAAGTCTAGTCAGATTATACAAATACATCTTGGAAAAGAAAACTGGGGAATTCTCTGGTGGCCCAGTGGTTAGGACTCTGTGCTTTCAGTGCCAAGGGCTCGGGTTCGATCCCTGACTGGGGAACTAAGATCCCACAAGCCATGGGATGTGGCCAAAATAAATAAATAAATAAAATGAAATAAAACCACTATTTTAAAAAAGATTTTAAAAATACAGAAAAAAAAAGAAAACTACCCCAGTATAACTTATAAATATGAATGTAAAAATCGATCACAAAATAATAGCAACATGAAACCAACAGAACTTTAAATGGATAATGCCATAAGCAAGTATCTCTACACCAGAAATTTCAGGTTGCTCAACATATTAAAAGTAAGCAATGTATTAAACCACAAAAATGGTGTGAAGTAAACACCCATAATCACGTCAATTAATGCAAAAAATCTACAATGAAAATCCAGTGTTATTTCATGGTAAACACTCAAGAAAGCAGGAATAAAAGGAAATCTGTTCAATATGGAAAAGAGTAGTACAAAAAGCCACAGCAAACACCATGCTCAATGTTAAAGACTGAACGATTTACTCCTGAAATCAGGAACAAGGCCAGGAAGCTGGCCTTCGTCACCGTTACTCAATAGCGTACTGGAAGTTCTACCCAGAATCTTGAGGAAGGAAATAAAAGGCATCCGTGGGTGAATGGAAAAATTAAAACTGTGTCTCTTCACAGAACATAGGTCACATCATCTTATATATAAAACTACCTATAATCAGCAAAGAAATTATTTGAGCTAATCAACTAATTAAGCAAAGTTATAGAACAAAGTATCAATTCATGAAAATCTATCTTATATGCATACGCTGGCAAAAAATAATCTGAAAAAGAATTTATGAAAACAATTCCATTTTTAATAATGTCAACATCAATATTTAGGAGTATATTTAATCAAGGTACAAGACTTGTTTTTATGTCTGTGAAGTGGTATGTTTGAAATTACTGGAAAGTCAATTACTTTTCAAAACATCATGTATGTCAATAGCATGCCAGAAAAGCAGAGAAAACATCAAACTTCCATATAGAAGCCAAGCCTTACCCAGATCCAGTTCACCCAAAGTCCACATGTCATTTACAGGCACTGTGGGAAGGTTATATTAGGAGCCGCTGTCCTCCGTGTTGTGGACGACCTGGATATGGTAGAAACAGTGGGATTTTTGAATTCCAATTTTCCACTTCATTCCACAAAAATACTATTAGAACTAATAAATTAATTCAGTAAAGTTGCAAAATCAATACACAGAAATCAGCTGCATTTCTAAACACTAATAATGAACCATCAGAAAGAGAAAGAAAGCAGCCCTATTTACAAATGCATCAAAAAGAACAAAATACCCACTGGGAATAAAGCCAACCAAGGAGGTGAAAGACCTGCACACTGAAAACTTTAAGACATTGATGAAGACATTGAAAAGCACGCCAGTAAATGGAAAGATATCCTGTTCTCATGGAATGGAACAATTAATATTGTTAAAATATCCATTCTACCCAAAGCAATGGACACAGTGAATGCAATCCCTCCCAAAATTCCATGGTATTTTCCCCCCAAATAGAGCAAATCCTCCTAATAGCTGTGGGGAACCACAAAGGACCCCAAATAGCCAAAGAAACCCTGAAAAAAGAGAACGGGCTGGGGGCATCTCCCTCCCTGACGTCACACTCTGCTGAGAAGCCACAGTCACCAAAACAGTGCGGAACTGGCTCAAAACGGGCACAGGGACCAGAGGAACAGGACAGAGAGCCCAGAATTCAACCCACACGGACGGGGTCGGTGAATTTATGACACAGGGACCAAGGACACACCAAGGAGCACGACACTCCCCACGATAAATGGTGCTGGGAAAACTGGACGCCCCATAGCTCACGCTGGCTACCCTGCACACAAACCTGACCAAACACCCAGCTTTCCACGCCAAGCCCTCCCTCGCTCACACGAAGACGGACCCCCTCAACTGTCAGCCGCCCACAGGAAGCTTCTCCCCACTTTTCCTCACCGTCTCTTCACCTTCTCCTCAGGCATCACCTGGGTCCTCAGGAAACCTAGTTCCCTAGGCAGCGTGGACGCAGCTCCACTTGGTCCCGAAGCCGAAACCCCAGCGAGCCCTAAGGAGACGGAGACCGAGCTCCTCTCAGCAGAGACGCTGAGCCGGGCGTCCTACCCGAAGGCCCCCGCCCCCGCGCCTGAGGAGGCTCAACTCCTCTCAGCTGTGCTCCGAATCGAGTTCGCAGGGAAGGAGCATGCGCTGTGGGTCAGAGAGGCGAACTCGGCGCCACCTTGTGGTCAGTGCAGGAAGTGCAGGCCGCGCCTCCCTCACAGGTCACTGGAGGCAGCGCGCCCTACAGACAGGACTGCTGAATCCATTAAACTGGAAATTCAAACTAAAATGGAGTCTCTATCCCAAAAGTTTTCTAAAATTAGTTAAGGAACAATCAGTTGGAAACCATTTGGAATGAAGTGAATGTAGATGCAAACTTTACAACTTATACCAAATTCACTCAAAGTTATTCAGAGGCAAATTTTATTTTAGTTTATAATTTATTTTTGGCTGCGTTGGGTCTTCGTTGCTGCATGTGGGCTTTCTCTAGTTGCGTCGAGCGGGGCTACTCTTCGTTGCGGTGCACGGGCTTCTCATTGCGGTGGCTTCTCTCGTTGGGGAGCACGGGCTCTAGGCGCGCAGGCTTCAGTAGTTGTGCCGCGCAGGCTTAGTTGCTCTGCGGCATGTGGGATTCTCCCCGGACCAGGGCTCGAGCCCGTGTCCCCTGCACTGGCAGGCGGACTCTTAACCACTGCGTCACCAGGGGAGTCCCCACAGACAAATTTTAAATACAAAACTATTCAAGGGGCTTCCCTGGTGGCGCAGTGGTTGAGAATCTGCCTGCTAATGCAGGGGACACGGGTTCGAGCCCTGGTCTGGGAAGATCCCACATGCCGCGGAGCAACTAGGCTCGGGAGCCACAACTACTGAGACTGCGCGTCTGGAGCCTGTACTCCGCAACAAGAGAGGCCGCGGAAGTGAGAGGCCTGCACACCGTGATGAAGAGTGGCCCCCGCTTGCCACAACTAGAGACAGCCTTCGCACAGAAACGAAGACCCAACACAGCCAAAAATAAAATGAATTAATCAATTAAAAAAAAACAAAAAAGGTGTCTCTCAAATTTAACTTCCAGAATATATTCAGGAAAAACGCATATGCCCTTTTTGACCCACTAAAGAAGCGGGCAATGCAAATCAACACTACAAAGAGGTATCGCTCCGAATCAGAAAAAAGGACCATCCTCACAAAGGGTAAAAACCAGATATGCAGGACAGGGAGAGGAGAAAAGGGAGCCTTGTTACGCTGAAGGGGGGAATGTAAATTGCCAACGGCCACCCTGGAGAAGTGTACTGTGTTTCCTAAAACATCTAAACCACAGAGCTACAAAGCATAGGGTGCTTCCACTCATGGGCCTATATCTTGGAAAAACCAAAAATCCACAGGATGCAGGCGCCCCGTTTACTGCTGCTATCTTTACAACAGCCTCGACTTGGGTACAACTTAAAAGTCCTTGGAAGGAAACAATGGTGAAAGAAAACTTGGTACTTAAGCACAAAGGAATATTACTCAGCCCTGAAATCCATGAAATGAGGCCAGTTGCAGCAACTCAGGGGGACTTATGCACGGTCACTGAGAGGGATATAAGTTAGACAGCAAAAGAAACTTATCATGAGATATCACTTATAAAGGGAATCTAAAGATCGCCAAACATGAACTGAATTACAAACAGAACACCATCACACGTTTACAAAACACACTTATGGCTGCTTAAGCGGAAAACTGTGGTGCGGTGATGCATAAACCAGGAGGTTGTAATTGGCACAGATACCGTTCCATACACCAATAATGTAATCGCCAAGACATACTCATTGCTCAAGGAACTGGACTCAGCACACTCTATTCACAGAAAAAACATATATCTGACTACTAGAAACTAGAAAAGAATTTATTGATGTCTCTCTGTAAGTGACTCAAGTGGATGTACAGCACCAAGAAACACAACATTGCAAATCAGCTACACCCCATTATAAAAATTAATTATAAAAATAAAAAAACGACAGTGAGAGAGAGAGGAATTCTTACAAAATATGATCAGGGGCTGTGATGCAACTGGACTGACCACATCTACACTCACAGCTGAATGGGACGTAAGGCTGGACACCCTAACCCTAACCCAAACCCTAACCCTAACCCTACCTTAACCCTAACCCAACACTAACCCTAACCCTAAACCTAAACCCTAACCCTAACCCAACCCTAAGCCTAACCCTAACCCCTAGCCCTAGCCCTAACCCTGACCCTAACCCCTAACCCTTAACCCCTAACCCCTAACCCTAACCAAGTTCACAAGTAAACTTCTCGCCCACCTGGAGAGAGTGATTTAATTTTAAAGAGTAAAGACACAATCAGCTCAGTAATTGGCCACGGGGGCTTGAGGGGCCAAGGCTAACCTGAGCTGGAGGAACGTGGGTGCCTGCCTGGACGCTCAGAGGCCAAGGGCTGCTCTGAGACCTGCTTGGACACCCGTGCAGATGGAACAAAGGATGCCTCCAGTCCCAAGAGGGCCCCACCAGCCCTCAAGAACGCAACACCAGACTTCCCTGGTGGCGCAGTGGTTAAGAATCCACCTGCCAATGCAGGGGACACGGGTTTGAGCCCTGGCCCGGGAAGATCCCACATGCTGTGGAGCAACTAAGCCCGTGCGCCACAACTACTGAGCCTGCGCTCTAGAACCCGCGAGCCACAACTGCTGAAGCCCACGCGCTTACAGCCTGTGCTCTGCAACAAGAGAAGCCACTGCAACGAGAAGCCCCCACTCGCCGCAACTAGAGAAAGCCTCCGTGCAGCAATGAAGACCCAACACAGCCAAAAATAAATTAATTAATTAATTTGTTTGTTTTTTTAAAAAGGCAGCACCTGGGGGCTGGCAGACTGATGCACCGAGTCTTACATCACGTCTACTTAGTATCCTGCATGTCAGGGCCATGCTGGACCTGGGGCTGCCCAGACAGAGTGGGGCCTGCATCACCCTTCCCAGGAGGGAGGGTGGTGGGAAACCCTGCATGACCTCTGAGGCCCTAAGAACCCTTAACTAAGGCTGAGCTCAATTTGAAACAGTGGGTGACCAGAGCAGACATTTCATTCATCTATCAATCAGAATCCAGCACTGGAGGAGCAGAAAACAATGGCCTCGCTCAACCTTGACGCTAATCCTGACATGGACCCTAACCCTGAACTCTGATCCTGACCCTAAGCCCTGACCTAACCTTAGCCTAACCCGTACCCTAACCCTGTACCTTACCCTAACCCATGCTCTACCCGCATCCTACCTGTACCCCAACTCTCACCCATACCCTAACACCCACTCTAACACAGAACCCTAACACCCTGAGACCAAAACCATAAACCTTAACCAATAAGCAAAACCATAACCATAACCAAACCATAAAATATATTCATTAACCATACCCATAAACAACTCATTAACCATAAAACTTAAACCATAACAGCAACCATAAACCATACACAGCCCCAACCCTCACACCAGCCCCAGCCCTAATGCTAACCCTCCAAACCACTTACACCAAGCCAAGTCTAGTCAGATTATACAAATACATCTTGGAAAAGAAAACTGGGGAATTCTCTGGTGGCCCAGTGGTTAGGACTCTGTGCTTTCAGTGCCAAGGGCTCGGGTTCGATCCCTGACTGGGGAACTAAGATCCCACAAGCCATGGGATGTGGCCAAAATAAATAAATAAATAAAATGAAATAAAACCACTATTTTAAAAAAGATTTTAAAAATACAGAAAAAAAAAAGAAAACTACCCCAGTATAACTTATAAATATGAATGTAAAAATCGATCACAAAATAATAGCAACATGAAACCAACAGAGCTTTAAATGGATAATGCCATAAGCAAGTATCTCTACACCAGAAATTTCAGGTTGCTCAACATATTAAAAGTAAGCAATGTATTAAACCACAAAAATGGTGTGAAGTAAAAACCCATAATCACGTCAATTAATGCAAAAAATCTACAATGAAAATCCAGTGTTATTTCATGGTAAACACTCAAGAAAGCAGGAATAAAAGGAAATCTGTTCAATATGGAAAAGAGTAGTACAAAAAGCCACAGCAAACACCATGCTCAATGTTAAAGACTGAACGATTTACTCCTGAAATCAGGAACAAGGCCAGGAAGCTGGCCTTCGTCACCGTTACTCAATAGCGTACTGGAAGTTCTACCCAGAATCTTGAGGAAGGAAATAAAAGGCATCCGTGGGTGAATGGAAAAATTAAAACTGTGTCTCTTCACAGAACATAGGTCACATCATCTTATATATAAAACTACCTATAATCAGCAAAGAAATTATTTGAGCTAATCAACTAATTAAGCAAAGTTATAGAACAAAGTATCAATTCATGAAAATCTATCTTATATGCATACGCTGGCAAAAAATAATCTGAAAAAGAATTTATGAAAACAATTCCATTTTTAATAATGTCAACATCAATATTTAGGAGTATATTTAATCAAGGTACAAGACTTGTTTTTATGTCTGTGAAGTGGTATGTTTGAAATTACTGGAAAGTCAATTACTTTTCAAAACATCATGTATGTCAATAGCATGCCAGAAAAGCAGAGAAAACATCAAACTTCCATATAGAAGCCAAGCCTTACCCAGATCCAGTTCACCCAAAGTCCACATGTCATTTACAGGCACTGTGGGAAGGTTATATTAGGAGCCGCTGTCCTCCGTGTTGTGGACGACCTGGATATGGTAGAAACAGTGGGATTTTTGAATTCCAATTTTCCACTTCATTCCACAAAAAAACTATTAGAACTAATAAATTAATTCAGTAAAGTTGCAAAATCAATACACAGAAATCAGCTGCATTTCTAAACACTAATAATGAACCATCAGAAAGAGAAAGAAAGCAGCCCTATTTACAAATGCATCAAAAAGAACAAAATACCCACTGGGAGTAAAGCCAACCAAGGAGGTGAAAGACCTGCACACTGAAAACTTTAAGACATTGATGAAGACATTGAAAAGCACACCAATAAATGGAAAGATATCCTGTTCTCATGGAATGGAACAATTAATATTGTTAAAATATCCATTCTACCCAAAGCAATGGACACAGTGAATGCAATCCCTCCCAAAATTCCATGGTATTTTCCCCCCAAATAGAGCAAATCCTCCTAATAGCTGTGGGGAACCACAAAGGACCCCAAATAGCCAAAGAAACCCTGAAAAAAGAGAACGGGCTGGGGGCATCTCCCTCCCTGACGTCACACTCTGCTGAGAAGCCACAGTCACCAAAACAGTGCGGAACTGGCTCAAAACGGGCACAGGGACCAGAGGAACAGGACAGAGAACCCAGAATTCAACCCACACGGACGGGGTCGGTGAATTTATGACACAGGGACCAAGGACACACCAAGGAGCACGACACTCCCCACGATAAATGGTGCTGGGAAAACTGGACGCCCCATAGCTCACGCTGGCTACCCTGCACACAAACCTGACCAAACACCCAGCTTTCCACGCCAAGCCCTCCCTCGCTCACACGAAGACGGACCCCCTCAACTGTCAGCCGCCCACAGGAAGCTTCTCCCCACTTTTCCTCACCGTCTCTTCACCTTCTCCTCAGGCATCACCTGGGTCCTCAGGAAACCTAGTTCCCTAGGCAGCGTGGACGCAGCTCCACTTGGTCCCGAAGCCGAAACCCCAGCGAGTCCTAAGGAGACGGAGACCGAGCTCCTCTCAGCAGAGACGCTGAGCCGGGCGTCCTACCCGAAGGCCCCCGCCCCCGCGCCTGAGGAGGCTCAACTCCTCTCAGCTGTGCTCCGAATCGAGTTCGCAGGGAAGGAGCATGCGCTGTGGGTCAGAGAGGCGAACTCGGCGCCACCCTGTGGTCAGTGCAGGAAGTGCAGGCCGCGCCTCCCTCACAGGTCACTGGAGGCAGCGCGCCCTACAGACAGGACTGCTGAATCCATTAAACTGGAAATTCAAACTAAAATGGAGTCTCTATCCCAAAAGTTTTCTAAAATTAGTTAAGGAACAATCAGTTGGAAACCATTTGGAATGAAGTGAATGTAGATGCAAACTTTACAACTTATACCAAATTCACTCAAAGTTATTCAGAGGCAAATTTTATTTTAGTTTATAATTTATTTTTGGCTGCGTTGGGTCTTCGTTGCTGCATGTGGGCTTTCTCTAGTTGCGTCGAGCGGGGCTACTCTTCGTTGCGGTGCACGGGCTTCTCATTGCGGTGGCTTCTCTTGTTGGGGAGCACGGGCTCTAGGCGCGCAGGCTTCAGTAGTTGTGCCGTGCAGGCTTAGTTGCTCTGCGGCATGTGAGATCTTCCCGGACCAGGGCTCGAGCCCGTGTCCCCTGCACTGGCAGGCGGACTCTTAACCACTGCGTCACCAGGGGAGTCCCCACAGACAAATTTTAAATACAAAACTATTCAAGGGGCTTCCCTGGTGGCGCAGTGGTTGAGAATCTGCCTGCTAATGCAGGGGACACGGGTTCGAGCCCTGGTCCGGGAAGATCCCACATGCCGCGGAGCAACTAGGCCCGGGAGCCACAACTACTGAGCCTGCACGTCTGGAGCCTGTGCTCCGCAACAAGAGAGGCCGCGGAAGTGAGAGGCCTGCGCACCGCGATGAAGAGTGGCCCCCACTTGCCACAACTAGAGACAGCCTTCGCACAGAAACGAAGACCCAACACAGCCAAAAATAAAATGAATTAATTAATCAATTAAAAAAAAAAACAAAAAAAGGTGTCTCTCAAATTTAACTTCCAGAATATATTCAGGAAAAACGCATATGCCCTTTTTGACCCACTAAACAAGCGGGCAATGCAAATCAACACTACAAAGAGGTATCGCTCCGAATCAGAAAAAAGGACCATCCTCACAAAGGGTAAAAACCAGATATGCAGGACAGGGAGAGGAGAAAAGGGAGCCTTGTTACGCTGAAGGGGGGAATGTACATTGCCAACGGCCACCCTGGAGAAGTGTACTGTGTTTCCTAAAACATCTAAACCACAGAGCTACAAAGCATAGGGTGCTTCCACTCATGGGCCTATATCTTGGAAAAACCAAAAATCCACAGGATGCAGGCGCCCCGTTTACTGCTGCTATCTTTACAACAGCCTCGACTTGGGTACAACTTAAAAGTCCTTGGAAGGAAACAATGGTGAAAGAAAACTTGGTACTTAAGCACAAAGGAATATTACTCAGCCCTGAAATCCATGAAATGAGGCCAGTTGCAGCAACTCAGGGGGACTTATGCACGGTCACTGAGAGGGATATAAGTTAGACAGCAAAAGAAACTTATCATGAGATATCACTTATAAAGGGAATCTAAAGATCGCCAAACATGAACTGAATTACAAACAGAACACCATCACACGTTTACAAAACACACTTATGGCTGCTTAAGCGGAAAAGTGTGGTGCGGTGATGCATAAACCAGGAGGTTGTAATTGGCACAGATACCGTTCCATACACCAATAATGTAATCGCCAAGACATACTCATTGCTCAAGGAACTGGACTCAGCACACTCTATTCACAGAAAAAACATATATCTGACTACTAGAAACTAGAAAAGAATTTATTGATGTCTCTCTGTAAGTGACTCAAGTGGATGTACAGCACCAAGAAACACAACACTGCAAATCAGCTACACCGCATTATAAAAATTAATTATAAAAAAAAAAAAAACTACAGTGAGAGAGAGAGGAATTCTTACAAAATATGATCAGGGGCTGTGATGCAACTGGACTGACCACATCTACACTCACAGCTGAATGGGACGTAAGGCTGGACACCCTAACCCTAACCCAAACCCTAACCATAACCCTACCTTAACCCTAACCCTAACCCAACAGTAACCCTAACCCTGCCTTAACCCTAACCCAACACTAACCCTAACCCTAACCCTAAACCCTAACCCTAACCCCTAACCCTAACCCAACCCTAAGCCTAACCCTAACCCCTAGCCCTAACCCTGACCCTAACCCCTAACCCTTAACCCCTAACCCCTAACCCTAACCAAGTTCACAAGTAAACTTCTCGCCCACCTGGAGAGAGTGATTTAATTTTAAAGAGTAAAGACACAATCAGCTCAGTAATTGGCCACGGGGGCTTGAGGGGCCAAGGCTAACCTGAGCTGGAGGAACGTGGGTGCCTGCCTGGACGCTCAGAGGCCAAGGGCTGCTCTGAGACCTGCTTGGACACCCGTGCAGATGGAACAAAGGATGCCTCCAGTCCCAAGAGGGCCCCACCAGCCCTCAAGAACGCAACACCAGACTTCCCTGGTGGCGCAGTGGTTAAGAATCCACCTGCCAATGCAGGGGACACGGGTTTGAGCCCTGGCCCGGGAAGATCCCACATGCTGTGGAGCAACTAAGCCCGTGCGCCACAACTACTGAGCCTGCGCTCTAGAACCCGCGAGCCACAACTGCTGAAGCCCACGCGCTTACAGCCTGTGCTCTGCAACAAGAGAAGCCACTGCAACGAGAAGCCCCCACTCGCCGCAACTAGAGAAAGCCTCCGTGCAGCAATGAAGACCCAACACAGCCAAAAATAAATTAATTAATTAATTTGTTTGTTTTTTTAAAAAGGCAGCACCTGGGGGCTGGCAGACTGATGCACCGAGTCTTACATCACGTCTACTTAGTATCCTGCATGTCAGGGCCATGCTGGACCTGGGGCTGCCCAGACAGAGTGGGGCCTGCATCACCCTTCCCAGGAGGGAGGGTGGTGGGAAACCCTGCATGACCTCTGAGGCCCTAAGAACCCTTAACTAAGGCTGAGCTCAATTTGAAACAGTGGGTGACCAGAGCAGACATTTCATTCATCTATCAATCAGAATCCAGCACTGGAGGAGCAGAAAACAATGGCCTCGCTCAACCTTGACGCTAATCCTGACATGGACCCTAACCCTGAACTCTGATCCTGACCCTAAGCCCTGACCTAACCTTAGCCTAACCCGTACCCTAACCCTGTACCTTACCCTAGCCCATGCTCTACCCGCATCCTACCTGTACCCCAACTCTCACCCATACCCTAACACCCACTCTAACACAGAACCCTAACACCCTGAGACCAAAACCATAAACCTTAACCAATAAGCAAAACCATAACCATAACCAAACCATAAAATATATTCATTAACCATACCCATAAATAACTCATTAACCATAAAACTTAAACCATAACAGCAACCATAAACCATACACAGCCCCAACCCTCACACCAGCCCCAGCCCTAATGCTAACCCTCCAAACCACTTACACCAAGCCAAGTCTAGTCAGATTATACAAATACATCTTGGAAAAGAAAACTGGGGAATTCTCTGGTGGCCCAGTGGTTAGGACTCTGTGCTTTCAGTGCCAAGGGCTCGGGTTCGATCCCTGACTGGGGAACTAAGATCCCACAAGCCATGGGATGTGGCCAAAATAAATAAATAAATAAAATGAAATAAAACCACTATTTTAAAAAAGATTTTAAAAATACAGAAAAAAAAAGAAAACTACCCCAGTATAACTTATAAATATGAATGTAAAAATCGATCACAAAATAATAGCAACATGAAACCAACAGAACTTTAAATGGATAATGCCATAAGCAAGTATCTCTACACCAGAAATTTCAGGTTGCTCAACATATTAAAAGTAAGCAATGTATTAAACCACAAAAATGGTGTGAAGTAAACACCCATAATCACGTCAATTAATGCAAAAAATCTACAATGAAAATCCAGTGTTATTTCATGGTAAACACTCAAGAAAGCAGGAATAAAAGGAAATCTGTTCAATATGGAAAAGAGTAGTACAAAAAGCCACAGCAAACACCATGCTCAATGTTAAAGACTGAACGATTTACTCCTGAAATCAGGAACAAGGCCAGGAAGCTGGCCTTCGTCACCGTTACTCAATAGCGTACTGGAAGTTCTACCCAGAATCTTGAGGAAGGAAATAAAAGGCATCCGTGGGTGAATGGAAAAATTAAAACTGTGTCTCTTCACAGAACATAGGTCACATCATCTTATATATAAAACTACCTATAATCAGCAAAGAAATTATTTGAGCTAATCAACTAATTAAGCAAACTTATAGAACAAAGTATCAATTCATGAAAATCTATCTTATATGCATACGCTGGCAAAAAATAATCTGAAAAAGAATTTATGAAAACAATTCCATTTTTAATAATGTCAACATCAATATTTAGGAGTATATTTAATCAAGGTACAAGACTTGTTTTTATGTCTGTGAAGTGGTATGTTTGAAATTACTGGAAAGTCAATTACTTTTCAAAACATCATGTATGTCAATAGCATGCCAGAAAAGCAGAGAAAACATCAAACTTCCATATAGAAGCCAAGCCTTACCCAGATCCAGTTCACCCAAAGTCCACATGTCATTTAGAGGCACTGTGGGAAGGTTATATTAGGAGCCGCTGTCCTCCGTGTTGTGGACGACCTGGATATGGTAGAAACAGTGGGATTTTTGAATTCCAATTTTCCACTTCATTCCACAAAAAAACTATTAGAACTAATAAATTAATTCAGTAAAGTTGCAAAATCAATACACAGAAATCAGCTGCATTTCTAAACACTAATAATGAACCATCAGAAAGAGAAAGAAAGCAGCCCTATTTACAAATGCATCAAAAAGAACAAAATACCCACTGGGAATAAAGCCAACCAAGGAGGTGAAAGACCTGCACACTGAAAACTTTAAGACATTGATGAAGACATTGAAAAGCACGCCAGTAAATGGAAAGATATCCTGTTCTCATGGAATGGAACAATTAATATTGTTAAAATATCCATTCTACCCAAAGCAATGGACACAGTGAATGCAATCCCTCCCAAAATTCCATGGTATTTTCCCCCCAAATAGAGCAAATCCTCCTAATAGCTGTGGGGAACCACAAAGGACCCCAAATAGCCAAAGAAACCCTGAAAAAAGAGAACGGGCTGGGGGCATCTCCCTCCCTGACGTCACACTCTGCTGAGAAGCCACAGTCACCAAAACAGTGCGGAACTGGCTCAAAACGGGCACAGGGACCAGAGGAACAGGACAGAGAGCCCAGAATTCAACCCACACGGACGGGGTCGGTGAATTTATGACACAGGGACCAAGGACACACCAAGGAGCACGACACTCCCCACGATAAATGGTGCTGGGAAAACTGGACGCCCCATAGCTCACGCTGGCTACCCTGCACACAAACCTGACCAAACACCCAGCTTTCCACGCCAAGCCCTCCCTCGCTCACACGAAGACGGACCCCCTCAACTGTCAGCCGCCCACAGGAAGCTTCTCCCCACTTTTCCTCACCGTCTCTTCACCTTTTCCTCAGGCATCACCTGGGTCCTCAGGAAACCTAGTTCCCTAGGCAGCGTGGACGCAGCTCCACTTGGTCCCGAAGCCGAAACCCCAGCGAGTCCTAAGGGGACGGAGACCGAGCTCCTCTCAGCAGAGACGCTGAGCCGGGCGTCCTACCCGAAGGCCCCCGCCCCCGCGCCTGAGGAGGCTAAACTCCTCTCAGCTGTGCTCCGAATCGAGTTCGCAGGGAAGGAGCATGCGCTGTGGGTCAGAGAGGCGAACTCGGCGCCACCCTGTGGTCAGTGCAGGAAGTGCAGGCCGCGCCTCCCTCACAGGTCACTGGAGGCAGCGCGCCCTACAGACAGGACTGCTGAATCCATTAAACTGGAAATTCAAACTAAAATGGAGTCTCTATCCCAAAAGTTTTCTAAAATTAGTTAAGGAACAATCAGTTGGAAACCATTTGCAATGAAGTGAATGTAGATGCAAACTTTACAACTTATACCAAATTCACTCAAAGTTATTCAGAGGCAAATTTTATTTTAGTTTATTTTTGGCTGCGTTGGGTCTTCGTTGCTGCATGTGGGCTTTCTCTAGTTGCGTCGAGCGGGGCTACTCTTCGTTGCGGTGCACGGGCTTCTCATTGCGGTGGCTTCTCTTGTTGGGGAGCACGGGCTCTAGGCGCGCAGGCTTCAGTAGTTGTGCCGCGCAGGCTTAGTTGCTCTGCGGCATGTGAGATCTCCCCGGACCAGGGCTCGAGCCCGTGTCCCCTGCACTGGCAGGCGGACTCTTAACCACTGCATCACCAGGGGAGTCCCCACAGACAAATTTTAAATACAAAACTATTCAAGGGGCTTCCCTGGTGGCGCAGTGGTTGAGAATCTGCCTGCTAATGCAGGGGACACGGGTTCGAGCCCTGGTCCGGGAAGATCCCACATGCCGCGGAGCAACTAGGCCCGGGAGCCACAACTACTGAGCCTGCGCGTCTGGAGCCTGTGCTCCGCAACAAGAGAGGCCGCGGAAGTGAGAGACCTGCGCACCGCGATGAAGAGTGGCCCCCGCTTGCCACAACTAGAGACAGCCTTCGCACAGAAACGAAGACCCAACACAGCCAAAAATAAAATGAATTAATTAATCAATTAAAAAAAACAAAAAAAGGTGTCTCTCAAATTTAACTTCCAGAATATATTCAGGAAAAACGCATACGCCCTTTTTGTCCCACTAAAGAAGCAGGCAATGCAAATCAACACTACGAAGAGGTATCGCTCCGAATCAGAAAAACGGACCATCCTCACAAAGGGTAAAAACCAGATATGCAGGACAGGGAGAGGAGAAAAGGGAGTCTTGTTACGCTGAAGGGGGGAATGTAAATTGCCAACGGCCACCCTGGAGAAGTGTACTGTGTTTCCTAAAACATCTAAACCACAGAGCTACAAAGCATAGGGTGCTTCCACTCATGGGCCTGTATCTTGGAAAAACCAAAAATCCACAGGACGCAGGCGCCCCGTTTACTGCTGCTATCTTTACAACAGCCTCGACTTGGGTACAACTTAAAAGTCCTTGGAAGGAAACAATGGTGAAAGAAAACTTGGTACTTAAGCACAACGGAGTATTACTCAGCCCAGAAATCCATGAAATGAGGCCAGTTGCAGCAACTCAGGGGGACTTATGCACGGTCACTGAGAGTGAAATAAGCTAGACAGCAAAAGAAACTTATCATGAGATATCACTTATAAAGGGAATCTAAAGATCGCCAAACATGAACTGAATTACAAACAGAACACCATCACACGTTTACAAAACACACTTATGGCTGCTTAAGCGGAAAAGTGTGGTGCGGTGATGCATAAACCAGGAGGTTGTAATTGGCACAGATACCGTTCCATACACCAATAATGTAATCGCCAAGACATACTCATTGCTCAAGGAACTGGACTCAGCACACTCTATTCACAGAAAAATCATATATCTGACTACTAGAAACTAGAAAAGAATTTATTGATGTCTCTCTGTAAGTGACTCAAGTGGATGTACAGCACCAAGAAACACAACATTGCAAATCAGCTACACCCCATTATAAAAATTAATTATAAAAAAAAAAAAAACGACAGTGAGAGAGAGAGGAATTCTTACAAAATATGATCAGGGGCTGTGATGCAACTGGACTGACCATATCTACACTCACAGCTGAATGGGACGTAAGGCTGGACACCCTAACCCTAACCCAAACCCTTACCCTAACCCTACCTTAACCCTAACCCTAACCCAACAGTAACCCTAACCCTACCTTAACCCTAACCCTAACCCAACACTAACCTTAACCCTAAACCTAAACCTAAACCCTAACCCTAACCCCTAACCCTAACCCAACCCTAAGCCTAACCCTAACCCCTAGCCCTAGCCCTAACCCTGACCCTAACCCCTAACCCTTAACCCCTAACCCCTAACCCTCACCAAGTTCACAAGTAAACTTCTCGCCCACCTGGAGAGAGTGATTTAATTTTAAAGAGTAAAGACACAATCAGCTCAGTAATTGGCCACGGGGGCTTGAGGGGCCAAGGCTAACCTGAGCTGGAGGAACGTGGGTGCCTGCCTGGACGCTCAGAGGCCAAGGGCTGCTCTGAGACCTGCCTGGACACCCGTGCAGATGGAACAAAGGATCCCTCCAGTCCCAAGAGGGCCCCACCAGCCCTCAAGAACGCAACACCAGACTTCCCTGGTGGCGCAGTGGTTAAGAATCCACCTGCCAATGCAGGGGACACGGGTTTGAGCCCTGGCCCGGGAAGATCCCACATGCTGTGGAGCAACTAAGCCCGTGCGCCACAACTACTGAGCCTGCGCTCTAGAACCCGCGAGCCACAACTGCTGAAGCCCACGTGCTTACAGCCTGTGCTCTGCAACAAGAGAGGCCACTGCAACGAGAAGCCCCCACTCGCCGCAACTAGAGAAAGCCTCCGTGCAGCAATGAAGACCCAACACAGCCAAAAATAAATTAATTAATTAATTTTTTTGTTTTTTAAAAAGGCAGCACCTGGGGGCTGGCAGACTGATGCACCGAGTCTTACATCACGTCTACTTAGTATCCTGCATGTCAGGGCCATGCTGGACCTGGGGCTGCCCAGACAGAGTGGGGCCTGCATCACCCTTCCCAGGAGGGAGGGTGGTGGGAAACCCTGCATGACCTCTGAGGCCCTAAGAACCCTTAACTAAGGCTGAGCTCAATTTGAAACAGTGGGTGACCAGAGCAGACATTTCATTCATCTATCAATCAGAATCCAGCACTGGAGGAGCAGAAAACAATGGCCTCGCTCAACCTTGACGCTAATCCTGACATGGACCCTAACCCTGAACTCTGATCCTGGCCCTAAGCCCTGACCTAACCTTAGCCTAACCCGTACCCTAACCCTGTACCTTACCCTAACCCATGCTCTACCCGCATCCTACCTGTACCCCAACTCTCACCCATACCCTAACACCCACTCTAACACAGAACCCTAACACCCTGAGACCAAAACCATAAACCTTAACCAATAAGCAAAACCATAACCATAACCAAACCATAAAATATATTCATTAACCATACCCATAAATAACTCATTAACCATAAAACTTAAACCATAACAGCAACCATAAACCATACACAGCCCCAACCCTCACACCAGCCCCAGCCCTAATGCTAACCCTCCAAACCACTTACACCAAGCCAAGTCTAGTCAGATTATACAAATACATCTTGGAAAAGAAAACTGGGGAATTCTCTGGTGGCCCAGTGGTTAGGACTCTGTGCTTTCAGTGCCAAGGGCTCGGGTTCGATCCCTGACTGGGGAACTAAGATCCCACAAGCCATGGGATGTGGCCAAAATAAATAAATAAATAAAATGAAATAAAACCACTATTTTTAAAAAGATTTTAAAAATACAGAAAAAAAAAGAAAACTACCCCAGTATAACTTATAAATATGAATGTAAAAATCGATCACAAAATAATAGCAACATGAAACCAACAGAACTTTAAATGGATAATGCCATAAGCAAGTATCTCTACACCAGAAATTTCAGGTTGCTCAACATATTAAAAGTAAGCAATGTATTAAACCACAAAAATGGTGTGAAGTAAAAACCCATAATCACGTCAATTAATGCAAAAAATCTACAATGAAAATCCAGTGTTATTTCATGGTAAACACTCAAGAAAGCAGGAATAAAAGGAAATCTGTTCAATATGGAAAAGAGTAGTACAAAAAGCCACAGCAAACACCATGCTCAATGTTAAAGACTGAACGATTTACTCCTGAAATCAGGAACAAGGCCAGGAAGCTGGCCTTCGTCACCGTTACTCAATAGCGTACTGGAAGTTCTACCCAGAATCTTGAGGAAGGAAATAAAAGGCATCCGTGGGTGAATGGAAAAATTAAAACTGTGTCTCTTCACAGAACATAGGTCACATCATCTTATATATAAAACTACCTATAATCAGCAAAGAAATTATTTGAGCTAATCAACTAAATAAGCAAAGTTATAGAACAAAGTATCAATTCATGAAAATCTATCTTATATGCATACGCTGGCAAAAAATAATCTGAAAAAGAATTTACGAAAACAATTCCATTTTTAATAATGTCAACATCAATATTTAGGAGTATATTTAATCAAGGTACAAGACTTGTTTTTATGTCTGTGAAGTGGTATGTTTGAAATTACTGGAAAGTCAATTACTTTTCAAAACATCATGTATGTCAATAGCATGCCAGAAAAGCAGAGAAAACATCAAACTTCCATATAGAAGCCAAGCCTTACCCAGATCCAGTTCACCCAAAGTCCACATGTCATTTAGAGGCACTGTGGGAAGGTTATATTAGGAGCCGCTGTCCTCCGTGTTGTGGACGACCTGGATATGGTAGAAACAGTGGGATTTTTGAATTCCAATTTTCCACTTCATTCCACAAAAAAACTATTAGAACTAATAAATTAATTCAGTAAAGTTGCAAAATCAATACACAGAAATCAGCTGCATTTCTAAACACTAATAATGAACCAACAGAAAGAGAAAGAAAGCAGCCCTATTTACAAATGCATCAAAAAGAACAAAATACCCACTGGGAATAAAGCCAACCAAGGAGGTGAAAGACCTGCACACTGAAAACTTTAAGACATTGATGAAGACATTGAAAAGCACACCAATAAATGGAAAGATATCCTGTTCTCATGGAATGGAACAATTAATATTGTTAAAATATCCATTCTACCCAAAGCAATGGACACAGTGAATGCAATCCCTCCCAAAATTCCATGGTATTTTCCCCCCAAATAGAGCAAATCCTCCTAATAGCTGTGGGGAACCACAAAGGACCCCAAATAGCCAAAGAAACCCTGAAAAAAGAGAACGGGCTGGGGGCATCTCCCTCCCTGACGTCACACTCTGCTGAGAAGCCACAGTCACCAAAACAGTGCGGAACTGGCTCAAAACGGGCACAGGGACCAGAGGAACAGGACAGAGAGCCCAGAATTCAACCCACACAGACGGGGTCGGTGAATTTATGACACAGGGACCAAGGACACACCAAGGAGCACGACACTCCCCACGATAAATGGTGCTGGGAAAACTGGACGCCCCATAGCTCACGCTGGCTACCCTGCACACAAACCTGACCAAAAACCCAGCTTTCCACGCCAAGCCCTCCCTCGCTCACACGAAGACGGACCCCCTCAACTGTCAGCCGCCCACAGGAAGCTTCTCCCCACTTTTCCTCACCGTCTCTTCACCTTTTCCTCAGGCATCACCTGGGTCCTCAGGAAACCTAGTTCCCTAGGCAGCGTGGACGCAGCTCCACTTGGTCCCGAAGCCGAAACCCCAGCGAGTCCTAAGGGGACAGAGACCGAGCTCCTCTCAGCAGAGACGCTGAGCCGGGCGTCCTACCCGAAGGCCCCCGCCCCCGCGCCTGAGGAGGCTCAACTCCTCTCAGCTGTGCTCCGAATCGAGTTCGCAGGGAAGGAGCATGCGCTGTGGGTCAGAGAGGCGAACTCGGCGCCACCCTGTGGTCAGTGCAGGAAGTGCAGGCCGCGCCTCCCTCACAGGTCACTGGAGGCAGCGCGCCCTACAGACAGGACTGCTGAATCCATTAAACTGGAAATTCAAACTAAAATGGAGTCTCTATCCCAAAAGTTTTCTAAAATTAGTTAAGGAACAATCAGTTGGAAACCATTTGCAATGAAGTGAATGTAGATGCAAACTTTACAACTTATACCAAATTCACTCAAAGTTATTCAGAGGCAAATTTTATTTTAGTTTATAATTTATTTTTGGCTGCGTTGGGTCTTCGTTGCTGCATGTGGGCTTTCTCTAGTTGCGTCGAGCGGGGCTACTCTTCGTTGTGGTGCACGGGCTTCTCATTGCGGTGGCTTCTCTTGTTGGGGAGCACAGGCTCTAGGCGCGCAGGCTTCAGTAGTTGTGCCGCGCAGGCTTAGTTGCTCTGCGGCATGTGGGATCTCCCCGGACCAGGGCTCGAGCCCGTGTCCCCTGCACTGGCAGGCGGACTCTTAACCACTGCGTCACCAGGGGAGTCCCCACAGACAAATTTTAAATACAAAACTATTCAAGGGGCTTCCCTGGTGGCGCAGTGGTTGAGAATCTGCCTGCTAATGCAGGGGACACGGGTTCGAGCCCTGGTCCGGGAAGATCCCACATGCCGCGGAGCAACTAGGCCCGGGAGCCACAACTACTGAGCCTGCGCGTCTGGAGCCTGTGCTCCGCAACAAGAGAGGCCGCGGAAGTGAGAGGCCTGCGCACCACGATGAAGAGTGGCCCCCGCTTGCCACAACTAGAGACAGCCTTCGCACAGAAACGAAGACCCAACACAGCCAAAAATAAAATGAATTAATTAATCAATTAAAAAAAACAAAAAAAGGTGTCTCTCAAATTTAACTTCCAGAATATATTCAGGAAAAACGCATACGCCCTTTTTGTCCCACTAAAGAAGCGGGCAATGCAAATCAACACTACAAAGAGGTATCGCTCCGAATCAGAAAAACGGACCATCCTCACAAAGGGTAAAAACCAGATATGCAGGACAGGGAGAGGAGAAAAGGGAGCCTTGTTACGCTGAAGGGGGGAATGTAAATTGCCAACGGCCACCCTGGAGAAGTGTACTGTGTTTCCTAAAACATCTAAACCACAGAGCTACAAAGCATAGGGTGCTTCCACTCATGGGCCTGTATCTTGGAAAAACCAAAAATCCACAGGACGCAGGCGCCCCGTTTACTGCTGCTATCTTTACAACAGCCTCGACTTGGGTACAACTTAAAAGTCCTTGGAAGGAAACAATGGTGAAAGAAAACTTGGTACTTAAGCACAACGGAGTATTACTCAGCCCAGAAATCCATGAAATGAGGCCAGTTGCAGCAGCTCAGGGGGACTTATGTACGGTCACTGAGAGTGAAATAAGTTAGACAGCAAAAGAAACTTATCATGAGATATCACTTATAAAGGGAATCTAAAGATCGCCAAACATGAACTGAATTACAAACAGAACACCATCACACGTTTACAAAACACACTTATGGCTGCTTAAGCGGAAAAGTGTGGTGCGGTGATGCATAAACCAGGAGGTTGTAATTGGCACAGATACCGTTCCATACACCAATAATGTAATCGCCAAGACATACTCATTGCTCAAGGAACTGGACTCAGCACACTCTATTCACAGAAAAATCATATATCTGACTACTAGAAACTAGAAAAGAATTTATTGATGTCTCTCTGTAAGTGACTCAAGTGGATGTACAGCACCAAGAAACACAACATTGCAAATCAGCTACACCCCATTATAAAAATTAATTATAAAAAAAAAAAAAACGACAGTGAGAGAGAGAGGAATTCTTACAAAATATGATCAGGGGCTGTGATGCAACTGGACTGACCACATCTACACTCACAGCTGAATGGGACGTAAGGCTGGACACCCTAACCCTAACCCAAACCCTAACCGTAACCCTACCTTAACCCTAACCCTAAACCAACAGTAACCCTAACCCTACCTTAACCCTAACCCTAACCCAACACTAACCCTAACCCTAAACCTAAACCCTAACCCTAACCCCTAACCCTAACCCAACCCTAAGCCTAACCCTAACCCCTAGCCCTAGCCCTAACCCTGACCCTAACCCCTAACCCCTAACCCTAACCAAGTTCACAAGTAAACTTCTCGCCCACCTGGAGAGAGTGATTTAATTTTAAAGAGTAAAGACACAATCAGCTCAGTAATTGGCCACGGGAGCTTGAGGGGCCAAGGCTAACCTGAGCTGGAGGAACGTGGGTGCCTGCCTGGACGCTCAGAGGCCAAGGGCTGCTCTGAGACCTGCCTGGACACCCGTGCAGATGGAACAAAGGATGCCTCCAGTCCCAAGAGGGCCCCACCAGCCCTCAAGAACGCAACACCAGACTTCCCTGGTGGCGCAGTGGTTAAGAATCCACCTGCCAATGCAGGGGACACGGGTTTGAGCCCTGGCCCGGGAAGATCCCACATGCTGTGGAGCAACTAAGCCCGTGCGCCACAACTACTGAGCCTGCGCTCTAGAACCCGCGAGCCACAACTGCTGAAGCCCACGCGCTTACAGCCTGTGCTCTGCAACAAGAGAAGCCACTGCAACGAGAAGCCCCCACTCGCCGCAACTAGAGAAAGCCTCCGTGCAGCAATGAAGACCCAACACAGCCAAAAATAAATTAATTAATTAATTTTTTTGTTTTTTAAAAAGGCAGCACCTGGGGGCTGGCAGACTGATGCACCGAGTCTTACATCACGTCTACTTAGTATCCTGCATGTCAGGGCCATGCTGGACCTGGGGCTGCCCAGACAGAGTAGGGCCTGCATCACCCTTCCCAGGAGGGAGGGTGGTGGGAAACCCTGCATGACCTCTGAGGCCCTAAGAACCCTTAACTAAGGCTGAGCTCAATTTGAAACAGTGGGTGACCAGAGCAGACATTTCATTCATCTATCAATCAGAATCCAGCACTGGAGGAGCAGAAAACAATGGCCTCGCTCAACCTTGACGCTAATCCTGACATGGACCCTAACCCTGAACTCTGATCCTGACCCTAAGCCCTGACCTAACCTTAGCCTAACCCGTACCCTAACCCTGTACCTTACCCTAACCCATGCTCTACCCGCATCCTACCTGTACCCCAACTCTCACCCATACCCTAACACCCACTCTAACACAGAACCCTAACACCCTGAGACCAAAACCATAAACCTTAACCAATAAGCAAAACCATAACCATAACCAAACCATAAAATATATTCATTAACCATACCCATAAATAACTCATTAACCATAAAACTTAAACCATAACAGCAACCATAAACCATACACAGCCCCAACCCTCACACCAGCCCCAGCCCTAATGCTAACCCTCCAAACCACTTACACCAAGCCAAGTCTAGTCAGATTATACAAATACATCTTGGAAAAGAAAACTGGGGAATTCTCTGGTGGCCCAGTGGTTAGGACTCTGTGCTTTCAGTGCCAAGGGCTCGGGTTCGATCCCTGACTGGGGAACTAAGATCCCACAAGCCATGGGATGTGGCCAAAATAAATAAATAAATAAAATGAAATAAAACCACTATTTTTAAAAAGATTTTAAAAATACAGAAAAAAAAAGAAAACTACCCCAATATAACTTATAAATATGAATGTAAAAATCGATCACAAAATAATAGCAACATGAAACCAACAGAACTTTAAATGGATAATGCCATAAGCAAGTATCTCTACACCAGAAATTTCAGGTTGCTCAACATATTAAAAGTAAGCAATGTATTAAACCACAAAAATGGTGTGAAGTAAAAACCCATAATCACGTCAATTAATGCAAAAAATCTACAATGAAAATCCAGTGTTATTTCATGGTAAACACTCAAGAAAGCAGGAATAAAAGGAAATCTGTTCAATATGGAAAAGAGTAGTACAAAAAGCCACAGCAAACACCATGCTCAATGTTAAAGACTGAACGATTTACTCCTGAAATCAGGAACAAGGCCAGGAAGCTGGCCTTCGTCACCGTTACTCAATAGCGTACTGGAAGTTCTACCCAGAATCTTGAGGAAGGAAATAAAAGGCATCCGTGGGTGAATGGAAAAATTAAAACTGTGTCTCTTCACAGAACATAGGTCACATCATCTTATATATAAAACTACCTATAATCAGCAAAGAAATTATTTGAGCTAATCAACTAATTAAGCAAACTTATAGAACAAAGTATCAATTCATGAAAATCTATCTTATATGCATACGCTGGCAAAAAATAATCTGAAAAAGAATTTATGAAAACAATTCCATTTTTAATAATGTCAACATCAATATTTAGGAGTATATTTAATCAAGGTACAAGACTTGTTTTTATGTCTGTGAAGTGGTATGTTTGAAATTACTGGAAAGTCAATTACTTTTCAAAACATCATGTATGTCAATAGCATGCCAGAAAAGCAGAGAAAACATCAAACTTCCATATAGAAGCCAAGCCTTACCCAGATCCAGTTCACCCAAAGTCCACATGTCATTTAGAGGCACTGTGGGAAGGTTATATTAGGAGCCGCTGTCCTCCGTGTTGTGGACGACCTGGATATGGTAGAAACAGTGGGATTTTTGAATTCCAATTTTCCACTTCATTCCACAAAAAAACTATTAGAACTAATAAATTAATTCAGTAAAGTTGCAAAATCAATACACAGAAATCAGCTGCATTTCTAAACACTAATAATGAACCATCAGAAAGAGAAAGAAAGCAGCCCTATTTACAAATGCATCAAAAAGAACAAAATACCCACTGGGAATAAAGCCAACCAAGGAGGTGAAAGACCTGCACACTGAAAACTTTAAGACATTGATGAAGACATTGAAAAGCACGCCAATAAATGGAAAGATATCCTGTTCTCATGGAATGGAACAATTAATATTGTTAAAATATCCATTCTACCCAAAGCAATGGACACAGTGAATGCAATCCCTCCCAAAATTCCATGGTATTTTCCCCCCAAATAGAGCAAATCCTCCTAATAGCTGTGGGGAACCACAAAGGACCCCAAATAGCCAAAGAAACCCTGAAAAAAGAGAACGGGCTGGGGGCATCTCCCTCCCTGACGTCACACTCTGCTGAGAAGCCACAGTCACCAAAACAGTGCGGAACTGGCTCAAAACGGGCACAGGGACCAGAGGAACAGGACAGAGAGCCCAGAATTCAACCCACACGGACGGGGTCGGTGAATTTATGACACAGGGACCAAGGACACACCAAGGAGCACGACACTCCCCACGATAAATGGTGCTGGGAAAACTGGACGCCCCATAGCTCACGCTGGCTACCCTGCACACAAACCTGACCAAACACCCAGCTTTCCACGCCAAGCCCTCCCTCGCTCACACGAAGACGGACCCCCTCAACTGTCAGCCGCCCACAGGAAGCTTCTCCCCACTTTTCCTCACCGTCTCTTCACCTTTTCCTCAGGCATCACCTGGGTCCTCAGGAAACCTAGTTCCCTAGGCAGCATGGACGCAGCTCCACTTGGTCCCGAAGCCGAAACCCCAGCGAGTCCTAAGGAGACGGAGACCGAGCTCCTCTCAGCAGAGACGCTGAGCCGGGCGTCCTACCCGAAGGCCCCCGCCCCCGCGCCTGAGGAGGCTCAACTCCTCTCAGCTGTGCTCCGAATCGAGTTCGCAGGGAAGGAGCATGCGCTGTGGGTCAGAGAGGCGAACTCGGCGCCACCCTGTGGTCAGTGCAGGAAGTGCAGGCTGCGCCTCCCTCACAGGTCACTGGAGGCAGCGCGCCCTACAGACAGGACTGCTGAATCCATTAAACTGGAAATTCAAACTAAAATGGAGTCTCTATCCCAAAAGTTTTCTAAAATTAGTTAAGGAACAATCAGTTGGAAACCATTTGCAATGAAGTGAATGTAGATGCAAACTTTACAACTTATACCAAATTCACTCAAAGTTATTCAGAGGCAAATTTTATTTTAGTTTATAATTTATTTTTGGCTGCGTTGGGTCTTCGTTGCTGCATGTGGGCTTTCTCTAGTTGCGTCGAGCGGGGCTACTCTTCGTTGCGGTGCACGGGCTTCTCATTGCGGTGGCTTCTCTTGTTGGGGAGCACGGGCTCTAGGCACGCAGGCTTCAGTAGTTGTGCCACGCAGGCTTAGTTGCTCTGCGGCATGTGGGATCTCCCCGGACCAGGGCTCGAGCCCGTGTCCCCTGCACTGGCAGGCGGACTCTTAACCACTGCGTCACCAGGGGAGTCCCCACAGACAAATTTTAAATACAAAACTATTCAAGGGGCTTCCCTGGTGGCGCAGTGGTTGAGAATCTGCCTGCTAATGCAGGGGACACGGGTTCGAGCCCTGGTCCGGGAAGACCCCACATGCCGCGGAGCAATTAGGCCCGGGAGCCAAAACTACTGAGTCTGCGCATCTGGAGCCTGTGCTCCGCAACAAGAGAGGCCGCGGAAGTGAGAGGCCTGCGCACCGCGATGAAGAGTGGCCCCCGCTTGCCACAACTAGAGACAGCCTTCGCACAGAAACGAAGACCCAACACAGCCAAAATTAAAATGAATTAATTAATCAATTAAAAAAAACAAAAAAAGGTGTCTCTCAAATTTAACTTCCAGAATATATTCAGGAAAAACGCATACGCCCTTTTTGTCCCACTAAAGAAGTGGGCAATGCAAATCAACACTACGAAGAGGTATCGCTCCGAATCAGAAAAACGGACCATCCTCACAAAGGGTAAAAACCAGATATGCAGGACAGGGAGAGGAGAAAAGGGAGCCTTGTTACGCTGAAGGGGGGAATGTAAATTGCCAACGGCCACCCTGGAGAAGTGTACTGTGTTTCCTAAAACATCTAAACCACAGAGCTACAAAGCATAGGGTGCTTCCACTCATGGGCCTGTATCTTGGAAAAACCAAAAATCCACAGGATGCAAGCGCCCCGTTTACTGCTGCTATCTTTACAACAGCCTCGACTTGGGTACAACTTAAAAGTCCTTGGAAGGAAACAATGGTGAAAGAAAACTTGGTACTTAAGCACAACGGAATATTACTCAGCCCTGAAATCCATGAAATGAGGCCAGTTGCAGCAACTCAGGGGGACTTATGCACGGTCACTGAGAGGGATATAAGTTAGACAGCAAAAGAAACTTATCATGAGATATCACTTATAAAGGGAATCTAAAGATCGCCAAACATGAACTGAATTACAAACAGAACACCATCACACGTTTACAAAACACACTTATGGCTGCTTAAGTGGAAAAGTGTGGTGCGGTGATGCATAAACCAGGAGGTTGTAATTGGCACAGATACCGTTCCATACACCAATAATGTAATCGCCAAGACATACTCATTGCTCAAGGAACTGGACTCGGCACACTCTATTCACAGAAAAAACATATATCTGACTACTAGAAACTAGAAAAGAATTTATTGATGTCTCTCTGTAAGTGACTCAAGTGGATGTACAGCACCAAGAAACACAACACTGCAAATCAGCTACACCCCATTATAAAAATTAATTATAAAAAAAAAAAAAAACGACAGTGAGAGAGAGAGGAATTCTTACAAAATATGATCAGGGGCTGTGATGCAACTGGACTGACCACATCTACACTCACAGCTGAATGGGACGTAAGGCTGGACACCCTAACCCTAACCCAAACCCTAACCCTACCTTAACCCTAACCCTAACCCAACAGTAACCCTAACCCTACCTTAACCCTAACCCTAACCCAACACTAACCCTAACCCTAAACCTAAACCCTAACCCTAACCCCTAACCCTAACCCAACCCTAAGCCTAACCCTAACCCCTAGCCCTAGCCCTAACCCTGACCCTAACCCCTAACCCTTAACCCCTAACCCCTAACCCTCACCAAGTTCACAAGTAAACTTCTCGCCCACCTGGAGAGAGTGATTTAATTTTAAAGAGTAAAGACACAATCAGCTCAGTAATTGGCCACGGGGGCTTGAGGGGCCAAGGCTAACCTGAGCTGGAGGAACGTGGGTGCCTGCCTGGACGCTCAGAGGCCAAGGGCTGCTCTGAGACCTGCTTGGACACCCGTGCAGATGGAACAAAGGATGCCTCCAGTCCCAAGAGGGCCCCACCAGCCCTCAAGAACGCAACACCAGACTTCCCTGGTGGCGCAGTGGTTAAGAATCCACCTGCCAATGCAGGGGACACGGGTTTGAGCCCTGGCCCGGGAAGATCCCACATGCTGTGGAGCAACTAAGCCCGTGCGCCACAACTACTGAGCCTGCGCTCTAGAACCCGCGAGCCACAACTGCTGAAGCCCACGCGCTTACAGCCTGTGCTCTGCAACAAGAGAAGCCACTGCAACGAGAAGCCCCCACTCGCCGCAACTAGAGAAAGCCTCCGTGCAGCAATGAAGACCCAACACAGCCAAAAATAAATTAATTAATTAATTTTTTTGTTTTTTTAAAAAGGCAGCACCTGGGGGCTGGCAGACTGATGCACTGAGTCTTACATCACGTCTACTTAGTATCCTGCATGTCAGGGCCATGCTGGACCTGGGGCTGCCCAGACAGAGTGGGGCCTGCATCACCCTTCCCAGGAGGGAGGGTGGTGGGAAACCCTGCATGACCTCTGAGGCCCTAAGAACCCTTAACTAAGGCTGAGCTCAATTTGAAACAGTGGGTGACCAGAGCAGACATTTCATTCATCTATCAATCAGAATCCAGCACTGGAGGAGCAGAAAACAATGGCCTCGCTCAACCTTGACGCTAATCCTGACATGGACCCTAACCCTGAACTCTGATCCTGACCCTAAGCCCTGACCTAACCTTAGCCTAACCCGTACCCTAACCCTGTACCTTACCCTAACCCATGCTCTACCCGCATCCTACCTGTACCCCAACTCTCACCCATACCCTAACACCCACTCTAACACAGAACCCTAACACCCTGAGACCAAAACCATAAACCTTAACCAATAAGCAAAACCATAACCATAACCAAACCATAAAATATATTCATTAACCATACCCATAAATAACTCATTAACCATAAAACTTAAACCATAACAGCAACCATAAACCATACACAGCCCCAACCCTCACACCAGCCCCAGCCCTAATGCTAACCCTCCAAACCACTTACACCAAGCCAAGTCTAGTCAGATTATACAAATACATCTTGGAAAAGAAAACTGGGGAATTCTCTGGTGGCCCAGTGGTTAGGACTCTGTGCTTTCAGTGTCAAGGGCTCGGGTTCGATCCCTGACTGGGGAACTAAGATCCCACAAGCCATGGGATGTGGCCAAAATAAATAAATAAATAAAATGAAATAAAACCACTATTTTAAAAAAGATTTTAAAAATACAGAAAAAAAAAGAAAACTACCCCAGTATAACTTATAAATATGAATGTAAAAATCGATCACAAAATAATAGCAACATGAAACCAACAGAACTTTAAATGGATAATACCATAAGCAAGTATCTCTACACCAGAAATTTCAGGTTGCTCAACATATTAAAAGTAAGCAATGTATTAAACCACAAAAATGGTGTGAAGTAAAAACCCATAATCACATCAATTAATGCAAAAAATCTACAATGAAAATCCAGTGTTATTTCATGGTAAACACTCAAGAAAGCAGGAATAAAAGGAAATCTGTTCAATATGGAAAAGAGTAGTACAAAAAGCCACAGCAAACACCATGCTCAATGTTAAAGACTGAACGATTTACTCCTGAAATCAGGAACAAGGCCAGGAAGCTGGCCTTCGTCACCGTTACTCAATAGCGTACTGGAAGTTCTACCCAGAATCTTGAGGAAGGAAATAAAAGGCATCCGTGGGTGAATGGAAAAATTAAAACTGTGTCTCTTCACAGAACATAGGTCACATCATCTTATATATAAAACTACCTATAATCAGCAAAGAAATTATTTGAGCTAATCAACTAATTAAGCAAAGTTATAGAACAAAGTATCAATTCATGAAAATCTATCTTATATGCATACGCTGGCAAAAAATAATCTGAAAAAGAATTTATGAAAACAATTCCATTTTTAATAATGTCAACATCAATATTTAGGAGTATATTTAATCAAGGTACAAGACTTGTTTTATGTCTGTGAAGTGGTATGTTTGAAATTACTGGAAAGTCAATTACTTTTCAAAACATCATGTATGTCAATAGCATGCCAGAAAAGCAGAGAAAACATCAAACTTCCATATAGAAGCCAAGCCTTACCCAGATCCAGTTCACCCAAAGTCCACATGTCATTTACAGGCACTGTGGGAAGGTTATATTAGGAGCCGCTGTCCTCCGTGTTGTGGACGACCTGGATATGGTAGAAACAGTGGGATTTTTGAATTCCAATTTTCCACTTCATTCCACAAAAAAACTATTAGAACTAATAAATTAATTCAGTAAAGTTGCAAAATCAATACACAGAAATCAGCTGCATTTCTAAACACTAATAATGAACCATCAGAAAGAGAAAGAAAGCAGCCCTATTTACAAATGCATCAAAAAGAACAAAATACCCACTGGGAATAAAGCCAACCAAGGAGGTGAAAGACCTGCACACTGAAAACTTTAAGACATTGATGAAGACATTGAAAAGCACGCCAGTAAATGGAAAGATATCCTGTTCTCATGGAATGGAACAATTAATATTGTTAAAATATCCATTCTACCCAAAGCAATGGACACAGTGAATGCAATCCCTCCCAAAATTCCATGGTATTTTCCCCCCAAATAGAGCAAATCCTCCTAATAGCTGTGGGGAACCACAAAGGACCCCAAATAGCCAAAGAAACCCTGAAAAAAGAGAACGGGCTGGGGGCATCTCCCTCCCTGACGTCACACTCTGCTGAGAAGCCACAGTCACCAAAACAGTGCGGAACTGGCTCAAAACGGGCACAGGGACCAGAGGAACAGGACAGAGAGCCCAGAATTCAACCCACACGGACGGGGTCGGTGAATTTATGACACAGGGACCAAGGACACACCAAGGAGCACGACACTCCCCACGATAAATGGTGCTGGGAAAACTGGACGCCCCATAGCTCACGCTGGCTACCCTGCACACAAACCTGACCAAACACCCAGCTTTCCACGCCAAGCCCTCCCTCGCTCACACGAAGACGGACCCCCTCAACTGTCAGCCGCCCACAGGAAGCTTCTCCCCACTTTTCCTCACCGTCTCTTCACCTTCTCCTCAGGCATCACCTGGGTCCTCAGGAAACCTAGTTCCCTAGGCAGCGTGGACGCAGCTCCACTTGGTCCCGAAGCCGAAACCCCAGCGAGTCCTAAGGAGACGGAGACCGAGCTCCTCTCAGCAGAGACGCTGAGCCGGGCGTCCTACCCGAAGGCCCCCGCCCCCGCGCCTGAGGAGGCTCAACTCCTCTCAGCTGTGCTCCGAATCGAGTTCGCAGGGAAGGAGCATGCGCTGTGGGTCAGAGAGGCGAACTCGGCGCCACCCTGTGGTCAGTGCAGGAAGTGCAGGCCGCACCTCCCTCACAGGTCACTGGAGGCAGCGCGCCCTACAGACAGGACTGCTGAATCCATTAAACTGGAAATTCAAACTAAAATGGAGTCTCTATCCCAAAAGTTTTCTAAAATTAGTTAAGGAACAATCAGTTGGAAACCATTTGGAATGAAGTGAATGTAGATGCAAACTTTACAACTTATACCAAATTCACTCAAAGTTATTCAGAGGCAAATTTTATTTTAGTTTATAATTTATTTTTGGCTGCGTTGGGTCTTCGTTGCTGCATGTGGGCTTTCTCTAGTTGCGTCGAGCGGGGCTACTCTTCGTTGCGGTGCACGGGCTTCTCATTGCGGTGGCTTCTCTTGTTGGGGAGCACGGGCTCTAGGCGCGCAGGCTTCAGTAGTTGTGCCGCGCAGGCTTAGTTGCACTGCGGCATGTGGGATTCTCCCCGGACCAGGGCTAGAGCCCGTGTCCCCTGCACTGGCAGGCGGACTCTTAACCACTGCGTCACCAGGGGAGTCCCCACAGACAAATTTTAAATACAAAACTATTCAAGGGGCTTCCCTGGTGGCGCAGTGGTTGAGAATCTGCCTGCTAATGCAGGGGACACGAGTTCGAGCCCTGGTCCGGGAAGATCCCACATGCCGCGGAGCAACTAGGCTCGGGAGCCACAACTACTGAGCCTGCGCGTCTGGAGCCTGTACTCCGCAACAAGAGAGGCCGCGGAAGTGAGAGGCCTGCGCACCGCGATGAAGAGTGGCCCCCACTTGCCACAACTAGAGACAGCCTTCGCACAGAAACGAAGACCCAACACAGCCAAAAATAAAATGAATTAATCAATTTAAAAAAACAAAAAAAGGTGTCTCTCAAATTTAACTTCCAGAATATATTCAGGAAAAATGCATATGCCCTTTTTGACGCACTAAACAAGCGGGCAATGCAAATCAACACTACAAAGAGGTATCGCTCCGAATCAGAAAAAAGGACCATCCTCACAAAGGGTAAAAACCAGATATGCAGGACAGGGAGAGGAGAAAAGGGAGCCTTGTTACGCTGAAGGGGGGAATGTAAATTGCCAACGGCCACCCTGGAGAAGTGTACTGTGTTTCCTAAAACATCTAAACCACAGAGCTACAAAGCATAGGGTGCTTCCACTCATGGGCCTATATCTTGGAAAAACCAAAAATCCACAGGATGCAGGCGCCCCGTTTACTGCTGCTATCTTTACAACAGCCTCGACTTGGGTACAACTTAAAAGTCCTTGGAAGGAAACAATGGTGAAAGAAAACTTGGTACTTAAGCACAAAGGAATATTACTCAGCCCTGAAATCCATGAAATGAGGCCAGTTGCAGCAACTCAGGGGGACTTATGCACGGTCACTGAGAGTGAAATAAGTTAGACAGCAAAAGAAACTTATCATGAGATATCACTTATAAAGGGAATCTAAAGATCGCCAAACATGAACTGAATTACAAACAGAACACCATCACACGTTTACAAAACACACTTATGGCTGCTTAAGCGGAAAAGTGTGGTGCGGTGATGCATAAACCAGGAGGTTGTAATTGGCACAGATACCGTTCCATACACCAATAATGTAATCGCCAAGACATACTCATTGCTCAAGGAACTGGACTCAGCACACTCTATTCACAGAAAAATCATATATCTGACTACTAGAAACTAGAAAAGAATTTACTGATGTCTCTCTGTAAGTGACTCAAGTGGATGTACAGCACCAAGAAACACAACATTGCAAATCAGCTACACCCCATTATAAAAATTAATTATAAAAAAAAAAAAAAACGACAGTGAGAGAGAGAGGAATTCTTACAAAATATGATCAGGGGCTGTGATGCAACTGGACTGACCACATCTACACTCACAGCTGAATGGGACGTAAGGCTGGACACCCTAACCCTAACCCAAACCCTAACCCTAACCCTACCTTAACCCTAACCCTAACCCAACAGTAACCCTAACCCTACCTTAACCCTAACCCTAACCCAACACTAACCCTAACCCTAAACCTAAACCCTAACCCTAACCCCTAACCCTAACCCAACCCTAAGCCTAACCCTAACCCTGACCCTAACCCCTAACCCCTAACCCTAACCAAGTTCACAAGTAAACTTCTCGCCCACCTGGAGATAGTGATTTAATTTTAAAGAGTAAAGACACAATCAGCTCAGTAATTGGCCATGGGAGCTTGAGGGGCCAAGGCTAACCTGAGCTGGAGGAACGTGGGTGCCTGCCTGGACGCTCAGAGGCCAAGGGCTGCTCTGAGACCTGCCTGGACACCCGTGCAGATGGAACAAAGGATCCCTCCAGTCCCAAGAGGGCCCCACCAGCCCTCAAGAACGCAACACCAGACTTCCCTGGTGGCGCAGTGGTTAAGAATCCACCTGCCAATGCAGGGGACACGGGTTTGAGCCCTGGCCCGGGAAGATCCCACATGCTGTGGAGCAACTAAGCCCGTGCGCCACAACTACTGAGCCTGCGCTCTAGAACCCGCGAGCCACAACTGCTGAAGCCCACGCGCTTACAGCCTGTGCTCTGCAACAAGAGAAGCCACTGCAACGAGAAGCCCCCACTCGCCGCAACTAGAGAAAGCCTCCGTGCAGCAATGAAGACCCAACACAGCCAAAAATAAATTAATTAATTAATTTTTTTGTTTTTTAAAAAGGCAGCACCTGGGGGCTGGCAGACTGATGCACCGAGTCTTACATCACGTCTACTTAGTATCCTGCATGTCAGGGCCATGCTGGACCTGGGGCTGCCCAGACAGAGTAGGGCCTGCATCACCCTTCCCAGGAGGGAGGGTGGTGGGAAACCCTGCATGACCTCTGAGGCCCTAAGAACCCTTAACTAAGGCTGAGCTCAATTTGAAACAGTGGGTGACCAGAGCAGACATTTCATTCATCTATCAATCAGAATCCAGCACTGGAGGAGCAGAAAACAATGGCCTCGCTCAACCTTGACGCTAATCCTGACATGGACCCTAACCCTGAACTCTGATCCTGACCCTAAGCCCTGACCTAACCTTAGCCTAACCCGTACCCTAACCCTGTACCTTACCCTAACCCATGCTCTACCCGCATCCTACCTGTACCCCAACTCTCACCCATACCCTAACACCCACTCTAACACAGAACCCTAACACCCTGAGACCAAAACCATAAACCTTAACCAATAAGCAAAACCATAACCATAACCAAACCATAAAATATATTCATTAACCATACCCATAAATAACTCATTAACCATAAAACTTAAACCATAACAGCAACCATAAACCATACACAGCCCCAACCCTCACACCAGCCCCAGCCCTAATGCTAACCCTCCAAACCACTTACACCAAGCCAAGTCTAGTCAGATTATACAAATACATCTTGGAAAAGAAAACTGGGGAATTCTCTGGTGGCCCAGTGGTTAGGACTCTGTGCTTTCAGTGCCAAGGGCTCGGGTTCGATCCCTGACTGGGGAACTAAGATCCCACAAGCCATGGGATGTGGCCAAAATAAATAAATAAATAAAATGAAATAAAACCACTATTTTAAAAAAGATTTTAAAAATACAGAAAAAAAAAGAAAACTACCCCAGTATAACTTATAAATATGAATGTAAAAATCGATCACAAAATAATAGCAACATGAAACCAACAGAACTTTAAATGGATAATGCCATAAGCAAGTATCTCTACACCAGAAATTTCAGGTTGCTCAACATATTAAAAGTAAGCAATGTATTAAACCACAAAAATGGTGTGAAGTAAAAACCCATAATCACGTCAATTAATGCAAAAACTCTACAATGAAAATCCAGTGTTATTTCATGGTAAACACTCAAGAAAGCAGGAATAAAAGGAAATCTGTTCAATATGGAAAAGAGTAGTACAAAAAGCCACAGCAAACACCATGCTCAATGTTAAAGACTGAACGATTTACTCCTGAAATCAGGAACAAGGCCAGGAAGCTGGCCTTCGTCACCGTTACTCAATAGCGTACTGGAAGTTCTACCCAGAATCTTGAGGAAGGAAATAAAAGGCATCCGTGGGTGAATGGAAAAATTAAAACTGTGTCTCTTCACAGAACATAGGTCACATCATCTTATATATAAAACTACCTATAATCAGCAAAGAAATTATTTGAGCTAATCAACTAATTAAGCAAACTTATAGAACAAAGTATCAATTCATGAAAATCTATCTTATATGCATACGCTGGCAAAAAATAATCTGAAAAAGAATTTATGAAAACAATTCCATTTTTAATAATGTCAACATCAATATTTAGGAGTATATTTAATCAAGGTACAAGACTTGTTTTTATGTCTGTGAAGTGGTATGTTTGAAATTACTGGAAAGTCAATTACTTTTCAAAACATCATGTATGTCAATAGCATGCCAGAAAAGCAGAGAAAACATCAAACTTCCATATAGAAGCCAAGCCTTACCCAGATCCAGTTCACCCAAAGTCCACATGTCATTTACAGGCACTGTGGGAAGGTTATATTAGGAGCCGCTGTCCTCCGTGTTGTGGACGACCTGGATATGGTAGAAACAGTGGGATTTTTGAATTCCAATTTTCCACTTCATTCCACAAAAAAACTATTAGAACTAATAAATTAATTCAGTAAAGTTGCAAAATCAATACACAGAAATCAGCTGCATTTCTAAACACTAATAATGAACCATCAGAAAGAGAAAGAAAGCAGCCCTATTTACAAATGCATCAAAAAGAACAAAATACCCACTGGGAATAAAGCCAACCAAGGAGGTGAAAGACCTGCACACTGAAAACTTTAAGACATTGATGAAGACATTGAAAAGCACACCAATAAATGGAAAGATATCCTGTTCTCATGGAATGGAACAATTAATATTGTTAAAATATCCATTCTACCCAAAGCAATGGACACAGTGAATGCAATCCCTCCCAAAATTCCATGGTATTTTCCCCCCAAATAGAGCAAATCCTCCTAATAGCTGTGGGGAACCACAAAGGACCCCAAATAGCCAAAGAAACCCTGAAAAAAGAGAACGGGCTGGGGGCATCTCCCTCCCTGACGTCACACTCTGCTGAGAAGCCACAGTCACCAAAACAGTGCGGAACTGGCTCAAAACGGGCACAGGGACCAGAGGAACAGGACAGAGAGCCCAGAATTCAACCCACACGGACGGGGTCGGTGAATTTATGACACAGGGACCAAGGACACACCAAGGAGCACGACACTCCCCACGATAAATGGTGCTGGGAAAACTGGACGCCCCATAGCTCACGCTGGCTACCCTGCACACAAACCTGACCAAACACCCAGCTTTCCACGCCAAGCCCTCCCTCGCTCACACGAAGACGGACCCCCTCAACTGTCAGCCGCCCACAGGAAGCTTCTCCCCACTTTTCCTCACCGTCTCTTCACCTTTTCCTCAGGCATCACCTGGGTCCTCAGGAAACCTAGTTCCCTAGGCAGCGTGGACGCAGCTCCACTTGGTCCCGAAGCCGAAACCCCAGCGAGTCCTAAGGGGACGGAGACCGAGCTCCTCTCAGCAGACTCTGAGCCGGGCGTCCTACCCGAAGGCCCCCGCCCCCGCGCCTGAGGAGGCTCAACTCCTCTCAGCTGTGCTCCGAATCGAGTTCGCAGGGAAGGAGCATGCGCTGTGGGTCAGAGAGGCGAACTCGGCGCCACCCTGTGGTCAGTGCAGGAAGTGCAGGCCGCGCCTCCCTCACAGGTCACTGGAGGCAGCGCGCCCTACAGACAGGACTGCTGAATCCATTAAACTGGAAATTCAAACTAAAATGGAGTCTCTATCCCAAAAGTTTTCTAAAATTAGTTAAGGAACAATCAGTTGGAAACCATTTGCAATGAAGTGAATGTAGATGCAAACTTTACAACTTATACCAAATTCACTCAAAGTTATTCAGAGGCAAATTTTATTTTAGTTTATAATTTATTTTTGGCTGCGTTGGGTCTTCGTTGCTGCATGTGGGCTTTCTCTAGTTGCGTCGAGCGGGGCTACTCTTCGTTGCGGTGCACGGGCTTCTCATTGCGGTGGCTTCTCTTGTTGGGGAGCACGGGCTCTAGGCGCACAGGCTTCAGTAGTTGTGCCGCGCAGGCTTAGTTGCTCTGCGGCATGTGAGATCTCCCCGGACCAGGGCTCGAGCCCGTGTCCCCTGCACTGGCAGGCGGACTCTTAACCACTGCATTACCAGGGGAGTCCCCACAGACAAATTTTAAATACAAAACTATTCAAGGGGCTTCCCTGGTGGCGCAGTGGTTGAGAATCTGCCTGCTAATGCAGGGGACACGGGTTCGAGCCCTGGTCCGGGAAGATCCCACATGCCGCGGAGCAACTAGGCCCGGGAGCCACAACTACTGAGCCTGCGCGTCTGGAGCCTGTGCTCCGCAACAAGAGAGGCCGCGGAAGTGAGAGACCTGCGCACCGCGATGAAGAGTGGCCCCCGCTTGCCACAACTAGAGACAGCCTTCGCACAGAAACGAAGACCCAACACAGCCAAAAATAAAATGAATTAATTAATCAATTAAAAAAAACAAAAAAAGGTGTCTCTCAAATTTAACTTCCAGAATATATTCAGGAAAAACGCATACGCCCTTTTTGTCCCACTAAAGAAGCGGGCAATGCAAATCAACACTACAAACAGGTATCCCTCCGAATCAGAAAAACGGACCATCCTCACAAAGGGTAAAAACCAGATATGCAGGACAGGGAGAGGAGAAAAGGGAGCCTTGTTACGCTGAAGGGGGGAATGTAAATTGCCAACGGCCACCCTGGAGAAGTGTACTGTGTTTCCTAAAACATCTAAACCACAGAGCTACAAAGCATAGGGTGCTTCCACTCATGGGCCTGTATCTTGGAAAAACCAAAAATCCACAGGACGCAGGTGCCCCGTTTACTGCTGCTATCTTTACAACAGCCTCGACTTGGGTACAACTTAAAAGTCCTTGGAAGGAAACAATGGTGAAAGAAAACTTGGTACTTAAGCACAACGGAGTATTACTCAGCCCAGAAATCCATGAAATGAGGCCAGTTGCAGCAACTCAGGGGGACTTATGTACGGTCACTGAGAGCGAAATAAGTTAGACAGCAAAAGAAACTTATCATGAGATATCACTTATAAAGGGAATCTAAAGATCGCCAAACATGAACTGAATTACAAACAGAACACCATCACACGTTTACAAAACACACTTATGGCTGCTTAAGCGGAAAAGTGTGGTGCGGTGATGCATAAACCAGGAGGTTGTAATTGGCACAGATACCGTTCCATACACCAATAATGTAATCGCCAAGACATACTCATTGCTCAAGGAACTGGACTCAGCACACTCTATTCACAGAAAAATCATATATCTGACTACTAGAAACTAGAAAAGAATTTATTGATGTCTCTCTGTAAGTGACTCAAGTGGATGTACAGCACCAAGAAACACAACACTGCAAATCACCTACACCCCATTATAAAAATTAATTATAAAAAAAAAAAAAAACGACAGTGAGAGAGAGAGGAATTCTTACAAAATATGATCAGGGGCTGTGATGCAACTGGACTGACCACATCTACACTCACAGCTGAATGGGACGTAAGGCTGGACACCCTAACCCTAACCCAAACCCTAACCCTAACCCTACCTTAACCCTAACCCTAACCCAACAGTAACCCTAACCCTACCTTAACCCTAACCCTAACCCAACACTAACCCTAACCCTAAACCTAAACCCTAACCCTAACCCCTAACCCTAACCCAACCCTAAGCCTAACCCTAACCCCTAGCCCTAGCCCTAACCCTGACCCTAACCCCTAACCCTTAACCCCTAACCCCTAACCCTCACCAAGTTCACAAGTAAACTTCTCGCCCACCTGGAGAGAGTGATTTAATTTTAAAGAGTAAAGACACAATCAGCTCAGTAATTGGCCACGGTAGCTTGAGGGGCCAAGGCTAACCTGAGCTGGAGGAACGTGGGTGCCTGCCTGGACGCTCAGAGGCCAAGGGCTGCTCTGAGACCTGCTTGGACACCCGTGCAGATGGAACAAAGGATCCCTCCAGTCCCAAGAGGGCCCCACCAGCCCTCAAGAACGCAACACCAGACTTCCCTGGTGGCGCAGTGGTTAAGAATCCACCTGCCAATGCAGGGGACACGGGTTGGAGCCCTGGCCCGGGAAGATCCCACATGCTGTGGAGCAACTAAGCCCGTGCGCCACAACTACTGAGCCTGCGCTCTAGAACCCGCGAGCCACAACTGCTGAAGCCCACCCGCTTAGAGCCTGTGCTCTGCAACAAGAGAAGCCACTGCAACGAGAAGCCCCCACTCGCCGCAACTAGAGAAAGCCTCCGTGCAGCAATGAAGACCCAACACAGCCAAAAATAAATTAATTAATTAATTTTTTGTTTTTTTAAAAAGGCAGCACCTGGGGGCTGGCAGACTGATGCACCGAGTCTTACATCACGTCTACTTAGTATCCTGCATGTCAGGGCCATGCTGGACCTGGGGCTGCCCAGACAGAGTGGGGCCTGCATCACCCTTCCCAGGAGGGAGGGTGGTGGGAAACCCTGCATGACCTCTGAGGCCCTAAGAACCCTTAACTAAGGCTGAGCTCAATTTGAAACAGTGGGTGACCAGAGCAGACATTTCATTCATCTATCAATCAGAATCCAGCACTGGAGGAGCAGAAAACAATGGCCTCGCTCAACCTTGACGCTAATCCTGACATGGACCCTAACCCTGAACTCTGATCCTGACCCTAAGCCCTGACCTAACCTTAGCCTAACCCGTACCCTAACCCTGTACCTTACCCTAACCCATGCTCTACCCGCATCCTACCTGTACCCCAACTCTCACCCATACCCTAACACCCACTCTAACACAGAACCCTAACACCCTGAGACCAAAACCATAAACCTTAACCAATAAGCAAAACCATAACCATAACCAAACCATAAAATATATTCATTAACCATACCCATAAATAACTCATTAACCATAAAACTTAAACCATAACAGCAACCATAAACCATACACAGCCCCAACCCTCACACCAGCCCCAGCCCTAACGCTAACCCTCCAAACCACTTACACCAAGCCAAGTCTAGTCAGATTATACAAATACATCTTGGAAAAGAAAACTGGGGAATTCTCTGGTGGCCCAGTGGTTAGGACTCTGTGCTTTCAGTGCCAAGGGCTCGGGTTCGATCCCTGACTGGGGAACTAAGATCCCACAAGCCATGGGATGTGGCCAAAATAAATAAATAAATAAAATGAAATAAAACCACTATTTTAAAAAAGATTTTAAAAATACAGAAAAAAAAGAAAACTACCCCAGTATAACTTATAAATATGAATGTAAAAATCGATCACAAAATAATAGCAACATGAAACCAACAGAACTTTAAATGGATAATGCCATAAGCAAGTATCTCTACACCAGAAATTTCAGGTTGCTCAACATATTAAAAGTAAGCAATGTATTAAACCACAAAAATGGTGTGAAGTAAAAACCCATAATCACATCAATTAATGCAAAAAATCTACAATGAAAATCCAGTGTTATTTCATGGTAAACACTCAAGAAAGCAGGAATAAAAGGAAATCTGTTCAATATGGAAAAGAGTAGTACAAAGAGCCACAGCAAACACCATGCTCAATGTTAAAGACTGAACGATTTACTCCTGAAATCAGGAACAAGGCCAGGAAGCTGGCCTTCGTCACCGTTACTCAATAGCGTACTGGAAGTTCTACCCAGAATCTTGAGGAAGGAAATAAAAGGCATCCGTGGGTGAATGGAAAAATTAAAACTGTGTCTCTTCACAGAACATAGGTCACATCATCTTATATATAAAACTACCTATAATCAGCAAAGAAATTATTTGAGCTAATCAACTAATTAAGCAAACTTATAGAACAAAGTATCAATTCATGAAAATCTATCTTATATGCATACGCTGGCAAAAAATAATCTGAAAAAGAATTTATGAAAACAATTCCATTTTTAATAATGTCAACATCAATATTTAGGAGTATATTTAATCAAGGTACAAGACTTGTTTTATGTCTGTGAAGTGGTATGTTTG
The DNA here is from genome assembly GCF_965194805.1 of Balaenoptera borealis. NCBI lineage: Eukaryota > Metazoa > Chordata > Mammalia > Artiodactyla > Balaenopteridae > Balaenoptera > Balaenoptera borealis. Next base: position 494,288 of record NC_138867.1, read on the forward strand.
AAATTACTGGAAAGTCAATTACTTTTCAAAACATCATGTATGTCAATAGCATGCCAGAAAAGCAGAGAAAACATCAAACTTCCATATAGAAGCCAAGCCTTACCCAGATCCAGTTCACCCAAAGTCCACATGTCATTTACAGGCACTGTGGGAAGGTTATATTAGGAGCCGCTGTCCTCCGTGTTGTGGACGACCTGGATATGGTAGAAACAGTGGGATTTTTGAATTCCAATTTTCCACTTCATTCCACAAAAAAACTATTAGAACTAATAAATTAATTCAGTAAAGTTGCAAAATCAATACACAGAAATCAGCTGCATTTCTAAACACTAATAATGAACCATCAGAAAGAGAAAGAAAGCAGCCCTATTTACAAATGCATCAAAAAGAACAAAATACCCACTGGGAATAAAGCCAACCAAGGAGGTGAAAGACCTGCACACTGAAAACTTTAAGACATTGATGAAGACATTGAAAAGCACGCCAGTAAATGGAAAGATATCCTGTTCTCATGGAATGGAACAATTAATATTGTTAAAATATCCATTCTACCCAAAGCAATGGACACAGTGAATGCAATCCCTCCCAAAATTCCATGGTATTTTCCCCCCAAATAGAGCAAATCCTCCTAATAGCTGTGGGGAACCACAAAGGACCCCAAATAGCCAAAGAAACCCTGAAAAAAGAGAACGGGCTGGGGGCATCTCCCTCCCTGACGTCACACTCTGCTGAGAAGCCACAGTCACCAAAACAGTGCGGAACTGGCTCAAAACGGGCACAGGGACCAGAGGAACAGGACAGAGAGCCCAGAATTCAACCCACACGGACGGGGTCGGTGAATTTATGACACAGGGACCAAGGACACACCAAGGAGCACGACACTCCCCACGATAAATGGTGCTGGGAAAACTGGACGCCCCATAGCTCACGCTGGCTACCCTGCACACAAACCTGACCAAACACCCAGCTTTCCACGCCAAGCCCTCCCTCGCTCACACGAAGACGGACTCCCTCAACTCTCAGCCGCCCACAGGAAGCTTCTCCCCACTTTTCCTCACCGTCTCTTCACCTTTTCCTCAGGCATCACCTGGGTCCTCAGGAAACCTAGTTCCCTAGGCAGCGTGGACGCAGCTCCACTTGGTCCCGAAGCCGAAACCCCAGCGAGTCCTAAGGGGACGGAGACCGAGCTCCTCTCAGCAGAGACGCTGAGCCGGGTGTCCTACCCGAAGGCCCCCGCCCCTGCGCATGAGGAGGCTCAACTCCTCTCAGCTGTGCTCCGAATCGAGTTCGCAGGGAAGGAGCATGCGCTGTGGGTCAGAGAGGCGAACTCGGCGCCACCCTGTGGTCAGTGCAGGAAGTGCAGGCCGCACCTCCCTCACAGGTCACTGGAGGCAGCGCGCCCTACAGACAGGACTGCTGAATCCATTAAACTGGAAATTCAAACTAAAATGGAGTCTCTATCCCAAAAGTTTTCTAAAATTAGTTAAGGAACAATCAGTTGGAAACCGTTTGCAATGAAGTGAATGTAGATGCAAACTTTACAACTTATACCAAATTCACTCAAAGTTATTCAGAGGCAAATTTTATTTTAGTTTATAATTTATTTTTGGCTGCGTTGGGTCTTCGCTGCTGCACGTGGGCTTTCTCTAGTTGCGTCGAGCGGGGCTACTCTTCGTTGCGGTGCACGGGCTTCTCATTGCGGTGGCTTCTCTTGTTGGGGAGCACGGGCTCTAGGCGCGCAGGCTTCAGTAGTTGTGCCGCGCAGGCTTAGTTACTCTGCGGCATGTGGGATCTCCCCGGACCAGGGCTCGAGCCCGTGTCCCCTGCACTGGCAGGCGGACTCTTAACCACTGCGTCACCAGGGGAGTCCCCACAGACAAATTTTAAATACAAAACTATTCAAGGGGCTTCCCTGGTGGCGCAGTGGTTGAGAATCTGCCTGCTAATGCAGGGGACACGGGTTCGAGCCCTGGTCTGGGAAGATCCCACATGCCGCGGAGCAACTAGGCCCGGGAGCCACAACTACTGAGCCTGCGCGTCTGGAGCCTGTGCTCCGCAACAAGAGAGGCCGCAGAAGTGAGAAGCCTGCGCACTGCGATGAAGAGTGGCCCCCGCTTGCCACAACTAGAGACAGCCTTCGCACAGAAACGAAGACCCAACACAGCCAAAAATAAAATGAATTAATTAATCAATTAAAAAAAACAAAAAAAGGTGTCTCTCAAATTTAACTTCCAGAATATATTCAGGAAAAACGCATACGCCCTTTTTGTCCCACTAAAGAAGCGGGCAATGCAAATCAACACTACAAACAGGTATCGCTCCGAATCAGAAAAAAGGACCATCCTCACAAAGGGTAAAAACCAGATATGCAGGACAGGGAGAGGAGAAAAGGGAGCCTTGTTACGCTGAAGGGGGGAATGTAAATTGCCAACGGCCACCCTGGAGAAGTGTACTGTGTTTCCTAAAACATCTAAACCACAGAGCTACAAAGCATAGGGTGCTTCCACTCATGGGCCTGTATCTTGGAAAAACCAAAAATCCACAGGACGCAGGCGCCCCGTTTACTGCTGCTATCTTTACAACAGCCTCGACTTGGGTACAACTTAAAAGTCCTTGGAAGGAAACAATGGTGAAAGAAAACTTGGTACTTAAGCACAACGGAGTATTACTCAGCCCAGAAATCCATGAAATGAGGCCAGTTGCAGCAACTCAGGGGGACTTATGCACGGTCACTGAGAGTGAAATAAGCTAGACAGCAAAAGAAACTTATCATGAGATATCACTTATAAAGGGAATCTAAAGATCGCCAAACATGAACTGAATTACAAACAGAACACCATCACACGTTTACAAAACACACTTATGGCTGCTTAAGCGGAAAAGTGTGGTGCGGTGATGCATAAACCAGGAGGTTGTAATTGGCACAGATACCGTTCCATACACCAATAATGTAATCGCCAAGACATACTCATTGCTCAAGGAACTGGACTCAGCACACTCTATTCACAGAAAAATCATATATCTGACTACTAGAAACTAGAAAAGAATTTATTGATGTCTCTCTGTAAGTGACTCAAGTGGATGTACAGCACCAAGAAACACAACATTGCAAATCAGCTACACCCCATTATAAAAATTAATTATAAAAAAAAAAAAACGACAGTGAGAGAGAGAGGAATTCTTACAAAATATGATCAGGGGCTGTGATGCAACTGGACTGACCATATCTACACTCACAGCTGAATGGGACGTAAGGCTGGACACCCTAACCCTAACCCAAACCCTAACCCTAACCCTACCTTAACCCTAACCCTAACCCAACAGTAACCCTAACCCTACCTTAACCCTAACCCTAACCCAACACTAACCTTAACCCTAAACCTAAACCTAAACCCTAACCCTAACCCCTAACCCTAACCCAACCCTAAGCCTAACCCTAACCCCTAGCCCTAGCCCTAACCCTGACCCTAACCCCTAACCCTTAACCCCTAACCCCTAACCCTCACCAAGTTCACAAGTAAACTTCTCGCCCACCTGGAGAGAGTGATTTAATTTTAAAGAGTAAAGACACAATCAGCTCAGTAATTGGCCACGGGGGCTTGAGGGGCCAAGGCTAACCTGAGCTGGAGGAACGTGGGTGCCTGCCTGGACGCTCAGAGGCCAAGGGCTGCTCTGAGACCTGCCTGGACACCCGTGCAGATGGAACAAAGGATCCCTCCAGTCCCAAGAGGGCCCCACCAGCCCTCAAGAACGCAACACCAGACTTCCCTGGTGGCGCAGTGGTTAAGAATCCACCTGCCAATGCAGGGGACACGGGTTTGAGCCCTGGCCCGGGAAGATCCCACATGCTGTGGAGCAACTAAGCCCGTGCGCCACAACTACTGAGCCTGCGCTCTAGAACCCGCGAGCCACAACTGCTGAAGCCCACGTGCTTACAGCCTGTGCTCTGCAACAAGAGAGGCCACTGCAACGAGAAGCCCCCACTCGCCGCAACTAGAGAAAGCCTCCGTGCAGCAATGAAGACCCAACACAGCCAAAAATAAATTAATTAATTAATTTTTTTGTTTTTTAAAAAGGCAGCACCTGGGGGCTGGCAGACTGATGCACCGAGTCTTACATCACGTCTACTTAGTATCCTGCATGTCAGGGCCATGCTGGACCTGGGGCTGCCCAGACAGAGTGGGGCCTGCATCACCCTTCCCAGGAGGGAGGGTGGTGGGAAACCCTGCATGACCTCTGAGGCCCTAAGAACCCTTAACTAAGGCTGAGCTCAATTTGAAACAGTGGGTGACCAGAGCAGACATTTCATTCATCTATCAATCAGAATCCAGCACTGGAGGAGCAGAAAACAATGGCCTCGCTCAACCTTGACGCTAATCCTGACATGGACCCTAACCCTGAACTCTGATCCTGGCCCTAAGCCCTGACCTAACCTTAGCCTAACCCGTACCCTAACCCTGTACCTTACCCTAACCCATGCTCTACCCGCATCCTACCTGTACCCCAACTCTCACCCATACCCTAACACCCACTCTAACACAGAACCCTAACACCCTGAGACCAAAACCATAAACCTTAACCAATAAGCAAAACCATAACCATAACCAAACCATAAAATATATTCATTAACCATACCCATAAATAACTCATTAACCATAAAACTTAAACCATAACAGCAACCATAAACCATACACAGCCCCAACCCTCACACCAGCCCCAGCCCTAATGCTAACCCTCCAAACCACTTACACCAAGCCTAGTCAGATTATACAAATACATCTTGGAAAAGAAAACTGGGGAATTCTCTGGTGGCCCAGTGGTTAGGACTCTGTGCTTTCAGTGCCAAGGGCTCGGGTTCGATCCCTGACTGGGGAACTAAGATCCCACAAGCCATGGGATGTGGCCAAAATAAATAAATAAATAAAATGAAATAAAACCACTATTTTTAAAAAGATTTTAAAAATACAGAAAAAAAAAGAAAACTACCCCAGTATAACTTATAAATATGAATGTAAAAATCGATCACAAAATAATAGCAACATGAAACCAACAGAACTTTAAATGGATAATGCCATAAGCAAGTATCTCTACACCAGAAATTTCAGGTTGCTCAACATATTAAAAGTAAGCAATGTATTAAACCACAAAAATGGTGTGAAGTAAAAACCCATAATCACGTCAATTAATGCAAAAAATCTACAATGAAAATCCAGTGTTATTTCATGGTAAACACTCAAGAAAGCAGGAATAAAAGGAAATCTGTTCAATATGGAAAAGAGTAGTACAAAAAGCCACAGCAAACACCATGCTCAATGTTAAAGACTGAACGATTTACTCCTGAAATCAGGAACAAGGCCAGGAAGCTGGCCTTCGTCACCGTTACTCAATAGCGTACTGGAAGTTCTACCCAGAATCTTGAGGAAGGAAATAAAAGGCATCCGTGGGTGAATGGAAAAATTAAAACTGTGTCTCTTCACAGAACATAGGTCACATCATCTTATATATAAAACTACCTATAATCAGCAAAGAAATTATTTGAGCTAATCAACTAATTAAGCAAAGTTATAGAACAAAGTATCAATTCATGAAAATCTATCTTATATGCATACGCTGGCAAAAAATAATCTGAAAAAGAATTTACGAAAACAATTCCATTTTTAATAATGTCAACATCAATATTTAGGAGTATATTTAATCAAGGTACAAGACTTGTTTTTATGTCTGTGAAGTGGTATGTTTGAAATTACTGGAAAGTCAATTACTTTTCAAAACATCATGTATGTCAATAGCATGCCAGAAAAGCAGAGAAAACATCAAACTTCCATATAGAAGCCAAGCCTTACCCAGATCCAGTTCACCCAAAGTCCACATGTCATTTAGAGGCACTGTGGGAAGGTTATATTAGGAGCCGCTGTCCTCCGTGTTGTGGACGACCTGGATATGGTAGAAACAGTGGGATTTTTGAATTCCAATTTTCCACTTCATTCCACAAAAAAACTATTAGAACTAATAAATCAATTCAGTAAAGTTGCAAAATCAATACACAGAAATCAGCTGCATTTCTAAACACTAATAATGAACCAACAGAAAGAGAAAGAAAGCAGCCCTATTTACAAATGCATCAAAAAGAACAAAATACCCACTGGGAATAAAGCCAACCAAGGAGGTGAAAGACCTGCACACTGAAAACTTTAAGACATTGATGAAGACATTGAAAAGCACACCAATAAATGGAAAGATATCCTGTTCTCATGGAAAGGAACAATTAATATTGTTAAAATATCCATTCTACCCAAAGCAATGGACACAGTGAATGCAATCCCTCCCAAAATTCCATGGTATTTTCCCCCCAAATAGAGCAAATCCTCCTAATAGCTGTGGGGAACCACAAAGGACCCCAAATAGCCAAAGAAACCCTGAAAAAAGAGAACGGGCTGGGGGCATCTCCCTCCCTGACGTCACACTCTGCTGAGAAGCCACAGTCACCAAAACAGTGCGGAACTGGCTCAAAACGGGCACAGGGACCAGAGGAACAGGACAGAGAGCCCAGAATTCAACCCACACAGACGGGGTCGGTGAATTTATGACACAGGGACCAAGGACACACCAAGGAGCACGACACTCCCCACGATAAATGGTGCTGGGAAAACTGGACGCCCCATAGCTCACGCTGGCTACCCTGCACACAAACCTGACCAAACACCCAGCTTTCCACGCCAAGCCCTCCCTCGCTCACACGAAGACGGACCCCCTCAACTGTCAGCCGCCCACAGGAAGCTTCTCCCCACTTTTCCTCACCGTCTCTTCACCTTTTCCTCAGGCATCACCTGGGTCCTCAGGAAACCTAGTTCCCTAGGCAGCGTGGACGCAGCTCCACTTGGTCCCGAAGCCGAAACCCCAGCGAGTCCTAAGGGGACGGAGACCGAGCTCCTCTCAGGAGAGACGCTGAGCCGGGCGTCCTACCCGAAGGCCCCCGCCCCCGCGCCTGAGGAGGCTCAACTCCTCTCAGCTGTGCTCCGAATCGAGTTCGCAGGGAAGGAGCATGCGCTGTGGGTCAGAGAGGCGAACTCGGCGCCACCCTGTGGTCAGTGCAGGAAGTGCAGGCCGCGCCTCCCTCACAGGTCACTGGAGGCAGCGCGCCCTACAGACAGGACTGCTGAATCCATTAAACTGGAAATTCAAACTAAAATGGAGTCTCTATCCCAAAAGTTTTCTAAAATTAGTTAAGGAACAATCAGTTGGAAACCATTTGCAATGAAGTGAATGTAGATGCAAACTTTACAACTTATACCAAATTCACTCAAAGTTATTCAGAGGCAAATTTTATTTTAGTTTATAATTTATTTTTGGCTGCGTTGGGTCTTCGTTGCTGCATGTGGGCTTTCTCTAGTTGCGTCGAGCGGGGCTACTCTTCGTTGTGGTGCACGGGCTTCTCATTGCGGTGGCTTCTCTTGTTGGGGAGCACAGGCTCTAGGCGCGCAGGCTTCAGTAGTTGTGCCGCGCAGGCTTAGTTGCTCTGCGGCATGTGGGATCTCCCCGGACCAGGGCTCGAGCCCGTGTCCCCTGCACTGGCAGGCGGACTCTTAACCACTGCGTCACCAGGGGAGTCCCCACAGACAAATTTTAAATACAAAACTATTCAAGGGGCTTCCCTGGTGGCGCAGTGGTTGAGAATCTGCCTGCTAATGCAGGGGACACGGGTTCGAGCCCTGGTCCGGGAAGATCCCACATGCCGCGGAGCAACTAGGCCCGGGAGCCACAACTACTGAGCCTGCGCGTCTGGAGCCTGTGCTCCGCAACAAGAGAGGCCGCGGAAGTGAGAGGCCTGCGCACCACGATGAAGAGTGGCCCCCGCTTGCCTCAACTAGAGACAGCCTTCGCACAGAAACGAAGACCCAACACAGCCAAAAATAAAATGAATTAATTAATCAATTAAAAAAAACAAAAAAAGGTGTCTCTCAAATTTAACTTCCAGAATATATTCAGGAAAAACGCATACGCCCTTTTTGTCCCACTAAAGAAGCGGGCAATGCAAATCAACACTACAAAGAGGTATCGCTCCGAATCAGAAAAACGGACCATCCTCACAAAGGGTAAAAACCAGATATGCAGGACAGGGAGAGGAGAAAAGGGAGCCTTGTTACGCTGAAGGGGGGAATGTAAATTGCCAACGGCCACCCTGGAGAAGTGTACTGTGTTTCCTAAAACATCTAAACCACAGAGCTACAAAGCATAGGGTGCTTCCACTCATGGGCCTGTATCTTGGAAAAACCAAAAATCCACAGGACGCAGGCGCCCCGTTTACTGCTGCTATCTTTACAACAGCCTCGACTTGGGTACAACTTACAAGTCCTTGGAAGGAAACAATGGTGAAAGAAAACTTGGTACTTAAGCACAACGGAGTATTACTCAGCCCAGAAATCCATGAAATGAGGCCAGTTGCAGCAGCTCAGGGGGACTTATGTACGGTCACTGAGAGTGAAATAAGTTAGACAGCAAAAGAAACTTATCATGAGATATCACTTATAAAGGGAATCTAAAGATCGCCAAACATGAACTGAATTACAAACAGAACACCATCACACGTTTACAAAACACACTTATGGCTGCTTAAGCGGAAAAGTGTGGTGCGGTGATGCATAAACCAGGAGGTTGTAATTGGCACAGATACCGTTCCATACACCAATAATGTAATCGCCAAGACATACTCATTGCTCAAGGAACTGGACTCAGCACACTCTATTCACAGAAAAATCATATATCTGACTACTAGAAACTAGAAAAGAATTTATTGATGTCTCTCTGTAAGTGACTCAAGTGGATGTACAGCACCAAGAAACACAACATTGCAAATCAGCTACACCCCATTATAAAAATTAATTATAAAAAAAAAAAAAACGACAGTGAGAGAGAGAGGAATTCTTACAAAATATGATCAGGGGCTGTGATGCAACTGGACTGACCACATCTACACTCACAGCTGAATGGGACGTAAGGCTGGACACCCTAACCCTAACCCAAACCCTAACCGTAACCCTACCTTAACCCTAACCCTAAACCAACAGTAACCCTAACCCTACCTTAACCCTAACCCTAAACCTAAACCCTAACCCTAACCCCTAACCCTAACCCAACCCTAAGCCTAACCCTAACCCCTAGCCCTAGCCCTAACCCTGACCCTAACCCCTAACCCCTAACCCTAACCAAGTTCACAAGTAAACTTCTCGCCCACCTGGAGAGAGTGATTTAATTTTAAAGAGTAAAGACACAATCAGCTCAGTAATTGGCCACGGGAGCTTGAGGGGCCAAGGCTAACCTGAGCTGGAGGAACGTGGGTGCCTGCCTGGACGCTCAGAGGCCAAGAGCTGCTCTGAGACCTGCCTGGACACCCGTGCAGATGGAACAAAGGATCCCTCCAGTCCCAAGAGGGCCCCACCAGCCCTCAAGAACGCAACACCAGACTTCCCTGGTGGCGCAGTGGTTAAGAATCCACCTGCCAATGCAGGGGACACGGGTTGGAGCCCTGGCCCGGGAAGATCCCACATGCTGTGGAGCAACTAAGCCCGTGCGCCACAACTACTGAGCCTGCGCTCTAGAACCCGCGAGCCACAACTGCTGAAGCCCACGCGCTTACAGCCTGTGCTCTGCAACAAGAGAAGCCACTGCAACGAGAAGCCCCCACTCGCCGCAACTAGAGAAAGCCTCCGTGCAGCAATGAAGACCCAACACAGCCAAAAATAAATTAATTAATTAATTTTTTGTTTTTTAAAAAGGCAGCACCTGGGGGCTGGCAGACTGATGCACCGAGTCTTACATCACGTCTACTTAGTATCCTGCATGTCAGGGCCATGCTGGACCTGGGGCTGCCCAGACAGAGTAGGGCCTGCATCACCCTTCCCAGGAGGGAGGGTGGTGGGAAACCCTGCATGACCTCTGAGGCCCTAAGAACCCTTAACTAAGGCTGAGCTCAATTTGAAACAGTGGGTGACCAGAGCAGACATTTCATTCATCTATCAATCAGAATCCAGCACTGGAGGAGCAGAAAACAATGGCCTCGCTCAACCTTGACGCTAATCCTGACATGGACCCTAACCCTGAACTCTGATCCTGACCCTAAGCCCTGACCTAACCTTAGCCTAACCCGTACCCTAACCCTGTACCTTACCCTAACCCATGCTCTACCCGCATCCTACCTGTACCCCAACTCTCACCCATACCCTAACACCCACTCTAACACAGAACCCTAACACCCTGAGACCAAAACCATAAACCTTAACCAATAAGCAAAACCATAACCATAACCAAACCATAAAATATATTCATTAACCATACCCATAAATAACTCATTAACCATAAAACTTAAACCATAACAGCAACCATAAACCATACACAGCCCCAACCCTCACACCAGCCCCAGCCCTAATGCTAACCCTCCAAACCACTTACACCAAGCCAAGTCTAGTCAGATTATACAAATACATCTTGGAAAAGAAAACTGGGGAATTCTCTGGTGGCCCAGTGGTTAGGACTCTGTGCTTTCAGTGCCAAGGGCTCGGGTTCGATCCCTGACTGGGGAACTAAGATCCCACAAGCCATGGGATGTGGCCAAAATAAATAAATAAATAAAATGAAATAAAACCACTATTTTAAAAAAGATTTTAAAAATACAGAAAAAAAAAAGAAAACTACCCCAGTATAACTTATAAATATGAATGTAAAAATCTATCACAAAATACTAGCAACATGAAACCAACAGAACTTTAAATGGATAATGCCATAAGCAAGTATCTCTACACCAGAAATTTCAGGTTGCTCAACATATTAAAAGTAAGCAATGTATTAAACCACAAAAATGGTGTGAAGTAAAAACCCATAATCACATCAATTAATGCAAAAAATCTACAATGAAAATCCAGTGTTATTTCATGATAAACACTCAAGAAAGCAGGAATAAAAGGAAATCTGTTCAATATGGAAAAGAGTAGTACAAAAAGCCACAGCAAACACCATGCTCAATGTTAAAGACTGAACGATTTACTCCTGAAATCAGGAACAAGGCCAGGAAGCTGGCCTTCGTCACCGTTACTCAATAGCGTACTGGAAGTTCTACCCAGAATCTTGAGGAAGGAAATAAAAGGCATCTGTGGGTGAATGGAAAAATTAAAACTGTGTCTCTTCACAGAACATAGGTCACATCATCTTATATATAAAACTACCTATAATCAGCAAAGAAATTATTTGAGCTAATCAACTAATTAAGCAAAGTTATAGAACAAAGTATCAATTCATGAAAATCTATCTTATATGCATACGCTGGCAAAAAATAATCTGAAAAAGAATTTATGAAAACAATTCCATTTTTAATAATGTCAACATCAATATTTAGGAGTATATTTAATCAAGGTACAAGACTTGTTTTTATGTCTGTGAAGTGGTATGTTTGAAATTACTGGAAAGTCAATTACTTTTCAAAACATCATGTATGTCAATAGCATGCCAGAAAAGCAGAGAAAACATCAAACTTCCATATAGAAGCCAAGCCTTACCCAGATCCAGTTCACCCAAAGTCCACATGTCATTTAGAGGCACTGTGGGAAGGTTATATTAGGAGCCGCTGTCCTCCGTGTTGTGGACGACCTGGATATGGTAGAAACAGTGGGATTTTTGAATTCCAATTTTCCACTTCATTCCACAAAAAAACTATTAGAACTAATAAATTAATTCAGTAAAGTTGCAAAATCAATACACAGAAATCAGCTGCATTTCTAAACACTAATAATGAACCATCAGAAAGAGAAAGAAAGCAGCCCTATTTACAAATGCATCAAAAAGAACAAAATACCCACTGGGAATAAAGCCAACCAAGGAGGTGAAAGACCTGCACACTGAAAACTTTAAGACATTGATGAAGACATTGAAAAGCACGCCAGTAAATGGAAAGATATCCTGTTCTCATGGAATGGAACAATTAATATTGTTAAAATATCCATTCTACCCAAAGCAATGGACACAGTGAATGCAATCCCTCCCAAAATTCCATGGTATTTTCCCCCCAAATAGAGCAAATCCTCCTAATAGCTGTGGGGAACCACAAAGGACCCCAAATAGCCAAAGAAACCCTGAAAAAAGAGAACGGGCTGGGGGCATCTCCCTCCCTGACGTCACACTCTGCTGAGAAGCCACAGTCACCAAAACAGTGCGGAACTGGCTCAAAACGGGCACAGGGACCAGAGGAACAGGACAGAGAGCCCAGAATTCAACCCACACGGACGGGGTCGGTGAATTTATGACACAGGGACCAAGGACACACCAAGGAGCACGACACTCCCCACGATAAATGGTGCTGGGAAAACTGGACGCCCCATAGCTCACGCTGGCTACCCTGCACACAAACCTGACCAAACACCCAGCTTTCCACGCCAAGCCCTCCCTCGCTCACACGAAGACGGACCCCCTCAACTGTCAGCCGCCCACAGGAAGCTTCTCCCCACTTTTCCTCACCGTCTCTTCACCTTTTCCTCAGGCATCACCTGGGTCCTCAGGAAACCTAGTTCCCTAGGCAGCGTGGACGCAGCTCCACTTGGTCCCAAAGCCGAAACCCCAGCGAGTCCTAAGGAGACGGAGACCGAGCTCCTCTCAGCAGAGACGCTGAGCCGGGCGTCCTACCCGAAGGCCCCCGCCCCCGCGCCTGAGGAGGCTCAACTCCTCTCAGCTGTGCTCCGAATCGAGTTCGCAGGGAAGGAGCATGCGCTGTGGGTCAGAGAGGCGAACTCGGCGCCACCCTGTGGTCAGTGCAGGAAGTGCAGGCCGCGCCTCCCTCACAGGTCACTGGAGGCAGCGCGCCCTACAGACAGGACTGCTGAATCCATTAAACTGGAAATTCAAACTAAAATGGAGTCTCTATCCCAAAAGTTTTCTAAAATTAGTTAAGGAACAATCAGTTGGAAACCGTTTGCAATGAAGTGAATGTAGATGCAAACTTTACAACTTATACCAAATTCACTCAAAGTTATTCAGAGGCAAATTTTATTTTAGTTTATAATTTATTTTTGGCTGCGTTGGGTCTTCGCTGCTGCACGTGGGCTTTCTCTAGTTGCGTCGAGCGGGGCTACTCTTCGTTGCGGTGCACGGGCTTCTCATTGCGGTGGCTTCTCTTGTTGGGGAGCACGGGCTCTAGGCGCGCAGGCTTCAGTAGTTGTGCCGCGCAGGCTTAGTTGCTCTGCGGCATGTGGGATCTCCCCGGACCAGGGCTCGAGCCCGTGTCCCCTGCACTGGCAGGCGGACTCTTAACCACTGCGTCACCAGGGGAGTCCCCACAGACAAATTTTAAATACAAAACTATTCAAGGGGCTTCCCTGGTGGCGCAGTGGTTGAGAATCTGCCTGCTAATGCAGGGGACACGGGTTCGAGCCCTGGTCTGGGAAGATCCCACATGCCGCGGAGCAACTAGGCCCGGGAGCCACAACTACTGAGCCTGCGCGTCTGGAGCCTGTGCTCCGCAACAAGAGAGGCCGCGGAAGTGAGAGGCCTGCGCACCGCGATGAAGAGTGGCCCCCGCTTGCCACAACTAGAGACAGCCTTCGCACAGAAACGAAGACCCAACACAGCCAAAAATAAAATGAATTAATTAATCAATTAAAAAAAAACAAAAAAAGGTGTCTCTCAAATTTAACTTCCAGAATATATTCAGGAAAAACGCATATGCCCTTTTTGACCCACTAAAGAAGCGGGCAATGCAAATCAACACTACAAAGAGGTATCGTTCCGAATCAGAAAAAAGGACCATCCTCACAAAGGGTAAAAACCAGATATGCAGGACAGGGAGAGGAGAAAAGGGAGCCTTGTTACGCTGAAGGGGGGAATGTAAATTGCCAACGGCCACCCTGGAGAAGTGTACTGTGTTTCCTAAAACATCTAAACCACAGAGCTACAAAGCAGAGGGTGCTTCCACTCATGGGTCTGTATCTTGGAAAAACCAAAAATCCACAGGACGCAGGCGCCCCGTTTACTGCTGCTATCTTTACAACAGCCTCGACTTGGGTACAACTTAAAAGTCCTTGGAAGGAAACAATGGTGAAAGAAAACTTGGTACTTAAGCACAACGGAGTATTACTCAGCCCAGAAATCCATGAAATGAGGCCAGTTGCAGCAACTCAGGGGGACTTATGTACGGTCACTGAGAGTGAAATAAGTTAGACAGCAAAAGAAACTTATCATGAGATATCACTTATAAAGGGAATCTAAAGATCGCCAAACATGAACTGAATTACAAACTGAACACCATCACACGTTTACAAAACACACTTATGGCTGCTTAAGCGGAAAAGTGTGGTGCGGTGATGCATAAACCAGGAGGTTGTAATTGGCACAGATACCGTTCCATACACCAATAATGTAATCGCCAAGACATACTCATTGCTCAAGGAACTGGACTCAGCACACTCTATTCACAGAAAAATCATATATCTGACTACTAGAAACTAGAAAAGAATTTATTGATGTCTCTCTGTAAGTGACTCAAGTGGATGTACAGCACCAAGAAACACAACATTGCAAATCAGCTACACCCCATTATAAAAATTAATTATAAAAAAAAAAAAAAACGACAGTGAGAGAGAGAGGAATTCTTACAAAATATGATCAGGGGCTGTGATGCAACTGGACTGACCACATCTACACTCACAGCTGAATGGGACGTAAGGCTGGACACCCTAACCCTAACCCAAACCCTAACCCTAACCCAACAGTAACCCTAACCCTACCTTAACCCTAACCCTAACCCAACACTAACCCTAACCCTAAACCTAAACCCTAACCCTAACCCCTAACCCTAACCCAACCCTAAGCCTAACCCTAACCCCTAGCCCTAGCCCTAACCCTGACCCTAACCCCTAACCCTTAACCCCTAACCCCTAACCCTCACCAAGTTCACAAGTAAACTTCTCGCCCACCTGGAGAGAGTGATTTAATTTTAAAGAGTAAAGACACAATCAGCTCAGTAATTGGCCACGGGGGCTTGAGGGGCCAAGGCTAACCTGAGCTGGAGGAACGTGGGTGCCTGCCTGGACACTCAGAGGCCAAGGGCTGCTCTGAGACCCGCCTGGACACCCGTGCAGATGGAACAAAGGATGCCTCCAGTCCCAAGAGGGCCCCACCAGCCCTCAAGAACGCAACACCAGACTTCCCTGGTGGCGCAGTGGTTAAGAATCCACCTGCCAATGCAGGGGACACGGGTTGGAGCCCTGGCCCGGGAAGATCCCACATGCTGTGGAGCAACTAAGCCCGTGCGCCACAACTACTGAGCCTGCGCTCTAGAACCCGCGAGCCACAACTGCTGAAGCCCACGCGCTTACAGCCTGTGCTCTGCAACAAGAGAAGCCACTGCAACGAGAAGCCCCCACTCGCCGCAACTAGAGAAAGCCTCCGTGCAGCAATGAAGACCCAACACAGCCAAAAATAAATTAATTAATTAATTTTTTTGTTTTTTAAAAAGGCAGCACCTGGGGGCTGGCAGACTGATGCACCGAGTCTTACATCACGTCTACTTAGTATCCTGCATGTCAGGGCCATGCTGGACCTGGGGCTGCCCAGACAGAGTGGGGCCTGCATCACCCTTCCCAGGAGGGAGGGTGGTGGGAAACCCTGCATGACCTCTGAGGCCCTAAGAACCCTTAACTAAGGCTGAGCTCAATTTGAAACAGTGGGTGACCAGAGCAGACATTTCATTCATCTATCAATCAGAATCCAGCACTGGAGGAGCAGAAAACAATGGCCTCGCTCAACCTTGACGCTAATCCTGACATGGACCCTAACCCTGAACTCTGATCCTGACCCTAAGCCCTGACCTAACCTTAGCCTAACCCGTACCCTAACCCTGTACCTTACCCTAACCCATGCTCTACCCGCATCCTACCTGTACCCCAACTCTCACCCATACCCTAACACCCACTCTAACACAGAACCCTAACACCCTGAGACCAAAACCATAAACCTTAACCAATAAGCAAAACCATAACCATAACCAAACCATAAAATATATTCATTAACCATACCCATAAATAACTCATTAACCATAAAACTTAAACCATAACAGCAACCATAAACCATACACAGCCCCAACCCTCACACCAGCCCCAGCCCTAATGCTAACCCTCCAAACCACTTACACCAAGCCAAGTCTAGTCAGATTATACAAATACATCTTGGAAAAGAAAACTGGGGAATTCTCTGGTGGCCCAGTGGTTAGGACTCTGTGCTTTCAGTGCCAAGGGCTCGGGTTCGATCCCTGACTGGGGAACTAAGATCCCACAAGCCATGGGATGTGGCCAAAATAAATAAATAAATAAAATGAAATAAAACCACTATTTTAAAAAAGATTTTAAAAATACAGAAAAAAAAAGAAAACTACCCCAGTATAACTTATAAATATGAATGTAAAAATCGATCACAAAATAATAGCAACATGAAACCAACAGAGCTTTAAATGGATAATGCCATAAGCAAGTATCTCTACACCAGAAATTTCAGGTTGCTCAACATATTAAAAGTAAGCAATGTATTAAACCACAAAAATGGTGTGAAGTAAAAACCCATAATCACGTCAATTAATGCAAAAAATCTACAATGAAAATCCAGTGTTATTTCATGGTAAACACTCAAGAAAGCAGGAATAAAAGGAAATCTGTTCAATATGGAAAAGAGTAGTACAAAAAGCCACAGCAAACACCATGCTCAATGTTAAAGACTGAACGATTTACTCCTGAAATCAGGAACAAGGCCAGGAAGCTGGCCTTCGTCACCGTTACTCAATAGCGTACTGGAAGTTCTACCCAGAATCTTGAGGAAGGAAATAAAAGGCATCCGTGGGTGAATGGAAAAATTAAAACTGTGTCTCTTCACAGAACATAGGTCACATCATCTTATATATAAAACTACCTATAATCAGCAAAGAAATTATTTGAGCTAATCAACTAATTAAGCAAAGTTATAGAACAAAGTATCAATTCATGAAAATCTATCTTATATGCATACGCTGGCAAAAAATAATCTGAAAAAGAATTTATGAAAACAATTCCATTTTTAATAATGTCAACATCAATATTTAGGAGTATATTTAATCAAGGTACAAGACTTGTTTTTATGTCTGTGAAGTGGTATGTTTGAAATTACTGGAAAGTCAATTACTTTTCAAAACATCATGTATGTCAATAGCATGCCAGAAAAGCAGAGAAAACATCAAACTTCCATATAGAAGCCAAGCCTTACCCAGATCCAGTTCACCCAAAGTCCACATGTCATTTAGAGGCACTGTGGGAAGGTTATATTAGGAGCCGCTGTCCTCCGTGTTGTGGACGACCTGGATATGGTAGAAACAGTGGGATTTTTGAATTCCAATTTTCCACTTCATTCCACAAAAAAACTATTAGAACTAATAAATTAATTCAGTAAAGTTGCAAAATCAATACACAGAAATCAGCTGCATTTCTAAACACTAATAATGAACCATCAGAAAGAGAAAGAAAGCAGCCCTATTTACAAATGCATCAAAAAGAACAAAATACCCACTGGGAATAAAGCCAACCAAGGAGGTGAAAGACCTGCACACTGAAAACTTTAAGACATTGATGAAGACATTGAAAAGCACGCCAATAAATGGAAAGATATCCTGTTCTCATGGAATGGAACAATTAATATTGTTAAAATATCCATTCTACCCAAAGCAATGGACACAGTGAATGCAATCCCTCCCAAAATTCCATGGTATTTTCCCCCCAAATAGAGCAAATCCTCCTAATAGCTGTGGGGAACCACAAAGGACCCCAAATAGCCAAAGAAACCCTGAAAAAAGAGAACGGGCTGGGGGCATCTCCCTCCCTGACGTCACACTCTGCTGAGAAGCCACAGTCACCAAAACAGTGCGGAACTGGCTCAAAACGGGCACAGGGACCAGAGGAACAGGACAGAGAGCCCAGAATTCAACCCACACGGACGGGGTCGGTGAATTTATGACACAGGGACCAAGGACACACCAAGGAGCACGACACTCCCCACGATAAATGGTGCTGGGAAAACTGGACGCCCCATAGCTCATGCTGGCTACCCTGCACACAAACCTGACCAAACACCCAGCTTTCCACGCCAAGCCCTCCCTCGCTCACACGAAGACGGACCCCCTCAACTGTCAGCCGCCCACAGGAAGCTTCTCCCCACTTTTCCTCACCGTCTCTTCACCTTTTCCTCAGGCATCACCTGGGTCCTCAGGAAACCTAGTTCCCTAGGCAGCGTGGACGCAGCTCCACTTGGTCCCGAAGCCGAAACCCCAGCGAGCCCTAAGGAGATGGAGACCGAGCTCCTCTCAGCAGAGACGCTGAGCCGGGCGTCCTACCCGAAGGCCCCCGCCCCCGCGCCTGAGGAGGCTCAACTCCTCTCAGCTGTGCTCCGAATCGAGTTCGCAGGGAAGGAGCATGCGCTGTGGGTCAGAGAGGCGAACTCGGCGCCACCCTGTGGTCAGTGCAGGAAGTGCAGGCCGCGCCTCCCTCACAGGTCACTGGAGGCAGCGCGCCCTACAGACAGGACTGCTGAATCCATTAAACTGGAAATTCAAACTAAAATGGAGTCTCTATCCCAAAAGTTTTCTAAAATTAGTTAAGGAACAATCAGTTGGAAACCATTTGGAATCAAGTGAATGTAGATGCAAACTTTACAACTTATACCAAATTCACTCAAAGTTATTCAGAGGCAAATTTTATTTTAGTTTATAATTTATTTTTGGCTGCGTTGGGTCTTCGTTGCTGCATGTGGGCTTTCTCTAGTTGCGTCGAGCGGGGCTACTCTTCGTTGCGGTGCACGGGCTTCTCATTGCGGTGGCTTCTCTTGTTGGGGAGCACGGGCTCTAGGCGCGCAGGCTTCAGTAGTTGTGCCGCGCAGGCTTAGTTGCTCTGCGGCATGTGGGATTCTCCCCGGACCAGGGCTCGAGCCCGTGTCCCCTGCACTGGCAGGCGGACTCTTAACCACTGCGTCACCAGGGGAGTCCCCACAGACAAATTTTAAATACAAAACTATTCAAGGGGCTTCCCTGGTGGCGCAGTGGTTGAGAATCTGCCTGCTAATGCAGGGGACACGGGTTCGAGCCCTGGTCTGGGAAGATCCCACATGCCGCGGAGCAACTAGGCTCGGGAGCCACAACTACTGAGACTGCGCGTCTGGAGACTGTACTCCGCAACAAGAGAGGCCGCGGAAGTGAGAGGCCTGCGCACCGTGATGAAGAGTGGCCCCCGCTTGCCACAACTAGAGACAGCCTTCGCACAGAAACGAAGACCCAACACAGCCAAAAATAAAATGAATTAATCAATTAAAAAAAAAACAAAAAAAGGTGTCTCTCAAATTTAACTTCCAGAATATATTCAGGAAAAACGCATATGCCCTTTTTGACCCACTAAAGAAGCGGGCAATGCAAATCAACACTACAAAGAGGTATCGCTCCGAATCAGAAAAAAGGACCATCCTCACAAAGGGTAAAAACCAGATATGCAGGACAGGGAGAGGAGAAAAGGGAGCCTTGTTACGCTGAAGGGGGGAATGTAAATTGCCAACGGCCACCCTGGAGAAGTGTACTGTGTTTCCTAAAACATCTAAACCACAGAGCTACAAAGCATAGGGTGCTTCCACTCATGGGCCTGTATCTTGGAAAAACCAAAAATCCACAGGATGCAGGCGCCCCGTTTAATGCTGCTATCTTTACAACAGCCTCGACTTGGGTACAACTTAAAAGTCCTTGGAAGGAAACAATGGTGAAAGAAAACTTGGTACTTAAGCACAACGGAATATTACTCAGCCCTGAAATCCATGAAATGAGGCCAGTTGCAGCAACTCAGGGGGACTTATGCACGGTCACTGAGAGGGATATAAGTTAGACAGCAAAAGAAACTTATCATGAGATATCACTTATAAAGGGAATCTAAAGATCGCCAAACATGAACTGAATTACAAACAGAACACCATCACACGTTTACAAAACACACTTATGGCTGCTTAAGCGGAAAAGTGTGGTGCGGTGATGCATAAACCAGGAGGTTGTAATTGGCACAGATACCGTTCCATACACCAATAATGTAATCGCCAAGACATACTCATTGCTCAAGGAACTGGACTCAGCACACTCTATTCACAGAAAAAACATATATCTGACTACTAGAAACTAGAAAAGAATTTATTGATGTCTCTCTGTAAGTGACTCAAGTGGATGTACAGCACCAAGAAACACAACATTGCAAATCAGCTACACCCCATTATAAAAATTAATTATAAAAAAAAAAAAAAACGACAGTGAGAGAGAGAGGAATTCTTACAAAATATGATCAGGGGCTGTGATGCAACTGGACTGACCACATCTACACTCACAGCTGAATGGGACGTAAGGCTGGACACCCTAACCCTAACCCAAACCCTAACCCTAACCCTACCTTAACCCTAACCCTAACCCAACAGTAACCCTAACCCTACCTTAACCCTAACCCAACACTAACCCTAACCCTAAACCTAAACCGTAACACTAACCCCTAACCCTAACCCAACCCTAAGCCTAACCCTAACCCCTAGCCCTAGCCCTAACCCTGACCCTAACCCCTAACCCTTAACTCCTAACCCCTAACCCTAACCAAGTTCACAAGTAAACTTCTCGCCCACCTGGAGAGAGTGATTTAATTTTAAAGAGTAAAGACACAATCAGCTCAGTAATTGGCCACGGGGGCTTGAGGGGCCAAGGCTAACCTGAGCTGGAGGAACGTGGGTGCCTGCCTGGACGCTCAGAGGCCAAGGGCTGCTCTGAGACCTGCTTGGACACCCGTGCAGATGGAACAAAGGATGCCTCCAGTCCCAAGAGGGCCCCACCAGCCCTCAAGAACGCAACACCAGACTTCCCTGGTGGCGCAGTGGTTAAGAATCCACCTGCCAATGCAGGAGACACGGGTTTGAGCCCTGGCCCGGGAAGATCCCACATGCTGTGGAGCAACTAAGCCCGTGCGCCACAACTACTGAGCCTGCGCTCTAGAACCCGCGAGCCACAACTGCTGAAGCCCACGCGCTTACAGCCTGTGCTCTGCAACAAGAGAAGCCACTGCAACGAGAAGCCCCCACTCGCCGCAACTAGAGAAAGCCTCCGTGCAGCAATGAAGACCCAACACAGCCAAAAATAAATTAATTAATTAATTTTTTTGTTTTTTTAAAAAGGCAGCACCTGGGGGCTGGCAGACTGATGCACCGAGTCTTACATCACGTCTACTTAGTATCCTGCATGTCAGGGCCATGCTGGACCTGGGGCTGCCCAGACAGAGTGGGGCCTGCATCACCCTTCCCAGGAGGGAGGGTGGTGGGAAACCCTGCATGACCTCTGAGGCCCTAAGAACCCTTAACTAAGGCTGAGCTCAATTTGAAACAGTGGGTGACCAGAGCAGACATTTCATTCATCTATCAATCAGAATCCAGCACTGGAGGAGCAGAAAACAATGGCCTCGCTCAACCTTGACGCTAATCCTGACATGGACCCTAACCCTGAACTCTGATCCTGACCCTAAGCCCTGACCTAACCTTAGCCTAACCCGTACCCTAACCCTGTACCTTACCCTAACCCATGCTCTACCCGCATCCTACCTGTACCCCAACTCTCACCCATACCCTAACACCCACTCTAACACAGAACCCTAACACCCTGAGACCAAAACCATAAACCTTAACCAATAAGCAAAACCATAACCATAACCAAACCATAAAATATATTCATTAACCATACCCATAAATAACTCATTAACCATAAAACTTAAACCATAACAGCAACCATAAACCATACACAGCCCCAACCCTCACACCAGCCCCAGCCCTAATGCTAACCCTCCAAACCACTTACACCAAGCCAAGTCTAGTCAGATTACACAAATACATCTTGGAAAAGAAAACTGGGCAATTCTCTGGTGGCCCAGTGGTTAGGACTCTGTGCTTTCAGTGCCAAGGGCTCGGGTTCGATCCCTGACTGGGGAACTAAGATCCCACAAGCCATGGGATGTGGCCAAAATAAATAAATAAATAAAATGAAATAAAACCACTATTTTAAAAAAGATTTTAAAAATACAGAAAAAAAAAAAGAAAACTACCCCAGTATAACTTATAAATATGAATGTAAAACTCCATCACAAAATAATAGCAACATGAAACCAACAGAGCTTTAAATGGATAATGCCATAAGCAAGTATCTCTACACCAGAAATTTCAGGTTGCTCAACATATTAAAAGTAAGCAATGTATTAAACCACAAAAATGGTGTGAAGTAAAAACCCATAATCACGTCAATTAATGCAAAAAATCTACAATGAAAATCCAGTGTTATTTCATGGTAAACACTCAAGAAAGCAGGAATAAAAGGAAATCTGTTCAATATGGAAAAGAGTAGTACAAAAAGCCACAGCAAACACCATGCTCAATGTTAAAGACTGAACGATTTACTCCTGAAATCAGGAACAAGGCCAGGAAGCTGGCCTTCGTCACCGTTACTCAATAGCGTACTGGAAGTTCTACCCAGAATCTTGAGGAAGGAAATAAAAGGCATCCGTGGGTGAATGGAAAAATTAAAACTGTGTCTCTTCACAGAACATAGGTCACATCATCTTATATATAAAACTACCTATAATCAGCAAAGAAATTATTTGAGCTAATCAACTAATTAAGCAAAGTTATAGAACAAAGTATCAATTCATGAAAATCTATCTTATATGCATACGCTGGCAAAAAATAATCTGAAAAAGAATTTATGAAAACAATTCCATTTTTAATAATGTCAACATCAATATTTAGGAGTATATTTAATCAAGGTACAAGACTTGTTTTTATGTCTGTGAAGTGGTATGTTTGAAATTACTGGAAAGTCAATTACTTTTCAAAACATCATGTATGTCAATAGCATGCCAGAAAAGCAGAGAAAACATCAAACTTCCATATAGAAGCCAAGCCTTACCCAGATCCAGTTCACCCAAAGTCCACATGTCATTTAGAGGCACTGTGGGAAGGTTATATTAGGAGCCGCTGTCCTCCGTGTTGTGGACGACCTGGATATGGTAGAAACAGTGGGATTTTTGAATTCCAATTTTCCACTTCATTCCACAAAAAAACTATTAGAACTAATAAATTAATTCAGTAAAGTTGCAAAATCAATACACAGAAATCAGCTGCATTTCTAAACACTAATAATGAACCATCAGAAAGAGAAAGAAAGCAGCCCTATTTACAAATGCATCAAAAAGAACAAAATACCCACTGGGAATAAAGCCAACCAAGGAGGTGAAAGACCTGCACACTGAAAACTTTAAGACATTGATGAAGACATTGAAAAGCACACCAGTAAATGGAAAGATATCCTGTTCTCATGGAATGGAACAATTAATATTGTTAAAATATCCATTCTACCCAAAGCAATGGACACAGTGAATGCAATCCCTCCCAAAATTCCATGGTATTTTCCCCCCAAATAGAGCAAATCCTCCTAATAGCTGTGGGGAACCACAAAGGACCCCAAATAGCCAAAGAAACCCTGAAAAAAGAGAACGGGCTGGGGGCATCTCCCTCCCTGACGTCACACTCTGCTGAGAAGCCACAGTCACCAAAACAGTGCAGAACTGGCTCAAAACGGGCACAGGGACCAGAGGAACAGGACAGAGAGCCCAGAATTCAACCCACACGGACGGGGTCGGTGAATTTATGACACAGGGACCAAGGACACACCAAGGAGCACGACACTCCCCACGATAAATGGTGCTGGGAAAACTGGACGCCCCATAGCTCACGCTGGCTACCCTGCACACAAACCTGACCAAACACCCAGCTTTCCACGCCAAGCCCTCCCTCGCTCACACGAAGACGGACCCCCTCAACTGTCAGCCGCCCACAGGAAGCTTCTCCCCACTTTTCCTCACCGTCTCTTCACCTTTTCCTCAGGCATCACCTGGGTCCTCAGGAAACCTAGTTCCCTAGGCAGCGTGGACGCAGCTCCACTTGGTCCCGAAGCCGAAACCCCAGCGAGCCCTAAGGAGACGGAGACCGAGCTCCTCTCAGCAGAGACGCTGAGCCGGGCGTCCTACCCGAAGGCCCCCGCCCCCGCGCCTGAGGAGGCTCAACTCCTCTCAGCTGTGCTCCGAATCGAGTTCGCAGGGAAGGAGCATGCGCTGTGGGTCAGAGAGGCGAACTCGGCGCCACCCTGTGGTCAGTGCAGGAAGTGCAGGCCGCGCCTCCCTCACAGGTCACTGGAGGCAGCGCGCCCTACAGACAGGACTGCTGAATCCATTAAACTGGAAATTCAAACTAAAATGGAGTCTCTATCCCAAAAGTTTTCTAAAATTAGTTAAGGAACAATCAGTTGGAAACCATTTGGAATCAAGTGAATGTAGATGCAAACTTTACAACTTATACCAAATTCACTCAAAGTTATTCAGAGGCAAATTTTATTTTAGTTTATAATTTATTTTTGGCTGCGTTGGGTCTTCGTTGCTGCATGTGGGCTTTCTCTAGTTGCGTCGAGCGGGGCTACTCTTCGTTGCGGTGCACGGGCTTCTCATTGCGGTGGCTTCTCTTGTTGGGGAGCACGGGCTCTAGGCGCGCAGGCTTCAGTAGTTGTGCCGCGCAGGCTTAGTTGCTCTGCGGCATGTGGGATTCTCCCCGGACCAGGGCTCGAGCCCGTGTCCCCTGCACTGGCAGGCGGACTCTTAACCACTGCGTCACCAGGGGAGTCCCCACAGACAAATTTTAAATACAAAACTATTCAAGGGGCTTCCCTGGTGGCGCAGTGGTTGAGAATCTGCCTGCTAATGCAGGGGACACGGGTTCGAGCCCTGGTCTGGGAAGATCCCACATGCCGCGGAGCAACTAGGCTCGGGAGCCACAACTACTGAGACTGCGCGTCTGGAGCCTGTACTCCGCAACAAGAGAGGCTGCGGAAGTGAGAGGCCTGCGCACCGTGATGAAGAGTGGCCCCCGCTTGCCACAACTAGAGACAGCCTTCGCACAGAAACGAAGACCCAACACAGCCAAAAATAAAATGAATTAATCAATTAAAAAAAAAACAAAAAAAGGTGTCTCTCAAATTTAACTTCCAGAATATATTCAGGAAAAACGCATATGCCCTTTTTGACCCACTAAAGAAGCGGGCAATGCAAATCAACACTACAAAGAGGTATCGCTCCGAATCAGAAAAAAGGACCATCCTCACAAAGGGTAAAAACCAGATATGCAGGACAGGGAGAGGAGAAAAGGGAGCCTTGTTATGCTGAAGGGGGGAATGTAAATTGCCAACGGCCACCCTGGAGAAGTGTACTGTGTTTCCTAAAACATCTAAACCACAGAGCTACAAAGCATAGGGTGCTTCCACTCATGGGCCTGTATCTTGGAAAAACCAAAAATCCACAGGATGCAAGCGCCCCGTTTACTGCTGCTATCTTTACAACAGCCTCGACTTGGGTACAACTTAAAAGTCCTTGGAAGGAAACAATGGTGAAAGAAAACTTGGTACTTAAGCACAACGGAATATTACTCAGCCCTGAAATCCATGAAATGAGGCCAGTTGCAGCAACTCAGGGGGACTTATGCACGGTCACTGAGAGGGATATAAGTTAGACAGCAAAAGAAACTTATCATGAGATATCACTTATAAAGGGAATCTAAAGATCGCCAAACATGAACTGAATTACAAACAGAACACCATCACACGTTTACAAAACACACTTATGGCTGCTTAAGCGGAAAAGTGTGGTGCGGTGATGCATAAACCAGGAGGTTGTAATTGGCACAGATACCGTTCCATACACCAATAATGTAATCGCCAAGACATACTCATTGCTCAAGGAACTGGACTCAGCACACCCTATTCACAGAAAAAACATATATCTGACTACTAGAAACTAGAAAAGAATTTATTGATGTCTCTCTGTAAGTGACTCAAGTGGATGTACAGCACCAAGAAACACAACATTGCAAATCAGCTACACCCCATTATAAAAATTAATTATAAAAAAAAAAAAAAACGACAGTGAGAGAGAGAGGAATTCTTACAAAATATGATCAGGGGCTGTGATGCAACTGGACTGACCACATCTACACTCACAGCTGAATGGGACGTAAGGCTGGACACCCTAACCCTAACCCAAACCCTAACCCTAACCCTACCTTAACCCTAACCCTAACCCAACAGTAACCCTAACCCTACCTTAACCCTAACCCAACACTAACCCTAACCCTAAACCTAAACCTTAACACTAACCCCTAACCCTAACCCAACCCTAAGCCTAACCCTAACCCCTAGCCCTAGCCCTAACCCTGACCCTAACCCCTAACCCTTAACCCCTAACCCCTAACCCTAACCAAGTTCACAAGTAAACTTCTCGCCCACCTGGAGAGAGTGATTTAATTTTAAAGAGTAAAGACACAATCAGCTCAGTAATTGGCCACGGGGGCTTGAGGGGCCAAGGCTAACCTGAGCTGGAGGAACGTGGGTGCCTGCCTGGACGCTCAGAGGCCAAGGGCTGCTCTGAGACCTGCTTGGACACCCGTGCAGATGGAACAAAGGATGCCTCCAGTCCCAAGAGGGCCCCACCAGCCCTCAAGAACGCAACACCAGACTTCCCTGGTGGCGCAGTGGTTAAGAATCCACCTGCCAATGCAGGGGACACGGGTTTGAGCCCTGGCCCGGGAAGATCCCACATGCTGTGGAGCAACTAAGCCCGTGCGCCACAACTACTGAGCCTGCGCTCTAGAACCCGCGAGCCACAACTGCTGAAGCCCACGCGCTTACAGCCTGTGCTCTGCAACAAGAGAAGCCACTGCAACGAGAAGCCCCCACTCGCCGCAACTAGAGAAAGCCTCCGTGCAGCAATGAAGACCCAACACAGCCAAAAATAAATTAATTAATTAATTTTTTTGTTTTTTTAAAAAGGCAGCACCTGGGGGCTGGCAGACTGATGCACCGAGTCTTACATCACGTCTACTTAGTATCCTGCATGTCAGGGCCATGCTGGACCTGGGGCTGCCCAGACAGAGTGGGGCCTGCATCACCCTTCCCAGGAGGGAGGGTGGTGGGAAACCCTGCATGACCTCTGAGGCCCTAAGAACCCTTAACTAAGGCTGAGCTCAATTTGAAACAGTGGGTGACCAGAGCAGACATTTCATTCATCTATCAATCAGAATCCAGCACTGGAGGAGCAGAAAACAATGGCCTCGCTCAACCTTGACGCTAATCCTGACATGGACCCTAACCCTGAACTCTGATCCTGACCCTAAGCCCTGACCTAACCTTAGCCTAACCCGTACCCTAACCCTGTACCTTACCCTAACCCATGCTCTACCCGCATCCTACCTGTACCCCAACTCTCACCCATACCCTAACACCCACTCTAACACAGAACCCTAACACCCTGAGACCAAAACCATAAACCTTAACCAATAAGCAAAACCATAACCATAACCAAACCATAAAATATATTCATTAACCATACCCATAAATAACTCATTAACCATAAAACTTAAACCATAACAGCAACCATAAACCATACACAGCCCCAACCCTCACACCAGCCCCAGCCCTAATGCTAACCCTCCAAACCACTTACACCAAGCCAAGTCTAGTCAGATTACACAAATACATCTTGGAAAAGAAAACTGGGCAATTCTCTGGTGGCCCAGTGGTTAGGACTCTGTGCTTTCAGTGCCAAGGGCTCGGGTTCGATCCCTGACTGGGGAACTAAGATCCCACAAGCCATGGGATGTGGCCAAAATAAATAAATAAATAAAATGAAATAAAACCACTATTTTAAAAAAGATTTTAAAAATACAGAAAAAAAAAAGAAAACTACCCCAGTATAACTTATAAATATGAATGTAAAAATCGATCACAAAATAATAGCAACATGAAACCAACAGAACTTTAAATGGATAATGCCATAAGCAAGTATCTCTACACCAGAAATTTCAGGTTGCTCAACATATTAAAAGTAAGCAATGTATTAAACCACAAAAATGGTGTGAAGTAAAAACCCATAATCACGTCAATTAATGCAAAAAATCTACAATGAAAATCCAGTGTTATTTCATGGTAAACACTCAAGAAAGCAGGAATAAAAGGAAATCTGTTCAATATGGAAAAGAGTAGTACAAAAAGCCACAGCAAACACCATGCTCAATGTTAAAGACTGAACGATTTACTCCTGAAATCAGGAACAAGGCCAGGAAGCTGGCCTTCGTCACCGTTACTCAATAGCGTACTGGAAGTTCTACCCAGAATCTTGAGGAAGGAAATAAAAGGCATCCGTGGGTGAATGGAAAAATTAAAACTGTGTCTCTTCACAGAACATAGGTCACATCATCTTATATATAAAACTACCTATAATCAGCAAAGAAATTATTTGAGCTAATCAACTAATTAAGCAAAGTTATAGAACAAAGTATCAATTCATGAAAATCTATCTTATATGCATACGCTGGCAAAAAATAATCTGAAAAAGAATTTATGAAAACAATTCCATTTTTAATAATGTCAACATCAATATTTAGGAGTATATTTAATCAAGGTACAAGACTTGTTTTTATGTCTGTGAAGTGGTATGTTTGAAATTACTGGAAAGTCAATTACTTTTCAATACATCATGTATGTCAATAGCATGCCAGAAAAGCAGAGAAAACATCAAACTTCCATATAGAAGCCAAGCCTTACCCAGATCCAGTTCACCCAAAGTCCACATGTCATTTAGAGGCACTGTGGGAAGGTTATATTAGGAGCCGCTGTCCTCCGTGTTGTGGACGACCTGGATATGGTAGAAACAGTGGGATTTTTGAATTCCAATTTTCCACTTCATTCCACAAAAAAACTATTAGAACTAATAAATTAATTCAGTAAAGTTGCAAAATCAATACACAGAAATCAGCTGCATTTCTAAACACTAATAATGAACCATCAGAAAGAGAAAGAAAGCAGCCCTATTTACAAATGCATCAAAAAGAACAAAATACCCACTGGGAATAAAGCCAACCAAGGAGGTGAAAGACCTGCACACTGAAAACTTTAAGACATTGATGAAGACATTGAAAAGCACACCAGTAAATGGAAAGATATCCTGTTCTCATGGAATGGAACAATTAATATTGTTAAAATATCCATTCTACCCAAAGCAATGGACACAGTGAATGCAATCCCTCCCAAAATTCCATGGTATTTTCCCCCCAAATAGAGCAAATCCTCCTAATAGCTGTGGGGAACCACAAAGGACCCCAAATAGCCAAAGAAACCCTGAAAAAAGAGAACGGGCTGGGGGCATCTCCCTCCCTGACGTCACACTCTGCTGAGAAGCCACAGTCACCAAAACAGTGCGGAACTGGCTCAAAACGGGCACAGGGACCAGAGGAACAGGACAGAGAGCCCAGAATTCAACCCACACGGACGGGGTCGGTGAATTTATGACACAGGGACCAAGGACACACCAAGGAGCACGACACTCCCCACGATAAATGGTGCTGGGAAAACTGGACGCCCCATAGCTCACGCTGGCTACCCTGCACACAAACCTGACCAAACACCCAGCTTTCCACGCCAAGCCCTCCCTCGCTCACACGAAGACGGACCCCCTCAACTGTCAGCCGCCCACAGGAAGCTTCTCCCCACTTTTCCTCACCGTCTCTTCACCTTTTCCTCAGGCATCACCTGGGTCCTCAGGAAACCTAGTTCCCTAGGCAGCGTGGACGCAGCTCCACTTGGTCCCGAAGCCGAAACCCCAGCGAGTCCTAAGGAGACGGAGACCGAGCTCCTCTCAGCAGAGACGCTGAGCCGGGCGTCCTACCCGAAGGCCCCCGCCCCCGCGCCTGAGGAGGCTCAACTCCTCTCAGCTGTGCTCCGAATCGAGTTCGCAGGGAAGGAGCATGCGCTGTGGGTCAGAGAGGCGAACTCGGCGCCACCTTGTGGTCAGTGCAGGAAGTGCAGGCCGCGCCTCCCTCACAGGTCACTGGAGGCAGCGCGCCCTACAGACAGGACTGCTGAATCCATTAAACTGGAAATTCAAACTAAAATGGAGTCTCTATCCCAAAAGTTTTCTAAAATTAGTTAAGGAACAATCAGTTGGAAACCATTTGGAATCAAGTGAATGTAGATGCAAACTTTACAACTTATACCAAATTCACTCAAAGTTATTCAGAGGCAAATTTTATTTTAGTTTATAATTTATTTTTGGCTGCGTTGGGTCTTCGTTGCTGCATGTGGGCTTTCTCTAGTTGCGTCGAGCGGGGCTACTCTCCGTTGCGGTGCACGGGCTTCTCATTGCGGTGGCTTCTCTTGTTGGGGAGCACGGGCTCTAGGCGCGCAGGCTTCAGTAGTTGTGCCGCGCAGGCTTAGTTGCTCTGCAGCATGTGAGATCTCCCCGGACCAGGGCTCGAGCCCGTGTCCCCTGCACTGGCAGGCGGACTCTTAACCACTGCGTCACCAGGGGAGTCCCCACAGACAAATTTTAAATACAAAACTATTCAAGGGGCTTCCCTGGTGGCGCAGTGGTTGAGAATCTGCCTGCTAATGCAGGGGACACGGGTTCGAGCCCTGGTCCGGGAAGATCCCACATGCCGCGGAGCAACTAGGCCCGGGAGCCACAACTACTGAGCCTGCACGTCTGGAGCCTGTGCTCCGCAACAAGAGAGGCCGCGGAAGTGAGAGGCCTGCGCACCGCGATGAAGAGTGGCCCCCACTTGCCACAACTAGAGACAGCCTTCGCACAGAAACGAAGACCCAACACAGCCACAAATAAAATGAATTAATTAATCAATTAAAAAAAAAAAAAAAAGGTGTCTCTCAAATTTAACTTCCAGAATATATTCAGGAAAAACGCATATGCCCTTTTTGACCCACTAAAGAAGCGGGCAATGCAAAGCAACACTACAAAGAGGTATCGTTCCGAATCAGAAAAAAGGACCATCCTCACAAAGGGTAAAAACCAGATATGCAGGACAGGGAGAGGAGAAAAGGGAGCCTTGTTACGCTGAAGGGGGGAATGTAAATTGCCAACGGCCACCCTGGAGAAGTGTACTGTGTTTCCTAAAACATCTAAACCACAGAGCTACAAAGCATAGGGTGCTTCCACTCATGGGCCTATATCTTGGAAAAACCAAAAATCCACAGGATGCAGGCGCCCCGTTTACTGCTGCTATCTTTACAACAGCCTCGACTTGGGTACAACTTAAAAGTCCTTGGAAGGAAACAATGGTGAAAGAAAACTTGGTACTTAAGCACAACAGAATATTACTCAGCCCAGAAATCCATGAAATGAGGCCAGTTGCAGCAACTCAGGGGGACTTATGCACGGTCACTGAGAGTGAAATAAGTTAGACAGCAAAAGAAACTTATCATGAGATATCACTTATAAAGGGAATCTAAAGATCGCCAAACATGAACTGAATTACAAACAGAACACCATCACACGTTTACAAAACACACTTATGGCTGCTTAAGCGGAAAAGTGTGGTGCGGTGATGCATAAACCAGGAGGTTGTAATTGGCACAGATACCGTTCCATACACCAATAATGTAATCGCCAAGACATACTCATTGCTCAAGGAACTGGACTCAGCACACTCTATTCACAGAAAAAACATATATCTGACTACTAGAAACTAGAAAAGAATTTATTGATGTCTCTCTGTAAGTGACTCAAGTGGATGTACAGCGCCAAGAAACACAACATTGCAAATCAGCTACACCGCATTATAAAAATTAATTATAAAAAAAAAAAAAAACGACAGTGAGAGAGAGAGGAATTCTTACAAAATATGATCAGGGGCTGTGATGCAACTGGACTGACCACATCTACACTCACAGCTGAATGGGACGTAAGGCTGGACACCCTAACCCTAACCCAAACCCTAACCCTAACCCTACCTTAACCCTAACCCTAACCCAACAGTAACCCTAACCCTACCTTAACCCTAACCCTAACCCAACACTAACCCTAACCCTAAACCTAAACCCTAACCCTAACCCCTAACCCTAACCCAACCCTAAGCCTAACCCTAACCCCTAGCCCTAGCCCTAACCCTGACCCTAACCTCTAACCCTTAACCCCTAACCCTAACCAAGTTCACAAGTAAACTTCTCGCCCACCTGGAGAGAGTGATTTAATTTTAAAGAGTAAAGACACAATCAGCTCAGTAATTGGCCACGGGGGCTTGAGGGGCCAAGGCTAACCTGAGCTGGAGGAACGTGGGTGCCTGCCTGGACGCTCAGAGGCCAAGGGCTGCTCTGAGACCTGCTTGGACACCCGTGCAGATGGAACAAAGGATGCCTCCAGTCCCAAGAGGGCCCCACCAGCCCTCAAGAATGCAACACCAGACTTCCCTGGTGGCGCAGTGGTTAAGAATCCACCTGCCAATGCAGGGGACACGGGTTTGAGCCCTGGCCCGGGAAGATCCCACATGCTGTGGAGCAACTAAGCCCGTGCGCCACAACTACTGAGCCTGCGCTCTAGAACCCGCGAGCCACAACTGCTGAAGCCCACGCGCTTACAGCCTGTGCTCTGCAACAAGAGAAGCCACTGCAACGAGAAGCCCCCACTCGCCGCAACTAGAGAAAGCCTCCGTGCAGCAATGAAGACCCAACACAGCCAAAAATAAATTAATTAATTAATTTTTTTGTTTTTTTAAAAAGGCAGCACCTGGGGGCTGGCAGACTGATGCACCAAGTCTTACATCACGTCTACTTAGTATCCTGCATGTCAGGGCCATGCTGGACCTGGGGCTGCCCAGACAGAGTGGGGCCTGCATCACCCTTCCCAGGAGGGAGGGTGGTGGGAAACCCTGCATGACCTCTGAGGCCCTAAGAACCCTTAACTAAGGCTGAGCTCAATTTGAAACAGTGGGTGACCAGAGCAGACATTTCATTCATCTATCAATCAGAATCCAGCACTGGAGGAGCAGAAAACAATGGCCTCGCTCAACCTTGACGCTAATCCTGACATGGACCCTAACCCTGAACTCTGATCCTGACCCTAAGCCCTGACCTAACCTTAGCCTAACCCGTACCCTAACCCTGTACCTTACCCTAACCCATGCTCTACCCGCATCCTACCTGTACCCCAACTCTCACCCATACCCTAACACCCACTCTAACACAGAACCCTAACACCCTGAGACCAAAACCATAAACCTTAACCAATAAGCAAAACCATAACCATAACCAAACCATAAAATATATTCATTAACCATACCCATAAATAACTCATTAACCATAAAACTTAAACCATAACAGCAACCATAAACCATACACAGCCCCAACCCTCACACCAGCCCCAGCCCTAATGCTAACCCTCCAAACCACTTACACCAAGCCAAGTCTAGTCAGATTACACAAATACATCTTGGAAAAGAAAACTGGGCAATTCTCTGGTGGCCCAGTGGTTAGGACACTGTGCTTTCAGTGCCAAAGGCTCGGGTTCGATCCCTGACTGGGGAACTAAGACCCCACAAGCCATGGGATGTGGCCAAAATAAATAAATAAATAAAATGAAATAAAACCACTATTTTAAAAAAGATTTTAAAAATACAGAAAAAAAAAGAAAACTACCCCAGTATAACTTATAAATATGAATGTAAAAATCGATCACAAAATACTAGCAACATGAAACCAACAGAGCTTTAAATGGATAATGCCATAAGCAAGTATCTCTACACCAGAAATTTCAGGTTGCTCAACATATTAAAAGTAAGCAATGTATTAAACCACAAAAATGGTGTGAAGTAAAAACCCATAATCACGTCAATTAATGCAAAAAATCTACAATGAAAATCCAGTGTTATTTCATGGTAAACACTCAAGAAAGCAGGAATAAAAGGAAATCTGTTCAATATGGAAAAGAGTAGTACAAAAAGCCACAGCAAACACCATGCTCAATGTTAAAGACTGAACGATTTACTCCTGAAATCAGGAACAAGGCCAGGAAGCTGGCCTTCGTCACCGTTACTCAATAGCGTACTGGAAGTTCTACCCAGAATCTTGAGGAAGGAAATAAAAGGCATCCGTGGGTGAATGGAAAAATTAAAACTGTGTCTCTTCACAGAACATAGGTCACATCATCTTATATATAAAACTACCTATAATCAGCAAAGAAATTATTTGAGCTAATCAACTAATTAAGCAAAGTTATAGAACAAAGTATCAATTCATGAAAATCTATCTTATATGCATACGCTGGCAAAAAATAATCTGAAAAAGAATTTATGAAAACAATTCCATTTTTAATAATGTCAACATCAATATTTAGGAGTATATTTAATCAAGGTACAAGACTTGTTTTTATGTCTGTGAAGTGGTATGTTTGAAATTACTGGAAAGTCAATTACTTTTCAAAACATCATGTATGTCAATAGCATGCCAGAAAAGCAGAGAAAACATCAAACTTCCATATAGAAGCCAAGCCTTACCCAGATCCAGTTCACCCAAAGTCCACATGTCATTTAGAGGCACTGTGGGAAGGTTATATTAGGAGCCGCTGTCCTCCGTGTTGTGGACGACCTGGATATGGTAGAAACAGTGGGATTTTTGAATTCCAATTTTCCACTTCATTCCACAAAAAAACTATTAGAACTAATAAATTAATTCAGTAAAGTTGCAAAATCAATACACAGAAATCAGCTGCATTTCTAAACACTAATAATGAACCATCAGAAAGAGAAAGAAAGCAGCCCTATTTACAAATGCATCAAAAAGAACAAAATACCCACTGGGAATAAAGCCAACCAAGGAGGTGAAAGACCTGCACACTGAAAACTTTAAGACATTGATGAAGACATTGAAAAGCACACCAGTAAATGGAAAGATATCCTGTTCTCATGGAATGGAACAATTAATATTGTTAAAATATCCATTCTACCCAAAGCAATGGACACAGTGAATGCAATCCCTCCCAAAATTCCATGGTATTTTCCCCCCAAATAGAGCAAATCCTCCTAATAGCTGTGGGGAACCACAAAGGACCCCAAATAGCCAAAGAAACCCTGAAAAAAGAGAACGGGCTGGGGGCATCTCCCTCCCTGACGTCACACTCTGCTGAGAAGCCACAGTCACCAAAACAGTGCAGAACTGGCTCAAAACGGGCACAGGGACCAGAGGAACAGGACAGAGAGCCCAGAATTCAACCCACACGGACGGGGTCGGTGAATTTATGACACAGGGACCAAGGACACACCAAGGAGCACGACACTCCCCACGATAAATGGTGCTGGGAAAACTGGACGCCCCATAGCTCACGCTGGCTACCCTGCACACAAACCTGACCAAACACCCAGCTTTCCACGCCAAGCCCTCCCTCGCTCACACGAAGACGGACCCCCTCAACTGTCAGCCGCCCACAGGAAGCTTCTCCCCACTTTTCCTCACCGTCTCTTCACCTTTTCCTCAGGCATCACCTGGGTCCTCAGGAAACCTAGTTCCCTAGGCAGCGTGGACGCAGCTCCACTTGGTCCCAAAGCCGAAACCCCAGCGAGTCCTAAGGAGACGGAGACCGAGCTCCTCTCAGCAGAGACGCTGAGCCGGGCGTCCTACCCGAAGGCCCCCGCCCCCGCGCCTGAGGAGGCTCAACTCCTCTCAGCTGTGCTCCGAATCGAGTTCGCAGGGAAGGAGCATGCGCTGTGGGTCAGAGAGGCGAACTCGGCGCCACCCTGTGGTCAGTGCAGGAAGTGCAGGCCGCGCCTCCCTCACAGGTCACTGGAGGCAGCGCGCCCTACAGACAGGACTGCTGAATCCATTAAACTGGAAATTCAAACTAAAATGGAGTCTCTATCCCAAAAGTTTTCTAAAATTAGTTAAGGAACAATCAGTTGGAAACCATTTGGAATCAAGTGAATGTAGATGCAAACTTTACAACTTATACCAAATTCACTCAAAGTTATTCAGAGGCAAATTTTATTTTAGTTTATAATTTATTTTTGGCTGCGTTGGGTCTTCGTTGCTGCATGTGGGCTTTCTCTAGTTGCGTCGAGCGGGGCTACTCTTCGTTGCGGTGCACGGGCTTCTCATTGCGGTGGCTTCTCTTGTTGGGGAGCACGGGCTCTAGGCGCGCAGGCTTCAGTAGTTGTGCCGCGCAGGCTTAGTTGCTCTGCGGCATGTGGGATTCTCCCCGGACCAGGGCTCGAGCCCGTGTCCCCTGCACTGGCAGGCGGACTCTTAACCACTGCGTCACCAGGGGAGTCCCCACAGACAAATTTTAAATACAAAACTATTCAAGGGGCTTCCCTGGTGGCGCAGTGGTTGAGAATCTGCCTGCTAATGCAGGGGACACGGGTTCGAGCCCTGGTCTGGGAAGATCCCACATGCCGCGGAGCAACTAGGCTCGGGAGCCACAACTACTGAGACTGCGCGTCTGGAGCCTGTACTCCGCAACAAGAGAGGCTGCGGAAGTGAGAGGCCTGCGCACCGTGATGAAGAGTGGCCCCCGCTTGCCACAACTAGAGACAGCCTTCGCACAGAAACGAAGACCCAACACAGCCAAAAATAAAATGAATTAATCAATTAAAAAAAAAACAAAAAAAGGTGTCTCTCAAATTTAACTTCCAGAATATATTCAGGAAAAACGCATATGCCCTTTTTGACCCACTAAAGAAGCGGGCAATGCAAATCAACACTACAAAGAGGTATCGCTCCGAATCAGAAAAAAGGACCATCCTCACAAAGGGTAAAAACCAGATATGCAGGACAGGGAGAGGAGAAAAGGGAGCCTTGTTATGCTGAAGGGGGGAATGTAAATTGCCAACGGCCACCCTGGAGAAGTGTACTGTGTTTCCTAAAACATCTAAACCACAGAGCTACAAAGCATAGGGTGCTTCCACTCATGGGCCTGTATCTTGGAAAAACCAAAAATCCACAGGATGCAGGCGCCCCGTTTAATGCTGCTATCTTTACAACAGCCTCGACTTGGGTACAACTTAAAAGTCCTTGGAAGGAAACAATGGTGAAAGAAAACTTGGTACTTAAGCACAACGGAATATTACTCAGCCCTGAAATCCATGAAATGAGGCCAGTTGCAGCAACTCAGGGGGACTTATGCACGGTCACTGAGAGGGATATAAGTTAGACAGCAAAAGAAACTTATCATGAGATATCACTTATAAAGGGAATCTAAAGATCGCCAAACATGAACTGAATTACAAACAGAACACCATCACACGTTTACAAAACACACTTATGGCTGCTTAAGCGGAAAAGTGTGGTGCGGTGATGCATAAACCAGGAGGTTGTAATTGGCACAGATACCGTTCCATACACCAATAATGTAATCGCCAAGACATACTCATTGCTCAAGGAACTGGACTCAGCACACCCTATTCACAGAAAAAACATATATCTGACTACTAGAAACTAGAAAAGAATTTATTGATGTCTCTCTGTAAGTGACTCAAGTGGATGTACAGCACCAAGAAACACAACATTGCAAATCAGCTACACCCCATTATAAAAATTAATTATAAAAAAAAAAAAAAACGACAGTGAGAGAGAGAGGAATTCTTACAAAATATGATCAGGGGCTGTGATGCAACTGGACTGACCACATCTACACTCACAGCTGAATGGGACGTAAGGCTGGACACCCTAACCCTAACCCAAACCCTAACCCTAACCCTACCTTAACCCTAACCCTAACCCAACAGTAACCCTAACCCTACCTTAACCCTAACCCAACACTAACCCTAACCCTAAACCTAAACCTTAACACTAACCCCTAACCCTAACCCAACCCTAAGCCTAACCCTAACCCCTAGCCCTAGCCCTAACCCTGACCCTAACCCCTAACCCTTAACCCCTAACCCCTAACCCTAACCAAGTTCACAAGTAAACTTCTCGCCCACCTGGAGAGAGTGATTTAATTTTAAAGAGTAAAGACACAATCAGCTCAGTAATTGGCCACGGGGGCTTGAGGGGCCAAGGCTAACCTGAGCTGGAGGAACGTGGGTGCCTGCCTGGACGCTCAGAGGCCAAGGGCTGCTCTGAGACCTGCTTGGACACCCGTGCAGATGGAACAAAGGATGCCTCCAGTCCCAAGAGGGCCCCACCAGCCCTCAAGAATGCAACACCAGACTTCCCTGGTGGCGCAGTGGTTAAGAATCCACCTGCCAATGCAGGGGACACGGGTTTGAGCCCTGGCCCGGGAAGATCCCACATGCTGTGGAGCAACTAAGCCCGTGCGCCACAACTACTGAGCCTGCGCTCTAGAACCCGCGAGCCACAACTGCTGAAGCCCACGCGCTTACAGCCTGTGCTCTGCAACAAGAGAAGCCACTGCAACGAGAAGCCCCCACTCGCCGCAACTAGAGAAAGCCTCCGTGCAGCAATGAAGACCCAACACAGCCAAAAATAAATTAATTAATTAATTTTTTTGTTTTTTTAAAAAGGCAGCACCTGGGGGCTGGCAGACTGATGCACCGAGTCTTACATCACGTCTACTTAGTATCCTGCATGTCAGGGCCATGCTGGACCTGGGGCTGCCCAGACAGAGTGGGGCCTGCATCACCCTTCCCAGGAGGGAGGGTGGTGGGAAACCCTGCATGACCTCTGAGGCCCTAAGAACCCTTAACTAAGGCTGAGCTCAATTTGAAACAGTGGGTGACCAGAGCAGACATTTCATTCATCTATCAATCAGAATCCAGCACTGGAGGAGCAGAAAACAATGGCCTCGCTCAACCTTGACGCTAATCCTGACATGGACCCTAACCCTGAACTCTGATCCTGACCCTAAGCCCTGACCTAACCTTAGCCTAACCCGTACCCTAACCCTGTACCTTACCCTAACCCATGCTCTACCCGCATCCTACCTGTACCCCAACTCTCACCCATACCCTAACACCCACTCTAACACAGAACCCTAACACCCTGAGACCAAAACCATAAACCTTAACCAATAAGCAAAACCATAACCATAACCAAACCATAAAATATATTCATTAACCATACCCATAAATAACTCATTAACCATAAAACTTAAACCATAACAGCAACCATAAACCATACACAGCCCCAACCCTCACACCAGCCCCAGCCCTAATGCTAACCCTCCAAACCACTTACACCAAGCCAAGTCTAGTCAGATTACACAAATACATCTTGGAAAAGAAAACTGGGCAATTCTCTGGTGGCCCAGTGGTTAGGACTCTGTGCTTTCAGTGCCAAGGGCTCGGGTTCGATCCCTGACTGGGGAACTAAGATCCCACAAGCCATGGGATGTGGCCAAAATAAATAAATAAATAAAATGAAATAAAACCACTATTTTAAAAAAGATTTTAAAAATACAGAAAAAAAAAAGAAAACTACCCCAGTATAACTTATAAATATGAATGTAAAACTCCATCACAAAATAATAGCAACATGAAACCAACAGAGCTTTAAATGGATAATGCCATAAGCAAGTATCTCTACACCAGAAATTTCAGGTTGCTCAACATATTAAAAGTAAGCAATGTATTAAACCACAAAAATGGTGTGAAGTAAAAACCCATAATCACGTCAATTAATGCAAAAAATCTACAATGAAAATCCAGTGTTATTTCATGGTAAACACTCAAGAAAGCAGGAATAAAAGGAAATCTGTTCAATATGGAAAAGAGTAGTACAAAAAGCCACAGCAAACACCATGCTCAATGTTAAAGACTGAACGATTTACTCCTGAAATCAGGAACAAGGCCAGGAAGCTGGCCTTCGTCACCGTTACTCAATAGCGTACTGGAAGTTCTACCCAGAATCTTGAGGAAGGAAATAAAAGGCATCCGTGGGTGAATGGAAAAATTAAAACTGTGTCTCTTCACAGAACATAGGTCACATCATCTTATATATAAAACTACCTATAATCAGCAAAGAAATTATTTGAGCTAATCAACTAATTAAGCAAAGTTATAGAACAAAGTATCAATTCATGAAAATCTATCTTATATGCATACGCTGGCAAAAAATAATCTGAAAAAGAATTTATGAAAACAATTCCATTTTTAATAATGTCAACATCAATATTTAGGAGTATATTTAATCAAGGTACAAGACTTGTTTTTATGTCTGTGAAGTGGTATGTTTGAAATTACTGGAAAGTCAATTACTTTTCAAAACATCATGTATGTCAATAGCATGCCAGAAAAGCAGAGAAAACATCAAACTTCCATATAGAAGCCAAGCCTTACCCAGATCCAGTTCACCCAAAGTCCACATGTCATTTAGAGGCACTGTGGGAAGGTTATATTAGGAGCCGCTGTCCTCCGTGTTGTGGACGACCTGGATATGGTAGAAACAGTGGGATTTTTGAATTCCAATTTTCCACTTCATTCCACAAAAAAACTATTAGAACTAATAAATTAATTCAGTAAAGTTGCAAAATCAATACACAGAAATCAGCTGCATTTCTAAACACTAATAATGAACCATCAGAAAGAGAAAGAAAGCAGCCCTATTTACAAATGCATCAAAAAGAACAAAATACCCACTGGGAATAAAGCCAACCAAGGAGGTGAAAGACCTGCACACTGAAAACTTTAAGACATTGATGAAGACATTGAAAAGCACACCAATAAATGGAAAGATATCCTGTTCTCATGGAATGGAACAATTAATATTGTTAAAATATCCATTCTACCCAAAGCAATGGACACAGTGAATGCAATCCCTCCCAAAATTCCATGGTATTTTCCCCCCAAATAGAGCAAATCCTCCTAATAGCTGTGGGGAACCACAAAGGACCCCAAATAGCCAAAGAAACCCTGAAAAAAGAGAACGGGCTGGGGGCATCTCCCTCCCTGACGTCACACTCTGCTGAGAAGCCACAGTCACCAAAACAGTGCGGAACTGGCTCAAAACGGGCACAGGGACCAGAGGAACAGGACAGAGAGCCCAGAATTCAACCCACACGGACGGGGTCGGTGAATTTATGACACAGGGACCAAGGACACACCAAGGAGCACGACACTCCCCACGATAAATGGTGCTGGGAAAACTGGACGCCCCATAGCTCACGCTGGCTACCCTGCACACAAACCTGACCAAACACCCAGCTTTCCACGCCAAGCCCTCCCTCGCTCACACGAAGACGGACCCCCTCAACTGTCAGCCGCCCACAGGAAGCTTCTCCCCACTTTTCCTCACCGTCTCTTCACCTTTTCCTCAGGCATCACCTGGGTCCTCAGGAAACCTAGTTCCCTAGGCAGCGTGGACGCAGCTCCACTTGGTCCCGAAGCCGAAACCCCAGCGAGTCCTAAGGAGACGGAGACCGAGCTCCTCTCAGCAGAGACGCTGAGCCGGGCGTCCTACCCGAAGGCCCCCGCCCCCGCGCCTGAGGAGGCTCAACTCCTCTCAGCTGTGCTCCGAATCGAGTTCGCAGGGAAGGAGCATGCGCTGTGGGTCAGAGAGGCGAACTCGGCGCCACCCTGTGGTCAGTGCAGGAAGTGCAGGCCGCGCCTCCCTCACAGGTCACTGGAGGCAGCGCGCCCTACAGACAGGACTGCTGAATCCATTAAACTGGAAATTCAAACTAAAATGGAGTCTCTATCCCAAAAGTTTTCTAAAATTAGTTAAGGAACAATCAGTTGGAAACCATTTGGAATCAAGTGAATGTAGATGCAAACTTTACAACTTATACCAAATTCACTCAAAGTTATTCAGAGGCAAATTTTATTTTAGTTTATAATTTATTTTTGGCTGCGTTGGGTCTTCGTTGCTGCATGTGGGCTTTCTCTAGTTGCGTCGAGCGGGGCTACTCTCCGTTGCGGTGCACGGGCTTCTCATTGCGGTGGCTTCTCTTGTTGGGGAGCACGGGCTCTAGGCGCGCAGGCTTCAGTAGTTGTGCCGCGCAGGCTTAGTTGCTCTGCAGCATGTGAGATCTCCCC
The DNA here is from genome assembly GCF_965194805.1 of Balaenoptera borealis. Lineage (NCBI taxonomy): Eukaryota > Metazoa > Chordata > Mammalia > Artiodactyla > Balaenopteridae > Balaenoptera > Balaenoptera borealis. The sequence goes on from NC_138867.1 coordinate 536,192, forward strand.
GGACCAGGGCTCGAGCCCGTGTCCCCTGCACTGGCAGGCGGACTCTTAACCACTGCGTCACCAGGGGAGTCCCCACAGACAAATTTTAAATACAAAACTATTCAAGGGGCTTCCCTGGTGGCGCAGTGGTTGAGAATCTGCCTGCTAATGCAGGGGACACGGGTTCGAGCCCTGGTCCGGGAAGATCCCACATGCCGCGGAGCAACTAGGCCCGGGAGCCACAACTACTGAGCCTGCACGTCTGGAGCCTGTGCTCCGCAACAAGAGAGGCCGCAGAAGTGAGAGGCCTGCGCACCGCGATGAAAAGTGGCCCCCACTTGCCACAACTAGAGACAGCCTTCGCACAGAAACGAAGACCCAACACAGCCACAAATAAAATGAATTAATTAATCAATTAAAAAAAAAAAAAAGGTGTCTCTCAAATTTAACTTCCAGAATATATTCAGGAAAAACGCATATGCCCTTTTTGACCCAGTAAAGAAGCGGGCAATGCAAAGCAACACTACAAAGAGGTATCGTTCCGAATCAGAAAAAAGGACCATCCTCACAAAGGGTAAAAACCAGATATGCAGGACAGGGAGAGGAGAAAAGGGAGCCTTGTTACGCTGAAGGGGGGAATGTAAATTGCCAACGGCCACCCTGGAGAAGTGTACTGTGTTTCCTAAAACATCTAAACCACAGAGCTACAAAGCATAGGGTGCTTCCACTCATGGGCCTATATCTTGGAAAAACCAAAAATCCACAGGATGCAGGCGCCCCGTTTACTGCTGCTATTTTTACAACAGCCTCGACTTGGGTACAACTTAAAAGTCCTTGGAAGGAAACAATGGTGAAAGAAAACTTGGTACTTAAGCACAACAGAATATTACTCAGCCCAGAAATCCATGAAATGAGGCCAGTTGCAGCAACTCAGGGGGACTTATGCACGGTCACTGAGAGTGAAATAAGTTAGACAGCAAAAGAAACTTATCATGAGATATCACTTATAAAGGGAATCTAAAGATCGCCAAACATGAACTGAATTACAAACAGAACACCATCACACGTTTACAAAACACACTTATGGCTGCTTAAGCGGAAAAGTGTGGTGCGGTGATGCATAAACCAGGAGGTTGTAATTGGCACAGATACCGTTCCATACACCAATAATGTAATCGCCAAGACATACTCATTGCTCAAGGAACTGGACTCAGCACACTCTATTCACAGAAAAAACATATATCTGACTACTAGAAACTAGAAAAGAATTTATTGATGTCTCTCTGTAAGTGACTCAAGTGGATGTACAGCGCCAAGAAACACAACATTGCAAATCAGCTACACCGCATTATAAAAATTAATTATAAAAAAAAAAAAAAAACGACAGTGAGAGAGAGAGGAATTCTTACAAAATATGATCAGGGGCTGTGATGCAACTGGACTGACCACATCTACACTCACAGCTGAATGGGACGTAAGGCTGGACACCCTAACCCTAACCCAAACCCTAACCCTAACCCTACCTTAACCCTAACCCTAACCCAACAGTAACCCTAACCCTACCTTAACCCTAACCCTAACCCAACACTAACCCTAACCCTAAACCTAAACCCTAACCCTAACCCCTAACCCTAACCCAACCCTAAGCCTAACCCTAACCCCTAGCCCTAGCCCTAACCCTGACCCTAACCTCTAACCCTTAACCCCTAACCCTAACCAAGTTCACAAGTAAACTTCTCGCCCACCTGGAGAGAGTGATTTAATTTTAAAGAGTAAAGACACAATCAGCTCAGTAATTGGCCACGGGGGCTTGAGGGGCCAAGGCTAACCTGAGCTGGAGGAACGTGGGTGCCTGCCTGGACGCTCAGAGGCCAAGGGCTGCTCTGAGACCTGCTTGGACACCCGTGCAGATGGAACAAAGGATGCCTCCAGTCCCAAGAGGGCCCCACCAGCCCTCAAGAATGCAACACCAGACTTCCCTGGTGGCGCAGTGGTTAAGAATCCACCTGCCAATGCAGGGGACACGGGTTTGAGCCCTGGCCCGGGAAGATCCCACATGCTGTGGAGCAACTAAGCCCGTGCGCCACAACTACTGAGCCTGCGCTCTAGAACCCGCGAGCCACAACTGCTGAAGCCCACGCGCTTACAGCCTGTGCTCTGCAACAAGAGAAGCCACTGCAACGAGAAGCCCCCACTCGCCGCAACTAGAGAAAGCCTCCGTGCAGCAATGAAGACCCAACACAGCCAAAAATAAATTAATTAATTAATTTTTTTGTTTTTTTAAAAAGGCAGCACCTGGGGGCTGGCAGACTGATGCACCAAGTCTTACATCACGTCTACTTAGTATCCTGCATGTCAGGGCCATGCTGGACCTGGGGCTGCCCAGACAGAGTGGGGCCTGCATCACCCTTCCCAGGAGGGAGGGTGGTGGGAAACCCTGCATGACCTCTGAGGCCCTAAGAACCCTTAACTAAGGCTGAGCTCAATTTGAAACAGTGGGTGACCAGAGCAGACATTTCATTCATCTATCAATCAGAATCCAGCACTGGAGGAGCAGAAAACAATGGCCTCGCTCAACCTTGACGCTAATCCTGACATGGACCCTAACCCTGAACTCTGATCCTGACCCTAAGCCCTGACCTAACCTTAGCCTAACCCGTACCCTAACCCTGTACCTTACCCTAACCCATGCTCTACCCGCATCCTACCTGTACCCCAACTCTCACCCATACCCTAACACCCACTCTAACACAGAACCCTAACACCCTGAGACCAAAACCATAAACCTTAACCAATAAGCAAAACCATAACCATAACCAAACCATAAAATATATTCATTAACCATACCCATAAATAACTCATTAACCATAAAACTTAAACCATAACAGCAACCATAAACCATACACAGCCCCAACCCTCACACCAGCCCCAGCCCTAATGCTAACCCTCCAAACCACTTACACCAAGCCAAGTCTAGTCAGATTACACAAATACATCTTGGAAAAGAAAACTGGGCAATTCTCTGGTGGCCCAGTGGTTAGGACTCTGTGCTTTCAGTGCCAAAGGCTCGGGTTCGATCCCTGACTGGGGAACTAAGACCCCACAAGCCATGGGATGTGGCCAAAATAAATAAATAAATAAAATGAAATAAAACCACTATTTTAAAAAAGATTTTAAAAATACAGAAAAAAAAAGAAAACTACCCCAGTATAACTTATAAATATGAATGTAAAAATCGATCACAAAATAATAGCAACATGAAACCAACAGAGCTTTAAATGGATAATGCCATAAGCAAGTATCTCTACACCAGAAATTTCAGGTTGCTCAACATATTAAAAGTAAGCAATGTATTAAACCACAAAAATGGTGTGAAGTAAAAACCCATAATCACGTCAATTAATGCAAAAAATCTACAATGAAAATCCAGTGTTATTTCATGATAAACACTCAAGAAAGCAGGAATAAAAGGAAATCTGTTCAATATGGAAAAGAGTAGTACAAAAAGCCACAGCAAACACCATGCTCAATGTTAAAGACTGAACGATTTACTCCTGAAATCAGGAACAAGGCCAGGAAGCTGGCCTTCGTCACCGTTACTCAATAGCGTACTGGAAGTTCTACCCAGAATCTTGAGGAAGGAAATAAAAGGCATCCGTGGGTGAATGGAAAAATTAAAACTGTGTCTCTTCACAGAACATAGGTCACATCATCTTATATATAAAACTACCTATAATCAGCAAAGAAATTATTTGAGCTAATCAACTAATTAAGCAAAGTTATAGAACAAAGTATCAATTCATGAAAATCTATCTTATATGCATACGCTGGCAAAAAATAATCTGAAAAAGAATTTATGAAAACAATTCCATTTTTAATAATGTCAACATCAATATTTAGGAGTATATTTAATCAAGGTACAAGACTTGTTTTTATGTCTGTGAAGTGGTATGTTTGAAATTACTGGAAAGTCAATTACTTTTCAAAACATCATGTATGTCAATAGCATGCCAGAAAAGCAGAGAAAACATCAAACTTCCATATAGAAGCCAAGCCTTACCCAGATCCAGTTCACCCAAAGTCCACATGTCATTTAGAGGCACTGTGGGAAGGTTATATTAGGAGCCGCTGTCCTCCGTGTTGTGGACGACCTGGATATGGTAGAAACAGTGGGATTTTTGAATTCCAATTTTCCACTTCATTCCACAAAAAAACTATTAGAACTAATAAATTAATTCAGTAAAGTTGCAAAATCAATACACAGAAATCAGCTGCATTTCTAAACACTAATAATGAACCATCAGAAAGAGAAAGAAAGCAGCCCTATTTACAAATGCATCAAAAAGAACAAAATACCCACTGGGAATAAAGCCAACCAAGGAGGTGAAAGACCTGCACACTGAAAACTTTAAGACATTGATGAAGACATTGAAAAGCACACCAGTAAATGGAAAGATATCCTGTTCTCATGGAATGGAACAATTAATATTGTTAAAATATCCATTCTACCCAAAGCAATGGACACAGTGAATGCAATCCCTCCCAAAATTCCATGGTATTTTCCCCCCAAATAGAGCAAATCCTCCTAATAGCTGTGGGGAACCACAAAGGACCCCAAATAGCCAAAGAAACCCTGAAAAAAGAGAACGGGCTGGGGGCATCTCCCTCCCTGACGTCACACTCTGCTGAGAAGCCACAGTCACCAAAACAGTGCGGAACTGGCTCAAAACGGGCACAGGGACCAGAGGAACAGGACAGAGAGCCCAGAATTCAACCCACACGGACGGGGTCGGTGAATTTATGACACAGGGACCAAGGACACACCAAGGAGCACGACACTCCCCACGATAAATGGTGCTGGGAAAACTGGACGCCCCATAGCTCACGCTGGCTACCCTGCACACAAACCTGACCAAACACCCAGCTTTCCACACCAAGCCCTCCCTCGCTCACACGAAGACGGACCCCCTCAACTGTCAGCCGCCCACAGGAAGCTTCTCCCCACTTTTCCTCACCGTCTCTTCACCTTTTCCTCAGGCATCACCTGGGTCCTCAGGAAACCTAGTTCCCTAGGCAGCGTGGACGCAGCTCCACTTGGTCCCAAAGCCGAAACCCCAGTGAGTCCTAAGGAGACGGAGACCGAGCTCCTCTCAGCAGAGACGCTGAGCCGGGCGTCCTACCCGAAGGCCCCCGCCCCCGCGCCTGAGGAGGCTCAACTCCTCTCAGCTGTGCTCCGAATCGAGTTCGCAGGGAAGGAGCATGCGCTGTGGGTCAGAGAGGCGAACTCGGCGCCACCCTGTGGTCAGTGCAGGAAGTGCAGGCCGCGCCTCCCTCACAGGTCACTGGAGGCAGCGCGCCCTACAGACAGGACTGCTGAATCCATTAAACTGGAAATTCAAACTAAAATGGAGTCTCTATCCCAAAAGTTTTCTAAAATTAGTTAAGGAACAATCAGTTGGAAACCATTTGGAATCAAGTGAATGTAGATGCAAACTTTACAACTTATACCAAATTCACTCAAAGTTATTCAGAGGCAAATTTTATTTTAGTTTATAATTTATTTTTGGCTGCGTTGGGTCTTCGTTGCTGCATGTGGGCTTTCTCTAGTTGCGTCGAGCGGGGCTACTCTCCGTTGCGGTGCACGGGCTTCTCATTGCGGTGGCTTCTCTTGTTGGGGAGCACGGGCTCTAGGCGCGCAGGCTTCAGTAGTTGTGCCGCGCAGGCTTAGTTGCTCTGCGGCATGTGAGATCTCCCCGGACCAGGGCTCGAGCCCGTGTCCCCTGCACTGGCAGGCGGACTCTTAACCACTGCGTCACCAGGGGAGTCCCCACAGACAAATTTTAAATACAAAACTATTCAAGGGGCTTCCCTGGTGGCGCAGTGGTTGAGAATCTGCCTGCTAATGCAGGGGACACGGGTTCGAGCCCTGGTCCGGGAAGATCCCACATGCCGCGGAGCAACTAGGCCCGGGAGCCACAACTACTGAGCCTGCACGTCTGGAGCCTGTGCTCCGCAACAAGAGAGGCCGCGGAAGTGAGAGGCCTGCGCACCGCGGTGAAGAGTGGCCCCCGCTTGCCACAACTAGAGACAGCCTTCGCACAGAAACGAAGACCCAACACAGCCAAAAATAAAATGAATTAATTAATCAATTAAAAAAAAACAAAAAAAGGTGTCTCTCAAATTTAACTTCCAGAATATATTCAGGAAAAACGCATATGCCCTTTTTGACCCACTAAAGAAGCGGGCAATGCAAATCAACACTACAAAGAGGTATCGTTCCAAATCAGAAAAAAGGACCATCCTCACAAAGGGTAAAAACCAGATATGCAGGACAGGGAGAGGAGAAAAGGGAGCCTTGTTACGCTGAAGGGGGGAATGTAAATTGCCAACGGCCACCCTGGAGAAGTGTACTGTGTTTCCTAAAACATCTAAACCACAGAGCTACAAAGCATAGGGTGCTTCCACTCATGGGCCTATATCTTGGAAAAACCAAAAATCCACAGGATGCAGGCGCCCCGTTTACTGCTGCTATCTTTACAACAGCCTCGACTTGGGTACAACTTAAAAGTCCTTGGAAGGAAACAATGGTGAAAGAAAACTTGGTACTTAAGCACAACAGAATATTACTCAGCCCAGAAATCCATGAAATGAGGCCAGTTGCAGCAACTCAGGGGGACTTATGCACGGTCACTGAGAGTGAAATAAGTTAGACAGCAAAAGAAACTTATCATGAGATATCACTTATAAAGGGAATCTAAAGATCGCCAAACATGAACTGAATTACAAACAGAACACCATCACACGTTTACAAAACACACTTATGGCTGCTTAAGCGGAAAAGTGTGGTGCGGTGATGCATAAACCAGGAGGTTGTAATTGGCACAGATACCGTTCCATACACCAATAATGTAATCGCCAAGACATACTCATTGCTCAAGGAACTGGACTCAGCACACTCTATTCACAGAAAAAACATATATCTGACTACTAGAAACTAGAAAAGAATTTATTGATGTCTCTCTGTAAGTGACTCAAGTGGATGTACAGCGCCAAGAAACACAACACTGCAAATCAGCTACACCCCATTATAAAAATTAATTATAAAAAAAAAAAAAACGACAGTGAGAGAGAGAGGAATTCTTACAAAATATGATCAGGGGCTGTGATGCAACTGGACTGACCACATCTACACTCACAGCTGAATGGGACGTAAGGCTGGACACCCTAACCCTAACCCAAACCCTAACCCTAACCCTACCTTAACCCTAACCCTAACCCAACACTAACCCTAACCCTAAACCTAAACCCTAACCCTAACCCCTAACCCTAACCCAACCCTAAGCCTAACCCTAACCCCTAGCCCTAGCCCTGACCCTGACCCTAACCCCTAACCCTTAACCCCTAACCCCTAACCCTAACCAAGTTCACAAGTAAACTTCTCGCCCACCTGGAGAGAGTGATTTAATTTTAAAGAGTAAAGACACAATCAGCTCAGTAATTGGCCACGGGGGCTTGAGGGGCCAAGGCTAACCTGAGCTGGAGGAACGTGGGTGCCTGCCTGGACGCTCAGAGGCCAAGGGCTGCTCTGAGACCTGCTTGGACACCCGTGCAGATGGAACAAAGGATGCCTCCAGTCCCAAGAGGGCCCCACCAGCCCTCAAGAACGCAACACCAGACTTCCCTGGTGGCGCAGTGGTTAAGAATCCACCTGCCAATGCAGGGGACACGGGTTTGAGCCCTGGCCCGGGAAGATCCCACATGCTGTGGAGCAACTAAGCCCGTGCGCCACAACTACTGAGCCTGCGCTCTAGAACCCGCGAGCCACAACTGCTGAAGCCCACGCGCTTACAGCCTGTGCTCTGCAACAAGAGAAGCCACTGCAACGAGAAGCCCCCACTCGCCGCAACTAGAGAAAGCCTCCGTGCAGCAATGAAGACCCAACACAGCCAAAAATAAATTAATTAATTAATTTTTTTGTTTTTTTAAAAAGGCAGCACCTGGGGGCTGGCAGACTGATGCACCGAGTCTTACATCACGTCTACTTAGTATCCTGCATGTCAGGGCCATGCTGGACCTGGGGCTGCCCAGACAGAGTGGGGCCTGCATCACCCTTCCCAGGAGGGAGGGTGGTGGGAAACCCTGCATGACCTCTGAGGCCCTAAGAACCCTTAACTAAGGCTGAGCTCAATTTGAAACAGTGGGTGACCAGAGCAGACATTTCATTCATCTATCAATCAGAATCCAGCACTGGAGGAGCAGAAAACAATGGCCTCGCTCAACCTTGACGCTAATCCTGACATGGACCCTAACCCTGAACTCTGATCCTGACCCTAAGCCCTGACCTAACCTTAGCCTAACCCGTACCCTAACCCTGTACCTTACCCTAACCCATGCTCTACCCGCATCCTACCTGTACCCCAACTCTCACCCATACCCTAACACCCACTCTAACACAGAACCCTAACACCCTGAGACCAAAACCATAAACCTTAACCAATAAGCAAAACCATAACCATAACCAAACCATAAAATATATTCATTAACCATACCCATAAATAACTCATTAACCATAAAACTTAAACCATAACAGCAACCATAAACCATACACAGCCCCAACCCTCACACCAGCCCCAGCCCTAATGCTAACCCTCCAAACCACTTACACCAAGCCAAGTCTAGTCAGATTACACAAATACATCTTGGAAAAGAAAACTGGGCAATTCTCTGGTGGCCCAGTGGTTAGGACTCTGTGCTTTCAGTGCCAAGGGCTCGGGTTCGATCCCTGACTGGGGAACTAAGATCCCACAAGCCATGGGATGTGGCCAAAATAAATAAATAAATAAAATGAAATAAAACCACTATTTTAAAAAAGATTTTAAAAATACAGAAAAAAAAAAGAAAACTACCCCAGTATAACTTATAAATATGAATGTAAAAATCGATCACAAAATAATAGCAACATGAAACCAACAGAACTTTAAATGGATAATGCCATAAGCAAGTATCTCTACACCAGAAATTTCAGGTTGCTCAACATATTAAAAGTAAGCAATGTATTAAACCACAAAAATGGTGTGAAGTAAAAACCCATAATCACGTCAATTAATGCAAAAAATCTACAATGAAAATCCAGTGTTATTTCATGGTAAACACTCAAGAAAGCAGGAATAAAAGGAAATCTGTTCAATATGGAAAAGAGTAGTACAAAAAGCCACAGCAAACACCATGCTCAATGTTAAAGACTGAACGATTTACTCCTGAAATCAGGAACAAGGCCAGGAAGCTGGCCTTCGTCACCGTTACTCAATAGCGTACTGGAAGTTCTACCCAGAATCTTGAGGAAGGAAATAAAAGGCATCCGTGGGTGAATGGAAAAATTAAAACTGTGTCTCTTCACAGAACATAGGTCACATCATCTTATATATAAAACTACCTATAATCAGCAAAGAAATTATTTGAGCTAATCAACTAATTAAGCAAAGTTATAGAACAAAGTATCAATTCATGAAAATCTATCTTATATGCATACGCTGGCAAAAAATAATCTGAAAAAGAATTTATGAAAACAATTCCATTTTTAATAATGTCAACATCAATATTTAGGAGTATATTTAATCAAGGTACAAGACTTGTTTTTATGTCTGTGAAGTGGTATGTTTGAAATTACTGGAAAGTCAATTACTTTTCAAAACATCATGTATGTCAATAGCATGCCAGAAAAGCAGAGAAAACATCAAACTTCCATATAGAAGCCAAGCCTTACCCAGATCCAGTTCACCCAAAGTCCACATGTCATTTAGAGGCACTGTGGGAAGGTTATATTAGGAGCCGCTGTCCTCCGTGTTGTGGACGACCTGGATATGGTAGAAACAGTGGGATTTTTGAATTCCAATTTTCCACTTCATTCCACAAAAAAACTATTAGAACTAATAAATTAATTCAGTAAAGTTGCAAAATCAATACACAGAAATCAGCTGCATTTCTAAACACTAATAATGAACCATCAGAAAGAGAAAGAAAGCAGCCCTATTTACAAATGCATCAAAAAGAACAAAATACCCACTGGGAATAAAGCCAACCAAGGAGGTGAAAGACCTGCACACTGAAAACTTTAAGACATTGATGAAGACATTGAAAAGCACGCCAATAAATGGAAAGATATCCTGTTCTCATGGAATGGAACAATTAATATTGTTAAAATATCCATTCTACCCAAAGCAATGGACACAGTGAATGCAATCCCTCCCAAAATTCCATGGTATTTTCCCCCCAAATAGAGCAAATCCTCCTAATAGCTGTGGGGAACCACAAAGGACCCCAAATAGCCAAAGAAACCCTGAAAAAAGAGAACGGGCTGGGGGCATCTCCCTCCCTGACGTCACACTCTGCTGAGAAGCCACAGTCACCAAAACAGTGCGGAACTGGCTCAAAACGGGCACAGGGACCAGAGGAACAGGACAGAGAGCCCAGAATTCAACCCACACGGACGGGGTCGGTGAATTTATGACACAGGGACCAAGGACACACCAAGGAGCACGACACTCCCCACGATAAATGGTGCTGGGAAAACTGGACGCCCCATAGCTCACGCTGGCTACCCTGCACACAAACCTGACCAAACACCCAGCTTTCCACGCCAAGCCCTCCCTCGCTCACACGAAGACGGACCCCCTCAACTGTCAGCCGCCCACAGGAAGCTTCTCCCCACTTTTCCTCACCGTCTCTTCACCTTTTCCTCAGGCATCACCTGGGTCCTCAGGAAACCTAGTTCCCTAGGCAGCGTGGACGCAGCTCCACTTGGTCCCAAAGCCGAAACCCCAGCGAGTCCTAAGGAGACGGAGACCGAGCTCCTCTCAGCAGAGACGCTGAGCCGGGCGTCCTACCCGAAGGCCCCCGCCCCCGCGCCTGAGGAGGCTCAACTCCTCTCAGCTGTGCTCCGAATCGAGTTCGCAGGGAAGGAGCATGCGCTGTGGGTCAGAGAGGCGAACTCGGCGCCACCCTGTGGTCAGTGAAGGAAGTGCAGGCCGCGCCTCCCTCACAGGTCACTGGAGGCAGCGCGCCCTACAGACAGGACTGCTGAATCCATTAAACTGGAAATTCAAACTAAAATGGAGTCTCTATCCCAAAAGTTTTCTAAAATTAGTTAAGGAACAATCAGTTGGAAACCATTTGGAATCAAGTGAATGTAGATGCAAACTTTACAACTTATACCAAATTCACTCAAAGTTATTCAGAGGCAAATTTTATTTTAGTTTATAATTTATTTTTGGCTGCGTTGGGTCTTCGTTGCTGCATGTGGGCTTTCTCTAGTTGCGTCGAGCGGGGCTACTCTCCGTTGCGGTGCACGGGCTTCTCATTGCGGTGGCTTCTCTTGTTGGGGAGCACGGGCTCTAGGCGCGCAGGCTTCAGTAGTTGTGCCGCGCAGGCTTAGTTGCTCTGCGGCATGTGAGATCTCCCCGGACCAGGGCTCGAGCCCGTGTCCCCTGCACTGGCAGGCGGACTCTTAACCACTGCGTCACCAGGGGAGTCCCCACAGACAAATTTTAAATACAAAACTATTCAAGGGGCTTCCCTGGTGGCGCAGTGGTTGAGAATCTGCCTGCTAATGCAGGGGACACGGGTTCGAGCCCTGGTCCGGGAAGATCCCACATGCCGCGGAGCAACTAGGCCCGGGAGCCACAACTACTGAGCCTGCACGTCTGGAGCCTGTGCTCCGCAACAAGAGAGGCCGCAGAAGTGAGAGGCCTGCGCACCGCGATGAAGAGTGGCCCCCACTTGCCACAACTAGAGACAGCCTTCACACAGAAACGAAGACCCAACACAGCCAAAAATAAAATGAATTAATTAATCAATTAAAAAAAAACAAAAAAAGGTGTCTCTCAAATTTAACTTCCAGAATATATTCAGGAAAAACGCATATGCCCTTTTTGACCCACTAAAGAAGCGGGCAATGCAAATCAACACTACAAAGAGGTATCGTTCCGAATCAGAAAAAAGGACCATCCTCACAAAGGGTAAAAACCAGATATGCAGGACAGGGAGAGGAGAAAAGGGAGCCTTGTTACGCTGAAGGGGGGAATGTAAATTGCCAACGGCCACCCTGGAGAAGTGTACTGTGTTTCCTAAAACATCTAAACCACAGAGCTACAAAGCATAGGGTGCTTCCACTCATGGGCCTATATCTTGGAAAAACCAAAAATCCACAGGATGCAGGCGCCCCGTTTACTGCTGCTATCTTTACAACAGCCTCGACTTGGGTACAACTTAAAAGTCCTTGGAAGGAAACAATGGTGAAAGAAAACTTGGTACTTAAGCACAACAGAATATTACTCAGCCCAGAAATCCATGAAATGAGGCCAGTTGCAGCAACTCAGGGGGACTTATGCACGGTCACTGAGAGTGAAATAAGTTAGACAGCAAAAGAAACTTATCATGAGATATCACTTATAAAGGGAATCTAAAGATCGCCAAACATGAACTGAATTACAAACAGAACACCACCACACGTTTACAAAACACACTTATGGCTGCTTAAGCGGAAAAGTGTGGTGCGGTGATGCATAAACCAGGAAGTTGTAATTGGCACAGATATCGTTCCATACACCAATAATGTAATCGCCAAGACATACTCATTGCTCAAGGAACTGGACTCAGCACACTCTATTCACAGAAAAAACATATATCTGACTACTAGAAACTAGAAAAGAATTTATTGATGTCTCTCTGTAAGTGACTCAAGTGGATGTACAGCGCCAAGAAACACAACACTGCAAATCAGCTACACCCCATTATAAAAATTAATTATAAAAAAAAAAAAAAAAAACGACAGTGAGAGAGAGAGGAATTCTTACAAAATATGATCAGGGGCTGTGATGCAACTGGACTGACCACATCTACACTCACAGCTGAATGGGACGTAAGGCTGGACACCCTAACCCTAACCCAAACCCTAACCCTAACCCTACCTTAACCCTAACCCTAACCCAACAGTAACCCTAACCCTACCTTAACCCTAACCCTAACCCAACACTAACCCTAACCCTAAACCTAAACCCTAACCCTAACCCCTAACCCTAACCCAACCCTAAGCCTAACCCTAACCCCTAGCCCTAGCCCTAACCCTGACCCTAACCTCTAACCCTTAACCCCTAACCCCTAACCCTCACCAAGTTCACAAGTAAACTTCTCGCCCACCTGGAGAGAGTGATTTAATTTTAAAGAGTAAAGACACAATCAGCTCAGTAATTGGCCACGGGGGCTTGAGGGGCCAAGGCTAACCTGAGCTGGAGGAACGTGGGTGCCTGCCTGGACGCTCAGAGGCCAAGGGCTGCTCTGAGACCTGCTTGGACACCCGTGCAGATGGAACAAAGGATGCCTCCAGTCCCAAGAGGGCCCCACCAGCCCTCAAGAACGCAACACCAGACTTCCCTGGTGGCGCAGTGGTTAAGAATCCACCTGCCAATGCAGGGGACACGGGTTTGAGCCCTGGCCCGGGAAGATCCCACATGCTGTGGAGCAACTAAGCCCGTGCGCCACAACTACTGAGCCTGCGCTCTAGAACCCGCGAGCCACAACTGCTGAAGCCCACGCGCTTACAGCCTGTGCTCTGCAACAAGAGAAGCCACTGCAACGAGAAGCCCCCACTCGCCGCAACTAGAGAAAGCCTCCGTGCAGCAATGAAGACCCAACACAGCCAAAAATAAATTAATTAATTAATTTTTTTGTTTTTTTAAAAAGGCAGCACCTGGGGGCTGGCAGACTGATGCACCGAGTCTTACATCACGTCTACTTAGTATCCTGCATGTCAGGGCCATGCTGGACCTGGGGCTGCCCAGACAGAGTGGGGCCTGCATCACCCTTCCCAGGAGGGAGGGTGGTGGGAAACCCTGCATGACCTCTGAGGCCCTAAGAACCCTTAACTAAGGCTGAGCTCAATTTGAAACAGTGGGTGACCAGAGCAGACATTTCATTCATCTATCAATCAGAATCCAGCACTGGAGGAGCAGAAAACAATGGCCTCGCTCAACCTTGACGCTAATCCTGACATGGACCCTAACCCTGAACTCTGATCCTGACCCTAAGCCCTGACCTAACCTTAGCCTAACCCGTACCCTAACCCTGTACCTTACCCTAACCCATGCTCTACCCGCATCCTACCTGTACCCCAACTCTCACCCATACCCTAACACCCACTCTAACACAGAACCCTAACACCCTGAGACCAAAACCATAAACCTTAACCAATAAGCAAAACCATAACCAAACCATAAAATATATTCATTAACCATACCCATAAATAACTCATTAACCATAAAACTTAAACCATAACAGCAACCATAAACCATACACAGCCCCAACCCTCACACCAGCCCCAGCCCTAATGCTAACCCTCCAAACCACTTACACCAAGCCAAGTCTAGTCAGATTACACAAATACATCTTGGAAAAGAAAACTGGGGAATTCTCTGGTGGCCCAGTGGTTAGGACTCTGTGCTTTCAGTGCCAAAGGCTCGGGTTCGATCCCTGACTGGGGAACTAAGATCCCACAAGCCATGGGATGTGGCCAAAATAAATAAATAAATAAAATGAAATAAAACCACTATTTTAAAAAAGATTTTAAAAATACAGAAAAAAAAAGAAAACTACCCCAGTATAACTTATAAATATGAATGTAAAAATCGATCACAAAATACTAGCAACATGAAACCAACAGAGCTTTAAATGGATAATGCCATAAGCAAGTATCTCTACACCAGAAATTTCAGGTTGCTCAACATATTAAAAGTAAGCAATGTATTAAACCACAAAAATGGTGTGAAGTAAAAACCCATAATCACGTCAATTAATGCAAAAAATCTACAATGAAAATCCAGTGTTATTTCATGATAAACACTCAAGAAAGCAGGAATAAAAGGAAATCTGTTCAATATGGAAAAGAGTAGTACAAAAAGCCACAGCAAACACCATGCTCAATGTTAAAGACTGAACGATTTACTCCTGAAATCAGGAACAAGGCCAGGAAGCTGGCCTTCGTCACCGTTACTCAATAGCGTACTGGAAGTTCTACCCAGAATCTTGAGGAAGGAAATAAAAGGCATCCGTGGGTGAATGGAAAAATTAAAACTGTGTCTCTTCACAGAACATAGGTCACATCATCTTATATATAAAACTACCTATAATCAGCAAAGAAATTATTTGAGCTAATCAACTAATTAAGCAAAGTTATAGAACAAAGTATCAATTCATGAAAATCTATCTTATATGCATACGCTGGCAAAAAATAATCTGAAAAAGAATTTATGAAAACAATTCCATTTTTAATAATGTCAACATCAATATTTAGGAGTATATTTAATCAAGGTACAAGACTTGTTTTTATGTCTGTGAAGTGGTATGTTTGAAATTACTGGAAAGTCAATTACTTTTCAAAACATCATGTATGTCAATAGCATGCCAGAAAAGCAGAGAAAACATCAAACTTCCATATAGAAGCCAAGCCTTACCCAGATCCAGTTCACCCAAAGTCCACATGTCATTTAGAGGCACTGTGGGAAGGTTATATTAGGAGCCGCTGTCCTCCGTGTTGTGGACGACCTGGATATGGTAGAAACAGTGGGATTTTTGAATTCCAATTTTCCACTTCATTCCACAAAAAAACTATTAGAACTAATAAATTAATTCAGTAAAGTTGCAAAATCAATACACAGAAATCAGCTGCATTTCTAAACACTAATAATGAACCATCAGAAAGAGAAAGAAAGCAGCCCTATTTACAAATGCATCAAAAAGAACAAAATACCCACTGGGAATAAAGCCAACCAAGGAGGTGAAAGACCTGCACACTGAAAACTTTAAGACATTGATGAAGACATTGAAAAGCACACCAGTAAATGGAAAGATATCCTGTTCTCATGGAATGGAACAATTAATATTGTTAAAATATCCATTCTACCCAAAGCAATGGACACAGTGAATGCAATCCCTCCCAAAATTCCATGGTATTTTCCCCCCAAATAGAGCAAATCCTCCTAATAGCTGTGGGGAACCACAAAGGACCCCAAATAGCCAAAGAAACCCTGAAAAAAGAGAACGGGCTGGGGGCATCTCCCTCCCTGACGTCACACTCTGCTGAGAAGCCACAGTCACCAAAACAGTGCGGAACTGGCTCAAAACGGGCACAGGGACCAGAGGAACAGGACAGAGAGCCCAGAATTCAACCCACACGGACGGGGTCGGTGAATTTATGACACAGGGACCAAGGACACACCAAGGAGCACGACACTCCCCACGATAAATGGTGCTGGGAAAACTGGACGCCCCATAGCTCACGCTGGCTACCCTGCACACAAACCTGACCAAACACCCAGCTTTCCACGCCAAGCCCTCCCTCGCTCACACGAAGACGGACCCCCTCAACTGTCAGCCGCCCACAGGAAGCTTCTCCCCACTTTTCCTCACCGTCTCTTCACCTTTTCCTCAGGCATCACCTGGGTCCTCAGGAAACCTAGTTCCCTAGGCAGCGTGGACGCAGCTCCACTTGGTCCCAAAGCCGAAACCCCAGTGAGTCCTAAGGAGACGGAGACCGAGCTCCTCTCAGCAGAGACGCTGAGCCGGGCGTCCTACCCGAAGGCCCCCGCCCCCGCGCCTGAGGAGGCTCAACTCCTCTCAGCTGTGCTCCGAATCGAGTTCGCAGGGAAGGAGCATGCGCTGTGGGTCAGAGAGGCGAACTCGGCGCCACCCTGTGGTCAGTGCAGGAAGTGCAGGCCGCGCCTCCCTCACAGGTCACTGGAGGCAGCGCGCCCTACAGACAGGACTGCTGAATCCATTAAACTGGAAATTCAAACTAAAATGGAGTCTCTATCCCAAAAGTTTTCTAAAATTAGTTAAGGAACAATCAGTTGGAAACCATTTGGAATCAAGTGAATGTAGATGCAAACTTTACAACTTATACCAAATTCACTCAAAGTTATTCAGAGGCAAATTTTATTTTAGTTTATAATTTATTTTTGGCTGCGTTGGGTCTTCGTTGCTGCATGTGGGCTTTCTCTAGTTGCGTCGAGCGGGGCTACTCTCCGTTGCGGTGCACGGGCTTCTCATTGCGGTGGCTTCTCTTGTTGGGGAGCACGGGCTCTAGGCGCGCAGGCTTCAGTAGTTGTGCCGCGCAGGCTTAGTTGCTCTGCGGCATGTGAGATCTCCCCGGACCAGGGCTCGAGCCCGTGTCCCCTGCACTGGCAGGCGGACTCTTAACCACTGCGTCACCAGGGGAGTCCCCACAGACAAATTTTAAATACAAAACTATTCAAGGGGCTTCCCTGGTGGCGCAGTGGTTGAGAATCTGCCTGCTAATGCAGGGGACACGGGTTCGAGCCCTGGTCCGGGAAGATCCCACATGCCGCGGAGCAACTAGGCCCGGGAGCCACAACTACTGAGCCTGCACGTCTGGAGCCTGTGCTCCGCAACAAGAGAGGCCGCGGAAGTGAGAGGCCTGCGCACCGCGGTTAAGAGTGGCCCCCGCTTGCCACAACTAGAGACAGCCTTCGCACAGAAACGAAGACCCAACACAGCCAAAAATAAAATGAATTAATTAATCAATTAAAAAAAAACAAAAAAAGGTGTCTCTCAAATTTAACTTCCAGAATATATTCAGGAAAAACGCATATGCCCTTTTTGACCCACTAAAGAAGCGGGCAATGCAAATCAACACTACAAAGAGGTATCGTTCCAAATCAGAAAAAAGGACCATCCTCACAAAGGGTAAAAACCAGATATGCAGGACAGGGAGAGGAGAAAAGGGAGCCTTGTTACGCTGAAGGGGGGAATGTAAATTGCCAACGGCCACCCTGGAGAAGTGTACTGTGTTTCCTAAAACATCTAAACCACAGAGCTACAAAGCATAGGGTGCTTCCACTCATGGGCCTATATCTTGGAAAAACCAAAAATCCACAGGATGCAGGCGCCCCGTTTACTGCTGCTATCTTTACAACAGCCTCGACTTGGGTACAACTTAAAAGTCCTTGGAAGGAAACAATGGTGAAAGAAAACTTGGTACTTAAGCACAACAGAATATTACTCAGCCCAGAAATCCATGAAATGAGGCCAGTTGCAGCAACTCAGGGGGACTTATGCACGGTCACTGAGAGTGAAATAAGTTAGACAGCAAAAGAAACTTATCATGAGATATCACTTATAAAGGGAATCTAAAGATCGCCAAACATGAACTGAATTACAAACAGAACACCATCACACGTTTACAAAACACACTTATGGCTGCTTAAGCGGAAAAGTGTGGTGCGGTGATGCATAAACCAGGAGGTTGTAATTGGCACAGATACCGTTCCATACACCAATAATGTAATCGCCAAGACATACTCATTGCTCAAGGAACTGGACTCAGCACACTCTATTCACAGAAAAAACATATATCTGACTACTAGAAACTAGAAAAGAATTTATTGATGTCTCTCTGTAAGTGACTCAAGTGGATGTACAGCGCCAAGAAACACAACACTGCAAATCAGCTACACCCCATTATAAAAATTAATTATAAAAAAAAAAAAAACGACAGTGAGAGAGAGAGGAATTCTTACAAAATATGATCAGGGGCTGTGATGCAACTGGACTGACCACATCTACACTCACAGCTGAATGGGACGTAAGGCTGGACACCCTAACCCTAACCCAAACCCTAACCCTAACCCTACCTTAACCCTAACCCTAACCCAACAGTAACCCTAACCCTACCTTAACCCTAACCCTAACCCAACACTAACCCTAACCCTAAACCTAAACCCTAACCCTAACCCCTAACCCTAACCCAACCCTAAGCCTAACCCTAACCCCTAGCCCTAGCCCTGACCCTGACCCTAACCCCTAACCCTTAACCCCTAACCCCTAACCCTAACCAAGTTCACAAGTAAACTTCTCGCCCACCTGGAGAGAGTGATTTAATTTTAAAGAGTAAAGACACAATCAGCTCAGTAATTGGCCACGGGGGCTTGAGGGGCCAAGGCTAACCTGAGCTGGAGGAACGTGGGTGCCTGCCTGGACGCTCAGAGGCCAAGGGCTGCTTTGAGACCTGCTTGGACACCCGTGCAGATGGAACAAAGGATGCCTCCAGTCCCAAGAGGGCCCCACCAGCCCTCAAGAACGCAACACCAGACTTCCCTGGTGGCGCAGTGGTTAAGAATCCACCTGCCAATGCAGGGGACACGGGTTTGAGCCCTGGCCCGGGAAGATCCCACATGCTGTGGAGCAACTAAGCCCGTGCGCCACAACTACTGAGCCTGCGCTCTAGAACCCGCGAGCCACAACTGCTGAAGCCCACGCGCTTACAGCCTGTGCTCTGCAACAAGAGAAGCCACTGCAACGAGAAGCCCCCACTCGCCGCAACTAGAGAAAGCCTCCGTGCAGCAATGAAGACCCAACACAGCCAAAAATAAATTAATTAATTAATTTGTTTGTTTTTTTAAAAAGGCAGCACCTGGGGGCTGGCAGACTGATGCACCGAGTCTTACATCACGTCTACTTAGTATCCTGCATGTCAGGGCCATGCTGGACCTGGGGCTGCCCAGACAGAGTGGGGCCTGCATCACCCTTCCCAGGAGGGAGGGTGGTGGGAAACCCTGCATGACCTCTGAGGCCCTAAGAACCCTTAACTAAGGCTGAGCTCAATTTGAAACAGTGGGTGACCAGAGCAGACATTTCATTCATCTATCAATCAGAATCCAGCACTGGAGGAGCAGAAAACAATGGCCTCGCTCAACCTTGACGCTAATCCTGACATGGACCCTAACCCTGAACTCTGATCCTGACCCTAAGCCCTGACCTAACCTTAGCCTAACCCGTACCCTAACCCTGTACCTTACCCTAACCCATGCTCTACCCGCATCCTACCTGTACCCCAACTCTCACCCATACCCTAACACCCACTCTAACACAGAACCCTAACACCCTGAGACCAAAACCATAAACCTTAACCAATAAGCAAAACCATAACCATAACCAAACCATAAAATATATTCATTAACCATACCCATAAATAACTCATTAACCATAAAACTTAAACCATAACAGCAACCATAAACCATACACAGCCCCAACCCTCACACCAGCCCCAGCCCTAATGCTAACCCTCCAAACCACTTACACCAAGCCAAGTCTAGTCAGATTACACAAATACATCTTGGAAAAGAAAACTGGGCAATTCTCTGGTGGCCCAGTGGTTAGGACTCTGTGCTTTCAGTGCCAAGGGCTCGGGTTCGATCCCTGACTGGGGAACTAAGATCCCACAAGCCATGGGATGTGGCCAAAATAAATAAATAAATAAAATGAAATAAAACCACTATTTTAAAAAAGATTTTAAAAATACAGAAAAAAAAAAGAAAACTACCCCAGTATAACTTATAAATATGAATGTAAAAATCGATCACAAAATAATAGCAACATGAAACCAACAGAACTTTAAATGGATAATGCCATAAGCAAGTATCTCTACACCAGAAATTTCAGGTTGCTCAACATATTAAAAGTAAGCAATGTATTAAACCACAAAAATGGTGTGAAGTAAAAACCCATAATCACGTCAATTAATGCAAAAAATCTACAATGAAAATCCAGTGTTATTTCATGGTAAACACTCAAGAAAGCAGGAATAAAAGGAAATCTGTTCAATATGGAAAAGAGTAGTACAAAAAGCCACAGCAAACACCATGCTCAATGTTAAAGACTGAACGATTTACTCCTGAAATCAGGAACAAGGCCAGGAAGCTGGCCTTCGTCACCGTTACTCAATAGCGTACTGGAAGTTCTACCCAGAATCTTGAGGAAGGAAATAAAAGGCATCCGTGGGTGAATGGAAAAATTAAAACTGTGTCTCTTCACAGAACATAGGTCACATCATCTTATATATAAAACTACCTATAATCAGCAAAGAAATTATTTGAGCTAATCAACTAATTAAGCAAAGTTATAGAACAAAGTATCAATTCATGAAAATCTATCTTATATGCATACGCTGGCAAAAAATAATCTGAAAAAGAATTTATGAAAACAATTCCATTTTTAATAATGTCAACATCAATATTTAGGAGTATATTTAATCAAGGTACAAGACTTGTTTTTATGTCTGTGAAGTGGTATGTTTGAAATTACTGGAAAGTCAATTACTTTTCAAAACATCATGTATGTCAATAGCATGCCAGAAAAGCAGAGAAAACATCAAACTTCCATATAGAAGCCAAGCCTTACCCAGATCCAGTTCACCCAAAGTCCACATGTCATTTAGAGGCACTGTGGGAAGGTTATATTAGGAGCCGCTGTCCTCCGTGTTGTGGACGACCTGGATATGGTAGAAACAGTGGGATTTTTGAATTCCAATTTTCCACTTCATTCCACAAAAAAACTATTAGAACTAATAAATTAATTCAGTAAAGTTGCAAAATCAATACACAGAAATCAGCTGCATTTCTAAACACTAATAATGAACCATCAGAAAGAGAAAGAAAGCAGCCCTATTTACAAATGCATCAAAAAGAACAAAATACCCACTGGGAATAAAGCCAACCAAGGAGGTGAAAGACCTGCACACTGAAAACTTTAAGACATTGATGAAGACATTGAAAAGCACACCAATAAATGGAAAGATATCCTGTTCTCATGGAATGGAACAATTAATATTGTTAAAATATCCATTCTACCCAAAGCAATGGACACAGTGAATGCAATCCCTCCCAAAATTCCATGGTATTTTCCCCCCAAATAGAGCAAATCCTCCTAATAGCTGTGGGGAACCACAAAGGACCCCAAATAGCCAAAGAAACCCTGAAAAAAGAGAACGGGCTGGGGGCATCTCCCTCCCTGACGTCACACTCTGCTGAGAAGCCACAGTCACCAAAACAGTGCGGAACTGGCTCAAAACGGGCACAGGGACCAGAGGAACAGGACAGAGAGCCCAGAATTCAACCCACACGGACGGGGTCGGTGAATTTATGACACAGGGACCAAGGACACACCAAGGAGCACGACACTCCCCACGATAAATGGTGCTGGGAAAACTGGACGCCCCATAGCTCACGCTGGCTACCCTGCACACAAACCTGACCAAACACCCAGCTTTCCACGCCAAGCCCTCCCTCGCTCACACGAAGACGGACCCCCTCAACTGTCAGCCGCCCACAGGAAGCTTCTCCCCACTTTTCCTCACCGTCTCTTCACCTTTTCCTCAGGCATCACCTGGGTCCTCAGGAAACCTAGTTCCCTAGGCAGCGTGGACGCAGCTCCACTTGGTCCCAAAGCCGAAACCCCAGTGAGTCCTAAGGAGACGGAGACCGAGCTCCTCTCAGCAGAGACGCTGAGCCGGGCGTCCTACCCGAAGGCCCCCGCCCCCGCGCCTGAGGAGGCTCAACTCCTCTCAGCTGTGCTCCAAATCGAGTTCGCAGGGAAGGAGCATGCGCTGTGGGTCAGAGAGGCGAACTCGGCGCCACCCTGTGGTCAGTGAAGGAAGTGCAGGCCGCGCCTCCCTCACAGGTCACTGGAGGCAGCGCGCCCTACAGACAGGACTGCTGAATCCATTAAACTGGAAATTCAAACTAAAATGGAGTCTCTATCCCAAAAGTTTTCTAAAATTAGTTAAGGAACAATCAGTTGGAAACCATTTGGAATCAAGTGAATGTAGATGCAAACTTTACAACTTATACCAAATTCACTCAAAGTTATTCAGAGGCAAATTTTATTTTAGTTTATAATTTATTTTTGGCTGCGTTGGGTCTTCGTTGCTGCATGTGGGCTTTCTCTAGTTGCGTCGAGCGGGGCTACTCTCCGTTGCGGTGCACGGGCTTCTCATTGCGGTTGCTTCTCTTGTTGGGGAGCACGGGCTCTAGGCGCGCAGGCTTCAGTAGTTGTGCCGCGCAGGCTTAGTTGCTCTGCAGCATGTGAGATCTCCCTGGACCAGGGCTCGAGCCCGTGTCCCCTGCACTGGCAGGCGGACTCTTAACCACTGCGTCACCAGGGGAGTCCCCACAGACAAATTTTAAATACAAAACTATTCAAGGGGCTTCCCTGGTGGCGCAGTGGTTGAGAATCTGCCTGCTAATGCAGGGGACACGGGTTCGAGCCCTGGTCTGGGAAGATCCCACATGCCGCGGAGCAACTAGGCCCGGGAGCCACAACTACTGAGCCTGCACGTCTGGAGCCTGTGCTCCGCAACAAGAGAGGCCGCAGAAGTGAGAGGCCTGCGCACCGCGATGAAGAGTGGCCCCCACTTGCCACAACTAGAGACAGCCTTCACACAGAAACGAAGACCCAACACAGCCAAAAATAAAATGAATTAATTAATCAATTAAAAAAAAACAAAAAAAGGTGTCTCTCAAATTTAACTTCCAGAATATATTCAGGAAAAACGCATATGCCCTTTTTGACCCACTAAAGAAGCGGGCAATGCAAATCAACACTACAAAGAGGTATCGTTCCGAATCAGAAAAAAGGACCATCCTCACAAAGGGTAAAAACCAGATATGCAGGACAGGGAGAGGAGAAAAGGGAGCCTTGTTACGCTGAAGGGGGGAATGTAAATTGCCAACGGCCACCCTGGAGAAGTGTACTGTGTTTCCTAAAACATCTAAACCACAGAGCTACAAAGCATAGGGTGCTTCCACTCATGGGCCTATATCTTGGAAAAACCAAAAATCCACAGGATGCAGGCGCCCCGTTTACTGCTGCTATCTTTACAACAGCCTCGACTTGGGTACAACTTAAAAGTCCTTGGAAGGAAACAATGGTGAAAGAAAACTTGGTACTTAAGCACAACAGAATATTACTCAGCCCAGAAATCCATGAAATGAGGCCAGTTGCAGCAACTCAGGGGGACTTATGCACGGTCACTGAGAGTGAAATAAGTTAGACAGCAAAAGAAACTTATCATGAGATATCACTTATAAAGGGAATCTAAAGATCGCCAAACATGAACTGAATTACAAACAGAACACCACCACACGTTTACAAAACACACTTATGGCTGCTTAAGCGGAAAAGTGTGGTGCGGTGATGCATAAACCAGGAAGTTGTAATTGGCACAGATATCGTTCCATACACCAATAATGTAATCGCCAAGACATACTCATTGCTCAAGGAACTGGACTCAGCACACTCTATTCACAGAAAAAACATATATCTGACTACTAGAAACTAGAAAAGAATTTATTGATGTCTCTCTGTAAGTGACTCAAGTGGATGTACAGCGCCAAGAAACACAACACTGCAAATCAGCTACACCCCATTATAAAAATTAATTATAAAAAAAAAAAAAAAAACGACAGTGAGAGAGAGAGGAATTCTTACAAAATATGATCAGGGGCTGTGATGCAACTGGACTGACCACATCTACACTCACAGCTGAATGGGACGTAAGGCTGGACACCCTAACCCTAACCCAAACCCTAACCCTAACCCTACCTTAACCCTAACCCTAACCCAACAGTAACCCTAACCCTACCTTAACCCTAACCCTAACCCAACACTAACCCTAACCCTAAACCTAAACCCTAACCCTAACCCCTAACCCTAACCCAACCCTAAGCCTAACCCTAACCCCTAGCCCTAGCCCTAACCCTGACCCTAACCCCTAACCCCTAACCCCTAACCCCTAACCCTAACCAAGTTCACAAGTAAACTTCTCGCCCACCTGGAGAGAGTGATTTAATTTTAAAGAGTAAAGACACAATCAGCTCAGTAATTGGCCACGGGGGCTTGAGGGGCCAAGGCTAACCTGAGCTGGAGGAACGTGGGTGCCTGCCTGGACGCTCAGAGGCCAAGGGCTGCTCTGAGACCTGCTTGGACACCCGTGCAGATGGAACAAAGGATGCCTCCAGTCCCAAGAGGGCCCCACCAGCCCTCAAGAACGCAACACCAGACTTCCCTGGTGGCGCAGTGGTTAAGAATCCACCTGCCAATGCAGGGGACACGGGTTTGAGCCCTGGCCCGGGAAGATCCCACATGCTGTGGAGCAACTAAGCCCGTGCGCCACAACTACTGAGCCTGCGCTCTAGAACCCGCGAGCCACAACTGCTGAAGCCCACGCGCTTACAGCCTGTGCTCTGCAACAAGAGAAGCCACTGCAACGAGAAGCCCCCACTCGCCGCAACTAGAGAAAGCCTCCGTGCAGCAATGAAGACCCAACACAGCCAAAAATAAATTAATTAATTAATTTGTTTGTTTTTTTAAAAAGGCAGCACCTGGGGGCTGGCAGACTGATGCACCGAGTCTTACATCACGTCTACTTAGTATCCTGCATGTCAGGGCCATGCTGGACCTGGGGCTGCCCAGACAGAGTGGGGCCTGCATCACCCTTCCCAGGAGGGAGGGTGGTGGGAAACCCTGCATGACCTCTGAGGCCCTAAGAACCCTTAACTAAGGCTGAGCTCAATTTGAAACAGTGGGTGACCAGAGCAGACATTTCATTCATCTATCAATCAGAATCCAGCACTGGAGGAGCAGAAAACAATGGCCTCGCTCAACCTTGACGCTAATCCTGACATGGACCCTAACCCTGAACTCTGATCCTGACCCTAAGCCCTGACCTAACCTTAGCCTAACCCGTACCCTAACCCTGTACCTTACCCTAACCCATGCTCTACCCGCATCCTACCTGTACCCCAACTCTCACCCATACCCTAACACCCACTCTAACACAGAACCCTAACACCCTGAGACCAAAACCATAAACCTTAACCAATAAGCAAAACCATAACCATAACCAAACCATAAAATATATTCATTAACCATACCCATAAATAACTCATTAACCATAAAACTTAAACCATAACAGCAACCATAAACCATACACAGCCCCAACCCTCACACCAGCCCCAGCCCTAATGCTAACCCTCCAAACCACTTACACCAAGCCAAGTCTAGTCAGATTACACAAATACATCTTGGAAAAGAAAACTGGGGAATTCTCTGGTGGCCCAGTGGTTAGGACTCTGTGCTTTCAGTGCCAAAGGCTCGGGTTCGATCCCTGACTGGGGAACTAAGATCCCACAAGCCATGGGATGTGGCCAAAATAAATAAATAAATAAAATGAAATAAAACCACTATTTTAAAAAAGATTTTAAAAATACAGAAAAAAAAAAGAAAACTACCCCAGTATAACTTATAAATATGAATGTAAAAATCGATCACAAAATAATAGCAACATGAAACCAACAGAACTTTAAATGGATAATGCCATAAGCAAGTATCTCTACACCAGAAATTTCAGGTTGCTCAACATATTAAAAGTAAGCAATGTATTAAACCACAAAAATGGTGTGAAGTAAAAACCCATAATCACGTCAATTAATGCAAAAAATCTACAATGAAAATCCAGTGTTATTTCATGGTAAACACTCAAGAAAGCAGGAATAAAAGGAAATCTGTTCAATATGGAAAAGAGTAGTACAAAAAGCCACAGCAAACACCATGCTCAATGTTAAAGACTGAACGATTTACTCCTGAAATCAGGAACAAGGCCAGGAAGCTGGCCTTCGTCACCGTTACTCAATAGCGTACTGGAAGTTCTACCCAGAATCTTGAGGAAGGAAATAAAAGGCATCCGTGGGTGAATGGAAAAATTAAAACTGTGTCTCTTCACAGAACATAGGTCACATCATCTTATATATAAAACTACCTATAATCAGCAAAGAAATTATTTGAGCTAATCAACTAATTAAGCAAACTTATAGAACAAAGTATCAATTCATGAAAATCTATCTTATATGCATACGCTGGCAAAAAATAATCTGAAAAAGAATTTATGAAAACAATTCCATTTTTAATAATGTCAACATCAATATTTAGGAGTATATTTAATCAAGGTACAAGACTTGTTTTTATGTCTGTGAAGTGGTATGTTTGAAATTACTGGAAAGTCAATTACTTTTCAAAACATCATGTATGTCAATAGCATGCCAGAAAAGCAGAGAAAACATCAAACTTCCATATAGAAGCCAAGCCTTACCCAGATCCAGTTCACCCAAAGTCCACATGTCATTTAGAGGCACTGTGGGAAGGTTATATTAGGAGCCGCTGTCCTCCGTGTTGTGGACGACCTGGATATGGTAGAAACAGTGGGATTTTTGAATTCCAATTTTCCACTTCATTCCACAAAAAAACTATTAGAACTAATAAATTAATTCAGTAAAGTTGCAAAATCAATACACAGAAATCAGCTGCATTTCTAAACACTAATAATGAACCATCAGAAAGAGAAAGAAAGCAGCCCTATTTACAAATGCATCAAAAAGAACAAAATACCCACTGGGAATAAAGCCAACCAAGGAGGTGAAAGACCTGCACACTGAAAACTTTAAGACATTGATGAAGACATTGAAAAGCACACCAGTAAATGGAAAGATATCCTGTTCTCATGGAATGGAACAATTAATATTGTTAAAATATCCATTCTACCCAAAGCAATGGACACAGTGAATGCAATCCCTCCCAAAATTCCATGGTATTTTCCCCCCAAATAGAGCAAATCCTCCTAATAGCTGTGGGGAACCACAAAGGACCCCAAATAGCCAAAGAAACCCTGAAAAAAGAGAACGGGCTGGGGGCATCTCCCTCCCTGACGTCACACTCTGCTGAGAAGCCACAGTCACCAAAACAGTGCGGAACTGGCTCAAAACGGGCACAGGGACCAGAGGAACAGGACAGAGAGCCCAGAATTCAACCCACACGGACGGGGTCGGTGAATTTATGACACAGGGACCAAGGACACACCAAGGAGCACGACACTCCCCACGATAAATGGTGCTGGGAAAACTGGACGCCCCATAGCTCACGCTGGCTACCCTGCACACAAACCTGACCAAACACCCAGCTTTCCACGCCAAGCCCTCCCTCGCTCACACGAAGACGGACCCCCTCAACTGTCAGCCGCCCACAGGAAGCTTCTCCCCACTTTTCCTCACCGTCTCTTCACCTTTTCCTCAGGCATCACCTGGGTCCTCAGGAAACCTAGTTCCCTAGGCAGCGTGGACGCAGCTCCACTTGGTCCCAAAGCCGAAACCCCAGCGAGTCCTAAGGAGACGGAGACCGAGCTCCTCTCAGCAGAGACGCTGAGCCGGGCGTCCTACCCGAAGGCCCCCGCCCCCGCGCCTGAGGAGGCTCAACTCCTCTCAGCTGTGCTCCGAATCGAGTTCGCAGGGAAGGAGCATGCGCTGTGGGTCAGAGAGGCGAACTCGGCGCCACCCTGTGGTCAGTGCAGGAAGTGCAGGCCGCGCCTCCCTCACAGGTCACTG
Organism: Balaenoptera borealis; assembly: GCF_965194805.1. Taxonomy (NCBI): domain Eukaryota; kingdom Metazoa; phylum Chordata; class Mammalia; order Artiodactyla; family Balaenopteridae; genus Balaenoptera; species Balaenoptera borealis. The sequence continues at coordinate 564,448 of NC_138867.1, forward strand.
GAGGCAGCGCGCCCTACAGACAGGACTGCTGAATCCATTAAACTGGAAATTCAAACTAAAATGGAGTCTCTATCCCAAAAGTTTTCTAAAATTAGTTAAGGAACAATCAGTTGGAAACCATTTGGAATCAAGTGAATGTAGATGCAAACTTTACAACTTATACCAAATTCACTCAAAGTTATTCAGAGGCAAATTTTATTTTAGTTTATAATTTATTTTTGGCTGCGTTGGGTCTTCGTTGCTGCATGTGGGCTTTCTCTAGTTGCGTCGAGCGGGGCTACTCTCCGTTGCGGTGCACGGGCTTCTCATTGCGGTGGCTTCTCTTGTTGGGGAGCACGGGCTCTAGGCGCGCAGGCTTCAGTAGTTGTGCCGCGCAGGCTTAGTTGCTCTGCGGCATGTGAGATCTCCCCGGACCAGGGCTCGAGCCCGTGTCCCCTGCACTGGCAGGCGGACTCTTAACCACTGCGTCACCAGGGGAGTCCCCACAGACAAATTTTAAATACAAAACTATTCAAGGGGCTTCCCTGGTGGCGCAGTGGTTGAGAATCTGCCTGCTAATGCAGGGGACACGGGTTCGAGCCCTGGTCCGGGAAGATCCCACATGCCGCGGAGCAACTAGGCCCGGGAGCCACAACTACTGAGCCTGCACGTCTGGAGCCTGTGCTCCGCAACAAGAGAGGCCGCAGAAGTGAGAGGCCTGCACACCGTGATGAAGAGTGGCCCCCACTTGCCACAACTAGAGACAGCCTTCGCACAGAAACGAAGACCCAACACAGCCAAAAATAAAATGAATTAATTAATCAATTAAAAAAAAACAAAAAAAGGTGTCTCTCAAATTTAACTTCCAGAATATATTCAGGAAAAACGCATATGCCCTTTTTGACCCACTAAAGAAGCGGGCAATGCAAATCAACACTACAAAGAGGTATCGTTCCGAATCAGAAAAAAGGACCATCCTCACAAAGGGTAAAAACCAGATATGCAGGACAGGGAGAGGAGAAAAGGGAGCCTTGTTACGCTGAAGGGGGGAATGTAAATTGCCAACGGCCACCCTGGAGAAGTGTACTGTGTTTCCTAAAACATCTAAACCACAGAGCTACAAAGCATAGGGTGCTTCCACTCATGGGCCTATATCTTGGAAAAACCAAAAATCCACAGGATGCAGGCGCCCCGTTTACTGCTGCTATCTTTACAACAGCCTCGACTTGGGTACAACTTAAAAGTCCTTGGAAGGAAACAATGGTGAAAGAAAACTTGGTACTTAAGCACAACAGAATATTACTCAGCCCAGAAATCCATGAAATGAGGCCAGTTGCAGCAACTCAGGGGGACTTATGCACGGTCACTGAGAGTGAAATAAGTTAGACAGCAAAAGAAACTTATCATGAGATATCACTTATAAAGGGAATCTAAAGATCGCCAAACATGAACTGAATTACAAACAGAACACCATCACACGTTTACAAAACACACTTATGGCTGCTTAAGCGGAAAAGTGTGGTGCGGTGATGCATAAACCAGGAGGTTGTAATTGGCACAGATACCGTTCCATACACCAATAATGTAATCGCCAAGACATACTCATTGCTCAAGGAACTGGACTCAGCACACTCTATTCACAGAAAAAACATATATCTGACTACTAGAAACTAGAAAAGAATTTATTGATGTCTCTCTGTAAGTGACTCAAGTGGATGTACAGCGCCAAGAAACACAACACTGCAAATCAGCTACACCGCATTATAAAAATTAATTATAAAAAAAAAAAAACGACAGTGAGAGAGAGAGGAATTCTTACAAAATATGATCAGGGGCTGTGATGCAACTGGACTGACCACATCTACACTCACAGCTGAATGGGACGTAAGGCTGGACACCCTAACCCTAACCCAAACCCTAACCCTAACCCTACCTTAACCCTAACCCTAACCCAACAGTAACCCTAACCCTACCTTAACCCTAACCCTAACCCAACACTAACCCTAACCCTAAACCTAAACCCTAACCCTAACCCCTAACCCTAACCCAACCCTAAGCCTAACCCTAACCCCTAGCCCTAGCCCTAACCCTGACCCTAACCTCTAACCCTTAACCCCTAACCCCTAACCCTCACCAAGTTCACAAGTAAACTTCTCGCCCACCTGGAGAGAGTGATTTAATTTTAAAGAGTAAAGACACAATCAGCTCAGTAATTGGCCACGGGGGCTTGAGGGGCCAAGGCTAACCTGAGCTGGAGGAACGTGGGTGCCTGCCTGGACGCTCAGAGGCCAAGGGCTGCTCTGAGACCTGCTTGGACACCCGTGCAGATGGAACAAAGGATGCCTCCAGTCCCAAGAGGGCCCCACCAGCCCTCAAGAACGCAACACCAGACTTCCCTGGTGGCGCAGTGGTTAAGAATCCACCTGCCAATGCAGGGGACACGGGTTTGAGCCCTGGCCCGGGAAGATCCCACATGCTGTGGAGCAACTAAGCCCGTGCGCCACAACTACTGAGCCTGCGCTCTAGAACCCGCGAGCCACAACTGCTGAAGCCCACGCGCTTACAGCCTGTGCTCTGCAACAAGAGAAGCCACTGCAACGAGAAGCCCCCACTCGCCGCAACTAGAGAAAGCCTCCGTGCAGCAATGAAGACCCAACACAGCCAAAAATAAATTAATTAATTAATTTTTTTGTTTTTTTAAAAAGGCAGCACCTGGGGGCTGGCAGACTGATGCACCGAGTCTTACATCACGTCTACTTAGTATCCTGCATGTCAGGGCCATGCTGGACCTGGGGCTGCCCAGACAGAGTGGGGCCTGCATCACCCTTCCCAGGAGGGAGGGTGGTGGGAAACCCTGCATGACCTCTGAGGCCCTAAGAACCCTTAACTAAGGCTGAGCTCAATTTGAAACAGTGGGTGACCAGAGCAGACATTTCATTCATCTATCAATCAGAATCCAGCACTGGAGGAGCAGAAAACAATGGCCTCGCTCAACCTTGACGCTAATCCTGACATGGACCCTAACCCTGAACTCTGATCCTGACCCTAAGCCCTGACCTAACCTTAGCCTAACCCGTACCCTAACCCTGTACCTTACCCTAACCCATGCTCTACCCGCATCCTACCTGTACCCCAACTCTCACCCATACCCTAACACCCACTCTAACACAGAACCCTAACACCCTGAGACCAAAACCATAAACCTTAACCAATAAGCAAAACCATAACCATAACCAAACCATAAAATATATTCATTAACCATACCCATAAATAACTCATTAACCATAAAACTTAAACCATAACAGCAACCATAAACCATACACAGCCCCAACCCTCACACCAGCCCCAGCCCTAATGCTAACCCTCCAAACCACTTACACCAAGCCAAGTCTAGTCAGATTACACAAATACATCTTGGAAAAGAAAACTGGGGAATTCTCTGGTGGCCCAGTGGTTAGGACTCTGTGCTTTCAGTGCCAAAGGCTCGGGTTCGATCCCTGACTGGGGAACTAAGATCCCACAAGCCATGGGATGTGGCCAAAATAAATAAATAAATAAAATGAAATAAAACCACTATTTTAAAAAAGATTTTAAAAATACAGAAAAAAAAGAAAACTACCCCAGTATAACTTATAAATATGAATGTAAAAATCGATCACAAAATACTAGCAACATGAAACCAACAGAACTTTAAATGGATAATGCCATAAGCAAGTATCTCTACACCAGAAATTTCAGGTTGCTCAACATATTAAAAGTAAGCAATGTATTAAACCACAAAAATGGTGTGAAGTAAAAACCCATAATCACGTCAATTAATGCAAAAAATCTACAATGAAAATCCAGTGTTATTTCATGGTAAACACTCAAGAAAGCAGGAATAAAAGGAAATCTGTTCAATATGGAAAAGAGTAGTACAAAAAGCCACAGCAAACACCATGCTCAATGTTAAAGACTGAACGATTTACTCCTGAAATCAGGAACAAGGCCAGGAAGCTGGCCTTCGTCACCGTTACTCAATAGCGTACTGGAAGTTCTACCCAGAATCTTGAGGAAGGAAATAAAAGGCATCCGTGGGTGAATGGAAAAATTAAAACTGTGTCTCTTCACAGAACATAGGTCACATCATCTTATATATAAAACTACCTATAATCAGCAAAGAAATTATTTGAGCTAATCAACTAATTAAGCAAACTTATAGAACAAAGTATCAATTCATGAAAATCTATCTTATATGCATACGCTGGCAAAAAATAATCTGAAAAAGAATTTATGAAAACAATTCCATTTTTAATAATGTCAACATCAATATTTAGGAGTATATTTAATCAAGGTACAAGACTTGTTTTTATGTCTGTGAAGTGGTATGTTTGAAATTACTGGAAAGTCAATTACTTTTCAAAACATCATGTATGTCAATAGCATGCCAGAAAAGCAGAGAAAACATCAAACTTCCATATAGAAGCCAAGCCTTACCCAGATCCAGTTCACCCAAAGTCCACATGTCATTTAGAGGCACTGTGGGAAGGTTATATTAGGAGCCGCTGTCCTCCGTGTTGTGGACGACCTGGATATGGTAGAAACAGTGGGATTTTTGAATTCCAATTTTCCACTTCATTCCACAAAAAAACTATTAGAACTAATAAATTAATTCAGTAAAGTTGCAAAATCAATACACAGAAATCAGCTGCATTTCTAAACACTAATAATGAACCATCAGAAAGAGAAAGAAAGCAGCCCTATTTACAAATGCATCAAAAAGAACAAAATACCCACTGGGAATAAAGCCAACCAAGGAGGTGAAAGACCTGCACACTGAAAACTTTAAGACATTGATGAAGACATTGAAAAGCACACCAGTAAATGGAAAGATATCCTGTTCTCATGGAATGGAACAATTAATATTGTTAAAATATCCATTCTACCCAAAGCAATGGACACAGTGAATGCAATCCCTCCCAAAATTCCATGGTATTTTCCCCCCAAATAGAGCAAATCCTCCTAATAGCTGTGGGGAACCACAAAGGACCCCAAATAGCCAAAGAAACCCTGAAAAAAGAGAACGGGCTGGGGGCATCTCCCTCCCTGACGTCACACTCTGCTGAGAAGCCACAGTCACCAAAACAGTGCGGAACTGGCTCAAAACGGGCACAGGGACAGAGGAACAGGACAGAGAGCCCAGAATTCAACCCACACGGACGGGGTCGGTGAATTTATGACACAGGGACCAAGGACACACCAAGGAGCACGACACTCCCCACGATAAATGGTGCTGGGAAAACTGGACGCCCCATAGCTCACGCTGGCTACCCTGCACACAAACCTGACCAAACACCCAGCTTTCCACGCCAAGCCCTCCCTCGCTCACACGAAGACGGACCCCCTCAACTGTCAGCCGCCCACAGGAAGCTTCTCCCCACTTTTCCTCACCGTCTCTTCACCTTTTCCTCAGGCATCACCTGGGTCCTCAGGAAACCTAGTTCCCTAGGCAGCGTGGACGCAGCTCCACTTGGTCCCAAAGCCGAAACCCCAGCGAGTCCTAAGGAGACGGAGACCGAGCTCCTCTCAGCAGAGACGCTGAGCCGGGCGTCCTACCCGAAGGCCCCCGCCCCCGCGCCTGAGGAGGCTCAACTCCTCTCAGCTGTGCTCCGAATCGAGTTCGCAGGGAAGGAGCATGCGCTGTGGGTCAGAGAGGCGAACTCGGCGCCACCCTGTGGTCAGTGCAGGAAGTGCAGGCCGCGCCTCCCTCACAGGTCACTGGAGGCAGCGCGCCCTACAGACAGGACTGCTGAATCCATTAAACTGGAAATTCAAACTAAAATGGAGTCTCTATCCCAAAAGTTTTCTAAAATTAGTTAAGGAACAATCAGTTGGAAACCATTTGGAATCAAGTGAATGTAGATGCAAACTTTACAACTTATACCAAATTCACTCAAAGTTATTCAGAGGCAAATTTTATTTTAGTTTATAATTTATTTTTGGCTGCGTTGGGTCTTCGTTGCTGCATGTGGGCTTTCTCTAGTTGCGTCGAGCGGGGCTACTCTCCGTTGCGGTGCACGGGCTTCTCATTGCGGTGGCTTCTCTTGTTGGGGAGCACGGGCTCTAGGCGCGCAGGCTTCAGTAGTTGTGCCGCGCAGGCTTAGTTGCTCTGCGGCATGTGAGATCTCCCCGGACCAGGGCTCGAGCCTGTGTCCCCTGCACTGGCAGGCGGACTCTTAACCACTGCGTCACCAGGGGAGTCCCCACAGACAAATTTTAAATACAAAACTATTCAAGGGGCTTCCCTGGTGGTGCAGTGGTTGAGAATCTGCCTGCTAATGCAGGGGACACGGGTTCGAGCCCTGGTCCGGGAAGATCCCACATGCCGCGGAGCAACTAGGCCCGGGAGCCACAACTACTGAGCCTGCACGTCTGGAGCCTGTGCTCCGCAACAAGAGAGGCCGCAGAAGTGAGAGGCCTGCGCACCGCGATGAAGAGTGGCCCCCACTTGCCACAACTAGAGACAGCCTTCGCACAGAAACGAAGACCCAACACAGCCAAAAATAAAATGAATTAATTAATCAATTAAAAAAAAACAAAAAAAGGTGTCTCTCAAATTTAACTTCCAGAATATATTCAGGAAAAACGCATATGCCCTTTTTGACCCACTAAAGAAGCGGGCAATGCAAATCAACACTACAAAGAGGTATCGTTCCGAATCAGAAAAAAGGACCATCCTCACAAAGGGTAAAAACCAGATATGCAGGACAGGGAGAGGAGAAAAGGGAGCCTTGTTACGCTGAAGGGGGGAATGTAAATTGCCAACGGCCACCCTGGAGAAGTGTACTGTGTTTCCTAAAACATCTAAACCACAGAGCTACAAAGCATAGGGTGCTTCCACTCATGGGCCTATATCTTGGAAAAACCAAAAATCCACAGGATGCAGGCGCCCCGTTTACTGCTGCTATCTTTACAACAGCCTCGACTTGGGTACAACTTAAAAGTCCTTGGAAGGAAACAATGGTGAAAGAAAACTTGGTACTTAAGCACAACAGAATATTACTCAGCCCAGAAATCCATGAAATGAGGCCAGTTGCAGCAACTCAGGGGGACTTATGCACGGTCACTGAGAGTGAAATAAGTTAGACAGCAAAAGAAACTTATCATGAGATATCACTTATAAAGGGAATCTAAAGATCGCCAAACATGAACTGAATTACAAACAGAACACCATCACACGTTTACAAAACACACTTATGGCTGCTTAAGCGGAAAAGTGTGGTGCGGTGATGCATAAACCAGGAGGTTGTAATTGGCACAGATACCGTTCCATACACCAATAATGTAATCGCCAAGACATACTCATTGCTCAAGGAACTGGACTCAGCACACTCTATTCACAGAAAAAACATATATCTGACTACTAGAAACTAGAAAAGAATTTATTGATGTCTCTCTGTAAGTGACTCAAGTGGATGTACAGCGCCAAGAAACACAACACTGCAAATCAGCTACACCGCATTATAAAAATTAATTATAAAAAAAAAAAAAAACGACAGTGAGAGAGAGAGGAATTCTTACAAAATATGATCAGGGGCTGTGATGCAACTGGACTGACCACATCTACACTCACAGCTGAATGGGACGTAAGGCTGGACACCCTAACCCTAACCCAAACCCTAACCCTAACCCTACCTTAACCCTAACCCTAACCCAACAGTAACCCTAACCCTACCTTAACCCTAACCCTAACCCAACACTAACCCTAACCCTAAACCTAAACCCTAACCCTAACCCCTAACCCTAACCCAACCCTAAGCCTAACCCTAACCCCTAGCCCTAGCCCTAACCCTGACCCTAACCCCTAACCCTTAACCCCTAACCCCTAACCCTCACCAAGTTCACAAGTAAACTTCTCGCCCACCTGGAGAGAGTGATTTAATTTTAAAGAGTAAAGACACAATCAGCTCAGTAATTGGCCATGGGGGCTTGAGGGGCCAAGGCTAACCTGAGCTGGAGGAACGTGGGTGCCTGCCTGGACGCTCAGAGGCCAAGGGCTGCTCTGAGACCTGCTTGGACACCCGTGCAGATGGAACAAAGGATGCCTCCAGTCCCAAGAGGGCCCCACCAGCCCTCAAGAACGCAACACCAGACTTCCCTGGTGGCGCAGTGGTTAAGAATCCACCTGCCAATGCAGGGGACACGGGTTTGAGCCCTGGCCCGGGAAGATCCCACATGCTGTGGAGCAACTAAGCCCGTGCGCCACAACTACTGAGCCTGCGCTCTAGAACCCGCGAGCCACAACTGCTGAAGCCCACGCGCTTACAGCCTGTGCTCTGCAACAAGAGAAGCCACTGCAACGAGAAGCCCCCACTCGCCGCAACTAGAGAAAGCCTCCGTGCAGCAATGAAGACCCAACACAGCCAAAAATAAATTAATTAATTAATTTTTTTGTTTTTTTAAAAAGGCAGCACCTGGGGGCTGGCAGACTGATGCACCGAGTCTTACATCACGTCTACTTAGTATCCTGCATGTCAGGGCCATGCTGGACCTGGGGCTGCCCAGACAGAGTGGGGCCTGCATCACCCTTCCCAGGAGGGAGGGTGGTGGGAAACCCTGCATGACCTCTGAGGCCCTAAGAACCCTTAACTAAGGCTGAGCTCAATTTGAAACAGTGGGTGACCAGAGCAGACATTTCATTCATCTATCAATCAGAATCCAGCACTGGAGGAGCAGAAAACAATGGCCTCGCTCAACCTTGACGCTAATCCTGACATGGACCCTAACCCTGAACTCTGATCCTGACCCTAAGCCCTGACCTAACCTTAGCCTAACCCGTACCCTAACCCTGTACCTTACCCTAACCCATGCTCTACCCGCATCCTACCTGTACCCCAACTCTCACCCATACCCTAACACCCACTCTAACACAGAACCCTAACACCCTGAGACCAAAACCATAAACCTTAACCAATAAGCAAAACCATAACCATAACCAAACCATAAAATATATTCATTAACCATACCCATAAATAACTCATTAACCATAAAACTTAAACCATAACAGCAACCATAAACCATACACAGCCCCAACCCTCACACCAGCCCCAGCCCTAATGCTAACCCTCCAAACCACTTACACCAAGCCAAGTCTAGTCAGATTACACAAATACATCTTGGAAAAGAAAACTGGGGAATTCTCTGGTGGCCCAGTGGTTAGGACTCTGTGCTTTCAGTGCCAAAGGCTCGGGTTCGATCCCTGACTGGGGAACTAAGATCCCACAAGCCATGGGATGTGGCCAAAATAAATAAATAAATAAAATGAAATAAAACCACTATTTTAAAAAAGATTTTAAAAATACAGAAAAAAAAGAAAACTACCCCAGTATAACTTATAAATATGAATGTAAAAATCGATCACAAAATACTAGCAACATGAAACCAACAGAACTTTAAATGGATAATGCCATAAGCAAGTATCTCTACACCAGAAATTTCAGGTTGCTCAACATATTAAAAGTAAGCAATGTATTAAACCACAAAAATGGTGTGAAGTAAAAACCCATAATCACGTCAATTAATGCAAAAAATCTACAATGAAAATCCAGTGTTATTTCATGGTAAACACTCAAGAAAGCAGGAATAAAAGGAAATCTGTTCAATATGGAAAAGAGTAGTACAAAAAGCCACAGCAAACACCATGCTCAATGTTAAAGACTGAACGATTTACTCCTGAAATCAGGAACAAGGCCAGGAAGCTGGCCTTCGTCACCGTTACTCAATAGCGTACTGGAAGTTCTACCCAGAATCTTGAGGAAGGAAATAAAAGGCATCCGTGGGTGAATGGAAAAATTAAAACTGTGTCTCTTCACAGAACATAGGTCACATCATCTTATATATAAAACTACCTATAATCAGCAAAGAAATTATTTGAGCTAATCAACTAATTAAGCAAACTTATAGAACAAAGTATCAATTCATGAAAATCTATCTTATATGCATACGCTGGCAAAAAATAATCTGAAAAAGAATTTATGAAAACAATTCCATTTTTAATAATGTCAACATCAATATTTAGGAGTATATTTAATCAAGGTACAAGACTTGTTTTTATGTCTGTGAAGTGGTATGTTTGAAATTACTGGAAAGTCAATTACTTTTCAAAACATCATGTATGTCAATAGCATGCCAGAAAAGCAGAGAAAACATCAAACTTCCATATAGAAGCCAAGCCTTACCCAGATCCAGTTCACCCAAAGTCCACATGTCATTTAGAGGCACTGTGGGAAGGTTATATTAGGAGCCGCTGTCCTCCGTGTTGTGGACGACCTGGATATGGTAGAAACAGTGGGATTTTTGAATTCCAATTTTCCACTTCATTCCACAAAAAAACTATTAGAACTAATAAATTAATTCAGTAAAGTTGCAAAATCAATACACAGAAATCAGCTGCATTTCTAAACACTAATAATGAACCATCAGAAAGAGAAAGAAAGCAGCCCTATTTACAAATGCATCAAAAAGAACAAAATACCCACTGGGAATAAAGCCAACCAAGGAGGTGAAAGACCTGCACACTGAAAACTTTAAGACATTGATGAAGACATTGAAAAGCACGCCAGTAAATGGAAAGATATCCTGTTCTCATGGAATGGAACAATTAATATTGTTAAAATATCCATTCTACCCAAAGCAATGGACACAGTGAATGCAATCCCTCCCAAAATTCCATGGTATTTTCCCCCCAAATAGAGCAAATCCTCCTAATAGCTGTGGGGAACCACAAAGGACCCCAAATAGCCAAAGAAACCCTGAAAAAAGAGAACGGGCTGGGGGCATCTCCCTCCCTGACGTCACACTCTGCTGAGAAGCCACAGTCACCAAAACAGTGCGGAACTGGCTCAAAACGGGCACAGGGACCAGAGGAACAGGACAGAGAGCCCAGAATTCAACCCACACGGACGGGGTCGGTGAATTTATGACACAGGGACCAAGGACACACCAAGGAGCACGACACTCCCCACGATAAATGGTGCTGGGAAAACTGGACGCCCCATAGCTCACGCTGGCTACCCTGCACACAAACCTGACCAAACACCCAGCTTTCCACGCCAAGCCCTCCCTCGCTCACACGAAGACGGACCCCCTCAACTGTCAGCCGCCCACAGGAAGCTTCTCCCCACTTTTCCTCACCGTCTCTTCACCTTTTCCTCAGGCATCACCTGGGTCCTCAGGAAACCTAGTTCCCTAGGCAGCGTGGACGCAGCTCCACTTGGTCCCGAAGCCAAAACCCCAGCGAGGCCTAAGGGGACGGAGACCGAGCTCCTCTCAGCAGAGACGCTGAGCCGGGCGTCCTACCCGAAGGCCCCCGCCCCCGCGCCTGAGGAGGCTCAACTCCTCTCAGCTGTGCTCCGAATCGAGTTCGCAGGGAAGGAGCATGCGCTGTGGGTCAGAGAGGCGAACTCGGCGCCACCCTGTGGTCAGTGCAGGAAGTGCAGGCCGCGCCTCCCTCACAGGTCACTGGAGGCAGCTCACCCTACAGACAGGACTGCTGAATCCATTAAACTGGAAACTCAAACTAAAATGGAGTCTCTATCCCAAAAGTTTTCTAAAATTAGTTAAGGAACAATCAGTTGGAAACCGTTTGCAATGAAGTGAATGTAGATGCAAACTTTACAACTTATACCAAATTCACTCAAAGTTATTCAGAGGCAAATTTTATTTTAGTTTATAATTTATTTTTGGCTGCGTTGGGTCTTCGCTGCTGCACGTGGGCTTTCTCTAGTTGCGTCGAGCGGGGCTACTCTTCGTTGCGGTGCACGGGCTTCTCATTGCGGTGGCTTCTCTTGTTGGGGAGCACGGGCTCTAGGCGTGCAGGCTTCAGTAGTTGTGCCGCGCAGGCTTAGTTGCTCTGCGGCATGTGGGATCTCCCCGGACCAGGGCTCGAGCCCGTGTCCCCTGCACTGGCAGGCGGAGTCTTAACCACTGCATCACCAGGGGAGTCCCCACAGACAAATTTTAAATACAAAACTATTCAAGGGGCTTCCCTGGTGGTGCAGTGGTTGAGAATCTGCCTGCTAATGCAGGGGACACGGGTTCGAGCCCTGGTCCGGGAAGATCCCACATGCCGCGGAGCAACTAGGCCCGGGAGCCACAACTACTGAGCCTGCGCGTCTGGAGCCTGTGCTCCGCAACAAGAGAGGCCGCAGAAGTGAGAGGCCTGCGCACCGCGATGAAGAGTGGCCCCCGCTTGCCACAACTAGAGACAGCCTTCGCATAGAAACGAAGACCCAACACAGTCAAAAATAAAATGAATTAATTAATGAATTAAAAAAAACAAAAAAAGGTGTCTCTCAAATTTAACTTCCAGAATATATTCAGCAAAAACGCATACGCCCTTTTTGTCCCACTAAAGAAGCGGGCAATGCAAATCAACACTACAAACAGGTATCGCTCCGAATCAGAAAAAAGGACCATCCTCACAAAGGGTAAAAACCAGATATGCAGGACAGGGAGAGGAGAAAAGGGAGCCTTGTTACGCTGAAGGGGGGAATGTAAATTGCCAACGGCCACCCTGGAGAAGTGTACTGTGTTTCCTAAAACATCTAAGCCACAGAGCTACAAAGCATAGGGTGCTTCCACTCATGGGTCTGTATCTTGGAAAAACCAAAAATCCACAGGACGCAGGCGCCCCGTTTACTGCTGCTATCTTTACAACAGCCTCGACTTGGGTACAACTTAAAAGTCCTTGGAAGGAAACAATGGTGAAAGAAAACTTGGTACTTAAGCACAACGGAGTATTACTCAGCCCAGAAATCCATGAAATGAGGCCAGTTGCAGCAACTCAGGGGGACTTATGTACGGTCACTGAGAGTGAAATAAGTTAGACAGCAAAAGAAACTTATCATGAGATATCACTTATAAAGGGAATCTAAAGATCGCCAAACATGAACTGAATTACAAACAGAACACCATCACACATTTACAAAACACACTTATGGCTGCTTAAGCGGAAAAGTGTGGTGCGGTGATGCATAAACCAGGAGGTTGTAATTGGCACAGATACCGTTCCATACACCAATAATGTAATCGCCAAGACATACTCATTGCTCAAGGAACTGGACTCAGCACACTCTATTCACAGAAAAAACATATATCTGACTACTAGAAACTAGAAAAGAATTTATTGATGTCTCTCTGTAAGTGACTCAAGTGGATGTACAGCACCAAGAAACACAACATTGCAAATCAGCTACACCCCATTATAAAAATTAATTATAAAAAAAAAAAAAAACGACAGTGAGAGAGAGAGGAATTCTTACAAAATATGATCAGGGGCTGTGATGCAACTGGACTGACCACATCTACACTCACAGCTGAATGGGACGTAAGGCTGGACACCCTAACCCTAACCCAAACCCTAACCCTAACCCTACCTTAACCCTAACCCTAACCCAACAGTAACCCTAACCCTACCTTAACCCTAACCCTAACCCAACACTAACCCTAACCCTAAACCTAAACCCTAACCCTAACCCCTAACCCTAACCCAACCCTAAGCCTAACCCTAACCCCTAGCCCTAGCCCTAACCCTGACCCTAACCCCTAACCCTTAACCCCTAACCCCTAACCCTCACCAAGTTCACAAGTAAACTTCTCGCCCACCTGGAGAGAGTGATTTAATTTTAAAGAGTAAAGACACAATCAGCTCAGTAATTGGCCACGGGGGCTTGAGGGGCCAAGGCTAACCTGAGCTGGAGGAACGTGGGTGCCTGCCTGGACGCTCAGAGGCCAAGGGCTGCTCTGAGACCTGCTTGGACACCCGTGCAGATGGAACAAAGGATGCCTCCAGTCCCAAGAGAGCCCCACCAGCCCTCAAGAACGCAACACCAGACTTCCCTGGTGGCGCAGTGGTTAAGAATCCACCTGCCAATGCAGGGGACACGGGTTTGAGCCCTGGCCCGGGAAGATCCCACATGCTGTGGAGCAACTAAGCCCGTGCGCCACAACTACTGAGCCTGCGCTCTAGAACCCGCGAGCCACAACTGCTGAAGCCCACGCGCTTACAGCCTGTGCTCTGCAACAAGAGAAGCCACTGCAACGAGAAGCCCCCACTCGCCGCAACTAGAGAAAGCCTCCGTGCAGCAATGAAGACCCAACACAGCCAAAAATAAATTAATTAATTAATTTTTTTGTTTTTTTAAAAAGGCAGCACCTGGGGGCTGGCAGACTGATGCACCGAGTCTTACATCACGTCTACTTAGTATCCTGCATGTCAGGGCCATGCTGGACCTGGGGCTGCCCAGACAGAGTGGGGCCTGCATCACCCTTCCCAGGAGGGAGGGTGGTGGGAAACCCTGCATGACCTCTGAGGCCCTAAGAACCCTTAACTAAGGCTGAGCTCAATTTGAAACAGTGGGTGACCAGAGCAGACATTTCATTCATCTATCAATCAGAATCCAGCACTGGAGGAGCAGAAAACAATGGCCTCGCTCAACCTTGACGCTAATCCTGACATGGACCCTAACCCTGAACTCTGATCCTGACCCTAAGCCCTGACCTAACCTTAGCCTAACCCGTACCCTAACCCTGTACCTTACCCTAACCCATGCTCTACCCGCATCCTACCTGTACCCCAACTCTCACCCATACCCTAACACCCACTCTAACACAGAACCCTAACACCCTGAGACCAAAACCATAAACCTTAACCAATAAGCAAAACCATAACCATAACCAAACCATAAAATATATTCATTAACCATACCCATAAATAACTCATTAACCATAAAACTTAAACCATAACAGCAACCATAAACCATACACAGCCCCAACCCTCACACCAGCCCCAGCCCTAATGCTAACCCTCCAAACCACTTACACCAAGCCAAGTCTAGTCAGATTACACAAATACATCTTGGAAAAGAAAACTGGGGAATTCTCTGGTGGCCCAGTGGTTAGGACTCTGTGCTTTCAGTGCCAAGGGCTCGGGTTCGATCCCTGACTGGGGAACTAAGATCCCACAAGCCATGGGATGTGGCCAAAATAAATAAATAAATAAAATGAAATAAAACCACTATTTTAAAAAAGATTTTAAAAATACAGAAAAAAAAAGAAAACTACCCCAGTATAACTGATAAATATGAATGTAAAAATCGATCACAAAATACTAGCAACATGAAACCAACAGAACTTTAAATGGATAATGCCATAAGCAAGTATCTCTACACCAGAAATTTCAGGTTGCTCAACATATTAAAAGTAAGCAATGTATTAAACCACAAAAATGGTGTGAAGTAAAAACCCATAATCACGTCAATTAATGCAAAAAATCTACAATGAAAATCCAGTGTTATTTCATGGTAAACACTCAAGAAAGCAGGAATAAAAGGAAATCTGTTCAATATGGAAAAGAGTAGTACAAAAAGCCACAGCAAACACCATGCTCAATGTTAAAGACTGAACGATTTACTCCTGAAATCAGGAACAAGGCCAGGAAGCTGGCCTTCGTCACCGTTACTCAATAGCGTACTGGAAGTTCTACCCAGAATCTTGAGGAAGGAAATAAAAGGCATCCGTGGGTGAATGGAAAAATTAAAACTGTGTCTCTTCACAGAACATAGGTCACATCATCTTATATATAAAACTACCTATAATCAGCAAAGAAATTATTTGAGCTAATCAACTAATTAAGCAAAGTTATAGAACAAAGTATCAATTCATGAAAATCTATCTTATATGCATACGCTGGCAAAAAATAATCTGAAAAAGAATTTATGAAAACAATTCCATTTTTAATAATGTCAACATCAATATTTAGGAGTATATTTAATCAAGGTACAAGACTTGTTTTTATGTCTGTGAAGTGGTATGTTTGAAATTACTGGAAAGTCAATTACTTTTCAAAACATCATGTATGTCAATAGCATGCCAGAAAAGCAGAGAAAACATCAAACTTCCATATAGAAGCCAAGCCTTACCCAGATCCAGTTCACCCAAAGTCCACATGTCATTTAGAGGCACTGTGGGAAGGTTATATTAGGAGCCGCTGTCCTCCGTGTTGTGGACGACCTGGATATGGTAGAAACAGTGGGATTTTTGAATTCCAATTTTCCACTTCATTCCACAAAAAAACTATTAGAACTAATAAATTAATTCAGTAAAGTTGCAAAATCAATACACAGAAATCAGCTGCATTTCTAAACACTAATAATGAACCATCAGAAAGAGAAAGAAAGCAGCCCTATTTACAAATGCATCAAAAAGAACAAAATACCCACTGGGAATAAAGCCAACCAAGGAGGTGAAAGACCTGCACACTGAAAACTTTAAGACATTGATGAAGACATTGAAAAGCACGCCAGTAAATGGAAAGATATCCTGTTCTCATGGAATGGAACAATTAATATTGTTAAAATATCCATTCTACCCAAAGCAATGGACACAGTGAATGCAATCCCTCCCAAAATTCCATGGTATTTTCCCCCCAAATAGAGCAAATCCTCCTAATAGCTGTGGGGAACCACAAAGGACCCCAAATAGCCAAAGAAACCCTGAAAAAAGAGAACGGGCTGGGGGCATCTCCCTCCCTGACGTCACACTCTGCTGAGAAGCCACAGTCACCAAAACAGTGCGGAACTGGCTCAAAACGGGCACAGGGACCAGAGGAACAGGACAGAGAGCCCAGAATTCAACCCACACGGACGGGGTCGGTGAATTTATGACACAGGGACCAAGGACACACCAAGGAGCACGACACTCCCCACGATAAATGGTGCTGGGAAAACTGGACGCCCCATAGCTCACGCTGGCTACCCTGCACACAAACCTGACCAAACACCCAGCTTTCCACGCCAAGCCCTCCCTCGCTCACACGAAGACGGACCCCCTCAACTGTCAGCCGCCCACAGGAAGCTTCTCCCCACTTTTCCTCACCGTCTCTTCACCTTTTCCTCAGGCATCACCTGGGTCCTCAGGAAACCTAGTTCCCTAGGCAGCGTGGACGCAGCTCCACTTGGTCCCGAAGCCAAAACCCCAGCGAGGCCTAAGGGGACGGAGACCGAGCTCCTCTCAGCAGAGACGCTGAGCCGGGCGTCCTACCCGAAGGCCCCCGCCCCCGCGCCTGAGGAGGCTCAACTCCTCTCAGCTGTGCTCCGAATCGAGTTCGCAGGGAAGGAGCATGCGCTGTGGGTCAGAGAGGCGAACTCGGCGCCACCCTGTGGTCAGTGCAGGAAGTGCAGGCCGCGCCTCCCTCACAGGTCACTGGAGGCAGCTCACCCTACAGACAGGACTGCTGAATCCATTAAACTGGAAACTCAAACTAAAATGGAGTCTCTATCCCAAAAGTTTTCTAAAATTAGTTAAGGAACAATCAGTTGGAAACCGTTTGCAATGAAGTGAATGTAGATGCAAACTTTACAACTTATACCAAATTCACTCAAAGTTATTCAGAGGCAAATTTTATTTTAGTTTATAATTTATTTTTGGCTGCGTTGGGTCTTCGCTGCTGCACGTGGGCTTTCTCTAGTTGCGTCGAGCGGGGCTACTCTTCGTTGCGGTGCACGGGCTTCTCATTGCGGTGGCTTCTCTTGTTGGGGAGCACGGGCTCTAGGCGTGCAGGCTTCAGTAGTTGTGCCGCGCAGGCTTAGTTGCTCTGCGGCATGTGGGATCTCCCCGGACCAGGGCTCGAGCCCGTGTCCCCTGCACTGGCAGGCGGAGTCTTAACAACTGCATCACCAGGGGAGTCCCCACAGACAAATTTTAAATACAAAACTATTCAAGGGGCTTCCCTGGTGGTGCAGTGGTTGAGAATCTGCCTGCTAATGCAGGGGACACGGGTTCGAGCCCTGGTCCGGGAAGATCCCACATGCCGCGGAGCAACTAGGCCCGGGAGCCACAACTACTGAGCCTGCGCGTCTGGAGCCTGTGCTCCGCAACAAGAGAGGCCGCAGAAGTGAGAGGCCTGCGCACCGCGATGAAGAGTGGCCCCCGCTTGCCACAACTAGAGACAGCCTTCGCACAGAAACGAAGACCCAACACAGTCAAAAATAAAATGAATTAATTAATGAATTAAAAAAAACAAAAAAAGGTGTCTCTCAAATTTAACTTCCAGAATATATTCAGCAAAAACGCATACGCCCTTTTTGTCCCACTAAAGAAGCGGGCAATGCAAATCAACACTACAAACAGGTATCGCTCCGAATCAGAAAAAAGGACCATCCTCACAAAGGGTAAAAACCAGATATGCAGGACAGGGAGAGGAGAAAAGGGAGCCTTGTTACGCTGAAGGGGGGAATGTAAATTGCCAACGGCCACCCTGGAGAAGTGTACTGTGTTTCCTAAAACATCTAAGCCACAGAGCTACAAAGCATAGGGTGCTTCCACTCATGGGTCTGTATCTTGGAAAAACCAAAAATCCACAGGACGCAGGCGCCCCGTTTACTGCTGCTATCTTTACAACAGCCTCGACTTGGGTACAACTTAAAAGTCCTTGGAAGGAAACAATGGTGAAAGAAAACTTGGTACTTAAGCACAACGGAGTATTACTCAGCCCAGAAATCCATGAAATGAGGCCAGTTGCAGCAACTCAGGGGGACTTATGTACGGTCACTGAGAGTGAAATAAGTTAGACAGCAAAAGAAACTTATCATGAGATATCACTTATAAAGGGAATCTAAAGATCGCCAAACATGAACTGAATTACAAACAGAACACCATCACACATTTACAAAACACACTTATGGCTGCTTAAGCGGAAAAGTGTGGTGCGGTGATGCATAAACCAGGAGGTTGTAATTGGCACAGATACCGTTCCATACACCAATAATGTAATCGCCAAGACATACTCATTGCTCAAGGAACTGGACTCAGCACACTCTATTCACAGAAAAAACATATATCTGACTACTAGAAACTAGAAAAGAATTTATTGATGTCTCTCTGTAAGTGACTCAAGTGGATGTACAGCACCAAGAAACACAACATTGCAAATCAGCTACACCCCATTATAAAAATTAATTATAAAAAAAAAAAAAAACGACAGTGAGAGAGAGAGGAATTCTTACAAAATATGATCAGGGGCTGTGATGCAACTGGACTGACCACATCTACACTCACAGCTGAATGGGACGTAAGGCTGGACACCCTAACCCTAACCCAAACCCTAACCCTAACCCTACCTTAACCCTAACCCTAACCCAACAGTAACCCTAACCCTACCTTAACCCTAACCCTAACCCAACACTAACCCTAACCCTAAACCTAAACCCTAACCCTAACCCCTAACCCTAACCCAACCCTAAGCCTAACCCTAACCCCTAGCCCTAGCCCTAACCCTGACCCTAACCCCTAACCCTTAACCCCTAACCCCTAACCCTCACCAAGTTCACAAGTAAACTTCTCGCCCACCTGGAGAGAGTGATTTAATTTTAAAGAGTAAAGACACAATCAGCTCAGTAATTGGCCACGGGGGCTTGAGGGGCCAAGGCTAACCTGAGCTGGAGGAACGTGGGTGCCTGCCTGGACGCTCAGAGGCCAAGGGCTGCTCTGAGACCTGCTTGGACACCCGTGCAGATGGAACAAAGGATGCCTCCAGTCCCAAGAGAGCCCCACCAGCCCTCAAGAACGCAACACCAGACTTCCCTGGTGGCGCAGTGGTTAAGAATCCACCTGCCAATGCAGGGGACACGGGTTTGAGCCCTGGCCCGGGAAGATCCCACATGCTGTGGAGCAACTAAGCCCGTGCGCCACAACTACTGAGCCTGCGCTCTAGAACCCGCGAGCCACAACTGCTGAAGCCCACGCGCTTACAGCCTGTGCTCTGCAACAAGAGAAGCCACTGCAACGAGAAGCCCCCACTCGCCGCAACTAGAGAAAGCCTCCGTGCAGCAATGAAGACCCAACACAGCCAAAAATAAATTAATTAATTAATTTGTTTGTTTTTTTAAAAAGGCAGCACCTGGGGGCTGGCAGACTGATGCACCGAGTCTTACATCACGTCTACTTAGTATCCTGCATGTCAGGGCCATGCTGGACCTGGGGCTGCCCAGACAGAGTGGGGCCTGCATCACCCTTCCCAGGAGGGAGGGTGGTGGGAAACCCTGCATGACCTCTGAGGCCCTAAGAACCCTTAACTAAGGCTGAGCTCAATTTGAAACAGTGGGTGACCAGAGCAGACATTTCATTCATCTATCAATCAGAATCCAGCACTGGAGGAGCAGAAAACAATGGCCTCGCTCAACCTTGACGCTAATCCTGACATGGACCCTAACCCTGAACTCTGATCCTGACCCTAAGCCCTGACCTAACCTTAGCCTAACCCGTACCCTAACCCTGTACCTTACCCTAACCCATGCTCTACCCGCATCCTACCTGTACCCCAACTCTCACCCATACCCTAACACCCACTCTAACACAGAACCCTAACACCCTGAGACCAAAACCATAAACCTTAACCAATAAGCAAAACCATAACCATAACCAAACCATAAAATATATTCATTAACCATACCCATAAATAACTCATTAACCATAAAACTTAAACCATAACAGCAACCATAAACCATACACAGCCCCAACCCTCACACCAGCCCCAGCCCTAATGCTAACCCTCCAAACCACTTACACCAAGCCAAGTCTAGTCAGATTATACAAATACATCTTGGAAAAGAAAACTGGGGAATTCTCTGGTGGCCCAGTGGTTAGGACTCTGTGCTTTCAGTGCCAAGGGCTCGGGTTCGATCCCTGACTGGGGAACTAAGATCCCACAAGCCATGGGATGTGGCCAAAATAAATAAATAAATAAAATGAAATAAAACCACTATTTTAAAAAAGATTTTAAAAATACAGAAAAAAAAAGAAAACTACCCCAGTATAACTGATAAATATGAATGTAAAAATCGATCACAAAATACTAGCAACATGAAACCAACAGAACTTTAAATGGATAATGCCATAAGCAAGTATCTCTACACCAGAAATTTCAGGTTGCTCAACATATTAAAAGTAAGCAATGTATTAAACCACAAAAATGGTGTGAAGTAAAAACCCATAATCACGTCAATTAATGCAAAAAATCTACAATGAAAATCCAGTGTTATTTCATGGTAAACACTCAAGAAAGCAGGAATAAAAGGAAATCTGTTCAATATGGAAAAGAGTAGTACAAAAAGCCACAGCAAACACCATGCTCAATGTTAAAGACTGAACGATTTACTCCTGAAATCAGGAACAAGGCCAGGAAGCTGGCCTTCGTCACCGTTACTCAATAGCGTACTGGAAGTTCTACCCAGAATCTTGAGGAAGGAAATAAAAGGCATCCGTGGGTGAATGGAAAAATTAAAACTGTGTCTCTTCACAGAACATAGGTCACATCATCTTATATATAAAACTACCTATAATCAGCAAAGAAATTATTTGAGCTAATCAACTAATTAAGCAAACTTATAGAACAAAGTATCAATTCATGAAAATCTATCTTATATGCATACGCTGGCAAAAAATAATCTGAAAAAGAATTTATGAAAACAATTCCATTTTTAATAATGTCAACATCAATATTTAGGAGTATATTTAATCAAGGTACAAGACTTGTTTTTATGTCTGTGAAGTGGTATGTTTGAAATTACTGGAAAGTCAATTACTTTTCAAAACATCATGTATGTCAATAGCATGCCAGAAAAGCAGAGAAAACATCAAACTTCCATATAGAAGCCAAGCCTTACCCAGATCCAGTTCACCCAAAGTCCACATGTCATTTAGAGGCACTGTGGGAAGGTTATATTAGGAGCCGCTGTCCTCCGTGTTGTGGACGACCTGGATATGGTAGAAACAGTGGGATTTTTGAATTCCAATTTTCCACTTCATTCCACAAAAAAACTATTAGAACTAATAAATTAATTCAGTAAAGTTGCAAAATCAATACACAGAAATCAGCTGCATTTCTAAACACTAATAATGAACCATCAGAAAGAGAAAGAAAGCAGCCCTATTTACAAATGCATCAAAAAGAACAAAATACCCACTGGGAATAAAGCCAACCAAGGAGGTGAAAGACCTGCACACTGAAAACTTTAAGACATTGATGAAGACATTGAAAAGCACACCAGTAAATGGAAAGATATCCTGTTCTCATGGAATGGAACAATTAATATTGTTAAAATATCCATTCTACCCAAAGCAATGGACACAGTGAATGCAATCCCTCCCAAAATTCCATGGTATTTTCCCCCCAAATAGAGCAAATCCTCCTAATAGCTGTGGGGAACCACAAAGGACCCCAAATAGCCAAAGAAACCCTGAAAAAAGAGAACGGGCTGGGGGCATCTCCCTCCCTGACGTCACACTCTGCTGAGAAGCCACAGTCACCAAAACAGTGCGGAACTGGCTCAAAACGGGCACAGGGACCAGAGGAACAGGACAGAGAGCCCAGAATTCAACCCACACGGACGGGGTCGGTGAATTTATGACACAGGGACCAAGGACACACCAAGGAGCACGACACTCCCCACGATAAATGGTGCTGGGAAAATTGGACGCCCCATAGCTCACGCTGGCTACCCTGCACACAAACCTGACCAAACACCCAGCTTTCCACGCCAAGCCCTCCCTCGCT
This sequence comes from Balaenoptera borealis, assembly GCF_965194805.1. Classification (NCBI taxonomy): domain Eukaryota; kingdom Metazoa; phylum Chordata; class Mammalia; order Artiodactyla; family Balaenopteridae; genus Balaenoptera; species Balaenoptera borealis. The sequence continues at coordinate 587,018 of NC_138867.1, forward strand.
CACACGAAGACGGACCCCCTCAACTGTCAGCCGCCCACAGGAAGCTTCTCCCCACTTTTCCTCACCGTCTCTTCACCTTTTCCTCAGGCATCACCTGGGTCCTCAGGAAACCTAGTTCCCTAGGCAGCGTGGACGCAGCTCCACTTGGTCCCGAAGCCAAAACCCCAGCGAGCCCTAAGGAGATGGAGACCGAGCTCCTCTCAGCAGAGACGCTGAGCCGGGCGTCCTACCCGAAGGCCCCCGCCCCCGCGCCTGAGGAGGCTCAACTCCTCTCAGCTGTGCTCCGAATCGAGTTCGCAGGGAAGGAGCATGCGCTGTGGGTCAGAGGCGAACTCGGCGCCACCCTGTGGTCAGTGCAGGAAGTGCAGGCCGCGCCTCCCTCACAGGTCACTGGAGGCAGCGCGCCCTACAGACAGGACTGCTGAATCCATTAAACTGGAAATTCAAACTAAAATGGAGTCTCTATCCCAAAAGTTTTCTAAAATTAGTTAAGGAACAATCAGTTGGAAACCATTTGCAATGAAGTGAATGTAGATGCAAACTTTACAACTTATACCAAATTCACTCAAAGTTATTCAGAGGCAAATTTTATTTTAGTTTATAATTTATTTTTGGCTGCGTTGGGTCTTCGTTGCTGCATGTGGGCTTTCTCTAGTTGCGTCGAGCGGGGCTACTCTTCGTTGCGGTGCACGGGCTTCTCATTGCGGTGGCTTCTCTTGTTGGGGAGCACGGGCTCTAGGCGCGCAGGCTTCAGTAGTTGTGCCGCGCAGGCTTAGTTGCTCTGCGGCATGTGAGATCTCCCCGGACCAGGGCTCGAGCCTGTGTCCCCTGCACTGGCAGGCGGACTCTTAACCACTGCGTCACCAGGGGAGTCCCCACAGACAAATTTTAAATACAAAACTATTCAAGGGGCTTCCCTGGTGGTGCAGTGGTTGAGAATCTGCCTGCTAATGCAGGGGACACGGGTTCGAGCCCTGGTCCGGGAAGATCCCACATGCCGCGGAGCAACTAGGCCCGGGAGCCACAACTACTGAGCCTGCACGTCTGGAGCCTGTGCTCCGCAACAAGAGAGGCCGCAGAAGTGAGAGGCCTGCGCACCGCGATGAAGAGTGGCCCCCACTTGCCACAACTAGAGACAGCCTTCGCACAGAAACGAAGACCCAACACAGCCAAAAATAAAATGAATTAATTAATCAATTAAAAAAAAACAAAAAAAGGTGTCTCTCAAATTTAACTTCCAGAATATATTCAGGAAAAACGCATATGCCCTTTTTGACCCACTAAAGAAGCGGGCAATGCAAATCAACACTACAAAGAGGTATCGTTCCGAATCAGAAAAAAGGACCATCCTCACAAAGGGTAAAAACCAGATATGCAGGACAGGGAGAGGAGAAAAGGGAGCCTTGTTACGCTGAAGGGGGGAATGTAAATTGCCAACGGCCACCCTGGAGAAGTGTACTGTGTTTCCTAAAACATCTAAACCACAGAGCTACAAAGCATAGGGTGCTTCCACTCATGGGCCTATATCTTGGAAAAACCAAAAATCCACAGGATGCAGGCGCCCCGTTTACTGCTGCTATCTTTACAACAGCCTCGACTTGGGTACAACTTAAAAGTCCTTGGAAGGAAACAATGGTGAAAGAAAACTTGGTACTTAAGCACAACAGAATATTACTCAGCCCAGAAATCCATGAAATGAGGCCAGTTGCAGCAACTCAGGGGGACTTATGCACGGTCACTGAGAGTGAAATAAGTTAGACAGCAAAAGAAACTTATCATGAGATATCACTTATAAAGGGAATCTAAAGATCGCCAAACATGAACTGAATTACAAACAGAACACCATCACACGTTTACAAAACACACTTATGGCTGCTTAAGCGGACAAGTGTGGTGCGGTGATGCATAAACCAGGAGGTTGTAATTGGCACAGATACCGTTCCATACACCAATAATGTAATCGCCAAGACATACTCATTGCTCAAGGAACTGGACTCAGCACACTCTATTCACAGAAAAAACATATATCTGACTACTAGAAACTAGAAAAGAATTTATTGATGTCTCTCTGTAAGTGACTCAAGTGGATGTACAGCGCCAAGAAACACAACACTGCAAATCAGCTACACCGCATTATAAAAATTAATTATAAAAAAAAAAAAAACGACAGTGAGAGAGAGAGGAATTCTTACAAAATATGATCAGGGGCTGTGATGCAACTGGACTGACCACATCTACACTCACAGCTGAATGGGACGTAAGGCTGGACACCCTAACCCTAACCCAAACCCTAACCCTAACCCTACCTTAACCCTAACCCTAACCCAACAGTAACCCTAACCCTACCTTAACCCTAACCCTAACCCAACACTAACCCTAACCCTAAACCTAAACCCTAACCCTAACCCCTAACCCTAACCCAACCCTAAGCCTAACCCTAACCCCTAGCCCTAGCCCTAACCCTGACCCTAACCCCTAACCCTTAACCCCTAACCCCTAACCCTCACCAAGTTCACAAGTAAACTTCTCGCCCACCTGGAGAGAGTGATTTAATTTTAAAGAGTAAAGACACAATCAGCTCAGTAATTGGCCATGGGGGCTTGAGGGGCCAAGGCTAACCTGAGCTGGAGGAACGTGGGTGCCTGCCTGGACGCTCAGAGGCCAAGGGCTGCTCTGAGACCTGCTTGGACACCCGTGCAGATGGAACAAAGGATGCCTCCAGTCCCAAGAGGGCCCCACCAGCCCTCAAGAACGCAACACCAGACTTCCCTGGTGGCGCAGTGGTTAAGAATCCACCTGCCAATGCAGGGGACACGGGTTTGAGCCCTGGCCCGGGAAGATCCCACATGCTGTGGAGCAACTAAGCCCGTGCGCCACAACTACTGAGCCTGCGCTCTAGAACCCGCGAGCCACAACTGCTGAAGCCCACGCGCTTACAGCCTGTGCTCTGCAACAAGAGAAGCCACTGCAACGAGAAGCCCCCACTCGCCGCAACTAGAGAAAGCCTCCGTGCAGCAATGAAGACCCAACACAGCCAAAAATAAATTAATTAATTAATTTTTTTGTTTTTTTAAAAAGGCAGCACCTGGGGGCTGGCAGACTGATGCACCGAGTCTTACATCACGTCTACTTAGTATCCTGCATGTCAGGGCCATGCTGGACCTGGGGCTGCCCAGACAGAGTGGGGCCTGCATCACCCTTCCCAGGAGGGAGGGTGGTGGGAAACCCTGCATGACCTCTGAGGCCCTAAGAACCCTTAACTAAGGCTGAGCTCAATTTGAAACAGTGGGTGACCAGAGCAGACATTTCATTCATCTATCAATCAGAATCCAGCACTGGAGGAGCAGAAAACAATGGCCTCGCTCAACCTTGACGCTAATCCTGACATGGACCCTAACCCTGAACTCTGATCCTGACCCTAAGCCCTGACCTAACCTTAGCCTAACCCGTACCCTAACCCTGTACCTTACCCTAACCCATGCTCTACCCGCATCCTACCTGTACCCCAACTCTCACCCATACCCTAACACCCACTCTAACACAGAACCCTAACACCCTGAGACCAAAACCATAAACCTTAACCAATAAGCAAAACCATAACCATAACCAAACCATAAAATATATTCATTAACCATACCCATAAATAACTCATTAACCATAAAACTTAAACCATAACAGCAACCATAAACCATACACAGCCCCAACCCTCACACCAGCCCCAGCCCTAATGCTAACCCTCCAAACCACTTACACCAAGCCAAGTCTAGTCAGATTACACAAATACATCTTGGAAAAGAAAACTGGGGAATTCTCTGGTGGCCCAGTGGTTAGGACTCTGTGCTTTCAGTGCCAAGGGCTCGGGTTCGATCCCTGACTGGGGAACTAAGATCCCACAAGCCATGGGATGTGGCCAAAATAAATAAATAAATAAAATGAAATAAAACCACTATTTTAAAAAAGATTTTAAAAATACAGAAAAAAAAAGAAAACTACCCCAGTATAACTGATAAATATGAATGTAAAAATCGATCACAAAATACTAGCAACATGAAACCAACAGAACTTTAAATGGATAATGCCATAAGCAAGTATCTCTACACCAGAAATTTCAGGTTGCTCAACATATTAAAAGTAAGCAATGTATTAAACCACAAAAATGGTGTGAAGTAAAAACCCATAATCACGTCAATTAATGCAAAAAATCTACAATGAAAATCCAGTGTTATTTCATGGTAAACACTCAAGAAAGCAGGAATAAAAGGAAATCTGTTCAATATGGAAAAGAGTAGTACAAAAAGCCACAGCAAACACCATGCTCAATGTTAAAGACTGAACGATTTACTCCTGAAATCAGGAACAAGGCCAGGAAGCTGGCCTTCGTCACCGTTACTCAATAGCGTACTGGAAGTTCTACCCAGAATCTTGAGGAAGGAAATAAAAGGCATCCGTGGGTGAATGGAAAAATTAAAACTGTGTCTCTTCACAGAACATAGGTCACATCATCTTATATATAAAACTACCTATAATCAGCAAAGAAATTATTTGAGCTAATCAACTAATTAAGCAAAGTTATAGAACAAAGTATCAATTCATGAAAATCTATCTTATATGCATACGCTGGCAAAAAATAATCTGAAAAAGAATTTATGAAAACAATTCCATTTTTAATAATGTCAACATCAATATTTAGGAGTATATTTAATCAAGGTACAAGACTTGTTTTTATGTCTGTGAAGTGGTATGTTTGAAATTACTGGAAAGTCAATTACTTTTCAAAACATCATGTATGTCAATAGCATGCCAGAAAAGCAGAGAAAACATCAAACTTCCATATAGAAGCCAAGCCTTACCCAGATCCAGTTCACCCAAAGTCCACATGTCATTTAGAGGCACTGTGGGAAGGTTATATTAGGAGCCGCTGTCCTCCGTGTTGTGGACGACCTGGATATGGTAGAAACAGTGGGATTTTTGAATTCCAATTTTCCACTTCATTCCACAAAAAAACTATTAGAACTAATAAATTAATTCAGTAAAGTTGCAAAATCAATACACAGAAATCAGCTGCATTTCTAAACACTAATAATGAACCATCAGAAAGAGAAAGAAAGCAGCCCTATTTACAAATGCATCAAAAAGAACAAAATACCCACTGGGAATAAAGCCAACCAAGGAGGTGAAAGACCTGCACACTGAAAACTTTAAGACATTGATGAAGACATTGAAAAGCACGCCAGTAAATGGAAAGATATCCTGTTCTCATGGAATGGAACAATTAATATTGTTAAAATATCCATTCTACCCAAAGCAATGGACACAGTGAATGCAATCCCTCCCAAAATTCCATGGTATTTTCCCCCCAAATAGAGCAAATCCTCCTAATAGCTGTGGGGAACCACAAAGGACCCCAAATAGCCAAAGAAACCCTGAAAAAAGAGAACGGGCTGGGGGCATCTCCCTCCCTGACGTCACACTCTGCTGAGAAGCCACAGTCACCAAAACAGTGCGGAACTGGCTCAAAACGGGCACAGGGACCAGAGGAACAGGACAGAGAGCCCAGAATTCAACCCACACGGACGGGGTCGGTGAATTTATGACACAGGGACCAAGGACACACCAAGGAGCACGACACTCCCCACGATAAATGGTGCTGGGAAAACTGGACGCCCCATAGCTCACGCTGGCTACCCTGCACACAAACCTGACCAAACACCCAGCTTTCCACGCCAAGCCCTCCCTCGCTCACACGAAGACGGACCCCCTCAACTGTCAGCCGCCCACAGGAAGCTTCTCCCCACTTTTCCTCACCGTCTCTTCACCTTTTCCTCAGGCATCACCTGGGTCCTCAGGAAACCTAGTTCCCTAGGCAGCGTGGACGCAGCTCCACTTGGTCCCGAAGCCGAAACCCCAGCGAGTCCTAAGGAGACGGAGACCGAGCTCCTCTCAGCAGAGACGCTGAGCCGGGCGTCCTACCCGAAGGCCCCCGCCCCCGCGCCTGAGGAGGCTCAACTCCTCTCAGCTGTGCTCCGAATCGAGTTCGCAGGGAAGGAGCATGCGCTGTGGGTCAGAGAGGCGAACTCGGCGCCACCCTGTGGTCAGTGCAGGAAGTGCAGGCCGCGCCTCCCTCACAGGTCACTGGAGGCAGCGCGCCCTACAGACAGGACTGCTGAATCCATTAAACTGGAAATTCAAACTAAAATGGAGTCTCTATCCCAAAAGTTTTCTAAAATTAGTTAAGGAACAATCAGTTGGAAACCGTTTGCAATGAAGTGAATGTAGATGCAAACTTTACAACTTATACCAAATTCACTCAAAGTTATTCAGAGGCAAATTTTATTTTAGTTTATAATTTATTTTTGGCTGCGTTGGGTCTTCGCTGCTGCACGTGGGCTTTCTCTAGTTGCGTCGAGCGGGGCTACTCTTCGTTGCGGTGCACGGGCTTCTCATTGCGGTGGCTTCTCTTGTTGGGGAGCACGGGCTCTAGGCGCGCAGGCTTCAGTAGTTGTGCCGCGCAGGCTTAGTTGCTCTGCGGCATGTGGGATCTCCCCGGACCAGGGCTCGAGCCCGTGTCCCCTGCACTGGCAGGCGGACTCTTAACCACTGCGTCACCAGGGGAGTCCCCACAGACAAATTTTAAATACAAAACTATTCAAGGGGCTTCCCTGGTGGCGCAGTGGTTGAGAATCTGCCTGCTAATGCAGGGGACACGGGTTCGAGCCCTGGTCTGGGAAGATCCCACATGCCGCGGAGCAACTAGGCCCGGGAGCCACAACTACTGAGCCTGCGCGTCTGGAGCCTGTGCTCCGCAACAAGAGAGGCCGCGGAAGTGAGAGGCCTGCGCACCGCGATGAAGAGTGGCCCCCGCTTGCCACAACTAGAGACAGCCTTCGCACAGAAACGAAGACCCAACACAGCCAAAAATAAAATGAATTAATTAATCAATTAAAAAAAAACAAAAAAAGGTGTCTCTCAAATTTAACTTCCAGAATATATTCAGGAAAAACGCATATGCCCTTTTTGACCCACTAAAGAAGCGGGCAATGCAAATCAACACTACAAAGAGGTATCGTTCCGAATCAGAAAAAAGGACCATCCTCACAAAGGGTAAAAACCAGATATGCAGGACAGGGAGAGGAGAAAAGGGAGCCTTGTTACGCTGAAGGGGGGAATGTAAATTGCCAACGGCCACCCTGGAGAAGTGTACTGTGTTTCCTAAAACATCTAAACCACAGAGCTACAAAGCAGAGGGTGCTTCCACTCATGGGTCTGTATCTTGGAAAAACCAAAAATCCACAGGACGCAGGCGCCCCGTTTACTGCTGCTATCTTTACAACAGCCTCGACTTGGGTACAACTTAAAAGTCCTTGGAAGGAAACAATGGTGAAAGAAAACTTGGTACTTAAGCACAACGGAGTATTACTCAGCCCAGAAATCCATGAAATGAGGCCAGTTGCAGCAACTCAGGGGGACTTATGTACGGTCACTGAGAGTGAAATAAGTTAGACAGCAAAAGAAACTTATCATGAGATATCACTTATAAAGGGAATCTAAAGATCGCCAAACATGAACTGAATTACAAACAGAACACCATCACACGTTTACAAAACACACTTATGGCTGCTTAAGCGGAAAAGTGTGGTGCGGTGATGCATAAACCAGGAGGTTGTAATTGGCACAGATACCGTTCCATACACCAATAATGTAATCGCCAAGACATACTCATTGCTCAAGGAACTGGACTCAGCACACTCTATTCACAGAAAAATCATATATCTGACTACTAGAAACTAGAAAAGAATTTATTGATGTCTCTCTGTAAGTGACTCAAGTGGATGTACAGCACCAAGAAACACAACATTGCAAATCAGCTACACCCCATTATAAAAATTAATTATAAAAAAAAAAAAAAACGACAGTGAGAGAGAGAGGAATTCTTACAAAATATGATCAGGGGCTGTGATGCAACTGGACTGACCACATCTACACTCACAGCTGAATGGGACGTAAGACTGGACACCCTAACCCTAACCCAAACCCTAACCCTAACCCAACAGTAACCCTAACCCTACCTTAACCCTAACCCTAACCCAACACTAACCCTAACCCTAAACCTAAACCCTAACCCTAACCCCTAACCCTAACCCAACCCTAAGCCTAACCCTAACCCCTAGCCCTAGCCCTAACCCTGACCCTAACCCCTAACCCTTAACCCCTAACCCCTAACCCTCACCAAGTTCACAAGTAAACTTCTCGCCCACCTGGAGAGAGTGATTTAATTTTAAAGAGTAAAGACACAATCAGCTCAGTAATTGGCCACGGGGGCTTGAGGGGCCAAGGCTAACCTGAGCTGGAGGAACGTGGGTGCCTGCCTGGACACTCAGAGGCCAAGGGCTGCTCTGAGACCCGCCTGGACACCCGTGCAGATGGAACAAAGGATGCCTCCAGTCCCAAGAGGGCCCCACCAGCCCTCAAGAACGCAACACCAGACTTCCCTGGTGGCGCAGTGGTTAAGAATCCACCTGCCAATGCAGGGGACACGGGTTTGAGCCCTGGCCCGGGAAGATCCCACATGCTGTGGAGCAACTAAGCCCGTGCGCCACAACTACTGAGCCTGCGCTCTAGAACCCGCGAGCCACAACTGCTGAAGCCCACGCGCTTACAGCCTGTGCTCTGCAACAAGAGAAGCCACTGCAACGAGAAGCCCCCACTCGCCGCAACTAGAGAAAGCCTCCGTGCAGCAATGAAGACCCAACACAGCCAAAAATAAATTAATTAATTAATTTTTTTGTTTTTTAAAAAGGCAGCACCTGGGGGCTGGCAGACTGATGCACCGAGTCTTACATCACGTCTACTTAGTATCCTGCATGTCAGGGCCATGCTGGACCTGGGGCTGCCCAGACAGAGTGGGGCCTGCATCACCCTTCCCAGGAGGGAGGGTGGTGGGAAACCCTGCATGACCTCTGAGGCCCTAAGAACCCTTAACTAAGGCTGAGCTCAATTTGAAACAGTGGGTGACCAGAGCAGACATTTCATTCATCTATCAATCAGAATCCAGCACTGGAGGAGCAGAAAACAATGGCCTCGCTCAACCTTGACGCTAATCCTGACATGGACCCTAACCCTGAACTCTGATCCTGACCCTAAGCCCTGACCTAACCTTAGCCTAACCCGTACCCTAACCCTGTACCTTACCCTAACCCATGCTCTACCCGCATCCTACCTGTACCCCAACTCTCACCCATACCCTAACACCCACTCTAACACAGAACCCTAACACCCTGAGACCAAAACCATAAACCTTAACCAATAAGCAAAACCATAACCATAACCAAACCATAAAATATATTCATTAACCATACCCATAAATAACTCATTAACCATAAAACTTAAACCATAACAGCAACCATAAACCATACACAGCCCCAACCCTCACACCAGCCCCAGCCCTAATGCTAACCCTCCAAACCACTTACACCAAGCCAAGTCTAGTCAGATTATACAAATACATCTTGGAAAAGAAAACTGGGGAATTCTCTGGTGGCCCAGTGGTTAGGACTCTGTGCTTTCAGTGCCAAGGGCTCGGGTTCGATCCCTGACTGGGGAACTAAGATCCCACAAGCCATGGGATGTGGCCAAAATAAATAAATAAATAAAATGAAATAAAACCACTATTTTAAAAAAGATTTTAAAAATACAGAAAAAAAAAGAAAACTACCCCAGTATAACTGATAAATATGAATGTAAAAATCGATCACAAAATACTAGCAACATGAAACCAACAGAACTTTAAATGGATAATGCCATAAGCAAGTATCTCTACACCAGAAATTTCAGGTTGCTCAACATATTAAAAGTAAGCAATGTATTAAACCACAAAAATGGTGTGAAGTAAAAACCCATAATCACATCAATTAATGCAAAAAATCTACAATGAAAATCCAGTGTTATTTCATGGTAAACACTCAAGAAAGCAGGAATAAAAGGAAATCTGTTCAATATGGAAAAGAGTAGTACAAAAAGCCACAGCAAACACCATGCTCAATGTTAAAGACTGAACGATTTACTCCTGAAATCAGGAACAAGGCCAGGAAGCTGGCCTTCGTCACCGTTACTCAATAGCGTACTGGAAGTTCTACCCAGAATCTTGAGGAAGGAAATAAAAGGCATCCGTGGGTGAATGGAAAAATTAAAACTGTGTCTCTTCACAGAACATAGGTCACATCATCTTATATATAAAACTACCTATAATCAGCAAAGAAATTATTTGAGCTAATCAACTAATTAAGCAAACTTATAGAACAAAGTATCAATTCATGAAAATCTATCTTATATGCATACGCTGGCAAAAAATAATCTGAAAAAGAATTTATGAAAACAATTCCATTTTTAATAATGTCAACATCAATATTTAGGAGTATATTTAATCAAGGTACAAGACTTGTTTTTATGTCTGTGAAGTGGTATGTTTGAAATTACTGGAAAGTCAATTACTTTTCAAAACATCATGTATGTCAATAGCATGCCAGAAAAGCAGAGAAAACATCAAACTTCCATATAGAAGCCAAGCCTTACCCAGATCCAGTTCACCCAAAGTCCACATGTCATTTAGAGGCACTGTGGGAAGGTTATATTAGGAGCCGCTGTCCTCCGTGTTGTGGACGACCTGGATATGGTAGAAACAGTGGGATTTTTGAATTCCAATTTTCCACTTCATTCCACAAAAAAACTATTAGAACTAATAAATTAATTCAGTAAAGTTGCAAAATCAATACACAGAAATCAGCTGCATTTCTAAACACTAATAATGAACCATCAGAAAGAGAAAGAAAGCAGCCCTATTTACAAATGCATCAAAAAGAACAAAATACCCACTGGGAATAAAGCCAACCAAGGAGGTGAAAGACCTGCACACTGAAAACTTTAAGACATTGATGAAGACATTGAAAAGCACGCCAGTAAATGGAAAGATATCCTGTTCTCATGGAATGGAACAATTAATATTGTTAAAATATCCATTCTACCCAAAGCAATGGACACAGTGAATGCAATCCCTCCCAAAATTCCATGGTATTTTCCCCCCAAATAGAGCAAATCCTCCTAATAGCTGTGGGGAACCACAAAGGACCCCAAATAGCCAAAGAAACCCTGAAAAAAGAGAACGGGCTGGGGGCATCTCCCTCCCTGACGTCACACTCTGCTGAGAAGCCACAGTCACCAAAACAGTGCAGAACTGGCTCAAAACGGGCACAGGGACCAGAGGAACAGGACAGAGAGCCCAGAATTCAACCCACACGGACGGGGTCGGTGAATTTATGACACAGGGACCAAGGACACACCAAGGAGCATGACACTCCCCACGATAAATGGTGCTGGGAAAACTGGACGCCCCATAGCTCACGCTGGCTACCCTGCACACAAACCTGACCAAACACCCAGCTTTCCACGCCAAGCCCTCCCTCGCTCACACGAAGACGGACCCCCTCAACTGTCAGCCGCCCACAGGAAGCTTCTCCCCACTTTTCCTCACCGTCTCTTCACCTTTTCCTCAGGCATCACCTGGGTCCTCAGGAAACCTAGTTCCCTAGGCAGCGTGGACGCAGCTCCACTTGGTCCCGAAGCCAAAACCCCAGCGAGCCCTAAGGAGATGGAGACCGAGCTCCTCTCAGCAGAGACGCTGAGCCGGGCGTCCTACCCGAAGGCCCCCGCCCCCGCGCCTGAGGAGGCTCAACTCCTCTCAGCTGTGCTCCGAATCGAGTTCGCAGGGAAGGAGCATGCGCTGTGGGTCAGAGGCGAACTCGGCGCCACCCTGTGGTCAGTGCAGGAAGTGCAGGCCGCGCCTCCCTCACAGGTCACTGGAGGCAGCGCGCCCTACAGACAGGACTGCTGAATCCATTAAACTGGAAATTCAAACTAAAATGGAGTCTCTATCCCAAAAGTTTTCTAAAATTAGTTAAGGAACAATCAGTTGGAAACCATTTGCAATGAAGTGAATGTAGATGCAAACTTTACAACTTATACCAAATTCACTCAAAGTTATTCAGAGGCAAATTTTATTTTAGTTTATAATTTATTTTTGGCTGCGTTGGGTCTTCGTTGCTGCATGTGGGCTTTCTCTAGTTGCGTCGAGCGGGGCTACTCTTCGTTGCGGTGCACGGGCTTCTCATTGCGGTGGCTTCTCTTGTTGGGGAGCACGGGCTCTAGGCGCGCAGGCTTCAGTAGTTGTGCCGCGCAGGCTTAGTTGCTCTGCGGCATGTGAGATCTCCCCGGACCAGGGCTCGAGCCTGTGTCCCCTGCACTGGCAGGCGGACTCTTAACCACTGCGTCACCAGGGGAGTCCCCACAGACAAATTTTAAATACAAAACTATTCAAGGGGCTTCCCTGGTGGTGCAGTGGTTGAGAATCTGCCTGCTAATGCAGGGGACACGGGTTCGAGCCCTGGTCCGGGAAGATCCCACATGCCGCGGAGCAACTAGGCCCGGGAGCCACAACTACTGAGCCTGCACGTCTGGAGCCTGTGCTCCGCAACAAGAGAGGCCGCAGAAGTGAGAGGCCTGCGCACCGCGATGAAGAGTGGCCCCCACTTGCCACAACTAGAGACAGCCTTCGCACAGAAACGAAGACCCAACACAGCCAAAAATAAAATGAATTAATTAATCAATTAAAAAAAAACAAAAAAAGGTGTCTCTCAAATTTAACTTCCAGAATATATTCAGGAAAAACGCATATGCCCTTTTTGACCCACTAAAGAAGCGGGCAATGCAAATCAACACTACAAAGAGGTATCGTTCCGAATCAGAAAAAAGGACCATCCTCACAAAGGGTAAAAACCAGATATGCAGGACAGGGAGAGGAGAAAAGGGAGCCTTGTTACGCTGAAGGGGGGAATGTAAATTGCCAACGGCCACCCTGGAGAAGTGTACTGTGTTTCCTAAAACATCTAAACCACAGAGCTACAAAGCATAGGGTGCTTCCACTCATGGGCCTATATCTTGGAAAAACCAAAAATCCACAGGATGCAGGCGCCCCGTTTACTGCTGCTATCTTTACAACAGCCTCGACTTGGGTACAACTTAAAAGTCCTTGGAAGGAAACAATGGTGAAAGAAAACTTGGTACTTAAGCACAACAAAATATTACTCAGCCCAGAAATCCATGAAATGAGGCCAGTTGCAGCAACTCAGGGGGACTTATGTACGGTCACTGAGAGTGAAATAAGTTAGACAGCAAAAGAAACTTATCATGAGATATCACTTATAAAGGGAATCTAAAGATCGCCAAACATGAACTGAATTACAAACAGAACACCATCACACGTTTACAAAACACACTTATGGCTGCTTAAGCGGAAAAGTGTGGTGCGGTGATGCATAAACCAGGAGGTTGTAATTGGCACAGATACCGTTCCATACACCAATAATGTAATCGCCAAGACATACTCATTGCTCAAGGAACTGGACTCAGCACACTCTATTCACAGAAAAATCATATATCTGACTACTAGAAACTAGAAAAGAATTTATTGATGTCTCTCTGTAAGTGACTCAAGTGGATGTACAGCACCAAGAAACACAACATTGCAAATCAGCTACACCCCATTATAAAAATTAATTATAAAAAAAAAAAAAAACGACAGTGAGAGAGAGAGGAATTCTTACAAAATATGATCAGGGGCTGTGATGCAACTGGACTGACCACATCTACACTCACAGCTGAATGGGACGTAAGGCTGGACACCCTAACCCTAACCCAAACCCTAACCCTAACCCAACAGTAACCCTAACCCTACCTTAACCCTAACCCTAACCCAACACTAACCCTAACCCTAAACCTAAACCCTAACCCTAACCCCTAACCCTAACCCAACCCTAAGCCTAACCCTAACCCCTAGCCCTAGCCCTAACCCTGACCCTAACCCCTAACCCTTAACCCCTAACCCCTAACCCTCACCAAGTTCACAAGTAAACTTCTCGCCCACCTGGAGAGAGTGATTTAATTTTAAAGAGTAAAGACACAATCAGCTCAGTAATTGGCCACGGGGGCTTGAGGGGCCAAGGCTAACCTGAGCTGGAGGAACGTGGGTGCCTGCCTGGACACTCAGAGGCCAAGGGCTGCTCTGAGACCCGCCTGGACACCCGTGCAGATGGAACAAAGGATGCCTCCAGTCCCAAGAGGGCCCCACCAGCCCTCAAGAACGCAACACCAGACTTCCCTGGTGGCGCAGTGGTTAAGAATCCACCTGCCAATGCAGGGGACACGGGTTTGAGCCCTGGCCCGGGAAGATCCCACATGCTGTGGAGCAACTAAGCCCGTGCGCCACAACTACTGAGCCTGCGCTCTAGAACCCGCGAGCCACAACTGCTGAAGCCCACGCGCTTACAGCCTGTGCTCTGCAACAAGAGAAGCCACTGCAACGAGAAGCCCCCACTCGCCGCAACTAGAGAAAGCCTCCGTGCAGCAATGAAGACCCAACACAGCCAAAAATAAATTAATTAATTAATTTTTTTGTTTTTTAAAAAGGCAGCACCTGGGGGCTGGCAGACTGATGCACCGAGTCTTACATCACGTCTACTTAGTATCCTGCATGTCAGGGCCATGCTGGACCTGGGGCTGCCCAGACAGAGTGGGGCCTGCATCACCCTTCCCAGGAGGGAGGGTGGTGGGAAACCCTGCATGACCTCTGAGGCCCTAAGAACCCTTAACTAAGGCTGAGCTCAATTTGAAACAGTGGGTGACCAGAGCAGACATTTCATTCATCTATCAATCAGAATCCAGCACTGGAGGAGCAGAAAACAATGGCCTCGCTCAACCTTGACGCTAATCCTGACATGGACCCTAACCCTGAACTCTGATCCTGACCCTAAGCCCTGACCTAACCTTAGCCTAACCCGTACCCTAACCCTGTACCTTACCCTAACCCATGCTCTACCCGCATCCTACCTGTACCCCAACTCTCACCCATACCCTAACACCCACTCTAACACAGAACCCTAACACCCTGAGACCAAAACCATAAACCTTAACCAATAAGCAAAACCATAACCATAACCAAACCATAAAATATATTCATTAACCATACCCATAAATAACTCATTAACCATAAAACTTAAACCATAACAGCAACCATAAACCATACACAGCCCCAACCCTCACACCAGCCCCAGCCCTAATGCTAACCCTCCAAACCACTTACACCAAGCCAAGTCTAGTCAGATTATACAAATACATCTTGGAAAAGAAAACTGGGGAATTCTCTGGTGGCCCAGTGGTTAGGACTCTGTGCTTTCAGTGCCAAGGGCTCGGGTTCGATCCCTGACTGGGGAACTAAGATCCCACAAGCCATGGGATGTGGCCAAAATAAATAAATAAATAAAATGAAATAAAACCACTATTTTAAAAAAGATTTTAAAAATACAGAAAAAAAAAGAAAACTACCCCAGTATAACTGATAAATATGAATGTAAAAATCGATCACAAAATACTAGCAACATGAAACCAACAGAACTTTAAATGGATAATGCCATAAGCAAGTATCTCTACACCAGAAATTTCAGGTTGCTCAACATATTAAAAGTAAGCAATGTATTAAACCACAAAAATGGTGTGAAGTAAAAACCCATAATCACGTCAATTAATGCAAAAAATCTACAATGAAAATCCAGTGTTATTTCATGGTAAACACTCAAGAAAGCAGGAATAAAAGGAAATCTGTTCAATATGGAAAAGAGTAGTACAAAAAGCCACAGCAAACACCATGCTCAATGTTAAAGACTGAACGATTTACTCCTGAAATCAGGAACAAGGCCAGGAAGCTGGCCTTCGTCACCGTTACTCAATAGCGTACTGGAAGTTCTACCCAGAATCTTGAGGAAGGAAATAAAAGGCATCCGTGGGTGAATGGAAAAATTAAAACTGTGTCTCTTCACAGAACATAGGTCACATCATCTTATATATAAAACTACCTATAATCAGCAAAGAAATTATTTGAGCTAATCAACTAATTAAGCAAACTTATAGAACAAAGTATCAATTCATGAAAATCTATCTTATATGCATACGCTGGCAAAAAATAATCTGAAAAAGAATTTATGAAAACAATTCCATTTTTAATAATGTCAACATCAATATTTAGGAGTATATTTAATCAAGGTACAAGACTTGTTTTTATGTCTGTGAAGTGGTATGTTTGAAATTACTGGAAAGTCAATTACTTTTCAAAACATCATGTATGTCAATAGCATGCCAGAAAAGCAGAGAAAACATCAAACTTCCATATAGAAGCCAAGCCTTACCCAGATCCAGTTCACCCAAAGTCCACATGTCATTTAGAGGCACTGTGGGAAGGTTATATTAGGAGCCGCTGTCCTCCGTGTTGTGGACGACCTGGATATGGTAGAAACAGTGGGATTTTTGAATTCCAATTTTCCACTTCATTCCACAAAAAAACTATTAGAACTAATAAATTAATTCAGTAAAGTTGCAAAATCAATACACAGAAATCAGCTGCATTTCTAAACACTAATAATGAACCATCAGAAAGAGAAAGAAAGCAGCCCTATTTACAAATGCATCAAAAAGAACAAAATACCCACTGGGAATAAAGCCAACCAAGGAGGTGAAAGACCTGCACACTGAAAACTTTAAGACATTGATGAAGACATTGAAAAGCACACCAGTAAATGGAAAGATATCCTGTTCTCATGGAATGGAACAATTAATATTGTTAAAATATCCATTCTACCCAAAGCAATGGACACAGTGAATGCAATCCCTCCCAAAATTCCATGGTATTTTCCCCCCAAATAGAGCAAATCCTCCTAATAGCTGTGGGGAACCACAAAGGACCCCAAATAGCCAAAGAAACCCTGAAAAAAGAGAACGGGCTGGGGGCATCTCCCTCCCTGACGTCACACTCTGCTGAGAAGCCACAGTCACCAAAACAGTGCGGAACTGGCTCAAAACGGGCACAGGGACCAGAGGAACAGGACAGAGAGCCCAGAATTCAACCCACACGGACGGGGTCGGTGAATTTATGACACAGGGACCAAGGACACACCAAGGAGCACGACACTCCCCACGATAAATGGTGCTGGGAAAACTGGACGCCCCATAGCTCACGCTGGCTACCCTGCACACAAACCTGACCAAACACCCAGCTTTCCACGCCAAGCCCTCCCTCGCTCACACGAAGACGGACCCCCTCAACTGTCAGCCGCCCACAGGAAGCTTCTCCCCACTTTTCCTCACCGTCTCTTCACCTTTTCCTCAGGCATCACCTGGGTCCTCAGGAAACCTAGTTCCCTAGGCAGCGTGGACGCAGCTCCACTTGGTCCCGAAGCCAAAACCCCAGCGAGCCCTAAGGAGATGGAGACCGAGCTCCTCTCAGCAGAGACGCTGAGCCGGGCGTCCTACCCGAAGGCCCCCGCCCCCGCGCCTGAGGAGGCTCAACTCCTCTCAGCTGTGCTCCGAATCGAGTTCGCAGGGAAGGAGCATGCGCTGTGGGTCAGAGGCGAACTCGGCGCCACCCTGTGGTCAGTGCAGGAAGTGCAGGCCGCGCCTCCCTCACAGGTCACTGGAGGCAGCGCGCCCTACAGACAGGACTGCTGAATCCATTAAACTGGAAATTCAAACTAAAATGGAGTCTCTATCCCAAAAGTTTTCTAAAATTAGTTAAGGAACAATCAGTTGGAAACCATTTGCAATGAAGTGAATGTAGATGCAAACTTTACAACTTATACCAAATTCACTCAAAGTTATTCAGAGGCAAATTTTATTTTAGTTTATAATTTATTTTTGGCTGCGTTGGGTCTTCGTTGCTGCATGTGGGCTTTCTCTAGTTGCGTCGAGCGGGGCTACTCTTCATTGCGGTGCACGGGCTTCTCATTGCGGTGGCTTCTCTTGTTGGGGAGCACGGGCTCTAGGCGCGCAGGCTTCAGTAGTTGTGCCGCGCAGGCTTAGTTGCTCTGCGGCATGTGAGATCTCCCCGGACCAGGGCTCGAGCCTGTGTCCCCTGCACTGGCAGGCGGACTCTTAACCACTGCGTCACCAGGGGAGTCCCCACAGACAAATTTTAAATACAAAACTATTCAAGGGGCTTCCCTGGTGGTGCAGTGGTTGAGAATCTGCCTGCTAATGCAGGGGACACGGGTTCGAGCCCTGGTCCGGGAAGATCCCACATGCCGCGGAGCAACTAGGCCCGGGAGCCACAACTACTGAGCCTGCACGTCTGGAGCCTGTGCTCCGCAACAAGAGAGGCCGCAGAAGTGAGAGGCCTGCGCACCGCGATGAAGAGTGGCCCCCACTTGCCACAACTAGAGACAGCCTTCGCACAGAAACGAAGACCCAACACAGCCAAAAATAAAATGAATTAATTAATCAATTAAAAAAAAACAAAAAAAGGTGTCTCTCAAATTTAACTTCCAGAATATATTCAGGAAAAACGCATATGCCCTTTTTGACCCACTAAAGAAGCGGGCAATGCAAATCAACACTACAAAGAGGTATCGTTCCGAATCAGAAAAAAGGACCATCCTCACAAAGGGTAAAAACCAGATATGCAGGACAGGGAGAGGAGAAAAGGGAGCCTTGTTACGCTGAAGGGGGGAATGTAAATTGCCAACGGCCACCCTGGAGAAGTGTACTGTGTTTCCTAAAACATCTAAACCACAGAGCTACAAAGCATAGGGTGCTTCCACTCATGGGCCTATATCTTGGAAAAACCAAAAATCCACAGGATGCAGGCGCCCCGTTTACTGCTGCTATCTTTACAACAGCCTCGACTTGGGTACAACTTAAAAGTCCTTGGAAGGAAACAATGGTGAAAGAAAACTTGGTACTTAAGCACAACAAAATATTACTCAGCCCAGAAATCCATGAAATGAGGCCAGTTGCAGCAACTCAGGGGGACTTATGCACGGTCACTGAGAGTGAAATAAGTTAGACAGCAAAAGAAACTTATCATGAGATATCACTTATAAAGGGAATCTAAAGATCGCCAAACATGAACTGAATTACAAACAGAACACCATCACACGTTTACAAAACACACTTATGGCTGCTTAAGCGGAAAAGTGTGGTGCGGTGATGCATAAACCAGGAGGTTGTAATTGGCACAGATACCGTTCCATACACCAATAATGTAATCGCCAAGACATACTCATTGCTCAAGGAACTGGACTCAGCACACTCTATTCACAGAAAAAACATATATCTGACTACTAGAAACTAGAAAAGAATTTATTGATGTCTCTCTGTAAGTGACTCAAGTGGATGTACAGCGCCAAGAAACACAACACTGCAAATCAGCTACACCGCATTATAAAAATTAATTATAAAAAAAAAAAAAACGACAGTGAGAGAGAGAGGAATTCTTACAAAATATGATCAGGGGCTGTGATGCAACTGGACTGACCACATCTACACTCACAGCTGAATGGGACGTAAGGCTGGACACCCTAACCCTAACCCAAACCCTAACCCTAACCCTACCTTAACCCTAACCCTAACCCAACAGTAACCCTAACCCTACCTTAACCCTAACCCTAACCCAACACTAACCCTAACCCTAAACCTAAACCCTAACCCTAACCCCTAACCCTAACCCAACCCTAAGCCTAACCCTAACCCCTAGCCCTAGCCCTAACCCTGACCCTAACCCCTAACCCTTAACCCCTAACCCCTAACCCTAACCAAGTTCACAAGTAAACTTCTCGCCCACCTGGAGAGAGTGATTTAATTTTAAAGAGTAAAGACACAATCAGCTCAGTAATTGGCCACGGGGGCTTGAGGGGCCAAGGCTAACCTGAGCTGGAGGAACGTGGGTGCCTGCCTGGACGCTCAGAGGCCAAGGGCTGCTCTGAGACCTGCTTGGACACCCGTGCAGATGGAACAAAGGATGCCTCCAGTCCCAAGAGGGCCCCACCAGCCCTCAAGAACGCAACACCAGACTTCCCTGGTGGCGCAGTGGTTAAGAATCCACCTGCCAATGCAGGGGACACGGGTTTGAGCCCTGGCCCGGGAAGATCCCACATGCTGTGGAGCAACTAAGCCCGTGCGCCACAACTACTGAGCCTGCGCTCTAGAACCCGCGAGCCACAACTGCTGAAGCCCACGCGCTTACAGCCTGTGCTCTGCAACAAGAGAAGCCACTGCAACGAGAAGCCCCCACTCGCCGCAACTAGAGAAAGCCTCCGTGCAGCAATGAAGACCCAACACAGCCAAAAATAAATTAATTAATTAATTTGTTTGTTTTTTTAAAAAGGCAGCACCTGGGGGCTGGCAGACTGATGCACCGAGTCTTACATCACGTCTACTTAGTATCCTGCATGTCAGGGCCATGCTGGACCTGGGGCTGCCCAGACAGAGTGGGGCCTGCATCACCCTTCCCAGGAGGGAGGGTGGTGGGAAACCCTGCATGACCTCTGAGGCCCTAAGAACCCTTAACTAAGGCTGAGCTCAATTTGAAACAGTGGGTGACCAGAGCAGACATTTCATTCATCTATCAATCAGAATCCAGCACTGGAGGAGCAGAAAACAATGGCCTCGCTCAACCTTGACGCTAATCCTGACATGGACCCTAACCCTGAACTCTGATCCTGACCCTAAGCCCTGACCTAACCTTAGCCTAACCCGTACCCTAACCCTGTACCTTACCCTAACCCATGCTCTACCCGCATCCTACCTGTACCCCAACTCTCACCCATACCCTAACACCCACTCTAACACAGAACCCTAACACCCTGAGACCAAAACCATAAACCTTAACCAATAAGCAAAACCATAACCATAACCAAACCATAAAATATATTCATTAACCATACCCATAAATAACTCATTAACCATAAAACTTAAACCATAACAGCAACCATAAACCATACACAGCCCCAACCCTCACACCAGCCCCAGCCCTAATGCTAACCCTCCAAACCACTTACACCAAGCCAAGTCTAGTCAGATTACACAAATACATCTTGGAAAAGAAAACTGGGGAATTCTCTGGTGGCCCAGTGGTTAGGACTCTGTGCTTTCAGTGCCAAAGGCTCGGGTTCGATCCCTGACTGGGGAACTAAGATCCCACAAGCCATGGGATGTGGCCAAAATAAATAAATAAATAAAATGAAATAAAACCACTATTTTAAAAAAGATTTTAAAAATACAGAAAAAAAAAAGAAAACTACCCCAGTATAACTTATAAATATGAATGTAAAAATCGATCACAAAATAATAGCAACATGAAACCAACAGAACTTTAAATGGATAATGCCATAAGCAAGTATCTCTACACCAGAAATTTCAGGTTGCTCAACATATTAAAAGTAAGCAATGTATTAAACCACAAAAATGGTGTGAAGTAAAAACCCATAATCACGTCAATTAATGCAAAAAATCTACAATGAAAATCCAGTGTTATTTCATGGTAAACACTCAAGAAAGCAGGAATAAAAGGAAATCTGTTCAATATGGAAAAGAGTAGTACAAAAAGCCACAGCAAACACCATGCTCAATGTTAAAGACTGAACGATTTACTCCTGAAATCAGGAACAAGGCCAGGAAGCTGGCCTTCGTCACCGTTACTCAATAGCGTACTGGAAGTTCTACCCAGAATCTTGAGGAAGGAAATAAAAGGCATCCGTGGGTGAATGGAAAAATTAAAACTGTGTCTCTTCACAGAACATAGGTCACATCATCTTATATATAAAACTACCTATAATCAGCAAAGAAATTATTTGAGCTAATCAACTAATTAAGCAAAGTTATAGAACAAAGTATCAATTCATGAAAATCTATCTTATATGCATACGCTGGCAAAAAATAATCTGAAAAAGAATTTATGAAAACAATTCCATTTTTAATAATGTCAACATCAATATTTAGGAGTATATTTAATCAAGGTACAAGACTTGTTTTTATGTCTGTGAAGTGGTATGTTTGAAATTACTGGAAAGTCAATTACTTTTCAAAACATCATGTATGTCAATAGCATGCCAGAAAAGCAGAGAAAACATCAAACTTCCATATAGAAGCCAAGCCTTACCCAGATCCAGTTCACCCAAAGTCCACATGTCATTTAGAGGCACTGTGGGAAGGTTATATTAGGAGCCGCTGTCCTCCGTGTTGTGGACGACCTGGATATGGTAGAAACAGTGGGATTTTTGAATTCCAATTTTCCACTTCATTCCACAAAAAAACTATTAGAACTAATAAATTAATTCAGTAAAGTTGCAAAATCAATACACAGAAATCAGCTGCATTTCTAAACACTAATAATGAACCATCAGAAAGAGAAAGAAAGCAGCCCTATTTACAAATGCATCAAAAAGAACAAAATACCCACTGGGAATAAAGCCAACCAAGGAGGTGAAAGACCTGCACACTGAAAACTTTAAGACATTGATGAAGACATTGAAAAGCACGCCAGTAAATGGAAAGATATCCTGTTCTCATGGAATGGAACAATTAATATTGTTAAAATATCCATTCTACCCAAAGCAATGGACACAGTGAATGCAATCCCTCCCAAAATTCCATGGTATTTTCCCCCCAAATAGAGCAAATCCTCCTAATAGCTGTGGGGAACCACAAAGGACCCCAAATAGCCAAAGAAACCCTGAAAAAAGAGAACGGGCTGGGGGCATCTCCCTCCCTGACGTCACACTCTGCTGAGAAGCCACAGTCACCAAAACAGTGCGGAACTGGCTCAAAACGGGCACAGGGACCAGAGGAACAGGACAGAGAGCCCAGAATTCAACCCACACGGACGGGGTCGGTGAATTTATGACACAGGGACCAAGGACACACCAAGGAGCACGACACTCCCCACGATAAATGGTGCTGGGAAAACTGGACGCCCCATAGCTCACGCTGGCTACCCTGCACACAAACCTGACCAAACACCCAGCTTTCCACGCCAAGCCCTCCCTCGCTCACACGAAGACGGACCCCCTCAACTGTCAGCCGCCCACAGGAAGCTTCTCCCCACTTTTCCTCACCGTCTCTTCACCTTTTCCTCAGGCATCACCTGGGTCCTCAGGAAACCTAGTTCCCTAGGCAGCGTGGACGCATCTCCACTTGGTCCCGAAGCCAAAACCCCAGCGAGGCCTAAGGGGACGGAGACCGAGCTCCTCTCAGCAGAGACGCTGAGCCGGGCGTCCTACCCGAAGGCCCCCGCCCCCGCCCCCGCGCCTGAGGAGGCTCAACTCCTCTCAGCTGTGCTCCGAATCGAGTTCGCAGGGAAGGAGCATGCGCTGTGGGTCAGAGAGGCGAACTCGGCGCCACCCTGTGGTCAGTGCAGGAAGTGCAGGCCGCGCCTCCCTCACAGGTCACTGGAGGCAGCTCACCCTACAGACAGGACTGCTGAATCCATTAAACTGGAAACTCAAACTAAAATGGAGTCTCTATCCCAAAAGTTTTCTAAAATTAGTTAAGGAACAATCAGTTGGAAACCGTTTGCAATGAAGTGAATGTAGATGCAAACTTTACAACTTATACCAAATTCACTCAAAGTTATTCAGAGGCAAATTTTATTTTAGTTTATAATTTATTTTTGGCTGCGTTGGGTCTTCGCTGCTGCACGTGGGCTTTCTCTAGTTGCGTCGAGCGGGGCTACTCTTCGTTGCGGTGCACGGGCTTCTCATTGCGGTGGCTTCTCTTGTTGGGGAGCACGGGCTCTAGGCGTGCAGGCTTCAGTAGTTGTGCCGCGCAGGCTTAGTTGCTCTGCGGCATGTGGGATCTCCCCGGACCAGGGCTCGAGCCCGTGTCCCCTGCACTGGCAGGCGGAGTCTTAACCACTGCATCACCAGGGGAGTCCCCACAGACAAATTTTAAATACAAAACTATTCAAGGGGCTTCCCTGGTGGTGCAGTGGTTGAGAATCTGCCTGCTAATGCAGGGGACACGGGTTCGAGCCCTGGTCCGGGAAGATCCCACATGCCGCGGAGCAACTAGGCCCGGGAGCCACAACTACTGAGCCTGCGCGTCTGGAGCCTGTGCTCCGCAACAAGAGAGGCCGCAGAAGTGAGAGGCCTGCGCACCGCGATGAAGAGTGGCCCCCGCTTGCCACAACTAGAGACAGCCTTCGCACAGAAACGAAGACCCAACACAGGCAAAAATAAAATGAATTAATTAATGAATTAAAAAAAACAAAAAAAGGTGTCTCTCAAATTTAACTTCCAGAATATATTCAGCAAAAACGCATACGCCCTTTTTGTCCCACTAAAGAAGCGGGCAATGCAAATCAACACTACAAACAGGTATCGCTCCGAATCAGAAAAAAGGACCATCCTCACAAAGGGTAAAAACCAGATATGCAGGACAGGGAGAGGAGAAAAGGGAGCCTTGTTACGCTGAAGGGGGGAATGTAAATTGCCAACGGCCACCCTGGAGAAGTGTACTGTGTTTCCTAAAACATCTAAGCCACAGAGCTACAAAGCATAGGGTGCTTCCACTCATGGGTCTGTATCTTGGAAAAACCAAAAATCCACAGGACGCAGGCGCCCCGTTTACTGCTGCTATCTTTACAACAGCCTCGACTTGGGTACAACTTAAAAGTCCTTGGAAGGAAACAATGGTGAAAGAAAACTTGGTACTTAAGCACAACGGAGTATTACTCAGCCCAGAAATCCATGAAATGAGGCCAGTTGCAGCAACTCAGGGGGACTTATGCACGGTCACTGAGAGTGAAATAAGTTAGACAGCAAAAGAAACTTATCATGAGATATCACTTATAAAGGGAATCTAAAGATCGCCAAACATGAACTGAATTACAAACAGAACACCATCACACGTTTACAAAACACACTTATGGCTGCTTAAGCGGAAAAGTGTGGTGCGGTGATGCATAAACCAGGAGGTTGTAATTGGCACAGATACCGTTCCATACACCAATAATGTAATCGCCAAGACATACTCATTGCTCAAGGAACTGGACTCAGCACACTCTATTCACAGAAAAAACATATATCTGACTACTAGAAACTAGAAAAGAATTTATTGATGTCTCTCTGTAAGTGACTCAAGTGGATGTACAGCGCCAAGAAACACAACACTGCAAATCAGCTACACCGCATTATAAAAATTAATTATAAAAAAAAAAAAAACGACAGTGAGAGAGAGAGGAATTCTTACAAAATATGATCAGGGGCTGTGATGCAACTGGACTGACCACATCTACACTCACAGCTGAATGGGACGTAAGGCTGGACACCCTAACCCTAACCCAAACCCTAACCCTAACCCTACCTTAACCCTAACCCTAACCCAACAGTAACCCTAACCCTACCTTAACCCTAACCCTAACCCAACACTAACCCTAACCCTAAACCTAAACCCTAACCCTAACCCCTAACCCTAACCCAACCCTAAGCCTAACCCTAACCCCTAGCCCTAGCCCTAACCCTGACCCTAACCCCTAACCCTTAACCCCTAACCCCTAACCCTAACCAAGTTCACAAGTAAACTTCTCGCCCACCTGGAGAGAGTGATTTAATTTTAAAGAGTAAAGACACAATCAGCTCAGTAATTGGCCATGGGGGCTTGAGGGGCCAAGGCTAACCTGAGCTGGAGGAACGTGGGTGCCTGCCTGGACGCTCAGAGGCCAAGGGCTGCTCTGAGACCTGCTTGGACACCCGTGCAGATGGAACAAAGGATGCCTCCAGTCCCAAGAGGGCCCCACCAGCCCTCAAGAACGCAACACCAGACTTCCCTGGTGGCGCAGTGGTTAAGAATCCACCTGCCAATGCAGGGGACACGGGTTTGAGCCCTGGCCCGGGAAGATCCCACATGCTGTGGAGCAACTAAGCCCGTGCGCCACAACTACTGAGCCTGCGCTCTAGAACCCGCGAGCCACAACTGCTGAAGCCCACGCGCTTACAGCCTGTGCTCTGCAACAAGAGAAGCCACTGCAACGAGAAGCCCCCACTCGCCGCAACTAGAGAAAGCCTCCGTGCAGCAATGAAGACCCAACACAGCCAAAAATAAATTAATTAATTAATTTGTTTGTTTTTTTAAAAAGGCAGCACCTGGGGGCTGGCAGACTGATGCACCGAGTCTTACATCACGTCTACTTAGTATCCTGCATGTCAGGGCCATGCTGGACCTGGGGCTGCCCAGACAGAGTGGGGCCTGCATCACCCTTCCCAGGAGGGAGGGTGGTGGGAAACCCTGCATGACCTCTGAGGCCCTAAGAACCCTTAACTAAGGCTGAGCTCAATTTGAAACAGTGGGTGACCAGAGCAGACATTTCATTCATCTATCAATCAGAATCCAGCACTGGAGGAGCAGAAAACAATGGCCTCGCTCAACCTTGACGCTAATCCTGACATGGACCCTAACCCTGAACTCTGATCCTGACCCTAAGCCCTGACCTAACCTTAGCCTAACCCGTACCCTAACCCTGTACCTTACCCTAACCCATGCTCTACCCGCATCCTACCTGTACCCCAACTCTCACCCATACCCTAACACCCACTCTAACACAGAACCCTAACACCCTGAGACCAAAACCATAAACCTTAACCAATAAGCAAAACCATAACCATAACCAAACCATAAAATATATTCATTAACCATACCCATAAATAACTCATTAACCATAAAACTTAAACCATAACAGCAACCATAAACCATACACAGCCCCAACCCTCACACCAGCCCCAGCCCTAATGCTAACCCTCCAAACCACTTACACCAAGCCAAGTCTAGTCAGATTACACAAATACATCTTGGAAAAGAAAACTGGGGAATTCTCTGGTGGCCCAGTGGTTAGGACTCTGTGCTTTCAGTGCCAAAGGCTCGGGTTCGATCCCTGACTGGGGAACTAAGATCCCACAAGCCATGGGATGTGGCCAAAATAAATAAATAAATAAAATGAAATAAAACCACTATTTTAAAAAAGATTTTAAAAATACAGAAAAAAAAAAGAAAACTACCCCAGTATAACTTATAAATATGAATGTAAAAATCGATCACAAAATAATAGCAACATGAAACCAACAGAACTTTAAATGGATAATGCCATAAGCAAGTATCTCTACACCAGAAATTTCAGGTTGCTCAACATATTAAAAGTAAGCAATGTATTAAACCACAAAAATGGTGTGAAGTAAAAACCCATAATCACGTCAATTAATGCAAAAAATCTACAATGAAAATCCAGTGTTATTTCATGGTAAACACTCAAGAAAGCAGGAATAAAAGGAAATCTGTTCAATATGGAAAAGAGTAGTACAAAAAGCCACAGCAAACACCATGCTCAATGTTAAAGACTGAACGATTTACTCCTGAAATCAGGAACAAGGCCAGGAAGCTGGCCTTCGTCACCGTTACTCAATAGCGTACTGGAAGTTCTACCCAGAATCTTGAGGAAGGAAATAAAAGGCATCCGTGGGTGAATGGAAAAATTAAAACTGTGTCTCTTCACAGAACATAGGTCACATCATCTTATATATAAAACTACCTATAATCAGCAAAGAAATTATTTGAGCTAATCAACTAATTAAGCAAAGTTATAGAACAAAGTATCAATTCATGAAAATCTATCTTATATGCATACGCTGGCAAAAAATAATCTGAAAAAGAATTTATGAAAACAATTCCATTTTTAATAATGTCAACATCAATATTTAGGAGTATATTTAATCAAGGTACAAGACTTGTTTTTATGTCTGTGAAGTGGTATGTTTGAAATTACTGGAAAGTCAATTACTTTTCAAAACATCATGTATGTCAATAGCATGCCAGAAAAGCAGAGAAAACATCAAACTTCCATATAGAAGCCAAGCCTTACCCAGATCCAGTTCACCCAAAGTCCACATGTCATTTAGAGGCACTGTGGGAAGGTTATATTAGGAGCCGCTGTCCTCCGTGTTGTGGACGACCTGGATATGGTAGAAACAGTGGGATTTTTGAATTCCAATTTTCCACTTCATTCCACAAAAAAACTATTAGAACTAATAAATTAATTCAGTAAAGTTGCAAAATCAATACACAGAAATCAGCTGCATTTCTAAACACTAATAATGAACCATCAGAAAGAGAAAGAAAGCAGCCCTATTTACAAATGCATCAAAAAGAACAAAATACCCACTGGGAATAAAGCCAACCAAGGAGGTGAAAGACCTGCACACTGAAAACTTTAAGACATTGATGAAGACATTGAAAAGCACGCCAGTAAATGGAAAGATATCCTGTTCTCATGGAATGGAACAATTAATATTGTTAAAATATCCATTCTACCCAAAGCAATGGACACAGTGAATGCAATCCCTCCCAAAATTCCATGGTATTTTCCCCCCAAATAGAGCAAATCCTCCTAATAGCTGTGGGGAACCACAAAGGACCCCAAATAGCCAAAGAAACCCTGAAAAAAGAGAACGGGCTGGGGGCATCTCCCTCCCTGACGTCACACTCTGCTGAGAAGCCACAGTCACCAAAACAGTGCGGAACTGGCTCAAAACGGGCACAGGGACCAGAGGAACAGGACAGAGAGCCCAGAATTCAACCCACACGGACGGGGTCGGTGAATTTATGACACAGGGACCAAGGACACACCAAGGAGCACGACACTCCCCACGATAAATGGTGCTGGGAAAACTGGACGCCCCATAGCTCACGCTGGCTACCCTGCACACAAACCTGACCAAACACCCAGCTTTCCACGCCAAGCCCTCCCTCGCTCACACGAAGACGGACCCCCTCAACTGTCAGCCGCCCACAGGAAGCTTCTCCCCACTTTTCCTCACCGTCTCTTCACCTTTTCCTCAGGCATCACCTGGGTCCTCAGGAAACCTAGTTCCCTAGGCAGCGTGGACGCATCTCCACTTGGTCCCGAAGCCAAAACCCCAGCGAGGCCTAAGGGGACGGAGACCGAGCTCCTCTCAGCAGAGACGCTGAGCCGGGCGTCCTACCCGAAGGCCCCCGCCCCCGCCCCCGCGCCTGAGGAGGCTCAACTCCTCTCAGCTGTGCTCCGAATCGAGTTCGCAGGGAAGGAGCATGCGCTGTGGGTCAGAGAGGCGAACTCGGCGCCACCCTGTGGTCAGTGCAGGAAGTGCAGGCCGCGCCTCCCTCACAGGTCACTGGAGGCAGCTCACCCTACAGACAGGACTGCTGAATCCATTAAACTGGAAACTCAAACTAAAATGGAGTCTCTATCCCAAAAGTTTTCTAAAATTAGTTAAGGAACAATCAGTTGGAAACCGTTTGCAATGAAGTGAATGTAGATGCAAACTTTACAACTTATACCAAATTCACTCAAAGTTATTCAGAGGCAAATTTTATTTTAGTTTATAATTTATTTTTGGCTGCGTTGGGTCTTCGCTGCTGCACGTGGGCTTTCTCTAGTTGCGTCGAGCGGGGCTACTCTTCGTTGCGGTGCACGGGCTTCTCATTGCGGTGGCTTCTCTTGTTGGGGAGCACGGGCTCTAGGCGTGCAGGCTTCAGTAGTTGTGCCGCGCAGGCTTAGTTGCTCTGCGGCATGTGGGATCTCCCCGGACCAGGGCTCGAGCCCGTGTCCCCTGCACTGGCAGGCGGAGTCTTAACCACTGCATCACCAGGGGAGACCCCACAGACAAATTTTAAATACAAAACTATTCAAGGGGCTTCCCTGGTGGTGCAGTGGTTGAGAATCTGCCTGCTAATGCAGGGGACACGGGTTCGAGCCCTGGTCCGGGAAGATCCCACATGCCGCGGAGCAACTAGGCCCGGGAGCCACAACTACTGAGCCTGCGCGTCTGGAGCCTGTGCTCCGCAACAAGAGAGGCCGCAGAAGTGAGAGGCCTGCGCACCGCGATGAAGAGTGGCCCCCGCTTGCCACAACTAGAGACAGCCTTCGCACAGAAACGAAGACCCAACACAGGCAAAAATAAAATGAATTAATTAATGAATTAAAAAAAACAAAAAAAGGTGTCTCTCAAATTTAACTTCCAGAATATATTCAGCAAAAACGCATACGCCCTTTTTGTCCCACTAAAGAAGCGGGCAATGCAAATCAACACTACAAACAGGTATCGCTCCGAATCAGAAAAAAGGACCATCCTCACAAAGGGTAAAAACCAGATATGCAGGACAGGGAGAGGAGAAAAGGGAGCCTTGTTACGCTGAAGGGGGGAATGTAAATTGCCAACGGCCACCCTGGAGAAGTGTACTGTGTTTCCTAAAACATCTAAGCCACAGAGCTACAAAGCATAGGGTGCTTCCACTCATGGGTCTGTATCTTGGAAAAACCAAAAATCCACAGGACGCAGGCGCCCCGTTTACTGCTGCTATCTTTACAACAGCCTCGACTTGGGTACAACTTAAAAGTCCTTGGAAGGAAACAATGGTGAAAGAAAACTTGGTACTTAAGCACAACGGAGTATTACTCAGCCCAGAAATCCATGAAATGAGGCCAGTTGCAGCAACTCAGGGGGACTTATGTACGGTCACTGAGAGTGAAATAAGTTAGACAGCAAAAGAAACTTATCATGAGATATCACTTATAAAGGGAATCTAAAGATCGCCAAACATGAACTGAATTACAAACAGAACACCATCACACATTTACAAAACACACTTATGGCTGCTTAAGTGGAAAAGTGTGGTGCGGTGATGCATAAACCAGGAGGTTGTAATTGGCACAGATACCGTTCCATACACCAATAATGTAATCGCCAAGACATACTCATTGCTCAAGGAACTGGACTCAGCACACTCTATTCACAGAAAAAACATATATCTGACTACTAGAAACTAGAAAAGAATTTATTGATGTCTCTCTGTAAGTGACTCAAGTGGATGTACAGCACCAAGAAACACAACATTGCAAATCAGCTACACCCCATTATAAAAATTAATTATAAAAAAAAAAAAAAACGACAGTGAGAGAGAGAGGAATTCTTACAAAATATGATCAGGGGCTGTGATGCAACTGGACTGACCACATCTACACTCACAGCTGAATGGGACGTAAGGCTGGACACCCTAACCCTAACCCAAACCCTAACCCTAACCCTACCTTAACCCTAACCCTAACCCAACAGTAACCCTAACCCTACCTTAACCCTAACCCTAACCCAACACTAACCCTAACCCTAAACCTAAACCCTAACCCTAACCCCTAACCCTAACCCAACCCTAAGCCTAACCCTAACCCCTAGCCCTAGCCCTAACCCTGACCCTAACCCCTAACCCTTAACCCCTAACCCCTAACCCTCACCAAGTTCACAAGTAAACTTCTCGCCCACCTGGAGAGAGTGATTTAATTTTAAAGAGTAAAGACACAATCAGCTCAGTAATTGGCCACGGGGGCTTGAGGGGCCAAGGCTAACCTGAGCTGGAGGAACGTGGGTGCCTGCCTGGACGCTCAGAGGCCAAGGGCTGCTCTGAGACCTGCTTGGACACCCGTGCAGATGGAACAAAGGATGCCTCCAGTCCCAAGAGAGCCCCACCAGCCCTCAAGAACGCAACACCAGACTTCCCTGGTGGCGCAGTGGTTAAGAATCCACCTGCCAATGCAGGGGACACGGGTTTGAGCCCTGGCCCGGGAAGATCCCACATGCTGTGGAGCAACTAAGCCCGTGCGCCACAACTACTGAGCCTGCGCTCTAGAACCCGCGAGCCACAACTGCTGAAGCCCACGCGCTTACAGCCTGTGCTCTGCAACAAGAGAAGCCACTGCAACGAGAAGCCCCCACTCGCCGCAACTAGAGAAAGCCTCCGTGCAGCAATGAAGACCCAACACAGCCAAAAATAAATTAATTAATTAATTTTTTTGTTTTTTTAAAAAGGCAGCACCTGGGGGCTGGCAGACTGATGCACCGAGTCTTACATCACGTCTACTTAGTATCCTGCATGTCAGGGCCATGCTGGACCTGGGGCTGCCCAGACAGAGTGGGGCCTGCATCACCCTTCCCAGGAGGGAGGGTGGTGGGAAACCCTGCATGACCTCTGAGGCCCTAAGAACCCTTAACTAAGGCTGAGCTCAATTTGAAACAGTGGGTGACCAGAGCAGACATTTCATTCATCTATCAATCAGAATCCAGCACTGGAGGAGCAGAAAACAATGGCCTCGCTCAACCTTGACGCTAATCCTGACATGGACCCTAACCCTGAACTCTGATCCTGACCCTAAGCCCTGACCTAACCTTAGCCTAACCCGTACCCTAACCCTGTACCTTACCCTAACCCATGCTCTACCCGCATCCTACCTGTACCCCAACTCTCACCCATACCCTAACACCCACTCTAACACAGAACCCTAACACCCTGAGACCAAAACCATAAACCTTAACCAATAAGCAAAACCATAACCATAACCAAACCATAAAATATATTCATTAACCATACCCATAAATAACTCATTAACCATAAAACTTAAACCATAACAGCAACCATAAACCATACACAGCCCCAACCCTCACACCAGCCCCAGCCCTAATGCTAACCCTCCAAACCACTTACACCAAGCCAAGTCTAGTCAGATTACACAAATACATCTTGGAAAAGAAAACTGGGGAATTCTCTGGTGGCCCAGTGGTTAGGACTCTGTGCTTTCAGTGCCAAGGGCTCGGGTTCGATCCCTGACTGGGGAACTAAGATCCCACAAGCCATGGGATGTGGCCAAAATAAATAAATAAATAAAATGAAATAAAACCACTATTTTAAAAAAGATTTTAAAAATACAGAAAAAAAAAGAAAACTACCCCAGTATAACTGATAAATATGAATGTAAAAATCGATCACAAAATACTAGCAACATGAAACCAACAGAACTTTAAATGGATAATGCCATAAGCAAGTATCTCTACACCAGAAATTTCAGGTTGCTCAACATATTAAAAGTAAGCAATGTATTAAACCACAAAAATGGTGTGAAGTAAAAACCCATAATCACGTCAATTAATGCAAAAAATCTACAATGAAAATCCAGTGTTATTTCATGGTAAACACTCAAGAAAGCAGGAATAAAAGGAAATCTGTTCAATATGGAAAAGAGTAGTACAAAAAGCCACAGCAAACACCATGCTCAATGTTAAAGACTGAACGATTTACTCCTGAAATCAGGAACAAGGCCAGGAAGCTGGCCTTCGTCACCGTTACTCAATAGCGTACTGGAAGTTCTACCCAGAATCTTGAGGAAGGAAATAAAAGGCATCCGTGGGTGAATGGAAAAATTAAAACTGTGTCTCTTCACAGAACATAGGTCACATCATCTTATATATAAAACTACCTATAATCAGCAAAGAAATTATTTGAGCTAATCAACTAATTAAGCAAACTTATAGAACAAAGTATCAATTCATGAAAATCTATCTTATATGCATACGCTGGCAAAAAATAATCTGAAAAAGAATTTATGAAAACAATTCCATTTTTAATAATGTCAACATCAATATTTAGGAGTATATTTAATCAAGGTACAAGACTTGTTTTTATGTCTGTGAAGTGGTATGTTTGAAATTACTGGAAAGTCAATTACTTTTCAAAACATCATGTATGTCAATAGCATGCCAGAAAAGCAGAGAAAACATCAAACTTCCATATAGAAGCCAAGCCTTACCCAGATCCAGTTCACCCAAAGTCCACATGTCATTTAGAGGCACTGTGGGAAGGTTATATTAGGAGCCGCTGTCCTCCGTGTTGTGGACGACCTGGATATGGTAGAAACAGTGGGATTTTTGAATTCCAATTTTCCACTTCATTCCACAAAAAAACTATTAGAACTAATAAATTAATTCAGTAAAGTTGCAAAATCAATACACAGAAATCAGCTGCATTTCTAAACACTAATAATGAACCATCAGAAAGAGAAAGAAAGCAGCCCTATTTACAAATGCATCAAAAAGAACAAAATACCCACTGGGAATAAAGCCAACCAAGGAGGTGAAAGACCTGCACACTGAAAACTTTAAGACATTGATGAAGACATTGAAAAGCACACCAGTAAATGGAAAGATATCCTGTTCTCATGGAATGGAACAATTAATATTGTTAAAATATCCATTCTACCCAAAGCAATGGACACAGTGAATGCAATCCCTCCCAAAATTCCATGGTATTTTCCCCCCAAATAGAGCAAATCCTCCTAATAGCTGTGGGGAACCACAAAGGACCCCAAATAGCCAAAGAAACCCTGAA
This sequence comes from Balaenoptera borealis, assembly GCF_965194805.1. Lineage (NCBI taxonomy): Eukaryota > Metazoa > Chordata > Mammalia > Artiodactyla > Balaenopteridae > Balaenoptera > Balaenoptera borealis. The sequence continues at coordinate 621,119 of NC_138867.1, forward strand.
AAAAGAGAACGGGCTGGGGGCATCTCCCTCCCTGACGTCACACTCTGCTGAGAAGCCACAGTCACCAAAACAGTGCGGAACTGGCTCAAAACGGGCACAGGGACCAGAGGAACAGGACAGAGAGCCCAGAATTCAACCCACACGGACGGGGTCGGTGAATTTATGACACAGGGACCAAGGACACACCAAGGAGCACGACACTCCCCACGATAAATGGTGCTGGGAAAACTGGACGCCCCATAGCTCACGCTGGCTACCCTGCACACAAACCTGACCAAACACCCAGCTTTCCACGCCAAGCCCTCCCTCGCTCACACGAAGACGGACCCCCTCAACTGTCAGCCGCCCACAGGAAGCTTCTCCCCACTTTTCCTCACCGTCTCTTCACCTTTTCCTCAGGCATCACCTGGGTCCTCAGGAAACCTAGTTCCCTAGGCAGCGTGGACGCAGCTCCACTTGGTCCCGAAGCCGAAACCCCAGCGAGCCCTAAGGAGATGGAGACCGAGCTCCTCTCAGCAGAGACGCTGAGCCGGGCGTCCTACCCGAAGGCCCCCGCCCCCGCGCCTGAGGAGGCTCAACTCCTCTCAGCTGTGCTCCGAATCGAGTTCGCAGGGAAGGAGCATGCGCTGTGGGTCAGAGGCGAACTCGGCGCCACCCTGTGGTCAGTGCAGGAAGTGCAGGCCGCGCCTCCCTCACAGGTCACTGGAGGCAGCGCACCCTACAGACAGGACTGCTGAATCCATTAAACTGGAAATTCAAACTAAAATGGAGTCTCTATCCCAAAAGTTTTCTAAAATTAGTTAAGGAACAATCAGTTGGAAACCATTTGCAATGAAGTGAATGTAGATGCAAACTTTACAACTTATACCAAATTCACTCAAAGTTATTCAGAGGCAAATTTTATTTTAGTTTATAATTTATTTTTGGCTGCGTTGGGTCTTCGTTGCTGCATGTGGGCTTTCTCTAGTTGCGTCGAGCGGGGCTACTCTTCGTTGTGGTGCACGGGCTTCTCATTGCGGTGGCTTCTCTTGTTGGGGAGCACGGGCTCTAGGCGCGCAGGCTTCAGTAGTTGTGCCGCGCAGGCTTAGTTGCTCTGCGGCATGTGGGATTCTCCCCGGACCAGGGCTCGAGCCCGTGTCCCCTGCACTGGCAGGCGGACTCTTAACCACTGCGTCACCAGGGGAGTCCCCACAGACAAATTTTAAATACAAAACTATTCAAGGGGCTTCCCTGGTGGCGCAGTGGTTGAGAATCTGCCTGCTAATGCAGGGGACACGGGTTCGAGCCCTGGTCTGGGAAGATCCCACATGCCGCGGAGCAACTAGGCTCGGGAGCCACAACTACTGAGACTGCGCGTCTGGAGCCTGTACTCCGCAACAAGAGAGGCCGCGGAAGTGAGAGGCCTGCGCACCGTGATGAAGAGTGGCCCCCGCTTGCCACAACTAGAGACAGCCTTCGCACAGAAACGAAGACCCAACACAGCCAAAAATAAAATGAATTAATCAATTAAAAAAAACAAAAAAAGGTGTCTCTCAAATTTAACTTCCAGAATATATTCAGGAAAAACGCATATGCCCTTTTTGACCCACTAAAGAAGCGGGCAATGCAAATCAACACTACAAAGAGGTATCGCTCCGAATCAGAAAAAAGGACCATCCTCACAAAGGGTAAAAACCAGATATGCAGGACAGGGAGAGGAGAAAAGGGAGCCTTGTTACGCTGAAGGGGCGAATGTAAATTACCAACGGCCACCCTGGAGAAGTGTACTGTGTTTCCTAAAACATCTAAACCACAGAGCTACAAAGCATAGGGTGCTTCCACTCATGGGCCTATATCTTGGAAAAACCAAAAATCCACAGGATGCAGGCGCCCCGTTTACTGCTGCTATCTTTACAACAGCCTCGACTTGGGTACAACTTAAAAGTCCTTGGAAGGAAACAATGGTGAAAGAAAACTTGGTACTTAAGCACAAAGGAATATTACTCAGCCCTGAAATCCATGAAATGAGGCCAGTTGCAGCAACTCAGGGGGACTTATGCACGGTCACTGAGAGGGATATAAGTTAGACAGCAAAAGAAACTTATCATGAGATATCACTTATAAAGGGAATCTAAAGATCGCCAAACATGAACTGAATTACAAACAGAACACCATCACACGTTTACAAAACACACTTAGGGCTGCTTAAGTGGAAAAGTGTGGTGCGGTGATGCATAAACCAGGAGGTTGTAATTGGCACAGATACCGTTCCATACACCAATAATGTAATCGCCAAGACATACTCATTGCTCAAGGAACTGGACTCAGCACACTCTATTCACAGAAAAAACATATATCTGACTACTAGAAACTAGAAAAGAATTTATTGATGTCTCTCTGTAAGTGACTCAAGTGGATGTACAGCGCCAAGAAACACAACATTGCAAATCAGCTACACCCCATTATAAAAATTAATTATAAAAAAAAAAAAAAAACGACAGTGAGAGAGAGAGGAATTCTTACAAAATATGATCAGGGGCTGTGATGCAACTGGACTGACCACATCTACACTCATAGCTGAATGGGACGTAAGGCTGGACACCCTAACCCTAACCCAAACCCTAACCCTAACCCTACCTTAACCCTAACCCTAACCCAACAGTAACCCTAACCCTACCTTAACCCTAACCCTAACCCAACACTAACCCTAACCCTAAACCTAAACCCTAACCCTAACCCCTAACCCTAACCCAACCCTAAGCCTAACCCTAACCCCTAGCCCTAGCCCTAACCCTGACCCTAACCCCTAACCCTTAACCCCTAACCCCTAACCCTAACCAAGTTCACAAGTAAACTTCTCGCCCACCTGGAGAGAGTGATTTAATTTTAAAGAGTAAAGACACAATCAGCTCAGTAATTGGCCACGGGGGCTTGAGGGGCCAAGGCTAACCTGAGCTGGAGGAACGTGGGTGCCTGCCTGGATGCTCAGAGGCCAAGGGCTGCTCTGAGACCTGCTTGGACACCCGTGCAGATGGAACAAAGGATGCCTCCAGTCCCAAGAGGGCCCCACCAGCCCTCAAGAACGCAACACCAGACTTCCCTGGTGGCGCAGTGGTTAAGAATCCACCTGCCAATGCAGGGGACACGGGTTTGAGCCCTGGCCCGGGAAGATCCCACATGCTGTGGAGCAACTAAGCCCGTGCGCCACAACTACTGAGCCTGCGCTCTAGAACCCGCGAGCCACAACTGCTGAAGCCCACGCGCTTACAGCCTGTGCTCTGCAACAAGAGAAGCCACTGCAACGAGAAGCCCCCACTCGCCGCAACTAGAGAAAGCCTCCGTGCAGCAATGAAGACCCAACACAGCCAAAAATAAATTAATTAATTAATTTGTTTGTTTTTTTAAAAAGGCAGCACCTGGGGGCTGGCAGACTGATGCACCGAGTCTTACATCACGTCTACTTAGTATCCTGCATGTCAGGGCCATGCTGGACCTGGGGCTGCCCAGACAGAGTGGGGCCTGCATCACCCTTCCCAGGAGGGAGGGTGGTGGGAAACCCTGCATGACCTCTGAGGCCCTAAGAACCCTTAACTAAGGCTGAGCTCAATTTGAAACAGTGGGTGACCAGAGCAGACATTTCATTCATCTATCAATCAGAATCCAGCACTGGAGGAGCAGAAAACAATGGCCTCGCTCAACCTTGACGCTAATCCTGACATGGACCCTAACCCTGAACTCTGATCCTGACCCTAAGCCCTGACCTAACCTTAGCCTAACCCGTACCCTAACCCTGTACCTTACCCTAACCCATGCTCTACCCGCATCCTACCTGTACCCCAACTCTCACCCATACCCTAACACCCACTCTAACACAGAACCCTAACACCCTGAGACCAAAACCATAAACCTTAACCAATAAGCAAAACCATAACCATAACCAAACCATAAAATATATTCATTAACCATACCCATAAATAACTCATTAACCATAAAACTTAAACCATAACAGCAACCATAAACCATACACAGCCCCAACCCTCACACCAGCCCCAGCCCTAATGCTAACCCTCCAAACCACTTACACCAAGCCAAGTCTAGTCAGATTATACAAATACATCTTGGAAAAGAAAACTGGGGAATTCTCTGGTGGCCCAGTGGTTAGGACTCTGTGCTTTCAGTGCCAAGGGCTCGGGTTCGATCCCTGACTGGGGAACTAAGATCCCACAAGCCATGGGATGTGGCCAAAATAAATAAATAAATAAAATGAAATAAAACCACTATTTTAAAAAAGATTTTAAAAATACAGAAAAAAAAAGAAAACTACCCCAGTATAACTGATAAATATGAATGTAAAAATCGATCACAAAATACTAGCAACATGAAACCAACAGAACTTTAAATGGATAATGCCATAAGCAAGTATCTCTACACCAGAAATTTCAGGTTGCTCAACATATTAAAAGTAAGCAATGTATTAAACCACAAAAATGGTGTGAAGTAAAAACCCATAATCACGTCAATTAATGCAAAAAATCTACAATGAAAATCCAGTGTTATTTCATGGTAAACACTCAAGAAAGCAGGAATAAAAGGAAATCTGTTCAATATGGAAAAGAGTAGTACAAAAAGCCACAGCAAACACCATGCTCAATGTTAAAGACTGAACGATTTACTCCTGAAATCAGGAACAAGGCCAGGAAGCTGGCCTTCGTCACCGTTACTCAATAGCGTACTGGAAGTTCTACCCAGAATCTTGAGGAAGGAAATAAAAGGCATCCGTGGGTGAATGGAAAAATTAAAACTGTGTCTCTTCACAGAACATAGGTCACATCATCTTATATATAAAACTACCTATAATCAGCAAAGAAATTATTTGAGCTAATCAACTAATTAAGCAAACTTATAGAACAAAGTATCAATTCATGAAAATCTATCTTATATGCATACGCTGGCAAAAAATAATCTGAAAAAGAATTTATGAAAACAATTCCATTTTTAATAATGTCAACATCAATATTTAGGAGTATATTTAATCAAGGTACAAGACTTGTTTTTATGTCTGTGAAGTGGTATGTTTGAAATTACTGGAAAGTCAATTACTTTTCAAAACATCATGTATGTCAATAGCATGCCAGAAAAGCAGAGAAAACATCAAACTTCCATATAGAAGCCAAGCCTTACCCAGATCCAGTTCACCCAAAGTCCACATGTCATTTAGAGGCACTGTGGGAAGGTTATATTAGGAGCCGCTGTCCTCCGTGTTGTGGACGACCTGGATATGGTAGAAACAGTGGGATTTTTGAATTCCAATTTTCCACTTCATTCCACAAAAAAACTATTAGAACTAATAAATTAATTCAGTAAAGTTGCAAAATCAATACACAGAAATCAGCTGCATTTCTAAACACTAATAATGAACCATCAGAAAGAGAAAGAAAGCAGCCCTATTTACAAATGCATCAAAAAGAACAAAATACCCACTGGGAATAAAGCCAACCAAGGAGGTGAAAGACCTGCACACTGAAAACTTTAAGACATTGATGAAGACATTGAAAAGCACACCAGTAAATGGAAAGATATCCTGTTCTCATGGAATGGAACAATTAATATTGTTAAAATATCCATTCTACCCAAAGCAATGGACACAGTGAATGCAATCCCTCCCAAAATTCCATGGTATTTTCCCCCCAAATAGAGCAAATCCTCCTAATAGCTGTGGGGAACCACAAAGGACCCCAAATAGCCAAAGAAACCCTGAAAAAAGAGAACGGGCTGGGGGCATCTCCCTCCCTGACGTCACACTCTGCTGAGAAGCCACAGTCACCAAAACAGTGCGGAACTGGCTCAAAACGGGCACAGGGACCAGAGGAACAGGACAGAGAGCCCAGAATTCAACCCACACGGACGGGGTCGGTGAATTTATGACACAGGGACCAAGGACACACCAAGGAGCACGACACTCCCCACGATAAATGGTGCTGGGAAAACTGGACGCCCCATAGCTCACGCTGGCTACCCTGCACACAAACCTGACCAAACACCCAGCTTTCCACGCCAAGCCCTCCCTCGCTCACACGAAGACGGACCCCCTCAACTGTCAGCCGCCCACAGGAAGCTTCTCCCCACTTTTCCTCACCGTCTCTTCACCTTTTCCTCAGGCATCACCTGGGTCCTCAGGAAACCTAGTTCCCTAGGCAGCGTGGACGCAGCTCCACTTGGTCCCGAAGCCGAAACCCCAGCGAGCCCTAAGGAGATGGAGACCGAGCTCCTCTCAGCAGAGACGCTGAGCCGGGCGTCCTACCCGAAGGCCCCCGCCCCCGCGCCTGAGGAGGCTCAACTCCTCTCAGCTGTGCTCCGAATCGAGTTCGCAGGGAAGGAGCATGCGCTGTGGGTCAGAGGCGAACTCGGCGCCACCCTGTGGTCAGTGCAGGAAGTGCAGGCCGCGCCTCCCTCACAGGTCACTGGAGGCAGCGCACCCTACAGACAGGACTGCTGAATCCATTAAACTGGAAATTCAAACTAAAATGGAGTCTCTATCCCAAAAGTTTTCTAAAATTAGTTAAGGAACAATCAGTTGGAAACCATTTGCAATGAAGTGAATGTAGATGCAAACTTTACAACTTATACCAAATTCACTCAAAGTTATTCAGAGGCAAATTTTATTTTAGTTTATAATTTATTTTTGGCTGCGTTGGGTCTTCGTTGCTGCATGTGGGCTTTCTCTAGTTGCGTCGAGCGGGGCTACTCTTCGTTGTGGTGCACGGGCTTCTCATTGCGGTGGCTTCTCTTGTTGGGGAGCACGGGCTCTAGGCGCGCAGGCTTCAGTAGTTGTGCCGCGCAGGCTTAGTTGCTCTGCGGCATGTGGGATTCTCCCCGGACCAGGGCTCGAGCCCGTGTCCCCTGCACTGGCAGGCGGACTCTTAACCACTGCGTCACCAGGGGAGTCCCCACAGACAAATTTTAAATACAAAACTATTCAAGGGGCTTCCCTGGTGGCGCAGTGGTTGAGAATCTGCCTGCTAATGCAGGGGACACGGGTTCGAGCCCTGGTCTGGGAAGATCCCACATGCCGCGGAGCAACTAGGCTCGGGAGCCACAACTACTGAGACTGCGCGTCTGGAGCCTGTACTCCGCAACAAGAGAGGCCGCGGAAGTGAGAGGCCTGCGCACCGTGATGAAGAGTGGCCCCCGCTTGCCACAACTAGAGACAGCCTTCGCACAGAAACGAAGACCCAACACAGCCAAAAATAAAATGAATTAATCAATTAAAAAAAACAAAAAAAGGTGTCTCTCAAATTTAACTTCCAGAATATATTCAGGAAAAACGCATATGCCCTTTTTGACCCACTAAAGAAGCGGGCAATGCAAATCAACACTACAAAGAGGTATCGCTCCGAATCAGAAAAAAGGACCATCCTCACAAAGGGTAAAAACCAGATATGCAGGACAGGGAGAGGAGAAAAGGGAGCCTTGTTACGCTGAAGGGGCGAATGTAAATTACCAACGGCCACCCTGGAGAAGTGTACTGTGTTTCCTAAAACATCTAAACCACAGAGCTACAAAGCATAGGGTGCTTCCACTCATGGGCCTATATCTTGGAAAAACCAAAAATCCACAGGATGCAGGCGCCCCGTTTACTGCTGCTATCTTTACAACAGCCTCGACTTGGGTACAACTTAAAAGTCCTTGGAAGGAAACAATGGTGAAAGAAAACTTGGTACTTAAGCACAAAGGAATATTACTCAGCCCTGAAATCCATGAAATGAGGCCAGTTGCAGCAACTCAGGGGGACTTATGCACGGTCACTGAGAGGGATATAAGTTAGACAGCAAAAGAAACTTATCATGAGATATCACTTATAAAGGGAATCTAAAGATCGCCAAACATGAACTGAATTACAAACAGAACACCATCACACGTTTACAAAACACACTTAGGGCTGCTTAAGTGGAAAAGTGTGGTGCGGTGATGCATAAACCAGGAGGTTGTAATTGGCACAGATACCGTTCCATACACCAATAATGTAATCGCCAAGACATACTCATTGCTCAAGGAACTGGACTCAGCACACTCTATTCACAGAAAAAACATATATCTGACTACTAGAAACTAGAAAAGAATCTATTGATGTCTCTCTGTAAGTGACTCAAGTGGATGTACAGCGCCAAGAAACACAACATTGCAAATCAGCTACACCCCATTATAAAAATTAATTATAAAAAAAAAAAAAAAACGACAGTGAGAGAGAGAGGAATTCTTACAAAATATGATCAGGGGCTGTGATGCAACTGGACTGACCACATCTACACTCATAGCTGAATGGGACGTAAGGCTGGACACCCTAACCCTAACCCAAACCCTAACCCTAACCCTACCTTAACCCTAACCCTAACCCAACAGTAACCCTAACCCTACCTTAACCCTAACCCTAACCCAACACTAACCCTAACCCTAAACCTAAACCCTAACCCTAACCCCTAACCCTAACCCAACCCTAAGCCTAACCCTAACCCCTAGCCCTAGCCCTAACCCTGACCCTAACCCCTAACCCTTAACCCCTAACCCCTAACCCTCACCAAGTTCACAAGTAAACTTCTCGCCCACCTGGAGAGAGTGATTTAATTTTAAAGAGTAAAGACACAATCAGCTCAGTAATTGGCCACGGGGGCTTGAGGGGCCAAGGCTAACCTGAGCTGGAGGAACGTGGGTGCCTGCCTGGACGCTCAGAGGCCAAGGGCTGCTCTGAGACCTGCTTGGACACCCGTGCAGATGGAACAAAGGATGCCTCCAGTCCCAAGAGGGCCCCACCAGCCCTCAAGAACGCAACACCAGACTTCCCTGGTGGCGCAGTGGTTAAGAATCCACCTGCCAATGCAGGGGACACGGGTTTGAGCCCTGGCCCGGGAAGATCCCACATGCTGTGGAGCAACTAAGCCCGTGCGCCACAACTACTGAGCCTGCGCTCTAGAACCCGCGAGCCACAACTGCTGAAGCCCACGCGCTTACAGCCTGTGCTCTGCAACAAGAGAAGCCACTGCAACGAGAAGCCCCCACTCGCCGCAACTAGAGAAAGCCTCCGTGCAGCAATGAAGACCCAACACAGCCAAAAATAAATTAATTAATTAATTTGTTTGTTTTTTTAAAAAGGCAGCACCTGGGGGCTGGCAGACTGATGCACCGAGTCTTACATCACGTCTACTTAGTATCCTGCATGTCAGGGCCATGCTGGACCTGGGGCTGCCCAGACAGAGTGGGGCCTGCATCACCCTTCCCAGGAGGGAGGGTGGTGGGAAACCCTGCATGACCTCTGAGGCCCTAAGAACCCTTAACTAAGGCTGAGCTCAATTTGAAACAGTGGGTGACCAGAGCAGACATTTCATTCATCTATCAATCAGAATCCAGCACTGGAGGAGCAGAAAACAATGGCCTCGCTCAACCTTGACGCTAATCCTGACATGGACCCTAACCCTGAACTCTGATCCTGACCCTAAGCCCTGACCTAACCTTAGCCTAACCCGTACCCTAACCCTGTACCTTACCCTAACCCATGCTCTACCCGCATCCTACCTGTACCCCAACTCTCACCCATACCCTAACACCCACTCTAACACAGAACCCTAACACCCTGAGACCAAAACCATAAACCTTAACCAATAAGCAAAACCATAACCATAACCAAACCATAAAATATATTCATTAACCATACCCATAAATAACTCATTAACCATAAAACTTAAACCATAACAGCAACCATAAACCATACACAGCCCCAACCCTCACACCAGCCCCAGCCCTAATGCTAACCCTCCAAACCACTTACACCAAGCCAAGTCTAGTCAGATTATACAAATACATCTTGGAAAAGAAAACTGGGCAATTCTCTGGTGGCCCAGTGGTTAGGACTCTGTGCTTTCAGTGCCAAGGGCTCGGGTTCGATCCCTGACTGGGGAACTAAGATCCCACAAGCCATGGGATGTGGCCAAAATAAATAAATAAATAAAATGAAATAAAACCCCTATTTTAAAAAAGATTTTAAAAATACAGAAAAAAAAAAGAAAACTACCCCAGTATAACTTATAAATATGAATGTAAAAATCTATCACAAAATAATAGCAACATGAAACCAACAGAACTTTAAATGGATAATGCCATAAGCAAGTATCTCTACACCAGAAATTTCAGGTTGCTCAACATATTAAAAGTAAGCAATGTATTAAACCACAAAAATGGTGTGAAGTAAAAACCCATAATCACGTCAATTAATGCAAAAAATCTACAATGAAAATCCAGTGTTATTTCATGGTAAACACTCAAGAAAGCAGGAATAAAAGGAAATCTGTTCAATATGGAAAAGAGTAGTACAAAAAGCCACAGCAAACACCATGCTCAATGTTAAAGACTGAACGATTTACTCCTGAAATCAGGAACAAGGCCAGGAAGCTGGCCTTCGTCACCGTTACTCAATAGCGTACTGGAAGTTCTACCCAGAATCTTGAGGAAGGAAATAAAAGGCATCCGTGGGTGAATGGAAAAATTAAAACTGTGTCTCTTCACAGAACATAGGTCACATCATCTTATATATAAAACTACGTATAATCAGCAAAGAAATTATTTGAGCTAATCAACTAATTAAGCAAAGTTATAGAACAAAGTATCAATTCATGAAAATCTATCTTATATGCATACGCCGGCAAAAAATAATCTGAAAAAGAATTTATGAAAACAATTCCATTTTTAATAATGTCAACATCAATATTTAGGAGTATATTTAATCAAGGTACAAGACTTGTTTTTATGTCTGTGAAGTGGTATGTTTGAAATTACTGGAAAGTCAATTACTTTTCAAAACATCATGTATGTCAATAGCATGCCAGAAAAGCAGAGAAAACATCAAACTTCCATATAGAAGCCAAGCCTTACCCAGATCCAGTTCACCCAAAGTCCACATGTCATTTAGAGGCACTGTGGGAAGGTTATATTAGGAGCCGCTGTCCTCCGTGTTGTGGACGACCTGGATATGGTAGAAACAGTGGGATTTTTGAATTCCAATTTTCCACTTCATTCCACAAAAAAACTATTAGAACTAATAAATTAATTCAGTAAAGTTGCAAAATCAATACACAGAAATCAGCTGCATTTCTAAACACTAATAATGAACCATCAGAAAGAGAAAGAAAGCAGCCCTATTTACAAATGCATCAAAAAGAACAAAATACCCACTGGGAATAAAGCCAACCAAGGAGGTGAAAGACCTGCACACTGAAAACTTTAAGACATTGATGAAGACATTGAAAAGCACACCAGTAAATGGAAAGATATCCTGTTCTCATGGAATGGAACAATTAATATTGTTAAAATATCCATTCTACCCAAAGCAATGGACACAGTGAATGCAATCCCTCCCAAAATTCCATGGTATTTTCCCCCCAAATAGAGCAAATCCTCCTAATAGCTGTGGGGAACCACAAAGGACCCCAAATAGCCAAAGAAACCCTGAAAAAAGAGAACGGGCTGGGGGCATCTCCCTCCCTGACGTCACACTCTGCTGAGAAGCCACAGTCACCAAAACAGTGCGGAACTGGCTCAAAACGGGCACAGGGACCAGAGGAACAGGACAGAGAGCCCAGAATTCAACCCACACGGACGGGGTCGGTGAATTTATGACACAGGGACCAAGGACACACCAAGGAGCACGACACTCCCCACGATAAATGGTGCTGGGAAAACTGGACGCCCCATAGCTCACGCTGGCTACCCTGCACACAAACCTGACCAAACACCCAGCTTTCCACGCCAAGCCCTCCCTCGCTCACACGAAGACGGACCCCCTCAACTGTCAGCCGCCCACAGGAAGCTTCTCCCCACTTTTCCTCACCGTCTCTTCACCTTTTCCTCAGGCATCACCTGGGTCCTCAGGAAACCTAGTTCCCTAGGCAGCGTGGACGCAGCTCCACTTGGTCCCGAAGCCGAAACCCCAGCGAGTCCTAAGGAGACGGAGACCGAGCTCCTCTCAGCAGAGACGCTGAGCCGGGCGTCCTACCTGAAGGCCCCCGCCCCCGCGCCTGAGGAGGCTCAACTCCTCTCAGCTGTGCTCCGAATCGAGTTCGCAGGGAAGGAGCATGCGCTGTGGGTCAGAGAGGCGAACTCGGCGCCACCCTGTGGTCAGTGCAGGAAGTGCAGGCCGCGCCTCCCTCACAGGTCACTGGAGGCAGCGCGCCCTACAGACAGGACTGCTGAATCCATTAAACTGGAAATTCAAACTAAAATGGAGTCTCTATCCCAAAAGTTTTCTAAAATTAGTTAAGGAACAATCAGTTGGAAACCATTTGGAATGAAGTGAATGTAGATGCAAACTTTACAACTTATACCAAATTCACTTAAAGTTATTCAGAGGCAAATTTTATTTTAGTTTATAATTTATTTTTGGCTGCGTTCGGTCTTCGTTGCTGCATGTGGGCTTTCTCTAGTTGCGTCGAGCGGGGCTACTCTTCGTTGCGGTGCACGGGCTTCTCATTGCGGTGGCTTCTCTCGTTGGGGAGCACGGGCTCTAGGCGCGCAGGCTTCAGTAGTTGTGCCGCGCAGGCTTAGTTGCTCTGCGGCATGTGGGATTCTCCCCGGACCAGGGCTCGAGCCCGTGTCCCCTGCACTGGCAGGCGGACTCTTAACCACTGCGTCACCAGGGGAGTCCCCACAGACAAATTTTAAATACAAAACTATTCAAGGGGCTTCCCTGGTGGCGCAGTGGTTGAGAATCTGCCTGCTAATGCAGGGGACACGGGTTCGAGCCCTGGTCTGGGAAGATCCCACATGCCGCGGAGCAACTAGGCTCGGGAGCCACAACTACTGAGACTGCGCGTCTGGAGCCTGTACTCCGCAACAAGAGAGGCCGCGGAAGTGAGAGGCCTGCGCACCGTGATGAAGAGTGGCCCCCGCTTGCCACAACTAGAGACAGCCTTCGCACAGAAACGAAGACCCAACACAGCCAAAAATAAAATGAATTAATCAATTAAAAAAAAACAAAAGAGGTGTCTCTCAAATTTAACTTCCAGAATATATTCAGGAAAAACGCATATGCCCTTTTTGACCCACTAAAGAAGCGGGCAATGCAAATCAACACTACAAAGAGGTATCGCTCCGAATCAGAAAAAAGGACCATCCTCACAAAGGGTAAAAACCAGATATGCAGGACAGGGAGAGGAGAAAAGGGAGCCTTGTTACGCTGAAGGGGGGAATGTAAATTGCCAACGGCCACCCTGGAGAAGTGTACTGTGTTTCCTAAAACATCTAAACCACAGAGCTACAAAGCATAGGGTGCTTCCACTCATGGGCCTATATCTTGGAAAAACCAAAAATCCACAGGATGCAGGCGCCCCGTTTACTGCTGCTATCTTTACAACAGCCTCGACTTGGGTACAACTTAAAAGTCCTTGGAAGGAAACAATGGTGAAAGAAAACTTGGTACTTAAGCACAAAGGAATATTACTCAGCCCTGAAATCCATGAAATGAGGCCAGTTGCAGCAACTCAGGGGGACTTATGCACGGTCACTGAGAGGGATATAAGTTAGACAGCAAAAGAAACTTATCATGAGATATCACTTATAAAGGGAATCTAAAGATCGCCAAACATGAACTGAATTACAAACAGAACACCATCACACGTTTACAAAACACACTTAGGGCTGCTTAAGCGGAAAAGTGTGGTGTGGTGATGCATAAACCAGGAGGTTGTAATTGGCACAGATACCGTTCCATACACCAATAATGTAATCGCCAAGACATACTCATTGCTCAAGGAACTGGACTCAGCACACTCTATTCACAGAAAAAACATATATCTGACTACTAGAAACTAGAAAAGAATTTATTGATGTCTCTCTGTAAGTGACTCAAGTGGATGTACAGCACCAAGAAACACAACATTGCAAATCAGCTACACCCCATTATAAAAATTAATTATAAAAAAAAAAAAAACGACAGTGAGAGAGAGAGGAATTCTTACAAAATATGATCAGGGGCTGTGATGCAACTGGACTGACCACATCTACACTCATAGCTGAATGGGACGTAAGGCTGGACACCCTAACCCTAACCCAAACCCTAACCCTAACCCTACCTTAACCCTAACCCTAACCCAACAGTAACCCTAACCCTACCTTAACCCTAACCCAACACTAACCCTAACCCTAAACCTAAACCCTAACCCTAACCCCTAACCCTAACCCAACCCTAAGCCTAACCCTAACCCCTAGCCCTAGCCCTAACCCTGACCCTAACCCCTAACCCTTAACCCCTAACCCCTAACCCTAACCAAGTTCACAAGTAAACTTCTCGCCCACCTGGAGAGAGTGATTTAATTTTAAAGAGTAAAGACACAATCAGCTCAGTAATTGGCCACGGGGGCTTGAGGGGCCAAGGCTAACCTGAGCTGGAGGAACGTGGGTGCCTGCCTGGACGCTCAGAGGCCAAGGGCTGCTCTGAGACCTGCCTGGACACCCGTGCAGATGGAACAAAGGATGCCTCCAGTCCCAAGAGGGCCCCACCAGCCCTCAAGAACGCAACACCAGACTTCCCTGGTGGCGCAGTGGTTAAGAATCCACCTGCCAATGCAGGGGACACGGGTTTGAGCCCTGGCCCGGGAAGATCCCACATGCTGTGGAGCAACTAAGCCCGTGCGCCACAACTACTGAGCCTGCGCTCTAGAACCCGCGAGCCACAACTGCTGAAGCCCACGCGCTTACAGCCTGTGCTCTGCAACAAGAGAAGCCACTGCAACGAGAAGCCCCCACTCGCCGCAACTAGAGAAAGCCTCCGTGCAGCAATGAAGACCCAACACAGCCAAAAATAAATTAATTAATTAATTTGTTTGTTTTTTTAAAAAGGCAGCACCTGGGGGCTGGCAGACTGATGCACCGAGTCTTACATCACGTCTACTTAGTATCCTGCATGTCAGGGCCATGCTGGACCTGGGGCTGCCCAGACAGAGTGGGGCCTGCATCACCCTTCCCAGGAGGGAGGGTGGTGGGAAACCCTGCATGACCTCTGAGGCCCTAAGAACCCTTAACTAAGGCTGAGCTCAATTTGAAACAGTGGGTGACCAGAGCAGACATTTCATTCATCTATCAATCAGAATCCAGCACTGGAGGAGCAGAAAACAATGGCCTCGCTCAACCTTGACGCTAATCCTGACATGGACCCTAACCCTGAACTCTGATCCTGACCCTAAGCCCTGACCTAACCTTAGCCTAACCCGTACCCTAACCCTGTACCTTACCCTAACCCATGCTCTACCCGCATCCTACCTGTACCCCAACTCTCACCCATACCCTAACACCCACTCTAACACAGAACCCTAACACCCTGAGACCAAAACCATAAACCTTAACCAATAAGCAAAACCATAACCATAACCAAACCATAAAATATATTCATTAACCATACCCATAAATAACTCATTAACCATAAAACTTAAACCATAACAGCAACCATAAACCATACACAGCCCCAACCCTCACACCAGCCCCAGCCCTAATGCTAACCCTCCAAACCACTTACACCAAGCCAAGTCTAGTCAGATTATACAAATACATCTTGGAAAAGAAAACTGGGGAATTCTCTGGTGGCCCAGTGGTTAGGACTCTGTGCTTTCAGTGCCAAGGGCTCGGGTTCGATCCCTGACTGGGGAACTAAGATCCCACAAGCCATGGGATGTGGCCAAAATAAATAAATAAATAAAATGAAATAAAACCCCTATTTTAAAAAAGATTTTAAAAATACAGAAAAAAAAAACTACCCCAGTATAACTTATAAATATGAATGTAAAAATCGATCACAAAATAATAGCAACATGAAACCAACAGAACTTTAAATGGATAATGCCATAAGCAAGTATCTCTACACCAGAAATTTCAGGTTGCTCAACATATTAAAAGTAAGCAATGTATTAAACCACAAAAATGGTGTGAAGTAAAAACCCATAATCACGTCAATTAATGCAAAAAATCTACAATGAAAATCCAGTGTTATTTCATGGTAAACACTCAAGAAAGCAGGAATAAAAGGAAATCTGTTCAATATGGAAAAGAGTAGTACAAAAAGCCACAGCAAACACCATGCTCAATGTTAAAGACTGAACGATTTACTCCTGAAATCAGGAACAAGGCCAGGAAGCTGGCCTTCGTCACCGTTACTCAATAGCGTACTGGAAGTTCTACCCAGAATCTTGAGGAAGGAAATAAAAGGCATCCGTGGGTGAATGGAAAAATTAAAACTGTGTCTCTTCACAGAACATAGGTCACATCATCTTATATATAAAACTACCTATAATCAGCAAAGAAATTATTTGAGCTAATCAACTAATTAAGCAAAGTTATAGAACAAAGTATCAATTCATGAAAATCTATCTTATATGCATACGCCGGCAAAAAATAATCTGAAAAAGAATTTATGAAAACAATTCCATTTTTAATAATGTCAACATCAATATTTAGGAGTATATTTAATCAAGGTACAAGACTTGTTTTTATGTCTGTGAAGTGGTATGTTTGAAATTACTGGAAAGTCAATTACTTTTCAAAACATCATGTATGTCAATAGCATGCCAGAAAAGCAGAGAAAACATCAAACTTCCATATAGAAGCCAAGCCTTACCCAGATCCAGTTCACCCAAAGTCCACATGTCATTTAGAGGCACTGTGGGAAGGTTATATTAGGAGCCGCTGTCCTCCGTGTTGTGGACGACCTGGATATGGTAGAAACAGTGGGATTTTTGAATTCCAATTTTCCACTTCATTCCACAAAAAAACTATTAGAACTAATAAATTAATTCAGTAAAGTTGCAAAATCAATACACAGAAATCAGCTGCATTTCTAAACACTAATAATGAACCATCAGAAAGAGAAAGAAAGCAGCCCTATTTACAAATGCATCAAAAAGAACAAAATACCCACTGGGAATAAAGCCAACCAAGGAGGTGAAAGACCTGCACACTGAAAACTTTAAGACATTGATGAAGACATTGAAAAGCACACCAGTAAATGGAAAGATATCCTGTTCTCATGGAATGGAACAATTAATATTGTTAAAATATCCATTCTACCCAAAGCAATGGACACAGTGAATGCAATCCCTCCCAAAATTCCATGGTATTTTCCCCCCAAATAGAGCAAATCCTCCTAATAGCTGTGGGGAACCACAAAGGACCCCAAATAGCCAAAGAAACCCTGAAAAAAGAGAACGGGCTGGGGGCATCTCCCTCCCTGACGTCACACTCTGCTGAGAAGCCACAGTCACCAAAACAGTGCGGAACTGGCTCAAAACGGGCACAGGGACCAGAGGAACAGGACAGAGAGCCCAGAATTCAACCCACACGGACGGGGTCGGTGAATTTATGACACAGGGACCAAGGACACACCAAGGAGCACGACACTCCCCACGATAAATGGTGCTGGGAAAACTGGACGCCCCATAGCTCACGCTGGCTACCCTGCACACAAACCTGACCAAACACCCAGCTTTCCACGCCAAGCCCTCCCTCGCTCACACGAAGACGGACCCCCTCAACTGTCAGCCGCCCACAGGAAGCTTCTCCCCACTTTTCCTCACCGTCTCTTCACCTTTTCCTCAGGCATCACCTGGGTCCTCAGGAAACCTAGTTCCCTAGGCAGCGTGGACGCAGCTCCACTTGGTCCCGAAGCCGAAACCCCAGCGAGTCCTAAGGAGACGGAGACCGAGCTCCTCTCAGCAGAGACGCTGAGCCGGGCGTCCTACCCGAAGGCCCCCGCCCCCGCGCCTGAGGAGGCTCAACTCCTCTCAGCTGTGCTCCGAATCGAGTTCGCAGGGAAGGAGCATGCGCTGTGGGTCAGAGAGGCGAACTCGGCGCCACCCTGTGGTCAGTGCAGGAAGTGCAGGCCGCGCCTCCCTCACAGGTCACTGGAGGCAGCGCGCCCTACAGACAGGACTGCTGAATCCATTAAACTGGAAATTCAAACTAAAATGGAGTCTCTATCCCAAAAGTTTTCTAAAATTAGTTAAGGAACAATCAGTTGGAAACCATTTGCAATGAAGTGAATGTAGATGCAAACTTTACAACTTATACCAAATTCACTTAAAGTTATTCAGAGGCAAATTTTATTTTAGTTTATAATTTATTTTTGGCTGCGTTCGGTCTTCGTTGCTGCATGTGGGCTTTCTCTAGTTGCGTCGAGCGGGGCTACTCTTCGTTGCGGTGCACGGGCTTCTCATTGCGGTGGCTTCTCTCGTTGGGGAGCACGGGCTCTAGGCGCGCAGGCTTCAGTAGTTGTGCCGCGCAGGCTTAGTTGCTCTGCGGCATGTGGGATTCTCCCCGGACCAGGGCTCGAGCCCGTGTCCCCTGCACTGGCAGGCGGACTCTTAACCACTGCGTCACCAGGGGAGTCCCCACAGACAAATTTTAAATACAAAACTATTCAAGGGGCTTCCCTGGTGGCGCAGTGGTTGAGAATCTGCCTGCTAATGCAGGGGACACGGGTTCGAGCCCTGGTCTGGGAAGATCCCACATGCCGCGGAGCAACTAGGCTCGGGAGCCACAACTACTGAGACTGCGCGTCTGGAGCCTGTACTCCGCAACAAGAGAGGCCGCGGAAGTGAGAGGCCTGCGCACCGTGATGAAGAGTGGCCCCCGCTTGCCACAACTAGAGACAGCCTTCGCACAGAAACGAAGACCCAACACAGCCAAAAATAAAATGAATTAATCAATTAAAAAAAAACAAAAAAGGTGTCTCTCAAATTTAACTTCCAGAATATATTCAGGAAAAACGCATATGCCCTTTTTGACCCACTAAAGAAGCGGGCAATGCAAATCAACACTACAAAGAGGTATCGCTCCGAATCAGAAAAAAGGACCATCCTCACAAAGGGTAAAAACCAGATATGCAGGACAGGGAGAGGAGAAAAGGGAGCCTTGTTACGCTGAAGGGGGGAATGTAAATTGCCAACGGCCACCCTGGAGAAGTGTACTGTGTTTCCTAAAACATCTAAACCACAGAGCTACAAAGCATAGGGTGCTTCCACTCATGGGCCTATATCTTGGAAAAACCAAAAATCCACAGGATGCAGGCGCCCCGTTTACTGCTGCTATCTTTACAACAGCCTCGACTTGGGTACAACTTAAAAGTCCTTGGAAGGAAACAATGGTGAAAGAAAACTTGGTACTTAAGCACAAAGGAATATTACTCAGCCCTGAAATCCATGAAATGAGGCCAGTTGCAGCAACTCAGGGGGACTTATGCACGGTCACTGAGAGGGATATAAGTTAGACAGCAAAAGAAACTTATCATGAGATATCACTTATAAAGGGAATCTAAAGATCGCCAAACATGAACTGAATTACAAACAGAACACCATCACACGTTTACAAAACACACTTAGGGCTGCTTAAGCGGAAAAGTGTGGTGTGGTGATGCATAAACCAGGAGGTTGTAATTGGCACAGATACCGTTCCATACACCAATAATGTAATCGCCAAGACATACTCATTGCTCAAGGAACTGGACTCAGCACACTCTATTCACAGAAAAAACATATATCTGACTACTAGAAACTAGAAAAGAATTTATTGATGTCTCTCTGTAAGTGACTCAAGTGGATGTACAGCACCAAGAAACACAACATTGCAAATCAGCTACACCCCATTATAAAAATTAATTATAAAAAAAAAAAAAACGACAGTGAGAGAGAGAGGAATTCTTACAAAATATGATCAGGGGCTGTGATGCAACTGGACTGACCACATCTACACTCATAGCTGAATGGGACGTAAGGCTGGACACCCTAACCCTAACCCAAACCCTAACCCTAACCCTACCTTAACCCTAACCCTAACCCAACAGTAACCCTAACCCTACCTTAACCCTAACCCAACACTAACCCTAACCCTAAACCTAAACCCTAACCCTAACCCCTAACCCTAACCCAACCCTAAGCCTAACCCTAACCCCTAGCCCTAGCCCTAACCCTGACCCTAACCCCTAACCCTTAACCCCTAACCCCTAACCCTAACCAAGTTCACAAGTAAACTTCTCGCCCACCTGGAGAGAGTGATTTAATTTTAAAGAGTAAAGACACAATCAGCTCAGTAATTGGCCACGGGGGCTTGAGGGGCCAAGGCTAACCTGAGCTGGAGGAACGTGGGTGCCTGCCTGGACGCTCAGAGGCCAAGGGCTGCTCTGAGACCTGCTTGGACACCCGTGCAGATGGAACAAAGGATGCCTCCAGTCCCAAGAGGGCCCCACCAGCCCTCAAGAACGCAACACCAGACTTCCCTGGTGGCGCAGTGGTTAAGAATCCACCTGCCAATGCAGGGGACACGGGTTTGAGCCCTGGCCCGGGAAGATCCCACATGCTGTGGAGCAACTAAGCCCGTGCGCCACAACTACTGAGCCTGCGCTCTAGAACCCGCGAGCCACAACTGCTGAAGCCCACGCGCTTACAGCCTGTGCTCTGCAACAAGAGAAGCCACTGCAACGAGAAGCCCCCACTCGCCGCAACTAGAGAAAGCCTCCGTGCAGCAATGAAGACCCAACACAGCCAAAAATAAATTAATTAATTAATTTGTTTGTTTTTTTAAAAAGGCAGCACCTGGGGGCTGGCAGACTGATGCACCGAGTCTTACATCACGTCTACTTAGTATCCTGCATGTCAGGGCCATGCTGGACCTGGGGCTGCCCAGACAGAGTGGGGCCTGCATCACCCTTCCCAGGAGGGAGGGTGGTGGGAAACCCTGCATGACCTCTGAGGCCCTAAGAACCCTTAACTAAGGCTGAGCTCAATTTGAAACAGTGGGTGACCAGAGCAGACATTTCATTCATCTATCAATCAGAATCCAGCACTGGAGGAGCAGAAAACAATGGCCTCGCTCAACCTTGACGCTAATCCTGACATGGACCCTAACCCTGAACTCTGATCCTGACCCTAAGCCCTGACCTAACCTTAGCCTAACCCGTACCCTAACCCTGTACCTTACCCTAACCCATGCTCTACCCGCATCCTACCTGTACCCCAACTCTCACCCATACCCTAACACCCACTCTAACACAGAACCCTAACACCCTGAGACCAAAACCATAAACCTTAACCAATAAGCAAAACCATAACCATAACCAAACCATAAAATATATTCATTAACCATACCCATAAATAACTCATTAACCATAAAACTTAAACCATAACAGCAACCATAAACCATACACAGCCCCAACCCTCACACCAGCCCCAGCCCTAATGCTAACCCTCCAAACCACTTACACCAAGCCAAGTCTAGTCAGATTATACAAATACATCTTGGAAAAGAAAACTGGGGAATTCTCTGGTGGCCCAGTGGTTAGGACTCTGTGCTTTCAGTGCCAAGGGCTCGGGTTCGATCCCTGACTGGGGAACTAAGATCCCACAAGCCATGGGATGTGGCCAAAATAAATAAATAAATAAAATGAAATAAAACCCCTATTTTAAAAAAGATTTTAAAAATACAGAAAAAAAAAAGAAAACTACCCCAGTATAACTTATAAATATGAATGTAAAAATCGATCACAAAATAATAGCAACATGAAACCAACAGAACTTTAAATGGATAATGCCATAAGCAAGTATCTCTACACCAGAAATTTCAGGTTGCTCAACATATTAAAAGTAAGCAATGTATTAAACCACAAAAATGGTGTGAAGTAAAAACCCATAATCACGTCAATTAATGCAAAAAATCTACAATGAAAATCCAGTGTTATTTCATGGTAAACACTCAAGAAAGCAGGAATAAAAGGAAATCTGTTCAATATGGAAAAGAGTAGTACAAAAAGCCACAGCAAACACCATGCTCAATGTTAAAGACTGAACGATTTACTCCTGAAATCAGGAACAAGGCCAGGAAGCTGGCCTTCGTCACCGTTACTCAATAGCGTACCGGAAGTTCTACCCAGAATCTTGAGGAAGGAAATAAAAGGCATCCGTGGGTGAATGGAAAAATTAAAACTGTGTCTCTTCACAGAACATAGGTCACATCATCTTATATATAAAACTACCTATAATCAGCAAAGAAATTATTTGAGCTAATCAACTAATTAAGCAAAGTTATAGAACAAAGTATCAATTCATGAAAATCTATCTTATATGCATACGCTGGCAAAAAATAATCTGAAAAAGAATTTATGGAAACAATTCCATTTTTAATAATGTCAACATCAATATTTAGGAGTATATTTAATCAAGGTACAAGACTTGTTTTTATGTCTGTGAAGTGGTATGTTTGAAATTACTGGAAAGTCAATTACTTTTCAAAACATCATGTATGTCAATAGCATGCCAGAAAAGCAGAGAAAACATCAAACTTCCATATAGAAGCCAAGCCTTACCCAGATCCAGTTCACCCAAAGTCCACATGTCATTTACAGGCACTGTGGGAAGGTTATATTAGGAGCCGCTGTCCTCCGTGTTGTGGACGACCTGGATATGGTAGAAACAGTGGGATTTTTGAATTCCAATTTTCCACTTCATTCCACAAAAAAACTATTAGAACTAATAAATTAATTCAGTAAAGTTGCAAAATCAATACACAGAAATCAGCTGCATTTCTAAACACTAATAATGAACCATCAGAAAGAGAAAGAAAGCAGCCCTATTTACAAATGCATCAAAAAGAACAAAATACCCACTGGGAATAAAGCCAACCAAGGAGGTGAAAGACCTGCACACTGAAAACTTTAAGACATTGATGAAGACATTGAAAAGCACGCCAGTAAATGGAAAGATATCCTGTTCTCATGGAATGGAACAATTAATATTGTTAAAATATCCATTCTACCCAAAGCAATGGACACAGTGAATGCAATCCCTCCCAAAATTCCATGGTATTTTCCCCCCAAATAGAGCAAATCCTCCTAATAGCTGTGGGGAACCACAAAGGACCCCAAATAGCCAAAGAAACCCTGAAAAAAGAGAACGGGCTGGGGGCATCTCCCTCCCTGACGTCACACTCTGCTGAGAAGCCACAGTCACCAAAACAGTGCGGAACTGGCTCAAAACGGGCACAGGGACCAGAGGAACAGGACAGAGAGCCCAGAATTCAACCCACACGGACGGGGTCGGTGAATTTATGACACAGGGACCAAGGACACACCAAGGAGCACGACACTCCCCACGATAAATGGTGCTGGGAAAACTGGACGCCCCATAGCTCACGCTGGCTACCCTGCACACAAACCTGACCAAACACCCAGCTTTCCACGCCAAGCCCTCCCTCGCTCACACGAAGACGGACCCCCTCAACTGTCAGCCGCCCACAGGAAGCTTCTCCCCACTTTTCCTCACCGTCTCTTCACCTTTTCCTCAGGCATCACCTGGGTCCTCAGGAAACCTAGTTCCCTAGGCAGCGTGGACGCAGCTCCACTTGGTCCCGAAGCCGAAACCCCAGCGAGTCCTAAGGAGACGGAGACCGAGCTCCTCTCAGCAGAGACGCTGAGCCGGGCGTCCTACCCGAAGGCCCCCGCCCCCGCGCCTGAGGAGGCTCAACTCCTCTCAGCTGTGCTCCGAATCGAGTTCGCAGGGAAGGAGCATGCGCTGTGGGTCAGAGAGGCGAACTCGGCGCCACCCTGTGGTCAGTGCAGGAAGTGCAGGCCGCGCCTCCCTCACAGGTCACTGGAGGCAGCGCGCCCTACAGACAGGACTGCTGAATCCATTAAACTGGAAATTCAAACTAAAATGGAGTCTCTATCCCAAAAGTTTTCTAAAATTAGTTAAGGAACAATCAGTTGGAAACCATTTGGAATGAAGTGAATGTAGATGCAAACTTTACAACTTATACCAAATTCACTTAAAG
The DNA here is from genome assembly GCF_965194805.1 of Balaenoptera borealis. Taxonomy (NCBI): domain Eukaryota; kingdom Metazoa; phylum Chordata; class Mammalia; order Artiodactyla; family Balaenopteridae; genus Balaenoptera; species Balaenoptera borealis. The sequence goes on from NC_138867.1 coordinate 644,942, forward strand.
TTATTCAGAGGCAAATTTTATTTTAGTTTATAATTTATTTTTGGCTGCGTTCGGTCTTCGTTGCTGCATGTGGGCTTTCTCTAGTTGCGTCGAGCGGGGCTACTCTTCGTTGCGGTGCACGGGCTTCTCATTGCGGTGGCTTCTCTCGTTGGGGAGCACGGGCTCTAGGCGCGCAGGCTTCAGTAGTTGTGCCGCGCAGGCTTAGTTGCTCTGCGGCATGTGGGATTCTCCCCGGACCAGGGCTCGAGCCCGTGTCCCCTGCACTGGCAGGCGGACTCTTAACCACTGCGTCACCAGGGGAGTCCCCACAGACAAATTTTAAATACAAAACTATTCAAGGGGCTTCCCTGGTGGCGCAGTGGTTGAGAATCTGCCTGCTAATGCAGGGGACACGGGTTCGAGCCCTGGTCTGGGAAGATCCCACATGCCGCGGAGCAACTAGGCTCGGGAGCCACAACTACTGAGACTGCGCGTCTGGAGCCTGTACTCCGCAACAAGAGAGGCCGCGGAAGTGAGAGGCCTGCGCACCGTGATGAAGAGTGGCCCCCGCTTGCCACAACTAGAGACAGCCTTCGCACAGAAACGAAGACCCAACACAGCCAAAAATAAAATGAATTAATCAATTAAAAAAAAACAAAAAAGGTGTCTCTCAAATTTAACTTCCAGAATATATTCAGGAAAAACGCATATGCCCTTTTTGACCCACTAAAGAAGCGGGCAATGCAAATCAACACTACAAAGAGGTATCGCTCCGAATCAGAAAAAAGGACCATCCTCACAAAGGGTAAAAACCAGATATGCAGGACAGGGAGAGGAGAAAAGGGAGCCTTGTTACGCTGAAGGGGGGAATGTAAATTGCCAACGGCCACCCTGGAGAAGTGTACTGTGTTTCCTAAAACATCTAAACCACAGAGCTACAAAGCATAGGGTGCTTCCACTCATGGGCCTATATCTTGGAAAAACCAAAAATCCACAGGATGCAGGCGCCCCGTTTACTGCTGCTATCTTTACAACAGCCTCGACTTGGGTACAACTTAAAAGTCCTTGGAAGGAAACAATGGTGAAAGAAAACTTGGTACTTAAGCACAAAGGAATATTACTCAGCCCTGAAATCCATGAAATGAGGCCAGTTGCAGCAACTCAGGGGGACTTATGCACGGTCACTGAGAGGGATATAAGTTAGACAGCAAAAGAAACTTATCATGAGATATCACTTATAAAGGGAATCTAAAGATCGCCAAACATGAACTGAATTACAAACAGAACACCATCACACGTTTACAAAACACACTTAGGGCTGCTTAAGCGGAAAAGTGTGGTGCGGTGATGCATAAACCAGGAGGTTGTAATTGGCACAGATACCGTTCCATACACCAATAATGTAATCGCCAAGACATACTCATTGCTCAAGGAACTGGACTCAGCACACTCTATTCACAGAAAAAACATATATCTGACTACTAGAAACTAGAAAAGAATTTATTGATGTCTCTCTGTAAGTGACTCAAGTGGATGTACAGCACCAAGAAACACAACATTGCAAATCAGCTACACCCCATTATAAAAATTAATTATAAAAAAAAAAAAACGACAGTGAGAGAGAGAGGAATTCTTACAAAATATGATCAGGGGCTGTGATGCAACTGGACTGACCACATCTACACTCATAGCTGAATGGGACGTAAGGCTGGACACCCTAACCCTAACCCAAACCCTAACCCTAACCCTACCTTAACCCTAACCCTAACCCAACAGTAAGCCTAACCCTACCTTAACCCTAACCCAACACTAACCCTAACCCTAAACCTAAACCCTAACCCTAACCCCTAACCCTAACCCAACCCTAAGCCTAACCCTAACCCCTAGCCCTAGCCCTAACCCTGACCCTAACCCCTAACCCTTAACCCCTAACCCCTAACCCTAACCAAGTTCACAAGTAAACTTCTCGCCCACCTGGAGAGAGTGATTTAATTTTAAAGAGTAAAGACACAATCAGCTCAGTAATTGGCCACGGGGGCTTGAGGGGCCAAGGCTAACCTGAGCTGGAGGAACGTGGGTGCCTGCCTGGACGCTCAGAGGCCAAGGGCTGCTCTGAGACCTGCTTGGACACCCGTGCAGATGGAACAAAGGATGCCTCCAGTCCCAAGAGGGCCCCACCAGCCCTCAAGAACGCAACACCAGACTTCCCTGGTGGCGCAGTGGTTAAGAATCCACCTGCCAATGCAGGGGACACGGGTTTGAGCCCTGGCCCGGGAAGATCCCACATGCTGTGGAGCAACTAAGCCCGTGCGCCACAACTACTGAGCCTGCGCTCTAGAACCCGCGAGCCACAACTGCTGAAGCCCACGCGCTTACAGCCTGTGCTCTGCAACAAGAGAAGCCACTGCAACGAGAAGCCCCCACTCGCCGCAACTAGAGAAAGCCTCCGTGCAGCAATGAAGACCCAACACAGCCAAAAATAAATTAATTAATTAATTTGTTTGTTTTTTTAAAAAGGCAGCACCTGGGGGCTGGCAGACTGATGCACCGAGTCTTACATCACGTCTACTTAGTATCCTGCATGTCAGGGCCATGCTGGACCTGGGGCTGCCCAGACAGAGTGGGGCCTGCATCACCCTTCCCAGGAGGGAGGGTGGTGGGAAACCCTGCATGACCTCTGAGGCCCTAAGAACCCTTAACTAAGGCTGAGCTCAATTTGAAACAGTGGGTGACCAGAGCAGACATTTCATTCATCTATCAATCAGAATCCAGCACTGGAGGAGCAGAAAACAATGGCCTCGCTCAACCTTGACGCTAATCCTGACATGGACCCTAACCCTGAACTCTGATCCTGACCCTAAGCCCTGACCTAACCTTAGCCTAACCCGTACCCTAACCCTGTACCTTACCCTAACCCATGCTCTACCCGCATCCTACCTGTACCCCAACTCTCACCCATACCCTAACACCCACTCTAACACAGAACCCTAACACCCTGAGACCAAAACCATAAACCTTAACCAATAAGCAAAACCATAACCATAACCAAACCATAAAATATATTCATTAACCATACCCATAAATAACTCATTAACCATAAAACTTAAACCATAACAGCAACCATAAACCATACACAGCCCCAACCCTCACACCAGCCCCAGCCCTAATGCTAACCCTCCAAACCACTTACACCAAGCCAAGTCTAGTCAGATTATACAAATACATCTTGGAAAAGAAAACTGGGGAATTCTCTGGTGGCCCAGTGGTTAGGACTCTGTGCTTTCAGTGCCAAGGGCTCGGGTTCGATCCCTGACTGGGGAACTAAGATCCCACAAGCCATGGGATGTGGCCAAAATAAATAAATAAATAAAATGAAATAAAACCCCTATTTTAAAAAAGATTTTAAAAATACAGAAAAAAAAAAGAAAACTACCCCAGTATAACTTATAAATATGAATGTAAAAATCGATCACAAAATAATAGCAACATGAAACCAACAGAGCTTTAAATGGATAATGCCATAAGCAAGTATCTCTACACCAGAAATTTCAGGTTGCTCAACATATTAAAAGTAAGCAATGTATTAAACCACAAAAATGGTGTGAAGTAAAAACCCATAATCACGTCAATTAATGCAAAAAATCTACAATGAAAATCCAGTGTTATTTCATGGTAAACACTCAAGAAAGCAGGAATAAAAGGAAATCTGTTCAATATGGAAAAGAGTAGTACAAAAAGCCACAGCAAACACCATGCTCAATGTTAAAGACTGAACGATTTACTCCTGAAATCAGGAACAAGGCCAGGAAGCTGGCCTTCGTCACCGTTACTCAATAGCGTACTGGAAGTTCTACCCAGAATCTTGAGGAAGGAAATAAAAGGCATCCGTGGGTGAATGGAAAAATTAAAACTGTGTCTCTTCACAGAACATAGGTCACATCATCTTATATATAAAACTACCTATAATCAGCAAAGAAATTATTTGAGCTAATCAACTAATTAAGCAAAGTTATAGAACAAAGTATCAATTCATGAAAATCTATCTTATATGCATACGCCGGCAAAAAATAATCTGAAAAAGAATTTATGAAAACAATTCCATTTTTAATAATGTCAACATCAATATTTAGGAGTATATTTAATCAAGGTACAAGACTTGTTTTTATGTCTGTGAAGTGGTATGTTTGAAATTACTGGAAAGTCAATTACTTTTCAAAACATCATGTATGTCAATAGCATGCCAGAAAAGCAGAGAAAACATCAAACTTCCATATAGAAGCCAAGCCTTACCCAGATCCAGTTCACCCAAAGTCCACATGTCATTTACAGGCACTGTGGGAAGGTTATATTAGGAGCCACTGTCCTCCGTGTTGTGGACGACCTGGATATGGTAGAAACAGTGGGATTTTTGAATTCCAATTTTCCACTTCATTCCACAAAAAAACTATTAGAACTAATAAATTAATTCAGTAAAGTTGCAAAATCAATACACAGAAATCAGCTGCATTTCTAAACACTAATAATGAACCATCAGAAAGAGAAAGAAAGCAGCCCTATTTACAAATGCATCAAAAAGAACAAAATACCCACTGGGAATAAAGCCAACCAAGGAGGTGAAAGACCTGCACACTGAAAACTTTAAGACATTGATGAAGACATTGAAAAGCACGCCAGTAAATGGAAAGATATCCTGTTCTCATGGAATGGAACAATTAATATTGTTAAAATATCCATTCTACCCAAAGCAATGGACACAGTGAATGCAATCCCTCCCAAAATTCCATGGTATTTTCCCCCCAAATAGAGCAAATCCTCCTAATAGCTGTGGGGAACCACAAAGGACCCCAAATAGCCAAAGAAACCCTGAAAAAAGAGAACGGGCTGGGGGCATCTCCCTCCCTGACGTCACACTCTGCTGAGAAGCCACAGTCACCAAAACAGTGCGGAACTGGCTCAAAACGGGCACAGGGACCAGAGGAACAGGACAGAGAGCCCAGAATTCAACCCACACGGACGGGATCGGTGAATTTATGACACAGGGACCAAGGACACACCAAGGAGCACGACACTCCCCACGATAAATGGTGCTGGGAAAACTGGACGCCCCATAGCTCACGCTGGCTACCCTGCACACAAACCTGACCAAACACCCAGCTTTCCACGCCAAGCCCTCCCTCGCTCACACGAAGACGGACCCCCTCAACTGTCAGCCGCCCACAGGAAGCTTCTCCCCACTTTTCCTCACCGTCTCTTCACCTTTTCCTCAGGCATCACCTGGGTCCTCAGGAAACCTAGTTCCCTAGGCAGCGTGGACGCAGCTCCACTTGGTCCCGAAGCCGAAACCCCAGCGAGCCCTAAGGAGACGGAGACCGAGCTCCTCTCAGCAGAGACGCTGAGCCGGGCGTCCTACCCGAAGGCCCCCGCCCCCGCGCCTGAGGAGGCTCAACTCCTCTCAGCTGTGCTCCGAATCGAGTTCGCAGGGAAGGAGCATGCGCTGTGGGTCAGAGAGGCGAACTCGGCGCCACCTTGTGGTCAGTGCAGGAAGTGCAGGCCGCGCCTCCCTCACAGGTCACTGGAGGCAGCGCGCCCTACAGACAGGACTGCTGAATCCATTAAACTGGAAATTCAAACTAAAATGGAGTCTCTATCCCAAAAGTTTTCTAAAATTAGTTAAGGAACAATCAGTTGGAAACCATTTGGAATGAAGTGAATGTAGATGCAAACTTTACAACTTATACCAAATTCACTCAAAGTTATTCAGAGGCAAATTTTATTTTAGTTTATAATTTATTTTTGGCTGCGTTGGGTCTTCGTTGCTGCATGTGGGCTTTCTCTAGTTGCGTCGAGCGGGGCTACTCTTCGTTGCGGTGCACGGGCTTCTCATTGCGGTGGCTTCTCTCGTTGGGGAGCACGGGCTCTAGGCGCGCAGGCTTCAGTAGTTGTGCCGCGCAGGCTTAGTTGCTCTGCGGCATGTGGGATTCTCCCCGGACCAGGGCTCGAGCCCGTGTCCCCTGCACTGGCAGGCGGACTCTTAACCACTGCGTCACCAGGGGAGTCCCCACAGACAAATTTTAAATACAAAACTATTCAAGGGGCTTCCCTGGTGGCGCAGTGGTTGAGAATCTGCCTGCTAATGCAGGGGACACGGGTTCGAGCCCTGGTCTGGGAAGATCCCACATGCCGCGGAGCAACTAGGCTCGGGAGCCACAACTACTGAGACTGCGCGTCTGGAGCCTGTACTCCGCAACAAGAGAGGCCGCGGAAGTGAGAGGCCTGCGCACCGTGATGAAGAGTGGCCCCCGCTTGCCACAACTAGAGACAGCCTTCGCACAGAAACGAAGACCCAACACAGCCAAAAATAAAATGAATTAATCAATTAAAAAAAAACAAAAGAGGTGTCTCTCAAATTTAACTTCCAGAATATATTCAGGAAAAACGCATATGCCCTTTTTGACCCACTAAAGAAGCGGGCAATGCAAATCAACACTACAAAGAGGTATCGCTCCGAATCAGAAAAAAGGACCATCCTCACAAAGGGTAAAAACCAGATATGCAGGACAGGGAGAGGAGAAAAGGGAGCCTTGTTACGCTGAAGGGGGGAATGTAAATTGCCAACGGCCACCCTGGAGAAGTGTACTGTGTTTCCTAAAACATCTAAACCACAGAGCTACAAAGCATAGGGTGCTTCCACTCATGGGCCTATATCTTGGAAAAACCAAAAATCCACAGGATGCAGGCGCCCCGTTTACTGCTGCTATCTTTACAACAGCCTCGACTTGGGTACAACTTAAAAGTCCTTGGAAGGAAACAATGGTGAAAGAAAACTTGGTACTTAAGCACAAAGGAATATTACTCAGCCCTGAAATCCATGAAATGAGGCCAGTTGCAGCAACTCAGGGGGACATATGCACGGTCACTGAGAGGGATATAAGTTAGACAGCAAAAGAAACTTATCATGAGATATCACTTATAAAGGGAATCTAAAGATCGCCAAACATGAACTGAATTACAAACAGAACACCATCACACGGTTACAAAACACACTTATGGCTGCTTAAGTGGAAAAGTGTGGTGCGGTGATGCATAAACCAGGAGGTTGTAATTGGCACAGATACCGTTCCATACACCAATAATGTAATCGCCAAGACATACTCATTGCTCAAGGAACTGGACTCAGCACACTCTATTCACAGAAAAAACATATATCTGACTACTAGAAACTAGAAAAGAATTTATTGATGTCTCTCTGTAAGTGACTCAAGTGGATGTACAGCACCAAGAAACACAACATTGCAAATCAGCTACACCCCATTATAAAAATTAATTATAAAAAAAAAAAAAACGACAGTGAGAGAGAGAGGAATTCTTACAAAATATGATCAGGGGCTGTGATGCAACTGGACTGACCACATCTACACTCACAGCTGAATGGGACGTAAGGCTGGACACCCTAACCCTAACCCAAACCCTAACCCTAACCCTACCTTAACCCTAACCCTAACCCAACAGTAACCCTAACCCTACCTTAACCCTAACCCAACACTAACCCTAACCCTAAACCTAAACCCTAACCCTAACCCCTAACCCTAACCCAACCCTAAGCCTAACCCTAACCCCTAGCCCTAGCCCTAACCCTGACCCTAACCCCTAACCCTTAACCCCTAACCCCTAACCCTAACCAAGTTCACAAGTAAACTTCTCGCCCACCTGGAGAGAGTGATTTAATTTTAAAGAGTAAAGACACAATCAGCTCAGTAATTGGCCACGGGGGCTTGAGGGGCCAAGGCTAACCTGAGCTGGAGGAACGTGGGTGCCTGCCTGGACGCTCAGAGGCCAAGGGCTGCTCTGAGACCTGCTTGGACACCCGTGCAGATGGAACAAAGGATGCCTCCAGTCCCAAGAGGGCCCCACCAGCCCTCAAGAATGCAACACCAGACTTCCCTGGTGGCGCAGTGGTTAAGAATCCACCTGCCAATGCAGGGGACACGGGTTTGAGCCCTGGCCCGGGAAGATCCCACATGCTGTGGAGCAACTAAGCCCGTGCGCCACAACTACTGAGCCTGCGCTCTAGAACCCGCGAGCCACAACTGCTGAAGCCCACGCGCTTACAGCCTGTGCTCTGCAACAAGAGAAGCCACTGCAACGAGAAGCCCCCACTCGCCGCAACTAGAGAAAGCCTCCGTGCAGCAATGAAGACCCAACACAGCCAAAAATAAATTAATTAATTTTTTTGTTTTTTTAAAAAGGCAGCACCTGGGGGCTGGCAGACTGATGCACCGAGTCTTACATCACGTCTACTTAGTATCCTGCATGTCAGGGCCATGCTGGACCTGGGGCTGCCCAGACAGAGTGGGGCCTGCATCACCCTTCCCAGGAGGGAGGGTGGTGGGAAACCCTGCATGACCTCTGAGGCCCTAAGAACCCTTAACTAAGGCTGAGCTCAATTTGAAACAGTGGGTGACCAGAGCAGACATTTCATTCATCTATCAATCAGAATCCAGCACTGGAGGAGCAGAAAACAATGGCCTCGCTCAACCTTGACGCTAATCCTGACATGGACCCTAACCCTGAACTCTGATCCTGACCCTAAGCCCTGACCTAACCTTAGCCTAACCCGTACCCTAACCCTGTACCTTACCCTAACCCATGCTCTACCCGCATCCTACCTGTACCCCAACTCTCACCCATACCCTAACACCCACTCTAACACAGAACCCTAACACCCTGAGACCAAAACCATAAACCTTAACCAATAAGCAAAACCATAACCATAACCAAACCATAAAATATATTCATTAACCATACCCATAAATAACTCATTAACCATAAAACTTAAACCATAACAGCAACCATAAACCATACACAGCCCCAACCCTCACACCAGCCCCAGCCCTAATGCTAACCCTCCAAACCACTTACACCAAGCCAAGTCTAGTCAGATTATACAAATACATCTTGGAAAAGAAAACTGGGGAATTCTCTGGTGGCCCAGTGGTTAGGACTCTGTGCTTTCAGTGCCAAGGGCTCGGGTTCGATCCCTGACTGGGGAACTAAGATCCCACAAGCCATGGGATGTGGCCAAAATAAATAAATAAATAAAATGAAATAAAACCCCTATTTTAAAAAAGATTTTAAAAATACAGAAAAAAAAAAGAAAACTACCCCAGTATAACTTATAAATATGAATGTAAAAATCGATCACAAAATAATAGCAACATGAAACCAACAGAACTTTAAATGGATAATGCCATAAGCAAGTATCTCTACACCAGAAATTTCAGGTTGCTCAACATATTAAAAGTAAGCAATGTATTAAACCACAAAAATGGTGTGAAGTAAAAACCCATAATCACGTCAATTAATGCAAAAAATCTACAATGAAAATCCAGTGTTATTTCATGGTAAACACTCAAGAAAGCAGGAATAAAAGGAAATCTGTTCAATATGGAAAAGAGTAGTACAAAAAGCCACAGCAAACACCATGCTCAATGTTAAAGACTGAACGATTTACTCCTGAAATCAGGAACAAGGCCAGGAAGCTGGCCTTCGTCACCGTTACTCAATAGCGTACTGGAAGTTCTACCCAGAATCTTGAGGAAGGAAATAAAAGGCATCCGTGGGTGAATGGAAAAATTAAAACTGTGTCTCTTCACAGAACATAGGTCACATCATCTTATATATAAAACTACCTATAATCAGCAAAGAAATTATTTGAGCTAATCAACTAATTAAGCAAAGTTATAGAACAAAGTATCAATTCATGAAAATCTATCTTATATGCATACGCCGGCAAAAAATAATCTGAAAAAGAATTTATGAAAACAATTCCATTTTTAATAATGTCAACATCAATATTTAGGAGTATATTTAATCAAGGTACAAGACTTGTTTTTATGTCTGTGAAGTGGTATGTTTGAAATTACTGGAAAGTCAATTACTTTTCAAAACATCATGTATGTCAATAGCATGCCAGAAAAGCAGAGAAAACATCAAACTTCCATATAGAAGCCAAGCCTTACCCAGATCCAGTTCACCCAAAGTCCACATGTCATTTACAGGCACTGTGGGAAGGTTATATTAGGAGCCGCTGTCCTCCGTGTTGTGGACGACCTGGATATGGTAGAAACAGTGGGATTTTTGAATTCCAATTTTCCACTTCATTCCACAAAAAAACTATTAGAACTAATAAATTAATTCAGTAAAGTTGCAAAATCAATACACAGAAATCAGCTGCATTTCTAAACACTAATAATGAACCATCAGAAAGAGAAAGAAAGCAGCCCTATTTACAAATGCATCAAAAAGAACAAAATACCCACTGGGAATAAAGCCAACCAAGGAGGTGAAAGACCTGCACACTGAAAACTTTAAGACATTGATGAAGACATTGAAAAGCACACCAGTAAATGGAAAGATATCCTGTTCTCATGGAATGGAACAATTAATATTGTTAAAATATCCATTCTACCCAAAGCAATGGACACAGTGAATGCAATCCCTCCCAAAATTCCATGGTATTTTCCCCCCAAATAGAGCAAATCCTCCTAATAGCTGTGGGGAACCACAAAGGACCCCAAATAGCCAAAGAAACCCTGAAAAAAGAGAACGGGCTGGGGGCATCTCCCTCCCTGACGTCACACTCTGCTGAGAAGCCACAGTCACCAAAACAGTGCGGAACTGGCTCAAAACGGGCACAGGGACCAGAGGAACAGGACAGAGAGCCCAGAATTCAACCCACACGGACGGGGTCGGTGAATTTATGACACAGGGACCAAGGACACACCAAGGAGCACGACACTCCCCACGATAAATGGTGCTGGGAAAACTGGACGCCCCATAGCTCACGCTGGCTACCCTGCACACAAACCTGACCAAACACCCAGCTTTCCACGCCAAGCCCTCCCTCGCTCACACGAAGACGGACCCCCTCAACTGTCAGCCGCCCACAGGAAGCTTCTCCCCACTTTTCCTCACCGTCTCTTCACCTTTTCCTCAGGCATCACCTGGGTCCTCAGGAAACCTAGTTCCCTAGGCAGCGTGGACGCAGCTCCACTTGGTCCCGAAGCCGAAACCCCAGCGAGTCCTAAGGAGACGGAGACCGAGCTCCTCTCAGCAGAGACGCTGAGCCGGGCGTCCTACCCGAAGGCCCCCGCCCCCGCGCCTGAGGAGGCTCAACTCCTCTCAGCTGTGCTCCGAATCGAGTTCGCAGGGAAGGAGCATGCGCTGTGGGTCAGAGAGGCGAACTCGGCGCCACCCTGTGGTCAGTGCAGGAAGTGCAGGCCGCGCCTCCCTCACAGGTCACTGGAGGCAGCGCGCCCTACAGACAGGACTGCTGAATCCATTAAACTGGAAATTCAAACTAAAATGGAGTCTCTATCCCAAAAGTTTTCTAAAATTAGTTAAGGAACAATCAGTTGGAAACCATTTGCAATGAAGTGAATGTAGATGCAAACTTTACAACTTATACCAAATTCACTTAAAGTTATTCAGAGGCAAATTTTATTTTAGTTTATAATTTATTTTTGGCTGCGTTCGGTCTTCGTTGCTGCATGTGGGCTTTCTCTAGTTGCGTCGAGCGGGGCTACTCTTCGTTGCGGTGCACGGGCTTCTCATTGCGGTGGCTTCTCTCGTTGGGGAGCACGGGCTCTAGGCGCGCAGGCTTCAGTAGTTGTGCCGCGCAGGCTTAGTTGCTCTGCGGCATGTGGGATTCTCCCCGGACCAGGGCTCGAGCCCGTGTCCCCTGCACTGGCAGGCGGACTCTTAACCACTGCGTCACCAGGGGAGTCCCCACAGACAAATTTTAAATACAAAACTATTCAAGGGGCTTCCCTGGTGGCGCAGTGGTTGAGAATCTGCCTGCTAATGCAGGGGACACGGGTTCGAGCCCTGGTCTGGGAAGATCCCACATGCCGCGGAGCAACTAGGCTCGGGAGCCACAACTACTGAGACTGCGCGTCTGGAGCCTGTACTCCGCAACAAGAGAGGCCGCGGAAGTGAGAGGCCTGCGCACCGTGATGAAGAGTGGCCCCCGCTTGCCACAACTAGAGACAGCCTTCGCACAGAAACGAAGACCCAACACAGCCAAAAATAAAATGAATTAATCAATTAAAAAAAAACAAAAAAGGTGTCTCTCAAATTTAACTTCCAGAATATATTCAGGAAAAACGCATATGCCCTTTTTGACCCACTAAACAAGCGGGCAATGCAAATCAACACTACAAAGAGGTATCGCTCCGAATCAGAAAAAAGGACCATCCTCACAAAGGGTAAAAACCAGATATGCAGGACAGGGAGAGGAGAAAAGGGAGCCTTGTTACGCTGAAGGGGGGAATGTAAATTGCCAACGGCCACCCTGGAGAAGTGTACTGTGTTTCCTAAAACATCTAAACCACAGAGCTACAAAGCATAGGGTGCTTCCACTCATGGGCCTATATCTTGGAAAAACCAAAAATCCACAGGATGCAGGCGCCCCGTTTACTGCTGCTATCTTTACAACAGCCTCGACTTGGGTACAACTTAAAAGTCCTTGGAAGGAAACAATGGTGAAAGAAAACTTGGTACTTAAGCACAAAGGAATATTACTCAGCCCTGAAATCCATGAAATGAGGCCAGTTGCAGCAACTCAGGGGGACATATGCACGGTCACTGAGAGGGATATAAGTTAGACAGCAAAAGAAACTTATCATGAGATATCACTTATAAAGGGAATCTAAAGATCGCCAAACATGAACTGAATTACAAACAGAACACCATCACACGGTTACAAAACACACTTATGGCTGCTTAAGTGGAAAAGTGTGGTGCGGTGATGCATAAACCAGGAGGTTGTAATTGGCACAGATACCGTTCCATACACCAATAATGTAATCGCCAAGACATACTCATTGCTCAAGGAACTGGACTCAGCACACTCTATTCACAGAAAAAACATATATCTGACTACTAGAAACTAGAAAAGAATTTATTGATGTCTCTCTGTAAGTGACTCAAGTGGATGTACAGCACCAAGAAACACAACATTGCAAATCAGCTACACCCCATTATAAAAATTAATTATAAAAAAAAAAAAAACGACAGTGAGAGAGAGAGGAATTCTTACAAAATATGATCAGGGGCTGTGATGCAACTGGACTGACCACATCTACACTCACAGCTGAATGGGACGTAAGGCTGGACACCCTAACCCTAACCCAAACCCTAACCCTAACCCTACCTTAACCCTAACCCTAACCCAACAGTAACCCTAACCCTACCTTAACCCTAACCCAACACTAACCCTAACCCTAAACCTAAACCCTAACCCTAACCCCTAACCCTAACCCAACCCTAAGCCTAACCCTAACCCCTAGCCCTAGCCCTAACCCTGACCCTAACCCCTAACCCTTAACCCCTAACCCCTAACCCTAACCAAGTTCACAAGTAAACTTCTCGCCCACCTGGAGAGAGTGATTTAATTTTAAAGAGTAAAGACACAATCAGCTCAGTAATTGGCCACGGGGGCTTGAGGGGCCAAGGCTAACCTGAGCTGGAGGAACGTGGGTGCCTGCCTGGACGCTCAGAGGCCAAGGGCTGCTCTGAGACCTGCTTGGACACCCGTGCAGATGGAACAAAGGATGCCTCCAGTCCCAAGAGGGCCCCACCAGCCCTCAAGAACGCAACACCAGACTTCCCTGGTGGCGCAGTGGTTAAGAATCCACCTGCCAATGCAGGGGACACGGGTTTGAGCCCTGGCCCGGGAAGATCCCACATGCTGTGGAGCAACTAAGCCCGTGCGCCACAACTACTGAGCCTGCGCTCTAGAACCCGCGAGCCACAACTGCTGAAGCCCACGCGCTTACAGCCTGTGCTCTGCAACAAGAGAAGCCACTGCAACGAGAAGCCCCCACTCGCCGCAACTAGAGAAAGCCTCCGTGCAGCAATGAAGACCCAACACAGCCAAAAATAAATTAATTAATTTTTTTGTTTTTTTAAAAAGGCAGCACCTGGGGGCTGGCAGACTGATGCACCGAGTCTTACATCACGTCTACTTAGTATCCTGCATGTCAGGGCCATGCTGGACCTGGGGCTGCCCAGACAGAGTGGGGCCTGCATCACCCTTCCCAGGAGGGAGGGTGGTGGGAAACCCTGCATGACCTCTGAGGCCCTAAGAACCCTTAACTAAGGCTGAGCTCAATTTGAAACAGTGGGTGACCAGAGCAGACATTTCATTCATCTATCAATCAGAATCCAGCACTGGAGGAGCAGAAAACAATGGCCTCGCTCAACCTTGACGCTAATCCTGACATGGACCCTAACCCTGAACTCTGATCCTGACCCTAAGCCCTGACCTAACCTTAGCCTAACCCGTACCCTAACCCTGTACCTTACCCTAACCCATGCTCTACCCGCATCCTACCTGTACCCCAACTCTCACCCATACCCTAACACCCACTCTAACACAGAACCCTAACACCCTGAGACCAAAACCATAAACCTTAACCAATAAGCAAAACCATAACCATAACCAAACCATAAAATATATTCATTAACCATACCCATAAATAACTCATTAACCATAAAACTTAAACCATAACAGCAACCATAAACCATACACAGCCCCAACCCTCACACCAGCCCCAGCCCTAATGCTAACCCTCCAAACCACTTACACCAAGCCAAGTCTAGTCAGATTATACAAATACATCTTGGAAAAGAAAACTGGGGAATTCTCTGGTGGCCCAGTGGTTAGGACTCTGTGCTTTCAGTGCCAAGGGCTCGGGTTCGATCCCTGACTGGGGAACTAAGATCCCACAAGCCATGGGATGTGGCCAAAATAAATAAATAAATAAAATGAAATAAAACCCCTATTTTAAAAAAGATTTTAAAAATACAGAAAAAAAAAAGAAAACTACCCCAGTATAACTTATAAATATGAATGTAAAAATCGATCACAAAATAATAGCAACATGAAACCAACAGAACTTTAAATGGATAATGCCATAAGCAAGTATCTCTACACCAGAAATTTCAGGTTGCTCAACATATTAAAAGTAAGCAATGTATTAAACCACAAAAATGGTGTGAAGTAAAAACCCATAATCACGTCAATTAATGCAAAAAATCTACAATGAAAATCCAGTGTTATTTCATGGTAAACACTCAAGAAAGCAGGAATAAAAGGAAATCTGTTCAATATGGAAAAGAGTAGTACAAAAAGCCACAGCAAACACCATGCTCAATGTTAAAGACTGAACGATTTACTCCTGAAATCAGGAACAAGGCCAGGAAGCTGGCCTTCGTCACCGTTACTCAATAGCGTACTGGAAGTTCTACCCAGAATCTTGAGGAAGGAAATAAAAGGCATCCGTGGGTGAATGGAAAAATTAAAACTGTGTCTCTTCACAGAACATAGGTCACATCATCTTATATATAAAACTACCTATAATCAGCAAAGAAATTATTTGAGCTAATCAACTAATTAAGCAAAGTTATAGAACAAAGTATCAATTCATGAAAATCTATCTTATATGCATACGCCGGCAAAAAATAATCTGAAAAAGAATTTATGAAAACAATTCCATTTTTAATAATGTCAACATCAATATTTAGGAGTATATTTAATCAAGGTACAAGACTTGTTTTTATGTCTGTGAAGTGGTATGTTTGAAATTACTGGAAAGTCAATTACTTTTCAAAACATCATGTATGTCAATAGCATGCCAGAAAAGCAGAGAAAACATCAAACTTCCATATAGAAGCCAAGCCTTACCCAGATCCAGTTCACCCAAAGTCCACATGTCATTTAGAGGCACTGTGGGAAGGTTATATTAGGAGCCGCTGTCCTCCGTGTTGTGGACGACCTGGATATGGTAGAAACAGTGGGATTTTTGAATTCCAATTTTCCACTTCATTCCACAAAAAAACTATTAGAACTAATAAATTAATTCAGTAAAGTTGCAAAATCAATACACAGAAATCAGCTGCATTTCTAAACACTAATAATGAACCATCAGAAAGAGAAAGAAAGCAGCCCTATTTACAAATGCATCAAAAAGAACAAAATACCCACTGGGAATAAAGCCAACCAAGGAGGTGAAAGACCTGCACACTGAAAACTTTAAGACATTGATGAAGACATTGAAAAGCACACCAGTAAATGGAAAGATATCCTGTTCTCATGGAATGGAACAATTAATATTGTTAAAATATCCATTCTACCCAAAGCAATGGACACAGTGAATGCAATCCCTCCCAAAATTCCATGGTATTTTCCCCCCAAATAGAGCAAATCCTCCTAATAGCTGTGGGGAACCACAAAGGACCCCAAATAGCCAAAGAAACCCTGAAAAAAGAGAACGGGCTGGGGGCATCTCCCTCCCTGACGTCACACTCTGCTGAGAAGCCACAGTCACCAAAACAGTGCGGAACTGGCTCAAAACGGGCACAGGGACCAGAGGAACAGGACAGAGAGCCCAGAATTCAACCCACACGGACGGGGTCGGTGAATTTATGACACAGGGACCAAGGACACACCAAGGAGCACGACACTCCCCACGATAAATGGTGCTGGGAAAACTGGACGCCCCATAGCTCACGCTGGCTACCCTGCACACAAACCTGACCAAACACCCAGCTTTCCACGCCAAGCCCTCCCTCGCTCACACGAAGACGGACCCCCTCAACTGTCAGCCGCCCACAGGAAGCTTCTCCCCACTTTTCCTCACCGTCTCTTCACCTTCTCCTCAGGCATCACCTGGGTCCTCAGGAAACCTAGTTCCCTAGGCAGCGTGGACGCAGCTCCACTTGGTCCCGAAGCCGAAACCCCAGCGAGTCCTAAGGAGACGGAGACCGAGCTCCTCTCAGCAGAGACGCTGAGCCGGGCGTCCTACCCGAAGGCCCCCGCCCCCACGCCTGAGGAGGCTCAACTCCTCTCAGCTGTGCTCCGAATCGAGTTCGCAGGGAAGGAGCATGCGCTGTGGGTCAGAGAGGCGAACTCGGCGCCACCCTGTGGTCAGTGCAGGAAGTGCAGGCCGCGCCTCCCTCACAGGTCACTGGAGGCAGCGCGCCCTACAGACAGGACTGCTGAATCCATTAAACTGGAAATTCAAACTAAAATGGAGTCTCTATCCCAAAAGTTTTCTAAAATTAGTTAAGGAACAATCAGTTGGAAACCATTTGGAATGAAGTGAATGTAGATGCAAACTTTACAACTTATACCAAATTCACTTAAAGTTATTCAGAGGCAAATTTTATTTTAGTTTATAATTTATTTTTGGCTGCGTTCGGTCTTCGTTGCTGCATGTGGGCTTTCTCTAGTTGCGTCGAGCGGGGCTACTCTTCGTTGCGGTGCACGGGCTTCTCATTGCGGTGGCTTCTCTCGTTGGGGAGCACGGGCTCTAGGCGCGCAGGCTTCAGTAGTTGTGCCGCGCAGGCTTAGTTGCTCTGCGGCATGTGGGATTCTCCCCGGACCAGGGCTCGAGCCCGTGTCCCCTGCACTGGCAGGCGGACTCTTAACCACTGCGTCACCAGGGGAGTCCCCACAGACAAATTTTAAATACAAAACTATTCAAGGGGCTTCCCTGGTGGCGCAGTGGTTGAGAATCTGCCTGCTAATGCAGGGGACACGGGTTCGAGCCCTGGTCTGGGAAGATCCCACATGCCGCGGAGCAACTAGGCTCGGGAGCCACAACTACTGAGACTGCGCGTCTGGAGCCTGTACTCCGCAACAAGAGAGGCCGCGGAAGTGAGAGGCCTGCGCACCGTGATGAAGAGTGGCCCCCGCTTGCCACAACTAGAGACAGCCTTCGCACAGAAACGAAGACCCAACACAGCCAAAAATAAAATGAATTAATCAATTAAAAAAAAACAAAAAAGGTGTCTCTCAAATTTAACTTCCAGAATATATTCAGGAAAAACGCATATGCCCTTTTTGACCCACTAAACAAGCGGGCAATGCAAATCAACACTACAAAGAGGTATCGCTCCGAATCAGAAAAAAGGACCATCCTCACAAAGGGTAAAAACCAGATATGCAGGACAGGGAGAGGAGAAAAGGGAGCCTTGTTACGCTGAAGGGGGGAATGTAAATTGCCAACGGCCACCCTGGAGAAGTGTACTGTGTTTCCTAAAACATCTAAACCACAGAGCTACAAAGCATAGGGTGCTTCCACTCATGGGCCTATATCTTGGAAAAACCAAAAATCCACAGGATGCAGGCGCCCCGTTTACTGCTGCTATCTTTACAACAGCCTCGACTTGGGTACAACTTAAAAGTCCTTGGAAGGAAACAATGGTGAAAGAAAACTTGGTACTTAAGCACAAAGGAATATTACTCAGCCCTGAAATCCATGAAATGAGGCCAGTTGCAGCAACTCAGGGGGACTTATGCACGGTCACTGAGAGGGATATAAGTTAGACAGCAAAAGAAACTTATCATGAGATATCACTTATAAAGGGAATCTAAAGATCGCCAAACATGAACTGAATTACAAACAGAACACCATCACACGTTTACAAAACACACTTAGGGCTGCTTAAGCGGAAAAGTGTGGTGTGGTGATGCATAAACCAGGAGGTTGTAATTGGCACAGATACCGTTCCATACACCAATAATGTAATCGCCAAGACATACTCATTGCTCAAGGAACTGGACTCAGCACACTCTATTCACAGAAAAAACATATATCTGACTACTAGAAACTAGAAAAGAATTTATTGATGTCTCTCTGTAAGTGACTCAAGTGGATGTACAGCACCAAGAAACACAACATTGCAAATCAGCTACACCCCATTATAAAAATTAATTATAAAAAAAAAAAAAACGACAGTGAGAGAGAGAGGAATTCTTACAAAATATGATCAGGGGCTGTGATGCAACTGGACTGACCACATCTACACTCATAGCTGAATGGGACGTAAGGCTGGACACCCTAACCCTAACCCAAACCCTAACCCTAACCCTACCTTAACCCTAACCCTAACCCAACAGTAACCCTAACCCTACCTTAACCCTAACCCAACACTAACCCTAACCCTAAACCTAAACCCTAACCCTAACCCCTAACCCTAACCCAACCCTAAGCCTAACCCTAACCCCTAGCCCTAGCCCTAACCCTGACCCTAACCCCTAACCCTTAACCCCTAACCCCTAACCCTAACCAAGTTCACAAGTAAACTTCTCGCCCACCTGGAGAGAGTGATTTAATTTTAAAGAGTAAAGACACAATCAGCTCAGTAATTGGCCACGGGGGCTTGAGGGGCCAAGGCTAACCTGAGCTGGAGGAACGTGGGTGCCTGCCTGGACGCTCAGAGGCCAAGGGCTGCTCTGAGACCTGCTTGGACACCCGTGCAGATGGAACAAAGGATGCCTCCAGTCCCAAGAGGGCCCCACCAGCCCTCAAGAACGCAACACCAGACTTCCCTGGTGGCGCAGTGGTTAAGAATCCACCTGCCAATGCAGGGGACACGGGTTTGAGCCCTGGCCCGGGAAGATCCCACATGCTGTGGAGCAACTAAGCCCGTGCGCCACAACTACTGAGCCTGCGCTCTAGAACCCGCGAGCCACAACTGCTGAAGCCCACGCGCTTACAGCCTGTGCTCTGCAACAAGAGAAGCCACTGCAACGAGAAGCCCCCACTCGCCGCAACTAGAGAAAGCCTCCGTGCAGCAATGAAGACCCAACACAGCCAAAAATAAATTAATTAATTAATTTGTTTGTTTTTTTAAAAAGGCAGCACCTGGGGGCTGGCAGACTGATGTACCGAGTCTTACATCACGTCTACTTAGTATCCTGCATGTCAGGGCCATGCTGGACCTGGGGCTGCCCAGACAGAGTGGGGCCTGCATCACCCTTCCCAGGAGGGAGGGTGGTGGGAAACCCTGCATGACCTCTGAGGCCCTAAGAACCCTTAACTAAGGCTGAGCTCAATTTGAAACAGTGGGTGACCAGAGCAGACATTTCATTCATCTATCAATCAGAATCCAGCACTGGAGGAGCAGAAAACAATGGCCTCGCTCAACCTTGACGCTAATCCTGACATGGACCCTAACCCTGAACTCTGATCCTGACCCTAAGCCCTGACCTAACCTTAGCCTAACCCGTACCCTAACCCTGTACCTTACCCTAACCCATGCTCTACCCGCATCCTACCTGTACCCCAACTCTCACCCATACCCTAACACCCACTCTAACACAGAACCCTAACACCCTGAGACCAAAACCATAAACCTTAACCAATAAGCAAAACCATAACCATAACCAAACCATAAAATATATTCATTAACCATACCCATAAATAACTCATTAACCATAAAACTTAAACCATAACAGCAACCATAAACCATACACAGCCCCAACCCTCACACCAGCCCCAGCCCTAATGCTAACCCTCCAAACCACTTACACCAAGCCAAGTCTAGTCAGATTATACAAATACATCTTGGAAAAGAAAACTGGGGAATTCTCTGGTGGCCCAGTGGTTAGGACTCTGTGCTTTCAGTGCCAAGGGCTCGGGTTCGATCCCTGACTGGGGAACTAAGATCCCACAAGCCATGGGATGTGGCCAAAATAAATAAATAAATAAAATGAAATAAAACCACTATTTTAAAAAAGATTTTAAAAATACAGAAAAAAAAAAGAAAACTACCCCAGTATAACTGATAAATATGAATGTAAAAATCGATCACAAAATAATAGCAACATGAAACCAACAGAGCTTTAAATGGATAATGCCATAAGCAAGTATCTCTACACCAGAAATTTCAGGTTGCTCAACATATTAAAAGTAAGCAATGTATTAAACCACAAAAATGGTGTGAAGTAAAAACCCATAATCACGTCAATTAATGCAAAAAATCTACAATGAAAATCCAGTGTTATTTCATGGTAAACACTCAAGAAAGCAGGAATAAAAGGAAATCTGTTCAATATGGAAAAGAGTAGTACAAAAAGCCACAGCAAACACCATGCTCAATGTTAAAGACTGAACGATTTACTCCTGAAATCAGGAACAAGGCCAGGAAGCTGGCCTTCGTCACCGTTACTCAATAGCGTACTGGAAGTTCTACCCAGAATCTTGAGGAAGGAAATAAAAGGCATCCGTGGGTGAATGGAAAAATTAAAACTGTGTCTCTTCACAGAACATAGGTCACATCATCTTATATATAAAACTACCTATAATCAGCAAAGAAATTATTTGAGCTAATCAACTAATTAAGCAAAGTTATAGAACAAAGTATCAATTCATGAAAATCTATCTTATATGCATACGCCGGCAAAAAATAATCTGAAAAAGAATTTATGAAAACAATTCCATTTTTAATAATGTCAACATCAATATTTAGGAGTATATTTAATCAAGGTACAAGACTTGTTTTTATGTCTGTGAAGTGGTATGTTTGAAATTACTGGAAAGTCAATTACTTTTCAAAACATCATGTATGTCAATAGCATGCCAGAAAAGCAGAGAAAACATCAAACTTCCATATAGAAGCCAAGCCTTACCCAGATCCAGTTCACCCAAAGTCCACATGTCATTTACAGGCACTGTGGGAAGGTTATATTAGGAGCCGCTGTCCTCCGTGTTGTGGACGACCTGGATATGGTAGAAACAGTGGGATTTTTGAATTCCAATTTTCCACTTCATTCCACAAAAAAACTATTAGAACTAATAAATTAATTCAGTAAAGTTGCAAAATCAATACACAGAAATCAGCTGCATTTCTAAACACTAATAATGAACCATCAGAAAGAGAAAGAAAGCAGCCCTATTTACAAATGCATCAAAAAGAACAAAATACCCACTGGGAATAAAGCCAACCAAGGAGGTGAAAGACCTGCACACTGAAAACTTTAAGACATTGATGAAGACATTGAAAAGCACGCCAGTAAATGGAAAGATATCCTGTTCTCATGGAATGGAACAATTAATATTGTTAAAATATCCATTCTACCCAAAGCAATGGACACAGTGAATGCAATCCCTCCCAAAATTCCATGGTATTTTCCCCCCAAATAGAGCAAATCCTCCTAATAGCTGTGGGGAACCACAAAGGACCCCAAATAGCCAAAGAAACCCTGAAAAAAGAGAACGGGCTGGGGGCATCTCCCTCCCTGACGTCACACTCTGCTGAGAAGCCACAGTCACCAAAACAGTGCGGAACTGGCTCAAAACGGGCACAGGGACCAGAGGAACAGGACAGAGAGCCCAGAATTCAACCCACACGGACGGGGTCGGTGAATTTATGACACAGGGACCAAGGACACACCAAGGAGCACGACACTCCCCACGATAAATGGTGCTGGGAAAACTGGACGCCCCATAGCTCACGCTGGCTACCCTGCACACAAACCTGACCAAACACCCAGCTTTCCACGCCAAGCCCTCCCTCGCTCACACGAAGACGGACCCCCTCAACTGTCAGCCGCCCACAGGAAGCTTCTCCCCACTTTTCCTCACCGTCTCTTCACCTTTTCCTCAGGCATCACCTGGGTCCTCAGGAAACCTAGTTCCCTAGGCAGCGTGGACGCAGCTCCACTTGGTCCCAAAGCCGAAACCCCAGCGAGTCCTAAGGAGACGGAGACCGAGCTCCTCTCAGCAGAGACGCTGAGCCGGGCGTCCTACCCGAAGGCCCCCGCCCCCGCGCCTGAGGAGGCTCAACTCCTCTCAGCTGTGCTCCGAATCGAGTTCGCAGGGAAGGAGCATGCGCTGTGGGTCAGAGAGGCGAACTCGGCGCCACCTTGTGGTCAGTGCAGGAAGTGCAGGCCGCGCCTCCCTCACAGGTCACTGGAGGCAGCGCGCCCTACAGACAGGACTGCTGAATCCATTAAACTGGAAATTCAAACTAAAATGGAGTCTCTATCCCAAAAGTTTTCTAAAATTAGTTAAGGAACAATCAGTTGGAAACCATTTGGAATCAAGTGAATGTAGATGCAAACTTTACAACTTATACCAAATTCACTCAAAGTTATTCAGAGGCAAATTTTATTTTAGTTTATAATTTATTTTTGGCTGCGTTGGGTCTTCGTTGCTGCATGTGGGCTTTCTCTAGTTGCGTCGAGCGGGGCTACTCTTCGTTGCGGTGCACGGGCTTCTCATTGCGGTGGCTTCTCTCGTTGGGGAGCACGGGCTCTAGGCGCGCAGGCTTCAGTAGTTGTGCCGCGCAGGCTTAGTTGCTCTGCGGCATGTGGGATTCTCCCCGGACCAGGGCTCGAGCCCGTGTCCCCTGCACTGGCAGGCGGACTCTTAACCACTGCGTCACCAGGGGAGTCCCCACAGACAAATTTTAAATACAAAACTATTCAAGGGGCTTCCCTGGTGGCGCAGTGGTTGAGAATCTGCCTGCTAATGCAGGGGACACGGGTTCGAGCCCTGGTCTGGGAAGATCCCACATGCCGCGGAGCAACTAGGCTCGGGAGCCACAACTACTGAGACTGCGCGTCTGGAGCCTGTACTCCGCAACAAGAGAGGCCGCGGAAGTGAGAGGCCTGCGCACCGTGATGAAGAGTGGCCCCCGCTTGCCACAACTAGAGACAGCCTTCGCACAGAAACGAAGACCCAACACAGCCAAAAATAAAATGAATTAATCAATTAAAAAAAAACAAAAAAGGTGTCTCTCAAATTTAACTTCCAGAATATATTCAGGAAAAACGCATATGCCCTTTTTGACCCACTAAACAAGCGGGCAATGCAAATCAACACTACAAAGAGGTATCGCTCCGAATCAGAAAAAAGGACCATCCTCACAAAGGGTAAAAACCAGATATGCAGGACAGGGAGAGGAGAAAAGGGAGCCTTGTTACGCTGAAGGGGGGAATGTAAATTGCCAACGGCCACCCTGGAGAAGTGTACTGTGTTTCCTAAAACATCTAAACCACAGAGCTACAAAGCATAGGGTGCTTCCACTCATGGGCCTATATCTTGGAAAAACCAAAAATCCACAGGATGCAGGCGCCCCGTTTACTGCTGCTATCTTTACAACAGCCTCGACTTGGGTACAACTTAAAAGTCCTTGGAAGGAAACAATGGTGAAAGAAAACTTGGTACTTAAGCACAAAGGAATATTACTCAGCCCTGAAATCCATGAAATGAGGCCAGTTGCAGCAACTCAGGGGGACATATGCACGGTCACTGAGAGGGATATAAGTTAGACAGCAAAAGAAACTTATCATGAGATATCACTTATAAAGGGAATCTAAAGATCGCCAAACATGAACTGAATTACAAACAGAACACCATCACACGGTTACAAAACACACTTATGGCTGCTTAAGTGGAAAAGTGTGGTGCGGTGATGCATAAACCAGGAGGTTGTAATTGGCACAGATACCGTTCCATACACCAATAATGTAATCGCCAAGACATACTCATTGCTCAAGGAACTGGACTCAGCACACTCTATTCACAGAAAAAACATATATCTGACTACTAGAAACTAGAAAAGAATTTATTGATGTCTCTCTGTAAGTGACTCAAGTGGATGTACAGCACCAAGAAACACAACATTGCAAATCAGCTACACCCCATTATAAAAATTAATTATAAAAAAAAAAAAAACGACAGTGAGAGAGAGAGGAATTCTTACAAAATATGATCAGGGGCTGTGATGCAACTGGACTGACCACATCTACACTCACAGCTGAATGGGACGTAAGGCTGGACACCCTAACCCTAACCCAAACCCTAACCCTAACCCTACCTTAACCCTAACCCTAACCCAACAGTAACCCTAACCCTACCTTAACCCTAACCCAACACTAACCCTAACCCTAAACCTAAACCCTAACCCTAACCCCTAACCCTAACCCAACCCTAAGCCTAACCCTAACCCCTAGCCCTAGCCCTAACCCTGACCCTAACCCCTAACCCTTAACCCCTAACCCCTAACCCTAACCAAGTTCACAAGTAAACTTCTCGCCCACCTGGAGAGAGTGATTTAATTTTAAAGAGTAAAGACACAATCAGCTCAGTAATTGGCCACGGGGGCTTGAGGGGCCAAGGCTAACCTGAGCTGGAGGAACGTGGGTGCCTGCCTGGACGCTCAGAGGCCAAGGGCTGCTCTGAGACCTGCTTGGACACCCGTGCAGATGGAACAAAGGATGCCTCCAGTCCCAAGAGGGCCCCACCAGCCCTCAAGAACGCAACACCAGACTTCCCTGGTGGCGCAGTGGTTAAGAATCCACCTGCCAATGCAGGGGACACGGGTTTGAGCCCTGGCCCGGGAAGATCCCACATGCTGTGGAGCAACTAAGCCCGTGCGCCACAACTACTGAGCCTGCGCTCTAGAACCCGCGAGCCACAACTGCTGAAGCCCACGCGCTTACAGCCTGTGCTCTGCAACAAGAGAAGCCACTGCAACGAGAAGCCCCCACTCGCCGCAACTAGAGAAAGCCTCCGTGCAGCAATGAAGACCCAACACAGCCAAAAATAAATTAATTAATTTTTTTGTTTTTTTAAAAAGGCAGCACCTGGGGGCTGGCAGACTGATGCACCGAGTCTTACATCACGTCTACTTAGTATCCTGCATGTCAGGGCCATGCTGGACCTGGGGCTGCCCAGACAGAGTGGGGCCTGCATCACCCTTCCCAGGAGGGAGGGTGGTGGGAAACCCTGCATGACCTCTGAGGCCCTAAGAACCCTTAACTAAGGCTGAGCTCAATTTGAAACAGTGGGTGACCAGAGCAGACATTTCATTCATCTATCAATCAGAATCCAGCACTGGAGGAGCAGAAAACAATGGCCTCGCTCAACCTTGACGCTAATCCTGACATGGACCCTAACCCTGAACTCTGATCCTGACCCTAAGCCCTGACCTAACCTTAGCCTAACCCGTACCCTAACCCTGTACCTTACCCTAACCCATGCTCTACCCGCATCCTACCTGTACCCCAACTCTCACCCATACCCTAACACCCACTCTAACACAGAACCCTAACACCCTGAGACCAAAACCATAAACCTTAACCAATAAGCAAAACCATAACCATAACCAAACCATAAAATATATTCATTAACCATACCCATAAATAACTCATTAACCATAAAACTTAAACCATAACAGCAACCATAAACCATACACAGCCCCAACCCTCACACCAGCCCCAGCCCTAATGCTAACCCTCCAAACCACTTACACCAAGCCAAGTCTAGTCAGATTATACAAATACATCTTGGAAAAGAAAACTGGGGAATTCTCTGGTGGCCCAGTGGTTAGGACTCTGTGCTTTCAGTGCCAAGGGCTCGGGTTCGATCCCTGACTGGGGAACTAAGATCCCACAAGCCATGGGATGTGGCCAAAATAAATAAATAAATAAAATGAAATAAAACCACTATTTTAAAAAAGATTTTAAAAATACAGAAAAAAAAAAGAAAACTACCCCAGTATAACTGATAAATATGAATGTAAAAATCGATCACAAAATAATAGCAACATGAAACCAACAGAGCTTTAAATGGATAATGCCATAAGCAAGTATCTCTACACCAGAAATTTCAGGTTGCTCAACATATTAAAAGTAAGCAATGTATTAAACCACAAAAATGGTGTGAAGTAAAAACCCATAATCACGTCAATTAATGCAAAAAATCTACAATGAAAATCCAGTGTTATTTCATGGTAAACACTCAAGAAAGCAGGAATAAAAGGAAATCTGTTCAATATGGAAAAGAGTAGTACAAAAAGCCACAGCAAACACCATGCTCAATGTTAAAGACTGAACGATTTACTCCTGAAATCAGGAACAAGGCCAGGAAGCTGGCCTTCGTCACCGTTACTCAATAGCGTACTGGAAGTTCTACCCAGAATCTTGAGGAAGGAAATAAAAGGCATCCGTGGGTGAATGGAAAAATTAAAACTGTGTCTCTTCACAGAACATAGGTCACATCATCTTATATATAAAACTACCTATAATCAGCAAAGAAATTATTTGAGCTAATCAACTAATTAAGCAAAGTTATAGAACAAAGTATCAATTCATGAAAATCTATCTTATATGCATACGCCGGCAAAAAATAATCTGAAAAAGAATTTATGAAAACAATTCCATTTTTAATAATGTCAACATCAATATTTAGGAGTATATTTAATCAAGGTACAAGACTTGTTTTTATGTCTGTGAAGTGGTATGTTTGAAATTACTGGAAAGTCAATTACTTTTCAAAACATCATGTATGTCAATAGCATGCCAGAAAAGCAGAGAAAACATCAAACTTCCATATAGAAGCCAAGCCTTACCCAGATCCAGTTCACCCAAAGTCCACATGTCATTTAGAGGCACTGTGGGAAGGTTATATTAGGAGCCGCTGTCCTCCGTGTTGTGGACGACCTGGATATGGTAGAAACAGTGGGATTTTTGAATTCCAATTTTCCACTTCATTCCACAAAAAAACTATTAGAACTAATAAATTAATTCAGTAAAGTTGCAAAATCAATACACAGAAATCAGCTGCATTTCTAAACACTAATAATGAACCATCAGAAAGAGAAAGAAAGCAGCCCTATTTACAAATGCATCAAAAAGAACAAAATACCCACTGGGAATAAAGCCAACCAAGGAGGTGAAAGACCTGCACACTGAAAACTTTAAGACATTGATGAAGACATTGAAAAGCACGCCAGTAAATGGAAAGATATCCTGTTCTCATGGAATGGAACAATTAATATTGTTAAAATATCCATTCTACCCAAAGCAATGGACACAGTGAATGCAATCCCTCCCAAAATTCCATGGTATTTTCCCCCCAAATAGAGCAAATCCTCCTAATAGCTGTGGGGAACCACAAAGGACCCCAAATAGCCAAAGAAACCCTGAAAAAAGAGAACGGGCTGGGGGCATCTCCCTCCCTGACGTCACACTCTGCTGAGAAGCCACAGTCACCAAAACAGTGCGGAACTGGCTCAAAACGGGCACAGGGACCAGAGGAACAGGACAGAGAGCCCAGAATTCAACCCACACGGACGGGGTCGGTGAATTTATGACACAGGGACCAAGGACACACCAAGGAGCACGACACTCCCCACAATAAATGGTGCTGGGAAAACTGGACGCCCCATAGCTCACGCTGGCTACCCTGCACACAAACCTGACCAAACACCCAGCTTTCCACGCCAAGCCCTCCCTCGCTCACACGAAGACGGACCCCCTCAACTGTCAGCCGCCCACAGGAAGCTTCTCCCCACTTTTCCTCACCGTCTCTTCACCTTTTCCTCAGGCATCACCTGGGTCCTCAGGAAACCTAGTTCCCTAGGCAGCGTGGACGCAGCTCCACTTGGTCCCGAAGCCGAAACCCCAGCGAGCCCTAAGGAGACGGAGACCGAGCTCCTCTCAGCAGAGACGCTGAGCCGGGCGTCCTACCCGAAGGCCCCCGCCCCCGCGCCTGAGGAGGCTCAACTCCTCTCAGCTGTGCTCCGAATCGAGTTCGCAGGGAAGGAGCATGCGCTGTGGGTCAGAGAGGCGAACTCGGCGCCACCTTGTGGTCAGTGCAGGAAGTGCAGGCCGCGCCTCCCTCACAGGTCACTGGAGGCAGCGCGCCCTACAGACAGGACTGCTGAATCCATTAAACTGGAAATTCAAACTAAAATGGAGTCTCTATCCCAAAAGTTTTCTAAAATTAGTTAAGGAACAATCAGTTGGAAACCATTTGGAATCAAGTGAATGTAGATGCAAACTTTACAACTTATACCAAATTCACTCAAAGTTATTCAGAGGCAAATTTTATTTTAGTTTATAATTTATTTTTGGCTGCGTTGGGTCTTCGTTGCTGCATGTGGGCTTTCTCTAGTTGCGTCGAGCGGGGCTACTCTTCGTTGCGGTGCACGGGCTTCTCATTGCGGTGGCTTCTCTCGTTGGGGAGCACGGGCTCTAGGCGCGCAGGCTTCAGTAGTTGTGCCGCGCAGGCTTAGTTGCTCTGCGGCATGTGGGATTCTCCCCGGACCAGGGCTCGAGCCCGTGTCCCCTGCACTGGCAGGCGGACTCTTAACCACTGCGTCACCAGGGGAGTCCCCACAGACAAATTTTAAATACAAAACTATTCAAGGGGCTTCCCTGGTGGTGCAGTGGTTGAGAATCTGCCTGCTAATGCAGGGGACACGGGTTCGAGCCCTGGTCTGGGAAGATCCCACATGCCGCGGAGCAACTAGGCTCGGGAGCCACAACTACTGAGACTGCGCGTCTGGAGCCTGTACTCCGCAACAAGAGAGGCCGCGGAAGTGAGAGGCCTGCGCACCGTGATGAAGAGTGGCCCCCGCTTGCCACAACTAGAGACAGCCTTCGCACAGAAACGAAGACCCAACACAGCCAAAAATAAAATGAATTAATCAATTAAAAAAAAACAAAAAAGGTGTCTCTCAAATTTAACTTCCAGAATATATTCAGGAAAAACGCATATGCCCTTTTTGACCCACTAAAGAAGCGGGCAATGCAAATCAACACTACAAAGAGGTATCGCTCCGAATCAGAAAAAAGGACCATCCTCACAAAGGGTAAAAACCAGATATGCAGGACAGGGAGAGGAGAAAAGGGAGCCTTGTTACGCTGAAGGGGGGAATGTAAATTGCCAACGGCCACCCTGGAGAAGTGTACTGTGTTTCCTAAAACATCTAAACCACAGAGCTACAAAGCATAGGGTGCTTCCACTCATGGGCCTATATCTTGGAAAAACCAAAAATCCACAGGATGCAGGCGCCCCGTTTACTGCTGCTATCTTTACAACAGCCTCGACTTGGGTACAACTTAAAAGTCCTTGGAAGGAAACAATGGTGAAAGAAAACTTGGTACTTAAGCACAAAGGAATATTACTCAGCCCTGAAATCCATGAAATGAGGCCAGTTGCAGCAACTCAGGGGGACATATGCACGGTCACTGAGAGGGATATAAGTTAGACAGCAAAAGAAACTTATCATGAGATATCACTTATAAAGGGAATCTAAAGATCGCCAAACATGAACTGAATTACAAACAGAACACCATCACACGGTTACAAAACACACTTATGGCTGCTTAAGTGGAAAAGTGTGGTGCGGTGATGCATAAACCAGGAGGTTGTAATTGGCACAGATACCGTTCCATACACCAATAATGTAATCGCCAAGACATACTCATTGCTCAAGGAACTGGACTCAGCACACTCTATTCACAGAAAAAACATATATCTGACTACTAGAAACTAGAAAAGAATTTATTGATGTCTCTCTGTAAGTGACTCAAGTGGATGTACAGCACCAAGAAACACAACATTGCAAATCAGCTACACCCCATTATAAAAATTAATTATAAAAAAAAAAAAAACGACAGTGAGAGAGAGAGGAATTCTTACAAAATATGATCAGGGGCTGTGATGCAACTGGACTGACCACATCTACACTCACAGCTGAATGGGACGTAAGGCTGGACACCCTAACCCTAACCCAAACCCTAACCCTAACCCTACCTTAACCCTAACCCTAACCCAACAGTAACCCTAACCCTACCTTAACCCTAACCCAACACTAACCCTAACCCTAAACCTAAACCCTAACCCTAACCCCTAACCCTAACCCAACCCTAAGCCTAACCCTAACCCCTAGCCCTAGCCCTAACCCTGACCCTAACCCCTAACCCTTAACCCCTAACCCCTAACCCTAACCAAGTTCACAAGTAAACTTCTCGCCCACCTGGAGAGAGTGATTTAATTTTAAAGAGTAAAGACACAATCAGCTCAGTAATTGGCCACGGGGGCTTGAGGGGCCAAGGCTAACCTGAGCTGGAGGAACGTGGGTGCCTGCCTGGACGCTCAGAGGCCAAGGGCTGCTCTGAGACCTGCTTGGACACCCGTGCAGATGGAACAAAGGATGCCTCCAGTCCCAAGAGGGCCCCACCAGCCCTCAAGAACGCAACACCAGACTTCCCTGGTGGCGCAGTGGTTAAGAATCCACCTGCCAATGCAGGGGACACGGGTTTGAGCCCTGGCCCGGGAAGATCCCACATGCTGTGGAGCAACTAAGCCCGTGCGCCACAACTACTGAGCCTGCGCTCTAGAACCCGCGAGCCACAACTGCTGAAGCCCACGCGCTTACAGCCTGTGCTCTGCAACAAGAGAAGCCACTGCAACGAGAAGCCCCCACTCGCCGCAACTAGAGAAAGCCTCCGTGCAGCAATGAAGACCCAACACAGCCAAAAATAAATTAATTAATTAATTTGTTTGTTTTTTTAAAAAGGCAGCACCTGGGGGCTGGCAGACTGATGCACCGAGTCTTACATCACGTCTACTTAGTATCCTGCATGTCAGGGCCATGCTGGACCTGGGGCTGCCCAGACAGAGTGGGGCCTGCATCACCCTTCCCAGGAGGGAGGGTGGTGGGAAACCCTGCATGACCTCTGAGGCCCTAAGAACCCTTAACTAAGGCTGAGCTCAATTTGAAACAGTGGGTGACCAGAGCAGACATTTCATTCATCTATCAATCAGAATCCAGCACTGGAGGAGCAGAAAACAATGGCCTCGCTCAACCTTGACGCTAATCCTGACATGGACCCTAACCCTGAACTCTGATCCTGACCCTAAGCCCTGACCTAACCTTAGCCTAACCCGTACCCTAACCCTGTACCTTACCCTAACCCATGCTCTACCCGCATCCTACCTGTACCCCAACTCTCACCCATACCCTAACACCCACTCTAACACAGAACCCTAACACCCTGAGACCAAAACCATAAACCTTAACCAATAAGCAAAACCATAACCATAACCAAACCATAAAATATATTCATTAACCATACCCATAAATAACTCATTAACCATAAAACTTAAACCATAACAGCAACCATAAACCATACACAGCCCCAACCCTCACACCAGCCCCAGCCCTAATGCTAACCCTCCAAACCACTTACACCAAGCCAAGTCTAGTCAGATTATACAAATACATCTTGGAAAAGAAAACTGGGGAATTCTCTGGTGGCCCAGTGGTTAGGACTCTGTGCTTTCAGTGCCAAGGGCTCGGGTTCGATCCCTGACTGGGGAACTAAGATCCCACAAGCCATGGGATGTGGCCAAAATAAATAAATAAATAAAATGAAATAAAACCACTATTTTAAAAAAGATTTTAAAAATACAGAAAAAAAAAAGAAAACTACCCCAGTATAACTGATAAATATGAATGTAAAAATCGATCACAAAATAATAGCAACATGAAACCAACAGAGCTTTAAATGGATAATGCCATAAGCAAGTATCTCTACACCAGAAATTTCAGGTTGCTCAACATATTAAAAGTAAGCAATGTATTAAACCACAAAAATGGTGTGAAGTAAAAACCCATAATCACGTCAATTAATGCAAAAAATCTACAATGAAAATCCAGTGTTATTTCATGGTAAACACTCAAGAAAGCAGGAATAAAAGGAAATCTGTTCAATATGGAAAAGAGTAGTACAAAAAGCCACAGCAAACACCATGCTCAATGTTAAAGACTGAACGATTTACTCCTGAAATCAGGAACAAGGCCAGGAAGCTGGCCTTCGTCACCGTTACTCAATAGCGTACTGGAAGTTCTACCCAGAATCTTGAGGAAGGAAATAAAAGGCATCCGTGGGTGAATGGAAAAATTAAAACTGTGTCTCTTCACAGAACATAGGTCACATCATCTTATATATAAAACTACCTATAATCAGCAAAGAAATTATTTGAGCTAATCAACTAATTAAGCAAAGTTATAGAACAAAGTATCAATTCATGAAAATCTATCTTATATGCATACGCTGGCAAAAAATAATCTGAAAAAGAATTTATGAAAACAATTCCATTTTTAATAATGTCAACATCAATATTTAGGAGTATATTTAATCAAGGTACAAGACTTGTTTTTATGTCTGTGAAGTGGTATGTTTGAAATTACTGGAAAGTCAATTACTTTTCAAAACATCATGTATGTCAATAGCATGCCAGAAAAGCAGAGAAAACATCAAACTTCCATATAGAAGCCAAGCCTTACCCAGATCCAGTTCACCCAAAGTCCACATGTCATTTACAGGCACTGTGGGAAGGTTATATTAGGAGCCGCTGTCCTCCGTGTTGTGGACGACCTGGATATGGTAGAAACAGTGGGATTTTTGAATTCCAATTTTCCACTTCATTCCACAAAAAAACTATTAGAACTAATAAATTAATTCAGTAAAGTTGCAAAATCAATACACAGAAATCAGCTGCATTTCTAAACACTAATAATGAACCATCAGAAAGAGAAAGAAAGCAGCCCTATTTACAAATGCATCAAAAAGAACAAAATACCCACTGGGAATAAAGCCAACCAAGGAGGTGAAAGACCTGCACACTGAAAACTTTAAGACATTGATGAAGACATTGAAAAGCACACCAATAAATGGAAAGACATCCTGTTCTCATGGAATGGAACAATTAATATTGTTAAAATATCCATTCTACCCAAAGCAATGGACACAGTGAATGCAATCCCTCCCAAAATTCCATGGTATTTTCCCCCCAAATAGAGCAAATCCTCCTAATAGCTGTGGGGAACCACAAAGGACCCCAAATAGCCAAAGAAACCCTGAAAAAAGAGAACGGGCTGGGGGCATCTCCCTCCCTGACGTCACACTCTGCTGAGAAGCCACAGTCACCAAAACAGTGCGGAACTGGCTCAAAACGGGCACAGGGACCAGAGGAACAGGACAGAGAGCCCAGAATTCAACCCACACGGACGGGGTCGGTGAATTTATGACACAGGGACCAAGGACACACCAAGGAGCACGACACTCCCCACGATAAATGGTGCTGGGAAAACTGGACGCCCCATAGCTCACGCTGGCTACCCTGCACACAAACCTGACCAAACACCCAGCTTTCCACGCCAAGCCCTCCCTCGCTCACACGAAGACGGACCCCCTCAACTGTCAGCCGCCCACAGGAAGCTTCTCCCCACTTTTCCTCACCGTCTCTTCACCTTCTCCTCAGGCATCACCTGGGTCCTCAGGAAACCTAGTTCCCTAGGCAGCGTGGACGCAGCTCCACTTGGTCCCGAAGCCGAAACCCCAGCGAGTCCTAAGGAGACGGAGACCGAGCTCCTCTCAGCAGAGACGCTGAGCCGGGCGTCCTACCCGAAGGCCCCCGCCCCCGCGCCTGAGGAGGCTCAACTCCTCTCAGCTGTGCTCCGAATCGAGTTCGCAGGGAAGGAGCATGCGCTGTGGGTCAGAGAGGCGAACTCGGCGCCACCCTGTGGTCAGTGCAGGAAGTGCAGGCCGCGCCTCCCTCACAGGTCACTGGAGGCAGCGTGCGCCCTACTGACAGGACTGCTGAATCCATTAAACTGGAAATTCAAACTAAAATGGAGTCTCTATCCCAAAAGTTTTCTAAAATTAGTTAAGGAACAATCAGTTGGAAACCATTTGGAATGAAGTGAATGTAGATGCAAACTTTACAACTTATACCAAATTCACTCAAAGTTATTCAGAGGCAAATTTTATTTTAGTTTATAATTTATTTTTGGCTGCGTTGGGTCTTCGTTGCTGCATGTGGGCTTTCTCTAGTTGCGTCGAGCGGGGCTACTCTTCGTTGCGGTGCACGGGCTTCTCATTGCGGTGGCTTCTCTTGTTGGGGAGCACGGGCTCTAGGCGCGCAGGCTTCAGTAGTTGTGCCGTGCAGGCTTAGTTGCTCTGCGGCATGTGAGATCTTCCCGGACCAGGGCTCGAGCCCGTGTCCCCTGCACTGGCAGGCGGACTCTTAACCACTGCGTCACCAGGGGAGTCCCCACAGACAAATTTTAAATACAAAACTATTCAAGGGGCTTCCCTGGTGGCGCAGTGGTTGAGAATCTGCCTGCTAATGCAGGGGACACGGGTTCGAGCCCTGGTCCGGGAAGATCCCACATGCCGCGGAGCAACTAGGCCCGGGAGCCACAACTACTGAGCCTGCACGTCTGGAGCCTGTGCTCCGCAACAAGAGAGGCCGCGGAAGTGAGAGGCCTGCGCACCGCGATGAAGAGTGGCCCCCGCTTGCCACAACTAGAGACAGCCTTCGCACAGAAACGAAGACCCAACACAGCCAAAAATAAAATGAATTAATTAATCAATTAAAAAAAAAAACAAAAAAAGGTGTCTCTCAAATTTAACTTCCAGAATATATTCAGGAAAAACGCATATGCCCTTTTTGACCCACTAAACAAGCGGGCAATGCAAATCAACACTACAAAGAGGTATCGCTCCTAATCAGAAAAAAGGACCATCCTCACAAAGGGTAAAAACCAGATATGCAGGACAGGGAGAGGAGAAAAGGGAGCCTTGTTACGCTGAAGGGGGGAATGTACATTGCCAACGGCCACCCTGGAGAAGTGTACTGTGTTTCCTAAAACATCTAAACCACAGAGCTACAAAGCATAGGGTGCTTCCACTCATGGGCCTATATCTTGGAAAAACCAAAAATCCACAGGATGCAGGCGCCCCGTTTACTGCTGCTATCTTTACAACAGCCTCGACTTGGGTACAACTTAAAAGTCCTTGGAAGGAAACAATGGTGAAAGAAAACTTGGTACTTAAGCACAACGGAATATTACTCAGCCCTGAAATCCATGAAATGAGGCCAGTTGCAGCAACTCAGGGGGACTTATGCACGGTCACTGAGAGGGATATAAGTTAGACAGCAAAAGAAACTTATCATGAGATATCACTTATAAAGGGAATCTAAAGATCGCCAAACATGAACTGAATTACAAACAGAACACCATCACACGTTTACAAAACACACTTATGGCTGCTTAAGCGGAAAAGTGTGGTGCGGTGATGCATAAACCAGGAGGTTGTAATTGGCACAGATACCGTTCCATACACCAATAATGTAATCGCCAAGACATACTCATTGCTCAAGGAACTGGACTCAGCACACTCTATTCACAGAAAAATCATATATCTGACTACTAGAAACTAGAAAAGAATTTATTGATGTCTCTCTGTAAGTGACTCAAGTGGATGTACAGCACCAAGAAACACAACACTGCAAATCAGCTACAACGCATTATAAAAATTAATTATAAAAAAAAAAAAAAACGACAGTGAGAGAGAGAGGAATTCTTACAAAATATGATCAGGGGCTGTGATGCAACTGGACTGACCACATCTACACTCACAGCTGAATGGGACGTAAGGCTGGACACCCTAACCCTAACCCAAACCCTAACCATAACCCTACCTTAACCCTAACCCTAACCCAACAGTAACCCTAACCCTGCCTTAACCCTAACCCAACACTAACCCTAACCCTAAACCTAAACCCTAACCCTAACCCCTAACCCTAACCCAACCCTAAGCCTAACCCTAACCCCTAGCCCTAGCCCTAACCCTGACCCTAACCCCTAACCCTTAACCCCTAACCCCTAACCCTAACCAAGTTCACAAGTAAACTTCTCGCCCACCTGGAGAGAGTGATTTAATTTTAAAGAGTAAAGACACAATCAGCTCAGTAATTGGCCACGGGGGCTTGAGGGGCCAAGGCTAACCTGAGCTGGAGGAACGTGGGTGCCTGCCTGGACGCTCAGAGGCCAAGGGCTGCTCTGAGACCTGCTTGGACACCCGTGCAGATGGAACAAAGGATGCCTCCAGTCCCAAGAGGGCCCCACCAGCCCTCAAGAACGCAACACCAGACTTCCCTGGTGGCGCAGTGGTTAAGAATCCACCTGCCAATGCAGGGGACACGGGTTTGAGCCCTGGCCCGGGAAGATCCCACATGCTGTGGAGCAACTAAGCCCGTGCGCCACAACTACTGAGCCTGCGCTCTAGAACCCGCGAGCCACAACTGCTGAAGCCCACGCGCTTACAGCCTGTGCTCTGCAACAAGAGAAGCCACTGCAACGAGAAGCCCCCACTCGCCGCAACTAGAGAAAGCCTCCGTGCAGCAATGAAGACCCAACACAGCCAAAAATAAATTAATTAATTAATTTGTTTGTTTTTTTAAAAAGGCAGCACCTGGGGGCTGGCAGACTGATGCACCGAGTCTTACATCACGTCTACTTAGTATCCTGCATGTCAGGGCCATGCTGGACCTGGGGCTGCCCAGACAGAGTGGGGCCTGCATCACCCTTCCCAGGAGGGAGGGTGGTGGGAAACCCTGCATGACCTCTGAGGCCCTAAGAACCCTTAACTAAGGCTGAGCTCAATTTGAAACAGTGGGTGACCAGAGCAGACATTTCATTCATCTATCAATCAGAATCCAGCACTGGAGGAGCAGAAAACAATGGCCTCGCTCAACCTTGACGCTAATCCTGACATGGACCCTAACCCTGAACTCTGATCCTGACCCTAAGCCCTGACCTAACCTTAGCCTAACCCGTACCCTAACCCTGTACCTTACCCTAACCCA
The DNA here is from genome assembly GCF_965194805.1 of Balaenoptera borealis. Taxonomy (NCBI): domain Eukaryota; kingdom Metazoa; phylum Chordata; class Mammalia; order Artiodactyla; family Balaenopteridae; genus Balaenoptera; species Balaenoptera borealis. The sequence continues at coordinate 682,234 of NC_138867.1, forward strand.
TGCTCTACCCGCATCCTACCTGTACCCCAACTCTCACCCATACCCTAACACCCACTCTAACACAGAACCCTAACACCCTGAGACCAAAACCATAAACCTTAACCAATAAGCAAAACCATAACCATAACCAAACCATAAAATATATTCATTAACCATACCCATAAATAACTCATTAACCATAAAACTTAAACCATAACAGCAACCATAAACCATACACAGCCCCAACCCTCACACCAGCCCCAGCCCTAATGCTAACCCTCCAAACCACTTACACCAAGCCAAGTCTAGTCAGATTATACAAATACATCTTGGAAAAGAAAACTGGGGAATTCTCTGGTGGCCCAGTGGTTAGGACTCTGTGCTTTCAGTGCCAAGGGCTCGGGTTCGATCCCTGACTGGGGAACTAAGATCCCACAAGCCATGGGATGTGGCCAAAATAAATAAATAAATAAAATGAAATAAAACCACTATTTTAAAAAAGATTTTAAAAATACAGAAAAAAAAAAGAAAACTACCCCAGTATAACTGATAAATATGAATGTAAAAATCGATCACAAAATAATAGCAACATGAAACCAACAGAGCTTTAAATGGATAATGCCATAAGCAAGTATCTCTACACCAGAAATTTCAGGTTGCTCAACATATTAAAAGTAAGCAATGTATTAAACCACAAAAATGGTGTGAAGTAAAAACCCATAATCACGTCAATTAATGCAAAAAATCTACAATGAAAATCCAGTGTTATTTCATGGTAAACACTCAAGAAAGCAGGAATAAAAGGAAATCTGTTCAATATGGAAAAGAGTAGTACAAAAAGCCACAGCAAACACCATGCTCAATGTTAAAGACTGAACGATTTACTCCTGAAATCAGGAACAAGGCCAGGAAGCTGGCCTTCGTCACCGTTACTCAATAGCGTACTGGAAGTTCTACCCAGAATCTTGAGGAAGGAAATAAAAGGCATCCGTGGGTGAATGGAAAAATTAAAACTGTGTCTCTTCACAGAACATAGGTCACATCATCTTATATATAAAACTACCTATAATCAGCAAAGAAATTATTTGAGCTAATCAACTAATTAAGCAAAGTTATAGAACAAAGTATCAATTCATGAAAATCTATCTTATATGCATACGCTGGCAAAAAATAATCTGAAAAAGAATTTATGAAAACAATTCCATTTTTAATAATGTCAACATCAATATTTAGGAGTATATTTAATCAAGGTACAAGACTTGTTTTTATGTCTGTGAAGTGGTATGTTTGAAATTACTGGAAAGTCAATTACTTTTCAAAACATCATGTATGTCAATAGCATGCCAGAAAAGCAGAGAAAACATCAAACTTCCATATAGAAGCCAAGCCTTACCCAGATCCAGTTCACCCAAAGTCCACATGTCATTTACAGGCACTGTGGGAAGGTTATATTAGGAGCCGCTGTCCTCCGTGTTGTGGACGACCTGGATATGGTAGAAACAGTGGGATTTTTGAATTCCAATTTTCCACTTCATTCCACAAAAAAACTATTAGAACTAATAAATTAATTCAGTAAAGTTGCAAAATCAATACACAGAAATCAGCTGCATTTCTAAACACTAATAATGAACCATCAGAAAGAGAAAGAAAGCAGCCCTATTTACAAATGCATCAAAAAGAACAAAATACCCACTGGGAGTAAAGCCAACCAAGGAGGTGAAAGACCTGCACACTGAAAACTTTAAGACATTGATGAAGACATTGAAAAGCACACCAATAAATGGAAAGATATCCTGTTCTCATGGAATGGAACAATTAATATTGTTAAAATATCCATTCTACCCAAAGCAATGGACACAGTGAATGCAATCCCTCCCAAAATTCCATGGTATTTTCCCCCCAAATAGAGCAAATCCTCCTAATAGCTGTGGGGAACCACAAAGGACCCCAAATAGCCAAAGAAACCCTGAAAAAAGAGAACGGGCTGGGGGCATCTCCCTCCCTGACGTCACACTCTGCTGAGAAGCCACAGTCACCAAAACAGTGCGGAACTGGCTCAAAACGGGCACAGGGACCAGAGGAACAGGACAGAGAGCCCAGAATTCAACCCACACGGACGGGGTCGGTGAATTTATGACACAGGGACCAAGGACACACCAAGGAGCACGACACTCCCCACGATAAATGGTGCTGGGAAAACTGGACGCCCCATAGCTCACGCTGGCTACCCTGCACACAAACCTGACCAAACACCCAGCTTTCCACGCCAAGCCCTCCCTCGCTCACACGAAGACGGACCCCCTCAACTGTCAGCCGCCCACAGGAAGCTTCTCCCCACTTTTCCTCACCGTCTCTTCACCTTCTCCTCAGGCATCACCTGGGTCCTCAGGAAACCTAGTTCCCTAGGCAGCGTGGACGCAGCTCCACTTGGTCCCGAAGCCGAAACCCCAGCGAGTCCTAAGGAGACGGAGACCGAGCTCCTCTCAGCAGAGACGCTGAGCCGGGCGTCCTACCCGAAGGCCCCCGCCCCCGCGCCTGAGGAGGCTCAACTCCTCTCAGCTGTGCTCCGAATCGAGTTCGCAGGGAAGGAGCATGCGCTGTGGGTCAGAGAGGCGAACTCGGCGCCACCCTGTGGTCAGTGCAGGAAGTGCAGGCCGCGCCTCCCTCACAGGTCACTGGAGGCAGCGCGCCCTACAGACAGGACTGCTGAATCCATTAAACTGGAAATTCAAACTAAAATGGAGTCTCTATCCCAAAAGTTTTCTAAAATTAGTTAAGGAACAATCAGTTGGAAACCATTTGGAATGAAGTGAATGTAGATGCAAACTTTACAACTTATACCAAATTCACTCAAAGTTATTCAGAGGCAAATTTTATTTTAGTTTATAATTTATTTTTGGCTGCGTTGGGTCTTCGTTGCTGCATGTGGGCTTTCTCTAGTTGCGTCGAGCGGGGCTACTCTTCGTTGCGGTGCACGGGCTTCTCATTGCGGTGGCTTCTCTTGTTGGGGAGCACGGGCTCTAGGCGCGCAGGCTTCAGTAGTTGTGCCGTGCAGGCTTAGTTGCTCTGCGGCATGTGAGATCTTCCCGGACCAGGGCTCGAGCCCGTGTCCCCTGCACTGGCAGGCGGACTCTTAACCACTGCGTCACCAGGGGAGTCCCCACAGACAAATTTTAAATACAAAACTATTCAAGGGGCTTCCCTGGTGGCGCAGTGGTTGAGAATCTGCCTGCTAATGCAGGGGACACGGGTTCGAGCCCTGGTCCGGGAAGATCCCACATGCCGCGGAGCAACTAGGCCCGGGAGCCACAACTACTGAGCCTGCACGTCTGGAGCCTGTGCTCCGCAACAAGAGAGGCCGCGGAAGTGAGAGGCCTGCGCACCGCGATGAAGAGTGGCCCCCGCTTGCCACAACTAGAGACAGCCTTCGCACAGAAACGAAGACCCAACACAGCCAAAAATAAAATGAATTAATTAATCAATTAAAAAAAAAAACAAAAAAAGGTGTCTCTCAAATTTAACTTCCAGAATATATTCAGGAAAAACGCATATGCCCTTTTTGACCCACTAAACAAGCGGGCAATGCAAATCAACACTACAAAGAGGTATCGCTCCGAATCAGAAAAAAGGACCATCCTCACAAAGGGTAAAAACCAGATATGCAGGACAGGGAGAGGAGAAAAGGGAGCCTTGTTACGCTGAAGGGGGGAATGTACATTGCCAACGGCCACCCTGGAGAAGTGTACTGTGTTTCCTAAAACATCTAAACCACAGAGCTACAAAGCATAGGGTGCTTCCACTCATGGGCCTATATCTTGGAAAAACCAAAAATCCACAGGATGCAGGCGCCCCGTTTACTGCTGCTATCTTTACAACAGCCTCGACTTGGGTACAACTTAAAAGTCCTTGGAAGGAAACAATGGTGAAAGAAAACTTGGTACTTAAGCACAACGGAATATTACTCAGCCCTGAAATCCATGAAATGAGGCCAGTTGCAGCAACTCAGGGGGACTTATGCACGGTCACTGAGAGGGATATAAGTTAGACAGCAAAAGAAACTTATCATGAGATATCACTTATAAAGGGAATCTAAAGATCGCCAAACATGAACTGAATTACAAACAGAACACCATCACACGTTTACAAAACACACTTATGGCTGCTTAAGCGGAAAAGTGTGGTGCGGTGATGCATAAACCAGGAGGTTGTAATTGGCACAGATACCGTTCCATACACCAATAATGTAATCGCCAAGACATACTCATTGCTCAAGGAACTGGACTCAGCACACTCTATTCACAGAAAAAACATATATCTGACTACTAGAAACTAGAAAAGAATTTATTGATGTCTCTCTGTAAGTGACTCAAGTGGATGTACAGCACCAAGAAACACAACACTGCAAATCAGCTACACCGCATTATAAAAATTAATTATAAAAAAAAAAAAAACTACAGTGAGAGAGAGAGGAATTCTTACAAAATATGATCAGGGGCTGTGATGCAACTGGACTGACCACATCTACACTCACAGCTGAATGGGACGTAAGGCTGGACACCCTAACCCTAACCCAAACCCTAACCATAACCCTACCTTAACCCTAACCCTAACCCAACAGTAACCCTAACCCTGCCTTAACCCTAACCCAACACTAACCCTAACCCTAACCCTAAACCCTAACCCTAACCCCTAACCCTAACCCAACCCTAAGCCTAACCCTAACCCCTAGCCCTAACCCTGACCCTAACCCCTAACCCTTAACCCCTAACCCCTAACCCTAACCAAGTTCACAAGTAAACTTCTCGCCCACCTGGAGAGAGTGATTTAATTTTAAAGAGTAAAGACACAATCAGCTCAGTAATTGGCCACGGGGGCTTGAGGGGCCAAGGCTAACCTGAGCTGGAGGAACGTGGGTGCCTGCCTGGACGCTCAGAGGCCAAGGGCTGCTCTGAGACCTGCTTGGACACCCGTGCAGATGGAACAAAGGATGCCTCCAGTCCCAAGAGGGCCCCACCAGCCCTCAAGAACGCAACACCAGACTTCCCTGGTGGCGCAGTGGTTAAGAATCCACCTGCCAATGCAGGGGACACGGGTTTGAGCCCTGGCCCGGGAAGATCCCACATGCTGTGGAGCAACTAAGCCCGTGCGCCACAACTACTGAGCCTGCGCTCTAGAACCCGCGAGCCACAACTGCTGAAGCCCACGCGCTTACAGCCTGTGCTCTGCAACAAGAGAAGCCACTGCAACGAGAAGCCCCCACTCGCCGCAACTAGAGAAAGCCTCCGTGCAGCAATGAAGACCCAACACAGCCAAAAATAAATTAATTAATTAATTTGTTTGTTTTTTTAAAAAGGCAGCACCTGGGGGCTGGCAGACTGATGCACCGAGTCTTACATCACGTCTACTTAGTATCCTGCATGTCAGGGCCATGCTGGACCTGGGGCTGCCCAGACAGAGTGGGGCCTGCATCACCCTTCCCAGGAGGGAGGGTGGTGGGAAACCCTGCATGACCTCTGAGGCCCTAAGAACCCTTAACTAAGGCTGAGCTCAATTTGAAACAGTGGGTGACCAGAGCAGACATTTCATTCATCTATCAATCAGAATCCAGCACTGGAGGAGCAGAAAACAATGGCCTCGCTCAACCTTGACGCTAATCCTGACATGGACCCTAACCCTGAACTCTGATCCTGACCCTAAGCCCTGACCTAACCTTAGCCTAACCCGTACCCTAACCCTGTACCTTACCCTAGCCCATGCTCTACCCGCATCCTACCTGTACCCCAACTCTCACCCATACCCTAACACCCACTCTAACACAGAACCCTAACACCCTGAGACCAAAACCATAAACCTTAACCAATAAGCAAAACCATAACCATAACCAAACCATAAAATATATTCATTAACCATACCCATAAATAACTCATTAACCATAAAACTTAAACCATAACAGCAACCATAAACCATACACAGCCCCAACCCTCACACCAGCCCCAGCCCTAATGCTAACCCTCCAAACCACTTACACCAAGCCAAGTCTAGTCAGATTATACAAATACATCTTGGAAAAGAAAACTGGGGAATTCTCTGGTGGCCCAGTGGTTAGGACTCTGTGCTTTCAGTGCCAAGGGCTCGGGTTCGATCCCTGACTGGGGAACTAAGATCCCACAAGCCATGGGATGTGGCCAAAATAAATAAATAAATAAAATGAAATAAAACCACTATTTTAAAAAAGATTTTAAAAATACAGAAAAAAAAAGAAAACTACCCCAGTATAACTTATAAATATGAATGTAAAAATCGATCACAAAATAATAGCAACATGAAACCAACAGAACTTTAAATGGATAATGCCATAAGCAAGTATCTCTACACCAGAAATTTCAGGTTGCTCAACATATTAAAAGTAAGCAATGTATTAAACCACAAAAATGGTGTGAAGTAAACACCCATAATCACGTCAATTAATGCAAAAAATCTACAATGAAAATCCAGTGTTATTTCATGGTAAACACTCAAGAAAGCAGGAATAAAAGGAAATCTGTTCAATATGGAAAAGAGTAGTACAAAAAGCCACAGCAAACACCATGCTCAATGTTAAAGACTGAACGATTTACTCCTGAAATCAGGAACAAGGCCAGGAAGCTGGCCTTCGTCACCGTTACTCAATAGCGTACTGGAAGTTCTACCCAGAATCTTGAGGAAGGAAATAAAAGGCATCCGTGGGTGAATGGAAAAATTAAAACTGTGTCTCTTCACAGAACATAGGTCACATCATCTTATATATAAAACTACCTATAATCAGCAAAGAAATTATTTGAGCTAATCAACTAATTAAGCAAAGTTATAGAACAAAGTATCAATTCATGAAAATCTATCTTATATGCATACGCTGGCAAAAAATAATCTGAAAAAGAATTTATGAAAACAATTCCATTTTTAATAATGTCAACATCAATATTTAGGAGTATATTTAATCAAGGTACAAGACTTGTTTTTATGTCTGTGAAGTGGTATGTTTGAAATTACTGGAAAGTCAATTACTTTTCAAAACATCATGTATGTCAATAGCATGCCAGAAAAGCAGAGAAAACATCAAACTTCCATATAGAAGCCAAGCCTTACCCAGATCCAGTTCACCCAAAGTCCACATGTCATTTAGAGGCACTGTGGGAAGGTTATATTAGGAGCCGCTGTCCTCCGTGTTGTGGACGACCTGGATATGGTAGAAACAGTGGGATTTTTGAATTCCAATTTTCCACTTCATTCCACAAAAAAACTATTAGAACTAATAAATTAATTCAGTAAAGTTGCAAAATCAATACACAGAAATCAGCTGCATTTCTAAACACTAATAATGAACCATCAGAAAGAGAAAGAAAGCAGCCCTATTTACAAATGCATCAAAAAGAACAAAATACCCACTGGGAATAAAGCCAACCAAGGAGGTGAAAGACCTGCACACTGAAAACTTTAAGACATTGATGAAGACATTGAAAAGCACGCCAGTAAATGGAAAGATATCCTGTTCTCATGGAATGGAACAATTAATATTGTTAAAATATCCATTCTACCCAAAGCAATGGACACAGTGAATGCAATCCCTCCCAAAATTCCATGGTATTTTCCCCCCAAATAGAGCAAATCCTCCTAATAGCTGTGGGGAACCACAAAGGACCCCAAATAGCCAAAGAAACCCTGAAAAAAGAGAACGGGCTGGGGGCATCTCCCTCCCTGACGTCACACTCTGCTGAGAAGCCACAGTCACCAAAACAGTGCGGAACTGGCTCAAAACGGGCACAGGGACCAGAGGAACAGGACAGAGAGCCCAGAATTCAACCCACACGGACGGGGTCGGTGAATTTATGACACAGGGACCAAGGACACACCAAGGAGCACGACACTCCCCACGATAAATGGTGCTGGGAAAACTGGACGCCCCATAGCTCACGCTGGCTACCCTGCACACAAACCTGACCAAACACCCAGCTTTCCACGCCAAGCCCTCCCTCGCTCACACGAAGACGGACCCCCTCAACTGTCAGCCGCCCACAGGAAGCTTCTCCCCACTTTTCCTCACCGTCTCTTCACCTTCTCCTCAGGCATCACCTGGGTCCTCAGGAAACCTAGTTCCCTAGGCAGCGTGGACGCAGCTCCACTTGGTCCCGAAGCCGAAACCCCAGCGAGCCCTAAGGAGACGGAGACCGAGCTCCTCTCAGCAGAGACGCTGAGCCGGGCGTCCTACCCGAAGGCCCCCGCCCCCGCGCCTGAGGAGGCTCAACTCCTCTCAGCTGTGCTCCGAATCGAGTTCGCAGGGAAGGAGCATGCGCTGTGGGTCAGAGAGGCGAACTCGGCGCCACCTTGTGGTCAGTGCAGGAAGTGCAGGCCGCGCCTCCCTCACAGGTCACTGGAGGCAGCGCGCCCTACAGACAGGACTGCTGAATCCATTAAACTGGAAATTCAAACTAAAATGGAGTCTCTATCCCAAAAGTTTTCTAAAATTAGTTAAGGAACAATCAGTTGGAAACCATTTGGAATGAAGTGAATGTAGATGCAAACTTTACAACTTATACCAAATTCACTCAAAGTTATTCAGAGGCAAATTTTATTTTAGTTTATAATTTATTTTTGGCTGCGTTGGGTCTTCGTTGCTGCATGTGGGCTTTCTCTAGTTGCGTCGAGCGGGGCTACTCTTCGTTGCGGTGCACGGGCTTCTCATTGCGGTGGCTTCTCTCGTTGGGGAGCACGGGCTCTAGGCGCGCAGGCTTCAGTAGTTGTGCCGCGCAGGCTTAGTTGCTCTGCGGCATGTGGGATTCTCCCCGGACCAGGGCTCGAGCCCGTGTCCCCTGCACTGGCAGGCGGACTCTTAACCACTGCGTCACCAGGGGAGTCCCCACAGACAAATTTTAAATACAAAACTATTCAAGGGGCTTCCCTGGTGGCGCAGTGGTTGAGAATCTGCCTGCTAATGCAGGGGACACGGGTTCGAGCCCTGGTCTGGGAAGATCCCACATGCCGCGGAGCAACTAGGCTCGGGAGCCACAACTACTGAGACAGCGCGTCTGGAGCCTGTACTCCGCAACAAGAGAGGCCGCGGAAGTGAGAGGCCTGCACACCGTGATGAAGAGTGGCCCCCGCTTGCCACAACTAGAGACAGCCTTCGCACAGAAACGAAGACCCAACACAGCCAAAAATAAAATGAATTAATCAATTAAAAAAAAACAAAAAAGGTGTCTCTCAAATTTAACTTCCAGAATATATTCAGGAAAAACGCATATGCCCTTTTTGACCCACTAAAGAAGCGGGCAATGCAAATCAACACTACAAAGAGGTATCGCTCCGAATCAGAAAAAAGGACCATCCTCACAAAGGGTAAAAACCAGATATGCAGGACAGGGAGAGGAGAAAAGGGAGCCTTGTTACGCTGAAGGGGGGAATGTAAATTGCCAACGGCCACCCTGGAGAAGTGTACTGTGTTTCCTAAAACATCTAAACCACAGAGCTACAAAGCATAGGGTGCTTCCACTCATGGGCCTATATCTTGGAAAAACCAAAAATCCACAGGATGCAGGCGCCCCGTTTACTGCTGCTATCTTTACAACAGCCTCGACTTGGGTACAACTTAAAAGTCCTTGGAAGGAAACAATGGTGAAAGAAAACTTGGTACTTAAGCACAAAGGAATATTACTCAGCCCTGAAATCCATGAAATGAGGCCAGTTGCAGCAACTCAGGGGGACTTATGCACGGTCACTGAGAGGGATATAAGTTAGACAGCAAAAGAAACTTATCATGAGATATCACTTATAAAGGGAATCTAAAGATCGCCAAACATGAACTGAATTACAAACAGAACACCATCACACGTTTACAAAACACACTTATGGCTGCTTAAGCGGAAAAGTGTGGTGCGGTGATGCATAAACCAGGAGGTTGTAATTGGCACAGATACCGTTCCATACACCAATAATGTAATCGCCAAGACATACTCATTGCTCAAGGAACTGGACTCAGCACACTCTATTCACAGAAAAAACATATATCTGACTACTAGAAACTAGAAAAGAATTTATTGATGTCTCTCTGTAAGTGACTCAAGTGGATGTACAGCACCAAGAAACACAACACTGCAAATCAGCTACACCGCATTATAAAAATTAATTATAAAAAAAAAAAAAAACTACAGTGAGAGAGAGAGGAATTCTTACAAAATATGATCAGGGGCTGTGATGCAACTGGACTGACCACATCTACACTCACAGCTGAATGGGACGTAAGGCTGGACACCCTAACCCTAACCCAAACCCTAACCATAACCCTACCTTAACCCTAACCCTAACCCAACAGTAACCCTAACCCTGCCTTAACCCTAACCCAACACTAACCCTAACCCTAACCCTAAACCCTAACCCTAACCCCTAACCCTAACCCAACCCTAAGCCTAACCCTAACCCCTAGCCCTAACCCTGACCCTAACCCCTAACCCTTAACCCCTAACCCCTAACCCTAACCAAGTTCACAAGTAAACTTCTCGCCCACCTGGAGAGAGTGATTTAATTTTAAAGAGTAAAGACACAATCAGCTCAGTAATTGGCCACGGGGGCTTGAGGGGCCAAGGCTAACCTGAGCTGGAGGAACGTGGGTGCCTGCCTGGACGCTCAGAGGCCAAGGGCTGCTCTGAGACCTGCTTGGACACCCGTGCAGATGGAACAAAGGATGCCTCCAGTCCCAAGAGGGCCCCACCAGCCCTCAAGAACGCAACACCAGACTTCCCTGGTGGCGCAGTGGTTAAGAATCCACCTGCCAATGCAGGGGACACGGGTTTGAGCCCTGGCCCGGGAAGATCCCACATGCTGTGGAGCAACTAAGCCCGTGCGCCACAACTACCGAGCCTGCGCTCTAGAACCCGCGAGCCACAACTGCTGAAGCCCACGCGCTTACAGCCTGTGCTCTGCAACAAGAGAAGCCACTGCAACGAGAAGCCCCCACTCGCCGCAACTAGAGAAAGCCTCCGTGCAGCAATGAAGACCCAACACAGCCAAAAATAAATTAATTAATTAATTTGTTTGTTTTTTTAAAAAGGCAGCACCTGGGGGCTGGCAGACTGATGCACCGAGTCTTACATCACGTCTACTTAGTATCCTGCATGTCAGGGCCATGCTGGACCTGGGGCTGCCCAGACAGAGTGGGGCCTGCATCACCCTTCCCAGGAGGGAGGGTGGTGGGAAACCCTGCATGACCTCTGAGGCCCTAAGAACCCTTAACTAAGGCTGAGCTCAATTTGAAACAGTGGGTGACCAGAGCAGACATTTCATTCATCTATCAATCAGAATCCAGCACTGGAGGAGCAGAAAACAATGGCCTCGCTCAACCTTGACGCTAATCCTGACATGGACCCTAACCCTGAACTCTGATCCTGACCCTAAGCCCTGACCTAACCTTAGCCTAACCCGTACCCTAACCCTGTACCTTACCCTAGCCCATGCTCTACCCGCATCCTACCTGTACCCCAACTCTCACCCATACCCTAACACCCACTCTAACACAGAACCCTAACACCCTGAGACCAAAACCATAAACCTTAACCAATAAGCAAAACCATAACCATAACCAAACCATAAAATATATTCATTAACCATACCCATAAATAACTCATTAACCATAAAACTTAAACCATAACAGCAACCATAAACCATACACAGCCCCAACCCTCACACCAGCCCCAGCCCTAATGCTAACCCTCCAAACCACTTACACCAAGCCAAGTCTAGTCAGATTATACAAATACATCTTGGAAAAGAAAACTGGGGAATTCTCTGGTGGCCCAGTGGTTAGGACTCTGTGCTTTCAGTGCCAAGGGCTCGGGTTCGATCCCTGACTGGGGAACTAAGATCCCACAAGCCATGGGATGTGGCCAAAATAAATAAATAAATAAAATGAAATAAAACCACTATTTTAAAAAAGATTTTAAAAATACAGAAAAAAAAGAAAACTACCCCAGTATAACTTATAAATATGAATGTAAAAATCGATCACAAAATAATAGCAACATGAAACCAACAGAACTTTAAATGGATAATGCCATAAGCAAGTATCTCTACACCAGAAATTTCAGGTTGCTCAACATATTAAAAGTAAGCAATGTATTAAACCACAAAAATGGTGTGAAGTAAACACCCATAATCACGTCAATTAATGCAAAAAATCTACAATGAAAATCCAGTGTTATTTCATGGTAAACACTCAAGAAAGCAGGAATAAAAGGAAATCTGTTCAATATGGAAAAGAGTAGTACAAAAAGCCACAGCAAACACCATGCTCAATGTTAAAGACTGAACGATTTACTCCTGAAATCAGGAACAAGGCCAGGAAGCTGGCCTTCGTCACCGTTACTCAATAGCGTACTGGAAGTTCTACCCAGAATCTTGAGGAAGGAAATAAAAGGCATCCGTGGGTGAATGGAAAAATTAAAACTGTGTCTCTTCACAGAACATAGGTCACATCATCTTATATATAAAACTACCTATAATCAGCAAAGAAATTATTTGAGCTAATCAACTAATTAAGCAAAGTTATAGAACAAAGTATCAATTCATGAAAATCTATCTTATATGCATACGCTGGCAAAAAATAATCTGAAAAAGAATTTATGAAAACAATTCCATTTTTAATAATGTCAACATCAATATTTAGGAGTATATTTAATCAAGGTACAAGACTTGTTTTTATGTCTGTGAAGTGGTATGTTTGAAATTACTGGAAAGTCAATTACTTTTCAAAACATCATGTATGTCAATAGCATGCCAGAAAAGCAGAGAAAACATCAAACTTCCATATAGAAGCCAAGCCTTACCCAGATCCAGTTCACCCAAAGTCCACATGTCATTTAGAGGCACTGTGGGAAGGTTATATTAGGAGCCGCTGTCCTCCGTGTTGTGGACGACCTGGATATGGTAGAAACAGTGGGATTTTTGAATTCCAATTTTCCACTTCATTCCACAAAAAAACTATTAGAACTAATAAATTAATTCAGTAAAGTTGCAAAATCAATACACAGAAATCAGCTGCATTTCTAAACACTAATAATGAACCATCAGAAAGAGAAAGAAAGCAGCCCTATTTACAAATGCATCAAAAAGAACAAAATACCCACTGGGAATAAAGCCAACCAAGGAGGTGAAAGACCTGCACACTGAAAACTTTAAGACATTGATGAAGACATTGAAAAGCACGCCAGTAAATGGAAAGATATCCTGTTCTCATGGAATGGAACAATTAATATTGTTAAAATATCCATTCTACCCAAAGCAATGGACACAGTGAATGCAATCCCTCCCAAAATTCCATGGTATTTTCCCCCCAAATAGAGCAAATCCTCCTAATAGCTGTGGGGAACCACAAAGGACCCCAAATAGCCAAAGAAACCCTGAAAAAAGAGAACGGGCTGGGGGCATCTCCCTCCCTGACGTCACACTCTGCTGAGAAGCCACAGTCACCAAAACAGTGCGGAACTGGCTCAAAACGGGCACAGGGACCAGAGGAACAGGACAGAGAGCCCAGAATTCAACCCACACGGACGGGGTCGGTGAATTTATGACACAGGGACCAAGGACACACCAAGGAGCACGACACTCCCCACGATAAATGGTGCTGGGAAAACTGGACGCCCCATAGCTCACGCTGGCTACCCTGCACACAAACCTGACCAAACACCCAGCTTTCCACGCCAAGCCCTCCCTCGCTCACACGAAGACGGACCCCCTCAACTGTCAGCCGCCCACAGGAAGCTTCTCCCCACTTTTCCTCACCGTCTCTTCACCTTCTCCTCAGGCATCACCTGGGTCCTCAGGAAACCTAGTTCCCTAGGCAGCGTGGACGCAGCTCCACTTGGTCCCGAAGCCGAAACCCCAGCGAGCCCTAAGGAGACGGAGACCGAGCTCCTCTCAGCAGAGACGCTGAGCCGGGCGTCCTACCCGAAGGCCCCCGCCCCCGCGCCTGAGGAGGCTCAACTCCTCTCAGCTGTGCTCCGAATCGAGTTCGCAGGGAAGGAGCATGCGCTGTGGGTCAGAGAGGCGAACTCGGCGCCACCTTGTGGTCAGTGCAGGAAGTGCAGGCCGCGCCTCCCTCACAGGTCACTGGAGGCAGCGCGCCCTACAGACAGGACTGCTGAATCCATTAAACTGGAAATTCAAACTAAAATGGAGTCTCTATCCCAAAAGTTTTCTAAAATTAGTTAAGGAACAATCAGTTGGAAACCATTTGGAATGAAGTGAATGTAGATGCAAACTTTACAACTTATACCAAATTCACTCAAAGTTATTCAGAGGCAAATTTTATTTTAGTTTATAATTTATTTTTGGCTGCGTTGGGTCTTCGTTGCTGCATGTGGGCTTTCTCTAGTTGCGTCGAGCGGGGCTACTCTTCGTTGCGGTGCACGGGCTTCTCATTGCGGTGGCTTCTCTCGTTGGGGAGCACGGGCTCTAGGCGCGCAGGCTTCAGTAGTTGTGCCGCGCAGGCTTAGTTGCTCTGCGGCATGTGGGATTCTCCCCGGACCAGGGCTCGAGCCCGTGTCCCCTGCACTGGCAGGCGGACTCTTAACCACTGCGTCACCAGGGGAGTCCCCACAGACAAATTTTAAATACAAAACTATTCAAGGGGCTTCCCTGGTGGCGCAGTGGTTGAGAATCTGCCTGCTAATGCAGGGGACACGGGTTCGAGCCCTGGTCTGGGAAGATCCCACATGCCGCGGAGCAACTAGGCTCGGGAGCCACAACTACTGAGACAGCGCGTCTGGAGCCTGTACTCCGCAACAAGAGAGGCCGCGGAAGTGAGAGGCCTGCACACCGTGATGAAGAGTGGCCCCCGCTTGCCACAACTAGAGACAGCCTTCGCACAGAAACGAAGACCCAACACAGCCAAAAATAAAATGAATTAATCAATTAAAAAAAAACAAAAAAGGTGTCTCTCAAATTTAACTTCCAGAATATATTCAGGAAAAACGCATATGCCCTTTTTGACCCACTAAAGAAGCGGGCAATGCAAATCAACACTACAAAGAGGTATCGCTCCGAATCAGAAAAAAGGACCATCCTCACAAAGGGTAAAAACCAGATATGCAGGACAGGGA
Source organism: Balaenoptera borealis (assembly GCF_965194805.1). Lineage (NCBI taxonomy): Eukaryota > Metazoa > Chordata > Mammalia > Artiodactyla > Balaenopteridae > Balaenoptera > Balaenoptera borealis. Next base: position 697,338 of record NC_138867.1, read on the forward strand.
GAGGAGAAAAGGGAGCCTTGTTACGCTGAAGGGGGGAATGTAAATTGCCAACGGCCACCCTGGAGAAGTGTACTGTGTTTCCTAAAACATCTAAACCACAGAGCTACAAAGCATAGGGTGCTTCCACTCATGGGCCTATATCTTGGAAAAACCAAAAATCCACAGGATGCAGGCGCCCCGTTTACTGCTGCTATCTTTACAACAGCCTCGACTTGGGTACAACTTAAAAGTCCTTGGAAGGAAACAATGGTGAAAGAAAACTTGGTACTTAAGCACAAAGGAATATTACTCAGCCCTGAAATCCATGAAATGAGGCCAGTTGCAGCAACTCAGGGGGACTTATGCACGGTCACTGAGAGGGATATAAGTTAGACAGCAAAAGAAACTTATCATGAGATATCACTTATAAAGGGAATCTAAAGATCGCCAAACATGAACTGAATTACAAACAGAACACCATCACACGTTTACAAAACACACTTATGGCTGCTTAAGCGGAAAACTGTGGTGCGGTGATGCATAAACCAGGAGGTTGTAATTGGCACAGATACCGTTCCATACACCAATAATGTAATCGCCAAGACATACTCATTGCTCAAGGAACTGGACTCAGCACACTCTATTCACAGAAAAAACATATATCTGACTACTAGAAACTAGAAAAGAATTTATTGATGTCTCTCTGTAAGTGACTCAAGTGGATGTACAGCACCAAGAAACACAACATTGCAAATCAGCTACACCCCATTATAAAAATTAATTATAAAAATAAAAAAACGACAGTGAGAGAGAGAGGAATTCTTACAAAATATGATCAGGGGCTGTGATGCAACTGGACTGACCACATCTACACTCACAGCTGAATGGGACGTAAGGCTGGACACCCTAACCCTAACCCAAACCCTAACCCTAACCCTACCTTAACCCTAACCCAACACTAACCCTAACCCTAAACCTAAACCCTAACCCTAACCCAACCCTAAGCCTAACCCTAACCCCTAGCCCTAGCCCTAACCCTGACCCTAACCCCTAACCCTTAACCCCTAACCCCTAACCCCTAACCCTAACCAAGTTCACAAGTAAACTTCTCGCCCACCTGGAGAGAGTGATTTAATTTTAAAGAGTAAAGACACAATCAGCTCAGTAATTGGCCACGGGGGCTTGAGGGGCCAAGGCTAACCTGAGCTGGAGGAACGTGGGTGCCTGCCTGGACGCTCAGAGGCCAAGGGCTGCTCTGAGACCTGCTTGGACACCCGTGCAGATGGAACAAAGGATGCCTCCAGTCCCAAGAGGGCCCCACCAGCCCTCAAGAACGCAACACCAGACTTCCCTGGTGGCGCAGTGGTTAAGAATCCACCTGCCAATGCAGGGGACACGGGTTTGAGCCCTGGCCCGGGAAGATCCCACATGCTGTGGAGCAACTAAGCCCGTGCGCCACAACTACTGAGCCTGCGCTCTAGAACCCGCGAGCCACAACTGCTGAAGCCCACGCGCTTACAGCCTGTGCTCTGCAACAAGAGAAGCCACTGCAACGAGAAGCCCCCACTCGCCGCAACTAGAGAAAGCCTCCGTGCAGCAATGAAGACCCAACACAGCCAAAAATAAATTAATTAATTAATTTGTTTGTTTTTTTAAAAAGGCAGCACCTGGGGGCTGGCAGACTGATGCACCGAGTCTTACATCACGTCTACTTAGTATCCTGCATGTCAGGGCCATGCTGGACCTGGGGCTGCCCAGACAGAGTGGGGCCTGCATCACCCTTCCCAGGAGGGAGGGTGGTGGGAAACCCTGCATGACCTCTGAGGCCCTAAGAACCCTTAACTAAGGCTGAGCTCAATTTGAAACAGTGGGTGACCAGAGCAGACATTTCATTCATCTATCAATCAGAATCCAGCACTGGAGGAGCAGAAAACAATGGCCTCGCTCAACCTTGACGCTAATCCTGACATGGACCCTAACCCTGAACTCTGATCCTGACCCTAAGCCCTGACCTAACCTTAGCCTAACCCGTACCCTAACCCTGTACCTTACCCTAACCCATGCTCTACCCGCATCCTACCTGTACCCCAACTCTCACCCATACCCTAACACCCACTCTAACACAGAACCCTAACACCCTGAGACCAAAACCATAAACCTTAACCAATAAGCAAAACCATAACCATAACCAAACCATAAAATATATTCATTAACCATACCCATAAACAACTCATTAACCATAAAACTTAAACCATAACAGCAACCATAAACCATACACAGCCCCAACCCTCACACCAGCCCCAGCCCTAATGCTAACCCTCCAAACCACTTACACCAAGCCAAGTCTAGTCAGATTATACAAATACATCTTGGAAAAGAAAACTGGGGAATTCTCTGGTGGCCCAGTGGTTAGGACTCTGTGCTTTCAGTGCCAAGGGCTCGGGTTCGATCCCTGACTGGGGAACTAAGATCCCACAAGCCATGGGATGTGGCCAAAATAAATAAATAAATAAAATGAAATAAAACCACTATTTTAAAAAAGATTTTAAAAATACAGAAAAAAAAAAGAAAACTACCCCAGTATAACTTATAAATATGAATGTAAAAATCGATCACAAAATAATAGCAACATGAAACCAACAGAGCTTTAAATGGATAATGCCATAAGCAAGTATCTCTACACCAGAAATTTCAGGTTGCTCAACATATTAAAAGTAAGCAATGTATTAAACCACAAAAATGGTGTGAAGTAAAAACCCATAATCACGTCAATTAATGCAAAAAATCTACAATGAAAATCCAGTGTTATTTCATGGTAAACACTCAAGAAAGCAGGAATAAAAGGAAATCTGTTCAATATGGAAAAGAGTAGTACAAAAAGCCACAGCAAACACCATGCTCAATGTTAAAGACTGAACGATTTACTCCTGAAATCAGGAACAAGGCCAGGAAGCTGGCCTTCGTCACCGTTACTCAATAGCGTACTGGAAGTTCTACCCAGAATCTTGAGGAAGGAAATAAAAGGCATCCGTGGGTGAATGGAAAAATTAAAACTGTGTCTCTTCACAGAACATAGGTCACATCATCTTATATATAAAACTACCTATAATCAGCAAAGAAATTATTTGAGCTAATCAACTAATTAAGCAAAGTTATAGAACAAAGTATCAATTCATGAAAATCTATCTTATATGCATACGCTGGCAAAAAATAATCTGAAAAAGAATTTATGAAAACAATTCCATTTTTAATAATGTCAACATCAATATTTAGGAGTATATTTAATCAAGGTACAAGACTTGTTTTTATGTCTGTGAAGTGGTATGTTTGAAATTACTGGAAAGTCAATTACTTTTCAAAACATCATGTATGTCAATAGCATGCCAGAAAAGCAGAGAAAACATCAAACTTCCATATAGAAGCCAAGCCTTACCCAGATCCAGTTCACCCAAAGTCCACATGTCATTTACAGGCACTGTGGGAAGGTTATATTAGGAGCCGCTGTCCTCCGTGTTGTGGACGACCTGGATATGGTAGAAACAGTGGGATTTTTGAATTCCAATTTTCCACTTCATTCCACAAAAAAACTATTAGAACTAATAAATTAATTCAGTAAAGTTGCAAAATCAATACACAGAAATCAGCTGCATTTCTAAACACTAATAATGAACCATCAGAAAGAGAAAGAAAGCAGCCCTATTTACAAATGCATCAAAAAGAACAAAATACCCACTGGGAGTAAAGCCAACCAAGGAGGTGAAAGACCTGCACACTGAAAACTTTAAGACATTGATGAAGACATTGAAAAGCACACCAATAAATGGAAAGATATCCTGTTCTCATGGAATGGAACAATTAATATTGTTAAAATATCCATTCTACCCAAAGCAATGGACACAGTGAATGCAATCCCTCCCAAAATTCCATGGTATTTTCCCCCCAAATAGAGCAAATCCTCCTAATAGCTGTGGGGAACCACAAAGGACCCCAAATAGCCAAAGAAACCCTGAAAAAAGAGAACGGGCTGGGGGCATCTCCCTCCCTGACGTCACACTCTGCTGAGAAGCCACAGTCACCAAAACAGTGCGGAACTGGCTCAAAACGGGCACAGGGACCAGAGGAACAGGACAGAGAACCCAGAATTCAACCCACACGGACGGGGTCGGTGAATTTATGACACAGGGACCAAGGACACACCAAGGAGCACGACACTCCCCACGATAAATGGTGCTGGGAAAACTGGACGCCCCATAGCTCACGCTGGCTACCCTGCACACAAACCTGACCAAACACCCAGCTTTCCACGCCAAGCCCTCCCTCGCTCACACGAAGACGGACCCCCTCAACTGTCAGCCGCCCACAGGAAGCTTCTCCCCACTTTTCCTCACCGTCTCTTCACCTTCTCCTCAGGCATCACCTGGGTCCTCAGGAAACCTAGTTCCCTAGGCAGCGTGGACGCAGCTCCACTTGGTCCCGAAGCCGAAACCCCAGCGAGTCCTAAGGAGACGGAGACCGAGCTCCTCTCAGCAGAGACGCTGAGCCGGGCGTCCTACCCGAAGGCCCCCGCCCCCGCGCCTGAGGAGGCTCAACTCCTCTCAGCTGTGCTCCGAATCGAGTTCGCAGGGAAGGAGCATGCGCTGTGGGTCAGAGAGGCGAACTCGGCGCCACCCTGTGGTCAGTGCAGGAAGTGCAGGCCGCGCCTCCCTCACAGGTCACTGGAGGCAGCGCGCCCTACAGACAGGACTGCTGAATCCATTAAACTGGAAATTCAAACTAAAATGGAGTCTCTATCCCAAAAGTTTTCTAAAATTAGTTAAGGAACAATCAGTTGGAAACCATTTGGAATGAAGTGAATGTAGATGCAAACTTTACAACTTATACCAAATTCACTCAAAGTTATTCAGAGGCAAATTTTATTTTAGTTTATAATTTATTTTTGGCTGCGTTGGGTCTTCGTTGCTGCATGTGGGCTTTCTCTAGTTGCGTCGAGCGGGGCTACTCTTCGTTGCGGTGCACGGGCTTCTCATTGCGGTGGCTTCTCTTGTTGGGGAGCACGGGCTCTAGGCGCGCAGGCTTCAGTAGTTGTGCCGTGCAGGCTTAGTTGCTCTGCGGCATGTGAGATCTTCCCGGACCAGGGCTCGAGCCCGTGTCCCCTGCACTGGCAGGCGGACTCTTAACCACTGCGTCACCAGGGGAGTCCCCACAGACAAATTTTAAATACAAAACTATTCAAGGGGCTTCCCTGGTGGCGCAGTGGTTGAGAATCTGCCTGCTAATGCAGGGGACACGGGTTCGAGCCCTGGTCCGGGAAGATCCCACATGCCGCGGAGCAACTAGGCCCGGGAGCCACAACTACTGAGCCTGCACGTCTGGAGCCTGTGCTCCGCAACAAGAGAGGCCGCGGAAGTGAGAGGCCTGCGCACCGCGATGAAGAGTGGCCCCCGCTTGCCACAACTAGAGACAGCCTTCGCACAGAAACGAAGACCCAACACAGCCAAAAATAAAATGAATTAATTAATCAATTAAAAAAAAAAACAAAAAAAGGTGTCTCTCAAATTTAACTTCCAGAATATATTCAGGAAAAACGCATATGCCCTTTTTGACCCACTAAACAAGCGGGCAATGCAAATCAACACTACAAAGAGGTATCGCTCCGAATCAGAAAAAAGGACCATCCTCACAAAGGGTAAAAACCAGATATGCAGGACAGGGAGAGGAGAAAAGGGAGCCTTGTTACGCTGAAGGGGGGAATGTACATTGCCAACGGCCACCCTGGAGAAGTGTACTGTGTTTCCTAAAACATCTAAACCACAGAGCTACAAAGCATAGGGTGCTTCCACTCATGGGCCTATATCTTGGAAAAACCAAAAATCCACAGGATGCAGGCGCCCCGTTTACTGCTGCTATCTTTACAACAGCCTCGACTTGGGTACAACTTAAAAGTCCTTGGAAGGAAACAATGGTGAAAGAAAACTTGGTACTTAAGCACAAAGGAATATTACTCAGCCCTGAAATCCATGAAATGAGGCCAGTTGCAGCAACTCAGGGGGACTTATGCACGGTCACTGAGAGGGATATAAGTTAGACAGCAAAAGAAACTTATCATGAGATATCACTTATAAAGGGAATCTAAAGATCGCCAAACATGAACTGAATTACAAACAGAACACCATCACACGTTTACAAAACACACTTATGGCTGCTTAAGCGGAAAAGTGTGGTGCGGTGATGCATAAACCAGGAGGTTGTAATTGGCACAGATACCGTTCCATACACCAATAATGTAATCGCCAAGACATACTCATTGCTCAAGGAACTGGACTCAGCACACTCTATTCACAGAAAAAACATATATCTGACTACTAGAAACTAGAAAAGAATTTATTGATGTCTCTCTGTAAGTGACTCAAGTGGATGTACAGCACCAAGAAACACAACACTGCAAATCAGCTACACCGCATTATAAAAATTAATTATAAAAAAAAAAAAAAACTACAGTGAGAGAGAGAGGAATTCTTACAAAATATGATCAGGGGCTGTGATGCAACTGGACTGACCACATCTACACTCACAGCTGAATGGGACGTAAGGCTGGACACCCTAACCCTAACCCAAACCCTAACCATAACCCTACCTTAACCCTAACCCTAACCCAACAGTAACCCTAACCCTGCCTTAACCCTAACCCAACACTAACCCTAACCCTAACCCTAAACCCTAACCCTAACCCCTAACCCTAACCCAACCCTAAGCCTAACCCTAACCCCTAGCCCTAACCCTGACCCTAACCCCTAACCCTTAACCCCTAACCCCTAACCCTAACCAAGTTCACAAGTAAACTTCTCGCCCACCTGGAGAGAGTGATTTAATTTTAAAGAGTAAAGACACAATCAGCTCAGTAATTGGCCACGGGGGCTTGAGGGGCCAAGGCTAACCTGAGCTGGAGGAACGTGGGTGCCTGCCTGGACGCTCAGAGGCCAAGGGCTGCTCTGAGACCTGCTTGGACACCCGTGCAGATGGAACAAAGGATGCCTCCAGTCCCAAGAGGGCCCCACCAGCCCTCAAGAACGCAACACCAGACTTCCCTGGTGGCGCAGTGGTTAAGAATCCACCTGCCAATGCAGGGGACACGGGTTTGAGCCCTGGCCCGGGAAGATCCCACATGCTGTGGAGCAACTAAGCCCGTGCGCCACAACTACCGAGCCTGCGCTCTAGAACCCGCGAGCCACAACTGCTGAAGCCCACGCGCTTACAGCCTGTGCTCTGCAACAAGAGAAGCCACTGCAACGAGAAGCCCCCACTCGCCGCAACTAGAGAAAGCCTCCGTGCAGCAATGAAGACCCAACACAGCCAAAAATAAATTAATTAATTAATTTGTTTGTTTTTTTAAAAAGGCAGCACCTGGGGGCTGGCAGACTGATGCACCGAGTCTTACATCACGTCTACTTAGTATCCTGCATGTCAGGGCCATGCTGGACCTGGGGCTGCCCAGACAGAGTGGGGCCTGCATCACCCTTCCCAGGAGGGAGGGTGGTGGGAAACCCTGCATGACCTCTGAGGCCCTAAGAACCCTTAACTAAGGCTGAGCTCAATTTGAAACAGTGGGTGACCAGAGCAGACATTTCATTCATCTATCAATCAGAATCCAGCACTGGAGGAGCAGAAAACAATGGCCTCGCTCAACCTTGACGCTAATCCTGACATGGACCCTAACCCTGAACTCTGATCCTGACCCTAAGCCCTGACCTAACCTTAGCCTAACCCGTACCCTAACCCTGTACCTTACCCTAGCCCATGCTCTACCCGCATCCTACCTGTACCCCAACTCTCACCCATACCCTAACACCCACTCTAACACAGAACCCTAACACCCTGAGACCAAAACCATAAACCTTAACCAATAAGCAAAACCATAACCATAACCAAACCATAAAATATATTCATTAACCATACCCATAAATAACTCATTAACCATAAAACTTAAACCATAACAGCAACCATAAACCATACACAGCCCCAACCCTCACACCAGCCCCAGCCCTAATGCTAACCCTCCAAACCACTTACACCAAGCCAAGTCTAGTCAGATTATACAAATACATCTTGGAAAAGAAAACTGGGGAATTCTCTGGTGGCCCAGTGGTTAGGACTCTGTGCTTTCAGTGCCAAGGGCTCGGGTTCGATCCCTGACTGGGGAACTAAGATCCCACAAGCCATGGGATGTGGCCAAAATAAATAAATAAATAAAATGAAATAAAACCACTATTTTAAAAAAGATTTTAAAAATACAGAAAAAAAAGAAAACTACCCCAGTATAACTTATAAATATGAATGTAAAAATCGATCACAAAATAATAGCAACATGAAACCAACAGAACTTTAAATGGATAATGCCATAAGCAAGTATCTCTACACCAGAAATTTCAGGTTGCTCAACATATTAAAAGTAAGCAATGTATTAAACCACAAAAATGGTGTGAAGTAAACACCCATAATCACGTCAATTAATGCAAAAAATCTACAATGAAAATCCAGTGTTATTTCATGGTAAACACTCAAGAAAGCAGGAATAAAAGGAAATCTGTTCAATATGGAAAAGAGTAGTACAAAAAGCCACAGCAAACACCATGCTCAATGTTAAAGACTGAACGATTTACTCCTGAAATCAGGAACAAGGCCAGGAAGCTGGCCTTCGTCACCGTTACTCAATAGCGTACTGGAAGTTCTACCCAGAATCTTGAGGAAGGAAATAAAAGGCATCCGTGGGTGAATGGAAAAATTAAAACTGTGTCTCTTCACAGAACATAGGTCACATCATCTTATATATAAAACTACCTATAATCAGCAAAGAAATTATTTGAGCTAATCAACTAATTAAGCAAAGTTATAGAACAAAGTATCAATTCATGAAAATCTATCTTATATGCATACGCTGGCAAAAAATAATCTGAAAAAGAATTTATGAAAACAATTCCATTTTTAATAATGTCAACATCAATATTTAGGAGTATATTTAATCAAGGTACAAGACTTGTTTTTATGTCTGTGAAGTGGTATGTTTGAAATTACTGGAAAGTCAATTACTTTTCAAAACATCATGTATGTCAATAGCATGCCAGAAAAGCAGAGAAAACATCAAACTTCCATATAGAAGCCAAGCCTTACCCAGATCCAGTTCACCCAAAGTCCACATGTCATTTACAGGCACTGTGGGAAGGTTATATTAGGAGCCGCTGTCCTCCGTGTTGTGGACGACCTGGATATGGTAGAAACAGTGGGATTTTTGAATTCCAATTTTCCACTTCATTCCACAAAAAAACTATTAGAACTAATAAATTAATTCAGTAAAGTTGCAAAATCAATACACAGAAATCAGCTGCATTTCTAAACACTAATAATGAACCATCAGAAAGAGAAAGAAAGCAGCCCTATTTACAAATGCATCAAAAAGAACAAAATACCCACTGGGAATAAAGCCAACCAAGGAGGTGAAAGACCTGCACACTGAAAACTTTAAGACATTGATGAAGACATTGAAAAGCACGCCAGTAAATGGAAAGATATCCTGTTCTCATGGAATGGAACAATTAATATTGTTAAAATATCCATTCTACCCAAAGCAATGGACACAGTGAATGCAATCCCTCCCAAAATTCCATGGTATTTTCCCCCCAAATAGAGCAAATCCTCCTAATAGCTGTGGGGAACCACAAAGGACCCCAAATAGCCAAAGAAACCCTGAAAAAAGAGAACGGGCTGGGGGCATCTCCCTCCCTGACGTCACACTCTGCTGAGAAGCCACAGTCACCAAAACAGTGCGGAACTGGCTCAAAACGGGCACAGGGACCAGAGGAACAGGACAGAGAGCCCAGAATTCAACCCACACGGACGGGGTCGGTGAATTTATGACACAGGGACCAAGGACACACCAAGGAGCACGACACTCCCCACGATAAATGGTGCTGGGAAAACTGGACGCCCCATAGCTCACGCTGGCTACCCTGCACACAAACCTGACCAAACACCCAGCTTTCCACGCCAAGCCCTCCCTCGCTCACACGAAGACGGACCCCCTCAACTGTCAGCCGCCCACAGGAAGCTTCTCCCCACTTTTCCTCACCGTCTCTTCACCTTCTCCTCAGGCATCACCTGGGTCCTCAGGAAACCTAGTTCCCTAGGCAGCGTGGACGCAGCTCCACTTGGTCCCGAAGCCGAAACCCCAGCGAGCCCTAAGGAGACGGAGACCGAGCTCCTCTCAGCAGAGACGCTGAGCCGGGCGTCCTACCCGAAGGCCCCCGCCCCCGCGCCTGAGGAGGCTCAACTCCTCTCAGCTGTGCTCCGAATCGAGTTCGCAGGGAAGGAGCATGCGCTGTGGGTCAGAGAGGCGAACTCGGCGCCACCTTGTGGTCAGTGCAGGAAGTGCAGGCCGCGCCTCCCTCACAGGTCACTGGAGGCAGCGCGCCCTACAGACAGGACTGCTGAATCCATTAAACTGGAAATTCAAACTAAAATGGAGTCTCTATCCCAAAAGTTTTCTAAAATTAGTTAAGGAACAATCAGTTGGAAACCATTTGGAATCAAGTGAATGTAGATGCAAACTTTACAACTTATACCAAATTCACTCAAAGTTATTCAGAGGCAAATTTTATTTTAGTTTATAATTTATTTTTGGCTGCGTTGGGTCTTCGTTGCTGCATGTGGGCTTTCTCTAGTTGCGTCGAGCGGGGCTACTCTTCGTTGCGGTGCACGGGCTTCTCATTGCGGTGGCTTCTCTCGTTGGGGAGCACGGGCTCTAGGCGCGCAGGCTTCAGTAGTTGTGCCGCGCAGGCTTAGTTGCTCTGCGGCATGTGGGATTCTCCCCGGACCAGGGCTCGAGCCCGTGTCCCCTGCACTGGCAGGCGGACTCTTAACCACTGCGTCACCAGGGGAGTCCCCACAGACAAATTTTAAATACAAAACTATTCAAGGGGCTTCCCTGGTGGCGCAGTGGTTGAGAATCTGCCTGCTAATGCAGGGGACACGGGTTCGAGCCCTGGTCTGGGAAGATCCCACATGCCGCGGAGCAACTAGGCTCGGGAGCCACAACTACTGAGACAGCGCGTCTGGAGCCTGTACTCCGCAACAAGAGAGGCCGCGGAAGTGAGAGGCCTGCACACCGTGATGAAGAGTGGCCCCCGCTTGCCACAACTAGAGACAGCCTTCGCACAGAAACGAAGACCCAACACAGCCAAAAATAAAATGAATTAATCAATTAAAAAAAAACAAAAAAGGTGTCTCTCAAATTTAACTTCCAGAATATATTCAGGAAAAACGCATATGCCCTTTTTGACCCACTAAAGAAGCGGGCAATGCAAATCAACACTACAAAGAGGTATCGCTCCGAATCAGAAAAAAGGACCATCCTCACAAAGGGTAAAAACCAGATATGCAGGACAGGGAGAGGAGAAAAGGGAGCCTTGTTACGCTGAAGGGGGGAATGTAAATTGCCAACGGCCACCCTGGAGAAGTGTACTGTGTTTCCTAAAACATCTAAACCACAGAGCTACAAAGCATAGGGTGCTTCCACTCATGGGCCTATATCTTGGAAAAACCAAAAATCCACAGGATGCAGGCGCCCCGTTTACTGCTGCTATCTTTACAACAGCCTCGACTTGGGTACAACTTAAAAGTCCTTGGAAGGAAACAATGGTGAAAGAAAACTTGGTACTTAAGCACAAAGGAATATTACTCAGCCCTGAAATCCATGAAATGAGGCCAGTTGCAGCAACTCAGGGGGACTTATGCACGGTCACTGAGAGGGATATAAGTTAGACAGCAAAAGAAACTTATCATGAGATATCACTTATAAAGGGAATCTAAAGATCGCCAAACATGAACTGAATTACAAACAGAACACCATCACACGTTTACAAAACACACTTATGGCTGCTTAAGCGGAAAACTGTGGTGCGGTGATGCATAAACCAGGAGGTTGTAATTGGCACAGATACCGTTCCATACACCAATAATGTAATCGCCAAGACATACTCATTGCTCAAGGAACTGGACTCAGCACACTCTATTCACAGAAAAAACATATATCTGACTACTAGAAACTAGAAAAGAATTTATTGATGTCTCTCTGTAAGTGACTCAAGTGGATGTACAGCACCAAGAAACACAACATTGCAAATCAGCTACACCCCATTATAAAAATTAATTATAAAAATAAAAAAACGACAGTGAGAGAGAGAGGAATTCTTACAAAATATGATCAGGGGCTGTGATGCAACTGGACTGACCACATCTACACTCACAGCTGAATGGGACGTAAGGCTGGACACCCTAACCCTAACCCAAACCCTAACCCTAACCCTACCTTAACCCTAACCCAACACTAACCCTAACCCTAAACCTAAACCCTAACCCTAACCCAACCCTAAGCCTAACCCTAACCCCTAGCCCTAGCCCTAACCCTGACCCTAACCCCTAACCCTTAACCCCTAACCCCTAACCCTAACCAAGTTCACAAGTAAACTTCTCGCCCACCTGGAGAGAGTGATTTAATTTTAAAGAGTAAAGACACAATCAGCTCAGTAATTGGCCACGGGGGCTTGAGGGGCCAAGGCTAACCTGAGCTGGAGGAACGTGGGTGCCTGCCTGGACGCTCAGAGGCCAAGGGCTGCTCTGAGACCTGCTTGGACACCCGTGCAGATGGAACAAAGGATGCCTCCAGTCCCAAGAGGGCCCCACCAGCCCTCAAGAACGCAACACCAGACTTCCCTGGTGGCGCAGTGGTTAAGAATCCACCTGCCAATGCAGGGGACACGGGTTTGAGCCCTGGCCCGGGAAGATCCCACATGCTGTGGAGCAACTAAGCCCGTGCGCCACAACTACTGAGCCTGCGCTCTAGAACCCGCGAGCCACAACTGCTGAAGCCCACGCGCTTACAGCCTGTGCTCTGCAACAAGAGAAGCCACTGCAACGAGAAGCCCCCACTCGCCGCAACTAGAGAAAGCCTCCGTGCAGCAATGAAGACCCAACACAGCCAAAAATAAATTAATTAATTAATTTGTTTGTTTTTTTAAAAAGGCAGCACCTGGGGGCTGGCAGACTGATGCACCGAGTCTTACATCACGTCTACTTAGTATCCTGCATGTCAGGGCCATGCTGGACCTGGGGCTGCCCAGACAGAGTGGGGCCTGCATCACCCTTCCCAGGAGGGAGGGTGGTGGGAAACCCTGCATGACCTCTGAGGCCCTAAGAACCCTTAACTAAGGCTGAGCTCAATTTGAAACAGTGGGTGACCAGAGCAGACATTTCATTCATCTATCAATCAGAATCCAGCACTGGAGGAGCAGAAAACAATGGCCTCGCTCAACCTTGACGCTAATCCTGACATGGACCCTAACCCTGAACTCTGATCCTGACCCTAAGCCCTGACCTAACCTTAGCCTAACCCGTACCCTAACCCTGTACCTTACCCTAACCCATGCTCTACCCGCATCCTACCTGTACCCCAACTCTCACCCATACCCTAACACCCACTCTAACACAGAACCCTAACACCCTGAGACCAAAACCATAAACCTTAACCAATAAGCAAAACCATAACCATAACCAAACCATAAAATATATTCATTAACCATACCCATAAACAACTCATTAACCATAAAACTTAAACCATAACAGCAACCATAAACCATACACAGCCCCAACCCTCACACCAGCCCCAGCCCTAATGCTAACCCTCCAAACCACTTACACCAAGCCAAGTCTAGTCAGATTATACAAATACATCTTGGAAAAGAAAACTGGGGAATTCTCTGGTGGCCCAGTGGTTAGGACTCTGTGCTTTCAGTGCCAAGGGCTCGGGTTCGATCCCTGACTGGGGAACTAAGATCCCACAAGCCATGGGATGTGGCCAAAATAAATAAATAAATAAAATGAAATAAAACCACTATTTTAAAAAAGATTTTAAAAATACAGAAAAAAAAAAGAAAACTACCCCAGTATAACTTATAAATATGAATGTAAAAATCGATCACAAAATAATACCAACATGAAACCAACAGAGCTTTAAATGGATAATGCCATAAGCAAGTATCTCTACACCAGAAATTTCAGGTTGCTCAACATATTAAAAGTAAGCAATGTATTAAACCACAAAAATGGTGTGAAGTAAAAACCCATAATCACGTCAATTAATGCAAAAAATCTACAATGAAAATCCAGTGTTATTTCATGGTAAACACTCAAGAAAGCAGGAATAAAAGGAAATCTGTTCAATATGGAAAAGAGTAGTACAAAAAGCCACAGCAAACACCATGCTCAATGTTAAAGACTGAACGATTTACTCCTGAAATCAGGAACAAGGCCAGGAAGCTGGCCTTCGTCACCGTTACTCAATAGCGTACTGGAAGTTCTACCCAGAATCTTGAGGAAGGAAATAAAAGGCATCCGTGGGTGAATGGAAAAATTAAAACTGTGTCTCTTCACAGAACATAGGTCACATCATCTTATATATAAAACTACCTATAATCAGCAAAGAAATTATTTGAGCTAATCAACTAATTAAGCAAAGTTATAGAACAAAGTATCAATTCATGAAAATCTATCTTATATGCATACGCCGGCAAAAAATAATCTGAAAAAGAATTTATGAAAACAATTCCATTTTTAATAATGTCAACATCAATATTTAGGAGTATATTTAATCAAGGTACAAGACTTGTTTTTATGTCTGTGAAGTGGTATGTTTGAAATTACTGGAAAGTCAATTACTTTTCAAAACATCATGTATGTCAATAGCATGCCAGAAAAGCAGAGAAAACATCAAACTTCCATATAGAAGCCAAGCCTTACCCAGATCCAGTTCACCCAAAGTCCACATGTCATTTACAGGCACTGTGGGAAGGTTATATTAGGAGCCGCTGTCCTCCGTGTTGTGGACGACCTGGATATGGTAGAAACAGTGGGATTTTTGAATTCCAATTTTCCACTTCATTCCACAAAAAAACTATTAGAACTAATAAATTAATTCAGTAAAGTTGCAAAATCAATACACAGAAATCAGCTGCATTTCTAAACACTAATAATGAACCATCAGAAAGAGAAAGAAAGCAGCCCTATTTACAAATGCATCAAAAAGAACAAAATACCCACTGGGAATAAAGCCAACCAAGGAGGTGAAAGACCTGCACACTGAAAACTTTAAGACATTGATGAAGACATTGAAAAGCACGCCAGTAAATGGAAAGATATCCTGTTCTCATGGAATGGAACAATTAATATTGTTAAAATATCCATTCTACCCAAAGCAATGGACACAGTGAATGCAATCCCTCCCAAAATTCCATGGTATTTTCCCCCCAAATAGAGCAAATCCTCCTAATAGCTGTGGGGAACCACAAAGGACCCCAAATAGCCAAAGAAACCCTGAAAAAAGAGAACGGGCTGGGGGCATCTCCCTCCCTGACGTCACACTCTGCTGAGAAGCCACAGTCACCAAAACAGTGCGGAACTGGCTCAAAACGGGCACAGGGACCAGAGGAACAGGACAGAGAGCCCAGAATTCAACCCACACGGACGGGGTCGGTGAATTTATGACACAGGGACCAAGGACACACCAAGGAGCACGACACTCCCCACGATAAATGGTGCTGGGAAAACTGGACGCCCCATAGCTCACGCTGGCTACCCTGCACACAAACCTGACCAAACACCCAGCTTTCCACGCCAAGCCCTCCCTCGCTCACACGAAGACGGACCCCCTCAACTGTCAGCCGCCCACAGGAAGCTTCTCCCCACTTTTCCTCACCGTCTCTTCACCTTTTCCTCAGGCATCACCTGGGTCCTCAGGAAACCTAGTTCCCTAGGCAGCGTGGACGCAGCTCCACTTGGTCCCGAAGCCGAAACCCCAGCGAGCCCTAAGGAGACGGAGACCGAGCTCCTCTCAGCAGAGACGCTGAGCCGGGCGTCCTACCCGAAGGCCCCCGCCCCCGCGCCTGAGGAGGCTCAACTCCTCTCAGCTGTGCTCCGAATCGAGTTCGCAGGGAAGGAGCATGCGCTGTGGGTCAGAGAGGCGAACTCGGCGCCACCTTGTGGTCAGTGCAGGAAGTGCAGGCCGCGCCTCCCTCACAGGTCACTGGAGGCAGCGCGCCCTACAGACAGGACTGCTGAATCCATTAAACTGGAAATTCAAACTAAAATGGAGTCTCTATCCCAAAAGTTTTCTAAAATTAGTTAAGGAACAATCAGTTGGAAACCATTTGGAATCAAGTGAATGTAGATGCAAACTTTACAACTTATACCAAATTCACTCAAAGTTATTCAGAGGCAAATTTTATTTTAGTTTATAATTTATTTTTGGCTGCGTTGGGTCTTCGTTGCTGCATGTGGGCTTTCTCTAGTTGCGTCGAGCGGGGCTACTCTTCGTTGCGGTGCAGGGGCTTCTCATTGCGGTGGCTTCTCTCGTTGGGGAGCACGGGCTCTAGGCGCGCAGGCTTCAGTAGTTGTGCCGCGCAGGCTTAGTTGCTCTGCGGCATGTGGGATTCTCCCCGGACCAGGGCTCGAGCCCGTGTCCCCTGCACTGGCAGGCGGACTCTTAACCACTGCGTCACCAGGGGAGTCCCCACAGACAAATTTTAAATACAAAACTATTCAAGGGGCTTCCCTGGTGGCGCAGTGGTTGAGAATCTGCCTGCTAATGCAGGGGACACGGGTTCGAGCCCTGGTCTGGGAAGATCCCACATGCCGCGGAGCAACTAGGCTCGGGAGCCACAACTACTGAGACTGCGCGTCTGGAGCCTGTACTCCGCAACAAGAGAGGCCGCGGAAGTGAGAGGTCTGCGCACCGTGATGAAGAGTGGCCCCCGCTTGCCACAACTAGAGACAGCCTTCGCACAGAAACGAAGACCCAACACAGCCAAAAATAAAATGAATTAATCAATTAAAAAAAAACAAAAAAGGTGTCTCTCAAATTTAACTTCCAGAATATATTCAGGAAAAACGCATATGCCCTTTTTGACCCACTAAAGAAGCGGGCAATGCAAATCAACACTACAAAGAGGTATCGCTCCGAATCAGAAAAAAGGACCATCCTCACAAAGGGTAAAAACCAGATATGCAGGACAGGGAGAGGAGAAAAGGGAGCCTTGTTACGCTGAAGGGGGGAATGTAAATTGCCAACAGCCACCCTGGAGAAGTGTACTGTGTTTCCTAAAACATCTAAACCACAGAGCTACAAAGCATAGGGTGCTTCCACTCATGGGCCTATATCTTGGAAAAACCAAAAATCCACAGGATGCAGGCGCCCCGTTTACTGCTGCTATCTTTACAACAGCCTCGACTTGGGTACAACTTAAAAGTCCTTGGAAGGAAACAATGGTGAAAGAAAACTTGGTACTTAAGCACAAAGGAATATTACTCAGCCCTGAAATCCATGAAATGAGGCCAGTTGCAGCAACTCAGGGGGACTTATGCACGGTCACTGAGAGGGATATAAGTTAGACAGCAAAAGAAACTTATCATGAGATATCACTTATAAAGGGAATCTAAAGATCGCCAAACATGAACTGAATTACAAACAGAACACCATCACACGTTTACAAAACACACTTATGGCTGCTTAAGCGGAAAAGTGTGGTGCGGTGATGCATAAACCAGGAGGTTGTAATTGGCACAGATACCGTTCCATACACCAATAATGTAATCGCCAAGACATACTCATTGCTCAAGGAACTGGACTCAGCACACTCTATTCACAGAAAAAACATATATCTGACTACTAGAAACTAGAAAAGAATTTATTGATGTCTCTCTGTAAGTGACTCAAGTGGATGTACAGCACCAAGAAACACAACATTGCAAATCAGCTACACTCCATTATAAAAATTAATTATAAAAAAAAAAAAACGACAGTGAGAGAGAGAGGAATTCTTACAAAATATGATCAGGGGCTGTGATGCAACTGGCCTGACCACATCTACACTCACAGCTGAATGGGACGTAAGGCTGGACACCCTAACCCTAACCCAAACCCTAACCATAACCCTACCTTAACCCTAACCCAACACTAACCCTAACCCTAAACCTAAACCCTAACCCTAACCCCTAACCCTAACCCAACCCTTAGCCTAACCCTAACCCCTAGCCCTAGCCCTAACCCTGACCCTAACCCCTAACCCTTAACCCCTAACCCCTAACCCTAACCAAGTTCACAAGTAAACTTCTCGCCCACCTGGAGAGAGTGATTTAATTTTAAAGAGTAAAAACACAATCAGCTCAGTAATTGGCCACGGGGGCTTGAGGGGCAAAGGCTAACCTGAGCTGGAGGAACGTGGGTGCCTGCCTGGACGCTCAGAGGCCAAGGGCTGCTCTGAGACCTGCTTGGACACCCGTGCAGATGGAACAAAGGATGCCTCCAGTCCCAAGAGGGCCCCACCAGCCCTCAAGAACGCAACACCAGACTTCCCTGGTGGCGCAGTGGTTAAGAATCCACCTGCCAATGCAGGGGACACGGGTTTGAGCCCTGGCCCGGGAAGATCCCACATGCTGTGGAGCAACTAAGCCCGTGCGCCACAACTACTGAGCCTGCGCTCTAGAACCCGCGAGCCACAACTGCTGAAGCCCACGCGCTTACAGCCTGTGCTCTGCAACAAGAGAAGCCACTGCAACGAGAAGCCCCCACTCGCCGCAACTAGAGAAAGCCTCCGTGCAGCAATGAAGACCCAACACAGCCAAAAATAAATTAATTAATTAATTTGTTTGTTTTTTTAAAAAGGCAGCACCTGGGGGCTGGCAGACTGAGGCACCGAGTCTTACATCACGTCTACTTAGTATCCTGCATGTCAGGGCCATGCTGGACCTGGGGCTGCCCAGACAGAGTGGGGCCTGCATCACCCTTCCCAGGAGGGAGGGTGGTGGGAAACCCTGCATGACCTCTGAGGCCCTAAGAACCCTTAACTAAGGCTGAGCTCAATTTGAAACAGTGGGTGACCAGAGCAGACATTTCATTCATCTATCAATCAGAATCCAGCACTGGAGGAGCAGAAAACAATGGCCTCGCTCAACCTTGACGCTAATCCTGACATGGACCCTAACCCTGAACTCTGATCCTGACCCTAAGCCCTGACCTAACCTTAGCCTAACCCGTACCCTAACCCTGTACCTTACCCTAACCCATGCTCTACCCGCATCCTACCTGTACCCCAACTCTCACCCATACCCTAACACCCACTCTAACACAGAACCCTAACACCCTGAGACCAAAACCATAAACCTTAACCAATAAGCAAAACCATAACCATAACCAAACCATAAAATATATTCATTAACCATACCCATAAATAACTCATTAACCATAAAACTTAAACCATAACAGCAACCATAAACCATACACAGCCCCAACCCTCACACCAGCCCCAGCCCTAATGCTAACCCTCCAAACCACTTACACCAAGCCAAGTCTAGTCAGATTATACAAATACATCTTGGAAAAGAAAACTGGGGAATTCTCTGGTGGCCCAGTGGTTAGGACTCTGTGCTTTCAGTGCCAAGGGCTCGGGTTCGATCCCTGACTGGGGAACTAAGATCCCACAAGCCATGGGATGTGGCCAAAATAAATAAATAAATAAAATGAAATAAAACCACTATTTTAAAAAAGATTTTAAAAATACAGAAAAAAAAAAGAAAACTACCCCAGTATAACTTATAAATATGAATGTAAAAATCGATCACAAAATAATAGCAACATGAAACCAACAGAGCTTTAAATGGATAATGCCATAAGCAAGTATCTCTACACCAGAAATTTCAGGTTGCTCAACATATTAAAAGTAAGCAATGTATTAAACCACAAAAATGGTGTGAAGTAAAAACCCATAATCACGTCAATTAATGCAAAAAATCTACAATGAAAATCCAGTGTTATTTCATGGTAAACACTCAAGAAAGCAGGAATAAAAGGAAATCTGTTCAATATGGAAAAGAGTAGTACAAAAAGCCACAGCAAACACCATGCTCAATGTTAAAGACTGAACGATTTACTCCTGAAATCAGGAACAAGGCCAGGAAGCTGGCCTTCGTCACCGTTACTCAATAGCGTACTGGAAGTTCTACCCAGAATCTTGAGGAAGGAAATAAAAGGCATCCGTGGGTGAATGGAAAAATTAAAACTGTGTCTCTTCACAGAACATAGGTCACATCATCTTATATATAAAACTACCTATAATCAGCAAAGAAATTATTTGAGCTAATCAACTAATTAAGCAAAGTTATAGAACAAAGTATCAATTCATGAAAATCTATCTTATATGCATACGCTGGCAAAAAATAATCTGAAAAAGAATTTATGAAAACAATTCCATTTTTAATAATGTCAACATCAATATTTAGGAGTATATTTAATCAAGGTACAAGACTTGTTTTTATGTCTGTGAAGTGGTATGTTTGAAATTACTGGAAAGTCAATTACTTTTCAAAACATCATGTATGTCAATAGCATGCCAGAAAAGCAGAGAAAACATCAAACTTCCATATAGAAGCCAAGCCTTACCCAGATCCAGTTCACCCAAAGTCCACATGTCATTTAGAGGCACTGTGGGAAGGTTATATTAGGAGCCGCTGTCCTCCGTGTTGTGGACGACCTGGATATGGTAGAAACAGTGGGATTTTTGAATTCCAATTTTCCACTTCATTCCACAAAAAAACTATTAGAACTAATAAATTAATTCAGTAAAGTTGCAAAATCAATACACAGAAATCAGCTGCATTTCTAAACACTAATAATGAACCATCAGAAAGAGAAAGAAAGCAGCCCTATTTACAAATGCATCAAAAAGAACAAAATACCCACTGGGAATAAAGCCAACCAAGGAGGTGAAAGACCTGCACACTGAAAACTTTAAGACATTGATGAAGACATTGAAAAGCACGCCAGTAAATGGAAAGATATCCTGTTCTCATGGAATGGAACAATTAATATTGTTAAAATATCCATTCTACCCAAAGCAATGGACACAGTGAATGCAATCCCTCCCAAAATTCCATGGTATTTTCCCCCCAAATAGAGCAAATCCTCCTAATAGCTGTGGGGAACCACAAAGGACCCCAAATAGCCAAAGAAACCCTGAAAAAAGAGAACGGGCTGGGGGCATCTCCCTCCCTGACGTCACACTCTGCTGAGAAGCCACAGTCACCAAAACAGTGCGGAACTGGCTCAAAACGGGCACAGGGACCAGAGGAACAGGACAGAGAGCCCAGAATTCAACCCACACGGACGGGGTCGGTGAATTTATGACACAGGGACCAAGGACACACCAAGGAGCACGACACTCCCCACGATAAATGGTGCTGGGAAAACTGGACGCCCCATAGCTCACGCTGGCTACCCTGCACACAAACCTGACCAAACACCCAGCTTTCCACGCCAAGCCCTCCCTCGCTCACACGAAGACGGACCCCCTCAACTGTCAGCCGCCCACAGGAAGCTTCTCCCCACTTTTCCTCACCGTCTCTTCACCTTCTCCTCAGGCATCACCTGGGTCCTCAGGAAACCTAGTTCCCTAGGCAGCGTGGACGCAGCTCCACTTGGTCCCGAAGCCGAAACCCCAGCGAGTCCTAAGGAGACGGAGACCGAGCTCCTCTCAGCAGAGACGCTGAGCCGGGCGTCCTACCCGAAGGCCCCCGCCCCCGCGCCTGAGGAGGCTCAACTCCTCTCAGCTGTGCTCCGAATCGAGTTCGCAGGGAAGGAGCATGCGCTGTGGGTCAGAGAGGCGAACTCGGCGCCACCCTGTGGTCAGTGCAGGAAGTGCAGGCCGCGCCTCCCTCACAGGTCACTGGAGGCAGCGCGCCCTACAGACAGGACTGCTGAATCCATTAAACTGGAAATTCAAACTAAAATGGAGTCTCTATCCCAAAAGTTTTCTAAAATTAGTTAAGGAACAATCAGTTGGAAACCATTTGGAATGAAGTGAATGTAGATGCAAACTTTACAACTTATACCAAATTCACTCAAAGTTATTCAGAGGCAAATTTTATTTTAGTTTATAATTTATTTTTGGCTGCGTTGGGTCTTCGTTGCTGCATGTGGGCTTTCTCTAGTTGCGTCGAGCGGGGCTACTCTTCGTTGCGGTGCACGGGCTTCTCATTGCGGTGGCTTCTCTTGTTGGGGAGCACGGGCTCTAGGCGCGCAGGCTTCAGTAGTTGTGCCGCGCAGGCTTAGTTGCACTGCGGCATGTGGGATTCTCCCCGGACCAGGGCTAGAGCCCGTGTCCCCTGCACTGGCAGGCGGACTCTTAACCACTGCGTCACCAGGGGAGTCCCCACAGACAAATTTTAAATACAAAACTATTCAAGGGGCTTCCCTGGTGGCGCAGTGGTTGAGAATCTGCCTGCTAATGCAGGGGACACGAGTTCGAGCCCTGGTCCGGGAAGATCCCACATGCCGCGGAGCAACTAGGCTCGGGAGCCACAACTACTGAGCCTGCGCGTCTGGAGCCTGTACTCCGCAACAAGAGAGGCCGCGGAAGTGAGAGGCCTGCGCACCGCGATGAAGAGTGGCCCCCACTTGCCACAACTAGAGACAGCCTTCGCACAGAAACGAAGACCCAACACAGCCAAAAATAAAATGAATTAATCAATTTAAAAAAACAAAAAAAGGTGTCTCTCAAATTTAACTTCCAGAATATATTCAGGAAAAACGCATATGCCCTTTTTGACCCACTAAACAAGCGGGCAATGCAAATCAACACTACAAAGAGGTATCGCTCCGAATCAGAAAAAAGGACCATCCTCACAAAGGGTAAAAACCAGATATGCAGGACAGGGAGAGGAGAAAAGGGAGCCTTGTTACGCTGAAGGGGGGAATGTAAATTGCCAACGGCCACCCTGGAGAAGTGTACTGTGTTTCCTAAAACATCTAAACCACAGAGCTACAAAGCATAGGGTGCTTCCACTCATGGGCCTATATCTTGGAAAAACCAAAAATCCACAGGATGCAGGCGCCCCGTTTACTGCTGCTATCTTTACAACAGCCTCGACTTGGGTACAACTTAAAAGTCCTTGGAAGGAAACAATGGTGAAAGAAAACTTGGTACTTAAGCACAACGGAATATTACTCAGCCCTGAAATCCATGAAATGAGGCCAGTTGCAGCAACTCAGGGGGACTTATGCACGGTCACTGAGAGTGAAATAAGTTAGACAGCAAAAGAAACTTATCATGAGATATCACTTATAAAGGGAATCTAAAGATCGCCAAACATGAACTGAATTACAAACAGAACACCATCACACGTTTACAAAACACACTTATGGCTGCTTAAGCGGAAAAGTGTGGTGCGGTGATGCATAAACCAGGAGGTTGTAATTGGCACAGATACCGTTCCATACACCAATAATGTAATCGCCAAGACATACTCATTGCTCAAGGAACTGGACTCAGCACACTCTATTCACAGAAAAAACATATATCTGACTACTAGAAACTAGAAAAGAATTTATTGATGTCTCTCTGTAAGTGACTCAAGTGGATGTACAGCACCAAGAAACACAACACTGCAAATCAGCTACACCCCATTATAAAAATTAATTATAAAAAAAAAAAAAAACGACAGTGAGAGAGAGAGGAATTCTTACAAAATATGATCAGGGGCTGTGATGCAACTGGACTGACCACATCTACACTCACAGCTGAATGGGACGTAAGGCTGGACACCCTAACCCTAACCCAAACCCTAACCCTAACCCTACCTTAACCCTAACCCTAACCCAACAGTAACCCTAACCCTACCTTAACCCTAACCCTAACCCAACACTAACCCTAACCCTAAACCTAAACCCTAACCCTAACCCCTAACCCTAACCCAACCCTAAGCCTAACCCTAACCCCTAGCCCTAGCCCTAACCCTGACCCTAACCCCTAACCCTTAACCCCTAACCCCTAACCCTAACCAAGTTCACAAGTAAACTTCTCGCCCACCTGGAGAGAGTGATTTAATTTTAAAGAGTAAAGACACAATCAGCTCAGTAATTGGCCACGGGGGCTTGAGGGGCCAAGGCTAACCTGAGCTGGAGGAACGTGGGTGCCTGCCTGGACGCTCAGAGGCCAAGGGCTGCTCTGAGACCTGCTTGGACACCCGTGCAGATGGAACAAAGGATGCCTCCAGTCCCAAGAGGGCCCCACCAGCCCTCAAGAACGCAACACCAGACTTCCCTGGTGGCGCAGTGGTTAAGAATCCACCTGCCAATGCAGGGGACACGGGTTTGAGCCCTGGCCCGGGAAGATCCCACATGCTGTGGAGCAACTAAGCCCGTGCGCCACAACTACTGAGCCTGCGCTCTAGAACCCGCGAGCCACAACTGCTGAAGCCCACGCGCTTACAGCCTGTGCTCTGCAACAAGAGAAGCCACTGCAACGAGAAGCCCCCACTCGCCGCAACTAGAGAAAGCCTCCGTGCAGCAATGAAGACCCAACACAGCCAAAAATAAATTAATTAATTAATTTGTTTGTTTTTTTAAAAAGGCAGCACCTGGGGGCTGGCAGACTGATGCACCGAGTCTTACATCACGTCTACTTAGTATCCTGCATGTCAGGGCCATGCTGGACCTGGGGCTGCCCAGACAGATTGGGGCCTGCATCACCCTTCCCAGGAGGGAGGGTGGTGGGAAACCCTGCATGACCTCTGAGGCCCTAAGAACCCTTAACTAAGGCTGAGCTCAATTTGAAACAGTGGGTGACCAGAGCAGACATTTCATTCATCTATCAATCAGAATCCAGCACTGGAGGAGCAGAAAACAATGGCCTCGCTCAACCTTGACGCTAATCCTGACATGGACCCTAACCCTGAACTCTGATCCTGACCCTAAGCCCTGACCTAACCTTAGCCTAACCCGTACCCTAACCCTGTACCTTACCCTAACCCATGCTCTACCCGCATCCTACCTGTACCCCAACTCTCACCCATACCCTAACACCCACTCTAACACAGAACCCTAACACCCTGAGACCAAAACCATAAACCTTAACCAATAAGCAAAACCATAACCATAACCAAACCATAAAATATATTCATTAACCATACCCATAAATAACTCATTAACCATAAAACTTAAACCATAACAGCAACCATAAACCATACACAGCCCCAACCCTCACACCAGCCCCAGCCCTAATGCTAACCCTCCAAACCACTTACACCAAGCCAAGTCTAGTCAGATTATACAAATACATCTTGGAAAAGAAAACTGGGGAATTCTCTGGTGGCCCAGTGGTTAGGACTCTGTGCTTTCAGTGCCAAGGGCTCGGGTTCGATCCCTGACTGGGGAACTAAGATCCCACAAGCCATGGGATGTGGCCAAAATAAATAAATAAATAAAATGAAATAAAACCACTATTTTAAAAAAGATTTTAAAAATACAGAAAAAAAAAAGAAAACTACCCCAGTATAACTTATAAATATGAATGTAAAAATCGATCACAAAATAATACCAACATGAAACCAACAGAGCTTTAAATGGATAATGCCATAAGCAAGTATCTCTACACCAGAAATTTCAGGTTGCTCAACATATTAAAAGTAAGCAATGTATTAAACCACAAAAATGGTGTGAAGTAAAAACCCATAATCACGTCAATTAATGCAAAAAATCTACAATGAAAATCCAGTGTTATTTCATGATAAACACTCAAGAAAGCAGGAATAAAAGGAAATCTGTTCAATATGGAAAAGAGTAGTACAAAAAGCCACAGCAAACACCATGCTCAATGTTAAAGACTGAACGATTTACTCCTGAAATCAGGAACAAGGCCAGGAAGCTGGCCTTCGTCACCGTTACTCAATAGCGTACTGGAAGTTCTACCCAGAATCTTGAGGAAGGAAATAAAAGGCATCCGTGGGTGAATGGAAAAATTAAAACTGTGTCTCTTCACAGAACATAGGTCACATCATCTTATATATAAAACTACCTATAATCAGCAAAGAAATTATTTGAGCTAATCAACTAATTAAGCAAAGTTATAGAACAAAGTATCAATTCATGAAAATCTATCTTATATGCATACGCTGGCAAAAAATAATCTGAAAAAGAATTTATGAAAACAATTCCATTTTTAATAATGTCAACATCAATATTTAGGAGTATATTTAATCAAGGTACAAGACTTGTTTTTATGTCTGTGAAGTGGTATGTTTGAAATTACTGGAAAGTCAATTACTTTTCAAAACATCATGTATGTCAATAGCATGCCAGAAAAGCAGAGAAAACATCAAACTTCCATATAGAAGCCAAGCCTTACCCAGATCCAGTTCACCCAAAGTCCACATGTCATTTAGAGGCACTGTGGGAAGGTTATATTAGGAGCCGCTGTCCTCCGTGTTGTGGACGACCTGGATATGGTAGAAACAGTGGGATTTTTGAATTCCAATTTTCCACTTCATTCCACAAAAAAACTATTAGAACTAATAAATTAATTCAGTAAAGTTGCAAAATCAATACACAGAAATCAGCTGCATTTCTAAACACTAATAATGAACCATCAGAAAGAGAAAGAAAGCAGCCCTATTTACAAATGCATCAAAAAGAACAAAATACCCACTGGGAATAAAGCCAACCAAGGAGGTGAAAGACCTGCACACTGAAAACTTTAAGACATTGATGAAGACATTGAAAAGCACGCCAGTAAATGGAAAGATATCCTGTTCTCATGGAATGGAACAATTAATATTGTTAAAATATCCATTCTACCCAAAGCAATGGACACAGTGAATGCAATCCCTCCCAAAATTCCATGGTATTTTCCCCCCAAATAGAGCAAATCCTCCTAATAGCTGTGGGGAACCACAAAGGACCCCAAATAGCCAAAGAAACCCTGAAAAAAGAGAACGGGCTGGGGGCATCTCCCTCCCTGATGTCACACTCTGCTGAGAAGCCACAGTCACCAAAACAGTGCGGAACTGGCTCAAAACGGGCACAGGGACCAGAGGAACAGGACAGAGAGCCCAGAATTCAACCCACACGGACGGGGTCGGTGAATTTATGACACAGGGACCAAGGACACACCAAGGAGCACGACACTCCCCACGATAAATGGTGCTGGGAAAACTGGACGCCCCATAGCTCACGCTGGCTACCCTGCACACAAACCTGACCAAACACCCAGCTTTCCACGCCAAGCCCTCCCTCGCTCACACGAAGACGGACCCCCTCAACTGTCAGCCGCCCACAGGAAGCTTCTCCCCACTTTTCCTCACCGTCTCTTCACCTTCTCCTCAGGCATCACCTGGGTCCTCAGGAAACCTAGTTCCCTAGGCAGCGTGGACGCAGCTCCACTTGGTCCCGAAGCCGAAACCCCAGCGAGTCCTAAGGAGACGGAGACCGAGCTCCTCTCAGCAGAGACGCTGAGCCGGGCGTCCTACCCGAAGGCCCCCGCCCCCGCGCCTGAGGAGGCTCAACTCCTCTCAGCTGTGCTCCGAATCGAGTTCGCAGGGAAGGAGCATGCGCTGTGGGTCAGAGAGGCGAACTCGGCGCCACCCTGTGGTCAGTGCAGGAAGTGCAGGCCGCGCCTCCCTCACAGGTCACTGGAGGCAGCGCGCCCTACAGACAGGACTGCTGAATCCATTAAACTGGAAATTCAAACTAAAATGGAGTCTCTATCCCAAAAGTTTTCTAAAATTAGTTAAGGAACAATCAGTTGGAAACCATTTGGAATCAAGTGAATGTAGATGCAAACTTTACAACTTATACCAAATTCACTCAAAGTTATTCAGAGGCAAATTTTATTTTAGTTTATAATTTATTTTTGGCTGCGTTGGGTCTTCGTTGCTGCATGTGGGCTTTCTCTAGTTGCGTCGAGCGGGGCTACTCTTCGTTGCGGTGCACGGGCTTCTCATTGCGGTGGCTTCTCTTGTTGGGGAGCACGGGCTCTAGGCGCGCAGGCTTCAGTAGTTGTGCCGCGCAGGCTTAGTTGCACTGCGGCATGTGGGATTCTCCCCGGACCAGGGCTAGAGCCCGTGTCCCCTGCACTGCCAGGCGGACTCTTAACCACTGCGTCACCAGGGGAGTCCCCACAGACAAATTTTAAATACAAAACTATTCAAGGGGCTTCCCTGGTGGCGCAGTGGTTGAGAATCTGCCTGCTAATGCAGGGGACACGAGTTCGAGCCCTGGTCCGGGAAGATCCCACATGCCGCGGAGCAACTAGGCTCGGGAGCCACAACTACTGAGCCTGCGCGTCTGGAGCCTGTACTCCGCAACAAGAGAGGCCGCGGAAGTGAGAGGCCTGCGCACCGCGATGAAGAGTGGCCCCCACTTGCCACAACTAGAGACAGCCTTCGCACAGAAACGAAGACCCAACACAGCCAAAAATAAAATGAATTAATCAATTTAAAAAAACAAAAAAAGGTGTCTCTCAAATTTAACTTCCAGAATATATTCAGGAAAAACGCATATGCCCTTTTTGACCCACTAAACAAGCGGGCAATGCAAATCAACACTACAAAGAGGTATCGCTCCGAATCAGAAAAAAGGACCATCCTCACAAAGGGTAAAAACCAGATATGCAGGACAGGGAGAGGAGAAAAGGGAGCCTTGTTACGCTGAAGGGGGGAATGTAAATTGCCAACGGCCACCCTGGAGAAGTGTACTGTGTTTCCTAAAACATCTAAACCACAGAGCTACAAAGCATAGGGTGCTTCCACTCATGGGCCTATATCTTGGAAAAACCAAAAATCCACAGGATGCAGGCGCCCCGTTTACTGCTGCTATCTTTACAACAGCCTCGACTTGGGTACAACTTAAAAGTCCTTGGAAGGAAACAATGGTGAAAGAAAACTTGGTACTTAAGCACAACGGAATATTACTCAGCCCTGAAATCCATGAAATGAGGCCAGTTGCAGCAACTCAGGGGGACTTATGCACGGTCACTGAGAGTGAAATAAGTTAGACAGCAAAAGAAACTTATCATGAGATATCACTTATAAAGGGAATCTAAAGATCGCCAAACATGAACTGAATTACAAACAGAACACCATCACACGTTTACAAAACACACTTATGGCTGCTTAAGCGGAAAAGTGTGGTGCGGTGATGCATAAACCAGGAGGTTGTAATTGGCACAGATACCGTTCCATACACCAATAATGTAATCGCCAAGACATACTCATTGCTCAAGGAACTGGACTCAGCACACTCTATTCACAGAAAAAACATATATCTGACTACTAGAAACTAGAAAAGAATTTATTGATGTCTCTCTGTAAGTGACTCAAGTGGATGTACAGCACCAAGAAACACAACACTGCAAATCAGCTACACCCCATTATAAAAATTAATTATAAAAAAAAAAAAAAACGACAGTGAGAGAGAGAGGAATTCTTACAAAATATGATCAGGGGCTGTGATGCAACTGGACTGACCACATCTACACTCACAGCTGAATGGGACGTAAGGCTGGACACCCTAACCCTAACCCAAACCCTAACCCTAACCCTACCTTAACCCTAACCCTAACCCAACAGTAACCCTAACCCTACCTTAACCCTAACCCTAACCCAACACTAACCCTAACCCTAAACCTAAACCCTAACCCTAACCCCTAACCCTAACCCAACCCTAAGCCTAACCCTAACCCCTAGCCCTAGCCCTAACCCTGACCCTAACCCCTAACCCTTAACCCCTAACCCCTAACCCTAACCAAGTTCACAAGTAAACTTCTCGCCCACCTGGAGAGAGTGATTTAATTTTAAAGAGTAAAGACACAATCAGCTCAGTAATTGGCCACGGGGGCTTGAGGGGCCAAGGCTAACCTGAGCTGGAGGAACGTGGGTGCCTGCCTGGACGCTCAGAGGCCAAGGGCTGCTCTGAGACCTGCTTGGACACCCGTGCAGATGGAACAAAGGATGCCTCCAGTCCCAAGAGGGCCCCACCAGCCCTCAAGAACGCAACACCAGACTTCCCTGGTGGCGCAGTGGTTAAGAATCCACCTGCCAATGCAGGGGACACGGGTTTGAGCCCTGGCCCGGGAAGATCCCACATGCTGTGGAGCAACTAAGCCCGTGCGCCACAACTACTGAGCCTGCGCTCTAGAACCCGCGAGCCACAACTGCTGAAGCCCACGCGCTTACAGCCTGTGCTCTGCAACAAGAGAAGCCACTGCAACGAGAAGCCCCCACTCGCCGCAACTAGAGAAAGCCTCCGTGCAGCAATGAAGACCCAACACAGCCAAAAATAAATTAATTAATTAATTTGTTTGTTTTTTTAAAAAGGCAGCACCTGGGGGCTGGCAGACTGATGCACCGAGTCTTACATCACGTCTACTTAGTATCCTGCATGTCAGGGCCATGCTGGACCTGGGGCTGCCCAGACAGAGTGGGGCCTGCATCACCCTTCCCAGGAGGGAGGGTGGTGGGAAACCCTGCATGACCTCTGAGGCCCTAAGAACCCTTAACTAAGGCTGAGCTCAATTTGAAACAGTGGGTGACCAGAGCAGACATTTCATTCATCTATCAATCAGAATCCAGCACTGGAGGAGCAGAAAACAATGGCCTCGCTCAACCTTGACGCTAATCCTGACATGGACCCTAACCCTGAACTCTGATCCTGACCCTAAGCCCTGACCTAACCTTAGCCTAACCCGTACCCTAACCCTGTACCTTACCCTAACCCATGCTCTACCCGCATCCTACCTGTACCCCAACTCTCACCCATACCCTAACACCCACTCTAACACAGAACCCTAACACCCTGAGACCAAAACCATAAACCTTAACCAATAAGCAAAACCATAACCATAACCAAACCATAAAATATATTCATTAACCATACCCATAAATAACTCATTAACCATAAAACTTAAACCATAACAGCAACCATAAACCATACACAGCCCCAACCCTCACACCAGCCCCAGCCCTAATGCTAACCCTCCAAACCACTTACACCAAGCCAAGTCTAGTCAGATTATACAAATACATCTTGGAAAAGAAAACTGGGGAATTCTCTGGTGGCCCAGTGGTTAGGACTCTGTGCTTTCAGTGCCAAGGGCTCGGGTTCGATCCCTGACTGGGGAACTAAGATCCCACAAGCCATGGGATGTGGCCAAAATAAATAAATAAATAAAATGAAATAAAACCACTATTTTAAAAAAGATTTTAAAAATACAGAAAAAAAAAAGAAAACTACCCCAGTATAACTTATAAATATGAATGTAAAAATCGATCACAAAATAATACCAACATGAAACCAACAGAGCTTTAAATGGATAATGCCATAAGCAAGTATCTCTACACCAGAAATTTCAGGTTGCTCAACATATTAAAAGTAAGCAATGTATTAAACCACAAAAATGGTGTGAAGTAAAAACCCATAATCACGTCAATTAATGCAAAAAATCTACAATGAAAATCCAGTGTTATTTCATGGTAAACACTCAAGAAAGCAGGAATAAAAGGAAATCTGTTCAATATGGAAAAGAGTAGTACAAAAAGCCACAGCAAACACCATGCTCAATGTTAAAGACTGAACGATTTACTCCTGAAATCAGGAACAAGGCCAGGAAGCTGGCCTTCGTCACCGTTACTCAATAGCGTACTGGAAGTTCTACCCAGAATCTTGAGGAAGGAAATAAAAGGCATCCGTGGGTGAATGGAAAAATTAAAACTGTGTCTCTTCACAGAACATAGGTCACATCATCTTATATATAAAACTACCTATAATCAGCAAAGAAATTATTTGAGCTAATCAACTAATTAAGCAAAGTTATAGAACAAAGTATCAATTCATGAAAATCTATCTTATATGCATACGCCGGCAAAAAATAATCTGAAAAAGAATTTATGAAAACAATTCCATTTTTAATAATGTCAACATCAATATTTAGGAGTATATTTAATCAAGGTACAAGACTTGTTTTTATGTCTGTGAAGTGGTATGTTTGAAATTACTGGAAAGTCAATTACTTTTCAAAACATCATGTATGTCAATAGCATGCCAGAAAAGCAGAGAAAACATCAAACTTCCATATAGAAGCCAAGCCTTACCCAGATCCAGTTCACCCAAAGTCCACATGTCATTTACAGGCACTGTGGGAAGGTTATATTAGGAGCCGCTGTCCTCCGTGTTGTGGACGACCTGGATATGGTAGAAACAGTGGGATTTTTGAATTCCAATTTTCCACTTCATTCCACAAAAAAACTATTAGAACTAATAAATTAATTCAGTAAAGTTGCAAAATCAATACACAGAAATCAGCTGCATTTCTAAACACTAATAATGAACCATCAGAAAGAGAAAGAAAGCAGCCCTATTTACAAATGCATCAAAAAGAACAAAATACCCACTGGGAATAAAGCCAACCAAGGAGGTGAAAGACCTGCACACTGAAAACTTTAAGACATTGATGAAGACATTGAAAAGCACGCCAGTAAATGGAAAGATATCCTGTTCTCATGGAATGGAACAATTAATATTGTTAAAATATCCATTCTACCCAAAGCAATGGACACAGTGAATGCAATCCCTCCCAAAATTCCATGGTATTTTCCCCCCAAATAGAGCAAATCCTCCTAATAGCTGTGGGGAACCACAAAGGACCCCAAATAGCCAAAGAAACCCTGAAAAAAGAGAACGGGCTGGGGGCATCTCCCTCCCTGACGTCACACTCTGCTGAGAAGCCACAGTCACCAAAACAGTGCGGAACTGGCTCAAAACGGGCACAGGGACCAGAGGAACAGGACAGAGAGCCCAGAATTCAACCCACACGGACGGGGTCGGTGAATTTATGACACAGGGACCAAGGACACACCAAGGAGCACGACACTCCCCACGATAAATGGTGCTGGGAAAACTGGACGCCCCATAGCTCACGCTGGCTACCCTGCACACAAACCTGACCAAACACCCAGCTTTCCACGCCAAGCCCTCCCTCGCTCACACGAAGACGGACCCCCTCAACTGTCAGCCGCCCACAGGAAGCTTCTCCCCACTTTTCCTCACCGTCTCTTCACCTTTTCCTCAGGCATCACCTGGGTCCTCAGGAAACCTAGTTCCCTAGGCAGCGTGGACGCAGCTCCACTTGGTCCCGAAGCCGAAACCCCAGCGAGCCCTAAGGAGACGGAGACCGAGCTCCTCTCAGCAGAGACGCTGAGCCGGGCGTCCTACCCGAAGGCCCCCGCCCCCGCGCCTGAGGAGGCTCAACTCCTCTCAGCTGTGCTCCGAATCGAGTTCGCAGGGAAGGAGCATGCGCTGTGGGTCAGAGAGGCGAACTCGGCGCCACCTTGTGGTCAGTGCAGGAAGTGCAGGCCGCGCCTCCCTCACAGGTCACTGGAGGCAGCGCGCCCTACAGACAGGACTGCTGAATCCATTAAACTGGAAATTCAAACTAAAATGGAGTCTCTATCCCAAAAGTTTTCTAAAATTAGTTAAGGAACAATCAGTTGGAAACCATTTGGAATCAAGTGAATGTAGATGCAAACTTTACAACTTATACCAAATTCACTCAAAGTTATTCAGAGGCAAATTTTATTTTAGTTTATAATTTATTTTTGGCTGCGTTGGGTCTTCGTTGCTGCATGTGGGCTTTCTCTAGTTGCGTCGAGCGGGGCTACTCTTCGTTGCGGTGCAGGGGCTTCTCATTGCGGTGGCTTCTCTCGTTGGGGAGCACGGGCTCTAGGCGCGCAGGCTTCAGTAGTTGTGCCGCGCAGGCTTAGTTGCTCTGCGGCATGTGGGATTCTCCCCGGACCAGGGCTCGAGCCCGTGTCCCCTGCACTGGCAGGCGGACTCTTAACCACTGCGTCACCAGGGGAGTCCCCACAGACAAATTTTAAATACAAAACTATTCAAGGGGCTTCCCTGGTGGCGCAGTGGTTGAGAATCTGCCTGCTAATGCAGGGGACACGGGTTCGAGCCCTGGTCTGGGAAGATCCCACATGCCGCGGAGCAACTAGGCTCGGGAGCCACAACTACTGAGACTGCGCGTCTGGAGCCTGTACTCCGCAACAAGAGAGGCCGCGGAAGTGAGAGGCCTGCGCACCGTGATGAAGAGTGGCCCCCGCTTGCCACAACTAGAGACAGCCTTCGCACAGAAACGAAGACCCAACACAGCCAAAAATAAAATGAATTAATCAATTAAAAAAAAACAAAAAAGGTGTCTCTCAAATTTAACTTCCAGAATATATTCAGGAAAAACGCATATGCCCTTTTTGACCCACTAAAGAAGCGGGCAATGCAAATCAACACTACAAAGAGGTATCGCTCCGAATCAGAAAAAAGGACCATCCTCACAAAGGGTAAAAACCAGATATGCAGGACAGGGAGAGGAGAAAAGGGAGCCTTGTTACGCTGAAGGGGGGAATGTAAATTGCCAACGGCCACCCTGGAGAAGTGTACTGTGTTTCCTAAAACATCTAAACCACAGAGCTACAAAGCATAGGGTGCTTCCACTCATGGGCCTATATCTTGGAAAAAACAAAAATCCACAGGATGCAGGCGCCCCGTTTACTGCTGCTATCTTTACAACAGCCTCGACTTGGGTACAACTTAAAAGTCCTTGGAAGGAAACAATGGTGAAAGAAAACTTGGTACTTAAGCACAAAGGAATATTACTCAGCCCTGAAATCCATGAAATGAGGCCAGTTGCAGCAACTCAGGGGGACTTATGCACGGTCACTGAGAGGGATATAAGTTAGACAGCAAAAGAAACTTATCATGAGATATCACTTATAAAGGGAATCTAAAGATCGCCAAACATGAACTGAATTACAAACAGAACACCATCACACGTTTACAAAACACACTTATGGCTGCTTAAGCGGAAAAGTGTGGTGCGGTGATGCATAAACCAGGAGGTTGTAATTGGCACAGATACCGTTCCATACACCAATAATGTAATCGCCAAGACATACTCATTGCTCAAGGAACTGGACTCAGCACACTCTATTCACAGAAAAAACATATATCTGACTACTAGAAACTAGAAAAGAATTTATTGATGTCTCTCTGTAAGTGACTCAAGTGGATGTACAGCACCAAGAAACACAACATTGCAAATCAGCTACACTCCATTATAAAAATTAATTATAAAAAAAAAAAAACGACAGTGAGAGAGAGAGGAATTCTTACAAAATATGATCAGGGGCTGTGATGCAACTGGACTGACCACATCTACACTCACAGCTGAATGGGACGTAAGGCTGGACACCCTAACCCTAACCCAAACCCTAACCATAACCCTACCTTAACCCTAACCCAACACTAACCCTAACCCTAAACCTAAACCCTAACCCTAACCCCTAACCCTAACCCAACCCTAAGCCTAACCCTAACCCCTAGCCCTAGCCCTAACCCTGACCCTAACCCCTAACCCTTAACCCCTAACCCCTAACCCTAACCAAGTTCACAAGTAAACTTCTCGCCCACCTGGAGAGAGTGATTTAATTTTAAAGAGTAAAGACACAATCAGCTCAGTAATTGGCCACGGGGGCTTGAGGGGCCAAGGCTAACCTGAGCTGGAGGAACGTGGGTGCCTGCCTGGACGCTCAGAGGCCAAGGGCTGCTCTGAGACCTGCTTGGACACCCGTGCAGATGGAACAAAGGATGCCTCCAGTCCCAAGAGGGCCCCACCAGCCCTCAAGAACGCAACACCAGACTTCCCTGGTGGCGCAGTGGTTAAGAATCCACCTGCCAATGCAGGGGACACGGGTTTGAGCCCTGGCCCGGGAAGATCCCACATGCTGTGGAGCAACTAAGCCCGTGCGCCACAACTACTGAGCCTGCGCTCTAGAACCCGCGAGCCACAACTGCTGAAGCCCACGCGCTTACAGCCTGTGCTCTGCAACAAGAGAAGCCACTGCAACGAGAAGCCCCCACTCGCCGCAACTAGAGAAAGCCTCCGTGCAGCAATGAAGACCCAACACAGCCAAAAATAAATTAATTAATTAATTTTTTTGTTTTTTAAAAAGGCAGCACCTGGGGGCTGGCAGACTGATGCACCGAGTCTTACATCACGTCTACTTAGTATCCTGCATGTCAGGGCCATGCTGGACCTGGGGCTGCCCAGACAGAGTGGGGCCTGCATCACCCTTCCCAGGAGGGAGGGTGGTGGGAAACCCTGCATGACCTCTGAGGCCCTAAGAACCCTTAACTAAGGCTGAGCTCAATTTGAAACAGTGGGTGACCAGAGCAGACATTTCATTCATCTATCAATCAGAATCCAGCACTGGAGGAGCAGAAAACAATGGCCTCGCTCAACCTTGACGCTAATCCTGACATGGACCCTAACCCTGAACTCTGATCCTGACCCTAAGCCCTGACCTAACCTTAGCCTAACCCGTACCCTAACCCTGTACCTTACCCTAACCCATGCTCTACCCGCATCCTACCTGTACCCCAACTCTCACCCATACCCTAACACCCACTCTAACACAGAACCCTAACACCCTGAGACCAAAACCATAAACCTTAACCAATAAGCAAAACCATAACCATAACCAAACCATAAAATATATTCATTAACCATACCCATAAATAACTCATTAACCATAAAACTTAAACCATAACAGCAACCATAAACCATACACAGCCCCAACCCTCACACCAGCCCCAGCCCTAATGCTAACCCTCCAAACCACTTACACCAAGCCAAGTCTAGTCAGATTATACAAATACATCTTGGAAAAGAAAACTGGGGAATTCTCTGGTGGCCCAGTGGTTAGGACTCTGTGCTTTCAGTGCCAAGGGCTCGGGTTCGATCCCTGACTGGGGAACTAAGATCCCACAAGCCATGGGATGTGGCCAAAATAAATAAATAAATAAAATGAAATAAAACCACTATTTTTAAAAAGATTTTAAAAATACAGAAAAAAAAGAAAACTACCCCAGTATAACTTATAAATATGAATGTAAAAATCGATCACAAAATAATAGCAACATGAAACCAACAGAACTTTAAATGGATAATGCCATAAGCAAGTATCTCTACACCAGAAATTTCAGGTTGCTCAACATATTAAAAGTAAGCAATGTATTAAACCACAAAAATGGTGTGAAGTAAAAACCCATAATCACGTCAATTAATGCAAAAAATCTACAATGAAAATCCAGTGTTATTTCATGGTAAACACTCAAGAAAGCAGGAATAAAAGGAAATCTGTTCAATATGGAAAAGAGTAGTACAAAAAGCCACAGCAAACACCATGCTCAATGTTAAAGACTGAACGATTTACTCCTGAAATCAGGAACAAGGCCAGGAAGCTGGCCTTCGTCACCGTTACTCAATAGCGTACTGGAAGTTCTACCCAGAATCTTGAGGAAGGAAATAAAAGGCATCCGTGGGTGAATGGAAAAATTAAAACTGTGTCTCTTCACAGAACATAGGTCACATCATCTTATATATAAAACTACCTATAATCAGCAAAGAAATTATTTGAGCTAATCAACTAATTAAGCAAAGTTATAGAACAAAGTATCAATTCATGAAAATCTATCTTATATGCATACGCTGGCAAAAAATAATCTGAAAAAGAATTTATGAAAACAATTCCATTTTTAATAATGTCAACATCAATATTTAGGAGTATATTTAATCAAGGTACAAGACTTGTTTTTATGTCTGTGAAGTGGTATGTTTGAAATTACTGGAAAGTCAATTACTTTTCAAAACATCATGTATGTCAATAGCATGCCAGAAAAGCAGAGAAAACATCAAACTTCCATATAGAAGCCAAGCCTTACCCAGATCCAGTTCACCCAAAGTCCACATGTCATTTAGAGGCACTGTGGGAAGGTTATATTAGGAGCCGCTGTCCTCCGTGTTGTGGACGACCTGGATATGGTAGAAACAGTGGGATTTTTGAATTCCAATTTTCCACTTCATTCCACAAAAAAACTATTAGAACTAATAAATTAATTCAGTAAAGTTGCAAAATCAATACACAGAAATCAGCTGCATTTCTAAACACTAATAATGAACCATCAGAAAGAGAAAGAAAGCAGCCCTATTTACAAATGCATCAAAAAGAACAAAATACCCACTGGGAATAAAGCCAACCAAGGAGGTGAAAGACCTGCACACTGAAAACTTTAAGACATTGATGAAGACATTGAAAAGCACACCAATAAATGGAAAGATATCCTGTTCTCATGGAATGGAACAATTAATATTGTTAAAATATCCATTCTACCCAAAGCAATGGACACAGTGAATGCAATCCCTCCCAAAATTCCATGGTATTTTCCCCCCAAATAGAGCAAATCCTCCTAATAGCTGTGGGGAACCACAAAGGACCCCAAATAGCCAAAGAAACCCTGAAAAAAGAGAACGGGCTGGGGGCATCTCCCTCCCTGACGTCACACTCTGCTGAGAAGCCACAGTCACCAAAACAGTGCGGAACTGGCTCAAAACGGGCACAGGGACCAGAGGAACAGGACAGAGAGCCCAGAATTCAACCCACACGGACGGGGTCGGTGAATTTATGACACAGGGACCAAGGACACACCAAGGAGCACGACACTCCCCACGATAAATGGTGCTGGGAAAACTGGACGCCCCATAGCTCACGCTGGCTACCCTGCACACAAACCTGACCAAACACCCAGCTTTCCACGCCAAGCCCTCCCTCGCTCACACGAAGACGGACCCCCTCAACTGTCAGCCGCCCACAGGAAGCTTCTCCCCACTTTTCCTCACCGTCTCTTCACCTTCTCCTCAGGCATCACCTGGGTCCTCAGGAAACCTAGTTCCCTAGGCAGCGTGGACGCAGCTCCACTTGGTCCCGAAGCCGAAACCCCAGCGAGCCCTAAGGAGACGGAGACCGAGCTCCTCTCAGCAGAGACGCTGAGCCGGGCGTCCTACCCGAAGGCCCCCGCCCCCGCGCCTGAGGAGGCTCAACTCCTCTCAGCTGTGCTCCGAATCGAGTTCGCAGGGAAGGAGCATGCGCTGTGGGTCAGAGAGGCGAACTCGGCGCCACCTTGTGGTCAGTGCAGGAAGTGCAGGCCGCGCCTCCCTCACAGGTCACTGGAGGCAGCGCGCCCTACAGACAGGACTGCTGAATCCATTAAACTGGAAATTCAAACTAAAATGGAGTCTCTATCCCAAAAGTTTTCTAAAATTAGTTAAGGAACAATCAATTGGAAACCATTTGGAATGAAGTGAATGTAGATGCAAACTTTACAACTTATACCAAATTCACTCAAAGTTATTCAGAGGCAAATTTTATTTTAGTTTATAATTTATTTTTGGCTGCGTTGGGTCTTCGTTGCTGCATGTGGGCTTTCTCTAGTTGCGTCGAGCGGGGCTACTCTTCGTTGCGGTGCACGGGCTTCTCATTGCGGTGGCTTCTTTTGTTGGGGAGCACGGGCTCTAGGCGCGCAGGCTTCAGTAGTTGTGCCGCGCAGGCTTAGTTGCTCTGCGGCATGTGGGATTCTCCCCGGACCAGGGCTAGAGCCCGTGTCCCCTGCACTGGCAGGCGGACTCTTAACCACTGCGTCACCAGGGGAGTCCCCACAGACAAATTTTAAATACAAAACTATTCAAGGGGCTTCCCTGGTGGCGCAGTGGTTGAGAATCTGCCTGCTAATGCAGGGGACACGGGTTCGAGCCCTGGTCTGGGAAGATCCCACATGCCGCGGAGCAACTAGGCTCGGGAACCACAACTACTGAGACTGCGCGTCTGGAGCCTGTACTCCGCAACAAGAGAGGCCGCGGAAGTGAGAGGCCTGCGCACCGTGATGAAGAGTGGCCCCCGCTTGCCACAACTAGAGACAGCCTTCGCACAGAAACGAAGACCCAACACAGCCAAAAATAAAATGAATTAATCAATTAAAAAAAACAAAAAAAGGTGTCTCTCAAATTTAACTTCCAGAATATATTCAGGAAAAACGCATATGCCCTTTTTGACCCACTAAACAAGCGGGCAATGCAAATCAACACTACAAAGAGGTATCGCTCCGAATCAGAAAAAAGGACCATCCTCACAAAGGGTAAAAACCAGATATGCAGGACAGGGAGAGGAGAAAAGGGAGCCTTGTTACGCTGAAGGGGGGAATGTAAATTGCCAACGGCCACCCTGGAGAAGTGTACTGTGTTTCCTAAAACATCTAAACCACAGAGCTACAAAGCATAGGGTGCTTCCACTCATGGGCCTATATCTTGGAAAAACCAAAAATCCACAGGATGCAGGCGCCCCGTTTACTGCTGCTATCTTTACAACAGCCTCGACTTGGGTACAACTTAAAAGTCCTTGGAAGGAAACAATGGTGAAAGAAAACTTGGTACTTAAGCACAAAGGAATATTACTCAGCCCTGAAATCCATGAAATGAGGCCAGTTGCAGCAACTCAGGGGGACTTATGCACGGTCACTGAGAGGGATATAAGTTAGACAGCAAAAGAAACTTATCATGAGATATCACTTATAAAGGGAATCTAAAGATCGCCAAACATGAACTGAATTACAAACAGAACACCATCACACGTTTACAAAACACACTTATGGCTGCTTAAGCGGAAAAGTGTGGTGCGGTGATGCATAAACCAGGAGGTTGTAATTGCCACAGATACCGTTCCATACACCAATAATGTAATCGCCAAGACATACTCATTGCTCAAGGAACTGGACTCAGCACACTCTATTCACAGAAAAAACATATATCTGACTACTAGAAACTAGAAAAGAATTTATTGATGTCTCTCTGTAAGTGACTCAAGTGGATGTACAGCACCAAGAAACACAACATTGCAAATCAGCTACACCCCATTATAAAAATTAATTATAAAAAAAAAAAAACGACAGTGAGAGAGAGAGGAATTCTTACAAAATATGATCAGGGGCTGTGATGCAACTGGCCTGACCACATCTACACTCACAGCTGAATGGGACGTAAGGCTGGACACCCTAACCCTAACCCAAACCCTAACCATAACCCTACCTTAACCCTAACCCAACACTAACCCTAACCCTAAACCTAAACCCTAACCCTAACCCCTAACCCTAACCCAACCCTTAGCCTAACCCTAACCCCTAGCCCTAGCCCTAACCCTGACCCTAACCCCTAACCCTTAACCCCTAACCCCTAACCCTAACCAAGTTCACAAGTAAACTTCTCGCCCACCTGGAGAGAGTGATTTAATTTTAAAGAGTAAAGACACAATCAGCTCAGTAATTGGCCACGGGGGCTTGAGGGGCCAAGGCTAACCTGAGCTGGAGGAACGTGGGTGCCTGCCTGGACGCTCAGAGGCCAAGGGCTGCTCTGAGACCTGCTTGGACACCCGTGCAGATGGAACAAAGGATGCCTCCAGTCCCAAGAGGGCCCCACCAGCCCTCAAGAACGCAACACCAGACTTCCCTGGTGGCGCAGTGGTTAAGAATCCACCTGCCAATGCAGGGGACACGGGTTTGAGCCCTGGCCCGGGAAGATCCCACATGCTGTGGAGCAACTAAGCCCGTGCGCCACAACTACTGAGCCTGCGCTCTAGAACCCGCGAGCCACAACTGCTGAAGCCCACGCGCTTACAGCCTGTGCTCTGCAACAAGAGAAGCCACTGCAACGAGAAGCCCCCACTCGCCGCAACTAGAGAAAGCCTCCGTGCAGCAATGAAGACCCAACACAGCCAAAAATAAATTAATTAATTAATTTGTTTGTTTTTTTAAAAAGGCAGCACCTGGGGGCTGGCAGACTGAGGCACCGAGTCTTACATCACGTCTACTTAGTATCCTGCATGTCAGGGCCATGCTGGACCTGGGGCTGCCCAGACAGAGTGGGGCCTGCATCACCCTTCCCAGGAGGGAGGGTGGTGGGAAACCCTGCATGACCTCTGAGGCCCTAAGAACCCTTAACTAAGGCTGAGCTCAATTTGAAACAGTGGGTGACCAGAGCAGACATTTCATTCATCTATCAATCAGAATCCAGCACTGGAGGAGCAGAAAACAATGGCCTCGCTCAACCTTGACGCTAATCCTGACATGGACCCTAACCCTGAACTCTGATCCTGACCCTAAGCCCTGACCTAACCTTAGCCTAACCCGTACCCTAACCCTGTACCTTACCCTAACCCATGCTCTACCCGCATCCTACCTGTACCCCAACTCTCACCCATACCCTAACACCCACTCTAACACAGAACCCTAACACCCTGAGACCAAAACCATAAACCTTAACCAATAAGCAAAACCATAACCATAACCAAACCATAAAATATATTCATTAACCATACCCATAAATAACTCATTAACCATAAAACTTAAACCATAACAGCAACCATAAACCATACACAGCCCCAACCCTCACACCAGCCCCAGCCCTAATGCTAACCCTCCAAACCACTTACACCAAGCCAAGTCTAGTCAGATTATACAAATACATCTTGGAAAAGAAAACTGGGGAATTCTCTGGTGGCCCAGTGGTTAGGACTCTGTGCTTTCAGTGCCAAGGGCTCGGGTTCGATCCCTGACTGGGGAACTAAGATCCCACAAGCCATGGGATGTGGCCAAAATAAATAAATAAATAAAATGAAATAAAACCACTATTTTAAAAAAGATTTTAAAAATACAGAAAAAAAAAAGAAAACTACCCCAGTATAACTTATAAATATGAATGTAAAAATCGATCACAAAATAATAGCAACATGAAACCAACAGAGCTTTAAATGGATAATGCCATAAGCAAGTATCTCTACACCAGAAATTTCAGGTTGCTCAACATATTAAAAGTAAGCAATGTATTAAACCACAAAAATGGTGTGAAGTAAAAACCCATAATCACGTCAATTAATGCAAAAAATCTACAATGAAAATCCAGTGTTATTTCATGGTAAACACTCAAGAAAGCAGGAATAAAAGGAAATCTGTTCAATATGGAAAAGAGTAGTACAAAAAGCCACAGCAAACACCATGCTCAATGTTAAAGACTGAACGATTTACTCCTGAAATCAGGAACAAGGCCAGGAAGCTGGCCTTCGTCACCGTTACTCAATAGCGTACTGGAAGTTCTACCCAGAATCTTGAGGAAGGAAATAAAAGGCATCCGTGGGTGAATGGAAAAATTAAAACTGTGTCTCTTCACAGAACATAGGTCACATCATCTTATATATAAAACTACCTATAATCAGCAAAGAAATTATTTGAGCTAATCAACTAATTAAGCAAACTTATAGAACAAAGTATCAATTCATGAAAATCTATCTTAT
This sequence comes from Balaenoptera borealis, assembly GCF_965194805.1. Lineage (NCBI taxonomy): Eukaryota > Metazoa > Chordata > Mammalia > Artiodactyla > Balaenopteridae > Balaenoptera > Balaenoptera borealis. The sequence continues at coordinate 740,472 of NC_138867.1, forward strand.
ATGCATACGCTGGCAAAAAATAATCTGAAAAAGAATTTATGAAAACAATTCCATTTTTAATAATGTCAACATCAATATTTAGGAGTATATTTAATCAAGGTACAAGACTTGTTTTTATGTCTGTGAAGTGGTATGTTTGAAATTACTGGAAAGTCAATTACTTTTCAAAACATCATGTATGTCAATAGCATGCCAGAAAAGCAGAGAAAACATCAAACTTCCATATAGAAGCCAAGCCTTACCCAGATCCAGTTCACCCAAAGTCCACATGTCATTTAGAGGCACTGTGGGAAGGTTATATTAGGAGCCGCTGTCCTCCGTGTTGTGGACGACCTGGATATGGTAGAAACAGTGGGATTTTTGAATTCCAATTTTCCACTTCATTCCACAAAAAAACTATTAGAACTAATAAATTAATTCAGTAAAGTTGCAAAATCAATACACAGAAATCAGCTGCATTTCTAAACACTAATAATGAACCATCAGAAAGAGAAAGAAAGCAGCCCTATTTACAAATGCATCAAAAAGAACAAAATACCCACTGGGAATAAAGCCAACCAAGGAGGTGAAAGACCTGCACACTGAAAACTTTAAGACATTGATGAAGACATTGAAAAGCACACCAATAAATGGAAAGATATCCTGTTCTCATGGAATGGAACAATTAATATTGTTAAAATATCCATTCTACCCAAAGCAATGGACACAGTGAATGCAATCCCTCCCAAAATTCCATGGTATTTTCCCCCCAAATAGAGCAAATCCTCCTAATAGCTGTGGGGAACCACAAAGGACCCCAAATAGCCAAAGAAACCCTGAAAAAAGAGAACGGGCTGGGGGCATCTCCCTCCCTGACGTCACACTCTGCTGAGAAGCCACAGTCACCAAAACAGTGCGGAACTGGCTCAAAACGGGCACAGGGACCAGAGGAACAGGACAGAGAGCCCAGAATTCAACCCACACGGACGGGGTCGGTGAATTTATGACACAGGGACCAAGGACACACCAAGGAGCACGACACTCCCCACGATAAATGGTGCTGGGAAAACTGGACGCCCCATAGCTCACGCTGGCTACCCTGCACACAAACCTGACCAAACACCCAGCTTTCCACGCCAAGCCCTCCCTCGCTCACACGAAGACGGACCCCCTCAACTGTCAGCCGCCCACAGGAAGCTTCTCCCCACTTTTCCTCACCGTCTCTTCACCTTCTCCTCAGGCATCACCTGGGTCCTCAGGAAACCTAGTTCCCTAGGCAGCGTGGACGCAGCTCCACTTGGTCCCGAAGCCGAAACCCCAGCGAGCCCTAAGGAGACGGAGACCGAGCTCCTCTCAGCAGAGACGCTGAGCCGGGCGTCCTACCCGAAGGCCCCCGCCCCCGCGCCTGAGGAGGCTCAACTCCTCTCAGCTGTGCTCCGAATCGAGTTCGCAGGGAAGGAGCATGCGCTGTGGGTCAGAGAGGCGAACTCGGCGCCACCTTGTGGTCAGTGCAGGAAGTGCAGGCCGCGCCTCCCTCACAGGTCACTGGAGGCAGCGCGCCCTACAGACAGGACTGCTGAATCCATTAAACTGGAAATTCAAACTAAAATGGAGTCTCTATCCCAAAAGTTTTCTAAAATTAGTTAAGGAACAATCAATTGGAAACCATTTGGAATGAAGTGAATGTAGATGCAAACTTTACAACTTATACCAAATTCACTCAAAGTTATTCAGAGGCAAATTTTATTTTAGTTTATAATTTATTTTTGGCTGCGTTGGGTCTTCGTTGCTGCATGTGGGCTTTCTCTAGTTGCGTCGAGCGGGGCTACTCTTCGTTGCGGTGCACGGGCTTCTCATTGCGGTGGCTTCTTTTGTTGGGGAGCACGGGCTCTAGGCGCGCAGGCTTCAGTAGTTGTGCCGCGCAGGCTTAGTTGCTCTGCGGCATGTGGGATTCTCCCCGGACCAGGGCTAGAGCCCGTGTCCCCTGCACTGGCAGGCGGACTCTTAACCACTGCGTCACCAGGGGAGTCCCCACAGACAAATTTTAAATACAAAACTATTCAAGGGGCTTCCCTGGTGGCGCAGTGGTTGAGAATCTGCCTGCTAATGCAGGGGACACGGGTTCGAGCCCTGGTCTGGGAAGATCCCACATGCCGCGGAGCAACTAGGCTCGGGAACCACAACTACTGAGACTGCGCGTCTGGAGCCTGTACTCCGCAACAAGAGAGGCCGCGGAAGTGAGAGGCCTGCGCACCGTGATGAAGAGTGGCCCCCGCTTGCCACAACTAGAGACAGCCTTCGCACAGAAACGAAGACCCAACACAGCCAAAAATAAAATGAATTAATCAATTAAAAAAAACAAAAAAAGGTGTCTCTCAAATTTAACTTCCAGAATATATTCAGGAAAAACGCATATGCCCTTTTTGACCCACTAAACAAGCGGGCAATGCAAATCAACACTACAAAGAGGTATCGCTCCGAATCAGAAAAAAGGACCATCCTCACAAAGGGTAAAAACCAGATATGCAGGACAGGGAGAGGAGAAAAGGGAGCCTTGTTACGCTGAAGGGGGGAATGTAAATTGCCAACGGCCACCCTGGAGAAGTGTACTGTGTTTCCTAAAACATCTAAACCACAGAGCTACAAAGCATAGGGTGCTTCCACTCATGGGCCTATATCTTGGAAAAACCAAAAATCCACAGGATGCAGGCGCCCCGTTTACTGCTGCTATCTTTACAACAGCCTCGACTTGGGTACAACTTAAAAGTCCTTGGAAGGAAACAATGGTGAAAGAAAACTTGGTACTTAAGCACAAAGGAATATTACTCAGCCCTGAAATCCATGAAATGAGGCCAGTTGCAGCAACTCAGGGGGACTTATGCACGGTCACTGAGAGGGATATAAGTTAGACAGCAAAAGAAACTTATCATGAGATATCACTTATAAAGGGAATCTAAAGATCGCCAAACATGAACTGAATTACAAACAGAACACCATCACACGTTTACAAAACACACTTATGGCTGCTTAAGCGGAAAAGTGTGGTGCGGTGATGCATAAACCAGGAGGTTGTAATTGCCACAGATACCGTTCCATACACCAATAATGTAATCGCCAAGACATACTCATTGCTCAAGGAACTGGACTCAGCACACTCTATTCACAGAAAAAACATATATCTGACTACTAGAAACTAGAAAAGAATTTATTGATGTCTCTCTGTAAGTGACTCAAGTGGATGTACAGCACCAAGAAACACAACATTGCAAATCAGCTACACCCCATTATAAAAATTAATTATAAAAAAAAAAAAACGACAGTGAGAGAGAGAGGAATTCTTACAAAATATGATCAGGGGCTGTGATGCAACTGGCCTGACCACATCTACACTCACAGCTGAATGGGACGTAAGGCTGGACACCCTAACCCTAACCCAAACCCTAACCATAACCCTACCTTAACCCTAACCCAACACTAACCCTAACCCTAAACCTAAACCCTAACCCTAACCCCTAACCCTAACCCAACCCTTAGCCTAACCCTAACCCCTAGCCCTAGCCCTAACCCTGACCCTAACCCCTAACCCTTAACCCCTAACCCCTAACCCTAACCAAGTTCACAAGTAAACTTCTCGCCCACCTGGAGAGAGTGATTTAATTTTAAAGAGTAAAGACACAATCAGCTCAGTAATTGGCCACGGGGGCTTGAGGGGCCAAGGCTAACCTGAGCTGGAGGAACGTGGGTGCCTGCCTGGACGCTCAGAGGCCAAGGGCTGCTCTGAGACCTGCTTGGACACCCGTGCAGATGGAACAAAGGATGCCTCCAGTCCCAAGAGGGCCCCACCAGCCCTCAAGAACGCAACACCAGACTTCCCTGGTGGCGCAGTGGTTAAGAATCCACCTGCCAATGCAGGGGACACGGGTTTGAGCCCTGGCCCGGGAAGATCCCACATGCTGTGGAGCAACTAAGCCCGTGCGCCACAACTACTGAGCCTGCGCTCTAGAACCCGCGAGCCACAACTGCTGAAGCCCACGCGCTTACAGCCTGTGCTCTGCAACAAGAGAAGCCACTGCAACGAGAAGCCCCCACTCGCCGCAACTAGAGAAAGCCTCCGTGCAGCAATGAAGACCCAACACAGCCAAAAATAAATTAATTAATTAATTTGTTTGTTTTTTTAAAAAGGCAGCACCTGGGGGCTGGCAGACTGAGGCACCGAGTCTTACATCACGTCTACTTAGTATCCTGCATGTCAGGGCCATGCTGGACCTGGGGCTGCCCAGACAGAGTGGGGCCTGCATCACCCTTCCCAGGAGGGAGGGTGGTGGGAAACCCTGCATGACCTCTGAGGCCCTAAGAACCCTTAACTAAGGCTGAGCTCAATTTGAAACAGTGGGTGACCAGAGCAGACATTTCATTCATCTATCAATCAGAATCCAGCACTGGAGGAGCAGAAAACAATGGCCTCGCTCAACCTTGACGCTAATCCTGACATGGACCCTAACCCTGAACTCTGATCCTGACCCTAAGCCCTGACCTAACCTTAGCCTAACCCGTACCCTAACCCTGTACCTTACCCTAACCCATGCTCTACCCGCATCCTACCTGTACCCCAACTCTCACCCATACCCTAACACCCACTCTAACACAGAACCCTAACACCCTGAGACCAAAACCATAAACCTTAACCAATAAGCAAAACCATAACCATAACCAAACCATAAAATATATTCATTAACCATACCCATAAATAACTCATTAACCATAAAACTTAAACCATAACAGCAACCATAAACCATACACAGCCCCAACCCTCACACCAGCCCCAGCCCTAATGCTAACCCTCCAAACCACTTACACCAAGCCAAGTCTAGTCAGATTATACAAATACATCTTGGAAAAGAAAACTGGGGAATTCTCTGGTGGCCCAGTGGTTAGGACTCTGTGCTTTCAGTGCCAAGGGCTCGGGTTCGATCCCTGACTGGGGAACTAAGATCCCACAAGCCATGGGATGTGGCCAAAATAAATAAATAAATAAAATGAAATAAAACCACTATTTTAAAAAAGATTTTAAAAATACAGAAAAAAAAAAGAAAACTACCCCAGTATAACTTATAAATATGAATGTAAAAATCGATCACAAAATAATAGCAACATGAAACCAACAGAGCTTTAAATGGATAATGCCATAAGCAAGTATCTCTACACCAGAAATTTCAGGTTGCTCAACATATTAAAAGTAAGCAATGTATTAAACCACAAAAATGGTGTGAAGTAAAAACCCATAATCACGTCAATTAATGCAAAAAATCTACAATGAAAATCCAGTGTTATTTCATGGTAAACACTCAAGAAAGCAGGAATAAAAGGAAATCTGTTCAATATGGAAAAGAGTAGTACAAAAAGCCACAGCAAACACCATGCTCAATGTTAAAGACTGAACGATTTACTCCTGAAATCAGGAACAAGGCCAGGAAGCTGGCCTTCGTCACCGTTACTCAATAGCGTACTGGAAGTTCTACCCAGAATCTTGAGGAAGGAAATAAAAGGCATCCGTGGGTGAATGGAAAAATTAAAACTGTGTCTCTTCACAGAACATAGGTCACATCATCTTATATATAAAACTACCTATAATCAGCAAAGAAATTATTTGAGCTAATCAACTAATTAAGCAAAGTTATAGAACAAAGTATCAATTCATGAAAATCTATCTTATATGCATACGCTGGCAAAAAATAATCTGAAAAAGAATTTATGAAAACAATTCCATTTTTAATAATGTCAACATCAATATTTAGGAGTATATTTAATCAAGGTACAAGACTTGTTTTTATGTCTGTGAAGTGGTATGTTTGAAATTACTGGAAAGTCAATTACTTTTCAAAACATCATGTATGTCAATAGCATGCCAGAAAAGCAGAGAAAACATCAAACTTCCATATAGAAGCCAAGCCTTACCCAGATCCAGTTCACCCAAAGTCCACATGTCATTTAGAGGCACTGTGGGAAGGTTATATTAGGAGCCGCTGTCCTCCGTGTTGTGGACGACCTGGATATGGTAGAAACAGTGGGATTTTTGAATTCCAATTTTCCACTTCATTCCACAAAAAAACTATTAGAACTAATAAATTAATTCAGTAAAGTTGCAAAATCAATACACAGAAATCAGCTGCATTTCTAAACACTAATAATGAACCATCAGAAAGAGAAAGAAAGCAGCCCTATTTACAAATGCATCAAAAAGAACAAAATATCCACTGGGAATAAAGCCAACCAAGGAGGTGAAAGACCTGCACACTGAAAACTTTAAGACATTGATGAAGACATTGAAAAGCACACCAATAAATGGAAAGATATCCTGTTCTCATGGAATGGAACAATTAATATTGTTAAAATATCCATTCTACCCAAAGCAATGGACACAGTGAATGCAATCCCTCCCAAAATTCCATGGTATTTTCCCCCCAAATAGAGCAAATCCTCCTAATAGCTGTGGGGAACCACAAAGGACCCCAAATAGCCAAAGAAACCCTGAAAAAAGAGAACGGGCTGGGGGCATCTCCCTCCCTGACGTCACACTCTGCTGAGAAGCCACAGTCACCAAAACAGTGCGGAACTGGCTCAAAACGGGCACAGGGACCAGAGGAACAGGACAGAGAGCCCAGAATTCAACCCACACGGACGGGGTCGGTGAATTTATGACACAGGGACCAAGGACACACCAAGGAGCACGACACTCCCCACGATAAATGGTGCTGGGAAAACTGGACGCCCCATAGCTCACGCTGGCTACCCTGCACACAAACCTGACCAAACACCCAGCTTTCCACGCCAAGCCCTCCCTCGCTCACACGAAGACGGACCCCCTCAACTGTCAGCCGCCCACAGGAAGCTTCTCCCCACTTTTCCTCACCGTCTCTTCACCTTTTCCTCAGGCATCACCTGGGTCCTCAGGAAACCTAGTTCCCTAGGCAGCGTGGACGCAGCTCCACTTGGTCCCGAAGCCGAAACCCCAGCAAGTCCTAAGGAGACGGAGACCGAGCTCCTCTCAGCAGAGACGCTGAGCCGGGCGTCCTACCCGAAGGCCCCCGCCCCCGCGCCTGAGGAGGCTCAACTCCTCTCAGCTGTGCTCCGAATCGAGTTCGCAGGGAAGGAGCATGCGCTGTGGGTCAGAGAGGTGAACTCGGCGCCACCCTGTGGTCAGTGCAGGAAGTGCAGGCCGCGCCTCCCTCACAGGTCACTGGAGGCAGCGCGCCCTACAGACAGGACTGCTGAATCCATTAAACTGGAAATTCAAACTAAAATGGAGTCTCTATCCCAAAAGTTTTCTAAAATTAGTTAAGGAACAATCAGTTGGAAACCATTTGGAATCAAGTGAATGTAGATGCAAACTTTACAACTTATACCAAATTCACTCAAAGTTATTCAGAGGCAAATTTTATTTTAGTTTATAATTTATTTTTGGCTGCGTTGGGTCTTTGTTGCTGCATGTGGGCTTTCTCTAGTTGCGTCGAGCGGGGCTACTCTTCGTTGCGGTGCACAGGCTTCTCATTGCGGTGGCTTCTCTTGTTGGGGAGCACGGGCTCTAGGCGCGCAGGCTTCAGTAGTTGTGCCGCGCAGGCTTAGTTGCTCTGCGGCATGTGGGATTCTTCCCGGACCAGGGCTCGAGCCCGTGTCCCCTGCACTGGCAGGCGGACTCTTAACCACTGCGTCACCAGGGGAGTCCCCACAGACAAATTTTAAATACAAAACTATTCAAGGGGCTTCCCTGGTGGCGCAGTGGTTGAGAATCTGCCTGCTAATGCAGGGGACACGGGTTCGAGCCCTGGTCTGGGAAGATCCCACATGCCGCGGAGCAACTAGGCTCGGGAGCCACAACTACTGAGACTGCGCGTCTGGAGCCTGTACTCCGCAACAAGAGAGGCCGCGGAAGTGAGAGGCCTGCGCACCGTGATGAAGAGTGGCCCCCGCTTGCCACAACTAGAGACAGCCTTCGCACAGAAACGAAGACCCAACACAGCCAAAAATAAAATGAATTAATCAATTAAAAAAAACAAAAAAAGGTGTCTCTCAAATTTAACTTCCAGAATATATTCAGGAAAAACGCATATGCCCTTTTTGACCCACTAAACAAGCGGGCAATGCAAATCAACACTACAAAGAGGTATCGCTCCGAATCAGAAAAAAGGACCATCCTCACAAAGGGTAAAAACCAGATATGCAGGACAGGGAGAGGAGAAAAGGGAGCCTTGTTACGCTGAAGGGGGGAATGTAAATTGCCAACGGCCACCCTGGAGAAGTGTACTGTGTTTCCTAAAACATCTAAACCACAGAGCTACAAAGCATAGGGTGCTTCCACTCATGGGTCTGTATCTTGGAAAAACCAAAAATCCACAGGATGCAAGCGCCCCGTTTACTGCTGCTATCTTTACAACAGCCTCGACTTGGGTACAACTTAAAAGTCCTTGGAAGGAAACAATGGTGAAAGAAAACTTGGTACTTAAGCACAATGGAATATTACTCAGCCCTGAAATCCATGAAATGAGGCCAGTTGCAGCAACTCAGGGGGACTTATGCACGGTCACTGAGAGGGATATAAGTTAGACAGCAAAAGAAACTTATCATGAGATATCACTTATAAAGGGAATCTAAAGATCGCCAAACATGAACTGAATTACAAACAGAACACCATCACACGTTTACAAAACACACTTATGGCTGCTTAAGCGGAAAAGTGTGGTGCAGTGATGCATAAACCAGGAGGTTGTAATTGGCACAGATACCGTTCCATACACCAATAATGTAATCGCCAAGACATACTCATTGCTCAAGGAACTGGACTCAGCACACTCTATTCACAGAAAAAACATATATCTGACTACTAGAAACTAGAAAAGAATTTATTGATGTCTCTCTGTAAGTGACTCAAGTGGATGTACAGCACCAAGAAACACAACACTGCAAATCAGCTACACCCCATTATAAAAATTAATTATAAAAAAAAAAAAAACGACAGTGAGAGAGAGAGGAATTCTTACAAAATATGATCAGGGGCTGTGATGCAACTGGACTGACCACATCTACACTCACAGCTGAATGGGACGTAAGGCTGGACACCCTAACCCTAACCCAAACCCTAACCCTAACCCTACCTTAACCCTAACCCTAACCCAACAGTAACCCTAACCCTACCTTAACCCTAACCCTAACCCAACACTAACCCTAACCCTAAACCTAAACCCTAACCCTAACCCCTAACCCTAACCCAACCCTAAGCCTAACCCTAACCCCTAGCCCTAGCCCTAACCCTGACCCTAACCCCTAACCCTTAACCCCTAACCCCTAACCCTAACCAAGTTCACAAGTAAACTTCTCGCCCACCTGGAGAGAGTGATTTAATTTTAAAGAGTAAAGACACAATCAGCTCAGTAATTGGCCACGGGGGCTTGAGGGGCCAAGGCTAACCTGAGCTGGAGGAACGTGGTGCCTGCCTGGACGCTCAGAGGCCAAGGGCTGCTCTGAGACCTGCTTGGACACCCGTGCAGATGGAACAAAGGATGCCTCCAGTCCCAAGAGGGCCCCACCAGCCCTCAAGAACGCAACACCAGACTTCCCTGGTGGCGCAGTGGTTAAGAATCCACCTGCCAATGCAGGGGACACGGGTTTGAGCCCTGGCCCGGGAAGATCCCACATGCTGTGGAGCAACTAAGCCCGTGCGCCACAACTACTGAGCCTGCGCTCTAGAACCCGCGAGCCACAACTGCTGAAGCCCACGCGCTTACAGCCTGTGCTCTGCAACAAGAGAAGCCACTGCAACGAGAAGCCCCCACTCGCCGCAACTAGAGAAAGCCTCCGTGCAGCAATGAAGACCCAACACAGCCAAAAATAAATTAATTAATTAATTTGTTTGTTTTTTTAAAAAGGCAGCACCTGGGGGCTGGCAGACTGATGCACCGAGTCTTACATCACGTCTACTTAGTATCCTGCATGTCAGGGCCATGCTGGACCTGGGGCTGCCCAGACAGAGTGGGGCCTGCATCACCCTTCCCAAGAGGGAGGGTGGTGGGAAACCCTGCATGACCTCTGAGGCCCTAAGAACCCTTAACTAAGGCTGAGCTCAATTTGAAACAGTGGGTGACCAGAGCAGACATTTCATTCATCTATCAATCAGAATCCAGCACTGGAGGAGCAGAAAACAATGGCCTCGCTCAACCTTGACGCTAATCCTGACATGGACCCTAACCCTGAACTCTGATCCTGACCCTAAGCCCTGACCTAACCTTAGCCTAACCCGTACCCTAACCCTGTACCTTACCCTAACCCATGCTCTACCCGCATCCTACCTGTACCCCAACTCTCACCCATACCCTAACACCCACTCTAACACAGAACCCTAACACCCTGAGACCAAAACCATAAACCTTAACCAATAAGCAAAACCATAACCATAACCAAACCATAAAATATATTCATTAACCATACCCATAAATAACTCATTAACCATAAAACTTAAACCATAACAGCAACCATAAACCATACACAGCCCCAACCCTCACACCAGCCCCAGCCCTAATGCTAACCCTCCAAACCACTTACACCAAGCCAAGTCTAGTCAGATTATACAAATACATCTTGGAAAAGAAAACTGGGGAATTCTCTGGTGGCCCAGTGGTTAGGACTCTGTGCTTTCAGTGCCAAGGGCTCGGGTTCGATCCCTGACTGGGGAACTAAGATCCCACAAGCCATGGGATGTGGCCAAAATAAATAAATAAATAAAATGAAATAAAACCACTATTTTAAAAAAGATTTTAAAAATACAGAAAAAAAAAAGAAAACTACCCCAGTAAAACTTATAAATATGAATGTAAAAATCGATCACAAAATAATAGCAACATGAAACCAACAGAACTTTAAATGGATAATGCCATAAGCAAGTATCTCTACACCAGAAATTTCAGGTTGCTCAACATATTAAAAGTAAGCAATGTATTAAACCACAAAAATGGTGTGAAGTAAAAACCCATAATCACGTCAATTAATGCAAAAAATCTACAATGAAAATCCAGTGTTATTTCATGATAAACACTCAAGAAAGCAGGAATAAAAGGAAATCTGTTCAATATGGAAAAGAGTAGTACAAAAAGCCACAGCAAACACCATGCTCAATGTTAAAGACTGAACGATTTACTCCTGAAATCAGGAACAAGGCCAGGAAGCTGGCCTTCGTCACCGTTACTCAATAGCGTACTGGAAGTTCTACCCAGAATCTTGAGGAAGGAAATAAAAGGCATCCGTGGGTGAATGGAAAAATTAAAACTGTGTCTCTTCACAGAACATAGGTCACATCATCTTATATATAAAACTACCTATAATCAGCAAAGAAATTATTTGAGCTAATCAACTAATTAAGCAAAGTTATAGAACAAAGTATCAATTCATGAAAATCTATCTTATATGCATACGCTGGCAAAAAATAATCTGAAAAAGAATTTATGAAAACAATTCCATTTTTAATAATGTCAACATCAATATTTAGGAGTATATTTAATCAAGGTACAAGACTTGTTTTTATGTCTGTGAAGTGGTATGTTTGAAATTACTGGAAAGTCAATTACTTTTCAAAACATCATGTATGTCAATAGCATGCCAGAAAAGCAGAGAAAACATCAAACTTCCATATAGAAGCCAAGCCTTACCCAGATCCAGTTCACCCAAAGTCCACATGTCATTTACAGGCACTGTGGGAAGGTTATATTAGGAGCCGCTGTCCTCCGTGTTGTGGACGACCTGGATATGGTAGAAACAGTGGGATTTTTGAATTCCAATTTTCCACTTCATTCCACAAAAAAACTATTAGAACTAATAAATTAATTCAGTAAAGTTGCAAAATCAATACACAGAAATCAGCTGCATTTCTAAACACTAATAATGAACCATCAGAAAGAGAAAGAAAGCAGCCCTATTTACAAATGCATCAAAAAGAACAAAATACCCACTGGGAATAAAGCCAACCAAGGAGGTGAAAGACCTGCACACTGAAAACTTTAAGACATTGATGAAGACATTGAAAAGCACGCCAGTAAATGGAAAGATATCCTGTTCTCATGGAATGGAACAATTAATATTGTTAAAATATCCATTCTACCCAAAGCAATGGACACAGTGAATGCAATCCCTCCCAAAATTCCATGGTATTTTCCCCCCAAATAGAGCAAATCCTCCTAATAGCTGTGGGGAACCACAAAGGACCCCAAATAGCCAAAGAAACCCTGAAAAAAGAGAACGGGCTGGGGGCATCTCCCTCCCTGACGTCACACTCTGCTGAGAAGCCACAGTCACCAAAACAGTGCGGAACTGGCTCAAAACGGGCACAGGGACCAGAGGAACAGGACAGAGAGCCCAGAATTCAACCCACACGGACGGGGTCGGTGAATTTATGACACAGGGACCAAGGACACACCAAGGAGCACGACACTCCCCACGATAAATGGTGCTGGGAAAACTGGACGCCCCATAGCTCACGCTGGCTACCCTGCACACAAACCTGACCAAACACCCAGCTTTCCACGCCAAGCCCTCCCTCGCTCACACGAAGACGGACCCCCTCAACTGTCAGCCGCCCACAGGAAGCTTCTCCCCACTTTTCCTCACCGTCTCTTCACCTTCTCCTCAGGCATCACCTGGGTCCTCAGGAAACCTAGTTCCCTAGGCAGCGTGGACGCAGCTCCACTTGGTCCCGAAGCCGAAACCCCAGCGAGTCCTAAGGAGACGGAGACCGAGCTCCTCTCAGCAGAGACGCTGAGCCGGGCGTCCTACCCGAAGGCCCCCGCCCCCGCGCCTGAGGAGGCTCAACTCCTCTCAGCTGTGCTCCGAATCGAGTTCGCAGGGAAGGAGCATGCGCTGTGGGTCAGAGAGGCGAACTCGGCGCCACCCTGTGGTCAGTGCAGGAAGTGCAGGCCGCGCCTCCCTCACAGGTCACTGGAGGCAGCGCGCCCTACAGACAGGACTGCTGAATCCATTAAACTGGAAATTCAAACTAAAATGGAGTCTCTATCCCAAAAGTTTTCTAAAATTAGTTAAGGAACAATCAGTTGGAAACCATTTGGAATGAAGTGAATGTAGATGCAAACTTTACAACTTATACCAAATTCACTCAAAGTTATTCAGAGGCAAATTTTATTTTAGTTTATAATTTATTTTTGGCTGCGTTGGGTCTTCGTTGCTGCATGTGGGCTTTCTCTAGTTGCGTCGAGCGGGGCTACTCTTCGTTGCGGTGCACGGGCTTCTCATTGCGGTGGCTTCTCTTGTTGGGGAGCACGGGCTCTAGGCGCGCAGGCTTCAGTAGTTGTGCCGCGCAGGCTTAGTTGCACTGCGGCATGTGGGATTCTCCCCGGACCAGGGCTAGAGCCCGTGTCCCCTGCACTGCCAGGCGGACTCTTAACCACTGCGTCACCAGGGGAGTCCCCACAGACAAATTTTAAATACAAAACTATTCAAGGGGCTTCCCTGGTGGCGCAGTGGTTGAGAATCTGCCTGCTAATGCAGGGGACACGAGTTCGAGCCCTGGTCCGGGAAGATCCCACATGCCGCGGAGCAACTAGGCTCGGGAGCCACAACTACTGAGCCTGCGCGTCTGGAGCCTGTACTCCGCAACAAGAGAGGCCGCGGAAGTGAGAGGCCTGCGCACCGCGATGAAGAGTGGCCCCCACTTGCCACAACTAGAGACAGCCTTCGCACAGAAACGAAGACCCAACACAGCCAAAAATAAAATGAATTAATCAATTTAAAAAAACAAAAAAAGGTGTCTCTCAAATTTAACTTCCAGAATATATTCAGGAAAAACGCATATGCCCTTTTTGACCCACTAAACAAGCGGGCAATGCAAATCAACACTACAAAGAGGTATCGCTCCGAATCAGAAAAAAGGACCATCCTCACAAAGGGTAAAAACCAGATATGCAGGACAGGGAGAGGAGAAAAGGGAGCCTTGTTACGCTGAAGGGGGGAATGTAAATTGCCAACGGCCACCCTGGAGAAGTGTACTGTGTTTCCTAAAACATCTAAACCACAGAGCTACAAAGCATAGGGTGCTTCCACTCATGGGCCTATATCTTGGAAAAACCAAAAATCCACAGGATGCAGGCGCCCCGTTTACTGCTGCTATCTTTACAACAGCCTCGACTTGGGTACAACTTAAAAGTCCTTGGAAGGAAACAATGGTGAAAGAAAACTTGGTACTTAAGCACAACGGAATATTACTCAGCCCTGAAATCCATGAAATGAGGCCAGTTGCAGCAACTCAGGGGGACTTATGCACGGTCACTGAGAGTGAAATAAGTTAGACAGCAAAAGAAACTTATCATGAGATATCACTTATAAAGGGAATCTAAAGATCGCCAAACATGAACTGAATTACAAACAGAACACCATCACACGTTTACAAAACACACTTATGGCTGCTTAAGCGGAAAAGTGTGGTGCGGTGATGCATAAACCAGGAGGTTGTAATTGGCACAGATACCGTTCCATACACCAATAATGTAATCGCCAAGACATACTCATTGCTCAAGGAACTGGACTCAGCACACTCTATTCACAGAAAAAACATATATCTGACTACTAGAAACTAGAAAAGAATTTATTGATGTCTCTCTGTAAGTGACTCAAGTGGATGTACAGCACCAAGCAACACAACACTGCAAATCAGCTACACCCCATTATAAAAATTAATTATAAAAAAAAAAAAAAACGACAGTGAGAGAGAGAGGAATTCTTACAAAATATGATCAGGGGCTGTGATGCAACTGGACTGACCACATCTACACTCACAGCTGAATGGGACGTAAGGCTGGACACCCTAACCCTAACCCAAACCCTAACCCTAACCCTACCTTAACCCTAACCCTAACCCAACAGTAACCCTAACCCTACCTTAACCCTAACCCTAACCCAACACTAACCCTAACCCTAAACCTAAACCCTAACCCTAACCCCTAACCCTAACCCAACCCTAAGCCTAACCCTAACCCCTAGCCCTAGCCCTAACCCTGACCCTAACCCCTAACCCTTAACCCCTAACCCCTAACCCTAACCAAGTTCACAAGTAAACTTCTCGCCCACCTGGAGAGAGTGATTTAATTTTAAAGAGTAAAGACACAATCAGCTCAGTAATTGGCCACGGGGGCTTGAGGGGCCAAGGCTAACCTGAGCTGGAGGAACGTGGGTGCCTGCCTGGACGCTCAGAGGCCAAGGGCTGCTCTGAGACCTGCTTGGACACCCGTGCAGATGGAACAAAGGATGCCTCCAGTCCCAAGAGGGCCCCACCAGCCCTCAAGAACGCAACACCAGACTTCCCTGGTGGCGCAGTGGTTAAGAATCCACCTGCCAATGCAGGGGACACGGGTTTGAGCCCTGGCCCGGGAAGATCCCACATGCTGTGGAGCAACTAAGCCCGTGCGCCACAACTACTGAGCCTGCGCTCTAGAACCCGCGAGCCACAACTGCTGAAGCCCACGCGCTTACAGCCTGTGCTCTGCAACAAGAGAAGCCACTGCAACGAGAAGCCCCCACTCGCCGCAACTAGAGAAAGCCTCCGTGCAGCAATGAAGACCCAACACAGCCAAAAATAAATTAATTAATTAATTTGTTTGTTTTTTTAAAAAGGCAGCACCTGGGGGCTGGCAGACTGATGCACCGAGTCTTACATCACGTCTACTTAGTATCCTGCATGTCAGGGCCATGCTGGACCTGGGGCTGCCCAGACAGAGTGGGGCCTGCATCACCCTTCCCAGGAGGGAGGGTGGTGGGAAACCCTGCATGACCTCTGAGGCCCTAAGAACCCTTAACTAAGGCTGAGCTCAATTTGAAACAGTGGGTGACCAGAGCAGACATTTCATTCATCTATCAATCAGAATCCAGCACTGGAGGAGCAGAAAACAATGGCCTCGCTCAACCTTGACGCTAATCCTGACATGGACCCTAACCCTGAACTCTGATCCTGACCCTAAGCCCTGACCTAACCTTAGCCTAACCCGTACCCTAACCCTGTACCTTACCCTAACCCATGCTCTACCCGCATCCTACCTGTACCCCAACTCTCACCCATACCCTAACACCCACTCTAACACAGAACCCTAACACCCTGAGACCAAAACCATAAACCTTAACCAATAAGCAAAACCATAACCATAACCAAACCATAAAATATATTCATTAACCATACCCATAAATAACTCATTAACCATAAAACTTAAACCATAACAGCAACCATAAACCATACACAGCCCCAACCCTCACACCAGCCCCAGCCCTAATGCTAACCCTCCAAACCACTTACACCAAGCCAAGTCTAGTCAGATTATACAAATACATCTTGGAAAAGAAAACTGGGGAATTCTCTGGTGGCCCAGTGGTTAGGACTCTGTGCTTTCAGTGCCAAGGGCTCGGGTTCGATCCCTGACTGGGGAACTAAGATCCCACAAGCCATGGGATGTGGCCAAAATAAATAAATAAATAAAATGAAATAAAACCACTATTTAAAAAAAGATTTTAAAAATACAGAAAAAAAAAAGAAAACTACCCCAGTATAACTTATAAATATGAATGTAAAAATCGATCACAAAATAATAGCAACATGAAACCAACAGAGCTTTAAATGGATAATGCCATAAGCAAGTATCTCTACACCAGAAATTTCAGGTTGCTCAACATATTAAAAGTAAGCAATGTATTAAACCACAAAAATGGTGTGAAGTAAAAACCCATAATCACGTCAATTAATGCAAAAAATCTACAATGAAAATCCAGTGTTATTTCATGATAAACACTCAAGAAAGCAGGAATAAAAGGAAATCTGTTCAATATGGAAAAGAGTAGTACAAAAAGCCACAGCAAACACCATGCTCAATGTTAAAGACTGAACGATTTACTCCTGAAATCAGGAACAAGGCCAGGAAGCTGGCCTTCGTCACCGTTACTCAATAGCGTACTGGAAGTTCTACCCAGAATCTTGAGGAAGGAAATAAAAGGCATCCGTGGGTGAATGGAAAAATTAAAACTGTGTCTCTTCACAGAACATAGGTCACATCATCTTATATATAAAACTACCTATAATCAGCAAAGAAATTATTTGAGCTAATCAACTAATTAAGCAAAGTTATAGAACAAAGTATCAATTCATGAAAATCTATCTTATATGCATACGCTGGCAAAAAATAATCTGAAAAAGAATTTATGAAAACAATTCCATTTTTAATAATGTCAACATCAATATTTAGGAGTATATTTAATCAAGGTACAAGACTTGTTTTTATGTCTGTGAAGTGGTATGTTTGAAATTACTGGAAAGTCAATTACTTTTCAAAACATCATGTATGTCAATAGCATGCCAGAAAAGCAGAGAAAACATCAAACTTCCATATAGAAGCCAAGCCTTACCCAGATCCAGTTCACCCAAAGTCCACATGTCATTTAGAGGCACTGTGGGAAGGTTATATTAGGAGCCGCTGTCCTCCGTGTTGTGGACGACCTGGATATGGTAGAAACAGTGGGATTTTTGAATTCCAATTTTCCACTTCATTCCACAAAAAAACTATTAGAACTAATAAATTAATTCAGTAAAGTTGCAAAATCAATACACAGAAATCAGCTGCATTTCTAAACACTAATAATGAACCATCAGAAAGAGAAAGAAAGCAGCCCTATTTACAAATGCATCAAAAAGAACAAAATACCCACTGGGAATAAAGCCAACCAAGGAGGTGAAAGACCTGCACACTGAAAACTTTAAGACATTGATGAAGACATTGAAAAGCACGCCAGTAAATGGAAAGATATCCTGTTCTCATGGAATGGAACAATTAATATTGTTAAAATATCCATTCTACCCAAAGCAATGGACACAGTGAATGCAATCCCTCCCAAAATTCCATGGTATTTTCCCCCCAAATAGAGCAAATCCTCCTAATAGCTGTGGGGAACCACAAAGGACCCCAAATAGCCAAAGAAACCCTGAAAAAAGAGAACGGGCTGGGGGCATCTCCCTCCCTGATGTCACACTCTGCTGAGAAGCCACAGTCACCAAAACAGTGCGGAACTGGCTCAAAACGGGCACAGGGACCAGAGGAACAGGACAGAGAGCCCAGAATTCAACCCACACGGACGGGGTCGGTGAATTTATGACACAGGGACCAAGGACACACCAAGGAGCACGACACTCCCCACGATAAATGGTGCTGGGAAAACTGGACGCCCCATAGCTCACGCTGGCTACCCTGCACACAAACCTGACCAAACACCCAGCTTTCCACGCCAAGCCCTCCCTCGCTCACACGAAGACGGACCCCCTCAACTGTCAGCCGCCCACAGGAAGCTTCTCCCCACTTTTCCTCACCGTCTCTTCACCTTCTCCTCAGGCATCACCTGGGTCCTCAGGAAACCTAGTTCCCTAGGCAGCGTGGACGCAGCTCCACTTGGTCCCGAAGCCGAAACCCCAGCGAGTCCTAAGGAGACGGAGACCGAGCTCCTCTCAGCAGAGACGCTGAGCCGGGCGTCCTACCCGAAGGCCCCCGCCCCCGCGCCTGAGGAGGCTCAACTCCTCTCAGCTGTGCTCCGAATCGAGTTCGCAGGGAAGGAGCATGCGCTGTGGGTCAGAGAGGCGAACTCGGCGCCACCCTGTGGTCAGTGCAGGAAGTGCAGGCCGCGCCTCCCTCACAGGTCACTGGAGGCAGCGCGCCCTACAGACAGGACTGCTGAATCCATTAAACTGGAAATTCAAACTAAAATGGAGTCTCTATCCCAAAAGTTTTCTAAAATTAGTTAAGGAACAATCAGTTGGAAACCATTTGGAATCAAGTGAATGTAGATGCAAACTTTACAACTTATACCAAATTCACTCAAAGTTATTCAGAGGCAAATTTTATTTTAGTTTATAATTTATTTTTGGCTGCGTTGGGTCTTTGTTGCTGCATGTGGGCTTTCTCTAGTTGCGTCGAGCGGGGCTACTCTTCGTTGCGGTGCACAGGCTTCTCATTGCGGTGGCTTCTCTTGTTGGGGAGCACGGGCTCTAGGCGCGCAGGCTTCAGTAGTTGTGCCGCGCAGGCTTAGTTGCTCTGCGGCATGTGGGATTCTTCCCGGACCAGGGCTCGAGCCCGTGTCCCCTGCACTGGCAGGCGGACTCTTAACCACTGCGTCACCAGGGGAGTCCCCACAGACAAATTTTAAATACAAAACTATTCAAGGGGCTTCCCTGGTGGCGCAGTGGTTGAGAATCTGCCTGCTAATGCAGGGGACACGGGTTCGAGCCCTGGTCTGGGAAGATCCCACATGCCGCGGAGCAACTAGGCTCGGGAGCCACAACTACTGAGACTGCGCGTCTGGAGCCTGTACTCCGCAACAAGAGAGGCCGCGGAAGTGAGAGGCCTGCGCACCGTGATGAAGAGTGGCCCCCGCTTGCCACAACTAGAGACAGCCTTCGCACAGAAACGAAGACCCAACACAGCCAAAAATAAAATGAATTAATCAATTAAAAAAAACAAAAAAAGGTGTCTCTCAAATTTAACTTCCAGAATATATTCAGGAAAAACGCATATGCCCTTTTTGACCCACTAAACAAGCGGGCAATGCAAATCAACACTACAAAGAGGTATCGCTCCGAATCAGAAAAAAGGACCATCCTCACAAAGGGTAAAAACCAGATATGCAGGACAGGGAGAGGAGAAAAGGGAGCCTTGTTACGCTGAAGGGGGGAATGTAAATTGCCAACGGCCACCCTGGAGAAGTGTACTGTGTTTCCTAAAACATCTAAACCACAGAGCTACAAAGCATAGGGTGCTTCCACTCATGGGTCTGTATCTTGGAAAAACCAAAAATCCACAGGATGCAAGCGCCCCGTTTACTGCTGCTATCTTTACAACAGCCTCGACTTGGGTACAACTTAAAAGTCCTTGGAAGGAAACAATGGTGAAAGAAAACTTGGTACTTAAGCACAATGGAATATTACTCAGCCCTGAAATCCATGAAATGAGGCCAGTTGCAGCAACTCAGGGGGACTTATGCACGGTCACTGAGAGGGATATAAGTTAGACAGCAAAAGAAACTTATCATGAGATATCACTTATAAAGGGAATCTAAAGATCGCCAAACATGAACTGAATTACAAACAGAACACCATCACACGTTTACAAAACACACTTATGGCTGCTTAAGCGGAAAAGTGTGGTGCAGTGATGCATAAACCAGGAGGTTGTAATTGGCACAGATACCGTTCCATACACCAATAATGTAATCGCCAAGACATACTCATTGCTCAAGGAACTGGACTCAGCACACTCTATTCACAGAAAAAACATATATCTGACTACTAGAAACTAGAAAAGAATTTATTGATGTCTCTCTGTAAGTGACTCAAGTGGATGTACAGCACCAAGAAACACAACACTGCAAATCAGCTACACCCCATTATAAAAATTAATTATAAAAAAAAAAAAAACGACAGTGAGAGAGAGAGGAATTCTTACAAAATATGATCAGGGGCTGTGATGCAACTGGACTGACCACATCTACACTCACAGCTGAATGGGACGTAAGGCTGGACACCCTAACCCTAACCCAAACCCTAACCCTAACCCTACCTTAACCCTAACCCTAACCCAACAGTAACCCTAACCCTACCTTAACCCTAACCCTAACCCAACACTAACCCTAACCCTAAACCTAAACCCTAACCCTAACCCCTAACCCTAACCCAACCCTAAGCCTAACCCTAACCCCTAGCCCTAGCCCTAACCCTGACCCTAACCCCTAACCCTTAACCCCTAACCCCTAACCCTAACCAAGTTCACAAGTAAACTTCTCGCCCACCTGGAGAGAGTGATTTAATTTTAAAGAGTAAAGACACAATCAGCTCAGTAATTGGCCACGGGGGCTTGAGGGGCCAAGGCTAACCTGAGCTGGAGGAACGTGGGTGCCTGCCTGGACGCTCAGAGGCCAAGGGCTGCTCTGAGACCTGCTTGGACACCCGTGCAGATGGAACAAAGGATGCCTCCAGTCCCAAGAGGGCCCCACCAGCCCTCAAGAACGCAACACCAGACTTCCCTGGTGGCGCAGTGGTTAAGAATCCACCTGCCAATGCAGGGGACACGGGTTTGAGCCCTGGCCCGGGAAGATCCCACATGCTGTGGAGCAACTAAGCCCGTGCGCCACAACTACTGAGCCTGCGCTCTAGAACCCGCGAGCCACAACTGCTGAAGCCCACGTGCTTACAGCCTGTGCTCTGCAACAAGAGAAGCCACTGCAACGAGAAGCCCCCACTCGCCGCAACTAGAGAAAGCCTCCGTGCAGCAATGAAGACCCAACACAGCCAAAAATAAATTAATTAATTAATTTGTTTGTTTTTTTAAAAAGGCAGCACCTGGGGGCTGGCAGACTGATGCACCGAGTCTTACATCACGTCTACTTAGTATCCTGCATGTCAGGGCCATGCTGGACCTGGGGCTGCCCAGACAGATTGGGGCCTGCATCACCCTTCCCAGGAGGGAGGGTGGTGGGAAACCCTGCATGACCTCTGAGGCCCTAAGAACCCTTAACTAAGGCTGAGCTCAATTTGAAACAGTGGGTGACCAGAGCAGACATTTCATTCATCTATCAATCAGAATCCAGCACTGGAGGAGCAGAAAACAATGGCCTCGCTCAACCTTGACGCTAATCCTGACATGGACCCTAACCCTGAACTCTGATCCTGACCCTAAGCCCTGACCTAACCTTAGCCTAACCCGTACCCTAACCCTGTACCTTACCCTAACCCATGCTCTACCCGCATCCTACCTGTACCCCAACTCTCACCCATACCCTAACACCCACTCTAACACAGAACCCTAACACCCTGAGACCAAAACCATAAACCTTAACCAATAAGCAAAACCATAACCATAACCAAACCATAAAATATATTCATTAACCATACCCATAAATAACTCATTAACCATAAAACTTAAACCATAACAGCAACCATAAACCATACACAGCCCCAACCCTCACACCAGCCCCAGCCCTAATGCTAACCCTCCAAACCACTTACACCAAGCCAAGTCTAGTCAGATTATACAAATACATCTTGGAAAAGAAAACTGGGGAATTCTCTGGTGGCCCAGTGGTTAGGACTCTGTGCTTTCAGTGCCAAGGGCTCGGGTTCGATCCCTGACTGGGGAACTAAGATCCCACAAGCCATGGGATGTGGCCAAAATAAATAAATAAATAAAATGAAATAAAACCACTATTTTTAAAAAGATTTTAAAAATACAGAAAAAAAAAAGAAAACTACCCCAGTATAACTTATAAATATGAATGTAAAAATCGATCACAAAATAATAGCAACATGAAACCAACAGAGCTTTAAATGGATAATGCCATAAGCAAGTATCTCTACACCAGAAATTTCAGGTTGCTCAACATATTAAAAGTAAGCAATGTATTAAACCACAAAAATGGTGTGAAGTAAAAACCCATAATCACGTCAATTAATGCAAAAAATCTACAATGAAAATCCAGTGTTATTTCATGATAAACACTCAAGAAAGCAGGAATAAAAGGAAATCTGTTCAATATGGAAAAGAGTAGTACAAAAAGCCACAGCAAACACCATGCTCAATGTTAAAGACTGAACGATTTACTCCTGAAATCAGGAACAAGGCCAGGAAGCTGGCCTTCGTCACCGTTACTCAATAGCGTACTGGAAGTTCTACCCAGAATCTTGAGGAAGGAAATAAAAGGCATCCGTGGGTGAATGGAAAAATTAAAACTGTGTCTCTTCACAGAACATAGGTCACATCATCTTATATATAAAACTACCTATAATCAGCAAAGAAATTATTTGAGCTAATCAACTAATTAAGCAAAGTTATAGAACAAAGTATCAATTCATGAAAATCTATCTTATATGCATACGCTGGCAAAAAATAATCTGAAAAAGAATTTATGAAAACAATTCCATTTTTAATAATGTCAACATCAATATTTAGGAGTATATTTAATCAAGGTACAAGACTTGTTTTTATGTCTGTGAAGTGGTATGTTTGAAATTACTGGAAAGTCAATTACTTTTCAAAACATCATGTATGTCAATAGCATGCCAGAAAAGCAGAGAAAACATCAAACTTCCATATAGAAGCCAAGCCTTACCCAGATCCAGTTCACCCAAAGTCCACATGTCATTTAGAGGCACTGTGGGAAGGTTATATTAGGAGCCGCTGTCCTCCGTGTTGTGGACGACCTGGATATGGTAGAAACAGTGGGATTTTTGAATTCCAATTTTCCACTTCATTCCACAAAAAAACTATTAGAACTAATAAATTAATTCAGTAAAGTTGCAAAATCAATACACAGAAATCAGCTGCATTTCTAAACACTAATAATGAACCATCAGAAAGAGAAAGAAAGCAGCCCTATTTACAAATGCATCAAAAAGAACAAAATACCCACTGGGAATAAAGCCAACCAAGGAGGTGAAAGACCTGCACACTGAAAACTTTAAGACATTGATGAAGACATTGAAAAGCACGCCAGTAAATGGAAAGATATCCTGTTCTCATGGAATGGAACAATTAATATTGTTAAAATATCCATTCTACCCAAAGCAATGGACACAGTGAATGCAATCCCTCCCAAAATTCCATGGTATTTTCCCCCCAAATAGAGCAAATCCTCCTAATAGCTGTGGGGAACCACAAAGGACCCCAAATAGCCAAAGAAACCCTGAAAAAAGAGAACGGGCTGGGGGCATCTCCCTCCCTGACGTCACACTCTGCTGAGAAGCCACAGTCACCAAAACAGTGCGGAACTGGCTCAAAACGGGCACAGGGACCAGAGGAACAGGACAGAGAGCCCAGAATTCAACCCACACGGACGGGGTCGGTGAATTTATGACACAGGGACCAAGGACACACCAAGGAGCACGACACTCCCCACGATAAATGGTGCTGGGAAAACTGGACGCCCCATAGCTCACGCTGGCTACCCTGCACACAAACCTGACCAAACACCCAGCTTTCCACGCCAAGCCCTCCCTCGCTCACACGAAGACGGACCCCCTCAACTGTCAGCCGCCCACAGGAAGCTTCTCCCCACTTTTCCTCACCGTCTCTTCACCTTTTCCTCAGGCATCACCTGGGTCCTCAGGAAACCTAGTTCCCTAGGCAGCGTGGACGCAGCTCCACTTGGTCCCGAAGCCGAAACCCCAGCGAGTCCTAAGGAGACGGAGACCGAGCTCCTCTCAGCAGAGACGCTGAGCCGGGCGTCCTACCCGAAGGCCCCCGCCCCCGCGCCTGAGGAGGCTCAACTCCTCTCAGCTGTGCTCCGAATCGAGTTCGCAGGGAAGGAGCATGCGCTGTGGGTCAGAGAGGCGAACTCGGCGCCACCCTGTGGTCAGTGCAGGAAGTGCAGGCCGCGCCTCCCTCACAGGTCACTGGAGGCAGCGCGCCCTACAGACAGGACTGCTGAATCCATTAAACTGGAAATTCAAACTAAAATGGAGTCTCTATCCCAAAAGTTTTCTAAAATTAGTTAAGGAACAATCAGTTGGAAACCATTTGGAATCAAGTGAATGTAGATGCAAACTTTACAACTTATACCAAATTCACTCAAAGTTATTCAGAGGCAAATTTTATTTTAGTTTATAATTTATTTTTGGCTGCGTTGGGTCTTCGTTGCTGCATGTGGGCTTCTCTAGTTGTGTCGAGCAGGGCTACTCTTCGTTGCGGTGCACGGGCTTCTCATTGCGGTGGCTTCTCTTGTTGGGGAGCACGGGCTCTAGGCGCGCAGGCTTCAGTAGTTGTGCCGCGCAGGCTTAGTTGCTCTGCGGCATGTGGGATTCTCCCCGGACCAGGGCTCGAGCCCGTGTCCCCTGCACTGGCAGGCGGACTCTTAACCACTGCGTCACCAGGGGAGTCCCCACAGACAAATTCTAAATACAAAACTATTCAAGGGGCTTCCCTAGTGGCGCAGTGGTTGAGAATCTGCCTGCTAATGCAGGGGACACGGGTTCGAGCCCTGGTCTGGGAAGATCCCACATGCCGCGGAGCAACTAGGTTCGGGAGCCACAACTACTGAGACTGCGCGTCTGGAGCCTGTACTCCGCAACATGAGAGGCCGCGGAAGTGAGAGGCCTGCGCACTGTGATGAAGAGTGGCCCCCACTTGCCACAACTAGAGACAGCCTTCGCACAGAAACGAAGACCCAACACAGCCAAAAATAAAATGAATTAATCAATTAAAAAAAACAAAAAAAGGTGTCTCTCAAATTTAACTTCCAGAATATATTCAGGAAAAACGCATATGCCCTTTTTGACCCACTAAACAAGCGGGCAATGCAAATCAACACTACAAAGAGGTATCGCTCCGAATCAGAAAAAAGGACCATCCTCACAAAGGGTAAAAACCAGATATGCAGGACAGGGAGAGGAGAAAAGGGAGCCTTGTTACGCTGAAGGGGGGAATGTAAATTGCCAACGGCCACCCTGGAGAAGTGTACTGTGTTTCCTAAAACATCTAAACCACAGAGCTACAAAGCATAGGGTGCTTCCACTCATGGGCCTATATCTTGGAAAAACCAAAAATCCACAGGATGCAAGCGCCCCGTTTACTGCTGCTATCTTTACAACAGCCTCGACTTGGGTACAACTTAAAAGTCCTTGGAAGGAAACAATGGTGAAAGAAAACTTGGTACTTAAGCACAACGGAATATTACTCAGCCCTGAAATCCATGAAATGAGGCCAGTTGCAGCAACTCAGGGGGACTTATGCACGGTCACTGAGAGGGATATAAGTTAGACAGCAAAAGAAACTTATCATGAGATATCACTTATAAAGGGAATCTAAAGATCGCCAAACATGAACTGAATTACAAACAGAACACCATCACACGTTTACAAAACACACTTATGGCTGCTTAAGCGGAAAAGTGTGGTGCGGTGATGCATAAACCAGGAGGTTGTAATTGGCACAGATACCGTTCCATACACCAATAATGTAATCGCCAAGACATACTCATTGCTCAAGGAACTGGACTCAGCACACTCTATTCACAGAAAAAACATATATCTGACTACTAGAAACTAGAAAAGAATTTATTGATGTCTCTCTGTAAGTGACTCAAGTGGATGTACAGCACCAAGAAACACAACACTGCAAATCAGCTACACCCCATTATAAAAATTAATTATAAAAAAAAAAAAAACGACAGTGAGAGAGAGAGGAATTCTTACAAAATATGATCAGGGGCTGTGATGCAACTGGACTGACCACATCTACACTCACAGCTGAATGGGACGTAAGGCTGGACACCCTAACCCTAACCCAAACCCTAACCCTAACCCTACCTTAACCCTAACCCTAACCCAACAGTAACCCTAACCCTACCTTAACCCTAACCCTAACCCAACACTAACCCTAACCCTAAACCTAAACCCTAACCCTAACCCCTAACCCTAACCCAACCCTAAGCCTAACCCTAACCCCTAGCCCTAGCCCTAACCCTGACCCTAACCCCTAACCCTTAACCCCTAACCCCTAACCCTAACCAAGTTCACAAGTAAACTTCTCGCCCACCTGGAGAGAGTGATTTAATTTTAAAGAGTAAAGACACAATCAGCTCAGTAATTGGCCACGGGGGCTTGAGGGGCCAAGGCTAACCTGAGCTGGAGGAACGTGGTGCCTGCCTGGACGCTCAGAGGCCAAGGGCTGCTCTGAGACCTGCTTGGACACCCGTGCAGATGGAACAAAGGATGCCTCCAGTCCCAAGAGGGCCCCACCAGCCCTCAAGAACGCAACACCAGACTTCCCTGGTGGCGCAGTGGTTAAGAATCCACCTGCCAATGCAGGGGACACGGGTTTGAGCCCTGGCCCGGGAAGATCCCACATGCTGTGGAGCAACTAAGCCCGTGCGCCACAACTACTGAGCCTGCGCTCTAGAACCCGCGAGCCACAACTGCTGAAGCCCACGCGCTTACAGCCTGTGCTCTGCAACAAGAGAAGCCACTGCAACGAGAAGCCCCCACTCGCCGCAACTAGAGAAAGCCTCCGTGCAGCAATGAAGACCCAACACAGCCAAAAATAAATTAATTAATTAATTTGTTTGTTTTTTTAAAAAGGCAGCACCTGGGGGCTGGCAGACTGATGCACCGAGTCTTACATCACGTCTACTTAGTATCCTGCATGTCAGGGCCATGCTGGACCTGGGGCTGCCCAGACAGAGTGGGGCCTGCATCACCCTTCCCAAGAGGGAGGGTGGTGGGAAACCCTGCATGACCTCTGAGGCCCTAAGAACCCTTAACTAAGGCTGAGCTCAATTTGAAACAGTGGGTGACCAGAGCAGACATTTCATTCATCTATCAATCAGAATCCAGCACTGGAGGAGCAGAAAACAATGGCCTCGCTCAACCTTGACGCTAATCCTGACATGGACCCTAACCCTGAACTCTGATCCTGACCCTAAGCCCTGACCTAACCTTAGCCTAACCCGTACCCTAACCCTGTACCTTACCCTAACCCATGCTCTACCCGCATCCTACCTGTACCCCAACTCTCACCCATACCCTAACACCCACTCTAACACAGAACCCTAACACCCTGAGACCAAAACCATAAACCTTAACCAATAAGCAAAACCATAACCATAACCAAACCATAAAATATATTCATTAACCATACCCATAAATAACTCATTAACCATAAAACTTAAACCATAACAGCAACCATAAACCATACACAGCCCCAACCCTCACACCAGCCCCAGCCCTAATGCTAACCCTCCAAACCACTTACACCAAGCCAAGTCTAGTCAGATTATACAAATACATCTTGGAAAAGAAAACTGGGGAATTCTCTGGTGGCCCAGTGGTTAGGACTCTGTGCTTTCAGTGCCAAGGGCTCGGGTTCGATCCCTGACTGGGGAACTAAGATCCCACAAGCCATGGGATGTGGCCAAAATAAATAAATAAATAAAATGAAATAAAACCACTATTTTAAAAAAGATTTTAAAAATACAGAAAAAAAAAAGAAAACTACCCCAGTATAACTTATAAATATGAATGTAAAAATCGATCACAAAATAATACCAACATGAAACCAACAGAGCTTTAAATGGATAATGCCATAAGCAAGTATCTCTACACCAGAAATTTCAGGTTGCTCAACATATTAAAAGTAAGCAATGTATTAAACCACAAAAATGGTGTGAAGTAAAAACCCATAATCACGTCAATTAATGCAAAAAATCTACAATGAAAATCCAGTGTTATTTCATGGTAAACACTCAAGAAAGCAGGAATAAAAGGAAATCTGTTCAATATGGAAAAGAGTAGTACAAAAAGCCACAGCAAACACCATGCTCAATGTTAAAGACTGAACGATTTACTCCTGAAATCAGGAACAAGGCCAGGAAGCTGGCCTTCGTCACCGTTACTCAATAGCGTACTGGAAGTTCTACCCAGAATCTTGAGGAAGGAAATAAAAGGCATCCGTGGGTGAATGGAAAAATTAAAACTGTGTCTCTTCACAGAACATAGGTCACATCATCTTATATATAAAACTACCTATAATCAGCAAAGAAATTATTTGAGCTAATCAACTAATTAAGCAAAGTTATAGAACAAAGTATCAATTCATGAAAATCTATCTTATATGCATACGCCGGCAAAAAATAATCTGAAAAAGAATTTATGAAAACAATTCCATTTTTAATAATGTCAACATCAATATTTAGGAGTATATTTAATCAAGGTACAAGACTTGTTTTTATGTCTGTGAAGTGGTATGTTTGAAATTACTGGAAAGTCAATTACTTTTCAAAACATCATGTATGTCAATAGCATGCCAGAAAAGCAGAGAAAACATCAAACTTCCATATAGAAGCCAAGCCTTACCCAGATCCAGTTCACCCAAAGTCCACATGTCATTTACAGGCACTGTGGGAAGGTTATATTAGGAGCCGCTGTCCTCCGTGTTGTGGACGACCTGGATATGGTAGAAACAGTGGGATTTTTGAATTCCAATTTTCCACTTCATTCCACAAAAAAACTATTAGAACTAATAAATTAATTCAGTAAAGTTGCAAAATCAATACACAGAAATCAGCTGCATTTCTAAACACTAATAATGAACCATCAGAAAGAGAAAGAAAGCAGCCCTATTTACAAATGCATCAAAAAGAACAAAATACCCACTGGGAATAAAGCCAACCAAGGAGGTGAAAGACCTGCACACTGAAAACTTTAAGACATTGATGAAGACATTGAAAAGCACGCCAGTAAATGGAAAGATATCCTGTTCTCATGGAATGGAACAATTAATATTGTTAAAATATCCATTCTACCCAAAGCAATGGACACAGTGAATGCAATCCCTCCCAAAATTCCATGGTATTTTCCCCCCAAATAGAGCAAATCCTCCTAATAGCTGTGGGGAACCACAAAGGACCCCAAATAGCCAAAGAAACCCTGAAAAAAGAGAACGGGCTGGGGGCATCTCCCTCCCTGACGTCACACTCTGCTGAGAAGCCACAGTCACCAAAACAGTGCGGAACTGGCTCAAAACGGGCACAGGGACCAGAGGAACAGGACAGAGAGCCCAGAATTCAACCCACACGGACGGGGTCGGTGAATTTATGACACAGGGACCAAGGACACACCAAGGAGCACGACACTCCCCACGATAAATGGTGCTGGGAAAACTGGACGCCCCATAGCTCACGCTGGCTACCCTGCACACAAACCTGACCAAACACCCAGCTTTCCACGCCAAGCCCTCCCTCGCTCACACGAAGACGGACCCCCTCAACTGTCAGCCGCCCACAGGAAGCTTCTCCCCACTTTTCCTCACCGTCTCTTCACCTTTTCCTCAGGCATCACCTGGGTCCTCAGGAAACCTAGTTCCCTAGGCAGCGTGGACGCAGCTCCACTTGGTCCCAAAGCCGAAACCCCAGCGAGTCCTAAGGAGACGGAGACCGAGCTCCTCTCAGCAGAGACGCTGAGCCGGGCGTCCTACCCGAAGGCCCCCGCCCCCGCGCCTGAGGAGGCTCAACTCCTCTCAGCTGTGCTCCGAATCGAGTTCGCAGGGAAGGAGCATGCGCTGTGGGTCAGAGAGGCGAACTCGGCGCCACCTTGTGGTCAGTGCAGGAAGTGCAGGCCGCGCCTCCCTCACAGGTCACTGGAGGCAGCGCGCCCTACAGACAGGACTGCTGAATCCATTAAACTGGAAATTCAAACTAAAATGGAGTCTCTATCCCAAAAGTTTTCTAAAATTAGTTAAGGAACAATCAGTTGGAAACCATTTGGAATCAAGTGAATGTAGATGCAAACTTTACAACTTATACCAAATTCACTCAAAGTTATTCAGAGGCAAATTTTATTTTAGTTTATAATTTATTTTTGGCTGCGTTGGGTCTTCGTTGCTGCATGTGGGCTTTCTCTAGTTGCGTCGAGCGGGGCTACTCTTCGTTGCGGTGCAGGGGCTTCTCATTGCGGTGGCTTCTCTCGTTGGGGAGCACGGGCTCTAGGCGCGCAGGCTTCAGTAGTTGTGCCGCGCAGGCTTAGTTGCTCTGCGGCATGTGGGATTCTCCCCGGACCAGGGCTCGAGCCCGTGTCCCCTGCACTGGCAGGCGGACTCTTAACCACTGCGTCACCAGGGGAGTCCCCACAGACAAATTTTAAATACAAAACTATTCAAGGGGCTTCCCTGGTGGCGCAGTGGTTGAGAATCTGCCTGCTAATGCAGGGGACACGGGTTCGAGCCCTGGTCTGGGAAGATCCCACATGCCGCGGAGCAACTAGGCTCGGGAGCCACAACTACTGAGACTGCGCGTCTGGAGCCTGTACTCCGCAACAAGAGAGGCCGCGGAAGTGAGAGGTCTGCGCACCGTGATGAAGAGTGGCCCCCGCTTGCCACAACTAGAGACAGCCTTCGCACAGAAACGAAGACCCAACACAGCCAAAAATAAAATGAATTAATCAATTAAAAAAAAACAAAAAAGGTGTCTCTCAAATTTAACTTCCAGAATATATTCAGGAAAAACGCATATGCCCTTTTTGACCCACTAAAGAAGCGGGCAATGCAAATCAACACTACAAAGAGGTATCGCTCCGAATCAGAAAAAAGGACCATCCTCACAAAGGGTAAAAACCAGATATGCAGGACAGGGAGAGGAGAAAAGGGAGCCTTGTTACGCTGAAGGGGGGAATGTAAATTGCCAACGGCCACCCTGGAGAAGTGTACTGTGTTTCCTAAAACATCTAAACCACAGAGCTACAAAGCATAGGGTGCTTCCACTCATGGGCCTATATCTTGGAAAAACCAAAAATCCACAGGATGCAGGCGCCCCGTTTACTGCTGCTATCTTTACAACAGCCTCGACTTGGGTACAACTTAAAAGTCCTTGGAAGGAAACAATGGTGAAAGAAAACTTGGTACTTAAGCACAAAGGAATATTACTCAGCCCTGAAATCCATGAAATGAGGCCAGTTGCAGCAACTCAGGGGGACTTATGCACGGTCACTGAGAGGGATATAAGTTAGACAGCAAAAGAAACTTATCATGAGATATCACTTATAAAGGGAATCTAAAGATCGCCAAACATGAACTGAATTACAAACAGAACACCATCACACGTTTACAAAACACACTTATGGCTGCTTAAGCGGAAAAGTGTGGTGCGGTGATGCATAAACCAGGAGGTTGTAATTGGCACAGATACCGTTCCATACACCAATAATGTAATCGCCAAGACATACTCATTGCTCAAGGAACTGGACTCAGCACACTCTATTCACAGAAAAAACATATATCTGACTACTAGAAACTAGAAAAGAATTTATTGATGTCTCTCTGTAAGTGACTCAAGTGGATGTACAGCACCAAGAAACACAACATTGCAAATCAGCTACACTCCATTATAAAAATTAATTATAAAAAAAAAAAAACGACAGTGAGAGAGAGAGGAATTCTTACAAAATATGATCAGGGGCTGTGATGCAACTGGACTGACCACATCTACACTCACAGCTGAATGGGACGTAAGGCTGGACACCCTAACCCTAACCCAAACCCTAACCATAACCCTACCTTAACCCTAACCCAACACTAACCCTAACCCTAAACCTAAACCCTAACCCTAACCCCTAACCCTAACCCAACCCTAAGCCTAACCCTAACCCCTAGCCCTAGCCCTAACCCTGACCCTAACCCCTAACCCTTAACCCCTAACCCCTAACCCTAACCAAGTTCACAAGTAAACTTCTCGCCCACCTGGAGAGAGTGATTTAATTTTAAAGAGTAAAGACACAATCAGCTCAGTAATTGGCCACGGGGGCTTGAGGGGCCAAGGCTAACCTGAGCTGGAGGAACGTGGGTGCCTGCCTGGACGCTCAGAGGCCAAGGGCTGCTCTGAGACCTGCTTGGACACCCGTGCAGATGGAACAAAGGATGCCTCCAGTCCCAAGAGGGCCCCACCAGCCCTCAAGAACGCAACACCAGACTTCCCTGGTGGCGCAGTGGTTAAGAATCCACCTGCCAATGCAGGGGACACGGGTTTGAGCCCTGGCCCGGGAAGATCCCACATGCTGTGGAGCAACTAAGCCCGTGCGCCACAACTACTGAGCCTGCGCTCTAGAACCCGCGAGCCACAACTGCTGAAGCCCACGCGCTTACAGCCTGTGCTCTGCAACAAGAGAAGCCACTGCAACGAGAAGCCCCCACTCGCCGCAACTAGAGAAAGCCTCCGTGCAGCAATGAAGACCCAACACAGCCAAAAATAAATTAATTAATTAATTTGTTTGTTTTTTTAAAAAGGCAGCACCTGGGGGCTGGCAGACTGATGCACCGAGTCTTACATCACGTCTACTTAGTATCCTGCATGTCAGGGCCATGCTGGACCTGGGGCTGCCCAGACAGAGTGGGGCCTGCATCACCCTTCCCAGGAGGGAGGGTGGTGGGAAACCCTGCATGACCTCTGAGGCCCTAAGAACCCTTAACTAAGGCTGAGCTCAATTTGAAACAGTGGGTGACCAGAGCAGACATTTCATTCATCTATCAATCAGAATCCAGCACTGGAGGAGCAGAAAACAATGGCCTCGCTCAACCTTGACGCTAATCCTGACATGGACCCTAACCCTGAACTCTGATCCTGACCCTAAGCCCTGACCTAACCTTAGCCTAACCCGTACCCTAACCCTGTACCTTACCCTAACCCATGCTCTACCCGCATCCTACCTGTACCCCAACTCTCACCCATACCCTAACACCCACTCTAACACAGAACCCTAACACCCTGAGACCAAAACCATAAACCTTAACCAATAAGCAAAACCATAACCATAACCAAACCATAAAATATATTCATTAACCATACCCATAAATAACTCATTAACCATAAAACTTAAACCATAACAGCAACCATAAACCATACACAGCCCCAACCCTCACACCAGCCCCAGCCCTAATGCTAACCCTCCAAACCACTTACACCAAGCCAAGTCTAGTCAGATTATACAAATACATCTTGGAAAAGAAAACTGGGGAATTCTCTGGTGGCCCAGTGGTTAGGACTCTGTGCTTTCAGTGCCAAGGGCTCGGGTTCGATCCCTGACTGGGGAACTAAGATCCCACAAGCCATGGGATGTGGCCAAAATAAATAAATAAATAAAATGAAATAAAACCACTATTTTAAAAAAGATTTTAAAAATACAGAAAAAAAAAAGAAAACTACCCCAGTATAACTTATAAATATGAATGTAAAAATCGATCACAAAATAATAGCAACATGAAACCAACAGAGCTTTAAATGGATAATGCCATAAGCAAGTATCTCTACACCAGAAATTTCAGGTTGCTCAACATATTAAAAGTAAGCAATGTATTAAACCACAAAAATGGTGTGAAGTAAAAACCCATAATCACGTCAATTAATGCAAAAAATCTACAATGAAAATCCAGTGTTATTTCATGGTAAACACTCAAGAAAGCAGGAATAAAAGGAAATCTGTTCAATATGGAAAAGAGTAGTACAAAAAGCCACAGCAAACACCATGCTCAATGTTAAAGACTGAACGATTTACTCCTGAAATCAGGAACAAGGCCAGGAAGCTGGCCTTCGTCACCGTTACTCAATAGCGTACTGGAAGTTCTACCCAGAATCTTGAGGAAGGAAATAAAAGGCATCCGTGGGTGAATGGAAAAATTAAAACTGTGTCTCTTCACAGAACATAGGTCACATCATCTTATATATAAAACTACCTATAATCAGCAAAGAAATTATTTGAGCTAATCAACTAATTAAGCAAAGTTATAGAACAAAGTATCAATTCATGAAAATCTATCTTATATGCATACGCTGGCAAAAAATAATCTGAAAAAGAATTTATGAAAACAATTCCATTTTTAATAATGTCAACATCAATATTTAGGAGTATATTTAATCAAGGTACAAGACTTGTTTTTATGTCTGTGAAGTGGTATGTTTGAAATTACTGGAAAGTCAATTACTTTTCAAAACATCATGTATGTCAATAGCATGCCAGAAAAGCAGAGAAAACATCAAACTTCCATATAGAAGCCAAGCCTTACCCAGATCCAGTTCACCCAAAGTCCACATGTCATTTAGAGGCACTGTGGGAAGGTTATATTAGGAGCCGCTGTCCTCCGTGTTGTGGACGACCTGGATATGGTAGAAACAGTGGGATTTTTGAATTCCAATTTTCCACTTCATTCCACAAAAAAACTATTAGAACTAATAAATTAATTCAGTAAAGTTGCAAAATCAATACACAGAAATCAGCTGCATTTCTAAACACTAATAATGAACCATCAGAAAGAGAAAGAAAGCAGCCCTATTTACAAATGCATCAAAAAGAACAAAATACCCACTGGGAATAAAGCCAACCAAGGAGGTGAAAGACCTGCACACTGAAAACTTTAAGACATTGATGAAGACATTGAAAAGCACGCCAGTAAATGGAAAGATATCCTGTTCTCATGGAATGGAACAATTAATATTGTTAAAATATCCATTCTACCCAAAGCAATGGACACAGTGAATGCAATCCCTCCCAAAATTCCATGGTATTTTCCCCCCAAATAGAGCAAATCCTCCTAATAGCTGTGGGGAACCACAAAGGACCCCAAATAGCCAAAGAAACCCTGAAAAAAGAGAACGGGCTGGGGGCATCTCCCTCCCTGACGTCACACTCTGCTGAGAAGCCACAGTCACCAAAACAGTGCGGAACTGGCTCAAAACGGGCACAGGGACCAGAGGAACAGGACAGAGAGCCCAGAATTCAACCCACACGGACGGGGTCGG
This sequence comes from Balaenoptera borealis, assembly GCF_965194805.1. NCBI lineage: Eukaryota > Metazoa > Chordata > Mammalia > Artiodactyla > Balaenopteridae > Balaenoptera > Balaenoptera borealis. The sequence continues at coordinate 775,785 of NC_138867.1, forward strand.
TGAATTTATGACACAGGGACCAAGGACACACCAAGGAGCACGACACTCCCCACGATAAATGGTGCTGGGAAAACTGGACGCCCCATAGCTCACGCTGGCTACCCTGCACACAAACCTGACCAAACACCCAGCTTTCCACGCCAAGCCCTCCCTCGCTCACACGAAGACGGACCCCCTCAACTGTCAGCCGCCCACAGGAAGCTTCTCCCCACTTTTCCTCACCGTCTCTTCACCTTTTCCTCAGGCATCACCTGGGTCCTCAGGAAACCTAGTTCCCTAGGCAGCGTGGACGCAGCTCCACTTGGTCCCGAAGCCGAAACCCCAGCAAGTCCTAAGGAGACGGAGACCGAGCTCCTCTCAGCAGAGACGCTGAGCCGGGCGTCCTACCCGAAGGCCCCCGCCCCCGCGCCTGAGGAGGCTCAACTCCTCTCAGCTGTGCTCCGAATCGAGTTCGCAGGGAAGGAGCATGCGCTGTGGGTCAGAGAGGCGAACTCGGCGCCACCCTGTGGTCAGTGCAGGAAGTGCAGGCCGCGCCTCCCTCACAGGTCACTGGAGGCAGCGCGCCCTACAGACAGGACTGCTGAATCCATTAAACTGGAAATTCAAACTAAAATGGAGTCTCTATCCCAAAAGTTTTCTAAAATTAGTTAAGGAACAATCAGTTGGAAACCATTTGGAATCAAGTGAATGTAGATGCAAACTTTACAACTTATACCAAATTCACTCAAAGTTATTCAGAGGCAAATTTTATTTTAGTTTATAATTTATTTTTGGCTGCGTTGGGTCTTTGTTGCTGCATGTGGGCTTTCTCTAGTTGCGTCGAGCGGGGCTACTCTTCGTTGCGGTGCACAGGCTTCTCATTGCGGTGGCTTCTCTTGTTGGGGAGCACGGGCTCTAGGCGCGCAGGCTTCAGTAGTTGTGCCGCGCAGGCTTAGTTGCTCTGCGGCATGTGGGATTCTTCCCGGACCAGGGCTCGAGCCCGTGTCCCCTGCACTGGCAGGCGGACTCTTAACCACTGCGTCACCAGGGGAGTCCCCACAGACAAATTTTAAATACAAAACTATTCAAGGGGCTTCCCTGGTGGCGCAGTGGTTGAGAATCTGCCTGCTAATGCAGGGGACACGGGTTCGAGCCCTGGTCTGGGAAGATCCCACATGCCGCGGAGCAACTAGGCTCGGGAGCCACAACTACTGAGACTGCGCGTCTGGAGCCTGTACTCCGCAACAAGAGAGGCCGCGGAAGTGAGAGGCCTGCGCACCGTGATGAAGAGTGGCCCCCGCTTGCCACAACTAGAGACAGCCTTCGCACAGAAACGAAGACCCAACACAGCCAAAAATAAAATGAATTAATCAATTAAAAAAAACAAAAAAAGGTGTCTCTCAAATTTAACTTCCAGAATATATTCAGGAAAAACGCATATGCCCTTTTTGACCCACTAAACAAGCGGGCAATGCAAATCAACACTACAAAGAGGTATCGCTCCGAATCAGAAAAAAGGACCATCCTCACAAAGGGTAAAAACCAGATATGCAGGACAGGGAGAGGAGAAAAGGGAGCCTTGTTACGCTGAAGGGGGGAATGTAAATTGCCAACGGCCACCCTGGAGAAGTGTACTGTGTTTCCTAAAACATCTAAACCACAGAGCTACAAAGCATAGGGTGCTTCCACTCATGGGTCTGTATCTTGGAAAAACCAAAAATCCACAGGATGCAAGCGCCCCGTTTACTGCTGCTATCTTTACAACAGCCTCGACTTGGGTACAACTTAAAAGTCCTTGGAAGGAAACAATGGTGAAAGAAAACTTGGTACTTAAGCACAATGGAATATTACTCAGCCCTGAAATCCATGAAATGAGGCCAGTTGCAGCAACTCAGGGGGACTTATGCACGGTCACTGAGAGGGATATAAGTTAGACAGCAAAAGAAACTTATCATGAGATATCACTTATAAAGGGAATCTAAAGATCGCCAAACATGAACTGAATTACAAACAGAACACCATCACACGTTTACAAAACACACTTATGGCTGCTTAAGCGGAAAAGTGTGGTGCAGTGATGCATAAACCAGGAGGCTGTAATTGGCACAGATACCGTTCCATACACCAATAATGTAATCGCCAAGACATACTCATTGCTCAAGGAACTGGACTCAGCACACTCTATTCACAGAAAAAACATATATCTGACTACTAGAAACTAGAAAAGAATTTATTGATGTCTCTCTGTAAGTGACTCAAGTGGATGTACAGCACCAAGAAACACAACACTGCAAATCAGCTACACCCCATTATAAAAATTAATTATAAAAAAAAAAAAAACGACAGTGAGAGAGAGAGGAATTCTTACAAAATATGATCAGGGGCTGTGATGCAACTGGACTGACCACATCTACACTCACAGCTGAATGGGACGTAAGGCTGGACACCCTAACCCTAACCCAAACCCTAACCCTAACCCTACCTTAACCCTAACCCTAACCCAACAGTAACCCTAACCCTACCTTAACCCTAACCCTAACCCAACACTAACCCTAACCCTAAACCTAAACCCTAACCCTAACCCCTAACCCTAACCCAACCCTAAGCCTAACCCTAACCCCTAGCCCTAGCCCTAACCCTGACCCTAACCCCTAACCCTTAACCCCTAACCCCTAACCCTAACCAAGTTCACAAGTAAACTTCTCGCCCACCTGGAGAGAGTGATTTAATTTTAAAGAGTAAAGACACAATCAGCTCAGTAATTGGCCACGGGGGCTTGAGGGGCCAAGGCTAACCTGAGCTGGAGGAACGTGGTGCCTGCCTGGACGCTCAGAGGCCAAGGGCTGCTCTGAGACCTGCTTGGACACCCGTGCAGATGGAACAAAGGATGCCTCCAGTCCCAAGAGGGCCCCACCAGCCCTCAAGAACGCAACACCAGACTTCCCTGGTGGCGCAGTGGTTAAGAATCCACCTGCCAATGCAGGGGACACGGGTTTGAGCCCTGGCCCGGGAAGATCCCACATGCTGTGGAGCAACTAAGCCCGTGCGCCACAACTACTGAGCCTGCGCTCTAGAACCCGCGAGCCACAACTGCTGAAGCCCACGCGCTTACAGCCTGTGCTCTGCAACAAGAGAAGCCACTGCAACGAGAAGCCCCCACTCGCCGCAACTAGAGAAAGCCTCCGTGCAGCAATGAAGACCCAACACAGCCAAAAATAAATTAATTAATTAATTTGTTTGTTTTTTTAAAAAGGCAGCACCTGGGGGCTGGCAGACTGATGCACCGAGTCTTACATCACGTCTACTTAGTATCCTGCATGTCAGGGCCATGCTGGACCTGGGGCTGCCCAGACAGAGTGGGGCCTGCATCACCCTTCCCAAGAGGGAGGGTGGTGGGAAACCCTGCATGACCTCTGAGGCCCTAAGAACCCTTAACTAAGGCTGAGCTCAATTTGAAACAGTGGGTGACCAGAGCAGACATTTCATTCATCTATCAATCAGAATCCAGCACTGGAGGAGCAGAAAACAATGGCCTCGCTCAACCTTGACGCTAATCCTGACATGGACCCTAACCCTGAACTCTGATCCTGACCCTAAGCCCTGACCTAACCTTAGCCTAACCCGTACCCTAACCCTGTACCTTACCCTAACCCATGCTCTACCCGCATCCTACCTGTACCCCAACTCTCACCCATACCCTAACACCCACTCTAACACAGAACCCTAACACCCTGAGACCAAAACCATAAACCTTAACCAATAAGCAAAACCATAACCATAACCAAACCATAAAATATATTCATTAACCATACCCATAAATAACTCATTAACCATAAAACTTAAACCATAACAGCAACCATAAACCATACACAGCCCCAACCCTCACACCAGCCCCAGCCCTAATGCTAACCCTCCAAACCACTTACACCAAGCCAAGTCTAGTCAGATTATACAAATACATCTTGGAAAAGAAAACTGGGGAATTCTCTGGTGGCCCAGTGGTTAGGACTCTGTGCTTTCAGTGCCAAGGGCTCGGGTTCGATCCCTGACTGGGGAACTAAGATCCCACAAGCCATGGGATGTGGCCAAAATAAATAAATAAATAAAATGAAATAAAACCACTATTTAAAAAAAGATTTTAAAAATACAGAAAAAAAAAAGAAAACTACCCCAGTATAACTTATAAATATGAATGTAAAAATCGATCACAAAATAATAGCAACATGAAACCAACAGAGCTTTAAATGGATAATGCCATAAGCAAGTATCTCTACACCAGAAATTTCAGGTTGCTCAACATATTAAAAGTAAGCAATGTATTAAACCACAAAAATGGTGTGAAGTAAAAACCCATAATCACGTCAATTAATGCAAAAAATCTACAATGAAAATCCAGTGTTATTTCATGGTAAACACTCAAGAAAGCAGGAATAAAAGGAAATCTGTTCAATATGGAAAAGAGTAGTACAAAAAGCCACAGCAAACACCATGCTCAATGTTAAAGACTGAACGATTTACTCCTGAAATCAGGAACAAGGCCAGGAAGCTGGCCTTCGTCACCGTTACTCAATAGCGTACTGGAAGTTCTACCCAGAATCTTGAGGAAGGAAATAAAAGGCATCCGTGGGTGAATGGAAAAATTAAAACTGTGTCTCTTCACAGAACATAGGTCACATCATCTTATATATAAAACTACCTATAATCAGCAAAGAAATTATTTGAGCTAATCAACTAATTAAGCAAAGTTATAGAACAAAGTATCAATTCATGAAAATCTATCTTATATGCATACGCCGGCAAAAAATAATCTGAAAAAGAATTTATGAAAACAATTCCATTTTTAATAATGTCAACATCAATATTTAGGAGTATATTTAATCAAGGTACAAGACTTGTTTTTATGTCTGTGAAGTGGTATGTTTGAAATTACTGGAAAGTCAATTACTTTTCAAAACATCATGTATGTCAATAGCATGCCAGAAAAGCAGAGAAAACATCAAACTTCCATATAGAAGCCAAGCCTTACCCAGATCCAGTTCACCCAAAGTCCACATGTCATTTACAGGCACTGTGGGAAGGTTATATTAGGAGCCGCTGTCCTCCGTGTTGTGGACGACCTGGATATGGTAGAAACAGTGGGATTTTTGAATTCCAATTTTCCACTTCATTCCACAAAAAAACTATTAGAACTAATAAATTAATTCAGTAAAGTTGCAAAATCAATACACAGAAATCAGCTGCATTTCTAAACACTAATAATGAACCATCAGAAAGAGAAAGAAAGCAGCCCTATTTACAAATGCATCAAAAAGAACAAAATACCCACTGGGAATAAAGCCAACCAAGGAGGTGAAAGACCTGCACACTGAAAACTTTAAGACATTGATGAAGACATTGAAAAGCACGCCAGTAAATGGAAAGATATCCTGTTCTCATGGAATGGAACAATTAATATTGTTAAAATATCCATTCTACCCAAAGCAATGGACACAGTGAATGCAATCCCTCCCAAAATTCCATGGTATTTTCCCCCCAAATAGAGCAAATCCTCCTAATAGCTGTGGGGAACCACAAAGGACCCCAAATAGCCAAAGAAACCCTGAAAAAAGAGAACGGGCTGGGGGCATCTCCCTCCCTGACGTCACACTCTGCTGAGAAGCCACAGTCACCAAAACAGTGCGGAACTGGCTCAAAACGGGCACAGGGACCAGAGGAACAGGACAGAGAGCCCAGAATTCAACCCACACGGACGGGGTCGGTGAATTTATGACACAGGGACCAAGGACACACCAAGGAGCACGACACTCCCCACGATAAATGGTGCTGGGAAAACTGGACGCCCCATAGCTCACGCTGGCTACCCTGCACACAAACCTGACCAAACACCCAGCTTTCCACGCCAAGCCCTCCCTCGCTCACACGAAGACGGACCCCCTCAACTGTCAGCCGCCCACAGGAAGCTTCTCCCCACTTTTCCTCACCGTCTCTTCACCTTTTCCTCAGGCATCACCTGGGTCCTCAGGAAACCTAGTTCCCTAGGCAGCGTGGACGCAGCTCCACTTGGTCCCGAAGCCGAAACCCCAGCGAGCCCTAAGGAGACGGAGACCGAGCTCCTCTCAGCAGAGACGCTGAGCCGGGCGTCCTACCCGAAGGCCCCCGCCCCCGCGCCTGAGGAGGCTCAACTCCTCTCAGCTGTGCTCCGAATCGAGTTCGCAGGGAAGGAGCATGCGCTGTGGGTCAGAGAGGCGAACTCGGCGCCACCTTGTGGTCAGTGCAGGAAGTGCAGGCCGCGCCTCCCTCACAGGTCACTGGAGGCAGCGCGCCCTACAGACAGGACTGCTGAATCCATTAAACTGGAAATTCAAACTAAAATGGAGTCTCTATCCCAAAAGTTTTCTAAAATTAGTTAAGGAACAATCAGTTGGAAACCATTTGGAATCAAGTGAATGTAGATGCAAACTTTACAACTTATACCAAATTCACTCAAAGTTATTCAGAGGCAAATTTTATTTTAGTTTATAATTTATTTTTGGCTGCGTTGGGTCTTCGTTGCTGCATGTGGGCTTTCTCTAGTTGCGTCGAGCGGGGCTACTCTTCGTTGCGGTGCAGGGGCTTCTCATTGCGGTGGCTTCTCTCGTTGGGGAGCACGGGCTCTAGGCGCGCAGGCTTCAGTAGTTGTGCCGCGCAGGCTTAGTTGCTCTGCGGCATGTGGGATTCTCCCCGGACCAGGGCTCGAGCCCGTGTCCCCTGCACTGGCAGGCGGACTCTTAACCACTGCGTCACCAGGGGAGTCCCCACAGACAAATTTTAAATACAAAACTATTCAAGGGGCTTCCCTGGTGGCGCAGTGGTTGAGAATCTGCCTGCTAATGCAGGGGACACGGGTTCGAGCCCTGGTCTGGGAAGATCCCACATGCCGCGGAGCAACTAGGCTCGGGAGCCACAACTACTGAGACTGCGCGTCTGGAGCCTGTACTCCGCAACAAGAGAGGCCGCGGAAGTGAGAGGTCTGCGCACCGTGATGAAGAGTGGCCCCCGCTTGCCACAACTAGAGACAGCCTTCGCACAGAAACGAAGACCCAACACAGCCAAAAATAAAATGAATTAATCAATTAAAAAAAAACAAAAAAGGTGTCTCTCAAATTTAACTTCCAGAATATATTCAGGAAAAACGCATATGCCCTTTTTGACCCACTAAAGAAGCGGGCAATGCAAATCAACACTACAAAGAGGTATCGCTCCGAATCAGAAAAAAGGACCATCCTCACAAAGGGTAAAAACCAGATATGCAGGACAGGGAGAGGAGAAAAGGGAGCCTTGTTACGCTGAAGGGGGGAATGTAAATTGCCAACGGCCACCCTGGAGAAGTGTACTGTGTTTCCTAAAACATCTAAACCACAGAGCTACAAAGCATAGGGTGCTTCCACTCATGGGCCTATATCTTGGAAAAACCAAAAATCCACAGGATGCAGGCGCCCCGTTTACTGCTGCTATCTTTACAACAGCCTCGACTTGGGTACAACTTAAAAGTCCTTGGAAGGAAACAATGGTGAAAGAAAACTTGGTACTTAAGCACAAAGGAATATTACTCAGCCCTGAAATCCATGAAATGAGGCCAGTTGCAGCAACTCAGGGGGACTTATGCACGGTCACTGAGAGGGATATAAGTTAGACAGCAAAAGAAACTTATCATGAGATATCACTTATAAAGGGAATCTAAAGATCGCCAAACATGAACTGAATTACAAACAGAACACCATCACACGTTTACAAAACACACTTATGGCTGCTTAAGCGGAAAAGTGTGGTGCGGTGATGCATAAACCAGGAGGTTGTAATTGGCACAGATACCGTTCCATACACCAATAATGTAATCGCCAAGACATACTCATTGCTCAAGGAACTGGACTCAGCACACTCTATTCACAGAAAAAACATATATCTGACTACTAGAAACTAGAAAAGAATTTATTGATGTCTCTCTGTAAGTGACTCAAGTGGATGTACAGCACCAAGAAACACAACATTGCAAATCAGCTACACTCCATTATAAAAATTAATTATAAAAAAAAAAAAACGACAGTGAGAGAGAGAGGAATTCTTACAAAATATGATCAGGGGCTGTGATGCAACTGGACTGACCACATCTACACTCACAGCTGAATGGGACGTAAGGCTGGACACCCTAACCCTAACCCAAACCCTAACCATAACCCTACCTTAACCCTAACCCAACACTAACCCTAACCCTAAACCTAAACCCTAACCCTAACCCCTAACCCTAACCCAACCCTAAGCCTAACCCTAACCCCTAGCCCTAGCCCTAACCCTGACCCTAACCCCTAACCCTTAACCCCTAACCCCTAACCCTAACCAAGTTCACAAGTAAACTTCTCGCCCACCTGGAGAGAGTGATTTAATTTTAAAGAGTAAAGACACAATCAGCTCAGTAATTGGCCACGGGGGCTTGAGGGGCCAAGGCTAACCTGAGCTGGAGGAACGTGGGTGCCTGCCTGGACGCTCAGAGGCCAAGGGCTGCTCTGAGACCTGCTTGGACACCCGTGCAGATGGAACAAAGGATGCCTCCAGTCCCAAGAGGGCCCCACCAGCCCTCAAGAACGCAACACCAGACTTCCCTGGTGGCGCAGTGGTTAAGAATCCACCTGCCAATGCAGGGGACACGGGTTTGAGCCCTGGCCCGGGAAGATCCCACATGCTGTGGAGCAACTAAGCCCGTGCGCCACAACTACTGAGCCTGCGCTCTAGAACCCGCGAGCCACAACTGCTGAAGCCCACGCGCTTACAGCCTGTGCTCTGCAACAAGAGAAGCCACTGCAACGAGAAGCCCCCACTCGCCGCAACTAGAGAAAGCCTCCGTGCAGCAATGAAGACCCAACACAGCCAAAAATAAATTAATTAATTAATTTGTTTGTTTTTTTAAAAAGGCAGCACCTGGGGGCTGGCAGACTGATGCACCGAGTCTTACATCACGTCTACTTAGTATCCTGCATGTCAGGGCCATGCTGGACCTGGGGCTGCCCAGACAGAGTGGGGCCTGCATCACCCTTCCCAGGAGGGAGGGTGGTGGGAAACCCTGCATGACCTCTGAGGCCCTAAGAACCCTTAACTAAGGCTGAGCTCAATTTGAAACAGTGGGTGACCAGAGCAGACATTTCATTCATCTATCAATCAGAATCCAGCACTGGAGGAGCAGAAAACAATGGCCTCGCTCAACCTTGACGCTAATCCTGACATGGACCCTAACCCTGAACTCTGATCCTGACCCTAAGCCCTGACCTAACCTTAGCCTAACCCGTACCCTAACCCTGTACCTTACCCTAACCCATGCTCTACCCGCATCCTACCTGTACCCCAACTCTCACCCATACCCTAACACCCACTCTAACACAGAACCCTAACACCCTGAGACCAAAACCATAAACCTTAACCAATAAGCAAAACCATAACCATAACCAAACCATAAAATATATTCATTAACCATACCCATAAATAACTCATTAACCATAAAACTTAAACCATAACAGCAACCATAAACCATACACAGCCCCAACCCTCACACCAGCCCCAGCCCTAATGCTAACCCTCCAAACCACTTACACCAAGCCAAGTCTAGTCAGATTATACAAATACATCTTGGAAAAGAAAACTGGGGAATTCTCTGGTGGCCCAGTGGTTAGGACTCTGTGCTTTCAGTGCCAAGGGCTCGGGTTCGATCCCTGACTGGGGAACTAAGATCCCACAAGCCATGGGATGTGGCCAAAATAAATAAATAAATAAAATGAAATAAAACCACTATTTTAAAAAAGATTTTAAAAATACAGAAAAAAAAAAGAAAACTACCCCAGTATAACTTATAAATATGAATGTAAAAATCGATCACAAAATAATAGCAACATGAAACCAACAGAGCTTTAAATGGATAATGCCATAAGCAAGTATCTCTACACCAGAAATTTCAGGTTGCTCAACATATTAAAAGTAAGCAATGTATTAAACCACAAAAATGGTGTGAAGTAAAAACCCATAATCACGTCAATTAATGCAAAAAATCTACAATGAAAATCCAGTGTTATTTCATGGTAAACACTCAAGAAAGCAGGAATAAAAGGAAATCTGTTCAATATGGAAAAGAGTAGTACAAAAAGCCACAGCAAACACCATGCTCAATGTTAAAGACTGAACGATTTACTCCTGAAATCAGGAACAAGGCCAGGAAGCTGGCCTTCGTCACCGTTACTCAATAGCGTACTGGAAGTTCTACCCAGAATCTTGAGGAAGGAAATAAAAGGCATCCGTGGGTGAATGGAAAAATTAAAACTGTGTCTCTTCACAGAACATAGGTCACATCATCTTATATATAAAACTACCTATAATCAGCAAAGAAATTATTTGAGCTAATCAACTAATTAAGCAAAGTTATAGAACAAAGTATCAATTCATGAAAATCTATCTTATATGCATACGCTGGCAAAAAATAATCTGAAAAAGAATTTATGAAAACAATTCCATTTTTAATAATGTCAACATCAATATTTAGGAGTATATTTAATCAAGGTACAAGACTTGTTTTTATGTCTGTGAAGTGGTATGTTTGAAATTACTGGAAAGTCAATTACTTTTCAAAACATCATGTATGTCAATAGCATGCCAGAAAAGCAGAGAAAACATCAAACTTCCATATAGAAGCCAAGCCTTACCCAGATCCAGTTCACCCAAAGTCCACATGTCATTTAGAGGCACTGTGGGAAGGTTATATTAGGAGCCGCTGTCCTCCGTGTTGTGGACGACCTGGATATGGTAGAAACAGTGGGATTTTTGAATTCCAATTTTCCACTTCATTCCACAAAAAAACTATTAGAACTAATAAATTAATTCAGTAAAGTTGCAAAATCAATACACAGAAATCAGCTGCATTTCTAAACACTAATAATGAACCATCAGAAAGAGAAAGAAAGCAGCCCTATTTACAAATGCATCAAAAAGAACAAAATACCCACTGGGAATAAAGCCAACCAAGGAGGTGAAAGACCTGCACACTGAAAACTTTAAGACATTGATGAAGACATTGAAAAGCACGCCAGTAAATGGAAAGATATCCTGTTCTCATGGAATGGAACAATTAATATTGTTAAAATATCCATTCTACCCAAAGCAATGGACACAGTGAATGCAATCCCTCCCAAAATTCCATGGTATTTTCCCCCCAAATAGAGCAAATCCTCCTAATAGCTGTGGGGAACCACAAAGGACCCCAAATAGCCAAAGAAACCCTGAAAAAAGAGAACGGGCTGGGGGCATCTCCCTCCCTGACGTCACACTCTGCTGAGAAGCCACAGTCACCAAAACAGTGCGGAACTGGCTCAAAACGGGCACAGGGACCAGAGGAACAGGACAGAGAGCCCAGAATTCAACCCACACGGACGGGGTCGGTGAATTTATGACACAGGGACCAAGGACACACCAAGGAGCACGACACTCCCCACGATAAATGGTGCTGGGAAAACTGGACGCCCCATAGCTCACGCTGGCTACCCTGCACACAAACCTGACCAAACACCCAGCTTTCCACGCCAAGCCCTCCCTCGCTCACACGAAGACGGACCCCCTCAACTGTCAGCCGCCCACAGGAAGCTTCTCCCCACTTTTCCTCACCGTCTCTTCACCTTCTCCTCAGGCATCACCTGGGTCCTCAGGAAACCTAGTTCCCTAGGCAGCGTGGACGCAGCTCCACTTGGTCCCGAAGCCGAAACCCCAGCGAGTCCTAAGGAGACGGAGACCGAGCTCCTCTCAGCAGAGACGCTGAGCCGGGCGTCCTACCCGAAGGCCCCCGCCCCCGCGCCTGAGGAGGCTCAACTCCTCTCAGCTGTGCTCCGAATCGAGTTCGCAGGGAAGGAGCATGCGCTGTGGGTCAGAGAGGCGAACTCGGCGCCACCCTGTGGTCAGTGCAGGAAGTGCAGGCCGCGCCTCCCTCACAGGTCACTGGAGGCAGCGCGCCCTACAGACAGGACTGCTGAATCCATTAAACTGGAAATTCAAACTAAAATGGAGTCTCTATCCCAAAAGTTTTCTAAAATTAGTTAAGGAACAATCAGTTGGAAACCATTTGGAATGAAGTGAATGTAGATGCAAACTTTACAACTTATACCAAATTCACTCAAAGTTATTCAGAGGCAAATTTTATTTTAGTTTATAATTTATTTTTGGCTGCGTTGGGTCTTCGTTGCTGCATGTGGGCTTTCTCTAGTTGCGTCGAGCGGGGCTACTCTTCGTTGCGGTGCACGGGCTTCTCATTGCGGTGGCTTCTCTTGTTGGGGAGCACGGGCTCTAGGCGCGCAGGCTTCAGTAGTTGTGCCGCGCAGGCTTAGTTGCACTGCGGCATGTGGGATTCTCCCCGGACCAGGGCTAGAGCCCGTGTCCCCTGCACTGGCAGGCGGACTCTTAACCACTGCGTCACCAGGGGAGTCCCCACAGACAAATTTTAAATACAAAACTATTCAAGGGGCTTCCCTGGTGGCGCAGTGGTTGAGAATCTGCCTGCTAATGCAGGGGACACGAGTTCGAGCCCTGGTCCGGGAAGATCCCACATGCCGCGGAGCAACTAGGCTCGGGAGCCACAACTACTGAGCCTGCGCGTCTGGAGCCTGTACTCCGCAACAAGAGAGGCCGCGGAAGTGAGAGGCCTGCGCACCGCGATGAAGAGTGGCCCCCACTTGCCACAACTAGAGACAGCCTTCGCACAGAAACGAAGACCCAACACAGCCAAAAATAAAATGAATTAATCAATTTAAAAAAACAAAAAAAGGTGTCTCTCAAATTTAACTTCCAGAATATATTCAGGAAAAACGCATATGCCCTTTTTGACCCACTAAACAAGCGGGCAATGCAAATCAACACTACAAAGAGGTATCGCTCCGAATCAGAAAAAAGGACCATCCTCACAAAGGGTAAAAACCAGATATGCAGGACAGGGAGAGGAGAAAAGGGAGCCTTGTTACGCTGAAGGGGGGAATGTAAATTGCCAACGGCCACCCTGGAGAAGTGTACTGTGTTTCCTAAAACATCTAAACCACAGAGCTACAAAGCATAGGGTGCTTCCACTCATGGGCCTATATCTTGGAAAAACCAAAAATCCACAGGATGCAGGCGCCCCGTTTACTGCTGCTATCTTTACAACAGCCTCGACTTGGGTACAACTTAAAAGTCCTTGGAAGGAAACAATGGTGAAAGAAAACTTGGTACTTAAGCACAACGGAATATTACTCAGCCCTGAAATCCATGAAATGAGGCCAGTTGCAGCAACTCAGGGGGACTTATGCACGGTCACTGAGAGTGAAATAAGTTAGACAGCAAAAGAAACTTATCATGAGATATCACTTATAAAGGGAATCTAAAGATCGCCAAACATGAACTGAATTACAAACAGAACACCATCACACGTTTACAAAACACACTTATGGCTGCTTAAGCGGAAAAGTGTGGTGCGGTGATGCATAAACCAGGAGGTTGTAATTGGCACAGATACCGTTCCATACACCAATAATGTAATCGCCAAGACATACTCATTGCTCAAGGAACTGGACTCAGCACACTCTATTCACAGAAAAAACATATATCTGACTACTAGAAACTAGAAAAGAATTTATTGATGTCTCTCTGTAAGTGACTCAAGTGGATGTACAGCACCAAGCAACACAACACTGCAAATCAGCTACACCCCATTATAAAAATTAATTATAAAAAAAAAAAAAAACGACAGTGAGAGAGAGAGGAATTCTTACAAAATATGATCAGGGGCTGTGATGCAACTGGACTGACCACATCTACACTCACAGCTGAATGGGACGTAAGGCTGGACACCCTAACCCTAACCCAAACCCTAACCCTAACCCTACCTTAACCCTAACCCTAACCCAACAGTAACCCTAACCCTACCTTAACCCTAACCCTAACCCAACACTAACCCTAACCCTAAACCTAAACCCTAACCCTAACCCCTAACCCTAACCCAACCCTAAGCCTAACCCTAACCCCTAGCCCTAGCCCTAACCCTGACCCTAACCCCTAACCCTTAACCCCTAACCCCTAACCCTAACCAAGTTCACAAGTAAACTTCTCGCCCACCTGGAGAGAGTGATTTAATTTTAAAGAGTAAAGACACAATCAGCTCAGTAATTGGCCACGGGGGCTTGAGGGGCCAAGGCTAACCTGAGCTGGAGGAACGTGGGTGCCTGCCTGGACGCTCAGAGGCCAAGGGCTGCTCTGAGACCTGCTTGGACACCCGTGCAGATGGAACAAAGGATGCCTCCAGTCCCAAGAGGGCCCCACCAGCCCTCAAGAACGCAACACCAGACTTCCCTGGTGGCGCAGTGGTTAAGAATCCACCTGCCAATGCAGGGGACACGGGTTTGAGCCCTGGCCCGGGAAGATCCCACATGCTGTGGAGCAACTAAGCCCGTGCGCCACAACTACTGAGCCTGCGCTCTAGAACCCGCGAGCCACAACTGCTGAAGCCCACGCGCTTACAGCCTGTGCTCTGCAACAAGAGAAGCCACTGCAACGAGAAGCCCCCACTCGCCGCAACTAGAGAAAGCCTCCGTGCAGCAATGAAGACCCAACACAGCCAAAAATAAATTAATTAATTAATTTGTTTGTTTTTTTAAAAAGGCAGCACCTGGGGGCTGGCAGACTGATGCACCGAGTCTTACATCACGTCTACTTAGTATCCTGCATGTCAGGGCCATGCTGGACCTGGGGCTGCCCAGACAGAGTGGGGCCTGCATCACCCTTCCCAGGAGGGAGGGTGGTGGGAAACCCTGCATGACCTCTGAGGCCCTAAGAACCCTTAACTAAGGCTGAGCTCAATTTGAAACAGTGGGTGACCAGAGCAGACATTTCATTCATCTATCAATCAGAATCCAGCACTGGAGGAGCAGAAAACAATGGCCTCGCTCAACCTTGACGCTAATCCTGACATGGACCCTAACCCTGAACTCTGATCCTGACCCTAAGCCCTGACCTAACCTTAGCCTAACCCGTACCCTAACCCTGTACCTTACCCTAACCCATGCTCTACCCGCATCCTACCTGTACCCCAACTCTCACCCATACCCTAACACCCACTCTAACACAGAACCCTAACACCCTGAGACCAAAACCATAAACCTTAACCAATAAGCAAAACCATAACCATAACCAAACCATAAAATATATTCATTAACCATACCCATAAATAACTCATTAACCATAAAACTTAAACCATAACAGCAACCATAAACCATACACAGCCCCAACCCTCACACCAGCCCCAGCCCTAATGCTAACCCTCCAAACCACTTACACCAAGCCAAGTCTAGTCAGATTATACAAATACATCTTGGAAAAGAAAACTGGGGAATTCTCTGGTGGCCCAGTGGTTAGGACTCTGTGCTTTCAGTGCCAAGGGCTCGGGTTCGATCCCTGACTGGGGAACTAAGATCCCACAAGCCATGGGATGTGGCCAAAATAAATAAATAAATAAAATGAAATAAAACCACTATTTAAAAAAAGATTTTAAAAATACAGAAAAAAAAAAGAAAACTACCCCAGTATAACTTATAAATATGAATGTAAAAATCGATCACAAAATAATACCAACATGAAACCAACAGAGCTTTAAATGGATAATGCCATAAGCAAGTATCTCTACACCAGAAATTTCAGGTTGCTCAACATATTAAAAGTAAGCAATGTATTAAACCACAAAAATGGTGTGAAGTAAAAACCCATAATCACGTCAATTAATGCAAAAAATCTACAATGAAAATCCAGTGTTATTTCATGATAAACACTCAAGAAAGCAGGAATAAAAGGAAATCTGTTCAATATGGAAAAGAGTAGTACAAAAAGCCACAGCAAACACCATGCTCAATGTTAAAGACTGAACGATTTACTCCTGAAATCAGGAACAAGGCCAGGAAGCTGGCCTTCGTCACCGTTACTCAATAGCATACTGGAAGTTCTACCCAGAATCTTGAGGAAGGAAATAAAAGGCATCCGTGGGTGAATGGAAAAATTAAAACTGTGTCTCTTCACAGAACATAGGTCACATCATCTTATATATAAAACTACCTATAATCAGCAAAGAAATTATTTGAGCTAATCAACTAATTAAGCAAAGTTATAGAACAAAGTATCAATTCATGAAAATCTATCTTATATGCATACGCTGGCAAAAAATAATCTGAAAAAGAATTTATGAAAACAATTCCATTTTTAATAATGTCAACATCAATATTTAGGAGTATATTTAATCAAGGTACAAGACTTGTTTTTATGTCTGTGAAGTGGTATGTTTGAAATTACTGGAAAGTCAATTACTTTTCAAAACATCATGTATGTCAATAGCATGCCAGAAAAGCAGAGAAAACATCAAACTTCCATATAGAAGCCAAGCCTTACCCAGATCCAGTTCACCCAAAGTCCACATGTCATTTAGAGGCACTGTGGGAAGGTTATATTAGGAGCCGCTGTCCTCCGTGTTGTGGACGACCTGGATATGGTAGAAACAGTGGGATTTTTGAATTCCAATTTTCCACTTCATTCCACAAAAAAACTATTAGAACTAATAAATTAATTCAGTAAAGTTGCAAAATCAATACACAGAAATCAGCTGCATTTCTAAACACTAATAATGAACCATCAGAAAGAGAAAGAAAGCAGCCCTATTTACAAATGCATCAAAAAGAACAAAATACCCACTGGGAATAAAGCCAACCAAGGAGGTGAAAGACCTGCACACTGAAAACTTTAAGACATTGATGAAGACATTGAAAAGCACGCCAGTAAATGGAAAGATATCCTGTTCTCATGGAATGGAACAATTAATATTGTTAAAATATCCATTCTACCCAAAGCAATGGACACAGTGAATGCAATCCCTCCCAAAATTCCATGGTATTTTCCCCCCAAATAGAGCAAATCCTCCTAATAGCTGTGGGGAACCACAAAGGACCCCAAATAGCCAAAGAAACCCTGAAAAAAGAGAACGGGCTGGGGGCATCTCCCTCCCTGATGTCACACTCTGCTGAGAAGCCACAGTCACCAAAACAGTGCGGAACTGGCTCAAAACGGGCACAGGGACCAGAGGAACAGGACAGAGAGCCCAGAATTCAACCCACACGGACGGGGTCGGTGAATTTATGACACAGGGACCAAGGACACACCAAGGAGCACGACACTCCCCACGATAAATGGTGCTGGGAAAACTGGACGCCCCATAGCTCACGCTGGCTACCCTGCACACAAACCTGACCAAACACCCAGCTTTCCACGCCAAGCCCTCCCTCGCTCACACGAAGACGGACCCCCTCAACTGTCAGCCGCCCACAGGAAGCTTCTCCCCACTTTTCCTCACCGTCTCTTCACCTTCTCCTCAGGCATCACCTGGGTCCTCAGGAAACCTAGTTCCCTAGGCAGCGTGGACGCAGCTCCACTTGGTCCCGAAGCCGAAACCCCAGCGAGTCCTAAGGAGACGGAGACCGAGCTCCTCTCAGCAGAGACGCTGAGCCGGGCGTCCTACCCGAAGGCCCCCGCCCCCGCGCCTGAGGAGGCTCAACTCCTCTCAGCTGTGCTCCGAATCGAGTTCGCAGGGAAGGAGCATGCGCTGTGGGTCAGAGAGGCGAACTCGGCGCCACCCTGTGGTCAGTGCAGGAAGTGCAGGCCGCGCCTCCCTCACAGGTCACTGGAGGCAGCGCGCCCTACAGACAGGACTGCTGAATCCATTAAACTGGAAATTCAAACTAAAATGGAGTCTCTATCCCAAAAGTTTTCTAAAATTAGTTAAGGAACAATCAGTTGGAAACCATTTGGAATCAAGTGAATGTAGATGCAAACTTTACAACTTATACCAAATTCACTCAAAGTTATTCAGAGGCAAATTTTATTTTAGTTTATAATTTATTTTTGGCTGCGTTGGGTCTTCGTTGCTGCATGTGGGCTTTCTCTAGTTGCGTCGAGCGGGGCTACTCTTCGTTGCGGTGCACGGGCTTCTCATTGCGGTGGCTTCTCTTGTTGGGGAGCACGGGCTCTAGGCGCGCAGGCTTCAGTAGTTGTGCCGCGCAGGCTTAGTTGCACTGCGGCATGTGGGATTCTCCCCGGACCAGGGCTAGAGCCCGTGTCCCCTGCACTGCCAGGCGGACTCTTAACCACTGCGTCACCAGGGGAGTCCCCACAGACAAATTTTAAATACAAAACTATTCAAGGGGCTTCCCTGGTGGCGCAGTGGTTGAGAATCTGCCTGCTAATGCAGGGGACACGAGTTCGAGCCCTGGTCCGGGAAGATCCCACATGCCGCGGAGCAACTAGGCTCGGGAGCCACAACTACTGAGCCTGCGCGTCTGGAGCCTGTACTCCGCAACAAGAGAGGCCGCGGAAGTGAGAGGCCTGCGCACCGCGATGAAGAGTGGCCCCCACTTGCCACAACTAGAGACAGCCTTCGCACAGAAACGAAGACCCAACACAGCCAAAAATAAAATGAATTAATCAATTTAAAAAAACAAAAAAAGGTGTCTCTCAAATTTAACTTCCAGAATATATTCAGGAAAAACGCATATGCCCTTTTTGACCCACTAAACAAGCGGGCAATGCAAATCAACACTACAAAGAGGTATCGCTCCGAATCAGAAAAAAGGACCATCCTCACAAAGGGTAAAAACCAGATATGCAGGACAGGGAGAGGAGAAAAGGGAGCCTTGTTACGCTGAAGGGGGGAATGTAAATTGCCAACGGCCACCCTGGAGAAGTGTACTGTGTTTCCTAAAACATCTAAACCACAGAGCTACAAAGCATAGGGTGCTTCCACTCATGGGCCTATATCTTGGAAAAACCAAAAATCCACAGGATGCAGGCGCCCCGTTTACTGCTGCTATCTTTACAACAGCCTCGACTTGGGTACAACTTAAAAGTCCTTGGAAGGAAACAATGGTGAAAGAAAACTTGGTACTTAAGCACAACGGAATATTACTCAGCCCTGAAATCCATGAAATGAGGCCAGTTGCAGCAACTCAGGGGGACTTATGCACGGTCACTGAGAGTGAAATAAGTTAGACAGCAAAAGAAACTTATCATGAGATATCACTTATAAAGGGAATCTAAAGATCGCCAAACATGAACTGAATTACAAACAGAACACCATCACACGTTTACAAAACACACTTATGGCTGCTTAAGCGGAAAAGTGTGGTGCGGTGATGCATAAACCAGGAGGTTGTAATTGGCACAGATACCGTTCCATACACCAATAATGTAATCGCCAAGACATACTCATTGCTCAAGGAACTGGACTCAGCACACTCTATTCACAGAAAAAACATATATCTGACTACTAGAAACTAGAAAAGAATTTATTGATGTCTCTCTGTAAGTGACTCAAGTGGATGTACAGCACCAAGCAACACAACACTGCAAATCAGCTACACCCCATTATAAAAATTAATTATAAAAAAAAAAAAAAAACGACAGTGAGAGAGAGAGGAATTCTTACAAAATATGATCAGGGGCTGTGATGCAACTGGACTGACCACATCTACACTCACAGCTGAATGGGACGTAAGGCTGGACACCCTAACCCTAACCCAAACCCTAACCCTAACCCTACCTTAACCCTAACCCTAACCCAACAGTAACCCTAACCCTACCTTAACCCTAACCCTAACCCAACACTAACCCTAACCCTAAACCTAAACCCTAACCCTAACCCCTAACCCTAACCCAACCCTAAGCCTAACCCTAACCCCTAGCCCTAGCCCTAACCCTGACCCTAACCCCTAACCCTTAACCCCTAACCCCTAACCCTAACCAAGTTCACAAGTAAACTTCTCGCCCACCTGGAGAGAGTGATTTAATTTTAAAGAGTAAAGACACAATCAGCTCAGTAATTGGCCACGGGGGCTTGAGGGGCCAAGGCTAACCTGAGCTGGAGGAACGTGGGTGCCTGCCTGGACGCTCAGAGGCCAAGGGCTGCTCTGAGACCTGCTTGGACACCCGTGCAGATGGAACAAAGGATGCCTCCAGTCCCAAGAGGGCCCCACCAGCCCTCAAGAACGCAACACCAGACTTCCCTGGTGGCGCAGTGGTTAAGAATCCACCTGCCAATGCAGGGGACACGGGTTTGAGCCCTGGCCCGGGAAGATCCCACATGCTGTGGAGCAACTAAGCCCGTGCGCCACAACTACCGAGCCTGCGCTCTAGAACCCGCGAGCCACAACTGCTGAAGCCCACGCGCTTACAGCCTGTGCTCTGCAACAAGAGAAGCCACTGCAACGAGAAGCCCCCACTCGCCGCAACTAGAGAAAGCCTCCGTGCAGCAATGAAGACCCAACACAGCCAAAAATAAATTAATTAATTAATTTGTTTGTTTTTTTAAAAAGGCAGCACCTGGGGGCTGGCAGACTGATGCACCGAGTCTTACATCACGTCTACTTAGTATCCTGCATGTCAGGGCCATGCTGGACCTGGGGCTGCCCAGACAGAGTGGGGCCTGCATCACCCTTCCCAGGAGGGAGGGTGGTGGGAAACCCTGCATGACCTCTGAGGCCCTAAGAACCCTTAACTAAGGCTGAGCTCAATTTGAAACAGTGGGTGACCAGAGCAGACATTTCATTCATCTATCAATCAGAATCCAGCACTGGAGGAGCAGAAAACAATGGCCTCGCTCAACCTTGACGCTAATCCTGACATGGACCCTAACCCTGAACTCTGATCCTGACCCTAAGCCCTGACCTAACCTTAGCCTAACCCGTACCCTAACCCTGTACCTTACCCTAACCCATGCTCTACCCGCATCCTACCTGTACCCCAACTCTCACCCATACCCTAACACCCACTCTAACACAGAACCCTAACACCCTGAGACCAAAACCATAAACCTTAACCAATAAGCAAAACCATAACCATAACCAAACCATAAAATATATTCATTAACCATACCCATAAATAACTCATTAACCATAAAACTTAAACCATAACAGCAACCATAAACCATACACAGCCCCAACCCTCACACCAGCCCCAGCCCTAATGCTAACCCTCCAAACCACTTACACCAAGCCAAGTCTAGTCAGATTATACAAATACATCTTGGAAAAGAAAACTGGGGAATTCTCTGGTGGCCCAGTGGTTAGGACTCTGTGCTTTCAGTGCCAAGGGCTCGGGTTCGATCCCTGACTGGGGAACTAAGATCCCACAAGCCATGGGATGTGGCCAAAATAAATAAATAAATAAAATGAAATAAAACCACTATTTTAAAAAAGATTTTAAAAATACAGAAAAAAAAAGAAAACTACCCCAGTATAACTTATAAATATGAATGTAAAAATCGATCACAAAATAATAGCAACATGAAACCAACAGAGCTTTAAATGGATAATGCCATAAGCAAGTATCTCTACACCAGAAATTTCAGGTTGCTCAACATATTAAAAGTAAGCAATGTATTAAACCACAAAAATGGTGTGAAGTAAAAACCCATAATCACGTCAATTAATGCAAAAAATCTACAATGAAAATCCAGTGTTATTTCATGATAAACACTCAAGAAAGCAGGAATAAAAGGAAATCTGTTCAATATGGAAAAGAGTAGTACAAAAAGCCACAGCAAACACCATGCTCAATGTTAAAGACTGAACGATTTACTCCTGAAATCAGGAACAAGGCCAGGAAGCTGGCCTTCGTCACCGTTACTCAATAGCGTACTGGAAGTTCTACCCAGAATCTTGAGGAAGGAAATAAAAGGCATCCGTGGGTGAATGGAAAAATTAAAACTGTGTCTCTTCACAGAACATAGGTCACATCATCTTATATATAAAACTACCTATAATCAGCAAAGAAATTATTTGAGCTAATCAACTAATTAAGCAAAGTTATAGAACAAAGTATCAATTCATGAAAATCTATCTTATATGCATACGCTGGCAAAAAATAATCTGAAAAAGAATTTATGAAAACAATTCCATTTTTAATAATGTCAACATCAATATTTAGGAGTATATTTAATCAAGGTACAAGACTTGTTTTTATGTCTGTGAAGTGGTATGTTTGAAATTACTGGAAAGTCAATTACTTTTCAAAACATCATGTATGTCAATAGCATGCCAGAAAAGCAGAGAAAACATCAAACTTCCATATAGAAGCCAAGCCTTACCCAGATCCAGTTCACCCAAAGTCCACATGTCATTTAGAGGCACTGTGGGAAGGTTATATTAGGAGCCGCTGTCCTCCGTGTTGTGGACGACCTGGATATGGTAGAAACAGTGGGATTTTTGAATTCCAATTTTCCACTTCATTCCACAAAAAAACTATTAGAACTAATAAATTAATTCAGTAAAGTTGCAAAATCAATACACAGAAATCAGCTGCATTTCTAAACACTAATAATGAACCATCAGAAAGAGAAAGAAAGCAGCCCTATTTACAAATGCATCAAAAAGAACAAAATACCCACTGGGAATAAAGCCAACCAAGGAGGTGAAAGACCTGCACACTGAAAACTTTAAGACATTGATGAAGACATTGAAAAGCACGCCAGTAAATGGAAAGATATCCTGTTCTCATGGAATGGAACAATTAATATTGTTAAAATATCCATTCTACCCAAAGCAATGGACACAGTGAATGCAATCCCTCCCAAAATTCCATGGTATTTTCCCCCCAAATAGAGCAAATCCTCCTAATAGCTGTGGGGAACCACAAAGGACCCCAAATAGCCAAAGAAACCCTGAAAAAAGAGAACGGGCTGGGGGCATCTCCCTCCCTGACGTCACACTCTGCTGAGAAGCCACAGTCACCAAAACAGTGCGGAACTGGCTCAAAACGGGCACAGGGACCAGAGGAACAGGACAGAGAGCCCAGAATTCAACCCACACGGACGGGGTCGGTGAATTTATGACACAGGGACCAAGGACACACCAAGGAGCACGACACTCCCCACGATAAATGGTGCTGGGAAAACTGGACGCCCCATAGCTCACGCTGGCTACCCTGCACACAAACCTGACCAAACACCCAGCTTTCCACGCCAAGCCCTCCCTCGCTCACACGAAGACGGACCCCCTCAACTGTCAGCCGCCCACAGGAAGCTTCTCCCCACTTTTCCTCACCGTCTCTTCCCCTTCTCCTCAGGCATCACCTGGGTCCTCAGGAAACCTAGTTCCCTAGGCAGCGTGGACGCAGCTCCACTTGGTCCCGAAGCCGAAACCCCAGCGAGCCCTAAGGAGACGGAGACCGAGCTCCTCTCAGCAGAGACGCTGAGCCGGGCGTCCTACCCGAAGGCCCCCGCCCCCGCGCCTGAGGAGGCTCAACTCCTCTCAGCTGTGCTCCGAATCGAGTTCGCAGGGAAGGAGCATGCGCTGTGGGTCAGAGAGGCGAACTCGGCGCCACCCTGTGGTCAGTGCAGGAAGTGCAGGCCGCGCCTCCCTCACAGGTCACTGGAGGCAGCGCGCCCTACAGACAGGACTGCTGAATCCATTAAACTGGAAATTCAAACTAAAATGGAGTCTCTATCCCAAAAGTTTTCTAAAATTAGTTAAGGAACAATCAGTTGGAAACCATTTGGAATCAAGTGAATGTAGATGCAAACTTTACAACTTATACCAAATTCACTCAAAGTTATTCAGAGGCAAATTTTATTTTAGTTTATAATTTATTTTTGGCTGCGTTGGGTCTTCGTTGCTGCATGTGGGCTTTCTCTAGTTGCGTCGAGCGGGGCTACTCTTCGTTGCGGTGCACGGGCTTCTCATTGCGGTGGCTTCTCTTGTTGGGGAGCACGGGCTCTAGGCGCGCAGGCTTCAGTAGTTGTGCCGTGCAGGCTTAGTTGCTCTGCGGCATGTGAGATCTTCCCGGACCAGGGCTCGAGCCCGTGTCCCCTGCACTGGCAGGCGGACTCTTAACCACTGCGTCACCAGGGGAGTCCCCACAGACAAATTTTAAATACAAAACTATTCAAGGGGCTTCCCTGGTGGCGCAGTGGTTGAGAATCTGCCTGCTAATGCAGGGGACACGGGTTCGAGCCCTGGTCCGGGAAGATCCCACATGCCGCGGAGCAACTAGGCCCGGGAGCCACAACTACTGAGCCTGCACGTCTGGAGCCTGTGCTCCGCAACAAGAGAGGCCGCGGAAGTGAGAGGCCTGCGCACCGCGGTGAAGAGTGGCCCCCGCTTGCCACAACTAGAGACAGCCTTCGCACAGAAACGAAGACCCAACACAGCCAAAAATAAAATGAATTAATTAATCAATTAAAAAAAAAACAAAAAAAGGTGGCTCTCAAATTTAACTTCCAGAATATATTCAGGAAAAACGCATATGCCCTTTTTGACCCACTAAACAAGTGGGCAATGCAAATCAACACTACAAAGAGGTATCGTTCCGAATCAGAAAAAAGGACCATCTTCACAAAGGGTAAAAACCAGATATGCAGGACAGGGAGAGGAGAAAAGGGAGCCTTGTTACGCTGAAGGGGGGAATGTAAATTGCCAACGGCCACCCTGGAGAAGTGTACTGTGTTTCCTAAAACATCTAAACCACAGAGCTACAAAGCATAGGGTGCTTCCACTCATGGGCCTATATCTTGGAAAAACCAAAAATCCACAGGATGCAGGCGCCCCGTTTACTGCTGCTATCTTTACAACAGCCTCGACTTGGGTACAACTTAAAAGTCCTTGGAAGGAAACAATGGTGAAAGAAAACTTGGTACTTAAGCACAACGGAATATTACTCAGCCCTGAAATCCATGAAATGAGGCCAGTTGCAGCAACTCAGGGGGACTTATGCACGGTCACTGAGAGTGAAATAAGTTAGACAGCAAAAGAAACTTATCATGAGATATCACTTATAAAGGGAATCTAAAGATCGCCAAACATGAACTGAATTACAAACAGAACACCATCACACGTTTACAAAACACACTTATGGCTGCTTAAGCGGAAAAGTGTGGTGCGGTGATGCATAAACCAGGAGGTTGTAATTGGCACAGATACCGTTCCATACACCAATAATGTAATCGCCAAGACATACTCATTGCTCAAGGAACTGGACTCAGCACACTCTATTCACAGAAAAAACATATATCTGACCTCTAGAAACTAGAAAAGAATTTATTGATGTCTCTCTGTAAGTGACTCAAGTGGATGTACAGCACCAAGAAACACAACATTGCAAATCAGCTACACCCCATTATAAAAATTAATTATAAAAAAAAAAAAAACGATAGTGAGAGAGAGAGGAATTCTTACAAAATATGATCAGGGGCTGTGATGCAACTGGCCTGACCACATCTACACTCATAGATGAATGGGACGTAAGGCTGGACACCCTAACCCTAACCCAAACCCTAACCCTAACCCTACCTTAACCCTAACCCTAACCCAACAGTAACCCTAACCCTACCTTAACCCTAACCCAAAACTAACCCTAACCCTAAACCTAAACCCTAACCCTAACCCCTAACCCTAACCCAACCCTAAGCCTAACCCTAACCCCTAGCCCTAGCCCTAACCCTGACCCTAACCCCTAACCCTTAACCCCTAACCCCTAACCCTAACCAAGTTCACAAGTAAACTTCTCGCCCACCTGGAGAGAGTGATTTAATTTTAAAGAGTAAAGACACAATCAGCTCAGTAATTGGCCACGGGGGCTTGAGGGGCCAAGGCTAACCTGAGCTGGAGGAACGTGGGTGCCTGCCTGGACGCTCAGAGGCCAAGGGCTGCTCTGAGACCTGCTTGGACACCCGTGCAGATGGAACAAAGGATGCCTCCAGTCCCAAGAGGGCCCCACCAGCCCTCAAGAACGCAACACCAGACTTCCCTGGTGGCGCAGTGGTTAAGAATCCACCTGCCAATGCAGGGGACACGGGTTTGAGCCCTGGCCCGGGAAGATCCCACATGCTGTGGAGCAACTAAGCCCGTGCGCCACAACTACTGAGCCTGCGCTCCAGAACCCGCGAGCCACAACTGCTGAAGCCCACGCGCTTACAGCCTGTGCTCTGCAACAAGAGAAGCCACTGCAACGAGAAGCCCCCACTCGCCGCAACTAGAGAAAGCCTCCGTGCAGCAATGAAGACCCAACACAGCCAAAAATAAATTAATTAATTAATTTGTTTGTTTTTTTAAAAAGGCAGCACCTGGGGGCTGGCAGACTGATGCACCGAGTCTTACATCACGTCTACTTAGTATCCTGCATGTCAGGGCCATGCTGGACCTGGGGCTGCCCAGACAGAGTGGGGCCTGCATCACCCTTCCCAGGAGGGAGGGTGGTGGGAAACCCTGCATGACCTCTGAGGCCCTAAGAACCCTTAACTAAGGCTGAGCTCAATTTGAAACAGTGGGTGACCAGAGCAGACATTTCATTCATCTATCAATCAGAATCCAGCACTGGAGGAGCAGAAAACAATGGCCTCGCTCAACCTTGACGCTAATCCTGACATGGACCCTAACCCTGAACTCTGATCCTGACCCTAAGCCCTGACCTAACCTTAGCCTAACCCGTACCCTAACCCTGTACCTTACCCTAACCCATGCTCTACCCGCATCCTACCTGTACCCCAACTCTCACCCATACCCTAACACCCACTCTAACACAGAACCCTAACACCCTGAGACCAAAACCATAAACCTTAACCAATAAGCAAAACCATAACCATAACCAAACCATAAAATATATTCATTAACCATACCCATAAATAACTCATTAACCATAAAACTTAAACCATAACAGCAACCATAAACCATACACAGCCCCAACCCTCACACCAGCCCCAGCCCTAATGCTAACCCTCCAAACCACTTACACCAAGCCAAGTCTAGTCAGATTATACAAATACATCTTGGAAAAGAAAACTGGGGAATTCTCTGGTGGCCCAGTGGTTAGGACTCTGTGCTTTCAGTGCCAAGGGCTCGGGTTCGATCCCTGACTGGGGAACTAAGATCCCACAAGCCATGGGATGTGGCCAAAATAAATAAATAAATAAAATGAAATAAAACCACTATTTTAAAAAAGATTTTAAAAATACAGAAAAAAAAAGAAAACTACCCCAGTATAACTTATAAATATGAATGTAAAAATCGATCACAAAATAATAGCAACATGAAACCAACAGAGCTTTAAATGGATAATGCCATAAGCAAGTATCTCTACACCAGAAATTTCAGGTTGCTCAACATATTAAAAGTAAGCAATGTATTAAACCACAAAAATGGTGTGAAGTAAAAACCCATAATCACGTCAATTAATGCAAAAAATCTACAATGAAAATCCAGTGTTATTTCATGATAAACACTCAAGAAAGCAGGAATAAAAGGAAATCTGTTCAATATGGAAAAGAGTAGTACAAAAAGCCACAGCAAACACCATGCTCAATGTTAAAGACTGAACGATTTACTCCTGAAATCAGGAACAAGGCCAGGAAGCTGGCCTTCGTCACCGTTACTCAATAGCGTACTGGAAGTTCTACCCAGAATCTTGAGGAAGGAAATAAAAGGCATCCGTGGGTGAATGGAAAAATTAAAACTGTGTCTCTTCACAGAACATAGGTCACATCATCTTATATATAAAACTACCTATAATCAGCAAAGAAATTATTTGAGCTAATCAACTAATTAAGCAAAGTTATAGAACAAAGTATCAATTCATGAAAATCTATCTTATATGCATACGCTGGCAAAAAATAATCTGAAAAAGAATTTATGAAAACAATTCCATTTTTAATAATGTCAACATCAATATTTAGGAGTATATTTAATCAAGGTACAAGACTTGTTTTTATGTCTGTGAAGTGGTATGTTTGAAATTACTGGAAAGTCAATTACTTTTCAAAACATCATGTATGTCAATAGCATGCCAGAAAAGCAGAGAAAACATCAAACTTCCATATAGAAGCCAAGCCTTACCCAGATCCAGTTCACCCAAAGTCCACATGTCATTTAGAGGCACTGTGGGAAGGTTATATTAGGAGCCGCTGTCCTCCGTGTTGTGGACGACCTGGATATGGTAGAAACAGTGGGATTTTTGAATTCCAATTTTCCACTTCATTCCACAAAAAAACTATTAGAACTAATAAATTAATTCAGTAAAGTTGCAAAATCAATACACAGAAATCAGCTGCATTTCTAAACACTAATAATGAACCATCAGAAAGAGAAAGAAAGCAGCCCTATTTACAAATGCATCAAAAAGAACAAAATACCCACTGGGAATAAAGCCAACCAAGGAGGTGAAAGACCTGCACACTGAAAACTTTAAGACATTGATGAAGACATTGAAAAGCACGCCAGTAAATGGAAAGATATCCTGTTCTCATGGAATGGAACAATTAATATTGTTAAAATATCCATTCTACCCAAAGCAATGGACACAGTGAATGCAATCCCTCCCAAAATTCCATGGTATTTTCCCCCCAAATAGAGCAAATCCTCCTAATAGCTGTGGGGAACCACAAAGGACCCCAAATAGCCAAAGAAACCCTGAAAAAAGAGAACGGGCTGGGGGCATCTCCCTCCCTGACGTCACACTCTGCTGAGAAGCCACAGTCACCAAAACAGTGCGGAACTGGCTCAAAACGGGCACAGGGACCAGAGGAACAGGACAGAGAGCCCAGAATTCAACCCACACGGACGGGGTCGGTGAATTTATGACACAGGGACCAAGGACACACCAAGGAGCACGACACTCCCCACGATAAATGGTGCTGGGAAAACTGGACGCCCCATAGCTCACGCTGGCTACCCTGCACACAAACCTGACCAAACACCCAGCTTTCCACGCCAAGCCCTCCCTCGCTCACACGAAGACGGACCCCCTCAACTGTCAGCCGCCCACAGGAAGCTTCTCCCCACTTTTCCTCACCGTCTCTTCACCTTCTCCTCAGGCATCACCTGGGTCCTCAGGAAACCTAGTTCCCTAGGCAGCGTGGACGCAGCTCCACTTGGTCCCGAAGCCGAAACCCCAGCGAGCCCTAAGGAGACGGAGACCGAGCTCCTCTCAGCAGAGACGCTGAGCCGGGCGTCCTACCCGAAGGCCCCCGCCCCCGCGCCTGAGGAGGCTCAACTCCTCTCAGCTGTGCTCCGAATCGAGTTCGCAGGGAAGGAGCATGCGCTGTGGGTCAGAGAGGCGAACTCGGCGCCACCCTGTGGTCAGTGCAGGAAGTGCAGGCCGCGCCTCCCTCACAGGTCACTGGAGGCAGCGCGCCCTACAGACAGGACTGCTGAATCCATTAAACTGGAAATTCAAACTAAAATGGAGTCTCTATCCCAAAAGTTTTCTAAAATTAGTTAAGGAACAATCAGTTGGAAACCATTTGGAATCAAGTGAATGTAGATGCAAACTTTACAACTTATACCAAATTCACTCAAAGTTATTCAGAGGCAAATTTTATTTTAGTTTATAATTTATTTTTGGCTGCGTTGGGTCTTCGTTGCTGCATGTGGGCTTTCTCTAGTTGCGTCGAGCGGGGCTACTCTTCGTTGCGGTGCACGGGCTTCTCATTGCGGTGGCTTCTCTTGTTGGGGAGCACGGGCTCTAGGCGCGCAGGCTTCAGTAGTTGTGCCGTGCAGGCTTAGTTGCTCTGCGGCATGTGAGATCTTCCCGGACCAGGGCTCGAGCCCGTGTCCCCTGCACTGGCAGGCGGACTCTTAACCACTGCGTCACCAGGGGAGTCCCCACAGACAAATTTTAAATACAAAACTATTCAAGGGGCTTCCCTGGTGGCGCAGTGGTTGAGAATCTGCCTGCTAATGCAGGGGACACGGGTTCGAGCCCTGGTCCGGGAAGATCCCACATGCCGCGGAGCAACTAGGCCCGGGAGCCACAACTACTGAGCCTGCACGTCTGGAGCCTGTGCTCCGCAACAAGAGAGGCCGCGGAAGTGAGAGGCCTGCGCACCGCGGTGAAGAGTGGCCCCCGCTTGCCACAACTAGAGACAGCCTTCGCACAGAAACGAAGACCCAACACAGCCAAAAATAAAATGAATTAATTAATCAATTAAAAAAAAAACAAAAAAAGGTGGCTCTCAAATTTAACTTCCAGAATATATTCAGGAAAAACGCATATGCCCTTTTTGACCCACTAAACAAGTGGGCAATGCAAATCAACACTACAAAGAGGTATCGTTCCGAATCAGAAAAAAGGACCATCTTCACAAAGGGTAAAAACCAGATATGCAGGACAGGGAGAGGAGAAAAGGGAGCCTTGTTACGCTGAAGGGGGGAATGTAAATTGCCAACGGCCACCCTGGAGAAGTGTACTGTGTTTCCTAAAACATCTAAACCACAGAGCTACAAAGCATAGGGTGCTTCCACTCATGGGCCTATATCTTGGAAAAACCAAAAATCCACAGGATGCAGGCGCCCCGTTTACTGCTGCTATCTTTACAACAGCCTCGACTTGGGTACAACTTAAAAGTCCTTGGAAGGAAACAATGGTGAAAGAAAACTTGGTACTTAAGCACAACGGAATATTACTCAGCCCTGAAATCCATGAAATGAGGCCAGTTGCAGCAACTCAGGGGGACTTATGCACGGTCACTGAGAGTGAAATAAGTTAGACAGCAAAAGAAACTTATCATGAGATATCACTTATAAAGGGAATCTAAAGATCGCCAAACATGAACTGAATTACAAACAGAACACCATCACACGTTTACAAAACACACTTATGGCTGCTTAAGCGGAAAAGTGTGGTGCGGTGATGCATAAACCAGGAGGTTGTAATTGGCACAGATACCGTTCCATACACCAATAATGTAATCGCCAAGACATACTCATTGCTCAAGGAACTGGACTCAGCACACTCTATTCACAGAAAAAACATATATCTGACCTCTAGAAACTAGAAAAGAATTTATTGATGTCTCTCTGTAAGTGACTCAAGTGGATGTACAGCACCAAGAAACACAACATTGCAAATCAGCTACACCCCATTATAAAAATTAATTATAAAAAAAAAAAAAACGATAGTGAGAGAGAGAGGAATTCTTACAAAATATGATCAGGGGCTGTGATGCAACTGGCCTGACCACATCTACACTCATAGATGAATGGGACGTAAGGCTGGACACCCTAACCCTAACCCAAACCCTAACCCTAACCCTACCTTAACCCTAACCCTAACCCAACAGTAACCCTAACCCTACCTTAACCCTAACCCAAAACTAACCCTAACCCTAAACCTAAACCCTAACCCTAACCCCTAACCCTAACCCAACCCTAAGCCTAACCCTAACCCCTAGCCCTAGCCCTAACCCTGACCCTAACCCCTAACCCTTAACCCCTAACCCCTAACCCTAACCAAGTTCACAAGTAAACTTCTCGCCCACCTGGAGAGAGTGATTTAATTTTAAAGAGTAAAGACACAATCAGCTCAGTAATTGGCCACGGGGGCTTGAGGGGCCAAGGCTAACCTGAGCTGGAGGAACGTGGGTGCCTGCCTGGACGCTCAGAGGCCAAGGGCTGCTCTGAGACCTGCTTGGACACCCGTGCAGATGGAACAAAGGATGCCTCCAGTCCCAAGAGGGCCCCACCAGCCCTCAAGAACGCAACACCAGACTTCCCTGGTGGCGCAGTGGTTAAGAATCCACCTGCCAATGCAGGGGACACGGGTTTGAGCCCTGGCCCGGGAAGATCCCACATGCTGTGGAGCAACTAAGCCCGTGCGCCACAACTACTGAGCCTGCGCTCCAGAACCCGCGAGCCACAACTGCTGAAGCCCACGCGCTTACAGCCTGTGCTCTGCAACAAGAGAAGCCACTGCAACGAGAAGCCCCCACTCGCCGCAACTAGAGAAAGCCTCCGTGCAGCAATGAAGACCCAACACAGCCAAAAATAAATTAATTAATTAATTTGTTTGTTTTTTTAAAAAGGCAGCACCTGGGGGCTGGCAGACTGATGCACCGAGTCTTACATCACGTCTACTTAGTATCCTGCATGTCAGGGCCATGCTGGACCTGGGGCTGCCCAGACAGAGTGGGGCCTGCATCACCCTTCCCAGGAGGGAGGGTGGTGGGAAACCCTGCATGACCTCTGAGGCCCTAAGAACCCTTAACTAAGGCTGAGCTCAATTTGAAACAGTGGGTGACCAGAGCAGACATTTCATTCATCTATCAATCAGAATCCAGCACTGGAGGAGCAGAAAACAATGGCCTCGCTCAACCTTGACGCTAATCCTGACATGGACCCTAACCCTGAACTCTGATCCTGACCCTAAGCCCTGACCTAACCTTAGCCTAACCCGTACCCTAACCCTGTACCTTACCCTAACCCATGCTCTACCCGCATCCTACCTGTACCCCAACTCTCACCCATACCCTAACACCCACTCTAACACAGAACCCTAACACCCTGAGACCAAAACCATAAACCTTAACCAATAAGCAAAACCATAACCATAACCAAACCATAAAATATATTCATTAACCATACCCATAAATAACTCATTAACCATAAAACTTAAACCATAACAGCAACCATAAACCATACACAGCCCCAACCCTCACACCAGCCCCAGCCCTAATGCTAACCCTCCAAACCACTTACACCAAGCCAAGTCTAGTCAGATTATACAAATACATCTTGGAAAAGAAAACTGGGGAATTCTCTGGTGGCCCAGTGGTTAGGACTCTGTGCTTTCAGTGCCAAGGGCTCGGGTTCGATCCCTGACTGGGGAACTAAGATCCCACAAGCCATGGGATGTGGCCAAAATAAATAAATAAATAAAATGAAATAAAACCACTATTTTAAAAAAGATTTTAAAAATACAGAAAAAAAAAGAAAACTACCCCAGTATAACTTATAAATATGAATGTAAAAATCGATCACAAAATAATAGCAACATGAAACCAACAGAGCTTTAAATGGATAATGCCATAAGCAAGTATCTCTACACCAGAAATTTCAGGTTGCTCAACATATTAAAAGTAAGCAATGTATTAAACCACAAAAATGGTGTGAAGTAAAAACCCATAATCACGTCAATTAATGCAAAAAATCTACAATGAAAATCCAGTGTTATTTCATGATAAACACTCAAGAAAGCAGGAATAAAAGGAAATCTGTTCAATATGGAAAAGAGTAGTACAAAAAGCCACAGCAAACACCATGCTCAATGTTAAAGACTGAACGATTTACTCCTGAAATCAGGAACAAGGCCAGGAAGCTGGCCTTCGTCACCGTTACTCAATAGCGTACTGGAAGTTCTACCCAGAATCTTGAGGAAGGAAATAAAAGGCATCCGTGGGTGAATGGAAAAATTAAAACTGTGTCTCTTCACAGAACATAGGTCACATCATCTTATATATAAAACTACCTATAATCAGCAAAGAAATTATTTGAGCTAATCAACTAATTAAGCAAAGTTATAGAACAAAGTATCAATTCATGAAAATCTATCTTATATGCATACGCTGGCAAAAAATAATCTGAAAAAGAATTTATGAAAACAATTCCATTTTTAATAATGTCAACATCAATATTTAGGAGTATATTTAATCAAGGTACAAGACTTGTTTTTATGTCTGTGAAGTGGTATGTTTGAAATTACTGGAAAGTCAATTACTTTTCAAAACATCATGTATGTCAATAGCATGCCAGAAAAGCAGAGAAAACATCAAACTTCCATATAGAAGCCAAGCCTTACCCAGATCCAGTTCACCCAAAGTCCACATGTCATTTAGAGGCACTGTGGGAAGGTTATATTAGGAGCCGCTGTCCTCCGTGTTGTGGACGACCTGGATATGGTAGAAACAGTGGGATTTTTGAATTCCAATTTTCCACTTCATTCCACAAAAAAACTATTAGAACTAATAAATTAATTCAGTAAAGTTGCAAAATCAATACACAGAAATCAGCTGCATTTCTAAACACTAATAATGAACCATCAGAAAGAGAAAGAAAGCAGCCCTATTTACAAATGCATCAAAAAGAACAAAATACCCACTGGGAATAAAGCCAACCAAGGAGGTGAAAGACCTGCACACTGAAAACTTTAAGACATTGATGAAGACATTGAAAAGCACGCCAGTAAATGGAAAGATATCCTGTTCTCATGGAATGGAACAATTAATATT
Source organism: Balaenoptera borealis (assembly GCF_965194805.1). NCBI lineage: Eukaryota > Metazoa > Chordata > Mammalia > Artiodactyla > Balaenopteridae > Balaenoptera > Balaenoptera borealis. Next base: position 809,866 of record NC_138867.1, read on the forward strand.
GTTAAAATATCCATTCTACCCAAAGCAATGGACACAGTGAATGCAATCCCTCCCAAAATTCCATGGTATTTTCCCCCCAAATAGAGCAAATCCTCCTAATAGCTGTGGGGAACCACAAAGGACCCCAAATAGCCAAAGAAACCCTGAAAAAAGAGAACGGGCTGGGGGCATCTCCCTCCCTGACGTCACACTCTGCTGAGAAGCCACAGTCACCAAAACAGTGCGGAACTGGCTCAAAACGGGCACAGGGACCAGAGGAACAGGACAGAGAGCCCAGAATTCAACCCACACGGACGGGGTCGGTGAATTTATGACACAGGGACCAAGGACACACCAAGGAGCACGACACTCCCCACGATAAATGGTGCTGGGAAAACTGGACGCCCCATAGCTCACGCTGGCTACCCTGCACACAAACCTGACCAAACACCCAGCTTTCCACGCCAAGCCCTCCCTCGCTCACACGAAGACGGACCCCCTCAACTGTCAGCCGCCCACAGGAAGCTTCTCCCCACTTTTCCTCACCGTCTCTTCACCTTTTCCTCAGGCATCACCTGGGTCCTCAGGAAACCTAGTTCCCTAGGCAGCGTGGACGCAGCTCCACTTGGTCCCGAAGCCGAAACCCCAGCGAGTCCTAAGGGGACAGAGACCGAGCTCCTCTCAGCAGAGACGCTGAGCCGGGCGTCCTACCCGAAGGCCCCCGCCCCCGCGCCTGAGGAGGCTCAACTCCTCTCAGCTGTGCTCCGAATCGAGTTCGCAGGGAAGGAGCATGCGCTGTGGGTCAGAGAGGCGAACTCGGCGCCACCCTGTGGTCAGTGCAGGAAGTGCAGGCCGCGCCTCCCTCACAGGTCACTGGAGGCAGCGCGCCCTACAGACAGGACTGCTGAATCCATTAAACTGGAAATTCAAACTAAAATGGAGTCTCTATCCCAAAAGTTTTCTAAAATTAGTTAAGGAACAATCAGTTGGAAACCATTTGGAATCAAGTGAATGTAGATGCAAACTTTACAACTTATACCAAATTCACTCAAAGTTATTCAGAGGCAAATTTTATTTTAGTTTATAATTTATTTTTGGCTGCGTTGGGTCTTCGTTGCTGCATGTGGGCTTTCTCTAGTTGCGTCGAGCGGGGCTACTCTTCGTTGCGGTGCACGGGCTTCTCATTGCGGTGGCTTCTCTTGTTGGGGAGCACGGGCTCTAGGCGCGCAGGCTTCAGTAGTTGTGCCGTGCAGGCTTAGTTGCTCTGCGGCATGTGAGATCTTCCCGGACCAGGGCTCGAGCCCGTGTCCCCTGCACTGGCAGGCGGACTCTTAACCACTGCGTCACCAGGGGAGTCCCCACAGACAAATTTTAAATACAAAACTATTCAAGGGGCTTCCCTGGTGGCGCAGTGGTTGAGAATCTGCCTGCTAATGCAGGGGACACGGGTTCGAGCCCTGGTCCGGGAAGATCCCACATGCCGCGGAGCAACTAGGCCCGGGAGCCACAACTACTGAGCCTGCACGTCTGGAGCCTGTGCTCCGCAACAAGAGAGGCCGCGGAAGTGAGAGGCCTGCGCACCGCGGTGAAGAGTGGCCCCCGCTTGCCACAACTAGAGACAGCCTTCGCACAGAAACGAAGACCCAACACAGCCAAAAATAAAATGAATTAATTAATCAATTAAAAAAAAAACAAAAAAAGGTGGCTCTCAAATTTAACTTCCAGAATATATTCAGGAAAAACGCATATGCCCTTTTTGACCCACTAAACAAGTGGGCAATGCAAATCAACACTACAAAGAGGTATCGTTCCGAATCAGAAAAAAGGACCATCTTCACAAAGGGTAAAAACCAGATATGCAGGACAGGGAGAGGAGAAAAGGGAGCCTTGTTACGCTGAAGGGGGGAATGTAAATTGCCAACGGCCACCCTGGAGAAGTGTACTGTGTTTCCTAAAACATCTAAACCACAGAGCTACAAAGCATAGGGTGCTTCCACTCATGGGCCTATATCTTGGAAAAACCAAAAATCCACAGGATGCAGGCGCCCCGTTTACTGCTGCTATCTTTACAACAGCCTCGACTTGGGTACAACTTAAAAGTCCTTGGAAGGAAACAATGGTGAAAGAAAACTTGGTACTTAAGCACAACGGAATATTACTCAGCCCTGAAATCCATGAAATGAGGCCAGTTGCAGCAACTCAGGGGGACTTATGCACGGTCACTGAGAGTGAAATAAGTTAGACAGCAAAAGAAACTTATCATGAGATATCACTTATAAAGGGAATCTAAAGATCGCCAAACATGAACTGAATTACAAACAGAACACCATCACACGTTTACAAAACACACTTATGGCTGCTTAAGCGGAAAAGTGTGGTGCGGTGATGCATAAACCAGGAGGTTGTAATTGGCACAGATACCGTTCCATACACCAATAATGTAATCGCCAAGACATACTCATTGCTCAAGGAACTGGACTCAGCACACTCTATTCACAGAAAAAACATATATCTGACCTCTAGAAACTAGAAAAGAATTTATTGATGTCTCTCTGTAAGTGACTCAAGTGGATGTACAGCACCAAGAAACACAACATTGCAAATCAGCTACACCCCATTATAAAAATTAATTATAAAAAAAAAAAAAACGATAGTGAGAGAGAGAGGAATTCTTACAAAATATGATCAGGGGCTGTGATGCAACTGGCCTGACCACATCTACACTCATAGATGAATGGGACGTAAGGCTGGACACCCTAACCCTAACCCAAACCCTAACCCTAACCCTACCTTAACCCTAACCCTAACCCAACAGTAACCCTAACCCTACCTTAACCCTAACCCAAAACTAACCCTAACCCTAAACCTAAACCCTAACCCTAACCCCTAACCCTAACCCAACCCTAAGCCTAACCCTAACCCCTAGCCCTAGCCCTAACCCTGACCCTAACCCCTAACCCTTAACCCCTAACCCCTAACCCTAACCAAGTTCACAAGTAAACTTCTCGCCCACCTGGAGAGAGTGATTTAATTTTAAAGAGTAAAGACACAATCAGCTCAGTAATTGGCCACGGGGGCTTGAGGGGCCAAGGCTAACCTGAGCTGGAGGAACGTGGGTGCCTGCCTGGACGCTCAGAGGCCAAGGGCTGCTCTGAGACCTGCTTGGACACCCGTGCAGATGGAACAAAGGATGCCTCCAGTCCCAAGAGGGCCCCACCAGCCCTCAAGAACGCAACACCAGACTTCCCTGGTGGCGCAGTGGTTAAGAATCCACCTGCCAATGCAGGGGACACGGGTTTGAGCCCTGGCCCGGGAAGATCCCACATGCTGTGGAGCAACTAAGCCCGTGCGCCACAACTACTGAGCCTGCGCTCCAGAACCCGCGAGCCACAACTGCTGAAGCCCACGCGCTTACAGCCTGTGCTCTGCAACAAGAGAAGCCACTGCAACGAGAAGCCCCCACTCGCCGCAACTAGAGAAAGCCTCCGTGCAGCAATGAAGACCCAACACAGCCAAAAATAAATTAATTAATTAATTTGTTTGTTTTTTTAAAAAGGCAGCACCTGGGGGCTGGCAGACTGATGCACCGAGTCTTACATCACGTCTACTTAGTATCCTGCATGTCAGGGCCATGCTGGACCTGGGGCTGCCCAGACAGAGTGGGGCCTGCATCACCCTTCCCAGGAGGGAGGGTGGTGGGAAACCCTGCATGACCTCTGAGGCCCTAAGAACCCTTAACTAAGGCTGAGCTCAATTTGAAACAGTGGGTGACCAGAGCAGACATTTCATTCATCTATCAATCAGAATCCAGCACTGGAGGAGCAGAAAACAATGGCCTCGCTCAACCTTGACGCTAATCCTGACATGGACCCTAACCCTGAACTCTGATCCTGACCCTAAGCCCTGACCTAACCTTAGCCTAACCCGTACCCTAACCCTGTACCTTACCCTAACCCATGCTCTACCCGCATCCTACCTGTACCCCAACTCTCACCCATACCCTAACACCCACTCTAACACAGAACCCTAACACCCTGAGACCAAAACCATAAACCTTAACCAATAAGCAAAACCATAACCATAACCAAACCATAAAATATATTCATTAACCATACCCATAAATAACTCATTAACCATAAAACTTAAACCATAACAGCAACCATAAACCATACACAGCCCCAACCCTCACACCAGCCCCAGCCCTAATGCTAACCCTCCAAACCACTTACACCAAGCCAAGTCTAGTCAGATTATACAAATACATCTTGGAAAAGAAAACTGGGGAATTCTCTGGTGGCCCAGTGGTTAGGACTCTGTGCTTTCAGTGCCAAGGGCTCGGGTTCGATCCCTGACTGGGGAACTAAGATCCCACAAGCCATGGGATGTGGCCAAAATAAATAAATAAATAAAATGAAATAAAACCACTATTTTAAAAAAGATTTTAAAAATACAGAAAAAAAAAGAAAACTACCCCAGTATAACTTATAAATATGAATGTAAAAATCGATCACAAAATAATAGCAACATGAAACCAACAGAGCTTTAAATGGATAATGCCATAAGCAAGTATCTCTACACCAGAAATTTCAGGTTGCTCAACATATTAAAAGTAAGCAATGTATTAAACCACAAAAATGGTGTGAAGTAAAAACCCATAATCACGTCAATTAATGCAAAAAATCTACAATGAAAATCCAGTGTTATTTCATGATAAACACTCAAGAAAGCAGGAATAAAAGGAAATCTGTTCAATATGGAAAAGAGTAGTACAAAAAGCCACAGCAAACACCATGCTCAATGTTAAAGACTGAACGATTTACTCCTGAAATCAGGAACAAGGCCAGGAAGCTGGCCTTCGTCACCGTTACTCAATAGCGTACTGGAAGTTCTACCCAGAATCTTGAGGAAGGAAATAAAAGGCATCCGTGGGTGAATGGAAAAATTAAAACTGTGTCTCTTCACAGAACATAGGTCACATCATCTTATATATAAAACTACCTATAATCAGCAAAGAAATTATTTGAGCTAATCAACTAATTAAGCAAAGTTATAGAACAAAGTATCAATTCATGAAAATCTATCTTATATGCATACGCTGGCAAAAAATAATCTGAAAAAGAATTTATGAAAACAATTCCATTTTTAATAATGTCAACATCAATATTTAGGAGTATATTTAATCAAGGTACAAGACTTGTTTTTATGTCTGTGAAGTGGTATGTTTGAAATTACTGGAAAGTCAATTACTTTTCAAAACATCATGTATGTCAATAGCATGCCAGAAAAGCAGAGAAAACATCAAACTTCCATATAGAAGCCAAGCCTTACCCAGATCCAGTTCACCCAAAGTCCACATGTCATTTAGAGGCACTGTGGGAAGGTTATATTAGGAGCCGCTGTCCTCCGTGTTGTGGACGACCTGGATATGGTAGAAACAGTGGGATTTTTGAATTCCAATTTTCCACTTCATTCCACAAAAAAACTATTAGAACTAATAAATTAATTCAGTAAAGTTGCAAAATCAATACACAGAAATCAGCTGCATTTCTAAACACTAATAATGAACCATCAGAAAGAGAAAGAAAGCAGCCCTATTTACAAATGCATCAAAAAGAACAAAATACCCACTGGGAATAAAGCCAACCAAGGAGGTGAAAGACCTGCACACTGAAAACTTTAAGACATTGATGAAGACATTGAAAAGCACGCCAGTAAATGGAAAGATATCCTGTTCTCATGGAATGGAACAATTAATATTGTTAAAATATCCATTCTACCCAAAGCAATGGACACAGTGAATGCAATCCCTCCCAAAATTCCATGGTATTTTCCCCCCAAATAGAGCAAATCCTCCTAATAGCTGTGGGGAACCACAAAGGACCCCAAATAGCCAAAGAAACCCTGAAAAAAGAGAACGGGCTGGGGGCATCTCCCTCCCTGACGTCACACTCTGCTGAGAAGCCACAGTCACCAAAACAGTGCGGAACTGGCTCAAAACGGGCACAGGGACCAGAGGAACAGGACAGAGAGCCCAGAATTCAACCCACACGGACGGGGTCGGTGAATTTATGACACAGGGACCAAGGACACACCAAGGAGCACGACACTCCCCACGATAAATGGTGCTGGGAAAACTGGACGCCCCATAGCTCACGCTGGCTACCCTGCACACAAACCTGACCAAACACCCAGCTTTCCACGCCAAGCCCTCCCTCGCTCACACGAAGACGGACCCCCTCAACTGTCAGCCGCCCACAGGAAGCTTCTCCCCACTTTTCCTCACCGTCTCTTCACCTTCTCCTCAGGCATCACCTGGGTCCTCAGGAAACCTAGTTCCCTAGGCAGCGTGGACGCAGCTCCACTTGGTCCCGAAGCCGAAACCCCAGCGAGTCCTAAGGAGACGGAGACCGAGCTCCTCTCAGCAGAGACGCTGAGCCGGGCGTCCTACCCGAAGGCCCCCGCCCCCGCGCCTGAGGAGGCTCAACTCCTCTCAGCTGTGCTCCGAATCGAGTTCGCAGGGAAGGAGCATGCGCTGTGGGTCAGAGAGGCGAACTCGGCGCCACCCTGTGGTCAGTGCAGGAAGTGCAGGCCGCGCCTCCCTCACAGGTCACTGGAGGCAGCGCGCCCTACAGACAGGACTGCTGAATCCATTAAACTGGAAATTCAAACTAAAATGGAGTCTCTATCCCAAAAGTTTTCTAAAATTAGTTAAGGAACAATCAGTTGGAAACCATTTGGAATGAAGTGAATGTAGATGCAAACTTTACAACTTATACCAAATTCACTCAAAGTTATTCAGAGGCAAATTTTATTTTAGTTTATAATTTATTTTTGGCTGCGTTGGGTCTTCGTTGCTGCATGTGGGCTTTCTCTAGTTGCGTCGAGCGGGGCTACTCTTCGTTGCGGTGCACGGGCTTCTCATTGCGGTGGCTTCTCTTGTTGGGGAGCACGGGCTCTAGGCGCGCAGGCTTCAGTAGTTGTGCCGCGCAGGCTTAGTTGCACTGCGGCATGTGGGATTCTCCCCGGACCAGGGCTCGAGCCCGTGTCCCCTGCACTGGCAGGCGGACTCTTAACCACTGCGTCACCAGGGGAGTCCCCACAGACAAATTTTAAATACAAAACTATTCAAGGGGCTTCCCTGGTGGCGCAGTGGTTGAGAATCTGCCTGCTAATGCAGGGGACACGAGTTCGAGCCCTGGTCCGGGAAGATCCCACATGCCGCGGAGCAACTAGGCTCGGGAGCCACAACTACTGAGCCTGCGCGTCTGGAGCCTGTACTCCGCAACAAGAGAGGCCGCGGAAGTGAGAGGCCTGCGCACCGCGATGAAGAGTGGCCCCCGCTTGCCACAACTAGAGACAGCCTTCGCACAGAAACGAAGACCCAACACAGCCAAAAATAAAATGAATTAATCAATTTAAAAAAACAAAAAAAGGTGTCTCTCAAATTTAACTTCCAGAATATATTCAGGAAAAACGCATATGCCCTTTTTGACCCACTAAACAAGCGGGCAATGCAAATCAACACTACAAAGAGGTATCGCTCCGAATCAGAAAAAAGGACCATCCTCACAAAGGGTAAAAACCAGATATGCAGGACAGGGAGAGGAGAAAAGGGAGCCTTGTTACGCTGAAGGGGGGAATGTAAATTGCCAACGGCCACCCTGGAGAAGTGTACTGTGTTTCCTAAAACATCTAAACCACAGAGCTACAAAGCATAGGGTGCTTCCACTCATGGGCCTATATCTTGGAAAAACCAAAAATCCACAGGATGCAGGCGCCCCGTTTACTGCTGCTATCTTTACAACAGCCTCGACTTGGGTACAACTTAAAAGTCCTTGGAAGGAAACAATGGTGAAAGAAAACTTGGTACTTAAGCACAACGGAATATTACTCAGCCCTGAAATCCATGAAATGAGGCCAGTTGCAGCAACTCAGGGGGACTTATGCACGGTCACTGAGAGTGAAATAAGTTAGACAGCAAAAGAAACTTATCATGAGATATCACTTATAAAGGGAATCTAAAGATCGCCAAACATGAACTGAATTACAAACAGAACACCATCACACGTTTACAAAACACACTTATGGCTGCTTAAGCGGAAAAGTGTGGTGCGGTGATGCATAAACCAGGAGGTTGTAATTGGCACAGATACCGTTCCATACACCAATAATGTAATCGCCAAGACATACTCATTGCTCAAGGAACTGGACTCAGCACACTCTATTCACAGAAAAAACATATATCTGACTACTAGAAACTAGAAAAGAATTTATTGATGTCTCTCTGTAAGTGACTCAAGTGGATGTACAGCACCAAGAAACACAACACTGCAAATCAGCTACACCCCATTATAAAAATTAATTATAAAAAAAAAAAAAAAACGACAGTGAGAGAGAGAGGAATTCTTACAAAATATGATCAGGGGCTGTGATGCAACTGGACTGACCACATCTACACTCACAGCTGAATGGGACGTAAGGCTGGACACCCTAACCCTAACCCAAACCCTAACCCTAACCCTACCTTAACCCTAACCCTAACCCAACAGTAACCCTAACCCTACCTTAACCCTAACCCTAACCCAACACTAACCCTAACCCTAAACCTAAACCCTAACCCTAACCCCTAACCCTAACCCAACCCTAAGCCTAACCCTAACCCCTAGCCCTAGCCCTAACCCTGACCCTAACCCCTAACCCTTAACCCCTAACCCCTAACCCTAACCAAGTTCACAAGTAAACTTCTCGCCCACCTGGAGAGAGTGATTTAATTTTAAAGAGTAAAGACACAATCAGCTCAGTAATTGGCCACGGGGGCTTGAGGGGCCAAGGCTAACCTGAGCTGGAGGAACGTGGGTGCCTGCCTGGACGCTCAGAGGCCAAGGGCTGCTCTGAGACCTGCTTGGACACCCGTGCAGATGGAACAAAGGATGCCTCCAGTCCCAAGAGGGCCCCACCAGCCCTCAAGAACGCAACACCAGACTTCCCTGGTGGCGCAGTGGTTAAGAATCCACCTGCCAATGCAGGGGACACGGGTTTGAGCCCTGGCCCGGGAAGATCCCACATGCTGTGGAGCAACTAAGCCCGTGCGCCACAACTACCGAGCCTGCGCTCTAGAACCCGCGAGCCACAACTGCTGAAGCCCACGCGCTTACAGCCTGTGCTCTGCAACAAGAGAAGCCACTGCAACGAGAAGCCCCCACTCGCCGCAACTAGAGAAAGCCTCCGTGCAGCAATGAAGACCCAACACAGCCAAAAATAAATTAATTAATTAATTTGTTTGTTTTTTTAAAAAGGCAGCACCTGGGGGCTGGCAGACTGATGCACCGAGTCTTACATCACGTCTACTTAGTATCCTGCATGTCAGGGCCATGCTGGACCTGGGGCTGCCCAGACAGAGTGGGGCCTGCATCACCCTTCCCAGGAGGGAGGGTGGTGGGAAACCCTGCATGACCTCTGAGGCCCTAAGAACCCTTAACTAAGGCTGAGCTCAATTTGAAACAGTGGGTGACCAGAGCAGACATTTCATTCATCTATCAATCAGAATCCAGCACTGGAGGAGCAGAAAACAATGGCCTCGCTCAACCTTGACGCTAATCCTGACATGGACCCTAACCCTGAACTCTGATCCTGACCCTAAGCCCTGACCTAACCTTAGCCTAACCCGTACCCTAACCCTGTACCTTACCCTAACCCATGCTCTACCCGCATCCTACCTGTACCCCAACTCTCACCCATACCCTAACGCCCACTCTAACACAGAACCCTAACACCCTGAGACCAAAACCATAAACCTTAACCAATAAGCAAAACCATAACCATAACCAAACCATAAAATATATTCATTAACCATACCCATAAATAACTCATTAACCATAAAACTTAAACCATAACAGCAACCATAAACCATACACAGCCCCAACCCTCACACCAGCCCCAGCCCTAATGCTAACCCTCCAAACCACTTACACCAAGCCAAGTCTAGTCAGATTATACAAATACATCTTGGAAAAGAAAACTGGGGAATTCTCTGGTGGCCCAGTGGTTAGGACTCTGTGCTTTCAGTGCCAAGGGCTCGGGTTCGATCCCTGACTGGGGAACTAAGATCCCACAAGCCATGGGATGTGGCCAAAATAAATAAATAAATAAAATGAAATAAAACCACTATTTTAAAAAAGATTTTAAAAATACAGAAAAAAAAAAGAAAACTACCCCAGTATAACTGATAAATATGAATGTAAAAATCGATCACAAAATAATAGCAACATGAAACCAACAGAGCTTTAAATGGATAATGCCATAAGCAAGTATCTCTACACCAGAAATTTCAGGTTGCTCAACATATTAAAAGTAAGCAATGTATTAAACCACAAAAATGGTGTGAAGTAAAAACCCATAATCACGTCAATTAATGCAAAAAATCTACAATGAAAATCCAGTGTTATTTCATGATAAACACTCAAGAAAGCAGGAATAAAAGGAAATCTGTTCAATATGGAAAAGAGTAGTACAAAAAGCCACAGCAAACACCATGCTCAATGTTAAAGACTGAACGATTTACTCCTGAAATCAGGAACAAGGCCAGGAAGCTGGCCTTCGTCACCGTTACTCAATAGCGTACTGGAAGTTCTACCCAGAATCTTGAGGAAGGAAATAAAAGGCATCCGTGGGTGAATGGAAAAATTAAAACTGTGTCTCTTCACAGAACATAGGTCACATCATCTTATATATAAAACTACCTATAATCAGCAAAGAAATTATTTGAGCTAATCAACTAATTAAGCAAAGTTATAGAACAAAGTATCAATTCATGAAAATCTATCTTATATGCATACGCTGGCAAAAAATAATCTGAAAAAGAATTTATGAAAACAATTCCATTTTTAATAATGTCAACATCAATATTTAGGAGTATATTTAATCAAGGTACAAGACTTGTTTTTATGTCTGTGAAGTGGTATGTTTGAAATTACTGGAAAGTCAATTACTTTTCAAAACATCATGTATGTCAATAGCATGCCAGAAAAGCAGAGAAAACATCAAACTTCCATATAGAAGCCAAGCCTTACCCAGATCCAGTTCACCCAAAGTCCACATGTCATTTACAGGCACTGTGGGAAGGTTATATTAGGAGCCGCTGTCCTCCGTGTTGTGGACGACCTGGATATGGTAGAAACAGTGGGATTTTTGAATTCCAATTTTCCACTTCATTCCACAAAAAAACTATTAGAACTAATAAATTAATTCAGTAAAGTTGCAAAATCAATACACAGAAATCAGCTGCATTTCTAAACACTAATAATGAACCATCAGAAAGAGAAAGAAAGCAGCCCTATTTACAAATGCATCAAAAAGAACAAAATACCCACTGGGAATAAAGCCAACCAAGGAGGTGAAAGACCTGCACACTGAAAACTTTAAGACATTGATGAAGACATTGAAAAGCACGCCAGTAAATGGAAAGATATCCTGTTCTCATGGAATGGAACAATTAATATTGTTAAAATATCCATTCTACCCAAAGCAATGGACACAGTGAATGCAATCCCTCCCAAAATTCCATGGTATTTTCCCCCCAAATAGAGCAAATCCTCCTAATAGCTGTGGGGAACCACAAAGGACCCCAAATAGCCAAAGAAACCCTGAAAAAAGAGAACGGGCTGGGGGCATCTCCCTCCCTGACGTCACACTCTGCTGAGAAGCCACAGTCACCAAAACAGTGCGGAACTGGCTCAAAACGGGCACAGGGACCAGAGGAACAGGACAGAGAGCCCAGAATTCAACCCACACGGACGGGGTCGGTGAATTTATGACACAGGGACCAAGGACACACCAAGGAGCACGACACTCCCCACGATAAATGGTGCTGGGAAAACTGGACGCCCCATAGCTCACGCTGGCTACCCTGCACACAAACCTGACCAAACACCCAGCTTTCCACGCCAAGCCCTCCCTCGCTCACACGAAGACGGACCCCCTCAACTGTCAGCCGCCCACAGGAAGCTTCTCCCCACTTTTCCTCACCGTCTCTTCACCTTCTCCTCAGGCATCACCTGGGTCCTCAGGAAACCTAGTTCCCTAGGCAGCGTGGACGCAGCTCCACTTGGTCCCGAAGCCGAAACCCCAGCGAGTCCTAAGGAGACGGAGACCGAGCTCCTCTCAGCAGAGACGCTGAGCCGGGCGTCCTACCCGAAGGCCCCCGCCCCCGCGCCTGAGGAGGCTCAACTCCTCTCAGCTGTGCTCCGAATCGAGTTCGCAGGGAAGGAGCATGCGCTGTGGGTCAGAGAGGCGAACTCGGCGCCACCCTGTGGTCAGTGCAGGAAGTGCAGGCCGCGCCTCCCTCACAGGTCACTGGAGGCAGCGTGCGCCCTACTGACAGGACTGCTGAATCCATTAAACTGGAAATTCAAACTAAAATGGAGTCTCTATCCCAAAAGTTTTCTAAAATTAGTTAAGGAACAATCAGTTGGAAACCATTTGGAATGAAGTGAATGTAGATGCAAACTTTACAACTTATACCAAATTCACTCAAAGTTATTCAGAGGCAAATTTTATTTTAGTTTATAATTTATTTTTGGCTGCGTTGGGTCTTCGTTGCTGCATGTGGGCTTTCTCTAGTTGCGTCGAGCGGGGCTACTCTTCGTTGCGGTGCACGGGCTTCTCATTGCGGTGGCTTCTCTTGTTGGGGAGCACGGGCTCTAGGCGCGCAGGCTTCAGTAGTTGTGCCGCGCAGGCTTAGTTGCTCTGCGGCATGTGAGATCTTCCCGGACCAGGGCTCGAGCCCGTGTCCCCTGCACTGGCAGGCGGACTCTTAACCACTGCGTCACCAGGGGAGTCCCCACAGACAAATTTTAAATACAAAACTATTCAAGGGGCTTCCCTGGTGGCGCAGTGGTTGAGAATCTGCCTGCTAATGCAGGGGACACGGGTTCGAGCCCTGGTCTGGGAAGATCCCACATGCCGCGGAGCAACTAGGCCCGGGAGCCACAACTACTGAGCCTGCGCGTCTGGAGCCTGTGCTCCGCAACAAGAGAGGCCGCGGAAGTGAGAGGCCTGCGCACCGCGATGAAGAGTGGCCCCCGCTTGCCACAACTAGAGACAGCCTTCGCACAGAAACGAAGACCCAACACAGCCAAAAATAAAATTAATTTATTAATCAATTTAAAAGGAAACTATTCAAAATTATACAAGAAAATTTACATGAGCTTGGGTTTGCCCATGTGAATCATGAGCTTTGGACTTTTAACACACCAGACAAAAAGACAATCTAAATATGAAAACAAGCAATAACATGGACTTAATAAAATTAAAGATTTGTACTCTGTGAATTACCTTACTCAGAAAATCAAAAGACAAATCACAAACCAGAAGAAAAATATTTGCTAACACATATCTAATAAAGGTTTTGCCTCAAAACATACAAATAATTCTAACACAAACAACCCAATTAAAATAGGGAAAGATCTGAATGCACACCTCTCCAAAGAAGATAGACAGTACACAAAACTATGCCCAGGACTAGGGGGCAGAAAAACAATGGTCCAGCTCAACTCCCTGAGCCATTTGTGACTGTGGACTAGTCCTGTCCTTCATGGAGGTCTCAGTGACACGGAGAGAGAGGAAGGGGAAGAGGGCCAGTTATGCTTAAACCTAACTCTAACCCTGACCATTCTGGACACTTTCATTTGACATGGTCTAAGAAGTCCTAGTCATAGTCATTAGATTTTTAAAAATAAAAATAAAAGGAATCTCACGGCAGAAGAAAAAGTAAAACTGTCACTGTTTGTAGATGACATGGTACTCTATACAGAAAATCTTGAAGATGACACCCAAAACCAAATAGAACTCATCGGAAAACACAGTTAAGTTGCAGCATACAAAATTAATCTAGAGAAATCAGTTGCATTTCTATACACTCACAACAAAATGTCAGAATGAGAAATTAAGAAAACAACCCCATGGACAATGACATTAACAAAGATAAAATCCCTAGGAATACATCTAACTGAGGAGGTGAAAGACCTGTACTCAGACAACTGGAAGACATTAATAAAAGAAATTGAAGACGACGCAAACAAATGGAAAGACATACCATGTTCATGGATTAGAAGAATTCGTATTTTTAAAAGGATTCCACACCCCAAGGCTATCTAGAGATTCAATGCCATTTCTAGCAAAATACCAATGGAATTTTTAGGAGAACTAGAACAAAGACATGAAGCCATAAAACTCCTAGAAGAAAACGTAGGCAGTACACTCTTTGACATCAGTCTTAGCAATATTTTTTGGACCTGTCTCCTCAAGCAAGGGAAACAAATGCAAAATAAAGCAATGGGACCCCATCCAACTGAAAATTTTTTCAATGGCAAAGGAAACCATCCACAAAACAAAAAGGCAGCCTACTGAATGTGAGAAATATTTACAAACAATATATCTGGTAAGTGGTTCATACACAAAATAGACCAAGAACTCACTCACACAAGTCAGCCTCCAAAAAATCAAAAAACCCAAATAAAAAATTGGCAGAAGACCAAACATGTTTCCAAAGAATATATACAACTGACCAAAAGACACATGAAAAGATGGTCACCATCACTCATCATCAGGGAAATGCACATCCAAACCAAGTGAGATTATCACCTCACACCTCAAAGAATGGCTATCATCTAAAAGACAACAAATAACAAGTATTGCTCAGGATGTGGAGAAAAGGGAACCCTCATGCACTTTTGTTGGAATGTTCATTGGTACAACCACTATGGAAAACAGTATGGAGGTTCCTCAAGAAATTAAAAATAGACCTACCACATGATGCAGGAATTACACTTGGGGGTATCTTTCTGAAGGAAACCAAAACACAAATTCAGAAAGATATATGCACCCTTATGTTCATGGCAGTTTTATTGGCAATAGTCAAGATGTGGAAGCCACCAAAGTGTCCATCGATAGACAATTGGATATAGAAGTTTTCATATATATGCATGAAAACAGGACACACACACACACACACACACACACACACACTGGAATATTACTCAGCCATAAAAAAGAATGAAATCATATGACAACATGAATGGACCTAGAGGGCATTATGCTAAGTGAGATATAGCAGACAGAGAAAGACAATTACCTTACAATATCACTTATATGTAGAATCTACAAAACAAAACAAATGAACAAACACAACAAAACAGAAATGGACTCATAGATGCCAAGAACACACTGGTGGTTGCCAGATGGGAGGGAGTGGAGGGATGAGTGCAATAGTTGAGAAAGATTGAGAAGTTCCAAATTCCAGTTATAAAACAAATGTCCTGGAGTGTGATTTACAGCATAGGGAATAGAGTCCGTAATACTGTATAACATTGTATGGTGACAAATTGTAAATAGACTTATCTTGGTGATCATTTTGTAGAGTATAAAAATATCAAGTCACTATGTTGTGTTCCAGAAAACTAATATATAATATTTCCTGTCAAGTATACACCAATTTTAAAAAAGAAGAAAAAAACTATCTTAAAAAGAGGAGGGGGAAATTGCCTGGTGGCGCAGTGGATAAGACTATGCGCTCCCAATGCAGGGGGCCAGGGTTTGATCCCTGGTCAGGGAACTAGAACCCACATGCATGCCACAACTAAGAGTTCGCATGCCACAACTAAGAAGGCCACGTGCTGCAACTAAGTAGCCCACATGCTGCAACTAAGGAGTCCATGTGCTGCAACTAAGGAGCCTGCCTGCTGCAACTAAGACCCGATGCAACCAAATATATAAGTAAATATTTTTTTAAAAAAAAGAGGGACTTCCCTGGTGGTCCAGTGCTTAAGACGCCATGCTCCCAATGCAGGGGGTGTGGGTTCGATCCCTGGTCAGGGAACTAGAGCCCACATGCAGTAACTAAAATATCCTGCGTGCCGCAACAAACACCCGGTGCAGCCAAATAAATAAATAAATATATTTTTTTTAAAGTGTTGGGGAATTCCCTGGTGGTCCAGTGGTTAGGACTCTGTGCTTTCACTGCTGAGGGTGCAGGTTCAATCCCTGGTCAGGGAACTAAGATCCGGCAAGCTGTACGCTGCAGCCAAAAAAAATATTTTTTTAATTAAAAATGTGTAAAAATGAGTGTAGTGAGATAAAGAGCAGGTGTCAGATGAAACTTTGAGAGGATGCTGATTGAAAGGCCAAATGCCTACTGAAGTTTGACTCTCAAGTGGCCCAGACAAATTGAGGGCTTGAAGAGGAGGAGTCATGTGATGCTACTGGAATGTTCATTTGTTTCTTTGTTTAAACGGGGTTTATTATTTTTTTAAAGAAGTTTTGAGTTCACAGCAAAATTGGGCAGAGTACAGAGAGGTGCCACATGCCCCCTGCTCTGCTGTTACTGCTCTCTCCATCCGCCCCCTCCCCCCCACTCACACAGGTGCTCAGAGCTTCCCTCTCCCCCACTATCCGATCAACATTCTGTGTGTTGGTCACTATCGCTGAGTCTACATGGACACATCATGATCATCAGAGTCCAGAGTTTACACTAGGACTAGGGTTCACTCCTGGAGTTGTACATTCTGTGGGTTTTGACAAATGTATCTCGCCATGAATGTATCACAATGAATAGTTTCACTGCCTTAAAATTCCTCTGTGCTTGACCTATTTATCATACCCTACCCCTTCACCCCGCCACAAACCCCTAGCAACCCACCCTTTCTGTGGTGTGCCTTTTCCCAAATGTCATAGGTAGTTGGTACCCTAAGATATGGCACCTTTCCAGATTGGCTTCTTTCAGTGAGTGACATGCAGTTAAGGTGCCCCACCTGTCACCCCGTGGCTCCCTCTCTCTCTCATTTTTCTTTTCAGTGCCGAAGAACATTCTGCTGCATGGATGGAGCCCAGTCTATCTGTCCATTCACCTCCTGAAGGACATCTTGGTTGCTTCCAAGTTCTGGCAGTTATGAATAAAGCTGCCGTAAACGTCCACATGCAAGTTTCTGTGTAGATGGAAGCATTCGACTCATTTAGGTCCATCAGTACCAAGGAGTTTGAGGGCTGGATCGTATAGTAAGAATGTGTTTCATTTTGAAAGACGCAGCCCACGTTCACAGAGCTTCTGAAGATGGTCGCTGAGAGCATGTCAGCATAATGAGGAATCAAGCCAAGGAAGGAGGCAGAATTCAAAGATGCCGGCGAGGAAGATGTGGCCGAGACAGAACCTGACCTCCACCCTCTTAGAGCTGAAGGCTGGTCCTGAGAAGTAAATGGACATGAAACAGACTCACAGGAGGGAACCATACACATTTATTTCCCACAAGTTTTACCTGACCCAGGGCGCTCTCCTAAGGAAATGAAGAAAGACCCAGAGAAGTGGCAAAACCTAAATTCTTTTCTGTTGGGTTGAACAAAGAGAGGCGATTGTGGAAAAGGAACTACACTATGTGGGGAGGCTAAGGAGGTTGAGAGTTATGTTGAACAAGGTCTGTTTGTACAGAATTCTCCCATTCTCCACTCTCTGCCCCTGACGATCACAATGTCACTCTCCTTCCAGCAGAGGGAAGGCGTCTTCCTCTGGGGGTGGGGCGGGGGGACATGTTATCTGCTGCTTCCAGGAAGAAAGAGGAGAAGGTTCAGCACCCCCTTCTGCACCTGCTGTATTGGGGGGGGGATTGTTTTTGCTTTGTTTTTTGAAGTGTCCGTAGCTCAAGACAACATTCTGGTTTCCTTTACCTCTAAGTCCTTTACCTGGGGTTAGGTTTCTGACAGGAGGAGGGACACATGTTTCTGACATGACGGGCTGGGCAGGCAAGGAGGGATAAGATGGGTGCGAGCCCGTGCCTGTTCTCTTCTCATGTGTTGGGAAGATGATTCTGCTCTTGCCAAATGGGATCTAACTTCTCCATGAACGATCTAGCAAGATATCAGCTGAAAAGAAGAAGAATAAAGGTCAGAAAAATATGGAGAAGACCGTTGATAGGTGCTGGGGTCTCCTGAGCAATGATTTTGTTGGAGGCACATGCACATCTCTGGTCTCTGAACCACCGTGTTTAAGGCCGATTTGGTGTGTAGGTCATTTTCAATGTACGGTGGTACCATCAGGCCACTTTGGGGTACTGTCTCCGGCTCACCTGAGTGGTGCCATCGTGCCCACATAAGACGGGGCTCGCCCAGGGTTGGCATGGTGCCAGAGAAAGGGAGACAGCGGTATGTCATTGAGCTTAAGGTATTTCTAAGAGAGTGACTCTCTGGAGAGGTTGAGGTAGAAGGAGGCCAGCTGGATATCTGTCTGCTTGTTTGTTGGGTATTGGGGGGAGGGGGGTGTGCTGTTTATTTTCTGGATGAGGCGAAAGAACTCTTCAAATGGAGGTGTTTGTACAAGGGGTCTGGCAGGATGGGAGGGTGGGGCTCAGTCCATGTGCCAAGATATCTAGAGAATCTATAGTGGCTCAGACTCAGGCCTTTTCTCATAAACAGGCAGGGAGAGGAGTTGGCTTTGTCACACAAAGCTAACTGGCACCACAGTAGTCACAACAGAAGGTTCTCAGAATGAATTGATTTGCAGGAGCCAACACACACAAACTGGAAAAGCATTCCTCATAACCAAGGCCAGAGAATACCTGTGGTCCAAAAACCTCTTGAAAATCAATGTTCTAAAAAGAGAGCAAACCCATGCAATTCCAAGGAGAAGCCATGCAGATGGCCAGTGTATGTGAGAGATGCTCAACCTCTCAGATGAGGACACATGCAAACATAAACACTATGGAGACAGCTTTGGTCACCATCACACTGGCAGGTTTCTAGTCTGGTGACCACCAGCCCAGGGGACAAAGTGAGGAAGAAGAGGCCCCAGCAGATCCCCTAGAGGGAAGAGTGACCAGACGCTCCTCTCTGGGAGAACAGTGTGCAGGACCCATCGAAGTCCCACAGGTGCGTCCCTTTACTAGCGGTGCTGATTCTTAGAGTTGATCCCACTCCAATTCCTGCGCCATTTTTCAAAGATGTCACTTCAAGGATACTCATCACAGCACTGGCTGAAACAGAAAGTGATTGGAAACAACACCAATGTTCATGGAGAGGGAGTGGGGTCCATCAGTCCTGGTCCACCTGGAGGAATGGATGCTGTGCAGCTGGGAAAGTGGTTGCAGGGTCTCTGCCTGATGACAGGGGAGACTTCAGGGTTTATACGTGGGATGCACGTAAACCAACCGTCTGCACCCAGGATCCCACCTGTAAGACTGCGTATATGTGAAACCAACATAGGTGTAAATGAATCTGCCTGTGTGTGTGAGAGAGAGAGAGACAGAGATAGAGACAGAAGGAGAGAGACAGAGCCTGAGAGAGATGCACCAAGCCATCCATGACAGTCACCTCTGGGGGTGGGATTTGCAAAGCTCTTCTCTTCTCCCTTAGGTGATATTTCAATTTTTATAATGTGTATATTACTTTAATAATTCTACAAAGATTAAAATCATATGTCAAGTGTGATCCATTTGTATTCATCTATGGAGTAACTAAAGTACATTATTTCCTCTTTATTTTTAAAAGATTTATTACAAGGACAATAAATATTTATGACAACAATGAATTCTAAAGGAATTAAGAATTAAGTAAATAACAAAGGCTTTTGGTGACTCGGTTCCAGGCCACCTAGGTGGCAGTACATGGCAGGGTTGGGGCAAGTTTCTCCAGGAGGTTGTGTATGTTCTGAATCAGCATCCAGTAGAAGTGAGGAAAAAGGTGGATAAGACTTGTACACTGATCTGATGACATTGAAAAAACGCAAAAAGACTTGTACACTGAAAACAACAATAGCTTGTTAAAGAAATTAAGAAAAAATTCTAAATTTCTGGAAAATAATCCCATAGTCATGGGTCAGAAGGCTTAATTCTGTTAAGGTGGAACGACTCCATGAATAGATCTGAAGAGTCAAAGAACCGCTACCAAAATCCCAGGTTGTGTTTTGCAGAAATTGACAACGAATCTGAAATTCATGTGAAAAATGCAAGGGGCTCAAAATAGATCAAGGAATCTTGAAAAAGAAGAAAAAGTTGGAGGTATGGAGAGTCAGGCGGACCCCCACGATTGGTATAAAGACAATTGACCCTGAATATACTTGAGATTCAACAGATACAGAAAAAAAAGCCTTCTTGGAGTTCCCCTTATCTGAATAAAAGCAGAAACTTCTGAGAAATGACCACGGCCATAAATTCCTTCTTCAGGGTGGCTTCTATTCCCAGGAGAGAGACCAAAATAAACCTACCATAAATCCCTTCTGTGAGGTGTTTTTTGACGCTGAAGAAGATGCAGAGAACACTCATCCACAGACAGACAAACATGACCACACACTTTCTTATAACCCGTTGTTTTCCAAAGAACTCGTTAGTCTTTCCTGAAGAAACCTCTCTGTTCTTCCCATAGAAGCCAATTCTCCCCTCTCCCTTTCTGCTATTACGTTAGGTTTATAAGCTTTGAACTTTCACCATTTAACATGTCAGTTACTTTTTTGGTTGGCTCTTGGCTGTAGAAATAACCCTTTCCTCTGTTCATCTACTCCTTCTTTCTTCTGGCAGTGACTCTGGATCATGGCGGCTGCTCTTTTCTCACCCTCTTTAGTGACATCTTGTCCATGGTTAAGCTATGAAAAGGCTTACTGGGGACTTCCTTGGTGGTCCAGTGGGTAAGGCTCCGTGCTCCCAATACAGGGGACCTGGGTTTGATCCCTGGTTGGGGAACTAGATCCTGCATGCCGCAACTAAGAGTCCGCATGCCGAAACTAAGACCTGGAGCAGCCAAAATTAATTAATTAATTAATTTTTTAAACAGCTTATTGGTTTTGACTCACATTTGGAATAGGTGTACCTTTGGAGACCCCCTGCGAGGAAGAAACAGGTTCAATACTGCCAGGAGAATTTACCGGTTGTCCTGGCCAAATACCTAATAAAACAATATTTGCAAGGATTTTTTTTTTTTTTTTAGGTTTTCACCCTAAAACACAGATCCTATTGAAACCTCTCGGATGATCAAATTAACAGAATGACAAAGAAGTATCATGGAGAGCCTAAGAACACTTCCTTAACAAAACAAAGAACAGAAATCAGATTTAGAGCAAAAATTAAAGAGAATTTCCTGGCAGTCCAGTGGTTAAGACTTGGTGCTTTCACTGCCGTGGGCCTGGATTCAACCCCTGGTTGGGGAACTAAGATCCTGCAAGCCACGTGGTGTGGCAAAACAAAACAAAACAAAACAAAACTTAGAATCCTTGTACACCATCAATCATCCCACCCACATATACACTGTGCTCATGCCATCTTCCAGATGGGCAGGTCAGCCTCTTGAAGTTATCATTGAGTAGGATATGCAATTCTTCAAAGAATTAAAAACAACCATCCAGGACTTCCCTGGTGGTGCAGTGGTTAAGAATCCGCCTGCCAACGCAGGGGACATGGGTTCGAGCCCTGGTCCGGGAAGATCCCACAGGCCTTGGAGCAACTAGGCCCATGTGCCACAACTACTGAGCCTGTGCTCTAGAGCCCGCGAGCCACAACTGCTGAAGCCCACGCGCCTAGAGCCCATGTTCTGCAACAAGAGAAGGCGCCACAATGAGAAGCCCGCGCACCGCAATGAAAAGTAGCCCCACCTCGCGGCAACTAGAGAAAGCCCGCGCACAGCAACGAAGACCCAAAAATAAAATAAAGAAATTTTTTTTAAAAATTTGCAAGTATTATATCATTTTTTAAAAAAGGGGCGGCTAATACTCCTAATATATAAAGAGCTTTTAAAAATCGAAAAGAAAAAAACTTAAAGCCCTTTAAAAAAAAATAGGCAAAATACACCAACAGTCTGTTCACAGAAAACACAGTGCAAACAGCCCTTGAACATATAAAAAGATGCTTGATTTCACTAATAATAGGAGAAATGCAAATTATATTGCATTACACTGACTTATCATGAATTATTTCTCATCTATCGAAGTGACAAAAATCCAGAATTCTGACGAAATGCTCCGTTGGAGAAGCTGTGGAAGAATGGGCAGAAAGTGTGTTACCAGCTTCGGCGGCAGGGTCTGGGGAACGGGCGGCAGGTGCCACGTCCGGTGGCAAAGGTGACGAGAAACAGCCCCTGGAGCGGCCCCGGAAGCCGGCCAAGGAGGTGGGTGAGGAAGACGAGGCGTTCCCGCAGACGTGGGAGGACGAGCAGGAGGAACTCAAGGAGCGGAAAGGGAGGCCACGGGGAAGGGCCCTGCCCACAGGGGGGATTAAGAGATCTGGCACAACAATGAGCTGTTCCTTCTGCCTGAGGCAACGATGAGCCTTAGCCCCACTCCTGTGTAAACATCTGGGTTCCCTGCCGTAACATCTGCTGCCACCTACAGCTAGAATGAAGTGTTGTCTCAAAACCTATTGTACATTTAAGAAACATACAGTGGCTCATCTCTTCTTTAGTTCTTCTCAGCCATTTCTACCTCATCTGTGAGATCAGAGTAAACCCAGCTCAGAATCCTGCCAACGTGTGTTCTTCAGGTTCTGTTCTATCCTGAATTCTGTTCCACCTGGAATTAAACCAACTCATTTCAAATGGCAAAAAAAAAAAAAGAGTATATTATCAATGAGAAGAATTTGATTCCATCTAACAAAGTTATGGGTACATTGCCCTTTGACCTGGCAATCCCACTTCCAGGAATCTATCCTGAAGATACACCTCCACAAGTCAAAATGTTATATGCCTGAGGTCTTCACTTAAAGCAATATTTGTAAAAGCAAAATATTAGAAACAACCCAAATGTCTGTCAGCAGGGAACTGGCTGAATAAACTGCAGTGCATCCGCATACGCAGAACTGTGCACATAAAAAGCAAGAGGAGGGACTTCCCTGATGGCGCAGCGGATAAGACTCCGCAGTCCCCATGCAGGGGGCCTGGGTTCGATCCCTGAAGAGGGAACTAGATCCCACGTGTATGCCACAACTAAGAGTTTGCATTCCACAATTAAGGAACACACGTGCCGCAACTAAGGAGCCCTGGAGCCGCAACTGAAGAGCCCATGTGCTGCAACTAAGACCCGGCACAACCAAATACATAAATAAATATTTAAAAAAAAAAAAAAGGCAAGAGGAGGGTCCCTTGCCCTTGGAAGAGTGTGGAGGGCTCTTCCAAGACACAGGCAGGGTGCTGGGCAGCTCACACAGTGTCTATCGTCTGTGAAAAAAGAAAGTGAATGAGAAGGTCCGTGTGAGCGTTTGCATAGTTTGCTTCCAAAATAAGGGTTCACCAGAAACTCACAAAACGTGTTGTGTTTGGGGAGGAGGTAGGCAGGGAACCAAGATTTTCAGGTCTCGCTGTTGGTCTGAGTTGTGAACCACGTAAGCAACCAGAAAACTGAACAAAACAGCAATAGCTGCTTAGAGACTCTGGAAAATAGGCAAGGCAGGGCTGTAATCCCCGAGAGAAGGGAAATAAAACTGTGAGCCCTAAAACCACCGCAGCTCCCTTCCTGGTCCTTATCTCTGCTTGGGCCTCCCTTGCCCTGACCACCCAGACCTGCGGGGCATAAACAGGGCTCGGAGAAATAAGACTTTTCTACGTCAGAAAAGAGAAAATAGCCAAGATAATGCAACCTTTTCCTGACGACAGTCATATATAATTATGAGATTCCCTCTGATGAATAGAAGAGTCAACATAACCCTGCCAAATGCAGCCACCGAGCAATAATCCCTCCTGAGAGGTCTGGCAACTTAAGGGGCGAGGGCATTCCCTGCATCTTTACCAAGAAATCTGAGTGTCTAGCAAATTTAACTTTTTAAAAAAAAAAAAAAAAAAAAAAAGGTGTCTCTCAAATTTAATTGAGAGGCCAGGATACAATACATCAAGTCAAGATAACCAGAAATACACACGTGCCAAAGCAAAGCCAGTTTAAAGAGCACAGCAATTGAATCAAAACTACAGAAATCCGCCTGCCTGGGAAAACAATACGTAAGCAAAAGGGAAAAGCAACAGCTTTATCTCAGAGAAACCTCACAGCGAGGAGCTCGCTCCTGTTACCAGTCGTCAGGCCCTGGACAACGAACCTCTTGTGGCAAAGTGTGGCCCTGGGGGTCACTCACAGGTCAGATCTCTGAACTTAGCTCCCACCATAGAACACTTCGGTCCTGTTTTTCTAGTCAGGAGGCACTATGATCTTACAGTGCCTTATCTCAACACGGAGATACTGGATCAAAGAGGCCGCGCCCAGAGCCTCCATCCTGCAGCCCTGCCTTCAGGGCGCCCCACGGATTTCACTGTCCTCAGGAATCCAGGGGACAGGTCTCTTTGGAACCAAGGTTTCCAGAGTAGAAACGATCAAGACGTTCAAGAGGGGCCATTTTGAAAAGAATCAGTGAGAGTTACCTCCAGAGCACTGCTTGCAATTACTGAACAGTATGGTTTTAATGGAATTCATTAACTCATCTTCCATGAATAAAATGGTCAGATTGTAGGAAATCTCAAAACATTGCACTTCGTTGGCTTTTACACTGTATTTTAGTTCAAAGCAGCAGACTGACTTGTCAAGGTAGGTTTCATAAATAACTTCATGGAAATTCTTTCCTTTCTGACACGTTGACAGGGCCAGGTGTCAGTACGTTCGGGGGGGATCCTGGAGGCTGGCAGCGGGAGGCACCTGGCGGAGGGCAAGGCCAGGCTAGGAAGGCAGGGCAGGCGGTCCGCACGGCCTCAGTGCCCAGCCGAGCGTCAGGACCCCAGGTGGGACGGCTGGCCCTCAATGGAGCAAGAGGCAAGAACAGATCAGGTGGATGTGGCCTGGGGGCCCCTCTGTGGCTGCAGGCTGATGGCAACGGGCAACCTGAAAGCCCGCAGAGTCCAGGGCAGGAGGCACGGCCACATGTGGCAGTCGAGCACTTGAACTGTGGCTCCTTCAAACTGAGAGCCTGTGCATGTGTAACAGGGAAGAACAAATCTGACTCCATATTGGATCTGTTTCTTTTACTTTAACCTTTGTATTTCTATTGCTTTTGCTGCAAGTTAATCACTAAAGGCATGTTGCCTATAACCTTAATGCATACATAATGGCCCCTTTCTGGAAACCCTGCTTCCCATGCCCGAGCTTTAAGCTAAAATACCTTCATTTAGCTCACAGGAATATCTTGACCAGGCCCACATCTGAATGGCTGCAAGAACAAAGAATTTAACACACCCCCTCCGGGGTCTGGCCGGCACCAAGACATGTGCAAGGACCATACCTCCTCCCACCCTTCCCCTCTTTGTAGCATAAAAGAAACTAACATCCAATTCGAGGCAAGCCGTTTCTTTAGGGTGCTACTCACTCTCTTCTCGGTCTGCTTGCTTTCCAAATAAAGTCGCTGTTCCTTGCCCCAGCGCCTGCCTCTCGACTGACTGGCCTGCCACGTGGTGATAAAGTCGCTGTTCCTTGCCCCAGCACCTGTCTCTCGACTGACTGGCCTGCCACGTGGTGAGCAGTGCGAGCCTGGACTCGGAGGAGCCGAGGGGCACGTGCATTTATAAGACGAGTGCAGAAAAAACACACAACATATCTCAGGAATTTCAACCCTGACCAGCAAGGAGTTCTAGTACAGTATTTTATCCACATTGAGTTACATGAACATATATTATGAAAATATACTTCATCTGTTTATGTTTGCCTCTGTTTACCTTTTTATATGCAGCTGGCAGAAGCTTTCAGACGCCAGCCTGCTTCCTATTCCCTTTCTAGACCCTCGCCCAGGGAAGAGGGCCTGGCTCCCCTCGCAGGAGGTCAGCACAGTTGCCGGCTTGGAGCTGGGTTGGGATCCTGTGCACCAAAGGCAGCGTGTGGACCAGTACTGATCATTCTGGTGGACGAGAGAGACGGACTGCGGGCCCCGACCAGGAGCTGCTGGACGCAACAGGAGTGAGGCCCTAACAGCTTCCTGCCCATCACACCCCTGCAGTGAGGACACTGGGGGGACACAGGGCACCCCACCCCGTCCTGCAGTGAGGACACTGGGGGGACACAGGGCACCCCACCCCGTCCTGCAGTGAGGAAACTGGGGGACACAGGGCACCCCACCCCATCCTGCAGTGAGGAAACTGGGGGGACACAGGGCACCCCACCCCATCCTGCAGTGAGGAAACTGGGGGGACACAGGGCACCCCACCCCGTCCTGCAGTGAGGAAACTGGGGGGACACAGGGCACCCCACCCCGTCCTGCAGTGAGGAAACTGGGGGGACACAGGGCACCCCACCCCATCCTGCAGTGAGGACACTGGGGGGACACAGGACACCCCACCCCGTCCTGCAGTGAGGACACTGGGGGGACATAGGACACCCCCCACCATCCTGTAGTGAGGGCAGTTGGGGGGGTGCCCCTTGGCCTTCTCAGCCCCATGGGCCTGTAGTGTCTCTCTGGCAGCTTTTTCCATTCCCATGGCCATGTTCCCGGAGCACCCACTTTGCTTGATAAGGAACTCACAGTACTATTTTCATACTAGAGGAATTGCACTGCGCGTTGTCCTAGGTTTAATGCCAGGTTCCCGTGGATTCCAGCATCCAGCCTGGGCCCCTCCGCAGCCCTGCAGGCAGAGTGTGTTGAGCGCATCACTCCAGGTCTTCTCCAGCGTGTTCCTGACATCACTCTGCAGCCAGCCCTTCCTCTCGCCCGGACCGACTGCTCTTGCCCTAGTCCCTCACTCAGAAGACGGTGTCAGCTGGCTTCCCTGGGCTGAGCTTCCCTCAGCCGACTTACTGGAGGGGCTGCTTGAAGGCCCTCTTTCCACCATACCTCCCTCCTCTGTAGGCTCTTGGGATACAGGGACGGGGATGGGGACAGGTGCTGCCCTCCCGGAGCGAAGCCCTAGTGGGGAAGGCGGACAGCTGAGGAATAACATGCAAAGTTACACTGCGAACAGCAGCAGCTGCAGAGAGAGCCTTCGGGAGGGACCCAGCGATTTGCAAAAGGAGGGCTGAAGCTGATATCTGCAGATGAGCAGGACTTGGGTGGGGGATGGTGGGGAGCCGTCCAGATGGTGGGAACAGCATGGGGAACAGCATGTGCAGAGTCCCTGTGGGCACAGCTGGCCTGCCAGCCGTCACTGTCCTCATTGCAGGACGGGGTGGGGTGTCCTGCTGGCTCTGTGAGCCCCTCCCCCTCACACTCCACCCAAGGCAGCTCAGACCTAACTCCGTGGCAGTCAGCAAGCTTCTGTAGCAGCAAGAGGCAGGCTGCAACGCCTCCCGCAGCTCCTCAGAGCCCTGCAATGTTCTTGAAGCCCAGACCTGGTTGGCACTCGGTGGCTGGGCCTGCAGCTTCTGAGCCATGCTTTGCGTGCACGTGGGTCCTCCCTGTCCTCTCATGTGGCCCTGCTCTGAAATAACTCCCACTCCAGGGCGGGGGGAATACATCCGTTTGTGCTCTGGTGCATCAGTGGAGCTGGTGTGACCACACTGCTCCCTGAGTCTCCCACTGAGCGTCCTGGAGACGGGTGTGCAGGTCTACAGCAGGTGGATTTCGTAATATTTGGGTTTGACTATTTCTGAAATGAAAATGATTTTAATTTATATGCTCCAAGGTGCACTGCTAGTGACGGAGGGGGGTAGCTACTATTTTTTTCTTGGAAGAATTAGCAAATTAATGTGTTAGAAACTTTTAACATGTTAAAAATGCTTTGTCTCAGTGGTCTTAGAATTTTAATCGTTATTGAAATTTCAAATGCCAATAGTTTGAGGAAAAAACATGTAAACACGGCAGCAAAACTTTTAAACAAATGCAGCTCTTGTCGTACTTTAGTAAAACTTTCAGCTGCTTCACACAGGCACTTGTTGATCATGCTTGTTTTCCTACTTTGTCCACAGTGAGCAATTGTTTAAGTGTTTCTGGAGAAGAAGAATCAGGTAATCGGGACATGGGGATTTCCCCTCAGGGCTGCCAGGGAGACAGATGCTCTCGCCTCACGGCCAGCGGCCAGCAGCGGCCAGCGTGCTTGGTGAGCCGACAACAGACTCGGCAGCCAGCCCCTTGTCGAGGGCACGCGGGCTCAGAAGGAAAGTCCTGTTCTGGGTCCAAGAAGAGTTCATCTTTGTGCCGCTGTGTCCCTGAGTGGCCCTCACATCCGTTTGGCAGAGCTGCTCTGTGATGTTTGGTGACTGTGGACATGTTTCCCGTTATCATATTCTTTGCTATAATCTATTGGAACAACAAGGGATTGAAACAAAATGAAATGAATTTTCCACTTTTTAAATGTAAGTGAGGTCTGTAAAACAAAAACTATGAAAAGTTTAAACGTTCTACAAGCAAGCTGTTGAAGAGTTCACAGCAAATCTGGGTCACTGAACACGTGCAAAACGTCTCTCTATCCAAGACTTCCAAATGCACAAACAACAGAACCCAAAAGCTCCAACACTAAAAGCTAACAGCGGCTGGGGCCCACAGCCTGCAGGGCCTCATGGTCTCGTCACCCCTCCCACCCCCGGACACTTCCTATTTGCTGCTGTGGACGGCCGGCGGACAGCCACGGGTCACCCCCCGGACCCCCCGAGGCCGCACTGGCCAGGCCCCCAGCCCCCTCCCCGGCCCTCTTCTGCGTCACGCTGGCTCTTCGCAGTCTCTTCCTGCCTCGGGGTCGCCTTGCCTGCTGTTCCCTCCGCGAGGCGGGCCTGGCCTCTGACCTCTGGGCAGGGAGCCGCTCCCTCCCTTCAGCCTGACATGTCTACAGCTGGACCCCAGCCCCACTCGCTCTTGTCTCCTCCCGGTGCTTCTCGCAACTTGTTTAGTCTTTTCTTTGGTTGGGGCCTCTCTCCCATTGGGACTGGAGGCCTCTGGGGGCAGGGCTTGCATCTGCCTGTGACCAGCTCAGAACCCAAAGAACAGCAAGTGCACAGGAGAGGTTACTGGGTCCACAAGTGCTTCCCTCATCTCCTTGCTGCTTCCCCGGAAGGCAGACCTCATGGCCACCCTGGTGGGGGGTTAACAAGTGAGCAGCGCCCACACCCACGCCCCAAGCACACTTCCCCTCTGTTTACCGCTCTCTGCATTTCCTTTATCTTGGGAAACAAGGGGTGAAAAATTCACAGCACAGGTGGGGCAGGCCGGTCCAATGCAGAGGAGCCCCGGGGTCAGGAAGGAAGGGAGGCTGGGAAGAAGCCAGGTGGGTGTGAGGGAGCCTGCAGGGGACGGGAGGTCAATGCGGGAAGGCACGAAGAACTGAACCAGGATGGGGCTGGCATCACCACGGGTTGCCGCGTTCTGTGTTGCCCTGGCCGGTGCACACGGCTGCTCCACGGAGGGCACCCAAGCTGGCCGCACAGGGTTTCCTCTGGCCTGAGAGCGGAGCTGCCATTGCAGGGAACTTCCAGCACAGCCCGTGCGTGTGCGGCCTCCCTCAGGGGCTCCCTGAGCAGCAGCCCTGCACCGATGAGGGTGGCATGGGCTGCTCCTTTATGGAAGTCTCATTCGATACGCACTCCATCCATCCTCTGCCCTCCCAAGACACACACCTGTTTCACGTATAACTGGTGTCTGTGGCCAGCATATTTCCCAAGATAATTTCTGACTACAGCTTAAAATGAAAGCCGTAGCAAATGCAGACGAGAATAGAATTTTAAAGTTGAAAAGCAATTTGAACCACAGCCCAGCCCGTGGCAGCTCCCATAGCAGAAACCCCAGACGGTGCAGATCTCAATGAGCCTGGTGGTTCCTCATGCAACACCCCACAGAGAGAAAAAGCAGATCTGGGCAGACACTAGCACAGGGTGCTCCTGGAGTAAAACGTCGGTGTGTCACCCCACGCACAATTTTAGGCTTTAACCGCATGAGCGTGTGTTGGTAGCAGTCCCAGAGCATTGTGGGTATTTCTAGGGTTACCTAAATGACACCATGCCGTTGCGATCCTTTTGTAATTTGCGGTGTTTTACTCAGCATTGCTGTTGAGGCTTCTCTGTGTTCATTCACTGTATGTGCTGTATTCCTTTGCACACGGGTCACAATTCGCGTTTCCACTCTCACGTTGATGCGCTTAGGACGCCTCTGACCCTAAGCCCTTGCGGTGCTGGGTGAGGACCTGTGACCCCGCTGCCCGGTGCCCCTGAGCCGCTGTGGTGCTGGGTGAGGACCTGTGACCCCGCTGCCCGCTGCAGGTGTCCCTCGCAGGTGTGAGCCTTGAGGCGATTTGCTGACGTGGCTTCATTGCCACATCCGCCAACACTGAGCAAACAAAACACCTGGGATTTTAAAATCTCAGTATTAAAAAATATTAACTATTTTAGCTTTATATTACATTTTAGAAAAAATATTTTTAACTTTAAAGATTTTTAGGCCTTAAGTATTTTGCCAAAATGACAGGTATGAAATGCAAGCTTGTTTACACTTGCATTTTCCTAATTACCAGAAAGAGTGAACATTTTTTGTTTATTGAGCATTAGGGTTTAATGCCAATTTCAAGACTGACATTTTGAAATGCCAGTTCATAATTTGCCTAATTTCCCATTAGTCTGGTTTTTTTTTATTATAAGTTTTTAGGAGCTCTTTATATATTCTGGACTCTGGTCACTCGTTGGCTACAACAGTTTCAAACACCTTCCCTTTTATGGCTCACCTTTTAAATTTATCACCCAGCAGTATGAAATTTTAATGTAGTCAAATATGTCAATCATTTTATTCATAGTCTGAGCTTTGTGCACCATCATTTATTAAATACTTCCCTATCCCAACTTTACAATGTTCTTCTTTTCTTTTTTAAGCTTCTGCTTCTCATATTTAGTTCTTCAATTTATTTGCAATTTATTTTTACTGAGGTAAAATGCACATAACATAAAATTCACCATTTTAACCATTTTAAAGTGTACAATTCAGTGGCATTTAGTACATTCAGAATGTCATGCAACCATCACCACTCTCCAGCTCCAGAACATTTTCATCTTCCAAAAAGGAAACCTCATACCCATTTAGCAGTCACTACCCATCAGGCTCACCAGCCCCTGGCAAACAATCATTTGCTTTCTGTTTCCTATGGATTTATCCACTCTACATATTTCGTATAAATAGAATCATACAATGTATGGCCTTTTGTGCCTGCTTCCTTGAGTTAGCAAAATGTTTTTAAGGCTCATCCATGTTGTAGGGTGCATTAGAACTTCATTCCTTTCTACGGCTGAATAATATTCCCTTGTGTGAATGGACCACATTTTGTTTACCATTCATCTATGGACGGACTTTGGATTTTTTCCACCTTCTGGCTATTGTGAACAGGGCTGCTATGAACATTTGTGTACAAATTTTTGTGTCATCTTATATTTCCATTTCTCTTAGGCATATACTTAGTAATGGAATTGCCGTGTTACACAGTGACTCTGTGTTAAACTTTTTGAGGAAATACTGGACTGTTTTCCATGGAGGCTGAACCACTTCACATTTCAAGAGCAATTACACTGATTGGAATTTCTCCACATCCTCACCTACACTTATTACCCTCCCCGCTTTTTACAGTCACCCCAGTGGGTGTGAAGTGGCATCTCATTATGGTTTTGGTCTACATTTCCCTAATGACTGATGATGCTGAACATCTTATCATGTACTTGTTGACCAGCTGTATATCTTCTTCGGAGAAATGTCTATTTAAGTCCTTTGCACATTGTAAATGGGTCATCTGTCCCTGTTGTTTTTAGGAGCTCCTTATATATTCTGGATATTAATAACTTATAGAATACATAATTCACAAATATTTTCTCCCATTCTGTGAGTTGTCTTTTCACTTTCTTGACAATGTCCTTTGATGGACAGAAGGTCTTAATTTTGATGAAGTCCAATTTATATATTTTTTTCTTCTGTTGCTTGTGCTTTTGGTGTCAATTTAAGAAAACACCACCAAATCCAAGGCCATTCAGATTTATCCCTGTTTTTTTCTAAGAATTTTATAACTTTAGTTCTTACATTTAGGTTTTCTGACCCATTTTTTTTTTCTTTCTTTCTTTTTTTTTGGCCTCTCGGCTTATAGGATCTTAGTTCCCCGACCAGGGATTGAATCCGGGCCACAGCAGTAAATGTGCCAAGTCCTAACCACTGGACCGCCAGGGGATTCCCGCTTGACCCATTTTTAGTTAATTTTTGTATATGGTATGAGATAAGGGCCCAACTTTATTATTTTGCATGTGTGTATCCAATTTTCCCAGCATCACTTGTTGAAAAGACTGTCCTTACCCCACTAAATGTTCTTGGCACACTTGTTGAAAATTATTAGACCATATATGTAAGAGTTTATTTCTAGGCTCTCTATTCTGTTCCATTGGTCTATATGTCTGTCCTTATGCCAGACATAGTAGTAAGTTTCAATAGTAAGTTTGTAGTAAGTTTCAAATTCAGGTTCTGTGAGTCTTCCAACTTTGTTCTATCTTTCAAGATTGTTTTTGCTATTAGTAGCCACTTGCATTTCTATGTGGATTTGAGGATCAGATTTTACATTTCCGTGAAAAAGTCTGCTGGAATTTTGATAGGAATTGTCTTGAATCTGTAGATCATTTTTGGGTAGTATTGATGTCTTGACGATGTTAACTCTTCCTATCCATGAACAACTGATGTCTTTCCATTTATTTAGGTCATCATTAACTTCTTTCAGCAATGTTTTGTAGTTTTCAGCATACAAGACTTTCATCTCCTTGATTAGATATATTCCTAAGTATTTAATTCTTTTAGATGCTATATTAATGGAATTATTTTTTAAATTTCTCTTTTGGATTTTTCATTGATGGTATATAGAAACACAACTGATTTGTGTGTGTTGATTTTGTACCCTGCAACTTTGCTGAACTATCTATTAGCTGTGGATTCTTCCGCATTTTCTATATATATAGGATCATGTCACTGTGAATACAGACATTTTTACCTCTTCCTTTCCAGTCTGAATGCCTTTTATTTCTTTCTGTTATCTGTAACAGCTCTTTTTGTTCTCTGTACTGGCTAGAACTTCCAGTACAATGTTGAATAGAAGCACTAAAAGCATGCATCCTGGCCTGAGTCCTGATCTTAAGGAGAGAGTTTTCAGTCTTTCACCATTGTGTGTGATGTTAACTGTGGGTTTTCCATAAATACTGCTTAATCTGTTGAAGAATTTTCTCTCTAATCCTAGTTTTCTGAGAGCTTTTATCGTGAAAAGATGTTGGAATTTTTAAAATGCCTTTTCTGCATCAATCGAAATGATCATTTTTTTCCCTTTGTTCTGTGAATGTGATGTGTTTCATTGATTGATTTTCTTATGTTGAACCACCCTTGTATTCCTGGGATAAATTTCATTTGTTCATGGTGAATAATCTTTCTAATATACTATTGGATTCTATTTGCTAAAATTTTATCGATCTTTTTGCATTTTTATTCATCAGAGATATTGGTCTGCAGTTTTCTTGTTATGCTTTGGCTGCAGAGAATGAGTTCATTCTCTTCAATTTTTTGGAAGAGTTTGAGACGGAGGATCATCTACTCTTGTGACCTCACGTTGCTCAGCTCAGCCCTGCTCCCTCTTGCCTTCTGTCTGCACATTTAGTTCCCTCATCTCTAAACACGCCTATGTGTGGATACTTCCAGATCTGATTTCCAACCTGACCTCCCCTCTCGGCGCCAAGCTCACACAGCAATCCGTCCACTCAACATGTCTAACAGCATCTCAGTGTTCATGTGTCTTCTCCTCCCAAATCTGCTTCTCCCCCAGTCTCTCCCATCTCAGTAAATGGTGTCAACTTCCACCTGCTGATCAGGCCCCAAATCCCTGAATTGCTGTCTTGGTGCTGATTCTTAACTGCAGACAGCAGAATCCACTGTAGCTAATTTAAGCAGTATGGAAGATATCAGGTGGGATAAACAAGGTCCTACTGTACAGCACAGGGAATGTTCAATATCCTGTGATAAACCATCATGGAAAAGAATATGAAAAAGAATCACTTTGCTGTACAGCAGAAATTAACACAACATTGTAAATTAACGATACTTCATTTAAAAAAAAGAACATATCAGGTGGACTATACCATCTCTGAGAGGGTCAGGTAACCAGGAATAGCCAGAGACATCAGCAACCTGGAGGAACTACCGACAATGCTACAGGATTGTGTCAGGAAAATCCCCACTGCCCTGTTCCCTTCTACTCGACCACAGTGCTGCCAGGGACAAGCCTTGAACTGCCCCAGAGGAACCAACCACCTCCACTGCCAATCTGCTGAGACAGCCTCTACTCCCGTGGCTCCTCCCACGTCTTACGTGGTGCATGTAAAAGCAAAACCAGGCACATCTGTAAGCTCTGGGGCATGTAGTTTTGCGGTCTCCAGGGGAGCATGTGAGGTGTTTTGCAGGGGCCATGATCAGCTAATTCACTGCCTGCCACCTTCCTCCTCAGCTTCTTTCTCCCTCACTCCCCAGAGCCAGAGATCGGTCACTCCTCTCAGCTCTCTCTGCCTTTAAATAGATCCTGCTTTGACCATTTTTCACAACCTCTGTCATTCCTACCTTAAGCCAGCTCCCATCGCTCTCACCAAGGTCCTGGCAGTCGCTTCCTGACTGTTCTTCCTGCCTCAGGCAGCTGTGGTGTCCACACTGCAGCCAGGTGAGATGTTTGGAATGTATCCGATAATGTTGCTTCCTCTCCAAACTCTCTCCACGGTGGTTTCCCACGACACTCAGAATAAAACAAAACTCATCACTATGACTTACTTATCCCTTCAGCCTTTCCAGCCTTGTCTCCTTCGCACGTGCGTGCCCTCATTCACCGTGCTCCTGGGTACACCGGCTTTCCTGCTGTCCCTCAAGCACACCAGATCTGTTCCCGCCTCAGGGCCTTTACACAGGTGGCTCCTTCTGCCTGGAAATCACAAGCAGCTCCCTCCCCCCCTTTCTTCTGGTCCCTGAACAGTCTTCTCTGGCTTGACCATCTGCCTTATTCAGAGGTATTTCTCTGTTCATTGGTTTATTCTCTCTCTCCATTGGAATGTCAGATCCCCAAGGGGCCTGACAGGTGCCATGCAGTGACTGGCCAAAAGCAGGTGACCAATAAACACCTTCTGAATAAACTGAGCCATTTCAATAGTCCAAGTTTTGGGGAAAACTTCTTAGAAGACATCCCTGACTCTACAGATACACAGCAAAGAAAGAATCAGATCCTTAGAAATTGCGGCTGGAGACAGCACATGAGGACTCCTGGGCTGTCCCAGTGCAGGCCCAGCTTTGCCTAGGTACAGCAGAGGCACAACCCCTATGGGCCCCAAACCTCCGGCAAGCGTGCGCTCCCAGAGCTGCACCCTCCCCAGGTAGCCAGGCCACTCTTGTCCTCCCCTGACGTCAGCTCCTGGGTCCTGGAGGGGCTGAACGGGCACAATGTCACCTGCTGCGGAAGCATGCCAGCATACCCCAGCTCCGGCTTGGCAGGTGCTCTGGGACCACAGAGATTTATGCAGCGCCTGTTTATACGGAGGTTTATGTGGCCCCTGTTTCTGGAGCGTCATGGGCAGGTAAGGGGTGAGAAGAGGATGAGGCAGGGGGCCTCAGGGAGATGCAGACAATGAGTAACACCCCAGCGCTGAGAGGGGGCTGAATCTGCTTGGGCCAGTGGGAGGGGCTGGAGGTTCCAGGAAGCGGAGCAGAGGCGGGAGGCAAGGAGCCACCAGAGGGATTCAGAACACCGGTCCTGGGTGAGGGAGCAGAGCTCATCCCGCCACCCTTGGCTTCTTTCACCCTGTACCGGAAGCCACGCAGCTCCAGCACAACTGAACTTTCTCTCTAAATGAGGGCGTCTGTCCGCAGTGGGCGGACTGAGTCGGTGTCCCTGTTTCTAGTCGGGACACAGTACAGGACGAGACACCTGAGGGGCGGGGAGACACGCCCCCCCCCCCCCCACCGGGGACGGGTTCCTCTGAGAACCCGGCTGCAGCCCCAGCGCACAGCAAGTGCTCCACGAGCCAGAGCCCTACAGTCGCCTAGCGACAGGGAAGGCGTCTGTCTCCCCGGGGTGGGGCTGGAGGTGGGGGTACTTTCTTTCTGTAGGTTCTCCATAAACCCAGGCATTCCAGTTGCAGAGCCAGTGAGAGCCTGTTCAACTCTCCGTGCGCTGCGCCCGACTCCCCAAGAAGGGGAAGGTGGCCGCTCGCTCAGGCCCAGAGGCTCACGAGTTCTGTTTACCCGGCAGAGAGCGTCCCATAAGCCAGGGAGCTCGCTTGGCGGGAAGAGAAGGCCGGTCCTTCCACACCGGCGGAAATCGGTCCGCTCCACCTACACCAGTGGAAATCGGGGTCCGGTTATCTTCACTAGTCTGTCTACACCGTTGCGTGTCAGGTGTGAATCTATCTACACTGGGGGAAATCAAAATCCGATAGCGTTCACCAGCAGAAATCAGGGTCCAGTCTGTCTACACCCACGGAAATCGGGTGCAGCACCACCGCCACTGGTCTGAGAACAAAATGGTAGGTCCCCAGGCTCTGCGAGAACAAAAGTCACAGAGTTCCGCCCCCGCCCCCGCTCGGGGAGGGAGGAGCTCGCCCCCAGCCTTCCGCCCCTGCGGGGTCTTCTCCCAGGTGAGGGTGCGGCCCGGGGCTCCTACAAGGCCGCCCACACCCCGCGGCTGCGACGCCCCCAACCTGCCTCGCCCAGCAGCCTCCGGGGATGACACCCCCTCCCGCCTACGCCCCGGCGCCCCCGAGGGAGAAGCGCCCCTCCCCGTCCCCCGCGGCCCCAGGCCCCGCCCCTCCGCCCCACGGGTGAGGCGGGCAGGGGGCGCGGCCGGGAGGGTCCGCCCCTCGCCCGCCGCGCTTCCCACGTCCCGCGCGCTGGCGCTGCGAGCGCTGTCCTCTCCGCGGACGGGACAAAGGCGGCGCCACCATGGCTCTCAGCGCGGCGCTCGGCCGGGGCGACCGGGGCTCGGGCAACAAGGTAGGGGACGGCCGGCGGCCGTGGGGAGGGCCTTGAGGCCGCGGCTGCGGCAGCGGGAGGGAGCTTTCACTTTTCCCGGTCCCTTAAAAAGAGGGTTAGCAAACTTTTCCCTTAACCTCATGAATATTTATGAGGGAAGTATGCTTTTCAAGACAGATTTGCATCCCTGGCGTGTGAAGGGAGTGCAGGGGAGGGGGCTAGGACAAAAAGACGCTTGTGAAGTTGTCGCCAACAATGAGACTGTTCCTGAGTTATTCATTACCTCGAAACTGGTAGGACAGACCAATGAACTTTGTGCACGAAGACAAAGAACTTTTACTTAAAAAATACCAGGATAGACTTTCATATTGGAAAGGCAGTCGATTTAAAAAATGAACATCGCCTAGTAAGCAAGACAGTGATTTCAGGTCTCAGTAGTGTGGTGGAAGCTGTCTTGTATTTCTTCCTGTGACTCGCAAAAAGTGCGTCGGGTTTGTCTTTCCCTTTTTCCTGTGAACTAGATTACAGAGTGTTTTGGTACAGTAATTACACTCTACTCCTGTTACCCAACAGCATTTTCACTTTAAAAGTTTAGCTGGTACTTTCAGGTGTCTAATTAAGACTTAAAACACATAATTAAACAATTAAGTTGAAGGTAGCTGAAACTGTGCATAATTAACAACTGAGCATCAGGTCGGCTTCAGCGTCCTGAGAAGAGATTTCAAAGTGGACAGAAGTGAGGCTTGGCTTCCTGACCCTAATCCTCCAACTCCCGGCTCTCTGCATCAGGAGGAACTCCAGAGGCCACCGTTTGCTCTCAGTGGACACCTTCAGACTCTTAAGATGTTTCCATTCCTGGTGGAGCCACATCCCTGTACTGGAGGGCTGGGCGTCCCCCACGGAGATGATGCACCCACTTCTGCTTCTGAGGAGACACCCTGTTTTGATCTCACAGTTTGGGATCCAGTCTGCAAACAGGAACAGTGGTCTGGGTTGGGATCACAAGTGGACTTGTCCAGGTGGGCCACAGAGAACAGAGCCCTGACCTTTCCAGTGGACTGGGGGCCTGGGTGCAGGTGACCTGTGGTTTTATCCCGTTAGAGGGGCCCCTGTGTAGATCTAGTCTGAAATCGCCTTTGTGAAATGTGGACCTTTGCGTCTGTAGTTCATGAGCCTGGTCGTGGTCTCACCTGAATACTTTATTACTTGTAAAGCATCCCAAAAATGCTGGGCTAAGGAAATAAAGTCGGCCTGAATTTGCCCCGAGACTCTCAGGGATGTGTGTTCACAGGTTGTATCATCCAGGCAGACACAGGAGACCCCAGACTCCCAGATCACGGCATTTTTTTAATGAGAATCATTCAAGCCCAGTTCCCATGCCTCCCTCCTTCCAAACAGAACTAATGTGTCCTCTCTTTGTGCTTGAACAAAAATCAAGTCACATAGAGCCATCCAGCCCTAACCGCCATCCTCCAGGACAGGGTACCCATTCTACAAATGGTGGAAAGCCAGGCTTCCGACGTGACCTGTGGCTCCCAGCCAAGAAGCAGCCTGGAAGCGGTGGCTTTCCTCTCCACGTGGCTGTGCCCAGGGGCACTGGTGCCTCTGCTCTGTATTTATCCTCTTGCCCTGTCAGAACAAGGCTTCTGTGCCCTGCTCTCCATGGGAGGTTCCCTCGGGATTGCAGCTTCTTTACCTGCATCCCTCTGCCCCTTACAGGGCCTGGCGCTCAGCGGGTGTGCACAGGCCAGTGCTCACTGGTCCAGCCAAGAAAAATGATCCCAGAGAGACAGTTGGTCTGACCTAAGAGCCCAGCACACTTCTGAAGGGGTCAGGGGGGTGGTGGGACGGAGGGGTGGGCTGCGAGGTGGCAAGTCCTGCCCTGAACCTGTTGATCCTGAGAAGCCTTGGGAATCTGGGATCCTGTGGGCAGAAGACATCCCACAGTTGCCATTTACCCTACGAGGGGGTCAAGGAGGGCAGGTGCCCGGGGAGTGGAGAAGAGGCTCTGGACCTCCACCTGGTGCCCAGAGAACAGGCCTGGGGTCTCGGATTGGATGTGCGCCCACATCCACCCCCTGTTATCTGTCAGCCTTTGGGCCGGTGGTTCAGCCTCCTGGAGTTTCAGTCTGTTCACTTACAGCATAACCTGTGGCCACCCACCTCTCGGAGCACCAGAGAGTCTAATTTTAAAAGGGATGAGTGGACGCTCCTTGAAAGGAAACCCAGGTCATCACAGAGCTGAATGTACCTGAGCTGAAGGCTGTCTCTGTCCTGATACCTGGGACAACTTTCCAGGTGTCTCAGTTCACACCTGGGCCCGAATTCTCAAAGACAGAGCTTTCAGATACTTTTCGACAAGTGTCCAGCCTTACAGAACTTTCCCCAAAAGTGAGAAAATCAGGTTGTGCAAAACTCACTTTGTGGTGAGTTTATTTTATATGACTTTAAAGCTACTTACGTTTCTGAGACCTAGGATAGGGATTAAATCTAATGCCAACAACAGTTTGGGACAGGAATTAATTTGAAGTTCTGCACTAAAATTGTGCAAGTCTGCCAGGTAATGAGTATGTGCACCTCCCCTGGTGAAGTCTCACCTGCCTGCAGCCCCCCAACGTGGGACCCCCAACCCTGGTTCGCATCAGCCTCAGCTCCCATGGGTCATCCCGCCTGCAGCCCCCTCCGCAGCCCCTGCCCCGCAATGATCTGAACTGACATCACCTTATCCTGACTACCCTCAGTAGCCTGTTTCCCGAGGCAGCACCGGCTTTGTTTCATTCCCCGTATTTCCCTGGTGCCTGGAATAGTGCACGGCACACAGTAGGTGCTCAACAAGTATTTGTCACAAGGCGGCGGCTGCATCCCCTCCTCTGAAGCTCACTGTCACTCCCCCGCCCAGTCCCCACCTCACGGGGCTACACAGATGCAGGGCTTGCCCTGTGACCTGAGCTAACGCGATTCCTGAGATTTTTAAGAATAAAATAACGTCCTCAGAGGGAGCAACCAGATTACAGCTGATTCTGGGAAACTTTACTTGCCTAAGTGCAATACAGTAAAGCAGGTTCAAGGCAATTACAGAGACCAGCTTGGCAATACCTGGTGTGGCATAATGAATGAACTTTGCATGTAGTTTTTGAGGTGGAGATGATAGTGCACGGTGCAGAAGAGGAGAAATGCCGGAATTAATTTTCAGTGAATGGGAAAGGTTGACCCTTCCCTTCATTGTCAAGTGGTTTGGAATTAGCTGCGGGCCATCAGGTGGCCTCGCCCAGAGAGTGAAGAGGTTGGAATGAGTTTCTGAGAGCTCTTGGGCTCTGTCTCTGGCTAGAGTGAGACACAGGGCAGTGTGGATGGAAGCAGTGGACTTGGTGGTTAGGGATGCAGGCTATGTGGCCACAGTGGCTTGGGTTCAGTTCTGGTTCCCCCACTGAGTGGGTGGGCAGGTAAGCCCCTCAACCTCACCGTCTTTAGAATGGGGAAGATAATAGTATTACGATGTTCTTAGAATAGTGTCTGGCATACAGTAAGTGCTCAGTAAATGTTGGCTATTATTCTGTGACTCTGTGGTAGAGAGGAAGAGAGATTTTCATACAAATAAGAGAGAAAAAGGATTGAGTTATAATTTTTCATTGAATCACCTAAGGAAAAATATTCATTGAAGTTATCTTCAAGGTATGTTGATGCTCAAAGATATCACCAGGGAAGAGGAATTACAACTACAATTATGTGCTATTTTAACAATGTATTCATGAATTTTTTAAAGAAATGCTTTGTGAAAGTGCCCAAATCAATAGGTCATGATCTCCACTTGAGTTCAAGGGTCCCAGAGGTTTCCCTATGGATTATTCAAAAAGACTGAAGAAAAGGTAACTGGAACAAGCATTTAGTCAGCCCAGAGTACCACGCTGGGTAAAGAGTGAGCGTTTGGTTCTCAGACTGATTCTTGCCCGTCCGGAGACGGCAACCCAGAGAATCACGGCGATGTGAACCGAGCAGACGAGCCTCAAAGCCCAGTATAAGCTCCCCCGAAAGCACATGTTTAAATAGGAGGAGCATGTGGAAGGGTTGTTGGGGACACAGAGCAACAAAGGCCACAATGAGGAGGAAACTACCATCACAATTTCTGGAAGGTACCGGAACTAATTCTTTTAAAAAACAGGTAATTGAGGTGAAATTCACATGACACAAATTTAGCCATTTTAAATCAAACAATCTGGTGGCATTTAGTACATTCGCAATGGTGTGCAACCACCACCTCTGTCTAGTTCCAGAACATTCCTACACCCCAAAGCAAAACCCCACACCCATTAGGCAGCTTCTCCCATTCCACCCTCTGCTCAGCCCCTGGAACCACTAATGTGCTCTCTGTCTCTATGGATTTGTCTACTCTGAATATTCCATATAAATGGAATCATAAAATATGTGACTTTTCATTGTGTTAAAATACATATAGCATGAAAGTTACCATTTTAACCATTTTTTAGTTCAGTGGTATTACATACATTCACACTGTTGTGCTCCATCACCGCCATCCATTCCCATGACTCCCTGGTCTTGTAAATCTGGAACTCTGCACCTATTGAACTGTATAACTCCTCACTCCGCCCTGCCCCCAGAGCCTGGCAACCGCCATTCTGCTTTCTGTCCTTACGATTGTGACTACACTAAGTACCACTAAGCGTAGGTGGAATCATACAGTATCTGTCTTCTTATGATTGGTTTACTGCACTGAACATAATGTCCTCAAGTTTCATCCATGTTGTAGCATTATCAGAACTTCATTCCTTTTATGGCTGAATAATATTCCATTGTAGGGGACTTCCCTGGTGGCACAGTGGGTAAGACTCAACACTCCCAATGCAGGGGGCCCAGATTTGATCCCTGCTCGGGGAACTAGATCCCACACGGATGCGGCAACTAAGAGTTCACATGCCGCAATTAAGACCTGGCGCGGCCAAAATAAATAAATAAATAAATATTTTTTAAAAAGTTAAAAAAATTTAATATTCCATTGCATGGATGGACCATAAATTTGGTTTATGCATTTATCTGTTGATGGACATTGGACTGTTTCCATCTTTTAGGTTTGTGAATAATGCTGCTATGATTATGTCTTTACAGGTTTTTGTGTGTACATATATTTTCATTTATTTCATTTATTGGGTATATAACTTCAGGGCCATATGGTAATTCTGTGTTTAACTTTTTTTTTGGCCTTGCCACGTGGCTTGTGGGACCTTAGTTCCCCGACCAGGATCAAACCCATGCCCCCTGCAGTGGAAGCTCAGAGTCCTAACCACTGGACCACCAGGGAAGTCCCCAACGATGTTTAACTTTTTGATGAACCACCAGATTTTTTTTTCACAGCAGCCTAATCATTTTACATTTTCCCAGCAATGTATGAGGGTTCCAATTTCTCCACAGCTCCACCAAGACTTTTTATTTTCCAGTTTTATAGTCACCCTAGTGGGTATGAAGTGATATTGTAGTTCTGGTTTGCATTTCCCTAATGACTACTGATGTTGAACTTATTTTCATGTGCTTCTTGACCATCTGTATATCTTCTTTGGAGAAATGTCTATTCACGTTCTTTGCCCATTTTAAATTGAGTTGTCTTTTTATTGTTGAGTTCTAAGAGTTCTTTATACACTCTGGACACTAGACTCTTAACAGATATATGATTTGCAAATATTTTCTCCCATCTGTTGGCTATCCTTTTACTTTCCTGATAGTATCTTTTGACGCACAAAAGTTTTAAATTTGGATAAAATTTAATTTATATATTTTTTCTTTCGTTGTTCATGCTTGTGGTGTCGTATCTAAGAAAACATACAAGGTCATGCCACATACAAGGTCATGAAGCTTTATCCCTATGTTTTCTTCTAAGAATTTTGTAGCTTTAGTGCTTACATTTAGGTCATTGACTCATTTTTAGTTGATTTTTGTGTGTGTATTTTGTATATGGATATCCACTTTTCCCATCACCATTTTTTGAAGAACTTATTTTTTCCCAATTGAATAGTCTTGGAACCCTGGTTGAAAGTCAGTTGGCTGTAGTTTGGGGGGTTTATTTCTGAACCCTCAGTTCTATTCCATTGGTCTATGTGTCTGTCTTTATGCCAAAACCACACTATTTTGATTACTGTAGCTTCGTAGCAGGTTTTGAAATCAGGAAGTGTGAGTCCTCCAAATTTGTCCTTCTTTTTCAAGATTCCTTTGGCTACTCAGGACCCCTTGCAATTCCATATTAATTTGAAGATTTCTTTTTCCATTTCTAGAAAAAAAGCAGTTGAAAGTTTGATAGAAATGGCATTGAATTTGTAGATCGCTTTGAATGGTATTGACATCTTAACAATGTTAAGCCTTCCAATCCATGAACCAGGGATGTTTTTCCATTTAATTAGGTTTCTTTAATTTCTCCCAGTAATGTTTTGTAGTTTTCAGTGTACAAGTCTTTCATCTCTTGGGTTAAATGTATTCTTCAGTATTTTATTCTTTTTAGATGCTATTATAGAATGGAATTGTTTTCTTAATTTCCTTTTTGGATTCTTCATTGCTGGTGTAGAGAAGCACAACTGATTTTTGCATGTTGATTTTGTATCTCATACCCTGCAACTTTGCTGAATCCACTTATTAGCTCTAGTAGCTTTATTTGTAGATTCTTTGTGATTTTCTACATGTAAGATCATGTCATCTGCAAATAGAGATAGTTTTACTTCTTCATTTCTAAATTAATTTGCCATTAATTTTTTTCTTGCCTAATTGCTCTGGCTAGAACTTCCAGGGCAGTGTTGCATAGCAGTGGAGA
The DNA here is from genome assembly GCF_965194805.1 of Balaenoptera borealis. NCBI lineage: Eukaryota > Metazoa > Chordata > Mammalia > Artiodactyla > Balaenopteridae > Balaenoptera > Balaenoptera borealis. Next base: position 853,495 of record NC_138867.1, read on the forward strand.
AAGTGGGCATCCTTGCCTAGTTCCTGTTGTTAGAGGAAAACCTTTTGGTCTTTCACTGTTGAGTATGAAATTAGCTGTGGGCACTGATAAGTGCCTTTTTATCATGTTGAGGAAGAGCCTTTCTATTCCTAGTTTTCTGGGTGTTTTTATCATGAAAGTGTTAGAGTTTGTCAAATGCTTTTTCAGCATCATTTGAGATGATCATAGGGGTTTTTTCTTCATTCTATTAATGTGGAGTATTATATTGATTGATTGTTGAACCACCCTTGCATTCCTGGGATAAATCCCACTTGGTCATGGTCAATAATCCTTGTAATATGGTGTTAGATTTGGTTTCCTAGTATTTTGTTGAGAATTTGGAACAAATTTTATAACTCTGCTTTAAAATTTTATTATATTGTACAAGAATACATCTTAAGAATGTACGTTTTGAAATAAGAAGTAACCTCTTTAAGAAACGAGTTTGTGTCAAAGGCCAAAATATAAAATTACTAGGAAATCTGCAGAAGTTTAAGACTTCAAAATGTAGCTACTGGGTAAAAAGCCATTTGGGGAAAGACTGTGATGAGGTTAATCTGTATAAAATGCTTAAGCAGTGTCTGACACATACCAGAGTTCACACGTTTCCATCATGTTGTCTTTGGGGTACAATCAAGCATCCAAGAGGTGCTTGCGTCCCCTCCTGTGATAATACCCACCTCAGCACTATAGTTTTCACCTTCTTATGATATACCCCCTACTAGGCTATCAGCCCATGACATTGATCTTTGTATCCTTCAGGGTGCTTAGCACACAGTAGGTACTCCGTAAATGCACTTTGGTGTTGAGAGTGGAAAATATTTAGTGATCCAGGAGAGTGGTGCCTCTGTGACCAGTGTATCATGAGAAAGACCACAGGTAAGGAGTGAGGAAAGAGCAGAAACACAGGGTTGGCGCATCGGGACCGGGCCCTGGGAGGAAGTGTCCCCTGACGCTGCGCTTCCTGTGGGATTTCTGCTCAAACCACAAGGGGAGAGGAAGCAGAGCACCTGGTCCAGGCTGGACCGACAGTTGGAGAGAGGCATCTGGACCCTGCAGTGGGTTTCGGCAGCCCCTTCAATGGTGCTTAGGCAAACGAGGGCCCACCTCTCAAATCCTGAAATGCCAACACTCATAGATGCTTTCATTGGCCAACTTTCATGCTGCCAAAAAGTACAGATTTTATTTCAATATTCCCCTAAGCTTTGTCTTCCGTGTTTTCACATCAGTTAATATTTTGTCCCTCCTGTCACCCCATCTTGATCCATCACACTCTTCCCAGCTAGAGGAAACAGATGCCTTCCAACCACACCCCAAATGGTTCACAACCACCATGAGTTTGGGGGTCTCGGGCAGGCTGCATGGGGCGCTGTCAGTGCCCAACCCCTCCCCTGGTCTCCTGCCCCTCGCCCTACAGGGGCGGCGCTCTTAGTGCTTCCCTGGGCCCTGGATCCTCAGGACGCCTGAGCTGTGTGCAGCCTGTGCACCCACTGGCCTCTGGCCCGCTTACCTCTGTGCACGGGAATTATGCTAGGACAGCAGCCTCTTCACTGCTGGCTCAGATCTCCGAGGTGCTCACAGCCTTCGAGCGCTGCCCAGATGGCGTTGTTACACGTGGCTTTTCCCTTTGGAGTCCTGGAGGGGTGGTTGTTCGGAGCAAATCTGGTAAAGGCCTCCTGAGTCTTGCACCTCCCATTCCGAGTGGCGGCACGACTTCCTCTCTGGACCCTGCTCTGGCTGGTCTAGGACAGACCTGGGTGTCACCGCTCTGTGACGGCCTCAGGGGTCTTCTGTCAACCCCCAACATCATACACTTACAGCAAGGTGCTGGGTGGAGACTGACACCACTCACTCTTCCTGCCAAAGTGCGTCATCCCTGCCAGGCCCAGCACTGCATGAGTAGGGTTCCCTTGATCTCCGTTCTCCCTTTTCCTTCCCCCTCTTAGTTCACAGAGTGACATATTTCAGGGCCCGTTTGTTTTGCCTCTTGAATTCAAACACTGTCAGTAAAATGTAGCAAGTGAGGGGGGAGAATAGCGGTCCCCGCTCTGGGAGGAGAGGGGCTTCTGCACAGCACTGATCAGAGACCCGGGTGCGGGCCCCAACCTCACACACTGTTTCTCCGGTTTCCTTGCATGCAGGGGTGTTATTTTTACACCCCTGCGACTTGCTCGAGTCCACACACCCCTGCGCTACATTCCCACCCTCACTCTGGATTTACTGCCATTATTTGCAGAATTCCTGCCAATCCTTGTGAGGATTCAGTAACCTGGGTCAGGCCTTCTGCTATTGAAACACCGTCCTCTGAGGGCACAGATGTCAAATATTTACTAGTGTCTCATCAAATTCCTGAGCCATTGAACGGATGGGCGGACCCAGCACAGAGTCTTGATAAAGTGAGGTTCAACATACCCTGAATTGGTTTAAAACAGAATTATAACTGGAAACTAAAAAAAAAAAACCACTCCTCACTCATCTCCATCCTCACCTCTACCCTTGCTCACCTCCAGCCTCACCTCCACCCTCACTCATCTCCACACTCACCTCCACACTCACTCACCTCCACACTCACCTCCACACTCACTCACTCCCTCCTTTTGTTCGGTGTGGTATACCCTTTTATAGTACCAATCAAACTGAAAATTCAGCGTTAAACTTCGGTACTTGAGCTGAGAGCTATCCCCTTATGGGCTCAAGGAAACCCACATGTTATAAGCAGACTAGCCATATCATTTATTGTCCAAATTCGAACACTTTGAGGAGAAAGAGAGAGCTATTGCCTTGACCACAGGTGAAAACCCAAACTGTGTGGGAAACCCTGCCCTGGTTGCCGGTCTGTGACTTGGGGTATCCCCACCTCCTGGGGTCGTTCTTCTCCGTGGGTGAGGAACACTCATGCACAGGTGTTTGCCCACCTCCCTCCTGGACCAGGTGTGTGACTCCCAGTGTGAGCGCCCGAGAGCCAGGCTGTGCAGACATGCTGCCTACACGGCCCCCCGCAGAGCCCCCAGCAGAGCCCCCCGCCTGCACTCGTCCGGCTCTGCCCGTCCGGCTGCTCGCGCTCTGAGCCCGGCCGCCACTGGGTGCTTCTAGTTTGCACCAGCACCCCCCCCCCCCTCTATACTGTGTTTGCCCCCAGGGCTCCCCCTGTTGTGTAATTCCAGGAGTTGTAAGCGCCTGCCAGGCCCTTTCAGAGTGTGGTTTGGGGCTCCAGGGTTAGTTTCATCTTCAGAGCCGACATCCCTCCCAGTTTTGTTTGGCGAGTCCTTCTCTGTCCCTCTCGGGTCCCTTTCTCAGGAAACCCAGGGCCCATTCACATGGCAGGAGCCACACATGCCCTGCCTGTCTGTGCCTGGGACCATTATGCTTTGTGGTCACTTTCTTGGGGCAGTTCGGCGGCGGGGAGGGTGCATGAAAAGCACCGTTTAGCATTGCAGGTACACACAGTACAGTACAGGTTTCTTATTAGAATATCTGTTTTGTTCTTCTAATCATGCATATAGAGTTTGCATTTCCCCTCAAATACCTTAAATTTTGCTTAGACATGCTGCCACCTGCCTCTGCCTTCCTGCACTCCAGTATGGCCTCGTGAGGTGTCCCTGTAGCGCTTTCCTTGCGAGAACGTCTGCAGGCTTGAAACTTTCACCCCACCTTCCTTCTGGAAAAAACAAAGGTGCTCCAGCCCAGGCCCAGGCCCAGCCCCGATTCCCAAACAACCTCAGCCCACTGTCAGCAGTCTTCACCTGTCCCACCAAAACTAAAGATTAAGGCGAAATCATGAGGTCCTTTAAGAAAGCACAGGAACCATGTGTAAAAGCCCAGACATTGTGGGCTTCTTACCTTAACGGTTAATATCAAATTAGGACCTGGTAGCAGCTACTTTCAGGGCGCCATCAGGCAAGGAGCACTGCCAGCCTGAGGGGCACTCTTCCAGGATTCCTGCACCCTTGTTTGAAGAACCCCAGTCAGACTGGTTCCCAACTTTCCTCGCGGCTGCTGTGTCACAGCTGTGGTCGGGGGTCCCCACTCAGAGGATGCTTTGGAAAGATGTTAGGTAACATTTTAAACCTAGCAGTGCAAACATACAATATCACACTCCCACTTACCGTCTCTGTACTTGCTGCTTCTTTATTTATGTAGGAATGTAATCCAAAAGTGTAAAAAGAAAAGCAAGCAAAGAAAAAAAAACATGTAATTGGTGATTTAGGTGAAATCGGCTGTCAGATCTACAATTTAGAAAAGTTAATTTCAGTCGTCCATTGAGTGTCGTCTAGAATTAGTTTTTTCTCTGTTGGAAACATGCGAAAGGCGTAGGGAGGCCAGGTGTGCTGGCTGAAGACAGGATGCCAGGCAGACGCCCGCAAAGCAGCTGGACGCAGACACAAGGGAACTTGCTTTCGAAGGTGTTTGGCTCAGTTTAACAGTGATGTGAACAAAAAAGGACAACAAAACCTTGGAGGGATGAAAATGAGTTTTTATCTTTATACGTGAGAAGCCACACGTGTGATTGAGCTGACAAATTTCAAGAGCACTTTTCTTTCCTGACAAAGGGTTTTCCAGATAAATTAAGCAGGAAAGAATGGCTCCTGTCCATTTTTCTCCGAAAGAACTGTAAATATGGCTGCAGAGGCAAATGGAGTCCATTGGCCGAGCAGCCCAAACTCGTCTGCAGACCTTGAAGCTCACGCACACTCTGCTGGGACTGGGTCTCCGCGGAGGACCCAGGGTAGAAAAGTTAGGTTTGCTGTAATGAAGACTACGGGAGATTCCTCTAAGTTGACGTGATCTTTTCTAGTTTAGAATGAACAAAACTCTTGCTTCCAGCTGAAATTGTACTTCATCACGAGGACACCAATCTGGACTGATGGTGGTTAATGGCAGTTTTGCGCACTTTTTATCGAACACCTTCAAAGAACTAAATGAACTAAAGAACTAAATTCAGCCAAAATGCCTTAAAAGCCAACATTTCATTGTCGGTTTGCATTTTGTATTAAAAAATAAAAAGCTTTGAAGTCCTTTCAAGATGAAATACATTGTTACCTTGTGGAATTGGTGAATTAGATTCATAGTAACCTTTCCATTTTACAAATGGAGAAACCAGAAGTGCAGAAATCTCGGGAACTTTGTGCTGTGCCACAGCTGATATAGAACCAGGGTTGACATTTACACGCCCTCGCCTCAGCCAGGGGACGCCCTCCACCACCTGGCCAGCCTCCTCTTCCTTGGCCCCTCCACACCAGCCCCCTCTGGCCCTTCCTTCCTTTGCTTCCCCGGTGGGTCCGTTTCCCCTCTGTGCTGAGGGCAGGACCTTGTCTGTTGGACTGACCACCGTGGGGTCAGCAGGTGAACGGTAAGCAGGGGGTCACTCCCTGGTCACTGCTGGTGCAGTGGGCTCCTGAGCCCAGGGCAGGCTTTGGTCTGGGACTTTGTGTTTGCAGCTGCTTCTGTCCTGGGTAAAGACCAAGTGAACATGTGATGGGGCTTCCCATGTGCATCCATCACTGTCTAACAGATGCTGCGTGAAAGACCCCTCCCAAGACTTTCACAGCTCCTGAGTTTGGGAGCTTCTCAATGGCTTATGAGGCTGTCAGATGCAGAAAAGGATAACTGAGGACTTTAATTGACTCCTTTGAGACATCTTCCATGCACTTGACCATGAGTAGAAATCAAGAAGCCCCCAGAGACAGAGGCAGTGGGTGGCCATCCCCTCAGTCTCAGGCTCAGACCAACGACTGCCCAGCCTCAGAGCACACAGAGCAAAGCTATTCCGGAGCGAAATAATGAAGGATCACGTGTCAATGTCAGTGAGGTGGAACTGGAGTGCTGGATCCGAGAATGGTGGTGTTCACATAGCCCTCACCCCTCCGTGTCTTCACCCAGAAAGCGGCCGTGCTGGAGCCCACGCTGCAGTGTAGTCGCTGGGGTCCATGCCACTCGGATGAGGAAGCGGAGTCGGGCTGCCCAGTCCTCCGTCCTCACGCACCCGGCCTGCGGCCTTGCAGGAGTCCCCTCCCTGAGAGTGGGGTCCGCACACCTTCTGTGAAGGGCCAGACAGGAGGGAGTCTAGGCTTTGAGGGGCCATTCGGTCTGGGTCACAGAACGAGAGGGGCTGCGTTCCAGTAAGCTCTCCGGAGAACACCCAGGGGAAGAGTCTGAGGGTGTCTGGTAGAGGGCAACTCACCGGAAGATGAAGCAAGCAAATCTCTGAAGCTGCGGCAACACGGGCGTGAGAGGACGGCTGCTGACAGAATCGTGTACTAAGCGCAGCCTCGTGGGCCGGGGCCGTGCGGCCTGCAGCAGAAGTTAGAGGCGCAAACGTGGCTGTGAGCTGCGAGGGGCCGTCTCGTCACACCGCTGGGGTTGCGGCATCTCGGGACACGGGTCGGCGGCCGCAGGAGGGGCACGGCTCCTATGGGGGGGCATCCGACGGGGCAACGGCCCCACCCCGCTCTGGCCGCTTGGACCCGCGCCGCTGAAGGAAGGTGCTCTGACGTTCTTTCTGTCTCTGAAGCTCTGTCTGGAGAGGATTGATTTTAGGAATGCTTGAGAAGTTCTGTTTATTTGATTTTGTTTCATAACCTAAGGTTGGTTCTATGTGTGCTTTGTTTAATGCCAAGTCCTGGGTAGGAAAGCAGGCACCTTACAACATGAGTAAGATGGGAAAATGAGGTTGTACTTGAACGGAAAAGGGAATCATGTTGAAAAAAGTACTGTGGCTTTGCAGCTGGGAATGTTCCAGCCCCAAAGGCCAAAGGGCGTGTTTCATTCCGGAGTTCCCCCGCTTGTTCTCAGGAAGAGAGCCTCTGGCCAACTGGGTCGGACACGCACCTGGCACCTGCCATAGCCAGGGCCTCTCCTGAGGCCCCAGCCCTCCATCCTTGCCGCTACGCTGTGTAGCAGCCGAGGGAACAGAGGCACGGCGTGAGACTGAGTGAGGTGCATGGGTCGGGCCTCCTTCCCATGCCTCAGCGCACCTGACCCAAGCCAGGGACCCACCGGGGTGGAGAGGGTCCAGAGCCCCTCCTGCAGAGCAGCCCCCACCCGCTGGCTCCGTCTCAGCAAGTTCCTAACCGCTCCTCACCGGTCTGGGCGCTGGGATAAGCGAGAAAAACGTAAATCAGGTTTAAAAGGAAATTGGTGGAGTGCAAGCCGCCTGGGAAATCCTTGCTCCAGGTGGACTCCGGCATCTGAGGAAGGGGGAGGGAAAAGGAAGTGCAGCCTCGGTCCACTCGATCCAGGAGAGGCGGCCGTCCCAACGCGCTGTAGGGGGGACAGTCCCTGGGCTGCGTGTTCAGCGCTGATGGATTTTCGTTGTCAACAATCCCCAGCGCCCCATAATCGCCTGTAACCCTAACCTCACTTTAGAATTCCGCAGTCAGGTGATGGCGTGTTGCACCTTTAGTAAGTCGTCTGTAAATGCAGAGAAGACATTTTCAGGGTTTATTTGGAATTATTATTTTCTGGATTCACCTCCAGGGCCTGTTACAGAAGGTACAGCCCTGAAGCTTGAACCCTGAAGTAGTTCCTTTGTTTAGGCATCCTCCTAATTTGGCCCTGGAAACTGAAAAGTGTTGGTACCATGAAAAAGCACAGTCTGTGGATGAAAAAACTCAGAGCTGAGATGTTTCCAGAACACACGGTCAGCCCCCGGAAATACAGACAGCCGGAACCACCTCGCCAACAGTGGGGGCCGGAGCCCCAGGCTTTGCTCCCGGTCCCGCCTCTCGGGGCTCGGTCACCCAGGAAGCTCCAGCTCAGGACTCTGGAGACAGCTGTGTCCCTGCAGGTGCACTGCAGAACACCTGTCCAGGGGGCCCCTCGGTGGAGATGTGTGCCCTGCCCACCCTCGTGGGAGGTGTCCCCCAGATGCTGTAGTCACCAGTGACCCTGAGTCCCAGGGGTCATCACATCAACTTTATCTGTGATCAGGTAAATCATGGAATGGCCCCTCTCTGGTGCTGCGCGGCTCGTGGAAGGTTCGAGGTGGGGCACGAGCCTGCTTGCAAAGCTTCTGCCAGAACTGGCATCCACGCGGCCAGCACATTTCCTTGTCACGTGGCCACACCTGATGTGGGTGGGCAGGGCGCACCGTCCTCCCCAGGGAAGCAGGGGTCCCTGAACAACAGCCCCACAGAGGGTTTGCCCTGTTTTCTGCCAGCTCAGCACCTTAGTGGAACACATTTCCTCTGTCCAGCATCCTGGAGACTGACTGCCCCCCAGAGGGATCTTTCCATGTAAATTAAGCTCTTCTAGAGTCTGAGCTTCTTTGTCGGTAAATATTTGGTCCAACATTCCTCTGCCTTTCTCTTCTAAAGATGCTGTGGCTGTAACTCAGCTCCATCAACAGGCAGCATGCGCCGCACGGTGCACTGGCTGAAAGCAGACCCTGGTTTTGGAGACACGGGACGAGCAGACAGTTAAGTGCTAAGTGAGCAGTCTGAGCTCCGCTGGATTAGGGAGACCGAGAAGCATTTGTGGAGGGTGTGAGGTGAGCTACAGTGGCCCAAGGGTCAGGGCCCAAGGAGCACTGGCCGGGAGAGAAGACTCACCCCACAGGTGGCAGATGCTGCCGCCTCGGCCCAGGAAACGTCCAAAGGTGGTGGCTGGATGGAGAGGTCCATCTCCTGCTTCCCGGGCCAAGGACAGGCAGGTCACACCAATGTTGATCTTGTAAACCTTCCTTCCGCCAGGCCCTCCGCTTAGAGGCAGCTGCAGCAAGGCCGTCCTAAACCGCAAGTCATTAATATCAGAAAAGACAGGGAGGGCTGGAGAGCCAACCGCAGCTCAGAGAAGAGGCTCTCTTAGAGGCTCTGTTCACTGCTATGAAAGTTAAGGACCCTTGTTTGAATATGAAAGAGCTAGGAATAGCATAAGGTGGTACCTTCCTTAATTATTTTCAGTGACCTGAGGAAACACAGGCTGCTCTGTGGAGACACTGGGGCAGGTCCACGTCCAGCCCCCTCATTTCTTCAGATGAAGGTCCTGGTCTTTAGACTGAAATTTTCCTTTTGGGATTTTAAAAACACTTTAGGCCTAAATACAAAGAGTTGTTTATTTTAATACTAGCATATTTATTTATTTTAATACCTTTTGTTGTTAGTTTGATAGAAAAATCTGTAAGCAGTATTTAATATTTAATGTAATGAATATTTAGCACTGCATTTTTAAAAGTTTCAAATTAGAGAGTGTTTTCTCACGACTCTTCTCTGCCAGCTCCACACGCTGCTGAAATCCACTCTAATGGCTCCTCCTACAGGACGGCCAGAGCAGATCTTGATGGAAAACAAGACTGCAGAAGTGAGACACGGAGTCCAGGGAGGTGCATGGCAGGAGCGGGGCGAGGGTGGGTGTGCATGTGTGTGTGCATGTGTGTGCATTGTGCGTGAGGAGGAGATGAAGGTGCAGGGCACAGTTCTCATGGGTGCATGCGTGTGTGCGTGTATGCATGTGTGCACGTGGGAGTGTATGCGTGTGTGCATGTGGGCGTGTGTGCATGTGTGTGGGTGTGTGTGCGTGTGTGCGCGTGTGTGCGTGTGTGTGCACGTGGGAGTGTATGCGTGTGGGCGTGTGTGTGGGTGTGTGCGCGCGCGTGTGTGCATGTGTGTGCACGTGGGAGTGTATGCGTGTGTGCATGTGGGCGTGTGTGCATGTGTGTGGGTGTGTGTGCGTGTGTGCGCGTGTGTGCATGTGTGTGCACGTGGGAGTGTATGCGTGTGGGCGTGTGTGTGCGCACGCGTGTGCATGTGTGTGCACGTGGGAGTGTATGCGTGTGTGCATGTGGGCGTGTGTGCATGTGTGTGGGTGTGTGTGCGTGTGGGCGTGTGTGTGCATGTGTGTGTGTGCCTGTGGGAAGACCGAGATATGGGGCGCAGTCCTGTCCCCTTGGCTTCCTCTGAGATTTGCTCATTGCGGACTGTGGGCAGCCTGCTGGAATATGCACTTTCTGGGGCCTGCCCACTGGGACGTGCTGACACAGACCTGCCTCTGTCAGGCTGTAGGAATTAAACACACGGGCTCATTATCAATCTCAGCAGCTGTAAAGTCAGCTCCAGCCCCGGCCTCTCTCACTGCTGGAGGAGGGCGTGTGCCCACGAGGACGGCCCCTGGTGTCCACGGGACACTTCCTCCTGGGAACCTAGCCCACGCAGACACCCTCCTTGGCCCACTGGACTCTGCTGACCCCCCCCTCAGCTGCCCATCTCCCATCCCAGGCACTCAGGCCCTGGCCGCATCCTGTCCTCCTGTTGTGGGTTCCTGGATAGCACCTGGCTATCGCAGGAAGAGAGAAGGAATCCCTGGAATACTCCTGGCCCACAGCTGCCCCCTGCTTCCGTGGCAAGGCCAGCCTGGACCCCGGGCTTGCCTGTCTGCTTGCCCTGTGCTCCCGCCTGCACGTCCTGCCCCCGGATCTGGCCTCGGTCCCTGGGGTCAGGTTTTGGGGATCCCCTCCCCCGCAGACTGAGAGTTAGTGAAGGGCAGGGTTGCCCTGGGCAGGGCTTGCTGGCTGTGTTGGTGTGGACAGAGGGAAGGAGCTGGGCCAGCCGTGGGCGTCCTGAGGACATAGCCTGGTATGGGGAGGGGACCTCTGGCCAGGTCACAGTGGTGTCTGTCACCAGCGTGAGACGTCACCACGAGGCCCAGTGGCTCAGCCAGGCCACCCCCAGGTCCTGAGGATTCTGGGTGGGACTGTAGCGTCAGACCTGGGTCCCAGGTGGGCCAGTGTCCCTGGGCTCCAGGGAGGACAGGCATTGGAGTGAGAGGAGGAAGGCCGTGCTCCTCCTGCACGGTCCCCGCTCTGGGCTCAGTGGTAACCGAGAGGTTTCACAGGTGGCCGTCGGATGGGCTGTGGAACTCAGAGAGAAAGGGTCTCAGCAGTCCAGGGCTCCCTGGAGCTGCCCCCCAGCTGCCGGCATCCGGAGTCTCCCGGAGGCTTCCTGTGCCAATTGCGTCAGAACGCGGGTCAGGAGAGCTGGACACGTGCCGGGGGCGGCTGCTCACCACGGCCCGGGGTCTCTAAAGCGAGGCCAGCGGGATGGGGGCACACGATGCTTTCGGTGACCTCCGAACTCTTCCGGGAGCCTAGAGCGCGGACCTCAAGAGGCCCAGGCACTTTCCCTTCGCAGCGCTTCCCTCCCTGTGCAGCTTTGGGCCTAGAAGCACCTTCAGCCTGCACAGCCGGGAGGGCCAGGAAGCCCTAACACGCAGCAGCTGGCCAGTGGAGAGCAGGGCCGGGTGGAGAGCGGCCAGGTGTGGGCAGGCTGGAAGCAGACAGCTCTGGTATAGACAGGCCAGCACGCCAGCCCAGCCAAGGGGACCAGGCTTCCTAGACAGGTTTCCTTTGACTCAAAGGTGGTTTCTGGGTCTCTGCACACAGGAAATCAGAGGTGGCCATCGGGGCCCTGGACAGGACACCGGGAGCCGCCACTGGGCCCTTGCAGGAAGGAGACCTCTGTTAAGAGTACCTGAGTGGCTGTAACCAGGTCGGCTGCCCAGAGCAGCCCTCCTGGGAGTGTGGGTTTCGTGCCAGCCTCCTCATTCACGCCGCTGGGGCTGAGAAAGTGGCCATTGATGGAAAGCGGGCCACAGGGGGGCCCGCTGCTCGGACGGACTGCCGGAAGGGTTCCAGTGTCCCGTGATGGGTACCTGCTGCCGCCCTTACAGCCTGATTTTTATTTCCAAAATCTGGCCAGAGGCCAAGGCCACAGTGGTGAATTCTGGGGCGGAAGTGCCTTGCTGACAGGCACCGCGGCTCAGATGGTCCCGTCCTAGGCTGTGCGCCATCTGGGGTGTGTCTGGGGGCTGGTCGTGGGGATGCCAGGGGAGCTGACTCCCAGACCAGACGGGGGCCCTTTGTGACCGCCGCCCTCCCCCCCGCGCCACACCCACCCAGGGACGGTGCCTCTGGGACGGTGCCCCAGCCCACTTCTGTTTGCTCTCTGCGCCCTGACATCAGCCCACTGTGGATTTTCAGAGCAAGGTGACATGACTGTGTCCTGGAGAAGCCCCCCAGCCTGGCTGAGGCGGGTGCACAGGACTGGCTGGCCGGTCTTCCCCTAACCCCATCTAAGACCCCGTCCTGTGTCCCAGACGCGCCCTACTGTCCCCGGGCGTGATGGCCCAGATGTCAAGGGGCCACCCACAGGATTGGGCATCTGGGCTCCCTGGTCGTCGGGGTGGCCGCAGGGCAGGCGTCCCCAAGGTGGCTGTGCCAATGCCGCCGACTTTCTCGCGCTCTCCGTCCCCATCGCGACGTGAGGGGCTGCACTGGGTCAGAGGCCAGCCCGTGTCTGTTCGGGGTAGTGGGGGAGGGTCTCGGAACCTGGTCTGTGCGCCGCCTGCTGGGGACCCTCTCTACCCAGCACTCTGTCGTCTTGGGTGCCTTCCCGGGGTGGCCCCTGCAGACCCTCTCCCGATGTGTGGGCTGCGTCGCCATGGCTGCAGACGGCCTGCGGCTCCGTCCTGGGTTCACAGCCTCACTCACCCCCAGGGATGCTGCACTTGAATTAAAACGTGAGCGCTGCACAGCGGGCCAGCCTCGGCTGCATCTCTCCAGCCAGCCGGCCCCTGGACGGGCACCCTGCTGGTCCCTCGCCCCGTTCAGCTGGCATCCTTCAGTCAGCACAAGCCTCCAAGTGAGAAGAAACTCCGTGTGCTGTGACATTTGGCTGTTGCTTGCCCCCGGGAGGGAGAAGCAGGTTGTTTGCAGCGGGCATCTTTCCCGAGTCTCTGCGACCGGCCCCCACTAGACCCCAGCCTCTGTCTCCTCATCTCCAGCACACGTGAGGTTAGAGGGTCACGGGGTGGGCCTGTGCACCGAGACTGGGTCCTCTCCTGCAGGGGCAGGGCAGGAGGAACTTGCTGCCACGAAGTCACTCTCATGTCACCCAAATTTTACTAAACTTAGCGGGGAAAACAAATCCTTTGTCAAGAGTGAAGCTTTAAAATGTTTTTCCAGATGTAAATTTTCTCTTGTTATAAGGCAAAAGCAGTTCTGCTGTCGGCCAAATAACACAGGATTCTCAGTGCAGCGGAATGGTAATCAAATGCCTTCACACTAGTGCTGTCTCAGCCATCCCACTAATGTGTGTTCACACTTGTCACAGTCTAAGCCGCGGTTAGATTTATGATCAAGTAAACAGGCGCAGTCCTACGTTCTGAAGCCAGCCATGTCCGTATGTGCATTTGCTTCAAACGGGAATCCTGAGTTGTTTCAGAAGTCAGTCCTTTCCTGTCTACTTGGGATGTTTTGATGGTTTGCCAGGTTTTGGTGAATGGGTGAGTTATACCATGTGGAGAGCGGGCCCAGGTGGAAACAGTTAGAAATGCTCAACGGACATTCTCCCTCCCTGTGTCCACTCCCTCCTCTGCCTCTGCACCCAGAGGCCTAGGAACGATTTTAAGAATTTGCCCACTTGGCTCCCTACTTATCTAGGTGTACACACACACACACATAAACATACACACACACACCCCCCACAAAGGCACACACACAGACACCCACATGCACAGACACACACACAGACACCTCACAGGCTCACACACAGACACACACACACACGCACAGCCCAGCAAACATCAGGGAAGACGATGCTAAACAGACAAATGTACCAGATGATGGAACTTCACCCTTTAAGATACTAAACAGTGTTCTCTTTTTAAGCATTTCTTATGGAAATCTTTCTGAAACGTACTGTATACTTTCCTGTTTTCTTAAGCAGAATTGAGTATATTCAAGGTAATTTGGTTTTGCTATGATGTAGTGGTTTCTGCCTCTCTGCTCTCAGGCTCCTGTATGTCCACTGCCCCCTCCTGTAATTTGTGTGCAAGTAGGAACATTTGCCTATACCGAGCACGCCAGCCTGGGGCACGCTTCAGGCTGCGGGGTGGTTCGTGTCTGTTCTGGGGTGCAGGCCCTAGACGTCCGCCTCCGGTCAGGTAACCTGGCTGGTCCATCAGAACCCTCTCCCCTAGGACAGGAGAGCCCCGTCATCAGGGTGGCGGGGGGCTCCCACGGCAGCGCCCCGAGAGCGGCGACAGCCGGACAGGGCTGTGCAGGCAGCGCCCTCGGGCACGTGAGCGCAGAGAGGCTAGAGGAGTCGCTCCCTCGGCTTTCCCGAGGCTTCCTCGCCTCACCTAACCTGGGAAGTGGCCTCTCGGGCGGCAGGCAGCTCCCTTGGGCAGCTCTTGCCAGGACCAGCCTCCGAGTGGGGGACCGCACAGGGCATGGGGGCTGGTGGAGGGGCGTCCCCCAGGCTGAGTGCGGGGCCAGACCCGGTCACCGCGGGAACCGAAGGGCAGAGAAGGGGCCGGGGAGGCCATTGCTGCCCGTGGGTGACCAGGGCTGTGGGGTCTCCAAGAGCGGCCCCTTCCCCCCGACACTGGGCAGCTTTCAGAAGGTGAGCTGGCGAGGTGGGGGCCGATATCCTGCTGACCACAGCTGACCGAGGAATCGGGGCCTGCCCCATGGGTCTGGGGTCTGGGGGAGGAACGGGCCTGGGTTTGGGCATCTGAGCGGCAGGAGGACGTCTCTCCCAGGGAGGGTCTGAAGTTTGCATTTCAATTCAAAGTAGGTCCTTAGAGACTGTGCTCCAGGGCCGCACCCCACCTCCTTCCAGCCGATTTGTATCTCTAGTAACTTCCGAGGAGGCTGAGTCCTGCCCCCGCTCCAGACCAGCTCCGTTCAGTCCCTGGACTGATGTTTGTTTGTGACTCAGGTGTGATTTGAGTTCTTGGAAGCCAGAGCACATGGCACTTTGGGGAAGAATCGGTATGTAGAGAATTCCTGTTGGCAAGGGAGTGGCCCTGTCTGGCGGGGGAGCAGGAGGTGGCAGGAAGGCCGGTGCGGGCCTGGGAGACTCAGCAGGCTGACGGGGAGGTGGGGGGGCTCCAGCCTCTGAGCTGACCTGCGGCACATGGCCCTCGGCCCTCGGCTCTCGGGCAGGACAGGTGGCTTCTCTTCGGCTCCTCATTTACTGCAGACTTAGAGGATTCACTGCTTTATTTTCAGTTGCCTTGGGAAAGTATCTATGATTAGCCATTCAGAGGAGTCTCAGACAGTAATCATTGTTCC
Source organism: Balaenoptera borealis (assembly GCF_965194805.1). NCBI lineage: Eukaryota > Metazoa > Chordata > Mammalia > Artiodactyla > Balaenopteridae > Balaenoptera > Balaenoptera borealis. The sequence continues at coordinate 868,583 of NC_138867.1, forward strand.
TTTAAAAATCAATTATGCAATTTTAACCTCTTTGGCTTTTAACTGTTATTTGTGGCCTTGCATTTCCTCTCCAAACAAATAAACCTTATGGCATTTCCACAGGAAATGTTACATCTAAAAATAGAATTAAGTATTTTTTTAAACTAAAAGCTTTCTGTCTTTATATAAAAGCATGTTGCACCAAAATTTAAAGGGGAAATCAGATACCAATGATAGCTGTGTTTGGAATGACTGAATGAGCACAGTTCTGGGATTTTGATGCAGGATGCCCTAATGGTTTCTATTTAAATTTTAAAAAATCATCAGTACAAGTGAAATGTATTTCCTAGGATGAACTTCCTTTCTGAGTATAAAATGGCATATGGACCAGCTCTGTCCTCCCCACAAGGGCCCCCCATTCCCTGTGCAGAGCCAGGAGTGCTGGGGAAGGGGGATCAGGGAAGGGGGAAGCCCCTGGGAAATTCTCCATGCTCCACGGAAGATCCTAAAAAGCAGCATTTAAGGTGCGTGTTTCAGAATTTGATGGGATGGAACTTATGTCAGACCAAACTTGGTGGTGCCTCCTGTGGTAACAATGACAGCCGTCACTCACAGGCATTAGATAGGGTTCCCCTCGTGGGCACAGGTGTCAGGTGTACCTGTTACAGACATGGGCACTTCCTCAGATGCTTCTGCTCTGTGACAACGTGGGGAGCAACAGATCCTCCCCAACAGGAGCTCTTCTCTGTGCTGGGGATTCGCCCGTACCTCCTGTGTTTCACAAAGATAACTCACATCCCCGGACATACGCCGGGTGCCTTCACAGTGGACACCTCAGTGCTAGCCTGTGAAGGTGTCCAGTGCACCTGTCTTATTAGATGTATTAAACTTCCCAAACCTCTCTCCCACTCCAGGATCTGGAACCCCTCGACACCTGCATACAGAGCACACTCTCTGCCCTCTACCCACCCTTTGAGGCCACGGCAGCCACGGTGCTCTGGCAGCTGTTCAGCGTGGCCGAGAAGCTCTACGGTGGGGACGGGCTGCGCTGCCTCATGGACTTCCTCATCCCAGCCAAGAGGGCCCTGCAGCACCTGCGGCGGGAGGCCTGTGTGAGCACCTCCCCGGGGATGGAGCCCGTGGGAGGCCCGCCCGTGCACTCTCGACTAGGGAGAAGAGACAGGCAGTGTTTTGATCTGGTAGCTGGAAAATATCTAATCTGAGCCGTAGGGATTTTAGATCCAGGGGAATATGCTGGTGAAGGAAGCAAAGGAGGATATGCTTCTGTGCATTTCAGACTAATCCAGGGTTTAAGCGGACATCATTCAAGTGAGCATTTGTTGTTTTCTTTCTGAAAGAAAGCAGGGTATTATTTAAAAATAAAAATAAATTGTAGTCTCAGCCATTTTTTTTGTAGCGTTTAAACACATAACTGGGGAAACCGTCCCATTTTCCTCTATTCCATTGGGTCCTTTGGGCACTGGCTCAGCTTATCCCTTTGGCTTCTGGCTCCACCTTTTCCTGGTTCCAAATAATTGGTGAAATAAGGCATATGCACCAGAAACAGGGCTTCTCAACCTGCCAGTGAGCATGGAGCCCACTGTCTGCAGACTTGTCTCTGGTGCCCCAGGGAACTCTCACTCCAGTCTATGTACGAAGGGACTAAGTCCCCCTCCTGAGTAGTCATCTCAGAACGTACGGGAGCAGTTCCAGTATATACAGATAGACCCTGCTGAATGAATCTCTATGTGTTTAGTTTATTTGGAGGATATTTTTATTGTAGGTTATTTCTGAGGCAGTGTTAAAACTAATGACAGCCACGTTGCAGGTATGTTGCAGTGAACTGCAGAGATTCATTCTAGATCTTAAAAAGTAAGATCTTTATTAATCATCACCTTTTACTACTCCAGTCATATTGAATTAGGGCTTTTTGAAAAACTACCACTGGGCTAGTTCGATTTATTAAACTCTTTGAATGTCTTTTAACTGAGTGTGGTAGAGAAATGACCATGGATATCCTAGATTTAATTCTTTGTTTGCAGTAGTCTGCCTAGAGGATATTTCCTTCATGATTATGTACCTTTGCACATCTAAAGGGTGTTGATTGATAGGGAAGAAGCAGAGAAATTTGCCTGTCAGGAGATAAAAGCAGCACACAGAGCCAAGCTGCTTTAAGTTGGATCTGAAAACACTTGCTCCCTTTCAAAGGCATGTCTTGAAAAGCTATTCTGAACTAATGTTTTGTCTTTTCTTCTAATTTTCTTTTTCCTTCCATTTTAACAAGTCATCACCCTTCCCACTTCCAAATTGCTTATCTTCTGAAAAAGCCATATGAATAATATTACTCTTTAATATGGATGCAGATTTATAAGTATTTAAAAAGCATAAAATGAAATTTAGGGACAGCCTTACTGTTTTCATATTTATATTGCTTTTTACTTTTTAATTAAGAAATTAAAATTTGATCATCTATATGACATAGGAGAAAATGAACTTATCTTGACAACTGTGAATATAAAAATATTTTAGTTAATGTAAATTCAATGCAGTTTTTATTCATTTACCAAGTATCATCGAAGTATGTGGCTTGGAGATCATTATTAATCATATTAATTTTAAGATAAGTTTCTATGTTAACATAAGAGTTCGATGACCACCATTCTCCCATCCCTCTGTAGAAACCAGAAATGCTTAAAATCACTCACTGACTTATTTGTAACTGTTTCATCACGGTTTGTGTCAAAAAAATGCTTGGAGAAGTTTAAAGAAAAGTGATCAGAAAGATATAAAACAGAATGTTTCTGCAAGGGGGGAAAGCAGAGGCAAGGGATTAGAACTTAAAAAATGAAATCAAATGGAAATCAGAAAAGGAGAAAGGAATAAACAAGATAAAAACATGGGGAAAAAAAGTACAACATATATAATAACAGGTTGAAAATGGCAGGCCAGCAAAATTCTAACCAAGGATAATGGATGTAGCGATGTTCACAACAAACTAAATATAGTAAAAGGCAAATGCATTGATAGGGCTAAAGAGGACCATTCGATGATAGCACTGCTAACAACCAGGAAGCTGTAACAATCCGTAAACTCCTAACAACATAGCCTGAAAATGCTTGAAGCAGAAACTGAGGGAATTACAAGTGGGAGATTTCACCTCCCTCCAAAGCAAACAGGAAAAGCAGGCCACTTACATATTACTTAAGATAAACATCTGAACACGATCTCTCTCTCTGCTAATGGGCACGTGTGGAGTGCTGAGCCCAACAATTTGAGAATACATACAGTTCCCAAGCATAAATGGAACCTTCTCCAGACTTAACCAATATCTGATAAAATTCTAGCCAAGTTTTACCATTAGAAGATATACATTTATCTCAAGAATGTATACAATTAGAGAATATTAAAGAACATACATTCTTAAGCATTCATATACATTTACCAAATTTGACCAGAATTGACCATTAGCAATAACACGTTAACAAATACCAAAGAATTGATATCTTAAGACCACAAAGCAATAAACTAGAAATCAAGTTTTTAAAAGACACCCTTCTATTTGGAAATTTATAAATGTACTCCTAACAGAGAACCACAAAGGAAACTGGCAAAACAGTTAGAGCTGATGAACAGGTGAGCCCTATTTCCATTTAGGATGTAGAAGTGTATGAAAGACTTTACTCTTGCCAAAACAACAAGAAATTCTGATACAAACCAAACAAGTACACCTTCCTCTAAAGCCGTCCAAGAGCTGTGGATACACAAAGAGCTAAAAGAACTTAACTGTGGAGTGACAATGCCTTCCTAAGTGAGCAAAGAGCAGAAGACACTTCCATCCCTGGGGCTAGTGACCGAGGTTTCAGGGAGGATGGATGAGGAGCTGCCAGAGAAAGACCATCTCTGCTCAGACTAGCAGGAACCGGACTTCAGAAACCTCAGGGCTGGAATATCAGATTGGAATCTGGAGGAGCCGCAAATGTAACGATAATCCTCTCTACTAATCCTAGAAATTCTCTAACAGAATAAGTGGAGACTGATGGGTGGGGACAGAAAGCAAAATATATCAAAATCTTAAAATCACACAGTTTCAAAGTGTTGTGATTTCCAACTCTCGTGGTCTCATGGTCTCACAGTCTTAAAATTTTTGTCTCATAGTTTTAACATGTCCCAGTTCAGAAGTCCAGCAGCAGTTGGTACCAGGCCTCCCTGGATGGAGAGTTGTGAACCCAACCATTGGAGCACTTGAAACAGTTGGTAAACCGAAATTTATGAAAGTTGAACCAAGCCTCAACCAATGTAAATTTTATAAGCTATTCTTGGTGGCCAAGAGAGTCGGGGGCTGAGCTGAAAAGTGAAGAGATATCTCACTGGACTCCTGGAGAGTTTAAAGCCACAACCCACCCCAAGCTTGCTCTGTTTCTAAGTGCTTTAAACTGATAAATGCTTCATCCTAGCTGTCTAACAGGGTAAAGAGCATTTCCTCTTTTTAAAAAATTATCTGCTTTAGGCAAAAGCTCAGGCATAAAATTTAAAAATTACAAAACATGCAAAGGCACCAGATTATCAACCCATAAAACGGAGAAAAAATTGTCAATAGAAAGAGACTCACAGACTACCCAGGTTTGGAATTATAAGGCCGACTTTTTAAAAACTATGATAAACATATTAAATAATCTACAAGTAAATATGGATGAAGTGGATGAAGAATTTCAGGAACGATTTGGAAACTGTAAAATGAGAACAAAGTGGAAATCTTAGAACTAAAAATACTGTATACGTGATTTGAAGACATGCCAGAAGAAATGAAGCAGACGGAAGCACAGAGAGGAGAGAGAGGAGGGAAAAAGGTGAGCAAGCTTCAGTAACTTATGGGAGTGTCAAGTCAGACATATGTGCAATCGGATTCCCGGAAGGGAAGGAGTGAGAAAATAGGGCCGAAAAAAATATTTAAAGAAATATTGTTGGATAATGTAACAATTTGTTAAAAAACACAGATCCAACACATAGATCCAGGAAGCTCATCAAACCCAGAGCAGGATAAATACCAACAGAACAACACTTAGACACATTGTAATTAAATGCTGAAAACCCATCATAAAGGGGAAATCTTAACATACAGGGGCAGCAATAAGAATGATGGTGGCTTTTTATCGGAAGCATTGGACTTCAGAAGACAATGGAAAAATATCTTTAAAAAGTTAAAGGAAGAAAAGTCAACCTAAAATTCTATATACAGCAAAAAATATCTTTCAACAGGAAGATAAAATAATGACATTTCCAGATAAAGAGTAGACTAGCACAGATGCTATGCAAGAAATGCTAAAGGGAGGTCTAGAGTCTGAAGGGATCTGGTACCAGGTAGAAGCTCAGATCAACAGAAGAATGAAGAGTGCAAAGAAAGGCTAAATTTGTAAGTGTGAATTTCTTTTAAAAATTAGTGACCACTTAAAGCAATATATTGTGGGATTTATAACAAATGTAGCAATAAGACATATGACAACAAAAGCATAAACTGTGGAAGGGAGTAAATCGAATTATAGCATCTAGCATTACAGCTTTATAACGCTAAAATTTTACATTTGAAATTATAGCTTTAGCATTTCTTGCATAGCATCTGTGCTAGTCTACTCTTTTATTTATCTGGAAATGTCATTATTTTACCTTACTGCTGTAAGGTTGTTACATTGTTTTAAAATAATATATTGCTTTAAGATAGACTGTGATAAGTTAAAGATGCATATTGTAATATTGAGAGCAACCACTAAAAATAAGACAGATAGGTATAACTAAAAATTCAATAGAGGAAATAAATGGAATCTAAAAAATAGAAGAGGAGATAAAAGGAAGAACAAAGGAACAAAGATAGGGCAAATAGAAATTTTATACCAAGATGATAGATTTAATCCAGCCATGTCAATAATTATATTAAATGTCATTAAGTGAATTTAACATTCCAAGTAAAATACAGAGATTGTCAGACTGGAAAAAAGGCAGGACCAACTAAATGCTGGTTATAAGAATTGCCCTTTAAATGCAAAGACAATCCAAAGACTGAAAGTAAAAGAATCAAAACAGATATACCATGTGGTCTGAGAAACGCAAAGCAAATGACAAGACACAAGTTTTTGCTTACTAATGAGCAGAAAAATAGACAGGTTAGTATTCAGAGCAGAGAGAGTTCAGTACGATAGACAAGGTGATGCTTTTCTCATTGTGGTGAAAATTGTAATGACCTCTCTGGAAAGCAGTTGTTTTAATATGTATGCAGAATCTTTAAATTGTCACGCACAGTTTGACTCAGAAAGTTTAGCCACAGCAAGTGATCTAAAATGCAAGTCCAGATTCATTCCCAATAATATGTGTTGCAATGTTACTTATAATAGTAAAAAACAGGTATACATATTAGGAGGAAGGTTAAATCAATAATGTATAAATATACACAGATTAAAATGTTTTAAAGAAATGTTTTTAAATGAGGTAATGATTGTGATATAATATTAAGCCAAAAAGAGGTTGTAAGTTTGTTTTATATCTGTGTTTTTTAACGTACATTTTAAAAACAAGCACAAGGGACTTCCCTGGTGGCACAGTGGTTAAGAATCTGCCTGCCAATGCAGGGGACACGGGTTCGATCCCTGGTCTGGGAAGATCCCACATGCCGCGGAGCAACTAAGCCTGTGCACCACAACTACTGAGCCTGCGCTCTAGAGCCTGTGAGCCACAACTACTGAGCCCACGTGCCACAACTACTGAAGCCCACGTGCCTAGAGCCCATGCTCCGCAACAAGAGAAGCCACCGCAACGAGAAGTCTGCTCGCCGCAACTAGAGAAGGCCCACACGCGGCAAGGAAGACCCAACGCAGCCAAAAATAAATAAATAAATAAATTTATAAAAACTAACTAAATAGATAAAAACAAGCACAAGAGGCCATGCAGTGACCTTAGCATGTTGTGCTGTTGAAGGCCTGTGAGTGTGGATACAGGGCAGTTCTGCTTGTTCTTCTTTCTTCACTTTGGAAACATCCCCTAATTAGCAAAATAGAAAGGAAACCTTAAAAACTTGGAGATAAGAGGTGATGTTCTAGTCTATGGCAGCTTTAACTGTCTGCTCAGGACCCGGGTGTGTAATTCTCAGCCCTGGCTGAAACATACAGACACTGACGAGGCAGCAAGTTGCGTGTGGCACCCAGACTCCATGCACAGAGCTCAGGCCAGGGACACATTGAAGAACACCTAGTCACCATCTGGGAAGTTGGTCAGTCGTCCTGAAATATGAACAAATATGTCCAGGTGCTTCTGGTGCCTGGTAATATGTTGTTGAGCGGACCACCTGGGGACCATCCTCTGCCACAGGGTCGGGGAGACAGGACCCCAACAGGCAGATAGTTGGGACAGTGTTCCATGGACACGCAGAGGGAAGCTTGTCCCCCTGTGCCCAGTCCGGCCCAGGAAGGTCGCCTGTCCCCTTGCCCAGGACAGCCTGGACAGTGGATGGTCTGCACGGGGCAACAGTATGTGAAGTTGTCAAGGACCCAGGGAAGCTCAGCTGTAGTTTTCACATTTAATCCACAGCCAGGTCCCTGTTCTGGCTTTTCCAAGGGACCAGAAAAGTTTTGTTTTGTTTTGTTTTTAGTCACCCAAGCAGGAAAGGAATGCTGAGATTTTTGGAATATTGTTAATAACTGATATGATGCGTCTATGATGATTGAAAACCTGCTATGATCTTGTGACGTGCAGGTTCCTGAACCGCTTTGTGAAAGCTCCTTATAAAGAAAGACTCTGTACTTGTTTTTAGCAGCTGAACTGTAGCTCTTAAACAGTGAAGCCCACCCACCTCCTTTTGAATAAAAAAGCTTTGGTTCTAACACCTCTTCACTGAAACACCTCAAACAACCTTTTTTTTATTTGTTTTGGGGTTTTTTTTTGGTTTTTTTTTTTTTTTTGGCTGCACCGCCCGGCTTGTGGGATCTTAGTTCCCTGATCAGGGACTGAACCGGGCCCTTGGCAGTGAGAGCATGGAGCCCTAACCACTGGACCGCCAGGGAATTCCCTCAAACAACCATTTAGAGAAGGTGTTGAAATGAGAGAAAGAAAGCTCCTTTTCAACCTGGAGTTTTCTCAGAACTGGAACTATTCAGAACATGACTATATTTATAGCATCTGTTGAATTTGGATTCCAGAGGAGTAGAAAGATTTAACAATCAAAACTATAGAGAGTTTGCCTTTCAGAACTGTGGTGGGTACGTGTCCGCTAACGGTGAGTGCAAAAAAATTACTGTCTGTTAAATGTTTTTTTAAATCTCGCAGTAACTAAGGCAAAAATAGGACCACAATTCATAGAAAGAGCAAAAGTACATGAGAATTTACAGAAAACAAGCATCAGAAAACTGTTGGCTTCACAATCACGTGATGTGAATTAAAACAACAATATTCCACAGCATACGTGTTAATTTAGGAAACAGTTTCTTGATGTAAAGCCTTACGCTGCTAATCAGCGGGCACGGTGATACCTTACTGTGATACCCTACTGCTGACAGTATGTCTCTTGATGACAAATTGGTCATATTGTCAAGAATCATAAAAGACATTCATAGCCTTTGATCCTGTAATCCTAATCCCGGAAAATGATAATTTAAAAGAAGAAGAATATCATGAAAATGATATCATGAACACGTTCCTTGCATTTTTGATTTACAATAGAAATCCATAGAAGCACTGTCGATTCTGACAATAGAGGATCCTTACGTAGCCATCAAGATGGCAACTGAGTAACAGAAGTGCTCGCTTAGGGTGACTGCTGACAAGAATACCAGATTCTGTCTACATTACTATTGCAGTTTAAATAACTAATAATAAACAGTGGATAAGGGCACAGAAAAGTTAAAAGTCTCTAGAGGTATATTAGGATGAGATTCTTTCTTCTTTTTCATTTTCTGTATTATTTAATTAGGGGTTGTGCAGTAAGTCAGTGCTGGAGTAGGGAAAGCTGCAAAAAAAATGCTGGAACTCAACCCAAACAGTAGAATGTGATCCCGTTTCAGAACCTGTATCTGCAGCTCTGGCATGTGGGCGTCCCACTGCTGTTCCCTAACAGCCTGACACCCTCACGCCCCACGGAGACACTGGCTCATCCATCCTGAAGTCGAAACCTTTTTTCTAGAGCAAGTTCTTCTCAAAGAGGTGGTTAAGGACTCACCCCGTAATCGACAGCTTGGTTGCAAACTCCAGTGACCCCTTCAAATAAGCAGAAAGGACGGCTGCTGTGGGTGGGAGCTTGCGTGACGTGGGTGCCCTAGATCAGTGCCCTCTCACCGTGGTCCCCACCCTGCAGTTCCAGAGGCCGTGCTCTGCCTGCGGGCTGCCCGTGGGTGCCGTGAGCTTAGACCAAGGGCTGCAGGGGCGAGAGGGTGAAAGCCCAGCCCCTGCCCAGGTGGGGCCGACCCCTGGGAGCGGCTCAGCCCACAGCCCCTGGGGTTGAGCCTGTGCCTGGGGTGGCTCCCCGCCCCCAGCTGTCCACCTCCCCCAGCCACCCAGGAAGAGCTGTACGAACGCGTTTCTAACTGCCCTGTCTTCAGTCCTGATCCCTTGGGTGTTCTGAGGTGCTGGGGGCCCCAGTCGCCCACCCTCCTGCTGGACAGAGACCAGGGGCTCTGACAGGTTCCACGTCAGCCGCTAATCTCCCTCCATCGCTCTCGTCCCAGGCCAGGTACGCGGGCCTCCTCTTCCTGCACGAAGGCTGGCCGCTGTGCATCCGTGAGAAGGTGGTGGTGCAGCTGGCGCCCCTGCGCGGAGTCAGCCTCAGGCCTGGGGACTTCTACCTGCAGATCGCTGTGGCGGCGGGGAGGCAGCCCGCCAGACTGGTCCTGAAACGCCTCTCCCGGCTTGGGCAAGGCTCGGAGGAAGTCGCTGTCCCTGAGACCATGTACGGCTGTGTCTTCACGGGACAGTTCCTGGAACTGGTGAATGGGGAGCAGAGCAGTGTCCCCTTGCAAAACTGCTTGCTGACCTCGGGCTCGGCGGTCTACCGCACCCCCTGGAACAACGTCACAGACCCTGTCTTTGTCGCCACCACCGGAACCAACCTGCGCAGCTGCCCCAGCCGTCCTGGGCCTCAGCAGCCGCCACCCGGCAGCGCCTCGGAGGCTGCAGCCCCGGCACCAACCGCGGCCAGCCCCGCTCCCCAGGGAGGCACGCCTTCCAAGCACAGCCCAACCCTGCCCCGCTGCGCCGGGCGTCCCAGCAGTGACCAGCCCCGCCGTCTCCCTTCCCCAGGAAGGGCTGAGTGCGAAAGCCCCAGGACCCTGTCCGGGAGTCCCAGTGGAGGCCTCACGGGGGTTGGCCCCTCAGAGCAGGACCCCTGGGAGTGTCCTGAGAGCCCTGAAGGACCAGGAGGGAGGCTGGACCCCACGGACAGCAAGGACGGCTCCAAGGCCCTCGCCTGCCACGCAGAGGGGGGCAGCCCGAGCTCCAGGAGGCGGCCGCCCAGGGCCCCAGCCAGTGTGGAGGCCAGACGCTGGTTCAGGAAGTCCTACGTGGAGGCCCTGCGGAACCCTATGCCCCTGGGCTCCAGCTCTGAGGACTCCATCGGGGACGAGGCCTGTGGCTCCCAGACCCACGGCCGCAGGGCCCGGGGGGCCAGGGCAGCGGCCAATCTCACCCAGAAAGAGATCCCTGGCCCTGGGGGAGACCCCCAGGAGATCCCGAGTCAAGAGAGTGGTCCAGGAGCTGCAGGGAGGACCCTTCCCAGGAGGTCTCGATCCTGGGATAGGTCCCTCAGAAGCTCCCGAGGTGACACCCGGCGGGCCTCCCAGCACTTAGCCAGCACCAGGCCCGGGGGTCTCCTGGGAGGACAAGCGGTGGGGACCAGAACCACAGGCTCCAGCTGTCCAGGCATGGTGGAGAGTCCCAGCTGCACAGGAGAGGAAGGTAAATGTCCACCCCCGCTGCCCCCACCCTACCCTCCCCTAACACTGCCCTCCCAACACTCCCCTCCCCCACACTCCCCTCCCACACTCCCCTCCCCCAACACTCCCCTCCCCCACACACTCCTCCCAACACTCCCCTCCCCCCATACTCCCCTCTCCCCACCCTCTCCTCCCCCACCCTCCCCTCCCCTAACACTCCCCTCCCCCACACTCCCCTCCCCACACTCCCCTCCCCCAACACTCCCTCCCCCACACTCCCCTCCCCCCACACTCCCCTCCCCCACACTCCCTTCCCCCAACACTCCCCTCCCCACACTCCCCTCCACACTCCCCTCCCCCACACTCCCCTCCCCCCCACACTCCCCTCCTCCTCCTCCTCCTCCCCTCTCCCACCTGTGACAATTGGTCTGGTCACTTGATTCAGTAGAAGCCTGTCTCCATGTCCATATCAACTGTTGAAAATGTTTACATGTATTCATTTCCGGGGCTGCCACAGCAAAGTACCACAGACTTCGTGGCTCCGAACAACAGAAAATTATCCACACATTTCTGGTCCTAAAGTCCAAGATCAAGGTGTCCCAGGGTCCCACTCCCTCCAGAGGCTCCAGGGGAGGGTCCTTCCTGCCTCTTCTGGCTACTGGAGCCCCAGGCATCCCTTGGCCAAATTCACTGCCCTTCACCCTGTGTCTCACTGTGTCTCCAGCCTCCCTCTCCTTTCTCTTGTAAAGACACCTATCATTCAATTTAGGGCCCACCGTAAACTTCACTAGTTCACTTCTGCAAAGAGCCTTTTCCAAATAATGTCACATTTGTGTGAGAGTGAAGCTTCCCTCTCTGAGGTGATGTGTGAGGGTGAAGCCCCCCTCTCTGAGGTGATGTGTGAGGGTGAAGCCCCCCTCTCTGAGGTGATGTGTGAGGGTGAAGCCCCCCTCTCTGAGGTGATGTGTGAGGGTGAAGCCCCCCTCTCTGAGGTGATGTGTGAGGGTGAAGCCCCCCTCTCTGAGGTGATGTGTGAGGGTGAAGCCCCCCTCTCTGAGGTGATGTGTGAGGGTGAAGGCTCCCTCTCTGAGGTGATGTGTGAGGGTGAAGCACCCCCTCTCTGAGGTGATGTGTGAGGGTGAAGCCCCCCCTCTCTGAGGTGAATCTGGAGGGAAGGCCCCGTTCTCTTTTGTGACAAGTGACTCGAGGACCCATCTCTGAGGAGATGTGTGAGGCCGAAGCCTTTCTCATTGAAGGGGTGTGTTTGGATGAGGACCCCCTCCCAGAGTTGATGCTGGAGGATGAGGCCCCCCTCGCAGAGGTGATACGTGCGTGGAGATCCCCTTTCTCAAGAGGTGTGTGAGGCGAGGAAGCTCTCTCTGAGGCACGTATCTGGCCAGGCCCCCACACTGAGGAGATGCGTGAGGGTGAAGCCTCCCTCTGTGGAGAGGTGTGTGAGGCAGCGACCACCTCTCTGAGGTGATGCTTGAGGTCGAGGCCCCCACACTGAGGAGATGCGTGAGGGTGAGGCCTCCCTCTGTGGAGAGCTGTGTGAGGCAGCGACCACCTCTCTGAGGTGATGCTTGAGGTCGAGGCTCCTCTCACTGAGGGGATGTGTGAGGGTGAAGCCTGCCTCTGTGGAGAGGTGTGTGAGGCAACGACCACCTCTCTGAGGTGATGCTTGAGGTCGAGGCTCCTCTCACTGAGGGGATTTGTGAGGGTGAAGCCTGCCTCTGTGGAGAGGTGTGTGAGGCAACGACTGCCTCTCTGAGGTGATGCTTGAGGTCGAGGCTCCTCTCACTGAGGAGATGTGTGAGGGTGAAGCCTGCCTCTGTGGAGAGGTGTGTGAGGCAGCGACCACCTCTCTGAGGTGATGCTTGAGGTCGAGGCTCCTCTCACTGAGGGGATGCGTGAGGGTGAGGCCTCCTCTCTGAGTTGATGTGTGAAGCAAGGACGCTTTCTCTGAGGGGACGAGTGAAAGCGAGGCCCCCTTCTGACATGATGGGTGAGGGAGAATCCCTTTTTCTGCGCAGCGTGGAGGGTAAGGACTCCCTCTCTGAGGTGATGTATGAGATCGAGGCCTCATTCTCTGGGGTGATGCAGAAGGTTGAGGTCACAATCCGTGACGTTATTCAGTATAAACTGTTTCTCCCTTGGGTGTTTTCTGGTTGTCAGGATCTGAGAACCTGTTTATTTATGTGATTTATTCATTACTCCTCAGGAAAAGCCTGACCTGCAGATGTGCTCACTGACCTTTCCCACCAGAAATGGGACAAGTTCACAGGTCTCCTGTTTTCTCCTTGCATTTGTAGCTGCCTTCAAACCAGAGAAATGCATTATCTTTGACCAGGTCTCTTTCCTTTGTGCAGCTGGCGTCTGTGCAGAGGGCAGCAGCTTCCGAGGAAGCAGCCCCATCCGGTGTTCAGACCTGCTTGCTGAGCCGCTGTGCCCCGAGGGTGAAGGGTGGACACCTGGCCCAGGAGACCTGCCCAGCCAGGCGCCCAGGCAGGAGCTGGAAATCGACCAGGAGCTACTGCAGTCCGGGGTGGTCACCCTCCCAGGTGAGCACGGCTGTCTTGCTGACAAAATACCGCGGGCCAGCAGCTCATGAACACCAGAGCTTTACTTCTCACAGTCCTGGGGGCTGGATGTCCACGCTCAAGGTGCAGCATGGCGGGTGCTGGTGAGGCCCCTCCTGGTTCATAGTCAGCACCTTTTCACCGTGTCCGCACATGGCAGGTGGGCCAGGGGTCTCTCTTTTATAAGGGCATTAAGCCCATTCATGTGGGCTCCACCCTCAGGACCAAAGCCCCTCCCAAAGGTCTCACTTCCAAATTCCATCAAATCAGGCATTGAGATTTCAACATCTGAATTCGGGTGGTTATGAACAGCCAGAGCATGGCGATGGCCCTCACCCTCCCAGGTGAGCTTGGCTGTCATCCGCCCAGGTGAACAGCAGGCTCTGCCCTCCCAACAGATCTCACATCTAAGCCAATAACTCAAATAGTGTTTGCGGGTCCTGGCTCCGTACTCCTCGAGCTTGAAGCCGCGGGTGTCCCTAGGGGCGCCACCCCCTTTCACGATGGCCCCCTGTTAGTTCACAGCCTCCTGGGACCTTCCTGGGTGGAACCTGAAATTGCCCACATACCCACAGAGGGCAGAGAGAGACCGAAGAAAGAGGCCACACTCCACATTGGCAGGTGGCAGGTAACTTATATACCAGGCTTGTATAGGGCGGCCTCAAGATTTCCACCCCGCCCGCCAGAATCTTAAAGTTTACCTGGAGGCCTTAACTGGGCTCAGTCACGTTACTCTCCGGTCGGTCTCAATGCCACACCATTATCTCAAAGGTGCGTCTTTAGGCAGGTTCTGGGAGCGAGGAGGGCAGAGGAGCACAGGGGCCTGGGTCCAGCTCGGGGGTCAACTGGCGGTCACATCCTCTCAATGACCTCTTCCAACACCTCTTTTTCTGCAGGAACCCGAGACCGTCAGGGAAGAGCGGTGGTGCAGGTCTGTACAAGGGGCCCACTCTGGTCCAGCGAACACACGTCCAGTGCTGAGCTAACCCGTCTGCTGAAGTACCTCCACACCATCCCCAGGTGGGACTGAGCCCGCCTCCAGTTTTCAGACCCTTTGAGGATAAAGCCCACTGAGGTGTAATCTCGGGTGGCTCCTGGGCTCTGCTGTCTGGCGCGTCACTGCTGCAGGTCCCGTCTCCCACCTCCCCCTCCTTCCGGGCCCTCCTGCCCGGGCTCTCACGTGCCGTCCCCCACGCACCCCTTCCCTCCCGTGCGCCTGGACGCCTCTCCTCCGAATGCAGGCCTGAATTCTGCATTGCTCTTCATTGCTCAATACTTGCTTTAAGCATTATTTATCTCATGTTTTCTGCTCCACCTCTTTCTAAAAAAGATTTGAAGTGACCTTGATTAAAGACACGAGCTGATACAAACAGAATGTTTAGTATAACCAGGTGAAGAAATCATACAAATAGGAGGTACCTGGTACCAGAAAGCAGAGAAGACTGACTGCTACTAGGCCTTGTGTCATCACTGGGCCTCCGGGCAGCCAGCAGCACATGTGCCAGGAAGAAAGTGCACCAGCCCCTCCAGAGCCGCATCTTCCTGGTGTGGAATTCCAGGGGACCTTGCCTCCTGCGCCCTACGCAAGGAAGCAGACATGCTTGGGTGACCCTCTCCAGGGCTCTCCACGGACCAAGGACAGAGATGGGGGTGGACGGAGAACTGGAGTCAAGGACAGTTAAAGCGCCATTGTTTGGGGCCCCTCCCTCCCATCAGGTGCAGACAGGCTTTGGGCTCCCTCACGGCCATCAGACCAAGAGCCTCCACGGTGCTGGGTGGACGCAGCCCCAGGGCTCAGTCCTAAGGGCAACGACCCAGGTTTGAATCCCGGCCCCGAATCCCAGCCCTGCCCTTGGCTGGAGTCGGTAGTGTGCCGTGATGAAGGGATGTCTCATGGGTGTGCTAGAGGGGCTAGAAATAATCTCTGTGCAGTCCCTAGGGTGAAGTCACGTGACCTCATGTGAGAGCATGCTGGGTGACTCACCGCCACGTGTGAGCGCGTGTGGGAACACACTACCTGGTGTGCCCTCACGTGACATGGGAGCGGTCCCTGGTACAGGATCACCTGTGACCTCATGCTCGTTTGTGGAGTATTGACTTTCTGTTGAAATTTTTTCTAAGTGGCACGGGTACAGTCAGTGTGGGAACACATAGGCAGGAAAGGACTTAAAAGTACTGCATTCCCCCAGGCTCCTTCGCGGAGCGAGGCTCCCAGTTATTTGCAGGGCCTACTTTTACTGCCCTGAGCCTAGGATTTCAAACTTATCTTTCAGCACAGATTTCAAAATATAATGAAACGACTCTGAAAAAAATTAGTTTCATCCTTGCACTAGTTCATACTCTATACGCCTCAGGTAAACACCTTCAAAGCCCTAGAATAATGACATTTTCTGTTTACCAGAAGCTTTCCTTTGACCACTGCAGGGAGGTCCTAATTGACCAGGGCCCCCCACTGCTGTGGAGTGTGTGGGACCGGGGCTGAGCTGGGTGTCCAGACCCCTGCTTCTTCCACTTCGCCGCAGGCGGTGCAGACAGCCCGCCGCTGCTCACCGGCTCATGAAGACCTGGGAGAAAAACGTTTCTGAAGACTTAGAGGAACTTGTTCTGGAGCCCGAAGGTGTGGCTGGTTATTCCCCCACAAGGGCTGTAGCTGTGAGCGTCCTGATGGAGAGCGGCACCGGGAGAAGCCACATGCCCTCAGCTCTTGGAAAGGGGCACCTGAGATGCCGCCTCTTTGGGAGGAGCGCCCGGGAGAGTCTCATCATCGGTTCCCGCGGGCGTGTTACAAGGAGCCCCGCGTTCCTGTGAGTTTGCCTCGTGAAAGGACTGCCATCAAACTCTTAGATACACAGAACCTTAAACTCGGAAAGGATCTTGGCTGTCGTCCATGCACCCTCCTGCGCCATACAGGAATCCACCCATCCATCCTGCCATCCACACTTACCTGGGAATACAAAAGGGAACAGCAGAAGTTCCTGCCCTGATGGAGACACACACGTGAACCGGAATTATCGCAGCTCCCAGGGTGAGACAAGCCCACAGTGCCGAAAGGGACTTCCCAGACATACTGTGCCCTGGAGTGGGGAGAGGGTTTGCGGACAAGAGGGGGAGCAAGGGCACACACAAGGCCTGGAGCAGTCGGGCGCTTTCTGAGGACAGAAGACGCTGTGAAGACAGCAGGCCCCCCCGGGCCGAAGACCATGGCGTGTGGCAGGCCGAGCGGCCGGCAGCTTCAGGAAGACAGTTCTGAGGCTTCCGCAGAAATGCAGACCCAGACATCCAGGGCAGGTCTGCACAGCGGCCTGGGGTGGACCAGGGACCCCAAGGGGCCAGACGGGGGGCCTGGAGGCCGCCGGCCGGTGGGAGTGAGGGCGCAGCAGAGGAGTCAAGGGGTCCAGAGCAGGGGCAGGCAGAAGAGGAGCGGATCTGGTCTGGGGTTCCAGTTGGCACCAATGTGGATGCAGGAATGAGCAAAGGGATCTGTCTCAGCCGCTCAGGACCAGGGCCCAGCAGCCGTCTGACCCTGGGAACAGCCCCCAGGAAGGGCGGGGCTGTCCTGCCAGCTGCCAAGTGGGTGACGTCGTAGAGGAGCGCGTGTGAGTCACTGAGCACGACCGCCCCTGTGGTCCTGATGCGGCCACTTGCTGGGCTCTGGGGCCGCGATTGATTTGGCAGATGATGGGAAGCCCCAGGGCCGGGGGTGCCAGGGAAGGGAGGCCCACGGCGACAGAGCGACATCCAGCCGTCCCTGCTGGAGGCCACCGGCCTGACCGGCAGGGTGGACACGAGACCCTCCGAGGAAATGGAGCATCTCGCCCAGCTCGTGGCAGCACTGACCAGGCCCCGTGTGGCCAGGCAGGTGGGCACCGAGAAGCCCCTGAGCAGAGACATAGCGTCCACCTGCCTGCTCCCACCTGGGCCTCGAGGAGCAGGCGGCACCGGGCGCGTCAGCTTGGGCTCCACAGCCCCGCTTCTGTCCTCGTACCTGGCCCCCCCCAAGAAACACCCTTTAAAATGTTCTTTAGCAGTTGTACCCCAAATTGAGCACACCTGACTAGGGGGCGAACGGGAACATGGCACTAAAACCGTGCAGCTCTGCCAGCCTAGTGTAAGCCGGCATCGGTCCCGGGCTCAGTGCGGCTGCGTGTGCATCTAGAGACCAGCGTCCAGACAGGCAGCTGAGTTAGAATACTCGCTGACCCTGGAAGCTACAGCAGAAGGCGGTTCCCAGGGACACTGACAGCTCTGAAGAGTGAACGTACCGACTTGTCCCGGCCTGTTATTCTTTCCTGTTGAATCTGGAACCGAAGCTTCTGGTCACACGCACAATACAGACAACGGGGTTTTCCAAAGCACGTGGCGAGATTTTTAGTTTCAGGGTGCTCTGCAGTCCTGCATCGACCCAAACAGACGAACTAGTCCAAAGACTCCCAGGAGCCTCTGGCTCCTGGATGAAGGCCCTGCTTCCCTCTCCCGGAGCTGCAGCTGGGTGGGTGTCGGCGGGCAGGAGAGAGGAAGCAGACCTCCCCACCACTGGCCCACCACAGTGAGTCCCGGTTGCCCCACCTCCAACTGAGAAGCCGCTGATTCCTCAGGAAGCGGAAGGTCGACGTGTGTCAAGTCAAGAGTCCCGAAATCGTAGAGCCAAGAGCATCTGGGTGGGGACGCGTCTCATGGAGAGACAGGGAAACTCGTTCTGGACGAGATTTAACACCTCCTGTCTTTCTTTCTCCAGGAAGGAGGTGCGGGAGCTGGGGCTGGTCATCCTGGTGGACGCACGCAAGAGCCTGGCCGCCCCCGCCCTCTCCCGGGCCCTGGCAGCCCTGCAGGTGAGCAGGTGGGTCCTGTCCTGGGGCTCCGAGCTTCTCCAGGCGCAGGGGGTCAGCAGCCGCCGCCTCCCTCGTGTGAATCTGGAGACGTGGGGAGGGGCCTGAGCTTAGAGGTGCAAGGAACAGAGCAAGTTCCTGCTCCTGCCCCCTCCCAGTCTCGCTGCAGACCTTCAAGTCCAGCTGGCCAGGGTCAGCCGTGCAGACGTTCTGGTTTGTGCTCTGACTCAGCAGGAACGGTGATGACGTCCCTTCACAGCGTATCCGTGTCTACTGTCCGACTAAATCCGGGTGCAGGGTAGATAGTCACCCTCCCAGACAGGAATGGAGGCCTGCAGGGGCGGCCGCCACTCACGGTGGGGTGTGGGCCCTGGACCTTGGGTGGCCAGGAGTCCTGGAGCCCTCTGGGACGGGGTCAAGGCCGGTGGTCTAGCGGTGGCCTCAGGAAGCCCCAAGCCTGGGTTCCAGGTCATGAGTAGAATCCAGGGAGTCCCTGGAACGGAGAGAGGCACCACTGGATGTTTCAGGGACCCAGGGCCAGACGGGAGCCTGAGAACATTCAGTGTCCCTCAGACATGTGTACACAGGGCTCCTGTGTGCCAAGCGCTGTGCTGGGGTCCGGGCTCTCAGGCACCTGGAAGCCTCCACCAGCTCCCTGAGCTAAAACCGTTTCCTCTGTTCCATCTCTAACGGTGCAGCACTGGCCACTGTTCTCACCCAGGCGCCTACATTTTAGGGACGCCAAACAGAAATTCTTTCAAGGAAAGATTTAGTGACTGAGGTTGGAGCAAGTCTGATAGCTGGAGAGCAGGGTCTGGGGAAAGGAAAGAGGGACCCAGCAGACAGGCTCTGCGCGGGGCGGGGGCTGGGGGAGGCCAGGCCGGAGAGGCTTGGGGAGAGGATCCAAACTTCCAGGCGAGAGGAGAGGCGGGCACACCGTGCTGTATGCCATGCCGCGAGCTGTACCGCGTGTGTGTTGTGTGCGGGACGGAGCAGAGCAGGGCCAGACAGCCAGGAAGACGCAGATGCACGTCTGCACACTCTGCGGGCGTTTCCTAAAGCGGGAGGACTGGGGCAGCTCTGCTCCTTTGGCATCCGATGGGAACGTGAATATCAGCAACCATGAAGAGCCCATGGAAAATCAGGGGTCCAGCCTCAGGCAGAGATGAGTGAGCCCTTCACAGAAAGTCTGCCGCGCTTCCCCACCCTAGCTGTTGACCTGAGTTCTAGGCAGATCGGACCTGGCCACTTACCGGTTTCCCCAGCATTTCTTTTTGTACAGACTTCCCTTAAATCCTGGGCCACTCAGGTCCCATGGGGGAGACAGACCTGAGAGAGGTGGTCCCTGACCACCCACGCAACTCCCAGAGCAGAAGCTAGGAGCTGGGAAAAACGTCAGCTACATCTGGGACTTTTTATCACACGCGAATAGTCTAAGGAGCTTCATGATGGGGTTACGAGAGGAAATCGAATTCTTTTCCATGTCTGGACAAAACTATTCCACAAAGCTGGCTTTCAGACTGCCCTGAGGGCCTTGCAGAGAAAGCTGGCCTGCAGACCCCTGCCCTGTTTTTGGCTCAGCTGACAGCAAGATTTCTGATCCAAATGAGAGGAATGGAAATGAGCTGGAATTTAAGGATCATGTGTCCATTTTCAATTTAAGTTTTGAGGGATGTATAAAAGTAGTTAAATATTTTTACAAAGGGCAAAAAATTTCAGCTGTTCTTCATATCTACCTCAAGTAAGTATACTTCAAATTTGTTAAATTATTAAGGTTCAGATACCATAGAAAGCTTTCCATTTTGAAAAGGGAAGAGTGATTTTTTTCCCTTTTGGTGGAAGAAAACCCTGAGAATTTGCTCATCCCTACCCCACTCGCAGCAGGTAACTGTTACCTTCTTAACATGGTAATTGTCATAGATCATTAACTGTTCTCTCTTATCTGAGAATTAACATTAATTCTCTTTGGAATAGTAACAAATCCTAATAGTAAAAATTCACTCAAATAGGAATATATAAGAAATATAAAACACTTTTCCAAACTGTTTGTAGTTTTAATACATGATAACTCAAAATTTTAGCTAAACTGAGTAAGAGAAATAGAATATGGCTCTAAAATAGGAAAACAAGATTGTGCTTTTCTATGGCTTTTCTATGGCTTATTCATTCAACAAATATTAACAAAAAGTGTCATCCACAAGAAGCCACTTAACAAAAATATAAGTATACAGGATGAACTTAAAACAGGTAAGATATCAATTAGTCCTGAGGCCCATCCAGTAAATTCATTTCAAAATAGGGGACTACAAAAAAGCCTAAAATTTGTTTATCACTATAAGAAAGTATTAAAAAGTAAAGCCTTAGGGAATATGAATGAAGAAACACTGGGTAAATAAAAGCATTTTATTGCTGAATGATCTGGCCTCAATATAATCTAGCAAACAGAGACAGGAGTTTGATTAAAGTCATAAACACTTTTTAAAAATAAGATTTTTTTCAACCAATAGAGTTGGAACAATTGGACATCTGTAGGCAAAAGAAAGGAAAAAAAAGAAATCTTCCACACATACCTCATATGATATATAAAACTTAACTGAAAATGGATCTTAGACCTACATGTAAACTCTAAAACCGCAAAACACCAGAAGAAGACACAGAAAATCTTCACGACCTTGGTTTAGTCGAATATTTCTTAGCTCTGAGCCCAGCACCATAATCCATAAAAGAAAACATGATAAATTGAACTTCGTCCAAATGTAAAACTTCTCCTCAAAAGACACTGTTACTAAACTGAAAATACAAAGCCAAGACTGTGATAAAATGTTTGCAAAACACACATCTGATAAAAGACTTGTGTCCAGAATGTATAAAGTCTCAGAACTCAATAGTAAGAAAAAGAAAGTCCAGTAAAATATGGGCAAAATATTTGAACAGACTTTACCAAAAAAAATTTATGAACGGGAAATAGGCACGTACAAATATGTTCAACATCTTTAGTCACTGGAGAAATGCAACTTAAAACCAAAATGAGATCACACACACAACTACAACCACAAACTTGACCAGAACAAGGCTGTGGTGCTGCTGGTGGGAAGCAGGACTCGGGAAGACTATTTGGTGGTCTCTCACAAGCTAAACATACACTTAACCACAGCACCCGGCAAACCAATGGCTGGATATTTACACCAAAGAAATGAAAACACAGTGTTCACAGGCTTTGTTTATGATTGCCAGAAACTGGAAACAACACACATGTCCTTCATCTGCTGAGTGAGCGACAAGACTGTGGTGCCTGCAGGCGAGGTAACATGATGAGCAGTGAGAGGCGTGAGCTGCTGACCTCCCAGCGCTGGGGATGCGTCTCAGGGCCGTGTGCTAAGTGAGACAAGCCGATACTGCACTGCATGAGTCCGTTCATACAATATATGCAAAGGCAATTTACTGAGACAGAAAACAGACGGGTGATTGCCAGGGACTGCGGAGCTGGACTACAGAGGCACATGAAGAAATGTGCGGGATGCTAAACTGTCTTATATCTTGATTGTGGTGGTGGTTACATGACTATAAGTTATGTCGAAACTTAGAGAACTGTACACTAAAAAGGGTGAATTTATCCTATGTTAATTATAATCAATAAACCTGATTACCTTAAAATTCATAAGGGCAAATAATTTATATTCACAGAGAAGGCAACTACATTTTATGCATTTTAGGAACTTTTGGAACATATCAAAGTAGAACCAATAAAAATTGGACAATTTTATTAACTCAGTGAAGTTAAAAATTAGAAAGCTAATCAGTATTTCTTATTTCAGAACACATCTCCTCCCTTAATTCATAGTATTTTGCTGCTGGTGGATAAAGAATCAGCATTTAGGCCTGACAAGGATGCAACAATTCAGGTAATGGCTTTAGACCGTAAGCACAAGACTGACTGATGACTCTGACAGATAGACCCTGAGTGATGCATAAAATTAAATATTAGGGCACCTAGATGAGATAACGTATGAAAGAATTTCTGTAAGATCTAGTTGCTTCCATACAGGAGCCTGGAAACCTGTCTCCAATGCCTTGAATTCTTGCAGGACCCCTGCAGAGCATAACATCAGAAAACTTCTAAAAATCTGGTTTTTCTTCTCCACCTCATTTGTTTTCTTTCCTTCTCTTCTTGCTTCTTTCTCTTTTATCTGAAAATGTCTTTACTTTGCCTTCATTCGTATTTTTAAAATGTTCTCTCTTCCCCTCAGATTTCTTTTCTGTTTTTCTTTCTTTATTTTTATTTACTTATTTTTGGCCATGCCACGTGGCTTGCGGGATCTTAGTTCCTGACCAGGAATCGAACCTGTGCCCCCTGCAGTGGAAGCACAGAGTCCTAACCACTGGACCGCCAGGGAATTCCCAGCCTTCATTCTTGAAGGATATTTTCACTAGATGTAGAATTCTGGCTTGACAGTAGTTTTTTTTTGTTTGTTTGTTTTTTCAGCACTTTAAAGATGTTGTTCTGGTGTCTTCTGGCCTTCCTAGTTTCTGATGAAAAGTTCATAGTAAAAAAGTTCATCTATAGGAAATGTGTCATTTTTCTCTGGCCACTTCTAAGATTTTCTCCTTTTTTAGCAAATTGACTGTAACATGACTCGGCATGGTTTTCTTCTTATTTATCCTGTTAAGTTTGGCTGAACTTCTTGAACATTTATGTTTATGTTTATCACCAAATTTAGGAAGTTTTCAATCATTATTTCTTAAGAGTCTTTTCTGCCTCATTCTCTCCTCTCTTTCTTGATTTCAATTACACATACAGTAGTGATATTGTCCCATAAGTCTTTGAGAATCTGGGAGGTTTTTTCACTTTTTTTCTTCTCTTCAGATCAGATTGTTTCTATTGATCTATCTTCAAGGTCACTGACTCCATTCAGCTATTAAGCCCATCCAGTGAGTTTTTTAGTTCAGATACTGTGTTTTTCAGCTATAAAATTTTCAGTGGGTTTTTAAATAGATTTTCTATATCTCTGCTGAGATTTCCTATTCTCTCATTAATTGCAAGCATCTTTTCCTTTACATCATTGACATAGTTATAATAGCTGCTTCAAAGTCCTGTCTAATTACAACATCTGTGGTCTTTTCTGGGTTGATCTCTGTTGATTGTCTTTTCCTGAAGCTTCAGAATGAGTCACATTTTCCTGATTCTTTGTGTGTCAAGTAATTTTGGATTATATTTTGAACACTGTGAATATTCTGTTGTAGAGACTCTGGATTCTGTTATAAACCTTCACAGAATGCTGTTTTAGCATGCATCTAACTTGATTAGACTGAGTAGGTCCAGTTACACACAACTGGAGCTCCCTTTCCCCAGCTTTCTTCATGGGGTGGATATTGACCTTCACTTTCTGCCCCAGCTCTATCCTCTGGCTGTTTAGGCCAGAAAGATGCCCATTTTCTATCGGAGCTTCAGCCACTCCAGCCTCACCATGTTGGCAGCCTGCCTTCAGGCCAAAGCCACAAAAACAGGGAGCCACCCCATGCCAGTCCTTTTACCCAGTTTCAGTTGCCTCCATGGTGGCTTTGTTCACACTCCAGAGCTTTCAGATGGCTGTCGTTATACTTTATCCAGAGTCTGGTTTTGTCTGGAGAGGGTCAACTCTGCTAAACCAGAAGTAGCTCATCCTTGATTCATCCTGTCACTTTTCCCTTCCTCCTCCTGCCCTTTCCCTTTTCCTGTTAACATCTTGCCATCCCTTCTTCCCCAACTTTTCCATTCTTTTGGTCTTTCCTCTATTTCTCTTGCTGTCTCTCCTTTCACGTCTCAGTTAGATTCCTGTGTCCAACCACGTATACTGCAGTAATGCCACCAGCAGGCAGGATAGCTGACCCCTAAAGTTGCTTCTCAATCCTCTCAACCCAGTAACCCAGCAGTTTTCCCAGGAGTGAGCCATTCTAGTGGTTTTTCCTGAGGGCTGCATCCATGGCCATGACCAGTGAATACCTTCCTTGGCAGTGTGAGCTGGTGGGTTCCCTGAAGGCCCTGCACAAACTTGTCGACAGCTCCCAGCTGACTGCAGACCTCGAGGGCTCCTTTCCCTACAGCCACAGTGCCTGGATCTGCTTCCGTCGGGTAAGGTGCAACTCACAGCTGCTGCACATGCCAGTCTCCTGGGCTTCTCCTTAGATGGATTTTTTTTACTTAAGTCAGAAAAGGGCACCCCCCCCCCAAGTGTCACACCTGTCACAGTCACCATCAACAGTCTGTTTCTGGACAACCACACCGTGGCGCACTTGAGAATGCCACTGAAACCCCACCCTGGGCGGGGGAGGAACTTCTGTAGATGTGCAGAGGTCACCGGGCAGCCGCATGGCAGGCTTTACAACCTGAGATGGGTTTAAATGTGGAAACTCACAGCTGCTTGTTTCAGCATCTAACAGAAGCTGTCTTTATGTCTCCTGGCTCTCAAACCTCAATAGAAGCTGGAGCCCTTCACCTCAAACTGCAAGGAAGCCATTGTTTTCCTACAAAATTCAGTCCACTCCCTGAACACCCACAGGACCCCAAGCACAGCACAGGTAGCTTCTCGTGTATTTTATTTTATTTGACAGATAGGTGGGAACACAACAGTTTGGTCAAAACCATCATCCTCAGCAAAAATTTTCAAGCCCTTTTTCATTCACAGATCCCTTTCAATTAGCAAAAAACTTCCCAAAGACCACTTCCTCCCCCTTGTGACCAAAAAAATCCCACTCTGCCCAGAAAAGAAACAGCACCAGTACATTTGCTGACATGCCACCAAGGCACAAGTGATTGCTGTCAGGAGTGAGTGATTCAAAGGAGACACACAGGCGGACTGTCTGGAGGGACCCCGACGGCCCAGGGACCAGGGGCCTGGAGACGCCTCCCGGTGCCCAGGGTGCGCGGTGAAACCCACGGCCTCGTCTAAACACCAGGATCTCCTCCTGCTGCCGCCTTTAAGCCTCCCTCTTCCTTTCTGCCCCCAGACCTCCCTTCCCTCGGGCAAGGGCATCTGGAGCTGTGCTACGTCCTGCGGGGGCTGGGTGGCGTGTGGGGTGCGCCGAGCCCACCCGCCTTTAGCTCGGTTGACAGAGCAAGGACGTGGGTCACACTGACATGTCCACTAGCGCTAGGCTTGGGAGGACTGGAGGAGGGCTTCCAAGCACGTTTCTCCCGCCCGGGCAGGAGGTCGCAGAGTTGATCGGCAAGCACAGGGCGGTGATGAAGCATGTCCTGGAAGACGCGCGGCTGGTGGCCCTCCGGCTGGAAGGCGGCACCGTGCTGGCACGGCTGAGGAGGGAGGAGCACGGCGCCGGCCAAGACTACCAGTGAGTGTCCCGCTGGGGCAGCGCTGGACCGTAGCCCAGCCAGGGGAATTCCCAGTGCTCTGCCCACTCACGGGAAGCCCGTCTTCATCACCTGCAGTGTCTCCAAGGAGTTCAAAGCTCCATTCCTCTGACGGACACACTGTGACTGACCAGAGATTAATTCCCTTTGGAACTAAAGGAAGCCTAGCAGATTCCTTGGAAGGCTCAAGTGGAGAAAGGTCACTTCCTGGGATTCAGCGTCAGTCCTAACCAAATGCTTCCTTGCCTGTTGCCTCCCAGGCCCCGGGTCCACCCACCCACATTCCCCTGCCACCTCCGGGGTGCCCGCACCTGTGGCTGGCAGGGTGTCACAGCTGCCAGGCATGTTTATGCTCTGCTCGGGCTGTGGGCCTCCTCGGGGGCTTCCGTTTTTGTCAGATGTACAGAGTGCAGTTGGTGTTTGTAACCAGGGGTCACCGACGCGGGGCTTGCTGTGAACAAACACCCCGACAGCTGCCTTCCCTTTCCAGGGACACCATCGAGGCTGCCTGCAGGCTGTACAACCAAGTGGACGAAGAGGTCCACAGGCTGGTCCTCGCCTCCAACAGGTGTCTGCAGGAGCTGGAGAGTCTGCAGGCACTGAAGAAGCTCCAGGAGCGAGGACACCAGTCAGGGCTCCAGGGGGGAGGCGACCAGGTCAGTGTCCTGGGAGAGGTGACCAGTCAGGGAGCCAGGGGGAGGTGACAGTCAGGGCTCCAGGGGGAGGTGACAGTCAGGGCTCCGGGGGGAGGTGACAGTCAGGGCTCCGGGGGGAGGTGACCAGTCAGGGAGCCAGGGGGAGGTGACAGGGAGCCAGGGGGAGGTGACAGTCAGGGCTCTGGGGGGAGGTGACCAGTCAGGCTTCCAGGAGGTATGGAATCGGGTTACTTGAAATAACCAGTGTAACACTCACTATTTTCATCCAGATTTTCTTTATATTCATATGCATATAACGATTTCCAAAAGCTTATATGTTTTTCAAGTAAAATCCTTATTATTTTATCAGCCACTGTTTCCTGGTTAGTGAATGTGAAGCCAGGACCCCCCGCCCAGCCAGCAGCATAGGGGCAGTGAAGAGTGGCTGGAGACTCTCTGGACCCTCAGCTGGCCCTGCATCCTCCAGTGTCTGGTCACCATGGGGCAGTCAGGGTGGGAGGGGCGCCACCCCAGGACACCCCAGACTGGTCCCCAGGACAGCCAGCAGTCACGGTGGGGTGTGCATACTGTGTATTTTCCCTCCCTGGCCTCCCCACAAACAGCCCTAGCGCCCAGCCATGGGCCAGTGGGGGGCCTGGGTGGTGGGAGATGGTGACCCAGCTGATCTAGGCTGCAGGGAAGGGGAGCCAGAGGCTGGCAGGGAAGCACAGACAAGAGGCTGACCAGCTCACCTGGTCCTGGTGGTGGCAGCCTGGAGCACGGCTGACTCGGGACACCCCAACCTGGAGGCAGGCCCTGCCTGGGGCTCCTCCACCCCCTCCTCAATCCTGTGGGGTCCCCTGTCTACCCTGTAGGGTCGATTCCTTGTCCTCTGGGGCCTCCTCCATCCTGTGGGCTCTACTGTTTCTTATATATTATGTATTTTATTATAAAATGCCCTCCAGGACTTCCCAGAGAAAGGATGGAAACTCTAGGACCTGCACATCCGATGCTGTCTCTTCTCCTTCACAGTCCTCAGTAGTTTGTTTTCCCTCCACGGCGGAGGCACCGTACGGTCGTTTAGCCTCGCGGGTTGCAGGCGAGTCTGACCTGCTCCCCTCTCGGCCTTGGGCTGGGCCCTGCTTTCCCCCCAGAACCTCGCCCACCTCTGGTCCTCGGGCCGCCTCAGCCTGGTGAGCAGAAGCTCCTCCTTGGCCCCCCTAGCTCTGGGGATTCTGGGGTTCCTTGATGAGCACCCCCGTTTCCCAGATGCCACGCTTCCTGCTGGTCCGCTCGTTTTCTTCCTTTTCCATTTTCCACGTCGCTGGCCTTTTCCTCTACTTTCAGAGTAGATTTTATGGACTTTATCTCCTAACCCCACTGTGTGCTTTTGCTTCTGCTCTAACATTGGTAACTTCCACGGAGGTTTCGTTTGTTTATTCCTCTCAGTGGCCCTTCTTTACAGCACCTGACTTGCTCTCGCTGAAATACTGATCATGGTGTCTGCCCAGCCTCTCTCCTCTCCAAGGGGGCCTCTGCAGGCTTGTTCTGGCTTCTCTTTCTCATGCTGGAGGCTCTCCTGGTGATCCTAGGTTGCCTGCCCAGCTCACGAGTGGGGCGGGGCCATTGGAGGCCCCCTGCTGGGCCCACGTCCGGAGATGCCACCTCTGACCCCCGAGGGGAGGGCCTCCTGCACGTCAGGGAGGAGGTGAGACTCAGCCTTCCCGTGGCCCCCTGCCTGCCTGCCCCTCTGCGGAGAGCACCCCGGGCCCCGCGGGGTGGACGGGGCGTGCACTGGGGCCCCTGCCTCGCCACGGCTCCCAGGCTCCCTCAGCTTCGCCACCTGCTCAGGACGCCCAGGGCCCCCCAGTGTCCCTCCTCCCAGCCTCTCTGTTGCCCCCATCCTCTATACCTTGAAAGAGGTTACTGACGCTTTAGCAGTGTTTCAGGATGGATCAAAGTTAGATATGTTTTAGTCTGCCATCTTCACCCAAAACTAAATACACTTTAACTTAAACATGGGATCATCCTATATAGTGTGTTACATTGTCTTTTTTACCTAAGAAATTGCACGCACGCTGTGGAAGAATTAGAAAGGAACTAGGTTTTAACCACGGTGAGATCCTGCCACACACGCTCCTCTGGCTGGCGCTGAGGGGGGCCCTGCGTGGGCACGCACGCCCGTGGGAGTCTCTGGGGCTCTGCCGTGCTGTTCGCTATTACAGACACCACCACCTGCACATCCTTCGCACTTCGTGATTGTTTGCAAATTCCTAGGCTGGATTGGAGGGTCAGGGTGCACATCTTCTGAGGTTCTCAGACATCTGCCAGCGGCCTTCCACACAGCTGGCCCCGCCTGGGCTCTCAGCAGCCTTTGGAGGTCCGCCTTCTCATTTGCCAATCTGACAGGTGACGATAAAGTGTCTCATCATTGTCTGCATTCGGATTTTTTATGCTGCAGTTGAACCTTTTCTTCCTACATTTATTGGTTATTTTTACTTCTCTAATAAATTGCTTTTTCATGTACTTGGCCAATTTCTATACAGTTTGTAATAGTTTCATTATGTCACTTCTAATCCTTTGATTGTGTTGCAAATATCTGTAATTTGTAATTTGTCCTTTAACTTTGCTTATGATTTATGTGGCCTTTCCTATCTTTCGGTTACAGAACGACTAATGTATTCCATTATAAGACTTTCATGGTTTGAATTTCTCCATTTAATTTTTCAAACCGACTGGAATTTATTTTTTCTCGAGGCCGTAAGTGGGACCCCACCTCTGAGGTGCCTCTGCCCTGCTGACCATTTCCTCGTCTCTACCTGGCGGTTCTAGGACTGCAGGTGCTTCCTTGCAAAAATCTAGGTTTGATGGTTTTTTCCATGACTCTGTCCACAAAGAGCATGTACTCTGGTCTCTCTCCTCTGCTCGTACATCTGAGTTCATTAAATACAATTATTGTCCTGATAGATCCAGCCCAATCGCTCCATTTTTAATAGCAAACCTCTTCCTGGGTGTCTAACGACCGGATGCCCCTGCATTGCCCTGTGAGGGTTTGCCTCTGACGTGCCCGCGGTGAGCGTAGTGCTGTTGCCATGGGAACTGTGTCTCTTAAGTGATGACCGTGACCTCATCGGACTGTGTGGGTGCAGGCAGGCCTGCCATCGCCCCTCCGTCCCTCCCAGGTGCCGCCAGCCTGAGGAATGTTTCCGGAGTTTGTGTAGCATAGTAACAAGTTTCGAAACTGAAACTTCTGGATCCATTTTTCAATTATCTTAATTTCCATTTCCAAACAATTAAAACAGTTATAAACTTGAGCCATGGAGATCTGTGGTCATCCCAATCCCTCTCCAACCCAAGCTCATTCACTCCCATTCACAGATTGAAAAATCACAAATGAAAACCATGGTTCAAACTGAGGCCGAGTAGCCTTCGGATGCGCTCAGGAGAGCCATTTGGACGAGGCGTGTGGCTGTAGGAACCAGATGCACCGGCCCCGAGGCGGCGTCTGACACCTCCTTTGTCCTCCGAAGTCTTAAGGCCGGACTCCTTAGCACGTTTAAAAGTAAAACCTTCTTTTCCTATGTAGATGACATCGTGGTTTGAAAAAGAAAGAGAGAAATTCCTCGGGCCTTTGGAGCTGCTCTCTCTGGGGAACACAAAGCAGTGGCAGGCGTCCCAGGCTCTCCCGGACGGGCTGACGGTGGGTGCCCACCAGGACACACGCAGGGACACCCAGGGCACTACCGGGGCTTGTTCTGATTGTTGGCTCCTTGGGCCGCAGCAATATCGTCCGAAAGGGCTGCGGCTGATGGAAGAGGACTTGCAAGGCGCAGAGGAAGGGACCCAGGCCTTCAGAAGGAGTCTGAGCGCCAAGGCCGGCCTGGCTGAGCGGAGGGAGGGCGAGCTGGCCAGGCAGGCCCGCGGGTCCGAGTTCTGCGAGACGGTAAGCGCCCCGGCCCAGTCCCTCCCAGGGTGTGCACGCGTTGCCCCGTCCTTGCTGCGGACATTCGCTGAGAGGTGGGCGCCACCCCCAGGCTCTCCGTAGACCTGTGAGGGGTTTATTTATTGTACCAGACAGGCCACGAGGACGCGGGAACTGTTCTTTCTGTTTACCGGCTCTGTTATAAAAGTCCACTTACCGTCAAAGATCCCAGAACGATTGCTGCAGCACAGCCGCACCTGCACTCTCGCGAGCGCCCTAGAATTCCTGCCGCTAGGGCGCCAGGGCCAGAGTCCTCGGGAGCACAGAACCCAAGAGGCCAGGGCAGGCCGGGAACTCTCGGCCCGAGGTCCCTGGCCCATGGGTCCCACACCAGGCAGGGACGCGGACCGTCTCACGGCCTCTCCAGCCCTGATGCCCATGGTCGACTCCGGCCGGCAGTTGCCACCGCGAGCACAGGGTCTTCCTCTCGCTCTGGCCTCTGGCTCACCCTGGTCCTCGCTTTGGGCGACCTGGTCAGCAGGCAGAGCGTGACCTGAGTTTACTCAGGGTGCTGGCTGAGGCCGCCCAGGCCGTGACCGTCCTTCACTGCGCTGACTGGCGCCCTCCTGTGCCAGGCAGGTGGGCGGCGCCCTCCTGTGCCAGGCAGGTGGGCAGGTGGACGCTGCGGTGCAGTCAGTGCCTGGGGCACCTGGACCCAGAGCTGGTCACCGAGGGTCTGACGCGCTGTCGCCGGGCGGCCGTGCAGAGCTTCCCCAGGGCGAGTGTGGTGGTGGTGGGCCCCGGCGGCCACTGGGCGCTGCCACGGGGCCAAACCTTGTGGCTGCAGAGCCGGCAGACCCGACGCCACTGGCAAGAGGCCCTTGGAGAGGCAGCCCCGGGCCCCGGCACCCTGCCTCTGGGCTGGAGCCCCCCGAAGCACGAGCTTGCCCAGGGACCCGAGGGGCAGCCCCTTGAGCCTGCCTGGACCCCTCCCGCTGACCCCGAGCCCCGAGCTGGGGAGTGGGCCGGACAAGCTGCTGTGTGTGGCCAGGAAGGTGAGCACCTGGGCCCAGGTGTGACGCACAGGACAGCAGCTGCACGTGCTGCTCCGCCCGCCCCAGGAAGCACCCCCTGAAGAAAATTAGGGAGAAAACACAAAGCTTCGCGACTCCTCAGCTTGACAGTGGCCCCAGGGGCTCCCTCCGGCTGGGCCACACTGGGGTCTTTATCAAAGGCCTGGAGGTGGCCAGCACCACCGTGGCCTCAGAGAAGCAGCCCCCGCTGAGGCCACGTGCCGAGAGCCCTCGGCTCCCTCGGAACCGGAGTCTGTCCTCTCCCTCCAGGATCCACCCCTCCGAGGAGGATGGGAAGGGGCGAGCTGGAAGGTGAGGCAGATGCCCTCAACCTGTGGGCCTAGTGGTCAGTGGGATCTAGAAACCCAAAGCCGTGAAGTGCCCTTCCACAGCATGGGAAACCCACGGACGCCCCTCCAGGCCTTCCCCGTCAGGTCCAGGCTGAAGCACTCACGTCTGATTTTAAACAAGACATGAGTGATCTCCCCGTGCTCAGAACAGAATCTCTAAAAGCCGCCTCCTTTTTCAGGGCATGTAGTGACCTAGCACACCCGCTCTGATGGTTAAACAACCAACTCTAGTTGTTTAGAGCCCATTTCTAGAAAATTACAATAAGTAAATCAAGCCCCCAATGTGAAGAAATTACTTTAAAAATTGCTTTTTAAAAAGTCTGTAAGTATTGAGGTAAGAAGTGTGTGCCCGTTTATCTGTTGCCCAAATGAAAATGTCCGTTTAGTTTGTTAAATCTTTAGGAAGATGTTTGCAAAAAGATACGTCCTATTAGCTGTCTGGATAAAACGTGGTCAAGGACCCCGCCCACCCCAGTGACAGTCAGTGACGCCAGCCTGGCCTCACAGCCTCTGGGTTGTTTGTCCCTGATTATAGTGAGCCCTGGCTGGAGGGGGGCGTCCTCCTGGTCTCCTTTGCTCATTGGATGGGTCCACGTGTGTTTCCTCCAGACAGCAGCTCGAATCTGAACTGAGATGGTTACAAAATGCTCTTCTGAAACAACCTTCAACCACCTTGTTAAAGGTGGACCTTGTGGGGTGTGGGCAGGCCACAGGGAGAGCTGCAGGTCTGTGGACGGCCTTCCAGCTCATTTTGAAGGTGTCGGGGCAGCAGAAGGCAGGGGTAGGTGTGGTCCACTCACCGGGAGCCTCCTGGCCACCCAGAGTGGACGTCCTGGGTCCGGGAGGGAGCAGGTTGGCAAAGCTGTCCTGCCTTTGCCGCTGGGGATGGGTCCCCCTCCCGCCATTCACGGGCCTCAGACCCACCAAGCCCAGGCCTGGCGGTGGGGACCCCGCACACAACCTTCAAGGGAGCGAGTCCTCCCAGATGCCAGGGCCAGGGCGGGAGCTTTGCATGAACCACCCTGTCTTCCCGGAAACCCAGCTGTCCGGAGGGAGCTCCTGTCGCTTGGCCAGCAGTCATTTCCCCAGAAATTTCTATCCTTTATGAGTCAATTTCCATTTACTTGGTCCAGATGCCCAGACCACGCTAGTGTGTATTTCTTTTCTGGATATTGAAGAAGAACGCTTGTTTTCGGCGAGTGTCTACAGGAGGTGACTCGGCGGCCGTGCGTGGGTGTGACAAGGGCACCTCGCGTGGCAGCAGCTGTGTTTGTCGGCACTGCCGCCGCCGAGGGCTCCGGGCCCCCGACCAGCAGAAGGCGCCGTCTTCCCGGAAACAAGAAGCACCTGTAAGATCCGTGCTGCAGGCGTGGGAGGGGCCGTCCAGGGTCTGCTGCAAACAGGGTGAACTCACAGCGTTCTGGCCACGGTGTATTTCCTATCGTTAGCTGCTTTTTTTCCAATCAAAAAAAAAAGTAAAGACAGATAATGGCAGGAAAAACTCTACCAACCCCCACTGGTGTCATTAGGATGGAGTAGTTTCAGAAGGTGGCTGGTGGGATGCTATCAAATAGGGAAGGAACGCGTCGTGTGCGTGGGGACCTCCAGCCCAGACAGGGCCCTCCGCTCGCTGTCAACCTCTGCGCCACGCTGGCCCCCAGGCCTACTCTCCGTCCTATGCTGCAGCGGCTTCTCTGCATCTGGGTCAGAGGTCACTGAGTAGAGCTGACTTTTCAGGAACACCTTGTGGTAGGTTAGCAGCCGGTGTGCGCCGGAAACCGGTTTTCCCGTAAATCTGCAGCACAGCCTTCCCGGCAGAGGGCTCCCTGCTGCGGGCGTGCGAGTCTTCTTCCTGCCAGAGCTGCCCCCCAAAGGCGGTGCTAGAATCAAACCGCCTGGGGTCAGGCTTGAAGTTAGGGAGCCTGCGAATCTCTCCTTTTCAGTTTCCAAAGGGCTCTCTCTTCTGAAAAGGCCGTGATCGGCAGCGTGGAAACGTCGATGCAACAGCTTTCCTTCTGCTGTAACCTCCCTGTGCTTCTCTACATCAGAGGGGCGACTCCAGTACCGGTGCGAGGACAGCTCAGGTGTGAAGCGTCTCGAAATGACTCGTCCCCGAAGACAGGAAACCACGGGAGAGAGTGCTTTTGTGCGTCTCCCATCTGTGTATACCGCGTTCATTACTCTGGAGTTTCAGTCTCTTGTTTCTTCCGAGGCAGGAATAGCGCTGACGAAGTGCCTCCTGCGGCTGGCGGCCGCGAGGCCTGAGTGTCCCCTCGGCTCTCTGTCTTTCAGCAGCCGACCGCAGCACGTGATGGCCGAGATGATCTCCACGGAGAGGCAGTACGTTAGGTCCTTAGGATGTGTCATCAACAACTATTTTCCAGAAATGGAAAGGACGGACCTGCCCCAGGACCTCCGAGGGAAGCGCAGCGTCATTTTCGGGAACTGGGAGACGCTCTACGCCTTCCACCGCGGGCACTTCCGGGGCTGGAGCGCTGCCGGCACCGCCCCTGGGCCGTGGGCCACGCGTTCCTGAGATATGTGAGTCCCCAGCCCACGGTGTGGACAGGGTGAGGCCAACCCCACTCGTGCTGGGAGCGGCCCACGTTTCAGGCCAGTGGGTCCCTTGTGTCCGGGTCAGGAGATACGTCCCTGCCAGTTATGACCTGGCTCTGGACACTTGGGCCTCGGGGTCAGCAGACGGCACCCTGGTCAAGAGCCCCTCGGCACTGGGATTGCACCTGTGTCATCACACCTAATCTGTCCGCAACCCACCCCTCACAGCTAGCCGGCCCAAAGCAGCTTCCAAAATCGGTTTGCTCCCTGCACGTAGGAAGCCCACCTGGTCCCCGTCACGGTCTTCCTGCGAGCCTGCCCAGCTCCCCTTCCAGAGGGGCGCCAGACCCTCCTGACCAGCTCTGAGAGCCGCATGGATGTATAGATTATTCTGAGGAGACCTGAGGTTTTAGTAAGTCTCTTCTCAACCATGAATATTGAGTCTTTATAAAATTCTTAATTTACTCTGAAAAGAAAGTTCTTTCAACAAGTAGTTACCAAACACAGTTTTGGGCACTGGGGCAGCGTCTGTGCTGGGGGCAGGTGACACTTCTGCTTCAGCATTGTTAAATATGAATTACCGTGACAAAAACACCGGTGCTGAAGGACATCCCACGTGCTGTGTCTTTTCAGCTATTTCTTAAAAAATGCTTTTAGCCATAATGTGCAACTTCCATGTTGTTTTATGTTGACAGTAATCTTGAGAATTTTAAACGTTTAGACAAACTTGGTTCTTGACTGTTAATGAATATGTCAAACCCTCCCTCGGGCCCACCTTCTAAGCACCCCCTCTTGTCTCCTCCCCGAAAACTGGTATTTTGAGACCGAGTCTAGGGCTCCCACCACGTCCGGGGAGCTGAGCGCCCGCTCCCGACTGCGGCGAGACCCCGAGGAGCTGGGCGGCTTCTGGCCCAAGCCCTCCCTTCGCAGGAGGAGCAGCTCGGCACGTCCGCGCTCTACAGCAAGAACAAGCCCCGGGCGGACGCCCTGCTCTGCAGCGACGGCAACGCCTTCTTCAGGGTCGTCCCCCCGCCCGCGAGCCTGGCCGCCCGGCCTGGCCCGGGCTGACCCTCTCGCCTGCCTTGCAGGACAAGCCGCGGGAGCTGGGCGACAAGATGGACCTGGTCTCCTACCTGCTGAAGCCCGCGCAGCGCGTGGCCAAGTACGCACTCTGCTCCGGGCCCTGGTCAAGGAGGCTGGCGGCTGCCCCGCCCGTTAGCAGGAGCTGGGGGAGCTGAGGGCCGCCGAGGACGCGGTGCGCTTCCAGCTGCGCCACGGCGACGGCCTACTGGCCCTGGACGCCGTCCGCGGCTGCGACGTGAGTGCTCCGGACCCTGGTGGGTAGAACAGGCCTGCGGGGAGGCGCCCACGCTTGAGACCCCCCAGACCCCCGCCCAGAGGGAAGGGAACGCCCGGGAGAGGCTGTTGGGGCGGCAGCCACGGGAGGAAAGGCCGGCGGGCTCTCAGTGCTAAACGTCGGTGTTTGGGGCTGCTCTGAAATAACTGGATATGGGAAAACTGAGCTTGGCCTTGGCTTTGGGCCTGAGCCTACCGATTCGCCCCTGCTGGGGGCCGGGGTGGGGCCAGCGCCCAGGACCAGCAGGAGGAGCAGACCTCCTGGTCAGGCAGGACCGCCACCGAATTCCCCGTTCCAAGTGAAGACGCAGGTGCCTTGTTAAAGCAGCATTAGCAAGAGTTTCAAGACAACAGATCAGCCCCAGGTGGCCACCTGCAGACCCGAAGGCTCCCAAGCCCTCTGTCCAGTGAGCTCAGTCCAGCGATTTGGGACAGCCCAGGCGTCCCCCCGGACAGGGCTGTCCACGGGAGGGAAGGGGCACCTCCCATGAAGGGGCGGCCTGGCTGGGCGCAGTTGACCCTCACGCAGCCGTCGCCCTGGCTTGTGGAGGCTTCGTTACAGGGGCGCGAGGTCAAGGCTGGGATCAGGTCATGCCCCGTCCCCCTGAGAGAGGCCGGCCCGCCTGCAGGTGGATCTGAAGGCACAGAGGCGGCTGAGATGCCAGGACGAGTTCCTCATTTGCTGCAGAAGGAAGAAGCACCTGAGGCGCGTGTTTCTGTTTGAAGACCTCATCCTGTTCAGCAAGACCCAGAAGGTGGACGGAGGCCACGATGTGTACGCGTACAAGCAGTCCTTCAAGGTGCCGCGTCGAGCAGGGCGCTGGGGGCCGGAGGGAACACCAGGTTATTTGTTACTGTGGCTCTTGGGCTGACTTTTGGAGCCTGGGGCCGCCAGAAGCCGCAGGGAGCCATTTGTCCTTCCTGTTCCACGTGCCAATCCAGGGGCTAGAAAACAAATGTCTCCTCGTCGGTGACTCCATTTCAGGTTTGGGTGAAGGTGGGCAGAACACAGAGGAGGCCTTCCCCTGGGCGGTCTCAGGGCATGGGCCTCACCCTTCCCCCCAGACAGGCCCTGGGGGTGAAGTCTCCTGGGAGAGGCCCCACCGCAACCCCTTCCCTGCCAGGGGGCTCATCGGAGGGGTCCTGTGATGACGCGCCAGGGAGCCCTTCTGGGGGGGACTGAGCCCTCACGAGGGAGCCAGCGTGGATGGCAGGGGTCGGGGCGAGGGGCAACGGGGAGGCAGGGGCGACGAGCCCCCGGCCCAGCCCCGTCCACACCACTCGGTGTCTGGGTGAGGGGACCTCCGGCACGGAGGCGCTGGGGTCAAGCATCAGCCAGAGAGCGGTCAGTTGTCCAAAGGGCAGGATCTGCGGTCCCTCCCGGTGCTTGTGGCTGCAGATGGCAGAGATCGGGATGACGGAGAACGTCGGGGACAGTGGCTTGAGGTTTGAGATCTGGTTCCGCAGGTGGCGGAAATCGCAGGACGCCTGCGTTCTCCAGGCGAGCTCCGCGGAGGTCAAGACCGCCTGGACGGACGTGATAGGGAAGATCCTGTGGCGGCAGGCTCTGCGGAGCCGAGGTGGACAGAGCGGCTGGAGGGCGCTCGGCGTGCAGGGCCAGCTCGGGCTGGGCTTGGGCTGGGCTCAGGGCTCGTGGTTGGGCCGAGGGGCCCCTTAGCACCATCCATCAGCACACGAACACTTACTTCTTAAAACGATAAGCAAGACCCCGGCCCCCACACTCAGAGAGAGGTCTCAGCCCCAGCTCCCAGACGCCCTCAGACCCGTGGCGTCAGCTTTCTGCCCTGCCCTGTGGTCAAGGCCCCTGGCCTCCTGGACGCTGCGCCGATGGCCAGCCTGTGGTCTCCCCACAGGTAAGACCCCCCCACCTCGTTCCCTCCTCCTTCATGTCTGCCCTCAGTCCCTCCTCTCCCCTGAGTTGGTCACTGGGACACCTCTGTCTACTTCAGAGTGGTAGCTCATCCAGGCTGGCTGCCACACGTGCCATCTTCATCGCAACCCCTCCAAGCTGGCCCTCCTTCTGGTGGCTCTGACCACCCTGCTGGGCCTGAGAAACACTAATATGCTAACACCCTGACAGCCAAACACGACCACTTGGCACTCGGAGGCTACCACCCTGGCCAAGGCCCTGACCTGTCACCAGAGATGCCCCACGGCCTCCTCACTGCCACGTCCTTCAAAGTGTGGACCCCCCCCCATGCACACAGACACAGGCATGCACAGACATGCACACACTCAGACACACACATGCACACGCACACACACACACGTACACACGTGTGCACAGAGACACATGCACATGCGCACACGCACACACATGCACATGCGCGTGCACACACATACACATGCACACACATGCACACACGTGCACACACATGCACATGCACGTGCGCACACGCACACACATGCACATGCGCACACGCACACACATGCACATGCACACACGTGCACACACATGCACATGCGCACACGTGCACACACATGCACATGCGCACACGCGCACGCACACAGCAGCTTTGCCCGGGGCGCCCGGTGGCTCCTCATCCTCCTTGGAGTCACTCAGCCCTGACGAGGAGCAGGAAGTCCCCATGGCCTGGTCTCCCCAGCCCTGCTGTCCCGCCTGCTCCTGTCCCTCCCTCGCAGCTCCCCCAACCGTACTGGCTATCCTCCTTCTCTTTGCTGGGTTTACCGAGCATTCATTCGTGCTCAGGCTCTCACCCTGTGCTTGGATCCCCTCTCAGTTTCAAGCGTGTGCGGATACCCATCAGTGTGTCTTTCCTGGAGCCATGCCCTGCCTGGAGGCCTCTGCCCACCCCAAGGTGATGTCCCTTCATCCGCAGACGGAGACCCGCCCCTCCCCGGTTGGACACCCAGTTTCTGTGGTCCCACATCTTCCTTTTTCCTGGTTCACCCCCTTGGGCTCCCTGAGAGAGGCCGGAACGGGCATCTCAGCACGTCCAGTCCCCCAGAGACACTCAGGGTGGAATTAAACCCAGGGAGCTGCTTAGAAAACTCCCCCACATGCTCCTGTCTTAGAACTCAGGACACAGGAGCTGGTGTCCACGGGGATAGGCGGCAAGCCGTTCATGGACGTCAAGCCCAGCAATGCGGCCATAAGCGACCGGGCCGTCAGTTACACCGGGGGGGAACAGGTTAGCGGCCACAGCCCCGGCTCTCGCTCGGCCCCGCCGACTCAGACCCAGGCGCCACAGTGCGCGGGGCCCCACGGGCCAACACGTCGGGCCGGACGGGCGGCCGCCCCGTGAGGCCTGATGGGACCGGGGCGGAAGGAACCTAGTAGTTTTCCGGATGGCCATCTTGTTCTTGAATCTAGGCTGCACCTCTACAGCAGAGGCCAAAAGACTCGTTTTCTGTCCCCTTCCAGAGGCACGGACCCGAGCGTCCAGAGCCGTGCCCTCCTGTGACCACACCGCCCCCTCAAGGGACCGCACCCCACCCTCTCAGACAGCAGCACACCCTCCTCCAGTGGCCGGTCCTCCTGCGCCCTGGGGCCGCTGCCCCCGCACGCGCCCACAAGCCCTGCCCGCCGCCCCTGTGCGTACGGCGTCCACACCTGCATCGAGGAGGACGAGCTGGAGCAGGAGGCGGGGCGCCACCTCCCCTGCGTGAGCGCATGCGTGCGCTGGAGCCAGCTCACGTGTTCATCATTTCACCTGATTTCATGTACTGCCAAAGGTTTCCAAACAGATTAGAAATTTTCATTTACTTAAAAAAAAATTTCCGCTTCCACTCAAGACAAGGTCACAGGGAACAAGTTTAAAACAAACAAGCAAAAAGAAAAACAGACAAAACAAACCAAGTGCCCTCCGAAGCCCAAAATGTGCCACTGCCACCATGAAGTCGCCCCTGAGGGCGTCCCCACCCACCAGAGGTGCCTCTGCGCAAAGTGTTGGGCGTGAGCTGCTCAGAGCAGGCAGCGGCCACGGGGAGCACGCACCGTCGCCTGCCCAGAGCCACCGCGCTCTCCTGGACACGTCGCTCAGGCTCCAGGACCGCGGGCGGCTCCCATCTGGGCTGCGGCAGCCTCTGACCAGCCCCGAATCTGGAGGTGGGACTTCTCCCCGCAGGAAGACCTGGCGGAAGGGTCTGCGTCGGAGGGCTCAGGTCTGCCATCCCCAGCGCGGCCCGCAGAGGCCACCCGCCAGCCACACTCGAGGTTGTGGCTACACCCTGGCAGGGGCCCCACCCTGGGGAGTGACCCCACGGGCCTGGGCTCTGCGGCCGCGGCTCTGGGGTGGCACAGGACAGGCCCCTGGGAGCGCGCCTCCCGTCCCGTCCTGTCCCGCTTTCCGTCAAAGCCGCGTGGCCCTTCTTGCCACATTTTCTGTTGTCCCCCGCTTGGGCTCACTCTTACCGCCCAGGGTGAGGCTTCCTGCTGGGGGAGGGGCGACCTCCCTCCCGGCCTTCCCCTTCCGGCTGCACTGGGCCTCCTGATTTCCGAAAAGCAAAGTCACAGACCTCTTGTTCATGAGCGTAAGTGGCGTCTGACCTCCAGCAGTGCCGTCCTCCTGCTTTAGCCCGGCATCACGGGTCACCTGGTTATAAATCTGTACATTGTAAATCATTCTCGTTGTGCAAGCCTCAGGGCCAGAGTGCCGGGCACAGTAGGCCTGAGGGGCAGCCGGCCAGGCCGGAGGACGGTCCTCACTGGGCTTCTCTCTGCAGAGACCGGGAACTCCGAGTCTTCCCACCGCACGTCAGGGGACAGCGGCCCCAGCCTCCACGGGCCGTCCCTGCCGCTCGCGGAGCTGTCGTCTGACGAGGACCGTCAGGGTGTCTCCCTGGCCCTTCCCGCGAGGGGCTCACGGCAGCAGCCTGGCGGGGACCAGTGCATCACGACCGTGAGTACCCCTCCTCTAAGCCCCCACGAGAGAGGCCCAGGTGCTGGGTGGGGGGTGTCAGTACCCGCCCAAGAGATGCTGGGCCGCCAGTGACCACACAGAGCCCCCTTGTGGGCCATCCTGTGTGTGAATCAACCCCACACGCACACTCCGGCACCCAGCGGGCTGCCTGTGAAACCAGAGGCCTGGCTCCGTCTCCAGCGATTCTGAGTCCCTTAGAGAGATTTGCAGGCCTCCTGAAGCATCACCCGGGCTCTGCCTGCCACGCGGAGGCCGCACCTGTGCCATCCAGCATGTGCCGGTTCCAGGCTCGGCGGAGCCCCGACTCCAGGCGGGCCTTGTTAGAGCCCCCGCGGTCCTGGGTGAAGGAGGGCTACTGGCTGGCCAAGGAGGTTTCTGAACCCAGCCCCAGATGGACCAGGGTCAGGGGCTCTGCCCTCCCTGCTACGCTTGCTTGGCCCCCAGTCCCGCCTTCTGACGGGATCGCGTCCTGGGCAAGACGCAGTGTTTCCCTGCATTGATGCAGACGTGTGTTTCTACCTTCAGGGGCGTCAGGAGAGCCATGACACCTGACCCCGCCAGTAGGGAGCACAGGAGACCCCAGAAACCCTGGACGCACACACAGAGACGCCATCCCCTGAAGAGGAGAGACCGAGGGGACCAATCCGACAGGAAGCCACTCGTCACCAGCCGGGCCTGCCGGTTCAGTGCCTTCGCCCACACGGGGTTGTAAAGCTCTCCCCTCTGCAAGCGCGTCCCAGGTTCTGGGGCGATGCCTCCGGCCCCCTCCTGGGCAGCACCAGAAGGGGAGGTCCGACTTTAAGTGTGTGCTGAGCCAGAGTCCAGGGACCAGTCCTCGGTGCTCACGCCCTGGGTCGCTCACAGTGACCCGATCCCTTTGCCAGAACAAAACCCCTCACGTCTCAGGCGTCTGGACGGTGGTTTGACTGGCAGGCCACACGCTGCACCGTGATCCCTGAGGCGCTGGGCACGCTGCCACCACCCAGGCTGCCCGACCGTGTCTCCCCCTTGTCCAGATGCTTCCAGAGCGCGGATGCACCGCGGACGTAACGGCACGCCGGGAGGGGGCGGCGGGCCGGGCCTGGCTGCTTCCCCATCCCCCCGACTTCCCCCGAGAGGAGGCTGCCTCCAGCGAGAAGACCCTCCCGCCGTGCTCGCCAGACGGCGCAGCTGGCACTGTCACTCCTCCCCGCCGCCGACTCAGCGGGGGAGTCCCCACGCGCCCCGCGCGCGCCCCACGCACCCCGCACACCATGCGCGGCACCGCCCTGGGTGGGAGCCGCGGGACACACGCCGTCTCTAGGAAGAGGCCCTGCAGCATCCTCATCTGTGAGGCCACTTCCTCCGCTGAGGTCTCAGCGCCTGGGCGTCTTGGGGGCGTGTGAAGGGCGCCAGGAGACCGTCCCAGGCAGGGGCCCGCCTGCTCCCACAGCCCCTCCCTCTGCTCCCGCGAGGGCCTGCGGCTGCGAACGTGCGCCCAGATCCGATTAAAGGCCTGCCGGTAAAGGTGGATTCCTTGTGCCTGTCAAGTAGACTGTTTTCCACAAACCGCATGCGAAGTTGTCCAGGTGCTCCCATTCACACCGTCGGCTGCTTGCGGGACACGTGGGCAGACACGCACACTCACGCTCACGTGCTGGGTCAGAACGGCAAACACTGAACTGACACATTTCAGGGCCCAAACCCTTTTACCCTGGGACTCGGACGCCCAGGGATGCCGGCTGAGGCTGCAGCCGCCACGCTGCTCACTCCCTCGCCCGGACCTGTGGGTGTCGGCCTTAGAGGACGCGCTCGTTTCTGGGGCCCTGTCCCTGGCCTTGCCGGGCCCCAATTGCTTCTTCAGAAGGTGCACGTCCCGAGTCCGAGAGCACCTTGGGGGAGGAGGGGACCTGCTGCATAAGAGAGGTCCTTCTTTTGGCAGCTGTGATGGATCTGGATGAGATGTGGCCCCTCAGGGAGAACCCCCCTCAGGGCAGAGGAACCTCGACCCTGATGTGCGCACAGGTCACGAGGTCTGGGAAGGAAACACTCAAGCCAAGGCTCCTGACCACCTCCTCCGCCAGGCACAGGGCCACCAGTCAGCACGCCCCTCGGGGCCTGGGCATCACGTCCTGGGCCCCCCACTGTCCTGCCTACAAGGACGCCCTGTGATGCCCTGGACGCTCCCACACTCCTAGGCTGCAAGAGGCCCGGGTAGGAGCGCGTGGACCCCCGAGCAGAGTCCCACAGTGGACGTGGGGTGTCTCAGAGCAGGGGGCCCTCTGGGAGCGTGTTCCCCCGCCTTCCAGGCGATGCAGGCCATGGACGGCAGTCCCCAGGCGCAGCCCCTACGAGGTGCGTCCTGGACGCAGGGGGAGCTTTCCTGAGTTTAGCTGGAATCTCGGTTTCGTTTTCTTCTCAGCAAGCTGTGTGTGGCCAGCGGCACTCGAGTTGGGCTCCACCTGGGAGTCTGGGACAAGGGTGCCTGCGTCCCAGGTGGACCCCAGGTGGAGTTGGGGGCACAGCAGCTGGGCCGGAAGCTCTGATCCAGGCTGTGCTGGGAGGTCCTGTCGTGTGGATGGGGCCCTGAGGGGGCCCCCCTCACCCCAGGGAGGAGAGCCTGGGTAGAGGCAGAACTCAGCGCACTTCCTGCCACAGGTGCTCCCCCCAGACCCCGTCCTGGGGCAGCGGCGACATCAGGTGCCACCCACCCAGAACGGGAGCAGGGGGCTGGGGCACGGCCCTCGCCTTTGTGATCTGCCGGCTGCTGTAAACTCTCTTCCTTGTTACCCTGTTTCAGGGCTGACTGTTCCAAACTTTAGGAACATAAATAAATGGGACATTTTTTCCTACCACATGGTCGTGCTTCTTCTACTGGGTTCTGTTGTGTCAGGGACGTCACCAACAGGCCTCCCCTAGGGAGCTCAGCCCCTGCGACTTTGAGGAGACAGGGCGTGGGCAGCAGAGCGCCCTCTGGGGTCTGCCTGGTCCACGTCCTTGCCTCCCATCGGGAGTGAGGGCAGGGGGAGGTCCCCGCTGTCTCCTGCTCACACCTGGCCTGCCTGCCAACGCTGGGGCCCCCGAGCACGATGCCTCCCCCTCCCTAGGGCAGGCACTGCTGAGGCCCTGAGGGACCAGCAAGCAGGACTGTCCCTGACGGAGGGTCCCACCTGAGTGTAGGGTTGGGGGGTCTGGGGGGTCCGGCCCATGTGGGTCCCCATGAGCGGCACCTGCACCCCCTGCACCCACGTCCATATCCACAGCCCTACACACAGCCCAGCACGTCCACCGGCCCCTGACTCTTCCTCCCCTCCTAGTGCCTTTGTCTGCCTCTCCCCTCCTCCCTTTCTTGATCTCCGTCTTTGTGGCTCTCTGTCTCTCTGTCTTTCCCTATCTTACTGTCTCGGTCTCTCTCTCTGTCCCACTGAGGTCCCTCCCAGACCAGCGCTTGTCCGGGTAGCCTGTCAGCTAAGTGCTCCAGCCCTGCCCCAAATGATGGTGACATGGGATGGGGGGGGAGGTCAAGTCATTCAGTGATGATCTAACACCCGTCAGAGCTGGGAGCTGTAGGGAGGAAGAATTTTTCTCTGTCCACCTTGGGTTCTCTTCTGG
Organism: Balaenoptera borealis; assembly: GCF_965194805.1. Lineage (NCBI taxonomy): Eukaryota > Metazoa > Chordata > Mammalia > Artiodactyla > Balaenopteridae > Balaenoptera > Balaenoptera borealis. The sequence continues at coordinate 912,603 of NC_138867.1, forward strand.
GCTCTGTAACAAAGAACAGACTCATGAAAGAAAAGCACGCAGATTTACTGAATGTAAGTTTTTGATGACACGGGAGCCCTCATAAGGAAACGAAGACCCCAGTGGCCTAAGTGTTTCTGGACTAAGTTGAGCGAGGAGGTGATCCCAGTTCAGGGAGGGTGGCTTGCCCGGAGTTCCATCTGCGTTCAGGAAGAAAGGGGGGGTCCAAGCGCCCTTAGCTCAAAACACTCCTTCTGCCCAAGCGGCGTGGTCTGGGGCACATGTTCTGCCACCCTCCAGAGCGAGGAACCAGACACCAGGCTGTGCGAGCGGGCTTCCGGCTCCTGGGGGCCCCGCACGTCACCTGCAGCCCCGCCCACGGCGTGGGTCCTGGGGCTCGGCCCAGGGAGCCCTGCAGCTGGAGGGCGCCAAGCTCCCTCCCATGGACAGTGGGGAAGCCTCGGCCGCGGTCCTCAGTGATGATAAAGGAAGGGGGGGGGGGCAAGCAGCGTGCCGGCGCCTCATGGGGCCTTTATTTATCTTCTCTTAAAGTCAGGAAGCAGTTATCAGAGGTGCCACCACATGCCCACTGCCGCGTCCCTAACTCTGGACGTGGGGCAAAGGGAGGGACTCGGCTCCCAGGGGTCCAAGAAAAGGTTTGTTAGTTCCTCGGACTGTGGGATGGCCCAGGGTTGGGGCAGACCCACGCCATGGAGGGGGTGAGTTACCCCCAGGACAGGCCACCCCTGCAGTGGACACGGCCGGTAATTCCAGGGGCCCAGCCCCCTCCCCCTAGCCAAGCACTCAGGCAGCTCTGCTTTCCCCAGCTGAGCGCCAGCAGGACAAGCCGGCCACCACCAGACGCCTCCACAGCCAAAGCCAAACAGGCACCCAGGACGAAAATAGCCGTCAGATGACCAGAGGGCTGGCTCACCACAGCCCAAGGCAAGCTGCTCACAGCAGCTGCAACTAAAAATAGGCGAGAAGGGGACACATCTTTGGGAGAAGCACAGGGGAGAGCTCTGTCCTGTCTACAGCCGCTGCAGGCGGGCATGATGCAGTCACTGCGCTTCATTTCTGCTGAGGCCTTGGCGTCCCACCCCCAGGTGGCCCGGCAGAGCCTGGGCGGGGTGGCCCACCACCTCTACCCGCTGCTCTTCAAAGCCAGCTACTTGCTGGAGCAGGCGGAGGTGATCCGCGCTCTGCTGGAGCACTGGCCGCTGGAGGAGTTCCGGCTGGGTGCTCTGCTGGGCCCCAGCGCAGACCACCCCGGGGACCTGCGGGACCGGGCCTGCAGGGCCTGCCTGGAGGCCTGCGTGCGCGGCCTCGCGGACCACACGCTCTGGGGCGGGGGCCGCCGGCGTCTGCGGGGGGCCGACCTCACGGGCATCCGAGACGTGCAGGTGCAGCGGTGTCCCTGTGGGAGGGCGCTGGGCAGGTGGGGCCGCACCGAGCTGCTGGCCAGGACCTGCTGCGAGCTGCAGGCGGAGCCCCGTGCGGCCCGGCGCCCCATAGAGGTCCTCGCCGACATCTTCGTCACCGGGGGCAACTTCGACTTGGTGGTGCGGGCCCTGGGGCCGGAGGGTCCCGCCCCACTGCGCGTGCGCTGCCTCTCCTTCCGGGCCGACAGCCTGGGCCCCGGGCAGCTGCTGCACGTGCTGCGTCTGGCGGGGCCGGGCGAGCTGCGCCGGCTGGAGGTGGTGCACAACGTGCGTCTGCACGCCGGCCACGTGCAGCAGCTGCTGGCCCAGGTGGGCTTCCCCCGGCTGGTGTCGCTCACCCTGCCCGCCAAGGCCTTCGACGCGCCCCCTACCAGCACCCCCGCCCCTGACGGCGAAGACCCCCTGCTCACCTCCATCGCCCGGGAGCTCAGCCGGATGACGCATCTCACCGAGTTGAGCGTGGCCTTCTCCACGCTGACCGGGAAGCTTCAGAAACTGCTCGGGTGAGTCTAGGGTGACCAGAAGGAGGGCGGCGGGGGGAGGGCATCTGCTCACGGCCCCTCAGCCCAGGTCGGGGCGACTCGGGGCCCTGGCTGAGGAAGCACTAGAGGACTGTAAAACAGACCTGGTTACTTACAAGGCCACGAGCCCCCGTCCCCTCGGTTTTTGCCCAGCCCCGAGCAGCCGGAGGGGACAGACAGAGGGGGAGGGTGGCCCGGCTGGGGCTGGTGTCGGGTGCACCCTGGGAGCACCAGAACCCAAAGGAGACTGCCTCCAGTGCGTAAGAAAAAGAGAAGAGTCCTAATTAGCAAGCAAACAACATAGAAGTAACTCCATTACATTGTATTAATTACCTGTCATTGTAACAAATCACCCCAGTGCTGAGGCTTACGAGGGCAAGACAGGAGCCCGGTGGGGGCAGCTGTGGTCTCCCCTGAAGGCCTGTCGGGGCGGGAAAGCGGAGTGACCCACTTGATCGCTCATTCTCATGGCTGTCGGCAGGCGGCCTCGGCTCCTCGGCCCGTGGGCCCCTCCACAGGCTGCGGATCAGAGGGCCAGAGGCCCTCCGGAGGGAGGCCCGCCTCCCGTAACCTCCCCTGGAGGGCACTGTGCTGATGCTTCCGCCCACTGCGTGGTGAGGGCCCGTCCCTGGGCTGGGGGGGCACCACCGAGGGTCGCAATACCCCAGGGCCGTTGGGCCACCTTGGCGGCCACCAGCTGTGAATATACTCATGAAAATTTATGGAAAATCAAACTTCTCATTTCTTGAGAAGAGAAATTTGTTGAGAATCAAATTTCTCATTTCTTCTCATTTCTCGTTGAGTGAGGGTGAGGATGTCTTTCCTGGTTTAGGGAGTCCAGGGCTTACAGGAATTTCTCTTTTATACAAAGGAAACCCAGAAGTAGCTGGCCGCAGCTGGCCAGGGCCCACACTGCCTGTCCTCCCTGGGGGGCACCTGGAATCCTGTCGCCGTCCCCCATCCCTGCTCCTCCACCCCTGGAACCCAGTCGCCCAATTCGGGGAGGGGTGGTCCTCGAACCCACACCCGAGTACGACTCTGCCATGTGGCGGCTCCCTGGGACCCTCAGGACAGTACTGCGTTTGGCTGGCCTGGGTCCCCAGCCAGAGGCGCCTGTGCTCTGGGGGAACGTGTTCCACAAGCCAGACGACACGTCACAAGCCTGCAGGGCTATCTTGTTAGCTCGGCCCTGACATCGCCTGTCACACTCTGACCTTCTGTTCTACACGCTCGGTCTTCAGTCAGCTGGTTGCTGAGAGCCTGTCCAAGGCCCCAGAAGGTCCAGGCGTGGAGTGTGTCAGGCCTAAGTGGGAGGGAGATGGGTGAGTGGTCAGGGAAGGCTAGGTCCCAAGGTGACCTTTGAGCGGAGACCAGGCACAGTGAGCCAGCGGCGGGCCCGGAGAGAGTGTGCTAGGCAGGAACCCCGCAGGTGAAGGGCTGGAGCTGGGGGTGTGGCAGGGCCATAGGCAGGGATGGGGTGGGGTGGGGTGGGGCGGGGCTGGGGCAGCGGGGACGGGGGCTGTGGTCCTGGGCAGGTGAAGAAGGGAGCAGGGAGAGGAGGAAAAGAAGGACGGAAGAGCCAGGCCAAGCCCTGGAGGCTCTGAGCAGGGCAGTGGGTGATCAGCTTCATATTACAAGGCTCACTCTGGCTTCCCTGGCCCACACAGCAGACCCAGATGGAGGGGCAGGGAGAGTGGCAGACAGAGCAGACACGCCAAGACCACCCAGGTTTGGTGACTCCCTGGGAGGACTCACTGCTAAGATTTATTACAGCAGACGGACACAGGGCAGAATCTGCCAAGGGAAAGGGCTTGTGGGGAGGGGTTCGGGGAGACAGGGCACGAGTCCAGGGTCCTGTCCCAGTGGAGCCAGCACGGACTGTGGTGACACATGGGGGGTGCCGTCCACTGGGGAGGGCATTAGAGACCCAGGCCCAGGGGTTTTCCTGGGGGCTGGCTGGGTGGGCACCTCAGCCTGGCATGTACCGAGATTCCAGACCCCAGAAGGAGGCAGGTGTCCGCAGGGACCACGTTGCTTGTGCGGACAGCTCAGGCCAGGGACCCCTTATCAGTTGAGTGACGGACCCTCCCCAAATCCAAGCTCCCAGACGCAGTTCGCAGTCAGGCCTGTCCTCTGACCCTTGTCCACCCAGGAGGCTCCCCGAGGGGTTGCGAGCAGCGCAGGTGGGGAGAGGGTTCCTCGTGGATGGATGTGGGCGTGGGGGAGATGGAGGTGGAAACGCCCCACAGCTCAGGGCCTCAGCCACCGCCTCCTCAGGGCCGGGCGAGGAGGCACAGAGCCCGCCACGGGGTGGACCGTGCCGGCGGCAGGCCGACCCCAGATGCTCCGTGCCCAGAGTACAGGTGCAGGAGGCGGTGGAAGCAGCAGCCTCAGCAGGTGAATAGAGAGCGGAACCCGCCCCGCCCCCGGCACTCAGTGCCCAGCCCGGTGAGCCCAGACCCAGGCCCAGGGTCCCGCAGGGCCGCTGTGGGTCTGTTCCCGACTCTGAGAACTGCTGGGCAGGGAGTCACCGACTGTGCATTTCCCGATGGCCGCCGCCTACACACCTACAGGAGAGCACGGAGGGTCTCTGAGGTCCCAGGCGGTGCTGAGGGTGGACCGGACACTCCAAGGGCCCTCCCAGCCCTGAAATCCTGTGGGCTCAGGCTCTTCTTTCAGAGCCAAGCCAGTGTTTCATTTCCTGCCAATTCACAGGCAGCTCACTGCCCCCTCAGCAAGCTTGTAAACACACCACGCCTGGTTGACAAAACAGATTGATCACTTTAATTGCTGAGGACAAAGGCCAGGCCTGTCTTCGGGTGAAGTTAAGTCTTCAGGGCCCCGTGGCTATGCATGGTCTCAGCTCTGCCGTTGCCCCAGGGCAGCCACAAACGGGAAGTAAATGAAGGTCGCGGCTGTTCTGATTACGCTTTACTTACCCGCACTGAAACTTGAATTTCATATAATTCTCACGTATCACAAAATATTCTTCTTCTTTTGACTTGTTTGACTACCTAAAAAGGTAAAACCCATTTTAGCTCTCGGGGAGGGTGTGTGTGGCCCCCGGAGCGCCTGCCGGGCCTGCTCTCACCGCGCTGTTTCCTGCCCTGCCCGCAGCCCCCTCCGGACTCCGCTGAAAGTGCTGGACCTGGGCAACTGCGACCTGAACCACGCGGACATGGCCTTCTTGGCGAACTGCACCCACGCCGCCCACCTGGAGGTGCTGGACCTCAGCGGGCACTGCCTGGTGGACCTGTTCCCCTCGACCTTCTTCCGGCTGCTGGGCCAGGCCGCCCCGACGCTGAGGGCCCTGACCCTGGAGGAGTGCGGCCTCGCGGACCGGCACGTGGGCGCGCTGATCCTGGCCCTGGGCCCCTGCCGCCGGCTGCGGGAGCTCCGCTTCCTGGGGAACCCAATGTCGGCCCGCGCGCTCCGGCGCCTCTTCGTGGCTCTCTGTGAGCTCCCCCGGCTGCAGAGCGTGGAGTTCCCGGTGCCCAGGGACTGCTACCCCGAGGGCAGCGCCTACCCCCAGGACGAGCTGGCCATGTCCAAATTCGACCAGCAGAAATACAGCGCGATCGCAGAGGACCTGCGCGCGGTGCTGCTGCGGGCCGGCCGCGACGACATCCGGGTCTCCACGCCCCTCTTCGGAAGCTTCGACCCGGACATTGAAGAAACGAGCAATGAACTCGGAAAGCTCTTGCTGCAAGCCTTCAAAACTGCTCTGGAAAACTTCTCCAGAGCGCTGAAGCAAATGGAGTAGGCCCCGGGCTGTACGAGGCGGGCGGCGGCGGGCGGCGGCGGCGGCGGCCCGGGCTGAGCCCCCGCCCCCGCCACCACCGAGGCATCTCCTAGTGGCAGCTGCACGCGCATCCTTCAGGCGCTCCGGGAGCGACGACCCTCCTCCCAGGAGCTGTGACGGAGCACAGCGCCCAGCACGGCGGTGGCGCCGGAGAAGCAGCCCGCGGCGGGCGGCCGTCCTGGTCACGGCGCCTCGGCAGCCGCGGGAGGTGCGGGCCGCAGGGAGCAGGGCGGGGACCGGGGCGGCTGGACGACCGGCCGGCGTGAGCGGGGGAGGGAGTGAGAGGACACCTCCCGGGCACAGCGATGAAAGCGCCCAGCTGAGGAGAGAGTAAAACCGAGGGCAAGCCGCATCCCTTGCCGCAGCGGCTGGGTCCGGGGGTGCAGGGCGCCGGCCCGGCGCCCTCCCGTCGCGGGTGTGCGGCGCTGCCCTGTCTGGATGTTTACAAACTCCCGTCTAGCGAGGACATGGGCTTTGGTAGTTGACGGCTCTGCCCCTGCCCTCGGGCCAGTGGGCGGCAGGCGTGCGCTCTGCTGGTGCCAGGCTGAGCCCCGGGCTCCGGCGGCCTCTGGCTCTGAGGGCACGACCGCGGTGCCCCGCCCGCCGCCGCCCCCACTCCCACCTTCACCGACTCTAGGCCCGGCGGGCGGGGTCTCCTGCTGCGGGGCGGGCGGGAAGGCTCCTCCGGGAAGCTGTCTGAGTCCTGGTGCTTGAGGAGTGGTTAATGCCAACGTCTGGACTTGGTTTCTACTGAGATCTGATTTGTGCAGTGCTGAGTATTAGGGTAATTAAATACTAATAAAGTGTGGCTTATTCAGATGTGGTTTTCTTTCTTTTTCAATCTAATGGACGAAAAAAATGTCTTGCATTAATTTGTATTTCCCAGATGTTCATGAAACTGGGCATGTCTTTTTCTTTTTTTAATAAATTTATTTATTTGGCTGCACTGGGTCTTCGTCGCTGTGCGCGGGCGTTCTCTAGTTGCGGCGAGCGGGGGGCTACTGTTCATTGCGGTGCGCAGGCTTCTCATCGCGGTGCCTTCTCTTTGCGGAGCACGGGCTCTAGGCGCACCAGCTCAGTAGTTGCAGCACGTGGACTCAGTAGTTGTGGCACGCAGGCTCTAGAGCGCAGGCTCAGTAGTTGCGGCGCACGGGCTTGGTTGCTCCGCGGCATGTGGGATCTTCCCGGACCAGGGCTCGAACCTGTGTCCCCTGCATTGGCAGGCGGATTCTTAACCACTGCACCACCAGGGAAGTCCCTGGGCATGTCTTCATATGCTTGTTGCCCACTTGTATTTTTTTTAATAATTTCATTTATTTACAAAAACAAAAACAGTTCACCCACTTCTCCCTTCCCCCCACAGTCCCCCCCACCCCGGCCCCACCTCTGGTTCTAATCTGTTCTCTGCACCTATTAACTTGGAGATATATATTCCACATATGAGTGAGATCATATGGTATTTGTCTTTCTCTGACTTATTTCACTTAGCATAATGCTCTCCAGGTCCATCCATGTTGTCACAAATGGCAGAATTTCATTTTTTATGGCTGAATAGTATTCCATTGTATACATATACCACATCTTCTTTATCCATTCATCTACTGATGGGTACTTAGGTTGCCCATATCTTGGCTATTGTAAATAATGCTGCAATAAACATGGGAGGGCAGATATCTTTTTGAATTAGTGTTTTCATTTTCTTCGGATAAACACCCAGAAGTAGAATTGCTGAACCATATGGTAGTTCTAATTTTGATTTTTGAGGAAACTCCATACTGATTTCCATAGTGGCTGCACCAATTTACATTCCCACCAAAAGTGTACAAAGTTTCCCTTTTCTTCACTTCCTTGCCAACACTTAGCTCTTCTTTTTTTTTTAATTTATTTTTTATATTTTTATTTTTGGCTGTGTTGGGTCTTCGTTTCTGTGCGAGGGCTTTCTCTACTTGCGGCAAGCGGGGGCCACTCTTCATCGCGGTGCACAGGCCTCTCACTATCGCGGCCTCTCTTGTTGCGGAGCACAGGCTCCAGACGCGCAGGCTCAGCAATTGTGGCTCACGGGCCTAGTTGCTCCACGGCATGTGGGATCTTCCCAGGCCAGGGCTCGAACGCGTGTCCCCTGCATTAGCAGGCAGATTCTCAACCACTGCGCCACCAGGGAAGCCCTATCTCTTGTCTTTTTAATAATAGCCATTCTGACAGGTGTGAAGTGATATCTCATTGTGGATTTGATTTGCATTTCTCTGACGATTAATGATGTTGAGCATCTTTTCATGTCTCTTCAGAGATTCTGCCCACTTCCTAATTGAATTATTTTTTATTTTTTTGCAGTTGAGTTCTTTATATATTTTGGATACTAGTCCCTTATCAGATATATAATTTACAAATATTTTCCCTCATTCTATAGTTTGCCTTTTATTTGTTTTATGACTTTGTTTGCCATGCAGAATCTTTTCAGTTTGATGTAGTCCCACTTGTTTTTGTTTTTGTTTCTTTTGCTTTTGGTGTCAGATTTTTTAAAAATCATTGCCAAGACTGATGTCAGGGAGTTTACCACCTATGTTTTCTTCTAGGTCTTATCGTTCAAGTCTTTAATCCATTTTGAGTTAATTTTTTATGTGTGTTGTAAGATAGTGGTCCAGTTTCATCCTTTTGCATGTGGCTGTCCAGTTTTTCTAGTACCATTTATAGACAAGAGGGTCCTTTCCCCTTGGTATATTCTTGGCTCCTTTGCCGTTAATTAATTGACCATCTATGCATGGATTTATTTCTGGGCTCTCTATTCTGTTCCATTGATCTATGTGTCTGTTTTTATGCCAGTACCATAATGTTTTAATGACTACTGCTTTGTAATATAGTTTGAAGTCAGGGAATGTGATGCCTCCAAGCTTTGTTCTTCTTTCTCAAGATTGCTTTGGCCATTCAGGGTCTTTTATGGTTCCATACAAATTTTAGGATTTTTTTGTTCTATTGTTGTGAAATATGCCATTAGAATTTTGATAGGGATTGCATTGACTCTGTATATTGCTTTGGGTAGGATGGACATTTTCACAGTATTAATTCTAACAATCCATGAGCATGGAATGTCTTTCCATTTATTTGTGTCTTCTTCAGTTTGTTTCATTAACATCTTGTACTTTTCAACATACAGGTCTTTCACCTCCTTGGTTAAATTTATTCAGAATTTTTGATGCAGTTGTAAATGGGATTGTTTTCTTAATTTCTCTTTCTGATATTTCATTATTAGTGTATAGAAATGCAACAGATTTTTGTGTATTCATTTTGTAGCCTGCAACTTTACTAAATTTATTAGTTCTAACAGTTTTTTGATGGAGTCCTTAGAGTTTTCTGTATATAGTATTGTGTCATCTGCAAATAGTGACAGTGTTACTTCTTCCTTTCCAATTTGGATTCCTTTTCTTTCTTTTTCTTCTCTGATTGCTGTGGCTAGGACTTCCAATGCTGTTGAATAAAAGTGGTGAGAGTGGGCATCCTTGTCTTATTCCTGATCTTAAGAGGAGATGCTTTCCACTTTTCACTGTTGAGTGTGATGTTAGCTCGGGGCTTGTCATATATGGCCTTTATTATGTTGAGGTACATTCCCTCTACACCCACTTTATCGAGAGTTTTTATTATAAATGGATGTTGAATTTTGCCAAATGACTTTTCTGCATTCACTGAAGTGATCATATGATTTTCAAATTCTTCAGTTTGTTAATGTGGTATATCACATTGACTGATTTGTGGTATTGAGCCATCCTTGCATCTCTGGGATAAATCTCACTTGCTCATGGTATATGATGTATTTTAATGTATTGTTGAATTTGGTTTGCTAATATTTTGTTGAGGACTTTTGCATCTGTGTTCATCAGGGATATTGGCCTGTAATTGTCTTTTCTTTTGGCATCTTTATCTGGTTTTGGTATCAGGGTAATGCTGACCTCGTAAAATGAGTTTGAAAACTCCCTCTTCTCTCTTTTGGAAGTTTGAGAAGGACTGGTATTAATTCTTCTTTGAATGTTTGGTAGAATTTACCAGTGATGCCATCTGGTCCTGGACTTTTGTTTGTTGGAAGGTTTTGGATTACTCAAATGACATTTTAATGCAATTCAGAATTTTAAAAAGGACAAAAGTGTCTGAAAAGAAAACATTTTCTCAAGAGTGGCTAGTGCTTGATGTGGCCAAATGCTCCTCACACTAGAACCACCCAAGTGGTCAGTGGGGGTTTGAATCACCCTGTGAGTGGGCTTTGCCCTCAGGTCCAACTCCATGCTGCCGTCTCCGCAGGTACATCCCCGTTGCAGGTGCTCCTGTGCCACCCCCTCCCCCAGGTAGGGCCCATGCCTTTCCCCCCACAATGGAGTGAGAGTCCTCTCAGGATCTGCCTGCTGAGGAAGGCAGTAACCTTCCTGCTGGGCCTTCAGGAGAGCAGAGCCGCCGCCAGGTGGGCAGGAGCAGGAGGGAAGTGGTGGCTTCTGACTCCCTGTGGTCTTCAGCTCTGCCTTCTTTGCTCACCTCTGCATGTCTCCTTAGCTGTGTTATGCTGGAACCCTGTTTCAGCCACGTGGACTTTGCTATTGCAAGAAGCTCTTGGAAAGAGAGTAGGCACAGGGCAAAATTTTGAAATGATTTGATTTTAAATCTAAAGAGTAGAGTAGCTTCTGCTGTTTGTGTCTGTGGAATTTTCTTGATGAGACCCAGCCTCCGGGTGGTCAGCAGGTAGAACCCAGCATGGGCATGGCTGGGCCCAGCAGCTGTGGTGGACAAGAGCCCAGGGATGACCCAGGACCTGAAATTTGGGGCAGGGGTGGGCACACAGGTGTCTACTAGTGGAGAATGTCCCTGACAGCCCCCGCCCCACGCTGAGGAATAACCCATTCTTGTGAAACTGGAGAGGCTGGAGGCTCGTCTGGAGCAATTCTGAGGCACACGGAGCAGCCCAAGTGGGACCCATGCCTCTCACTCACCCCAGTGCATGTAATTCACTTGTTCCTGTGGACCTGCTCAGCCCCAACACTGAATGTGCCACTTGCAGCCACGATGGGTTTTACCTGTACCTGCCCAGCCCGAGACTGGTGGCCCTGAGGATGCCCAAGGTGACGCTGGCTGCGAATGCGGTGGTGGGCATGTCAGGGCCCAGGAGTGTTCCTGTGCTTCTCGCGCTGCAGACGGTGTGGCTCCCACACAAGGGCAAACTGGGGGAAAAGGAAACACGCTCAGCAGGTGAAAAGCAGAACAGAGTGCCAAGGGCCAGGAGGGCGTGAACATGCCACACGGCAACTCGACTGGGGCTCCTCCTGCTGAGCCTGGGCGGGCTGTCATCTGCACAGACCCACCTGGTCTTCCCAGGGGCCAGTCGCATCGAATGGGGACATGACGGGGACCATGATGGACACTCTGGGACCACCATCTTCGCCTCCCCCCCGTCCCCTGTGGTGGACTAATCATTGCATTTCCTCCAGGAATTCAGCAGTGCTTCCTGTTGACCATCCTGGCAAGGAGGGGATGCAGATTCAGGGACTTCCACTTCTCTTTCCTACCTTAGCAACTCTTGTTCCAGACGGTTCTTTCCAATTACATACTCAGAGACTAGGAGACACCTGCAGGCCCAGCAGACCCTCTGTGCAGTGGCCGTGTCGAGAGACCCAGAGACGTCAGCCTGCAGCTCCCTCTCTCATCAGCTGCCACCCACTAGATCCCAGGAATCCCCTTCTCTCTCCACCAGCCGCTGGCAGTCCCGCGGGTGAGCGCAAATCCTCAACCTGCTGGAGGGCCTGCCGCCTCCTTCAGAGCCGCCCGAGCCAGTGGTTGGCGTCTGAGCCCTGCTTTCCTGATTCTCTCTGCTCCCACCCCACTCACAAGCCACGGCACCGCACAACCCAGCGGTTCCCAGACTTTGCCACCCATGGGAGTAGAACAAGGTAGCTGTTCTCACCATGGGGCCCGGGGAGAGAAAGCTGGTTTGCAGGGAGAGAAGATTAAACAGACATGCAGAGATCTGAAGCCAAAAGGTCATTACCGCAAGGTTCCCAGTGTTGTTTACTAGCCATTTCTGGCTCTTCTCTGAGGTGTGGCCATCACTCTCCATCCTTGCCCTGAGGTTCCACAAGGTAGCCTTAAAACAAACACCCCCTTAACTGTCTAAGCTAGCAGAACTGACCCCCGTTGTTTGCTACCAAAGCCCTAATGTCTAGGGAAGCAGGACAGCTATTTTTGTCATACGCCAGGCAGAGAAGAGCATTTTTGGCATCAGCCCACAAAACCCGCTTAGTCATTTGAAAAGGACCTGGTTTCACACGGATCAGGGCCGTTCTGAAGCCAAGCTGCCTGGGTTCATACTAGCTCCAGGACCACCTGTGCGACCTCGGGCAGGTCGACTTCCCACCCCTCACCTGTAGAATGAGGGCTGCAGAGAAGGGCTCACACCACAGCCCTGAGACCCTGGGCCTCTGAGAGGCCTGCTGACAGGTTGGCCCTCGGCTGGCATCTGGGACTGGATTTGGGAGGGTTCCCTCCACCATCAACTGGTAAGAGTGGATCACTGCGACCAAACCCTGCCAACAGCTTGGACACCTGCTTTCCTCTGGAAGTTTGGAGTTTGGGTCTGTGCCAGGCAGAGGGTGCCTGTGTGACCGGCCCTCCGCAGAAACCCAGGACGCTGTTTCTGAAGAGCGTCCACATGGCCGTGTGACCCCTGGGAGGGGACGGGAAGCTGCACCTGGTCTCCCCGCGTTGCCCACGTGCCTGTCCCTTTACTGACCTTGCCCTGTATCCTTTCTATACGACGAGTCTCAGCTGTGAGTACAACCATGTGCGGAGTCCTGAGCAAGTGTGGGGTGGTCTTGGGGACCCGGAGCCCAAGGGTAGTAACAGCGCTCACTGCACAGCACTAGGGTCAAGATGACGGGAGTGATGTGCGTAAAGCATACGAAGGCCGATTCATGTTACCTTTGTGGAAAATGGGTCTAAGTTTGCAGTAAAGATTGAGATAATCTGTTTAAAAATGTAAAGAGTAAGAAATCACACACATAAAAAGCGGCACTGTTGCTTTTAAATTGAGGTGTTTTAATTACATGTCATTGCTTATAAACACACACAAGGGTATCAACTGGAAATAAACACTTTTTCCCCTTTGGTGGGAAAGAGCTTCAAAACACCACAAAACCTTGACGGTATCACTACCTTCCTTTCTCATCTATTAGGCAGTCCTATCCACTACCTGACAACTTCTAACTGTAATTTTAGGAGAGAGAAAAATAATTTGAGGAGAACAAAGAATTTAGGGAGTGATAAAAACAGACCAAAAAATGACTTACAGTAAGGATGAATATTATATCTCACATTCTTAGAAACAGTTTTTCCCTAAAGCTATGAGGTTATACTGTTCCGCTTAATATCGACAGCTTATATAAACGCTCCTGAGAAACTGCGTCCTTAGCCGCTGAGGGGGACGGAGAGCTCGGAGGGTGGCGGTGGAAGCAGTGGAAGGCCACTGCTGAGAGGCGGCTGTGTGCATGTGTGGCCACAACACAGGGAGCGCTGGCAGAAGGAAAACATCGCGTAACCCAGAACACACACCGCTCTGACGCTGAGCCGTTCACTCCTGTCTTACTTTTCCAGTATGGCTCTCTCTACGCTCTTAAACTTCTTCAGTTCGACCATTAGTTCCCAATATCTGAGATACAGCCACATAAGCCTCCCATTGTGGCGCTTGTTGGTGTTCCAGACGTCACCACAGTACGTGTCGTGCTTGAATATGTCAGTCAGGCCAGCTGCCATCTCTAGGTCAGCAGCAACTGGGTCAGTGGACGCTCGGACCAGCAAGCTCTTCTCGATCTCCAGCCGCTTGTGGCGAGGGAGAACCAGACTGCAGTAGATGCTCTGTCTTTCTGTGAGAGCGTCCTCGAACTCCCTCAGCAGAAACCTGGCTCTCCGTTGCCAGTCCTCCTCCTTGCCCAGGCAGCTCAGGTACGCACTCCGCAAGGGCTGCCTCTTCTCCTGCAGGACCTGAGCCCGCTCCTGTTCCAGAAGCTTCTTCTCTTCTACCATCTTGCGCCCCTGAGAGATGAGGGCTTCTCGGTAGCTAGTCGTTCTGTTTTGTTCCTTTTCAAGTTCCAGGGACAGCTGTGCCACGGCCCGCCGGCCTTCTGAGATCGTGGCATGGTACTTGGCTTCGAGGCCCTGCTGGAAGGCAGCTGTTCTCTGACGGTATGCTTCCCGCTCTTTTTCTATTTCTTTTCGGGACTCCCTAGACCAAATCCAACCTGACACAAAGAAAGTGGAGGAGGAAAACACACATGATGAAAAGTCAAAGCTCAAGTTCTATAATCTTTATTTACAGAAAACATAAAGCAGCTAAGGACAGCACTTCAATAAAATCTTAAGTCCCAAGAGGTACAAAAAAAGATAACATTTTGAATGAAGCTATACAACTGCAAAGTTCTTATCTTAAAATCAGATAAGGGCTCCCCAAAGACAAGCACAACAAGGCTGCAGAGACCCCCTTCAGCCTCCTCCTAATGTCTGATGGCTGAGAAAACCCACGGCTGCCCTCCTTTGTTGCCAGGCCTACCACCCCGCGCCTCCTCTGGCTGCGGCGCCCCGGCATACTACTGGCAAGGGCTAGAAATGAATATGGGAGAGCGTGCGTCACACAGTGTCGGCTAGGCTACTAAGAACTGAGCAAAGTTCAACGTGTGCTCAGCTTCGCCTGGTCATCACTGGTAAACAGCTGAAGCCCACCGCGTTCGCTTATGTTCTGACGGGGGTCATGTAAATAAGGAGTCAGAAGTTCAGCCTTAAGGCGAGGCTCCACCGTACTCTAACAAACGTGGGACGGAAGGGTGCAGGCAACTGGGGTGGGTAATGCCCCGCTCTGCCCCACAAAGTGAGAAGCCACCAGGCCTCTGGCCTCTGCTGCACGGAGAAGTCCGAGGACAGAGAAAGGGAGTCTGATGGCCACAAAGCCCGTGGCCAGCAGGTGCCCGGGTCTGGGTGTTGTCACCCATCCTTCCCCATCCCACCAGTAAGAGTCTGGTGTGTTCCGATAATAAGATAAAAGTCAGTGTGATGCTTTCACTGGTACAGGGTCTCCACCGCGTTCTGAACTGGCGCTCCTGTCAATAGTTTAATAGATGTTGGGGCAGCTATGCTGAGTCCTAGTTTCTCACAATGGGAACCTGTCCAGCCTGTACATGCAAAACGCAGCACAGATCCGAGTCCTCTGGAAAACAGAAGGACTGCCCAACAAGTCTTCAAAGCTACCAAGAGCAGCAGTTTAAAGCATCATTTACGCCCAGCTCTCCAAACACAGCCAAGGCGGCTCACACGCTTCTCTCCCACTTTCTTTAACTCCCTGCGGTGTCCGTCCCCCTTCTGGTCCCCTTCCTGCTCTTGCTGGTCCCTCCCCGTCAACACGCAAGGTGCTGTCCTTGCTGTGTGGCCTTTCCCCAGGTCCCAGGGAATCCCACCTAGTCCACAACGTCAGCCGTCACCCTTGTGAGGACAGCGTTTCCATGCACGTGAGCGCCTTCTTCACTCGCAACGCTGCTGCCCCAGTTCTACAATCACGAGACCAACCTCGTCCTCCCGCAACAAAAGCAGCCCCTGGTCCTATTCCAGCTGACAACTCCCACTCAGAAGCACGTGTCATCTTTGTCTCCTCCTTGTGCCAGAGTGCCCAGGCAGGGGGGCTGACCAGGAAAGAAGGGGTCATAGGCCTGGAGGCAGGCAAAAGGTATGTGTGGAGAAGAGAGGAAAGAAGGACTAATTCAGTTTTGGGTGAATGTGGACAAAGTCTGGAAGGCCAGTAGGAGTTGGCAGGAAAGGTCCCTCTAGGTAGAATGAACAGGTACAGGAGAGCTTCCAGGAGCTGCTGCCCAGGGGCACAGGGCTTATGCCAAGGAGACGCTGGAGCAGACTCTGGAAAAGTCAGACTCCGCTCAGGAAGCGGACTGATCTGATCTGACAGCACCCTGGCTGTGACGAGGAAGATGGGGTGGGGGGGGCATGGGCGGAGGGGGCAGAGGGAGGCCAGAAGCAGAGCGCCGGTCCTGCTCTACTAACCCAAAGTGCAATGCTGCTCACACAGAGCCAGGGAGGCTGATGCACACCCAGGCGCACACCCAGGCACACACCGGCCATCAGACCACAGAACACCTATCATCAGGAAGGCCTCCTGGAAGAGGTGGCACAGCGACGTGGAGACAGGCTGGGTGAGGAGGTGGCCAGGGAGGTACGGAGAGCAGAGCGCAGGCTGGGGGACCGGAAGTCTGGACGCCCAGCCCTGGTCCGTTTGGGGAGTCCCGCTCATGACTCCGCACAGACACAACTTTTTCAAGCCTCAGTCTCAGAAGGCTTGTAAAAGCGCTGGGGCTCCCGCTTCTGGGAAAATGGAATAGAAGTACTCTCTCCTATTCTCCCTGCTAAGAACAACAAAAAACCTGGACGTCGTATGTAAAACTAACACAAGACGACCCTGAAAGGTGGAGAGCAGCAGGCAGACTGTTGAGGGACCTTGGCACCCAAGAAACACCAAGCTGGTGAGTCCCCTGGGGCTTCATTTTGCCTTGTAGATCCCAGACTTAAAGCTGAAATGCCAATGATGCAGATTTCCTTTAAAAGCCCCGACAAGAGTCTGCTCTCTCTGGCCAAACAACCAGCAAAGGGGCTTAGCAAGACAGAAAACTTTTAAACAATAACCATTCTGCCCCTGCTACATAGCACAGAAGACACTGTGACCCCACCTCCATCCACGTGGGCAAAGCCTGAGGGGCGGTGATGGTGGCAGAGGAAGCCACGTGGGGATTCTCCTGTGTGGGAGCATCAGGAGTCGCAGGGGAGCTGGACCTCCCGCTCTTGCCCAGCAGTAACAAGGGGACCCTTCCTTGGTGTCCACGGGCTGGAGGGCGAGTGGGGAGCCTGGACGTCCACCCCCACCTGGGAGTAAGGAGGCAGTGCTACCTCTCCCTGTCCAAGAAGCCAGCCTAAGAAGATACGAATAAAAACCAGTCTCATAATACTCCAAATGCCCAGGTTTCAGTGGAGAATCACTCTTCATAACAAGAATCAGGAAGATCTCAAGTTGACTTAAAAGGTAATCAGTTGATGCCAATACCAAGATGACAGAGATGTTAGTGTCATCTGACAGTTTAAGGCAGCCACTGTAATATAAAGTCTAAGCAAAGATACAGAAAGTCTCAGCAGACGAATAGAAAATATTTAAAAAAGCAAACGGAACTTTTGAAACTGAAAAAGGCAGGAACTGAAATAAAAAAGCATAATGCTGAAACAGGTGTGGAGAAGAGAGGACCCCCCCCACCAAGATACTCAATACAGCTCTTGCGAACACAGACATGAAGATCCGAACAAAATACTAGCAAATACAATTCTGCAATATATAAAAAGAATTACACGGCATGACCAAG
This sequence comes from Balaenoptera borealis, assembly GCF_965194805.1. Taxonomy (NCBI): domain Eukaryota; kingdom Metazoa; phylum Chordata; class Mammalia; order Artiodactyla; family Balaenopteridae; genus Balaenoptera; species Balaenoptera borealis. Next base: position 929,773 of record NC_138867.1, read on the forward strand.
TGGGGATTATTTCAAAAATGTAAGACTGGTTCAACATTCAAAAACCCATCGCTATAATCCAACAAATTAGCAGCCTAAAGAAGAAAAACTACATGATCATATTGACTGATACAGAAACACAACTCCCATTCATGATAGCAACTCAGAAAAATAGGAACAGAGGGGAACTTCCTTGTCTTGATACTCTATGAAACCCACAGCTAACATTTACTTAGTGGTGAAAAGACTGAATGCTTTTCCTCCAAGATCAGGAACTATCCAACAAAGTCCTAGAATTTCTGGCCAGTGCGAGAAAGCAAGAAAAGGAAATACAGGCCAACAGACTGGAAAGGAAGAGATAAAACCTGTCTCATACCTCATAGAAAAATTAACTCAAAATGGATCATGGACTGTCATGTAAAATGTAGAATTAAAACTGTAGGAAAAAACACAGGAGAGAATCTTTAGGATCAAGGGCCAGGCAAAGAGTTTTCAGACATGGTATGAAAGCATGACCCATAAAAGGAAAAATTGATAAGACGGACTTCATCAAAATTAAAACTTTTGCTCCATGAAAGACTCCAGTAAGAGTCTACAGACTGGGAGAAGATATTTGCAAACAAGACAGCCAACAAAGTACTAGAATCTAGAACACAGTAAAAACTCTCAAAACTCGGGAATTCCCTGGTGGTCCAGTGGTTAGGACTCCGCGTTTTCACTGCCAGGGCAAGGGTTCAATCCCTGGTCAAGGAACTAAGATCCCACAAGCTGCGTGGTGACAAAAAACAAAACAAAACCCAAAACAAAACAAAAAACAAACAAAACAAAACAAAAACCTCTCAAAGCTCAACATTAAAAAAACAATCCAATTAGAAAATGGATTGAATCTGAAAGACAGGATTCAAGGAAGCGGATACACCGATGGCAGATAAGTATGTGAAAAGATGCCCAACATCATTAGCCCTTACGGAAATGCAAATTAAAACCAAAATGGGGTATCACTATACACCTGCAAGAACAAGCAAAATAAAAACAATAGTGATCACACCAAATACTGGTGAGGACGCCAAGAACCCGGATCCCTCATGCACTGCTGGCGAGAAAGTAAAATGGTACAGCCACTCTTTTACTTTCTTCGAAAACTGAACATCAACTCCCAAGAAGGCTGACAAGAGTAGGTAGTTTTTATGATTCAATGATCTGCAGTGTCTGCGTCTTAGTGAAAGACCCAATTGCAGCCCTAAGGGCTGCTATTTAGAAACTCACTAGCCTGCCATCTTGAAAAACCCTACTGAATGCTTGGAAAGGCTGCCTGCTGCCTATGGCTAGGGCAATGAACTTGGTGAGTGAAGTGGAAGGCTTAAAATTACACTGACTAAGCCAAAGCAATCTTGAGGGAAAAAAACGGAGCTGGAAGAATCAGACTCTCTGACTTCAGGCTATAATACAAAGCTACAGTAATCAAGACAATATGGTACTGGCACAAAAACAGAAATACAGACCAATGGAACAGGATAGAAAGCCCAAAGATAAACCCATGCACCTATGGTCAACTAATCAATGACAATGGAGGCAAGGATATACAGTGGAGAAAAGACAATCTCTTCAATAAGTGGTGCTGGGAAAACTGGACAGCTACATGTAAAAGAATGAAATTAGAACACTCCCTAACACCATACACAAAAATAAACTCAAAATAAACTAAAGACCTAAATGTAAGACCGGACACTATAAAACTCTTAGAGGAAAACATAGGAAGAACACTCTTTGACATAAATCACAGCAAGATCTTTTTTGACCCACCTCCTAGAGTAATGGAAATAAAAACAAAAATAAACAAATGAGACCTAATGAAACTTCAAAGCTTTTGCACAGCAAAGGAAACTATAAACAAGACGGAAAGACAACCCTCAGAATGGGAGAAAATACTTGCAAATGAGTCAACGGACAAAGGACTAATCTCCAAAATATATAAACAGCTCAGACAGCTCAATATTAAAAAAAAAAAACCCAATCAAAAAATGGGCAGAAGACCTAAATAGACATTTCTCCAAAGAAGACATACAGATGGCCAAGAGGCACACAAAAAGCTGCTCAACGTCACTAATTACTAGAGAAATGCAAATCCAAACTACAATGAGGTATCACCTCACACCAGTCAGAATGGCCATCATCAGAAAATGTACAAACAACAAATGCTGGAGAGGGTGTGGAGAAAAGGGAACCCTCTTGCACTGTTGGTGGGAATGTAAATTGATACAGCTACTATGGAGAACAGTAGGGAGGTTCCTTAAAAAACTAAAAATAGAATTACCATATGACCCAGCAATCCCACTACTGGGCATATACCCAGAGAAAACCATAGTTCACAAAACATGCACCCCAGTGTTCATTGCAGCACTATTTACAATAGCCAGGTCACGGAAGCAACCTAAATGCCCATCGACAGACAAATGGATAAAGAAGACGTGGCACATATATACAATGGAATATTACTCGCCATAAAAAGGAAAGAAACTGGGTCATTTGTAGAGACGTGGATGGACCTAGAGACTGTCATACAGAGTAAAGTAAGTCAGAAAAACAAATATCATATATTAACGCATATATGTGGAATCTAGAAAAATGGTACAGATGAACTGATTTGCAGGGCAGAAATAGAGACAAAGATGTTAGGGAACAAATATATGGACCAAGGGGGGACAGCAGGGGGGGTGGTAAATGAACTGGGAGATTGGGATGGACATGTATACACTAATATGTATAAAATAGATAGCTAATAAGAACCTGCTGTATAAAAAATAAAATAAAATTCGAAAAAAAATTACACTGACATAGTAATTAATTAGTTTTGAGGCTGGGAGAGGCCCTGAGGTGACTTTCATTTTCCGTTTGTTTTTTCAGACTCATCTCTGGCTTCTATAGCTTTTCATAGTAATTTTTATTTTTGAAGTTCCTGCTTTCTTATACTTTTGAAATGATGCTTTTTGTCCCTGAGAAGGGTTGAGGAATATTGTATTTTCTTCTTTTTGGTTATCTTGCTTAGGTAATGTGATCAGAGAAAACTTTTAACTTTGCATTCTTGTAAGGATTCTCCAAAAATGTGTTATTACAAGATTAAGAAATTATATCGAACATATGGGTGTTAAGTAGCCCCCTAGCATAGGCTAAAAGTAAAGGCAGACAAATGAAGTTGAAAAATACTACTCTCGTCAGCCTCCACTTTCTCTACTCAAACCTGCTAACCTAAGAAACCCAGGCACGTAAAGCCACTCCATAAAAAGTATCACTGCCTGCTCACTTTGGCAGCACATGTACTAAACAACAAAAAAAAGTTGGAAAAACACAGAGAAGACTGGCACAGCCCCTGCTGGAGGATGACACAAATTCGTGAAGTGTTCCATATAATTTAAAAATAAAAGCATCCCTGCAACAGAGGGCAGCTTTTTTCCCATTTCTCATATTCTTAAGTGCCAACCCAGAGCCATGGGACATGATGTAGGGAAGCACAACGTGCCACCCTTAAATAGGTCCCTTGGGCCTTACTAAGTCTCTCGAGGGGCAAGGGAACCACCCTCATCACCAAATGATTCTAACCGAAAGCGGAAAGTAACAGATTAAATCTGGAGCCGCAATAGAAGCCTTATAGGAGTGTGGAATATCAAGGTTCTAGGCTTGGCCGAAAATATCCAACTGGTGACTATTAAATTAAGACCTGGATGGGAATATCCCTGTAAATAGCAGTAACCAAAATGGGAGGCCACTGGTCTGACTAACTACAGCTGACATTTGGAGCCTGATAGGAATTTGGGGGGGAGGCCTTCTCCTTCCCTAAGCTAAACGAGGGAAGGTAAAACCTTGCCACATAGGTGAATGGCTGTGTCAGTCATTTGATATCATTGAGGTGGCTACTCAGTACTTAGGGGGAAAAAAACTTGTTTCTTCTGGCCTTAAGAGAACAAAGTCATCCTAGGAGGCACTTGCCTATGCCTTTAAGATGCAAATGTCTACCTGATCTTCTCCAGGAACCCTTATCTCCAGCATCCTTTTAAAATGCAAATTTCGAGATTCCCTGGTGGCGCAGTGGTTAAGAATCCGCCTGCCAATGCAAAGGACACGGTTCAAGATCCCACATGCCTCGGAGCAACTAAGCCCGTGCACCACAACTACTGAGCCTGCGCTCTAGAGCCCACGAGCCGCAATTACTGAGCCGGCATGCCACAATTACTGAAGCCCGTGTGCCTAGAGCCTGTGCTCTGCAACAAGAGAAGCCACCGCAATGAGAAGACTGCGCACCACAACAAAGAGTAGCCCCCGCTCGCCGCAGCTAGAGAAAGCCTGCACGCAGCAACGAAGACCCAATGCAGCCATAAATAAATAAATAAAATAAATAAATTAAAAAAAAAAAAAGAATTTGGGTTAAAATAATAAAAATAAAATAAAATGCAAATTTCAAAAACGGGGTAGGTAATTTGGAACTTGACTTGTCAAGGACGAAAAGAAATCCTAAGTGTCTTTTCTGTAAACATTAGAAAAAAGGATTTAGCCATCTAGACAGGTGACCGTGATTTGCTCCATCTGCCAGAAGCCCAATTTGAATCCAACCCCTTGTAACTGATGGGTTTTACCTTGTTGTACCTGACTCAGGGCTGAAATTTTCAAATGAGAACTATAAGGTCTCTGTTTGTGTGTCTCTATGTATCTATGTGTGTTGTAGATGTATAGTATTACCAAAATTAATTTGTAAAGAAGCTCTACTTAATTGACTTAAAAAAATTAAGTGCTTATATAAATACTCAGGAATATAAAACTGGCCAGAATGAATTTCAGGTTCACATGATCCAGGAAATATTCAACATTAAATTAATATCTTGTATTGAAGGAGGCTTAAACTTGTTGATTTGATTAACACAGATATGTCTTTACAGTCATCAATGTTAAGTATAGTACTTCTGCTGTACCTAGGTTTACTAGAGGTCAAATAAGACCTTATTATATGTTGCAAATCCGTCAGCAAGAAAAGTAACTTGAAGTGAAAAAAAAAAAAACTTTTAAGGAAAGTAAGATGTATGTTTTCAGTAAAAGAAGGTGTAAAGAGTGAGAAAAAAAATACTGGAAAAAAGAGTTGTACATGATCTTGGGAGTGTTCCAGTGGTTAGGACTCCGAGCTCCCAATGCAGGGGGCCTTGGTTCAATCCCTGGTCGGGGAACTAGGATCCCACATACTGCAACTAAGCCCACATGCTGCAACTAAGCCTGCGCGCCTCAACTACTGAGCCCACGCTCTAGAGCCCGCGTGCCACAATAAGGACCCAGTGCAGCCAAAATAAATAAATAAATAATAAATAAAAACAGTTGTACATGATCAAGATTTTCTAAGATTGGATTAAACTTAGTTGGGTAAACAGATTTTGTTGGGAGCGGGCTGGGGCAAGACTGGATTTGGTTTCTCCCTCCAAAGTTTTCTTGAATTACTGCTTTTAATAACATGAGTTACTTCACCTTTAAGGGATCTGTATTTGCTTTCAAGATCTGTTTTAACTTTGGTTAAGAAATAAGTATTGTCTCAGTGACCTATGATCTTATTTGACCAAGTCTTTTAAAACTTTTTGACAAACTTCCCAATACCAAATTTTAATTAAAGTTCTTTGGATTTCCAGCTAACTTTGGGATACTTTAGAGGGCCCCTGAGGTATCTGAAAGAAAAATATTTAACTAGGATTATTACGCATGTAAAATTAAATGTAATCAGATGGTTAACCACGCCTTTTAAGTCTTTTGTCATTTATAGATAGTTATTTTTGTACTCTGATGCTGTTACAAAAAAGTGTTTCATCATCAAGAAGATTCATGGGAAGGCTAAGGAAACAGTTACAACACTTCCACATCAATACAATGGCTATGCAAGGATTCCAGCCCATACGGACTTAAAACAAGGAGCTGTCCTGCCCCTGGGGCCCCTAGATCAGGCATCCTAGAGATTTTTACTCGCTGACAGGCGGGTTGATGCCCCTACTCAGCCTCGAAGCAACTTCAGAAGACGGACCATCGCCCCTCTGCTTCCCATAAAAATATTGGAGTAAAATCGGGGGAATGAAACAGGAGAGAAGGGGGCAGGGCACAACCTTTAAAAGCATGACACAGCCATAGGACATGACAAAAACTGGTTAGAACCAACTAGGTCCAAGAGAGCAGACAAGTTGACTTCCAGTAGACCTTGAGCCTCATTATACGCTCATTGTAATACATTAGCATGCTAAATGACACCCTCACCAGTGCTAGGACAGTTCTGAGGCCAACCATAAAAGGTCAAAAAGTAGGCTCTGGCCCAGTTCCTGGAAATCCCCACCCCTTCCCCAAAATAATTGGAATAACCCTCCCCCTCATTAGCCTATGAAATTACCCAGCCCATAAAAACTAACCACTCCATATTTCGGGGCATCTCGCCTTCTGAGATGGCCCACACTCTGTCTGTGGAGGGTGTTTCTCTCTAAATAAATCCACTTCCTACCCATCAAAAAAAAAAAAATGACACGTCTCTTTGGCATAGGGATTATTTTCAACTGGTTATTTTCTAAGAAACAGCAGACATGGGAGAAACTTTGAAAACCAAGTAGGAGTTACCCTTTTGTAAGAAACACTTACATTTATAAGGGAGCTCTGCATTTGTAAGGGTGTTTGCCCGGCTGTACCAGGAAGTGGTTGACCAAATTTCTGGAAACTCTTATAATAGGAAAAGGCTAGAGCGTAAATCCACATAACAACCTTACCCTTGATTATTGCGCTTTTCCTAGTCTCCTCTGGTAACTAACTCTCCTCAACCTCCACATCCTCTTTTGTCTTAAGCTTGGGACGGTATTTAAGGTGAGGGCTTATACCATTCTGGTAAGTTACTCAATTTTCCTGAGTCTCTCCTATGGATACATATTAAAAACTTTTGTTTGATTTTCTCCTGTTAATCTGTCTCACATCAATTTAATTCTTAGACCAGCTAGAAGAACTTAAAAGGGTAGAGGAAAGTTTCTTCCTCTGCGACAGTGACAAAACATAAAACCAACTCCTAAACATCAGGAAATTCATCATGTAGTAGGGATATAAGCTAAGAGCTGGAATAATTACAATTGACTGGTAACTGGTAATTTCCCCAAAGTGGTACAAAGTCGATTCAAAGCAGAGAGAATTTCTGGCCAGCCTGAGCAGAGGTTTCATGGATGAAGTCTCCCAAAGACTGATTTCCTAAACATGACACATACAAAACCAGTTTTCTTTTATGCCTGTTTTATTCTTCCTCATCAGTGCTTATGAGGGCAACTGAAGCAAGGGAGCCCCCCTCAGAGCAGTACAGCCTCGAAGGGAGCTAACAGTTACTGAACTCACTCACTCCACACAAAATGCCTCTAAATATCTTGTTTTATTTAACCCTCACTTGCACTGAGGCAGTTCAGTTATGATGGTCAGAGAAACAGGCTCAGAGGGTAAATAATTTGTGCAGAATGCACCATATGCGAAAAAACTAGGGTGTACACATGCATCTCTGTAAACAAAGACTGTTGCCCGCCATTTATGATTAAGTCATTAGCCACAGTCACTGACCTACAAATTCACCCGGAAAGGGATTCAGGGTGAATGCACTCTGTTTTGGATACATGGGACCCTACAGCGTTAAGATACATGACTAAGAAAGAATTTCAGTGACCCCAAATTGCTGCATCTTCCCATACGTAGGTAAGCACTAAAGTCACTAATTTGACACACCTGGGTTTCTGTGACAAGTATTAATCTTTTACCAAGACGCATGCTGGATCACATGTATTTCCTGGCTCCTCCCCTGCCTCTTCAGAGCGGTTCCTAACAGCTATCTGAGTGAGAGGCTGTATCCTGGGCTACAGTCTTCATAGCTCTCACATTGTACATTTTTTTTCACAGTCAACATCTGTCAGGTTCCAAAGCCCAAGATCTTAGAGCGCCACACTTTCAGCCCAGAAAACACACATTAGGAAAACCATGACTTACGAAAAGCAGCCAATCCCAGCATTGGAACCAACAGGGCATAATTCCATCTGCTTCCATCACCCCCATCAGCCCTGGCACTGGGCCGGATATTCCAATTTGGGGGGTCATTTAAGTTATTCATGGAGATACACCTTGAAGTAAATAATAAAACCATTAACCACACAAAAAGAACAAAATACATTGGTCACAATTATATCACCTATATAGCTCATGTGAGACCTTTTTTTTTTTTTCAAAAAATTTTGTTCAGATCTAGGTATGCGCTGCACAGCACTGAGCCTTATGGGATTAAAAGAAAAAAACAAGACCTCAGACAAAAGCAACTCACAAATCGTGGGGAAGAAGATGTGTCTCAAATAACTGAAATACAAATAGAACGAAGCAAATATAGTCAAAAGAAACTCAATTCAACTTCAAAGACTCTTAACAGGCTTTTCAATAAATACTTGTTCAACACCTAAAGATATAAAATTCTAACTGGCAATAAAGCAATGACATACACACAAAAAGCCTCAGTACTTAAGAAGCTTGTGGCAAGTACAGAATGAAAAACAGATCTAAAGTAGTGAAGCTCGTAACCCTCATAGGGGAGGGCTGGGAGCAGCATTCCTTCCCCCCAACCCGGTAAACCAGGGAGCACCAACCCCCGGGCCGTGGACCGAAACCGGTCCGCGGCTTGTTAGGAACCGGGCCGCACAGCAGGAGGTGAGCGGCGGGAAAGTGAACGAAGCTTCACCTGCGCTCCGCATCCCCCCCGCCTCGCTCGCATTACTGCCTGAACCATCCCCTCCCCCCACCCCGTGGAAAAATAATCTTCCACGAAACCGCTCCCTGGTGCCAAAAAGGTTGGGGACCGCTGCCGTAAACGACAGGGTCCGCGCGCCCCCAGCCCCACCCCACAGGGTTCGTGCCCTCCCGATTCCATAAATTACAAGGTCTGCGTCCCCCACCCCGACACCGTAAACTATATTATGGAGTTCGCGCCCCCCAGACCTCATGTACTGGAGGGTCCGCGCCCCCGCCCCCCGGTAACCTACAGGGTCCGCCTCCCGGAACGCGCAGTCCTAATAAAGCAGCGGAACCCGGCACGGACCCAAGGGACCCCTAAACGTCGGTCCACCCGGGCGGCCAGTAGTCAACCTGCTCGATACAGGAACTCCCGCTCCGTCCCGGAGAGAAAGCGGGGCGAACACCACGTTACCTGCGAGCACCGGTTCATCTCACAAAACTGCTGTAAACTCGAGAAAAATCGAACACCGTCTGGACCGGAGGAGAAATCAGGCGAGCCCGTGAGGACCCCCGACCCCAGACCCCAACCTACCTCCGGCCGGGAGGTCGCGGCCCCTATGCCCTGAGCGCCGCCGTCCGCTCGTCCCTCTGCGCAGGCGCCGCGTTGCCCCGTCGACCCCCGGCGCTGCGATGTGCGCAGGCGTGGCGTCCCGCCCCACCACCGTCGGCCCCGGGCGCGGCGACGTGCGCAGGCGCGGTCTGCGCGGGGACTGGCGGGACGGCGGTGGAGGGCAGACATGTCGGGGATCGGGGTTGTGTCGCGGCTTCTGCGCGCCCGGCGCCTAGCGCTGACCTGGGCGGTGAGTTGGCGCCGCGGGTGGGGCAGGGCGGACGCTGGGTCCCGCGCCCCCGACCCCGAGGCGGGACGGGCTGGGGAGGGCCTGCCGGATTCTGTCCCAGCTGGGCGGGTTGCGGCGCGGTGAAGGTCACGACGCTGCGGGCCGCCCGGGACCCCTCCCCTCCCGGGGCCCGGTCAGGAGCCCGGGGCGACGGCCGAGGCAGCCCGCTCAGCTCCGGGCACGCGCTCCAGGACGCGGCCGCCCAAGGTCACACGGCGGGACGGGCCCGGGCGGCCTGATCGCGGTGGAACCGGGCTGGTGGGATCCGAGCGGAGCCCTGGCACTAGGCTCGGCCTTGCTTCTGGGGGTGGTGCGGCGGCCCCTGAGCACTGACCGCAAAGCCACTGGGGCGGACGCGGGGCGGGTGTCCTTCTGGGCGTTTTCTGCGGAGTCCCGCTAGCCCCACTCGGGTCGGTCCGGGATGTGCCTTCCCGCGGCCTGGCTGCTGGACCTTGTCCCCTGCACTCCTGACAATGAGGCCTTCAGGGTCGATTTTGGGGGTTTTTATTGAAGCACTGAATTTAGAGGATTTAGTTATTTGGTTCTTTTACATGAACTCCTCGAGCCTCCTAGTTAGTAATTTAATTACAAAGTAAAGGTCCCAGTGGGAACCAAGGCTTTCAACAATGTTGACTTGATTTCTGCCTGTAATTATACCCACAGTTTTCTTCTTTTTAAAATACAGGAATTAAAAGTTAATGTTAGGGGCTTCCCTGTTGGCGCAGTGGTTGAGAATCTGCCTGCCAGTTCAGGGCACACGGGTTCGAGCCCTGGTCTGGGAGGATCCCACATGCCGCGGAGCAATTAGGCCCGTGAGCCACAATTACTGAGCCTGCGCGTCTGGAGCCTGTGCTCCGCAACAAGAGAGGCCGCGATAGTGAGAGGCCCGCGCACCGCGATGAAGAGTGACACCTGCTTGCCGCAACTAGAGAAAGCCTTAGCACAGAAACGAAGACCCAACACAGCCATAAATAAATAAATAAAAATTAAACTTAAAAAAAAAAAAGAAGAAGCTTGAATTCTAACTCAGGCAAGATGTTTCTAAAAAAAAAAAAAGTTAAATGTGAGGCAGTTTAGTCGGACAACCTACCAACACCAGAAAGCATTTTAAATGCTTTCATGTGTTGCTGGTTCTTACTGAGCAGAGGTTCCCCCAGCCCCCAAATCTTGGGCTCTAAGACACAGTTGTAGCAGGGGGTCCACAAGCAGGAAATGAAGTCCATGGTCAGTGGGGTAGTTTTAGTCAACGAAGCTTGAGCAAACTTCTGAGTGGGCCCTTATCGTTAGGTGAGATGACAGATTTGGTATGTGGTGGTGATTGGGGAAGAGCTGACACGTCTGTCTTCAGACCAGACTGGAGCCGGGAGTTCCTTTTTCCATCCTGCAGACACCCTTCACCTACCACTCGCCCTTTGCCATTTTATGAAAATATTGCTGTCCTTTCCTCAAGCTGAGCTGGGAGGAATTCAGCTGTGAGCTTTTAGCTGAAAGTAAGAGTGAAGTTTGGCGCACCACAAGTTGGAGCATAAACCTCTCCTTTCCTATTGGCTTGATTGGAAGTGATCTCGGTTGAACCCGCTGTTGGCTGCCAGCACTGTGCTCCGCTGTCTCCTTGAATCTTCACCACGGTCCCATTTGCAGGTGGTTGTGAACATGATGGCAAGGTAGAGTTAGCAAAGTTGAACCACAGGTTAGGTCTACCGAAGATGGTCTTGGGTTTCTAAAGGTTTTTATTCTGATGTAGATAGCTTTGGAAATTATTTCCGTCTATGGAAATTAATCTGTCCACAAGCTGTGTACTGGAGTTTCAGATTGGCAAGAACAAAAGCATCAAATTAGCAGAACAAAAAAAGAAAGGGGCTTCCCTGGTGGCACAGTGGTTGAGAATCTGCCTGCCAATGCAGGGGACACGGGTTCGAGCCCTGGTCTGGGAATATCCCACATGCCGCGGAGCAACTAGGCCCGTGAGCCGCAACTACTGAGCCTGTGCGTCTGGAGCCTGTGCTCCACAACAAGAGAGGCCGCGATAGTGAGAGGCCCGCGCACCGCGATGAAGAGTGGCCCCCGCTTGCCTCAACTAGACAAAGCCCTCGCACAGAAATGAAGACCCAACACAGCCAAAAATCAATAAATAAATAAATTTTTAAAAAAAAGGAATTCGTGATCTCCAGCTGAGGAATGTTCATAAAGCGTCCTTGATGAGGATAATTTGAATAAAGTCCACAGAATTTTTCTTTATCTCATTTTGTTCAGTTCTGTGGTGTTTCCAAGTCATATTTACAGCTGCTTTCAAGTTACAAAATTATCAAACCTATTTTGCCTTTGTTTCCTTTTCCGTTGTCCCAGTGCACTGACAGAATTTACCAACTGTTCCAAAGTATTGATAGTTAAATCGAAAGGGAAAGTAAAACCAAGAACTTTAAATAGTTGCTTAACTTCTCACTTCAGATGAGATTTTTCAATTTTCAACAAGATCTTGTTCTAGAATAAGTCAACTTCTTCTCTTTGAATGTATCATTCTGAGTATGTTTTAATGGTGTATCTAGATTTACATTATTTAGGCCACTGTAGTAACGTTTTGTTTCTTGGGACAATTATAATGCCACTGGCTTTCAGTTCTGCATTCCGTTGTCATGTTTTTCCTGGTTCACTTGAAAAGTTGTGGCTCAGTTTTGGCGTACAACCTGGATATTCATCTTAGTTTGGAGTCCCAGAGATTTTTCCCAAGGGTCCCTAGATGGTGGGGACAGTACAGGATTTGGAGCCAGCCAGGCAGGCCCAGTCCAGACCTCCTGCATCCTGGAGAGACTCGGTTTCTCTGTGGGGTTAATGAGGGTTCTGTGAGGTGACCTGTGAAAGCTTTGTGTGGCGCTCCTCCATGCCAGACCCACAGCTCACAGCCTGCCCTTGGTAATCATGTGAATGGTATTTTAAACACCTCTGTTTTTAAAACCTTTAAGTTTTTAGTGAAAATAATTACACATAGTTGGAAAAAACAATGTCAGTACAGAAGTCCTTATAAGTGAAAAGGAGTAAGACCACCTCCTTCCCCAGACCTTTTCCCCAGTGGAATCAGTTTGGAATTGTTTTTGGTATTGGCCCCTGCTCTTTACCTCCATTTCTCTAGCTGATATGCAGGTGCATTTTTGTCCAGTTTGGACATTGATTTTTGCTGGTAAATGAGGATTTAGTTCACTTAAACCATCCTGCTACCCACATCCTCAGTTCTCCCAATATAATTATGCAACCACTTCAGATCCTTTGTTGTCTACTTTTGCAATTGTGTAGCTTGTGCTTACAAATTGGTTTCTTGTTCATGATTCACAGGTGTATTTTGTTAGATGAGGACCGCCCCCAGCACCACTTTGCTGGATGGAGGGCATCAGGATCTCTACCCTTCTCACATTTTCTCTCCTTTTCCTCCTCATTCAGTCACCTGTACTTTTATGCTTTTAAGAGCTCTGTGTTCTTTTAATTCTACCTTAGGTAGACTCCTGCATTCTTTTTCGTTACCGTCTTGGGAAATGTTTGATAATTTCTCTTCAAAAAACGTTACATTAATAACTGACATAATACGAGTTTTATCTAAAGACAGAAATTGGATTAAAATTGGACTCTCCAAATTCTAAAATCACTCCCCAAATTGGATTTAGATACAAAAAATAATGTTACTGTTTTCCACAGAGAGATAATATGATAATTTGTTAAAGATTTCATTACGGTAGATACTGCTTTTTAAGCTAACCGTGTGCGTGTGGGGGGTGTGTGTGTGTGTGAACATCCTAGAAAGAAGAAATAAATACTTAGGGAATCTCACGGTTTCTATTTTAATTTTAATTTGGCATCACAAAATGTACTGTTCTTACTGGTGCTATTAGCTGTATTTATATTATACTTTATGAAATTTTCAAGAACGTTTGTATTAGAATTCTTTCAGTGACTTAGTTTTTTGTTAAAATATGATTTTACCATTTAAAAATTATAATACAGCTGAAAAATATTTCTTTTTTTAGTTCATATCTGAAAGAGTGGTTTTGTCAATAAAAACAGACGTACTTAACATGGCAAATGGAGAATTCAGGAGTATCACTCCTATCAGTTCAGATCTACTTAAAAACCCAGGAAACTACTTTTTAATTGGAGCTGTTACAGTAAACTCAATACTTGTGTCGGCTGCCACTCAGTCTCAGAGTTAGAGCGAGCCGTCTCTGACGCTCCTCGCGAGTAGTCGGTCAGGCCATCCAGCCCCGGCCTGGGTCCCTCACTTACAGGGAAGTCTGTCCAGTTTCAAACAGCTCAGTTGGAGTTCATTTTGTATTTGGTAATTCTCCTCCCTGTAATCCCCACTTGTTTGTCCCATAGCGTAATTTCTTTTCCCCTCAGAATTGAAACATCTCTTCCAGTTGCAGAATACTTGAAGGCATCCCTTTTGTCATCGTTGAATGTACTTATTTCCCAAAACTGTTCTTCAAGATATTTCTAAGACTGTTCCATCAGTGGTCTAGTAAAATGCAGTCAGCAGAATGGAAAAGCTTATTCCCTAAATTGCTGACCATTGCTAGCCTATGAAGAAGGTCGCCTCTCATGCTGGGCTGTGATCTCATTAATGCCGTTTTCTTGGGTAAATGGTTATAGGATGGGACATTTGAGCTGAGACTTGTAGTTGTAGAGGCTGGCCAGGGACAGGTGTCCTAGCAGAGGGGACGGCACGTGGAGTGTGACAGATAAAGGGGTGGGGCTGAGCCTAGTGCAGCTGTGGAGAGTGGCGAAGCAGGACCAGGGGCATCTCTGGGCCTGAATCTTCACGTGTTCAGGGAAGGGATATTACCACACCCAGTGGCAGCCTGCTCTGGAGCACCCACTCCCAATGCACTGCCTCGCGCCTCTTCCAGTGAACCGCAGAACCTCATAGGGGAGCTCCAGTATGAAGAGGGCTGGGATGGATCCTGGAAAAGCACTACATTCTTTGGAAAACTGTCACTTAGGCAACACAGATGTCTTCTCCATTCTCCACTAAGTACCATAAATTAAGAAATTAATGTGAAAGTGTGCCTTTTGTCATTTCCTGAGTCAGTGTCCTGTCTGGAAACAGACTTCACCTAGAAGGGCCTTTGCTGGGGTGCCAATTCCTCGCCTCCTGGGCCTGCCCTGGGTCCTTAGCCCTTGCCTTATCCTTCAGGGTAAAGTGGAGGGTTCCAGGTAAGGCTTCTGGGTGAAAGAGTACCAGCGGGCTTCCCTGGTGGCACAGTGGGTAAGAATCCGCCTGCCAACACAGGGGACACGGGTTCGATCCCTGGTCTGGGAAGAGCCCACGTGCCGTGGAACAGCTAAGCCTGTGCACCACAACTACTGAGCCTGCACCCTAGAGCCTGCGAGCCACAACTACTGAAGCCCATGTGTCACAGCTGCTGAAGCCTGCAGGCCTAGAGCCTGTGCTCCACAACAAGAGAAGCCACCACAGTGAGAAGCCCGCGCACCGCAACGAAGAGTAGCCCCTGCTCACCACAACTAGAGAAAGCCCGCGCGCAGCAATGCAGCCAAAAATAAATAAATTAATTAATTTTTTAGAAAAAAGGGGAAGCACCTGGGTACATAAGAAGGTTGACGACTTAGAAGGGAAGTTTGAATTACAATTCCCCTGTTCCGTGAAGACACTTAGTGCCCCATCTGTGTTTCAGCAGCAGCCAGCAGCATTGCAGACAGGAGCCCGCAGTTTTCACTTCACCGTTGACAGCAGTAAGAGGTCGTCCGCTAAAGTTTCAGATGCAGTAAGTTCATGACTTTGTTATACGTGATTTTTTTGACTTAACGGAGTAGGGTTCTATACCAGTTTTTAATGTATTTGAGTAACACAGGTTTTACTTTAAAAATTTTCATTCTAATGCATGCTCATTATTTCTAGTGTAATAATACTTAATTATAGTACAAATATAAGCCTAGATATTAACATTTTTTTGTTTGTAGCTCTTAACTATCTATAAGCCAGATTAAACTTTAAGTAAAACATAATGAAATACAAATGTCAGATGAACAGTATTTACTGGAGTGGACGGTGACAGACGCCCTGCTCGGCGGAGGCCTGTGTGGCGGCTTGCGCTCCTTTGTGTTTACGAGACCCTTCTCCTCTCTGTGGGAGAAACTGAATTTGCTTCTAAGTTTCTGTCTCATAAGCTCACAGTAGTTACTGAATGCTTGTTGGCACTTTCTCAGTCGTAAATACCATATGGACCTGGAATAGACTTGTGTCCTTGGTTCCTGGATGGTCACTCAGGTGAATGGACTGTCCTTATCTAAATGAAGCAACATTGCAGTGTTTTCATGAGAAGCTTCAAATCATGATCTATACTACGTTGTAAGCTTAGATTTGTATATGTATATGGGTATAAATGTAAAAAGAGAAGATAAGTAAAAATGATAATTGCAAAGAAAAACCATAGTTAGAACTGGTATTTTGATTTGTGGTGGAGCTTTCCTCTGCATCTGTGGTCCCCTACTTTGAGTTTTTGGCCTTTCAACTAATGGTGGGTGCCCTAGCTCCGTGGGATAGGTGCTCTGCTATTGATGAAAGCTGCTTGCCGGCCTCTTTCAGTTCGAGGGTGAGCCCACCACGTCTGCTGTGACTACTGCATTGTACCTGGCGTGCAGTACCAGCACAGGATGGAGGCCCTCTGGGCATGGCAATGACTCTCTTTCACCGTAACCACAGCCTCAGGGTCTGGCCTAGTTGAACCAGGGATTGACAGGGGGACTTTTCTTTTCCAGATTTCTACGCAGTACCCAGTAGTGGATCATGAATTCGATGCAGTGGTGGTCGGCGCCGGAGGGGCAGGCCTGCGAGCTGCATTTGGCCTTTCTGAAGCAGGATTTAACACGGCCTGCGTCACAAAGCTCTTTCCCACCAGGTCACACACTGTCGCAGCCCAGGTATGAGAAAGGGCTCTCTCCGTCCTTTGGGTGCTTGCAAGGCACTGCGCAGCCCGGCGCTCTCCCGCCGCGGGCCGCCCCCCACCGGGCTCCCTCTGCTCTTGGCGCTTACTCGCCAGGAGGGCTCTGCCCGCCCTGCCCCCGCCCCACTGCCTGGAGCCTCGTTGTCACTCCTGTTTCTGCTCTGGTCCTGCCCCCTCGTGCCCGCCTCCGTCATGGTGTGATCTCCTTCACTGCACTTACCCGATGTGAACAAGCTTGTTGTGGGCTCGCTCTGTATCTGCCGGAACCTCAGGGCAGACCTCGAGTGGTGGTGACGAGCTCTGATGATGATGTGAAGCTGCAGCACAGAAAACAGTGGCCTTAATGCTCTGAATTTAGGGAAGAAGAAAATGGTGGAAAATCATGTGACTTTATTATTTTGTTTTTTCACTCTAGGCACACTGTAGGTAGTGCCCAGCTGGTATACAGGTAGTATTCTACAGTCACATTTGACCGTCTTTTCTGGTATTTGAACACATTTCCTCATTGAGACAACAGAGGATGTGGTGACTTTCTACGAAGCAATAAGAGCTCCCATCACCGTTACATCTGGAACAGCTATATTCAGGGTCCAGCCACATTCTTTACGCACTAAACTGCCTAGATACTTTGTTCGAAAGCTATGCTTTTTAAACTGAAGAATGAGTAATAAATATCCTTGGATAATTCATTGTCTAAAAGCAAGAATAGATATAAGCAGATAATTTTGACCGGTATTGCAAAAAATACAGTTTTCAGGTAGTGCAATAGTAATACAATAAAAAGAATGAGAAAAGGGTAGCTTAACTTGAATGCTAGTTCTGGAGAAAAGAAGGTTTAATTGGGGGAAGGATAACAGCATTTTTGCATGCACTGGGCCACGTGTTTTTGTATTATTTCTTTATTTATTGAGATATTATTTTTTACTTACTAGATTAGCAAAACTCCAAGTTTGACAAAACTCTGTTGGCAAGGCTATGGGGAAACACATTATTTTACATTGCTGGTGAGGATATAAATTTATATAACCCCTTTGGAAGGCAGTTTCGTTTCTGCATTATTTTAAACCAGCTTTCTACATTCTGCTGCCCTGGTACTTAACATTTTTTATCAGGATTGTGTTTGGGTTTACGACTGGAGGGGATGGAGGAGGGAGGAAGGAAGGAACGTGGTGACTCGTGGTGCGTGTCTGTCCAAGGTTCCTTGCTCTGTGCTAGTGACTCGTTTAGTGGTAGCCAAACATAACATGAAACTGAGGCGCAGCAGCAACAACTGGAGAAGAAATTCCAGTGAGAGTGCTTGACTCAAAAGTTACGACTGAATGACAATTGGGAGAAAGGGAAGTTAGGGAACGTGCCTTGTGAGAAAGATTATCTGAAGAGACGTGCAGTTGTAATTTGGGTGGGGGGGTTGGACGGGTGTTAATGTTTGTCCCTGTACTGCGATTTCTGTGACTCTGAGGGGCAGGCTGGGGCTCTGAGCCCTCGGCAGGAAGCGCTTCTGCCTTTAACGCGTGCATTCCAGTACCGTTGGGAACGTTTGTCGTGAAGCTATTAGATTTGAATCCCTTTTACATGCCGGGCTTGGTCAGGAAGAAGCCTCATCTGAGGAGCCTCGGCTGACCCTCCAGATGACGCCCCGAGGGGTTGGGCTCTGTGTCCCTCTCATGGGTGAGGCGCCTGAGGCTGGGGGATCCATAACTGGGCCCTGTCTCTAGGTCGCAGGGGGAGGAGATGCCCTTCGGAGTCTGCCGGACGGTGAGATCGCTCACTGACCGTCTCCCACGAGTAGCTGGCTTTTTCCGAATCTGGCTGCGGGCGGGAGGCAGTGGGGAGGCGAGCCTGCTGTAGCTCACGGGGCTGCTGGCGTTTCAGGGAGGGATCAACGCCGCCCTGGGGAACATGGAGGAGGACAACTGGAGGTGGCACTTCTACGACACGGTGAAGGGCTCCGACTGGCTGGGGGACCAGGATGCCATCCACTACATGACGGAGCAGGCCCCGGCCTCGGTGGTGGAGGTAACGACCCTGCTGGCCGGTGGTGGAGGTAACGTCCCCGCCGGCCTCGGTGGTGGAGGTAACGACCCTGTGGCCGGTGGTGGAGGTAACGTCCCTGCCGGCCTCGGTGTTGGAGGTAACGACCCTGCTGGCCGGTGGTGGAGGTAACGTCCCCGCCGGCCTCGGCGGTGGAGGTAACGTCCCTGCCGGCCGTCTCGTGCAGGAGGGGTGTGGTGGGAGTGGTCGGCCGGCAGGTGGGCAGCGAGCTGCTCTAACGGGAGAGCGCCTCTGCCGCTGCCGAGCTCTCCGTAGAATGTGTGTGTTCTGGGCTTCAGGTTTGTGTTGAGGTTCTAGTGTGAGTTAGCCACGAGCGTCTTGGTCCCTTTAAGGTACTAGGTGTTTTTCTGTTTCTCAGCTGGAGAATTACGGCATGCCATTTAGCAGAACTGAAGGTGGGAAGATCTACCAGCGTGCCTTTGGTGGACAGAGCCTCCAGTTTGGGAAAGGCGGGCAGGCCCATCGCTGCTGCTGCGTGGCCGACCGCACTGGCCACTCGCTGCTGCACACTTTGTATGGAAGGGTAAGGTGCCCTGGGTGCACGGGGTGGTGGGAGGCGGCCAGGCCAGGCGTGTGGCGACGGGGGAAGCAGGCCACCCCGGGGACAGGTCAGCGTGCCAGCCTCTCTGCCCGGGGGTCGCTTTCTGAGCAGCAGAGTAACTTGCTCGCTGTTACTTTGAAAGTATCTGTTCTAAGAACTTCAATCGATAATCATTACAGACGCGCTGAGCGTTCTGTTTTACTTGGACTAAGTGGCCGTGTGGCGGCAGACGCCGCGCGGCACGCCCTGGTGGAAGTCGGGACCCCGTGGTCCGCGGGCGCAGCTCTCGCAGCAGCGCTGAGCGGAGGCCAGCGTTGCCCCTCTGGCGCCTCTCGGGCTGTGTAGAGCTGAGCGGTGTGTCCCGCGTACGGCGTCCTCTTCTGGGGCGCGTTGTTTGTACAGCTGAGTTGTCACACGACGGCATCAGCGCTGTCATCCGTGGGTTGAAGTCTGTGGCTCCTTTTCCAGCCCAGTGTTCCGCTAGGGTCCGCCTGACCCCTGTGCCCCACACCAGATCAAGGTCTCCAATCTGTTAGCGTTAACAGCGCAATTGCAAACGCAGGATCCCTTTTTTTGATGGTTTTCCTTTCTTTTTCAGTCTCTGCGATACGATACCAGCTATTTTGTGGAGTATTTTGCCTTGGACCTCCTGATGGAGAACGGGGAGTGTCGAGGCGTTATTGCTCTGTGCATAGAAGACGGGTCCATCCACCGCATCAGAGCAAAGAACACTGTTGTAGCCACTGGGTAAGAGTCTGGTTTTGTCGTGTCCAACTTCTCTGCAGGCAAGCTGAGTTTATGTATTCTAATGAGAATAGGGGTGTCGTGCAGTAACGGCTGAGGCGCAGGCTGTGACTTCACCCGGCAAGGGGTAGCTTTGGGGGCCTGAGGGGCGACACCAGCACCTGCCTCACGGTGGCAAGAAAGTGTCAGCAGTTCGTAGCTGGGAGGACCCTTGAGGAGGCTGAGGCCTGGAGAGTCTGATGCTGTCTGGAGTAGCGTCTCCTTTGCTTTGAGGGATGCTGTGTTTATGCTGATTTCTGGGGTAGAAGAGTGCTGTTTGTTCACGGGAGGAAAATAAGTAAATTCCATCTTATATACTGTCAGTCTGTTATTTTAACCGTTTTAAGAAGTGCATCCATAAATGTTTTTAGATTTTACTATTTTATACATTTTTATCAGGGAAATCAGTTGCCTAGCACAGAAGTGCCCTAAGGTACAAGCGAGAGCGCCTTCTCTGCCCCCGAGGCCACCGTCCCAGTTGCCCAGGGCAGCGTGTGCACGTGCGCCCACAGAGGTGCTGCCTGGGCTGTGTGGCCCACTCGAGTCCATTAGAAGGAGGGCCTGACGGGACGCTTGTGCAGTCACCTCTCCACTGGCCTGTCTGTTTTCCAGAGGCTACGGGCGCACCTACTTCAGCTGCACCTCCGCCCACACCAGCACCGGGGACGGCACTGCCATGATCACCAGGGCAGGCCTTCCCTGCCAGGACCTGGAGTTTGTTCAGTTCCACCCCACAGGTAGGATGGCATCAGGCTCTTTGTGCCTTTCGGGTGCTCGGTACCTGTGGGAAGGCTCCTCTGCAGTTACGTGCACTTGCTTTCTCGTATCTCACATCCTAACTCGTGACTTCCCCGAGGAGATTCTCCCCTATGTCCCCCAAGGCAGTGGAGGCCAGCGTCTTACTTCGAGGCCTTGTCTCGGCGCACTTAGCCAGACGTGAAGCAGTGATTGTTCGGCGTCCCTCTCCTCGACTAGGGTGTCAGCTCCCCCCCGGGAGGCGGGGGCAGGTCTGTCTCATTTACCGCTGTCTTCGCAGCGCCCAGCACACGGTAGGGCCTCAGTCAGTAGAGCCAGAGGGAATGCACTTGAGTGGAGAAGTGGCACAGACAGATGGCAGGCTGCCACAGTGACAGAGCCCCGCAGGCGGGGCCCTGAGATGTCCACAGGGGAGGGTGATGAGTGCACGAACGTGGGAGGGGGCCTGGGAGGGGAGTTGGCGAATCCATCCTGAACTTTGTTTCTGGGTTGGTGACTGATCTGTCAGCTGGGGAGCTGCCACAGTACTAAAGACCAGGGCCTGTTTTTTCTCTTTGCTCTGCCAGTATGTTCTTTCTGACCCGGGCAGGGATGAGGAGTAAAAAAAAGTATTAGGTGGTAGTCTTGTTGCTATTTTTAACCAGTAAAATGTCTGAGACTTCTGAATTCCCTCTATAGTTAGAGCTCCATTTCCTTTGCTTCCTTTTCAACGTATGAGAAATAAACCACCAGAAGACATGGCCACTGAAACTAGGAAAACTGAAAGATGAGATACAGGAATTTACATCTTGTTTCAAAGGCACGGTAACCCTTTGGTGCACTAATAAAAGTGACAGCCTTCAAACTACGCTGATGGACGTGTAACACCCGGTGCTGGGCACCCTTGTCCTCGTTACGTAGAGGGACAGTTGAGATCAGGGCGCAGCTCCCCTCTCCCGTTGCCTCTCCCATTGCCAGATTTGGATTTGGGCTCTGCGTCTCCCAGCATCATATTGGTGGGCTTGTCTCGGAAGAGGGGGACCATCCCACAGGGTTGTGGTGAGACTTAGAGTTGTACACAGCGGGTGCAACCTAAGTATCGGCTCTAGTGATCATTGCCGTATTGTTGTTTGGTTACTTGATATGCCAAATTTCCAAGCTGGTTTCTGTACCTACGGGAGCCAATGCAATTTCATGGTGCAAAAGGACGTTCAACAATTAAAACCTGATAAGGTTTTAGTAACAATTAAAACCGAGATATTTAACATAAACTTTGTCACGCTGAGAGTTTAAAGCACAGCTGTAATCGGAGTATTGAGCAGAGCTGCGTCGTCCACGCAGCCGGCCTGTCTGCTCTGCAGCTTGGTCATTGCTTTTCTTCATACCGCGGCAGCGTGCTGTGCCCTAACTTTTCCTCTCTCACACTTCCTCGTGCGTGCGGTGCTCTTTGCACACCCTTTCTGTCTCCTCCCGAAGTATCTGGGGAAAAACATCTGCATGTGAGACGTCGGCCCAGCGGCCCTCAGGTTATACGTGTTTAATGAGCTCGTCGTTTGCAGGCATATACGGTGCTGGCTGTCTCATCACGGAAGGGTGCCGTGGAGAGGGAGGCATCCTCGTCAACAGTCAAGGCGAGCGGTTCATGGAGCGCTATGCGCCTGTCGCAAAGGACCTGGCGTCCAGGGACGTCGTCTCCCGCTCCATGACCCTGGAGATCCGTGCAGGAAGGTCTGTGTGCTTGTCCCCAGAGGGGTCTGCGCGTGTCTGCACGCCCCGCCCCTCCGGTGGCTGTGGTTTGTGTCTGCATTTCAGCACGGGCTGGGGGGCTTCTGTGTTGAGTGTCAGCACCCTGCCCACCCCGGAGGCCTACGTGCAGTTACCTCTGACTGTTGTCTGTCAGTTTAGGATCTCTGCATTTGAGAAGTTTAGCCAGTTAGCTGCAAGTCCGTCTCAGATGGTTTGTGTGTGTGAGTGAGTGTGTGACAGAAGCAGACAGTATGGGGGAGAAGACACACCCCTGTCCTGAATTTAGTGCGCGAGCTTCCGCTGGTATGCTGTTTGCACTCCCGGGTGCTTGGGGCCCTCAAGGTGGGTGGGTGGTTTGTTCTTCAGTGAAGCAGCGTGAGGCCTCAGTGCCTGACTTCGTGCCCGCTGTGGTGACACTGGTTAAATATCTGGGGGCGTGGCCTCTGGAGGCATCACGTTCGCACACAGAAATGAGAAATCAGGTGGTTCTTTGGAGCATCTGGTGTGAAAGGCCCCTGTAATGCATTCACCAAGGAGAATGTGGCAAGTTGTGACCTCCCGACCCTCAGGGGGGAGCCCGGCGAGGGCAGGGCTTCCGTCGTGTTCGTGGCTGCATCCCACCACCTGGTGTCTACCCTGGCACGTGGTGGGTGCTGAGCAGAGACGCCATGGAAAGGTGGCCTTAATGAAGGGAACCTTTCCTCCAGGATCAAAGTGTGTGGAACCTCAGGTGCTGCAAGGATCTTGTGACCTCACGGTTTCCGGATTGCTGTTCTCGACCTCATGGCGCGATGTCCTTTTTCACCAGAGGCTGTGGCCCTGAGAAAGATCACGTGTACCTGCAGCTGCACCATCTCCCCCCTGAACAGCTGGCTCTGCGCCTGCCTGGCATCTCAGAGACAGCCATGGTCTTCGCGGGTGTGGACGTCACCAAGGAGCCGATTCCCGTGCTTCCCACCGTGCACTACAACATGGGCGGCATCCCCACCAACTACACGGGGCAGGTGAGGGTGCCGAGCCCGTGCCGCCGCAGGCCCCGTGCACAGGGCCTCCCTCGGAAGTCCTGGGCAGTCTGGTAGGCAGGGCAGGGGCCTTGGCTTGACTCCGGTTTCTGCGTTCACGCCTCAAGTAACCGCTGATAACCGATTCATGCCTTCTCAGTGAACAGTCACAGACACGAGGTCAAACTGCAGTTTTTCCTGCATGGTTGTATGTTATCAATTGTAACCTGTGTGTTCTTTACAGTTAATACCTTTGGATGGTTTGCGGCTCACAAAGAGCTTTTTAGTCACCTGACTTTAGTCCCTCCTCGGGCAGGTGGGTGGCACTGTTGTAAGAGTCTGATTTAGGACTCCAGTCCCCCACCTCCCCGTTTAATGCCCTCCGCCCACCGTGCTCCCCTGCTTTGAGCCCACCGTCGGAGTGGGTGTGCAGGGGCACGTCAGGAGGTGGGTGAGGTGCTACTGGGTGTGAGGAGTGGGACTGGGGTCCTTTGACCTCGGGACGGGGGCCGGGGAAGGAGGCTGGGCAGTGTCTGGGGGGGTTCCCTGTAGGTGGTGTAGGTCCAGTTTTTACCTTTTCTCCTTTTTCCGACCCCCCGCTATAGGGAAGGGGGGCTGAGCAGACCACGCTCCGTAATCTTAGTCTTCTTCCCCAGGTTCTGAAGCACGTGGACGGCCAGGATCAGATCGTGCCCGGCCTGTACGCGTGTGGGGAGGCTGCCTGCGCCTCAGTGCACGGTGCCAACCGACTGGGGGCAAACTCGCTCCTGGACCTGGTCGTCTTCGGCCGGGCGTGCGCCCTGAGCATCGCAGAGTCCTGCAGACCCGGTACGCACTCCTTCCAGCAGTCTGGCTGCTGCAGGACGCTTTGCTTCGCGGTCATAGAGCGGGGGTCTGGCTTTCTCTCCCTGGAAGTGAGGAAACAGCAGGTCAGAGATTTTTATGGTGATAGACCAGAGGCTAGACACAGGGTAGGTGGGGCAGTTAGAAGAGTAACTTTAGTCAGGTTTTTTTGCAGTCATTACGTTCTCAGAAAAATCACTATTGGGAAAGTGTTATTTAATAGGGTTTTATCACATACTGCTTGTCTGGTATGAATTATCTCCAAGGAAATGTTTTAAATGGCAGGTATAAATGAACGTATAATTTTTTGGTACTTAGAGAAAATTAATAAAATACTAAAAACAAACTGTAGCTAAATCTGTTAAGGGAGAAAGGGAGGAGTTAATGCAAACAAAATAGAAGACTGGGCCACAGCTCTCTCCCCTCAATGAGAGAATGGATTTCCATCAGTGATTTTCTTTTGTGGTAACTTAAAATCATCTGTCGAGGAAAAGATACATGTGCTAGTCCCACAACAGCTCTAGTGCTCATTTTGCTGTAGCCGGAGCCCAGTAGCAATCCCTTAGAGCAAAGCAGAAAATTTGAGGTTCCCTTTCTTTGACAGCGAGAAAAAGGAAGTTTTTTGAGAATACTTTTCTATCTGAAGGATCCATGCACGCGTTTAAAACCTCTGGAACTCAGCATTAAAAACGAACAGAGTGCCCACTCGTGCGCAGCGCGGGTGGATCTTTGTCAGGCTGTGTGATCCAGACGCAAGAGGCCACATGTGTGCGATTTTTTTGTGTGGCATCTGGAGAAGGGAAGCTGGGGCAGGAGACGGTGGGTGGTCACCAGGGCCTGGGTCCACTTGCGGTGGGGCTGACGCAGCTCTGCTTGTCAGAACCAGCAAACTGCACTAAAAGTGGTATCACACTTTCGTTACGCTTTAGTTTTTAAAGACAAAAGGAGAGGAAAAGTGTTTGCCCCACTACTTTCCCCAAAGTATGACTATTTTAAACGTTAAAATGCTTAAATTCTATCGTCTGATCATGATAGTTACAGGAGTCTGTGTGTTAAAATTTGTAGAATGGTGCACCTAAGGATAAAACTCCGTTTTCCGGAATGATCGTTTTTTAAAGCATTGAAAACAAAAGCTAGCAAAATCGCCTGCCTAGAAGAGCTTGGGCAGGTCTCGCCTTGGAGAGAGAGTGGCTGCAGGCCTTTGTCTTCTGTATTTCACACCTGTGTGTGTTACCTTCTACAGAAAATATATTTAAAAACATGTCATCCCAAAACAGCTTAAACACCCTTAAAGCTTTTATCTTTTTAGAAAGGCAAGAACAGAAAATCTTGAGGTTAACGTAAGAGGGTGCAGGGCCAGGGTCAGCAGGAGGCTGTTAAATACGTCCAGCCAGGCACCCCGCCCACCACCCCAACAAGGTCTGAGAACCAGAACGGGGTTGGGCAGAATGAGAACGGCTGAGGATGAAGTGTTTTTCCCTCACAGAGTAGCGGTGCAAGGTTTGTTTGCATAAATCTAATGTTTGACCTTAAGAGAGGGGTTCTGTTTTGTTCATTCAGAGATTACTTATTGGACACCAACTTTTTGCCAGAAGTTTTGTCTTTTTGTTTACTCTTTACTCTTACCCAAGTCAATGGATGCTTCCTCAGGGATAGAGTGGGCCAGGTGGAATATTAGCTCAGGTTATGCATGCATTTTCCAAACTCCCTGAAAGGGTATAACACACATTTGGTGGGGTTTTTTGTTTTTTTTTTAAAGGAGATAAAGTTCCCTTGATTAAACCAAATGCTGGGGAAGAATCTGTCATGAATCTTGACAAATTGAGATTTGCCAATGGAAGCATAAGAACATCGGAACTACGGCTGAACATGCAGAAGGTAGGAGCCTGGACGCGCTCTGGGTGAGCAGGCCAGCTGTGTCGGTAGCCCCGCACTGGGGTTGCTGAGTCACGGAGGCGTGCTCAGGCCTGAGTAAGATAAAAGGGTGTGCTTTCCACGCTGCGGGCTGGGGAGGGCGGCCCAGGGCAGGCACAGCGACTCTGCAGCATCAGCACTCGGCCTTCTCTCGAACGTGCTCGGTGTTTGGTGCAGCTTCCCTCCTCAGACCGTCTCTGGCCCTGGTCTTCTGTCCCAGCCTGAAGGAGGAGGGACAGTGGAAGGTCCGAGAAGCTCGGTTCCCAGCTGGGAGCTTCCCAAGCCCAGCACGTCTCGTTGCTGAGGAATAATCCCATCATCACACCTACTTAACGGCAGCTCTGGGAAATGTCTTTAAACTGGGCCCATTGATGCCCCTGAATGAGGTCAGGAGGGGGAGTGTGGAAGGCATGCGGAAGCCATAGTCACCTGCATCAGCACATCTGATGGAACGCCGTATTTCTGACGTGATAGTGGAGCATGGGAAATGAGGCCAGTCTAAGTTAATTTTATTTAATTTCAGTTTAAATGTAGGTACACATGGTTAGTGGCTACTGCATGAGCTAACACAGGTTTAGGTCAATTAAAAGTACTAGTTGACTACTCTAGATAAATAAAATAAATAAGTAAATAAAACAGCTAGGAATCAATCAAATTCTTTTAATGCCGGGATTCTTGGTCCAT
This sequence comes from Balaenoptera borealis, assembly GCF_965194805.1. Lineage (NCBI taxonomy): Eukaryota > Metazoa > Chordata > Mammalia > Artiodactyla > Balaenopteridae > Balaenoptera > Balaenoptera borealis. The sequence continues at coordinate 956,639 of NC_138867.1, forward strand.
GAATGAGACCTTTATCCACTTGAAATTATTTGCAAGAATTTCTGTGTGGGCGCATTTTCTGGAGTGAAGCCCCTTGCTTTAGTTGCATCCTGAAAGGTTCCATTGGGCCATCCACACAGACACCACCAAAAGGGAAAAGGTGAATATGGCCATTCTCATAGGACTGTGGTTCTGTGGTTCTGTTTTCAAACGAGACTGGGCTTCGGGGAGGCCTCATAGGATGGTAAGGAAGGGGGCAGGAGTAAAGGAACAGAAGCATGGAGAAAGGGCATCTAAAGGTACAAGTCTCCAGATGAAAGTAAGCCCTGGGGACGTAACGTACAGCATAGTGACTGTAGTTAATGTTACTGTATTGTACGTTTGGAAGTTGCTTAAAGGGTAGGTTTTTTAAGTTCTCACAAACAAACAAAGAAACTTCGTTTTAAAATTCAGAGTAATAGACTCACAGTCTGAATTTCCTAGTTTTTCTATTTACATACATATTTTACAAAAAATGAAATGCATAGGAAAAAAACCCTAAAGGTTTAACAGTTCTTGGCCTGACTTTTCCTCATGGATTAAAAGCTTACAAATATTTTGTATTACAGTCGATGCAAAGTCATGCCGCAGTGTTCCGTGTGGGAAGCGTGTTACGGGAAGGCTGTGAGAAGATCAGCCAGCTCTATGGAGATCTAAAGCATCTGAAGACGTTTGACAGGGGTGAGTGGTTCCTCGGGCCCCTGCACACGGTCGTTGCTGGGTGTCTGCAGGGCGGGCTGCTTCTGGGCGCAGCCCGACCCGTTTAGCGCTGACGTCACCCGTCCTTGCCGAGTGGACACTGGCTGGATCCTGTTGTCTTTGACGGCTGCCTTGTGTGCCCAGGAACGGTCTGGAACACCGACCTGGTGGAGACCCTGGAGCTGCAGAACCTGATGCTTTGTGCCCTGCAGACCATTTATGGAGCAGAGGCCCGGAAGGAGTCTCGCGGCGCTCACGCCAGGGAGGATTTCAAGGTGCGCCTTCGTGTCCAGGCCCCCCCGCCCCCCGCCCACCCCTGCCGCCACCGCTCAGCCCTGACCCTGTGCTCTCTGCGTTCACCTCTCGGCGTTTTCTCTGCATTTCCCACAAGCCAGTTGAGACGAATGCTTTTTCTCTTCTGATAACCTTCGTACCTCTGTTCTCACCGTGTTCAGTACTAGTTTGACCTTTCTCTGGCTTTGGATCAGTATCTGCTGTTGCGTCTCTCAGCCTCATTAGGGCAAAGGTTAGTGTGCAGCGGGTCCTGTTGCCTGGAAGTGCTCACTTACTGACTGGAAATGATGAGTAACTCGTTGTTTCAGACCCACCCCTGGTTTGGGAAAGGATTATGGAGCCTCATCTTGGATCACCGTTGTTTTAATGAACTGGTTTTTATGCAGAGCTCACTTAGCAGATTCTGCAGAAAAGAGTACTCGGCATGTGGTAGTTAAGGCTTTCACGGAAGGGGTTGTTTGGGGGGCAGTCCAGGTCAGGATGGGGCACGTTAGCAGGAGCTGAGCTGCCTTCCCGTGGTGGACACAGAGGCTTTGGTCCGAGGCGGTGCTTGGGTGGCTCAGCTAGAGGTTGAGCGAGAGGAGCCGGATTTCCATCCACCGTGAGACACTGACTGGAGCTGGATCCCACGTGCTGAGCGCTCGGTTAGAGGAGGAGGTCGGCGAGCCCGCTCGTCCTGTGCACCGAGGCCGGAAGCCTCTCCCGGAGCCTGTGCTTGGTCCCGGCGGCCGGGACGTCACTGCAGATGAGCAGGCAGAGCCCGCTCACCCGGGGGGTCGTCCCTCCCTCCCGGAGGGGCAGGTGCAGGCGTGAGGGACCGCTCCCTGCCCCAGCGCCCCAGGCAGGAGGCCTGGCCTCACTCCGCAGAAACTGCCAAGTAGCTGGACGTTTTGGGTTTTATTTGAAGAGGCTTTTGTGTGTCTTACTGTTACCACGTGCAAGATATCCCTTAGCAGCATTCAGCTTCTCTTTAAAAGTTTTTGAAAAATTTAATATAATTGCTAAAATTAGAACATTTAAATAAAAAAGGCTGGGGCTTCCCTGGTGGCGCAGTGGTTGAGAATCTGCCTGCCGATGCAGAGGACACGGGTTCGAGCCCTGGTCTGGGAAGATCCCACATGCCGCGGAGCAACTGGGCCCGTGAGCCACAACTACTGAGCCTGTGCGTCTGGAGCCTGTGCTCCGCAACAAGAGAGGCCCGCGCACCGCGATGAAGAGTGGCCCCTGCTTGCTGCAACTAGAGAAAGCCCTCGCACAGAAACGAAGACCTAACACAGCCATAAATAAATAAATAAATAAATAAATAAATAATTTAAAAAAAAAAAAGGCTGAAAGAAAAAGTCGAACTCTGCAAGAGTACGGAACAAAAAGACAGGAAAAGTATTTGATAAATTTTTAAGTGCATAGAAGATCGATTTAATTCCAACACCCATCAGCTAGTTGTAGCGAGAACATGCAGAAGCGGAGCTCTGGGTCCCACTGTGCTGCGGCCTGCTGCCCAGCCGTGCTGCGCGGGGCCTGCCCTTGTCAGACTGCCGTGGTGGAGATGGGATGAGTAAAGGGGAGGGGCCCTAGGCTGGGCCAGCGCAGAGCGAGGGGCTCATCTCTACGTCCAGAGGGCTGACGGCTCACCAGTCAGGGCCCATGGGTGCGTCCAGAGGACCGGCCACTGGCCGAGGGGCCCCGCGTCTCACGGCCTTCCTCTGCGTGTGGTGCTCAGCCGTGCGCTCTCCCACGTCAGACCTGCGCACGCGGTTTCAGTGGGAATTGGAGACGCGCTGGGACTGGGAAGGTCCTGGCTCTGCACGAGGTCCGCTTGGACGATGGAGGCCTCCTTGTTGAGTGGGATCTGGGGGATTAATGTCAGACTAGGCTCGTGTATCTTTTTAATGAGTTTCCCATGTTTTGCCATGTTTTCTGGTTTTGCTGTGTAGAATGTTTGTTGACGGCACTTTCCGAAATAAACTTACTTTCTGTGGCCTCAGGAGCGGGTTGATGAGTATGATTACGCCAAGCCCATCCAGGGGCAGCACAAGAAGCCGTTTGAGGAGCACTGGAGGAAGCACACGCTCTCCTGCGTGGACGTCACGACTGGGAAGGTACGTGGGGAGCGGGTTCTGCTCACGTGTGCCATGGCGCGCGGGCCGCCCCTCGTGTTACGCAGGTCGGCATCTGGTGAGCTGGGAGAAGCAGCATGGGTCTAAATGGACTGTGGGCCGATCTGAGACGCCACGGAAAAGGCACAGTCAGGCTTCTGCCTGGAAACGGAACCCCGCGTGGGCCGGTGGTTCACAAGTGCCGCCCCCACTGCGCTGGTGCCGGGCAGGGGTGTGCCAGTGCCAGAGGCCCGCTGTAGGGGAGGAGACGGAGCTTCTGAGCCCACAGAGAGCTGCGGGCAGGGATGGGGGTGGGGCGGGAAGACACCCCTCCCCTCCTTCCCTTTGACTGGACCACCTGGACGCAGCCTCAGGGAAGCCCGGGGGATGCTGTTCAGCCCTTAAGCTTCCCCGGGCAGGGAACAAGTTGCGAGGGGCAGGGGGCAGGCAGGGTCCCGGAAACCACCAGCTGAGAGAGCAGTGGGGCCCCCGTCGGTCTTACCCCAGCAAAGCATAACTCACCCATTTGGCCTTTCTGCTCGGCATTAAGATTCAGAAATAATTAAGATGTAAAGTGTAAGCTTTTCAGAGCTCCCTAAGGGATAGTCTTAATTGTCTATCTGGATTTACAGAAGTTTTGCTGTGCTGTGTCCTCATACTTCTAGAGTGCCTAGTGCTGCAGGCAGACAGCAATTTTCATAGTTCTTCATGTAGGCTCTTTTCTGACAGTGTATAGTCAGACGATCCTCTTAATACAAGCCTAATTTTGTAGTGTTTGGGTTTTTTTATGATTGTAAAAGAAATACATGCTCATTTTAGAAAGTGTAGGAAGTACAAGAAGAAGGAAGAAAATTAACATTTATAAGCTCACCAGAGAAATCTTTTATTATCATTTTGAAATATTTCTTTCAAGTTTCGTATGTATATAAATGTTCACTTAGAAGTAGGAAAAACTGCAAATACAAACATAATTTACGGATAAAGGATAACAGTACATACAAGGTTTCACCTACTTTTTGAGCATTTTCAGTTTAAGTTTTAGTTTAAAGCGTTGAGAATTTGGTACCGTGTTATTTTAATTGCTGTATTCCATACATGGATTTACATAGTCAGTCCCGAGTTTGTTACTGAAAAATGTTCCCGTGAATACCTTTGTTTTTAAGTTCCTGTTTGTCTGCAAATCTGCTTTTATGGTTGATTTTCCAAAAGCATCCAAGAGGGTTGTTTGTACGTTTTTGTGCACTAACGCATCACCGACTCTTCTTTCTTAGGTCTCCCTGGAATACAGACCCGTAATCGACAGAACTCTGAACGAGGCTGACTGCGCCGCTGTCCCCCCAGCCATCCGCTCCTACTGAGGAGGCCGGCGTTTACCAGCTCTTGTAATTATGTATAATAGCTCGTGCACGTGTTCATGTTGTAACTGCCTTCTTAAACTGTCCTCGAGTGACTGAGGATGCCACTTGACAGAGATTCCTACCAGAGGCCAGCAGCTTGCCAGTCATCAACAGCCAGAAAGTGTTCAGCTTGCCTTTATCCCTGCTTCATTCTTGAGAAATAATAAAACTGGGCGCAGTTCTTAGATGAAACATAAGTTACAAACTTGCGTTTATTTCCCAGTTCCTTTAAAATCATACTGTTTGACCTGAGGCATATTTGTTGACCTGAAATATAAAACGTGACTATCTTTTTATTCTGTTGCATCAAAATCCAGAAATTTTGTTGCAGTGTATGTTGAAGTGAAAATGAATTTTGGTGCCTGACAGCAAATGAAGAAAACAGACATTTCCTCCGAGTTCTTAGCAAGCAAATGGTTTAATATGTGAACGTGTGTCCTGAAGTATTTAAATGACCGACTACTAAATGAAACTGATGTGGGTGCAGATGGATTTCTTCCTTTTCCCCCTCCATGCAGATGCTGCTTGGGGCCACCTTCCAAGTTCCTGTCTCAGGGTCGGCTTCTGTAGAATCCAGTCCGAGGCAATTGAGTTCATTCGTTTCAGATTCTATTTTTCTAGTTTAGGGATTGCCTTTAAAAATTTAAAGTTTGTAAATATGTAAAGCATTGACATGATTTCAAAGCCTGTTGTGTTCAGAGCTCACCTCCTTAACCATCCCTCATGCTCTCCTCTCTCTCCTCCGCAGGACCCATTGTTGTTTTTCTTTCTAGTCAGTGTCCTAAGAAAACAGAAAGCAAGTATGTATTTCTGTTGTGTTAGACAGACGGCCCTGCCCCTTGCCTGCGTATCCTGGAGGTCCTTCCTTATCACTCATCCTGTGGCCGGATCCTCCTCCACCGCATGAGTGTACCTTGTCCCCTGGCAGGACATTTGTGTTGATGCCACAGTGAGTAACTGAAGTCATTTTCTTAGCCAGTGTCTTCGAAGTGGAGTTCTAGAAGTAGGGTTGCTGGGTCAGAGGGCAAATGCACTTGTCGTTTTGTTAGATGCTGGTAAGTTCTCTTCAAAAGGGCTGTGACATTCTGCATTCCCACCACAGTGTCTCAGTCCCTGTTTCCCACGGCTTTGCAGAGAAAGTATGATGGTAAGCTTTTGGATGTTTACCAATCCAAACAACAATGGCCATATCTGATTGAAACAGATGGAATATATTAAAAACTGAATTCATAATGATAGTTTTAGAAAGCCAAAAGTAACCGAACAAGAAATATTATTGGTCACTCTTGGAAGTAACTAGGGCACTAACCCTGACACTGAAAATGGACAATTAAAGGAAAATGATGAAATGATTATCCTGCCTTTTTTCTACAAATTGCAATTCATGATAACCTAGTTGATCAGGGAACTTTACAGAGGAATTCCGCAGACGAATGAGTAAGGAATGATGGAATTTCAAGATCACTGTTTTGCAATCCTGATGCAGTGGTTCTCAAACTTCACTGCATCAACATCACCTCGTTAAAGAATTCCCAGCCCTGCCCCAGAACTTGTGACTCAGTAGGTTCTGGGATTGGGCCTGAGAATTTGCATTCCTAACATGTCCAGGGACCACACGTTGAAAACCACCGGCGTGGAATGATGTGGTCTAACAAATACGAAGGAGGTAGTTTTCAGGAGAAAATAACTGGCGGAAAGACTGCTGACAGCCTCAGACCGCTTTATCCCTGCCAGTGGGTATAATGAGGAAGTAGACGCCAGGGCATTTAGTAAACTAGGTGGGAGTGTTAACCTGGGCATTTGAGCAGCATTGAAGTGTTAGGACAGGGAATTCAAAGCTAGCACAGGTACCCCTGAAGCAAGGGAGCGTAACAGGAGGGCTGATGGTTGCAAAGGAATAATGGATGGCGGTGGTTTCCTTATGTCTGTCTGCGACTTCTGAGCCAAAAACAAACCTTCAAACTATTTTCATGAATATTCGGAAACTAAGAAAACCACTGGGGAGTGGGTAGTCTGGAAATGTAAGTTCCTATGGAATTCCGCTAGTTAAGGAACCACCGGGCAGAATATTTCATATTGGAAATGTTTTATAAAATGTGTGTTCAAGGTTTCTCAATGAACCCACGTGTGTTAGGGGAATTGGCGAACCAGAGAAGTAAAAAAAAATGTGAGTCAAGTTAAAAAGAAAACAGAGGGACTTCCCTGGTGGTCCAGTGGTTAAAACTTGGCCTTCTATTGCAGGGGTTGCGGGTTCAATCCCTGGTCAGGGAGCTAGGATCCCACATGGCCTGCAGCCAAAAAACCAAAACATAAAACAGAAGCAACGTTGTAACAAGTTCAATAAAGACTTTAAAAATGGTCCACATCAAAAAAAATCTTAAAAAAAAAAAGAAAAGAAAATAGAATACTGCCCAGAGAGATATAGATAATTTCTAATATGGATCAAAAGAAGTAGAAAGGTAAGATATACAGTAAAATATTCAGACCTGCACTGACCATAGCAACAGACGTAGCAACATGGCTGTTTACACTTAAGGTCATTAAAATTACTGACAATTTAAAATTCCATTCCCCAGTCACCTTGATCCATTTCAGGGGCTCAGTAGCCACATTTGGATGGCTGATAAAGAACAATTCCTTCATTGGAAGTTCTGTGGGCCAACGGTAGTGTAGATGTTTGGTAGTTTCTTATTATACGAAACATCCTATGTTCAGTAAATTGACAGTTACTCAGTAAGAAGCCAGAGTGAAAAAACAGGAAGGTCATTCGCTTTCATCTGAATTCTGGCAAGAGTATTGGTTGGAAAGGAAGGGGAGAGCAGGGCTCAGTCAGCCTGTGCCTGGAATTCCACACCAGGCTGTAAAGGGGAAAGTGACTGAAAAAGGAGAAGTCTCCAGTGCAAATGCCAGAGTGGTCCTGATAAGAAAATAAGCACAAGTAACGAGCCAAAGTGTCTTCCGAGGGGAAGCTGGTAAGGTAGATAACACAAGATTGTGTGTGTGCACATGCACACAAGTGTACACAGGACAGAACCAGGGCACATAACCTACTTGGTCATCCATTCATTTAACATGTTCATTGAGGGCCTACTATGTGCCAAAGACAGATGAACAAGAGGGTGGACTGAAAAGTGTTAGGAGTGCTAGCACCCTATGTCTAGAGCCAGTGTTTAGAAAAATTCTAAGGATAATAAGAGGCATTTTCCAATTAGCTCAGAGAAATTAGACCAAAGGAAAGGCTGGCCCAATATTAGGGAAGTGTTGGCTTTCAGTTCATTTCTCCTCTCCTCCACCCAGAAGCACTATATAAATGGAAAGCTTAGAACAGACCTGGTTAGGAGGGAATTGAATCCCAAGATAGGCGAGGAGATAGTGGCAAGCACATCAATACTTTAAATGACTGGGTCAGCAGTACCAGGGGCAGGAAACAATCTGCCCTTTTCTCTTGACAGAAGGTGGTTGCCACTGTTGCTGTACATCTTTGTAAGGTGGTGTCAGGACTCCAGGTAACACACACCCCCCGCCCCCCCCCCCAAAGTAGATGGCAGCTGTCTGTGGCCAGGACTGCAGGCTAAGCCCTGCCCTAGAGCACAGCACAGGTGCCATGGCCCATGTGTGCACTCCCATTAGCCTCTCAGAGTCTCAGTTTCTTAGCCATCAGGGCTGAGGTGACTGAGGCTGCCTAGTTGCGAAAGCACCAGGCCAGTCTCTGATGAATCCTAGACTCATTTGTACATATATAGGGTTATACGTTAGGGGGGATGAATTTTTTGTTTCAATCTTCATTTCCTAAATTAATCTCCCTTTTAAGAGTCAGCCTTGCCACCGCTGAGATGATGCAGGAAAAGTACAGACAGACCTGGGCTACAATCTCTTCTTGCCTCTTTGACCTTAGACCAGCATAGTTTTCTCTTCAGTAAAATGTGGACCTTGATACCTTGCCACGAGGTGCTGGTGTGAGGATTACACATAGTAATATTTAAACACTAGGGTAGATTCAGTAAATGCTTCTTCCCTTGAATGAATCACTTCCTACCCCTGGAACTAAACAGAAAGCAGAACGGAGCACTTCTGGGCCCCACAGATGGTGTTGGCTGTGGCAGTCGAGGCTGGACTCCATCAAGGGTTGGTGGAACCTGTGACACTGTCAGGAGAGGGAAGCCAAGGCCAGCTGGAGTCGCTGAGAAGTTTCTTGCTGAAGTTTCCCTGTACACTCTGTACTGGAAAACTTATAAATTGGGTTGCAAAATCATAGTTACTAATTTTGTAGCTTTCTAGAGAACAAAAAAAGGCAGAGATGGGAGATAGAAAAAAATGGGTTTCAGAAACTAGAGATCAAAAAGCTGTGGAAAATTGTAGAAAGGATTAGTTAACGAGTGATGTGAATGCTTTATGAGGATAAAACTAGAAAACACTTGAATTCAGTAAATCATGAAAAAAGCCACATTGTTGAGGTTTGTAGAATAATAATCTGTGTGAGTGTCAAAGTCAGAGTATCTTAATCTCTTTGAAGAGTTTAAAGAACTCTCCAGCATATGCTCTGGTGGGGAAAAGGGACTGAGGACAATACAGCTGGAGAATAACAGCGGGTCACATACAGAGCCAGAGCGCTGAATAATGGATTCGTGTCCAAGGAAGGAAGTGTCAGGTGCTTCCTTGGTGCTCGGCCCTTCCACAAACCAAGTAGGGGAGGAGGATGAAATGAGTCAGCGTGATTGGATCAGGAGCTGAAAATCCTGAGAGGCTGGAAGGCGGCGGGAGCGCCCTGAATGAAGCTGGGCTTCCCTGCGCGGGGTGCGCTGCGGCTCAGTCGGTGTCCAGACGGAGGCGGTGGCGTCAACTGGCCGAGAGGGACACGCTAGCAGCCCACCATGGCCAGCAGGGGACATCTGGGCTTGGCCACGCACCTGCAGGCCGAGCCGGGAAGCGGCGGGCGCTGTCAGATGCCGGAGGCGGGGCTTCGTGTGCTCCTGGGAAGCGGGGCGCAGGGACGCTGAGATGCGCGAGCGGGGGCGGGCGAAAAGTCCAGAAAAACAAGAATGTCGGGCGCGTTCTTCCCCTCCATCACAGTCCTTCCATGACCTTGGTGCAAGAATGGACCATGCTCGAGGGAGCCGCCTCCGCCCTTCATGTCCACTCTGCGCCGCGGGGAAGCGGCTCCCAACGCGCGTCCGCGACCCTAGGGCTAGCCTGGCCTAGGCCACCGGCTGCGCGGTGCCCACGGGACCCAGACACGCTGGCCGGACGAACGGGCGTCGCCTGGCAACAGGGTCGCGACTGGATTGGCTGCGCTCGCTCCCGTGACCGCCCCGGAAGTGGCGTGGGCTCCGGGCCCCGCCCCGGTCTAGGCGGAAGTGGAGCCGCCCGGAGCCATCCGTGTCCCAGGAGCGCCTCAGCCCAGCTGCGCCTCGGCCCATGGCCGCCTACCCGTACCGCCCGGGCCCCGGGGCTGGCCCTTCCGCGGGCGCCGCGCTGCCGGACCAGAGCTTCCTGTGGAATGTCTTCCAGAGGTGCGGCCGGCCGCGCAGGCGCTTGCGGGCCTCCACTGGGTTCTTCTCGGTCTCAGCCCCGGGCCTTCCCCCGCCCCGTGACCCCGGCCTCCAGTCCGACCTCCTTCCTGGTGCCCCAGGCCCCTGTCCCTTGCTCCGTACCCCCACCTTCCATCCTTGGCGTCCTGTCCGGCCCCCTTTCTAGTCCCCCTCGGCCTCTCCCACGCCGGCCCCTGCTCCGTCCCCCCCACCCTTGGCCTTCTCTCCGCCCCCCGCCTTGTCTCCCGCAGTCCCCAGTCCCCTCCCAAGGTGCAGAGCCGCCAGCCGGGGGTCGCAGCCAGCTCGCCCTGGGGCTTGGCCTCCATCCCTCTCCCTTCACAGCCGGTGCCCGGAGTTGCTCCGGGGCGGACGGTCTCCCAGGGATGCTTGTTTAGGGGAGCAGAAACGCAGACTCTTCCCCGGCTGCTGAAATGCCAGCAACCAGGAAAGAAGCCGGGCCGCGGCTGTTGGGCAGGTGACCGTCACCGCAGTGCCTTCCGTCCCTGGTCGTCCTTCCAGCGAACGAATGACCCAAAGTGGAGTGACTCATGATCAGGGAACGACTTAAGTTATCTGAGAGAATCTTTTCCTGCTTGTGAAAAGGAGAAAACCTGGTGCAGGTGGAATTCAGCCAGGCCGAGGGAGGGAGACCTGAGAAAGTGGAGAAGCAGCTTGGGTTTGGGCAGGGAGCGTGCCTAGACAGCGAAGGAGGCAGGCTTCCTTGTTCCCCAGCGGGTCATGGGACTGAGAGGTCGAGCAGCCAAAGGGAAGGGCCCAGGGAAGGAAGAGCCAGAATTAATTTAGGATTGACTGGAGAGTCAAACCTTTGCTTTTGCCCTCTTTTGCTTTTCCTACACTTTGAATCGCTAGCTTAACTGATCTTAATTTTGTAGGGTTGACAAAGACAGGAGCGGTGTGATATCCGACAACGAGCTTCAGCAAGCGCTATCCAATGGTGAGTGGCACCTGGCCATCTGGACTTGTCAGCTGCAAGTCTGACCACCCGTAGTAAATAACCTTCTTCTTAAATTATGTTCCAAATCATTAAGACTTAATTCTCATCTCTGGCCCGTGGTGGAGGAGCTTCTGGCTTATTTTGTCGGGTGGTTTCCTGGTGTTGTGTCGGTGCTGCTCTCAGTCCTTGCCGAGCTGCTGGGGCAACGGCGTGGAGGACACAGGGAAAGCCTGAGGAATGGAGGCTGGGGTGTCGGCTTTAGGAGCGCAGGGAGCCTGGCTTTGTACGGCAGACATCCTTCAGGTTTGTCGAGGGCTGTTGAATTTCTCAGGTGACTGCGTCTTGTGACTCCTCTGGAGCGGGGCATCAAGGCCCCAGAGACACCGATGGGGAAGCAACTAAGGCTACTGGAGGCTCTGACAGCCGGATCGCGGGGAGGTGGGCTTCCCAGTGGGGGATGCTAGTCATTCAGACGTGGGTGAGAGGGTTTCAGCTCTTGGTGCTGGTGCTGGGAGCTCACCGTGGAGTCGCCTTTTTGCTGGTTTCAGCATGATTAATCCATGGAAGTACTACTGGAGATCTTGATTCCATAAGTACCTGGCTGTGTGGCCCTTTTTTTAACCCCTCAGATGCCACTGTCTTTTCTGATTCTTACGTTTGTGGTGCCGTCCAGAGGCGTGCCATTTAAGCCAGAAGGGGGTTGACTTTAAGCGGTAATGAAGATGTTGAAAGGCTCACCTTGCCTAGTGGGCGCAGCTGGTGGCGTAGCAGGCGGACGCTGCCTCACAGCCCTGCGCGGGGCGCGCAGCGCGGATGTTCCCTTTGTTACTCCTGGTGGATTGGTGTTTACAGGTTAACACAGGTAATGTTTTCCCTGGAGGCAGTCAGTGCTGCTTCCAGTTCAGATGGTTGTTAAAGCAGGTGGTTCTTTGCTCTGTCAGAACATAATCTTGAATCAGGAGCCTGCTGGAGAGAGAATTTTGACAGAATTGCCCACAGGATGTTCAGCCCACCATTGCTAAGATGCTTTGAAATCGATACCTGGTTTAAGCCCACCGAAAAGTGTGTATCAGGAGCGTCTCACAGCGGCCCTGTAGAGTCACTTTTCTTGATTTGCCCTGCGGGATTCCCTCAGCTTCTGTTGGGGCGATGTAAGAACTTGCCCCATGAAGCGGGTAGTAGCTTAGCCCTGAGAGGGCCGGGCGTGGCAGCCCCCCTTCCCGCCACGTGGCCGCCTCTCTCCTCCCTGGGGGTGTGGTGCTTCTTGTGTGGAGCAACTGTGATGGTTGTCCTGTCTTATTTCGTTTGTCTTAACCTGAATCTTTTAACCAGTCACATTTTCTCTTCAAATTAGCTGCTAAAAATTTTAAATTAGATTTCTGGCTCGCCAGTACCATGAGCTTAGAATTTTAAGAGGTGAATTTTACTGATAGTCTGAGACCCCTAACTTTCGTATGCTTTTCTCCTCCCATCCAACATGACCATAGTTTGCTTTCTTTTGCTGTGCCGTGACTATCTTGTACATTCCGTTAGGCCCTTTCTGCAGGAAGGCAGGTTGTGAATGGGTACAGCTCTCTCGTCCTTGCACAGCCCCAGAGTGCGCAGTAAGCGCTCAGGCTGAGAGCAGGACCAGACTCCGGGTGTGAGCCTGCACAGCCAGGCGCTCGGCCCACCCCTGTGCTGTCCCACCTGTGTCTTCCCGTTGGCGCCCCGAAGCATAGGTGCCCCGTGGCTCCCACCGCTTGCCGGGCTCTGCTCCTTCCACCCGGGATACCTGCCTTTCCTCGAGGCACCCGCGGCACCTTCCTTTCCTGAATGCTGCCCTTTTCCTCCTCCTGGTTCCGCTGGAGTCGTTTTGCAGCAGTCTCTGGCTACTGGGCGTCAGCTTTTGGAGGAAGCTGGTCGAGCTGGTCTCTTGTTTGCAGTTGTGTCGTGTCACCTCGGTCACCAAGGATGGACACAAGTCAGTTCTCTTCACTGTCCTCGAATTCCCACAGCTGATACGATTGGAGTTATTTTGACTTTTGATTTCTCCCCCAGGATTGGGCTTCTTTTTTCATATTAGGACTAGAATATTGAGCTATTTCAGGAAATCAGTTTAATTAGCTTATTACTGGTGGGAAAATTGGAGGTTCAAAGTAGCATGGTTTCTCTCTGCAGTGAGATCTGTGCCTCTGATGCGCTCTGTTAAAACCCAACTGAAACCGCCCTGAAGAAGTACTCGTGGGTCCTGTACACTGAGTCCTTTATGCAACTTGTTTCCCCAGGAGCGCGTCTGAAAATGACTGCTTGGTTAAGAGGTGTGAATAGAGACAGGACTGTCTTGCCTTCTGTTTGAAATAACATGTCACAAACTGTCTTCAGTTAGGTACTTTTTTTTTTTTAATTTTTACTTTCACATTGTTCTTTGGAATTACAGGAAATTAATTTTGCTCAAGCCTCTTTTTTTGTGCTTCTGTAGGTTTACGTTGACATAACATATTGATGTATTTTAAGGAGGCATTTTTCAGCTGGACTTTAAATAGTAATAAGTCATGTATTCTTTTAGAGGTATTTTTAGCAAAATAGATTTGAGCTCTTCTGGAGGTCCCGTATTGAGTAGCAGCGAGAGAGATCAGACCACATAAGCCGACAGTTCCCTGCCGACTGAGCATCGGGTCACCTCACTGTCACTCCGTCATAGGCCCAGCTTACGAGGCAGCGGAGGGTCTGGGTTTAGCTTCTTCACCCTGCACCTGCTGTGCTCAGAGCCTGCACGTCCCCGAGGAGGGCCTGCCTGTGTGGCTACTGGCCACCGCCTGGAACATGCTGCCCCTTTGCCTGGGCAGCTCATGCTCCCACTGCAGCTGCGGCAGGCACGTGCCCCCCCCCCCCCCCCCCCGGTGCCTGGAGCTTCCCTGGTTGACAACACACGCGAGGTGTGGTCTCAGCTTTCGGTGGAGGATTAGGGGCGCCCTGTGCAACTCCCCGGGAAGCGGGTGCCTGGTCCCCCCGGATTTTTCCCCATGCCTTTTCCCTCTGCTGATTTTACTCTGTGTCTCTTGCTGTAATAAACTGACTGTGAGTTTTGTGAGTCCTAGCGAGTCATCAAGCCTGCGGTGTGGTCTTGGAGGCCCCCAGCACAGCCTGTTGTATCTGCTTGTCCCAGAAACTTATGCAGCAGAGTTTCAGGTGGAAGCAGAGGAAGACGGGGTTGGCTTTATTCCACGACCTCGGCCTTGGGCAGATCACGCTCTGGGACAACTGGAGGCTTAGCCCCTCCCCCTCGGGCCCAGCCCATGTCCACCAGGTCCCACATTGCCTGGTACAGAACCGGAGACATCACTCATCTATCAGAATGGAGTGTACAGAGTTTCACTGTGAGACACTTAGGTTGTTTCTGATTTTCTTCAATGTAAATACTGTAGTGATTTCATAGAACAAGTTTCTAGAAGTGGCATTTATCAGATCAAAGGCTGTAGGTGGTGTTACGGCTATTGATGGTGTTCAGATTGCCTTTAGAAAGGCCATATTTCCAGTCGTGGCTCTTTGAGGCCGTAGTTGAAGGTGACTGGTGGGATACAGAGTTTGTGACCCTGAAGAGGCACCAGTGTCCGGGCCGATGCCATGCGAGCCCGTAGAACTGCTCTCACCCCTTCCTACTTGGCTCCTCTTTCGGGAAGAAATGCCCAGAAGGGCTGGGAGTCCCAGATCTGATGCAGTAAAGTGGAAGGAGATCGCCAGTGGTGCTGTAAAAAAAAGTCTGGTTTTTTTCCCCAAAGATTCCAGGTAAGCAGGTATTTCAGCGTGCGTTTGCTGGATGCCATGACGACTCAGCCCATTATCTCTCACTGAAGTCCAAGTTTGTAGTAACAGGATGCGATTTCAAGAAAGAAAACTCTCTGGAGAGCAAAAAGACAGAATATATTATCACAGAGCAGAGCGGGGGTTTTTCTCATTTGAGAAGGGATCAGATATAAATTCTTTAAATCATCTGTGTGCTTGAGGGTTACAGGGGAAAATGCTAAGTGTCCTGATGTTGACCCACCCCCTCAGTGGAGCTGCGACCCACTCGTACCCAAATTATGGGTGAAAAAAGTTATGTGTACTCAGTTTACATGGAAAAAAACTGTGTGTGTTTCTGTTTTCTTTGGTCTTTCCAGATGAAATTGAGGCAAGACTTACAGGAACAGAGACCATATCTTGTATTTCTAAGTAAAAGTCTGACAGGAAATCTCCCGCAAGCTGGTGGTTGTGACATTGCTAGACATGTTGGTTACTGGGAATGTTTGAAATTGGGGCTGGCCTGGAAAATCGGGGGGAGGGTCACGGGCGCTGAAGGGAATCTCGCTGCTCAGTGTGTCCTGTGTTTCCAGCAGGCTCTGTTAGACGTGCTTCTCCACATTGCAGTGCGTTTTCTTACAGAAAACTGCAGATTTTCAGGCTGGCGCTCCAGTGTGTTTAACACTTAGTATAACTGGAGTACTAAATGTTGCCCTCACTAGGGGCTGTGAAGCTTTGATGTTTAGTCTGAGAACCAGGCCACAGGGCTTGGCATGAGCTAAACAGTCACTTAACTGTTGGCTGTTGTGATTATCCCTTGGTTTCCGTGGAGGGTCAGGCCCCGTTTGGGTAACAGGGACGGGCCGGGGAGACACCAGGAGCCTGTCTCCACCTCCCAGGCTGGGCGGCCTGCGGGTCTCCTCCCCGCCCCTGACTCGGCCCGGGGCGACCTGCCGCTCTCCCGAGCCTCACGGCCCTGCAGCTCGGCCGTGGGTCCCTCTGGTCCACGCCTCCCTCTGCCTGGCCGTCACCGCGGAAAGCGCCTGGGTTTGCATCATCACTTAACTGTTTTTCTTGTGTCACTTCTGTTTAAAGCGCGTTCGGCCGAGTCCTTTGCCAGCGTGGCCAGGGACGCACCCCAGCTCACAGTCGGCATGGGCAGTGGGCGCAGGCCACTCAGCGGGGCGGTCACTGTGGACTCTCAGGTCACAGCCTGCGTCAGAGGTGGAGCGAAGGCAGGAAGGAGTCCAGCAGCTGCGTTTGGTTTCTCGGGCTCCTGGTCCTGGTGGGTCATCTCCTGCGGAAACACCAGCCGGGGCGTGAGCAGCTAGAAAGTCAGAAACGGTGAAGAAGCGACGCCCTTCGGGGCATGGAGTCCCCCTCTTTCTCTTGGCTTCTCTGTAGCACAGTTTCTTTGTACGCTGGTTTTCAACGATGCTGACCTTTTCTGATACCTTTATAGACATCCTCCTGCCTGCCATCCCCCAAACGCCTGTAAAGTCTGCAGAGATGCTCACCCAGTGCACAGGGGTCCCCGCTGCGGGCCAGGCTTGGGCCAGGCTCAGGGCGCCCGTGGAGGAGATGGAGGGACCGAGGGGCCTGGGTGCGGGGCGCTCAGGAGGGCTCCTCTGAGGAAGCCTCGTATAAACGGAGGCGTAAGGAGAGGCAGGGGTCCAGGTGAAGGTGTGCGTGTGTTTGGGGGGCCATGCTTGCTAGACGTCGGGAGAAGCGCGTGTGGGCCAGGTCGGGGACGTGCTCCAAGCCCAGTGGTCGCGGCCGGGCAGGAAGGGTGCTGCCTCATGTGTGGCCAGGGGATGGGACTCTGCCACCCAGAGCTCAAACCGTCTGTAGAGAGGGGAAAATGGGGGGATGAGGAGAGATGCTGGTCTCCCGCCCCATAAAAATGTTTTTACATTGTTTTTAGTGAGTATAAAAATTGGTAAAGGTGCAAATCACTCTGAAAACAGATCCTTGGGCATAAAGGTCCCTGGTGAGCATTCCATCATCACAGTGGATAAATGGTTCTCAATCGTCAAATCCATCAGTGTCAACAGTCCCCTTTAAAATAGATATTCGATAACATCCCCATTACTGCTCTGAAGTGAATCGTGGAATAACGTGTCCTGCCTTTTCACAATTTTAGAGAAAATAGTATGCTGCGCAGACTGTCATTTGAGGAGAAAAACGTAAAGCGTGGTTTCACGGTGCGCTGTCCAGCAGGGTCGCTGCACGACGTGTGCAGCTGCACCGGTCCTGGGAGCGGTGGTGCCCTTGGGGTGGGATTTTCTGAAGTGGTAGCTGGTGACGTTCTTAGCACAGCTAAGTGCCATTTTCTCAGCTTACCTGGTGCTGTGGCCCTGGGAAGTTCAGTGAGTATTAAAATGGCATCTCTTGGTTATAAAGTGAACAAGAGTGAGCTTCCAGGTGCAGGTCTTCCTGAGCAGCTTTGAATGTCTGGGTGGACCTGAGCAATTCTCCCGGCAGTGTGGATAGGACCTGACTGACCCATCGTCCTGGGGGCGGCGTCCCCTGTGGAGAACCGTGGCTCTAGGGTCTTGATGTTGAAAGCTAATTACTTATTTTCTCTGGCTTCTGGGGTTACAGACTGGGGATTCAGAGTTTCTTCTCTTTCTTAATCTCTGCTGTTTGTTTCAGGCACCTGGACTCCGTTTAATCCAGTGACGGTCCGGTCGATCATATGTAAGTAGCGGCAACACACCCTGCCTGTGCTTCTCACCTGATTTCTCTTCCGGAACTGCCACCCGGCCCGGCCCTTCACTGAGCCTTTACTTTGAGTTGACTGTCCAACCCGTCCTTCCTTTCTCAGTCTAAAGGTCTCACATAGGCTTCACACACAGTCACGTCTTGCTTGCCTGTTGACTAGAGGAAGCGTGCGAGTTCTCGTGTGAAATGGCTCTGAACTGGAATGTGCTTGTGACCAAACCAAGATCACGCAGATGACCTGAAAAGAGACCAAACGGTGTATTACTTTCTCTGTAGCAGTGTTTCAGACTGAGTGTTTATCCATGGTGCCTGCAGTTATATGTAAATGTAGTTACAAGTTCTTTCTTATTTGGACCTGGAATTAGGCTGATTTTCTTTCTCAATGAAAGGCGGGCCTTACTAAAAGAAAATCTGAAGCCAGTATCTTGTTCTCCTCAGAGTAGAGGCCTCCCTCGCCCGAGGACTCTTCTGAGCCCCCACTCGGGACTCGGGTCTGCCGCGGGACGGGCGGCTCCAGGAATGGGACCCGGAGCTGAGAGGGTTGGGGTGGGCCCCTCGACAGCTCTGCACTGCGGCTCTGGCTCCTTCCTGAGCGCGGGTGCGCCCTGCCGCCGTCGTGCTTTTGAGGAACCTCCTTCAGTGTAAAGCGTTTTTATTGCGGCTCCACCAGGGTGTTTGGCTCGCACGCCTCACGCCTGCCTAGCACGATTTAGGGCTGTGGCTGGGTCACCGCCAGCACCTGGGGACGTGCTGGCCGAACAGCAGGCTGGGTCCCGGAGGAGCCAGGCCCGCGGAGGGTTGGGCGCGCCTCTGCTCTAGGTTCTTGCTGATTCACGCCCTTCCGTCTCAGCCATGTTTGACAGAGAGAACAAGGCCGGCGTGAACTTCAGCGAGTTCACCGGTGTCTGGAAGTACATCACGGACTGGCAGAACGTCTTCCGCACCTACGACAGGGACAACTCGGGCATGATCGACAAGAACGAGCTCAAGCAAGCCCTCTCAGGTTTTGGTAAAACACTTGTCTTGGCTGCGTAGCTCTTTCATTTTGGAGCAGGGCCATAAGGTTTATCTTGTTACTGAGTTCAACTTAATGATTTTTAAAGCAGTCTATGTGAAATTTTTGTTTACATCACACAGTTTTATATTTTCATGTTACTTATATCGTGAAGGCTTGTATTTGACTTGGAGGCTTCTATACGGTTTTTCATCCAAAATGAGATAAGGGCTATGCAGTAGTTTGTCTTTTGTGAAGTGGAGTGATGTCACAGGCACATTGAGAATGTGGCTTTTGAAACAATTTAAAGTGAACAAGTCAAAATAAAACAGTGTAGGACTGTTTGTATCTCCTGACATGAAAATACCCAGAAAGAAGATAGAATGCCCACAGGGGACGAGCTCGTGAGTTGCGTGGAGCGTAGGCCTGAGTGTGGAAGCTCCCATTCTCAAGTGCATGTCAGCACGTGTGCCACGTGCCTGCCAGCCTGAGCGTGTGCCGTGCTCTGAGCAGTGTTCCCGTGGTGCCTTCCAGAGCGCGTCAGCGGGCCTTCTGGTCCAGCGTGCACCTGGGCCTGAGGGGAACTTGGGATTTGTTATTTATGGAGGGAGGACGGTAGCCGTTACACCAAGATTCTGGTTTGTTTGACATTCACTGGGCCCTCTGTTCGCAGGGCCCTTCTGTCAGATTACAATGTACTTTATTCTGACTAGTTCAGCGTTAAATAATATAAAGTACATTTTGGTTCTTGTGGTTGTTCATGTGCTTCTCCCCTCCCCCTCTCTTTCTCTGGGCGTGTCCTTTATGGCTGTCCTCTCCGGTTTCTCTTTCTTGCTTTAGAGGCTCTGGGACCCCACAGGAAGTTTGTGTTGTGAGCCTGCCACGTGTGGGTCAGGCTTTGGGCAGGACATTGACCTCAGGTTCTCTGAATTGAAACTTGGATTGCAGCTGACCTTCCTGTGCCTCAGGTGGGGGGCTGGGAGGGGGGTGGCCCCCACAGAGCAGTCCTGGGCAGGAGGGAGCCGGAGGCCTGGCCGGCTGGAACCTGGACCCTATGAGTTAACTTCCAGACTGGTGACCTCAGGTGCCACCGAACACAGTGTTTCTAACCTTGTCAGGCCCCGGAGCCCTCTTTTGACTTAGTGCCAGTGACCGTCGCGTCCTGGGAGCTCAGGTTGGAAATGCGGAGGTCGACAAGCCCTGGTCAGACCGGGGACATTTGTGGCTGTGGTAGGTCAGCGGTGGTCCCTCAAGGTCAGGAGCTGACAGGCCCTGTTGAGCTGGGCAGAGCCGAGATCCCTCCTGACTTGCAGCTCTTCCTGGAAAAAGTAAATATCCCGTTGCAGCATTTCTTCAGTTACTCCCAGAAGTTTCTGCCTGGGATCGGTGCGCCGTTTCCTAGCGCCTTGTCTGGAGCCTGTTCTTCCCCGCAAGGGCATTGTCGTCCTTCACAGGTTACTTGTGAGCAACTGTTAGGAAATGTGCCCCGGGAGTGAAATTTCCTGTTTTGGTTTCACCCCTAAGAACAAGCGTCTGTCGGCCAAGCTGGGGGCTGTGTTGTAGCTCAGCAGATGCGTGAGGGAGTCGGGCGTGCGGGGGGAGGTCAGGCCCTAAGGTGTCCTCTGACCTCTGTTAGTGCCACACAGGGCCTCAGGCCTGCCCTGGCGGGGCTGTGTGACTGACCAGCGCACCCGCTGGATTTGATGGTCCATCCGTTCATTTTTTAGGCTCTTATTCCTAGTATGTGCTACATGCCAGGTGCAGAGACCTGGAAGTAAGAAGGTGCATAAGGCCTGGGCCTCACACTCTGCTAGTGGGGGGGGCTGACAGCCCCATCCCCAGCAAACGCCCCCGTCCTGCACCCAGCCCCTGGCAGCCCAAGGCCAATGTGGTTTTTATAAGGAATTTCACGAGAGTGTAGTGAACCGTCACTTCCTCCTTGCTCGCTTTCACCCACTTTCCATCTTCCTGCTGCACTTGCTCCGCCCCCCTTTTCACGCTGAGGAGTCCAAGCCGGCACCCTGTCACTTCGTCCCTGGAGCCCGAGCCTTTGGCTCCCCTGACCAAGTTAGCGGTGTGTTTACGGCCGGGTCGGCTGAGTTAGGCCCCGGCAGGTCTACAGCAGCCTCCGCCCCTTTCTTGGTGCTGTTGGCTCCGTGTAGACACGGGTGGTGCCCTGATCCGGATCTGTCCTTTGCCATGGTCACTGACTGGCGCCCGGCTTTGCTCCTGGTGCTGAGAGCGGGCACTGGATGCCCCGTGGACGTTGCTGGTTCTCAGGAAAGAAGGGCTTGTTCCCCCCACTGGGCATCTGTGCCCCGGAAGTGCAGCAGCGGGGCCGGGGGACACACAGGGAGGGGGCCAGCAGCGTTTCCACCTGCCTCACTGACCCTAAAATGGTCTGCTGAGGGGGGTTCACGTCTTGGGTTTTGGAGGGGGGAGCGGGCCAGAGGTCCGAGAGTCCCGGCAGCCGGCGGAGCCCTGTCTGATTCCGGAGCTCTGCTCTCCCTGCCGCTGTGTCTTTGTCACCATCTCGTGTGTCCTTTCCCAGCCTGGGCAGGAAACCATTGCACAGCGATGGCTTGGGCGGGCACTGCCCTGTCACCATGTCCCAAGCTCACCCTCACCAGCCGGGCCTCTGTCTCTCTGGGCCACAGGCACCGGTGCCGGGCGTGAGGGGGCGCCCATCCAGCACCCGCCCGTCTCTCTTTTCTAAGTCGGGGTCCTGTCTTCTACTCACCTGCAGGGCAGGGGGCCCTGGATTTAAGTCACAGGAGGCATAGAGCGCGCTGACCACTCTGGAAAGTACTGTCACGTGTTTGCATGTGTGACTCTTTTTCAGTAGAGTGATGATGAAGTGCCTGTACAGGTAATTAACTGTGACGTTCACTCAGACAGTAGGTGTGCATATCCTTGCAAAGATTCCAGCGAGGCTGAAAACCAGTAAAAATATGTTGGCACCTGGATCTTGTCTCCTGAATAAGTAAGGAAACCTCGGTCACACAGGTGGTGAGGTTAGGAGGGAAGGAAGGGGAAGGGCTTAGAGCCGCCCCGGGGCGTCCTTGCTGGAGGCCTTCCAGGACGCCCAGCAAGCTGAAGGTGGAGTCAGGGACTCTGCCGTCACCTGGGTGACCCTTCGAGGGCTTCAGTCTGTGTGCGGCCGCCTTACTCCTCACGGCCTGACTGAGGTGGAGGAGGGGCCGTCAGTCAGCCTCCTCGCTCCTGGGCGCCTCGTTCCTCCTGCGGGTTTAGCTGGCGAAGCCTCCTCCAGCAGCGAGTGACCCAGGGCAGCCGAGTGTCGGGAAAGTCAGCAGTGAAGGGCTTCTAAGGAGGCTAGCTCCGCAGCGGTCCGGAAGGCCCCTGGGCCGAGGGGCGTGGCCCTGGGGTTGGTGAGAACTAGTGACTGGGTGACTCGGGACCCTCCAGGAAGGGGCTGCTGCTCTCTGAGTGAGCCCCTCCTCGCACAGTGGCCACCAGGCTCTCAGTGTGTTGCAGTGCGCTTGCACCTGGGATCCCTGGGGCGCGTGTCGTGTTCTCGGGAGGGAGAGGCTGGGGCCTGGGGAGCGAGCGTGTGTGCTGACTCCGCTCTCCTCCTCCAGGGTACCGGCTCTCTGACCAGTTTCACGACACCCTCATTCGGAAGTTCGACAGACAAGGACGGGGGCAGATTGCCTTTGACGACTTCATCCAGGGCTGCATCGTCTTGCAGGTACCGGCTGCGCGGGGCCCGCAGGCGCTGACTGCGGGAAGGGGTGGGATGACGAAGCAGGGGCGCAGGAGTCAGACACGTAAAACTGGTTCCGGAACTTAGAGGAGTTAGTGTGCTGTTTGGAGGAGTAGCTAGTTGCTCTGTTAGACGGAGGTGCAGACAGCAGGGCCCCTCCTGCCCTGGAAACACCGGGAGCTGTCCATTTGGAGGGGATCCGGTGGGCTCTTTCCATGCATACCCCGGTATTTTGGTGTATTTCATTATGAGAATCGGGTGAGCTTCTGTCGTGTGCGCTGCAGGCTCCTAAGCTAGGAGCTGTGCCCTGAGCGCAGGGGGCCCTGTTTGGGTGTTAGAAACAGTGTCTGGCGGGGCTGGTGATCCCAGTGACCGCCGCCTCACGGTTCCCTGCGCTGCTTCTGTGGTTCCCTCTGCGGCCTCACTGCTTCACCCAGGAGAGAACTAAGTGCAGGCCCAGAGGAGCCCTCCTAGGATGGAGGGCGGGAGCCCTCGAGCCGCCCTGGCTGTTCCCACACAGGCCCTGCTCCTGTTTCTCGGTAGGGAGCCCAGTTCCATAGGTTTAAGCTTTAGAAATGCAGTGAATTGGTATAAACCCTCATGTCTTTCAAAACTTTCTTTTTTGACAAATCTCAAAAAAAAAAAAAAAAATAGCAGAGACAACAGTATAATGAACCCATGTGCCCATTATTTAGATTCAGCAGTTATCAACTCATGGCCAAGTCCACGTAAGACTCTGTGACACCCTCCCTCTTAATTCTGTCACAATTCCATTTATGGGAAGCGAATGTGTTTTCCCTAAGTATTTCAGTAGAACCGATCCCTGAAAGATATCCTCGCAGTTTGCATTCAAATCGAGGTTCCATCTTGTTGGTTTTAGAATCCACAGAGGGGTGTGCTAGGCATGAGGTTATCAGTATAATTTGGAATTTGGGAAAGCATTCTCAGGTTTTCTCCCCGTTAAAGCGATAGTTCAGTAAGTGAAGTTTCTCTGCCTGGTCTGCTATCCTGATTTCTTTCCCGGGGAATCTGGGCCCATCAGTCCCTGTCCTTCAGTGACTTGGAGAGCCAGGTCTGTTAGCATTTAAGCCTCACGTCTCTGAAAAGCGGAGAGCCTTACCCCGTCTCTCCCTCTCAGGGTCTGGTGAGGCAGGATTACGTGTTTGCAGTGTTGTCGGCACACGTTAGGAACAGGTGTAGCGTGAAAGTCTCTCACTAGGATCTGCGTCTGGATCGCTATGGGCTTAGGATTTTCATCTGAGGTTATGTCCCATAAGTGACCACCTGATCCTTATATCTCTGCGTAAGCAAGGGTCCTCGCATGTCAGCTTTCAGCCCCCAGAGTAGCAGGATCTGAGTCCCCTGAGAAGCTCACGCGGTGCCTCTGCCAGGAGGCTGGCCGTGGCCTCTGGGCCGTGCTGGAAGCCGGCTGCTGGTCCTGCTCCCTCCCACCCGTGGAGAAGGAGCCTAGACGCTGGACAGAGGTGGGGACTCGGAAAGGAAAGGCTAAGCTGCAGGCCACATGTAAAAAGTCCTCAAAAGCCCTCAAAAGCGTTTTCTTTCATCTGCCTCTTTCCAAAAAGAAAAAGGCTTTTTGAAAATTGTTTTCTACAAAGCAACATGGAAACCTGTAGAAATCTTGGGAAAAGACAGTTAAGTGTAAAGAAAGGGAAGTCACCCATCGGTCTCCGGCGGGAGGTTGCTGCCGCTGGTGGTTTCTGTGGTGTGTGTCACGCCGGCGGCTCACACACAGGAAGCTCCTGGGTAACGCCTGTGCGGACTGTCACCTGTGTCAGCCCGTGTGTGGTTGGCCGTCAGCCTGCCCAGCACAGGAGCGGGGCGGAACTGGAGAGACTGAGGTCCAGGAGACACGGCTCACGGGCCAGGCTGCAGCCTTGCTCTCGGCCCCTGGGCAGGTGGGCGGGCGACCACCAAGGTCACGATGAGCCTGGGGCACTGTCTTCTGTCAGCAGGATTCTTCAGAGCCTGCCATGGTTGCCCAGCGTCTGTCATTTGGGGTGGCGCTTACCTAACCATCCCTGCTCTCGGGCGGCCAGGCTTGTGAACAGACTGAGGTGGCGCCCGGGGGGTGTGGTCAGACAGGAGGGGCTCGGGCATCAGGTAGGAGGTGGGTGGGCAGCAGAGAGAAGGAGGGGGGGAGGGGGGTCTGTAGCAGGGGTGGGGGGGCGTCGGGCAGGAGGAGGTGGGCGGGCAGGTCCTGAGTGGGGAGGGGGGCTGGGCATCAGCCAGGGTCCTGGGCTGGCACAAGGAGATCCTGCCCTTCTGGCTCTGCGCTGGGCTTCCCCTGTTGGGCAGCAGGTTCTAAAGAAGGAGCTCAGTGGGGGCTGGTTTCCCTTTGTCCTGAGCGGCACGTGGCCAGAGCAGAGGTGAGCCTTCAGGGAGGCCCCCCAGGAGAACAGTCTTAGAGTGGGAAGGGAGGACCCAGGCTCACCACCATGGACTTGGGAAGCCAGGTTCCGGGGCCACAGGGCTCTGCCAGGACCCAGGGCCGCGGTGTGTAGTGGAGCTGCACTGGCGGCCCGCCCGCCTACCCGCTGCTGTCCTGCCCCTGCATCTCCAGGGTGGACCGGCCTGGCTTTTGAGGGTGGCCGAGGGCACCTCGCCCATGCCCCTCTGCGGGCAGAGACATGAATGCTTCTGAAATTGGGTTCCTGAATGCCCTTGTACCAGTACAGTTGGTTCCTTCTGTTTGATAAGTATTAGATCTAAACACCTGTTGTTTTTTCCTCAGAGGTTGACAGATATATTCAGACGCTATGACACGGATCAGGACGGCTGGATTCAGGTGTCATATGAACAGTATCTTTCCATGGTCTTCAGCATCGTATGACACTGGCCTTCTGCAAATACCAACGGGACTTACGGAAAAAAAGACTGAAAATGCCAAATCTCTCACCTGTAACGAAATGGTACGCAGATGAGTTAGATACTGCTCTTCCTTTAGATTTTGTATAATTACTCCTTGGGGACCAGTACATACGTGGATAAGCGGGTTGATGTTTTGCAGTTGTAACGGTAGTTACGTCATTACTTAGGTTCACACATTTGATTTGAGGCTGTTTAATTGTGCCATGAGGTAAGATATAATAATGTTACAGGGACTCTGCTTGCAAAAAACTCATCATGTGCTTTTCTAGATAGCTCCAGTTCTAGAGTGGAAATACTTTATTAGCCAATAGGAATTTTAAATAATACGGAACTTGCACAGAAGGCTGCTCACGTGCCTTACTTTTTAAGGGGGTTTATTGTATTCATTGGAATATGCAGCGTAAGCAATAAAGCACATGTGCCCTTGTCCCCATCCATCTCAGCTGTGCTCACCTGGAGCTCCGAGGGGTCCGGCACCTTCTGGGGTGTGCCCTGGCTTGCTCGTGGAAATCCCGAGATTCATCCATCCTCTATGACAGGAGGTGGTTTGCATTTCCTGAAACTTCTTTGGAAATACAAACCCAAATTTGATTTAGAAGGGAATGGGTTTTCTTTCACTTACTAATGATGCACCTCTGTGCCCTCTGATGGACTGTTAATTACGGTTTTTCACACATGAAAGCGGAAGGAGGGATGCAGTCAGCCCCCCACGTGGTGGGCGCACAGCCAGTCCCAGGGTGGCCCTGTGCCCGTCCACACGGAATCGCTTTAGGCTCTTTCTGTCCCCTCACCCTTTAAGTGTGCTTCCCCAAACCAGGATTTGGGGTGGGGGCTCTGAGGATGTTGGGATTCTGGGTGGGTGTCAGTGATCTATAAATGGGTCTGGGGCATCAGAAATTGGGTATCCGTGGGGTCTGTTTTGGAGGACCTGTGCTGGTTGGGGATGGAGCCTGGGGGCTGTGGGTTTCTTATCTGTGGTGTCTGATTACAAGGAATGTCACTGACCACACTATGTGGGGTTGAGGTAAAGAATCTGTGTGGCTCAGACTGGCCTTGTGAGCTCATGGAGGAGGGTCCAAGGGGGTCTCTGAGGATCTCCACGCCTTTCCATTTGAGTGCCTCTCTGTACTTCAACACACTTGTGAGGACACCAGCCCACGATCCCAAGTTGTACTCCGGTGAGGTCGGTCCCCAAATTCCTGACTCCGTGAGGCCTGGGACCTCCAGGTGCTCAGGTGGATTCTTCCAGCTGGTGCCCCACTGCCGCAGCCCAAACCGCCCCTTAGCCTGTCTCCCTGTCCCCCACTAGACGGAGGTGTACATAGCGGGGGCCCCTCCTCCCCCACAGGTTCCCCTTTAGGTGGAGGCATGGACGGCGGGGCCCCTCCTCCCCCCGGGAGGCACTGTGGTCACCTGTCCCTTGAGCTCTGGCCTGCAAACACCCCAAGCTCAGGGTGAGGGCAGCAGGCGTCCAGCCTCTGTGGACTCTGTCCCCCTGTGACGTGGGAACCCCGCCCTCCACATGCTGGCTTTCCTGTCCGCCTCTTCCCCCATCCTGCACCTGTGGCACCTTGGGCTCTGGGTTCATCCCAGGTTCCTGGGAAGCTGGAACCCCTCAAGCTGGTCTCAGGCAATGGCAATTCATGGCTTCAGTGAGGAACTTCCCCAGTACACAGTTTGATCTCCGAGGATCACTGGGGGCCTGACAGAGCAGACACTGAGAGGCCTGCTCTCGCACCGCATGTCAGCCTCGGTCAGGGAATGGTGCATGTGTGATTAGGTGCCTTCCTTGATTCAGGGAAGTGAGGGGAAGGGGAGATGCAGAATGTAAAGAAAGGTCTGATTGTGTGTGGTACAAATATACTCGGGTGGGTGGTACAGACGTACTCGGGTGTGTGGCACAGATAGAGGTGGGTGGTACAGGTACAGTCAGGTGTGTGGTAGAGATACAGATGTGTGATACAAACACAGTTGTGCAGATACACACCGTGCACAGACCCTCAGTGGAGTCTGTGGTCTGAGCCAGTGGACGCACGTTGAGGAGTGGGTGGGGACGTGGCTGCGTCCCTGGAAGGCACGAGCAGCAGATGGGCTTAAGGTTTGGGGGTTCCGTCCCGAGCCCCAAGCCCCTGCCCAGGCGGGCGTGCAGCAAGATGAGGGCTCCTTTCCTCCAAGGCCGCACCTGATTGGTCTAGCGGCCAGTCGGCCACACGGGGGCAGTGCTGTCCCGCCTGCAGGGATGCCTGACCCTGGTGCTTCATCTGGATCCGGAGGGGTGACCTCGAGGGACAGCCAGCGTGGAACTTACAGAAGCAACAGAGAAGCCAGAGGGAGTGGGGCCAAGTGAGGGTGGCAACTCCATTCTCAGGCTGTGCCCCGTCCCCTGGGAGCCGGGGTTCGGGGATGGGGCGGAGGAAGTACTGCCCGGAAGCCGGCCTGGCCTCGGGGAGGCTCACAGGGAGGCCGCTGCCCGTGGTGCCTGTTCATCTGCGCCCGGCACTCCGCCCGGCCGCCTGCTCTCGCGCCCCGTCTCTCCACGTGCGCCGTGTGCCGGTGGCCCCGCTCCCCGTTTGACTTCTGGGGGCGTGAGGCATGTGCTCAAGACACTGGAATTCTGGCCCAGGTTCGAAGTCGGTGCTTCATGAAGAGGGAAATAGTCCAGGACAGGCAGGACGGACTACCTGTGGCCACCGCCCTGGTCGCCTCCAGTCACCTCAGCCAGCTGGGAGGGTCACCTCCCCAGTCCAGGTGAGCCTGGTCAAGGGCGGGCCAGGTGGGAGGTCCGGGGCGGCGGTGGGGGCTGTCACCCCTCGCCTGTGGAGGGTCGGGGGCTGCGGGCGGAGCTGATGTCAGATGCACGCTCTGCAGTGCGGCTGAGTCAGTCCCCATGGGGTCCCCACTGGGTCCTCTTCCTGAATTCGTGTGACCACGGCCCCCAGCCCACAGGGGCCGCCCGGCTGCCCTGGAACTCGAGGGCCAGAGGGGCTGGGGCACCGTGTGCCCTCCTCACCTCACACCACCCGACGGAGGTGGGCCCAGGCCAGCTCGGAGTTCACCGCATGGCTCCGTTTAAGAGCACGTGTGCGTGTGCGAGGGTGCATGTGAGTATTTGATCGGTGTCCAGACTAGAGGCTCCAGGAAGCCAGCCCATGACTCCAGGTCTGCCCCTGAGACTGGGAATGTACGTACCTGGTGGGAAAATGGGTAAAGGTGGAGATTCTTACCTGTTGTGCATGTGTTAAAATATACATAACATAAAACTTAACATTTTAACCAGTTTTAAGTGTACAGTTCACTGGTATTAAGTACACTGACAGTGTTAGCAACGATCACCACCATCCATCTCTGTAACTCTTCATCCTGTAAAACTGAAACTCTGTCCCCATCAACATTCCTCCCCCCTCCCCCGGCCCCCGGCCCCACCATCCTCCTCCTGTCTCCAGGAATCCGACTCCTCTGGGTCCCTTACGTGAGTGGAATCCTACAGGATTTGTCCTTTTGTGACTGGTGTATGTCACTGAGCATAATGTCCTCAGGGTCCATCCATGTTGGAGCCTGTGTCGGAATTTCCTTCCTTTTTAAGGCTGAATAACGTTCCATTGTATGAATGGACCACCTTGTGTTTATCCTTCATCTGCTGATGGACACTTGGGCTGCTTCCCCCTCTTGGCTATTGTGAATATGCTGCTGTGAACATGGGTGGACATACATCTCCTCGAGACCCTGCTTTCAGTTTTTTCAGTTATATCCCCAGAAGTAGTGGATTATATGGTAGCTCTATGCTTAATTTTTTGAGGAACTTCCATACCGTTTTCCACAGTGGCTGCACCATTTTACATTCCCACCAACAGTGTGTAAGGAAGGATTCCTATTTTTCCACATCCTTGCCAACATTTGTTATGTCTTGACAGTAGCCATCCTAACAGGTATGAGGTGGTACCTCATTTGTGGTTTTTATTTGCATTTCCTTAGTGATCAGTGATGTTGAGCATCTTTTCATGTGTTTATTGGCAATTCCTGTGTCTTCGGAGAAATGTCTATTTGCATCCTTTGCCCATTTTTAAATTGGTTGTTCGTCTTTAATTGTTGAGTTGTAGGATCTGTTCATATGTGTTGGATATTAATCCCGTATCAGATATATGATTTGTAATACTTTCTCCTATGATAGGTTGCCTTTTCACTTTATTGATAGTGTCCTTTGATGCGCAAAGGTTTTAAATTTTTTTTTTTTTTAAAGATTTATTGATTGATTGCTATGTTGGGTCTTCGTTTCTGTGCTAGGGCTTTCTCTAGTTGTGGCGAGCGGGGGCCACTCTTCATCGCGGTGCGTGGGCCTCTCACTATTGCGGCCTCTCTTGTTGCGGAGCACAGGCTCCAGATGCGCAGGCTCAGTAGTTGTGGCTCACGGGCCTAGTTGCTCCGCGGCATGTGGGATCTTCCCAGACCAGGGCTCGAACGCGTGTCCCCTGCATTGGCAGGCAGATTCTCAACCACTGCGCCACCAGGGAAGCCCAGGTTTTAAATTTTGATGTAGTTTAATTTGTCTTTTTTCTTTTCTTGCCTGTGCTTTTGGTGTTATATGCAAGAAAGCTTTGCCAGATTCAGCCATGAAGCTTTTCCCCTATGTTTTCTTCTAAGAGTTTTATCTCTACTTTAGGTCTTGATCCCTTTTGAGGTAACTTTTGTATATGGTGTTAAGTATGGGTCCAACTTCATTCTTTTCCAAGTGGATGTCCATTTCCCCAGCATTTGTTGGAAAGACTGTCCTTTCCTCATTGAACGATCTTGGCACCCTTGTCAAACATCATTGACCATATGTGTGAGGGTTTATTTCTGTGCTCTCTATTCTGTTCCATTGGCCTATACTTACCTGGTTTATAGATAAAAAAGTGAAGGCCCAGAGAGGGCCCATAATTTGGCCGAAGTCACATGGTAAGTGGTGGTTAGGCTGGGATTCGGATGAAGGGTGCCCTGGTCCTCGCCCTGTCCATGCAGAGGTGGGGAGCTCAGGGGGCGCATCTGACCCACCCACTCTTCCCACCAGATGACACTCCAGACCAGCTGCGCTGGGCCTCACCTTGTTTATATAGGTTCAAACTAGCTGCCAGCAATTCAGGGAAGTTTTAAGATGGCAAAGGTCCCACTGAATTTGCCTTCAAACAGTGCAAAGAACCAGAGAGGGAAATACCTGCCCCCAAGACCCAGAAAGGGTAAATTCCAGGGAGAAGCTGACAGTCCCCTAAGAGCCAGGGAAGGCTCAGGAGCGCAGTGGCAGCGAAAGGGATTGGGGAGGACCCTACACAGGGGCGTGGAGGAGAGCTGGGGGCCCCTGCATAGCAAGCCCCATCACCGCAGAGCAGGAGGCCAGAGAAGCCCACCACCTGAGATGGTGCCCACAGGTACCCACCGCCCAACAAGCCCACCACTCTGTCCATTTAGGGCAGTGCCTCCCTCTTGTGTGAAGCTCAGGAAAGTTCACCTGACATTTGTAAAAGGGGCAAAGCAGGGACTACAAGGAACATCTCAGAACCCCTATAGTCTACAGCCAGTGTCTCAGAGACGACCAGAGACAGGCACCCATTAAAAAAGAGCCAACTCTATAAAAAAGAAATAATGCAGAATGGAAGTAACTCAGAAATTAAAGATAGAATATCCGGAAGGGAAAAAGTTGAAGAATAAAAACCGTAGGGAATAAAAATTCAAAACTGAAAAGGACCTTTTCCAGAGCTAACGTTGGTGAGGTGAGGTTTGCAGGACAGGGTGCACGGAGGACCACCGGAGCCCAGGACACGGAGGAAGCACAGGTGAGCTGGGGTGGACCTCAGACACAGCAGGCACAGTGGGTTCCACCCTGCAAGTCCTTGGTGGAGCCATGGTCAGCTGAACAGGAGACAGTTTCTGAGAAACGTTCCTCCCGTGTTCCTTTAACTGGGAAGTTCCTGGAGAATGTGCTCCAGCAACACAGAGGGAGTCACCCTAGAGGAGGCTGGGGTCCTGAGTGGGCAGTGCCTGGACGGACCATGCAGGTGGGGCGGGGGACTGAGAAAGACTGACTCATAGAGCCTGCGGAAGGCTCATTCCACGGGGCCTCCAAAGGATGTGGAGGACAAGGCAGGTTCAAAGAAAACCAGGCAAGTGAGTCATTGTTCAGTGGGGGCTGGAGTTGTGCAAGAAAGGAAATAACTGTAGTAAGTTGGCCCCCTCCCTTCCCTCTCCTCCCTCCCTCTCCCCCTCCCCCCTCCCCCTCCCCTTCCCCCTCTTTCTCCTTCCTCCCTTCTGCCCCCACAATGGCTGGTTCTGGGCTGTGAGGCTGTAGCAGGTTAGGGTTAGAGATGAAAGTTCCTGCGTCTCCCCCCCCCCCCCAATAAACCCAAATGTCAGATAGCCAGGGACGGTAGGGGTGGCCTCTGCCTTAAACTGAAGGAAATGACAGGACAGATATTCAGAGAAGAGTGTTCCAGTCAGAAGGAGCAGCACCTGCGAGGCCCCAGGAGCAGGCGGAGGAGAGGGCAGAGCCTGGAGGGTCTTGGCCGCACCCTCTCCGCAAGCACGGGGTCCTGTGGATCCTGACCCTGAAGGTAGCTCAGCTTCAGCACATGGGTGGCCCCAGGCCATGCTGGGCTCCCCTTCCAGGCCACGGCTCCCAGGGCCAGCTGCTTCCCTGGAAGGAGGGCACTGTCCCTCCCCTGCTCTGTGCCGCAAGAGCGGTGAATGTGCAGGCAACTGGTTTCCCACTGGACCCTCGAGTTGGCTGAGACCCTGAGGGTCTGCTGAGGGGTGGGACCTGCCCACCGCTCCTTGTTTCCTGCTGACAGGAGCCTCAGAGGAGGAGATGTCGGGAGCAGGGGGCCGTGTGGCCAGGCTGGGGTCTGCAGGGGCCTCAGGGTGACTGCTGGCACCAGGCAGGGGCCCTGGGAGGTGGAGGTGTGGGGTGGGGTCAGACCGGGTGGGAACCCTGGCTCTGCCCATCCCCTGAGGCACCTCACCTTCTCCTACTTCATCTATGACCCTTGCCAGCCGCCACAAGCAACGTTTCTGGTGTTCGGGAACAACCCCTGAATCGCATTTATTGACTCAAATGTCCCTGTGCCAGCAGAGCTCCTGGTTCACTCTCTGCTTTGCCTGCGTCCCAGGCACCCCCTGGCTCTAATGCAGTCCTGGACCCCCAGCCACATCCGGGCCTTCTGGACGGACATCCACTGGGTGGCCCTTGCCCTTTCCTGGGGCCTCTGTCCTGGGGCCTCCTGGGAGTGAGCCTCTGGGGAGGCACCTAGAGCCCCCGCTGCTGGGCCCCTCTCCACCCGCAGGCGGGGACCCTGGGCCTCCCACGGACACTCCTGCAGATTCAAGGGTGCAGGTGCATGTCGGCCACCCTCGCCTGGCGGCCTCGTCCTACACCTCCCTGCCCCCACCCTGCTGCAGGCCAGGCGGGCACCCCAAGCTGACAGACCTTGTATGATGGCAGCCTTCCCAGGAGTGGGAAGCCCTGCCTGGCTGTGCCCACAATGGGAGGGGCCCTCAAGGGACAGCCCGCAGAGACAAGGGCAGCGGCGGCTCTCGACAAAATGCTCCAGATCTTTCTGTGGCCTCCAGGCGAAGTGAGGTGGGGGAGAGAGGGCACAGACCTGAACAAGGACTGCCCGAGCAACACAGCTGTTCCCCCGGGAACCGTGCGGCCTGACACCTGCGCTAGGCACCTGCAGGGTGACAGCACACCCCTCGGCTGGTGTGTCGGGGCGGGGGGAGGGTGTGGAGGAGGAAGGGAGGGGACAGGCGGGCAGAGCCAGATAGCAGTCAAGCTCATGTAGCTGTCACATCACTGAGCTCCCAGGATGGCCACGTCTGAGAGACAGACGTGGAGACACGGTGGGCAGTGAGGGCCAGGGGGCACCTTGGGGGCTGCCTCTTTTCCAAGCTCTCTTTCCTGCCAGGTGTCGGCCACCCTGCCACCCTGGGAGGACAAACGATCCAGGAAAGAGGAATTTGTCCCCAGCTGGTGGGAAGTTTGGGTGGAGTGGGAGGTCTCGGCCCACTTGCAGCTGGAGGTCCGAGTGCAGAGAGGAGGGAGGTCCTGAGGAGAAGGCCTCCGAGCTGCAGCGCCAGAGGGGAAGCGCTGCGGTGCGGGGGTGGGTCAGGGTGGTCACGGTGGAGAAGAAAATAGGGGACGCCCACACGTACTCTGCGAACTGGTGTGTGTGCGCAGGACCTGTGCGAACAGGAAGTTCAGAGGGAAGTCGTGTCCGGCTGACCTCGTGGGAATGCTGCCTGGGGGGCCTGGAGTCACCCGCGTGCCGGTGGGAACAACGCCCAAGGTCTCCCACACGGGGCTCCCCCTGAATTCCTGGGGCTTCACAGGTGGCACCGCCCTGGCAAGGGTCACGCTGTTCGTGTCCAGTCCCGGTGACTGCCCCCTGCTCTGCAGAGACTACAGGCTTCGGGGACAGGCACGGCCAAGGTGGGATGGAGGGAAGGAGGGGGAGGGGACGCTGGTTCCTCCCGCGCTTGTCCTGCCCTGGGAAGTGGCAGCAAGAAGCACAGAGGCATCTCGCTCAGGCTGGTTCCCGATGGGACTGGGTGGGTGGAGGTGACTGACGCCTAGACAACAGGCTAGAAGGGGTTCCCTGAGACACGTGGGCGCTGTCTTCCCACGCAGGGGATGCAGGCTCTGACTACAAAGCTTCAAATCCTCGGGGCACCCACCCAGGTGTCTCTGCCCACATTCCTGGGTCTGAGGGTTCCCCTACAGGCCTGGACTTGACAGGGTGGACCCACCTTACCTCTGCCACTCCAAGATATGCCCTCCCAACGTCATACACATGCTTACTTATTCTTTTTAACAAAAAGAAGAAAAAAATAAAAACCTACAAAAATGGTACAAAAGCACTCCATGCTTCTTAAAAAGTGGTCAGGAATGGTGGAAATTTTTAAAAAGTAAAAAGAAATTAAAGTTCACCTATAACCTGAGTTATTCACCCAGATTTTTTTCTGTGCATAATGCACTTTACTGTAAAGTGCATTATTTTTTTCTGTGCATAATGCACTTTACATTTACTGTATTTTTAAAGTAGTTAAAATCAGCAGTTGCATCTTGATCCTTTATTGGATCAAGATGCAACTGCTGATTTTAACTACTTTAAAAATACAGCAATACAGCTGCATGTTGTTCCATGTCAAAAAAATGTAAGACCATTCACTCAGCTGACACTTTTGAGCCCCTGTTCTGCAGTAGATGCCCTGCTCTTCCTCGGATAGAGGTGAACAGAACAGACCTGGTGAGTTTACCCGTTAGACACAGGAGCAAAGAAACACCTGCTATAATTTCAGGCAGGAATATGCCCTACAGAAGGCAGAGCAGGGAGAGATGGACAGCGGTGGCCTTTGACTTGAGGTAGATATTCTCTCTGAGGACACGGGATCAGAGAGCTAGCCCTGCGAGTATCTGGAAAAGAGCTTTCTCAGAGTGGGAGCAAGTGCAAAGGTCCTGAGGCACACACGCTGGTCTGTGAGGCCAGGGAAGGTAGCTGGGGCTTGGGTGGGGGCGAGATTTTGCTCAGAGCCGGGCAGGTGCCAGGAATGACTCCCTTGGCTGCGACTGACTGTGGGGTGGGCGCGAGCGCTGGAGACCTCACAGGGCTGGCTGCGGCGACGGTGGTTGGTGGGGCTTGGGTGGGGACATGGTTGGTGCTGAGGGGTTGCCTGGGGACTGCGAAGGGACTGGGCGTGCAGGGGCAACACAAGCCCCCACCCAACCCCCGCCGGGGCAAGGACGGTGGCAGCGGTCGGGGCCGAGGTTTCCGGGAGGGGGGCCCTCAGACGTTGGGGCAGAATGCCCAGGCTGTGAGGCCAGGCTCACGGCGTGTCCCCGGGCGCTCCGGGACCAGACCCACAGGCCGAGCCCAGTGAGGGAAGGGGAGCTTTCAAAGTCTGGACGTGTCCGCCAGGACGGAGGAGGGGAGGGGCCGGATGGTCCGGGTGGAGGAGGGGGAAGGAGCAGCCAGAGGGGTGGGAAGGGCCCCGCTGGAGGCCTGGCTCCTTCGAACCAGAAATGTCGGGATCGAGACTTACACGAACTGCCCTGCGGCTCCAGGAAGGTGCAGGGTTAAAAGTATTACATGAATATTTTTAAACTGTAAAACCCTTTGATTTTAGCAACAACCTAATTGGAGCAAGAGGAGCAGGACATGCTACGCTCACGTTACACATTCGGATCCGGAGGCCGGGACCCAGCTGCTCGGGGAGTCTGGGCCCCGCACCTCCGCCCCGCGGGCAGGTGCGCGCTCGGCCTCAGCGGGCGCAGGTGGAAGGGGGCGCGCGACTGCGGGCGAGGAATAGAGGGTCTGGGGCTCCCGCGGGGAGCACGGGGGCCTCGAGGGGCACAGGCACCCTGGAGCGGACAGACCCTTGGGTAGACCACGAGGACACGAGAGGCGCAGAGCGCGACCCCACCGCGGCGCACACAGATCCGGAGGACCATGGGGACGGGGGGGCGCAGGGCGGGACCCCACCGTGGCGCACAGAGATCCCGGGGACCACGGGGACGCGGGGGGCGCAGGGCAGGACCCCACCGTGGTGCACACAGACCCGGGGACCGTTGGCCGGGCGGAGATGCGCGCGCGCGCCCCCTGCCGCCTCCCGGGCTCGGTCGTCTCCGGGGCGGGGCGGCTCGCGTGCCGGGGTGGGGCTGTCCTTCCGCGGCCACAGCCGCCGCCTGGTCCCCGAGATGCGAGCGCCGGCAGCCGCGCAGCCACAGCTCCCTGTCCCCGCGGACACCTCCCGCGGGCGCGCTTGAGCCTCCGCGCCCCGCCGGCCGGGTAAGTGCGCTGGACGTGCTCCGCAGGTCCAACTCCGCGAGGGAGACCCTAGCGCAGGGCCGTCTTCCCAAGGCTCCCTCACCCTCGACCCCCCCCATCCCCCTCCACTCACCCCATCCTCACGTCGCCAGGCCCTGGGGTCCAACGGGCCGCTTCTCACCTAAAAATAAAAACAGGGCTTTTGAGGAAAGCCAGTCCACTTTCACTGCTTGCGGTCCCTCAGTTTCCCGGCCTGGGAGCGTCCGACCCCCGCGCTGGGGGAGCTGGGCTAATTGCCCTTTGCTCTTGGCCCAGTTTCTTTCGGAACTGTTTTGGGCAGATGCTGGGGGCGGGGGGGGGGGACTCTGAATTGGACTCCTGAGCCCTCTCCAGGGCAGCTGGTGAGGGGAGGCCCCCAGCCGGGGGGGTCCCAGAGCTGGGGGTGCACAGCTCAGCCCCCTCCTTCGGGGCCGGGAGCGCCAGCCTTGGTTCTCACACTCTGGAAGGGCGGAAGGCGTGTGTTCCAGGAATTCACTGGGTTTCAGTTAGTGGCACCAAGAAAGTTTTTTTCCCTAAAGTCTTATTTTGAGTGGCGGAAAATCCCAGATTGTGGATACTTTGTGAGAGGCACAGGCCCTCAACACTTCAGGGACCCGGTGTTGCTGCTGTGACCACCCTCCCCCCTTGGGGAGGGGGCTGCCCACAGGGCAGGTGACCAGCCAGGGTCAGAGTTCAGAGGCCTTGGGCAGTTTGCCCTTGGGTTCCTCGTCTGTTTCCTGGTTGGTCTGAAGGGCTGGGGCCGGAGGCGTCAGCCCCCCTTGGAAGCATCCAGTGGGTCTCCA
Organism: Balaenoptera borealis; assembly: GCF_965194805.1. NCBI lineage: Eukaryota > Metazoa > Chordata > Mammalia > Artiodactyla > Balaenopteridae > Balaenoptera > Balaenoptera borealis. Next base: position 993,351 of record NC_138867.1, read on the forward strand.
GCTGTGGCCGCCCTGTGACTCACGCGGGCCTCTGTGTGACCAGCCAGAGGCTCTGGTCCTCGAGGGGCCGGGCGCAGAGGGGGTGCGTGAGTGTGTGCCCTGGGCATCTGCCCCCTTGCTCTGGGCACTCAACAGTGGTGAACTGGACTTCTCCCGGCCTGGTCAGCAGCCCAGCCCACCCAGGACACTCTCCCGGGGCCTCTGGCAGAGGCGGGCTTCTGAGCCGGCTGGCCTCCACCCAGCGTCCGCCATCAGGGCCTGGAGCCTGGTTTCTGCAGCCTCCTGGGCCCAAGCCCGATCCCGGTGGAGGCCTCAGGACCCACTCGTGGTCAGCTGAGCAGCCGGTGGGCAGTGTGGCCCTGACGGGGCCTGTGCCGCCTCCAGCAGCCGTGGCTGCAGGCTCCCTGTTTGCGGATGATGACTTCCAGGCGGGTACCGGGCAGTCTGGACTCGGACCGCGTGCGTGTTTCCCTCTTAGCTCAGTCCCAGAGCGGTGCGGCCCCGTGGACGGGGCACACATGCTGCGCAGGAGCCGAGGGCACCGCTACATGGCACGGGAGGATCTTTTATTTTTGTTTTTCGCTTGTGTGTATTTTCTGAAATGGTCAGCTATTATTTTTACCATAAAAGGTTCTTATGAAAGTTCAGATTTCTCTGAGAAACACAGCTCAGAGCTTCTGGGGGGCAGGCCCTCGTGCTGCCTCAGTGGCGCATTTCTGTGGGGAGTTTGGTCCGATCCGATGAGGGCTTCATGTTTTTGAGGAAAGTGCACAGTATTTAGTAAAATGGAGCCCATATTTAGGATTCCTAGGGCAGGAATTGGCAGGAACTGGACCCCAAGCCACGGCTATTCCAGGGGACAACGGCTGGCCCCCTTGATTTCTCCCTCACCCCCGAAGGGGTACCTGGAGAGTCTTTATCTGCCCTGGTGTTTTTTGCCATAGCCCCTGTTTTTAGGCCCCTTCCACCAAGGGAGGACGGGCCTTGTGGGCCAGCTGGCAGGCCACGTGCGCGGCTGGGGAGGGCCCGCACCCGGGAGCCTGGACCCTGTCTCGGCTCCTGCTGTGGGGAGGGGGTTTTGGCTGGAGGAAAGTGAGGGGCCGGCTCTGCCCCCCCGAAGTGTCCTGTGGCCCCTGCTCCTCTTCCCTGTCACCTCCAGCCCGCACCACCCCTGCTCTGAGCTCGGACTCACTTAGGGAATGGTGGTGCTGGGGATGGGCCTCCTGGGGCCGAGGCAGGTCAGCCAGCCCCCTCACCTTTGATCTTGAGGGGGCGTCCGGCCCCTCTCGTGTGTGGGGAAGCATCCCTGACCGGTTTCCCCCCAGGCTGGGGCCAGGCCGGGTCCGGCTCTGGCCTCTCCTGCTTGAGTTGAAAGCCCTTGCAGTTCAGATGGGATGACCTTGCCCGCCGGGTTCCAGCTTCCCAGAGAAGCGCAGGCCTGGTGGCCGTGGCTCAGGGTGATCCGAGAAGGCTGGACCCTTCCGAAGCATCCGTCCACCCGTTCCTGCTCCAGCTTGCGGCCACCGGGGCCCTATCCCCGCTCACCCACCCCAGCCCATCTCTCCAGAGCTCTAGTGTTTCCTCTGCCGCGTCCTCCCCAGCAGCTTAAAAACCAGCTTTTGACCCCCAAGCCCCCGCAGCTGCCACCCATCCCTGCCTCTCCTCTCAGAATGCCCCACAGGCGCTCCTAGCCCCGCTGCGCGGTTCTCTCCTGCCGCGCCCCGTCTTCCTGGCCACTCCAGACATTTTATTTATGTCTATATACAAATTTGTGTTCTTTGTTTTTAGTGAGGTAAAATTCACACTACATAAAATTAACCATTTAAAAATTTGCAGTTCAGTGGTATTTATTGAGTATATTGCCAAAGTTGCGCAACTACCACCTCTAATTCCAAAACATTTTCTTCATCCCAAACGGAAACTCTATACCCTTTAAGCAGTCACTCCCCATTCTTTTTTCCTCCAGCCCCTGGCAACCATTCACCTACTTTCTGTCTCTGTGGGTTTGCCTGTTCTGGACATTCCATATAAATGCAATCAATATGTGTCCTTCTGTGTCTGCCTTCTTTTTCACATAGCATGGTGTTTCCAAGCTTCGTCTGTGCTGTAGGGACCTCAGAGCTTTGTTCCTTCTCATGGCTGAGCAATAGTCCACTGTGTGGAGGGACCACATTTTGCTTATCCATTCGTCAGTCAATGGGCATTTAGGTTGTTTCTGCTTTTTTGGCTCTTGTGAATAATGATGCTGTGAGTATTTGTGTGCCAGATTTTGCTTGAACATATGTTTTCAGTTCTCTTGGGTATATACCTAGGAGTGGAATTGCTGGGTCGTATAGTGACCCTATGTTTAACTTTTTGAGGAAATACTAAACTGTTTTCTACAGGAGCTGTGCCATTTTTCATCCCCACCAGCACGGCACAAGGGTCCCAATTTCTCCAGAATCTCACCAACACTTGTTATTTTCCTTTTTTTTTTTTTTTTTTTTTAAATATTATGGCCATTGTCATGGGTATGAAGTGGTATCTCATTGTGGGTTTGATTTACATTTCTTTAGTGAGTAATGATGTTGAGCATCTTTTCATGTGCTTGTTGACCATTTGTATGTTTTTGGGGGGAGAAAGGTCTATTCAAGTCCTTTGCTCATTTTTAATTAGGTTGTTTGTCTTTTTGTTGTTGAGTTTTAAGAGTTCTTTATGTAGTTTGTATACCAGACCTTTATCAGATATATGATTTGCAGATATTTTCTCCCATCTGTGAGTTGTCTCTTCACTTTCTTGATAGTGTCCTTTGAAGCCCAAGTTTTAAATTTTGATGGGGTTCAATTTATCTCATTTTTCTTTTCTTACCTGTGCTTTTGGTGACATATCTAAGAATCCATTGCCAAATGTAAGGTCATGAAGATATAGCCCTATGTTTTCTTTTAGCTCCTACACTTAGGTCTTTAACTAACTTTGGTTAATTTTTGTAAAGGGTGTGAGGTAGGGGTCCAGCTTCACTTTTTGGTATTGGATGTCCATTTGTGCCAGCACCTTTTGGTGAAGAGACTGTTCTTTCCCCGTTGAATGGCTTTGTTGAAAATCAGTTGACCACGTTATGTTTATTCTTGTGCCACATTTCTCTTTTTTCAATGCTTTTTAAAAAAACTTATTTATTTAATTTATTTATTTTTGGCTGCGTTGGGTCTTCATTGCTGCATGCGGGCTTTCTCTAGTTGCAGTGAGCAGGGGCTACTCTTCATTGCGGTGCATGGGCTTCTCACTGGGGTGGCTTCTCTCATTGCAGAGCATGGGCTCTAGGCGCATGGGCTTCAGTAGTTGTGGCACTCAGTAGCTGTGCCTCATGGGCTCTAGAACACAGGCTCAGTGGTTGTGGCGCACTGGCTTAGTTGCTCCGCGGCATGTGGGATCTTCACGGAACAGGGCTCTAACCCGTGTCCCCTGCATTGGCAGGCAGATTCTTAATCACTGCGCCACCAGGGAAGCCCTCAATGCTTTTTAAAAACCTTTTTATTACGAAAATTTTCAAATCTTTTACAAAAGTGGAGAGAATTTTATAACGAGTCTAATTTATTCATCAAGTATCATAGATGGTCAGCTGGCAATATTGGCTGATTTAGTGTCATGTAAACCCCACCCTGCTCCGCAGATTACACAGAAACAAATCGCTGACGTCTCATCCTTTCACAGGTGTTAGCGTGTATCTCTAAAACGTGTGAACTTTAAAAATCAGCTTTTTATGTTTTTTACTTAATTTTTTGTTTGAGTTGAGAGACTTTAATTCATATAAAGAAGTATTAACAACAGCAGAAAGAGAGCTCGGAAGGGTACTCAGGGCTGAGGGAGGTGCCGAGAGGGCTCGCCTGTACCTGGGGGTTCAGGCTCTGGGCTGGCGGAGATGTTTCGCTGAGTTTCCCAGCCTCCGTAAGAGGTGAGCAGGAACAAGAAGACACGGGGGACGCACGGGAACCAGAAGCCCCTCACTCTGCGCTCGCTACAGAGGAGAAATGCTCGAAGGGTCCAGCCCATCTGTGCAGCGCGAGCCCGAAGGGTACCAATACATCGCTTCCCAGTGGGGTGCTACCACCTCCCACTCCTGGCCTTCGTGCTGTGGTTGCCAAACCTTGACATCTGCGTAGGTTATAAACCCCACAACACATCGTTGTCATTGCTGTTTAAACAGTCAATTATCTTTCAGAGATAGTTAGATAGTAACAAGGAGTCTTGCATTCTTACCCGTGCAGTTACCACTTCCTGTGCTTTCTGTTCCATTTTGTGGATCCACGTTACCATCTGGTATCATTTTCCTTTGGCCTGAAGACACTCTTTCACATTTCTTATAGTGTGGGTCAGCTGGCAATGAATTCTTTCAGCTTTGTTATGTCTGAAAAAGTCTTAATTTAGCCTTAATTTTTGAAAGATATTTTCACAGAGTTTAGAATTCTAGTTTCAGGTTTTTTCTTTGAGTGCTTTAAAATTGCTGCCCCACTGTCTCCTCATGTACATGTTTCTCAGGAGGCATCTGCTGTCATACTTATCTTTGTTTCTTTGTACCCAATGCTATTTTCTCTGGTGGCTTTTAAGATTATTCTATTTATCTCTGGTTTTGAGTCATTTGATTATGATGTGCCTGGTGTAGTTTTCTTCCTGTTTCTTGTGCTTGGGGTTCATTGACGTCTTGAATCTGTAGGTTTATAGTTTTCATTGTTTGGACAAATTTCTGCTATTATTACTTAAATTTTTTCTGTCACCTCTATTACCCTCCTATTCTTTAGGGCCCCAGTTACACATATTAAACCTATTGAAATACCTAAATATTTAATTTTTATTTTGGTGCTGTTGTAAACGGTATGGTTTTTTAAAAATTTGTATTCCAATTGTTCATTGCTAGTGTATAGAAACACAATTGACTTTTTTATATTGTCCTTTTTCCTGGTGACCTTGCTGGACTCAATTATTATAAGTTATAAAAGATTTGTCTTAGCCAAATTTTGGGATTTTCTGTATGTACCATCCTGTTGTCTGTGAACATTAAGGGGAATGGTGATAGAGCGCATCTTTGTCTTATTCATGATCTCTGGGGATGTATACAGTCTTTCACTGTTAGGTGTGATGTCAGCTGTAGGTTTTTTTGGTAGATGTCCTTTATCAGGTTAATTAAGTTCCTTTCTATTCCTAGTTTGATCAGAGGTTTTTTTTTTTATTATTAGGCATGGATTTGGATTTTGTCAAATGCATTTTATGTATGTTGAGGTGACCATATATATTTTTTTCTTTTATTTTTTAATAAAGTGAATTATACTGGTCAATTTCTGGGTGTCGAATCGGGCTTGAATTCCTTGAGCAAACCCCATTTGTGATGTGTTGTGCTCTTTATATATTGTTGGATCCCATTTGCTAATATCTAATTGAAGATTTTTGTGCCTATGTTCATGAGGGATTTTCGTCCATCCTTTTCTCAAAATGTCTTTGGTTTTGGTATCGGGGTAATGCTGAACTTATAAATGAGTTGGCAATTTTTCATTTAATTTTTAGTTTTCTGCAAACAATTGGTATTATTTCTTCCTTAAATTGGTAGAATTTACCAGTGAATCCATCTGGGCTTTTGCTTTTGTTTGTTGTTGTTGGAATAAATACAGGGCTAAACAGCTTATCTGTTTTTTCTTGAGTGAGCTTGGTAGTTTATGTCACGCAAGAAATTGGTCCATTTCATCTAAATTGTTGAATTTGTGGGGATAGTATTTGTTTTAGTCTGCTTGGGCTGCCGTATCAAAATACCACAGACTGGGTGGCTTAATCAACACCTAAAAACAATGAAAATCTATTTCTCACAGTTCTGGAGACTGGGGAGTCCAAGATCAAGGTGCCTACTGATTTGATTTCTGATGAGAGTGCTCTTCTTGGCTTGCACATGGTGAAGACACAGCTCTCCTCTCTCTTCCTCTTCTTATAAGGGCAACAGTTCTATCAGATCAGGACTCCACCTGTATGACCTCATTTCACCTTAATCATCTCCTTAGAGGTCCATCTCCAATACAAGTCAAATGGGGGATTAGGGCTTTAACATATGAATTTGGTGGGCACACAGCTAAGTTCATAGCAGTGTTCTCTTATTTTCCTTCTAATGTCTGTGGGATCTGTAGTGATGTCCCTTCTTTTATTCATGATATTAGTAATCCATATCTTCTCTATTTCTTGATCAGTCTAGCAAGAGGTTTATCAATTTTGTTGATCTTTTCAAAGAACCAACTCTTGGTTTTGTTGATTTTTCTGTGTTTCCATTTTAAGTTTCATTGATTTTTCCTCTTTATTATTTCCACCTTTCTGCTTGATTTAGATTTGTTTTCTCTTCTTCTAATTACTTAAAGTGGAAGCTTAGATTACTTATTTGAAACGTTTAATTGTTTTCTAATATAAACATTTAATGTTATCAGTGTCCATCAAAGTACTGCTCAGCTGTATCCCGCAGAGTTTGATATGCTGTATTTTCATTTTCATTCAGTTCAAAATACGTCTAAATTTCTTTGAGACTTTCTCTTTGACCCATGGTTATTTAGAAATGGGTTGCTTACCAAATAGTTGGGAATTTTCCATATATCTTTCTAGTTTAATTCCATTATTGTTAGAGAACATACTTTGTATTTTTATTCTTTTAAGTTTGTTAAGGATTGTTCTAAGTTCAAGAATATGGTCTATCTTGATAATGTTCCATGTACAAAGAATATGTATTCTGCTGTTGTTGGCTGGAGTAGTCTATATATTTCAATTAGTCTACATCTGTTGTTGTTTGGATATTCTATATCCTTTGTGATTTTCTGTTTGTTTGCTCTATTGATTACTGAGAGAGGAATGTTGAAGTTACTAATGAATTATCCTTTCAGTTTTATTAGTGTTTGCTTCCTGTATTTCGAAGCTGTGGCTGAGGCATTCTCAATTAGGATTGCTATGTCTTCTTGGAAAATTGGCCCCTTTATTCTTTTATAATATCCCTCTTTGTCCCTGGTAATATTCCTTTGTCTGAAGTCTGCTTTGTCTGATACTCACACAGCTACTCCAGCTGTACTTTTGGTTAGTGTATCTTTTTTGATCCATTTACTTTACCTACTTATGTCAATAGTCAAAGTGTGTTTCTTATACTTAAAGTGGATCCATGACATGTTTCCAATATTTTCACTGCACTTTCTGGACAGGGTGGAAATCGTGGGTCTGACTCTGCTTCCTCTTCCAGGTTGTACACACTTGAGGCCAGGGGAGGGCTCCTAACCTCCTCTCTGGGTCAGCTGGCCCAGAGCCTGGTGTTGAGGGGGTCACCGGTCTGCAGGATGTTTGTGAGGGCTCAGACATCCTCACTGCACGGGAAAATCAAGATTCTGATGCACTCCCTGAGGAGATGGGCGAGCTGACCAGCCTCAGGGCACAGACACTGACTGCAGTGTCCGTGTCCACACTGCTGGTGGAGGCCAGCAGGCACAGTCAACTGGGCTCAGTGCGGCTGCGAGTTAGTGGCCAAAGTGGAAGCCCAGCGTTGTGGAGTGGAGAGAGATTTTACGTGGAAAAGAGGAAGCCTGTGTGCCTAGAAATACCGGCCGCGGGGAGGAGTGGGAGGCGCAACCTGGCCGCAGACGGCACTGGGATCGCCCGCCTGCCCGGAGCCCTGACCCAGCACACGGTCCTCGGTGCCCACGGCCACGTGTCCTGCTCTCGGACACCCTGCAGAGTGGCTCCCGTTTCCTGGCGCCTCAGGGTGTTTACCTGCCGGAAGCTTTCCCAGCACAGGGCTGTTCGTCTCAGGAGTGTGGTGACAGGACTGCGTTCTCTGGCCAGGCTGGCGGCCGCAAGGCTGCCCATCAAAGGGGAGAAGTCATGAGCCGGCTTCAATCTTGGCTGGGAGGGGGTGGTTCACCCCCCCCCACCCCCGGTGCCGGTCGTGCCCCCGGGCATCTCGCTCAGCCAGTGCTGGGGGCCCCGTGCCGGTCGTGCCCCCGGGCATCTCGCTCAGCCAGCGCTGGGGGCGGACAGGGCGCCGGGCCTCCGCTGCCGCTGCCGCCGCCTTGGTGGTTTGGGGGGGTATGGAGGGCACTGGGGTCTCTTCAGTGTGACCAACTTGATGCCCCTTTTTTCCTTAGGGCCCGAGACGATGATTCCGCCGGGGGAGTGCCTGTATGCTGGGAGGAAAAGAAGGAAGCCCATTCAGAAACAGTAAAGTATCCGTCTTCTGTTTTTGTTGACTGTTACTGATGGAGGGGAGGCATTTGTGTTTTCATTGAAAAAAGTGAATTTTAGAAACAAAGTGAGTGAGGCGAGGTTTTGGTCAAGCCTTCCTGAGGGTGCGGGGACCCGCAGGACCAGCGGGGGTCGGGCTGGGCAGGGGACACTCCTGGTGCTCGGGAGCGCAGGTGGGACCCTGGGCCGCCTTCCCAGCCCTGATTGGACGCTGAGGTCTGGCCCAGGGTGCCCCTCACCCCCCCCAGGTAAGACCCCGTCCTCATCCTTGGCTGCACGCAGCACGGTGCCTCTGGGCTTCACCCCAAGCGAAAGGAGACCGGGGCTCGTCCTCTCGGCCTGGGGCGTCCGGGGGGTGGAGTGGGGTGGGGGAAGGGAACCCCAGGCACGGCCCCCGCCAGCCCCGGGACACAGCACCACGCTCACATCCCCCACCTGCCCGTGGCTGGCCAGTGGGGCTCGGGGCCATGAAGCGGGTGGCCTGCAGTCATGGAACTGGTCTGCAGAGAGCGGCTCCCAGAGCCCAGGGCTGCGTCCGTCCTGGGACAGGTCCTGTGGTGTGTCCACCATGGCTGGGGCTGTGTGTGTGTGTGTGTGTGTGTGTGTGTGTGTGAGCCTCTGTGTGTGTGTAATACAGATGTGTGAATGTGTGATGTAGCTTCATGTGTGTAACACAGCCCTGTCTGGGTGTGGGCGTGTGTGTGTGTGCACCTGCAGTAGTGTCTATGTGGGGATCTGGGTTTCTGGGACCCAGGCCACCCTCCAGGCCCCCAGGGGCTGCAGGACCCCATGAGAGGTCGACAGGAATGCGGGCACCTCCAGTCCCAAGGATGGGTGTCAAAGGCTGGTGAGGCTGGACTTTGGAAAGTGGTTGTCACCTGAGTCACTTGTGTGGCCACTGTGGGCCTTGGGATGGAGCTAGGGTGCTGGGGGAAGTGTTCAGCCTGGTCTGCAGGTGAGAGGGGGCAGGTGCGGGGGGCAGAGCTATGCACCAGGAGGAGGTGGTGCGGGGGGACTATGTCCTGAGCTCATTTGTTCTGGTGAGAACATTTGTCACCTTAAATAAGGAAAGAAGTACCTGGAGAGGCAGCTGTGTACACCAGGATCTGGGGGGCTGTGTACACCAGGATCTGAGGGGCTGCGTACACCAGGATCTGGGGGCTGTGTACACCAGGATCTGGGGGGTGTGTACACCAGGATCTGGGGGGCTGTGTACACCGGGATCTGGGGGGCTGTGTACACCGGGATCTGGGGGGCTGTGTACACGGGAATCTGGGGGGCTGTGTACACCGGGATCTGGGGGGGCTGTGTACACCGGGATCTGGGGGGCTGTGTACACCGGGATCTGGGGGGGCTGTGTACACCGGGATCTGGGGGGGCTGTGTACACCGGGATCTGGGGGGCTGTGTACACGGGAATCTGGGGGGCTGTGTACACGGGGATCTGGGGGGCTGTGTACACGGGGATCTGGGGGGCTGTGTACACGGGAATCTGGGGGGCTGTGTACACCAGGATCTGGGGGGTGTGTACACCAGGATCTGGGGGGCTGTGTACACCGGGATCTGGGGGGCTGTGTACACCGGGATCTGGGGGGCTGTGTACACGGGAATCTGGGGGGCTGTGTACACCGGGATCTGGGGGGGCTGTGTACACCGGGATCTGGGGGGCTGTGTACACCGGGATCTGGGGGGGCTGTGTACACCGGGATCTGGGGGGCTGTGTACACGGGAATCTGGGGGGCTGTGTACACGGGGATCTGGGGGGCTGTGTACACGGGGATCTGGGGGGCTGTGTACACCGGGATCTGGGGGGGCTGTGTACACCGGGATCTGGGGGGGCTGTGTACACCGGGATCTGGGGGGCTGTGTACACCGGGATCTGAGGGGCTGTTTACACCGGGATCTGGGGGGCTGTGTACACCGGGATCTGGGGAGTGCTGTGTACACCGGGATCTGGGGGGCTGTGTACACTGGGATCTGGGGGGCTGTGTACACCGGGATCTGGGGGGGCTGTGTACACCGGGATCTGGGGGGCTGTGTACACGGGAATCTGGGGGGCTGTGTACACCGGGATCTGGGGGGCTGCTTACACCGGGATCTGGGGGCTGTGTACACTGGGATCTGGGGGCTGTGTACACGGGGATCTGGGGGGCTGTGTACACCGGGATCTGGGGAGTGCTGTGTACACCGGGATCTGGGTGGCTGTGTACACAGGGATCTGGGGGGCTGTGTACACCTGGATCTGGGGGTGCTGTGTACACGGGAATCTGGGGGGCTGTGTACACCGGGATCTGGGGGGCTGCTTACACCGGGATCTGGGGGCTGTGTACACTGGGATCTGGGGGCTGTGTACACGGGGATCTGGGGGGCTGTGTACACCAGGATCTGGGGAGTGCTGTGTACACCGGGATCTGGGTGGCTGTGTACACGGGGATCTGGGGGGCTGTGTACACCGGGATCTGGGGGGCTGCGTACACCGGGATCTGGGGGCTGTGTACACGGGGATCTGGGGGGCTGTGTACACCGGGATCTAGGGAGTGCTGTGTACACCGGGATCTGGGGGGCTGAGAGCATTAACGCACAAGTCAGCGAACACGGTGTGCAGCACAGGAGCTCCCTGCCTCTGTGCACAAGGGGCCACGTCCGCACACACGGCCGTGCACCTTCGACACTGTCCCTCATGGGTTCCTTGTCCAGCTGTGTGGGGCACGCCGTGCTTTGTTGTCACTAGCCCTCCGCCAGCGTCCGTTCCGACTGGCTCACAGGCGCCGCTGCGCTGAGTGACTTCGTGCCTGGTGTCGGACTCGTGCTCGTAGTTGGAGAGGCCACCGCCGTGGCTGTGTGCTGGCCGTTCCCTCGCGGGCCTGAGCAGGCTTGTTAACTGTTTACTGTGAGAGTGGTGGATTCCTCGGCTTTGACACAAACCCTGCGCCCGCAGCCCCTGCCTGGCCCCTTCTGTGTCACCCTCACAGACTTGGGGTCAGTGATGCATACAGAGGCTCGCGCTGCCTGCCATGCTGTGAGCAGTAAGTTTCCTGTCTTTGACCGTGGAGGCTCACGCCTTCTGCCAGGACCCGTGAACAGCAGCAGGTTACTAGCTTGCAAGCAGGTAAATCAAGGCCAGACCCAACAGGCATATGCATTCTTGCAAGTGGGATTGCTCAGGCCAAGAGTGTGGCATTTGTGATTTCATAGGTGTCGCCAAACTGGCCGGCACTGGAGGCGTGCCCTGCCGGGCACACGGTGCGCCTCAGACTTTGGTGAATTTGCGTGTTCTTCTCATACGTGAGGCTTAGCAGCCACTGTATTTCCTTTTCTGTGAACTGTCTGTGTTGACAACTTTTGATAATTTTTCTATTGTATTGTTTATGTTTTTGCTTCTTGATTTGTAAGAGCTTGTTGTACATTGGGGAGACTAATTCTTAAATGTATTTCACATACCTTTCCCCAGTTTTTATTTTACTTGTGGTGTTCTTTGCAGTGCAGAAAGCATTTAATTTTTATGAAGTTGAATTTATTCATCTTTTACTTTGTGTGGCTAATTAATTTTATGTCACAATTGGAAAGATCTTCCCTGCTTCAAGTTTATGAGAATTTTCCCAGGATTTCGTCTAAATTTTTTGGATTCCTTAATATATATATTTAAATTTTGAGCACTTGGAATTTTTCCTGGTGTAAGGTGTGGGGTCTGAACCTCTCTCTTTTCCCCTGTGGCCACTGGTTGTTCCTAATACTTCTATTCGATAATCAGTGTTTTCCTCGCCGATTTGTAATGGCATTGGGCATCTAGACTTGTGATTTGAGGGGCAGTGAACGACAGTGGAGTGACTTGAACCCACTCCCCTGGCTGTGCCTGTGGACCCTCTGGGGGACGTGGCCGTGCCGGCTTGTCTGAGTGCCAGCATCTGTGCATCGCAAAGGCCAGAAGAGCTGCCGGCGGTGTGCACATGTGCGGGTGCCCGGGCCCACGGCCCCTCCTGGGGTGTGAGCCCCACGGGCCAGCTGCAGTACTGCCCCCTCGCCTCGCCGAGGGCTGTGGACTGTGGTCTGGCCCCATCCTCCGTGGGTGGGCCGTGAAAGCCGCGAGCCTGTGATGCATGGAACCTGCTAGAACCCCAGGGTAGAACCTGCCCCCTGCCAGGCCCTCAGGGCTGGACCTGCGCTGGAGGGAAGCAGGGCTGGGGCGTGACCGCAGCGGCGGGTCCCTGCACCGCGGACCGGCACCTTGAGCTCAGAGGTGTGTGAGCAGCGCGGCTCCCCCCTCGTTCGCACTTTTGGTCTCGCCTGGGCTGCGACTGAAGCACGCAGAGCTGCGCGGACTTACAGTGCACAGTCTGATTGGTTTTGAGACGTGTGATCACCCGAGAAACGTTGCCGAAGCCGAGGTCACAGACACTCCCATCACATCCGAAGGTTCCTTGTGCCCTTGTCCCTCCTCCGGTAGCCTCGTCCCAGGCGACCTTGCCTGTGCTCCTGTCCGGTAGGCTGGTTTGCATTTCCTGGAATTTTCTATAAATGGGACCCTACACCGTGTGGGGCTTCTCTCCCTTGTCAAGATGATGTCGGATCCTCCGTGGTTTGTGTGCCGAGTGTGTCCTTCTTACGCCGAGTGGTGCCCGTTGTGTGGATGAACCACGTGTGTTTAGTCATCTCAGGTGGACATTTGGGTGGTTCCCAGGTTGGGGTATCACGAATAAAGCTGCTGTGAATGTTTACATACGGGTCTTTGGATGTAATGTTTTCATTTCTCTTGGGTAAACACCTAGGAGTAAGATTGTGGGTCACATATACAGCAGAGGAGGGTTTGAGTTTTTAAGAAACCACCAGACCATTTTCGAAAGCAGCTGCACCGTTTACATTCCTGGCAGCTGAGCGTGTGATTCCTCTACGTTCTCAGCGATGCCTGGGGTGTCAGTCTTGGTTTCAGCCCCTCCGATGGGTTGTGGTGGTAGCTCACCATGGTTTTAATTTGCGTTTCCCTAGTGACTAATGGTGTTGATATCCTTTCATGTGCTAATTTGCCGTCCATACAGCTTCTTTGGTGAAGAGTTTTCTAAATAATTTGCCTACCTTCTTATTGGGCTGTTTGTCTTCTTGTTGAATTGTAAAACTTCTTTACATATTCTGGATACAGGCTCTTGTTGTGAATATTTTTAACCAATCTATGCCTCCCCTTTTCATTTTCTTAATGGTGACTTTCAAAGACAATTAAAAATTTTTGAAAAAGATCAATTTATCATTTTTTTCTTTCACAAGTTTTTTTTTTTAGTGTGTGTCCTAAGAGTCCCAGGACTACTCTGAGGTCTCAAAGATTTTCTCGTGTATTTTCTTGTAAACTTTCCTGGTACATTTTAGACTTAGGTCTATGATCTATTTTGAGCTAATTTCAGGTATTGTGTGAGGTAAGGGCTGATGTTTTCTTGTTTTCATGGCTGTCCAGTTGATTAGCACCATTTATTGAAAAGACTTTCTTTCCCTATTGAATTGCCTCAGTATCTGTGTCAAATGAATTGACCAAAAATACGTGAGTCTGTTTCTCGGCTCTCTATTCTGTTCCATTGATCTCTGTTTCCATCTTTTCTCTAATACCAAACCGTTCGGAACATTGCAGCTTCAGAGAGGCTTCTAGTCAGTCAGGCAAGTCCTCCAACTTTGCCCTCTCATTGGCTATTCTCTGTCCTCTGCGTGTCCATGTAAAGTCTAGACTCCCTGTCATTTCTGTAAAAAGTCCTGTTGGAATTTCAGTTGGGGCTCCATTGAGCCCATGGATCCGTCTGGGGGAGTAGCACAGTCTTAACAATATTGAGTCCTACAGGCTATGTACATGGTGTGCCTTTCTGTTTGTTTATGTCTCTTTAAGTTTTTCTCAGCACTGTTTTATAGTCTCAGTTTAGGCGTCTGGAATGTCTTCTGTTGGACTTGTCCCAGGTGTGTCATGTTTCTGGCTTCCCTCATAAACCTCCTGCCAGCGAGTGGCCAGGCGCCTCCCGTGGCGGTGGTCCTTGTCCCCTCACCTCCTGCCGCGTCTCCACCCTGGGGAGTCGGGGCTTCCTCCCTGTGGCCCCGGGCTTGAGCCAGAGGCCAGCTCAGGGGGGCGTTTCCCTCCCCGTGGCCCCTCTCACCCACCTGGCGGGGGCGGGGAGGTCCCTGCCCTGGCCCCCGGAACTGGAGGGGGGGCTGCGTGGAGGGACAGCCAGGTGGTCTGAGAAAGCTGGAAGGACTAGAGCTTTTCCAGCACCTGTTTCTTCAGTTGCGAGTGTCCCCCCAGGTGCCCCTCGGGGGTGCGGGCTGGGGACAGTCACGGCTCATCCCATCCCAGGCACATGTGGGCTGGGAGGGGCGACTGCTCCCCACAGCTCTACCCAGAGGTGAGATTTGAGCCAGGCCACCCTCTCCCCTTCTCTGGCCCCCACACCTGCTCTCAGCGCTACCTTGTTTTCTGGGGCGACTTTGAGTGTCTTTCACTCCTGGGTGGGCCTCTCCTCTGGCCGTCAAGTGCCGGTCCACACGGGGTCTGGCTCAGTCTCCCCAGGCCTCCTGGCTCTTTAAATTTTGGCTAGCAGCATGAGTAATGTTGGTGTAGGTGCCTCACGGAGGGAAAAAAATAAAAAAGAAACAGCAGAAAGTGGCAAGATAACCAGAGAATGGGAGAAAATAATTGCAAATTGTATGTCTGTTAAGGATCTAGTATCCTGAATATATAAAGATTTCCTACAACTCAAGAACAGAAAAACAAACAACCCAATTTGAAAGTGGGCAAAGGACTTGAGTAGACATTTCTCCAAAGAAGATAAAGAGATGGCCGACAAACACGTGAAAAGATGCTTGACTTTACTGGTCATTAAGGAAATGCCAATCAAACCACAATGAGATACTGCTTTACACCTATGAGAATGGCTCTTATTTTAAAAAAGGAAAATAGCAAGTGCCGGCGAGGCTGCGGAGTGTGGCTGTGGAGGACAGTCTGGCAGCTCCTCTCAAAGTTACACCTAGAACCACTGGGTTAAGCCGGTTGTTCCGCTCTTAGGCGTGTACCCAAGAGAACCGAAAGCACATGTTCAAGCAGAAATGTGGACTCGAAGTTCATGGCTGCAGGCTTTACAATGCGCGTAAAGTGGAAGCAAGGCAAGCGCCTGTGGGCTGGTGAACAGCTGAACAGGTGCGTCGGTCCAGGCTGTAGAGCACAGCCGTGCAAAGGGGTGAAGCTCCACCCGGGCTGTGCCGTGGATGAACCTTGACGCCTGATGGCCAGTGAAGGAGGCCAGGCACGCAAAGTCTGATTCCATTTACACAAAGTGTCTAGAACGGGCAAACCTGGGGAGACAGAAAGCGATTGTGGCCGCCAGGGGCTGAGAGGAGGGGAAGATGAGAGAAACTGCTTAGTGGGGCAGGAGGGGGGGTGACTTGGGGGTGAAGAAAATATTTTGGAGCTTGATAGAAGTTGACAGTACTGTGAGTGTAGTAAATGCCAAAACTTTAAAACAGTTTTATGTTATGTGAATTACATCTCCATTAAAAGAAAGAAGTCGCTTCTGGGATTGGCGCTGCAGCTCTTGTGTGGTTTTGTGTGGCCTCGGTGCCGACAGCATGGGTTGGGGGTGAGCCCTGGGGCTTCTGACAGAAAGGGTTGCGTAAGGCAGCTTTCGACGTACGTAGGATCGAACACGGTAGAAAAATGGGAACTTCTGGACCAAAGAGTACCGAGCCCCCAAGAACAGCAGGAGTCCTCCGGCCTGGCAGCCCCCGACCCAGGGAGGGGCAGGCCCTGGCGCAGCGGCCCCTCCCCAGCCATCCTGGCTTTGCTTTCTAGGAAGGAGGCTTAGGAGTCGAGTTTGAGCGAGGTAGGAGCAGGGCTGGGGAGGGCACCATCCTCCCGGGGTTGAGAGGGTCGATGAGTGGGGTCGTGGTGGGCGGGGAAGGCTGGGCAGGGGCCGCTCCCTCTGTGGGGGGAGCGGGCCTGTGGCGGGGCCCTGGCCGCCGCACTTCGGGGCCTCGGAGGGGCGGGTGGGAGGCCGCCTCGATCATCTTCGCCTCAGAACCTCTCAGCCCTGCTGTGTAGTGGGAAACTGAGGCCCGGAGGGGCCGCTTACACCTGGACTGAGGGCCCTCGAGGCACGCCAAGAGAGGTGAGCAGTGCGGCCAGAGCCAGTGTCCTTCTGCCACCTCGGGGGAGTTGGCACAGAGAGGCCAGAAAGCGTGCTGGGGTCACACAGCTCTCCTGCTGCCCGCTCCCTGGCTCTCTGCTTCCTTCCAGTACTGCGGTCCAGTGGCTGGCGTGGTTGGCGCGGCCGATGCTTTAGTTTGCGCATCTTCGGGGATGGGCACGTTTTCCCCTGGCGGCTGCATTTTGAGGCTGATTGCTCCTCCTGAGGTCACCGCCTGGGACGGCTTTCAGCCTGGGAGTCCCAGTCTGACGGCGATCTTTCCCCACAGGAGGCCCGCCATGGGCGCCGAGAAGTCGAACCCTTCCAAGAGACACCGGGATCGCCTCAACGCCGAGCTGGACCACCTAGCCAGCCTGCTGCCACTGCCACCCGACATCATCTCTAAGCTGGACAAGCTTTCGGTCCTGCGCCTCAGCGTCAGTTACCTCCGGGTGAAGAGCTTCTTCCAAGGTAGGACTCTCACCTGTGCCCACCTGGACCTCACCTGGGTCCCACCCAGCTTTGCTGGGATCAGCCGGTTGGCGCCTCTTATCCTGGGGAACCATTTAGAGGCGGAGCGCTGAATGCAGACTGACACGAGTGGCTCTGGGGGAAGGGGCTGGGGCCAGACCTCGCCCTGCTTGGCCTCACCTGCCCCAGGGCCCTGGGGATGCTGGGAGCTCCGGCCAGGCACCGGCCCCCCTCTGCACGGGGGTGCCTGGTGTGTCGGACCCTTGCAGTAGCTCTGGGTACTTGCCCACATCCAGTGCCCCAGGCCAAGCCTTACTCTGCATGTGGCCTAGCTGAGCTCCTGAGGAAGAAACGTGGTTGTCACCACTCTGCTTCAGACCTGGGACTGCTGCCATCACCCCTCAGTTACGTCTGAGCTTCTTACAAAATCCTGAATTTGTTACATGTCTTTGGGAGCAGGTAGGATAAGTGTTGAGGGTGGGCAGGCGTGGACAGTAGCCGGTGGTAGGGCTACTGAGTTCATGCTCTGTCTCAAGGCGGTGGGACAGCCTCCCGCGGCCAAAACCCCCCTTGGGGTGTGGTGAGCGTGGCCAGCTGATGAGGCTGCAGCCCTGCAACCACGGGGACCCAGGCCCGTGCCGCTGCCCGGCCCTGCTGCTGGGCCCGGGAAGCCATGTGACTCCGACGTGTCTGAGGCGTGACAGCCTCCGCGCCTTGCTGGCTTTCTCGGCCCCGGGAGAGGGGGGGCAGCTTTCCTAAGGACTCAGCCTGCCTTCCACCCTGACCCTCCAGGGACCGCCAGCAGCTGCACCCGCTGTGCCCTCCAGCTGGGCCAGCGCCGACCAGCCCCTCCAAAGGGCCCACCGTGGCCTTCACTTCCTCTCATGGAGCAGGAACCCCAGACCCTCCTGCCGCTGCTGGCCTCTGAGAGACCCCTCTGTGTGAGAGCTCCGCACAGGGGTCTTGGCTCCCTGCAGCCTCTGTCTGACCCCGCAGGACCCCGGGCCCCTCACCTGTGTTCTGCCCTGCTCTGGGGCGCGGACCCTCATTGGTGGTGCAGACCTGAGTGTGTCAAGCTGTCCCTCGTGGAAAGCCGTTCTGCCTCCGGGGGAAGGCCCAGCTCACAGGGCTCTGTGTCTGCACAGCCGGGCTTGGTCCTGGGGGCGGGCGGCGTCCCTGCACCCTGTGACACCTGCCTGTGTCCATCCCCCCCACAGGTTCGTGGGCTGAGCTTTGACAGCCTGGCCTGGGGTTCACCCAGTGCCCAGCCCAGGTCCGTCCCCCTGGTAAATCGTGCTCTTTTACTGGGTGTCCATCACCCAGGCCCCCCATGGCTGGAGGCCCAAGCTCATGAAACATTTCTGGAAAAGTAGGTTTGGAAGACGGCGGAGAATGATGGGTGCCGCGGGGGGTCACCAGGAGGGTTGTGCAGGCTGGTGGGCTTCCAGGAGGAGGCGAGGGGGTGGGTGTGGTCTGCAGGCCACACAGAGGCAGCCCCCTCAAGGAGCCGTCTAAGGGACCCTTGCTGCTGCATTCCTGCATCTGGGGTGGGGCCTCCTCGGCACCCCAGCCTCCCCAGCTGTGGTCTGGGCCCCCTCCCCGGGGCAGAGGGGTTTTCTCTTCCTCCCCCAGTGGCACCGGGACCTCATCAGGCCCTCGGTGCTGGGGCTTGGCGCCCTCCCCCTGCAAGCCCCCTTTTCCCTGTGGGCGGCTGCGAGGCCCCTGCAGACCCCGTCTCCAAACCTCTGCAGCCTCCAGGGGTCCTGCATATCCCACTGGCCCACGCTCAGGACTGGGCCTGAATTTTGTCCGAGTCCTTCTCGTTCCCACGGTGTCCTGTCCCTCCCCGAAAGCGCCTGTATTTCCCTGGATTTCGGGTTACCGTTGCCCCGGGACTTGGCTCTCCGATGGGCTCAGGAAAACGGGGAAGTTCACGGATTGTGTGGTGCTTTGTGTGAGGTGGGCAGCCGCTCTTCCCAGCTCCTCTGTTCCGAGTGGAAGTTGAAAGTGACAGCCCCTAAAGTGGCTTTGAATTATACTACTTTAAAATTAAAAATCAATACCACCGGCCAGTGGCATCTCCCGAGTGGGGTCCAGGGCACGTAATTCCAGGTCAGCAGTGGGCTGACAGCTGGACGCCATGTCCTCGGGGGCTTCAAGGAGACCAGGGGCTGTGACCAGCTTTCTGACTTGGGGTCAGGCCTTCAGGCCTCTCAGGCCCTCCTTGTGTCCCTCCGGGGGAGGGTCTCTGTCCTACAAGGGCCCTGCTGTGGGGGCAATGGGGAGGGCCCTGCACCTTGCCGAAGGAAGCCCTGCAGTGGGGACATCCGCAGACCCCGCTCGAGCCCCCACTGGAACTGACACACAGAATCGTTAGCAGCATTTATCTCTGAGACGTGGTTACAGGAGTTGTGTTTTGCTTTCCAGGTTTCCAAAGTCTTACTGAAATGCGTCAATTTTTTAGGTAGGAAAAACTCAAATGTGTAAAACAGCAAAGACAATCATTTCAGCACTGCTGTGGTCTTGGTGTGGAGTCCAGGGTCCTCATCCTGGAACCCAGGCCCTGCCGGTGCTGCCAGGTCGCTGGTGCAGGTTGCTCAGGTGACTGTTGAAGCATCACTGGCTTCCAGATAAGTGCAGGACATGCAAACACACACAGTCTAAAACGTGTGGTCGGCAGGGAGCAGCCTGTGGGGCCCCTGGAGCCGGCTTTGGAAAACGCTGAAGGAGCAGCAGGAATTCCATCTCTTGAGGAGCCGACGCCTCTGAAATCAGAAAAGTAGAGATGGCAGCGCCCAGGCTGGGGTACTGAGGGCTGTGCTCATGAAGCAGAGAGAGTTCCGTGAAGGGATGGCAGGAGGGCTCTGGGACAGCCCGGGAAGTGCTGGGGACTCACAGCCCAGCCTTCGGAAACTATCAGACCCTGGCTCCTGATGCCAGCTCTCCCCATGCAAGGGTCTCCATCCGCATGCTGGGATCTCCATCTCCATACTGGGGTCTCCATCTCCCATTCTGGGGTCTCCATCTCCCATACTGGGGTCTCCATCTCCATGCTGGGGTCTCCATCTCCCATACTGGGGTCTCCATCTCCATGCTGGGGTCTCCATCCCTGTGCCTGGGGTTTCCCATGCCCTGGGCTTTCACAGTGACCTGTTGGACAGCTTAGGCCAGCTCTGGAGCTGCCCAGGGGGGGTTTCTGTCACCTTCCTCCCCCAGAAGCATCCAGCTGCATGTGGCACATTAGTAGGGACTGGTCTCTTCCTCTCTGGTCACTT
This sequence comes from Balaenoptera borealis, assembly GCF_965194805.1. NCBI lineage: Eukaryota > Metazoa > Chordata > Mammalia > Artiodactyla > Balaenopteridae > Balaenoptera > Balaenoptera borealis. Next base: position 1,013,460 of record NC_138867.1, read on the forward strand.
CCTCAGGTCCAGCTGTGCCTGGCCACACCAGGGTTGGTAGTCTTGGAAAGGCTTCAGTTTTGCTGCTTCCAGGAGTTCAGGCATCTGTCCAGGTGTCCACCTGGACCCATGGTTCTTCTTGACCAGGAGCAGAGTGCTTTTCCCACATTACAGCCAATCCCACCCCCCCCCCGAGGCAGGGGGTGCCCGTCAGGTCTGCTGAGCCCTCGAGCTGCAGGGGGCAGCCCTGCCGGTCACAGTGGGGTGAGCTCATGAGTTTGGTTTCTCCATCACACCTTTCTCCCAAGGATTCCCAAGTTTGTAATCCCCCTCAAGCTGTACATTTTAGGGGAAATTCTAAATATTTTCCTGAATTCATTTCCTCTGCATAGCTAGAAAAAAGTCAAGCTATAAAAATTGGATCTTAATCTGTGCTTCCTGACTCAGAAACGGATAAACTAATTTCATTAAAGCTTCCATAAAAAGTCACCTTCGGGAAGGACATGAACTGGAAAGTTCCAACCTCCAAGGGCAATAATGGCCTGAAAATTTGCTTGTAATGTTTGTGTTGGTGTTGACTTTCATGAATTTTTAAAAAGCAGTGGGCTTATTTAATTAATTTATTTGGTTTTTGCATAGACTGAGGGCTGGTGCTTCTAAGTTACAAACCGTCTGCTTGTGCCAAAGAGAGGGATTTTCCATTCTTGCAAATTTTACCATTCTAAAGAGGGGAAATTGGGGGTCGATAAAAGAAAAGGGAGGGAGGGTGGGTGAGTGGAGAACATGAAGGACACTGAGGGGGACCAGAGATGGGTTCCTTCCAGGACATGTGGCCCAGGATGTGAGGTCCCAGCAGCGGTCTGCACCGCGGCGTCGGCCCAGCTGCGAGACTCGCTGGGTCTGGGGTTCAAGCGCCCAGAGTGGGGACCAGCGTGGAGATGACCAAGGGCCTGCGGTTCACCCAGGCCTGATGCGTGGCCTGCAGGCAGGATTGTCGGGGAGATCAACAGAGGGAGGGGACAGTCTCAGCAGGCAAGAAGGGAAGGAAGAGCACGATTCCAGCCTCCCATGAAAATCTGGAGATTTCCACTCTGAAAGGCCGCTGCCCCCGCTACACTGTGCACCCTGGCCTGGATCTGGGCCTCTGTCCACTTGCACCCTCTGTGATGGGGTCGATCCTGGCCCCTGGCTCACCTGGGCTGGGCGGGTCTGCTTCACCCCCACCCAGTGGGGAGGTCCAGAAGCCCTCACATCATGAGATGTGTCCGGGACCCCACACAGGATGCAGTGCTCCTTAGCAGGTCAGAGGTGAAATGCTCCTTGAGACTTAGCAATCCTGTAACCCAGGAGGGAAGTGTATGCGATTATTAAGCTAAATTGTACCGGTTTTCAGCTTTCACTGAAGAGTTGTCCTCCCCTGATGAGCCCTGTCATGGACAGAATGTCTGCGTCCCCCACAAAGGCATATGTTGAGCCCTACCCCGAGTGTGGCCGTGTTGGAGATGGGGCCTAAGAGGAGGTAATTAGGGTAGGAAGTGGTCACGAGGTGGGGCCCTGATCCCGGAGGGTTAGCGTCCGCATAAGAGGAGGCACCAGAGGGCCCTCTCCTCTCCTGTCCCCTGTGGCCGAGGTCTCATGGGACAGAGTGAGGAGGCGGCCGTCTGTAAGCAGAAGAGCCCTCGCTGGACGCTGAGCTTGGGCTCCTGGCCTCAGAGCTGTGAGGAAGTAAAGCTCTGCTGAGTGTGGGGTTTTGTCAAAGCGGCCGAGACCCCTGTGATGATGTGATGGGGAGGGAGGTTTGGGACCTGATTTTTCTCTCTTCACGTGGAGTGTTTGGTGGATTCCTTCCCGCCAGGGATTGGATTTGCGTCGTTGCTGCATTTACTTTCCAGCCCTTCAGCTGCCGGAGCCCCCTTCCCTCTATCACTGACACTTTCTGGAAGACAGCCTCCCCGGGGCATTTCCAGCAAAGATACACTTGTCTTGGGTTGTGTCAGGGCCTTCAGGGGAGGGAGCCGGCCCTGCTGTGTGCACACCTGCCTCTTACCCCAGGCCCCAGGCAGGCCCCTGCAGAGCCATTGTGCAGAAAGATCACCTGGATCGTTTTGTGCTGGTTTTATTTCCCCCATCATCTCTTAATTACCTCTGAAAGGTGAGTCTGGCCCAGGGGAGGGGCAGGCTCTTGGTTCATTCACTCATTCGTTCACTTTCTCCTGGTACCTGCATCCTCCTCAGGACACGTGTCCCCCCCCCCCCCCCCCCCCGCCCCAGGACACAGAAAACAACTGATTTTTCTCTCGCTGCCCCTGGATGGACTGGGTGTGGCCCCAGACTTTCCTGGTCCCTTCTGGGTCATTTAGTGCCTTTCAGTCAAAACAGTTAAATCTCTAAAAGTATTTCCAGTGTGAGCCTTCTCCCCGCCTGCACAGAGGCTCCAGCAGGCAGGGGTAGGGGGCGCCTGGCGGTGAGCTCAGCAGCTCCTCCCTGAGGTCCTGCCTCACTGGGAGCCATGGTTTCTGGCCCTTTCAGGTTGGAGTAGCAGCAGGAAGAAGAGGTGAAGATTGGGATTGGGAGAGCTCCTGCCTGACCGGCACTGCCCTGAGCTGGCACACAAGGCTGGGTGGTCTTGGTGTTTTCTTGGCTTCTGAGGACCATGTACCTGGGGGTCTGTTTGCCTCGATGGCCAACATGGGTGACCCATCCTCTCCAGCTTGTTCTTTGTGTTTCCTTCCTTAGCCTGGGTGTCAGATGGTCTGAAGTCTCTTCTCTTGTCTCCAGGCACCCTCCTGGGAGGAGCTGAGACACCCTAGGCCAGTGCTTGGACATTGTGGCCCCACCTGCTCCCCAGGAAACGTACATCTTTGACCTGCTGGTGGGCACGTGGTACTTCTCACTTTCAGTCCAACCTCCTTTGGATTTCTTGAGTGTAGAGAGACTCCAGCCCCACTAGCCCCTGGAGGCACGTGGCAGGCCCTCACAGGGCCATCATGAAGCCCCTCTCACTGGGCATCAGGCGAGGAGAGAGCCCCCACCCATCTCCTGGTGCAGGTGGGGGTGTGGGATGAACAGCACAGCCCTCCAAGGAGGCCCATCTCCCAGCTTCAAACATCTCTCACCTCTGACATCTTTGCAGCCTTGCCGAGGTCACCTGGGATCTCACTTTGGGACCCAGGTATAGTTGGCACATGTATAGTTGCGGGGCCTTGGCCCAAATTCAGACTGAAAAGTTTCACATTAAAAACCAGTCATAATGCAAGTAAACAGAACAGCTGCCACGGTCCCCGCCTCCTAGAATTTAGAGTCGAGTGGAGAAGATCTGCCACCAGACATACAGCCTCTTCCATTTCCAGCAGATACAGTGGCAAGTAACCAATCAGCTGTCCTGCAGATAACATCCAAAATTTAAGATAAAATATCTGAAACCTTTAAAAATATATTGATCAGCCAGCAGGAAATTAAGGAATACTCAAAGAGATCAAAAACTAAGTGCAGCTGAGAACCCAAAGAGAACGTATTAAAAAAAAAATTTAAAGGATGCACTTCATGCAGAAGGAAAGGAAGGTTTGGGCTTCGAGAAGGAATGGATAAGAAGGTGGTGACTATATGTATCAATCAAAGCAAACACTGATGTATAAAATAGTAGTAATGGTGTATTGTAAGAACAAAAAAAGAGAGAAATAAATCCCTAGCCGTGATAGCATATAAATTTGGAGCAGGAGATTTGAGTTAAAGGTTTCAACAGTTCTTGTATTAATTAACTTTGGAGGTTGATTAACTAATTCATAATAAAATCTCCAGGATAACCATCAAGATAACAGAAAGGTATAATTTTCAAACTAATGGAGAGAGAAAAGTGGAATGAGAAAATATAAACAGTCAAAAGAAAAAAGCCAAGAAGGGAGAAAAAAGAAATGTGAAAGAGTGGAACAAATAGAAAGCATAAAATTCCAAATGTGTCACTAGTTACAATAAATGTAACTGGACTAAACATGCCAACTAACAGATAAGGATTATTAAAGTGATTTACTATATCTGTTTACAAAAGGCACAGAAAGGGTGAAAGTAAAAGGATGGAAAAAGATGTATTGGAAACTGAAATGAACTGAAATAAATCTGATGAAGTTATATTAATATCAAAAAATTGATTTGGGGACAAAAAACACTACTGGAGATCATGAGAGAGTATCATTTAATAATCATTTAGTAATGATTAAACATTTTATTTCATCAAGCAAATAAAATTATTTTAAATTTGTGTAACTTTAATAACATAATCTCAAAAATATAAAACATATTGATAGAACTACAAGGAAAAATACATGAATTCATCATCAGAGAGAAAGATTTTAGATAGTTCTCTCAGTACTTAACAGAGCAAATAAATAAAAATCAGTAATGATTATAGAAGATTTGAACAATGCAAAAAAGGGTTAATCTCATGGACATTACATAACACTATACTCTGAAACTCAGAACCCACATCTTTTCAAACCTACATGGAACTTGTAAATATATTGAAAACGTATTGGTCAATAAAGCAAGTCACAATAAATTTCAAAAGACAAAATCATGAAGAATGCATGGTGAGCCCTTAAGGCAGTTAAGCTGGAAATCCATAAAAAAGATGACTTGAAAACCCTGATATATTTGGAAATAAACATATTTATAAATAAAATAGATCAAAGAAGAAAGCTTGATGGAACTGAGAAAATATTTATAAATCAAAATGCGTGGGATGCAGCTAATGTAATTCTTATAAATAAATAACCTTGAGTGTTTATATGTAAAAGAAGGAGGGCTGAAATTAATGAGCTAAGCATTCAGTTTTGCAGGTTTTTTTTAGACAATTTTTAAAAATTAATTTATTTATTTATTTTTAGCTGTGTTCGGTCTTTGTTTCTGTGCGAGGGCTTTCTCTAGTTGTGGCAAGTGGGGGCCACTCTTCATCGCGGTGCGTGGGCCTCTCACTATCGTGGCCTCTCTTGTTGCAGAGCACAGGCTCCAGACACGCAGGCTCAGTAGTTGTGGATCACGGGCCTAGTTGCTCCGCGGCATGTGGGATCTTCCCAGACCAGGGCTCGAACCCGTGTCCCCTGCATTAGCAGGCAGATTCTCTACCACTGCGCCACCAGGGAAGCCCCAGTTTTGTAGTTTTGATAAAGAAAAGTAAAATAAACAAAAGGAGAGTCAAAGAAAGGAAAAAGTAAAGGGGAAGATATTAGTGAAATAGAAAGGAAACATACAATAGAGTTCCTTTAAAATGAAAAAAACACAAACATCTGGTGAGACTGATCCAGGAAAAATAGCAAATAGTATGAGGAATGTAAAAGGAACACAATTATAGATGCTGCAGATATTTAAAAGATGGGTTGAGGTTATCATGAACAAATTTATGCCAATAAATTTGAAAACATAATAAATGCCTAGAAATATAGCTTATTAAAATTGACTCAAGAAGAAATAGAAAACCTGAATAGTCACATGACCATTTGAAGCAGTGGTTAAAATCTTCCCACAGAGAAAATCTAGGCCCAGATAGAATTAAAGCAATTTCTATCAAATATTAAAGGAAAAATAAGTCCACTCTGTACTGAATCCTGTGGTGTAGAATTGGAACTGGAGGTATTGGTGTGAACTCACATGCACACACACATATAAGTGTGTGTGTGTGTGTGTGTGTGTGTGTGTGTGTGTGTGTTCTAGCTCTGTCTGCTGAAAGGGCCACACCAGTAGCAGGGAGCACAACTTACATTCAGATCTCGGTTTCCAGACATGGTTCACCATTAAAAGGAGGCTTTCTGGCCTCCGTCTAGAGTTGGAGCAGAGAAAGGACAAGATGAGCTTAGAATGTCCGTGCTGGACAGCAGGCCATGCTCAGAGCGTGAGGAGACATGCCCTGGGACGCAAGTCATCCTGAAGGGGCTCCCCTGGCCGGGTCTGGGACAGTTTCAGTGTTAAGATGAATAAGGATGGTGATGGATTATAATCCAGCGAATAAAATGGGATTCCATAAATCCACACTGATATAAATAAGTGAATGAACAAATAAATACTAAGAGAAAGTTCTTCCTAACAATACATCCATTCTAGATGGATGACTGTAGAGAGAAGAGGTGAATTATAAAATCCCCAGTTGGTAACCACTGCAGGAATAATTCAGGCCAGAAACATCAATGGACGCTAAGATTAGTGGGTGAGCAGGTGGGGAGCAGCCTGTGGGGACAAGTGTCTCGAGGGTGGGGAGGGGATCCTGGGGGCTGCTGACCCAGCTCACCTGCGGCCTCCTCACAGCCCGGCCCCCTGGTCTCTCTCCTCTAGGCCTTGCTCAGAGTCACCCCCTCTGGAGGCCTCCTCCAGCCACACTGGGACCCTCAGTGCTCGCCTGTGTCCCCAGGCGGGGGCTGGAGAAATGAATGACTGTGGGCAAGCGACTGACCCGGCCATAGGAAAATCCACAAGCTGATGCAGTATAATCCTGGGGTGGACTCTTCTGTTTTCTAAATACGGCTCTGCGTGAAATGAGCACGTTTATTCACACTCCTGAAGTTTCTTCTCGCCTAACTGAACTTGGGGCTTTGACTGGCAGTTTGAATCCCTCCTCTCCCGCAGCCTAACTGTGGGGTTTGGAAGGACAGGCACCCCTGCCCGTACCGCCTGCTGGCGCCCCCTTCCCAACCCGCCTCCCGCCGTGGTTAGGTAAGAGCGCCTCTGGCTCCTGCTGTTTTCTTCCCAAGTGCTTCCTGCCACCTTCCCCGTGCTGGGTGGGCGGACACCTGGATGCGAGAGCACAGAACTCGGCGAGCAAGTCCGTTCCTGGCAGCCCAGGTGCAGAAAACCTGTCCAGAAGGAGACTGAGAGTCAGCAGTGTCCTCTGCAGACAGCACTTTCTTCCAGCCTGTATGATTCATGTTCATCTTCCAAAGGCAAAACAAGGAGTTTATCGTTTAGTTCTTGAAAAGTGAAGGGAGGAGAGTTTGAATGTCTGAAAACTTAAGTGGTCCATTAATTTGAGGCCAGGATTGCAGCGGGGTCTGAAGGCACAGTGCGGCGGGGAGCTCCACGCCCTCCGTCTGGCCCCGTCCCGGACACCAGGCCTGGTCACCGGTCTCCCCCGGCAGGTGCATTGCACCGCACGGAGCCCCCCGCACGCCCGCGCATCACGGAGAAGAGCGGGTGTCAGGAGAGGTGAGCCGGGGCCCTTCAGGGTTCCCGTCGACTCCTGGACTCACGTGGCCTCTGGGCCCCGAGACTTGTCGCCAGGGTCACCCAGAGCGGGGCCTGGCGGTGGGAGCAGTGGTGAGTGGAGCCGGCTAACAGCCCGGCCTGTGAAGGCGGTCGGTCCCCCACGTCCTGGACCTCTGACTCACAGGAGGGCGTGCCGGGCCCCGCAGGCGGTGACAGGGGAGCCCGCCAGAAGGTCCTGCGCGCCCAGCCCCCGGGCCTGGTCTCAGCCGTACGAAGGGGACGGCCGCCAGGGACTTGCCCCGCCGGTTACTCAGCTCGGCTGCTGTGACAAATACACAGACCTTTACTTCTCACAGTCCTGGAGGCTGGAGGTCCGAGGTCAGGTGCCCCATGGTCGGGCTCTGGTGAGGACCGCTTCTGGGTTGTCCCCACGTGGCGGAAGGGGTGAGGGAGCTCCCTGGGGTCTCTTATGAGGACACTAATCCCATTCGTGGGGCTCCACCCTTGCGACCCAAAGGCCCCTCCTAACACCATCACCCTGGGGGGCCAGGAATCTGGGGACACAGGCATCCATCCACAGGCCTCGTGGAGGTTGGCGCTGAGTTGGTGGCAACAAGATGTGGACGCAGAACATCAGGACATTTACGGGGCACCCGCTGCCCCACGCCGCTCAGAGCTCCTCAGGTGTGTGTCCTTGCTGGATCCTCACGACAGCCCATGCCCGTCTTAAGGGAGCGCTGAGGCTCCCAGGACACCTGCTCTGAGCCCCAGCTCCTCTGCTAAGCAGGCCTTTGAGGGGGTCTGGGCTGGAAGTGGTCAGAAGTGGGAGGCATGCCTGCTCCTTGGGGTCCCGGGAGCTCCAAGCTCGCTGTTTCCCTCCACCCTGCCCTCTGGGCACAGCGTGGGGGAGAGCAGGGCAGAGCCGTGGTCATGCCAGCTGCCTCCAGAGGGACACGCGGACAAGCGTGGATGTCAGCCCTGAACTCGAGGGCCTGGGGGCCAGCGTGCTGCGGGACCAGGGCTGGAGGGGAAACGACCCAGGTGCCAAGGCCATGTGTCCTGCGCAGAGCACAGTGCAGAGCCTCGGGTGCTCCCTCGATGCTGAGATGATGCCAGGTTTCACCAGGCATGTGTTCGTTCAAAGCAGGGGCTGGGCTGTGGACGTGGACCTGTCCACCCCAGGAGCTGCAGCTGGTCAGAATCGGGGGTTCAGCCCAGCTTCCTGTGGTGTCCCCAGCTTCTCTCTCAATCACCCCGGGTGGCAGAAGTCCTGTACCCCAATCCCGGGACAGCCCTACACGTCCCAAATTCAGTGTGCCCCACAGTCTGGGCTCAGCTGTCCTGTGCCCTGAGGAGCTGGCTGGGATCAAAGTGGCTTCTGGGCGTCACGCACCATCTAGGGGCAGAGATGGGGCGTCTTCTGGTTTTTCCTCCGCCGGGAGCACTTGGCACCCCTCAGGTGCCAGACCCAGGCACAGGACCCCTGAGAAGCTGCTGGTGGGGGCGGGGTGTCCATGGCCCAGGGCTCGGCCCAGGGTGGTAACTGCCCCGAGTCTCCTCTGTGGGAAGGACGCGGAAGGAAGCGGGGTACCGGGCGGGGCCGGAGGGGTGCAGTCAGCCCCAGTCTGAGCCCCAAAGGGCAGTGGCCTTTCCATTCTCACCCTCCCCCTACGGCTGTGTGTGCAGCATATTCACGGGGACGTCCACTGTCTCCACGACGATCCCTCACGTTCTCTCTGTTCCAAATGAGCCTTTTCAGGTATGCAAGAAATCAAGGAAGTGAGAGGAAGGCTGGTTCCGGATGATTCTACAGCCAGTTGGTGGACAGCCTGGACCGGGCAGTGAGAACCTCAAGTGCGGCTGAGCTCGGGCCTGAGTGGGGGAGGGAGCCAGGGCTCCAGGCGGAGCAGCGGGTCCAGGCTGGTCTCAGGGTCCAGGCTGGGCTGCGCGAGCCCCTGGGAGCCCGTTCATCTCCGGGAGGGGCGGCCCTGGCTGGGCCTCCTCTTCTGCCTCGAGACCCTGAGCTCTGTCTACAGACCAGAGGCGGCCCGGGCTCTGCGCTGCGGGAGGACGGCTTCCGCCGGACCAGGGCTCTTGGCCGCTCCCACCTGCCACTGCCCCTCAGGCTAGGCTGGGCAGAAGGAGGGCCAGCTGCCCACAGGGTGGGGCTGAGGGGACGCGGGTGCCACCGGGGTCCCGTCTCACGTGGCTTGGCCCTCTTTCTGGGGACAGCGGCTCACCAGGGGCACGAGGCCCTTCGACGTGACAGGCCTTTCCGCCCCTGGCTGGACCGCAGGGGACGCCTCGAGCTCCGGGCCTTGGGGCACTGCTCCCCACAACCCCGTCCCCAAACGTCCCTCCTCGCGGGGCCTAGGGGGCCACAGCGACTCCTTCTCTGCACACTTTCACCAACTCCCCGTGGACCCCCGCCCCACACACCTGCTCCCTGCCAGCTTTTCTCCCCGACTTGTTGCCAGGGGCGACCAGGAGCAGGCGGGGGCGGGGCGAGCCGTGGTGGCGGGCTTGGAGACCGGGCAGAGAGGGCGCCGGCGATGGGGCCGGGGTCCGCCTGCAGAGGCCCCTGCCCAGAGCCCTGCCTCCCCTCCAGGGCCCCGCTCAGCGGGGGCTGGGCTCCCTCCCGGGTCAGACCCTCGGGTGAGACGTGTGGTAGCAGGGAGAGGAGAGGAAGCGGCACCCCGCAGAGAGACGCTGGGACGAAGTACCGGACCCAGGTGACGGCAGAGCTGCTGGGAGCGCGGGCGGCTCCCCCGCCCCGGGGCTCTTCCCCCAGCGGCTCTCTCTCCCCACCGCCGCGGGCTGCTCCCCACTCCGGACTGTCCCCCCCCCCCGGAAGAGGACTGGCCCCCGCAGCCTGCGGGCCTGGAGTTTGCTGCCCTGAGTCAACTTCCGGGCGCTCCTGACCTGGGGGCCGGGGCTGTCGGCTCAGATGAGTTTTCGGGAAGGCGCCCCCCACCCTGGCTGGGCCTCCGGGACAGCCTCGGAATCACATTCGGTTTCTTCTAGTCTCACCACAGGCCTGGGGGTGGGGCGCGCTGGCGGCCCTGCTCGCACGCGAGGCCCTGGCCGGGGTCCAGGCGGCTGTCACTGCGGCGCTGACGCTCCATCGCGTGACAGGAGCCCGAGGAGGCCCCGCCGGGCGTGCCCCGCGGAATGTGGCTGCGGAGGAGGGAAGTGCGGGTGCCCGGCGGGGGCGCACGCGAGGCTGGGGCGCCACGGGGGGGCGGCAGGGGAGGGAGGTTAGGAGAGGACCCCCGCCCGCCTCCGGGGAGTGCCCACCCCCGCCACGGCTGCCCCCGTGCGGGCCGTGGCCCCTGCACGTCGGGGGGCGACCGAGCGCATCTGTCTGTGCGTCGCGGAGTGGGGCTGGGTCCCGGCTGGGGTCGGCGAACCGCGGCCGCCGCGGTGACGTCACCGCCTGGGGCTCCCCAGCCTCCGGCCGTGGGCGGCAGCGCAGCCCGCTCGGCGTCCGCAGGCCCGGGGAGCAGGGAAGCCCCGTCCCAACGTCCCCTTGCCCCCAGCCCAGCGCGCACGGGGGCGGGGAGCTGGCTGGAGCCGGGGCGGCCCCTGCAGCGGCGTGTGTGGCGGGCAGGCCTTGGCGGTCGGGACTGTGGCGGTCCCCCTGGGCGCGCCGAGGCGGGGTCCTGCCCCCCAGCCCCGCTGCTGTGACCCCACGTCCGCCCAGGCCCGCTTGGGCTCTGCCCACCCAGCTGGGAGACGTGGCCTTGTGCTGTCAGGGGGCTGCGGGGAGGGGCGGGGTGGGAGTGGGGGAGTGGGACCCGGGCCCCCGCCGGTCCGGTAGGCGTTTCCCTCCTTTAGCTTTCTCAGCCCGTGAGAGCAGAGCACGGGGTCTGTGTGACCCTCTGTCAGAGGCTCGGAGCATTCTGACGCCAGAAGGTTCCCTCGGGGACATGGCGCCTCTCGGTGGGCTCCTCCTGGGCCTGACTAATCCGAGCTCTATGAGTTTCATGCGCTCACCTCTCAGCTTTCTGAGCAGAGTGGAGCACAAAATGGATTAAACGTTAGTTAACGCCTCTGGCTTCTCTGCTCAGAGCTGTCTCACTGCCTTGAAAACCAGCAGCCTCGAGGGGAGCTTGGCTGCTGGCGGGTTTCGGTTGGGAAGGGAGGCCTGGGCGTCTGCGGCGCACACGGCGTCTGCATCTCTGCCCAGGGACCCAGGTGTGCCTGTCGTGTTTCCCGGAACACACCTGCTTTCCCTCGAGGAAATGGGTTCGTTTCTTGTTCTATCTAGTGCAGGAGAGGAAGGCGATGAAGCGAAGCTTCTGGGAGAGGGAGGGACGGAGAGGCCAGCGGAGACTGAAGGCCATGGCAGGGCCACCAAGGGGCACCGTCCAGGGGCCTCTCTGAGGGCCTCTGCATTGTGCACTTTGCCCCTGTGGATGCCCTGAGCCTGGCGTCAGGGGTGTAAATGAAGGGCCACCTTGGCCACTGCCTGTGTGTGTGTGTGTGTGTGTCTGTGTGTGTGTCTGTGTGTGTGTGTGTGTGTGTGTGTGTGTGTGTGTGTGTGTGTGTGTGTGAGGGGTCTCGGTCCACAGTGGTCCTGGCCCAGCCTGGAGAGCACGTTGGGGGCCTGCTGTCCTGGGGCCTGGGACCCTGCATTTCTGACCAGCGCCTGGGGGAACGGATGCGCCCTGGAGGGAAAGTTCAGCACAGCTTGCTGGTTTTGAAAGAGAAATGCTGGAGAGTCCCATGCTGTGGTTATATTTTACCCCAAAACCAGACGAGGCAGGGACCGCCTGCAGGGCCCTTGGTGGCATTGGCATTTCCCCTAAATGAGGGAACGGTAGGCACAGCCCTCCGGCCTCCACAGAGGCACCAGCGCCAGGCCCGCTCCCGGCCGGGACCCCCTTTAATGCCTGTGCCCTCAGCAGCCCCCAGCGGCCCCCATAATGCCCCGGTGCCGATGATGCTGAGCACAGAGTTGGGGGTCCCCCACCAAGCGCCAGGGGCTGGGATGTGGATGACGTCTGTCTGTCTGACCTGCACATCTGTCTGTCTGAGCTTTTCGCCCCAAGTGGACGTGAGGCCAGACGGGGGGGTTGGGAGAGGCAGCGTGAGCCTGCAGAGGACGCCCGCCCGCCCGCCGGGGGCATTGGCTGCTCCACTCTGGGTGAGGGGCGGGGGCTGCAGGAGGGAGGGATGGGTGAGGGGCACGTGGGGGTCCAGGCCGGTGATTGCTTACCCAGACCAGTGGTGTCCAGTTTGGGGACCTACCCACGCTTGGGTCTTGAGAGAGGAGCTTTGGGGACCCCCGGAGAGTCCCTGAGGTGGGGAGAGGGGTTAAGGGGGTTGCAGGAGGGGAGGGGGAGTGCAGTTTCTGGGGAGCAGAGTGGGGCGGGGTCCTCAGGTGCGGCCTAGCCGTGAAGTCCCGATCCCCCGAATGTCACCCGGCTCCCACCCAGCTGCCCCGCCCACCGCCCTGGGTGTCTGGGCAGCGAGGAGACCACAGGTCAGCGTGCCTGCGGAGGGTGGGTGGCAGTTGGAGAAGCGTCGGGGACCCGTCACTAACTGTGCTCTCCTCCGACAGCCCTGCAGCAGCCGGCGGCCGGTGCCCCCTCACCAGGAGACAGGGACCCGCGTGGAGGGTCTGCCGTGCTGGAGGGAAGGCTGCTGCTGGAGGTGAGCCCTCGCCCGTGTCGCGTGCGGCCGTGTCCCCGTGGGCCTCGGTTGTGACCGCTTACAGCCACTGGGAAGTTAAGCCTCAGGAAGGGTTGCGGGGTGTGGCTCCAGGAACCCCTGGGGGCAGCACAGGCGGTGACCTCGAGGCCCCTGAGTTTCAAATCTGAAAATCGTTTTCTGTTCTGCATTTTCTGGTTTTGCTTGTCAACGGGAGAACCTAATGAAAAATTGAGTGGGCTTTTTACCCCTCAAAGTGAGGACAGAAGACTGTGCATTGTGCGTCCCAGGTCCAGCGGGCGAGCCGGCCGCCCTGTTGTCGGTACTACACGCTGGGCACCCCCCCCCACCGGGTTGGCCTTCTCACCTGAGATAGACCCCGCCGGCTGGTCCTGAACTGCCTTTCCTGACCCCGTTGCTCGTGGGTCCGTTTCTTAAACCAGAAAAGAGGAGGTGGAGCTTCCTGGGTTGGATCAAATCACAGAGCGAGGGTGCCGCGGCCTCCGCTAGAGAGACTCAGGCCCTGGTCTGCCCCTCCTTCAAGGGGCCGGGGGGATGCAGGCCGACCCTGCACAGGACAGTGTGGGTGCTGCGGGAGAGGGGCCCGTGGCCCGCTGCCCCTCAACCGGCCGCCGAGGTGACCCCGGAGCCGCGCCTCCCTGGCCGTGCCAGGAGAGGCCAGGCCCACGTGTCTCCCTGCCTGTCTACCTCGGGCCCTAGAGCCCTGCTGGGCGGGCAGCTCTGCCCCCACGGGAGGCCAGCGGCGTCCTCGATGCCCTCCGCACCCCCGACGTTCGGTGCGTCTGTTAGGTTGACCCGATGAGGGGCAGACGTGGCTCAGGATTGGTGCCGCTTCCACTGGGAGAAGCTCCGCCGGGCAGGAGCCCATCGGCTTCCTCCAGGCGCTGGTCTGCAGCCCAGGCTGCTCCGTCGGCCGGAGCCCCTCCCGCACCTGTGGCTCTGGGCTTGGCGCCCTCGCCAGCTCGACGGGAATGACCACAGCGGTCAGCTCCCATTCACGTCCCCGGGCCCCGGGGCCAGCGCCTCTCACAGGGGACACACGGCTGAGCACGGCAGCGGCCGCAGCACCCCGCTTCCCCCGCGGCCCCCTCCGTGAGGAAGGGGAGCCCACGAGACGCCCTCTCTGTCCCACCTCAGCCAAGCCCCTCGGAGGCTGGCAGCCTCTCTCCACGTTACTCCAGCTTTTTACTAGAAGCGTCAAACGCTGACCGGGAAGAGAGGATGGGCTGCCAGGCCGGGCTCTGGCTGCGGTCAGCAGTGGCCGCCCGGCTCCTCCAGTTGTGCCCACGCCTCCTCGGACTCCGCTCGCCCTGGCGTCCCCTCCTCACGCCGCACCTTCTCATCGTGCGGGCGCTGCGTCCTGCCCTCTGCTCTCCCACCCGCCCAGCCGTCGCGGCCCCCCAAGCTCTCGGCCCCTGCTGAGGGGTCTGGATGTGCTTTGAGGGTCTATGAGCTTAGAGGCCTTTTGCTTTCTAAGGAGATGAGAACGGGCGAGGCCTGACGCTCTCGCAGGCAGCGGGGTTCACGTTTGAGTCTCCTGTGTGGGGAGCCCGGGCCTCCCACCCCGGAGCCCGGCGGGAGCGGAGAGTGGGCCTAAGGGCAGCGTGCTTTTGGAGATGTCGTGCTTTCGGTAGAGGAAGTGTTTCCATATTCGTTATTCATCAGGTTTTTAGGAAGCAAATCTTAAATATTGTTATTTTTCCTTCGCAACTGTTTTTTTCTGTCGGTGCTGGTAAACATGGAGCTGAAAATGTCCTGCCAGTTTGAATTGTATTCTTGGCAAAAGATAGCTGGCAGTGCTCTTTTTCTTATTCATGTTCAAAATTAAAATGACATCTTAGCCATAAAATCTTTTTTAAACTTTTGTTCTGAGCTATAAATACAGAAGCCAATGCACACAGTCCGATCTCCCAGTTAGTGCTAGGGCACTGTCCTCACCTCTGTGCCCAGGGCCACACTCTTCCTGCTTCTCCAGCGGGTGCAGAGCTGCGGCACCGCAAGGCTGTCCTGCCTTGGGGGGGGGGGGGCGGGCCGGGGGCGCCTCGGGCCTTTCTGCTCGTGGGTGTGCCTCGAAGCCTGGACTATTAAGTCTTCCCTGGGGCCTCAGGATGTGGACGGCCGCCCTGCGTCCTGGCTGAGGCTGAAGCCCAAGATGTGATGACCAGGCCTGACTCCCAGGTCCCCACAAGCTCCTGGGGCCCTGGGGCCAGGGGAGGCGGTGCGTCCTGTGTCTGGCCTGGGGACGTCTGGGGAGCTACCCGCCGGGTGGACTTTCTCAAGAAGAGGTCCTGAGGCTGAGGGGTCTGGGTCTGCTACCCATCTGCTCTGGGCACCACGGCTTGCCCTGGTGCACACCCTGCCCACTGGGCTTCCTGGCCAGGCCAGAAGGGTGCCCACCCGCCTGCTCCATTTTGGAGAATGAGGTCCAGCGCTTCCTGAAGTGGCCGCCTTCATATCCAACGTTCTCTGTAGCCACAGGATGTTTCTGGAAGCTCCCTTTGATTGGAATCAGGGTCGGTTATATGACGAGGGCCCTTCACAGCAGTGCCAGAGCAGTGATTCTCAAACTTGGGGATTAGAGACTAATTTGCAAGTGAAAAATATTCCCAAACAGAGCAAGATAAGCCAACCAAGCAACAAAAACAAGAAAATCCTAGGTTTTATTTCCAATCTTCAGCCTCTTGAAGATAAATCGTCATCAATTCCTATAAGATTTAGAGCTGACACAGACATTAAGAGTGACTGTGGTCTGACATCTGTGATTTTAACATGAAACAACCAAGAATTGGAACCGTTAGGGGCTTGTCCAGCGTCCCCGTTGGGGTGGGACTGGACGCCCAGTCTCTTGGTCCATGTTTGGAGGCTCCCCCGGGGAAGCCAGGACCCAGCAGAGCTGCCGCCAGTGAGCACCTTGGTAGAGGCACTGGGAGGGGTGGAGGAGGCGTGGGAGTGGGGGAGGAGGGCCGACGTGGTTCTGGAAGCACCGACCTTGGGTGTGTGGTCAGTGCCACGCCCGGGGCTCACCCTCCGTCCAAGCTGGGCTGCAGGGCCGTCGAGTTCAGTGGGGACGGGACGACGTGCCCGCAGGAGCCACGAGTTCAGGCCTGTCCGGCCGGAAGACACTCTGATCACTTGACCCTGGCTGGAGTTCGGGTGTCCTGTGCTGCGCGGGACACTTCCTAACTGAGTTCTTTTGGGGAGTGTAGGGTGAGAACACTGAGCAATTCCTCCACCCCCGGGTTTCCCTCCTGCTGTCCATTTGCAGCCACACCCGCCCCCAGGCTCCGCTGCTACGTCCTCCACCTGAGTGTCCATCACCCATGTTGTGGGCGTCTCACAGCGCTTGCCCACCCAACGGCTGAGGCCATCGGGGTTGTTTCCAGGATGTGCTGACTATGAGTAAAGCTGCGATAAACATTCACACACAGGTTTTTCTCTGAACATAGGTTTTCCTTTTGTTTGGCTGATACCTACATATGTGTGTGCTTACCTTTGTAAGAAATTGCCACTCTGCTTTCCAAGGTAGCTGTGGCGATGCGTCCCCGCCAGCAGGGAACGGGAGCTCCAGCTGCGGCAAGTCCCTGGTTTGCACAGTATTACAAAGCAGCTTTGATAGCTGGACTCTCACTATGGTTTTAGTTTGCATTTCCCTCATGACTAATGGTGCTGAGCATCTTTTCATGTGTCTATTTGCCACCCACAGATCCTCCTTGTGAACTGTCTGTTCAAGTCTTTGTCCACTAAAAAAAAAAAAAAGAAAGAAAAAAAAATCAGGTTGTTTGTTGAGTTTAGAGCTCATATAAATGTTCTGGACAAGTGTCCTTGTTGTATGTAGCTTCTGTAGTATTTGCTCCCAACCTGGCTTGTCTTTTCATTCTCTTGACAAGGCCTTGCAGAGAGTGAAAGTATTTAACTTTGACTAAGTTCAATCTATCTATTTTTTTTAATAGGTCATGATTTTGGTGTCACATGCAACAACTCTTTACCTACCCTAAGGTTACAAAGATTTTTCTTTTATGTTTGAGTCCAGTGTTTTATACTCTTACATTCAGTTTTAAGTTTTACACTGAAGTCTGTGATCCATTTTTAGTTAACTTGGTGTAAGGTGGGAGGCATAGGTCAAGATTTACTTTTTTTTTTTTTTTTTTAAGGAATTACTTTATTTTTATTTTTTATTTATTTATTTTTTATTTATTTATGGCTGTGTTGGGTCTTCGTTTCTGTGCGAGGGCTTTCTCTAGTTGTGGCGAGCGGGGGCCACTCTTCATCGCGGTGCGCGGGCCTCTCACTATCGCGGCCTCTCTTGTTGCGGAGCACAGGCTCCAGACGCGCAGGCTCAGTAATTGTGGCTCACGGGCCCAGTTGCTCCGCGGCATGTGGGATCTTCCCAGACCAGGGCTCGAACCCATGTCCCCTGCATTAGCAGGCAGATTCTCAACCACTGCGTCACCAGGGAAGCCCAAGATTTACTTTTTTTGCATATGAATTCCAGTTCTTTCAGAACCATTTATTTGAAAATTGATCCTTTCTCCGCTGAATTGCCTTTACACCTTCGTAAAAAATCAGTTGGCCACATTTTTGTGTCTGTTTCTGGACTCTCTGTCCTGGTGCATAGATTGTGTGTCTGACCTTTCACAAATAAGTCGCTCACTGTCTTAATTAATATAGCTTTATAATAAGTCCTGAAATCAGACAGTGTGAATTGGCCCGTTTTTTGTTGTCCTTTTTCAGAATTGTTTTGGCTATTCTGGTTTCTCTCTTTCCACATAAATTTTATTTCATTTTTTTGAGAGTTCAAGTATTATTTCTTTTATTTTTTTATTTTTTATTTTTTTAATTAATTTTTATTGGAGTATAGTTGGTTTGTGTTAGTTTCTGCTGTACAGCAAAGTGAATCGGTCATACGTATACATATATCCACTCTTTTTTAGATTTCCTTCCCATTTAGGTCACCACAGAGCACTGAATAGAGTTCCCTGTGCTCTACAGTAGGTTCTCATTAGTTATCTATTCTGTACATAGTAGTGTATGTATGTCAATCCTAATCTCCCAATTCTCCACATAAATTTTATTTTATTATTATTTTTTTTAAATTAATTTATTTATTTTTGGCTGCATTGGGTCTTTGTTGCTGCACCCAGGCTTTCTCTAGTTGTGGCGAGCAGGGGCTACTCTTTGTTGCGGTGCGCGGGCTTCTCATTGTGATGGCTTCTCTTATTGCGGAGCACGGGCTCTAGGCGCACAGGCTTCAGTAGTTGTGGCATGCAGGCTCAGTAGTTGTGGCGCACGGGCTTAGTTGCTCCACGGCATGTGGGATCTTCCCAGACCAGGGCTCGAACCCGTGTCCCCTGCATTGGCAGGTGGATTCTTAACCACTGCGCCACCAGGGAAGCCCTATTTATTCTTTTTAATGTTTATTTAATTTATTTTTTGGCTGCTCTGGGTCTTAGTTGTGGCACTCGGCATCTTCGTTGCCACGTGCGGGATCTTCAGTGTGGCGTGCGAACTCTTAGTTGCAGCATGTGGGGTCTAGTTCCCTGACCAGGGATCAAACCTGGGCCCCCTGCATTGGGAGCACGGAGTCTTAGTCACTGGACCACCAGGGAAGTCCCTCCACATAAATTTTAGAATTAGCTTGTTGACAGCTATAGAAATTCTGGCTGGAATTTTGACTGGGATTGTGTTACAGCAGCAGATCAGTTTGGGGAGAATTGACAGCCTGACAGCACTACTCTCCCAATTTATGAACAGTGTCTCCCATTAATTTAGGTCTTTTATTACTTTCATCAGCGTTTTATAGCTTTCAGCCTAAAGAGCCTGTGTATATTGTTAGATTTATACCTTAGTATTTTCTATTAATATTTGTACTGCTATTGTATGTGGAGCTGTTGTTTAATTTCTATTTTCATTACTGGTATACAGAAATACAATTTATTTTTCTAGGTTGACTTTTTGTCTTTGACCCTTCTGAATTCATCAGTAATTCTTGGAGCTTTTTTGTAGATTCTGTGGGAATTTTTACATAGATCATCATGTTTTCCGAGAATAGAGACAGCTTGTATCTACTTTTCAAGCTCCGTGCTTTATTTTTCCTGCCTTATTGCACTCCTAGGCCTTCGAGTGCAACGTAGAGTAGACGAGGCGAGAGAGAACACCTCTGCCTTTCCCTAACCTTAGGGAGAAAACTTCAGTCTTTTGCTCGTTTTGCTTTTTATAGATGCCTTATATCAGATTAAGAAATTTCCCTCTATTCCTTGTTTTCTGAGAGCTCTTATTATGAATGGGTTAGTTTTGTCAGATGCTTTTTCTGTGTCTATTGAGATGATCATGATTTTTCTTCCTGAGTCTGTTAATATTGTGAATTACGTTAATCGATTTTCAAATGCTGACCCAACCTTGCATGCCCAGGATAGATCTTATTTATATATTGCTAGATTAAATTTGGTAATATTTGTGGGGATTTTTGTGTTTATGTTCATGAGAAACATTTTTGTTTTTTTCTTGTCTGGTTGTGGTGTCATGCTAGTGGAGGCTTCATAAAACTATTTGAGAGTGTTCCCCTCTCTTTTCTTTTCTGAAAGAGATTGTGTAGAATTGGTATTATTTCCTCCTGAAATGCTTATTAGAATTCACCAGAGAAAACAACTGGTCTGGGAGTTTTCTTTAGAAGTTTAATAATTCAAATCATAGTTTTAATCATAGAAGATTAAACTATGAATTCAGTTTTGTTAATTGATACAGGTCTATTCAGGTTATCTATTCTAGTGTGAACTTTAGTAGTTTGTATCTTTCAAAGAGTTGGTCTGTTTCATCTATGTTATTGATTTTATGGGTACAAAGTTGTTCATGGTTTTCCCAAGTTGCCCTTTTTTTTTTTGCTTTTTTTAAACCTCTTTCTTCTTTTACTATTTCCGTGTGATTTCACACTTACAAAACAATTGACAGAGCGGTACAAAGAATTTTTCAGATTCCCAGACGTTTCCGTGTTAGCACTTGCCCTCTCTCCACACTCATTTTCTCTTCTGAGCCGATTTAGGGTGCGTGGCAGGCGTGATGCCCTTCACCCCTAGAGGCCTCGGTGCGTTTGCTAAACCAGGATGCCCCCCACGGCCTGGGCACAGATGCCGGACCAAGGGCTCTGAGGCCGTGTTATGACTGTGTCCATAGCCGACTCAGCTCCCACACGGTCCCAGTGCCCCGTTTGTGCCAAGAGGAAACCCGTCACGTGTTTAGCTGTCCTGCCTCTCTCACCTCCTTTAATCTATAACGTTCCTTGGCCTGCCCTGGGGCTCTGTGACACTGACTTCCCAAAGAGCACTGGCCCGTCGTCTTGCAGAGAACCCCTCAGTTTGGGTGTGACTGGTCTTCCGAGAGTGTGATGTTCCGGGGGTCCTTTCCTATCTTTGTTGATTTCACTTACTATCCTTTTGTGAGAATGTGAAACACAAACTTGGTTCCAAAAGTCATAAGGAGAAGGAAAAGTCAGAGGAGGGTCCCCACCATCCCCCCCCACCCCAGCCTCGGGGTGGTGAGCTCTTTCCTCTATCCCTCCAGCTCACATGTACCCAGCAGGGGCCGCTAGCACACAGGCAGCCCCTCAGGGCCCCGCCGGGCCCACCACCAGCCCGGGCTACTCATCCTACCAGCCCACTCCCACGCAGGGCTGTCGGGTAGGCCGGGAGGCCGCCCCCTCCCCCTACAAGGCCCCTGGGGCACCTGGGCTCAGTCTTCTCCCATTGCCCCCTCCCCTCCGCAGACTGTGGCTTCCCAGGCCCCGCAGAGCCTCCCAGCCATCTCCCAGCCTCCGCGGTCCAGCACCATGGGCTCCATGTTGCTTTCTTAATGTCTGTGGGTTCTGTGACTATGTCTCCTTTCTCATTTCATTGGTAATTTGCGTCTTCTCTTATTTTTTCTTAGTCAGTTGGGCTAGAGGTGTATTCATTTTATTCATCTTTTTCAAAGACACAGCTATTGGTTTCATTGATTGTTGCTATGGACCAAATGCTTGTATCCCCCCCAAATTAATATAATGCAAATTCATATTAGATTGGAGACCTAACCCCCAGTGTGATGGTGTTTGGTGGTGGGGTCTTTGGGAGGTGATTTGGTCATGAGGGTGGAGCCCTCATGAACGGGATCTGTGTTCTTATAAAAGAGACCCCAGAGAGTCCCCCGCCCCTTCTACCACGTGGGACACGGCTATCTGTGAGCCAGGAAGGGGCCCCCACCAGACTGCTGCCCTTGGGTGAGGTGTTCTGTAAACATCAGTCACATCAAGCTGGTTGATAATGTTGACGGCTTTTATATCCTTGTTGATTTTCTGTCGAGTCTTAACCTGAAAGACATCTTCTAGTATAATTGTGGAATTTTGTATTTCTCCCTTAAGTTCTACCAGTTTTTGCTCTATGTGTTTTGGAGTTCTGTTGTATGTTGCAAACGCACTTAGGATTATTATGTTTTCTTCATGAATTGACCTTTCTATCATTATCATTATATAAAATGCCTCTTTATTCCCGGTAATTGTCCTCGCTCTGAAGCCTGCTTTGTCTAACGCTAACATTGCCACTCCAGCTTTCTTTAAGTTAATGTTCCCTTGGCATGTCTTGCTTCATCTTTTTACTTTTAGTCCATTTGTATTATTGTATTTAATGTATATCTTTCTTTTGTTGGCAGTACATATTTGGACCTTTTTTTGTTTTTTGTTTTTCTAAGTCCAGTCTGACAGTATCTTCTTTTTTTAATTGGTGTGTGAGGCCATTTATATTAGGGTAATCATTGATATTATTGGATTTCAGTCTACCATTTCATAATTTTTCTATTTTTTGTTTCCATCTTTTCTGCCTTCTTTTTGACTTTAGTGATATTTATTAGTATTCCATTTCAGTATCTCTGTTGACTTCTGATGCTTAATTTTGATATGCTTGGGAGTGGGTTTATTAGATTGTCCTGTTTAGGGTTTGCTGAGCTTTCTGAATCTATACATTTATGTCTTTCACCAAATTTGGAAGGTTTTCAGCCATACTCTTCAAATATTTTTATTTCCCCAACCTCTTTCTCTTTTATTTCAGAAACTCCACTGGCCCAGGTGTTAGGCCTTTTCACACTGTCCCACAGGTCCTTGAGGCTCTCTTCACTTTTTTCCAATATTTTCTCTCTCAGGCTGGATACTTCCTATTATCTGTCTTTACTGACCCTTTTCTCTGTCACCTCCATTCTGCCATTAAGCCCATCCAGTGAAAATTTTACTTCATATATTTTATTTCTCAGATCTAAAATTCTCATTTGGTTCTTTTTTTATGGCGTCTGTTTCTCTTCTGAGACTTTTCATCTTTCTTGTTGTGTTCATTTCCAAGTGCTACCTTGATCTCACGGAGGAGGGTCGTATAGCGTCTGTTCCTCTTCTGAGACTTTTCATCTTTTTCGTTGTGTTCATTTCCAAGCGCTACCTTGATCTCATGGAGGAGGGTCGTATAGCGTCTGTTCCTCTTCTGAGACTTTTCATCTTTTTCGTTGTGTTCATTTCCAAGCGCTACCTTGATCTCCTGGAGGAGGGTCGTATAGCGCCTGTTTCTCTTCTGAGACTTTTCATCTTTTTCGTTGTGTTCATTTCCAAGCGCTACCTTGATCTCATGGAGGAGGGTCGTATAGCGCCTGTTTCTCTTCTGAGACTTTTCATCTTTTTCGTTGTGTTCATTTCCAAGCGCTACCTTTATCTCCTGGAGGAGGGTCGTATAGCGTCTGTTCCTCTTCTGAGACTTTTCATCTTTTTCGTTGTGTTCATTTCCAAGCGCTACCTTTATCTCCTGGAGGAGGGTCGTATAGCGCCTGTTTCTCTTCTGAGACTTTTCATCTTTTTCGTTGTGTTCATTTCCAAGCGCTACCTTGATCTCATGGAGGAGGGTCGTATAGCGCCTGTTTCTCTTCTGAGACTTTTCATCTTTTTCGTTGTGTTCATTTCCAAGCGCTACCTTGATCTCCTGGAGGAGGGTCGTATAGCGCCTGTTTCTCTTCTGAGACTTTTCATCTTTTTCGTTGTGTTCATTTCCAAGCGCTACCTTGATCTCCTGGAGGAGGGTCGTATAAGCGTCTGTTTCTCTTCTGAGACTTTTCATCTTTTTCGTTGTGTTCATTTCCAAGCGCTACCTTGATCTCCTGGAGGAGGGTCGTATCGCGTCTGTTTCTCTTCTGAGACTTTTCATCTTTTTCGTTGTGTTCATTTCCAAGCGCTACCTTGATCTCCTGGAGGAGGGTCGTATAGCGTCTGTTCCTCTTCTGAGACTTTTCATCTTTTTCGTTGTGTTCATTTCCAAGCGCTACCTTGATCTACTGGAGGAGGGTCGTATAGCGTCTGTTCCTCTTCTGAGACTTTTCATCTTTTTCGTTGTGTTCATTTCCAAGCGCTACCTTGATCTCCTGGAGGAGGGTCGTATAGCGTCTGTTCCTCTTCTGAGACTTTTCATCTTTTTCGTTGTGTTCATTTCCAAGCGCTACCTTGATCTCCTGGAGGAGGGTCGTATCGTGTCTGTTTCTCTTCTGAGACTTTTCATCTTTTTCATTGTGTTCATTTCCAAGCGCTACCTTGATCTCACAGAGGAGGGTCGTATAGCGTCTGTTCCTCTTCTGAGACTTTTCATCTTTTTCGTTGTGTTCATTTCCAAGCGCTACCTTGATCTCCTGGAGGAGGGTCGTATTAGCTGCTTTGCATCCCTTCCCTGATCACTCCGCTGTCCGTGTCGGCTCAGAGGTGGCATCTGTTTCTCGCCTTCCCCTTGAGCGTGACTCTCACATTCTGGTTCTGAGCACGTGCAGGAATCGGGGTTGGGCGCTCAGCAGAGTAAGGGCCTCCAGTGCTGCCGTCTTGGTTCTCAGAGCCGGTGAATTTGCTACTTTATATGGAGAAGGGACCAAAAGTGCGACGTCCGGGCTCCCCCTGCAGGACACGCGGCCCCGAGGCCGCACAGGCTTGTGGTGGCGGGCCTCCTGTCGGCCGTCCCGAACCCGCTCCTCAGATCCAGCGCACACAGGGATCCTGGGCCCTCCGGGAAAGAGGCTGATGGAGCAAAACACAGGATCCAGGAGGAAAGTCAGCTTGGAGGAGACAGACGTGCAAAGCGGAGATGACCAGACGGGCAGACCATACAGCCCTCGAGCCCCTCAGACACGGGGACACAGGTAGCTGTAAAAGCGACCATTCAGAGATCTTAAAAGAACTCAAACATTCAAAGCATGAGAGCAACACCTAGAAATCCGTAGAAGGGTCTGGAGTCAGAGTCCTCCCACGCGTAAGTGAAGACAGCGGAGAATAACAGCGGGAAGTCAGGGAAATTGCCAGGCCCCGTGGGACCTGCATAATTGGAGCTCCAGAAAGACCACAGGGGAGGAAATCATCAAGGAAGCAACCCAGAAGGTTTCCCAGAGCCCAGGACTGAGTTTCCAGCCTGAAAGGCCCCTCTGGGTGACCAGCACAGACGATGAGAAGGACCAGGTGTTCGCCTCTGTGAAATTCTGCACCCAGGACAGGGGAGTCCGGGCTCGGAGATGAGAAGATGGAGGCTGGAAGGCCACGAGGAGGTGCCTCAGGGGAGGGGCTTCCAGCCGGGCAGCCACACGTACCTGCCTGCCCTTGGAGTGGCGGCGGGGAGGGAGGACAGCCCCGGCATCCTGGCCCTCCCCAGTTCCACTTCCTCCGCGTGGACCAGGCCGTGACCAAGTGGCAGGTGGGGACCTGGAGGCCAAGGCCCCTCCAGGACGGGTGGAGGGAGAAGGCGGTGGACCAGACACTGTGGGGGGAGGCTTGTCCCCCAGGGAGATAAGGCCCAGGCCTGCGGCCACTGAGGACAGCGCATTCCCCGCACCCCCCCAAGAAGAGTCTGCGAGCTCAGACGCCGGGCGGATTCCAGCAGGACCATGACGCAGCTCCATCCCCCGGCAGAGCGGAAGCGAGGGCTGCAGTGGCGGCGGGGACACGCGGACGCCTGAAACCTGGGGAAACCCGGGGGCAGCAGCTCTGTGAGCCGTCAGCTGGCAGCTCACGCCACCCCGGCTCCAGGCGGCCGCTCTAGCAGGAAGCCTGGCCGGGGCTCCGGGGCCTTGTGGCTCTCACATCCTGCACGTTTGACTCTAACCCCCATCCCGCTACAGTCCAGACGTTCAAGCTGCCCAGCTTTCTGGTGTCCTTGCAGCTGGGACCCCTCCTCGTGCTTTCATTGTCAGGTTTCCTTTCTTGTGAAGTGGCTCTCTTGCAATGTTTGTGGGGGGGGGGATCGTTTAGTTGGTGAGCCTAGCCCATTTATTCTTCTTGTAATTACTCTTGTTTGGGGGCTAATTTCTGCCCTCATATTTTGTATTTTCTATTGACGGCACTTTCCTTGGTTTCCTTTTCTTCTCTTTAGCTCCCCGTTCTGACTGAGCTTTC
Organism: Balaenoptera borealis; assembly: GCF_965194805.1. Taxonomy (NCBI): domain Eukaryota; kingdom Metazoa; phylum Chordata; class Mammalia; order Artiodactyla; family Balaenopteridae; genus Balaenoptera; species Balaenoptera borealis. The sequence goes on from NC_138867.1 coordinate 1,038,715, forward strand.
TCATGCTAGTCTAAGTCACACACTCTGCTTTTGTTCTTGGGGGATCACCTTCAGAGCAGGTCTTTCCAAGCAGGTTTCTCTTTGAACCCCTAGATTTAGCAGGGCTGGCGTCGCCCCAACAGGCCCGCATCCGTCCAGGCCCCCAGACCCCGCACGGACACAGCGACTTTGTCCAGAAGTTGAATCCTGCACGGCACGGATCTTGTCTGTGTTCCTGGCTTCTCGAGGCCCCTCTGAGGTCCGGGATGTGGGCCACCCTCCTTGCAGCCCCCAGACGCGCTTCTTGCTTTGAGGGCCTCCGCTCAGTGCTTTCACCGAGGGTCCTGATGTGAAATCTTCCTGCATCTCACCCGCGCCTTCAGGCTTGGATAGCGGTTTGGTGGGATATAGAATTTTAGGTTCAAAGTTTTTCCTTCAACCTTCAAAAATACTGTCCCACTGTTTGCTGCACGGGTGCCGCTGATGGGGTCCGAGGCTCGTTCTCTGCAGTGGCTCTGCTCTGGCTCCCTCTTGAGCTTTTGTGAGCCTGTCTTTGGCCTTGATATTCTTGAATTTCACTGTAATGTGTCTTTCGTCTTGTTTTGCCTGCTTGGTGCTCCAAGTTCTTTCCATCTGAGGTCTTTCTTCTTTAATCTGGATTTTTTTTTTCCATCATTGCGTCAAATACTGTCCCTCTCCGTTACTGGTTCTACCTCTGGAGCCGCCCTTACCCAGCTGTTCCTGGGCAATATCTCCCATCTACTGGTCTTACTTCTGTGTTCTGTCTGGTTTCCCTTCTCTGCTGTCTTCAGGACTGATCTTCCAGGTTTGTACCCATCACAACACACCCCCAAATGTTTTCTTCCTTCCTTACATTCTCATACCTAATAAATAGTTCCCCTTGATTTGCTTGTACTATTTCTTCTTATTATTTCATTTTGCTAATCTATTTTCTTATCTCCTTAAATATATTTATTTAAATTCATGCTTGTCTCATCCTTGGTCTCTTTTCTGTGCGGCCCCACCTGCCGGGCATCTCCCAGGCTGTCTCCTGGGCCCTGTGCGCTCTGTCCCTGAGCAGGTGTGTGCTGGGGGCAGGAGGGAGGGTCAGAGGGCAGGGGTTGGAGGGAGGGACTGGGCCGGTGGGTTTGCCTCCTTGGTGAGGGCTCCCCTTTAGAAAGGGCCACCTCGGAAGGAGCCCTGGCCTGGGGTTTGCATGAGACTGTGGTGGGGGGTGGGCGGGGAGGGGTGAGTGCCCGACGCGCAGCTCAGCTGTGGGCCCTGTGCCCTTGCCTCCGTCATCCCACCAGGCAGACTGTCCCCAGGCAACTGGGGGAGGGGCCACAGCAGAGCATAAGAAGGATTTCTTCTACCTGTTCTCTGCCCCCCCAGAGCCCCCGCCCCAGGCTGCAGACCCCAGCTCCTCCTCATTCTGACCCAGACAGCCCTGCGCGTCCTGGGGTCCCCATGGCCTTTCTGGGGCTCACTCCTCCCGTTTGGGTAACGTGGGCTGACTTTGGGGAGGGGACAGAGCCCGTGCTGGCTCGCCCTGTGCCCACACAGAAGCCTTGCATCCGTGCTTGATCGAATAAACTTTGCTGGATGCCAAATGAAGTTAGAAGGAGCCGGAGGGGAGGCTCAGACTCATTGGATTGTGTTTGGTTTCTGAGTTCGAGGCTGGAGCAGGATCCTAAGGTTAAAACAATAAAAATCCTCAGTGGAGGGGGTGGCCAACGGGCAGATGTGCTGACTCGCCGAGGTGAAGGGGTTGCACCCATTCCCACCGCCAGCCTTGGGCCTGTGAAGGTGACCCACGCAGCCTGGACCCAGTGGCACCCACAGACCTCACGGAAATGGCGTGAGAGCGGCCTTGCGTGTCTGGGAGCCCCGCAGACACTCAGCAGGCCATCGACCCATGCCAACCCGTGCTGGCGTGGTTTCTGGAAAAGCCAGCACAATTGCCAGGAAGTTCTCAGGAACCACAAGCGACCCACTGGGAACAAGAGCGGAGACTTTCTCACCTTCAGGCTGTCGCTCTTCTAAAGAAAGAACTAGAATACCCTTCCCCTGGTTGGGAGAAGTCGCCGGGGGTCCCGAGGGTGTCGGCTCCCGGCAGGTCGTGGACGGGGGCTCCCTGCTGCGATTTCTGCCCCTTAGTGCCAGGCGCACAGATGAGGGCCCACGCGTCCTCCAGAAACGCAGGTGTGAAACCCCAGAGCACGTGTGGCCGAATCACGGAGTCGCCCAGCGTAGAAAGTGAGGCACAGTAGGAGTCGGCCGGAAGGGCAGAGCAGAGCCGGCAGGGTGGGAGGGCCGGGTGGCCCAGGAGCAAGGGTCTCGGGGTGGCTGTAAGGGACGGCGGGCTGCACAACCCCCTGGGTCCCCGACTGTTGAAGAATGGCGCTGGCGAGGCTGACGGGCGTATGTCTGGGGATCCGGGGTGGGCGGCCCCAGGATCCCCAGCTCGACCGCTCCGGGGAGAGTTCCCTGATGTCCTCACGCCTGCACCCACGCTTTTCCGGGGCCTCCGCTGAGCCGGCACGGGCCTCTCCGTCTCCCGCTTTGGTCTCTGTGCGCAGAGAAATCACACTTTCTCACCTTCTGTTGTGACCGCTGATATTGCTGTTCCCAAACTTCTCTGATGTGGCTTTTCTTTCAGGGATTCGACAGACATAAATAAAAGTGTACGAGGTTTCACGGGAGCTGGCCCGCGGGTGGATGCAGCCGGGAAGGACAGCCTGCTCCCCACTCCCCGGCGGCCGCCAGCCCACGCCCTGCCTCGTTCCCGCCGGCCCGCGGTCCCCGCCAGCCTGACCATACACCAAGCGGCCCGAGGGCAGTGCCACGCCCAGGCTGTGTCCCACCGTGGCCCGCAAGGGTGTGCTTTCTGTCCACTCAGCGGTCTCCCTGTGGGTCAGAAGCCCCCAGCTCCTGGCTCCACCCCTGAAGGCAGTTCAGCTGCCTGGGGCCTGGCTGGGCATGGCCTCTCCGTGGCTTTTAGACCCCCAGAACTCTGCATTGTGAAACCCCTGACTGTCCACCACAGCCCCCCAGCCGTCCACCAGGAGCCCCTGACCGTGCAGGGCTCACTGGTCAGCGATCGCTGTGGTCACTCAGGCCCTGCTCTGCCCCTTGGCTTGTCCAAGGTCACACAGCTGAAAAGGCAGCACTTGGTTGAGGTGCTTTTGGAATAGCTGCGTCCCCCCAGGGAAGGAAGAGAGATGTCTGCAGTGGCCACGTTCTGTGTCCGGGTCTGGGCTCCACCCCCACCAGCCACAGGGAGGCTGGGAGGGCCCAGGGCCAAGCTCACCGTCCAGGCACCTCCCCCGCCCAGGTGTCTGCGCCACAGCCAAGTCGCTCACCTGGAGAGAAAGACCTGGAGGGCCCTGGGCAGTGGATGGCCAGAGCAGGGGCTGCACTAGCGCGAGGGTCTAGCTCCCAGGGCCTGAGGGTCCGCACCTGCCTCCACCCTTGCGGTCCTGCCCCTGTCAGCCAACTGCATCTTTCGAGAACTGCTTTCAAGTGCCGTAGCCGCTCCGTGGCAGGAGCCCAAGGCCAAGTTTACTGTTTGTGGGATCTATAAACAGCCAGCGATCCGCTCCCAGCAGGAGCGCCTCGCACGCACTCCGGCCCCACCGCGAGGCCCCGCGAGTGATCTGGCTCCAGCAGGGCCGAGCGGCTGCCCGACACGCCCGGTGCCCCTCGCTCGCTCGCGTGACTGGCGGCCCTGGCCTTGCGCTGTTGCTGTGTAACCCTGGCAACGGCTCTCAGGGGAGGGCACAGCTCCCAGCTTCCCTTCATTCCAGGGAGGGGCGATGAGAGGGGCCGTTGGAATTGTTCCTTTTTCCCTCTTCTTTTTCCTCTGCCGTGACCTTGACAAGCAATCTTTGAAGTACATGCTGGCTATTTTTTCTGCCTGGGCTGGAAGAGATCAGGATATTCAAGGGTTGGCAAAAGGAAGTTCCTCTTTCTCACCCGTTTGCCTTGATCCCTGAAGAGGGGCTGGGGCAGCGGCGTCGGGGGGCAGAGCGAGTGGCGGGCCCTGCAGTGGCAGGTGCAGGTCCTGTGACTGCTAGTAATTGAATGTGGATGCGGTTGTTTCTCCCCTTAAAAAAGTGCAGCCTTCCGCTTGGGGCCAAATTCTTTTTTCCACTTGGAAAAGTGATCTCATTTTCCATGTACCATGTTTAAAAAAACACAAAAGTCTTGTAGGATTAAAAAGAGAGAGAGAGAAAACAAACAAATGTTTGCGACGCGTATTTGAAAGACGGTCCCACATGTGCAAAAGTATTTGGCGTGATGGTTCTGGACCAGAACGTCAATCTGATATTGAATCCATATGACTCGGCAAACAGCATTTTATGGTCTTTTTTCTTTTTAAAATTTCTGCCTTAGGAGTTAAAATTAAGGTTGTTTTTGGTCGTGACTAATCTCGTAAAATCTTTTTTGAGACAGCATTTTATATACTCAAACCCTGAACATTTCTTTGGTCTTTGGACTATTACTGGTGGGATGTCATGAGTCTGTGTAGCCTCTGAAATGGGAAACGCTGTGCGAGGGCTGGTGGCACAGCCAGCACCCACCTCGCCCCCTCCCGCTGCCAGGGGGCGGGGGGAATGCACCGAGTCTGCAGCTTGCCCGGGGGAGGGCGCAAGGCCCTCGTGGCCACCACTGCCCAGCCCCATGGGGTGTGTGGGCTCAGCCACCTGGGCCGCATGGCCACTGGAGACATCACCTCTCACTGGTCAGTGCTGAGCTGAGGCTGTAAGAAGGATGGATGCCGTCTCCTGACAGTCCCGAGGTGGACCCAGCACCGCCCACCCTGCTTCTGCCCAGACCCCCGGCAGAGGGGGACTGTGGAGCCCCGAGGGAGGGTGTTGGACCGGCAGCCTGCAGGGCCCCCTCCTGGGACGCTGCTGCCAGCTCCTGATAAGACATGAGGCCTGTGGAGGCCAGAGCTGGCTTTCCTTGTCTGAGGGTCACAGTCACGGCCACAATGGGCGGCACCAGCCCCCGGGGTCTTGGCCATCAGACCCCGCTGGGCATGGGCACGGGGCGGGGAGGGAAGCAGGTGCCCATTCAGATCAAATCCCAGCAGCACAGGAACCCCGGGTTTCCCAGGTGAGGCGCTTGAAGCCAGCGCAGGAGGGCCAGTGAGAACACAGGCACCACCCTCATTCTAGAAAGACTCCCAGCTCTGAGCGGGCGGCAGGCCCGCCCCATCACACGCCTCCTTGCTCCCAGGCAGTGTCGCAGGGAGAAGGCTGTGGGCTTTCCTCCTTGCTCTAGGCACCTTCCTTCCCGGAAGTGTGCTCATGTCTTGTTGGAGCCCCTGTTCGCAGCAGCACCGGCCTCGGGAGCCAGGAGCTGAAAGCAGCCCAGATGCCCATCAGGCGATGATGGGTAAGCAAAGGTGGTCTGTACATGCAATGGAATATTAGTCAGCCTTAAAGAGGAAGGAAATTCTGACACGTTCTCCGACACGGATGCACCTGAGGGTGTGGTGCTAAATAAACAAGCCCGTCACAGAAGGACCCGTCCTGTGCGAGTCCACTTAGGAGGTCCCTGGAGGAGGGAGTAGATGGCGGGGCCGGGCTGGGGCAGGCAGAGTGTCAGTTTGGGAAGATGTGAAAGTTCTGGAGATGGTGGTGACGGCCATACAACAACGTGAATGTGCCACAGAATTGTGCACTTAAAGTGGCTAAAATGGTGAGTTTTCTGTTGCATAGATTTTACCGCAATATAAGACAACCTGGCGTTGCAAAGTGCAGTGTCTTGGTTGGGTCAGTGTCTGAGGGGCACAGGAAGCTGAGCCTCAGCGGCCCAGCCTCATCTGAGATTCTGAGACTGACAATGCTTCAGAAAATCCTCCCGACCCGTGGAAGTGGATGCGAAGGTTTTCTGTTTTTAGGTAAAGCATCTCTGAAGTGGCGCAGAAAGTGTGAGAAGCGCTGTCCAGACTTGCCATCTCCGGGCTGGCACAGGACTTGCCATCTCCGGGCTGGCACCCAGTCTGGGTGGGAAGGACCCACAGACGAGGCTCTTCACACCCTGCCTTCGGGGTCTGCTTCGTGTCCTAGCGATTGACCCAAACACTGGGAGGGAAAGAGCCAGTCAACATATAGGAAAATTGGGCCTTTTGTTAACCATAGAACAGCCCAAACGTTTCATAGGTCCCACCCCCACCCCCCACCAAGAAACACTGGGTGTCGGCATATTCACAGACTCGTGACTAGCCCACTGGGATAAGATCCAGGCAAACACTGGACTTTCCATCTGCGGCTCAAAGACGTGAGGACAGTGGGACCAAACACTTCTCCCGGGAGCCGCACAGGAATTACAGTGACAAATGACGCAGTCTGTCTGGTTCTGGAGACGTTCCAGTGGACATGGGTGTCACCCAGGGTCAATTTTCAGTTCACTGGTGTTTGGGGTGGGTGAGCGATAACGGGCTTTGTGATGAGATGTGGTCACCAGTGCCACACTGTTTAGGGCAGAGGTGCAGCTGGGGGCTATGTGAGGCTTGGGTTTGTTTCTTGCTCAGAAAACTCAGCACAAAGTCTAAATCCTATTGCTAAGTCACCACCCTGGTGTTTGCACCTCTGTGTCAGAAAGTTGTCCAGAATTTTGAAATAAAGTGAAAAGTTGGGTGGCACCTCCTTTTCAAGTCATGTGGGCACAGGGCTGCTCAGGGATCATCCAGGGGGATTTTAATTTTGCATCTAACGCTGCAATCTTATCCCAGCTGCCTGTGAGCACCTAGTGTCTCAGACACGTCTTAGGCTGGTTTAATATCTCAGTGCTTCCCTCTTTTTTTAAAAATTTTATTTATTAATTTATTAATTTATTTATGGCTGTGTTGGGTCTTTGTTTCTGTGTGAGGGCTTTCTCTAGTTGCGGCGAGCAGGGGCCACTCTTCATCGCGGTGCGCGGGCCTCTCACTATCGCGGCCTCTCCCGTTGCGGAGCACAGGCTCCAGACGCGCAGGCTCAGTAATTGTGGCTCACGGGCCCAGTCGCTCCGCGGCATGTGGGATCCTCCCAGATCAGGGCTCGAACCCGTGTCCCCTACATTGGCAGGCAGATTCTCAACCACTGCGCCACCAGGGAAGCCCAGTGCTTCCCTCTTGAATAAGATCTTTGTCGAGTGTTTATTGTATGTTTTCCTGAGTGCGGTGATGTTTCTTCTCTGAGTTATACTTTAATGGCTAAGTTGTGGCTTTGTCTCATTTGAGGCTGCAAGTCTGCGTCCCTTTCCAGGGGGTTTCCTCGTGAATTGTGTGTGGTGTGATGTCACTTTGGGCAGAACACACGACCTCCATTTAAGCCGGACGCCAGTCAGCAGCTCCGTGTCCCCCCTGCCCCCGACACCCAACGACAGAGAATCACACACATCTGAAACAAAAATGCCGTCCTAATGTGAAACGAAGAAGGCAGAAAATCTGGAACAAAATTAACTGAAAGAATGTAGGGAGAAAACAAGGAAGACAAGGCAGAAGCCTGAGCACACGGCAGCCTCCGGGGCCGCGGGTCGGTGGGGCAGCGCTGGACAGCGGAGTCTCCAGCCTTCCGGCTGCAGGAGCTCAGGGGACACTGACCGGGGTCACCGCTGCTCAGACTGTTGCCCCTCTTGTATCTGGTCCACTTGTTTTAAAAGCAAATTTTAGGTAGACCTCTAAGGGACAGAAAATACCATTCCAGAGCCATTCCAGAGCACAGAAAAGGAGGGAAGGGGCAGCTGATTCTGTGCGGTCAGGAACCCTGTACTAAAACCAGGCAGAGACGGCGCTCGGGAGAAATTCAGCCCGTGTTACTTGCGAGACTAGATGAAACCATCCTGAGCGCAGCACGGCACACCAAGTCTGTCATCGCCGTGAAGGAATGAGGCGTGGTGGCTGAGCGCGGATCTGGAATGGCTGATGCTCCCCGACAAGACATCTTGGTCAACTGTAGATGATCACTCAGCCTGTTAAACAGACAGACAAAATCTCAGGGGAGAACCACTTACTGAAAAGCCCGTCTTTGTCTAGTAGTTTGGATGACACCACCTTTCCACCTGTACCTGCACCTGCTCTGGGCTTCCTATCCCAGGCGATGGACGCACTTGTCTATTCACGTGCCAGCACCCAACTGCTTTAGTTTTGGAGGCCTGATGGTATGTTTTGGCAATAAATAACAGTCTTCCCTAACTTTCTTTTTCAGTGTTTTTGTAACAATTAGTGCATGTTTACTTTCCATACTTAGTATCAACTTGCTGGCTCCATAAAAATTTGATATACACTCCACTATATATAAAATAGATAAACCATAAGGGCCTACTGCATAGCACAGGGAACTATACTCTTGTAATAACCTATAATGGGAAGGAATCCGAAAAAGAATATATAAAAATATAGTGATTCAGATACATATATATCTGTACACCTGTACTAACACAATATTGTAAATCAACTATAGTTCAATAAAAAAGTTTGATATAGACAACAGTGCACTCTGCTGATAAATTCACGGAGGAAGAATGGGCATCTTTATGACAGTGAGTCACCCAGTCCGAGAACAAAGGATGTCTTTCCATTTGTTCACATATAATTTTGTGTCTCTTGAGATGTTTTGACGTTTTCTTTGCATCGATTTTGCACATTACTTGTTGAGTTTACAAGTCCTGGGTCTTCTTTGTAAATGGGGTTTTATCCACCATGATGTCCTCTAATATGGTCATTTTTCTCATATGTAAAGGTTATTGAATATATATATATATTTAATTTTATATCCTTGCTGCTTACTGAATTCTTTTATTTGAGTTATTTTATCATTGATTCTCTAGCGTTTTCTGAGTAAACCATGGTATCATCTGCAAATAGCGATCGTTTTACTTTCTCAATTCTTATACCTCCCATTGATTTCTCTCTTCTAGTTGCAACAGTTAACACCCCCAGATACTACAGGACAGGAGTCAGCAAACTTTTTCTTTAAATGGCCAGATGGTGAAATATTTCAGGCTTTGTGGGCCATATCAGCGGTCCCCAACTTTTTTGGCACCAGCGACCAGTTTCACGAAAGACAGTTTTTCCACGGATGGGGCTGGGGGGATGATTCAGGCAGTAATGCTAGTGATGGGCGGCGATGGGGAGCGCAGATGAAGCTTCCCTCACCTGCCCACTGTGCTCACCTCCTGCTGTGCGGCCTGGGCACTGGGGGCCCCTGGGCCGTATTGTCTCTGTCATAACTACTCAGCCTTGCTGTTGTAGTGCAAAAGTGGCTCGAGACACTACGTAAATGAACAGGTGTGGCCGTGTTCTAGTAAAATTTCATTTACAAAACCAGTGGCAGGCTATATGTCAGGGGGTGTAGTTTACACACCCCAGTATGGGATGTCATAGGCATCGTTGCCCTGCTTCCAGATCATACTGGCAACACCTAGAATTTTCCCCCATTAAGTTGCTACCTTAGGAATAACATGGACAGACACACACACACATACAACATGCACACACACACGTTACCATGTTAAGATGTATCCACAATTCCTATTTTCTTATGTGTTTTTATCAGGAACGAGTGTTGAATTTTGTTGAAAGCTTTTTGCCATCTATAAAGATAACCATAGGGACTTCCCTGGTGGCCCAGTGGTTAAGAATCTTCCTGCCAATGCAGGGGACACGGGTTCAAGGCCTGGTCCGGGAAGATCCCACATGCCGCGGAACAGCTAAACCCGTGCACCACAACTACTGAGCCTGTGCTCTAGAGCCCGCAAGCCACAGCTACTGAGCCCACGTGCTACAGCTACTGAAACCCGCACGCTTAGAGCCCATGCTCTGCAGCAACAAAGACCCAACACAGCCAAAAAAAAAAAAAAAAAAAGATAATCATAGATTTTTCTCCTTAGATCTATAAATGTGGTGTATTATATTAATGAATTTCTTAATATTTCCTAATATCCAACTTTGCATTCCTGGAATAAATTCACTTGGTCATGATGTATTCTTTTCTTAATGTGAAATTGAAGTCTGTTTGCTAATATTTTATTTAGCATATTTGCACCAATAGTCAAAGTAAGCAATTTTATTTTTATTGTATTTTCCTTATCAGAATCAAGTGTCAGTGTTATACTTCTTAAAAAGAATTAGAAAATTTCCTTCACTTTCTATTTCTGAGACAATTTATGGGGCATTGGTGTTATCTGATTTTTAAAGATTTGGTAGAATTCCTTTTTAAAACCATCTGGGCCTGGTGCATTATCCTGGGTTAGTTCCTTGATAACTTTTTTTCTTCTACAGAAATTGATCTTTTAAGGTTTCTATCTCTAATGGGTCAATTCTGATAAATTAATTTCTTGAGTATCATTTTTATTATTTCCTTACTATCTTTTTAATGTCTGTAGGATCTGTAATGATGTATTCTTTAAAATTCCTGGTGTCAGTAATTTGTATTTTTCTTGATCAATCTTGCTAAGAGTTTATCAATTTTATTAATCTTTTTAAAGAAGCAATTTTTCACTTTGTTGACAATCTTTATCATTTAACTGTTTAAACAATTTTCATTGTTTTTTCTCTTATTTTAAATTTTTCTTTCCCTCTCCTTACATTGTATTTAATTGTCTCTGCTTTCTCTAGTTTCTTGAGGAGGGATTACACACTTTGTTCTTTTGAAACAGTCATCGTAAGCTTACTGGGACTTCATGTTGCCTTTTCTGCTTATATGTAACTTGAAGTTCGTCACTTCTCTGTGTTCTCATTATGATGGGGGTGCAGATTTGTGTAGTTTTACCTATTCTTGTTGTTCTCCATCATTTTTTAGAAGTGTGGGGATTTGAATTTGGGTGGCTGCGTAGAAATCTTCAATATCAGTGATTTAAAAGCTCTCGGATATTGATATGTATGAACCCTAATAGAAAAGTCAGCACGTGACATGCACGGGCAATTTACCAAAGAAGAAATACAAGTTACCAATGAATGTATGAAATTTTTTCAATCTCATTAATAATCAAAGAAATGAAAATTATAATGATGGTAAGAGAATTTATCACTTATAAAATTGGCAAAGATTAGAAAAAAAAAGAAAAAGGTATCCAGCATGGTCAAGAATTAAGGGAAATGGGTATTATAATACACTGTTGATAGCTACAAACTTCATAAAAGTTAAAGTCTCTATATGTCTGGGGACTTCCCTGGCGGTCCAGTGGTTAGGACTCCTCGCTTCCACTGCAGGGGGCGCAGGTTCAATCCCTGGTCAGGGAACTAAGATCCTGCATGCCGCGTGGCCAAAAAGTTTTTTAAAAAAGAGTCTCTAAACGTCTGTATGTTAAAGATTCAAATTGAAATATTTTGAACTCCACTATCTAGTTGCCTGAACCTCCCTTACCTCCAGCTTCTGTATTGGCCCAGTAGAATCAGACTGTTCCTACCTCATAGAGGTGATGCAGAACTGAAAGAGCTATTCCACATATGGTGCGTGACACTCACCAGGACCTACACAGAGTGTGCTGCCGTTTTCTTTATCAAAATGATGATGATGATGCCAGATAGATAGATAGATACAGATAGGTAGATAGAATGCGCGTTGATCACGCGCTCTAGTGGCCGTGGTCCCTCGTGCATCCTCACTAGTGATGGTTCTGGGAAGCCTGTGCAGGAGGGGCTGGAGGGCCTGCTTTTCGAACAAAGAGAGACTTTAAGTCGAGCCCAACACAGCACATGCCACAACAATTACAGATATAACTGAAATTTAATAATCATAAAAATATTGTGAATAACATACATGAGTAGATTTAAAATCAAGATGCAATGAGTGCATTACTAAAAAATATTTTTAAATGCCATAACTGATATAAGAAAAAAATCCTGAATACACTAACAACCATTAAATAAACTGACATGGTACTAAAATCCACCCCCTTTCACTCACCATCTCTCCCAAAATGCACCCAAACTGGAGGATCTTAGAGGTGGGGTGAACCAGACTTTCAAGGAATATGTCATTCTCATCATAAATAAGTGGGTCCAGAAAATGAAAAAAGAGGGAAGATTAGGTATACTTGACACCAAAATAAAGAGAGAAGCTTATAGGCTGGATTTCCTTAAATATAAATGAATATTTTGTAAGTGAAATGAATCAATTCCAAGAGCATATTAAAAATTATGATCAGATAAGGTTTACCCTATGTAGGGAAGAATGATTTCACCATCAGAAAATCTGTCACTGTAACTCACCACATTAATAGATTAAAGAAAATCTATGTGATGATTTCAGTAGCTATAGAAATAGCACTTGATGGAGCTCAACATTTTTTCATGATAAAAATTCTTAGAAAAATCAGAACATGGTATAGAGGAGGGTGCATGAATGGGGAAATCCACAAGGTGGCATAAAGATTCCTGTTCTGTTTCAGGTACTGACGTGTCATCTCATAGTGATGGTTTATATTTTATAAAACATAAATTTGATAATCATTAGAAAAAGAAGAACCCTAGTCTTGAGCCTTATAAACCGTGACCAAGTTCCCGTGTCACCTGCTAGCTTGGAACCTTTTGCAAAATGGTCATAAATAAATTAAAAGCGGGCCTTTCTGGAGGTTACGAATACAGACCACAAAATGGGGGAGAAATGGTTGAAAAGCCGAACAGAATCAATGCTTCACTTTTTCATTTTGAATGATTTCACAAATGTATCTTGGAGCCAACTCGATTTTTTGTTTTTTCTAGTCCCTCCACGGCTTTGCTCTGGTGGTGAGCGCGGAAGGGATGATATTCTACGCGTCAGCAACGATTGTGGACTATCTGGGCTTCCACCAGGTAAACACAGCTGCTCTATTTGCTGCGGTTCAGTTCTGTTACCTTGAAAGCACGTGTTGTCTTCAAGGTTTAAAATGTCGCTAAAATCAAGCTTCTTTTTTTTTTTTTTAAATCATGGCGCTTTTGTCAGATGAGGATTTGCACACCTAGCTTTGTCTAGGGCCCGGGGTCACAGCGAGGGGCATGACAGTGCCCTGGGTGTCCCCTGTCAAAAGGGCAGCGACTTGTGCTGACTGAGACCTGCCCTCCCGGGCTCCTCGCCGTGAGAGGCTGGTCAGGGCCAGGGCAGTGGACCTGTCCTCATCTGTGCATTGGTGTCTCAAAGCCCAGACACGAGATACAGTCAGGACGTGGTGTGTTCTGGAAACGCTCTTGTTGGTGTACAGATAATTCATCTGGAACGTGGCCCCAGGCCAGCCCAGCTTGGGTGATTCCAGACCTTGGGGCAGAGCCGGATGGAGTCCCATCCAACACTGGGTCCTAGAAGCGTGGCTCAATGAAAAGTCCCAGGAAAGGAAGAAGGACCTGGCTTGGCCTCTGGGAAGGAAAAGAAGTCTCTCGTGAGAAATCCCAACCCAAAGTCACCAGCCTGGCGGTGCAGCCTCCCGGCTCTGGAACTTCGATGGCCGAGGTCTGAGGACAAGACGGACACAAGACTGGCCGCAGCTGCTCTGCCACGGGCCACCCCCAGACGCAGCCCTCCGCAGGGAGCTCACCGGGCAGAGTTATCAACTCGGGGAAGCCGCGGAGCAACAGCACTGGCACCCTCCCTGAGGAATTCAAGACAAAAACAGGTGGATTTGAGAGAGGACAAAACAGAACCTGGAAGAACGGAGAATAGTGTGTCTGTCCTCAGGGCCACATCCGGAGGCAGAACCTGTGCAGTGATTCGCACGGCTTAATATACAGAATTTACAAACTTACACTAATGTAAGTTTAGTGTAAAGTATCATCGCCTAGTGACACAGGATGAGCGAGAAAGCGGTGCAGGCACAGTGCGTGCGCGGGGAGCAGCGCCCGCGGGGCTGAGCCCCGGCGCCCAGAAGGAGCACATTGCGGAGGCCACGCCCCCGCCCCACCCCCAGCCCCGCCCCCCGCTGGCTGGGGCGAGGCGGCGGCCCCTGGGGGGTGGAGAGTCCCCCGAGGCGCCCACCCGCTGGGACGCTGGCGAGACTGGGGCAGGGGTGCTGGCCTGGAGGCCGTGGACAGCCCCGCGGGGCCGGGGCGCCTCTGCCGGCAGAGGGGAAGTATCTGCAGAGCCAAGCGAGGAAGCGGGGAGAGGCCAGACTGGCGTTAACAACGAAAATCTCCCCGGGTGGGCCGAACACCAAGGGGGTGCCCGAAGCCGAGGGCAGCGGAAGCCAAGGTCTGAGAGCCCGGTCCCCGACAGGCTGAGAACTGAGGTCCGCCTGAGCCCCTGAGGCCGATGGGGCCCGTGATCTAATTTCCATGAAAATCCTCGTTTGAATCGTTTTCGATTCCTCCCACGCTCGTTTCCAGGTTGACTTTCCCGCCACCCGGACCCGCACAGAGTGACCGCCAGGCCCTGTCCTGGCCCCGGGACCGTCCGGGCGGCCTCGCGGGCAGCGATCGCGCGGTCACGGCCTGTGGCCCAGCAGCGGGCGGAGGCGCGGCCCCCGCGGGGGGCTCGGGGGCGTGGCCTCGGGGAGCCGGCTCCGCCCCTTCGAGTCGGGGTCGCCCGACTTCCTCCTCCGCGCGGTGGGGCTGCGAGGCCGCGGCCGGGACCCCCAGGGGGCTGGGGGCGCTCCTGACGCGGGAGCTGGGCCACCCGGTCCGCCGCTGTGCAGTCGCTGCGCGGAGGCCGCGCTCGCACGAGGTCGGGGGCCGTGGCCGGGGTGCAGGCTCGGGCTCGGGGTCCCCTGGAGCAGCGGCCCCTCCAGGACGGCTGGTGACTCCGCGAGGCCGTGGGCACGAGGGATTCCAGCCCCAAATAGCGAAGTCTTCCACGTGCTCCCCTGGAGGTCGTGTGCGGGATCTGGATCTAGAAAAACGTGCTTTGGTCTGCCTTTTGCGTGCTCAGAATTTCTTTTCGTTCCAATCACTGTCGCCTGAGTTGCTCTGTGAATTCTCCAGACACCCAGAGCCACCTGCCTTTGGCTGTAATTCGAAGGTCTTACCACCGGGTAGGACCTTCGTGAGAAAATCCCTGCAGAGGAGACCTGCCTGATTCCAGGTCTGAACTTGCTAATTGGCTCTTTTGTTTTCTTGGAACTTGGTTATTTCCGCTGAAGCGTTAGAAGTGAAAACAAAAAAAAGTTTTGCCTTTTATTATAAAGAAATTGTTTCCAAATGCCATTAAATCAGGCCGTGCCTCTAGTTTATGCAAAATATTTCATGAACATGTTAGAATAGCTTTGTGCTATTGTAAGCTTCTTGTGCAAAACGCCTTACAAAAAGTCAGGAACCAGGTATTTCCTGTCACAACCTGAGTGCAGCGTTTCAGTATCCTGCACTTCAGCACTCTTTGAGATGAATGGATAGGCTTTCGATGTATATTTTAGTTGCTGTTGCCGTTTGCTGCTTCAAGATGTTGTGCGTTCTCTCGGAGGTCAGCGGTCGGGGCAGCTTGTCCCCGTGTGAACCGGGGCAGATGTGAGGGCCTGTGGAAGGAAGCAGTTAGGAATCCACAGGCATGGAGAGTGGTTATGTGACCTCTCTGCACAGAAAGTAGAGATGGTTACTGCTGGAACGAGCCGTTTGTGAAAACGGTTGTATCAATACTTTTATCCTCAACTCCGCAAAGGGTGGTTTAGAGGCAGGATGAAGACCGCCTGACCCAACCAAAGCAGGGCCTGTTTTGTGCTGTTTGATCATTGTTACCCACTCTCTCCCCTCCTTCTCACGTTTCCCACCAATTATTTTTCTTGACCTCGTTTGTAGGAATCAGACCCTAGGAGATTAGGAAAGACGAAGGGCAGCCACGCTGATTGCTACCAACTTGGTTTCCCCACCCCAGGTAACTGGTCTTCAAATTCACCTTAGTCAGCGATGTCTCCTCCAAGTCAACCTGCCTCCTGTGCCCGTTAAGCCACAGACCCACAGCTTGCGTCCCATTCGTGAATCATCTGAGGTGTGTGGAGACGGCAAATGGGGCAGCAGGGAGGCCCTGGGGTTCTGCGAAGCTTGGGGTCACCTGCTAAAACTCACCAGAGAACAACCTGGATCACAGTGCCTGTATATCAGTTTATGGTGAGAAGTATCCAACACTCAGAGGTCAGCACAATTTTTTTCCTTTAATCAAAACCATGGAGGGGAAAATGCCATCCATCAAAGCAGGATGGAAAAACACCAAATTCCTAGTAATGAGTCAAGCAAATGATATGCAGTATCTCCACACAGAAAATATAAAACATTATTTAAAGAAATTAAAGAAGATCCAGATAAATGGAAGGATATGCCATATCCTGGACTGCAGGACTCGATATCATTATCATAAAAACATCAGATCAAGTTATAGAATAACATTAATTAATAACACTGCCGTAAAAACTGAGCAGCTTCTCTGGGAGGAAACTGACAAGCTAATTGGGAATGCAGAGGGCTGAGCAATCCCATCCGCGGGGCGGTGGGGGATGTGATTTTCCCTGGGACATACAATCCCGGAGACGAGACTGCCTGTCGAGCTCAGTGGCTGAGATGTGTGGGGTCGGTGGAAGATGAACAGGTGGACGCATAGGACAGAGCGGAGGTTCAGAGCAGCCGCGGGTTTACAGTGAAGCTGGTGCTGCCGAGAGGTGGGCGGGCACTGGTCTCGTCAGTAAACGGTGCTTCGTGAACTGGATCCACATGAAAAAAATGAGTCTTGACTCCTACCTCACACCATGCACAGTCAATATCGGGTGGGTGGTGGAAGCTTCTAGAAGATAACAGGGCAGAGTTAGGAGGTATATGAGGACAGAGTACATAGACAGGACAAAAACTCTAAAACCCTCTCCATGAGGAGAGACTGATGAATCAGGCTGTGTCAGACCCATTAAGAGAGCAGCAGGGCAGGGCAGGGAGTGGAGAAGATTTTTGCCAAGGAATCCACTCGAGAAAGGACTCCTGTCCAGAAGGATGAAGAGCGCTGACAAAGCAGCAAGACAGCTCAATGGAAATTCATGAAAAAGACAGAAGCGGGCAACACACACACACACACTCACATCTAAAAACCAATAAACATGTGAGAAGATGTTCAGTTTCATTAGTCTTCATGACGTGCTAATTAAAGCCATCAAAAGAAACCATGATGCATCCACCACCGTAGCTCAAAAAAAAAAAAAAAAAGCGTTGAAAATACCAAAGGTTGGCCAGAACATAAAGCAACTGGACTTTCACACACTGCCACAACGGAAGTGTGCATTCGTATGCTCACTTTGGATGGCTGTTTGGCCTTTTCCACTAAAGCTGAGGCTCTGCTCACTCCATGACCCAGTCATTCCACTCCTGGGTGTGCATCCAACAGAAACACCCTCGAAGACACAGCAGCAGCCTCTGTAACAGGCTCATACGGGAAATAACTCAGAGGGCCCAGCAGTGAGTGGATTAATCAGTCGTGGTATGTTCCTACAGTGGAGTACCACACGATGGTGGGGCTGAAACACTGCCGTCACACGCACCAGGGGACGTGTCACAACTGTGATGTGACACAGAGGTCACAGCGCTCCATTTGCATCCAGTATCAGCCGGCAGTGCGGGGTTCTGCGCCACGACCGCCTCTGGGGAGGGTGGAGGGAAGGGGTTCTGAGATGCTGTAGGGGTCCTGATTCCTGACTGGGTGGTGAAGCTGCGTATTTATGATTTGGGCACTTTTCAGACTATGCATTATGCCTGAATCACAAAAGCACATTAGGAAAGCATCGCTATGGGATGTGCCCGTGTAACCGTAGAGCTACCAGGTGAGGTGGGAGCCTCCGGTGAGAGGGAGCCTTCAGGTGAGGTGGAGCTGCCAGGTGGGTGAGAACCAGAGGGTGCGGCAGGTGCCACCAGGTCTCAGCAGGAGGGAAAGTCAGGTGTGCCCACGTCCACCATGAGTTGGTCCCCCGTCACGCCAGACTCCCTGACCCTGGACAGCACTGACCAAGGACCACAGTCACTTCTGACCTCAGGTCTTCCTCTTTCTGTGAAAACAGTGTCCTGGGCTTGGGGGGCGCACAGGTGAGAGAGCCCAGCCTTCGACTTAACGAGCATACTCATTTTCTACCTCCCGAGGCTGCCCGTTAGATGTTCGGGGCCTCAGCTACAGGAGGGGCCTGTGGAGAGATGGTGCACCTCGTCCGCTCTGGGTGGGGCCACCTGTTACCTTCTAAGGAGGTAACGTCACTTGTGAAGTCTTGATCCTTCAGGAACTCTTCCTCCATCTAGTTGGTATAGTGATCCAGTTGAGATGTGATTGAAACTCAGAAATGGACCAGTTGAAGAGGTCACAGACAGCACCTGGCGGGCTGGGGTCCCAGGCGGGTAATGCGTGATGCCCTTCAGTTAAGAGAGGGTAGTGGGGAGACGTGCTCCAGGCTCGTCATCTATCGACACTCTGCGGACGTTTTTGCCGACAACAGCAACCGTCGAGTCTAATGAAGCCAGTCTTCGTAGCCCGTGACAGTGGCCTTTGTGCCCCAGACCACAGTTTCCCAGAGTGGACCTGTGGGTCGGCCTCTGCGTTCGGGGCCCGAGCAGGTGGGAGGACCCAGGACCAGAGAGAGGGCTGTGGACTGGTGGGTCCTTGCAGCGTCCTACTGGGGGTGGTGGTCAGGCCTGTAGGTGCTGGCCCGGCCCCCATCTCACCTGGTGGCCCCCAGCTCACTTCACAGGGATGCTTTCCTAATTCACTTTTGTGATTCAAGTATAACAGATAGGCTGGAAAGTGACCAAACATAAACGCACAGCTTGATGAGGTTGGAGTCAACTTGGAAAAGTGGGTATCTTAACCCCAAGTGACGTTTGGTCTCTGAGTCCCCGACCTGCCCCTGAAGGCACCGCCCGGCCTGGGGGGCACCCGCAGTGTGCCCGGCTCTGCGCCTCGTGAGCCGGATGGCTGGTGTCCAGGCCATGTGGTCATGTCCTCCGGGGAGGGACTTTCTCTTCACAGGTGAGACTTGCCTTTGACAGATGGATGAGACATTTTCGCAGTTATTAACACTGGAATAAAGTATGGAAAGTCACTCAGGGTAAGGCTAAAATGACTGTTGCCATGTTCCAGACGGACGTGATGCACCAAAATATTTACGACTACATCCACGTGGACGACCGCCAGGACTTCTGCCGGCAGCTGCACTGGGCCATGGACCCTCCCCAGGCTGGGTGTGGGCAGAACCTGCTCTCAGAGACAGGTGGGTCTTGGGGGGGCCCTGGTCTAACTCAGCCACGGATTGCCCCCTTTCCTTCCCGTCCAGTTGATGCGGTGTCGACGCCCCCTCCTCGGAGACCTCCTCCCGCGTCCCGCCCCACCCTCCTCCCGCCCCACGTGGCCCTCTGGCTCCCGAGTGCTTCTGCGTCTTGGGCTGCTGCTCTGTGCCCCCCAGGGCGTGGGCGTGAGGCTGAGAAGCCACGGTACTTGTCTCTGGTTTTGCAAACTCCCCCTCAGATGCATGTCTTCCAGGAAATTCCTTTCACCCACTTTAGATTTACCTGAAAAAATCCCCCAGAGACTGTTGTCTGTTCAGGGACGTTGCCCACTGTGAGCAAGACCCCCTACAAAGTCCCGGATCCGTGGCCCCTGCCCACTGGACACACAGGGCAGGCATCCAGGTGCCCAAGAGATTGCAGAGCCGACAGGAGCTCGAGGGGCAGGGCGGCGCTCACCTGGGGTCCAGTGCCGGGGAGGAGGAGTCCTGGTTCTCCCACCCATCTCCCCGCAAGTGGTCCATGATTCAGGAGGAGTTTCCAGCACACCTTCACACAGCAGCATGATTTACCCTGTAAAGTTAGAGAAAAACGCAACCCCCAGGTGCCGACACACAGTTTCACAGAGCTCAGAACAAAAAACCCTGAACTGGTCAACAGTCCCACGTGTGGTTGTCACACACGTGGTTGTACCAAAACGCAGTTTTCAAGGGCAAAGACCTGACTTTGTCAGGGCGGCTGGCTCTGCGGGGGTGGGGGCGGGAGGGATGCTCAGGGACAGATGTCAGTTTGGGGCAGGCGTGTGTGTTACGTGCTGATAGCTTGCTGTTACATTACGAACTTGCTTATCAGAGTGTGTTTCCGGTTTCTCCCTGACCACCACTGCCTGTGCCAACGCGGCCAGGAGAGGACGCCGTCCTGGGGAGGCTGCTCCGGGCCCAGGAGGGGGCCGCGGGCTGGCCCACCGAGTACTCGGCCTTCCTGACGCGATGCTTCATTTGCCGCGTGCGCTGCTTGCTGGACAGCACCTCGGGCTTCCTGGTGAGTGAGCGGCTGCTGGGCGGGAGAAGCCAGGGGCCGGGGGTGCTGGCGGCACGCAGGGTCCAGCCTTGACGCGGCAAGGCTGAGTGACGGCGGGTGGGTGAGAATGAAGTGGGAAATCCGCTGGGGCGGATGAAGTACTGGCAACCCCCTGCACCCCGCTGCTCATCTCTTATTCAGGCAGTCAGTTGGTTGTCCAGGAAGTCTTTTGTTTTGATCATACTTTGTTCTCAGTTCTGTGGGAAACTAAGATAGTTTTCCCTCTACGTGAATGTAGGTAGATTTTACTGTACAGTGAGGCAGAGATCGAAACCTAAGCTGAAGTGAAGCTGTGTCAGAAGCACCAAGCAGAGGAAACAAGCAAAAGTAATCAGTTTAAAAAGTGTCTCATCATATTTTACTGCGAGGTTGGTCACTGCACGTGCACGTGCAGGAAAGGGGTCCGGCACGGACAGTGGAGGCGCCGAGGACAGGGGAGCAGGCAGCGGCATCACATGGCCTCCGGGTTCACCACAGCCGCTCCTGCGCCTGTGCAGAGCCTGTCCACACCTGGCAGGTGGGGCTGCCCACGGGAGCCCGTTGTCGAAACTTCAGGAATATAGAGATCCAGTTGATATTAGGTTGGCAGCTCGAAATCAGCCATGGTGGGAAGTTTTACACCGAAGAAACTGTCAAAAGCTACAAATCAGGGCTTTTTCCCTCTGGAGAGCTGGATGTTAAAGATGTCCCAGCACCACTGCCCTGACTGCTCCACCAATCATGTGACCATCACATAGTAGGCGCTCTGCAAGCATTTGTTCACCCAATAAATTCATAGACAGATGGAGGGATGGACAGATGGATGGGTAGATGAAGGGATGGTGGAAGGAGGGAGAGATGGATGGACAGATGGAAGGACGGAGGGAGGGGCGAATGGACAGACGAGGGATAGGGAAAGAGTGCAGCCACCCTGTGGGCTTATTCCTCCATCCAGGGCTGGGGCACCCTGAAGTCGCCTGTGAACTAACTCTTCCATAATAGGGAGATCTTTTATTTTCTTTTATCACAAACTCCAAAGTTACTTTCTGGCTTTTTGACTCACACCACGTGCTCCAGATAAACAAATCAAGTTGTCCCTAAGTTTTATCACCATGAATGACAATTGTCAATGAATGACAATTTGGAAGTGGAGGGTTAATGTAGAACAGTCCTCAGAGATGATGTGCTCCAGCAAATCCTCCTGGGGGGCTGCCTGGTGGTTCCGGCCAAGTCCATGCACGTTCACGCCCCCGAGTGAGGGCTCGCACACCCACACACCCATGAGTGCACACATGAGAACACGCTGGAAGGTTAGAGGATGTTACGGGGCTGCCAGAGAAACCCCGAGTCATTCAAAGGCGGTAGGGAGCGCCTGTCCCAAGGGCCAGCGTGGAAGACGCATTGGTTCGTGGCTCCTTAGAGACTCGGGATCAGAGCTCTCTGGCTTTCTGTCCCCGGGAATGTGAGTTCCACGGCCTTTGACCACGTTGATGATTCACTCTGTGAACATGCCTTCGTTTCTGTCTTTGAAACACCAGACGATGCAGTTTCAAGGGAAACTAAAATTCCTGTTCGGGCAGAAGAGGAGGGCCCCGTCGGGCGCCGCCCTGCCCCCTCGGCTCTCCCTGTTCTGCGTCGTGGCGCCCCTGCCTACTGCGGTGAAGATGCAGAGCGTGTGTCTGAGGGCGAAGCACAGGGTAGACGTCTCGGCCACGCCGGACACAAAGTGAGTAAGAGCCCCCAGCAGCCGCAGTCCCATCCTGGTGGTTCAGACACAGCGTCTCCACACTTAGTGTTTTCTGTCTATTCCTCCTTCATTTCCAGCAAGGAATACAATGACAAGCTTGTTGTTTTTAAAGTTACTGCGTCACGTAGGAAGCAACTATTAGAAAAAAGAAAACCTTTCACTGATATTTGTGAACTGTGGCACCAGACACTGCTGCATCTCTTCATGCCTAAGCCCTCCGCTTATGTGGGCCCGCGTCCCCCGCGGGGGACGGGAGGCCGGACCGCAGCCTCCCTGCCTCGCTCCGCGTGCCCTCCCTCAACACCAGGCTCGCCGCTGGGACACACGCTGCAGACAGGCGTCCCGCACACATCGCGCCCCCCCCCCCCGCGTCTTCTTGGCTCCTCAGAGTTAGGTTTTCTGGGAGATTCCTGTCTATAATTTCTCGGAGGTTTTCTGGGAGATTCCTGTCTATAATTTCTCGGAATGGGTTAGGTCTGTGTTGCATGGGTCAGGTTCTGGGAGAGATTAAGACGCTGTGCGCGTGCAAACCGTGTTTCCCGTGGTGCGAGGGAGACCCCGGGGGAGAGGAGAGGCGTCTGAGGTCCGCCTCTCTTCTTCCTCAATACCCTCCCCTGTGCCGCGACCAGGGGCAGAATGTCAGCAGACCTGAGTCTCTAACCCGCTTCTTTGTCCTTCCTCAGTACCCAGGTTCCCCTTTGACCTCAGCGCCCGTTCAGATGGCCGGGCTCAGAGCCCCCTGCGTCCCCATTCCTGCCCCGGGTTTGCAGGTGCAGCCATGTCTTCACGGCCTCTGGGTCCCGCACGTGCCGGCTCGTTAAGGCAGCAGTTTTCTGGAGCATTTAAAAATTAAATACATATGCCTTCTTTTTTCAAAGGTAGAAAATGTTGTAAAATAGGTGGGAGGAAATACAGAATGCCCGCGGGGAAAAACTCTAAAAATAACTGATGAAGCAACTAAAACGTGAGGTGCGACAAAGCACGTAGATTACGCTCGACCACACCTACGCGTGTCTTGCCGGCGAGTCGGCTCTGCCGCGCCTGCTTTCTCCCCACCACCTGGGCTGACGCTGGGGAGAAATACCCTCCACCGGCCTTTGCCGTCTCGGAGTTCTCTGCTTTCGAGCTCTCTGGCGTGATGATGGTAACTGAGCCCCACACGATGAGCTCTCCTCTTCTGTATGTTTCCCCAGCCCTACGAACGAGATGGAGGGAAAATCGTCCCCTCCCATCGCTTTTCCTAGAGGCCCTGCTGCCCCCCGGCGGCCACGCGGGGAAGCGCAGGTGTGCGGACGGCACCCCCAGCCAGGGCCGCGCGGGAGCCCTGGGCCCGGGGCGGTGGGTGCGGGCTCCTCGGCTCACCTGCCGCTGCCCTGGGCGGCGTGGACACCCGGACGTCCCTCGGAGGTCTGGCGAGGGTCTGTGCGGTGAGGGTTAGGGTGCTGCCCACAGAGTGACCGCGCAACGAACGCTAGACACACGTTGTACAGAACATCATCACAACTGGAAGAGGGAAGAAGCAAATAGCTTCTCTTGACCTCAGGTTTTCTGGAGCCGAATTCGGCTCTGAACCGAATTCCTAACCGGCCTCGGTGCCTGCGTCATGTTCGTTCCCTTCTGAGCTCAGAGGCTGTGAGGCGCTAGCCCGGGAGCCCGAGGCCCAGGAGGGTTGCTCCAGAAGGGACGTCGTGGTCGCTGGAAGGCATTTCAGGTCCTTCACAGCTTTTCCTGAACGGGACTTTGTGATACACCCTCACTCCTAAGTGTTCACAGGTTGTGTGTGTGTGATCTGTCTCCTGACTAGTCCTTCATGGACATGAACCGTGTAGAAAATATTTGAGTCGCCCGATGGTACCTTCCCCGCTAAGGGTGACGCTCCAACCTCATGGCTCTGTCTCCATCTCTGTCTCCATCTCTGTCTCCGTCTCTGTCTCTGTCTCTGTCTCCGTCTCTGGCTCTGTCTCTGTCTCCGTCTCTGTCTCTGTCTCTGGCTCCTACAGAGATGCCCAGAAGATGGAGAGGTAGGGCCACTGCAGTGCAGGAAGCCCTGGCTGTGGTGCCAGTTGGACAGGGTTTGAATCCCATTCTCGTACCTGCTATAGGGGCAGCTTTAGGCAAGTCACTTAACACTTCTGAGCCTTGTTTTTTCTTTTGAAATATAAAGAAAATATGATCTCCCAGGATAAGTTGCACATTGCCTTAGGATCTAAGATTATAAGATCTGTGAGACGTGTGTGTGTGTGTGTGTGTGTGTGTGTGTGTGTGTGTGTGTGTGTACACACTCCTCTGGGGCGATGGCCCAGCATCGCTAATTTAGTGCTCATGATGACTTTGTAAACTACCGCAAATAACTACTGCAAATCAGAGGAATCTGTATTTCCATTCTGACCATCCAGAAGAAAACAAATGCACCGAAAGTCATCTTAGGCATATGTCTGCTTTCTGAAGGAAATTCATTGGCCTGAAAGGTGACGAGAACTGGAATTTTCAGCAAACCTGTAACTGGGAAAAGGCTTTACAATCCGTACAGGCTTAAGAAGTGTGAGGTATTGTATCTTCTGCTCTTGGGTGTGACAGCAACACGGGTCGTGTTGTAATTTCTGCCCTCGACACACGTTTAATCTGCATGTTGTTTTGCTGTTTTCTGTCCTTCGCAGAGCAAAAGCTGCCGCAAGTCTCTGTGAACCAGAATTGCACGGAAAACCCAATTACTTAGCAGGTACTTGTTAAATTCTCCATCTCGTCTTTTTGAAATGGGTAAAATGACTGTGCCCCTGGAGACGTGCTGTGTTCTGTGGCGATGCGGGCTGGAGGGCTGAGCGGCGGACGGGTGCGCGGCCCCTCGGGCATTTCGGGGGAACCGACGTGTCGCTGGCGCTGAGGATGAGCGCTCGCCCAGCCCCGGCGCTGCTCACTCTCCCTTTTCCGAATCCTGACAGGGAGGAGCAACGGAGAAAATGGCCTGTCCGTGTTCAGGATGCCCGCGGACGCCTGCCACTGGGGCCGGCTTGCAACCCGGGCCCCCTGCCTGTGCCTCCGGGGCGGCCACGACCTCCTCCTCCAGCCCGAGGGGGCCGCAGGGTAAGTGGCTAAGGCACCGCGTCAGGCGGCCTCGACCACGGGGGCTGAAGCTCTCTCAGTGGGATGCGGGGATGCGCAGAGGGTGCCCACACCCGCTCCTCACCCTGGAGGTTGTCGTCACCCCTGTGGGGACTGGCCGGGGACAGTGGGGGCCACGGCCATGGCTCTGCCCATGGTTTGGACCCCCGGGTGACGCCCGGCCTCCGTGCTCACCTTTGCTCAGAAACCCTCTGCCCTCCCTCCCCTCCCAGGCCCCAGCTGCCCCCGCCTCTGGGTGCCGGGAGGCCATGGGAAGGCCCGTTCAGGAGGGGCGGAGGCTGGCCCCGTGTCACAGGGCCCCAGGCAGCGCAGAGCGGCCCCGGAGGTGGCCGGCACCATCGTGATGCGGCGCCTCCCCCTGGGCCCCCGCTGCCCCTGCTCTGTCTGACGGGCGTCTCTTCCCGCAGGGATGGGCGAGGAGAGGAACTAGGGGGGGTGCCGAGGGGCCCCTCCTGCCCAAGGGAGCGGAGGGACGTCCTCCCGTACAGCTGCCACCTCGAGACACAGGGACCCTCGAAGCACCTGAACTGGACGCCGGGGAGACACGGTCAGGACGGCGGCACCAAGCTGAAGCTGGAGCCCGGCAAGGGCGACCCGTTCCCCGCCGCGCCGGCCCGAGGCGCCTGCCTGCCCTACCCGGGCACACAGGGCACTGTCCACGCCGTCAGGAGTTCACCTGGCTCTCACCAGCCAAAGCCTCCCCCCGGGGCCTGCGCCGGCCGGACCAGCAGAGCCTTGCGGGATGGCCCCCAGGGCCAGGCTCCCCCTCCCACCAGCTGCCCCTTCCCTCAGGGGAGCCTGGAGGACGGGCTTCCTCGGCCGGGAGGGCAGCGTCTCCCCGCGGGGTGCTATCCCACCGAGGACAAGCTTCGAGGCGTCCCAATGCCCCCGGGAGCCCCGTGTAACCCCATATTGTCGCTCGATGTGCCCATCAAGATGGAGAGCGAATCCGGGTCCGAGGATGCGGCAGACGGCTACTCTGTGTCCCCGAGCCAGGCGTGGCTGGGGGCCAGCGACGTGGCCAAGAGACAGCTGGTCACTTTCCCTACCAGGATGCACCTGAAGATGGAGCTGGACTCCAGGCACCCCCTCTACAGCCCGCCCCTGGGGCCCGGCCTGCTGGGGGCCCACCCCAGGCCCGGCAGGGAGCTGGCCCCGTTGCACCCCGCACACTGCGCCTGCCTGGAGCCTCCGCCCCGCCTCTGTGCTGGGGGCCACCAGCCCCCCAGCCTGGGCTGTGACTGCCATGCTCCCGGGCCTGCGCCCGTGGTCAAGCTTGAGCCCCTGGACTCGCCCCCGTGGGCCGCTCACAGCCAGGGCGGGGCGCCCGGGATACTCCCCAGGAGCGCCTTGGCGACACGGATGCCACCCAGAAACCCCGAGTGCACATTCCTGCCGTAGAGCAGGCGTCCGTCAAGGCTGACGTCCGTCCCTCGGCCGGCCGGCATAGCAGTGCAGGGGCAGAGACTTTCCTGAGGGAGGCGCGTGCAATAGCAAATCCTGTATCTCGTCAAACGCCACTGAAGTGCTTAAATGCAGAGTGGTCTTAAGTCTGCTCAAGTGTGACAGTATTGCCCTCTAAGGGGACACGGTTTCTCAGAAAAAGGCCGGAGCGAGCTGGGCCGCCTGGCGGGGCAGCACTCGGTGCTCTGAGAGGTGCAGCAAGTGAGGGCAGGCGACCGGCGACCTGGCCCGACCGCAGTGTCCAGCGCCCACCCCCATTCCCGGCTTCCCCGACGCCGCCTCCGGCGAGTGGACCTCGGGGAGCAGCCTCACCCTGGGGGTCCCACTGCCGAGACAGCAAGTTGGGAATCAAGCTTATTGAACGGCAGGTGACCACTTGCCCATTCCTGGGAGGAGTCCAGAAGTTCCAGGCGGAAGAGGCTGTCAGCACCGGGCCGGCACTTCACGACCACGACGTGCAGCGTGTGCCTGAGGCGCTGGCGCAGGCTGAGGCCGGCCCGCGGGAGGATTGGCCACATCCCACCCTGTTCCTCCTTCCGCGAGCGTCTCTGGTGTGGTCAGGGGGCCCTGAAGGTGGTTCATGCTCATCTGCCTCTCACCGCATCACCCAACCTAGCTTACAGGGTCTGGATTTGGAAGTCTAGAGAAGTACAAGACGTAGGGAGAGGAACGAGTCAGTCCAGTTGTCCAGCTGTCTTGCTGACTCTCTACAGGTTTTTAAGTGAGACGCCAATCATCATCCCAGGAGGAACTATTAGAGACAAGACAGACAGGTAATGCTTTATAAAAACGAAAAAATTGTGGGGACTTCCCTGGTGGTCCAGTGGTTAAGACTCCGTGCTTCAAATGCAGGGGGCGCAGGTTCGATCCCTGGTTGGGGAACTGAGATCCTACATGCTGTGCGGTGCAGCCAAAAAAAGAAAAAAGAAAAAGAAAAAATTGTGAAAGTAATACATTCTGAACGCAGGAAATTAGGATGCAAAAGAATAAATCGGAAAGTGCAGGTCACCTGCAATCACCAGGGGTGGCTCGGGGCTCAGAGCGAAGTTCACCGCGCCTTCCGGGGTGACCCCACGCCACGGGTGCAGTTAGTGCAGGACACGACACCAGGGGACAAAATCACCACCGAGCAGGAGGAAGCTGGTGGGAGATCCCCCTGTGCTGGGGTTGGAGACCCTCCTTACGGATGTGGTCATCCGTCCCGGGAGTCTCGGGAGGTGCAGGGGCCCCTTACAGCCCCGCCACGTTCAGCGGGGGGTCTTTCTGGCCGGCATCTGTGGCTTTGGGGTGTCAGCGTTCAGCTCCTGAGTTAATGCTGAAGCTGTCTGCTAAATGCATCGTCACCTTGTCAGACTCAGGACTGGGCTGGCGGGACTGGGTCTTCTGGACCCTTAGGCAGCTGCCTGCTTCGTGGAGGGGCTTCCCCTGGGGGGCGTGGGGGGAGCTGAAGGTCCCTCCCTGGACTGACAGAGGTTACCCGTTGGAGCCCAGGTTTGGGAGTCACCAACTTGTGGCCTCCTGGGATCCCCGAGCCCTGCCCAGCAGCCTGTTCATCTCTGCCCAGCCCCCGGGGGCCTTGCAAAGGTGACATCG
The DNA here is from genome assembly GCF_965194805.1 of Balaenoptera borealis. Taxonomy (NCBI): domain Eukaryota; kingdom Metazoa; phylum Chordata; class Mammalia; order Artiodactyla; family Balaenopteridae; genus Balaenoptera; species Balaenoptera borealis. Next base: position 1,066,809 of record NC_138867.1, read on the forward strand.
GTGCTGTGCTGTCCCCCCCGCCCTCGCGAGAGTCTCCCCCTCCCCGTCACGATGGCAGCCCAGCGCCCGTCGGGACCACCTGCTTCCCACCCTCGCTGCCTGCTGGCTCAGCATCCCTCTCTACTTAGTTCTCATGCTGAGCCCAGCACACCTGATAGATTTCATCCCTAAGACAAGGGGTGGCATTTCGGAAACTTCCTCCTTCCTTTCTATTCAAGCCAAGTGCCCAGCTCCTCGCGGACAGCCCTGCACCGTCTCTCAAAAGTAACTGGCAGCCTCTCTGGAGCTCCCTCTGTGCAATGTCACCCTCAGCACAGGGGTGGGTGCTGGGATGCACCGGGGCACCCCTCAGCGTGACGCCTGCCCTCCCGTCTCAGGGTACAGCAGACAGGTGCGCTGCATGCGCGTAACACGTAAGCGGGAAAACCCTGGGCCGAAAAGATGGAATTGAGAGACACCATTGCATGTTTGCACACTGTAGCCAGATCCCAGTGTAACCAAAGAAGAGCTGCAGGCTGAAGGACATTCAGCTGTCCCCGCCCACGAGGGCCACGGTGCCCAAACGTTTCAGATGCACCCACTCTCCCAGGACCAAGTGCACCAAATTGGTCACGGTGGGTGGGCGGACAAGTCGTGCGTTGCGATGCAGAATTCAGCATCTGGACATCAGCGCTGCAGGTCTTGCGTTCTGGAGAGGCCATCATGCTTGGGGCCCAGGTCCTGACATGCTAGGTCGGTGGGAACAAAACGTCCCTCAGTCAGCACCTTTGTTATTTCCCAGCCATGCCCCTGCTGAAAAACTGTGTGGGGAAGGTGAGGATGGAATGTAGAAGGTCAGATGTGGCCATTCCTGCTTTAAAATGTCATTACCAGTGCTAATTACGGGCTTGTATTTTCTGTTGTCTGTAGCTTTTGTCTATATAGCTGAAAAAATATTAAAATCAAATATGATGTAGGAATGGGGTGGAAGGGAGGAAATAAACACAAATTATATTTTATATTTTTGCAGTTTCCACTGGATGAAAAAAGTTTTCAATATCTAGACTGACTTGTTGAATTTTTAAAAATGGATACACTATAATATAACTTTTTGTACTGTTTTCTCAGTGCCTTTAGAAAGCTTTCAAATACATTTCTGATACTGTGGTTTGTATTAAATTTGCAATATTGATGTAAAATAAATCATACGTTAGTACATGTTTACTGTAAATGGAAACGTCTACTTGATTTTCCAAATTTATTTCCTTTAAAGCGTGTGTTGGCTAATTTATATTATAAGACTGTCCTTCACCACCAGATACGAGGCGGTAATAAAAGCACAAGTGCACCCGGGGCCAAAGGAGGAGCGCCGGTGGCCGCTTTCTCAGCGCTCCCTCCCTTTCCCGCCCGTCACTGAGGGTTGGGGGGGACCATCCCAGGTGTCTTCAGGACACCCCAGACTCAAGCTCTCCTGCGAGGAGCAGACACCTGGCCCCGTGTCACATGTGTGGTGGGGTCGGCCTTGCCCTGCCCAGGACCTGGTGACAGGTGTGTGTGGGCAGGGCCGGGAGGTCACCAGGGCCCGGGCGGAGACCCCTCCCAAGGCCCAGGGGGCCGTGTTTTCATTCCCTTTGGTCAAGGAACACCCCCAGCCTGCACAGGCGTCAAGTGCTCCATACAGAGCTTGGATCTGCCCGTGCTGCAGCAGTCGCGCCCCGGCCGGCCGCCACCTGCGTCCTGCAGGCCACACCCCCGTCTCTACTCTGTGACTCCCTGTCCCTCCTGGGGAGACCCGGCCAAGCTGCCCCCGCCAGCCGGGCCTAAGCCGGCTGCTCCCCGTCCCTGGAGGCCACCTGCCCAGCTTGCCGTCCCCACACCCTCCCCCCACCTGTGTTCTTCAGACTCACAGCGTTGAGACCTGGGGCTGGACAACACTCACGCCATCACGTGACTCTCCCACCACCTAGCCTGCTGCTGCTGCGGTGGATTTGCGGGTGGATTTCCAGTCCGCAGAAATCCGATCTGCGGTGGATTTCCCAGACTTCTACGTGCCCAGCGGCTGCCCCCCCCCACCCCCCCGCCCAGTGCGCCTCTGTGGGACGGAGGACACACCCGAGGCTGTTGACGGCTCACACCTCACCAGGGGCTGCCCAGGCGTCCTCCAAAGGCGTCCTGCCACGGGCAGCTGTCACAGCCCGTTCGGGCCGCTGGAACGAAGATACCAGAGGCTGGGTGGCTTACCAACAACAGACACGTACTTCTCACGGCTCTGGAGGCTGGCAGCCTGAGACCTGGCTGCGGTGGCAGTGGGGTCTGGCGCAGGCCAGCTCCCAGGTGCTGACTGCTCGCTGTGTCCTCGCCAGTGGCGGGGCGCGGGAGTGTTGCGAGGTCTCTCCGAAGGGAACGGGCCCCATTCTCATGGCCTAGTCACCGCCCCCAAGGCCCACCTCCTAACACCGTCACCCTGGGGGTCGGTTTAGCATGTGAGATCTGGGGCCATAGCAGCCTCCCACCGGCGCCCACTGGGGTCTCGCCTCCCCACCGATTTGGTACCGTCAGACGTTTTAGCTCCGTCTCTCTGAGGCGTGAGGTGGCAGTGAGCTGTTTTATGGGCATTTCCTTCCCTCCTTCACTCAGCTGGTTGCTGAGCCCCTGCTGAATACCAGGCCCTGTGACAGTGCCGGGGACACATTAGGGAAGAAAAGATGCAGAAATCACGCTGCTGAAGCTGACATCCCTGTGCATGTGGACAGGGGACAGGGTGCAGACAAGGGACCAAAGAACCGTGTGAGCTCTGTGACGCATCGGGAGGCGGGTGCTGCACAGATGGGTCAGCTGGCGTCCTGTAGCCCAGGTGGCGGTTCTGTGGGCCAGGCAGACTTCGAGCCAAGCCTTGACAGGCACAGTGTCCAGGGTAGGGGTGGAGGAGGCTTACGGGCTGGAGCGAGAGGCTGGGATGAGGGCAGGCAGGGGCGGCGGGTCACAGGCAGGTCTGAGGGAGGGGAGCACGGCAGGGCTTCCGGTGAAAGCGACCCTGGGCCGCGGTCTGGAGGCCGTGCGGCTGCAGGGCAGGAGAGGGGCCCCACGGCCCCCCTAAGGACCGGGTCGGGGCCGGGAGGCAGCCCCGCCCTGGTTTCCTCCCCAGCGCGCTGGCTGCTCCTCTGCTGTCTGTCCTGCATTTGTTGGCCGTCTTTGGTGAATTGTGGGCGTCGTTTTAAAATTCAGGATAGTAGTGCTTCGTCAAAGATTTTCTCTCAGCCTATGGCTTGTCTTTTAAGAATTAAAAAAAAATACAAGGGTTTAAAATCTTAGCACGGCAAACTATCTTTTTCTTTATGGTTTATGTGTTTTGTATCTTAAGAAAATGACTCCCTCTGACCGTGCCTTTGATATAAAGCCCATTTTGCCTGGTATTAATCTTGCCACACCAGCTTTCTCCGGCCCGGACCAGCCGGTGTGCAAACCTCCTCCACACCTGTTCCTTTATGTTCTAGACATTTTTCTCAGAAATAACTGGTTGGTTTAAAATCCACTTACTCGTGTTCTTTCTTCTTTTTTCCCGGCTGCGTGGGGTCTTCGATGCTGCACGCGGGCTTTTCTCTAGTTGCGGCGAGCAGGGGCTACTCTTCGTTGCGGTGCGCAGGCTTCTCATTGCAGTGGCTTCTAGGCGCACGGGCTTCAGTAGTTGTGGCATGCGGGCTTCAGTAGTTGTGGCTCATGTGCTCTAGAGCACAGGCTCAGTAGTTGTGGCGCACGGGCTTAGATGCTCCTCGGCATGTGGGATCTTCCCGGACCAGGGCTCGAACCCGTGTCCCCTGCACTGGCAGGCGGATTCTTAACCACTGCGCCACCAGGGAAGCCCCACTTGCTTGTGTTCTGATAACTGATATATCTGAACATATCTGTACTCTTTACTTTGTGTTTCTAGTTACATATGATCCTTTGGCTTTTTTCTTCCTAGTGTCCCTGTGGGATTGCTTGCACTTTCTCTTCATATTTAACAAAGTCTAATCTAGAGCTTATCAAGACCTCTGTTCTCTCAGGATGCTTTAGAAGCAAACCACCTGGCTCCCTTCTTTACGCCTGCCAAGGTTGGAGGGCCTCTCTAAAAACACTCCTGGTTTGCTTCTGCTGAGCAGTGAGTTTCAGTGAGAGCTTCTAGGCTGAGGAGGACACCAAACCCAAGTGAAGCGCAGGCCCCTAGCTATGTGTTCTTGGGGGGCCTTTCCTGACCCAGGGATCCCAGTACCTGGGAAGTATGGCTTTTTGGGGTTTTGTCGTTTGTTTTCCCTGGTCCACTCTTGCACTGAGGTTGATCAAACTGCCTTTACAGTTAGAATTTCAAATATAATTTTAACTTTTGTTTCCATTCTTCATTTCTCAGCTTGGTGCTATATTTTCATAAATTACTAGGTGCAGATGACATAAGAGAGGGGTCAGCCATCAGTCAGTACGGTGCTGAAGTCCTGGGCCCTTGGAACGTGATCCGCTGATCTGACTGGTAATTTTTGGTGTACGTGGCCACAGCAATGGGGAGCTCACACAGCGCCACCTTCCTGCCCCCGTGTGCACGTGTGTGCTCACGTGGGTGTGGTGTGTGTGCGTGGCGCGTATGTGTGTGGCATGTCTGTATGTGGTATGTGTGCGCTGTGTGTCTGCTGTGTGTGCTGTGTCTATACGGGTGGTGCGTGTCCTTGGGTGTGGTGTGCATGTGTTTGGTGTGCCTACACGTGCGTGGTCTGTCTCTCTCTGTGGCGTGTGCCTGTGGTGTGTGTTTACGTGTTTTCGGTGTGTGTGCTCGCGCCCGCCCGCGCCGCTCCGCGGCCCCGCTCTGCCCCCTCCCGGTCGCGCGGTCCCGGCCAGTCTCGGCTGCGCCCGTCGGCAGCCGGTCCTCCAGGTCACTCACCGCGCGCGCCGGGCACGCAGCGTCCGGACCGCCCAGACCCCACCCTTCCAGTGGCGAGACCGGAAGCGGAAGTGCCTGCCGGCCGCTCACTTCCGGGCGGCGGCGGCGCGCACGGTGAGGCCGCTGCGGCAGGGTGGTGCCAGGTCGGTGGTGGCGGTCGCCGCCCGCTGCCCCTTCCCCGGGCTCCGGCGGGTGCGGGCGCGGCCGGGAGGCGGTGCGGGTGGCAGTGGGGTTCCGGGGGCGGCCGAGTCGAGCCGCGAGGCTCGCGTCCGCGTAGGGGCCGACGACGCGCCGCGCGAGGAGGGAGGAAGCAGGTGCAGAGCTGCGCGCGCGGGTGGCGGGCGGGGAGACGCGCGGCCGCCCCGGGGTGTCCGGCCCTGTGCGCGGGCCTGTGATCAGGAAAGGGGGCGAGGAGGGACGGCGCCGCAGCCCCGCTCCGTGGGCGGGCACGAAAGGCACTCGTGTGCAGGGCCCTCGGGGGTCTGCGCGGACTTGGGTGGTGCTCTGAAAGTGTGTGGGGAGGGGTGAGAAATGTCTTTGAGGATTGTGCACAGAAAACACGCATGGAGACGGGCGGCTAGTAGCTGAAGTCAGTCCTCCTCTGCCAGACGCTCACCAGGTGTGTCCGTAGCTCCGTGGCTGGGGTGTTCGTGGAGCTGGCGCTGAAGGCAGGTGTGCTTGGTGTCCGAGCACCTGTGCCCTGTGCGCCGCACCTGAGCAGAGTGCCTTCTGCCCTCTCACCTTTGTTGACTAGGGCTGTTAAACAGCAGGAAATGGAATTTGGGGTACTGCAGACAGTGGTTTTTGAGGGGAATGGCAGGACGGGTGCTGGAACCTCAGCTAGGGAGGGTAAGCTGCGTGCTGTCCCTCTGCCTCCACGTGTTCACGAGGTGTCCTGGCGCGGCCCCCGCCCCCCGTGTGTAAAGGGGTGGTGTGAGGGCTCTGGAAATGAGAAATTGGCCCTATCTGGGGGAGAGAAGTGCCCTGGAGACTGACATCTGATACGATGAGTTGTCTGGGGCCCACATAGAGGCATCGTCTGTATGTTAATAATCTTATACCTGTAATCGCCCCTGCTCCGCCTAAAGGTAAAACTGTGTTCTGAAGGTTTGTATTGCTTATCGAGGAGTTCATAATCCTAGTTCAACTTTCTTTCAGGTTTACTGGGTTAATGATCTCGAATGCTCTCATTAGATCCCCGCTGTGAACAGCACTGTTGGTGGAGGGGGGTAAGTTTTGCTGCTAACATTTCTACCTCCCTAACACATCTTCCTCCTCCTGTTCCCTCTCTGCTTATGGACACAGGATGCCTCTAGCATGACAGGCGCAGAGATTGTGCCAGCTTCGTAGCCATGAAGGAGACGGACCGGGAGGCTGTTGCGACAGCGGTCCAGAGGGTTGCTGGGATGCTTCAGCGCCCGGACCAGCTGGAGAAAGTGGAGCAGTATCGCCGAAGAGAGGCCCGGAAGAAGGCCTCTGTGGAGGCCAGACTGAAGGTATGAGGCCAGAGTGGCCACGGGCACCTGCTTCCCTTCCAGACGGGACAGAGGCTTTTATCTCAAGTTTCAGGCTCCTGCTTAACAACTGGACTTTGCGATGATGTGGAAGGGGGCAGCCTTGAATGTTACCTTGACTTAGCACGTTCCTTCCAACAATATACTGCCAATCAGTAGATTGACAAGACTGGGGGAATGTTGAAAACACCAAAGGAACAACCTTTTTGAGCACCCAGAAATGTCCATTTAACTTTTTAAAAAACACTAGAAGAGTAACAGCTTCTCTTCTTTATTAAAAGCTCTTCTACAGAGTGTATCCAGAGAGCATTTTGTTTGGCTCATTCTGGTACATGCTGTAGTAGGCTGACTGCGTACCAGGCATGCTGCTGGCCCTGGGGCAGGAAGGAGGGGAGCTCAACACATTTATTAGAGTGTGTGAGAGTGAGGCAAGAAAGAAAATCGATCTTTTATGATTTGGATTGGCTTTCAACTTAATTCACACGGAGGAAGGGGGTTTTATTAAAATTACGCACACTTAGTGTAGTTATAAAAACGTCGAGACCGAGGCCTGCTGTAGTTGACTGACAGCACAACGGTCTTGAGGACTCGAGAGCGCGTTTGAGGAAGGTTACTTCTCATGCTGACAAGGTAGTGAGGTCACCTCTCCAGTCGAAAACATTAGCGTCAGGTAAGTGCAGGTGTGTTGAGACAGGATGAGGGTCATTCATTTGCACCAGTGAAGCAGCCAAAGACCTGTTGGACTAATTTGAAACAGTTTCATGTCAATTTAAAAAATAGTTTAGGGCTTTCTTGGTGGCACAGTGGTTAAGAATCTGCTTGTCAATGCAGGGGACACGGGTTCGAGCCCCAGTCCGGGAAGATCCCACGTGCCGCAGAGCAACTAAGTCCGTGCGCCACAACTACTGAACCTGTGCTCTAGAGCCCGCGAGCCACAACTACTGAAGCCCGTGCGCCTAGAGCCTGTGCTCCACAAGAGAAGACACCGCAATGAGAAGCCCATGCACCGCAACGAAGAGTAGCCCCCGCTCGCCGCAACTAGAAGAAAGCCCACATGCAGCAACGAAGACCCAATGCAGCCAAAAAAAAAAAAAAGGAAAAAAAAAATAGTTTAGACCTGCTACGTTTTTATTCAGAATTTTGTTTTATTTTATTTTATTTTATTTTAAATTTATTTTTGGCTGCGTTGGGTCTTCGTTGCTGCACGTAGGCTTTCTCTAGTTGTGGCGAGCAAGGTCTACTCTTTCTTGCGGTGCGTGGGCTTCTCATTGCTGTGGCTTCTCTTATTACGGAGCACGGACTCTAGGTGCGGGGGCTTCAGTAGTTGTGGCGCCCGGGCTTAGTTGCTCCGCAGCATGTGGGATCTTCCCGGACCAGGGCTCAAACCCCTGTCCCCTGCATTGGCAGGCGGATTGTTAACCACTGCGCCACCAGGGAAGCCCTTATTTAGAATTTTCATCTGTTCTAGGAACTTGTGGGATTAGCTAACAGTTGTTGTGGTTTGTTGGAATCGTCGATTATTTCTCAGCGCTACTTAGTGTTTCGTGGGTGAAAGGGATCCCCGGCCACCACTGTGCTCCCTGGTCCCTTCCTTTACCGCCCACCTGCTGCTGCTCCTTCATGCCCTCTCCGTTCTGACTGTGCAGCTCACTGGCGGGCATCGCCACGTGCTCTCAGAGTGAGTCTGAATCTCAGGTGTACCAGCTCTGCGTCGTGGGGCCGGCCGTCCTGGAGCGCAGTCTGGCTCTGGCCGAATGGCAGGAAAGCCCTCTCCGCTTAAGCTGATGAGCAATTCCTGACCGTGTCTCCATCTAGTGAGGGCCCGTCAGGAAGCCGAGGGGTGCCTGAGAGGTGGTGTGGAGAGTCCTTCTAAGGGCACCGCTTAGGGGCGGCCCTGGGGCTCGGGGCACTCCCACGGTGGAGCCTCGTGTTTTCAGGTCAGGGGGCTGGAGGAGGGGTGTTGTGAGGTTTTCTCAACAGAGCTTTAGAAACGTTTTGTTCTAAGGCAGCAGTGGAAAAAAGGACCAGTTACCTTATGAATCAGTGGAACCCTTGTTGCGTTTCATTGTCTTGTCTGTGGGCATTGGCTGTTCTCTGCTATTGAAACGCCTCTTGTCTACACTCTGAGCCTCCTGGGAAGGTCCGCTCGTGGCCGTCCCGGCTCTGCTCACCCACCCCGCGTCTTCCCCAGGCCGCGATCCAGTCGCAGCTGGACGGGGTGCGCACGGGCCTCAGCCAGCTCCACACCGCGCTGAGCGACGTCCAGGACATCCAGCGGTCCCTGGCCGACGTCAGCAAGGACTGGAGGCAGAGCATCAACACCATCGAGAGCCTCAGGGACGTGAAGGACGCCGTCGTGCGGCACAGCCAGCTCGCCGCCGCCGTGGAGAACCTCAAGAACATCTTCTCAGGTAGCCGGGCCGCGCGCCCACCACGCTCGTGTGTGTCTCCTTGCCCCGTGGGCGCTGCAGGGCAGTTGCAGCTGTCGGCGCCCTGCTCAGAGGTGTGGTTCCCGCCTGCACAGTTAGGTTCGTATTCTGAACACGGGCGGATGGTCAGTTGAGTGAATAAAGGCTAGTAGGACGTCTGTGGTTCTGAAATTGTCAGGACAGGCACAGGAACGTGTAGCTGAGCAAGCGCCGCGTGAGCGCCGTTCCCTCGGCTACCGTGTGGCCCAGCGGGACCGGCCAGGCGCTGGAGGATGAAGGTGCGCCGCCCGCCGCAGCGGCTCTCGGTCTGCAGGCGGAGCAGCCCTGCGAACCGGACGACAGGGCGCGGTTCCCAGACAGGAAGAGCGTGCCTGGGGGCGGGCCAGGGGGCGGGCCAGGGGCGGATAGGGCACGCCCTGGAGTCTCAGTGCCCGTGGGAGCCGGGCCGCGGGGTCCTCGGGGCTGGTGGGGAAGGTGTGGGCGCGGGAGGGGCCCTTTCAGAACCCTGTCCCGGTACCGCGCCGGCGGAGGAAGAGTGCCCCCCGGCCCGTTTGGGCTCAGCGTCAGCCGTCAGCCGTCACCAGCGCAGGGTGCCCTGTCGTGTCCGGCACGCCCCCTCGTGCTCCGCCCCCTAGAGCTCATCCCTCCCCTCGTCCCCTTGCCGCTGTCGGGGTCATCAGCATCCCAGCCGGAAGCCTTGGGACGGTCTGACCCCTCCCCTGCCTTTATCTGGTGTCTGGTCTCTGGTCTCAGCGAGTTCTAGCTGCACTTCCTCCGAACTCTGCTCGACCCCTGAGTGTAATCTGGTGCAGTTCTTCCCCTCCGCCCACCACGTGTAAACCCGCAGCATGGGTGGCCTTGCTCCTGGCCCGGTTCCGCTGGCCTCCTCCTACGTGTCTGATGGCAGCATTATTGAGTACTTGACCCCGCCCCTCTGTGCGTGCTCGGCTTCCCGGGACCTGATACCGAGGGCCGTGCTCCGGGGCCCTTCTCCGCCCCCCGTGATGACGCGGCGCTGCCGACCGTGGTGGGTGCTCTGGAAGCGGCTCCTCGAGGTGACTGTTGACGACCTGGAAGTGGTCCCGTCTCCCTGCAGAATCTCCGTCGTGACATTCAACCAGCCTTCCTAGTTCATTTCCCTCTTATAACTTCCTGTTGACTGACATTTTCTTCCAGTCTTGTAAAGCTAATGCCAAATGACCAAAAAGTTACCTTTTCATCCACATGACCACATTTGGATCCACATGACCAAAAAGTTACCAGTTCATCCACAGAGGTTGAAAATAATTTTCTTCCTTTGATGAACAATGAGGCTGTGATGTAGATGTGGTTTTTGTTAGGACTGTGTTTCTGTTGGGAAGATGCTGTGCTTGTTTGGCTCCCTTCAGACTCTTCTCATTGCCTGTAATTCAGTAGTGTTGTGCACACAGCCTGTTTTTTCTCCACACTTTTAAAAATTATAAAATATGCATAATGTAAAATTTACCATCTTGACCATTTTTAATTGCACAGTTCTGTAGTATGAAGTACTTTCACATCGTCGTGAAACCATCACTATCCATCTCTAGAACTCTTCACCTTGCAAAATTGAAACTTTGTTATATAGTGCTCTGTGTCAATTCTATCTCAGTAAAACTGAAAGAAAAAAAACCTGCAGCCATTAGATGATAGCTCCCCATGCCCCCTCCCCCCAAGTCCCTTACTAGGTATAGGTCTATTTAGATTTTCTGTTTCTTTGTGGTTTAGGTTTTGTGTTTCTAGGAATCTGCACTTCATCTGGGTTATCCAGTTTGCTGGTGTACAGTTGTTCATAGTACTCTTATAATCCTTTTTATTTCTGTAGAATTGGTAGTAATGTCCTCACTTTTATTTCTGATTTTAGTTTTGGAGTCTCCTTATTTTCTTAGTTCATCTAGGTAAGATTTGTCAATTGTTAATCTTTTCAAAGAACTACCTTTGGTTTTGCTGATTTTCTGTTTTGTTTTTCAATTCTCTGTTTATCCCTGCTCTAATCTTTATTATTTCCTTCCTTTTGGTAGCTTTGGGTTTAGCTTTTTTTTTTAAGAACTTTTTCAAAAAAAATTAGTATAGTTGACTTATGTTAGTTTCTGGTATACAGCAAAGTGGTTTAGTTATACACATATATATACACATATATGTAGGTATATTCTTTATCATATTCTTTTCCATTGTAGTTGAGGGTTTAGTTTATTCTTTTTCTAGTTCCTTAAGTTGTAAAGTTAGGTTGTTGATTTGAAATCGTTCTTCTTTTTTAACTGAAGTGTTTATAGCTGTACTTCGCCCTTAGCACTGCTTTGCTTGCATTCTGTAAGTTCTGGTATGTTGTGTTTTCATTTTCATTCATCTCTAAGTATTTTCTAATTTCCCTTGTAATTTGTTCTTTGGCCCATTGATTAAGAGTGTGCTGCTTAATTTCCACAAATTTGTGAAATTTTTGTCAATTACAGATTTCTAACTTTATCCATTTGTAGTCAGAGAAGATATTTTGTATGATATTTATCTTTTAAAATCTATTGAGATTTAGTTCATGGTTTAAATGAATTCATGCCTAATGATTTAATTTAATTCATGCCTAAGGGTATGGTCTGCCCTAGAAAATGTCCCATGTGCACTTGAGAGGACTGACTGTGTGTGCTGTTGTGTTGGGTGAGGTGTTCTGTATAAATCTGTTAGATCTAGTTAGTTTGTCGTGAGGTTCGAGTCCCATTTCCCTACTGATCTTCTGTCTGGTTGTTGTGTTCATTATTGTGAGCGGCATATTGAAGTCTCCAGCCATTATTGTAGAACCGTCTGTTTTTCCAGTTCTGTCAATTTTTGTTTCATATATTTTGATGGTCATTAGGTGTGTAAATGTTTATAATTTTATCTTCTTACTGGGCTGAACGTCTTATTAATATAAAATTCCTTCTTTGTCTCATAACCTTTTTTGACTTTGAGTCTGTTTTGTCTGATGTTACGACGGCCACCCCTGCTCTCTTTTGGTTACTGTTTGCATGGAATAACTTTTCCCATCCTTTCACTTTGAATCTATTTGTGTCTTTGGATCTCAAGTGAGTCTTTTGTAGGCAGCGTAAAGTTGGATCATGTATTTTGATCCATTCTGCCAGTCTCTGTCTTTTGATTGGAGAGTTTAATCTACTTACATTTGAAGTAATTACTGGTAAGGAGGGACTTAATTCTGTCATTTCCCAACTGTTTTCTGTATGCCCTTATTTTGTCATTTTCTGCATTATAGACTTTAATTGATTTTGTTTTTGTAATGAAGTGTTTTAATTCCTTTCTCAATCCTTTTTTTTGTATATTCTATAGCTATTATCGTTTTTTTGTTCCCATGGGGATTACATTTAACATCCTAAAGTTATAACACTAATTTGAATTTATACCAGCGTAACTTCAATAATATACAGAAACTCTGCTCCTATACAACACTGTTCCCATCTCCTTTCAGTTATTGATGTCACAGAACTACATCTTTATACATTGTGTATCCAAAAACATAGACTAGTAGCTTTTTTTAAAGAAATGCATTAGTCTTTCAAATTACATAGAAAGTAAAATGTGGAATTATAAACCAGAGTTACAGCAATTCTAGCTTTCTATTAGTACTAGCTTTGAACTAATATTTTTTTTTTCTCTCAATGTACTGGTCTCTTGAATTATGTAGAACAAAAAGAGTTACAAAGCAAAGTTACAATAATACTGGCTTTACAGTTGCCCATGTATTTACCTTTACTGAGACCTTCATTTCTTCCCACAGCTTCAAGTTGCTGTCTGGTGTCATTTCACCTGCAGGACTTCTTTAGCATTTCTTGCAGTGTAGGTCTAGTGGTCACAAACTCCTTCAGCTTTTGTTTGGGAATGTCTTAATTTCTCCTTCACTTTTGGGGGACAGTTTTACCAGATATAGGATTCTTGAGTTACAGTTTTTTTTCCTTTTAGCACTTTGAATATTACCAGCAGGCTGCTTTTTGTCCTCCAAAGTCTCTGAAGAGAAATCTGCTGATATTCCATTGAGGATCCCTTATATGTGATCAGCTGCTTTTCCCTTGCAGCTTTCAAGATTTCTCTCTCTCTGTTTGGCTTTCCATGGTTTGATTATAATGTGTCTCGGTGTTGGGTCTCTGAGTTTTTTCTGTTTGGAGTTTCTTGAGTTCTTGAATGTTTATATTTATGTCTTTCATCAAATTTAGTAAGTTTTTGACCATTATTTAAAATACAGGCACACCTTGGAGATAACGCAGGTTCGTTTTTAGACTACCTCAGTAAAGCAAATTATCTCAGCAAAGCGAGTCACGCGAATTTTTTGGTTTCCCAGTGAATATAAGTTATGTTTACATTGTGCTGTAGTTTATTAAGTGTGCAATACCAGTATGTCTAAAAAAAACAATGTACATACCTAAAATAAAAAATACTTTATTGCTGAAAGATGCTAACCGTCATCCAAACTTTCAGCGAGTGATAATCTTTCTGCTGGTGGAGGGTCTTGCCTTAATGTTGATGGCTGCTGACTGATCAGGGCAGTGGTTGCTGAAGGCTGGAGTGGCTGCGGCCGTTTCTTAAAACAAGACAGCAGTGACGTTGGCTGTGTTGACTGACTCTTCCTTTCAGGAATGATTTCTCTGTAGCAGCAATGTTGTTTGATAGCATTTACCACAGGAGAACTTCTTCTAAAATTGGAGTCTGTCCTCTTAAACCCTGCTGCTGCTTTGTCAACTAAGTGTATGTAATATTCTAAATCCTTTGTTATTTCAGCAATTTTCACAGCATCTTCAAACTTCAGGAGTAGTTTCTATCTTAAGAACTTTCTTTGTTCATCCATAGGAAGCAACTCTGCATGTGTTAAGGTTTTATCATGAGATCACGGCAGTTCAGTCACATCTTCAGGCTCCGCTTCTAATTCTGGTTCTCTTGCTCTTTCCACCACATCTGCCATTGCTTCCTCCACTGAAGTCGTGAACCCCTCAAAGTCATCCATGAGGGTTGGAATCAGCTTCTTCCAACCCCCTGTGAATGTTGGTATTTTGACCTCTTCTCATGAATCACGAGTGTTCTTAATGGCATCCAGAACGGTAAATCCTTTCCAGAAGGTTTTCAATTGACTCTGCCCTGATCTATGAGAGGAATCACTATCTATGGCAGCTGTAGCCTTAAGAAATGTATGTCTTAAATAATAAGATTTGCAAGTCGATGTTATTCCTCTATCCGTGGGCTGCAGAATAGATGTTGTGTTAGCAGGCATGAAAACAACAAGGATCTTGGTGCACGTCTCCATCAGAGCTCTTGAGTGGCCACGTGCATTATCAATGAGCAGTAATGTTTTGAAAGGAATCTTTTTTTCTGAGCAGTAGGTGTCAACAGTGGGCTTGAAATATTCAGTAAACGATGTTGTAAAGAGACGTGCTGTCATCCAGGCTTTGCTGTTCCATTTATAGAGCACAAGTGGAATAGATGTAATATAATTCTTCAGGGCCCTAGGATTTTTGGAATGATAAATGAAGATTGGTTTCACCTTAGGGTCACCACCTACATTAGCCCCTAACAAGAGAGTCAGCCTGTCCTCTGAAGCTTTGAAGCCAGCCACTGACTTCTCCTCTCCAGCTGTGAAAGTCCTAGACGGCATCTTCTTTCAATAGAAGGCTGTTTCGTCTGCATTGAAAATCTGTTGTTTCGTGCAGCCACCTTCATGAGTTATCTCAGCTAGATCTTCTGGAGAACTTGCTGCAGCTCCTACACCAGCACTTGCTGCTTCACTTTGTGCTTCTGTGTTATAGAGACGGCTTCTTTCCTTCAACCTCATGAACCAGCCTCTGCCGGCTTCAAACTTTCCTTCTGCAGCTTCCTCATCTCCCTCAGCCTTCACAGAATTAAAGAATTAGGGCTTTGCTTTGGTTAGGCTTTGGCTTAAGGGAATGTTGTGGCTGGTTTGATCTTCTGTCCAGTCACTAAAACTTTCTCCATATCAGCAATAAGGCTGTATTGCTTTCTTACCATTTGTGTGTTCACTGAAGTAGCACTTTTAATTTTCTTCCAGAACTGTCCTTTGCATTCACAGCTTGACTAACTGTTTGGCACAAGAGGCCCAGCTTTCAGCTTATCTCGGCTTTCAACAGGCCTTCCTCACTCAGCTTAATCATTTCTAGCTTTTGATTTAAAGTGAGAGATGTGCGACTCTTCCTTTCACTTGACCATTTAGAAGCCTTTGTAGGGTTATTAATTGGCCTAATTTCAGTATTCTTGTGTCTCGGAATAGGGAGGCCTGAGGAGAGGGAGAGAGCAGGGGGAGCAGGGAGAACACACACCACGTTTGTCAGTTACGTTTGCCATCTTATACGGGCACGATTCTTGGTGTCCCAAAACAATTACAATAGTAACATCAGAGATCACTGATCGCGGATCACCATAACACTGATAATCATAGTGACAAGTTTGAAATATTGAAAGAATAACCAGCCGTGACACAGAGACACGAAGTGAGCAAATGATGTTGGAAAAATGGTGCTGATAGACTTGCTTGATGCAGGGTTGCCACAGACCTTCGGTTTGTAAAAAATGCAGTGTCTGTGAAGCACAGTAAAGCGAAGCACGGTAAAACACAGCATGCGGTAGTTGCTCTGCCCATCTTTCTTTCTTGTTCTGGGACTCCTACAGTGTGCACCCACAAACCCCTTAGGCTCTGTTCACTCTTATCTAGTCTGTTTTTCCTTTTATCCTCATGCTTGATAATTTCCTTTGTCCTGTCTTCAAGTTTGCTGATTCTTTCTTCTGCTTGATCAAACCTGCTTTGAAAATCTGAAGTAAATTTTTCATTCAGTTACTGTTCTTTGCTCCACGTTTTCTTTTAGTTCTTTGAGCGCGTTTAAGAGTTTACTTTAGAGTCTTTGTCTAGTCCACCATCTAGTCCTTCTCGGGGATGGTTTCTGTTGGTTTATTTTTTCCTTGAATCTCTGTTCTCTTCTATATCTTCGTATGCCTTGTGATGTTGTTGAACGTTGGACATGAGAATCTAATAACATGTAACTCTGGAAATCAGATTTTCCTCTTTGCCAGGGTATGCTGATTTTGTTTATTGTTTCTGTTGTTTTGACTGTTGCAGGCTGCGTCTGTGCTGAGGATCAGGCTGAGATGTAAACTCAAGGTCTTCTCAGGTCTTTCTGAGCCTGTGCCTCTCCTGGTCATTTGCAGTCAATTGCTACTTTTCTACTGGTGCTGAGAGCTGAAATGCACCAGTATTAACCACAACTTACTTTCACACCTTTCCCTGGAAGTTGTGTGCCTTCAGTAGACGCCAGAGTTCCAAATTAGGTACTCAGATGGAGTCTGTCAGTGCAGCAGTTGTCCAAGTGGGAGACAGATTGCGGGTCACCCTTGTCCCCATCTGCCCGGAGTCCTGCATGGCCCTCTGTGTGGTTTTTCACGGTGCCATCTGTGCCTTTCCCCGCAGTGCCTGAGATCGTGAGGGAGACCCAGGACCTCATAGAGCAAGGGGAGCTGCTGCAGGCCCACCGGAAGCTGATGGACCTGGAGTGTTCCCGGGACGGGCTGATGTACGAGCAGTACCGCATGGACAGCGGGAACGCGCGTGACATGACCCTCATCCACAGCTACTTCGGGAGCACGCAGGGGCTGTCCGACGAGCTGGCCAAGCAGCTGTGGGTGGTGCTGCAGAGGTCCCTGGTCACCGTGCGCCGTGACCCCACCTTGCTGGTCTCAGTTGTCAGGATCATCGAGAGGGAGGAAAAAATTGACAGGCGCATACTTGACCGAAAAAAGCAAACTGGCTTTATTCCTCCTGGAAGGCCCAAGAACTGGAAGGAGAAGATGTTTGCCATCCTGGAGAGAACCGTGACCACCAGGATTGAGGGCACACAGGCGGACACCAGGGAGTCTGACAGGATGTGGCTCGTCCGCCACCTGGAGATCATAAGGAAGTGCGTCCTGGACGACCTCATCGTCGCCAGGAACCTGATGGTGCAGTGTTTTCCCCCCCGTTACCAGATTTTCAGGAGCCTCCTGAACGTGTACCACCAGGCTCTGAGCACACGGATGCAGGAGCTCGCATCAGAGGACCTGGAAGCAAACGAGATCGTGAGCCTGCTGACATGGGTCTTAAACACTTACACCAGGTAACTCCACCTGTATGCCTGGCGTTTCTTGCTTCACAGACACTGTGGGTGAAGCATGCTGACAGTTCCTAAACGTCTGCCGAGTCCTCTTGCTCAGGGCGGGTGCTCAGCACCCACGGGCGCTGCCTTCTGGCTGACGCGTCTCCTTTTGGTCCATCTGTGACCCGAGGTCGGGCCCGGCCCGTGGTCGTGTGCACGCTCTTGCATTTGGGTGGTGCCTGTGCTCTGGCTCTTCAGTCCGTAGTGAGCAGTTCGGCATTGCGTTCCCTGCACTCCTGACCCGCCTTCTCACGGTGACACTGAGAGCGGGTGCTGTCACCTGTTGGACAGGTGAGGACACGTGGACCCAGGAGGTCCTGAGACATGCACAGAGTCACGTGCTGCTGAGGAGACACCAGCTCGCTCCTGCTGGCTTCTGACCACCCGAGTCTGGTTTCTTCTCACCAGCATGAGAGGAAAATCAGCTCTCCTTTGGCACTTCAGCCTTGAGGTTTTGTCACTTCATAAAAGGGCTGTGAGCCACTTGGTGCAGGCATTACTTTGAGGTAGGGTTTGAAAAACGAGCCAGGGGTGGGGTATTGTGAAATTCTTTTAGGACTAGCTAGAGAGAGGAAAGCACGTTTTATTCTAGCCTGTCTTGTCGCTAGTGTGTAGAAATTAATTAAACTTCCCGTTTTAGCAGTAAGGTTTTGGGATTTTTTTGGTCTGTGTTTGTTTGTTTTTTGGTAGCTGCTTGTAGTAGAGAATATGTACATTTCAACACGGAAAGATATAAAGAGAAAGAAAACATCGTGTTCATTGTGGCTGGTGCTCTCTCTGCTTTCCTGTGCTGGGCCTGGGCCTCGGCGCCTCCTGCGTGCCGCCCTCCATTGCCATCACCTGATCCTGTCGTCGGGTCACCCTCGAGGAAGACCGCTCACCATCACCTTCGTTCTGAGGCACAGGGAGGACCACGCCCCAGGGTCACACGGCCCTCGGGTGGGGAGCAGGACTTGCATCCGGGGTCTGGGCCCTCGCCGTGCTCCAGCCACCAGACTTTGTGCATTTGCGTGACCTGCATGGTTTTAGGCCTTGGTTCTGTTTCTCACTCACCACGTTGTAAGCATCTTTCTGCCCTTGGCGATTCCCGACGGCTTCTTGTTGCTCACCACGTCCTATCGTATTGGAGTTTCTTACGGGAAAAGTTGGACTGCTTTCACACTAGAAACGTTTTCATGCGGAGTTAAGGTTCTTGGGGCAGAAATAATCTAAGCTGTAGATGGTCTGTTAATGTTTGCAGAATCTCCTGAAGTGCTCTTTCACTCAGGAAGACCTTGGAGGTCTCAGGAGTGGTGGGCAGGCTGTTGATACTCGGGACTGTCAGTGTGGATCCGCGCTTGGGGAGTCACCTGAGCAATCAGCCTTGGGCGTGTAGGCAGCTAGCCGCACACCTAGCTTTTGTCTGTTGTTTATGAAAACTGTTTTCTGAAGCTTGGTTCACACCCCTCCCTCCTTCAGCGCCATAGGCTGAAGGCACGGACGCTTTCCTTGCTGACGCGCGTTTGGTCGCAGGCGTCAGGTGTACTCCGCTCTGGTCCTTGTCCTCCTGCTGGACCAGCGGCATTAGCGCCTGTGCCCTGCGTTTCCAAATTCAGTGCTTGTCTGTTGTTCTCCAGCTCAGCTCAGCTCTGACCTCCTACCTGCCAGGCCCTGGTCTTCCTCAGGGGGCACTGTGGGTGGAGCAGACAGACCTTGCCCTGCAGGCCCCTGGGACGGGGGGTAGCAGCACCCACCTGAGGGGTTCCTCTTTCCCCTTCCTGGCTGTGCCCGCAGTGCAGAGATGATGGGGAACGCGGAGCTGGCCCCAGAGGTGGACGTCGGCGTCCTGGAGCCTCTGCTTTCTCCAAACGTGGTCTCCGAGCTGCTCGACACCTACATGTCAACTCTGACTGTGAGTGGAGGGATGTGGTCCCAGATGGGCCGCGTCAGGCTGCAGCCGGGACCCGTCTGGCCGTCGGGCTTCCCGAGGACGCGCGGCTCTTTCTGAGAAGTTGGGTCTGGAGATGTCCTGGCTGTGCCGTGGCACCTGCCCGCCTCACAGCGCCGAGCCCGGGAGTGGGAGGGCGGCAGGCGGCGGGGGGATACTGCCCAGTGCCCTCGGGGGTCCCAGGGTGCGATGAGGCGGTCAGGTCTGCTCCTGGGACGCGGGGAGCCTGACACCAGGCAGCCTCTGACGGAGGCGCCGAGGCTGTGCTGGGAAGCAGGGGCGGCTGGGGCAGCGGCCGTGGGGTCTGGTCTCCGTGAATGGCCTGCCAGAGGTATGTAGGTCTCGTGCTTCCCTGTCCTGACTGACCTGGCCCGTCCTCCAGCATGACCGTCGTCCAGAAGGTTAAGTCGAGGGAGGCTGGCGGGGTCCCACCCGTGGAGGTGGCTTGTCCTCTTGTGTGGGGACTGGGACCCCCAGGGGGCAGTGTTTGCTTCTGCAGCTGCTCCGCTGAAGAGCGGCCCGTTGACTCCAAGGCTGGTTCTGTTCTTCCCTCCTGCTTAGTCGAACATCATTGCCTGGCTGCGGAAAGCCCTAGAAACAGACAAGAAGGACTGGGTGAAAGAGACTGAACCTGAGGCTGACCAGGACGGCTACTACCAGACGACACTGCCCGCCATCGTCTTCCAGGTACC
This sequence comes from Balaenoptera borealis, assembly GCF_965194805.1. NCBI lineage: Eukaryota > Metazoa > Chordata > Mammalia > Artiodactyla > Balaenopteridae > Balaenoptera > Balaenoptera borealis. The sequence continues at coordinate 1,086,439 of NC_138867.1, forward strand.
GGGCCTCGGGCTTCACAGGTGTGCACGCTTGTGTGCTGACGGCGGAGAGAACCTGCTTCTCTCTGGAGCTGAGGAGCCGACGGTCAGACTTGCCAAGTAGTTTTGCCCACGGTCGCAAAACCTCATGTTTTTTGTTCTCCTAGTGGTTTTTGGTCTCAAACCAGAAGCTAATTATATGTTATGTGTGTCTGATGCTCACATTTGAGTTTGCTTATTTCCTGATGTAATGGCCATGTAAATGCGACACAGTCGAGTCTGATCCGAGGTGCTCTGGGAGGAGTCTTCCAGGTTTCTAGGTCATCGTGCGTTCTTACAGTTCGTCTGCTCTCCTTCTCTGGCCTGTCCAGTCCCCTTCCTTTGAGGAACACTGCTGACGGTAGGAGGGCCGAGCCGTGCTAGAGTGGTCTCCTTCTGCCGATGCGGAGCGTGGGCTCCAGCTGGGCTCTGCGTGATCCCATTAGTCCGTGACATGTTGGGCTTCACCCTTTCCTTTATTTTGGAAACTGACATCCCGTGAGCACATGGGGTGAGCTCTGCCTTCTGGCCCTTCTCCACCTTCCCACATCTGGCGCCCCCAGCTCCAGTGTGTATCCATCCTCCTAGTGCTTAAGAAACCCACATCACAAACCATAGCCCAGCCCCTGGTACCCGTGTGACCCCAGCCACACCCGACCTCCCTGGACCCCTCGTCTCCCCGTCTCCCCGTGAGAACATACGTGTCCCCCTGTGGAGACCAGCCTGTTTGCAGGTAATTAGGAAATGATTCCCTGGGTTTTTTTTTACCTGGTAAGAAAGTTTTGTGTGTTTGTTTGAGTAACTTTGTTACTTTTCACCTGGCTTCATTTTTTCCTCTGAATTTGGACTGTCCTGACTACCAGTTAACAGGTGGGGGGTTTATATAATGGGAAATCTGCACGCTCCTGAGTTTATATCAGAATTCATAAGTTCTCCGATTTTTAGATGTTCGAACAGAACCTTCAAGTCGCTGCTCAGATAAGTGAAGATTTGAAAACAAAGGTACTCGTTTTGTGTCTTCAACAAATGAATTCTTTTTTAAGTAGGTATGTATTCTCGCCAGTGTGCTAATTTAGAAAGTGTTTCTTTTTGTTTGTTTTTTTAATGGAGAGCAAAACTGTGTTGATCCTAATCTGGCTAGTATTAAAAAAGAATTCAAGCCTGGATTCACTGTAGTCACCTTTTTCTTTTAGTCAGAACTCAAGCCCTTTCTTGTTATCTGCCTTTTGAATGGGTTGCATTCCCCCGGGGTCCCGGGTGTGATGGTGTGGGGTCCTCAGCAGTGGGCTGGTGCTACTGCAGCCTTGGAGCTGGGGACCTCCTTCAGTCAGCCTTCCTGTTGTCCCATTTCCCGGGGTGCCCTCCACAGGGATGCTCCCCCCCAAGTTGTACACAAAGGAGATTTTCAAACGTATACAGAAGTAGAAAGAATGGCCTAAAAACCTGTTTAGCCCACCATCCAGGTTCAAAAGCTGCCCTTTAAAGCCACCCCTTGCCTCATCTGGCTCCCCTCCCCCTCGCTCTGCTGAAGTACGCTTGACCCTTGAACAACATGGGGGTTGGAGGGGCCGACCCCCTGGTGCGGCTGAACACCCACATGTGAGCTTGCGGTCGGCCCTCCTGCCGTGGTCGTGGTCACGCGTCCACAGATGAGCCAGCCTCGGCTCGTGCGGCGCTGCAGTGTGTGCTGACTGAAAACATTCACGTGTAAGTGAACCTGCACACTTCAGACCCACGCTGTTCAAGGCTCAGCTGTGCTTTACAGCAAACCCCAGACGTGGTGGCATTTCATCCCCTGCATTCCCTACCCTAACTGCAGTGCCGTCAACCACACGGAACTGTCAAGAGCGTTCCGTGGGGCCGCCTGACACCAAGTTTGGGTTTGGGTTTTCCCACTGGTCTCAGACCCACCTGGTTATAGCTGTGTGTTCAGACCAGGTCGGCAGAAGGCCTGCACGGTGTGGCGCTGGAGGGCAGGCCCTCCCGCTCAGCCGCTGGCTCGTGGAGACGCACAGACCCTCCTGTCCCGTGCCCTCCAGCCTGGCCTCACGCTGCCGTCTGCCCACGCACCACAGGCTGGCTCTGAAGGCCGTGGGGCTCCTCCGTGCTTCCTTCCTGTGTGCCCGTAACCTGGCACGGGCTGTGCGCTCCACGCTTCTGCTCCTGTGGCTCGGGTGCCGACGGCCAGACCCCTGCTGGGAACCCCGTCAGCTGTCCACCCGTGGGTCATGGCCTGAGTTAGTCATCCCGTGGGGATCGTTCTGTAAAGTAGATGTTTTCCTCAGCAGCCTCAGCTGTGTGCTTACCTGAATCATGCATTGGACAGAAGGGTGGAACAAATGCTTGATTACTTCCCTTTAACTGCCCGTTTTCAGTTTGCTCCTTCCTTAACATCCATTGAAAACGCATACAAATTTATACAGTGTGTTGTGCTTTTCTTGTACTCCCGTATATGTTTGAGAATCTCCGTGATAAATTCAAAACTGAAGTAGGTAGCCATCTCAGTTGTTTTCTTGACATGTTAAAGAGTCTAATTTATTCTTAGTTTGATTTTTTCAGGGAAAGTCTCAGAAAAGGACATTTTATCTTAACATTTGATTGTGTTCCGAACACTATTGTATGAGTTTCTAGGTGAATCGTGTCAGATGAAATAATACCTTCCCAATTACAAATGTTTCAGAATATTTGTAAAATCAGAACACTGAGCCATATTTCAAAGCCTGATAACGAAATTAATTTTTAATGCTCTTTTTTAGTTGATCAACTTCTATTAGCCTAGGTCACCCCCCCCAGAATCCTTTATTTTTGAAGACTCGTCTGGCCAGATGCTAGCGATGCAGAATGTGATTGTGGGGCCGCGCGTTGGCGCCGTGCCGCGAGGCTGCCCTGACGTGGCCACGTGTCCCCCAGGTACAAGGAGGAGGTGCAGCTGTACAGGGAGGAGCATCTGCGGAAGCGGCAGCACCCGCACTGCTATGTGCAGTACATGATCGCCCTCATCAACAACTGCCAGACCCTCAAGTGAGCAGGGGGCCCTGGGGCCGCGGGGCGGGGGGGGCCCTGGGGCCGCCTCACCGGGCCCCTCTGTCTCCTCCTCCGTCTCCTCCTCCGTCTCCTCGCAGAGAATCCATAGTCAGTTTAAAAAGAAAGTATTTGCAACATGACACGGAAGAAGGCGTGTCTCTGAGCCAGCCGAGCATGGATGGGCTTCTGGACGCCATCGCTGAGGAGGGCTGCAGCAGCCTGCTTGAGGAAATCTTCCTGGACCTGGAGGTGGGCACCGCGGGCTGGGTCCCCTGGTGTGGCGTCGAGGAGAGACCCTTCCGGGAAGTGTTAGAGACCAGAGCACTCAACAGGTTACAGGGTAGAAGCTGGTATTGGAGAGGAGACTGGTTACGGTCATTAGCAGATTCTTGCTTGAGGGCACGAGCAGGCCTTCACGCCCATCACACAGCCGGGCTCGGGTTTGAGCAGAGGCACAGAGCACAGCCATAAACAAAGTGCATTCAGATCACATCCAAGGCGCGGTGTGTGATGAGCAAGTAAGTTTATTTCAGAAGGTATGAAAATGGCTCAGCATCATACAGAACTGGCAGAAACCAGAATGTATTTAAAAAACAGAATCATGATCATCTTGGGTCCTGCAGGGAAGGAGCTCCTGGGGTGATGGGTGGTATCATTTCATGACATCTGTAATTTTCTCAGAAATGGTTTAGAAAACAAAGTGTATTTAAAAAGACAGCATAATAGAGAAATAGGCAAAGAACATGAATAACTATTTCACAGAAAAAGGAGTCACGTGTCCTGAGTAAGAAACAGAGTGCCTGGTCTTAACTGCTCTTCAAAGAAAAACAAATGAAAACTGAATATTTCTGTTGCTTACCAGGACGGTAAGGGTTAAGAGCATGGCTACCACGTGATGCTGAGGGCATGAGACTCCTGGATTCTCTGTAGAACTGGGCATCGGTACAGTTATGGGAAGGCAGTTGGCACAAGGTTTGGAGGGCAACAGTCGTCAAGGTTGTAGTTTGCATACTTTCTGACTAATAACTTTTAGTTTTAGGAATTTCACCTGCAAAAATACACAGATTCAGTGCAGCATTCTTTATAATTGCAAAATGAGACATTTTAAATGTTCATCAGAACTGGTACACAAATTACAGAGCATCCACACAATAAACAGGTATAGTCAGTTCAGGTGAGATGTGTACGCACAGACCCGCCCTTGCGTCTGTAGAAGTCTTTATGGTCAAAGCGCACGTTTGCAGAGTGTCTGCGTGAGCATCGCTCTTGTGATCAGAACCGCAGGCGGGCGTAGGAAGGTGGCTCCAAGCGCCTCTCTCCCGAGGACAGGCCGTCATGAGGGTGTTCTCTGTGGTCTGTGCTTTCAGCACCATCTCAGTGAGCTGATGACAAAGAAGTGGCTGTTAGGATCAAACGCTGTAGACATCATCTGTGTCACCGTGGAAGACTATTTTAATGATTTTGCCAAAATTAAAAAGCCATATAGAAAGGTAAGAGTGTGGGGCACACATGTGGCCTGAGTCCCCTGGCATCTTGTGTAGAATTTGGTGTCATCAGTTCTTGGGTGGAAGTTCACGGGTGGTTTTGTGAACCCAAGCAGGTCGGAGACGTTGAAGGCTCTGAAGGTGGCAGAGGTAGAGGTGATGGGGCATGCACCTTGCTGTCCAAGGCCATGCTGACACGGCCGCAGACCCAGAACCCCGTGGGTGGTGGGGACTTCCTCAGCAGGGACCCCTCAAAGGGCGGGTGGGGCTGTGGCCATGGCTCTGATGAGAGGCTGGAGAGGAACGGCAGTTCCCTCTTCACGTCCACGCTCGGGGGCCAGCAGGCGGCTCTCAGCACAGGGCCCACGGGAGACTCCAGGGTCCCCGGCCGTCGGGGTCCCCTCCAGGCCCTGTGAAATGCCCCAGTTGCCATCTGGGGCTCAGGCAGCTTTCTGCGGGGGAATTCTCAGGGCCTTGGGTGGTTTTTGATGTTGTTGCTTTAAAATCAGCCTTTCTGTGTCTGGTTTACGGAAGCGTGAGTGGTTTGACACACAGAGCTCAGGTGCAGACACTTGAGGACGTGTCTCCAGGTCCTCCGGGCATCCCTGAGACGCTTGTCTCATTGGTGAGCAGCGTCAGTGTGTCATTTCGTTTCTGGTTCTTGTACCTTCATGTCTTCTCTTTGTCTCGCTGCCCTGGCTGGGACCCCCCAGCACGGGGGCACACCTCTGTCTCATTCGTAAGTTTACATTCTCCTAACCCTGCCATTAAAGGTGATGCTTGCAGGGAGACCCAGGTGTTTTAAATCCACCTGGTTGGTCGCTTCACAGCTGTCAGGAGCCTCTGGTGGTTAGAGGTCGGTGGGACCAGCTCTGTTCAATTTGGAATTTCTTGTTGCTTGTACAGTTTTTGGTTCCACCTTTTGTGTTTCTCAGCATTCTGTCCTTTGATCTAATAGCGGGTGTGTGAAGTCCTCGGGGCTTGTGTCTCAGCCACTCCTGGTCCAGGTGGCTCGCCTCCTGGAGCGGCTGGGAGCCCACAGTCTCACTTGCTCTGCCAAGAGCCTGGCCTCCACCTGGGTCCCTGCAGCTGCCGGTGTCGTCTCGCTTCGTCTTGTTTGGGGCCCTTGGGGTCCCCCTCACTGCCCGGCCTCCCTGGTACACAGAGCTCCTGATGTCTGTTGTTGGGTCTCTGAGGCTGCGCCTTGGGTCAGCGGAGTCGTGCTCGCGTGTTCTTGGGTGACTGCCAGGTGTCCCCTCTACCTGAGGGTGGGCTCCTGAGGAAACCACGGCCTTCTCCAAAACTTACCCAGACGTGTGGACTCGGGGCTCCTCTTTTTCCGGAAGCTCGTCACACCATCTCCAGAGACTGGTCGTTGACTAGCCTTCTGTGCACGAGGTGTGATGTGTGTGGAGCCCTTCAGCCTGTGAGGGGCAGAGCAGGGGCCTGGCCCAGGGTCCCCAGTCCTCCCACTGAACCCACACCCCACACTGCTGGGCTGAGAAGCTGAGAGACGCATGCAGGATGGGCAGGGCGAGGAAAATAGACCCGGATCCCCCGGGGGGGGGCCCGTGAGCCACCGGACGGGTCTCAGTGAAGCGGGCGCCGCGCTGGCACCTGCCCCTTTGCCCCCGACGGGACGCTGCTGTGCAGCGGGTCCGCGCCCAGCACGACGCGCCTGGCGGGGCTGCAGGTGGGCGTCCCCGCGGCGCACTTTATTCTCGGGGCTTTCTGGAATGGACATGAGCATCCGAGGTGTCCAGGCAGTACCGGCTTTTGCGTCTGCCCGTGTCCCAGACGTGAAACACGGTGAACCTGCTACAATTTTCTAAAATAGAATTTGTAATAAAGGCTCAGGTGTGCTTCCTTTGTTGACTCTAAAATTTGTTATCGATGAGAAAGGGGGAGGAGCGCGCTGGCCCGTGCACGGTGGACCTGGGCTCGCCTTGGGGCCCGCGTGCCAGGCTGACCCCGTTCTCCGTGTGCCCCGTAGCGGATGATCGCCGAGGCGCACCGGCGCGTGGTGCAGGAGTACCTGCGGGCCGTCCTGCAGAAGCGCATCTCGTTCCGGAGCGCCGAGGAGCGCAAGGAGGGCGCCGAGCGGATGGGGCGTGAGGCCGAGCAGCTGCGCTTTCTCTTCTGCAAGCTGGCGTCCGTGAGTGCGCCTGGCCGGGCCAGGTCCCTGGGGCCAGTCGCGTCGGGAGCCGAGCGCCCCACTGCTGGTCTCCTTCCGTGAGCCGGTCTGTGTGTAGACCTGCATGGCTTTGGGGCTGGGGGGCGGCGGCAGCTCTAGCCCCAGCGCTCGCTGCCCCTGCCCCTCAGAGAGGGGCCGCTTGCCACCGGGAGTGAGTCTGGAGGGGTTTGCCGGCCTGGTGGCCTCCGCCGCAGAGGGCGTGGCGGAGGCCCCGGTGAGCGGCCCGCTCAGCCCCTGTGCTCTGTCCTGCAGGGGTTTGGTGAGGAGATGGATGGGCACTGTGACACCATCGTCGCCGTTGCCGAAGTCATTAAGCTCACGGACCCTTCTCTGCTCTACCTGGAGGTCTCGACTCTGGTCAGCAAATACCCAGACATCAGGTAGCGGCAGGGTCATTCCTGAGGTCGCTGGGGAGAGGGAGGGCCCCGGGCATTAGGTGGGAGCCTCCCGGGTGAGTGTGGCGGGTCCGGGCTCCCGCGAGGACCCCAGACGCCGTGCGGACGGCGATGCGGGCAGAGTGGGTTTCAGAGACGACAGCGGTGCCTGCCGGCCCCACCGCGGGTCACGGTTCCCGGGTGTCACCAGGCCAACACTTGGCGCTCGGGGCGCCGATGGGAAGGTGGCCGAGCAGACTGGTTGCTGGAGGCTGATCCTGTGCCGTGTCGAGGTGGAGCCGAGGAACGGAGCCGGGCCCCTCCTGCGTGTGGGGGAAGGGAAGGGGCTCCCTGGTGCCGGCTCCCCGCCAGCCTTTGTGAACCTCCGGGAACCCTGCCGCCCGGTCGGGGGCCGGGGGGCTTGAGTCTGCTTCGGAGGCTGGGTGGCCGCGGCTGCACCCTGACGCCCCCTCCCCGCCCAGGGATGACCACATCGGCGCGCTGCTGGCCGTGCGGGGGGATGCCAGCCGGGACATGAAGCAGACCATCATCGAGACGCTGGAGCAGGGCCCGGCCCAGGCGAGTCCAGACTACGTGCCCATCTTCAGGGATATCGCGGTTCCCAGCCTGAACGTGGCCAAGCTCCTCAAGTAGCCGGCGGGGCGCCCCCCCCCGGGCGTCAGCTGCGTGCCTGGGGGCGGCCTTGTCTCTGGAGAAGCTCCCCCTCGCCTCTGCGCTGTGTACACACTTCTGAAACTGCTGCTCAGTAAAGAGTCTGGACTTCTGCTGGGAAATGCGGGCTTCCCGCCGTGAGGGTCTCTTCCTGGTGATGAGCCAGCCCGCTGGGGTGTGGTGGGCGCACTGCTCCCCCCCCTCCCATGGGGGCACACCTGCCACCGGCTGGGTGTGGCGGGTGAATCCCCGCTGCCTGCAAATCCATCTCACTTCTCCACCAAGTGAATTGCAGAGTCGCACCCTGAGTAAGCGGTGAGCCCCGTGTGGTCCCTACCCCCGCCGCCACCCCGCTGGACAGGTTTCTTGCAGCTGAGCTCCGAGGGGGCCACGGGGCTGGCTCCAGCGTTCGCCCCGTTCCTCCTCCCGTGCAGGACGTGGCGTGTGCAGTGCTGGGCTGCTCTGAGGGTTCCAGTTCCTTCCTCACAGGCTTTCAGGACGGAAGAGTGGATGCTGTGCTCTGATTTCCTCCTCACGAGGGGTGAAAAGTTCACAGGTGGGACTTTTTTCTTGGAAGAATCAAAACCTAAATGGAGACATTAGGGTGTTCTTACAAGCGTTGCTCAGAAGAGACGTGACCTTCCTCCAGGTTTCTTGCCAGTGTGCTGTCTTAACATACACGTTAATCCAGTTCCCTGCATGACGAGACTTAGTGTCTAGTAGGTAGCGGTGCTCAGTACACGGGTTTTGAATTAATAAAGCCGAGTGTTAACAGTCGTTAGTCATTGCCCCTTATGATAATGAAGATACATTTATTTTTCCACTGGCTGAGAGAATTTTCACTCTGAGTTACTTAGGGAATAAATACCCGGGGTGACTCTTCACAACAGCAGACCCAAGTGACCTGTGCTGTCCTTGCTCTGATTACACAGTGGCACCACAGGGCAGGCAGGGCCCTCGGTCGCTGGGGACACCTGTGCGATGGTGGGCCCCGAGCTGAATGCCAGATGCCACCGTGTTCCAGCGGGGCCAGGAGGTGTGGGGAGGGCCACGGCGGAGGGCCACGTCCCGGTGGGTGGGCGGTGGCGTCCACGCCAGCACCCAGGGGAGGGTCACCTCCGGGTCACTGGGCGAAAGGCTAGCAGGTACCCACACCGGAGGCCAGTGCCTGCCTCTTGATCAGGCTGCCACGTGCCCGGTGGGGGAAGTGGGTGTACCAGGACGGACAGCCTGCGGCCCACGCCAGAAGGCAGCTTCACCTTGTCAGGCCGTGGCAGACTCACCGAGTCTTCGGGTGGTTTTCCATATGAACACTGCCATTCAGTCGAAAAGTGTCTTTGAAGTCAGGAAATTTCCAACTCTCAGTTCTACTCAGCGGGTTTCCAAAAAGCAGGGGAGAGGGGCGCCTGGCCCTGTGTGTCTGTCGCACTGCCAGGCGTGCTCTTCCCCTGCACCTGCCCACGTACAGTCCACGCTGCCGTAACAAGGACACCCCACGACGGAGCCCGGAAGCAGGGGGTTTCTTCCTTTCCCGAGGAAGTCAGTCGGGGCTGGGGGGCAACCCGGGGGCTTCCAGCTGCCCCGCGCACCCTCCTGCGTGGGTAGCTGATGTGGAAGAGTGGAGGTGGGGGCCCTAAGCAGACGTGCCTGTGCCGACGAGGCGACGCCACGTGGAGACGGGGCTGTGGTGAACCTGCTACCCGCCTAGGAGCACCGGAGGCTGAAGCGCCCGAGGCGGCGCAGCCGTGCCCTCAGCTGATCGCCGGCTCCCTGCGGTAAGTGCTGTTTGAAGCCACCTGCTTTGTGATACTTTCTGACCCCGGGGAGCGAGGGGAGCCGCAGGAAAGAGCCCCCTCCTTGCTGGAGTCTGCTTTCCCCCAACATGGAAAGGGCTGTAAGTTTACTGGGTAGGCTCCTCTTGGAAACAGTGTCTGTGGACTCCATTGGACTTGCTGTTTTCTTTTTATAGTAAAACTAAAAATTTTAACTATTAAAATCAAAGGCTGTCTCTGGCAGGGAGGCCCCAAGGATGACCTGCAAGAGATGACCCACAGCTCCGGGCGGCTCCACCTGGGGGACGGGGTCCCCCAGGACATGTAGGGGCGGGTCCGCCCACTTTGCTGCCTCCCCCACCAGCCTCGTCTCAAGCCTGCAGAGCCGCCTCCTTGCCCCCCAGGCTCTGGACCCCGCTGTCCCCACCCACCTCTTTTCAGCCCCAGGCCCACGCCTGGGACAGGTGCTTGGTCCTCCCACTCTGGCCGGGTGGGCTGCCCCTGCCCCAGAAGCCAGAGTGGCGCGTGTCCAGCCTCTGCTGAGGAGGGACTGGCTCCCAGGGCCCAGGCTGGGCCGCAGCCTCCGCTACCCCTGACCCTAACGCGCATGCGGGCGCACACGCACGCACCGGCGCGTCCGCGTTAATTTCAGGGCCAGGATACAGTCCGCCTGCCGGAGACGGCTCCTTAAAGCCTCCTTGACATGAACTCTCACTTGTCAACAAAGCGTTCTCCCAAACGCCTTGAAACGTTTTTAATGGACTTGATCAAGCAGTTGTTGTAGGGTCTGTGGTGGGCGCTGCCCAGACGCTGCCGACAGCACCTGGGGCAGGACTTTGATAAGGCACGCGGATTGTGATTCGGGTCACACAAAGCTTGACTAGACTACATTCACAAAATTAGCATTCACAATCTTCACCACTTATAGCTTAAAATACATTCCAATTCCAGTTTCAGTGAAATTTCTCCACTAAATCTCCTTTAACAATAGAGATCAATAGTACACAGTATGTGAGCACTGTAACAAAATTATTTTCAAGAAAATACAGAAGTGAGAGTGACCCCTAAATTTGTGTACTTTATGGTCTACCACAAAGTAGGCCAAAGTTCGGTATTAAATAAATAAGAATTCTTTCCTAATAAAAATTTTTACAAGTTTTCCTAAGGAAATACATTCATAAGACTGTTTACATTCTGTTTTACAATGACAAGAACAGCTAGGATTCTCATTTATGAAATGTATCCACAGTACTAGGGTTTATAACACCGTGTCACAGACCAAACACAGTCTTTCAGGTTGAAATGTCCGGCCTGGAACCTTCACGATGCTGTGCTCAGCTTGTGCCGGTCACAGAGAGCCTGCCTCCCAATCCCAGAAAACACCGGCTGCAGAGCCGGCCCAGGAGAGGTTGGCCACCTGCAGGTTTACTCTCTACTGTGTCGAGTGGCCGTCCAGAGCTGCTCTCCCCGGCTCAGCCTCTGGCCCTGCAGCCGGGAATCAGATCTGGGTCCAGCGGTCCAGGGGAGTTGTTAAGGCAGCTGGAGATGCCGGGCTGGCTGGGCTGTGGAGTCTGGACTGGCCAGCCTGCTCTGGATGAACCACTCCTGCAGTGAGTGGACGGAGCATGTGCCTTGGTCTGTGGGTCAGACAATGGCTGGCTTTTGTGCTCACAGAGTGGGTCACAGTGGCTGCGAGTGTGGGCACAAGTACTGCAAACCGTGTGTCACTCCTGTCCTGGTGACGGCTGAGTGAGCGGCTCACGTGGTGAGCAGATCCGCACATCAGCCTACAGACCCAGAAGCCACCGTACTGAGACTGGGGTGTCTGCGGGGCGAGGGCTGGGCTCTGGGAATCTCAGCACAAAAAGGATGAGCAAACGAAGAATGTTTCTGCGGCTGTACCTACAGTCCCTAAGGTGACAGGTGGTTCAAAGACCTGGTGAGTGGACACGAAGATATCCCGCATCCCACCCTGGAGTCGGGGCTGCCCCAAGGTGAGAAGCCTGGGGGCTTTGGGAGAGGCCAGCCTGGCCTGGAGTCTTGGGTGGGTATCACAGTGGGCAAATCTCATCTGGTTTGGGTCTCAGTTTCCCCAGCAGTGATGAGAATGGACACTGGTGGCAAGAACTCAAGCACAGACTGTCCCTGAGTCAGGGGTGACTGTGGAAACAGTAACACACAAGTGCCGGCTCAGTTCAAATCCAGGACAGGGGACAGAGGGCCCACAATGGAGTCTCCCGGCAAGGGCACCTGCCCAGGCCTCCCAGAAGGTGGAGGAGGCTCACGGCCCACTTCCTGGCCCGCAGCGGCCTCTCTGCAAGAACCCCATGCAGTGCCGAGGTTCAGGCCTTGCTGCACAGCTGGTCCCCGGGGAGTCCAGCTCCTGCCCACCCCAGCACCCAAGTGGATGGGTGAGCGTCCAGGGCTACTCCAGGCGACCGGAAGACCCCTTGGGAGTGAGGCCATGGAGGGCACGGCCCCAGGTGAACACGGCCATAGGAGCAGACCCCCGGATGGGCGGCTATGGCGGGGGTAGAGACCCCTGGAAGGCGAGGTCGTGAGGGTCGAGGTTATCGCCCGGGGCGAGGTAATGGGTGCAGATCCCGGGAAAGCCGCCGTGATGGGGGCGGAGAGCCCCCCCGAGGGGCGCGGCCATGGGGGGGGGTGGAGACCCCAGAGGGGCGCGGCCGTGCGGCACACCCCCGGGGAGCGAGGTCGTGCGTGCAGACCCCTGGTGGGCGGCCATCACAGCGGCGTCTCCTCCTGCTCCAGCGCGTGCGGCGGCGCGTAGCACGACGGCTGCAGCGAAGACAGCTTGAGCAACGCGGGACGGCGGCGCGCGCGCGGCCGCTGGAAAGAGCGCCGGCTATGCACGCGGCGCGCCGCCGCCGACCGCGCGTGCGCACCAAGTAGCCCGCGGCGCTCTGGCCCCGCCCCCGGAGCAGGCCCGGCTCCCGTATCGGGGTCGGGCGGCGCAGTGGGCGGGGCGTTCGCGGGGCTGGGCGGGGCCGGGCTCGGGGCGCGCACGCGCGGGGGCTTCTCGGAGGCGGGCGGGGCGTCGCGCGGGGACGAGCGTCCAGTCAGCGGCGCGTCGGAGCCGGTGTCACCTGCGGGAGAAGCCGGCGTGAGCGCGCGGAAGCGCGGCACCCCCCGCCCAGGCGGGACCGGGGACCACACCCCAGGCCCGAGGAGGGTGCGAGGCCCGGAGGCGAAGCCGCGGGAAGAAGACTGCCGCAGAGGCGCCGGCCCTCGGGGAGCCCCCCTGCACTGCCCTCGGTGTGAGGGTCTCTCCTGGACTCACTTCTGTCAGTGGGCTTTCCAGGGCCGCGGGCCTTCAGGGAGAAAAGCACCTTCCGCTTCCCTGTGCCCCGCCCCCTCTGAGCTCACGGTCTCCTAACCGACAGCCTAAAACAGTCACGTCCTTCGACAGCAGTGATCCCCCACCCCGCTCGGTTGGAGAAGCAGGAAGTCAGATGGGTCTTTTAAGAAACGTGCGCTGGAACAAGAGGCTTGTGAGAACAGGCTTAGAAGGAGGCAGGCAGCTGCCGGAGAGAGTGTGCAGAAGCTCAGGTCCAGGCGGGAGGAGGCGGGCGCTGCGAGAGGAGCAGAGGAGAGAGGCGGGGTTAGAGGGGCCAGTTACATGTGTGTGGACTCGGGCGGGGCGTGGGGCTGCTCCTCGGGGCCGTCGGCCAGCAGGAAGGAGTCCACGGACTTGCCGCTGAGGCGGAAGGGTGCCAGGCGGTGGAAGTTGCTGGGAGAGTGGGGGATCTGCACGCGGGCCCTCTGGGAGGGCACCACCGTCTCCCCAGGAGACAGCCAGGGTGGCACCGCAGAGAGGATGCCGGGGTCCTCGTCCGGGGAAAACACGGGGTTGTCAATTCCTAGGAGAAAGGGCAGCGGCTCATCAGCTCCCCAGGCACACCCGAGGGCAGAGAGGGAGGGAGCTGCCCTGGGGTCAGACACCAGCTCGTCCGGCGGCCGCAACCTGGAAGGTCACCTGGAAGGTCAGGGTCGCGGGCCTTTGGGGTCTCAGGCCCTCCACCGGCTCTCGCTCTCCCTTCTTGCAGAGCAGAGCCTCGGCCTGCTGCCCACAACTGTGCAGCCACGTGGACCCAGCGCTCGACAGCCCAGTCCTCCCGCCCGTGATCGTTTCTGGGGTAGCAGAGGGCCGTCCCCTCACCTGAGGGGGAGTCTGTCGCTGTGTCCTGCGTGATGTTCGCCAGGAACTCGATCCCCCCACTCATCTCCTCGGCATCATAGCTGGGGGCTTCCTCAGGGTCTGGAAGTTCCAAATCTGGTGGCAGGGAAGGGGCAGCATGAGGGGAACAGGCTGGAGGCGCAGACGACCTCGTCCCACACTCTTGACCAGCGCCCTGGGCCAGCCTGCCGGGCCCGAGTGCTGGCGTTGCCTCCACCGCACCCAGCAGCCTCTGGGCAGCTCATGGACGGCGGTGCCCTTGTGGTCGCACCAGCACGGGGGTGGGCAAAGGGAACCACACCGGGGGTTCCCGCTGCTCCCCCCACCCCGGCCACACTTGGCCGTTCTGAGGAGGGGGGCAACCTGGAAGGGAGGGGCTGGGACCACGTGGCCACAGGGGAAGGGGGTGCGGAGCCCAGCTCCAGGGCACTGCCCACCAGAGCGGCTGCAGCGGGAAAAGCAGGGCAGCAGCCTGTGCAGGAGGGTCCTGGGTGCCGAGGGGAAGGGTCTCCCTGGAAGGACAGCCCTCTGCACCCGCCTGCCCCTGGCGCGTTCCTGAGTTCCCGCTGACCAGCGATTCTGCCCCGGCCCAGCCGTACCTTTCTCCGTAATGGTGAAGTCGTGCAGGGGGCTCACCATCGGCAGTTTCCCGTTGGGAATGCTGCTGTTCCTCTGAGAAACAGAAGGGAACTGCTCACAGCTCTGGGGCGTGCCCGATCCGCCTGTCCACCCCCCGGGAGACCCCCGGCCCTGCCGCCAGGGCACCCCCCTCGGTGAGGCTCAGCCCAGGCGTGGCCCCCTCACCCGCTTCTGGACACGCTCCCTCTTGAGCAGCTTCGCGGCCTTCTTGTGCGGGTTGACGCCCAGCTTGGCCGACTTGAAGGACTCCAGGCGTTTCCGCATGGTCCGGTGGAAGATCTCCTTGTCCTGCTTTTCGTCCTCGTCCGCGGTTAGCTCGTGTCGACTGTAGAGATGTTTGTACTGGGGGAGGAGGGGGGCAGGACAGTCACGGCTGCGCCCGGACGCGAGCCTGGGGACCGAGCCCCGACCCTCCCCTGCCCCCTCCCCGCCTGCTGGAGCCGTCCTGCGCTAAGTAAGGACCCGCCCTGTCCGGGGCGGGGCGAGGGGGCGAGAATGCTGCCCCGCCCTCGGCTCCGGCGGGAGGGGTCCGGGCACGCCCACCTCCTGCCGGGGCTTGTACAGGTACTGCTGCAGTGTGTGGTGAGTGACCATGTCCTCCGTGTCGCGGATGCTCTGTCGCCTCTGCTCCAGGGACTGCATGTCCAGGCGCACGGCGCTGGCGTTCTCCCTCCTGTGCGGGGCCTCGGTGAGCGCACGCTGCGACGCACCCTGGGGCCTGGGGGCCGTCCCCCCTAGGGCTTCTCGGCCTCCTAGCAGTGCACCCGCCCCTCCAAAGCCCCGGGCTTCTCCCCGGCACATGGCTGCCGGCGGGTGATGTCCAGAATAGCCCTGAGCTGGCCGCAAGCCCCAGTCAAGCAACCCGGCCGAGCAGAGGCCGGAGGCCTGAAATCCGGGACCGGCGGCCCTGTCTTTCCTGGCGGGGGTAGGGGGCACTCCCAATGAGGCCTCCGGCCTTAAATCTGCCGCCCGGCCCTGCCTTGCTGCCTCTGCATCAGTGCAGACACCAGCACCGACTGACACTACGGGGGAATCTGGGGCGGGGGCTCTGGCCCCGTTCCCACGCCCCCTCCGCTCCGTGCCGGGAGCCCCAGCGTGCCCACTGCTGGTGCCTGCGGCTTGGTCGGGGGGCCCGGGGAGAGCCTGGCCCGTGGCAGCCCTGGGGCACGTACAGCAGGTAGGAGACGGAGGCCTCCACGGTCGAGGGGCGCGGGGTGCTGAAGTCCACGTTGACCATGTTGTCCGTGCTGGGGGAGCGGATGAAGGCCAGGGACCCGCGGCGCTCTCCCTGCGGAGGTGGCAGCCTCGTCAGCACCCGCGGCCTGGCTGCAGAGAGCCGGGTGGGGCCAGAGGGCCCCAGCCGCTGCGAGGTGCTGTGCGCGGGCCCCCAGGCACCTTGCAGCCACGGGAGAGCCGAGACCCTGGAAGCCGTGGTGGAGGCCGTGCTGGAGCTGGACGGCTCGCAGACGATTGTGCGAAGGACACGGCACCTTGGTGCACCTCGGGGAGTGTCGGGAAGACACTACGAATCCCCACGGGATTGGGAAGGTGGCCCTGTCCCCACTGGGGGCTCCAGACCAGCTGCCCTCGTTTACCCCAGAAGGGAACCCCCAGGCCTCCAGAATCAGATTAAAACCACACAGAGCAGAGCCCTGGGAGAACGGAAGTCCCACTGCCCAGCGGGATGCGGCACCGTGTGCTGGGCTGCCCTAGGAGAGGGGGGTGGAGCTGGGAAGGGTGGCCGGGCGGGGGCCAGCCCGCCACGGCAGAGCGGATGCTGCGGGCGGGCCTGCCAGAGGCCGCCGTTCACAGGCACAGCCCGGTGGACATGCCACCCTGTCTGGTCTGAGCAGGGAGGCGCCCACAGGCCTGGGTCCCAGGCACCGACGTGGCAGCAGCGGGTGGAGGGGAGTCTGGCGCCCTGCTGGGAGCCTGTGTTACCTCGTGGGGACTGGGGGCCGCAGAGGGTCCCCAGGAGAGAGGGTGCAGCCAGCAGCGGGGGACGCCACCAGGAGAACACCTCCCGCCTTCCCAGCCCCGTTCAGGCTGCGAGGCCTCGGAGGCATTACAGTCACAGGGGCCGGGATTCGTGCGCTGCACTTTCTCAGCCAGGGTGGAAGGTGCAGACCACAGTCCTTCCAGTAGCTTCCATCCCCTGGCCTCGCCCCTGCTGGAGCCTGGAGCTTGTGCATTTTGGGGTTTGCGACCTCAGACTCACCAGCGCCACAGACTGGGGGCTGTGACATAACCCATCCTCGGGAGTGCCTGAGGACCTGGGAGCTCAGGTGAACTCGCGGCTAAGGCATCAAGAAGACAGTGTGTCGCCCGCCAGCTGCCCCCAGCCCCACCCCGGGGCCTCGGGGTGCAGGACCCTGAGGCCCACTGTGCGGACCCCAGCAGCTGTCTCCGCATCTGTGTCTGTCTTGCTTCAACCCCGACTCCAACAAAAAGAGCAGACGAGATGTCTGGTACCTCGGCCACGTAGCTGATGGCATCCTTCAAGTTGAGCTCGTGGAAAACATTCAGAATCCGATCTCGTGACTTTTGAGCTGACCTTCTCATAAGGATTTTGCTGAGGAATTTCCTATCAAAATTGGACCACCTGGGGGGTCAAACCAATAGCTGTCAGCGCTCGGCAGGGCCTGGGTGAGGCCCCAGGACAGAGGAACGCTGGTGGCATTTGTGGGTACCAGGGGTCCCCCTCCCACCATCCAGACTCGGGATGGACACAGTGTTTGGCTGCTGGGACAGGACACCTTGATTTCCATTTCCTGTGACAACCATACAGGCGAGCTTTGAAAGAAAAGACGTAAGCCTCCATGCTGCCACCTAACGCCCGCCTCACAGTCGTGTGCATTGCTCCTGCCTTCCTGTCACGGCATTGCTCATTAGTGTGTGCGTAAAAGTGGGATTACACCTTCTCTAATGCGATGTTGCAAGCAGTTTTCCTGTGACTGCCTAACCCTCTAGAAAGATGGGTGGAGGGCGGGGTGGGCCGGCAGGGGCGGGGCCTGGGGCTCTGGCTACAGTGACCGGGGCGCATTTTACCTGCACCAGTGGTAGGCTGGGAGAAGCCACCTGAGCTCTCACACTTAGAGAACTAGCCTGCCGAGAAGGAGACTTTAACTCCAACACAAATCGAATATTTGGGTTATTTGGATCAGAAAAGGAGGTGGCTGGGCCAGACTTGAATGGGCACAGTGGACATGGGGGGACAGGGGTGCCCAGGGGGAGGAGGGGATCTAAAGGAGGGAAGGGGGTTCCCAGGAAAAGAAGGAGAGGGATTCTAGGAGGAGAAGTGGGCTTTGGGGGAGGAGGGAGCTCCAGCGGGAGAAGGGGCAGGAGGGGGAGGAGGGGGGACCCAGACAAGTGGGCAAGTGGCTTCTGGCTCCTTTGAGGGCAGTATTCTTAGGTCACTAGGGCTTTGTGGGGTTAGGTTTATGGTGATGCCAGAGATTCCTTCTCTAGCCTGGCGGTCCCGCGGTCATCAGCTAAAGGAGGAGGGGGACTAACAGCCGAGACAAACGTGCCTCTGAATTTTCCTATTTCACTTCGGTCAGGGGCCACTCCAGCCACTTACTTATCTCTGAGATAATTGTGTCCAATTTGCCCTGATATGTCCTCGATGGCTGAGAGGATGTGGTCAAAAGCCTTTGGGAGGAAAGGCAAGTGGGTCAGCATCACCTGGACAGACCCGTCCCTCCCCCTCCCCCTCCCCCCTCCTCTCCTCTCCTCTCCCCACTCCCCCTACCCGGCCGTGCAGCTTCTCGTTGAGCTTGGGGTCTCGCTGTTCACTTCTCTTCACCTTCAGCCACTGCACCAGGGGCTTGATGGTCAGGCCCTAGAAGACAGGGCACCCGGACCCTGAGTCTGGAGCAGGCCCCACTGTGGCCCACCAAGCCAAAACCCACCCACACCCACATGGGGAGGAATGAGCCGCCCCTTAGCCAGGCTCCAGGTGGTCTGTGCCCACCTCCCGGCGGGAAGGAGCCCCTGCCACCTGCGGGTCACCGGACACCCTCGGAGGCCCCTGGCCGGCTCCTTAGATTAGCCAAAAGCAAGGCGAAGTGGGGCCCTTCCTGGGCATGTCTGGCCAATGAAATATTAACTGGGGTTTCGCTAACCAGCAACAACCGAGGAAGGACGTTTTTAGGCCAAGTCGTGCTGCATCCCCAGTGGGGCCACATGAAAACCTACAAAACTGCTCCTAGTTACTAAAATTATCAAACCCAACTGGGCCTGGAGCCTGTGAGAGTGGGTCCCGCCCACTATGGGAGGGGAGGGCACAGTACCTGGAAGATGACAGTGAAAAAGATGACGATGATGGTGGTGCTGACGAACAGGTTCTTCTCCTTGACCTTGTTCTCGTCCAGAAGGACCACCAGGGCATAAGCCACGGCCCCACGAAGGCCGCCGTAGGACATGACCACCTGGTCTATGATCTCCAGCTGCACCATCCGGTACCGGTTCAGAATCCAGGTCTGCAGGACGACACCTGCAGGGTCCAGTGTGCGCTCAGCACTTCTGGGAGGGGGACGCAGCCCTTCCATCCCTGCTGAGGCCGTCCTTGCAGCCGCGGTGCAGGAGGGGCCACGGTGGGAAACCCCCTCCTCCAACAGCCGCATTCTGCACGTGGGACCAGGAAACTCCACCCTGTAGCCCCCTCCCGCCAAGTCCCTTTGTCCACTTTGGACCCAGGCCCCTGCCCTCTGGGCCACCGGCCAGCCTCCGCACACCCCACAGCTCTGCTCCCAGCAGCTCTGGAAGTTCTCAGGTCTCACTGTGACCACGGGTGTAACTGCCCAGCAGCTCCAGGACCAGATGCCACCTGCCTGTGGAGCATCTGCTCCCTGGAGCCCTCAGTTCAGTGACTGTGGGCAGAGCGGGTGGGGGCCACCTGGACCTTCTCTCGTCTCCTCCCTTCCCTGGCCCTGGGTCAGAGCCGCACACCAGGGACCAGGGACCTGAGCTGCGTGCGGGCAGCAAGGGCTCCTGCCTCTCACGTGCCATGGTGACTGATGCTGTCCCCGAGTGGCCACATACAGAGTGAGTCAGTGGGAAGCCATGTGGGTTCCCCTGGGTTCTGGAACCTTCCACTGTGACCTCTAGGTTGTCCTATTTCAGTCGTGAGGCTACAAGCTTGTGAGAAGGCCTGTCCCTTCACTGAGGAGGACCAGTGGCCAGGCCAGCCTGAGGCTCCCCAGGGTCTCTTGAACCTGCCATTCACTGGGCTATGGGGCTGGGGGCTGGGGGCAAATGCATGTCCCTGGTTCTACAGACTCCCTGCAACCAATCCCTGCTGTTGCCCGACTGTGTCCCCTCACCCTGCCATCATCCTCCCATCCTCCCCACCATCCCCCCATCATGTCCCCATCCCCCCATCTCCCCATCACCTCCCATCCCCATCCTCCCCCTCATCCCCATCCTCCTCCCATCCCCCCATCCTCCTCCCATCCCCCATCCTCCTCCCACCCCTATCACCTCCCATCCCCCATCCTCCCCCTCATCCCCCATCCTCCTCCCATCCTCCCCACCATCCCCCCATCATGTCCCCATCCCCCATCCCCCCATCCTCCTCCCATCCCCCATCCTCCTCCCATCCCTATCACCTCCCATCCCCCATCCTCCCCCTCATCCCCCATCCTCCTCCCATCCCCCATCCTCCTCCCACCCCTATCACCTCCCATCCCCCATCCTCCCCCTCATCCCCCATCCTCCCCACCATCCCCCCATCATGTCCCCATCCCCCCATCACCTCCCATCCCCGTCCTCCCCCTCATCCCCCATCCTCCTCCCATCCCTATCACCCCCCATCCCCCATCCTCCCCCTCATCCCCCATCCTCCCCACCATCCCCCCATCATGTCCCCATCCCCCATCTCCCCATCACCTCCCATCCCCCATCCTCCCCCTTATCCCCCATCCTCCTCCCATCCCCCCCTTGTCCCCATCTTCCCTCCATTGCCCCCCGTGCCCCCCATGCCCCCCGTGCCCCCCATGCCCCCCACACCCTCACCAATGGCCCGGTACACAGAGATGAAGACCAGTGTCAGAAGCACGAAGGCTGTGTTCCACTTCCAGATGAGAGGGTCCACGGCCGAGATGCCCAGGAACATGAAGATGATGGTCTCGGCCCCGCTGGCCAGCATCTTCATAGTGTAGCGCACCGTGGTGGCGGACTGCTCCGAGATGTTGGCCTTCACGTACTTCTGACAGCAGATGCCGCAGAAGGTGATGCTGAGGGATGGGTTGGCCCACCGTGAGGTCTCGGGCCGAGGCTCAGCTCCCACCGGACCCCGTGGGGCTAAGGGCCCGTCTCCAAGGCCTGGTACCTGCCCATCTCCGGGCGGGCGGCACCTCAGGGCCTCTGCGTCCCAGATGAACGTCCGCCCCACTGGTCAGCCCTCCTCTTCGTGAGCACAGGGGTCCTCCTAAGGACTCGGTGCCCCGCGCTGGGCGTGTCGGCCCCCGCGCCCCGACACTGTCTACGGGCCTCTGGAGGCCTGGGCCCCGCACTCCCGCGGGAGAGTGGGCCGCCTTGGTTTCTGTCCACACCCTAGAGCGGGGCAGCTCTGAGACCCAGAGCCCCGGGAGGGGCTGCTCAGAGCAGGCGCTGCGGCCCCTGGACAGTTCTGTGAAAACGCCAACTCCTTACTGAAGAGACTGAATAGATCGAATTCTTTGCGCCCACAGTGAATTCCCACTCGGCGTGGGGAAGTGGGCCAGGCAGACCAGGCGGGAGACGGGCCACCCCTCCCCTGGGCGGGTCCGCCTGGCACGTGGGGGCCAGGTTGGGTGACCGGCCTGCAGCCACCCCACCCCCAAGGCCCAGGACCCCGAGGCCGTGGCCCACCGGCAAGGGGGGACTCACGCCAGGATGGCCGACAGGGACAGCATCTCTGACGTGAGGTAGGACAGGTAGGAGAGGACGAACACGAAGCCGGGCTCGATGATGCGCACGTGCTTGGTGAAGCGCGTCACCAGCGAGAGCAGGAAGGCGAAGACGACCCCCACCAGCGTGCCCCCCAGGCTCACCACGAAGAAGGACACTGCAAGGGCAAGGATGCCGGCGCTGGCCCCTGAATGGCCCTTTGTGGCCGCGGCGTGGGCAAGCTGGCCGCCGGCCTTCCGGGCCATTCCTCATCGAGGTCTCCCGCTGACCCCCCGAGGCACCAGCAGCTCAGCAAACAAGAGGCTGATTCTCTCGGAGGACAGAGACAGGCCGGGTGTCGGCTCCGGCCTCCACAGGGGCAGCTGGAGAGGGGACAGCCCTGCGCCCGAGGGAGGCCCGGCTGCGCCCCCGTGGAGGCAGCACTGAGACCAGCGGCCCTTGGGCGGAGCGCTGGCAGCAAGGACTGGGTCCTGGGCCCCCAGGGACAGCCAGCTGTCACTATCCCTGCCCAGAGAAATGCCCAGGACCCCCAGGATACGGGATCCACGTCCTCCTCGTGGGCCTGATGGGGCGATGACCCTTGCCGCCCAGGGTGCCTGGGTCCTGATCAAATCGTGTTAGTGAAACACGAGGGGGAGGGAGGGACCTGTGGCCGAGACTTGGAAGTGGAAACGCCTTTTCCTACCCGGGCTGTGGGTCCCAGGCCGTCACAGACACCGCCCTGCGGGGCCCATGTTCTGGAGGAGAGACCGGCCCCGGCTCTCCCCTGATGCACGGCCCCGCCAGTCACCCACCTATTCCTTTCGCGCAGTCCACACCAGTCACCTTGTCACCACCCAGCGTCACGAAAGATTCAAACACGTTGTACAGGACCTGCGGGGACAGAGGTAGACGGGACACCATCAGCCCTCGGTCAGCGCTGACCCCTCCCTGCCTCGGGCCCCAGGCCCTGTGGAACTTGAGCTGAGTGAGGGGACTGTGGCAGCCGTGTGAACAGAAACCGAAAACCCCCGGGGAGGAAATCATCCCGGCAGCAGTGTGGGGTCTGGGGGCAGGAGAGCAGCCTGGGAGGAGTGAGAACCTTCAGAGAAAACCTGGCCTTTCCCACCGTCGGCTAAGCAGGACGACCACGAAGCCAGCCCACAGTGACAATCCTCAACGTCATTTCCCAGGAAAAACCCAGAGTTTCATCTTCAGCGACTTTGCTGCTATGTTGGGCCCTGACTGAGGGGAGGCACCCGGGGCATCTTTGCCTGTTGACATGTGAACCTTATCCTGCCAAGACGTTGAGATAAACGCCCAACACCTCGTGCTAGGCCTCGGGAGTGGGCGCTGCTGTGTTCTCTGAGCTCCTAAACGATACAGTGGCTCCACGTCCGGGGCAGGGGCCCAAGGGGCAGCCCGGGGTGGGCTGCAGGCCCCTTGGGAAGAAACCTGTCTCTGTGCTCCCAAGTCTGTGCTCTCCAGCGGGGGAGAGGGCCCTCAAGGGGCGGGTTGCAAAGCTGTGTTAACGGCAGGAAACCCACGCAGTGCCGATACACAGGGACTGCGGGCGCGGCGCAGCCGTGAAGGTCACGGGACCAGACCACAGCCGCCCCGCTTCTTTACGGGAACGGGGGTCCTGGGGACATGAGCCTCACGGAGGGGTCAAGTGAAGAGCTCCCTGGCCCGGGCAGAAGTTCCCGCTTCTACGAGACACGAAAGCGGGGGCTTTTAGAGCAAAGAGGAGACTGCACGTCTGCTGCGTCTGCGAATCCGCGGGCCGGGCGCCAGCGGGCAGGTGACCAGATGCACCGCCGGCTGATGCGGGGAAGGAAGGCGGCTCTGTGCTGCCCCCGCCCGGGACCTCACTGCCCCGGAGCCCACGGCCCGGTGTCGGGGGGGGGGACGCCGATGTCCAGTCACAGCCGCCTCCCGTTGCCTGCACCTTCTGTCCCCCCCGCACGGAGCTGACGCGGGCCCCTGCCGGCCGCCAGGGTCGCAGGCACCCGGCAGCGCAGCTGATTCCCCTCCGTGGTTCCCGTGAGACTGTGATCACCCACCGGTTCCACAGTCGGGAGCGGGGGCCCCGGCCGGGACCCAAAGCTGGGAACAGTGCTCGTGGGATTTCAGCAGTGACGTCGCTAACTGCGAAGGTGTGAAGTGGGGTCTAAGAACCATGACACTCTGACCAGAGCCGCCGGTCATTCTGAGTCAGGCGGCCCTGGAGCAGGACAGCCCGGCAGAGGCGATGGCAGGGCGAGCGCAGTGGCCCCGAGAGGCAGGTGCCTCCTCCCCCCGTGCTCTCACCACGGTGACGGCGTCGTTGAGCAGCGACTCCCCGAAGACGATGATGAAGAGCACCTCGTTGACGTGCACCTCCTCAAACACTGCCAGGACAGCCACTGGGTCCACGGCAGCGATGAGGCTGCCGAACAGGAGGAAGTCCAGCAGCCCGACGTTCAGGTCTCCTGGAAGAGGAGCGGGCCGTGGGGGAGAGCCCGGGGCCAGCCTCGCAGGCGGGAGAGCCCGGGGCCAGCCTCCCAGGCGGGAGAGCCCGGGGGCCAGCCTCGCAGGCGGGAGAGCCCGGGGGCCAGCCTCCCAGGCGGGAGAGCCCGGGGGCCAGCCTCCCAGGCAGGGAGAGCCCGGGGCCAGCCTCGCAGGAGGGAGAGCCCGGAGCCAGCCTCCCAGGCGGGAGAGCCCGGGGGCCAGCCTCGCAGGAGGGAGAGCCCGGGGCCAGCCTCCCAGGCGGGAGAGCCCGGGGCCAGCCTCCCAGGCGGGAGAGCCCAGGGGCCAGCCTCCCAGGCGGGAGAGCCCGGGGCCAGCCTCCCAGGCAGGAGAACCTGGGCGGGGTGGGGGGTGCAGCCTGCCCCCCTCCCTGGCGGGTCAGTCCACCACCCACCAGCCCTGCCAGGAAGGTCCCGGGACCGCACTGTGGGCTCACGGCCGCCAGGCTGTGTGTTCCAGGACCCCATTTCCGCCACGGCCTTGCCCACCTGCAGGGCCTCGCTATGGCCCAGAGCTTCTGGGTGCTGGGCCGCTGTGCCCAGATGCCCCCCAGGTGACCCCTCCTTGGAGGCGCACCCTGGCCTTGGGCCGCACCTCAGAGCCTGGAGCCCGGCCGCCGGGCAGCAGAGACCCACCGCTGTCCTCCAGGCTGCAGGGCCCCGGGTCCCCTGGGTGCTGCTCTGCTCCGTGACCTTGGCCGACACCCAGCCTTGACCAGCTATGTCCCAGGGGCTGAGCACAGGCCTCAGACAGCTGTGGCCCCTCGAGGGGCAGGAATGCCTGCTCCAAACCCCAAGACCTACCCTTGGGCCCAGGAGCCGGAGGTGGCCCGATGGCCTTAGACTGTCCCAACTACCTAAAGGCACCGCCGATGAAAGCAGTCTAATTGCACTCACACGGCCCCTGCCGCTCAGGCGTCTGGGAGGCCTGGCCAGGCGCGTGCGGCCCCACGCCAGCCTTCGTGGGCTTCCCAGCTGGACCTGGGGGTGGTGCCGGATGGCAGCGGGGGCTCGCGGAAGTGCACGCTCCCCATGGGGTGAGGACAAAGTCCCGAGGTGACTCCTCCAGACAGGGGACCTTTGGTCCCTGTTTCTTAATAGTCTTGTCACTGCGATTTCAAGGTAGGTCGTGAGCCCCACCGTGGGGCTCGGGGGGTGCCATGCCCTTCCTTCAGTCAGACGGCCTGGCTCTGGGTCTGGTTCAGCTGGTGGAAGTGTCTGAGGCCAAGGCTGAGCGTGGACTGGTGCCCGGGCTGCCGACACCCACCCCCAGTGGTCCCCGATGCCAGGAGCTCAAGCTGCAGACCCCGGAGGCAAACAGGGGCAGCTGTAGCCGCCCCGGGACGGGCTGCGTTTAGGGCTGTGCAATCCGGCACATCTGTGCGAGGCCTCAGGTGAGCCCAGGCCCCACCTGCTCCGGTTTCCCCGGTGGATAATGGCCAGCTCCCAGGTGGGTGGGGTGCACCTCGGAGGTATGCCAGGGCCGAGGTTAGTAACCAGAACGGCAGGAAACCCCGGCAGGGGAGGGGGCAGGAGACGCAGATGCCACGGTGACAGAGGAGAAGCTGGCGTGGCTTTTCCCTGCCGGTTTGAGTAGAGATGACACCCAAAGCTTCTGCTCAGGTGCAGGTTTACCTGGGCTCCACAATCGTGGGACTCGGATGCCGGCCTCTGCCAGAGGGGCCTCCTCTTCCTCCCCTGGCCTCTTGGAGATGGGGGACTGAGGCTGGACCCCATCTCCCTGCCAAGGGGGAGGGACAGCAGCTGGGTCGTTCCCACTGCCCCACCCACTGCCTGACCCGGTCGGATCAGACTTTACTCCCAAGCAGGACACGTGCTTCAGCCTGGGGCCGGGCGTGGACCGGCTATTGATGACTTACAAGCCAGGAGGGGTAAGTGGCCACTGGTGACATCTCTTGATGACCCCTAAGCTCACCCCCCCTTTAAGGTCTGTGTTCTTCGTCCTGAGCTTTCTTAAATGAGGCTGCCTGGAGCCCGCCCTGAGGACCCCCCAGGACCCTCCATGAGCCCCCTGGTTGGGGGGCGGTGCCCACTCACCCATCAGGCCGCTGCGGAAGACGCCGTACAGGGACAGGCCGGTGGTGGCCGCGTTCCACACGGTGCCGATGACGGCGTACAGCAGGATGGTGCCCAGGTTGCCGAAGAAGAGCCGGTTGGGCATGAAGTAGCCGGCGTCCAGCACGATGGGCGGCAGCAGGTAGAAGAAGAAGACCGTGGGTGTGAGCGAGAAGGAGGCAATGTGGTCGGCCGCCAAGACGATGCCGCCCAGCACCAGGCCCAGCACGATGAGCAGTGCACTCTCGGGGACGACGCTGGTGACCTTGTGGGACAGGTGGAAGCCTGCGGGGGAGGGGAGGGGTCAGGGGGGCCGGGACCCCACGGGGGAGGGGAGGGCGGTGGGGGGGCCGGGACCCCCATGGAGGTGGGGAGGGGAGGGCCAGGGGGCCGGCCTGGCACCACAGGACAGACATGAACTCGGGAAACAAGGCCCAACATCCGGGTCTGTGGCCACAGAGGAGGTCCTGCCAGTCCCCCTGGCCCCAAGGACACCCTCCTCAGATGTCCCCCTGCCTCCTGCTCAGAGAATGGCCCCCCTCCACAGGGAGCCCCCTGTGATAGGCCAGAGGGGCTGCATGGTGGCTGGGGGACGGAGGCCCAGGTTGGTGGGCAGCGTGCAGGGCCTGCAGGCCCCCGGGCCCCACTGACCCCCTCCGGCATCACCCCTTGTGCCGTACCTGGTGACCAGGACCCTCACCCTGCTTGAAGCCCAGCTGTGTTTTGATCTTCCGTGGAGGGACCCCACGCCGGCCGTCCCCTCTGCCTGGCTCTCCTGGGGTCAGAGCGCCCAGGCCGAGAGCCTTGTAAGGCCAGGGCCTTAGGGGTCCCCAACAGCAATCAGCCCCGCCACCACGGTCACGCGCTCGGGGGACAGCGGGGCCGCAGAGGTCTCCCCAGCCACGGCCCCTCACCTGTCAACCCTGCCAGGACCTCGGGGGAGGCGTGCACTCCAACAGTTGGGGCCATTTCTCCTTTGTTCTATTTTAAGACTCAGGGAAAAAAGTGATAAGAATCCTGTGTTAGGTCTGATTTCAAAATAGTTGGAATGTTGACAGAAGAGGTGGACTCTTCAGCTTAAGCAGAGTTTGAGATAGTTCTCTCTTCACTCACGCAAGTTCTGTTTATTGAGAGGTCTTCTTTTGTATTCTAAGGAGAGCTGTCTCCTGAGAGGCAAGGACCCCAGAGCAGCAGGAGGCGGGGCGTCCAGTGGGAGAGGCTGACCCATGCTGGCCCGTCCCAGCTGTCTCAGGGAAGACTTCTTGGGCTGGGTCCCACGGGTGCTGATCCAGGCGCCCTGCACCCTGCCCCTGGCCTGTGTCCTCGCTGGTAACCAGGGGACATCTGGGGGTTAGGTGCTGGCTCTCAAGGGGGCTCCCCGAGGAAGGAGGGCCCGGGTCACTGCTCCTCGTCCCCCGGGACGGTCCTCTCCGAGTCTGGTTGAGACGCAGCGTGACAGGCGCGGGTCCTGCTCTGTGGCCCAGGGAGGGTCAGGTTTCAGCCAGTGGAGGTAGAACGGGCACTGCTTCCAGGACCCGAGGACCCGCTGGTGCCCCAGCACCAGCTGAACATTTTGATTTGGGAGCGAGCTTCTTCCTCTGAAAGTTTTCACACGTGGCAGGTGGGTGAGGGCAGCTGCTGCCCCAAGTAGAGGCGCCCAGGAGCCAGCAGAGCGGTCCTGCCTTCGTGGGGAGACTCAAAGGCCCGGAGGCTGATGCCTCAAAGTTTCCACGTGACGCAGTTACCAGGCCTCGGTGGCCGCCGCGGGTACCGCAAGGGAGGCCGTGTCTGAGCGTGAGCCCCAGCTCCCTGCAAGTCCTCCAGCCCTGCCCTGCCCGTGAGCGCGGGGCATCGGGGTTTGGCAGGCTCACGTCCCCCTGGAGGGGCTCTCTGAGCCCAGCATCGGAGGGGCCCTGACGTGGGGAAGACGGGCCGGCGCCCCAGAGCCCCATTCTGGCAGCACCTGCTCCCCCTGGCCGCCCGGCGAGGACGCGGAGAGACGCGTCTTCCCTTGACGGCACACTCCCGCACCCTGGGCTGGGTGACGGTCGGTCGGGGCCGCCCTAGGCTTTGGGAGGAGACCTGGGAGGCCGTGCCCCGCGCCCCCTCTGCCCCGTGGCTCCTGGCCCCGACGGCCAAGTGCACAGGGCAGCGCAAGAACCCTTGCAGGTCCCAGGCCCCCCCGGACACCAGGATCAGCAGGGCCCGGGCCCAGGAGTCTGCGCTGGGCTCTGACGGCCGCTCGGGAGCTGTGCTCTCATAGAAAGGCCTGGGGCTCTCGCCCCTCCTCGGCACCTCCCAGGCGTTCCCTGAAGTCCACAGACGGCGGGCTCGTCCTCTCGTCTCCTGCCCGATGGGCTCGGCGGCCGGGAGCCGAGTTTAGAAAAGCCGCCTGGAGCCGCAGGCGCGTCCCGAGTCCCCTACCTGCTGGGCAGTTGTGAGGCCGCGCCTTTCTCTGGGGCACGGGCGGCATCCGCTCCTGCCCGCCAAGCTCCCAGCGAGCCCGGAGCAAACTGCACGGAGGGCCGCCCCCCGGACCCCACCCCACTCACCGGAGCTGCCATTCCCCACGAAATGTGTGTCTCCTGCTGTTCTCCCGTCCTGGCCAGGCTCCAGCAGAGGTCACGTCTGGGACGGCCCCTCAACTGCCCCTTCACCCCCTCGGTGCCCGCTGGTCTGGGGGCCCCCTGAAGCTGAGGCCAGCACTGCGGGTCGTTGGGTCCAGGGCCAGGCATGGAGCACGAGTGACCGCTGACCCCTAGCGAACCCCCTGCCAAGGCGGCAGAGGGGGGCGGCCCAGGGCTGGCTTCAGGTCCTGGGGCTCATGTTCAGTCTTCAGCCGAATGTCTCCCCAGATTAGACATTCCGAGTGGACCTCGGATCTCCATCACCTCTGACAACTGCGGGGCCAGCGGGGCGGGAAGGTGCCAAGGAGTCAGGTGGCCCTTAACAACAGCAACAAAACTCGGCCCCTTGGGAAGTCGGAGTCCTAATCCTCCGCCACATTCCTGTACCGCAGCCGGTTACCAGAAAATCTTATTAATTTGGAAAACGGGTGGATGAGACACAGGCTGACTTCACACCAGATGCTCTCGCTTGGAAGGAAGCCCTGAGAGCCCAGAGAAAAAGTGATTTGAACCTTTTACCCATTGAGAAAGAAATACATACACACACAGTGTGGACGGACGGGCGTGCCGTTCCAACTTCTGTGTCTGGCGGTGTTGGACACACACCTCTGTGCACGGCGGGGCCTACTGAGCGCTCACCTGTGTCCTGCACAGATCCCCGTCTCACCTGCCCACTGGGGGGGGCTGGGGGCGGTGGTCACCTGTCCCTCATCCCAGGCAGGTGGGAGACGGCATCTCCTGGGAGATTTAACATGACTTTCTTATCCTGAGTGAGGTTTGTGCGTCTCTTCCCATTTGGGAGACATTTCTTCCTTTTCCGTGCACCATGTATCCACGGCCTTTGCTGCCGCGTCACTGGGTTATCCGCCTTTTCTTACCGGCGGGCAGCTCTTCACGCACCGGCGCAGGTGTATTTCCACTTCAAAGGTGTGGTCACTTAGCTTCTTGTTCAGGTTTTGCTGTGGGCAGATGTCTCCTGTTTAGGTAAATCTGTTGGTCTGCTCCATGGCTTCTGAGTTTTGTGTTATGCTTTAAAAAGCCATCCTTTCTCCTATGTTTTCTACTGAATGTTTGATGTTCAATTTAACTTTACTTGAATTTCACAAAGAAAATATTTAAAAATAGTCCTGAAACTGAAGGACCTGCCCAACTCCGGAGCGAAAGGCTCCCGAAATCCCACGAGTGAGCGTGGCCGCTCCAGCCCCTGCAGGTGTCAGGACCCCACCATTCCCTCCGCCGCAAGGCCCTCGCCCAGACAGTCTCAGCACCCGTCTCCCTTGGGGGCCAGAGGTCGGCACCACCTTCTCATGTCTGCGGGTGTCTGCCCAGCTGGGCCCCTAGCCTCCTGCAGACCCGGGGGACGGGCCGGACCAGCCCGGTTTTTACTTTACTTCTCCGTGTGGTTGCCTGTTTGCTTGCTTTTTCTGTCTGGTTGTCAGAAGATGTTTTGTCTTTGAGAGCATCCTTGTAGCAAGGGTATATCTTAGCGCTGATTCTCCTTCTTCCTCTGATACTGGGGACGTTGGCTCAGCCTGCATTTCAAGGAGGCATCCCCGTCCCCCGGCAGTGGCCAGGCCGGCTCCCCGAGGGCATTGCGCTAACTACGCGTCTGCCGCAGGCTCACTGCTCATAGTCGGTTCCGGGCAGACCGCGGAGTCCCACGGAGTCCAGCAAATGCGCCGGGAGGAGGGAGTCACCGGGCTGGCTCCCGCCCGCCTGCCACCCACAACCTCTCAGACGTTTTGTCCGGCCGGTGGTTTGCCTCCAAGACTTCCGTCTGGCTCCTGCTGTTCCGAGTTTATTTCTCAGATCTCACCGTGTTAGTTCTTCTCCAGTTTTCTTAGCTGGGAAAATCCCCTTGATATTTTCAGCACCATTTTATTGTCTCAGTTTGAGCTCCTGTCTTACTGAATTTGTATTCTGGCCCTTGTCTGTGATGTAAAGCTCCACGGGGACTTTCCTTCTGTTTCTTGGGTGACGTTTTATTCCAGGGGTTCCTCCCTCCCTCGCTCCCTTCCCTCCTGCTTCAGTGTCAGCCCCTGCCGCCCCGTGCCACGCAGCTCTGTCCGCAGCCTCTGCCTCTCAGGTGTGGGGGGAACGGCCTGACACGCTCTTGCTGCCTGTGTGGGTCCACGTGCCTTCCCCTGAGCGAGCGATCGGGGCGGACGGCGCTGTCCCTCCCCTGTGGTCCGAGACCTCTGGCATCAGGTTGGCCCCTGGTTCCTGGTTTGTCTTTCTGGTCTGGGGGGAGGGGTAGCAACAGTCTGCAGGGGGTCCCCATTCTCCGTCTTCGCCCAGAGCTCCGGGGTCTCTGCTTGATGGGAATTCTTCACGAGCCGTCCCGCCAGCCGGGCCCGGTCAGGCCCGCGGGTGGCTCTCCCGTGACCACCATCAGATGGCAGTCCACATTGTAATGAGCTAATTAAACTGAAGACTTGATTGATTTTAAATGGCAATTTGTTAGTGGCTCAGCCATTAAGCCCATAATGGGCGTTTTAGGAGTTGGTGGGCCAAGCTGCAGGTGCCCTGGGCGTCCGCGTCTGCCTGAGGACACCGTCCACCAGCCGGGAGGGAGGCCGCTCCCGGTGGGGCAGGTCCCTGCAGGCCAGACCCTTCCTTCAGCTGCAGACTGTGCATGGTTAGGACGGTCACTCATGTCGCAGCTTCTGCGAGACGGCGGGGATGACGGGGTGGAGACAGCGGCCAGAGCACGTGCTGGGCCCCTCCTTCCAGCATCCGCGGCCCTGCACGGCCGGGTCTTCTGGGGAAGCTGCGAGGACAGTGGAGGGGCTCATCGCCGCCACCCCTCGGCACCCCGGTCCTTGCTGGGGGCACCAAGACCCCAACAGCGGCGTGCGGGTCCTCATCCCCCTCCCAACCTTCGCCTCCTTTACCTCCGAAGACAGAAGGGCCCGCAAAGCAACTCGGAGCAGCCCCCTCGGTACCTTGGGCCCTGCAGCTCCGGGGCCTCCACATCCGGCCAACCCAGAGCCTGGGCCACGGACATCGAGGGCCTGTGTCCCGGGGCCGCGCCCCTGGGAAGCGAGTTGGGGGGCCGCCCTCCCCATCGGGCCCGCATTTGCTGGGAAGCCAACCCTTAGGCTGGGAGGGTGGAGGCCGCCTGAGGCCTCGAGGGACTCTCGCGCCCTATGTGTAAAGGGCCCACGTGGGGCCCAAGTGCACGTCCGCCGCGGGGCCAGAGCCAGGCCGAGACCCACAGGCAGCAGCTTCGCGGGCGACTGGGACCCCACAAGTGTTACAGGTGCTGATGCAGGGAGAGCACGTGACACACACCCGGGACCCGGCAGAGCGCTAACGACCGCAGGAGACAGGACACAGTCTCTGTGGAGCACAAATCCAGGGGCGCCGCGTCGGCAGGGCCCCGAGGAGCCGCATGAGGCCGGGCCGGAGCCTCCCAACAGGGACTTCCGAGCCCACGGGTCTCTGATCGCCAAGGCCTGGGGAGTCACAGCTAATTAAGCACGGCTGCAGGACGGTAACAGCAGGGACACGTGTGTTTACTTCTAATTACAAACCCTCGGACTGACGTTAAAGGTCGGGAGGCGCCCGCGACCAGCCAGCCATTCTGGAGGGGGCCTGCGCAGGGCGGGCACCGGGAAGGTCACTGCCAACGGTCCTCACGCCCCCTCAGAACGCGGCCGGGAACCCGGGGCCCAGGGTCAGGCCCTCTGTGGCCACCGCCCCCAGGGACCTCTCAGCAGGATTCAGCTGAGTCCACGCAATGCAGCGGCACAGTAAATCCCTTGGTTTTACTTTAACACATACGAGCCTTGGTAAATCCAGCTCTGCTTCAAAGTAACCAGATGAACGGTGAAACCCTTCCAGCAGAAAGATGGGCAGTCACTGGAATGCACAGGGGACCCCCCCCTGCTCGGGAGGACGAGCGGTCCGGGTGGGACCTGAAATGTCACACACTCAGGGGCAAAGACACACAGACACACCCACGCAGTGACACAGACACACACAGGGACACACACAGGGACACACAGACACACACAGTGACACACGCAACAGACACAGACACACACACAGTGACACACGCAACACACACAGACACACACACAGTGACACACAGACACACACACAGTGACACACAGACACACACAGGGACACGGACACACACGCAGGTCCCAGCGCTGACTCTCCAGCACTCTCTACAGTCGCGCCGTGGGGTCCCCGCAGCCCCTCCCAGGACAGGCACTGGCCCGAGGACCCTCGTCCTGGGCTCAGAGGCGTCCCCCCAGATGCCACCCCCTGCAGGGCAGGCAGCAACCACCCAGCAGGTGTGACTGGTGATGTCACGTATAATTATATGCATTAATGATAATAATTAACAAGCGTTGTCAAGTGAAGCCATGAGTGAGTGGCCTGGCCCCAGCGCCAGCTGGGTCTGCAGCCGCCAGCCCCCCTCCACACGCAGCGCCCTTCTCCCCAAGAGGCTTCTCCATCCTTCTTCTGTGTCAGCCTGCTCCTAAGTGCTCCACATACAAAGAAGCACACATTTTAAGCTTTGCCTTCTTAAGATTTCATGATTGGCTCTGACTTAAAGACTTGGGAGAAGAATTCATGACAATCACACCCCATGGATGGGCACCAGTGGAGTAGTTCCCATTGTCCCAGCAATGGACCCACTGTCAATAGCTGTCCAGCCAACTGTCCTCTGGGTAATGACCATGAGCTCTGGAAAAAATACCCACAACAAACACAACACTGAAGAGAGAGTAAACGAAGGCAGACACCAGATGGGCTCTCCACACTGAGGAAGGGACCAGTGCCAGCCGATTTCCTTGTTTTTTTATGGCTTTTTTTCAGAGGGCAGGTCCCAGCTGGGGCCATGCAGAGCAGCTAAAACTCAAATAGAAACCTACAGTCTGACTGGATTGAAAAATCAGAGGCTAGAGATCAGGGCAACCACAGGAGCTGAAAAGAGAGGGGGGAAATCCCAGAAAGGAAAGAGCCTGAGAGGCCAAACCCCAAATTCTGTGCATGAACTCTTGAAATCTCTGGCTGATCCTTGAATTACACACAAGAGAGACAGGTCCTGAGCTGCCAGAAGCAAAAATTCAGAGGTTTCAGCTGCTGTCACCACAGGGAGACACATTTGGAGTTTCGGTCCAGTCCTGGCAAAACCACAATGCAGCAACAACACCCACCACAAAAATCAATGCTCTCCAGAGGAACATAACAGAATACAGAGTCTCTACAATGTATCATTCATAGTGTCCTGGAAACAAATCAAAATTACTAGACATATGAAGAAACAGGAAAATGGGATCCATAAATCAGTGGAGACCTCAAGATGACCCAGATGTTGGAATTAGCAGACAAGGACTTGAAAACCGCTATTATAACCATGCTCAAGAATGTAAAGGAAAATATGCTTGTAATGAATTAACAATAGTAAATCTCACCAGTGGAATACAACAGGATTTGGCAATTTTTTTCTAAAAGAGCCAGATAGTAAATTGTTTAGGCTTGTGGGCTACACATTCTGTTTTTCAGTTACTCAGCTCTGCCACTATAGCACAAAATGGTCATAACATATATAAACAGATGAACACCACTGTGTTCCAATAAAACTTTATTTACAAAAACTGGTAGCCAGCCCATGGGCATAGTCTGCTGGCCCTTGAAATAGAAGATATCTAAAAGAACCAAGTTCGAATTCTAGAACTGAAGAATTCAATAACCGAAATAAAAAAGTCAATGGATAGGCTTAATAGTAGATAGAGATGACAGTAGAAATGATCCAATCTGAAGAACAAAGAAAAAAGAAAGATAAAAAGTAAACAGAGCCTCAGTGGCCTGTGGGACAATATCAGAAGAAATTGGAGTCCTAGAAGGAGACGAGAGGGCAATGGAGTAGAAAACAATCTGGAGAAGTAATGACCAAAAATGTCCCCAATTTGATGAAAGATATCAATTTATAGACTTGAGAACTACTTCAGATTAGACGATTTCTATTGCTCTGCTTCAAGTGAAGCTGAGGGTCCAGGGCAGGTAAGTTTGGGTGTGGGAAGGGCCTAAAAGCTGCAGGTCAGAGGTGAAGTGGGCGCCTGGACTTCGGGGTGAGCTGGGTGGGGTCTGGGGCCAGGCCCTCAGCAGAGGAGGGCAGAGGGGCTGCTCCACGGCCTGGGCCCAAGCAGAGCACCACGGCAGGGCCAAGGCACAGATGGTTCACGCTGACGGTGTCAGTTTAATGACACACAGGGCATGATTGCTGAAGGTAGCTGGTAATCAGGTCACTGAGACCTTACTTCACAAAAGAATTCATTGAACTTGAGCTGTGACAGGCACAGCAGCAAAAACAGCAAAGGCAGGTAGAGGTAAGGTTTCCAAATCAGAATCACACGGATCCCAGCGTCGGCACCACACAAACTCCCTTTCTCTGCGTGAGGTGTAAAAAGGGCCACAGAATGGCATGTGCTCGGTGACTCTGCTTTTACAGAATGAGGAAGCTGGAGGCTGGTGGCCCTGGAGGCTAAACAAACCAGAAGAGGCATTCTTCAGAGTTCTAAGATTTAAGAACATAAAGTTAGTTACATCGCAGGGAGCCATCACTGAGGGGAGAAAAGTCTTGACCTCAGTGGAGCTGCTGGTTGGCTGGAGGTCTGGAGACTGACTGCAGTGATCAAATTCACTGGGAAGTCCACCGGAGCCAAGATGCAGGCTGTTCCACTCTGGCGCGGCTTCGGGGAATCTGGAAACAGGTTTCCTGTAGAGGAGCAATGTTACATCTCGCTGACCTTTATACCTTCGTGTGAAAAATTTCAGCAAGGCCATTTTCTCTGAGGATGTCTTTTGTGCAGATAAAGTGCGTGGGCAATGTCCCAAGGTGTCATAAACCACGTCTGCCATTCACGTGGCTGCCGGGTCACCGCAGCCCCTGCTATCAGGGCGCTCCCAGCACTGGCCCCGAAGCCAGGACTTTGTCACAGGCCACTGCCCAGACCCAGAGCAGCAGGAAGCGACGGGACTATTGATTTCTGATATGGACACCGTGCTGCAGAGGGCAAAGGGCGGGGAGACCATCAGAGGACCCTGCACGGGCACCGGGTCTTGAGAAAAGCTGGACAGAGCTATGTAAACTGTCCCTGGGGGCGAACGGCACAGCCAACACCCTCACTGGGACTGCTTTGCACCCCCAGGTTCCCATCGTTCGGCCCAAACGCGTGCAGGGGGCTCAGGACCAAGGGCAGGAGCTGCCCCCCACCCCGTGCTGGGGCCACCCAGAGGAACAGCACCTGTCAGAGTGGTCAAGAGACAGGGTTTCTGCACATTCGAGGGCTTTCTGTTCTGAGGGACCTGTGTTGCCGGTCACTCGCAAGTTATTATTTTATTTCTTTTAGACTTGACTTCCTTATCGTAAGATGACAGTCTAGACCTTTCTGGGCTGTCGTAAAGATGAAAATCAGATTCCTGCAAGGAAGGTGGATTAAGTGTTTCCTTCCCAAGCCCGGTGAAAACAAAAGGGCAATGGTGTCATTTATTTTCTTTATTTTTAGATTTTTGGCCAGGCCAGCAGGAAGAGGGGGTCTGAAGACACTGGCATCCTGGCCTCCCCACCCCTGCAGCCCCCACGCTCCCTGCTGGGCACCGTGAGGTCGGCCCCCACGTGCACGGACCCAGCCTGATCAGCCGGGGGGGTGGGGGTGGGGCGTGGGAGGTCTTGGGCTTGAAAACCAGTGGCCGAATCATGTAAAGCACAAGCAGAGCAAGTGAGGAAACGCTGCAGGGAGAGGCAGGTCCACACTGGGATAAGAAGCTGCATCCTCGACAAAAGAGTGCACTCAGCGATTTACAAACTCTTGTTAATATGAGAAAATACGGGAGCAGAAACTAAAAACTCAATGGAGGGACCTCCCTGGTGGTCCAGTGGTAAAGAATCTGCCTTCCAAGGCAGGGGACGCGAGTTCGATCCCTGGTCGGGGAACTGAGATTCCACATGCCACGGGGCAACTAAGCCCGTGTGCCACGACTACTGAGCCCGCGCGCCTCAACTAGAGCCCACGTGCCGCAAACTACAGAGCCCACCCACTCTGGCGCCCGCGCATCACAACTAGAGAGAAGCCTGCGGGCTGCAGCAAAGAGCCTGCGTGGCGCAACGAAGATCCCGCGTGCCGCAACTAAGACCTGACGGAGCCTAAATAAATAAATAAATATTTAAAAAAACAACAAAACTCAATGGAGGTGTTGGAAGATGAAGTTAAAAGGCTCTCTCAGAAGACAGAGGAAAA
Organism: Balaenoptera borealis; assembly: GCF_965194805.1. Lineage (NCBI taxonomy): Eukaryota > Metazoa > Chordata > Mammalia > Artiodactyla > Balaenopteridae > Balaenoptera > Balaenoptera borealis. The sequence continues at coordinate 1,123,149 of NC_138867.1, forward strand.
AGACAGAGACACCAACACAGGAGAGAAAATTCAAGAGTAGAAAGGACAACACAGGTTCTCTCAGAAGGAGCTAGAAGAGGGACAGAGGGAGAGACACGGACGAAGCAGCCACAAATGTCTCCGGATGAAAGGCTTGTGCTTCTGGGGACCAAGCTCGACAGACGAAATGAGATCTGCCTCAAAGCACATCATTACTGGGGAGAGGAGGCGGGAGGAGGGAGGGGAGAGGGGAGGGGTCCCCAGCATGAATCCAGTAGGTCATCAGTCTGCTCAGGACGGTCGATGTCACCCTCCACTGCACAGCCAGTCCCCAGAGGAAGGGGGGGAAGTCACATTTGGTGGAGAATGGGTCCACCAAAGAGGGGCTCCCCAAGACAGAAGGCATGGGATGCCAGGTGGGGTGCCCCATGGAGGGCAGAGTGACGGGAGGGCCGGTGCTGTGTTTGGCAGAGGGAAGCCCAGGGACCTGGTGTCTCAGGACAAAGCAGCAGACACGGGGTTGGAGTGCTGTGCAGCACAGCAGCCTGCAGGGCTTTGGGGCAGGGAGTTATTTAAGTACGTAGACAATGGCACCACCGACCACAGACAATCATTAACTTTAGGTAAAACGAACGGTTGTGCAGGAAATGGAACAGTGATCTGTGCTATTCCAGGCTACGTTTCGTGTCGTCATAACAGCGTATGGCACTGAAATCTTGGTGGGAACATCAGAACTCAGGGAGCAAGCACGTGGGTGGGGGCAGGTTCCCCACCTCTGGGAAGCTCACATCACAACTCCTTCCCGCCTCACCCACCTCATGTCTGGTCCCGGCCAAGGTAGCTTGAAATGCCCAACACATGGCAGCAAAGCCAGGAGCCACAGGGCGAGCACACTGGCCTTACTGGGGGCGGGGCCGCAGGGCAGATGCTGTGTTCCCAGGTGACATGATCATCTGAGTAGAAAACCCCAAAGAATCAACAAAAAACTCCTGGAACTAGTAAGTGATGACAGCAAGGCTGAAGGATATAGATTGTCAATTGCTTCCTATAAACTAGCAGTGAATGTACGGAATTTGAAATTCAATACACAATACCGATTACATCAGCACCAAAAAAAACCCACGCTTAGGTATAAATCTAACAAAATATGTGCTGGGCCTGTATGAGGAGAACTTCTAAACTTGGATGAAGGAAACTGAAGAAGATTTAAATAAATGGAGAGAGAGTCTACATTCCTGGAGAGGAAGACTCAATATGGTCAAGATGTCAGTTCCCAACATAATCCACAGATACAATGCAACCCCAATAAAAAATCCCAGCAAGTTATTTTAAGTGAATATCAAGAAATTGATTCTCAAATTTACATGGAGAGGAGGTATTAGACCCAGAACAGCCAAGGCAACATTGAAGAAGAACCAAGTTGGAGGATGGACACCACCCAACTCCAGGACTAACTGTGAACTACAGAAACCGAGACAGTGCGGTGTCGGGGACAGAATAGACACACAGATCAACAGACAGAACAGAGCCCAGAAACAGACCCTATAAATGCAGTCACCGATCTTTGACAAAGGAGCAAAGACAACGCAATGGAGCAGAGACAATCTCTTCGACAAATGGTGCTGGAACAACTGACGTCCTCACAGAAGATGAATCGAGACCTCACACCCTTCACAAAAATCAACTCAAAGTGGATCAGGGACCTAAAATGAAACTGCAAGACTATGAAACTCCCAGAGGATAAGACGGCAGAAACCTAGATGACCTCAGGTTTGGAGATGAGTTTTTAGACACAACACCAAAAGTATGATCTATGAAAGAAAGAATTGATAAGTTGGGGTTCCTTCAAATTAATGAAGTGTCTGTGAAAGTTAAGAGAATGAAAAAAGTCATAGACAGGCATAAAATATTTGCAAAACACACATCTGATAAAGGATTTGTATCCAAAATATACAAACGACTCTTAAAACTCAATCAGAAAACAAACAACCCAACTGAAAAATGGGCCCCAAATCTAAACAGACACCTTACCAAAGAAGAAGTGCGGATGGAAGTTAGGACACGAAGAGACACTCACACCATGCGCTGTTGGAAACACAAATGGAAACAACACCACTGCTCATCCTCCAGAATCATTAAAGTCCAGGCACTGACCACACGAATTGCTGGTGAGGACGTGGAGCTCCAGGAACCCCAATGGGAATGCAGAAGGGCGTCGCCGCTCTGGAGGACAGTATAATAGTTTCTTACAAACTCAGCACACTCTTACCATGTGATCCAGCAATCACGCGCCTTGGTATTTACACAAATGAGTTAAAACCTTATGTCCACACAAAACCCTGCACACAGATGATTATAGCAACTGTATTCATCATTGTGAAAGCTTGGAAGCAGCTAAGGTGTCCTTCAGCAGGTAAATGGATAAACTGTGGTCCATCCAGACAGTGGAATATTCTGCACTAAAAAGAAGTGAGCCATCAAGCCATGAAAAGACGTGGAGGAACCTTAGATGCGTGTGACTAAGTGAAGGAAGCCGATGTGAAAGGCTGCATCCTGTAGGATTCCAACTCTAGGATATTCTGGAAAAGGCAAGACCATGGAGACAGTAAAAGCATCAGTGGTTGGGACTTCCCTGGCAGTCAGGTGGTTAAGACTCCGCGCTTCCAATGCAAGGGGCACGGGTTTGATCCCTGGCTGGGGAACTAAGATTCCACAAAAAATAAATAAATAAAAAAAGTAGATACATGTCATTAGACATTTGTCCACACTCATAGATTGTATGACACTGATGGAAATTTAATGTAAACCTTGGACTTCAGTTAATAATAATGTATTGATATTGGTTCATCTATTGTAACCAATGATCGGTGCCAGTGCAAGATGTTGACAATAGGGAAACTGTGTGTGTGTTGGGGGGGGAGGGGAATAGGGATGGGGAGTACAGGAAACTCTCTGGACTCTTTGCTCAATGATCCTGTAAATTTACAACTAAAAATATTCGGTCTACTAACTTTTAAAAGCCAGCATCTCTGCAGCCACGGTGGGTGCTCCTCTGGACGGTGGGCCTCGCGCTGGGATGTGGCCTCAGGAGGCCGGGCCAGGGATGGAGGTGACACACTGAGTACTAGAGGGCGGGATGGGCGGGCTGGGAAACATGCCTGCTTGTCACCCAGAGGGAGAACCCGGTGCCGTCAGCCTGCAACTTCCCGCCAGCGTCAACCATCCGTCCTGATTCTACTGCGCCAACACGACGGGAAGGTTCCCCCAGAATTCTTACAAACAAAAGCCCCACTTTTTACTGCAAAGGGTGTTGTTGCCACCCACAGGGAGGGGTCCCACGGACCAGCAGAGTGAGGTCCGGGACCCGGGACGCCGGCCCGGGAGGGGGCCTGCCCCTTGGGGGTGTGCGGCGGGGTGCCAAGGAGGGAGGCGTGGGCAAGCGTGAGTGTGCGCGAGCAGGGGCGGCACCATCTTCAGACACCAGCTCTGGCGGCCCCGGCGACGACGGCAAAGCCCGCTAGCGACGCGGCGGACCCGCGGTCCAGCGCCGGCCAGGCCCAGGTGCGCGGCAGTCTCAGACCTTCGAGTCTGCGGCACAAGGCGCTTCGCCGAGACCCGGGAGCTCCGTTCACACGGGACTCGGCGCGAGAGGACCTCCCGGGGGAGAAAGTCCCGCCCGGGGCGCAGCGGCCTCGCTGCTGTCCGCTCCTCAGCCCTGCGGGCCTCTCCCTGCCCCGAAGGAGGGGCCCCGACGACCACCGACGCAGGGTCCTCGGAGCCCGGGAGCTCCACGGGAGGCGGGAGCCGAGGCTGCGACCCCTGCGACCCGCCCTGCGCACACCCCGCGGGCCCCCGACGGGCGGGCCCAGGCCATGCTGACGGGAAGAGGTGCAGACGGGTGCGCGGCTGCGAAGCGGAGGACCTTGCTCCCGGACAGCGGACGACTCGTCTCGTTTAACTTTAACTTCCCACGGTCAGGCCGGGGGGCCTGCGTGGATTAGGCTGAGAACAGCTAAGCGCGGCCCCGGGGCTCCTGCAGGCGGGGGCGGGGGGGGCGGCGATGCGGTGGTCCCACGCGCTCGGGCGGCCTGTCCTCAGAGGCGGCCACCGCGGGCACGGGGTCAGGGCCAGGCCTCCTCTGAGGACAGGCCGTCCGGGCAGCCGGCCTCCTTCCCGCTGCTCTCCTGGCCGCCTCGGGCCCCCCTCCCCCGAGACTCCGTGGCCACGGGCCACGGGCACGGCTCAGGACGGCAGGGACTTGCAGCCTGTGGCTTGGGGGGGCACTCACGCCGTCTGCCTTCCGGACGTGCTCAGCTCATTAACACTAAAAGGGATCTGCAGATCGTGGGAAAACCAGGATTGTAAATGGAAAGCCCGCCGGAGCTACTGCTCGCATGCCAGTTCCCTGGGTGCCCTTGAGGGCCAGGTGGGGGTCTGCGGGGGCTGCAGGGACAAATTCCCCTGGTCTCTGCCCCCCGCACCAGCTGGAAGAGGCCGGGGGGGCCGGGCGTGTTGGGAGGAGGGTCCCAGAGCACTGGGCCCGGGGGGCAGTCGGGTTGGACTGCCTCCCCTGGCCTGGCGAGAGGAGCCTGTCCTTGCCCCCGGGCGGCCACGTGTGGTCACCCTGCATCGCCAGTGCCTCCCTGGGGTGCCCCGGCGGAAGGCAGAGGTGGTGCTGGGCCAGGATGTGCTCCCCTCAGGCCCCCAAGGCAGGCCGTGGGCAGGGCTTGGGGCTGAGGGCGCCCTTGCCATCGGAACGTTCCTGGTTCTAGCAAGTTAATGAGTAAAGGATTTTGACAACAGATGCCGCATTCTCCATCCAGGGCCTTCTCAGAAGCTTAAAACTGCCCTCCTTTTGTAGTCTGTCCCCAGGAAGGTAGGCTGTATGGGGCTGGGGGGGAATGAGGGGGAGAGGGCTGGGCCCTCACAGCCTGCACGTGGGTGTGTGCCCACAGGCCCCACCTCACACACTCACCCCCGAGCCCTGCTCTGTTCACTAATTATATTGCTAAATGGCGGTCACGTGATCCCCCCTCCCAAATCCTAGCAACACTGTACTGGAGACCCCAGCACCGAAAGGGTCACCTAACAGCCGGGGTTTGAGGTGCACCTGCGTGGGGCCAACACCAGGTCACAGAGAGGTCACTCCTCACACTCCTGGCCAGCTCCGTGCAACACCCTCTCCAGCTGGGAACTCACTGGGTAAAAGCCAGCACCCTGCTGAGTCCACAGAATCATTCCCACCCCAGGACAGGTGGGAACTGGGAGGCTGCAGGCAACAGGTGTGTGGGGGGCAGGACTGCCCAGCCCCCCTCCTTACCCGGCATTAAAGGACCCTGGCCCCTGCCCTTGCTGGTGCCACGAGGTCCTGGCTCCCACCGTCCACCTCAGACTTAGTGTCTGTAGTTATTGTGTGACTGTCTTGGCATTTTCGTTTTCATCCAACTATTGTTCGTTGACCTCTTATTAAGGCCGGGTGCTGTGCAGGGTAACTACAGCGGTCACAGAATGTCCACCCGGCAGCTTCTAAGCACCTGTTTCAGTCTGCACCCGAGGGAGATGCTGAACCTGGCCGTGTCCCTGCTGAGGAGGCTGAGGGGTCAGAGGGGACAGCAGCTTGCCCACAGCAAGGCCATCACAAGTCCTCTTAGACGCAGTGGCAGGCCAGGCAGATGCCAGGGTGTGGGGGGCCCTGGGGCGTCCTCAGATCCTGTGAGGTTGCAGGCAGCCTCCAGGAGCCCAGCCGGGCGGCGCCTGCTCAGGACAGCGACCGTCTGCTTCCGCCTGCTGCCCGCCCGGGAGACCCACAGGCTTGGGCCTGGCCCCTGCCTCACCCCAGAAGCTCTGATTCGAGATGTTGGGGCCGACGACCCCCAGGGGACTGAACCGGACTGAGAACCGGGGGTCTCGCCAGGCTTCCCAGAAGCTGATGAGAGTCTGAGGCCGGCGACACGCCCACCCCAGGCTACAAGGCAGCCGGTCTCCGTCCGGATTGTCAACTGAAGGAGGAGAAGGAAGGTTTCGCTGCCTCAGGAGGCGGAAGGGTTAGGTTTGGGGTTAGCAGTCACATGTGGAGGTGCTCTGGCACGTTCTGCTCGGTTACTGAGTTACTGCTGGTGCTGCCTGGGGGCGACGCTGCCTTCCGGAGAGCCTGGCCTCCGAACGGGCCTGTGCAAAGTAGCGGGAGGGAGGCTGCACCCCTCCCACCCCCGCCCCCAGGCAGCGCTGAGGAGGCCTGCTCTGGGGCCCTGCCCTGGGGGTGCCTGGCGGCTTCTCCAGCAGAAAGGCCTCTGTGACCCCAGGATACAGCTCTCAGGGGGCCAAGGCTCTTCCCAGCCGCGCCCCTGGGAGCCCGGCTTCTCCTGCTGGAGTGGGGCCCGGGAGCCTCCTCACGGCCCCGTGCGCCCCCGCTGACTGTGTGGGGTGAGGACGATGTGAACACTCGCCAGAGCCCCAGGCCTGTCTCACCCGCTCCTCACAGACCCTGGTAGGGAGAGTGTGACCCAGAGGCACATGAGGGGACCTCAGGTCCCCAGCATCCACGGCCACTTGGGGACCAGATCTTAGTGCCACGGGTGAAACCCTCAACCCACGGGCACCAGCACACGCACACAGGCGCGAGGGCCTCCCGGGCGGCCCTGCCTCGGTGGGTCCACACCGAGCAGCAGGCAGGGGGCACCGCACCGGCACCCAGCACGTGGGGGCCACGTGCCAAGGGAAGCAGGCTGGGAGGCTGCAGGCCCGTGTTCGCTGTGCCCCAACGTCTAGGGCCCGCTAAACCTGAGCAGAAACAGAGCCCTGCGAGCTGGCGGTTTCCACCCTTTGTGTGATTCCAAGAGCCGTGAGAAGCAGCCATTTCCAGCTTTCGCATTCGGCCTTTCCCAGCTGAGAACTCAAAACCAGTTGGACTTTGGCAAGAGAGCTCCGCAGGTGGTGAACTCATCGCAGTCTTCCTGATGTACCCAGGAGGAAACGGGGCCTGACCCTCCCCCTCCAGCCTGCGGCCTCTTCCGCGAGCACCGGGTGGGCCCTGGAGGACCCCGGTCTGCCCCCGGCCCCAGAGGCTGGAGGTCCAGGCTCACAGGACGTCCTCCCAAGCCGACACCTGGCCACCCCGCCAGGGCCACATCTGTGCCGGAAGCAGAGGGTTCAACCGGGGGCCTGTGATGACTCAGCTCAACACCCCCCCAAGTCCACACCCTCCAGCCTGTCCCACATCTCCACCGTCCGGCCCTGACCACCCCCCACCGTGGCTCCGGTGGCCCTGACACCTTCCCCACCCGCCAGCGCTGGGGCCCCGTGGCTGGCATCTCCGCCTGGACCACCTCCCCCAGCCCCTCTTGCTCTGCCGGCCCCTCCTTTTGCGGCCCATCTCGACTGCCCCCCAGGGGGGAAGCCGGCACCCTGGCCACCACCTGACCCCTCAGCCTGGACTCTGAACCCCTGTGTCCAGCAAACCCTGGGGCCTCTCCATTCATTCTAGAACCGATGTGTGAACACTCAGGTCACAGATGTGGGCCTGAGATGCAGCCAGCTCCAAGGAAAGACCCCATGACCTCAAGATGCCGCCCGGGGCCTTGCAGTGGGACCTCAGCCCCAGCCCTACAGGCGGCTCAGGCCTGGCAGAGCCGGGGTCCCGGCAGAGGCGAGGCGGCACCAGGCCCCTCCCTGTCCTGGGACACTGGAGGCGCAGAGGCCAGAGCGACACTGCCTGGCTGGGCCCTCAGTGCTCAGACACGTCGTTCGGAGTCTCCGGAAGGCAGACCTGGATCTCCCTTCCGATCCTCAAGCAGGTACGCACCGTTTTTCCGGCTTGTCTGTTCTGAACACGCTTATGGGAAGAATCTTACAAAATCAGAGGGATTTTGCAAACATTACAAACCACCACGGGGCAGCTCAGCTCAGGGGGTGATGGGTCCGACCCACCCTCATCTCTCCCTTGGGGTCCTGTCCCTCCCGGAGGGGTCCAGGGTGCTCGGCCCAGAAGCCTCTGAGGCCCCACTTCGCTGGGACGCGTGTGGCCGGTGGACCCGCTGGCCCCTCACCTGCCACCCCTCTCCTGGGTGGCCTCCTCAGCTGCCCCGCAAACATGCCCCCATATGGCCACCTCAGGGCCTCTGCGGGGCCGTCTGGACCCTGGAAATGTCCCCCTAACCCTCAGGGCTCACTCCTCCCCACCTGCGCTATTCTCTTCTTTCCCTGTTCTGCCAGGACTTGACGCCAGGCATCCCGCGGCTGGACTCGCCTGCTCCCGGGGGGGGGCGTGACACACCCCGAGGAGGTCTGGGTCTGTTTCATTGGAAGCCGTGTCCTCGTGGCCTGCAGCGGTGCCAGGCACGTGGCAGCATTAATGTTTGTAAGATGAATGTTAAACTAGCGCTCAGAGCTGTGGCTGCTAAAAATCAAGCATTTTGGCTGCACTAATAAAATAAATCAAACGTTGGAGCCCAGATGTCGTACTGTGCCGGGGATACGCGCGGCTGGGGCCCGAGTCCAGGCTCCGCCCAGGGGGCCCGTGAGCCGGCGCGCAGGCGTCTGTCTGCGGCCCGCGAGTGGGGACCCGCGAGCCTGTTCTGCCCTGTCTTGCTCCAGAAGGCAGGACTGGGTGTGAACTGACCGAATCAGCTCGTCAGGGAGCTGCTTCAGGCCAGGCCTCGCGCGGGCGAGCTCTCCCCACCTCAGACCTACAGCCCGCCGTGCTCCAAGCTGATGCGGCCTTGCCCTCGGCGTGGGGCGGTCACCGGGTGCGCGTGTGTGGCAATTCCGGCCGAGAACCTGGCTGAGGAGCTTCGCGTCTCGAGGGTTTGCACGAAGCTCACACCGTCGTGGAGTGTCCATCCCTTCCCCCACTCACGCGCCTGCCCAGCTACCCGTCTAGCGGCCCGTCCGCCGAGCACACACGTCTGCACACACACCTGCAGGAGCGCCGCCGGGGCAGGCCTGCCTCCAGGCACTGGGGACGCGCAGGAACGGACAGACGCAGCCCCCGCCTCTGCAGAGCTGACCTGGTTGAACCCAGACCCCAGTGTCGAGGGGGCAACCTCAAGACCCCAGTGGGCTGGAGGGTTCTGAGCTCAGAAGAGGAGGGGGCAGAGATGCTGGTGGGTGGGGCTCCTGGCCTGGCCGCAGGGGTGACGGGGGGGTAGCGGCTGGGCTTCAGCTAGAACCCAGGGAAGCCGGCAGGGCCACAGCCTCGCACCCACGGGGCCTTGCTGCTCCCGTGCCCAGCGCTCCTTGGGCCTCTGCCACCCCGCCAGTCCCCTGCCCATCCCCCCCCCCCACTAATAGTGTGCCTCCCTCATCCCCACCCGGCCCACAGGCCCCTGGAGCTCAACTCCCCGAGTCTGATGGGCTCTGTAGGCAGGGCTGGGTGGGGAGGGCCTCTGCAGGCACCTGGGTTCTGCCAGCACCCCTCTTCCCCCTGCCCTGGGCAGACAGAGAAGACAGACTTCACAGTATGAAGAAGGGATGGAGAAGGGGCAGGAGGCACTGAGCAAGGTCAGGAAGGAGGGCGGGGGCTGGCTGGGAGCAAAGGTGCAGGGGTGGGGTGGGCAGAAAGCCACCCCAGTGAAGCAGACATCACGCCAGGAAAGCACCCAGGCGCCTCCAAGGTTTCCTGGTGCAGGGGACGGGCCCCAGCTGTGCCCACCTCAGCCCAGGGAGGTCACCACCCACTCTGGGCTCCAGCGCAGAGAGGGCTGGAGGAGTCCCTTCTCAGAGGGAAGGCAGAAGGAGTGGAGGGAGCCCAGGACCACCAGCCCTGACCTGGTCCACCGCACACTGAGCCCCCTGCCCCACTCTGCCACACGCTCCTGGTAAAACTTGCTGTCAGAAGGGACTCGGACGCTGGGAAGAAATAAACGTGAGGCTGACCAGGCGCCGGACTGGGAGAGCCCAGCAGCAGGTGTCAGGGACCTTTGGGACTTGCAGTCTTGGGAACACTGCCGTGATTCTCTTGGATCCTCTTGCGGGAATTGGCTGGATGGGAAAATCCCTGGAGAGTTCCTTCTGCCAAGCAGGCAGGACTGGGGCTATCAGCACTTCCCAACCTTTGCCCCTCTTCCTCAGGATACTCCAGAGAGGTACCTTAGCTCCAAATGCAGTGGATTGTTTTACAGCCCGTGGCTAATTCTCCCACGGGCAGTTCCTGACAAATGAGACTTTACACTTTCAGCACAGAATGTCCCTCCCATAGAGACTCTTGGGAGAGGCCTTGGTTCCAAGACCTTGGATGATGGGTCTTGACTCCATCTGTCCTGCCAGGCTTGGGGTCCACTAGGGCCCACTGATTCGTCTACTCCTGGGAGGATGGGGTCCACCGAGGACTCCCGCTGCTCACCCTGCCTTTTTAGGTCATCCTTGTTCTCCAGATCCTCTCATGCACTCTTTCGAGCGCTGTAAGGGAAATTCAGTGGCAACGGGGAGAAGAGCATGGTGGAGGGCGCCGGGGAGCCCACAGGACAGAGGGACAGGGGTTGGGTGCAGCGATGGGGGTTCTGGTCTTAGGACCAGAGCACACGAAGCGAAAACCACAAGCTTCCGGTGTCAACCCAAGGAGGTAAACATTGCCCACCACTCCCCGACAGCCTGGGAGCACAACCCAGGGCAGACACCCAGCACCCGAACTTCAGAGAAATCCACCGACGCGGCAGGTGCTCTGGACAGAAGCCATGGGTGTCCCAGCACCCGGGGGCTGTGCCCCTCCCCTGGCAAGGGCTGGGGCTGGACCAGAGGAGAAGCCACAGTGGAAGCGCTTTGCAAGTGACAGGAATCGGGGTCTAGGGGCCTGGAGAGCAGAGTCTGACCTGATAAGGCAGCTGCCGACAACGTCCGGCAGAACAGAGCGTGACCCCAAGGCTGAGCTCCAGCTGGAGCACAGGTGGGAAAAGGGACCCGCGTCTCCAGGAGCCAAGGTGCTGCAGTCTCGGAGGGGCAGAGCGGGTAAAGTGTGCAGATAGGGTCGCACGCGTGACCATAGAGGCCCTGGCTACTCCTCAGGGTGCCCGGGGGACCGTGTCCGGCTTCTGCTGGTTAGGAAGGACACCCCCCGCCCCCGCCGGGGTCTCTTCCTCCAAGACTGGGTGAAGAGGGAGGGGGTGACCAAGCATGGAGCAGGACCACTTGCAAAACCCCAGGGGCCATGGGGGAGGGGCCGAGGGTCTCAGAGGGCCACAGCTGCTGGGCACGCCTGGGTCAGCGCCACCCACCGCAGCTGCTGCCTTCCCTGAATCCGGGGGGACCCATGGGCTCCGGGTTCTTCCCGAAGTGTTCCTGCCGGGGGGTGGCGGCAGCCCCCTCCCTCCTTGGGGGTGGGATCTGGGCGGGGGCCGCCCTCTTAGAGACAGAGGAGACGGAGAGGGAGAGGAGAAACAGCCGAGACGGCGAGTTCCGCCTGCCCCTCTGGCTCCCCAGCTCAGAAGCCAAGTCACCACTTCCAGCAGCTCCGGCCAGAAGTCAGCGGTGCCCTCAACCCACCGGCTCGGCGCCAGAGCATGACAAACGGGGTCTCCCTTGCGGCCTCCAGGAGCACCTACCCTGGTCACCCACCACCTCCAGGCTCTGTCTGCAGAAGCCGCCTGGGTCTCCACCCTCAGGTGGGCCCCACCCAGTGCTGCCACAGCTTCGCGATCCCGCACGGCCGAAGCGCGCCCACTGAGCCCACTAGGCGTTGGCCCCAGAGGGGGCCAGAGGAGATAGGACAGGATGAGGGAGAGGGAGTCCAACCGGGGCCAAGGCCCAGACTCATCCTGGTGGGAGCTGAGTGGCTGCAGACTCGAGGCGCCCCGCGGAGCACACGTCCCACGCGTGGCCCCGGCTTTCCCCACGCACCCAGGGGCAGACACCGCCCCACCCACTGCAGGAGAGCCTTCAACCTCGGCCCTGCAGGCTCAGCCGGGAGCTGCGCACCAGCTCCCGGCCTGGCTTCATCCCCTTCTGCGTTTCCTGACGATGCAACAGCAGGGAGGGACCCGGGCAGGCCCGAATGCACCCGCGAAGAGGGGCCTGGGGTCTCGGGGGTCTGAGCGCTCGGCAGCCACACCTGCTCCTCATCTCTGTCTGAGCTGCGGGGAGACGTCTGTGCAGAGACACCTGGTGCGCTAGAGGCGGGGGCCCCGGGCACCAGATGGATAGTTGGAGGTGCTGGGCTGCGGCGGGGAGGCCTAGGGTGGGGCCCCGAGGTATATGGTGAAGGGGCAGCCGAGGGGCAACAGGGACAGGACAGGACAGAAGGGGATGGGGGGGCGCCGCAGGGAAGGGCAAAGAGGCGGGGTCACGTGAAGCCCATGCTGAGCCGCCCGGAGGGCCTTGGGGACCTGGGCAGGGTCAGTGCAGTGGGTTCCAGAGGACAGGGGCGTGGCTGGGAGGGGGCTGGGCCTGGGGAGGTCCCAGCTTACTTTCTGAGATGGGAGAACGGAGTCTCTCCACTGTGCAGCCTGTTCACGGGCGAGACCCTCTGCCGTCACAGCAGGAGCCTCCAAATGCAGGACAGCGTGGGCAGCGTCGGGGCCAGGCCTGGCCCAGGGCAGGAGGGCACTCCCAGGCCAGCCAGGCCGGCCCCGTGGGTCTTCTCTCTGGGGTCCTCTTCATGTTCCCTTACAGCCCCCCACCGAGCCTCTACCCAAGCTGGCCCCCCTTCCCCCTCGGATGGGGTCAGCAGCCCCAGGGGAGGCGGAGCTACTGAAGTGGCGGCAGGAAAACACATTCTGGGCCCGTCCTGCCCACGAGAGGCGGAGCTGGTGGGAGCAGCCCCCCCCCCCCAAGAAGGTCCCCTCTGGAGGAGACGAGCGCTCAGGAGACCTCGGGGCAGTCTCTTCCTGGGTGAATAACAGACACTGGACCTCCAGGTGCAGGACCTGGGGCTGGGCTTGCACAGAAAGGACAGGGGGGCTCCAGGTCCCAGGTGGGGACCCCCGGAGTGTCACGGGTCCACCCTGCACATATCCTGACCGTGGTTTCACAGAAGAGAGAAGGGGGCTGAGGAGGAGATCCCCGCTCTGCCCCAGAAACTGGTCAGCTCCCAGGGGAGACTCAGGACGGGGTGCTGCTCCTAGAGCCCCAGGGTGAGGCTGGACCTGCCCCGTAAGTGACCAGCAGAAAGTGGCCAGTGTCGGCAAGTCCCCTGCGGCAGAGACGTCCAGAGGAGACACAGCACGTGAGACCCCATCTCGGTGCCGACATTTCACTGCTGATGTCACAACCCCCCACAAAAAAGCCAAGGAGTGGAGGGCAGCTTGGGCCCAGGGACCGGGCAGGCAGGGCCCAGGAACTAAACAGACACTGGAGGAAAAAGGGGGAGGCAGAGGGGTCGGAGAGCTTTTAAAGAAACAGAACAAAACGAGAGACTTAAAGGGAGGTCGCTGGCACAGCAGGACACATGGCAGGCAGGGCTGAAGGAGAAACAAGCTGTAACCAGCCGCCAAGGAACACCAGGAACCCCCAAAGCCAGGTCCAAAGTCCTCTGACCGACTCTCCCCAGAGCCTGCCCCTCCTGGTCCTGCTGAGGAGGTCAGCAGCCCCCGGCCCCTCCCCATTCCAAAACCTCTGCTGACCCATCCCTGTCCGGCTGTTCTGTGGCGAGGGGGGAGCCCTCAGACCCCCTCACAGGGTTTCCCCCGCTCCACCTACTAATTACGCCTGCCCTCACACCTCCGCCACCTCGGGGAAGACCCTCCCTGGTGTTGATCAACACGTTGAAACTTTGGTCCTCAGAGGCTCTTAAGAAAGCTGACCTTCCTGTCACCTTGCCCGGGAGTTACCTGCAATTCCCACTTTGCTGGTTCAGTGGAGCAAGTCAGGAGAAGAGAAATCTGACAGACCAGGATTTTTAGAAGAGAAACACTGTCAGTGGAAAACTTGCTCCTATAAATAGGACTGTACTGGGTTTCATCTTGGTGACACCATTTTTCTTTCTGCACTGGGGACGGAGTGCTCCAGCGCTTGAAGGCAAGGACATTCCCTCTCTCCTGCACTAACAGCCCCGACAAGCCCGACGGACAGAAAACCTGGCTGCGGGAGCCCCAGCGCGGAGCAGTCCGCGACGTCTGCTGGCCTGGATGGGGCAGAGGGAGTCCTGACCGCGGAGACCCGGGGACCCGGGGACCCGGGGACTCAGGAGGCTGCGCCGCCCGGCCGGGACCGGGTAACCCTCGGCCATGAGCACTGCCACTCCGGGCCCGGCCAGGCTCGCAGTCCCCGAGCCTCGCCCTGAGCGACCCAGGGCCGAATCCCCGGGGCTGGCCGCGGCGCTCCTCGACGGGACCGCCGGGCAACCGGCCTTGGACGCGTCCCTTCCACAGGGAAGAGCCCGGACCCGGCGGAGCCCGTGAAGAAGGCGGCGCAGGCAGCCGGCTCTGTCGGCCGGGGGCGCAGGAAGGGACCCGCAGACCCGGCGGGTGGGCGGAGGGGAAGTCGCGGCGGGGCCAGGAACCCGCGCCCAAGGAGCCCGAGCCGGCTTACCGATCTTGGCCAAGCTGGCCACGAGGATCCAGAGCGCGATGATGTACGGGTCCTGGACGTGGTGCCATTTGAAGGTGACCACCTGGAAGCCCTGGCTCTCCCCGTGCGCGCCGCCAGGCTTCTCCTCGACGCCCTGCGCCCGCGGCAGCTCGCCCAGCGCCAGCAGCACCAGCAGCAGCCCCCAACCAGGGCCCGGGGCCCCGCGCCCTGGCATCGCCGCCACCGCTCAGCGCCCTGCCCAGATGCTCAGGTCGCGAGAGACCTGCTGCGCCCTGCGGGACGTGCCGCGCCGGGGCCGCCGGACCAGCGGGGCCGGCGGGACTCGCGTTGGGCGGCGCGGAGCCGAGTGTGCTCTGGGTGAGGGCTGCTGTCCCGGTCCCCGCCCGCCAGGGTGGCCTTTAATCCGGCGCCCCCCTCCCTCCCCGGGGCGGAGCCTTCCCGCCCGCGCCGCGCGCACGAGAGCGCAGCCGGAGTCGCCTGCTCTCGGCCCGCCCGCCGGCGTGCGGCGCACGCCCGCCGGGCCGCCAGACCTCGCCTCCCACCGCCGCGCCCCGGGAACCTCATCTTCCACTCACGCCGGCCTGCCCCCTCCCCGCCCTGCGCGCTCTCTGTCCCGCCCTCACTGGCGCCCTGGGCGGGAGGGCGCAGGCCCGGGCGACCGCCTCCCTTGGGGGCGGAGGGCAGCGCCGGGGTCCCTGCGGTCTCAACTGCCGGGTGTGGGCGTCGGTGCCTCGGGCGCCCCTTGGCTCCACTCCTGAGTTGCCTGGGGCCGCTGTGGGCACACTCACCCGGAGGCGCTCCTTGTCCCTAAAGGCGGGGGCCTGGGACTGCGCCGAACCCACTAGAAGCCTGCGGGTCAGAAGGGGCCAGGCCTTAAGGCCCCTGCTGTGTCTCCGCCTGGAGCCTGCATTTCCTGACAGGGTCAACAACTTGTCAGAAGCCAGCGCCTCCCCACGGCGCCTTGGTGGGGGAGAATCCAAGTCCCTCTGCCCTCCCCCATCCGGGGCTGCCCCTGCTCCTTTCATGAGGGGCCCCTCCCCTCCGACCTGGGAGCCCAGCACCCCCGCCCCCACAAGACCTCCAGCAAGGGGACTCCCGGCCCTTTCTCCCCAGGGCTTGGCCGGGGCTCCACGTCCAGGCCTCGACCTGCTCTTGCTTGTGCTCCCAGCTAGATGGCTCACCTGGGCCCTGGATGAGGCCAACACAGCGCTCATTTCCTCCCAGGCCCACACTGCAGCCTCAGTACCTACCGGGCATACCCTCTTCCGGCGTTTCTGCCCCAGGCCTAGGAGGCAGGCGCCCTGCTCCGATCCCCCGGCATACCTGTCCGCTGCACCTTCAGAACCCACACGAAACCTGGCCCCTGCTCAGCACCTGTGCCCACCACGCAGCTGCTCAGAGCCTCCCTCCCGCCCCCTTCACCTGCCCTGCCGGCCGCCTAGGGACCCTCCTACTTAGAGGAAGGGACTCTGCTCCCTCCCTGACCTCCTTGGAGACCCTTTCTGGGTCTCCTTCCCTGAGGTGTTGCCTTCTCCCACCACAGCTGATCGCATCTCACAGTTGTGACACGCGGGCTCCCTCCTCCAGGCTTCCGGCCAGGCCTGCCCTCCCCGTGGGAAGATCGTTCCATGAATGAGGGGCTCCACGAAGCCCGTGAGGCTCCTGGATGCCTCCCCAGTTCCTGACACACTGCCTGACCCACAGAGCACCCAGGAGACACTGTTTGGATGGACAGACAGATGGGTTGGTGGGCAGGTGGGTGGGGACGTGGGCGGGTGCATCTTCTAGTATCTATGTCGGAGCCCCAGGAGACCTGAGCAGTATGACTGTTCCTCGGGTTTTCTCCCCGGTTTCTTGCTGATGGGAAGTGGCCACCAGTGGTGTAGTGGAGAGAGAGCGGGTTCAGATCCTGCTCCACTGGGCGGCTTGACTGGGTGGCTGAGCTCTGAGTTGCGGGGGGTGGGAAGCTGGGTGACCATCTGGGCAGATGCTGCCGAGGGGTCCAGTCCTCACTGGGTGTCCTTCGAGGACTTTCTGCTGTGAGGTAGCCCAGGGGTCCTCAGTAGGGGAGGAAGGTCAGCCTCAAGGGTTGCTGTTGGGGGCTAGACTGAGCTGAGCACAGGGTCTGGCACACGGCGCCCAGCACCAGGGGTGCGGCCCGGTGCAGTGGGCTGTGGTGGGCTCAGCCGTGCCCATGTTTCTGTCCGCAGCCCCATCCTCAGCCCCCTGTCCCGGAGACAGAGCCATCAGACACGCTTGGGGTACCTCTGGCCCAGCACACGCCCCTGTCCCTTTGTCAGGGCTCCTGAGCAAAGCCTTTCGGAAGAGTGGCCTCTGTGGACACAGCGCCCTCACACCGCACAGGCCAGCCACATCCCCACCAGAACAGTGTGCGCTGTGCTGCCTGCCCAGTGACCCTCGGCTCATGTCACCCTCTGGGGTTTTCACCAAGAGCCCGTCCTGAGAACTCACGGCATTTCTCCTGCGTGGGAATGCTTCTGAGACCCAAGAAGCCGTTCAAAGGGCAGCAGAGCACAGCGTTACCCTGTGGACCCACGGATTCAGAAGGAATGTGATGCCATCGTTGGCCGCTGGACGGGGTGCTGCAGAGGTGACCACAGGATGCCCAAGGACAAGGGGACGGGAAGCCCAAAGCCCCTGCAGAGGCACGGGTGAGCAGCTGGGGCACCTCACACGGGAAGCAGAGCTCGGGTGAGAAGCGTGGCTGTTTGGCTGGACCTGTGGGCATCTGTAGGATGAAAGCATCTCCGGGGCAGATGGTCAAGAACGGTGCGGAGGCCAGCCTGCCCTGTGAGCCTAGTCAGCGTAGGGGTGTGGAATGTGCACTGTTCCTTCCCTTCTGGCACCCACGCCCAGCTGCTGGCGCCTCCCCTCGACCACTTCTCCACACTGTCGCCCCCGTGGGCTGGGGCTGTGGGTGGGCGTGCAGCCTCCATGACCTCCTTGCTTCCACCTGGGGTGTGATTCTAGGCGGGGCTGCAGTGACTCCACTCCAAGGCTGCCATCCACACCAGGACACACCTGCAAGGCCTAATGTACCCAGAGGGCGGTGTGCGTTTGGGCAGGGGGGTTGGCAGGGCGTGTTGGGAAGTGTCCTCAGGACCCTGAGAACTGCGCCACTCACAGTGGCCATCAGGCAGCCATGAGCCTCCCCTCTCTGCCCCCTGCCCCCACTCCCCTCCCCTCCCCCTTGGCCTGGATCACCTGTGGGTTTGCCTGCACACAGACGCTTGTGCTGCCAGAACACAGCACCACAGACGGGAGAGCTTAAACAACAGAGATCTATTTTGTCACAGAACTGGAGGCTGCCAGCCCAAGGTCAAGGCTTGACAGAGTCCTGGGTCTGGTGAGAGCCCCTTTCTGGCCGTCAGCTGCTGTGTCCTCTGTGGCCTTTCCTCGGAGTGCAGGCGGGAGGCGGGAGGGAGCTCTCTCTCTTTCTCTTCTTATAAGGCCACTGATCCTATTGGATTATGGCCCCACCCTTATGACCTCATTTAACCCTAATTGCCTCCAAATACCATCACAGTGGACGGTCAGGGCTTCAACATAGGAATTTCAGGGGGGACACAGTTCAGTCCATAACACCCATGGAAAAGCCACAACCATACAACATAACCTAAAAAGTTAAAATAATGCAAGTAACCAGTCCAAACCCTGAACTGCAAAATTAAGAAAATAAAAATGAAAAACATCACATCTAGTCCATCATGGTAATTTTGGTTATGAATTTCATTCACGTGGTTGGTGAAAAACATCTTGTGAATAAAGAGGCAGAGGCTTATTGCTTTTGCTGACAACACACAGGCATGAGAGTCACGTTTCCATGTTTTATGTGGGAGGCTGCACACATGGCTTCATCACCGCTACCCAGTGGTCACTCCGGCTCCTCTGAAGGTTTCATTACCCAGGAACTCCTGCACTGCCTTATTCCCTCTGCTGAGCACCTACTGTGTGCCAGGGACTGTCCAGGCGACAGCCCCTCTGGGAGCTGTCCAAAATCACCATAATTGAATATTTATGTTCTCTTGTTTGATTGCTGGAATAAAATTGCATTTCTCGAACAAATTGTGAGTCCAGCTCCTCTGTAGTCTGTCTGTCAGGCTTTGAGGCCTCGGGCGAGCCTGGGGCCTTTGGCCCAAGGCCGAGCTTGCAGGGAAGGAGCCTTTGGACATTCAAGCAGGCGCTATCCTGTCCCCAGTGCCCCCAGGACACCCCCCTTGGGGTTGGACTCACACCCCCAACACTGTCCCACTGCCGGGATGGCCAGGCCAGGGTCCAAGGTGGGGTCGAGGTCCTGGGAACTGTGGGCTGCGCCACAGGGTCTCGGCCCCCATGGGCCCCCCAGGGCGATGCACAGTCTGGACTTTGGGGGCTGGGCCGGCTGCAGACCCCGACCCTGACCAGGGGCCACGCCCGTTCTCCTCTCCCCACCCTCGAGGACACCGGAGACCCTCCCTGACTCCAGTGACCTGAAAGACCCCCAACCCCTCTCTCACTGACGCCACTCCCCTCCCAGCTGGTCCTCGCAGCCCTGACGCTGGGGACTCTTGGGGGGACCCCCACTCTCCGGGCCTGACCCCCCCCTGCAGGGTCTCAGTGCCCCCTTTTCTGGAAGCAAGACCCCCATTATGGGAGGGACCCCTACCACAGATGCCCCTGACATCCCATGCCCTCCCCTGGCTGGGACTCCTCAGGGACCAGGCACCCGCTCCCTGAAAATGATCCTGGGACCCCCCAAACCGCAGACCACGCTCCTGGCGCTGAGACCCCACAAAAACCCCTCGGGTGGGGGCATGCTTGGACCCCGTGCCTGGTGACTTGCCCTCCCGGCCTCCAGGCCAGCCCAGCGGCCGGGAAACCCTGCCTGCAGGACGCAGCTGGACCCTCCTAAGCCCTCAGCCCCCAGAACCAGCCTGTGACCATCATTTGACAGACTGGGGAGAAAGTGGGTGACCATCAACAGAGGCAGAAAGGGCCTTTGGTGAAATTGAAAATCCACTCAGGACAAGACAGACAAGAAGGAGAACTCTTAGCAATGCCCAAAAGGACTTGGACAAATTATTAGAACTAAGGAGAAGTGGTCAAGCAAGGCTGCTGGCTACAGAACCAGCTCCAGTTCTACATGCAGCAACAAACTCTTTAGAAAATGAAAGTTACTTTATTATTATTATTTTTTTAATTAATTAATTTATTTATTTTTGGCTGCATTGGGTCTTTGTTGCTGCGGGCGGGCCTTTCTCTAGTTGCGGCGAGCGGGGGCTACTCTTCGTTGCGGTGCGCGGGCTTCTCACTGCGGTGGCTTCTCTTGTTGTGGATCATGGACTCTAGAGCACAAGCTCAGTAGTTGTGGCTCTCAGGCTCTAGAGTGCAGGCTCAGCAGTTGTGGCGCACGGGCTTAGTTGCTCCACGGCATGTGGGATCTTCCCGGACCAGGGCTCGAACCCTTGTCCCCTGGGTTGGCAGGCAGATTCTTAACCACTGCACCACCAGGGAAGTCCAAAAGTTAATTTAAAAGTACTATTTACACAGCATCAAAAATACGAAATACCTAGGAAAAAAAAATCTATCACGAGATGTGCGAGATGCTGTTGGAGAATTCTCCAGGGAAGCATCCGGGCCTGGACTTTTCTAGGTGGAAAAGATTCAAGTTATAGATTTAATTTCCTTAATAAATCTCAGAATATTCAGACTTTTTGTTTCTGTTTGTGTCCATTTTGGTAAATTGAATTTTCAAGGATTTTGCCCTTTTCATCAAAAATATGTTTATTGACACAAAGTTCATCGTAGTGTTTTAAGATCCTTCTTGGGTCTGTGAGACTCTGCTGTGATGTTCTGCTTTCCATTCCTCATGTTGGTCATTTTTGTTTTCTTTCTTGTTAGGGATCAGTCCTACTGGAGGTTTATCAACATCATGAATCTTCTCATGGAACTGGATTCCGGTCCTGCTGACTTTATCGTAGTTCCGTCTTCTGTTTCATAGTTATCATTGTCTCTTTCCTTCTTTCCTTGCTTTTATTTGATATTCTTTTTCTAGCTTTTTGAACTGGAAGCTTAGGTCTTTGATTTTCAGTGTTTCTCCTTTTTCAATATGCGACTTTTTCAATAAAAAAGAAAAAACTATAAAGCTCCCTCTGATATTCCGGTGGATTTAATATGCTGCATGTTCTTATCAGTTCAAAATATTTTCCGATTTCCGTTGTAATTTCTTCTTTGACATAAGTTACTTAGAAGTGTGTCGTTTATGGCAGTTGCTTAATTTCCAAATATTTGGGCGTGTTTCCTGTTATCTTTCTGTAGTTGAGATCTAATAGAATTCCACCATGACCAGAGAACGTACACAGTGTGATTTCAATCCTTCTACATTTGTTAAAACTTGCTTTGTGATTTAGAATCTGGGCTATTTTGGTAAATATTCCATGCACCCTTGATAAGAGTGTACATTCTGCAGTTGAAGGATGTAGGGTTCTATTATTGATATTAGTCTGTTTAGTCAAATTGGTTAATTGTGTTGTTCAAATCTATATTGTTACTAATTTCAGTAACTGAGAGAGATTAACGCTAAAACCTTCCTCTCTGGCGGTGGCTTTGTCTGTCGTTTTAGTTCTATTATCTTTTACTTTCCATGGTTTAAGCTGTGTTTGAGGACTGCTGTGTCTTCAGGTTGAATTGGCTCTGTGTCATTATGGACTGTCCTTCTTTCTCTCTCCTAATACTTCTTGCCTGAAGTCTCCTCTGCTACTCGTGTAGCCACACCAGTTTTCTTTCGGTTAACGTGTGTATGGAGAATCATTGGCCATTGTTTGGCTTTCCATCCGTCTTTATATTTAAAGTGCATTTTTTGTTTTCTCATCAAGTCTGACAAGGTTTATGTTCACGCGTCTGCTCGTAACTAGTAACGTGCGCATGGCGATCGTCGGGTTTAGGGCCTGGGCGTTGCCGTGGGCTTCTTGCCGTGTCTGTCTTTCCTGTCACCTACAGCGCCCCACCAGGGACACAGCTCCCCTCTGCTCTATCACTTGCTCAGACTTAGCTCAAATGTCTCCATGTGCTCGAATGTTTTCTTCCACTTTTTGGGCCCAGTTAATTTCCCCAGGAGTTCCTTTTATATTCACTTCCCTTCAGCAGAGATTTGCTTGACCCACTAGGCTCTGCATGTAGCAGCGACGCCCCAGCTGCCCAGCCAACCCATGGGAAGTGGACCTTCGTGCATAAATGTCAGAACAGCACGAATGAGCCCTGGAGACACAGAGCAGGGCCAGTCCAGGTGGCAGCGGCCACATGGGGATCCCTTCACCACCACCCCAAGTTCCTGTGGTCCCGTCTTGCTCGCCTCTGCCCTGAGGTGTTCCAAGTCACCGTTCACACAGAATCTGGCTGTTGTTGGAGTTCCCGGGGCTTCTCACAGGTGAGTGGTCATCCGGGCCGCGTCCTCTGGCCTCCTCCCAGGCCCCAGGGCCCCCGCGGACTCTGGGGTGTGTCCCGGCCGGATGCAGTGGGCCTGCTGGGCCGAGCCTTTGGGTCAGACTCGTCGCTGGATTTGTCCTGGGCCCAGCCCAGTCCTACCAGGCCCACCCCCTGGGAGGGCCCATTCACCCCCAAAGTCAAGGCTGCAGCCCTTGCAACCAGACTCCAAGGCTGCGTGCTGGCTGGGGACTCCCAATGCCCGCCCGGGAAGGATGGGGCGCTGAGTCCTGGGGCCGCAGGGCTGTACCCACATGAGTGAAGGGGCATTCAGAATGGGCTTGGGGGGGGCCCCGGTCGCCGTTGGGTCTGCCCTCCAGCGCCGCGTCGCTCCGGCTCCTGGACGTTACTGAAGAAGAAAGGACTTGACTCGTCGGGCAGCTGCGTGCCAGCCCTAACACTCTCCCCACGCGCACCCTCCCTCCAGGGGGGCGCTCAGACACTCCTGACGCCTTTACTTTCCGTGCTTCCCCTGAAACCAGAAGGGCCTGGAACTGCTGACACGGGAAGCCGCTGGGCCCGCACCCAGATGCCCACCTGCTTCGGGCAAGGTCTCCTTTATGTTGATGAGCCCGAGTTCTCCCGGGTGGCCGCCCACCACGGAGCACAGATGTGGACGGCCCGGTGGCCTCATCTGCACCCCGCGATGTGCACCACGGCGGGTCCCCTTGGGACTGAAAACCTTCTCTCTCCCGCCTCTCCTGCAGCCCCACCTCACCTGGCGATCGATAGTATCAGGCCAGGCCCAGAGCAAACACTCGCCTAGAAGGCCAGGTGACAATAGCCAGACAGGGAGAGCAGGGCAGCTGGGCTTTGTCTGGGGCCGGCACGGTGTGCGCGGAGGGCTTCGGAGGCTCTGGACCGCGGAGCTGGGTGCCGCGCAGTGAACGCTGTGCTTCCGCACAGGCCGCCGGCCGCCGGGATGAGCCCCATTCGCCGGGGACGCGCCGGCTTTTTTAACACATTCACCCCTGAGAGCAGTTATTTAAAAAGAATCCAGAGTGGGAACTCCCTGGCGGTCCAGTGGTTAGGACTCGGCGCTTTCACTGCGGCAGCCTGGGTTCAGTCCCTGGTCGGGGAACTAAGACCCCCGCAAGCCGTGCAGCATGGCTCCCCCCGACCGCGCCCCCCCCCCAAAAAAAAGGAATCCAGAGAGATTTCTCCAGGAATAACTTTAGAACTCCTACTAACATGCTACGAAAATTGGCCGCGAGCAGATTCATGCATCTGTCCTTTTGTCCTCGTTCTTAAGTGTGAGCGCTGGCTGGCTGGCTGGCTGCGGCTTCACAGAGAGCCAGGAGCCTTCTGTGAGCCCTGGGCCCACACAGCCTAGAGGGGCCGGGAGGCCTGGGCAGCTGCAGAGCCTGGAGAGGCGGGGCCCTGGGGGGGCGGGAGGCCGCGGGGCTGGGAGCGGGGCTGGAGCCCCGGCTGCCTCTGTCGTGACGCAGGCTGGCGCTCTGGCTGGTTCTGGGGGCCTGTCATTGTCACCAGCCGGACTGTCCCCATTTAGGAAGCACCACGAAGGCCACAGGCTCCTGTCTGGGGGGCTTCACACTGGCTCGGGCCGGGGTCCCCATGGGGACTCACAGGCGGAATCGATGACCAGAGTCTGAGTCCTGAAACCAACCGACGGTGAGCGTGCAGCCGCCGACCCGTCCCCCTGAGCCTCGGGGCAGCTGCCCCCGGCCTCCCTTCAAGCTCTCTGACCGGCTCCGGCGTTGCCTGAACCTGAAGGCTTCCCCGAGGACAGCGCGCGGCGGGACCAGCCGACGATGGAAAGTTTTCACGAGGGGAGCGCGTGCGGTGTGTGGTGAGGAGGCACATTCCTAGGCAGGCCTGCGGTGAGCAGAGCCCTCATTTGCACACATTAGCCTTTCAGATGGCGACGCCACTCATGCAGGACCGCCTGGCACAGGGCGGCTTCTGGGGGACTCGGCGTCCAGGGCACAGCCAAGGTCCGCCCGCCCCCAAACAGCCTCTTCCCTCGAGGCCCCCAGGCGAGAGCTGCCTGCCTTCGTCAGAAGGACCACAGGGAGGACAAAGGGCTCTGTCTGCGAGGTCGGTCAGGACGGCCCTGCTCCCTCTGGGCTGACGCCTCTGCTGGTGCTTTCGTGAGAGCGGCACCGCTCCCCGCTCAGCGAGGGTCCCGGACACACTGTCCCTGCACCGTCCCGAGTGACCCTCGCGGAGTCCTCAGCCCTGGCTGCAGGCGGGGCCGGCTCGGCGCAGGGCACCCATCCGTGTCCGGGCAGGAGGCCGACCCCAGCCCAGGCACCCACTATTGCTCCCCGGGCCTCCCAGCCGTGGGGGGCCCTGTGCCTGGACGCTGCAGGGCACGAGCGTGTCGCCTGTCCCGGGGTCTGGGGGTCCCTTCCGCCTGCCCTGCTGCCATGTGCAGCATGCCGTTGAGGGGGCCACCCCTGCTGGCCCAGACTTGCCTGAGCACAGCTGTTTGTTCAGACTCCCCTGAGAAACACCCCCAAACAGAAATAAGGGCTCTGGAGGAACCTGTCCCCACTGGAGGAAGGGGACCCAAGGTAGGGCTGCCTGGTCCCTGAAGACCCTGGCATTCCCCTGTGGGGCACAGGGGCCATGGGGCCACGGGGCCAGGAGTGGCAGGGGGAGCCGGGGCTGCTGGCCTCCTTGGTGAAGGGGTGGAGCCAGAGGGCAGGGCGACCCCACATGCTTGTCCCCAGGCTCCCAGACGCCCCGGCCTTGGCCCCAGCAGGGACCTGCCCTCTCAGGGTGTGTGCTGGGTTCCAGGGGGTGCAGGGGCCAGGATGGGAGTCCGCCGGGCCCCGCGGTCAGCCAGGTTCAGCGAACCTGCCTTTGTCCTCAGCGCATCTCCCACAGGACTGTCCTGAGGGAGGGCCGCGGGCTCTGCGTGCGGGGACACTCCACGTCGGCCGAACCCTCCCCTGCTCCACCCCTTGGGGCCTGAGATGGCTGAGACCTGCTGACCCTTGCCACTCCCGCACCCCCGCCAGGGCCTCTCAAGGGACGCCTCTCGCCAGTCCCACGGCCGGGGACTCCAGGACTGGGCCTTGAGCCACGCTTCATCGAGACCAGCTCTTGTCCCCGAGGGGGGCGAGTGTGCCTCCCGGTCCCCCGTGGACACCGTCACAGGCCTGCTGGAGGCGTTCTGCAGGTTGCTGCCCCGTCCCCGGTGCATCCTGCCTGTGTCCGGCAACCTGCCCGTGGCACGGGGTTTGCCGGGCGCCACTGCACACCAGGCTCCCAGGACACTGGCGCTTTCATGGGGATTGTGGAGCACCGTTGGGTACGTGGCCTTTCTGTGCCTCGGTTTCCCCGTCTGTAAAATGAGGGTGAAAGCAGATCGAGGGAGGATGAGAGACTGGGAAACCCGCACAGAGAGACAGCCCCAGGCTGCGCGTGAGGGTGGCCTGTCTGCGGGGACTCCGTGGGCAGGAGCCAACACCCCTGGGCTGAGAGTCTCACGGGCCAAGGTCCAGTCCGGGGAGGGAAGGGATGCTGAGCCCGTCACCCTGAGGAGCGGCCCGAGCGGGCCTCCCGTCCACAGCTCAGGGTTTGGGGCTTGGGGCTTCTGGCCCCTACCAGCTTCTGGTGGCTCAGACTCAGCCCAGGGGACCCCTCCCGAGTCCAGCTGCATCCCCTCTGGCCTCCATTCCCCCACCACCGCCGGGGAGGACTTGCCCCATCCTGGATGCGTCCCATTCTCACTCGCCACTCCTGACCCAGAGCCTGGCCCAAGCACTGCCCAGGCCAGGCAGCGAAGGCACCAGTGGGGACAGGCTGTCCTGGGCTGGCCCTGGCTGGGCCGAGGTCAATTGGGGGCTGTAAAGGAGATACGGCCGTGTGGGACATAAACCGGACTTCTTTCCAGAAATAGAGTCGCCAGGTTTATTGAGTGTAATTCTGAGGAAGAATTGGGAAAACAGCACCATCTGAGTCACCGTTTAGTGGCCCCAGAAAGGGCGTGGAAGGGCCACTCCCCACCCCTCCTGCAGCAGCAACACCCCCCCCCGCCGCCCCTGGCCACGCCAGCCGGGTGCAAAGGTCACTGTGGAGATGTGGGGCGAGGCAGGGGAGACAATATGGAAATTCAAGTTTTTCCTCCCCAGTTCAAATGTGCTTCCTTGACCGGCTCCAGCCAAGCCCAGGGTGAATGCTGGCATCCCGAATTGGAGATGCCCAAATATCCAGGCTGCTGGGAAATACCAGCAGCAGGTTTAGATTTCAGGAATAATATTTTCAAAAATCAATCTCTCCTGCTCCTGCGTTTCAGCGTGTGAAAACAAGGGTGTTTTTCTTGGATGCTTGCTCGGGGCCCTCCCGCAGAACAGCCAGGCTGGGCCCTCCCGGCTGGCTCGCCTGGCCGCAGTCGGCCAAACCCGACCTAAGAGCAAGAGGCAAGTGGATGCTTGCTCACCACTTCCCTCACGTGAAAATATTTTCTCAGTAATTCTGCGACTCTGACACCTTATAAAATGCATATCGTCTGCCCACGACCAGCTCATGGCGCAGACTGTCGCGGGGAATTCCTGCATCTGCGGAGTTGCCCTTTGGGTTGGGGCCATGGTGTCCTTTATTTAACATGCCTTTGGCATTTAAGAAAACGTACCAGGAAGAATCCGTGGCCCACTCACACGTGTGCGTGTCCATGAGCTGGCCGCACGGTTCCCTGGCCACACTGCTGTCTGCCCCCTGGGCTCCTGGCTCAGGACACGGATGGGCCTTCGTGCTTGCCTGAAAATGAATACGCTCATCGTTCTGCCTCAGACTTCCCTATTTAGAGATCGAGAGTTACATACACAGAAAAATAAAATCAGCCGCTAACCCCCACTACGTCCCTGATCTCACTCGATACCCCTGGGAACCCCATGCACAGTGAGTCCCACGAGCCCCGTCCACGCCTCCTAATCCCATCGTAAAGCAAGGAAGCTGGAGGCTTCGGCGAATCACTGCGCATCACATGGCCCCGGAGCCAGGCCCCCTGAGCCCCCTCGGCTGCCCTGGCCGAGGACGTTCTCCCTGAGGGGCAGCAGTGTGGAGGGTGGGCCTGCGCCGGCCCCAGGGCCTGGGGGAATCCTGCCCCTGCTCTGGCTGGCTGTATTGCCTTTGGGGAGTGGCTTAGTCTCTCTGCGCCTGCATAGCTCATCTGTCAGAAGGGGTGATGGCAACAGCCCCCAGCCCGAGGGCTCCACGTGAGGGTCCAGTGTCTGGGCTCAGTGAGTGAGAGGTGTGGGCGACTGTCCCCCTGTGCAGGAGGAAGGCGCTCTCTGCAGGCACCCAAGGCCCCTTGTGATGGTCCCAGTGAAGCCCCTGCCCAGGCGTGGGGCCGGCACAGAGCTTAGCCACAGTGAACGTGCCCCACTGAGCCGGGCTGGCTGGGGGGCTGGCTCGCCTGAAGGAGAGGGATGGTGGTAACAGCAACTGGTTTATGAACTTGCCCAGACGGTCCTGGGTAACAGGCGCTCTGCTCGCGGGCTGCCTGCCGCCGACTGTGGCGGTCGCCCCTCCCTGGTGCGTGCCCACACACCTCGGCCTGAAGCCCCTCTCCACTCACCTCACAGCACCGTCGCCCCAGAGCCCGCAGTGGGAGAAGCATGAGGGCTGAGGGGGAGGCCTGGCGGTGGGGGGCAGCTGGCCTGGGGCGACCAGGAACCCTGATGAGTCCTTGACCAGCAGGTTTCGGGAGACGCGCCGAGAACCTCGGTTGGAACACTGCTCGGCCTCGTCCACGTGTGGACAGCGTGGCCGCTGGCCGCCCCGGAGTGTCTCTGCACACGTGTGCTCGGGCAAGAGGACAGCGTCGCTGGGGGAGACGGCATCTCCTGCGGGCTGGCCCCATCAGCTGGCGGAGGCGAGGCGGCCAGCACCGCAGCGGCATCCCGCGCCCGGCCCCATGGCGTCTCCCAGGCAGACACCCTCCACCTGCTCGCAGCGCGGGAGACCAAGGGCAGGAAGGCTGTCCTCGACCAGGACCAGACGTGTGCAGCAAAGCCGTGTGTGAGCGCGTGTGTCCTGAGACTCCGGATGCTGATCCTTGTGAAGCCACACCTCTGAGCAGCTTGTGGGGGCGGAGGGGGGGGGTCCCCCCAGTAATAGTCCAATAGCTCTTCTCTGACGTGCGTGGGTGCCCCCCTTTCCTTCCCGTGTTTGCTCATCTGAGAGGGGGCCATGCCCAAGGGTGCCCATCACCCCAGGAAGGAGGGGGAGGCGTGGCATGTGCACGGGGGCATTGGGCAGGGTCGGAGGTGCCCCAGATGCCCTCCCCTGCTCCCCCAGAGGCCAGCACCCCGACCTGGCAGAATCATTCTGGGGAGCAGCAGGCATGGGCCCTTAGTCACCAGCCCTACTTCCGCTGGCAGCCGGGCCCATAAACGGGCAGTGCGAGGGCCCTGGGCTCGGGCCGGGTGGGAGATGAGCCCAGTTTATGACACACCATGTTCTTACTTTAACCCCAAGAGCCTGTGCTCTGCCCGGCCTGCCACTGGAACCTGCCAGCAGGAAGGGAACTGCCTGTACGCGGGATGGGTGACCTTACAGCCACTCGCCCTGACCCTGCCTCTCAGGGCTGCTGTCTGTGAGCCAGGAGGGAAAAGCCCATGGAGACGGAAAGGCCGGGCTTCCCAGGGTTACCTGGGTGACCAGCCCCTCATCAAGGCTGTGGCCCGGGGTAGCCGTTAGCACAAAGTAGTGAGAACAGAATAACTCCATATAGACCAGTGCTGAGGTATCACCCCGAAGTCCCCCAAGGGCGGTGCAGACATTGGTGGAGCACCAGGGGTCCCGACGGTCGGGCCCCACGTGGGTGGCGGAGGGGCAGGTCTGTGCCCTCCCCTGGGACCCCCTCCTGACCTTGGTGCGCCTCACAATGGGAGAAGGCTCTTATCAGGTGTTTTCCCTCCTTCTTCTCATTCAGTCCTTATCAGACAATAGCCTGGTTCTGGCAAGATACCCATGGGCTGCAAAATTACATATTAACTCGTGCTAATTCACGTTGACGGCACAGGGTGCCTCGGACCACCATCCGCAACAGGACAGCGGCTTCCAAGGAGAGGTGGCCCCTGGTCCAGCCTCAGGCCACAGAACCCCCCCTCAGTCCCCATCAGAGCCCCCTCCCTACGCAGGGAGCTGTCCTGGCCACCCCTGGGCCTCTCCGGCAACAGGAGCGGCGGGGAGGACGCCCGCTCCGAGCCCCCAAGGCCTGTCTCTTCTGCCTTGTGGCTGGAGAAGCAGCCCCTGCCCATCTCTGAGGCTTCCCCTGGGCTCTGGGTCCTCCCTTGCACCCCTGACCCTTCTTTCCTGCCTCGGGCCCTCCCCTCTCGCCCCCAGGCCAGCTGCAGACCCCCTCCCTCGAGCCTCCTCATGGGGATCTCCAGAGGCCAGCCTTGACCTCCACACCGTCCATTTTCTCCTTGTCCTGAGCTGGCTCAGCTCGGGTTACCTCCCCCTGCCCCTCCCACTGCCTGTTCGGAAACCAGTCCAGACACGGTTCATCCACAGTGACAACAACGACGGTGTCCACAAGCGCGGCTCCCGTGCAGGCCTCAGGCCTGGAGAGAGTCTGCCCGGAGGAGGGCTCTGGCCCTGGACCGCTGTCCCGGGGCGGCACCCGAGCCTGGGAATGTGCCCACCGGCGGCAGGCAGGAGTGGACCAGCCCCACCTGGGGGTCTGCCCTGGGGCCCGGAGGAGCCAAGGCATGAGGGCCGCCGGCGGTGCCTCCTGAGTCGGGGTGGGGGGGCGGGGCCCCTGGCAGTGGGGTCAGACGAGGAGGCAGCTCCAGCCAGCCCGGCAGGCGGCGGAGGGGGGGCCAGCTGGGGTGGAAGCAGTGGGAGCTGGGGGGGCGGAGGTGTGGAGGTGGGGCGTCCCTGCCTGAGAATCAGCTGGTCAGCGAGACCCCAGGGTCTGGGACTGGAGAAGGGGCAGCGGCGGCATCTGGGCCACCCGCGTCACAAGCAGGCCGTCCAGGGTGAGTGTCAAGGCCAGGCACGGGGCTGCACGGCGCCCTCAATCTGCCCCCCACGCTGGTGTGCAGGCCGTTTGACCCTCTGTCCCCTCGTCCTCGGGCCTGGCTGCTCTCAGCTCCCTGCTCCCGCGCCCCCTCCCCAGCGCCCCCTCCCCCTTAGAGCCGCAGGGGCGGGCGGGGCCGGGAAGGGCCTTGGGGGCGGGGCTTGGGGGCGGGGCCGGGGCGGAGCCGAGCTGATACCGGGTCTCCCTGAAGGCCATCCCTCTGGCCTGTAGGCAGACTGAAATTGTGGGTGAGTTGTGGGCAATCATGGTGCATTGTTGCAATTTGACTGCATTGGTGGAGTCGCAGCCACGTCTTATTTGGGGTTCAAGTGAAAAAGCAGGGTGCCGGGCCCATCACACTGCCCTGGCTCTCCACGTCCCAGGAGAGGACCAGGCGCTAGCCCCATTCCCCACTTTTGGGTCGCAGGGGGTGCCAGCTGGCCGAGCCCCCTTCTAAGGGGAGGCAGTTGCTAGCTCAGGTGGCGCCTGGGAGCTCCAGATCTGCACACCCTCTGTGGCCAGGCCAGGTGCTCAGGCCGTGTCTCCAAGGGAGGTCCCACCTGGCTGTGCAACAGGTAAGGCCGGCACCCACGCTTCTGTGGCTTTCTCACCATGACCACGGAAGCTTTTCTTGAAATGCCCAGCATGAGTCTCACCAAGGACAGTTTTGGGCGCTGCCTCTCGGAGCCCCCTGCCCACGTGCTTGGGGAGCCCACCTGAGAGCAGGGCCCCCCCGAGTCCTGCCACAGGTGCTCTTGCGGGGGGTGGAATGCCCTGCGGGTGGACTGAGACCAGTGTGGGTTCCAGCCCGGGGTCCTGCTGGAGTTGTGAGCTGCACCAGGTCACCCAGTTCGTCTTCCCTGGGGAGAATTTCAACAAGGAAATGAGAAACTTTGTTGGACCCTCAGGCCTAAGGTGGGAACACCCCCTAGACCCCTGAAGTCACATTCAGCTTCTCAGACTGGTGCTCCAGGACCCAGAGCAGGAGGAGGGAGCGGCTAAGCCCAGAAGCACGGCCTGCAATGCTGCTGCAGAGGTGCCTCTGTGGCGGCGGCACTAGTTCCAGGCAGAGACCCCCTTGGAGCAGGACCTGTGCCCTGCGGCCCTGGGCTCCAGTCCTGAGACCTGCTCCTACACTCGCCCAGCGACCCCCCTCGGGAAACGGGGCCTGGGGCAGCAGACAATCCAACAGTCATATTTGGCTTCAAAGCAAAATTTGTATTCATTCCCCAAGAAATCCCTGCCAATCACCGATTTGCTCAAGGAAATATTCAGATAGATTCGGTTTTTCCAGCTCGTACTCTGAGGGAGAGTGGCTCCGGGAGGTGGCAGCCTCGGGGGCATTACATCAGCCAGGGTACAAATGGTGCTGGAAAAACGAATGTCCACAGAGCAGATGAATTGAGACACAGATCTCACACCCTTCACAAAAATCAACTCAAAATGGATTAGGGATCTAAATGGAAAACTCGAAACTCCCAGAAAACAAGACGGGAGAGATCTAGATGACCTCAGGTTTGGAGATGAGTTTTTAGATGCAACAGCGAGATATGACCCATGAAAGAAATAACTGATAAGCTGGCCTTCATTAAAATTAAAAACTTCTGCTGTGCAAAAGATAGTTTCAAGAAAATGAGAAGATAAGCCACAGACTGGAGAAAATGCTTGCAAAAGACACATCTGATAGGGCTTCTCTGGTGGCACAGTGGTTAAGGATCCGCCTGCCAATGCAGGGGACACGGGTTCGAGCCCTGGTCCCGGATGATCCCACATGCCGCAGAGCCACTAAGCCCTTGCGCCACAACTATGAAGCCTGAGCGCCTAGAGCCCGTGCTTCGCAACAAGAGAAGCCATTGCAACGAGAAGCCTGGGCACCACAACGAAGAGTAGCCCCCGCTCGCTGCAACTAGAGAAAAAGCCCACACGCAGTGACGAAGACCCAACGCAGCCGGAAAAAAAAAAAAAAAAAAAAGACACATCTGATAAAGGACTATTATTCAAATTATACAAAGAGTTCTTAAAAACTCAACAGTTAGAAAACAAACAACCCATTTAGAAAATGGACCAAAGACCTTCATAGACCTCTCACTAAAGAAGATAAACACACTGCACATAAGCATATGTAAAGATGCTCCCACTTATATGTCATCAGGGAAATGTAAATTAGAACAACGAGAGACCACTACACACCAATCAGAATAGCCACAATCTGGGACACAGGCAATGAGCAACAGGAATTCCCACTCATTGCTGGTGGGAATGCAAACTGGTGTAGCCACTTTGGAAAACAGTTTGGTGGTTTCTTACAAAACTAAACATTCTCTCAGCATCTGATCCATAATCACGCCACTACTCGGTATTTATCCAAAGGAGTAGAAAACTTATGTCCACACAAAACCCTGCACACAGATGTTTACAGCAGCTGTATTCATCATTGCCAAAACTCGGAAGCAACCAAGGTGTCCTTCAGCAGGTGAATGGATAAACTGTGGTTCATCCAGACCCTGGAATATTTTCCAGCTCTTAAAATAAACGAGTTATCAAGTCATGAAAAGCCGTGGAGGAACCTTAGATGCATATGACTGAGTGAGAGAAGCTGATCTGAAAATGCTGTATCCTGTAGGATTCCAACTCTAGGACATTCTGGAAAAGGCAAGACTGTGGAGACGTTAAAAGGATCAGTGGTTGCCAAGGGTTTGGTGGGAGGGACGAACAGGAGGAGCGCAGGGAGTTTTTAGGCAGTGAAAATACTCTGTGTGACACCAGAATGGTGGACACACGTTATTGTACATTTGTCCAAACCCATAGCATGTACAGCACCAAGAGTGGACCCCAGTGTAAACTGGACTCTGGGTGATGAAGATGAGGCAATATAGGTTCATCAGTTGTAACGAATGTACCTTCTGGTGGGGACGTCGATATGGGGGAGGCTGTGTGGGGGGCAGGGAGGGGGTATGTGGGACCTCTCTGTACCTTCCATTCCATTTTGCTCTGAACCTAAAACTGCTCTAGAAAAATAAAGTCTTAAAAAATAGGAAAAGATAAGAGAAAGTGTGTCTGGACAGGACAGTGTGTTGAGTCAATTCCCAAGGATAAGCAGGATGGGGCGATGGTCACAGGCCGTGCGGGGTCGTGACACCTGGCTGGTGACAGCTCCCTGGTCTGGTCCAGGCCCTTGACCTGTAGGAGGTGAGGCCATTCTTTTAAAAGGTGGGTGGGCCGTCAGCCTCCTGATGATGCCCCCTGGAGAAATCAAAGCCCACCTGAGACCTGGCCCCTGCGCCCACACCTCTTCTTGACCTCTCCCCCGCCTCCGGCCTCTGTGAGAGCTGCCCTCCCCCCAAAGCCTGTGCTGCCCGGCCCCCTGCAGGCCCGTCCTCACACCGTGCTGAGTGGCACCCCCCTCCGACCTCCAGCCTTGAAGACAGCAACCCCCAGCGCACCCCTTCTGTTTCTGTAGCGTCTGTCTCCCCTGACGCAGAGCTGGGCGCCAGGGTTTCTCTGCCTGAGTCAGTGCTGGTCCCCTGGTGCCCGCGTGCGTAGGATGAACCCGCGAATGAGGGACGAAGGCGGGGATGGTCGGGAATGGCCACGCGGGGAAGACGCAGCCCCAGCCTGCATCTCCAGCCCCGCCGGCGGCCCCAGTCTGTGCAAGCCGTGCAAACGGCGCGTGTCAGCAGCAGGTTCTGAAGCAGAACCAGCAGAGCTGCTTCTGTCAGACGCAGTTGTCTTCTGCCTTAAAGTTGTGAAGAGAGATCATCCAGGGAAGTTTCGCGTGTTGCTTATTAGGAAGACACCGGTGCACGAGCTCAGCCAGCCCAGGCGGTAATGCCTCTGGGGTTTCTGCACATGCACCCTGGATGGGGCACTGGACGGCAGTGGGGTGGCAGGGGCCTCAGGGAGCCTCAGCTGCACGCCCACCGGCTCTGGGTCCCAGGGGGCTTTGCTCCGCAGGCCTCAAGGCCTCCTCTGGGGACGCTCCCCGGGGCCTCGTCACCACCGGACACGGGAGCGAGCGTGGTCAGGGCCGCACTCGTGGGGTGGAGGACTCGTGCTCCCGAGGACCGGGGCCCGGGCGCGCGCCCGCTCTCAGGGGCCCCGCAGGACTGGGGCCCGGGCGCGCGCCCGCTCTCAGGGGCCCCGGAGTGTCCGCCCTGCCCACGCCCAGCTGTTAGTGTCTCGCGGTTTAGACGCCCTCATCAGCCTAGGAGAAATGATGCGCTGCCAGGAGCAATTATTGGAGCTGGATGTCGCGTCACTGGAACAGAGAGCACGGGCAGCTGGGGCGGGAGCTTGGAGCGGAGGCCTGTCCCAGCCCGAGGACTCCTGACGGCGGGCGGGGCTCCTGCCTGGACGCCCAGGCTGAGGATCTGAAAATCGTTTTATGGTCAAGTCACCTCTAGCCAAGCTCGCTCCTCAGAGGGCAGAGGGCCAGCGCCGGGAGCGAACACGCCTCTGGCCGCGCGCAAGCTGCGCGGGAGGGGCCGGCGCCCGGGGCGTCTTCACCCCGTGGGGCTTTGACGCTTTATAATTGTGCGAGCAGGGGGAGGGTGGTGGCGCCTGCAGCTCAGCCATCAGATACGGGGCTTCCAGAAGGCAGAGGCTGGCACGGCCGTGCGCCGGCCGCTCCCCAAGGGTACGCCGCTTATCTTAGCTGATGCAGAGCAGGGCCGGCCCTTCCTCAGGAAGGTGTGGCAGCCCCGGACACCCGAGGGGGCCTCCTTCCTGCCCCCTGGGCCCATGCGGCCACCCACCCGGTTGAAGGCCCGGGGATGGGGGAGCCTCGGGCTGCCACCTCCCCAGCCCCTCAAGGCCGTGAGGACCCCCCACCACAGAGCCCAAAGAATCGGCCCTGGACCCCAAGGGGCTCAGGGTGGGGACGTCCCCGCAACCCCACGGTGGATTCCTGGGTTCCCGGCAGGCTCAGCCTCTGCAGCCTCTGGCAGCTTCGGGCAGGTGCCGGGAAGGTACCGGGCAGGTACTGGGCAGGTGCCGGGAAGGCCATGCAAGAAAGTGACTTTGTCCCTCCAAGTCCGGAGTGGCTGCCAGGGGCTTATCGGGAAAGGCGGCCCTGCGGTCCTGCCCGCCATGGCATGACCGTGACCCTGACCCCGGGGAACCCACGCGGGGCTTTTCCACAGCGTGTGGCTGCCGGACCTCATGGCAGCAGGCAGGCCAGGCCGAGACCCTGCCAGCGCCCTCCCCTGGAGCCGGCCTGCAGGTCTCGGGGGGGGCCTTGGACTGTCCTCTGCCCTTCACCTCAGTGTAGCCTTGCTCTGGGCTGGGGACCCACGGCAGAAGGGAGGCACAGCCTGGGGCCCAGCAGGCAGAGGATGTGCTCCGGGGGCTCTGAGGGGCCAGGAGTGCCTCGCCAGACCGGGGTCTCCCTCCTGCCACCCTGACCCCGGCAGAGCGAACACCCTCGGGAGGGAGTGGGGTCAGGCCCTGGCCGCCCCCCCACCCCCAGGGCCCGCCGGACCGGGGAGGGGAAGCTCTACCTTCAAGTGTCGTTATCAGCACCCCGGGGCTCGGCCTTCCCAGGCTCACGTCAGTGCCACGGGCGCTGTCCAGCAGCTTGCACAGCCCAGGGGTGTGGTCAGGGGCTCAGGGTCAAGGCTGTTCAAGCCCGGCACCAGCAGAGGGGGTGAGAGACATGGGCTGCTAGGCAGGCAGCCGGGGAGGGGCTGGCGAGGCAGGTGGGGGGCCGTGCCTGCCCCAGGGGGGCTGTGTTCCCAGGCACAGGGGCAGGCTGGCCCCCGGGACCCGGCGGGGTGCGGCTGGTCTGGGCGGTGCTGCCCGGTGCTGTGCGGGCCTTCCTGGCGTCCCTGCCGCTCGGCCCAGGACAGCCAGGCCCACGGGGCAGTACGGTCAGCGTGGCTCCTGCCAGGGGCCTGCCCTTGGGACAGCCACCGTGGGCGGTGCTGCTGGCTCAGGTGAACCCAAGGGGCTCTTTGCTTTGCTCACCTGAGGCCCAGGCGCCAGGTGGTGAGAGCCCCCGGCCCTGCCCACACCTGCACTGGGAGCCAAGGCTGTGGTCCCTCAGCCGTTGTGCTGGGGCTGGTGTCCTGCCCCCCAGGAGACCAGAGCCACAGGGACCCCCCCCGCCCCAAATATCACGCTGGGCAGCTGCGAAGGACAAATGACCCGTACCTTTGGGGCTGTGCCCTGTGGGGCCCGCCGGCCTCCTGACCTGGTGGCCTTGCCCGTTTCTGCAGGCGCCACCTTCGCAGGGTCCTCTAGCAGCAAGCGCACGGTGAATAAATATCCATTTCGTGCCAGCTTGAGTACTGCCCCAGGGTAGTCTTGTCTTTGGATTGGGCACAGTTTATAGAGTCCCTTTGTTAGCAGAAAGGTGAGGAAACATGCGGGATCTGCACTTGGGGCTGGGTATGGGGGCGTTGAAGGGTCAGTGTTCGCACACGGACACACACTTGGGTCCATAAAATGCATTTCAGTAAGCAGCCTAAACAAGGGACTGTTTAAATAAATTATAGTGTATTCATCTGATGATGTTATGCTTCCTTTAAAATTTCAAACAATTTTAATGACATGGCAAAATGTTCACTATGTGATGTTAGGAGAAAAAAAAAAATCAGGACCCTCATATGTGCAACGTGATGGTGACAGCAGAGGAGAGAAGGTCACACTTGGGTTCTGACTGCACGGACATGCGTCGAGGTCCTGACAGGCTCCAGACCACACGACTTGGGAGCGGTTTTGTTTCATCAACTTATACTTCTCTACAGCTCCCAGAGTTTTTACAGTGAACACGCATGGCTACAAGCAAATAGAAGAGTTATTTGGACAGTGTCTGCCCAGCATCTGCTCTACAGACTGAACTGCGGGTACCGGCCAGGCCCGCTCGAAGAGAGCCAGGAATAAGCCACACGAGGAGGGGCAGCCCCTGGTTCTGTTGTTTCCGGTGTTTCCTCCCCAGTTTGGAGTCTCGTACCAGCCACCCAGCACGTGTCTACAAGAAGGTCCCAAAGGCAGCGAGGGCCTCAGCAGGCGCCCCGGCCGCCGAAATCGCTGCCCGTCAGGTCTCCGCTCGGTTACCACGGCAGGTTTACGACGGAGGAAATAAACGAGTCTTTACCTTTCAACAAATCACTCCGGTTGTTTATTTAGGGTGTTCCCCCCACCCCCCGTCTCCTTCTCAAAGGAATTTTGGGCCACTTATATAACTATGCTCAGCACGGCACAAGGCTCCTATAAACAGGAACCCCAGAGGTGGTGGCACCTGGGATGGTCCCTTGGCGAGGCTGGCGGTCCTCCCTCTCAGGGACCTTGCGAGGGTTGCT
Organism: Balaenoptera borealis; assembly: GCF_965194805.1. Classification (NCBI taxonomy): domain Eukaryota; kingdom Metazoa; phylum Chordata; class Mammalia; order Artiodactyla; family Balaenopteridae; genus Balaenoptera; species Balaenoptera borealis. Next base: position 1,160,367 of record NC_138867.1, read on the forward strand.
GAACTCTTATGAACCTCGTGCACGGCCTCCCTCGCACCGCGGTCCTGTGAGTAACCTGCGTGAGCACCAAGCCCCAGCAGGCAGGGCAGCTGCCCAGGTGCCCCCGAAGGGCCACAGCTCCCACCCCCGCTGGGAAGGTTGGCGGCCCGCCTCAAGCAGGGCAGCAAGCTGCACCCGACCACGGCCGCTGGGTCAGGCTGCGGGGACGTCCCAGGGGCCCACAGCTGCGGGTCCGAGAGCTCTCCCCATACACCTCTGCCCCGGGGCCCCACCAGGGACCCTGCCACACACAGTAAGCCGTGTCCAGCCCTCCCCGGGTGCCCACACCCAGCTCCTTTCAGAGAAGAAACCAGCCCGACCACCACAGGGCTAAGTGCTGGGCCCCAGAGCTTCTCTCGAGCACAAACAAAACCCAGGCGTGCCTCCATTCTGGACCAAAGCAAGGGCGACACAGCTGTTTCGTGTTCATTGGATATTTACTATTCAAAACATCTGATGTAGAGATAAGACCACAGTCCCAGTATTTGTAGGGAAAGTTAGCCAGAAATGGAAATGAACGGCAGGGAGCTCACTGCCCGCCAGGAGGTCAGTGATGCTGGGGTCTCCAGGTGTCCCTGGGATGCACCTTTCTTCCCCAAGGTGCCTGGGCCACCAGGGGCTGCGGCCAAGACATGGGGTCGGGCCGAGGGAAGCACGGACGCTCAGGGGTCTGACCGGTGGAAGCAGGCGGGGGGCCAGCACAGGTTTTGTTTCCAGATCTCGCGGGCCCACTTCCCGGCAGTGCCACGATGGCAGTGCGCCACGGCCCCACTGAGCTGGCGGGAGAGGCAACAGGTAAAGACCCTCCGGCCTCTCTACCGTTTCTTACGGAGACACACTTGTTAATCTCCCCCAAGCTGAGGACGTTGAAACATTGAGAAGTGGCATGTGGGGGGCTTTGATACTGAAAAAGAAGGTACAGTTACTTATCTGTCTTCATGTGGAGTTTGGGAGGATCTCTTCTCTCCGTGACTGACTGGAGAAGCCAGGTGAGGATTCGGGGTTCTGGAGACCAGCGCTGCCCCGGGAGCCGACTTCTGCGTTCCTGGGATTGTCCCCATGGCGGAGGCCAGCAGGAGGGGTCAGAGAGTACCCAGGCCCCCTCCTCCTGAGTTTGCCCCTTCTCCCCAACACGGGGATGGAACAGCGGCCCCCATGTCACCTTTCAGGGACCACGAGGGCTCCTGGAGCTTCTGGGAGGGTTCTCAGCTGTGCTCTCTGGATTCTGACCTCCTACCCTTAATTCTGATTAAGTATAAAAAGCTTGTGAGAATAAACAAAAGGAGCACGTACATTCCCAAGATACAGGAAATGTCAGCGCAGCAACGTTCCTCCTGTGCGGTGGGTTGAAAAGAGAGAGGAGGAGTGAGCAGCGGGAGGGGACCTCAGGGCTGGCGGCCCCAGCGAGGAGGTGACGGGCCTGCCACCTGCTGGACAGCTGCTGCTTCCCGGCGCAGAGGCTGAGGGCAAGGCCGCCGGGGCAGCAGCAGGTTTCCAGACGACGCCCAGGGTTACGGCCTGGCTGTGATGCCGGAACGGCGCCCAGACCAGCACTCAAGCCACACTTGAGGAAAGCCCACTGGGGAAAGAGGTAGAGCCTGATGTTTCCATGGTTGTCTCTCCTCTGCCTGGACCCCACCCTGCCTGGACCACCCACCCTGCCCGGATCACCCACCCTGCACAGATGACCCACCCTGCCTGGACCACCCACCCTGCCCAGACCACCCACTCTGCACAGATCACCCACCCTGCCCGGATCACCCACCCTGCACGGACCACCCACTCTGCACAGATTACCCACTCTGCAAGGATCACCCACCCTGCCCGGATCACCCACCCTGCACAGATCACCCACCCTGCCCGGATCACCCACCCTGCACAGATGACCCACCCTGCCTGGACCACACACCCTGCCTGGACCACCCACTCTGCACAGATCACCCACCCTGCCCGGACCACCCACCCTGCCCAGACCACCCACTCTGCAAGGATCACCCACCCTGCCCGGATCACCCACCCTGCACAGATGACCCACCCTGCATGGACCACCCACATTGTCTGGACCACCCACACTGCCTGGACCACCCACACTCTTCAGGGTCCCAGTGTATCTGCCCCTTAGGAAACAAACAAGGAAGCTGACGCAGTGGGGCGCGCAGTGTAAGCAGTTATATCAGCTCATCTTTCTCACCGCCAGTGAGGTGGGGGCTACGACCGTGTTGTCTCACAGGCAAGAAGCACCGTGTGCCACTCCCTGACCGAGCAGCCCTTCCCAAAGGGATAGACGTGCTGTGATGCGGGGATGGCCTTTCACGTTCCGGTTACGATTAAGGAGAGACAAGGCACCACTCTCTTGCCATACGGACGCCCCCTCCTCTGGGGCAGAGCTGGGCCAGATACTTCTCAGGCAATAAGATGACCTGTCTCAAGACGAGAAGGTTATTCTCCACACTTTTGAGATTACTTATTAGCTTATAGCTAACTGACTAAGTACATACAAGTTTGCTAGACAAAAGCTAAATAAGAACCATGTTGTCTTCCAGGTGGAGGGAAAATACCATAAGTGAAATAAAACGTCTCAAAAGATAAGTTTATCGTTAAGTTAGTTTCAAATTTTAAAACTCCTCTTCAAGAAAATACACCTTAGAAATGAAAAAAAAGAAAGAAAGAAAAAGGTATTGACTGTGAGAAGATATTTGCAACTCATAGAACAGATGTTAGTATCCAGAAAACTAGAATTTCTGGGGATCAGTATGAAAAAGACAAGTAATCCAAATTTTTTGTTTGAAGTAAGAATCTAATTTTCTTATTGCATATTCCTGAGCCAATGTAACGTGCTCTTAATAAATGATTTTATAATAAATCTTGCTATGTGGTAGGGCAAGTCTTCCCGACCTTGAAAATGGAAGCCAAAAGAAAATTGAATGATGTCTGAAAGGTGGCGGAAGAAAAGAAATCGTGCCAACCTATAAACTTATACTCACTGAAAGTATCCTCCAAAATGAAGGCAAAATAAAGATGTTTTCGGATAAGCAAAAGCAGATCTGTGCTACAAACACAAACGACGTAGCAAGGAGAAGTCTTCAGCTGAAGGGGGACGGTCCACGCGGCAGCACAGACTGCAGGAGAAAATGAGGAAAAGCAGATGGGGAGACCCGGGGGCGGGGCGCCGTGAGGAAGCAACCGCAGCAACTTGCGGGTGTGGAAGTAGCCTCAGCGCTGGTGGCGGGCGGGGGGTGGGGGGGACACTCACGGGCATGTGCGGGACTTGGAGGGATGTTGGCAGATTGCTGGGAGGGTTCATCCAGGGTCCCCAACCTTAGCATCGTTGGCATTTTACGCCCAGGTCTTTCATTGTGGTAAAGCACACATAACGCGAAGCTTACCGTCTTCACCATGTCTAAGCGCACAGCTCAGCGGCATCAAGTACTTTCATGTTGTTGTGCAACCATCCCCACCATCCAACTCCAGAACTTTCTCATCTTCCCAAACTGAAACTCTGTCCCCATTAAACACTAACTCCCCCTCCCCCAGCCCCTGGGAACCACCGTCCAACTTTCTGTTTCTGTGAAGTTGACTGCTCTAGGGACGTCCTGTAAGTGGGATCACAGGGTATTTGTTTTTTTGTGACTGGCTTATTTTACTTAACATAAAGTCCTCCAGATTTTATCCATATTTTAGCAGGTGTCAGGAGTTCCTTCCTTTTTAAGGCTGAATAATATTCCATTGTGTGGACATATCACATTTTGCTATCCTTTCATCCACCAGTGGACACTTGGGTTGCTTCCACACTTTAGCTACTGTGACTAATACTGCTGTGAACATGGGTGTACAGATATCTCTTCCAGAGCCTGCTTTCGATTCTTCTGAGTATATACCCAGAAGTGAAATTGCTGGATCATATGGTGATTTTATTTTTAATTTTTTGAGTAAGCTCCCTACTGTTTTCCATAGAGGCTGCCCCAGTTTACCTTCCCACCAACTGTGCACAAGGGTTTCAATTTCTTCACATCCTTGCCAATACTATTTTCTGTTTGTTTGTTTTTTTGATAGAAACCATCCTAAGGAGAGTGGAGTGATATGTCATTGTAGTTTTGATTTGCATTTCCCTAATGATTAGTATCTTTTCATGTGCTTATTGGCCATCTGTATATTTTCTTTGAAGAAATGTCTATTCAAGTCCTTTACCCATTTTTGAATTGTTGTTTTGCTGTTGTTGAGTTTCAGGAGTTCTCTATATATTCTGAATATTAAATCCTTATCAGATATATAACTTGCAAATATTTTCTCCCATTCTATGGTTTGTCTTTTTATTCTATTGATAGTGTCTTTTGATGTACAAGGATTTAAAATTTTCATGAAGTCCGATTTGTCTATTTTTTCTTTTGTTGTCTGTGCCTTTAGTGTCATATCAAAGAAATCACTGCCAAATCCAATGTTGTAAAAATTTTGCCCTATGTTTTTTTCTAAGGGTCATAGTTTTAGGTCTTCCATTTAGGTCATGTATCCATTTTGGTTAATTTGTTTTATAAGGTGTGAGGTAAGGGTCCAACTTCAATTGTTGACATTTGGGACCAGGTAATTCTTTGTTGATGGGGACAACCTGTGCATTGTAGGATGTTTTAGCAATATCCCTGACTTCTCCCTGATAGATGCAGGGGGCTCTATTCCCCGGTGGGACAACCAAAAATATCTCCAGACAATGCAAATGTCTCCCTGGGCAACAAATCTCATCCCTGGTTGGACAACTGGTGACAAGGTGGTCTTTGGGATGGAGTTGGAGCTGTGGATGGACCTCCTGGGACAAGCACAGAGCATTAAGATGTTGGGGTCCCTCCTGAATGCCCACCAGGGGATACCGACAGCAGAGGGTCCCTCCATGAGCAAGTGGACAGAAGACTGTGGCTCAGTGAGCCCAGGGGCAAAGTGGCCAAGGCAGCAGAGACAGAGGCTCTGCAGGGGCTTAGCAACGCCCACATCCCCACACCAAGGCTGAGCATCCAGTCTGCCAACAGCAGAGGCCAAAAACTCACCTCCAGTGTGGTACCGTTGCCTGGGGGAGAACAGAATGCTACCTGGAAGCAAGGTGATTAACTGAGAACCCTCCCTTTATGGAGGGGGCTGCACTTTGTCTTCCAAATTAGGAAACAGGGCATGTTCTTGTATCAGAAGACTCAATTTGCAAAATACGTTTATCTGTGGATTCAATATATTCCCAATAAAAATCCCAATGAGGATTTTGCTGTACTTGACAAACTCATTCTAAACGTTACACGGACATGCATGAAGCTCTGAATAGCCCAGAACACTCTTAAAGATGAATGAGGCCGGTGTTATGGACAGAACTGTGCCCCCACCGATATCTATGTTGAAGCCCTAACCCTCAATGAGGCTGTATTTGGAGATGGGGTCTTTAAGGAAGTAATTAAGGTTAAATGAGGTCATAAGAGTGGCCTCTAATCCAAAGTGACTGTGGTCCTTATAAGAAGAGGACATCAGGACACAGATGTACACAGAGGGACGACCATGTGAGGACAGGGGGAGGAGACAGCTGTCTACACGCCCAGGAGAGAGGCCTCAGGAGGAACCCACCCTGCGACACCTGGATCTTGGACATCCAGCTTCCGGAACTGAGAGACAATGTGTTTGTGTTTAAGCGGCCCAGCCTGAGCAGACTGTGCGTAGCGGAACAGGCTCTCCTGGGCGTCCCAACTAACAGACCACAGTGGTTAGGAGAGGCCGGGTCTGCACAGAGGGTGGCAGGGAATAGGGAACCCAGACAGAGTACAATGGTCGCTTGACTTGTGAAAAAGGTGCTTCGCAGGCTCATGGGTAAAGGATGGTCTTTGTGAGTCAAGGGCACTGGGATGAGTAAGTGTCTATATGGAAAAAAACCTAGGTGTCCTTTTGGAAAGATGGCTTACACAGGACAAAAATACACTAACCATAAAACACAGATAAATCTGACTACATTAAAAGAAAACTCTTATGCACTCAGAAGACATGGTTTTAAGGGAGGAAAGGTAAGCTGGAGCTGGGGAGGATCTGTGACGATACATGGGTGACAAAGCAGCAGTGTCGGGTCACACAGAGTCCTACAAACGAGAACAAGGAAGGTGGACCAAAGGCTCAAACAGTACGTCACCGTCGCGGAAATCCAAGTAGCCAATAAGTAAATATATAAAGAGCCTCAGCAGCAATCAAGCAAATGCAAACAAAACCAAAACGAGATACCACAGAAAGCCTGGAACGCAAAGAGCTGATCAGCCCTGAGCTGCGAGGGTTGTGGGGCGTGGGACTCGCTGAAGCCCTGGCGGGGCCGGTGGAGCAGCTCCGTCGGGCACTCGCTACCCGAGTCCAGCGCGCACGTGCGTTTCCCCGGCAGAGCTCGTGTCCCCGTACAACAGGGACAGGCCCGCCCAGACAAGGCCGCCCACTGGGGCAGGTGTGGCTGTGCCCCTCAGATCCACCCCCGCGGCTGCAGGGGCCACCGGTGGCTGACGGAGGGGCTCCCCAGGGAAGCCTGGGAGGTGACGCCCTGCAGCTTTCTGGCCATCACCGCGGGGCCCGTGCACAGTTCACCGCTGAGGACGCACCTGGCGAGAAGCAGCGCGCGGGCGGAAGGGCGTTCGTGTGAGCCCTCCCGAGTCCACGTTGCCCGAATAGCCACGCTTCTGCGCGGACACACGGAGGCTTCAGTCCTGCAAAGTCCGCCACTCTTGCCGGCGCGCCCACAAGCTCGGGGATTCCTGGACTGTCCCCCCACGCAACCCCGTCACCAAGGTCAAGAGGAGGGCGGGCCTGGGCTGAGCCTGCACCCACCTCCGTCTCCCGGGGCTGAAGAGGCCACCACGTCCCTTCCCCACCACAGAGCCTCACCTCCTCCCTGCCCTGAGTCCTCGGGACCAAGCCCACTCCGTCCCTTCTCTCCATCGGTGCCCCTCGCGAGAAGCCCCGCCTCTGGGACCACCCCTCGTTTCACCACTGTGTGCCCACGAGGCTCTGCCTGCCCCTAGAATTCTTCCACTGATTCTGGACCCCTCCCTAAAAACCCAGGTCATCACCGATGACCATCCGCGGCCAGGCCATGTCCCCTCATTTCCCCAGCTCATTTCATTAGCTCCTGGATCAATGCCACCCTCGCCATTCACTCCTGCCTGAATCTGTCACTGTGGAAATGTACACTCAGCTCCTTCCCGGACCGGTCCTTCAGGAGTCCTGGCCTCCGCTCCCCGGCCCCTCACTGCCACGGCCTCACCCCAAGCTTGTCCTCCCAACCCCAACCCCCACTGCACACCTCCTGCTCCTGACACCCACCAGCAGGGGCTCCAGGCCAGCGACCCGGGCCTGCGCTGCCCCTACCTCATGCACCCGGCCCACAGGTGCAGTCAGCCCTCGAATTTCCCTCCACTTCCTCCCATTTCTCTGCATCGTCACCCTGGGACCACCCCCCCTGGCAACGGCTCCATGTTTAAAAGGATCCTAGGTCCTCCTGCCGCCTGCTTCCTCCCGCTGATAGGAGGGTCCCTATCAGCACATAGACAAGCTGTGTGTCCTCCTACCTTGGAAGACAAGCCTTCCACCAGAATCCCCTCGGCGCTCTCCTCACCGCCCCTCCAAGATATGCCCGCTGCCCCCAAGCCTCTCCTCCTCCAGCACACGGAGGAAAGGGCTGTCAGAGCCCTGGATGGCCGGCTCTGCCCACCCAGCATGGCCTCGTCCACGCTCACGGTTGCCCGAGTGCTGTCACCCTGGCTATCACCTCCCTCCTGAACTACAGGCCGGTGGCCAGCGCCATCTCGGTCTGGTCCCCTCCTGCTCTGGGGTAGGCAGCTGCAGCCACGCCTGGACACCTGCCACAGACTCAGGCAGCACCCCGTGGACCCGCCTGGGCTCTGGCCATGCTGTCCCCCCCCATTTCCTACCTTGGAGGGACGCGGCCCCAGCCCCCTGCGGCCGGGGGCAAGACCTTGGTTGTTTAGTCCCTTCCCGGCCTCGGGTCATTCTGCAGGTAGACGTGGGCCCCTCGCCAGGCCCTTCCAGGCTCTCTCTGGGATCCCAGGGGGCGGGTCCCTTCTGCCACAGCAGCAGAGGGATGTAGGTGCACATGTGTTCTTGCCCGGGGAAATTTCTAGGGCCAGGAAACTGGCTGTCCCGAGAGAGCCCTGCATTTTGCAGGTGTCTCTTCAATTAGCAAAGCCTTACCTTCCTTTCCTCGCTGGCCTGTGCATCCGTGGGACATGGCTACCTGAGGGTCAGCACTTCTACCAGCAGGAAGGACATGTGGTCATCGGCGGCTGCCAGGCTGGAAGGGACCCTCAGCCGCCCACAGACACGCCGCTCACGCCCGTGGGTGACCACCCCACGCAGACAACGGCACCGAGGGGAGTATTCTGGCCAAGTCAACCCTCCTTGCAAAGAGGTCATTGGACTCAGACATAATAGAATACACTGTCTTGTCTTGATCGATCACACGCTGGAGGTCAGTTTTCAATTTAATTTGATATCATAGCCCCAAAGTCCGGCTTATCCTCAGAGCCGAATGATGCTGCACGCTCTTACCGGGCTGCCAAGTGCTCATGAGGAGTAAACACTCACAGACCCCGACTCCGCCAGTTTAAGTTTGTGAAAATATGGGGTAGTTGGCATTCATCCTTCCATACTCAGTATAAGAGCGGCTAAGTGAACGTGCTAGGAGGAGACCCTGGCCCACGAGGGAGCAGGACCCTCTGTGCACTGAGCACAGACAGGAGGCTGGCCCCTGGCCTCACCACCTCCTGAGGCTCTGCGGCTGTTGCATCAGCCAGGACGGTGCCCGTGCGCTCGGATGAGTCATTTCCCCTCAAAGGGGCCCCCAAAGGCCCATCAGCCTCCCCGGCTCAGCCCTCCGCCCCCTACGACTCTGGGCAGGTTGCGGGACTAAGACCCCAGGCAGTGTGGCCGAGGGGCCTTGGGGGTCCACCTGCTGTTCCGGAAGGGAGTACTGACCCGAGATCGTCACAGGGCACGAGGAGTCCTGAACCAGAGCCAGAACCCACACACACACTCGAGAGGCTTGCCCCGCAGACAGGAGTGGACCCGACCCGACCCGACATACGTGCTTACCCAGGATGGACGACAGGGCCACGAGGGTCCACAGGCTGAGCAGGAAGGGGGCCCGCACGGAGAGCCACCGCAGGCTGGCCACCGGGACCCCGCCACTGCTGTTCCGGGGGGCGGCGAGCGGCTGCGGGTGCACGGTGTCCAACAGCCAGGCCAGCAGCGCCAGGGCACACACGCCAGAGCCCTGTGCCCGCATGCTGGACATGGGGCCCCCGCACACGCCTCGCCAGGCTCGGGGTGTCCACCGTGATTCCATCTCCTTCCCTGTCCTGAGTTCTGGCCAGTGGGCTGTCCTAGGGCTGGCTCTCTCCCCGGAGGAGTTCAAAGCCTTTGCAGGGAGCGTTTGCCCACTTCCCTGTGCTGGGAGATAAGGGGCCAGCCCAACCCCTCATGAGATTAGTCTGCCTGTCACGTAAAAGAGAAGCAGATGAAGAAACGGGGTTTAATTGGTGCTTTATCAGGTGTTCCAGTCTTTGCTTGGAATACTGCCCGGGATGGGGGAACCACAGAAAGGGATCACACCCAGTAACACTTCCCCAGGTCCAGCGCTGGGCAGTGTGGTTCCCACCGTGGGGTCTGCAGCTAGCATGCGCTTCACAAAGCCCCCTCTCACCTCCTTGGGGCTCCTCGGGCATCAGGGCGGCCCCAGGGCCTTTGCTCCTGCCAAGCCCCCTTCCTCCAAGTCAGGCTCAGGCTCCTGGGGCCCCCATCTCAGCTGGCTCCCCGGCTGCTCCTCCGGCCACTTACCTGTGCCCAGGTAACCTTGCCCATGGCAGGTGAGGACCCCCGACCAGAGGCCGGGGAGGTGGGGCGGGGTATCCTGCATGGTCAGGCCCAAGCACACCAGGCAGATGGGGGTGGGGACAGAGGTCTGGCCTGGCATGTTGTGTTGGAACCCAAGCAGGTGAGGGGACCCACACGCGTGAGAGGAAGAGGCTGTCCTGGGGGCTGAGATGGAGATGGGTTTCCTAAAGGGGTGGATCAAACACGTAAGCACATTGAGAACAATGGGACCTGGGTTTCTTACTGTCAGCAGAGGGAGTTGCAAATTTCAAGAGAGAAAATGACTGTAAACTCTGACTTGGATTGTAGTTGATGACATCTGTGTGAACTTATCATTTTCAAAATATACAGGTGGCTATGGACATAACCGTAGATATAAGAAACCGCGTGTCCCCCACTTTGGACCAGGGACGTCTGGGGAGCAGCAAGCACATCCAGCGCCCAGACCGGGGCTTCTAAGCACCGTCCTCCGCCAAAGGGGCCCGCGGCCCACCTCGGCGGGCGAGCAGTTCCAGGGCCGGGGCCAGGGGAGTACAGGTGAGCCAGAAATCTTGCGTCAGAAAGTGAGTCGTTGTGTACAGAAAGGCGGGGCAGGGACACTGGAGCACCATGAACAGGCCGCCGCTGGCTGAATCTGGGACGATTTGGTCACGAAACTAAAGAATGACAGTAATGAACCATAACCCACTGAATGCGACTGGAATACACGGGTCCAGACTTACATAGATAAAGACACAGTAAATTTGGGGAGGAATATGGGATACTTCCCGCCTCAGAAAACCTCTCCATAAAATGCTTCCTAACTACACTGGGGGGAAAAGCAACTTTATAGTGAAGATGCCTGAAAACGCTGCCTTAGGTAAAGGTCAAAGTGAACAGGGGAGCCTCTCAGCTGAGGGGCAGGTGGGAGTCCTGCCAGGTGGCAGAGCGCCATGGGGACGGCATCGCCCCACGTCTGGGACATTCCTGCCGCAGCCCTGTAACCTGCCTCTGGTCACAAGGAAAATCTGACAGGCCCACACTGAGGGGCTTTCTGCAAAATGAATGAACCGTAACCGTCAAGGGTGACGGCTAAAGCAATGGTCGATTTTGGGTTGGAGTCTCTGCTAAAGGATGCTGGGGGACAGTCGGAGAAACTTCATGGAATCTGAGGGCTAGAGGGTGGTCGCAATTCGAGTTAGCGTCCGGACGCGGAGGTATAGGGGGATGAAGAGACATCTCGTTTGCAGTTTACTCTCAAATGGTCAGGAAACATTTCTACAAATAAAGTTTATATAAAAAATACACATTTATTGATAACTTCTGCTTCAGTTACAGTGTAGAAAGTCACAAGAGACTGTCTAGATTCACCCAGCAATCATACAAGCTGGTTAAGCTATAAATTCATAGTATTAAAAACCCATTAAAAGGCTGAGGATACAAGGAAACCTAAAAGAATTAAGCCCCAGGAAGTGGGGAGCCCCTCGTGGGAATGCAGGGGGTGGAGGAGGCTTCCACTTTAGTCAGGGACAGTGGACTTACAGGACCCATATGCCGGTGGGAATGACAGAAAAATAGTCAAAAATCTAAAACCCTTGTAAATGGAACCCCAGCCCAGGAGAGGAGAGGCAATGGGACAGAAGCAATACTTGAAAAGTTAGGTGCCAAGAATTTCCCCAAATTGATCAGCAACGTCAAGCACACATTCACGAATCTCAGTGAAACCCAAGCAGAACACATTCGTAAAGACCCACACAGCTCGGTACGTCACAGCCAGCTCCTGCAAACCAACGTCAAGAGAACATCTAAAAGCAACCAAAGGAAAAAGACATCACCCTTAGGGGTCAGCAGTTAGCATGTTAGCTCTCATTGCAGCAGGAACAACGCAGTCAGAAGACGGTGAAACACATCACCCCTGAGCTGACCAAAAAAACCAAAACAAACAACCATAAGCAAAGGAATAATCCCTGCATGCCTGGAATTTCATGCAAAGCAAAAACATCCTTCAAACATGGAAGGTAAATAAAAATGTCAGAGCTTGGAATGAATTTGTTGTTAACAAAACTCATGTGATGAAATAATGAAGTTTTTCAGGCTGGGAGAAAAAGGCCCCAGATTGGAAACAGAGAAGAGCGTGGAGGAATAGTTGTACGAGAAAGGTAATCATGCAGGTAAATACAGGTGCGATGCCCTCATGCAACATCTGTGTGACGCCAAGACAAATGGTGAGGAGGCCAGGTGGGCAGGAACATCTGATGCTCTTGACTTGTTCAGTCACCACCTGTAGCAGTAACACAAAGGGTACAGTCGCCAGGAGGAGCCTTAAGGAGCCAGAGCTACAGAGGAATATGTGAACGAATGAAAAGGCATAGGATTCTTGGACTGAAAGATCTGATACCATGAAGAGAAAGATTGTAGGTAAGTAAATCCATAGACTTAATGTGATCCCAATAAAAATATTGAAAGAATACTTTTAACTATACTCTTTTTAAAGTGTAAATAAACAAAGTAAAGGATTTTCTTTTTTTTTTATCCCTCCCCCTGCTTACCCTTTGGTAACCGTAAATTTGTTTTCTATGTGAGTCTGCTTATGTTTTGTAAATAAGTTCATTTGTATCATTTTTTTAGGTTCCATGTATAAGTGATATCATACCGTATTTCTCTTTCTCTGACTTACTTCACTCAGTATGACAATCTCTAAGTCCATCCATGTTGCTGCAAATGACATCGTTTCATTCTTTTTTATGGCTGAGTAATATTCCATTGTGTATATGTGCCACATCTTCTTTATCCATTCCTCTGTGGATGGAAATTTAGGTTGATTCCATGTCCTGACTGTTGTAAATAATGCTGCTATCAACACTGGGGTGTATGTACCTTTTTGAATTATGGTTTTCTCCAGATATATGCCCAGGAGTGGGATTGCAAGGTCATATGGTAGCTCTGTTTTCACTTTTTTTTTTACAATCTAAACACTTTATCAACAGCGGGTCACCCTCATGGGCCAAGTGGTCACGAGACGTCCAGGACCCAGTCCCAAGTTCAGCACAGCCTCCGAGCCTCTTGCTGTGACTCCAGTGGGGCTGAGCACGTCGCCCTTGCGCACGGGGCCTTTCACATCTCGGATGATGGATGGCTCGTGTAGCCCATGAATTCTATGTGCACCTGTGTGCACTGTCCCCATGAACCGGTCCTGCCCAGCACCTTGGTGACCCTGGCAAGCTTGATGGGCTGCACACGGCTCGTGCCCGTGATGGCGGCACAGCGGCGGTTGGGCGGAGAACCTGTTTTTACTTTTTAAAGGAACCTCCATGTTGTTCTCCACAGTGGCTGCACCCACCTCCATTCCTGCCAACAGTGTAGGAGGGTTCCCTTTTCTCCACACCCTCTCCAGCATTTATTGCTTGTAGACTTTTTTTTAATGCTTTATTTTTTAATTTTTTAATTTTATTTTATTTGCCTTTTAATACAGCAGGTTCTTATTAGTTATCTATTTTATACATATTAGTGTGTATATGTCAATCCCAATCTCCCAATTCATCCCACCACCACCAGCCACTTTCCCCCCTTGGTGTCCATATGTTTGTTCTATTTGTAGACTTTTTGATGATGGCCATTCTGACCAGTGTGAGGTGATACCTCACTGTAGTTTTGATTTGTATTTCTCTAATAATTAGTGATGTTTAGCATCTTTTCGTGTGCCTGTTGGCCATCTGTATATCTTCTTTGGAGAAATGTCTATTTAGGTCTTCTGCCCATTGTTCGATTGGGCTGTTTGTTTTTTTGTTGTCGAACTGTATGAACTGTTTGTATATTTGGAAATTAAGCCCTTGCTGGTCACATTGTTTGCAAATATTTTCTCCCATTCTGTAGTTTGTTTTTATGTTTTGTTTATGGTTTCCTTTGCTGTGCAAAAGCTTATAAGTTTGATTAGGTCCCATTTGTTTATTTTTGCTTTTATTTCTTTTGCCTTGGGAGACTGACCTAAGAAAGCACTGGTGTGATTTATGTCAGAGAATGCTTTGCCTATGTTCTCTTCTAGGAGTTTTATGGTGTCATGTCTTATGTTTAAGTCTCTAAGCCATTTTAAGTTTATTTTTGTGTGTGGTGTGAGGATGTGTTCTAATTTCATTGATTTATATGCAGCTATCCAACTTTCCCAACACCACTTGCTGAAGAGACTGTCTTTTCTTCATTGTATATTCTTGCCTCTGTTGTCAAAGAATAATTGACCATAGGTGTGTGAGTTTATTTCTGGGCTCTCTATTTTGTTCCATTGATCCATATATCTGTTTTTGAGCCAATACCACACTGTTTTGATTACTGTAGCTTTGTAGTATTGTCTGAAGTCTGGGAGGGTTATGCCTCCTGCTTTGTTCTTTTTCCTCAAGATTGCTTTGGCAATTCTGAGTATTTTATGGTTCCTTATAAATTTTAGGATTATTTGTTCTAGTTCTGTGAAAAATGTCATGTGTGATTTGATAAGGATCGCATTAAATCTGTAGATCGATTGGGTAGTGTGAATAAAGGATTTTCTGGCTAAATAGATAATAGCCAGGAAAATTCTGGGAAGGGAATAGCCATAAGGTGGAGCTAGCTCTATCATATTATGACGTATCAAAAATCTTGGATAATCAAGACAAGTTCTAAGGCATGAATAGATCAATCTGTGGAGGAGTGAAAATCTGGCAGAAGATGCCCAAACGTGGAGAAAAAGAATGTTGCAGCATGGACGGCTCTGGAAGCACAGGGGCCAAGCCAGTGACCGATTGCTTCCGGGGTGAAAACTAGGTGTCTAGGGGACCCGCTCGCCACGTAAACCCCTTTTGTCCCCTTTGAATTTCCTACCGTATACATGTGTTTTCTGTTTAAATAAATAAATAAAACACGATTTCAAAAATTAATGTAAGTGCCAATTGCCCCTCTCCCTGCATGTGAGCTGGCCTGAGAGGCACGGAGAGGGAGCAGAGCCAGCTCTCTGGGGTGCTGCTGACCAGCAGAGCCGGCCAGGGGCTCCCCGTCCCTCACCCGATTCCACGACCCCCCCAGCCACATGTGGTGAGAGGAGACGGTTCACAGGGCACAGTAGGTGTGTCCGGCCGGCTCTTCGGTGTGATCCTCCACAAATCAGGACTCCACATTCATCACACTGCACTTTCCTCTGAACTGAGCAGGTTGCCCTAACAAACGTGAGTCATTATTTTGTTACATAACTTCTTTCTCTCTTTTTTTTCTTTTTCTTTTTTTTGGCCGCACCACGCGGCATGTGGGATCTTAGCTCCCTGACCAGGGATCGAACCAGCGCCCTGCAGTGGAAGTGTGGAGTCCTAACCACTGGACTACAGTGGAAGCGTGGAGTCATAACGACTGGACTGCCAGGAGGTCCCAATTATTTTGTGACAAAATTTCTTTTCTGTTTGCTTTGTGTTTTTTGAAAAACAGCTTTCTGGGGTATAATTCACATACCATGTAATTAATCTGTTTAGAGTGTGTGTTTCAGTGGCTTGTAGTGTGTTCCCGGTTGTGCATCCATCACCACGATCAATTTTAGAACCTTCTTAATCCTCCAAAGAAACCCTGCTCCCCTAGTCATCACCATGCAGCCCCCCTCCCCCCAGCCCCTGGAACCACCAATCTACTTCCTGTCTCTATGTTTTTGCCCATTTGGGGCATTTCATGAAAAGAAATCATAGCTACGTGGCCTTGTGCCTGGTTCTCTCACCTAGCACAATGTTTCCGGAGTTAACCCAAGCTGTAGTGGGTGTCAGTGCCTCATTTATTTTTATTGCCAAATAACATTCCATTGTGTGGATGGACACATGTTATGTATCCATTTACCAGTCTATGGTCATTTGAGTTGTTTCTATGCTTTTGCTATTGTAAGAAATATTGGCCTGAATATCCATGTACAAGTTTTTATGTGAATAGATGATTTCATTTTTCGCAGGTATATACTTAGGAGAGGGTATTACACTATCTATTGGTTACCTCTATTCCTCCAAACTAGACTTATTCTCCTCAGCCACTGTTTCTTTCAAATTTCTTATTGTGGTAAAATGCATATAACATAAAAATTACCATTTTCGCCAGTTTTAAGTGTACAGTTCACTGGTATGAAGTACACTCTGTGTTGTGCCGCCATCAGCGCCATCCATCTCTGTAACTCTTCATCCTGTAAAACTGAAACTCTGTCCCCATCAACAACACTCACCTCCCCCTCCCCCAGCCCCTCACCCCACCACCCTACTTTCTGTCTCTATGATTTTGACCTCTCTCAGTATCTGATACCATGAAACCAAACAGCATTTGTCCTCCTGTGACTGGCTTACTTCACAGAGCACAGTGTCCTCAAGGTTCCGTTGTGTTGTAGCAGGTGTCAGAATGCCCTTCCTTTTTAAGGCTGAATAAGGTTCCGTTGTGTGTTGTTTTGGTCTCAGCCTGCTGATAGTGACGCCACCTCTGGGAATGCCTGGGGCGCTCACCTGGGCCATACTACCTGCCTGGAGCCCCACAGACATCTCCCGGAGATGGTGTTGTGCCTGGACCAGCCCCTGTGGTTCTCAGTGTGACTGCAGTACGCCCTCGGCGACAACCATCAGGGAACGTTGAAAAGACAGGTCTATTACTCACAGGTCCTGGAAGGTACACGGCGCGCCCTGGGTGCAGCGAGGTCACAGGTCACGGGGAGAGAGTGTGGAACACTTAATATGCTCCTGAATTCAGTCTACTAGTGTTTTGTGGAGGATTTTGTATCCGTGTTCATAAGGGACATTGGTCTGTGGTTTTCTTATTGTCTAGGGTCTTTGGCTGCCTTTGTTATCAGGCAATGCTGGTCTTATAGAATAGTAAGGACATGTCTCCTCCTCTTCAGTTTTTTGGAAAAGTGTGAGAAGGATTGGCCTTAGTACTTTAAATGTTTGGTAGAATTCACTGGGGTCAGCCATTGGGTCCAGGGCTTTTCTTTGTCAAGAGAATTTTGATTTACTGATTCAACCTCCTTCTTAGTATTAGTTCTATTCAGATTTTCTGTTTCTTTGTGGTTTAGGTTTTGTGTTTCTAGGAATCTGCACTTCATCTGTGTTATCCAGTTTGTTGGTGTACAATTGTTCATAGTACTCTTATAATCCTTTTTATTTCTGTAGAATTGGTAGTAATGTCCCCACTTTAATTTCTGATTTTAGTATTTGAGTCTTCTTTTTTTCTTAGTTCATCTAGCTAATATTTGTCAATTATCTTTGATTTTGTTGATTTCCTGTTTTGTTTTTCTATTCAATAATCTGTTTATCTCTGTTCTAATCTTTATTATTTCCTTCCTCTGGTAGCTTTGGGTTTAGCTTGTTTTTTCCTAGTCCCTTAAATTGTAAAGTTAAGTTGTTGATTTGAAATCTTTCTTCTTCTTCTTTTTTTTTTTCTGGCTGTGAGGCACAGCTTGGAGGATCTCAGTTCCCCAACCATAGATCGAACCCATGCCCCCTGCAGTGGAAGTGCAGAGTCCTAACCGTTGGACCATCAGGGAAGTCCCTCTTTCTTCTTTTTTAACATAAGTGTTTATAGCTGTACTTCCCCCTTAGCACCGTGTCAACTAAAAAAAAATATTCATAACTTAAAAGGTGAGAGTTATGTTTTACTGAGTGGACATACTGAAGCCCAGGATGCAGAATCTCAAGTAACCCTAAGAAAACTGCTCCAAGGAGGCAAAGAGGGGAGCCAGGATATATAAGAATTTTGCAAGGACAAAATTGGACAGATAGTAGGAACAAAAGATTACTGTTAAAAAAAGAAGACTAGGGACTTCCCTGGCGGTCCAGTGGTTAAGGCTCCTCACTTCCTCTGCAGGGGATGCAGGTTTGCTCCCTGGTGGGGAACTAAGATCCCGCATGCCGTGCAATATCTTGAGTTAAGGAATTTAGCACTTTTCTGTGTATGGGAAGATGCAAGAGCCTGGGCTCACTGAGATCATTCCTTTGATATACACCTCAGCTATCTGGGGCCAGTATCCTGTGTTTTCACATCCTGAGTTTCCACAGGGCTTACCCTTGGGAGTGGCTGCAGTCTGATGGCTGCTAGATGGCAGGCATTCTTTGTTTCCTTCCTGAGTTCCTTCAGGGCTCACCCGCTCACGTTGCATGCCTGCAGTCACTGATGACTGTGATATCCTTTGTTTACTGATATGGCAGGAAATATTCCATTTTTCAACCACTTTGCATCCTGTAAGTTCTGGTATGTTGTGTTTTCATTTTCACTCGTCTCTAAGTATTTTCTAATTGCTCTTGAAATTTCTTCTTTAACCCTTTGACTAAGAGTGTGCTGCTTAATTTCCACAAATTAGTGATTTTTTCATCAGTTACAGATTTCTAACTTTATCCACTGTAGTCAGAGAAGATACTTTTTATGATCTATTGAGACTTAATTCATGGCCTAACCTATAGTCTGTCCTGGAAAATGTCCCATGTGCACTTAAGAGGACTGTGTGTGCTGTTGTGTTGGGTGAAGTGTTCTGTATACGTCTGTTAGATCTAGTTAGTTTGTCGTGAGGTTCAAGTCCCATTTCCCTACTGATCTTCTGTCTGGTTGTTGTGTTCATTATTGTGAGCGGCATATTGAAGTCTCCAGCCATCATTGTAGAACCGTCTGTTTTTCCAATTCTGTCAATTTTTGCTTCATATATTTTGATGGTCTGTCATTAGGTGTGTAAAAGTTTGTATTTGTATCTTCTTACTGGGTTGAACTTCTTATTAATATAAAATTCCTTCTCTGTTGCTTATAACCTTTTTGATTTCAAGTCTGTTTTGTCTGTTGTTAGTACAGCCACCCCTGCTCTCTTTTGGTTACAGTTTACATGGAATAACTTTTCCCATCCTTTCACTTTCAATCTATTTGTGTCTTTGGATCCAAAGTGATTCTTTTGTAGGCAGCATATCATTGAATCATGAGTTTTTATCCATTCTGCTCATCTCTGCTTTTTGATTGGAGAGTTTAATCCATTTACATTTAAAGTAATTACTGATAAGGAGGGACTTACTCTGTCATTATGCTATTTGTTTTCTATATGCCTTATAGACTTTAGTCCATCATTTCTTGTCTTCTTTCGTGTTTAGTTGATTTTTTGTAGTGTAACTTTTACATTTCTTTCTCATTTCCTTGTGTGTATATTCTATAGCTATGAAGGAGGGAAAGCACTGGCCCTTTAAATCCCCTGGAAGTCCCTCCAGTCAGAGAGAGGGGGGCTGCCACACTGGCACCCCCTCTGTCTGCACCCCTGTGATCAGGAGCAGGAGGTGGCGATGAGCACAGGTCCCTGATGTCTGGGCTCAGGGTCCTTCTCCCACATGCTCTGCATGCAATGTGTGGCTTCTTCAGAAGGCTAGGGGATGGGCCAGTGAGATGTCGTCCAGGTGGGGGACAGAGTCCTGGCGTTTCCTCCTCCACCGTCTCTGGGAATCCTCTCTCAACCATTAAAAGAAACATTTCCTCCTGCCATATCATTTCCTTCATCCTGGAGGCTTGTGGTAGTAACCATTCCCAGGTGAGCAGTTGCCCCAGTTTGATTGGGACATGGTGACCAGAAATATTAGGTTGGCTGTACGTTAGATCTGGGTTTGGGGTCTTATGAACAGGTAGGCGTGCCCCTAACAAACGGATCCCTTTGCACGCAGCATTGGACAAGGGACACCAAAGCTTGGGGTCTGTGGGCTTGCAGGGCTGGGAGCTGGGAGACCTCCACGACGTGGCCTCGTGGGTCCAGGGAGGCACTTCTCTCCTTGGCTGTGAGGCTCCTCCAATAGCACCCTTACCACATACACCTCAAAGGGAAACAAGAAGAGACCCATGCTTGAGTGTCCCAAATGAAGAAAGAGAGCTCTGTCACAAGATTCCTAAGGAGGATGCCGAGAGTGGCCAGAGCACCTCCTCCTTCTGGGACAGACGCCCAGGTGTTCCCACCAAGCTTGGCTCCAGACTGTGGGACTCTCCTCTGTGCCGATCCGTCACCCCAGCACCACCTCGCTCAGGACCTTGAATATCTCGCCTTTGGCAGTGGCAGGAGGATGGGCTCGACATTGTCTTGGAAGAAAGGAAGGGACCGTGAGACCTTTGTTGTCTCTCTCGGTGTCTCGTCTTACTGAAAGGACTCAAAAATAGATCTAATGTAGGTTGGAATGTCATCCGAAATTGTCATGTCCTAAAATGTGCAATCTGTGTATAAGTCTTAGAGTTTCCCAGAAATAAGCACCAAGTATACACTCCCTTGGGAAGGAGTGGGATGAAAAAAGAGAAGGGAAAGAAATTGGTAAATCCTATTAGTAAATGTAAACAGTATCAATTATTTTAGAAAGAAAACTTTGCAGTGAATAAAAACAATGTGGGGAGCTAAGCTTCGTAAATAGCAGGGTAGCTTGATCAGAGTAACTCTCCCACAGATATTAATTATGCACTCTGGAAAAAATATGAAACACTAGTCGAAGACACTGGAGGGCAACTTAGACACGGACAATCCTTGGAAGAAGGCACTGCAACAGGTGAGAGTCACACGTGTACAGCTTTCGGCTAAGGACACACTTGGCTATGTGGTGTGGGGCTGCTGTAACCCAAGAGAAAGCTGCAGCCTTGCTGGATGGAAGAGCCAGATGCCGGGAAATGAAGGCTAAAATCACAAAAAGGAGGGAGCTCAGATCTGTGTGCAAATTCCATCCAAATCCTCAGCTGGCCCCTGACTGCTTTTGTGGGGAAGATGCCAAGGGTCCCATGAAGAAAGACAACAGCTGGAAGAACTGAGCAGGGACGCTGCCACTCACGGAAGGGGGACAGAGCTGCTGTTTGAGTTCAGTCAGGCTAGCGACCCGCTAGGGCAACAGTGAACACTCATCGGATGAAGATCACAAAATTCAGAGTTGTTACAACACACTGGCACAATGACAGGTGTACAACAGTTTACAATAAAGTTACTAGACATGCAAAGAAACGGGAAACGTGAACGGTCACTACAAGAAGAAGCAGTCAATAGAAACCTACCTGGTAGGCAGGTAGTGACAAATGGTGAAATTAGAAGACAAGAACTTTAATAAGTTCAGGGGATTCAAGGAAAATATAATCATAATGAATAAACAGGGAGTCTCAGCAGAGAAATGGAAGTGATTTTTTAAAAGAACCAAATGGAAATTCTGGAACTTAAAAGTACTATAGATCATATGCCGGGTCATAAAATAAGTCTCAATTATTTCCAATATGTGAAATCTTAGAGAGTATATTCTCTGATCACAATGGAGTTAAATTAGAAATGAATAATGATTGTACACAAATATTTGTAAATTAAAGAACACACTTTAAAATCATTCATGGGTCAAAAAAGTCACCAGAGAAATTAGAAAATATTTGAGACTGAGTGATAATGAGTATATAACATATCAAATCTGTAAAATGAGCAAAAGATGAGCTTAAAGAGAAAATTATAACCTTAAATGCTCACATTAGAAAAAAATTTTTTTTCAAAGAAAGATCTAAGAATTCACCTTAGGAAGTTCAAAAAAGATGAGTAAATTAAATCCAAAATAAGTAGAAGGAAGAAAATGATGGTCAAAGGAAAAAATGGTCATAAATTACCAAGATCAGGAATATAAGAGAGAATATCACTACAAATTCTATGGATTTTAATAGGACAATATTGGAACATTATGAACAATCTTATACTGATACATTTGACAATTTATATAATACACAAATTCTGTTAAAAGCACAACTTACCAAGATTGACAGCAAGTGAAACAGACAATCAGAACGGCCCTATTTCCTGGGCAAGAACTTTAATGAACTGAATACTATTACCGACAACACCTTATTTATTCAAGAAATGGAATTTGTTATCAAAAACCTTTTCACAATGAAAACACCTGGGCCGGATGGCTTCAAATGAATTCTATGAAATAGCTAATAAAGGTATAACGGCAGTATTCCATAAACTATTCCCAAACCAGGAAGAAGAGGACGCTTCCCGACCTGACTCGTGAGACTAGCTAAACTGTGATGTCCAGACCAGGCAAAGACAGTATAAGCTATGACAGTTACAGATGAACAGCTTCATGAAAAGAGATGCAAAAAATGTAAACAAAATACTGGCCAATGAATCCAGCAATATATGAAAAAGGTTATACATCATGACAAAGTAGGGTTTTTCCAGGAATGAATGTGAGACTAGGTTAGCATTTGAAAATCAAATCAATGGAATTCTCCATATTGAAAAAATAAAGGAGAAACCCATATAAACATCATAATAGGAGCAGAAAGGGCATTTACCAAAATTCAAAAACCATACAAGATAAAAGCTCTCAGCAAGCAAAGGCATCAGCGTAAAACCTACAACTAGCACCGTACTTAGTGGCAAAATAATGAATGCTTCTCTGAGACCAGGGACAAGGAAAGGAAGCCTGCTCTAACCATGTCTATTTCACACTTTACTGCAGGTCTTAGAGCAGTAAAGCAAGAAAGAAATAGAAGGAATAAAGATTGGCCAGGAAAAAGTAAAACTACCTCTAACTATTCACTGATGATGCAACTATTAACATGGAAAATATTAAGGAATCTTCACAACAATTACTAGAATTAATAAGAGCTTAGCTGTGTCTCAGAATTCAAGATCAGTTATGTATCTATGTAGTAGCAAATAACTTGAAAACAAAAATATTGACTTATTCAGTTTTTAATAGCATCAAAACTCTAAAATACGTAGGACTAAATTTAACAAAAGGTATGCAGGGCGTCTCGATCAGAGGCATGGGAAATCATCTTCACAGATTGGAACATTCATTATTGATGAGATGTCAGTTCTACCCTAGTTGACTCTAGGCTCCAGGCGATCCCAGCTGTAAGCCCAGAGGGTCAGACAAATCTGGGGTGGAGGAAGGGCAGAGACGGGCTGGGTGGGAGGGAACCCTGATTCAAAAAGCAGCCCTTCAATAGCAATGGCGCCGGTGCCCCTGGTGGCTCAGCCTGGGACGCAGGGAGCAGCTGCATCCTCACGCTTAGGTAAGGAAACTGAGGCAGAGAGAGGCTGCTAGATCCGGCCAGAGTCACACAGCTGCACAGAGGCTGCGCTGGGACTCAAGCTCTTATCCCTCGTGCTTGACCGTCGTCCACCGTCACACTTTTATTTCCTTATCGCCATCTCATTCCTCAATGGAATTGAGGAGGCCTAAAATATTATCAGTACTTGTAGACAACTATTTGGGATATCTGTCTGAATTCTCAGGGTCGAGAAAGATGGGCTGACCCTGGTCTGTGCCCTCGCCCTAAAGCTCTGGGGTCGGGGGAGTTGGAGGGGGCGTCTGAGAGGTGGGCTCCCTGAGGGCCGTGGCCTGGGGCACTCGTCGCCTCTCTCTGAGGACGTGGGTTTGGGGACGTCACGGTGCTGGCTGTGATGGGGACGTGTGACCCGCGGCCTCTGAGGCTGTCCTGCCCTCAGACTCCTCACTGGATGGCCGCGGTGTGTGCCCGGCCCAGCGGGAGCGCTCGCTTCCTTTCGCGGGATGAGGCCCTTGGAGGAAGGCCCAGGACCGCTGAGAGGGCCAACCAGCGGGGGTTTCTCCGCCGGGCGGGAGAGCAACACAGAGGTAGTGGAGTACGTGGGCAGACACCACGTCCTTCTGTCCTAATCCTTAAATCTGTGGGCAGGTTCCTCCTCTGATAAGCTCTGCCTTGCTTTGAATTTCACCCAGTCTCTGTATACGTGTGTTTTAAAGATTTCTTTACGTCTGCTCTGCCCTACTAAGGCATTCACGTGACACCAAGCATAAGGTGTTCCCTTCCCTGCTCCTAATCCCTCCATTTCTGCTGATGCTTAATATTTCCAATTCCTGAGCCTTCACACGGGTATTATGCCCCTGTTGGCTGCAGAATTAAAAGGCAGGAAGAGAATAAACAAAGCAATGCCATTGCATGGCAACTCCAGTGGCCCTCACCCTCAGCGTTCCTGATGGGGCAGCTGCCCTGTGCCCCGGCCACCTGGGCAGGTGTGGAAGGTGTCACACCTGCAGGTCTTTTGAAACCACACTGAAGGAGCTGGGCGGAGGGTAGATGGGTGGGGTCCAAGGAAAACCAAATGTGCACCATTTATAACTGTACTTTTAAAGCAGATTTACAACCTATAGTCACTGTGTGAATTAGTGACATGTGTTTCCTCTTGGAATGGCATGCCTGCTTTTAAGGTGGTTTTTCAAGTTGTGGACAGAACTCATTTAGACATTTTGTTGTTGAAGCCACAGATGGAATCGTAGGACAGAACTCTGCTGTTTTCAACTTGTACAGAAAGCAAGCTGCGCCACCAGTCAGCACATCTCTGGCAGATGCTCTAGAGAAGCTGTGATGACCTCCTGCTCCAACTCTGGGGCAGCCTCACTTCATTCAGACATGGCTGGATCCAGGTGCTTAAGTGATAAGTTCACAAATCTGCCTCAGCCCATCTCTTAGCCATTTTCCTCTCTGTGTCGTGTTCTCACGATGCGGTGTTCTCACGGAGAGGTGGGCTCTCCCAAGTAGTGGCAAATCGATCTCAGCTCCAAAATCTGGTACAAACACTGCCTCTTTCCTAAGAGTCAGCAGGTCTTGCTTCAGACTCTCACTCAACCAGCTTGAGGTGGGCGCCCACCCTGGTGCCCTCGGAAGCATGTGGACAGAGAGGGGCAGAGGCAGCTCCAGAGGAAAATCAAGGTTTGGAAATCGGAGAAGGGAAGCCGATGCCGCAGCGGCGGAGGGTGCATGGGTCCGGCGATGGGTGAGGCTGGGGTGAGGAGAGGTGTGCTCCAGTGTGGGACAGGGACCGGGCAGCGCCTTCCGAGGCAGGAGGGGGTGGGGCGGGCCCGGAGTATGAAGTGGGAGAGGTGGGGCGCCTGGCCGGGAGGGCCCGGGGCCTCCGCTGCCGGCAGGCGATGGGAACCGTTGTGGGTTTCACACAGGGCGTGGCCACTCTACGTGTCAGGGAGGTCGCTCTGGCTGCGGGGTTTGTACCGTCAGGGCTGGTCCAAGGAGTGGCACCCATGAGCCCTTGATGGCTGGATGGTTAGACAGAAGGTTGGGGGGGGGGTGGACAGACGAGGGGGTGGACAAGAGAAGTCCAGAGGCTCAGGGGAAAGGGTGTGGGCTTTGGGGACAAACAGCTTTGGGCTTGAAGCCTGGCTCTGCCCCTTGCTAGCTGTGAGCCCTCGGCAGGCCCGAACGCTGTCTCAGCTCCCTCATCTGTAAGATGGGGATAGTCGGGCCACACGGGGTCCCCACGCCGGGGGTGAGGGCAGGCGCACCGTGGTTCCGTGACTGAGCGGGACCCGCTGGGGCTGGCTCGCTCGGACGCCCTGGAACGGCGTCGACCAACCCCCAGTTCGAATCCGTCCTGCAGAGCTCCGCGCGCTCTCGTCAGGAAAAGAGCAGGTGGGGAATAGCGGTCTGTGTACCATGCGGCCTTTTGCGTAAAGTGGGGGAGGGTGATGAATGACGCGCTCATACATTTGCTTACATTTGCATAAGCAAACTTTGGAAGGACACACCGGAAAGTGACAGGCAGACTGCTTGCTGAACACCTGCTGAGCCTTCTGGGTGAGAGCCCAGGCCCGGCGCCTCGGCCTCCCAGGGGCAGGATGGCTGCAAAGTGGGGCAGCAGTGTAGGCGGGGAGCCAGGCCCCGCGAGGGGCCCCGGAACACTAGCGGGGCTGCTTCTCTCCGGGGCCCCCAGCCCGAGACGCTCCGTTTCACATGTGCCTCCAAATGTCCTCCCTTGGCACCTTTTCTGCCCTGGGGGCCCGGCTGGCGCCTGCTCCCCCTCAGCGGCTCTCAGGGGGCCCAGGGCCCTTCCAGTCCCCCCACCCCTGCCTCAGCCCGTCCTCTCGCCAGGTGGAGAGCCCCGCCAGCTTCACACGACGGGCAGCTCATGGCTCATACAGGCGGACCTCGCTTTATTGCAATCCATTTCATTGCACTTCACAGACACTGCGTTTTTTACAGATTGAAGGCTTGTGACAACCCTCTATTGAACAAGCCTTTCAGCATCATTTTTCCAATAGCATTTGCTCACTTACTGTCTCTGTTACTTTTTGGTAATTCTCAAAATATTTTAAATCCTTCACCAGCAAAAAGATTGAGTCACTGAAGGCTCAGAAGATGGTTAGTATGTCTTAGCAATAAACTACTTTTACTTAAGGTATATGCATTCTTATTTTAGACATAAAGCTATTGCACACTTAGCAGACTACAGGACAATGTAAACATAACTTTCACATGCACTTTCATATGAGAAACCAAAAAGTGTGTTTGACTCTCTTTATTGTGAAGCTTGCTTTATTGCAGTGGTCTGGAACCAAACCCACAGTACCTCCGAGGTTGTCTGTGTTATGAAAGAAGTGGAAGCGTTATCTCACCGCTGTCAGACTGGTTCTGATCTCACTTAACCCCAGGACTGTGGAGAGCGAGGTTAAATGTTACATGAACATTATATGTTCAGGTAATTCACCCAAGATCAGGTTGGGGGTGCATCAAGTTCACAGCTTGGTGTTAGGTGTTTCCCACTACCTTCTAATGCCTCCTAATGGTAATCATTGTTTTTGTCAACTTTTAAAAATTATATCTTTCTTATAGAAGTAATAACTCAAACATTCTTCAGACATACCATCAAACAGAAAATCTGTCACAGATACCACACTGTGTTTCCTAGGATGTGAAGATAAAGAGATAACAAAGACAGATTTCCCTGCACACGCTTAATCATTGAGGTGGTGAATGTGTTTAAACCCCACCTGCATGTCCAGATGCAGGACATTCTGCATCAGTTGAGTGCTCCTGGTTACAGATTCAAGTGCTTGAAAAAAAGCAGGATCACTGCATGTGGCACAGGGGATGTGAGTTGGATCCAAGAAATAACTGAGCTGTGGAGATAGCAATGTGCTTCAGGACAGGTTTTTAGTGCAGCGGGTGGCACTGGATGAAAAAACATGGCATTTTATATTTTATTTTTGGATATTTTCTATTTTCTTAAATTCACTGAAACTTGTTTTCTGGCCTAGCATGTGATCTACACTGGAGAATGCTCCATGTTCAGTTGAAAAGAATGTGTGTTCTGCTGCTTTTGGATGGAATGTTCTGTAAAAATCAGTTAGGTCTATCTGATCTAATGTGTCATTTAAGGTCAATGTTTCCTTATTGATTTTCTGTCTGAGTGATATGTCCATTGATGTAAGTGGGGTGTTAAAATTCCCTACTATTATTATGCTACTGTCAATTTCTCCCTTTATGTCTGCTAATGTTTGCTTTATGTATTTAGGTGGTCCTACATTGGGTGCATATACAATAACTATTGTTACATCTTCTTCTTGGATTGATCCCTTGATCATTATGTAGTGTCCTTCTTTGTCTCTGGTAACAGTCTTTGTTTTAAAGTCTATTTTGTCTGATATGAGTATTGCTACTCCAGCTTTCTTTTGATTTCCATTTGCATGGAATATCTTTTTCTATCCCTTCACTTTCAGTCTGTGTGTGTCTTTAGCTCTGAAGTGAGTCTCTTGTAGACAGCATATATATGGGCCTTGTTTTTATATCCATTCAGCTACTCTGTGTCTTTTGATTGGAGCATTTAGTCTATTTACATTTAAAATAATTATTGATAGGTATGTACTTATTGCCATTTTGTTAATTGTTTTGGGGGCTGTTTTTGTAGGTCTTTTTTGTTCCTTTCATTTTCTTTTTTTCTCTTCCCTTGTGATTGATGACTAGCTTTAGTGTTATGTTTGGATTCCTTTCTCTTTTTTGTATATATATTATAGATTTTTGGTTTGTGGTTATCCTTAGGTTTTTATATAGCAATCTGTATATATACGTGATTATTTTAAGTTGATGATCTCTTAAGTTCAAATGCATTTTAACAACCCTACAATTTTCTGCCCCCTTCATGATCACTGTTTTGACATTATATTTTGAATCTTTTTGTTTTGTGGTATCCCTTAACTACTTATTGTGGATATAGATGATTTTACTACTTTTGTCTTTTAACCTTCCTACTAGCTGTATATGTGGTTGATTTACTACCTTTACTGTATATTTGCCTTTATCAATGAGATTTTTCCTTTCATAATTTTCATGTTTCTAGTTGTGGCCTTTTCTTTTTCACTTAGAGATGTTTCTTTAACATTTCTTGTAAAGCTGGTTTGATGATGCTGAATTCTTTTAGCTTTTGCTTGTCTGTAAAACTTTTGATCTCTCCATCAAATCTGAATGAAAGACTTGCCAGGTAGAGTATTCTTAGTTGTAGGTTTTTCCCTTTCATCATTTTAAATATGTCACGTCACTCCTTTCTGGCCTGCAGAGTTTCTGCATATAATTTATTCCCTTGTATATAATTTGTTGATTTTCCCTTGCTGCTTTTAATAGTCTCTCTTTACCTTTAACTTTTGCCATTTTTATTACTATGTGTCTTGGCACGTTCCTCTTTGGATTAATTCTGTATGGGACTCTCTGCACAGGAATGGACTAGGATATCTGTTTCCGTTCCCAGATTGGGGAACTTTTCAGTGATTATGTCTTCAGATATGTTCTCTGGCCCTTTCTCTCTTTCTTCTCCTTCCAGGACCTCTATAATGAGAATATTAGTGTGCTTGATGGTGTCCCAGGGGTCTCTTAAACTGTCCTCATTTCTTTTCATTCTTCTTTCTGTTCAGCTTCAGTGATTTCCACTACTCTGTCTTCCAGCTCACTGATCTGTTCCTCTGTATCATTTAGTCTACTCTTGATTCCTTCTAGTGTATTTTTCATTTCAGTTATTGTATTCTACATCTCTGTTTGGTTGTTCTTTATATTTTCTAACTTTTTGTTAAAAACTTTTAACTTCTCACCCTGTGCATCCATTCTTCTCCCAAGTTATTTGATCATCTTTATGATCATTACCTTGATCTATTTCTTGGATAGATTGCTTATCTCCCCTTCACCTAGTTCTTCTTCTGGGGTTTTATCTTGTTCCTTCCTTTGGAACATGTTCCTCTGTCACCTCATTTTGACTAATCTGCTGTTTTTGTTTCTATGTATCTGGTAGGTTGCTTATGTTTCCTGACCTTGGAGAAGTGGCCTTCTGTAGGAGATGTCCTAAGTGTCCCAGCAGCCCACTCCCCTCTGGTCACCAGAGCTGTATCCTCTAGGGATGCCTCCTATGTGGCTGCGTGGGTCCTGTAGTGATAGGCTGACTATGTGGGTGGTTTGTAGGCTTGGTTGGCCCCCGGTCTGGTTGGTTGCCAGGCTCTGCCTTGTGCAGAGGCTGCTGGCCACTGATTGCCAGGCCAGGTCACAGGGTGCAGGACTAGTGCTGCCCACTGGTGGGGGGAGCTGGATTCTGGGAGGGGTGGTTGCAGGCCCGGGGTTTCCAGATCTAGTGTCAGCCTGCCGGTGGGTAAGTTCCTGACGTGGCTTGCTGCAGGGTCCAGGGTGTCCTGAAGCTTGTGTTAGCCTGCTGGTGGGCGGGGCTGGGGCCCAGTTGGTCCCAGGGCTGGTGCTGGCCTGCTGGTGGGTGGGCTATGTCCTGCCATAGCAGGCTGCAGGGCTGCAGTTGTCCTGGGGCTGGGGCCTGCCCACTGGTGGGTGGAGCTGGGTCCTGGGGCCTCTGGCTGCAGGGCCTGGGGTTCCTGCTCTAGTGTCTGTGCACTGGTGTGTGGGCAGGTCCTGGGCCCTCTGGTGGGCAGGGCTGTGTCCAGGGGCGGCTGTAGGCTCAGGGGGTCTCAAGGCAGCCTGTCTGCTGGTGGGTGGGGCTCTGTCCACACCCAGTTAGTTGCTTGGCCTGAGGGATCCCAGTACTGGTGCCTACAGGCTGGTGGGCGGGGCGGGCTGGGTCCTGAGGCTAATGAGCTAGAGGATTCCACAATGGAGTTTGCCGGCAGCAGAGTCCATGTGGTAGAAGGAGCTCCCCAGATGGCTGCCCCCAGTGTCTGTGTCCCCGGGGCAAGTGCCAGTGGCCTCCTGCCTATCCGGGAGGCTCTCCAAGTTCAGCAGGTGGGTCTGACCCAGGCTCCTTTCAAATTCCGGCTTCTGCCCTGCGCCCTGTGAGATTTTGTGTGTTTTAAGAGTGAAGTCCCTATACTCCCCAGCCCGCTGGGTCTCCAGAAAGTTCTGGGGCTCATCTTCCCAGTGCAGAACACCCCGGCTGGGGAGCCCGAGGTGGGGCTCAGACCCCTCGCTCCTTTGGGAGAACCTCTGCAATGTAATTATTCTCCTGTTTGTGGGTCGCCCACCTGGGGAGGGCGGCGTGCCGGTACCACATCCACACCCTTCCTACCCGTCCCGCGTGGCTCCTCCTTTATACCTTTAGCTGTAGAAGATCTTTTCTGCTGGACTCTTGTCTTTCTTAACAACAGTTGCTCTGTAAATGGCGGTAGTCTTGGTGTGCTAGCCGGAGGCAAACACAGGGTCTTCCTGCCCCACCACCTTGACCCCACCTGGCTGTCTTCTATTTTCAAAGCTCACTTGCACACACACGCACACACACGTGAGTGCAAGCACACATCTGTGTGTATGAACACTCCTGTCCTGCTTGTGAGTCTGTTCCCACCTGGGACAGACCTGCTCTGACACCTTTGTTCTGATCCCTCAGCTTGCTTTCTGGAGGTGACCTCGGTTTCCCGGAGCTGCTTTGGCGAGTGCACAGGGAACAGGTGAGAAGGGGGTGACTGCCAAGGGGAGCCGGGGTGCCCGGCCTCAGCCACCCCCCTTGGAGCGGGTGCCATCCCACAGGCATGAGCTGGAGGTGGCTGAGAGGAGGTGTGCCCGCCACCTTGCGTGGGGCTCGCTAACCTTCGTGGGGCCCCGATTTTAGTATGTGTGCTTCAGTGTCTTTGGAAAGAAGGTGCAAATTGAAGCAGAACGAGAAACACACGGGACAGCTCACACACACTTGCTCCGTGCCGGGCTGTCTCCAGTGCTGTGCCTGCCCTGACTCAGCTGCTCCCTGCAAAGCTCTACCAGTACAGACAGGCCACGCGAGACAGGCCACGGGGGACAGGCCACTGCGTGCGACACGGGGCGGCAGGGGCCACGCTGTGCTATGACCAGGTGCTGTCCTCCCGGCTGGTGCTGCCTGATCTGACCAGCCTGACCTCCCAGCCCCAAAGCCTTGAACCCTGAAACTCGCCCTGGACGGCAACGGGGGGTTGGAACGTTCTCGGGGTAACCTGAGGTTCCAACGGCCTTGATGTCCTGTGACCCCCTGGAGTAAAGGCTGAAAGAAAAGGACAGAGTTAGATGCTGCAGAGCGGACTCTCTTCGTCCCATTAGGGCCTTTCCATCCTCCTCTGTCTTCATGTTTTTCCACCCAGGGAAACACTTCAAGTTTCCTTCTCTAACCTGGTTAACTAGGTGTCAGGAAAAGATGGGCACAGAATCGTTTCTATGGCAACCATTCCGTGCAGTGGTTATTCTGTTTCCCCTGGAATGTGTGGTCTCAGGCATGGGGTGAGAACCCCGACCAGCGAGGTGGCACTGAGCGAAGTTAGCAAGCTTCTCCGCCGCAGGGCTTCTCGGACGTGCAACTTGCATCGCCCCAGGAGGGACCCCGTGCGCAGCCTCAGACCCCTCCCCGCCTGTCTCGGTGTCTTGAAGGGTCCCCATTGTCACCCCCGTCATTTCTGTGGACAAAGAGTGGGAAACGTTACCACTGCTCTGTGACCTATTAACTTTAGAAATGCTATGAAACGTTTGTGGATATTAGGTTCTTAAATAGTGGAGAGGTTTTCGGTCTATATCCCTGCAATAAAAATGAGTGAGACACCAGGCCGTGCCCATCCTCTTCGCGGGGAGGTGCCGGGGCTCATCTCTCGGCAACACCCACGGGAGCGGCTGCAGACCCAGAGCCCTTCCAGGTCGGAAGGCGGAGGCCTGCATTGTTCTGGGTGCACAGGTCAACACGCCAGGGGTGTGGCGGCCACCTTGCTGTTCATGGCTCGGAAGGTTCTCACCTTCGGAGAGGTGTCATTCTGTGCCACCTGGTCCTGGGCCTTCAGGAAGCGTCTCAGAACCGGGGCTGAGCCCTGATCCAGGCACTTTGACAGCTACTCCTTAGGACACTGTGATCTATATCCTTGTTTTGCAGACATGCCACTGCTTTGCTAAGTCATAAATAATGCGATTGGGAACACGTTGTTTTTTCTCTGAAGAAAGACAACTCCCAAGTCACCACTCATACTCGAGGGGGAACACTGTCCAGAGTTCAAACCCCTGAGCTCCGCGGCTCCACCCAAACCGCCTGTGGAGAAGAGTGTCAGTTACCTGTCCCATAACTAATTGCCCCCAAACTTTAGCAGCTGGAAACAACAGACACTGTGATCCCCCGGCTCCTGGGTGAGGACTTGGGGGTTGGCTGGCTGCTCTGCCTCGGGGGCTCCCGGCGGGGGCTTCGGCCTCACCTGGAGGCTCACTGGGGGGCTGGTGGATCCGCCCCCCAGCTCCCGCACACAGGTTGGCAGGAGGCGCCAACTCTGCCCCGGAGGCTGTGGGGCACCACCCAGAGCCGAGACCCCAGGGGGGGCGCTCAGGTAGGAACACGGGCTTCCGCAGCCCAGCTCAGAGTGACGCCCCTTCACACCTGCTGTTTCCTGGGCCACACGGCCCACCCGGTGTGTGAGGGAGGTGACTGCGCAAGGTGTGAAGCTTGGGCAGGGGGCATCGCGGGCCGCCGAGGGGGCTGCCACAGCACAGCGAGCACATTCAAGTGCATTTCCGTTATTTCAAATTAACATTTATTGGCTGCCTGATGTGTCTCTAATGTTGTGCTAAGTTTTAGAGCAAAAGATCATACATCTGGCAAGATCTTAACAGTTACACTGTTTAATTTTTGTCTTTTTCTGCAGAAGGAACCCACCTTGCAGAGAGAGGCAGAAACTTGCCCAGATACAAAGACATAATTATCTGGTGATAGAAGTAACTCCCGTTTCTGTTTCACGCCACACAATTTCTAAGAAAAAAGCACAAACTTTGCTTTTAAGAAGAATCTAGAAAAATTTCTTGGGAAGATAAAAGCTTTTTTAGTGAGTGAATGAAGAATCATAGACCTAGTATTTTCCAAAAACTATAGATGAATTTATCATTCCACAGTGAAAGTAAGAGGAAAGCAGTGGGGATCTTAGCCTGTGAGGGCAAAATTTGGAACAATCAAGAAGGAAGCCGAGTCAGGGTATGAGAGATGAATAAAGGAAAAAAAGCAGCCAGAGGATTGGAGAAAGGACCACCTCACGTCAGAGTCTCTTGTCCCCAGAAGGAAAGTATTAGGTATAATTAGATGTGTTCCCTTCACATCCTAAAAGAATAATTTTCTTATTAAGAATATTCACTTTTAATGATGGGTTATAATGAAATTTCACTTTATATTTGAAAATATACATTACCTTTTTAGTCAATGATAACTAGTCATAAACCTTATGTGTCAGTGAGTGAGGGCACAGTCAGGAAACAGCGACCACAACAATATTTGAACACAGACAATTGAATATAAAGCATTGTTAACTGGGTACGAAGTTTACCAGGTAACTGAAAGGTATCTTGTAGAAAGAAGCTGCCAGAAGCAGCTACTATGTCTGTGGGTGAGGGAACAAAGGGAAAAGATTGGAATTGTTAAAATTTTAAAGGTCAGACTTTTGAGGAGGGGCACCTGCTGCCAGGGCTGGCATCTTGGGGCTCAGAGGAGAGGCCCTGCGTCAGGTGGGTTTTAGTGTTTTCCATGTAGACATGAGATTGATCCAGCACTATTTATTGAAAAGATCATGTTTTCCTGACTGCTTTGCAATACCTTTGTTGTTCTCCCAGGAGTTTTGTTTTCTTTTATCTTTAGTATAAAAATATTTTTATTTAACTTCATTCTTGAATAACTTTTTTACCGAATACAGTATTCTAGGTTGGGAGTTATTTTTTCTTTCTTACAGCATTAAAGACATTATTTCATTGCCCTTGGCTTTCGTTCTTTTTGTCGAGAAGTTAGATGTCTATCAAAGTGCCGCTCCTTTTAAAGTAAGTTTACTTTGTCCTCCAGCTGCTTTTATGATTTTCCTCTTTATTTTCTGCAGCTTTACTATAATGTGCCTAAGCTGTGGATTTTAAAAAATTTTTATTCATTAATTTATTTTTAAATTTCTTTTGGCCGTGCCACGTGGCTTGTGGGATCTTAGTTCCCTGACCAGGGATCGCAGCTGGGCCCCCTGCGGTGGAAATGCGGAGTCCTAAATACTGGACCACCAGGGAATTCCTGGATTTGTTTTTAATTCATTTTGTTTGGAGTTCTTTGGAATTCCTGAATTTGTAGGTTGGTGTCTTCACCTACTTTTGGAAATATCTCAGCTGTTATCTCTTTCCATGTTGATTCTGATCTGTTCCTTCCCTCTTTTCTTGTACAGCTCTAATTATACATATCTTAGACCATCTCACTGTGACTTACCCTCTCTTCTTCGTATTCCCCCTCTTGGTCTCACCTGACTTCACTCTGAATTATTTCTTCTGAACTACCTTCCAAGTTACTGAATCTCTCTTTCATTGTTGCTAATCTTCTGTTACACTTATTTTTTGTGTGCTCTTAATTTTTAGTTATTGTAGTAAAGCTCTAGAATTTCTATTTGGTTCTTATTCAAATCTGCTATGTCATTTTTTGATAGTTTCCAGTTCTCTGTTGAAATTTTCAATCTTATATCTGTCTCCTTGAATATAGTAAGCACCACTATCTAAAGGCTTTGCACGACCATTCCAATACCTGGGACCTCTGTGGGGGGTTGATTTCTTACTGTGAGTTGTTTCTGCTTGTTTGTGCTCATTTCAGATGATCTCTTCATGTACTTGCTTTATGTTTATTGTGTGCAGGCACCTTGTCTGAAATTTGCAGAAGTTTTCTTGCTCTAGTGAAGATTTTTGTTTGCTCCTTCAAAGAGGCTGGAGCCACCAACAATATGGGATCACTTTGATTCAGTATCAAGGAGAGATTTTCTAGGCCACACAGATGACTCAGAGCTGGGCTGTTTTCCTCAGACCACCTTCCTCCTCAAGAGCTGCCGTGCAGGTT
Source organism: Balaenoptera borealis (assembly GCF_965194805.1). Lineage (NCBI taxonomy): Eukaryota > Metazoa > Chordata > Mammalia > Artiodactyla > Balaenopteridae > Balaenoptera > Balaenoptera borealis. The sequence continues at coordinate 1,195,312 of NC_138867.1, forward strand.
CTTAATCCAAGCACAGCTTGTACACCAGAGCCTTCATTCCCTGGGTCCTGATGCCAACATTTGCTCCCTGGTCCCAGAGGGCTTTCAAAAGAATGGCTGTGACTATTAGCCACTCTTTCTGGACTTGGTATGGCCCCAGAAGTCATGCCCTCAAATTGCAGGATCACCTACCCAGATTTATTTTCTCTCAGCTATCAGCTCGTCATCTTTGCACTGTTGTATTAGCCGCCAGTGCCTTCAGGCAAATAGGTTGTATTTTGTCTATCTTCTCCAGTTGTCCTTAGCAGCAGGGTTGGTTTAAGTTAACTTGTCTTCCATTCCTGGAAGTTGAATTCCCTTGGTTGATTTTTTCCAGGGCAATTTTTAAAGGACGTTGTGCACTTCCCAACTCTTCTGCCTGCACTGGGTATGTGGTCAAAGGTGCAGCTGGCCTGTTGCCATTGTATGTTCTTCCTTGTGAGGTGTCCCAGACCTGTTCCTTGTGGCCGTAGGAACATGGCTTTGCTGGGTTCCCGTGACAGAGAACACCATCCTCATTAATGTACCGTCTATGTCACAGGGTCTGGCTGCATTGCTGCGGCCCCTCATCACAGGCAGCAGACATCACGGGCAGATCACTTATCCATCCAATTCGGTCCAGTGCTCAAGAAACTCTCTGGCTCCTTGGAGGTGAGTGCCTGCTGACAAGAGAGCCACCCTCCCCAAGGCAGCAATGAGGCCCTGCCAAACAGCAACACGGCCCATACGGGAAACTTCCTCTTCGTTACCAAGCAGCAGGACCCTGCATCTTTGGCCGGAGCAGACCTGTGGGACTTGAGGGAGGAGAGGCTACACACACAAAGGAAAGATGTGTGTGAGTTTCCCACGGCTGCCGTAACTTATTACCACAAACCCGGTGGCTTGAACAACAGAAGTCTGTTCTCTCGCAGGCTGGAGGCCAGAGGCTACCCCCAAGGCTCCGGGGGAGGAGCCGTCCTGCCTCCTTCAGTCCCAGTGGTGCCGGCGCCCGTGGTGCTCCTGGGCTCGTGGCAGCACCACTCTGATCACCGCCTCTGCCTTCACCTGGTTGTCCTCCTTCTGTGCGTGTCTGGTCCAAGTTTCCCCCTTCTTGTCAGGCCACCCTAATGCAGTAGGACCTCATCTTGACTAAGTTGCACCTGCAAGGACCCCACTTCCAAATGAGGTCACCTTCATGGAGCCAGGGCTCAGGATCTGAACACGTCTTTGGGGACATGTCAACCCACAATAGTGGGCTTCCTCTTCTGCTTAAACCTGGGATGGTTCTCCTACCTGGACCTGGTGTCCTTGGACCTGACACTGTGCTTTCTCCAAATTTCCGCAGGATGAATTGATGGCTCATATTGATCAGAGCGGGCAATTGATTTTCAATCATCTGTTACACATTTGCTGTACCCCTAGACCGGGAGCTCTGTCTCCCCCCCTGCCCTGTGACAGGTGACAGGAGTTCCATGAAGTGTTTGCTGGGAAAATAGTGTTTATTTAAATTAATTAAGTTAGTGCTGGGAAGCACTCGGAGAGAAGTGACCCACTCCCCATAGAGGAACATTAATTCAAATGGTTGGGGTTTCTCATCAGACATCATGGAGACCAGAAGATGTTGAAGAACATGTTTAAAGTGCCAAACCCTAGACACAGAAAACAAACTTATGGTTACCAAAGGGGAAGCAAGGGAGGGATAAATTAGGACTTTGGGATTAACATATACACACTACTATATATCAAATAGATAAACAACAAGGACCTACTGTATAGCACAGGGAACTATACTCAATATTTTGTAATAATCTATAAGGGAAAATAATCTGAAAAAGAATATGTGTGTGTGTGTGTGTGTAACTGAATCACTTTGCTGTACACCTGAAACTAACACAACATTGTAAATCAGCTATACTTCAAAAAAAAAAAACTTTATTTACAAAAAAAAAGCCAAACCTGAAAGGCCATCAAGTCAGAGTTGTGTGTCCCACAAAAGCATCATCAAAATGAGGGAAATGGGGCTTCCCTGGTGGTGTAGCGGTTCAGAATCCGCCTGCCAATGCAGGGGACACGGGTTCGAGCCCTGGTCTGGGAAGATCCCACATGCCGCGGAGCAACTAGGCCCGTGAGCCGCAACTAGTGAGCCTGCGCGTCTGGAGCCTGTGCTCCGCAATAAGAGAGGCTGCGATAGTGAGAGGCCCGCGCACCGCGATGAAGAGTGGCCCCCGCTTGCCTCAACTAGAGAAAGCCCTCGCACAGAAACGAAGACCCAACACAGCCAAAAATAAATTAATTAATTTAAAAAAAAAAAGCCTTTAAAAAAAAAAATGAGGGAAATGAAACATTCTCCGGAGGAGCACCAAGACAGCCTGTGGCCAGCACACCTGCTTTGACAGGTATACCAAGGAATCCTTCAGGCAGAGGGCATGTCCCCAGAGGGAACTCGAGCTAAAGGAAGGAAAGATGGAAGGGAGGGAGAGAGGGAGGAAGGGAGGGAGGGCGGGCAGGCGAAGGGGCAGATCCTGGGCAAGCTCAGCGGTTGGTTTCTCCTCGTCACTCCTATGGGTGTTCCTGGCCCTGAAGTCAATTTGTCTAACATTGATAGGGCCATTGGAGGATTTTTATTTAATCGATGTTTGTCTGATATACCTTCTTCCATTCCTGCATTTATAACCTACCTACACCATTATATTTTAAATTGTAGACAGCTTGTAGATGTGTCTTTAAAATATGTATGACAGTTGAAAGCAGCAATTATAACATGAAGTGGTAGAATTTCAGTTAGGGTTAGGGTTAGGGTTAGGGGTTAGGGTTAGGGTTAGGGTTAGGGGTTGGGGTTAGGGTTAGGGTTAGGGGTTAGGGTTAGGGGTTGGGATTAGGGTTAGTGGTTAGGGTTAGAGTTAGGGGTTAGGGTTAGGGTTAGGGTTAGGGTTAGGGGTTAAGTGGATATGGGTGTAATACATGTGACAACCACAACATAAAAGGTAGAGAGGCAATAAGCTTTTCACATCCCACTTTAAATGGTAAAATGTTAATTCTACTAGATTGATAAGTAGAGTGAGAAGTTAATGTGGATACAGTAACCCCTAGAGTTACCCCTGAAGAAACTATACAAACAGATTTAGTTAAACAAGCAAGTAAATTAAAATGAAATACTAAAAATTATTCCAATAATCCAAAAGAAGACAGGAAACGGGGGAGAAGAGGAGGAGACAAATAGGGATCACGTAATAGAATAGTGGCTCTAAATTCAAACGTGTCAACGATGAAAATAAAGGCAAATGTTCTAAGAATCCAATGAAGACAGAAATGTTCAGCCTGGATAAAAGCAACAAGAGCTCTCTACATGCCGTCTACAGAAACCCGCTGCAGATATAAAGATACAGAGACTCTGAAAGTAAAATGATAGAAAAAGACACCAAGCAAACACCAATTTTAAAACATGAAGTTACAAAGTATGCCTTAGAATAAAGAAATTACTGGAAATAAAGAGGAATATTATGTAATGACAGAACAGTCAAGTCACCAAGACATAATAATCCTAAATGCATGTGCATCTGACAGCAGAGCTTCAAAATATACGAGCTAGACCTTATAGACTTGAAAGGGAATAGACGACCCCCTCACTGTAGCTGGAGACCCCACCCTCCCGTCTCAGCCAGCCTGCCGCTGTCACAGCACCACGGCCGGGGCGGCTTGAACTACATTTACCTTCCCACAGCCTGGAGGCCGGGGGTCCAGGATGAAGGTGCTGGAAGGGCTGGTTACAGAGAGAGTTCTCTCCTTGGCTTATAGACAGTCACCTTCTTGCTGTGTCCCCACATGACCTTCCTCTGTGCTTGTGTGGAGAGAGAGACAGAGAGACAGACACAGAGAGACAGAGACAGAGATATCTGCTGTCTTTCTCTTCCGTCCTGTGGGCTTAGGGCCCCATCTTTATGACCTCGTTTAACCTTAATTACTTCTTAGAGATCCTCTCTCCAAATACAGTCATGTTGGAGGCTAGGGCTTCAAAATACAAATTCTGGGAAAACACAATTCAGTCTGTAACAACTCCCCTCTCAGTAATTGACAAAAAAGTTGGCAGAAAATTAGCAAGGATATAGAAGAACTGACCAAGACCATGAACCAACTGGATCTAATTGACATTTATAGACTACTACATCAAACAACATCAAAATACACATTCTTTTTAAGCACCAGTGGAACATTCACCAAGATAGAGATATCTTGGGTCATAAAACACACCTTAATAAACTTAAAATGAAGAAAAAATCCACAATAGAGTTAAACTAGAAATCAATAACAGAAAAACTTCTGGAAAATTCCCCAAATATGTGGAAAGTAAACAACACACTTCTGGATAATCCATGTGTCAAGGAGGATATCTCAGCAAAATTGGAAATTATTTGAACTGAGTGAAAATAAAGATGTAACATATCAAAACTGAAGAGTGTTTAGAGGGAAATTTATAGAATTAACTGCTTATATTAGAAGCATTTAATTAGAAAGAATAAAGAAATATTTAAAACAGAAAAAAATTAGAAATGAACAATGTAAGCTTCCACCTTAAGAAATTAGAAAATGAAGACCAAGTTAAACTGAAAGCAAGCAGAAGGAAAGAAATAATAAAGATAAGAGGAATCAATGAAATTAAAAACACAAAGACAATAAAGAAAAAAAAAAATCAATGAAACTAAAAGCTGGTTCTTTGAAAAGATCAATAAAACTGACAAACCTTTAACCAGACCGATGAGAGAGGGAGAGAGGAGACATAAATTAAGTGAAAGAGGAGGTGCCCTGTTGACTCCACAGACATTAAAGGATTGTAGGGACCATCATGAACTGCTCCAGCACATACACTCGACAACTTAGATGCAGTGGACTAATTATTTGAAACACAAACTACCAAAACTCATCCAAGAAGAACTAAATAGCCCGAATAATCCTTTTTGTATTAAAGTAATTGAATTCATAGTGAAAAAACCAAAAATGAAAATTCCAGATACAGACAGTTCCATTAGTGAATTTTACGAATATTTAAAGAAGAAATACAACCAACTCTATACAATCTCCTCCAGAAGATAGAAGGAAAAAAACCACTTCCCATCTGATGTTCTGAGGCCAGCATCATCCTGATAGCAAAATCAAGTAAATGACAGTAGAAAAATAAAACTGCATGGAAATATACCTCATAAACCAAGATGCAAAAATACTCAACAATATATTAGCAAATCGAACTAAACACCATGTAAAAATGATAATGCATTGTGACCAAGTGGGATGTAAGGCTGGATAAACACTTGAAATTCAACCAGTACAATCTACCATATTAACAGACGAAGAAGAAAAACTACATGATCATTTCAAATAATGCAGAAAAAAAGACAAAATTTAAGATCCATCCATGACAAAAACTCTCAGCAAACTGGGACTAGAAGGGAGCTTCCTTAATGTACACCTAACATCACACTTGATGGCAAGAAAACTGAATACTTTCTCCCCAAAATCTGGATTAAGGAAAGGATGGCTTCTCTCACCACTCCTTTCAACATCATACTAGACGTCCTAGTGCAAAAGAAGATAAAGGCATAAAGACTTACAGATTGGAAAGGAAGGAATAAACCATATCTATTTGTAGGTGTTATAATTGTTTATATTAAAAAAATCAATGAATTTACAAAACAAAACACCTAGGGCTAACAAATTCAGCAATGTCACAGGATACAAGCTCAACACACAAAAATCAATCACATTTTTATACCCTAACAACAGACACATGGAGACCAAAATTTACACCTCAGTGCCATTCATAATTGTTCCAAAGAAAATAAAATACACATACACTTAATAAAGCATATGGACAGGGTCCATATGATGAAAATTACAATATGCTGATGAAAGAAATCAAAGAAGACATAATGTGTTCATGGCCTGGAAGACTCAACACAGTAAAAAGGTCAGCTCTCCCCCAGTCGATCTATGTGTTTAATGCAATTCCAATAGAAACATCAGCAAGATCTTTCTAGATAAAGAGAAGCATGTTCTAAAGTTTATATGGAAAGGCAAAGGACTAGATTAGCCAAATCAGTCTTGAAAAAGAAGAGCAAGGTTGGAGGATTTATGTAACCTGATTTAAGACTCACCGTAAAGGTGCTGTGACAAAGACAGTGTGGTACTGGCAAAAAGATAGGCACGAATCAATGGGAAAAAACAGAGGGTCCAGAAATAGACCCACACAAATACGGTCAATTGATTTTTATAATGGATGCAAAGGTAACTCAACAGAGAAAGGGTTGTCTTTTCAACAAATGATGTTGAAACAATTGGGCATCCATATGCAAAAAAGTGAACGTTTATATACACATCTGTGTTGATCTATAAAAATTAACTCAAATGGATCATACATCTAAATGCAAAATGTAAAGCTATAAAACTTTTAGAAGGAAACATAGGAGAAAATGTTTTTGACTTTGGGTTAGAATCTGAATTCATAGATCTAACACCAAAAGCACAAATTATAAAAGAGAAAAAAGGATAAATTAGACTTCATGAAAACCAAAACCTTTGCTTTGCAAAATGCACTGTTAAGAGAATGAAAAGACAAGCTACAGACTAAAAGAAAATGTTTGTGAGGCACTTATCTGACAAAGCACTTGTATCTAGACCGTATAAAGAACTCTCAGACAAACCAGTTAATAAAGGCAAAAGATTTGAACAGACATTTCACCAATGAATTGTAGATGGCAATGAAGAACATAGAAAGATGTTCAACATTGTTAGTCACGAGGGAAGTGCAAATTCAAGCCACAGTGTGATTCTACTCTGCATGTATTAGTACAGCACAAAAGGAAAAAGAGAAGAAAGGAAGAAGAACAGAACACGTGACAGGATCAAGTGCTGGTGAGGATTCAGAGCAACTGGAACGCCCTCCGTTGCTGGCGGGAGAGTACATGGTGTAGCCGCTCCAGAAAACGGCATTTTAAAATAGTTTCTTTTAAAGTTCAACATTCTTTTACCATATGATTCAGCTATCTATCCCTAGACATTTACCCTGGAGAAATGAAAACCTGTTTCATAGAAGAATCTATACCTGACTCTTTATAGTAGCTTTTTATCCATAATCACCAAAAACTGGAAACAACTTCGTATCTCTCAGCAGGCGAATGGACGTCCATGGATGGAATACCACTCAGCAATTAAAAGGAAAAAACTACTGATACATATGACAACTTGGGTGACTCCAAAGACATCCCGCTGGGTGAAGACACCAGTCTCAAAAGGTAAATTTATATGACCTTCTGCAAAAGACAAAACTTTAGAGATGGGGAAACGGAAAGGAGTTTGGGGTGGAGGAGGGGTTTGACTACAAAAGGGAAGCCCAAAGGAAGCTTTTGGGGTGATGGAGCTGTCTTGTGTCCTCATCAAGGTGCCATTATAAGAAAAAAGTAGACTTTATGGTGTGCAAGTAAGTTAATTCATTAACCATATTAAAATGAAAAGGAAAGAGTATTAAGTTTCACAAGTTTAAGAAATACTGTCAGGACTTCCCTGGTGGCGCAGTGGTTAAGAATCCACCTGCCAGTGCAGGGGACACGGGTTCGAGCCCTGGTCCGGGAAGATCCCACATGTCGCGGAGCAACTAAGCCCGTGCACCACAACTACTGAGCCTGCGCTCTAGAGCCCACAAGCCACAACTACTGAAGCCCGTGTGCCACAACTACTGAATCCCGGGCGCCTAGAGCTTGTGCTCTGCAACAAGAGAAGCCACCGCAATGAGAAGCCCACGCACCGCAACAAAGACCCAACGCAGCCAAAGATAAATAATTAAAATAAATAAATTTATTTAAAGAAAAGAAATACTGTCAATATTGGCACTAACTGTTCAGCCTACATTTCCAAATCCTTATTCTGGATCCTGCTTTTAATTCATTGGTTTAAGTTCTGCGTTCAGATTCTGGATTCCAAGTTCTGTGCCTAGAATCTTGAGTCCAAAACCAGATTCCAAATTCTAAATCTTAATTCTGATTTGGATCACCAGCCTGATATGGGTGCCCCCGCCCCGGTCTTTCTGGTTGCCTGAGGCCAGCTCTCCAGTACAGAGACCAGCGAACCCACTCACGGGCGGCATCCAGGCCAGTGCCTATTTTTATGAGACCCCCAGTAAGAATGGTTTTTATATTTTAAGTGGTCACATAAGAACGCACACAATAGGCTCAATTTGCCTCTTGGTCCACAGAGCCCAAAACATTTACCATCTATCCCTGTAGGAGAATGGTTGCTGACCACGGCTGCAGCGGATTCCTCAGGAGGGGCTCCTGACACAAAAATCATCCCCTGAGGGCTGGGGGTCACACTGCTAGTCTTTGGCCCTTCTGTTAACACTTGAGGTCAGTCTGGCTGGATTTAAGTCCCGGCCTCTATTCTCTTTCCTTGATTATCTGGCAGAAAGATGACACTGATTTTCTTTCCTTTACCAGTGACTTGGTCCTTTTGTCTTGATGGCCAAGTAATTTACCTTCTGCGGCAAAGTTCACTAATTCCGTTGATGGGTGCCTCAGGGCTGGTCACTCTGGGCTGTTTTTCCAGGGCTCGAACTCTTTCAATACATGTTTTCAAGTGACTTTTCTTCTTCTTGGAAGTTTTCTTTGTGCTATTGGTTCTCGTGTGTGGCCTCAATTTCTTCCTCAGGGGCGTGTGTCCCTGGGTCTCTGCTCATTTTCTCTGCAATTCCTTCCTCTTCAATCCTTTCCTCCTCTTCCTGCACTTTTTAGTTTAAAAAACATTCTTCGTTTCTTTTATCTCTCTTAAGGCAATATCCGCTGTGATTTTTCACAGTTGTGTTGCTTCTGGTTTAGTCTTCTTTAAATTTTAAAAATATTTTAAATTCTTTCCTGAGTTTGGTCATCTGTTTTCAAATATTCACTTTCTCCAATCACTTTACTTCTAGGTTGTCCGAATTCTAAATTATGTTTTTCTTTCATGGTTTCTATCACTTTCTTTCTTTTTTTTTTTAATAAATTTATTTATTTTTGGCTGCGTTGGGTCTTTGTTGCTGCATGCGGGCTTTCTCTAGTTGCGGCGAGTGGGGGGTACTCTTTGTTGTGGTGTGCGGGCTTCTCACTGCAGTGGCTTCTCTTGTTGTGGAGCACAGGCTTTAGGCGTGCAGGCTTCAGTAGTTGTGACACGTGGGCTTCAGTAGTTGTGGCTCGCAGGCTCTAGAGTGCAGGCTCAGTAGTTGTGGCGCACGGGCTTAGTTGCTCCGCCGCATGTGGGATCTTCCCGGACCAGGGCTCGAAGCTGTGTCCCCTGCATTGGCAGGCAGATTTTTAACCACTGTGCCACCAGGGAAGCCCTATCATTTTGTTTCTTTTTAGCTCCTTTTGAATGTTAGGTTATGGTCTTCATCTGCTTTCTACTATGTCCTTCTGGTGTGTTAGCTGAATTTAATGACACACAACTTTTTGTGTGGGTTAGAAATTATCCCATAAACCAGTTCCATGTTCACTTCAAGAATTAGAAAATGAACCACTTAAAGAATCCCGTTAATATTCACCAAAAATAATAAATCAACTAATCAATGTGTAAACAACAAAATCAAAAACTACTAAAAATTGAGAGATATCTGTTTACATGTTTCAACTATTTATCTATTCTGCTTCTTTGGATTCCTACTTCCAATTTAATTATTTATTCTTCCAATACCTACAGCTAATTCTACTCAAGGGTATGAAACCAACCATTTGACTACTTAAATAACTGATCTAACGTTTATTTTAAAAAACTAAATGAATTACGTTTCTGTATAACACCTGCCATTTGGCTTCGTACCCTGTGGGTCTGTCCAAACATGCAGAAAGACCAAAGGCACCAGAAGGTTAAGTGGGGCAGTGGAGGGTCAATGAGGGTCAGCAGAAAAGTCACTCGGGGGAGGAGAAGCAAATGGTAGAAGGGGAGACAAGCACTGACTTGGCTTTCTGGCTTCGAGAGGGGCTGGCGCCGGCAGTGCAGTGCAGCCCTGGGGCGGACGAGATCCCCCCCGCCTGTGCCGGCCACCGTGACCTCGCCCGGAAGAGATCCCCCCCGCCTGTGCCGGCCACCGTGACCTCACCCGGAAGAGATCCCCCCCGCCTGTGCCGGCCACCGTGACCTCGCCCGGAAGAGATCCCCCGCCTGTGCCGGCCACAGTGACCTCGCCCAGAAGAGATCCCCCGCCTGTGCCGGCCACCGTGACCTCGCCCGGACGAGATCCCCCGCCTGTGCCGGCCACAGTGACCTCGCCCGGAAGAGATCCCCCGCCTGTGCCGGCCACCGTGACCTCGCCCAGAAGAGATCCCCCGCCTGTGCCGGCCACCGTGACCTCGCCCGGACGAGATCCCCCGCCTGTGCCGGCCACAGTGACCTCGCCCAGAAGAGATCCCCCGCCTGTGCCGGCCACAGTGACCTCGCTCGGACAAGATCCCCCGCCTGTGCCGGCCACCGTGACCTCGCCCGGAAGAGATCCCCCGCCTGTGCCGGCCACCGTGACCTCGCCCGGACGAGATCCCCCGCCTGTGCCGGCCACCGTGACCTCGCCCGGAAGAGATCCCCCCCGCCTGTGCCGGCCACCGTGACCTCACCTGGACGAGATCCCCCGCCTGTGCCGGCCACAGTGACCTCGCCCGGACGAGATCCCCCGCCTGTGCCGTCCACAGTGACCTCGCCCGGACGAGATCCCCCCCGCCTGTGCCGGCCACGGTGACCTCGCCCGGACGAGATCCCCCGCCTGTGCCGGCCACAGTGACCTCGCCCGGAAGAGATCCCCCGTCTGTGCCGGCCACCGTGACCTCGCCCGGACGAGATCCCCCGCCTGTGCCGGCCACCGTGACCTCGCCCAGAAGAGATCCCCCGCCTGTGCCGGCCACAGTGACCTCGCCCGGACGAGATCCCCCACCTGTGCTGGCCACCGTGACCTCGCCCGGACGAGATCCCCCCACCTGTGCCGGCCACAGTGACATCCCCGGACGAGATCCCCCGCCTGTGCCGGCCACAGTGACCTCGCCCGGCTCTTGTCTGCCCCACACCTTCCCGCGGGCCCACGGTGTGGACAGCGAACCTCAGCTCGTCAGCGCTTTGCTCAAACATCCACAGTGAAAGTCGGGACCTGCCCAGCGCCGCGTCCTGTCCTGCCCCCTCAGGGGTTTCCGTGGCACTTTTCATCCTTCTGGCAGTTTCTCTGCTGAGCGTGTCATGCCGTGCACCCCACTTGGGGCTCCGAGCAGAGGGTATGTCAGCAAATTAAAAGTCCATTTCTAACCCTCTGCGAAATCGGTGAGGATTCAGGTGTGTATCTGCGGGGGGCGGCCGGACCCCACTCGCGTGCCAGGTGGAGGTGCCTCCCAGGGACTTCAGAGGTCCGGGAGGACAGGGGCTGCAAACAGGGCAGTCAACCCCTTGTTTACTCCCTCAAACATCAACTGGGTCCAGAGTAAAACTATTTATTTAATGAGCCAAAATATGTGGCGAATTGGTTTCTGAAAGGATATTGCTTCCTGCTTCTTGAGACTGAAAAGAGGCCTTTGAATGAAATCGGGAGCAGAGACTGAGCTCTGAAAATGGTTATTTGAGGTTAAATAAGTACAGACAACAGTGCATAATCCACAGGAGACAACTCAGCCTTTTCCTTGGGGTCCCGAGGGAGGTGCACACTTCAGGTGATACGATTCCAGCAGGGGACCCAGCCCCCGGAAGCGTGCTCCTGGGCCCCTCTGCAGCAGGCCAGTGACAAAGTGACCCTCCCCTCCATTCCAGTGTTCCAGGGTCCAGGGCCTCCTGGGAGCTGGTCTCCCTCAGTGTGAGGAGCTGAGGTCGCGAACCAGGCGAGTGAGGAGCGATGCCCCCTCACCCCGTGGAGCCCCGTGGCCGCTGGCCCAGAAGACGCCCCCCAAGACTCCGTGGCTGACAAAGCCCCTCCCGCCGGCAGGCAGAGCGGGCCAGGGCCTGCCTGGGGCCTCCCGGTCCCTCCAGGAGCCCCTGAGATGTGAGAGGACTCAGGACCCCGTGGAGCCTCTTCTCAGCGGCTCACGTGCAGGCTCGCCATGACCACGCAGACGGGCACCTGTGTCACAGGGCCACGCTCCCTCCGCAGGGTCTTGGGGAGGGTCCTTCCTGCCTCTTCCAGGTGCTGGGGGCTCCAGGCGTCCCTGGGCTCGTGGCCTCATCCTGCCAACCTCTGCCTCGTGGGGTCCGGAGCGTGTGTAACATCTGTGTCTTCTTTTCCGTCTCTTGTGATTGCATTAGGGCCCATCCAGATAATCCAGGATAAAATCCTCCCAAGATCCTTAAATTAATCTCATCTCTTGCCATATAAGGTAACATTCAGAGGTCCCAAGGGTTTTGCATGGATTCTTTGGGGGGAAGGGGGCATTTTTCAGTTTCACAAAAATTTTCCAAAAATAGCCTTTTCAAGTACACACTATCCAGTAAACTGTAAGCTTCCTGAAGGCAAAGATTTCCTTCCACTTTTGTTTTTCTGATACTACCTGGGTTCAGTCTGCGCTCTGGGGGTCGCATCCCTGACTATTTATTTCAACTGTTGATCATTACAAATGACAAAGGGCAGGACAGTAGCTTCAGATTTCTCACTCACTTTGTAGTTGGGAAACCAGTTAGTTAGGTTTCAAGTTCTGTTTGTACTTCGCCCTGATCTGCTCCATCATTTACACGAAACACCTGGGCTCAGCCAGGCTGGACCCCCACTTGGAGCCACACTTGGACCCCTGGGTAGAGGGAGTGACAGGTCCACCCCGCCCTCCTCTCTGACTGAGCCTGGGGCCACGTGGGGGCCTCTCACTCCCCACTCCTCTGCTAGAAACACACACCTCCACGCCCCCTCCCCTTCTTCCTCTGGGACCATGTCTTGTCTCCCCCAAGTGGAAAGGGAGTCCTCCTTTGGCACAGTCACCTCTACACTTCTGCCTTACAGCCCATGTCCTACAAATATTCTTGACTGGTTCAGTCTATGCCACACACTTTTCATCTGCTACCTCAGCAGACCCCAGGATCAGGTGGGAATGCATTCAGCTGCAGCAATGGTCACTCTCACTAGTCTCTTCTCACTGAGCCAGGAGGCTGGAGGTTCAGGGATTGGCACTGGTTTGGAGCCCAGGTTGGGCACCTCTGCGATGCCAATTTCTTACCCCCTCATTGTCCCAGGATGGCTGCTGCAGCTCCAGCCATCACAACTTTGTCAAGGCAAGAAGAAGGGGGGCCTGGCATGTGTCACCTACACTTATCTCTTTTCCCAGAATATCAGAACTTTACCCCAAAATGCCACTGTAGCCTCATGCTTACTTCTTATCAGCCAGAAGTGGCCAACCGTAGCTGTAAGAGATGTAAGAGGTTCTCCACCCTCTACATTGGAACTAGACAAGGTTGAAGAGGGCTGGGAACCACCCATCCCCTTGAGAGCCCTGTTAATTTTTTTCTAGAGCTGAGAAGACTCGGTTCAGAGAGCAGCTTGCCCCGGACACAAGAGTCAGGGAGCCTGCCCATGGCCCCTCAGAGTGATCACGGGTGGGCTGGCCCCCCTCAAGACAGGCCCCGCCTCCAGCTGCACTGTTCAACCTGAGCGTCTGGGTCTCAGCCCCACTTGCTGCCCTCCACGCTGCCCACCATAAAGCAGATGTAACCAATGACCCACAAAAGCATGGCAGTGCCTGGCCTCTTGCCGTGTGCTTGCCAACCTCTCCCAGGTGAGGGTTCCGAGTCCAACAGGAATCGGTGTCCTGGCCACAGGCCGGGCGATGCTGGGATCTACAGGGTCAGTGCAGGCGAGCTCTCGGGAAGCAGTTAGGGTGGCTGACCTAGGCTGGAGGGCGAAGGACCAGGGTGGGGAGCAGGCCTCCGAGGCCTGGTTACCCTGGCCATAATCTGCCTGGTCCAAAGGGCCCCTGAGCCCTGCACTCACGAGAGCCTCAGAGGTGGGGAGAAGGCCGCAGGTCCCCAGACCTGACGGAGGTGGCCTCGTCCTCAGGAGGGCTGGGGACCCTGGGATCATGGCTGAGGTGTGCCCCTCATCCCTGTATCTCCCCCCGTCGGTGAGCAGTTGTGCGAGGGGCGGGGGCAGGGTGTGTGCACAGGGGCAGCTCCCACCTGGAAGATGCTAGGTGCACCCAGCGCCACCTGTGCTGCTTCTCCGGGGTGAGGTGCCTGAGGGGCTGTCCAGATGGAGCCGGGGCCTGCCTGTGAGTGACTGTCGCTCGCCCCACGCCGCTGCAGTGCAGAAAGTCAGGCCCGGTGGTCCTGTCTCCCTACTCTCAGAACGAGCGGGAAGTTTCCATTTTCCTGAGAAGTCTCAGGTTTTCAGGGTCAGCAGTTGTAGGGAGGGCTGGCCCCTGCTTCCTCCTCCTGGCTGAAGCCCCGCTGGGCACGGAGGCGGCTCACGAGCTCTGGGGATGGCCCAGGCCAGCAGGACGGGGGACCCTTGGGGCTACGGGCTCTGCAGGCAGGGCGTGGAAACAGGAGTCTGCGCTGGACGCAGCCGGGAAGGATCCTGCCTCTTGGGAAGTGAGCTGCGTGGCCGAGTGTCCAGGACAGAGGTTTGGCTGCCAGCCAGCCAAGCTGAGCCCAGCCCACCTTGGGGACTCTAGCCGGGTGTCCTTACGTCAGGTCCACCCCAGCTGGGTTTTACTTGCATCTTAGCTGACAGCTCAGCTAGATCCAAGCGTTTACACTCGCAGGTGAACACAAACCCCGTCCTCTGTGTTCAGATGAGCGAGTCACGACAGTAAGACGTTTACATGAGCCCGCACCCACTCTTGCTCCTGTTTACCTTCCAACAGCCGCAGGAAGGTCCTCACACTCCGTCTCACATCACACTTTGGATAGAGGTTAGTCGGCAAAATGAGGCATTGACAAGTCACACATGTCGGTACTGACCTTGTGCAGAAAAAAGCTGGGAAAAGGCTCTTTCGTTCAACATTTATGAACGAATAAGCATCAGAACCAGTGAGCAGCTGCCCTTGATCAGAGGCTTCTCACTTGGTCCAGGGCGGAGGGTGAGGCCACAGAGCACCGGCTTCTGGGCAGCGCCTCGCGTGTGACCAGGGTGGGTTCCTGCCATCTGGCCGGGGAGTGGCCGTCCAAGCTGGAGCTCGACTGTCGGAGGTTTGCGAGGGTGTGTGAGTGTGAGGGTGTGTGAGAGTGTGAACGGGGACGTGTGTGAGTTCAGCGGTGTCTGGAGCCGTGGCTGTGTGGGTCTGTCTTCGGGCTCACAGAGGCCCCCTGCCTCCCGTTTGGAGGGCCTGGTGCAGAGGCAACCCAGGGCTGTGCTTGGGTCTGACACTGATCCTCGGTCCGGTTGCACCCAGCTGGCTGATGTTGCCTCGTGGGTGAAGTGACCGTGCTGGCGTTCAGCCCAGGGTGCAGAGGTGGTGACATGAGAGCTCACACAGTTCCCAGAGCGCGTGGCCAGCGCCACAGCCGCTCTGCTTCTGGGGCCTGGACAGCTCGCTCTCTGGGGGAAGGTGGGAGATTGCCCCTCCTCCTCCCGCCCCCGCCCCCTCCCAGCCAAGGCCAGTCAAAGAGTAGGGAAAGTCCAAGGTGCTCCAGGCCGCCAGCCCCTGGAGGACCCCTCTGGCTGCCCAGTCCGCGGGACTGACGTGGGCCTCTACTTGGGTCTCCATCTCTGTCGCCAGCCTTCTCCCTGGGATGGACTGACCGACTCTGGCTCAAGGCTGAGGGGCCTGGAAGCCTCCCTGGAATGTTCTAGAAAGCTGTAGAGGACTTGAGCCTGGGCTGCCTGGCCTGAAGTGACCGGCGGCAGGAGGAAGCAGCGGTGTTTGGCGTGTGGGCTGTGCCCTGGCTGACAAGCCGATTTTCTCGGGGGGGGGGGTGCGGGGGACAGCGACAGAAGCCTTTTGTTTGCTTCCGTTCGCTTCTGAGAGCCGGGATATTTGCTCAGTTTCTAGCCTCCTGGCTGCACCAGCTCCACTCAGGGGGCCCCTGGTTGGTGACCACATGCCGGGCCTCGGGTGCCCGAGTCTCTCCGCGGTCTCGTAGGAAGTGAGATGATGGCAATATGCGGCCTGGAACTGTGGGCAATCACTTGGCAATCCGGACTCAAAATATCGCTGAGTGTTTGCCGGCCTCAGTAAATGGCACAGCCCCACAGGCCTGGTGCAGCAGGCTTGAAGCCCCGCACCGCTCAGGAGAGACTCGGGCACCCTGATGCCCCCCTACCACAGCCCCTGAGCTCATCCCGTACCTCTCCCCTACACCCCCGTCTTCGCCCCTGCCCTACACCCTCTGCCATACTTCCCTTGTCTACACCACTGCCCCTCACCCCTGAGTGTCTATACCTGCCCTTCACCCCTGGCCCTACAAGCCCACCTACACCCCCCTATGCCACCACCCAGGCTGTGACATGCCAGGGGATGTTGCCAACAGGCCAGTCAAATCTGGGGTGAGAGGCAGTAGGGGCACCCTCTGGGGTGACCCGGGAGGGAGGGGGCACCCCCAGGGCTCGAGCTGGCTGGGGCAGATCCAGACCGTAAGGGAAGTCTTCCCTAAAGGTGCTCCACAAAGGGCCCAGTGAGCCGGACACGCCGTGAACCCCTCGGTCAGCTGATGAGTCTCAAGGCCAGACTCCAGACTCCATCACCTAGAAATTGAGGATGGGGGCAGAGCAGGACCCGCTGCCGCTGAGTCACCTGACCGTGGCGGGAGAGCACTGCGACCCCACGTGAGGAGCCCTCGCGCAGAACCTGGGGCGCCCGCAGCCCAGGACGCAGGCGAATCTGGGGGTGGGGAGCGTCCCCAGGTGGGGCAGGTGCCCAGGTGAGGCGAGGTCTCCAAGTGGGGCGAGTCCCCAGGTAAGCCCTGGGGCGGGCACCGACTTCCCCTAACGCTTCCTCCCAGCAGCTTCGTCCACATCCTCACACCCCACACCCCGCACCCCGCACCCCGCAGAGGTCCTTGGCCCCGCCCCGCCCCGCCCCCCGGCCTCGTCCCGCCCCCCCCGGCCTCGTCCCGCCCCCCCCGGCCTCGTCCCGCCCCCCCGGCCTCGTCCCGCCCCCCCGACCCCGCCCCCCCCGGTCCCACCCTGGATCCTGGCCCCGCGCCTCGGCCGTCGGCAGCCACATCGCGCAGGCGCGGACAGGTGTGCGCCGTTTGAAAGAATGGCGCCGGCGGGGCGGCTGGTTCTGTGTGAAGAGAAGATCAGGGGGAAGACCGGGCTGGCGCCTCACCGCGGCCTGGGTGCGCGGCGGGCGGCGGGCGGGCGGGCGGCGCTGGCCGGGGGCGCGAGCTTCACGCCGAGGTGTCGGCGGACCGGTCGGGCCAGAGGTGCCGAAGCGCGACCGCGGTTCCCGAACGGTCGCAGGCCTGGGGGGTCGAGGGTGAGGGGTGGGCTGCGGGGCAGGCCGGGAGCGGGTGGGGAGCCCGGAGCAGCGGTGGGGTGTGAGGGGGCAGGCCTGGGGGGGCCCGAAGTGGGGGAGGCTGGGGGAGGGGCTGGGGTTCCGAGCTGAGTCCCCGGCGAGGTGGGGGCCAAGCTCGCGCTCGCAGACTGCCCGCGGGGAGCTCCTCCGGGCCGGGTTTGCTGAGCCCTTGCGGCAGTGCTTTCCGCCTTGACTGATACGGTCACTTGGGCTTTCTTTCCCCGATAAAAAGGTGCGTTAGGCTGATTTCCTGAAAGAGCTTGGAGCGCCTTCGTGTCTGGAGCAGGAGCGCGCCCTCCTTCTGTAGGACGCCAGGGTGTCCCGGGCCCTGCTCCTCCTGTGCTGAGCAGCCGTGGGCCCATGTCCTGAGCGATACGGGTCGCTAGTTTTCTGTTTTCCTGTTTTTGTCCAGTTTTGTCATCCACGTAATGCCCAGCTCATGAAACAGTTGGTAAATTGCCCCTTCTGTTTTCCAGAAGAGATTGTATGAAACTGGTGCCGGTTCTTCTTTGTTTGATGGAGTTTTCCAGTGAAACCTTATGGGCCTGGAAATTTCTGTATTTGAAGCTTTTAAATTACAAATTCAGTTTCTCTAGTCGTTATAGAACTGTTTGTATCATCACCTTCATCTTAGGTGAGTTATAGTTGTCTGGGGTTTTGCGAAACTGGTTCATTTCATCTAAGTTGTTAGATTTATGTGTGTAGAGTTTGTGGTATTTCCTTATTAGCCTATTGTCTCTGGGGTGTGTAGTGATACCCTTCTTCCGGTCCACGTTATTGGTCATCTCTGTCTTCTCTTTCTTGGTCTTTCTGGAGGTTTATGAATTTCATTAATCTTTTCAATGAGCCAACTTTTGTTTTTTCTCCATTGGTTTTCTGGTTTCAAATTTCATTGATTCTGTATTCTGTATAATTTTCTTCTTTCTGCTGCTTTGCATTTATTTTGCTCTTCTTTTTCTTGATTCTTGAGATGCAAGTTTAGATTTCTGATTTGAGACCTTTTTTAATATAATATAAACATTTTAGTGCTATAAAGTTTCCCTCTAAGCACAACTTTAGCTGAATCCACAACTTTTGTTATGTTGTATTTTCATTTTCATTTAGTTCACTGTGTTTGTTTATTTCCCTTGACTTCCTCTTTGACCTATGGATTGTTCAGAAGTGTGTTCTTTTCATTTCTGTGTGATTGGAGGTTTTCCTAGTTTGTTTGGTATTTTTTTTCTTTTTGTTATTGATTCTGGTGTGATTCCATTATGGTCAGAAAACATACTCTGTATGATCTTAATTGTTTTAAATTTGAAGTTTGTTTTATGGCCCAAGATCTGGTCTATAATGTTCCAAGTGCACTTGGAAAGAATGTGTACTCTGTCATTGACTGGAGTGTTATTCAAATGTCAGTTTGATCTTGTTGACTTGTGACGTTGTTCAATTCTTTTGTATCCTTGCTGATTTTCTGTCTAGTGATTCTCTTAATTATCAGAAGAGGGGTATTGAGACCCCTGACTCTAATTGTGGATGTGTCTATTTCTCTTTTCACTTAAAGATCCTAAATATGTATGCACCAAAGCTGTGCTATTTGGTGCATACATATTTAGAATTTTTATGTCTTCTTGTTGGGGGTGACCCTTGTAACATATGTAGTATTATTCCTCCTTATCCCTGATAATTTTCTACAGTGAGATATCCACTTTATCTGATATTAGTGTAGCCACTCCAGCTTTCTTTGGTTTGGTGTTTGCAGGGTATGTCTTTACCCATATATGTGCTATTTCACCTTGAAACCTACCTATATCATAATATTTGAAATGAGTTTCTTGTAGACAGTGTATACTGTATATCATTTTTAATCTACAGTGCCAATCTCTATCTTTTATAGTGTATTTAGACAATTTACATTTAATGTGTTAATACAGCAGAGCTTAAGTGAGCCATTTATTTTTTTTTTCTGTTTGTTCCCTTTGTTTTTTCTTCTTTTGTTTCCGATTTCCTGCCTTCCTGTGGTTCACTTGAGTATTTTTTTGTATTCAATTTTGATTTATCTATTATATTTCTGAACATATCTCTTTGTATAGCTTTTTTAGTGGTTGCTCTACAAATTACAGTATATAGTATGTGATTTAACACAGTCTACTTGTGTGAACGGTTTACCACGTCAGGTGAATATAGAAATTTTACCACCATTTGGTTTCATTATCTTCCCACTTTATAATTTAGTTGTCTAGACATTTCCCCTGCATACCTGAGAGCCACAGTAATGATATGACTTTTTCTTTTTATAGTCATCCAACAGTTTAAATAGCTTAGGAGGAAACATTGACCCACATGTTTACCTGTTTCATTATTCTTTCTTCATTCCTGATGTCCCAGGTTTCCTTCTTTTATCTTTCCTTAATGTTTGAAGATCTTTCTTTAGCATTTATCTTAGGGAGGTGTGCTGGTGACAGATTCTCTTAGTGTTTCTTCATTTGAGAATATCTATATTTCACCTTTAGTCCTGAAGGCTGTTTTTGGTGGATATAGATTTCTGAGTTTAAAGTTCTTTTCTTTCAGCAATGGAAAAATGTGAGAGCACTTCTTTTGTTTCAGCACCATGGTTTCTGAGGAGTAACTCCCTGCCATGGGAGTTGTTTCTCCTTCTGGGTAATGCCTCTCTCTCTGGTTGCTCTCAAGATTCTTTCATTGTCTTTAGTGTTCAGAAGTTTGATTCTGATGTGTCAGTTTTTGCCTTTATTCTGTTTGGGGTTTTCTCAACTTCTTGAACGTGCAGGTTTATGTGTTTTGCCAAATTTGGGAAGTTTTCAGCCATTATTTCTTTAACTTAAAATTTTTAATTTTTAGCCATACTGTTTTTCTCTTCTTCTTGAAACTCTGATTGGATCTCCACTGGGACCCCAATGACATGAATGTTAGATTGCTTTTTCTTCTTCCACAGGCCCCTGAGGCTCTGTTCATTTTTTTAAAGTCTGTTTTCTCTCTGGTGGTCAGATAGGACAATTTTGTTCAGTTTATCTTTGCATTTTCTCTCTTTGAATTTTTTCCTCTGTCATCTCCATTCTGTTACTGAGCTGCTCCCATGGTTTTTTGTTTGTTTCTTTCAGTTATTGTATTTTTCATTTCTGAAATTTCTATTTGTTTCTTCTTTACATCGTCTGTTTCTTTGTCAAGAATCCCTATTTTCTTATTTGTTTCAATCATGTTCATAATTGCTCATTGAAGTATTTGTATATCAGTTGCTTTAAAATCCTTGTTAGATAATTCTAA
The DNA here is from genome assembly GCF_965194805.1 of Balaenoptera borealis. Taxonomy (NCBI): domain Eukaryota; kingdom Metazoa; phylum Chordata; class Mammalia; order Artiodactyla; family Balaenopteridae; genus Balaenoptera; species Balaenoptera borealis. Next base: position 1,215,987 of record NC_138867.1, read on the forward strand.
TTTCTGTCATCTCATTATTGGTATCTATTGATTGTTTTCTCTCATTCAGATTGAGATTTTCCTAGTTCTTGATCATTTTTGATTGGTCATTTTGATTGGGACTCTGCTTCCTATTTAAATCTCATTACTCAGTACTGGCACTGCCTGGGTGCTGCCTTGTTGCTGAGGTGGTGGCCAGGCCCCTGTCACACACATAGCATCTGCAGATGCCTCGTTACAGCCAGTCCAGGGCAGTAGTCATGTCCGCTCACACTGTCCTGGTGCTGGCCACTGTGCGAGGCCAGGTGTACGAGGTACATTTTTTTTTTTTTTTTCTTGGCGTTGGGCTGGAGTGGGGCTGAGGTTGTCAGGAGTCTGTCCTGCAAGGCCATCCCTCCTGGTACTTTGACCATGGACAGCAGGCTTACCCGTATCTTTTGGTAGGTGTCCATGGGTGTTTCTGGGTGGCCAGCTTCTCTTGCACTCAGATTGGGATGTATAGGAGACAGAACAAAACCAACCCTCAGTGCTTGACCACTTTCTTCAGGTCCCTAGACAGTCCCCACGCTCCAGAGTCCCCACGCTCCAGAGTCCCCACGCTCCAGAGTCCCCGCGCTCCAGAGTCCCCACGCTTCAGAGTCCCCACGCTTCAGAGCTGCTTCCCATGTTCTTGTCCAGGGTTTTTAGGTCTAATAAATGGGGAGGAATAGGGTGAAATGTGTCTCCTCTGTCTTGTCTGGAACTGGAAGCCCAAAAACCAGTTTCATATGTAATCAAGATGTGTTTTAAAACAAAAGTTCCTGGGAAGATACTGGTGTATCCAGACACAGTGTCTTTTTCATTACAGAAGCTTACTTTTGTAGTGATGTTTGTCTAACGGCTGCTTACTGGGTGTGCCACGTAGAGGTGTTCAGTGCACCTCGTGTGCAGCTGGCCCTCAGCTGTAACAGCACGGGTGGTCAGGTCAGCTACCGAATGGGTTTCAGATTGCGATCCCTGCACAGAGGCCCACAGGTAATGGGGCTGAGCAGTCAGGTGTGGAAGTGGGAACCCCCTTAGGAGGGTTTCCTGGTGAGAGGGTTTTGGAGGGAGAATAAATTATTGCAATAATTTATTTTCAATAAAATAATAAAGTTAAAATCTCTTAATTTTCTATTCTTAGCTGAACTTCGGTCATTATCTATTCCTGGAACTTACCAAGAAAAGATTACTCACCTAGGAAATTCTTTGATGCATTTAACAGGTCTAAAATCTCTAGATCTCTCACGAAACTCCTTGGTTAGTCTAGAGGTAAGTTTTAGGTTTGTTTCTTGAAAGAAAATTTATTGCTTTTAATAGCAGTGGGTAGTACATTTATGGTAAAAAAGGCAGTCTGTTTTATGACTATGCTTATAATACTTGTAGGCCATACACTTAACAGTGATTGTAAGTTTTGTGCTGATTTTCTTGCGTTTGCCGTGAGCTGGATTTCTTACGCATCACATTATGTCTTCGAACTACTTTAACAAGAAGTCACAGCTCTCTGATGGAGATGGCTGTACCCGTAAAGGAAGTAAGATAAGGCCCGAAAGACGAAGGTGTGCGTGCCGGTCACCCTCATCCTGTATCGGCTGTCGTTTTCTTCATCCACACTGAGCTTCACACCTGTTTACATCTGACTCTTGGCGGCCTCGGGCCCTCGAATGGCTTGCGTGCCTGACGCGGCAGGCGCTGGTCCCCGTGAGGGAGTAGGAAGTCGCCCAGGCGATGGCGAGTGGGACCGCCCTGCGACACTGCCGCGGCTTCGGGTGGGGAGAAGGAAGGCGGGCCGTCACTGCCCTGGAGCAGGACCTCTCAGCGCCCCGACCCGGGGGCTGGGAGCCCGCTCAGAGCCCGTGCGCGTTCCGGCCGGTCCAGGCTGCCGGGTGCTGGCTCACGGCTCGGCCCCGTCCTCTCACCTGTGAGGCGGGCGCAGCGGCACTTGCGCTGCCAGGGCTGCGTGCGGAGGGGGTGAGGTTAGTGCGGGTCGCTCAGCTCGGCGCGGGCTGCGGCCTCGCAGGCCTCGGCCGTCCTGTCCCCGCGGTCAGCGCGCGGCCGTCGCCCCGTGGCTGAGCGGACCTTTCCCCCTCGCTCTCCTGGGGACGCCGCGTGTGCGCGCTTGTTAGGTTGGGGGCTGGTTCCTGTTAATGGCTGTCTTGGCGCGTTTGTCCCGGCAGGGCATCGAGTACCTGGCGGCGCTGGAGCGCCTCCACGTCTACCGCAACCGCATCTCCTCGCTGGCGGAAGTCTTCCGGCTCCGCTCCTTAACGGAGCTCGCGGAGGTGGACTTCCGGCTGAACCCTGTGGTGGAGAGCAAGCCCGACTACCGCCGCTCCGTGGTGCACACGCTCCCGCGCCTCCGGCAGCTGGGTAGGCCAGCCGCACCCCTGGCCTCGCTTGGTGCTGCCCGATGGGTGTCTCGTGTTCTTGGGGTGATGGCGCTGTTGACCCTTCTGGAAAGGGAGGCTCATTGCCTCCTCTCACGGGAGAGCTGCCTGGAAGGTGGCAGGGAGCCCCTTCCTTGCGGCCACAGATGGCTGCTGGGCCAGGGGCGCAGGCATGGGCCGGCTCTGCTTTCCAGCTGGTGCCCTGTTTCCTGGCATGGGCTGCTGGGCGTCGTCTCAGGCTCAGCTGGACAGCTGGGTTCAACCTGGTCTTACGTCCACCTGGGAGGACACGGGCGAGAAGTTCGCTGTGCCACGCCCCCCCCAGGTGACCGGCACGAGGGTGCGAGGTCCTGTCGGCAGGCGCAGCCACCACCTTGGCTCAGTGGCCCGTAGCCGTAAAAGAAGCGGATCGCTCAGGCTCGCAGGCCGAGCGGCCAGGGTGCCCACCAGCCGTGCCCAGTCAGGAGGGTTGTGCTGGGGAAACCACAGCGTCTTCCCACCCACTGTCCCGGCTCTCAGGAGCCACTTTGCTGTGAGCAGTGTGGCCAGGGCACTGCTAATGCCCCCCCCCGCCCCGCCCCCATGTCGCACTTCCCGGGGAGAGAGCTGGAGCGTGAGCCCGAGGGCATGCTGGCCTTGGAAACCCTGGGGAAGGAGGGGCTCAGAGTCTCGGAGTGTGAAGTGCTGATTAGTGGTGCAGCGGTGTCTGATTGGAGGAGGGTGGTCCTCCTGTGCCCCCAGTGATCATGGCGCGTTCTCCATCCTGAGGGCCCTTGACTGCCTGGGGAGGCTGGGGGGCTTTCGGGGCGTCTCCACCTCTCAGGCACTGAGCTACCAAACCAAAATGAGACCCACATCATGGCAGCACCTGTCAGGTAAATGCTGGGCTCCGTGGTGGGCAGACCATGGCTCTTGTCCTTTCAGGGTCTACCAGGGCCTGTAGACACCCCACTGGCGGCACCTCTCAGCCGCACACAGCTTCTCTCATGAACAGCCCAGCTGCGCGTGCGCGTTGGCTCACCTGCTGGACCCCGGTCCTGGCGGGCCGTGAGCTCTGGGAGCCTGGCCGCACCGTTCGGCTGTGCCTGCCTGGGCCTAGGGGCACCGACCCCCGGGGGCACGCTGTTTAGTTTCAAACCTACTTAGAATTTCAACATTTAATGTTGATTTTTAGATATTTGGGAGGATTAAGTGCTTGTGTTCTAACTTTTATTTGACTGTTAAGTATCCTATAAACAATTGAATTTGACTCTTTTTCAGAAGCATGACAATCCTTATGGAAAGTTTTGCAGTCTTCAGCCCTAAATCATTTGTTTCCGTTTGTGATGAAAGTTTTCAATTCAGCCTTAGACTGCTCGTGTAGAGAAGGGGTTGTGAGAGCCTTCCCACACGTGAAAGGTGCTTTCAGACGTGAGGAAGGAGCAGAATTGGAGTCAGTCAGTGCGGGAGTGCGGAGCTCTCGGAAGGCCCTCCCTCCCAGCAGGGTGCCGCGAGAGCGATCTGGGTGCACCCTGGGCCGGGGTCTGGGAGAGTGCCGCAGCGAGGAGAGCATGTGGTCTGGCGGAGAAGGTGGGCTTGCATCTGATTTTAGTCATATTGAGTTTGAATTTAGAGTGGAACCGTCCAGAGAAGGATGCTCAGAGTAAGGGACGTGGAACTGCAGAAGCAAAGTTCAGGCTGGGCAAGTAGAGTCACGTGTTGTCGGCACGAAGGCAGCGTCCAGGCCATGAGACGGGAGGCCCCAGGCTGGTGTGTGGTGGATGGCGTCCCTGAGAGGACAGAGGGGCTGCTGGGGGCGTCCCACGTGCGGGGCGGGGCTGCTGTGCGCTGGCCACACCTGTGGAAGTGGGTACGGGGCACCTCCTCGTTCCCTCGTTTCTCACTGAGCTGGTGCACCTCGCGGGGTGCCGTGGGCTAAGTGCTTCCTAGGACCTCTGTGGCAGCCATGGCAAGTTCCCGAGGGCCGAGCTCCGGCGTTTGGGAGGGGAGCCCCCCTCAGGTGCTTCTGAGGAGGTGCAGTTGTGGATGAGTGGGGTCTTCTTGGGCCCAGGGCACACATGGGGACAGTTTAAACTTGGCTCTGTCTCCTGTTCTGGTCCTGAGGATCTGAGGATGTAAACCCTGGGCGCCAACACACGGCCGGGGCGTCTTCTCTCCAGTGTGTTCAGGCTCCTCACCCACAGACACTTGCTAGGGGTGCTCAGTGTGGTTTGGGAACCTCGCCCAGCACCCAGGATGTGCGTTGAGATGAGAAGGACGTGCCTGCGTGAGAACTTGCGTGTGTGTTTCCTTTCCTGCCTCCGGGGCATCTGAGGTGCAAGCCTGGTGCGAGCTGCCGGCCCTCTGGGAATCAGTGCTCAGCATTTCTGGGAAGCCAGATGTAGCCCCCAGAGCCCAGCCTTGCTTTACTGGGTCTGCCCAGTGATCTGGGGGATGCCGTGGCGGGGTCAGCCCTGAGGGGAGGGAAGGTCCCCAGAGCAAGGGGTGGCAGTCCTGGTCACACGCCATGTGTGGCTGGCTGGGCGAGGGGGCACCTTTAGTCCTGAGGGGAGGCCGGCGGGCACACCGCGGGGTTTGGCTTGGGGCCCTGCCACCTGCCTCGTGCTCTGCTAGATACTCTGCGGCATCTTCTCCCTAGATGACCGCCCTGTGAGGGAGCGTGAGCGGAAAGCATCCCGGCTGCATTTCGCTTCGCAGGAATCGCCGGACTCAACGCAGAGCTTCGCAGCTGTTTTCAGAGTCGAAAGGTATGAACAGGAGGGGTATTAACTAAAGTGCTGATTGCCACTTAGAGGACAGACATCCAGGGGAGCGTGGGGAGAAGCGCTGGATACCAGCTGGCGATCAAGGAGACTGTGGGACAGCCTCTCTTCCTGTCGTCCACATTTTCTATATGGTATTTTTAAAAATATTTAAAATGTTTATTAAAGTAATGGATGTAAAATATGTGGCCCAAAAGGCCTGTGGTGAGAAGCAACAGTCCTTTCTCTCTACTCCTGGTCCACTCCCAGAGGCAGCCTCTTTCCCTTCTGTAATTGTTTCTGCTTCCAGGTTCTGTTTCAGTTACTTTCTGATCTCTAAACAGTGCAGACCCTTTGCTGTTTCTGGATGTGAGCACTTTGAGCAGATCTGACAGCTGCCGGAGCCGCCTCTTCCCCACCTTGGCGGTGTTAGCGCTTGGGCTCTGCTCCTTCCCGTGTTCTCTTTCAGTGCTCTGTGACCAGGGCGCCCGCTCTGCTTTGGCTGGGCTGTGGGAGCCAGTGCCCGGCTTCTCACCACCTCCCAGCTCCTGCCGTCTGCATCTTTATGTCTAACTTTAGATTGTCGGGGTGGGTAGTGTTTAAATGTGTTCTGAAAGCATATAGTCTTCATGTGTGTGGTTGATTCTAAACGGTAGAAGTCAGTCAATGGTGTTTACCTTGCTTGTGATGTACGAGGAGTATATACTCCTTCTTGTACACCATTTTGATTTGTTTGAGGCTTTTAATAGTTTTCTTTCTCTTGCATTGTATGCCTTAGCTCATCTGTAAATTTCTCTAATGTAGACGTCGACCGATTTTTTTTTGTAAAGGGCTGGAGAGAATATTTTCAGCTCTGTGGACCATATGATCTGTGCTTCAATTTCTAAACCCTGCCTTTGTAGTATGAAAGCAGCTATAGGCGATACATAAACTAATGATTGTGTTCCAATAAAACTTTACTTACAAACACAGGCAGTGGCTCAGATTTGACCTGTGGGCCATACTTTGCCAACTTCTGTTCTAAGATCAGTTTCAAATCTCTAGAATCTCCTCTTCCCTCAGATGCCTCCCTTGGAGCTCCCCTCCCCTCACTTCCCTATTTCAAACCAGACTAATTTCTGGGTAGACAGCTGCACGTGGTACCCTGCGGAATGGTCTGTGTATTGTGTACCCCAGATTCATATGCTGAAATCCTAACCCCCGGCATGATGGGTTTAGGAGATAGGGCCCGTGAGAGGTGATTAGGTCCTGAAGGTGGAGTTCTCATGAATGGAATTGGTGTTCTCTTATGAAAGAGACCCCACAGAGCTTTCTAGCCCCTTCCGCATTTGCGTGAGTTTTGTGAGTCACGTGGTGTCAGTCTTCTGACTTTGTCCTCCTTTAATACTGAGTTGCCAGTTCTGGGTCTTTTTCCTTTCCGTATAAATTTTAGAATTAGTTTGTCAATATCCACAAACTACCTTGCTGGGATTTTGATTGGGATTGCATTGAATTACAGATTGAGTTGGGAAGAAACTGACATCTTGACACTATTGAGTCTTCATATCCACGAACATGGAATATCTCTCCATTTATTCAGTTCTTCTTTGATTTCACTTATCAGAGGTTGGTGATTTTCCTGATATAGATGTTGTACATATTTTGTTAGATTTATACCTTAGTATGTTCTTTTGAGGCTAATTTAGGTTTTTTAATTTCAAATTCCAGTTGTTCATTGCTGGTATTTGACTTGTGTACAGCTGATGGTGACAAAGTACCACAAACAGGGTGGCTTAAAATAACAGAAACTTACTGTCTTACAGTTCTTAGGCTACAAGTCTGAAATCAAGGTGTTGGCAGGGTTGCTTCCTTCTGGAGGCTCTGGGAGAGAATCCATTCTATGACTCCAGCTCCTGGTACTTTGCTGGCAATCTTCGGTGTTCCTTGGCTTGTAGATGCCTCCCTCCAATCCTTTTCTTCATATGGCTGTCTTCTCTCTGTGTCTTTTCACAGAACTCCGCATTGTGCGTGCCTGTCCGGTGTCCACATTTCCCCTTTTTATAAGGACACCAGTCGTATTGGTTAGGGCTCCCCATAATTTCCTCCTTTTAACTCGATTACCTCTGTGAAGACCCTATTTCCAAATAAGGTCTTGTTCTTAAGTATGGGGTGTTGGGACTTTGGCATCTCTTTTTTAGGGGACACAATGTGACCCATACATGTTGAATTTTACAATCTTGCTGTAGTCACTTATTAGTTCCTGGAGTTTTTGTTTGTTTTTTGGTCGATTCTTTGAGATTTTCTACATAGATGGTTGGTATGTCATCTGTGAACAAAGATAGTTTTATATCTTCCTTCCCAATCCGTATACCTTTTATTTCCTTTTCTTGTCTTATTGTGTTAGCTTGGACTTCCGGTACAGTGTTAAAAAGCAGTGGGTAGAAGGGACATCCTTGCCTTGCTCCTGATCTCAGCAGGATAGCAGCTGGTTTCTCACCACCAGGTGTGATGTTAGCTGTGGGCTTTCATAGGTGTTCTTTATCAAGTCGAGGAGGTTCCCTTTGATTCCTAGTTTACTGACCACTTTTATCATGAATGGGTATTGGATTTTGTCAAACGCTTTTTCTGCGTCTATTGATATGGTCATATGACTTTTCTTCTTGAGCCTGTTGATGTGATGGATTACATTGATTTTTTTCAAATATTGAGCCAGCTATGCAAACCTGGAATAAATCCCACTTGGCTGTGGTGTAGACTTCTTTTTATACATTGTTGGACTCAATTTGCTGATACTTTGTTGGGGATTTTTGCATCCGTGTTCATGGGAGATAACTGGTCTATAGTTTCCTTGTATTGTCTTTGCTGGTTCTGGTATTAAGATAATGCTGCCCTCATAGAATGAGTTAGGGTGTATTCCCTCTGTTTCTGCTTCTGTCTTATGGAAAAGATTGTAGAGAATTGGTATAATTTCTTCCTTAAATGTTCAGTAGAATTCACCAATGAATCCATCTGGACCTGGTGTTTTAGGAGGCTATCAATTATTGATTCAAGGTCTGTAATAAATACCCATCTGTTCAGATTATCCATTTTTCCTGGTGTCGGTTTTGGTAGATTGTGTCTTTCCAGGAACCATTCCATTTCATCTAGGTTATCACATTTGTGGGCATAGAGTGTCATAGTGTTCCTCTGTTATCTTCTTGATGTCCACGGAACAGTTCCTGCTGTGTTCCTTCTTTTAATTCTGATATTAGTAATTTGTGGCTTTTTTTTCTTAGGTAACCTGGTGGCATAGAGGTTTTTCCATTTTGTTGATCTTTTTAAAGAACTAGCTTTTGGATTTGTTGATTTTTTTTTTTTTTCCCCGTTTTCAGTTTCATTGATTTTTGCTCTAATTTTTATTATTTCTTTTCTTCCTCCTGCTTTGGATTTAATTTGTTATTTTCTTAGTTTCCTAAGCTAGAAGCTTAGATTATTGATTTCGGAGCTTACTGCGTTCTAATATATACTTTCAGTGTTACAGATTTCCTTCTACGCATTGCTTTCGCTGCATCCCACAGATTTTGATAAGATGTATTTTCTTTTTAATTTAGTTCAAAATATTTTTATTTTGAAATATTTTAGTTCAAAACACTTCTTCTGAGATTTCTTTGACTCGTGTTATTTGGAAATACGTTGTTTAATCGCCAAGTTTTTTGAGATCTCCCAGTTATCTTTCTGTTATTTATTTTATTACTAGTTTAATTCCACTGTGTCCTGAGAACAAATATCACATGATTTGTTTTCTTTTAAATGCGTAAAAGTGTGTTTTATGGCCCAGAATGACTCTATCTTGGTGAATGTTCCATGTGAGCTTGGGAGGAATGTGTATCCTGTTGTTTGGATGAGGTAGATGTCACTACATCCAGATGATGGGTGGTGCTGAGTTCAGCTATGTCCTTAGTGACTTTCTGACTGCTGGATCTACCCCTTTCCGAAGGAGAGGTGTTGAAGTGGATCCATCCATTTCTCCTTGAGTTCTATCAGTTTTTGCACCATGTAGTCTGATGCTGTCTTAGTAGGCGCAGACACGTCAGGGGCTGTTATGTCTTCTTGGAGAACTGGCCACTTGTCCTCACGTCATGCCCCTCTTTATCCCAGATCACTCTCCCTGCTCTGAAGTCAGCTCTGTCTGAAAGTAATGTAGCTACTTCTGCTTTCTTTTGATTGGTGTCAGCATGGTCTGTTTTTCTCTATCCATTTACTTTTAATCTATCTGTCTTTATATTTAAAGTGGGTTTCTTTAGGTAACATGTAGTTGGGCCTTTTATTTTGATCCACGCTGACAATCTCTGCCTTTCACTTGGTACATTTAGACCATTGATGTTTAAAGTGGTTATTGATACAGTTGGATTAATAGCTGCCATGTTCGCTGTTTCTACTTGTTGCCCTTGTTCTTTGTTCCTATTTTTGTCTTCTGATCTTTTCCTTCCTTTTGTGATTTTAAATGATCATTTTATGATTCCATTTTCTTTCCTTAGCATATCAGTTATACTCATATTTTCACTTTTAGTGGTTGCTCTGGAGTACACAGGACAGGCAGACCTCGTTTTTTGTGCTTTGCTTTATTGTGATTTGCGGATATTGTGTTTTTACAGATTGCAGGTTTGTGGCAACCCTACGTCAAGCAAATCTGTTGGTGCTGTTCTTCCAATGGTATTTGCTCACTTCATGTCTCTGTGTCACATGGTAATTCTTGCACTATTTCGCACTTTTTTATCTTTTTATATTGTGGTGATCTGTGATCAGTGATCTCTGATGTTGCTCGTATGACTTGCTGAAGGCTCAGATGATGGTTAGCATTTTTTAGCAATAAAGCATTTTTAAATTGAGGTAAGTACATTGTTTTTAACATAATGCTATTGCTCGCTTAATAGACTACAGTACAGTGTAAACATAACTTTTAGATACACTGGGAAACCAAGAAAATGGTGTGACTTGCTGTATTGCAATATTTGCTTTATTGTGGTGGTCTAGAGCTGAACCCTCAGTATCTTCAAGGTCTGCCTATATACATTTACAAGTAATCCAAGACCACTTTCAGACACTATACCACTTCACAGATCATGCAAGTACCTTATAATAACAAAATATTCCTAATTCCTCCCTCCTGCCCCTTGTATCATTGCTGTCATTCATTTCATTTATACCCAAACTATAGCCCTGCATGTAATACATGAACATAATGTATTGAGTACATTGTCGCTATTATTTCAAACAAACTGTTGCCTGTTAGATTGTAAGAAAAATAGAAGTTTTTATTCTGCCTTCACTTATTCCATCTCTGATTTGAGTTTCTGACCTGTGTCGTTCTCTTTCTCTCTAAAGAACTTCTTTTAATGTTTCTTACCAGGCAGGTCTACTGGCAACAAATTCCCTCAGTTTTTGTTTATCTGAGAAAGTCTTTATTTCTCCTTCACTTTTGAAGGATAATTTTGCAGGGTACAGAATTCTAGGTTGGTAGTTTTTTTGTCTCCGTACTGAGTATTTCACTCTACTCTTATTTTTGCTTGCATTGTTTTCCCCTCTGGCCTATTTCAAGATGTTTTTCTTTGTCTTAGGTTTTCTCCAGTAGAATATATTCCTTGCTGTAATTTTTTGGGCATTTACTCTGCCACTGTTCTCTGAGCTTCCTGGTTCTGTGATTTGGTGTCTGACATTAATTTAAGGAAATTTTAAGTCATCTTCAAATATTTTTTTGGTTCCCCTCTCTCTTCCCCTTCTGGTATTCTCAAATGTGTATGTTACACCTTTTGTAGTTGTCCCACGATTCTTGGGTATTCTATTCTGGTTTTTTTCAGTCTTCTTTAATCTTCGCTTTTCAGTTCTGGAGGTTTCTGTTGATATATTCTCGAGTTCCGAGATCCCTTCCTCAGCCATGCCCAGTCTAGAGCTCATCAGAGGTGTTCTTTTCTGTTACAGTGTTTTTGACTCTAACGCGTCTGTTTGCTTCTTCCTTAGAATTTCCATCTCTCTGTTTACATTCCCATCCGTTCTTTCATGTTGTCTCTTTTTTCCATTAGATCTTTTAGCATTATTACTCATAGTTGTTTTAATTCGGAGTCTGATTTCATCCAGCATGTTTGCCGTATCTGAGTCTAGTTCTAATGCTTGCTCTTTTTCAATGTTGTTTTGGCTATTTGGAGTCCCTTGAGATTCCAGACGCATTTTAGGATGAGTTTTTCTGTTTCTGCAAAAAACGTCTTTGGGATTTTGATAGGATTGCACTGATTCCGTAGATTGCTTTGGGTAGTATTGACATTTTAACAGTGTTAAGTCTTCCAATCAGTGAACGTGGGGTGTGTTTCCATTTATTTATATCATCTTTAATTTCTTTCAGCAGTGTTTTGCAGTTTACCTGTGCTTGATTATCTGAAGACTAAGTTACCACAGAGTTTAGGTGATCTGGTGCAGTGTCCTATTATCCAGAGGTGACAGTGGATACCCAGAGAGGCTGCATGTGTCCACTGTCAGGTTTCTGTGGTCAGACCACGAAGGAGAACCAAGTCCCCTTCTTTCTACAGGGATCTGGAACACTTTCAGTATGAGAAAATAAGGAATATCATTCATTGATCTCTCAAAGTACGATAAGGTGTCATAAAATCAGTATTCATAGTATGTGATTGAGTTCTATCTTGAAGAGTGATTTCTTAAGCTGCCTTTGTTGGAAATGAGGTTCCCTGTGAGTGTTTACCTCTGTATGGAGGGACGTCCTATTCTAAAACCTCACATTTCAGTTGGTAGGGAAATATTTTCACTTAATGTGAAAATAGAAATTCGGAACACCACATCCTTGAACTTACTTTTTTGTTTGTTTGTTTTCTGTTTTTTGGCCACGCTATGTGGCATGGGGGAATCTAGTTCCCTGACCAGGGATCGAACCCTCACCCCCTGCAATGGGAGCATGGAGTCTTCACCACTGATCCCCAGGGAAGTCCTCCTCGAGCTTTCTTGATCACACGTATGGCACTGTGGATGTGCTAGGAGATCCTAGCACAGGGGAGCTTCTTGGGACTTCTGTCCTTGAATGAATCCTGGCGTGGTGACCAGTTGTCCTGGCCGAGTCCGCTCCAACTTCACTGTGGTAGAGACACCAGCTCTTCCTCCTCGGAGACCTTGTGGCCGTGCTCGCGGTGTAGGCGCCTCCCTCCCTGGGTCTGTACAGGCTGGAGTGCTCTGTGGGCTGCAGTGCCAGCACTGGGTTTGCTTTTCTTTGCAGACCGCATCACTCCAGAGCCAAGTGCACTGACCCCTCGGCCAAGAAGGGCTTGGTCATGGACGCGGATGATGAGGCGGTCCTGAACCTCATTGCCGAGTGTGAGTGGGACTTGAGCAACCCTCCTGGGAGCATGAGTTCCAGCCAGCAGGAGCAAGAGGCCAGCTTCCAGAGTTCCCAAGGTAGGCTGCTGCTACACGGAGAGGGCCAGCGCCTGCAGCCTTTCTGGGAGGTTGATGCCTGCTGGCTTCAGAGTCCACGGCGGCCTTTTTTAGAGAGCTTACCTTTAAATGTAGAATCTTCATGGAGTCTTGTGCACTTGTAAATGTCAGTAATTTGGATCATGGAATTACAAAAGAAGAAGTCAGTGTATTTGAGGTGGATGTAGTCATGTTGCAGGGCTGTTTATATCAGGTCCCTCCTCAGATCAGTTACAGGGATAGAGAAGAAGTGAGATGTCTAAGCAGACAAGGAGGAAACGTCCTGTGCTGGAGGGAGTGAGTCCCTGCCGGCCACGAGGGGACTCCCGGCTCCAGCTGCACGTTGGTCAGGACGTGAGCCTTGATGAGGACGTGCACGTGAACTTCACGCCCTTTGCTGGGGCTCTTCCGCCAGGACTTGTGTGTGAGCTTCAGCTCCATTGCTGCTGCTTCTGAGTTGTGGGTTCCTGAGGGCTTTCCATGAAGATGCAGCGGGCTGGGGCTTCCCTGCTGCAGGACCACCTCTGCCTTGGCATCCCCACCAGCTCCTGGGACTGTCAGTCTCTCTAACGCTGGCTCCCGTCCTGGGTGTGTGGTGGTATCTCTTGATGGTTTTAATTAGCATTTCCTGAAAACAAGTCATGACAGCCTCTTCACGCGCTCACATCTTCTTCTGTGGCGTTTCTGTTCCTGTCTGTTCCCCTCTCCTTTTCTTTTCTTGGTGTTGAAGCATAAGACTTCTTCATGGTGTTTGAACACAAGCCCTTTCTCAGATATACGTACTGCAAGTTTCTGCCCCTGCTGTGGCTTGCCTTTTGTTTTCTAAACAGTGCTTCCAAGAGCAGTGTTATTTCAGTGAAATCCAGTTCATCATGTTTTCCTTCATGGTCGTGCTTTTCGGTGTGCTGCCCCTGCTGGTGGAGGGTTTCTCCCACGGACCGGTCCATGTGCTGGGGGTCAGTGCTTAGGTCTGAGAGCCGCTCTTTTGAGTGAACTTCTGGGTGTGGTATGAGATGGTCAAGTTGCCCGCCTGTCCCCCCACGTATGTCCAGTTGTGCCAGTGCCATTTGTTGAAAAGACTGTCTTTTTCTTCATTTAATAACCTTGGCGCCCTTGTTAATTCAGTGGGCTGGAGTCTCTGGGTTCTGTTGACCGTCGTGTCTGCCTTGATTCCTCGGCCGAACAGTTTCTCCGGAGTGGGGCTGGGTCACCCTCCCCTGGGGCGCTGCGGGCGGTGACCACTGCAGGTTCCCACCAGGGTGGGCTGGTGCTGTGTTACCCACTCAGCCTTCTTTTCCCGTTTACCCCACGGAAGGAGTATACTTGACAGATACGGTACACTGTTGGAAGCCTGAAACAAAGCTTTTAAAATGTTTTTTAATGCAGCAGAGTCGCGGCCCCTGTCGAGTCCTGAGTCAGCACGGCACCAGTGCGGGGACGCCCTGAGGAAGGGCCCCGAGACGCGGAGGAGCGGCTCCAGCGGGGACCGTGCGGGGCCGAGGGTGCAGGACCAGCGCTGTGGCGAGCTCCCACTGCGGCACTTGGCCCCGTGTCCAGGTGAGCCCAGCCTCGCCGTCTTCTCTCCTCTTTTCTTCATTGTGTGTGTGTGCGTAGCTCTCCAAGATGTCTTAGGAAAGAATCTTCCCTATAAATGGAAGTTGACATTTGTAGAACATCTGTGGTTTAGGTTCCTGGTCTGTGAGTATACACTCTCGCTCACACACAGTTTCTTCTGGATACATACATGGGCCCAGGTTATGACAGTGGCTACTGTTACAGTTTAAAAAATGAAAGACAAGGGAAATTAAATAAGTTAAATGAGAGTGTTGTTTGCACGAACATGGAAAAGGCGTCAGAAGCCTCCCAGCGTGAGCGAACCTAGCCCCTGCCTGAGGCCCGTGCAGGTGAGCCCGTGGGGACTTTGGTGGGGCGTGGTGGTGGCTGCCCAGTGCCCCGTGGCCACTGCAGAGCAGGCCGTGGCATCGAGGCACCAGCCACATTTGCTCCGTGGCCTGAGACCGCACGCGTGTGTCCCTACACACGGATCTACACATGTATGTGTGCATGGGGATGCGTGGATGCGTGTTCGGGTCCCGGATCCTGTCCGGTGCACGTGGCGTATCTTAGCGTCGTGTCTCAGGCGCCTGTGAGCTGGAACTGTTTCTGGGTCCTCCCGTCGTCTGCGTCCTGGAGGGTTTTGAAGCATTCAGACTGTGCTGCTGTGGGCCGGCCCCCAGTCCCAGTGTGGCTTGCTCTGCTGGGTCCTGGTGGCCAGGCTCAGCTGTGTGTCGTCTGGGGGGGTGGGCTCGTGTGGAGGCCCTGGGCTGGAGGTGGGGGCAGGAAGGGCACAGGTCGCAGGTCAAGGTGAGGGAGCGCGGTGCCGCGTGGGTGGGGGCCAGGTCCCCGGGCTGGGGGCAGGGGATGGCATGGAGTGGCCGGTGGGCATTTGAGTTGTGGAGGGCGGGCAGTGGGTCCGTCTGAGTGGGTGCGGCAGACCCGTCCCGGCAAGGGGCAGAGGTGGCCTGCTGGCGCCGGTTGGGTGGACTTGGTGACGTATGGTGATGGACAGGGAACTGGGGGGAGGGCTGTCCGGGTGGTCTCTGACTTGGGCAGCCACATGACAGTGGTGTCCGTCGCTCAGGTCACGAGCATTCGCGGCCCGAGTTTGCTGGGGACGCCCTGGGTGTGGCTCTGTTCATGGAGCCCTGAGGGGAGGCCTGGCCAGAGGGCAGCCTTTTGGGGCAGATTTGAGCCCGCGTGCCTGCAGAGTCCACGTGCAGGAGGGTCCAGGGCTCGGGCTGAGGGGCCTCAAGAGGAGAGCCTGCCCTGGGAGGAGGGCCCTGGGCTGTGGGGTGCCGGGCCCCGCGGTGCCCGGGAAGTGGCTCAGCGGCTGGGCAGGGAGGGTCTTAGATCCGACACGTCGACAGCGTCTCCGGTAGGAACAAGTTATTAAATCCACTGTAACTTCCAGATCTTGTTACCCACTTGACTCGTCTTTGTTATACATAGCTTTGGTGAGAGGACATACAATAAGTAGTCGATTCATTGGTTAAAGTTACTGCCTCGGTTTTGTCACTCTTCGGTGGATTTTGCATATTTGTGTGTGCACGTGCATCCGTACACAGGCACACGCATGCCTGCACATATGCTCACGTGCACACACACGCATGCATGTGCACACAGCTGTTTAAATTGCAGGGCCGGTCCCTGAGCCCAGGGTGCCTGGTGGTGAGGGCTCTGCCCCTTCTCTGTTGCAGACTCCACGGACACTGAGGACTCAGCCCCCTCTTCTCAGAAGTCAAGTTTATTGACGCAAAAGGGGTCAAATCCCTTGCCTGCTCCGGAAAAGTACAGGAAGCGAAGGGTGCCTGGCGGGAGGTTCCAGGCACCTGCGGACCAGGAGCGTCTGCGCTGCCTGGAGGAGAGTCTGAGCTGGCAGAGCGGTCCGGAGGGCTGGAGCGCGGGGCCCTGTTCCCATGCGGCGGCCTTGGGGCCCGAGCAGCGGAGGCCGCGCAGCCTGAGTGAGGTGAGCCAGCTGTGGAGGCCGAGGGGCCGCCGTCCTCTGTCAGGCCGCGTCTTCCATCCTCGGCGCTAACCACGACCCCGCGGTGAACGTAGCTCTTAGGTGAACTGCTCCGCAGCGCTGTCACCGCTCCGTTTTGTTAGAAGCGCGCTTCCGGGCTCCGCGCCTCTCCCGCGGTGCGAAGGGCCTCGAGGTGGAAGTGTCACCCCAGGGGGGCTGCCGGCCTACGCAGCCTCCTCGCCCCGCCGGCTGGCGCCATCCCCGGCGCTCTCGGGAGCGGGAGTCCTGGGCGTGCGTCCTTTGGTTCTCGAAGGACACGTCCTCGTTCGGGAGTGGAAGTTCTCCCCCAGAGTCACCCAGAGCGGTTGTGGACGGTGCTTCGTCGCCCTTGTCACTGGCCCAGTTGGAGACTGAGACATTCTCAAAGTTTGAGACACCAGTGAAGACCACCCAGCAGACAGTGGGTGGCTTGCCCTCCGAGCTCGCGGGGCAGGGGGTTGGCCCTGCCACGTCACTCCCAGGCGGGCGGTGGGGGAGAGCGTCCCAGCAGAGAGGGGCGCGGGTGCCCTGATGGGGGCTGCGGCCCGGGGAGGCCGGGGGGTGGGGCTGGAAGGGGGCGTCCCACGAGGTTGGTGAGGGGAGCGCCTGGCCCCCTGTGGTTGGTCCTGAGCTGGAGACAGTAGAATCAGGGATGCTGGGCTCGTCGTAGGTGGTGGGTGGTTTCCAGGGTGGCCGCCGCAGGCCGCGGGGCCGAGCTCTGCTTTCATGGCTGGTCTGGCCGCTGTCTGTTTGCCTCTTTAGTCTCTCACTGGATTGAGTGAAGGATGGAAAATGAGGATTTGCTTGAGTTGGGAATGTGCCTGGGCCTTCCCTGTCCCCAGACGGATGTCACCCCGGGCAGCGCCTCGCCTGAGGGACTGGCCCTTGCTGTGGGGTTTGGGCTTTGCAGGAGGGGCGCTGCCTGCGGTGCCCCCTCCTCTGAGTACTGTGACCCTGTGGTGGTCGTCCTCTTGGAGAGGGCACGACCCTTCTGCCGGGTGGAAGGCAGAAGCCTGACCACCCTGGGGACCTCGGCTCTGTCCCCCGCGCCTGGTGCAGGTGCAGCTTCTGACGGAGGTGTTCGTGCTGATGGCGGCTCTCAGCCTCGGCTCTTGGGGGCCAGCGGCCGGCCTCAGGGTTCCCACGCTGACCGCTCCCAGGAGACGGCTGCCCCGCCCTTGGTGTGACCTCGGGCAGAGCAGTGTCCCCTCTGCGGGCATGTGTTTCCCGGTGCTCCGGGGGCTCCCGTGGGTGGGCAGTGATGCCAGGAGTGAGGGTCTGTCCCGGCTCAAGTGGCCCAGGTTGCTCCCACACTCCCTTCAGGGTCTCGCTGGCTGTTCCAGACGGTCTTTAGGAGAAAAGCCCTTTACTTGTGTAACAGTGGGGAGCCCCGGGCTGCGAAGGGCGGCGGGGCCTCGTCCCCAGCTCTGGCACTGCTGGCATTTACTCCCTAAATCCCGGACCCAGGAGTTGTTCCCTAGACACTCAGAAAGTGGGCAGGAGCCATCCCCCTTTCTGCACTAACCCCTTAAAATTGGTGAGATAATTTCTGAACGGAAGAAACGGGAGCGTCGCCGTGAGTGCCGGGAGCTCTGTGGTGCTGGCGCGGTCGGGCCGGGGTGGAGCCGGGGTGGCTCTGCTCAGCAGCTTGTGCCGGCACCGCCCCGGCCGGGCCTCCCGCTAGTCCGGCGTCGCTGCGCTGCACTGGGGGCCCGCTGGGCTCCAGGGACCGTTCAGGCCGAGGCTAGTCTCCTCCCTCCCAGAGTCGCTGGGCCTGGTTCAGGAGGGCCCAGGGCAGCTGCCCCTGGGAACCGACTGGTCTCCTGACTGTTACACTCGGGTGACAGTTTCGCCGCTCCTCCCGGTGTGAGATGTTGTCCCCGCCCCACGGATGTGGACACACGTGCGGGGGGCGGGGAGGTGAGTCCCATGCGCCGCCCCTGTGGGTTTGCGGTGTGTGAAGCGTTCATCGTGCTCGCAGGTGGCGGGATGAGGCGTCAGTGTGACGCGCATGCCTACTGCTGCATCACGCCCACTGGTTTCAGGCGCGGAAAAAGCCAAGGTCGTGGTTTGTTTCCGCGCAGGTGTGTACCAAATTGCAGTTGGCCGTGCCGCCCGGGAAGAAGGCCGCCCTGGAGGTGGCGCTCCTCGGCCTGGTGGAGGACAGGCCCTGGGGTGACTGCAGGCCCCGGCGCAGCAGTGAAGCGTGCCTCGTGAGCCGGCCCAGGGCTCTGCGGGCAGGTGCTTGCGCCCCACTGCTGGGCGCTGGTCCCCGCGTCTCGCTGGACCGCCTCACCGGCCTCACTGCCTCGCTGCGCTGCGGGGACTGTCCTGATGGTCCTGTCCACAGCGTCTGGGTTCTCGGGAGGTGGCAGACACGGAGGACTCCGCGCGGCCTGTGGCTGTCGTTTCCCACCTGCTGGCGCTCCGGGCTTCCTGGAGGTGTGTCATCAGCCAGTGGTGTTGGCATTGCTCTTCCTGGGTGTTTGCTTCTCCTTGCTCTGTCTTTATGTGGGGATTTGGAGAGACTAAAATGCTGCTGCTGTCTTCTCCGAACCCTCTGACCATTTGACTGGATGCAGGGCCCTGGATTTGCTGACCTTTTGGTGGAAATGACCTGAGGCCCAGGAAGATGGCCCCTCCCCAGAGAGGACTTGGGTTTTCTTCTGCCTGGTGCCTGGGTACAGGGGCACACAGGGGACCCCACATCCAGAGTCGGGGTGTGAGATGGGGACATGCTGTGTCCCCAGGGCCACCTTCTCTTTCCCCTCAGCCTGATTGCAGCCTCACGTGTCCCAGGGGCAGCAGGGACCTGCCAGCTCTCTCCTTCCAGCAGACCCTGAGCTCTGCCTGGATCTCCCAGCTTAGCTGCACCAGAGGCCTTCCACTCAGTGTCTTGGCCCCTCAGCTTCTCCATCTGGAATCAGGATGCCCTGAGAAGCTGGCGCCCCTGGATTCTGACCCCATAAACCTACACCCTCTCAGGGCTAGCAGCAGGACTGTGTGCTTTCCCAGGCGTGGAGCTGCCAGACTGTTCGCACTGCAGGGCCAGGCCTGGAGCAGGAGCTCGGTGCTGTGTAAGAGAGCGTTCAAGCAGACCTTCCTAACGGTGGCCTTTCCCTGAGGGCCCTTTTCTCTAGGTCTCTAAAACTGTTGCTCTTTGCCTGTTGGTCCTCATCCACGGCTGGGGATAAAGAGGCCTGATGAGGTCATTTCAATGGTGTACGTGTCCCTTTTCCAGTCTCCATGCCAGTCAGTGTTTCTGAGCCATGTAGCCCGTGTTATTCAAAATGCATTGAACATGTTTTGTTTACACTCATCCTTTCAACGTAAATGTTGTAATAATGTTTGATTCTTACTTCTAGCTCAGGCAAGACACATTTTGTCATCTCTCCGAGAGTTTACAGCCACTCAGGACAGTTCAACAACGTGTGAATGAAGAAATTAGCTCCCTGACTATGGAAAATAAGTCTTTGCAGAGTCGCCTTGGTGAGCTAGAGCAGCAGTATAGTGTGAAGATGAGTGAGGTGGTGTCGGAACTCAGCGACACTCGGAGGGAGATGGTGAGTTAGTTCCGTTTGTTCACAGATGGAGCAAAATGTAGTTTTGACGTCACAGAATGAGGGTAGCTTCTCAACACTGCTTCCCCTTACAGCTGTCGGGCACAACACTGGGGCCCCTTCCTGCCCTTGCAGGATACAAACCCCCTCCCCCACCAGGCTCTCCTCACCCCCAGGGACTCCAGCTGCCCTTCAGGGATGCAGCATGACTCTGTCACTCCAGGACCCCTCATGACAGTGATTGCAGATGGCAGCATTGCCACTTGTCCCAGCTCTGCCTCTCCTGGGCGGCTGCATTCTGTTCTGAGAGAGGCCGAGTGGGAGAGAAAAAGAGAGAGTGAGGCTGGGCTGGAGGTGGAGTTTCTGTGGCCCCAGTGTTCCCTGGCCCAGGCTCCCCAGAACACTGGTGAGAGAGGTTCCAGTTACCTGGGTGACCTGGGGTCCCTGCTGCTGTCCTGTCTGCACCAGCCAGCTATGAGACCAAGGTGTCCTGTTGGACCTGTGGGAATTCCGCCACCAGGTGGCACTGAAGGGCAGCCAGAGCCAGCACAGTGTGGACCTGGCAGTGGAGCCCACTTCCTGGCTGAGGCTGCCCTCGTCCTTTGTAACCTCACCATGAGACCATCACTCACAAATGCCTACACTAAAAAGGAAGAAAGATCTCAAAATCTCAAACAACCTAACTTTACAGCTAGAGGAACTAGAGAAAAGAACAAACTGAATCCAAAGTAAGCAGAAGGAAGGAAATAATAAAGATCATAGCAAAAATAAGAGAGTAGAAAAACAACAGGAAAAAAATTAACAAAACTGAGTTGGGTTTTGAAAATATACAAAACCAATAAACTCTTAGCTAGACTAAGAAAGAGAGGAGATTCAAAATCAAAAATGAAAGAAGAGGCATTACAACGGATGCCTCAGAAATAAAAAGAGTCAAGGAATGGTTATATACAAGCATATTGGAGAACCTAGGAGAAATGGATAAATTCCTAGAAACATACAACCTACCAAGACTGTATCAAGAAGAAATAAAACCTAAGAGACCAATAACAAATGAGATGGAACAGTAATCAACCTCTTAATAAAGGAAAGTCCAGGACCAGATGGCTTCATGGCTGAATTCTATCAGACATTCAAATAAGAATTAATACTTATCCTTCTTAAACTTTTACAAAAAAATAGAAGTAGAGGGAATACTTTAAAACTAATTTCATAAAGCCAGCATTGCCCAGATACCAAAGCCAAAGACACCACAGAAAAGAAAACTACAGGCTACTATCTGATGCACATAGATGTAAAAATCCTCAACAGAAGACTGGTATACCAAATTCAGCAACACATCATCACCAAGAGGGATTGTCCCCTGGAATGCAAGGTTGGTTTAACCTACACAAATTAATATGATACATTAACTCATGGAAAGATAAAGACCACACAGTCATCCCAAGTGATGGAGATAGAGCATCTGAAAAAGTTCAACATCCATTCATAAAAGAAAATTTCCTCAACACAGTAAAGGCCATTTGTGAGAAGCCCTTGGCTCGCCTCACGATCAGTGGGGGAGACTGAATGCTTTTCCTCTAAGACCCAGTATGAGACCAGGGTGTCCACTCTGCAGCTTCTCTTCCACTGGAAGTACAGCTGACCCTTGAACACGTGGGTTTGAACTACATGGGTTCATTTATATGTGGATTTTTTTAATAGTAAATACTATGGTACTACACAATTGGAAGTTGGTTGAATCCACGGACACGGAACTACAGATTTGGAGGGCTGACTATAAATTATATGCAGATTTTCAGCTGCAAGGAGAGTCGGCACCCCAGTCCCCCGACCCGCCGTTGTTCAGGGATCAACTGTACTAGCAAGAGCAAGCAGGTGAGAAAAAGAAACAAAAGGCCTCCAGATTGGAAAGGAAGGAGTAAAGTTACCTCTATTTGTAGATGATGTGATCATTCATGTAGAAAACATTAAAGACTTTACAAAAGAAAATTAGAACAAATAAATTCAGTGAAGTTGCAGCATACAAAGTCAGCATAACAAAAATCATTCTTATTTCTTTACACCAATGATTGTTCCAAAACAATTCCATTTATAGCATCAAAAAGAATAAAATACTTAGGAATAAATTTAACCAAGAAGGTTAAAGATCTTAACACTGAAAGCTATAAAACATTGATAAAAGAAGTTGAAGAAGACAAATGAGCGGAAGGATATCCCATGTTCATGGGTGGAAGGTTGTTAGTGTTAAAATGTCCATACTGCCCAAAGACATCTACAGTCGCAGTGTAAGCCCTATAAAAATTCCAATGGCATTTTTCACAGAAATAGAAAAAACAATTCTAAAATTTGTATAATTATTTTTCTTTTAATTTGTATTCTTCTTTTTGTAGTTCCACAAAAGACCCCAAATCACCAAAGTGATCTTGAGAAAGAACAGAGTTTCAGGCATCACTTTCTGATTTAAAATTATATTACAAAGCTATAGTAATCATAACAGTATGGT
Organism: Balaenoptera borealis; assembly: GCF_965194805.1. Taxonomy (NCBI): domain Eukaryota; kingdom Metazoa; phylum Chordata; class Mammalia; order Artiodactyla; family Balaenopteridae; genus Balaenoptera; species Balaenoptera borealis. Next base: position 1,238,168 of record NC_138867.1, read on the forward strand.
GCTGGCATAAAAACAGACATAGATTACTGGAACAGAATAGAGAACCCCAAAATAAACCCACGCATATATGGTCAACTAATTTTTTTTTTTTTAAATTAATTTATTTATTTATTTTTGGCTGTGTTGAGTCTTAGTTTCTGTGCAAGGGCTTTCTCCAGTTGCGGCGAGCGGGGGCCACTCTTCATCGCTGTGCACGGGCCTCTCACTGTTGTGGCCTCTCTTGTTGCGGAGCACAAGCTCCAGACACGCAGGCTCAGTAGTTGTGGCTCACGGGCCCAATTGCTCCGCCGCCTGTGGGATCTTCCCAGACCAGGGCTCGAACCCGCGTCCCCTGCATCGGCAGGCAGACTCTCAACCACTGCGCCACCAGGGAAGCCCGGTCAACTAATTTTTGACAAGGGCACCAAGAATACACCATGGTGAAAGGATAATCTCTTCAGTAAATGGTGTTGGGAAAACTGGATGTTCACAGGCAAAAGAATGAACTTGGACCCTTATCTTACAGCACACACAAAATTCAACTCAGAGTGGATAAAAAATTTAAATATAAGACTTGAAACTAAAACTCCTAGAAGGGGCTTCCCTGGTGGTCCAGTGGTTAGGACTCTGTGCTTCCACTGCAGGGGGCGTGGGTTTGATCCCTGGTCAGGGAACTAAGATCCCACATGCTGCGTGGTGCGGCCAAAAAAAAAAAAAAAAAAAAAAAAACCTCCTAGAAGAAAACGGGAAAAAAGCTCCTTGACATGGCCTTGACAGTGATTTTTTGGATGTAACACCAAAAGCAAAGGCAACAAAAGCAAAAATAAACTAGTGGGACTACCTCAAACTAAAAGTTTCTGCAGAGCAAAGGAAACCATCACCAAAATGAAAAGGTAGCCTATGGATTGGGAGAAAATATTTGCAAACCATTTATCCGATGAGGGGTTAATATCCAGAATATATAAAGAATTCATACAACTCAATAGAAAAAAAAAAAAGAAACCCAATTAAAAAATGGGCAGAGGACCTAAAAAAGACGACATACAGATGGTCAACAGACATGTGAAAAGGATGCTCAGTATTACTAATCATCAGGGAAATGCAAATCAAAACCAGAGTGAACTGTCACTTCACACCTGCAGAATGGCTGTCATCAAAAAGACAAGAGATAACAAGTGGAGGATGTGGAGAGAAGGGAACCCTCGTGCACTGTTAGCGGGAATGTAAGTTGGTGCAGCCGCTCTGGAGAACAGTATGGAGGGTCCTCAAAAAATCTACAGTAGAACTAGCATATGATCCAGCAATCCCACTTCTGCCTATTTATCCAAAGGAAGTGAAATCAGGATCTGGAAGAGATACATGTACTGCCATGTTCACTGCAGTGTTATTCACAGGAACCAAGACGTGGAAGCAACCTAAGTGTCCTTCAGCGGATGAGTGGGTAAAGAAGACGCGGTGTATGTGTACAGTGGGACATTACACAGCTTTCAAAAGAAGGAAATCCTGCCATTTGCAACAATGTGGCAAACGTTGCTCGCCCATAGACCTCGAGGGCGTTATGCTAAGTGAAATAAGTCAGACGTGGAAAGAAAACAAACTCCATGATCTCATATATGGAATCTAAGAGTTGAGTTCATAGAAGCAGGGAGTAGAAGGGTGGTCACCAGCGGTGGGGAGGTGGGGGGTGGGGGGGGTGGGGAGATGGCGGTCCAGGGCACAGAGTGGCAGTTCTGCAGGTGACTAAGTCTAGGGCTCTAAAGCGTGCCTGATGATCACAGCTAATAAGACCGCACTGAATCTGGGAATCTGCTGAGAGAACAGATTTCCCGTGTTCTCATCACCAAAGAAATGGTTACTCTGTGAAGAGAAGATGTGTGTATTACCTTGACTGTGGTCATCACTATGTACATGCACATCAGACCATCGAAGGGGCACCTTAAACATGTATAATTTTTACTTAAAGACCATCGTGCATTCAGCATGTTGAGGTTTTTACCTCACTGATCATTATGGTTCAGTTTAATTGTATGGAAACTATTTAGAGTGTCCTTTCATTTTATTTTTATTTATTTATTTATTTATTTATTTAATAGCCAAAATAAGTAAATTTGATTCATATAGTATAATTGTTCTTTTTGGTCAAGCTCGTATGTCGTCAGGGTTGAGTGTGTGGGCCGTGGAGTTAGGCTGCCCGGTGTGAATCTGGTCACTCCTGTGCCATGTGACAGGCCCACGCCTGTGCCCTGATCTCTCGGGGGCTGCTCAGGTGACACCTGTGTGCTCAGTGGTGTCGGCGTTTCCAGGGAGTGGTCCTCCCGGTGTTGCCGTCCCGTGTTGGTGCACCTCCTGGCCTGTTCTCTGCCTTTCCCTCCACGCACTGCCGTCACCTGACACCCTGCCTGCCATTAACCCCTGTCAGTCCCCTGAATGTGTGATGCTTCCTCTCGTGCTTTTCCCCTTTGTACCTGCTCTTTCTCTCTCTTATTCTGCTTTGTCTGACGTGAGCGTAGCCACCGCAGCTTTCTTCCATTAGTGTTGCTATAGTGTATCTTTTTCTGTCCTTTTAATTTATTGGTGTGCTTGTATTTAAAGTGGGCTCCTTGTAGGCAGCATACACTTGGGTCTTGTGTTTTTTATCTAATTAACAACCTCTCCCTTTTATTTGCAGTAGACTTTTTTTAAAAATTCAATTGATTTAAACTAAAAAGCAGGAACGGTTCACCCACTTCTCCCACCCCTAACCTCTGCTTCTGGCAGGCACCAAGTTCTCTGTATGTGAGCTTCACTTTGTTTGTTTGTTTTAGATTCCACATATGACTGAGATCTTGTCTTTCTCATCGTATACATATAGCACATCTTCTTTATCCGTTCATCTATTGGTGGGCACTTAGGTTGCTCCATATCTTGGCTATTGTAAGTAATGCTGCTATGAACATGGGGGGTGCACATATCTTTTCAAATTAGTGTTTTTGTTTTCTTCAGATAAGTACCCAGAAGTGGAATTGCTGGATCTGGTAGCTCTGTTTTTAATTGTCTGAGGAACCTCCATACTGTTCTCCGTAGTGGCTGCACCAATTTACATTCCTACCAACAGCGCACGAGGGTTCCCTTTTCTCCACACCCGTGGCAGCACTTGTTATCGCTTGTCTTTTTGATGAAGCCATTCTGACAGGTGTGGTGACACCTCACTGTGCTTTTGAACTGCATTTCCCTGATGACTAGTGAGGTTGAGCACCTTTTTATGCGCCTGTTGGCCATCTGTATGTCTTCTTTGAAAAAATGTCTGTTCAGGTCCTCTGCCCATTTTTAAATCAGATTGTTTTTTTCACTGTTGTGTGAGTTCTTTATGTATTTTGGATATTAACCCCTTATCAGACAAATGGTTTGCAAATATTTTCTCCCAATCCGTAGGCTGCCTTTTCATTTTGTTGATGGTTTCCTTTGCTGTGTAGAAGCTTTTTGGCTTCTGTCCCGTGGTTAAGAGGGTGGGCTGTAGGGATGGCAGCAGGTACTGAACCCCCTGTGTTAGGTTGTCTGTTGCTGCATAACAAGTTACCCCCAGTCACACCTCAAACAGCACACGCTTACCCTGTGCAGTCTCTGTAGTCAGAGCCCAGGGCAGCTGAGCCGTGTGTCCTGGGGCCTCCTGAAGTTGCTGTCAGGCTGTCACTCGGGGCTGTGGTCTCCTCTGAAGGCTTAGCAGGGTGCAGGCCCTCCACGGCCATTCCACGCAGCCCCGCAAGTCCTCGCGATGCGGCAGCTGGTGAGCAGGGTGCCACGTGGTGGCTTCCGTGCGTTGTGTGTGGCGGGGACGGGTCTTCTCCCCGGGCGTGAGCACCCTCCGTGCTCAGTGCCCCCGTTTGTAAAATGGGAGTGAAAGTAGCCACGGGGTTGCTGGGAGACAAGTGTCTGAAGTGTCTGGTGCTTATCGTCTTATCAAGACAGAGATCCTACACAAAGCTTCATTTTTAGAGGCATAAATGAAAAATAGTGAAGTGGTACTGGCATCCTCTGGGTGTCTGCACACAAATGGCTCTCGCATCCAGGAAGGGCTGCAGCCCCAGCCTGCCTGGTCACTGGGCAGTGCGTCGTCCCCATGGGCATAGCAGGCCTGTCAACCCGGAAACAGAGGACCGTGAATTTGGGGGTTTGGGCAGATGAGTAGTGGCACCCCTTCCCCTTACAGTGTGCAGTTTGGGACCATTTGGATCCAGACAGACGGGCCCCAGATGCCATCTTTGTAGCGATGCAGTCTGCACAGAGTTTGACTCGTCTGTTTGGCGTGCGTTGCTCTGTGTCTGCAGGATCACCTGAGGCAGCATCTGGACAGAACTCTGGAGGAAAGCAGTAGCTTGAAGTCTCTTCTGTTCAGCGTGAAAAAAGAAGTGAGAAACACCGACACTCCATCCACACTGAACTTGCAGATCACTGGTGAGTTCATGGTTTACTTGTATGTGTAAGAGTCAGGATTTCACAGGATTCAGACTCAGCAAGTGCAGTGAAGCGGGGTCAGAGCCCCCAGCCCTGCCAGGGCAGGCATGCGTGCCGGGACCGTCTCTCTGAGCTGCTGAAAGGCCACGGGGCCCTCCCCGGGGCGTCCTTCTCCTTGGTTACGGCTCCTTCCAGACCCAGGTCATTTTTGTTTCCCTCTTCACTGTCTTGGATTCTACTTTGCCAGTTTTGCAAAAGTGCCCTTGGGATTTCAAGGTGGGGTACAGCCTGCTCTTGGGTAATGTGAGGTGACGTGGGGTCCCACAGGGGCTTCAGCCTGAGTGTCTGCTCCAGTCTGACCTCTTAGGGGCCTGAAACTTCTTCCTAAAGGACAGGGTGGTAACTATCTCAGGGCGTGAGCACAGTCACAGCTGAGACCCTCCGGGGCCCGCCGCTCGGTAACCGTCCCCGCAGCCTTTCACCCCAGTCGTGTCGGCTGCCAGGGTCTTCTTCCTGAAGGCCCAGCTGTCCAGCAGCAGATCCAGCCTAGGACCTCCGGCTGGCGCCAGGCCCACCTCCACCTGTCTCTGCTCCACGCCGCACGCGCCCCTCAGGGGTGCCCGGAGGGCAGAGTCCCGGGGCTTCATCCCCAACAGCAGGGGCCGGCGCTGGGCCCTGGGTGGGACGATTGCAGGTGGAGAGGGGGCTGCTTTGCTCACCCTGATGACCTTTTCCCGTGTTTCCCAGGTGCGCTTTAAACTCTAGAATCATTTTAGTATCCAGAATGTGGGAGTGTTGGGACTTCCCTGGTGGCGCAGTGGTTAAGAATCCACTTAACCTGCCTGCCAATGCAGGGGACACGGGTTCAATCCCTGGTCTGGGAAGATCCCACATGCTGTGGAGCAACTAAGCCCGTGCGCCACAACTACTGAGCCTGTGCTCTAGAACCCGCGAGCCCCAACTGCTGAAGCCCGCACGCCTAGAGCCGGTGCTCCGCAACAAGAGAAGCCACCGCAGTGAGAAGCCTGCGCACCGCAACGAAGAGTCGCCCCTGCTCGCCGCAACTAGAGAAAAGCCCGCACACAGCAACAAAGACTCAACGCAGCCAAAACTAAATAAATAAATAAATAAGTAAAATTTTAAAAAAATGTGGGAGCGCATTTCACTGACTATCGCTACTTCTTTCCCATCAGGACTTCAGACAAGTGTGGAGCGGCTCTCCGGTGAGATTGTGGAACTGAAGCAGCATCTGGAGCACTACGACCGGATCCACGAGCTCACCCAGATGCTGCAGGAGAGCCACAGGTGCCTGCCCGGGGCAGCGGGCCGGTGGTCCTGAGCCCACGCGTGTCGCTGGGTTGACTTGGAGCTTGTGTGAGCGTCCCCGTCTTACTGAGCAGCGAGGTCCTTCCTGCTGCAGCTTCCTGGGAGGTGTTAAGGGGGGGACGAGGGGCGAGGGAGAGGTGGTGCAGTGTCCTGGAGGCCTGCGCGTGCCCCCTCGGTGTGGTCCTCGGCTGTTCTCGTAGAAACGTGAGGATTCCACCTTTGCCCCTGGCTCAGATTTTGTGAAGAGACCTGCGGCTGGCAAGCAGGTGGGGCTGCGGAGGGGAAGCCGGCGGCAGTGGGGGGCAGGCCTGAGGGCAGCACTCCCGCCCCACCCTCCCTTTTCCTCTGTTCTCCCCCCGCCCCCTTCTCACTGTCCGGCGAGGTCACCACACCTGCCCTGCCACAGCCGGAGCCGGCTGTGACCTGGTGGCGATTGGAGGCCACAGGCCCCTGGGCCCGTCCCAGCACAAGCCCCGTGGGGAGGGCAGGCAGGCCGCGGGCGGTGGGCTCCGTGGGCTCGGTGTGGGCACGGCAGGGCCGCGGCGCCTCTCGGAGCAGCAGGCGGGTCGGTGCCGAGCCTCCGCCTGGCCCGTGGCTCTCCCGGTGTCCCGGCACACGGGGCTTGTCGCTGGGGTGGCCAGCGTCGTGGAGAACGGGGCCCCGCGCTATCTGTGGCTCGCGGTGCCATGGAGGCCCCTCAGTCAGTGCCAGCTTGGTGAGCTGGCAGCTTGGAGACGGGGTCGGCAACGTGCAGCCCCCCTTTCCTGCTGAGATTCCTCCAGAGTTAAAAACGGTCACAGCAGTAAAAAACCCAGGACTTTCCCATTGTGCTGTGTCCGTGTCAGAAGTGCATTTGACTGCGAGTTAGAACTGTTTCCATCCTTGGACCTTTTCTAGAACCGGAACACTGTTTTCTCGCCGTGAAGATGGAGTGTTCTTGTCAGAGCGTCGAGGGGCCTCCCTGCCCCTTCAGCTCCCGTGCCAGCGGGGCGCCTGCCGGGCCGGGGCCGGGGAGACGCAGCCCCGCCAGGCGAGGGGCGGCAGCAGGGCAAGCGGGAGGGCCCCCGGGGCGGGGACGGGGCCCGGGGCTGAGCGCCGTCCCCCGCCTCGTCTCCAGGTCCCTGGTCAGCACCAACGAGCACCTGCTTCGGGAGCTGGGCCGGGCGCGGGCGCAGCACCAGGCCGAGGCGGAGCAGCTGCGCTGGAGCTACAGGCAGCTCAAGAAGACCACGGCCCCGTTGCCCGGCCGCCCGCCCGCGCCCTGAGCGCGCCTCTCTGCGGGCGCCTGTCTTCAGGGCCTGTGCTGCGGGCTCCGAAGGGTCCTGAGGAGGGAAGCTCATCCAAGCCCCGTACGTGTCTCGAGACAAACAGGTCATTACTTTTTCATCAGGTATCTTGAGACAAAGAAGATGCTGTATTTTTCTGCCTAACGTGCAAGAAAGCAGCTCTGTAGGATGGTTAAAGAAAATAATTTATTGTGTAACAAGCAACCCTTATTTAATAAACTAATACATTGTTCTAAAAAGCGGCTCGTTAATTATAACTGAGCTTCGCGTTGAGTTCTTTTATGAAATAAGCTGTGCAGCATGGTTGATGAGCAGGAACTGCAAGATCTGAGACTAAATACAAGTAGCACTTAGAGCTGTGAAGAATAATGTTTGTGGCATTAACACCCACAGGAGAAATACCCGCCCAAGCCCCGCTCTCCTTGGTTTGCAGTTCATTGCTGAAAATTATGTCCTAACAGGGCATAAGATGCGATTTTTAGATTGGAAACGTTATATCTTAGGTAATACGTGCTTTCTTTGGTGAAGCGAAGTGACCGTTGAGAGTGCCGTGCGGTGGACTTGGGGAGCAGAGCTGCAGGTGGAGAGCAGGGGCTGGCGCGGGTCCTGGGGCTCAGGAGGAGGCTTGCCTTCAGGTCGCGTTGTGTTTTTGTAACTTCACAGGGAAGTCGGTATGGGGGGTGGGTGTTTCATCATCAGATTTTTTTTTTTTTATTTAAAGATTTTCTCATGAATCCGTTTTCAGCTTGTAGAAGATTGTCGCCGTGCTGTTACTTTATGTTTGTCGTTTGGGTTACGTTGAGCTTGTTGGACCCGAGTTTGTATTTTTCGTCAAATGTGGAAAGTTTGGGCCACAATTTCCTGTTATTTCTCCCTTGACCCGACCCGCCTCTCCCATCCTCTCCCCCCGGCACTCTAGTGACGCCACGTCAGCCCCTGGGTCTGGCTCCCCCTTTCCCTAATCTTGGGTCTTTTCCCCCTTAGTTCTCTAGGAGCTTCGGTTGGGTGGTCTCTGTTGTCCCGTCACAGAGTTTACTGCTCTCTCCTCCATGCGCCTGATCTGCTGTTGGGCTTGTAGACTGAATTTTTAATTTTAGAAATTGTATATTTCTTCGTTCTAAAATTCCATTTGGTCCTTTTTTACAAAAAGGAAAGAAAACCTTTTTTATAAAGGTTTTATTTCCCATTATGTTCATGTTTCATTTAACTGCTTAACCATATTCTGGGTAGCTTTACTACAGATCATCTGCACCTGTTTGCAAAGTGGTGGCACCAGCTAACACTGCCGCTGGCAGGTGTGTGGGGACACCTGCTGGCCCTCGTGCCCCACACGTTCAGTCAGGCTTCTAGAAGTCTGCCTCCTAGCGAGTCCTGCACCTGCTGCCCTGTCGGCCAGGGTGAGCACCTGGCTTGCCAAGGTGCGGGTCAAGGCTTTTCCCTATTCTCCTACCGCATAGCCTGTCTCTTAACTTGTAGAAGTTATTTATAGTTCTGGATGCTAGTACTTTGTGGATTATGTTTGAAAATAGCTTTTTCTTGTCTTTCCACATTTTAATGGTGTGTTTTGATGAGAAATTTTAAACTTTTTTTTTAAGTGTTTTTTTTTTTTTTTTTTTTTGACGTGGACCGTTTTTAACGTCTTTATTGAATTTGTTACAGTATCGCTTCTGGTTTTTTGGCCGCGAGGCATGTGGGATCTTAGCTCCCCGACCAGGGATCGAACCCGCACCCCCTGCATTGGAAGTCAAAGTCTTAACCGCTGGACCGCCAGGGAAGTCCCAATTTAAACTTTAATAGGATGCAATTTATCAGTCTTTTTCATGATGATTTTTCTGTTTGTGGTCATAAAATATTCCATGTATCTTCTAAAAGCGCGTGTAGTTTTGTCTGTTTCGAGTATTAGATACATAGTCCACCTGGAATTGACTTCTGTGCACGTTGTGAGGGTTAAGGACCCGGTTCCGGGGTTTTCACGTGTAGGCCCCATTGCCCAGCGTCACCCACTCACAGGGCTCGTGGGTCACAAGTGATTCGTGCGTGTGTCCCCCCGCTGGTGTCCGGTCCGTCCCCGTGCAGCACCACCTCCGCAGGTCAACACCTCCCACCCCATGCCGGGATGTCTGGGCTACTTTTGACCCTTTGAATTGCATGAGCTTTAGAATTAGCTGGTTACGTTGGGATTTTGTTTGGGATTGCGATGGCGTCGGTCGGTTTGGGAAGAGTTGACATAGGTAAATATTGGGTCTTACAAGCTGTGACTGTAGTATCTGTGTCCACTTATTAGATCTCCTTTAGTGTACGTTAATTATAGTTCTATAATTTTCTCCATGGAGGTCTTACGCATCTTTTATGTTTATTCCTAGGTTTTCCTTATTTTGTGATGCCATATCTAAAAGATGTATTTTTGAAATGTGTTTGTTTGTATTTTATGGAAATAGAATTGATTTTTTTGTACATTAATTTTACATCCAGAGATCTTGTTAAACTCGTAATAATTTGCCTGTAGCTGTGCCAGACTTTCTAGTACAGTCACGCCTTCTGTGAGTAATGGCTTTTCTTTTCTCCGTTCCATTCCTTTACTCTGGGTTTTTACTTTATGTTTTCTTTTCGGTTTGGTTTTGAGTTTTGCTCTTCTGTGCTGGCTGGCACGTCTAATATAATTGTGGATTATACGTGGTAGTAGAGCGGGCATCTGTCTTGTTCTGGGTATTAAATCAAAGGGGAGCTTTTACCACTTCACCACTAAATCTGCAATCGGTTTTTTGGTAGGTGGCCTTGCTCCTTCTGTTGTTAATTTGCTAAGAATTTGTCATCATGAATGGATGAATAAGACACTTTTCTGCCACTATTGAGATGACCATATGATTTTTCTCCCTTGTTCTATTAACATGGTTAACTACAGTAAGTTTCTGGAATAAGCACAACTTAGCGATGATGGGCTTTCCTTACAGACATGTTGTTGTACGTGGTTTGTGGATGTTTTGTGTAGGATTTCGTGTTCCAGGTGTGCCACTTCATGTCCCCCTGGGCAGTGAGATTCTCTGGGCCTCCGTGTCCTGGTTTGCAGGGCCTGCCTCGCAGGCCACCGTGAGGGTCGAGTGACCTGTGAGTGCGGTCCCAGACAGGCCCCCCACGCGGCCGGCACAGCGTGAGTGTGGCTCTGAGAAGATGTGGTACGTCCGTCTCCAGGGTGACATTTGCCTTTGTGATGCTGTCCTTGTTGGGATTTGCATCTACCTGTCCTCTATTCCCAGGAGAATTTGTATAAGATTGTTTCTTCCCTGAATGTTTGGCGGGACTTGCCCATGGAGTCATTTGTGCCTGCAGTGTTCTTTGTGGGGAGATTTTTTAAAAGTTTTATTTATTTTTTATTTAGTTGATTTACAATGTTATGTTAGTTTTTGCTGTACAGCAAAGTGGTTCAGATATATATATATACTTTTTCATATTCTTTTCCATTATGGTTTATCACAGGATATTGAGTAGAGTTCCCTGTGCTACACAATAGGACCTTGTTGTTTATTTTATATATAGGTAATGTTTATCTGTTAATCCCAAACTCCAAATTTATCCCTCCCCTCTACCATTCCCCTTTGGTAACCACAAGTTTGTTTTTGGTGTCTGTGAGTCTGTTTCTGTTTTGCAAAAAAGTTCATTTGTATCATTTTTTTAAATTCCACATATAAGTGATATCATATTTGTCTTTCTCTGACTTAACTTCACTTAGTATGACAATCTCTAGGTCCATCCACGTTGCTGCAAATGGCATTATTTCAATCTCTTTTTATGGCTGAATATTCCATTGTGTATATGTGCCACATCTTCTTTATCTATTTCTCTGTTGATGGACATTTAGTTTGCTTCCATGTCCTGGCTATTGTAAATAGAGCTGCATTGAACATTGTGGTACATGACTCTTTTTGAATTATGGTTTTCTTAGGGTATATGCCCGGTAGTGGGATTGCTGGGTCATATGGTAGGTAGTTCTATTTTTAGTTTTTTAAGGAACGTCCATACTGTTCTCCATAGCGACTGTACCAGTTCACATCTTGTGGGGAGACTTTTGACTTGATTCAGTTGAATTATGGTACGGCAATGCCGCAGAACGGGTTCTCAGGGGCCGTCCATGTGCCTCCCCTATAGCTGGTTTGGGGCCATGTGACCAATTCTGCAAGTGAAGGAGGCGTGTCTTCAGGGCCCAGCAGAGAAGAGCTGGTGGCCGCCCCAGTGGCACCCCTCCCCCCGGGCCCCAGCTGGGCTCCGTGTGAGTGAGATGCACGCCTCGTTGCCCAGCCCCTGGACTTTGGGCTTCTCCACTGCCGTTGGTACTCACCTGGCCAGGACTGTGCGGGCTTCCCCGTTCTTCTTGAGTTAGTTTTCATAAGTTACGTTATCTCTAGGAATTTGTCCTTATGGCCTAATTTTCAGGGTTTTTGGCATGACACTCGATCTTTTAATGACATTTTAATAGTTTCAGCATTTGAAGTTGTGTCCCTGTGGCAGAGATGTAGGGGCAGGTGTGTCCCTTCACGCAAGACCTTGCTGTTCAGGGGACGGGATGCAGCTCCTGAGCTCAGGACCCTCGTCCAGGCAGCCCCAGTCAGTGACCCGGTGACCCCAGCAGAGCCCGGGGGTGCCCCCAACAGGCCGCTGACCGAGATCCTGGGCCAGCTTGGCGGTGGCCCCGAGGCCTCCACTCCTGCCTCCTCCTGGGTGCCTCGGGGTGGTACCCACCGTGGACGGCTGACCGCCTCCACGCTCCTGCCCGGCCCCACTCGCTCTCCTTGGTCATTCCTCATCCTGGCAGTGGAGCTGTTAGCAATTCTTCTGTGTTTCTCTTGCTTTATCAGCTAATGTAATTGATACATTTTAGTTTAAATCTGCCATCTCATTTTGTGCTGTTTGTTCTACTTGTATGATTTTTTTTCCCGTCTAGTGTTGCCGTTTTTAGATAATTTTCTATCATTCACATTTTCACCTCTACAAGTTTGGAGGCTATGTGCCCTGTTCCTGGTGTGGTATCACAGCACAGGTTGTGTTTATTTGATCAGCACTCCTGACATCGTACACGAGCCATGAGCACGTGACTCCCTGTGCACCCCTTCTGGCTTACATGTCATGGTTTTCAGGTGCCTTAATGAAATATTTTGTTTAAATGAAATACAGTCACTATTTACCTGTAGTTATTTATTGTTTGCCCACTTCTCTGTCACATCTCAGACTCTCCGTCTCTAATCACTCTCTGCGTTTACAATTTCCTTTCTCACCTACTGGCACGAGTCTCCCCATCACGGTCTAAAAACGTCCTTATTTTATGTCAGTTTTGATGGCGTCATCCCCGTTTTCAGGGCTGCTGTGGGCGTTCGTGATGGGGTTTGTGTCCAGATCCCACTCCAGGCCTCGCACCTGGTGGGCGGCTGGCGCTCCCGTAAGCTGTGGCCCCCCCGGGCGCGTCCGTGTTACCGTAGTGCCCACGCGACTGCCCTTGCACACAGCGCACTTTTGAGGACCACAGACCCACGATTCAACACCTTTATTTGTCACTTTCCCAATCTGACACAGTGTTAACAACGGAACACACGAGGAGGTATGCAGACAGACAGGGGCTGTTTCACCACAGGTTTGCAAGCCAGGCCTTGGGCCGCGACTGGCAGGTGACACCACGCCTCGGCCCTACAGACGCCCCCAGAGTTCCTGGTGAGTGTGGTTCTGAGTCAGAGCACCCGTGACGTCCACACTGCTTGTCCCATCACACTGCAAAGTGATGCCCTCATCACTCCCTAACAGTAAGAAAACAGTGCAAAAATAGATCGCATCTATATATACATTTATTTCCCTTTCCTGAAAAAAACTTAGTACAAACTAGTAGCATATGATCCCTTTCAAGTTTGAGTTATGTGCATTTCCTTCGTTGTTTGGCTTGGTTTGGGGAAGACAGAAAGTTAACTAAAGCATCTCAAAGTGCAGGGCGACCACCTCCCGGGCGTGCCCGGGGCCACCACTGGCCACACTCTCCACTCCCACGGACGAAAGCCACACCCGAGCCACGGGATTTCACGGAGCGCTCAGTAGTCAGTCAGCGGAGGGAAGCTACGCAGGGTCAGAGTTCTAAGGACATTCTAGCCTCGTGGTGACTTCACAGTACAGCTGAACTGTCAACCTGAGTGGACGCAACAGGTGACAGTGGTGTCCCCACCTGCGTGCACTGTGGGACGGGGTGTGCCAGCTCGTGCGGGAACACTCCCAGAGGAGGGAGCCTGCTGGGTCCTCGGGGTGGGGGCAGCACCAGCAGCCTCCCCTCAAGGCCCAGGCGGTGGCTGGTGCAGGGTCCGTGGGCCACGGCGTCTGTGACTTGTCTTCTCCCTGCCGCCGGCGTGGCCACAGAAGCAGCCACGGGCGTTGCGCGGTGCACCGCAGGGCTGTGTGCCGGTAAAACTTGATTCGTGACAGCCGGTGGTGAGCAGGCCCAGGCTTCGGGTGTGTGAGCCTCTTCCGCTCGGTGCTTCAGAGGGACGCCGCGGCCTGCCCCGAGCTCTCGGCCACTGGGGCGTGGACGTAGCGCAGCGTAGACAGGAGGCGATGCCTCTGGAGCTCCACGTGCCTCTTCCTGACAGTAATTTTCATCGGCCTCGAACCTTAAGACTGAGGATATTCGAGGTGTAAAAATACTCCAGTATAAATATAGATCTCTTCCTATAATTTTAAACTTAACGTAATTTGAACTTCAATTTTGGTGAACTGACCGCCGCCTAGTTGCTCATCCTAGGGCATTAAATAGAAATAAATAAGTACTGTGGCGCCATCAGTGTTCTCAAACGCTCGCTCTGCTGTCCTGGCGCTCGGCGCCGTCAGCACGGTGCGCCCTGACCACGGGTCCCTGCTCCCTGGCGGGCTTGCTGTGCAGTTGCCTTCGTTCACAGAGAGACGTGTAGTTTCTAGTTAACCGCAGTTAGTAGAAGCGAATGGGTGTTGCATAGAACATGCAGCGAAGACGCACACCTGCCTGTGTGTCCACGGCGTCCAGAGCCTGAGGGAGGCACGTGTGTCTGTGCAGAGCTTGGAGCCCGAGCCACGTGCTGTGTTTGAGCTACACACAGATGCCGTGACGGAGCCGACGGGGAGGGGGCCACCGCTTCCTCCTGCCCTGAGCGGGGAGATGTGTTTCCAGAGCTACCCTTTGGGAAGGAAGCCTCAGGCGGGCTGGGGACACCTGAGACCCCCCCAGACGCCTTGGCCTCGGCAGCTCGGGAGCCCGCGAGCACAGGGCCGGGGCAGGGATGGCCACGGGGGGGCAGCTGTGTGCGCCAGACTTCCCTCAACCCCAGGAGGGGGTGCTGCTGTAACCATCGGGAAGATGGGTTTCCTGCGGCGGGTGGTGCTGGCCCCGCAGGCCGGCCCCGGGGCGGGGGGCAGAGTGAGGAAGCGTCCCAGGACGCCACTGGCGTGGTTTCTTCTGCTCAGACCGCCTCCCGTGCGCTCCCGGGCAGGCCAGCCCCTGGCCGGCCGGGAGGGCTGGACTCCCGCGTCCTGCTGCGGGACGGCCGTGCAGGGCGCTGGGCCGTTGGGCAGGCGGAGACCTGCAGCGTCTGGGCAGAGGATGGGTCTGGGGAGGAGTCCTGTCCCGAGTCCGCGGAGAGGAACCGGCCGGCCCTGGAGCACGGGCTTTCCCATCTGTGACCAGCTTAGTGCCCAGAAACACTCTGCACGTTCAGAGTTGTCTGCAGACGCGATTCGCCAGCTGACTCTTGCCTCTGGAGGGAGGAGAGGAGCCCAGGGCCGGGGTCGGCCTCCTGCCTGCCTTCCCCCAGCCTCTGGCCTGTTTCCTGGTGGTGGATTGGAGGCCTGGCCGGGCAGCTTCGGAGCCCCAAGTTTTAGAAGCTTTCTAGACGGCAGTGATTCACATCTTCGCAGTGAGCCCGGACGCCTGTGCTCCGTCACTTGCTGGGTGATCGTGCGGTGAGGTGCCAGGCCTCAAGACGAAGCTGCCCGCAGAGGCCACCGCCATCCCAGGGGGAGCCCCCCCGTGCGAGGGGCTGTGTTGGCTGGGAGCGCTGGCCTGAGCCCCTCTGTGTGGGTGGGCAGGGTCCAACGTGCCTGCCGTGGCAGTGCTGGCCTTTCTCACGGCCACCTGTGCCGCAGGCCAGGCCGTGTGTCCATGGAGCGGTGCCCCTAACCGGCCTGCTGCCCTGGACACAGGACAGATAGCGGCAGGGCGGTTGGGTTCCCGGGAAGCATTCCCCGGGGGCTGCCATGGGCTTTCCCCGGGACCGGAACCAGGACCACAGGGTCCAGAGGGTTACACGCCAGGCTGTGGCCATGCCCATGCAAAGGGACACACTGCCAAGGGCCCACTGTGACAGCAGGAGGCTCCCCCTCTGGCGTCTCAGAGAAACCAAACCCCGCAGACGCTGCCGGCCCCGGGCCCTCCGCTGGCCTGGCCCTGCCCTGCAGTTTCTGCGCCCCTGAGCGGGGAGGACAGGGAAGGCCGCTCACGGAGGCTCCAGAGAGGCCAGAGGAGCAAGGAGAGAGCCGTCGGGCTGCCCGCAGCCTCTAGCCCAGGGCCCCCGGGGTCTTCCCGGCTCGGGGCGGGGGGACATGGGCCGCTGGGAGGGAGTCACAGAGACGGGATATTCTGAGTCTTCCCTGAGCCGTTCTGAGAATAAACATGCATCACTGTTTCCTATTTCTTCTCAGAGAAGCGAAATGAATTGCCCTTAGTTTCCATTTTTAAATCTCGTGACGTCACGCTCCGAGTCACTTTGGTCGACAGAGGATGCGTCTTCCTGTGCACAGCAGCCCTCAGCTCGGCGCCCGCCCTCAGCGCAGACCTGGCGGTCGGTTTGTGCGTCTGAGCGCGTGTGCGTGCGTGCGTGGGTGCGTAGTGCGCGTGCGTGCGCGTAGTGTGGGTACGTGCGTGCGTTCGTGTGTGCCTGGGTGTGCAAGCGTGCACGGTGCGCCCCGCCTCCCACACCTGCGTGGTGCTCTCCGGGCCCCGCGGCGCCCTGTCCGGGGCTCCCTCTGCTTTATCGGTGCTGCTGGTTGGTGCCTTGGCGCTTGCGGGTCAGCACCGCGCCGACAGGGTCTGCCCCCCAGCTCCTTTAAAACGCCCCCTATGCTGCAAACCAGTGGCCGGTGTGGTCTGGCCCCGGGAGACACTTTGGAAAGGGCCATCTGCCCACTTCCTGGCGGGGACGAGGCAGGTGTGTTAGGAAAGGTGAGTCGGGGCCAAAGCTGGGGTGGAGGGGAGTGCGGGCCCGGGCGGGAGGGAGGCCTGGAGCCTCCGCAGCCGCCCAGCCCCGGGTCCGAGTTCTGCCTGCAAGCACAGGAATGTAACGAAGTGTGAGGCGGCGGGGGGACCGGGCGACGGGAGAAGGCCCCGCCGGCTACTTGCCCCCCTGCACCTTCTGGTCGTAGGTGCCCGCATGCTTGTAGCCCGGCACGTAGCCTGATTCGTCCACCAGGTCCACACGGCCCGCCCTGCCCTTGCCCCTGCCCGACGGGTCGAAGCGCTCCTTGTGGGAGCCCGTGAACTTGGTGGTGTCCGTGAGCCGCGACACGGTGGGCGAGGAGATGGCTTTCTGCAAGAGAGCGGGGAACGAGGTTAGGGAAGTCCAGCCCAGGGGCCCGGACCGCGGACGGGGGCCGCCGGCGCCCGGGAGCCACGCTTCTGCCTCCCTCCCGAGACCCGCCCGCCGCACTCACCGTCACCCCCGAGATGATGGGGGCCTTGCCCTCGACGAGCCTGTGCACCTCTCGGACGGCCGCCTCACCGCTCTTGTCTTTGAATCGCTTCTTGGCCAGCTCCTCCAGCGCTTCCTTGAACTGCTCGAATGAGATGGTCCTGCAGGACTTGCCCCTGCAGGGAGAGGGGGCTCAGGGGGCGCCCACCGGGCCCAGGCACCCCCCACGGGGAGGGGGCGCCGAGCAGCCACTGGGCTCGGCCCCGGTGTCATCGGGGGACCCTCACCCCACCTCCTTCCCGCAGCCCAGAGCGAGTCTGCCGTTGAAACCCAGAACGTGCCCCTGCCCCGCCCTGGTCTGCAGCGTTGCACCCAACGGTCGGTTGCCATCGGCAATGGCAGCAAACATAAATCGTCTTGGAACAAAGTTGAAAGGAAGCACGTCCTTTGTGAACGACTGGACATCAAAACACATCCTTGTCTGGTTCTAAAGCGGGCGAGTGTGTGGCCTCCGTCAGAGGGAAAGTGGGTGAAAAGCACGTCGGATCCCACGGCACAGAGGCAGCTGCAGTCCTGGCTGGGGCCACCGGCCTGCGCGGGGGTCGCCAGGGGGTGGGGGGCACGGTCCCCACTCGGGGACAGGATTGGGGGCCGCCTCCCCGTAGCCGGGGCCTGACCAGCACCGGGCGGGCTGGGGCACAGCCGGGACCCAGGAGCAGCTCCTTACCCAGACGCATCCCACGGCTGCCCAGGACCTGGTAGGTCATTCTCGCAATTTCTTTCTCCTCCCTCCCTCCCTCCCTTTTTGGCTGCGTTGCTTCGCGTGGGCTTTCTCTAGTTGCGGTGGCAAGCGGGGGCTACTCTTGGTTGAGGTGTGTGGGCTTCTCATTGCGGTGGCCTCTCCCATTGTGGAGCACGGGCTCCAGGCGCGTGGGCTCTGTAGTTGTGGCGCACGGGCTCAGCTGCCCCGCGGCATGTGGGATCTTCCCGGACCAGGGCTCGAACCCATGTCCCCTGCATTGGCAGGCGGATTCACAACCACTGTGCCACCAGGGAAGTCCATTCTTGCAATTTCAAAATGGCTCTAGACTGGCTCTTGGTCTCTACGAATTTTAACTGAAAAACACTTTTGCCACTTTGGATCTTCCCCAGCTAATCCATCCAGTGAGGTTTTCAATGTTCTACAGTAAGAGGAGGTGGGGGGAGGTGCCCCGGGGACCAACAGAAAGGCTGCCTGCAGAAGCCAAGGGCTCGAGACAGCGCGGCCGCCGGCACCCAGGGGACCGGCTGGAGAGGCGAGAGCAAAGTGGGAGGGGGCTGCCCCCACGTCAGCACCGGCCGCAAAGCCACAGGGACGGCCGCAGGGCGGCCACAGGACAGTCAAACAGGCCACATGTAAGGGTTTTTGACAAGGTTGCAAAAGCCAGTGAGCGGAGGTGGACCTGTCCTTTCAGTGGCCGGAGGCTGTGCGCAGAGGAAAGGGCCTGGCCTGTGCCCCACGCCGTCTACAAGATGAACTCAGCTGGACCACAGTCCTACGTTGATATCATAGACCCCGAACCATCCAACTTCCGGATGAGCATCCAGACGAAACTCTTCGTGACCTTGGCTTAGGCAAAGATTTTCTCAGGAACGACCCCCCACAAACAAACAGTCCGTAAAAGAAAAACAATGAATTGGACTTGACCAAAAATTTTAAAACCATGCTCTTCAAAAGATACTGTCAAGAGAAGTAAAAGACAAGCCACAGACGAGAAAATCTGATAAAGGACTTGTATCTGAAATACGCAAAGAACTCTTACACCTCAACAGCAAGAAAAAACCCAGTGTAAAAAGTTGGGCAAAATACTTGAACCGGACACTTTGTCAAAGATCTACAAGTGCAAACCAGCCCGTGAAGGCCGCTCCACGTCACTGGGCACCAGGGAAATCAGGTTGAACTGGGATGCGGCCCCGCCGCACACCCACTGGGACAGCGGAAGTAAGTAAACCAGATAAAAGGACACCACGGTGTGGCAGGGTGCAGGTGGCAGCATCCCCCAGAAGGTGGGCTGGCAGCCCACGCACAGCCCTGCGACCCCTCCTGGGTCTCACTCGCACGTAAACCTGTGCGTGGGTGTCGCTCTCCTTTTCGTGGTTCTGTTCAGTCACCAGAACTCAGACAGCCCAGCGGTGAGCGATAAACACGCCTCAGGACGTCCCCTGCACATGCCGAGACTCACAGGCACTTGACACGTGAGTCTGAGGACACGGGACCTGCTGACCGCTCACCCCGGGGAGACAGTGGAGGGAGGACGCAGCCCCAGGGGCCATGGGGAGGACGACCGAGTCGTGCCGCCAGCGAGGCCACGTGGGCGGATGGTGAGTGGAGCCCGAGAGGCCTGGACGGCTGTCGGGAGGGGCACCTGGACCGCAGGCCTCATCAGAGCCCCCGTGTCCGGCGGTGGGTTCCACCCCTCAAAGCCTGGCTGCGACACCACAGCGGCTCTGAGGTCTGTGGGCCGGGCTGGGGGGATCCCTTGGCCCAGCTGTCCCGGGCAGCGTGTCCCGGGCCTTGTCGGGGCGGGGAACCTGCCATCCCTGCTGGATGCTGACCCGCGACGGCCGCGGGGCCCCACTTGTTTGTCCTGGGTTGTCCAAGGCGCTCCCGTCTCTATTCACGGATGCCAGGCCTGACTGCCAGCCCGGTGACCGGCCGCTGGGGCACCAGGCGCCACCAGCGTGAGTCACTCGGGCTGGGGGCGGGGGCGTGGCCGACGGGGCCTCCGTCAGAGGCTGCATTCAGATCGAGTGGACGTGCGGGCCCAGGGCGCTGACCTGCCTGCTCCACCTGGCGGGGCCGGGTGTCCCCACGTGTCCCCACCGTGACCGCCAGGCAGGGTCTCGGAGCCTGGTCTGGGCTGGCAGGGAGCTTTCCCCAGGGGGCCCCCGGTCCCCGCTGAGAGCAGTGCCTGGGGAGTTCTCGAATGACACTGCCAGCCTCTTCCCTGGAGACACGTGATCACTTTACACGGCTCCCCACACACAGGGAGCCTGTTCTCGGGAGTGCACAGAACTGGAGGGGGTCCCCCCGCCAAGCCCCCCTCCTCCCGGCTCGGCGCTGGGGCCAACCAGCGCCCTGCTCAGAAGGCTGTTGTTCTGCTGGAAAGCTGGTCCAGCAGTAACGGGGTCACTGGTCACACACGCGGCCCCGTGGCTTGTGCTCCCCAGGCCCTGCGTCCCCAGACCTCCAGGCCCAACGCAGGGCAGGCAGAGGGCTGAGCCCGGCCACCCCCGAAGGTCACCAGGGACACTCGGTGGCCAGGGATCTGGGCGGGGGGTGGGGGGGTGGCCAGCGCAGCCCTCCGAGGACAGAGGTCTGTGTCTCCAGGGCCAGCGTCATGAAGGCCGCTGGACTTCGGCTAACATGTCCTAGGACGGAGCAAGGGGCCCCCTCTGGACCACAGACAACATGCCGCTTGGGGGCTGGAGAAAGCTGACCCCAGGCTCCCCTGAGCAGCAGGAGCTGGGACCTGGGTGACCCGTCCGGAGAGCGGGAAGTGGGGTCTGGAGGGGGAGACGACGGCACCGACGAGGGCCAGAGGAGGGAGCCTCCGGGATACTCCCACCAGACCCTGGGCCAGCAGGGCTGTGCGGGTTGCCACGGGAGCGCTGTCTGGAGGACCTGGATGCCGTGTGAGGATGCCGTGTGCTGCGGCAGCTGCCCGCACGTGTGGCTCCAGGCCTCGGGAGCGGGCAGACGCCAGCCCCCTGCTCCCGGGCCCCAGGGACCACACTGCTGGCAACCTGGAACGAGGCTGCTCAAACCCAGGTCTGGCGGCCTCCAGGCCGGCCGCCTGAAGGGCAGCTGTGGCCCCAGCAGTCAGCCACTCCCCAGGCAGGAAAGAGTGTCCTACGTTCCTCCTGACTTCGCGAGGGCCTAACGCAGGCTGGAGGCTCAGGGATGGGTTCTGGGGACAGATGCACCTGAGGTCACGGAAACCACTTCTGGGTGTTTGGGGGAGGTCATCAAAAGACCTGCGTGCACTGGCGTCCAACACCGATATCAATGGGATGAGGAGCCAGCCCCCCCGAAGCCTTGGCCCTCTGTAGACACACCAGGCAGGCCCCAGGGAGGCCAGGGCAGAAGCCGCTGGAGGCCCTGCACAGGCTCGGGCGGCCAGGAGAGGCCCCCGCGGAGGACACTGTGAGACCCCCAACGCCACAGCTGGAAGCACATGCTGGGATCAGGGCCCCGAATGCCGCAGCCTCACCCACCAGCCTGCAGGGAGGGGCAGGGCAGGGCCGGGCGCCGCTGGCGTGTCCGGGACTGCACAGCGCACCCGGCCTTGCCCGCTGCCCGCCGCTCCCGCGGGCATCCCGCCCGGCCTGGGCCTCTGCACCGATGTGCCAAGCTCTGTGCTTCAGACAGTTCCCTCTGCGGCCCGTGCGGCAAAAATGGGCCGCGTCCCCAGCCCAACCTGCGTCCTCCTAACCTGCAGCCCAGACAGGGCTCCAGAGTCACGGGAAACGCCACCATTGGCCAGAAAGCCAGCGGGTGGGGGCCAGGAAGGGCCAGCAGAGCCCCCCTCCGCCTCCGCAGCCTTCCCACCTGGGCGCACACGCAAGGGACCCTGCGGCCCACAGACCCCCGGCGGGAGTGTTGGGGTGACACTCCTGCTTATGGGAACGGGGTCCTGAGTTAATTCCTTCGGCCCTGGGGCCGGGGAGGGGGGTGGGGGGGTCCCAGAGACAGCAGTCTTCAATCAAGGCCTGGGGAAGAGCTGCAAGAAGCTTGTTTAAAACTCAACACATAGTAACATCCAAACAAACAAGCGCTGCCATGACGACGGGCCTAAACAGAGGCTGCAGATACGGGGCTGGCGGCAGGGCTGCAGAGTCATGGCAACCGCCCCAAACAGAAACAGCCGTCGGCGGTCAGCGACCCGTGTGGTTCCGCGCCCACGGCTCCCACGAGCTGAGGCGCTTCTGCCGTGGCTGCCACCGGGAGCAGCCGCGGTCCCACGACCCGCACACCGGGCCGCGCACGTCCCCACCGCGCCCCACACTCCTCAGACCTGGTCCCCCAGGGGTGGCTCCCAGCCTGTCCTGCAGGACCCCACGACCCGACTCAGGGCACCAGCCCCCCAGGACCCCCCAGGGAGCACTGCCTTCCTCTCTGTTCCCAGGGCAAGGTCCCCCCCTGCACAGCTGGGAGGTCTGGGGGACCCTCCCCCAGAACAGGCTCTCCCAAGTGGGACACAGGTCACAGGGACCCCCCAGGGAGTTCAGGTCCAGGAAGGCAGGGGTGGGTAGCCACAGGCTGGTCTTGACTGTGTCTTGACCACGACCCCTCGCCGGGCCGGGGCTGCAGCCGCCCACTTCCCGCGACGGCCCGCGCCCAGCAAGCCGAGGCAGAGACCCTGGGGCCCAGAGCAGCCGGCCTCTGAGGTGGGGCCCCCGTAGTGCCTGGGCGCCAGGGGCCAAGCCTCCTCCCTGAGTGTCTGAGCAGTGCCCTGCCCTCCAGAGCGGGACCGGGACCAGATGGGGCTCCCTTTCCCGGGGGGCAGAAG
The DNA here is from genome assembly GCF_965194805.1 of Balaenoptera borealis. Classification (NCBI taxonomy): domain Eukaryota; kingdom Metazoa; phylum Chordata; class Mammalia; order Artiodactyla; family Balaenopteridae; genus Balaenoptera; species Balaenoptera borealis. The sequence goes on from NC_138867.1 coordinate 1,260,422, forward strand.
GGCCCGTGTGCCTCCACTGCCCGTGCCTCCTGCACACGGGGTCTCCAAGGCCTGTCCAGGACATCCGTGCTCCGGGTGAGCCGTGACCAGCAGAGTGGAGACCTGAGTTCTACGTGTGTGTGCGTGCACGTGCACGTGTGTGCGTGTCTGTGTGATGCCTCGGGGACGCTGTTGCTGTTCTCAGGTGTGGTCACGGGGTGTGAAGGGCAGGAGAAGGGGGAGGGGGCATATCGATGCCCGGACCACACGCCCGAGCCCGTGTGCACACGCGTGCAGACACGCACACGGAGAAGCACACGGTGCCACCGTTCGTCATCCCCGCTCTTCTTCACACGCGAACGTCCCCCAGAGCTGAGGGGAGCGGCGCCACAGACGCCCACCTCCCGGACTCGTGCCCCCTGCCCCCAGCAGCCCCCCACGGGCCGGGCTCTGCCACCTGAGACCCCTCGGGCCGCGGCAGGCGGCTGCAGCAGCGTCCCTGACCTGGGCTCCCGGCCCCACGGGGGCATGTTCTGGTTCAAACTCCCGGGCATTGTCTTCCGGGCGGGGACGGCGTCCCAAAGCATCGCCTCCTGGCCGCCCGAGAGAACGCAGAGCCCCGCTCCCAGCCCCCTGGTCCCAGGCGCACACGTACTTGATCTTGCTGAAGACGATGTCCACGTCGGTGACGGTCACGTTCCTGCCGTCGATCACCTGGCAGTCCCTGCACAGCTTGGACCAGTTCTTGCCATGCATCTCCTTCCCGGTGGCCCTGGTGTCCCCGTGCACCGCAAACCTCCGGAAGGCCTCCTCCAGGGCGCTGAGCTCCGGGCCCGCGGCGGCCGCCCCCTCGCTGGCACCCTCCGACTCCAGTGACAGCCTCTTGGCTGCCTTGTCCTTCGCGGGGTCCCCTGGGGACTTGGGGGGCGTCTTGTTGGCGGGCTTGGGGGGCTTGGGCCTGCTGTCAGCCATGCTACTGGGAGGAAGCAACAAGAGGTCACCTGCTTCTGCGGGCAGCTGCCCAAGGCCCCCGCTGCCCGCGGACAGGGGCTGTGGCCCGCCAGCGACTGTGCGACCCCGGGACAAAGTGTCCATCTGCCGCAGGACACGGCGGGGCCCCTCCAGCCCCGGCGCCCTGGCCGCCAAGTCCCTGACAGTCAAAGCCTCCAGCGCGGGGGAGCACGAGGCCAGCCTCCTGGGGTACTCGGGGCCCCTCCTGCTCTGGGGACTCCCCGAGTGACTCCTTCCCGGGCGTCAGTGGGGTGACGCCATCCTCGGCGAAGGGATTCAGAACCTGTCACGCTGCTGCGCCCACCTCAGGGCCCAGTCTGCTGACCAGGGTGCCCCCCACCCAGGGGGCTGAACAGACTGCTAGTAGGAGAGGGAAGCCCCAGGCGAGAGCGGGGGTCTGTGGAGACTCCGAGGGCCGAGCAGGGCTGCGGCCCGGGCCCAGGGTTGGGGGGGGGGGTCATGTTGTGGGGGTGGCTGATGGCGTCAGGAGCCCAGTGAATGCCCAAAGCTGGGCCCGGGTCCCCACGGGGCTGAGAAGACACCGCCACCTCCAGCAGCTCGGGGGAGCCGGGAGCTGAGCACCGACACCCACCCCCAGGGTCACGGCTCGTGGTCAGCGGGGGGAAGCAGGCAACCCGGCATCGTGGGGGTCCCGAGCAGGGCCCTGCTGAACTCAGGACCTACAAGCTCCCCAAACAGAAAAGGCAGCGCAGCTCAAGAAGGCACGGTGCCTGGCGAGGATGGTCCAGGACCCGGGGGCTCAGGGCAGGGTGGACGTGACTGCGGCTGTGGTGATGAGCCCCAGGACCCAGCTCTCCATCCTGGGCTCCACGTTTGTAGCTTAATAAATTAACCTGAAAATTACTTTAACAAAAGCAACAGGAGACCCTACATGCAGATGGGAAGCTCTCCAAGGTGACGTCCTGTTGTGCGGAGAAGCAGGACGGTGGGGGGAGCAGAAATAACACAGCCGATGTTGGAGCCGTCGAGGACGAACAGCATCCACGTGTGGGCCTGCACCTCGTGACCAGGTGTCGCTGTGGCTGGCTGTGGACGTGGCAAACTGGAGGCCCAGCGGCCTCCGTCCCTGCTCCCTCCACGTGAGGCTTGTCAGCAGCTGGTCCCGGTGTGGGGCCAGGGCCAGGGGTAGGAGGAGCAGGTGGGCAGGTGAGGTGGAGGGAACTGTGTGAGTGCCACCTGGCCAGGCCCTGCTGAGGCACGGCTGACCCCGTGGGCTCCGGAGTTGGGAACTGATGAGGGATTCACGGCGGGTGTGGGGATGGACTGCATTACCGGATTTGCGTTTTCAAATGAGGGTTTGGAGAGGGCAGGGCAGCTGCAAGGTGGACTCACAGACCAGAGTGGAAGGAGATGCAGGACGAGCGGACCTGGGGACACCTGCCCCGGAGTGTCCACCAGGCTCCAGGGACCACCCCACCACGGGGGCCCAGCTGTCTTCAGACACCACGTGATCCCCTGGCCCACCAGCCCCTCACAGGCTGTCCACGCCCCAAAAAGGCGCCACGAGGCCTGTGTCTCCAGAATGATTCTCCCTGGCAACACCCTTAAGACGTGACTACCTGAAGCAAAACCTATAGAAAAGGTGACACAGGACAGACCATTATATGCCACAGTCACAGCTTCTGTGTGACATCAGCACACAGTGCCCCCAGCCAGGAGAGCTGGGAATCCATGTTAGTGATGTGCCTGCAACAGGGCCAGGTGTGCCTGTGAACTGGGCCAGGTGTGCCTGTGAGCTGAGCCAGGTGTGTCTGTGAGCTGAGCCAGGTGTGTCTGTGAGCTGGGCAAGGTGTGCCTGTGAACTGGGCCAGGTGTGCCTGTGAACTGGGCCAGGTGTGCCTGTGAGCTGAGCCAGGTGTGCCTGTGAGCTGAGCCAGGTGTGTCTGTGAGCTGAGCCAGGTGTGCCTGTGAACTGGGCCAGGTGTGCCTGTGAACTGGGCCAGGTGTGCCTGTGAACTGGGCCAGGTGTGCCTGTGAGCTGAGCCAGGTGTGCCTGTGAACTGGGCCAGGTGTGTCTGTGAGCTGAGCCAGGTGTGCATGTGAGCTGGGCCAGGTGTGCCTGTGAGCTGAGCCAGGTGTGCCTGTGAACTGGGCCAGGTGTGCCTGTGAGCTGAGCCAGGTGTGCCTGTGAACTGGGCCAGGTGTGTCTGTGAGCTGAGCCAGGTGTGCCTGTGAGCTGAGCCAGGTGTGCCTGTGAGCTGGGCGAGGTGTGCCTGTGAGCTGAGCCAGGTGTGTCTGTGAGCTGAGCCAGGTGTGCCTGTGAGCTGAGCCAGGTGTGCCTGTGAGCTGGGCGAGGTGTGCCTGTGAGCTGAGCCAGGTGTGCCTGTGAACTGGGCCAGGTGTGCCTGTGAGCTGAGCCAGGTGTGTCTGTGAGCTGAGCCAGGTGTGCATGTGAGCTGAGCCAGGTGTGCCTGTGAGCTGGGCCAGGTGTGCCTGTGAACTGGGCCAGGTGTGCCTGTGAGCTGAGCCAGGTGTGTCTGTGAGCTGAGCCAGGTGTGCATGTGAGCTGGGCCAGGTGTGTCTGTGAGCTGAGCCAGGTGTGTCTGTGAGCTGAGCCAGGTGTGCCTGTGAACTGGGCCAGGTGTGCCTGTGAGCTGAGCCAGGTGTGTCTGTGAGCTGAGCCAGGTGTGCCTGTGAGCTGGGCGAGGTGTGCCTGTGAGCTGGGCCAGGTGTGCATGTGAGCTGGGCCAGGTGTGCATGTGAGCTGGGCCAGGTGTGTCTGTGAGCTGGGCCAGGTGTGCATGTGAGCTGGACCAGGTGTGCATGTGAGCTGGGCCAGGTGTGTCTGTGAGCTGGGCCACGTGTGAATGTGAGCAGAGCCAGGTGTGCCTGTGAGCTGGGCGAGGTGTGCATGTGAGCTGGGCCAGGTGTGTCTGTGAGCTGGGCCAGGTGTGCATGTGAGCTGGGCCAGGTGTGCATGTGAGCTGGGCCAGGTGTGTCTGTGAGCTGGGCCACGTGTGAATGTGAGCTGGACCAGGTGTGCATGTGAGCTGAGCCAGGTGTGCCTGTGAGCTGGGCCAGGTGTGCATGTGAGCTGGGCCAGGTGTGCATGTGAGCTGGGCCAGGTGTGTCTGTGAGCTGGGCCACGTGTGAATGTGAGCAGAGCCAGGTGTGCCTGTGAGCTGGGCCAGGTGTGCATGTGAGCTGGGCCAGGTGTGTCTGTGAGCTGGGCCACGTGTGAATGTGAGCTGGACCAGGTGTGCATGTGAGCTGAGCCAGGTGTGCCTGTGAGCTGGGCCAGGTGTGCATGTGAGCTGGGCCAGGTGTGTCTGTGAGCTGGGCCAGGTGTGCATGTGAGTTGGGCCAGGTGTGTCTGTGAGCTGGGCCAGGTGTAAATGTGAGCTGGGCCAGGTGTAAATGTGAGCTGGGCCAGGTGTGTATGTGAGCAGAGCCAGGTGTGTATGTGAGTTGAGCCAGGTGTGCATGTGAGCTGAGCCAGGTGTAAATGTGAGCTGGGCCAGGTGTGTATGTGAGCAGAGCCAGGTGTGTATGTGAGCAGAGCCAGGTGTGTATGTGAGTTGAGCCAGGTGTGCATGTGAGCTGGGCCAGGTGTTGTTTCAAAGGCGACAGCAACCCTGCCTCTCCTGGTTCCCCTTCCTCGAGCAGGACACAGGTCTGCACTGAGACTAAAGGCGGAGTGTGTGTTCCTGCTTCCGCAGGTGTGACCGCACCTCCACCCCGACTCCCCCAAACCAGCTCTCAGCCCCTCGTTCCCAGTGCCCCTCCTCATACTGCCCATAATCTACACCCTAGCTGCAGGCACTTCCTGCGATCAGACCAGGCCTCAAGCATCTTGCCCCTTGGGATCCAGGTGCCTTCCAGCCCCCGGGGCCCCTTCCACCTCCTGGGTCCTCTGGGCCCGAAGCCCCTGGCGGGTGCTGAGTGCACCAGGATGGCCAAGGCTCGCTGGAGGGCGGCCTGGGAAAGCTGCCGGCCCTGGGGTGGGGGGTCGGGGATGGCGTGCCTTTGGGGGGCAGGATGGGGGCCAGAAGATGCGCATGTCTGGGAGCTGGGACCCGCACAGGGGACCCCCTGCCCCCAGCCCTGCCACGCCACGCGCTCCCAGCACCCGCCTGGGGCCCGTGTGACATCCCCACCCCCGCCTCCTGGGGCCCGTCTGGGAAACACTGGGCCTGACCCCTCTCCTCCCAGGCCCTGAAGGGGCGCTGCTCAGGCCTCAGGCCCGTCCCGCCGGCCTCCTTGACGCCAAACCTCCGGAAACTCGGAACCCGGCCCCACCTCACGCCGAGCGAGCTGGGCCGGCGGCACGGGCACGGGGGCAACGCGGGTCACGGCCCGGCCACGGCGCCCGGACCCTAGCACGGGCTCTGCGGGTCACCGGGCATCGCACCCCAAGTCCGGAACCTCCCCGCGACACAGCGGCCCCACTGGCGAGCCCCCTACTTGGAGGGTCGGGGAGCTGGGGCATCCAGAGGCCTCAGTGCGCTGTGGCCTCCGGGGCGCCCTGGGGTGTCGCTGACGACGCGCTAGAGCTCGACTGGGGTTCTTGTCACCGACCTCGTCCTAGAGGCTGCTCGGGACCGGGAGACCGGCCCGCAGGTGGGAAAGGGCTCCCGGGACAGCGGATGCCGGAAGGAATCTTCTGGAGCCGTGAGCCGGGGTGGGAGCCCTGGGCTCTCGAGCTCCTGCTCAGGCGTCCCTGGTCCTCAGCCCTGTCGGCCCACCCCACGTGCCGCCCTCCTGCGCTCTCAGGGCCGGCGTGGTGCCAGCGCCCTCCAGATGTCTACACCAAGCTGGGCCCAGGGGCGGCACCCTCCACCAGGGCCGAGAGCCCAAGTCCCTGGGCCGTGGCTGCGCCCGCGGATGTGCCCCCAAGGCCCGGGGTCCAGCTGAGACCCCGCTTCTGCGCAAGAACCGCAGGGGCCCTGGAAATGCCAGGTTCCCGAGCATCTGACAAACTAGCCCTCCTTGGACCTCGATGGAGTGCCTGAGGCCGACCGGGCTGACACTCTGCTGAGCGCACCTGACCTCGGCCGTGTAGGGCCTGGCCACGGAATGCCCCTCGCCGGATGCTGCTGCATGCGCAGAGGCAGCCCAGAGGCTCTGTGCCAAGCGCGGGAAGGCGGGGAGACGTGCAGCGGGAGCAGGCGCTTCCCAGGGCGGCCCAGCCCCTTTGGACGGCTCGGCCCACCGGGGCCGGTCCCAGGACTGATGCGGACGGAGGGGCGGGGGAATAACAGCAGCAGCCCCAAGTAGGCCCCAAGCACAGCTGCTCCGGGGCCGCACAGGAGGCCAGGGCGCCTGGTCAGCTGGGCCCGGGGAGAACCTCCTTGACCCCTGCCGGGTGGGCGCGCTGTACCCTCGCAGCCAAGATGAGGTGGGCGGGGTGAGGGTTAGGACAGAAAGTGCAGAAGACCAAGCGGCCAGCAGCCGGGGGGAGGGACGCCGTCGCCTCCCCCTCCTCCCCTCCGTCCACCAGGGCTCAGGCGCCCAGGGTCGGGGTCCAGCTTCGCCCTCGGCGCAGCTCCTGGAAAAGGCACAGCCTCCGAGTGAACAGCCCGAGGGGAACAGAGGCGTCCGGGCCTGCACAGCCTCTGGCCCGGCCCGCTCCCCAGCCCGCAGCTCTGGCTCCTTATTTCAGCGTCCACTGGAACACAACACAGCCCTTTGGCAACTGTTCACATTTTAATCATAATACGGCCACCCCTCCTCGGCGGCCCGACACTCGATGTGAATGACCACTCGTCCCAGGCAGCGGCAGCCTCCCAGGCGGGCACAGAGCAGCCTCTGAGCGCCGGCCCCGCAGAGCAGGCGGCCCCGGGAGTGTCGGGCGTGGAGGCAGCCCTGCCGCCTTCCCGTCCCTGCAGGGGCCCCGGCGGGACGCGACGAGCGGCCGCACCGTCCGAGCAGGGTGCCACGCAGGTCCCGGGTCACATGCTTCAGGCCGTAGGCCCGGAACGGCCCGTGGGGTTGGGACCTCCTGCACTGAGGCTAGGCCATCCCTCGGGGCAGCCTGGGAACCAGTCACAGCCACACTGTCCCCTGCGCCCAAGTCAAACGCGGTTTCTCTGGGACGAGAGAGAAGAAAGTGGGTAGCTGAGGGCACCTTCCTGGGGGCCGTGGCCATCCTGCGTCCCGCGCTGCCCTGCGGTGAGATCACCGTGGGAGCCGCACCCTCGGGCCTGGGGGCTCCTGCTGGTGGGGCAGGCGGGGGAGGGGACGGGCACGGCGGGAGGAAGGGGCCAGGACAGGTTTGCCACCCCTGCCCCTCAGAAGAACTGATGTGGACAGCAGGAACTTCTCTGGGTCACCACGAAGCTGGGGGCTTTGAGGGGACTCACTCTGTTGGGACCCCTTGGCCTCCCAGGAACCATATCCTGGGCCCCAGTCCCCCGGTCCCAGAGCCGGTCTCTACTGTTTGTCAGCATGTTTCTTACAAAATCCAAGAACATGGCATCTGCAGCCAACCTGGGGTTGGGCGGGCCCTGTGCAGGGTACGTGTAGTGGGTGAATGGTGGCCCCGAGTCAGGTGTGTCCACGTCCTCGCAAGGTGGAGGAACCTTGTTTGGAAGAAGGGTCTCTGCAGACGTCATCAAGCTAAGGATCTCGAGATGGGTCCACTCTGGACCAGGGTGGCCCTAAGTCCATTGACAGGTGTCCTTACAAGGGACGGAAGAGGAGACACACAGACACAGAGAAGCCACGTGAAGACGGAGGCCAAGACGGGAAGGACGTGGCCACAAGCCCAGGGATGCCCGGAGCCCCGGGAGCTGGAAGAGGCAGGAGGGACCCTCCCTGGTGCCTCTGGAGGGAGCGCGGCCCTGCGACACCTCAATCTCGGACTGGGAGTCTGGCCTCAGAACTGGGAGAGGACACATTTCTGTAGTCTTCAGTCAAAAGTCTGTGGTCCTTTGTCACAGCAGCCCCAGGACCCGCACACAGCAGGGACACCAGAAAGGGGTCCCTGCCCCAGAGAAAAGCGCCTGCAAAGGCCCAGAGGAGTGAAGCCTGGGCGGCGGCACAGAACCCAGAGGCGAGAGCGGGCAGAGGACCCTCCCCGCAGACAGGGTCTGGCCTCGAGTTGGCGTGCACGTGAGACCCTCAACAGGAAGTCTGTTGGCTCCAGGAACATGGAGCTGCCCGCAGATGGCCTGGCCTCTTCCCAACGGCAGGCGCCCTGTGGTCACCACGTGCCCGCACGGCAGGTCCTGGGGCCAGGCCTCTCAGGCCGCCCGAGACCCCACGGACCCCACAGCGTGGAGGGCAGGCCGGGGCCCGGGGAGGGCGGGTGGGGCGGGGAAGCCAACCGCAGGGCCAGGAGGAGCAGAGGGGCCTGCGGGGAAGGGCCGCTGCCTGGGTCTGACGGCTGGCAGGTGAGGCACAGTGTCGCCTGCAGGCCGCAAAGCCTCTCCTGCCCCAAAGCAGCCAGCACAGGTGTGAAGCGCAAACCCAGAGGCAGCCCGAGGGTCTCCGAAGTGGTTTGCAGCCCAGCCCTCACTCCCCCTCCGCCAGACAGCTGGGAGGCTTCCCACCAACCACAGGGACTGAAAAGCCCCAGGCCCCCCACCCTGGAGGGCAGGGGACCCTGAACAGACCAGCCCTGCCCTGGGGGTGGCGGACGGCGGCCCGGGAGTCAGGGGCGGGGGCCGCTGGCAGGGGCGGTCAGGTCGGCTCCTCTCAACCCCCAGTGTGGATGCGGGGATCTGGATCGCTGGTGCCCCAAACACTGGCAGGACACACATAAGCACTCCTGAGGAGGAGACGACCATTGGAGAGCGAAAAACACAATATCCACACATGATAAAAAAACAACCAGGCCCAAGAGGGGGAACAAGTGCCAAGAACTTGCAGAAACAACAGGAAGCAGAAACGACTAGAGGTTCCAGTTCCTGGAGCTCGATCAGACGTTGAGTTTGAAGTAACTACGTGCACCGTGTGCAAAGAAGAAAAAGGACAAGATGAGGAATTCCAGCAAAGAACGGGAGCTGTAAGAATGCAGGAAGCAGATCTGAAAAAAGAACACCTTAGAAATTCTAGCCCTAAAAAGCACAGTAACTAAAATTCAGAACTCAGTGGTTGGGTTTCACAGCAGAGCAGATTAAAGAACCCGTGGATCAGAAATACCCAAAAGAAAACAGCTAGATGTGGTGGCAACGTGTGTATGTGCACACATGTACATACATGTGTGCATGTGTATGGTGTACACACATAGGAAAATCGAATGTGGGTACACCATCATATGTGAGGTAAGCTGCCATCTAAGAACTTAGGAAAAAAACCTCAGCAAATTAAGGACAAAGGCGTTAGAAACAATGAAGATAAAAGTAAAAATTAATAAATTAGAAAACAAATCTATAATACAGAGGACCAACGACATCAAAAGTTAATGCCTTGAAAACACTGATAAAATTGATAAATACTGGGGACGTTAAACAAGTAAAATAAAGAGAAGGTCCAAATATCCAATACCAGAATGGAAAATGAGGACATCCCTACAAGCTCTACAGATATTAAGGGATTAAAATATAATAAGAGAATATTATAAACAATTTTAGACCAACATGTTTGATAATTTAAATGAAATAGACAAATTCCTAAAAACAAAACAAAAGCCATTTTACCAAACAGTAACAAGAAGAAATATATTCTTATAATTGCTCTTGTATTTATTATTAATTCTTATAATTATTGAGGATTTGAATTCTTATTTAAAACCCTTCTCACAAAGAAAACTCCAGGCCTGAAAGACTTTACCAGCAGATTCTTCCTTATATTGAAAGAAAAAATAATGTCAGTCTTACACAAATTCTTCCAGAGAAGAGTAAAAGATGAAACACCCCACCCCGACTCATTCTGGCTAAAATAATCCTGGTACCAAAACCTGATAAGGGCGTTACAAGAAAAGAAAAATTTATGCCAATCTCACTTACAAACACAGATACAAAAACCCTAAACAAAATATTAACAAACTAAATCCAGTAATAGATAAAAAGGATCAATACCTTACAATCAAGTTTGGTTTATGCCAGGAATGCAAGGTTCATTTAACATTAACTTAATATAATTCATCACATAACACAATACAGAACCAAAATCATATTATCATCTTGCAGCCAAAGCATGTGATGGATTTCAGCATTTATTCACCGTAAAAATTCTTAGCAAATTAGAAAAGGAAATAAGTTCCTTAATTTGATAATGGGTACCTACAAAAAGCTACAAAATCATCACACTTTGAATATTGAAAATTTTTCTTTTCAAACTGGAGTAAGAGAAAGACGCTTGTCTGCTATCAACACTTCTACTCACTGTGTCAGTGTGGTAAGATAAGGAAAGGAAATAAATATGATATAAACATAGAAAGGAAGAAATAAAACTGGCATTATTTGCAGTTTCTATGACTGTGTACATACAAAATCCAAAGGGATCCCAGGAAAACTACTAGAATCCGCGTGAGTTTAGCAAGGTTTCTGGATACATGGTCAACATACAAAAATCTATTCTATTTCCATGTAGCAGCAAAACCAGACAATAAAAGGTATTTAGAAATATACCATTTTAAAAAAAGTGAGGAAATATGAATTACCTAGGAATAAATTTAACAAAAGATGTGCAAGACCATCGACACAGAGACTATGAAGCATTATTGAAAGAATAGTGATATTATGAACATGGATTAAGTCTGAAATACAAAGATGTCAATTATACCTAAATTCATCCACAGTTTTAATTTAATCCAAATAAAAATTCTAACACTTTTTATGTCTGGGTAGTGAGACAAGCTGAATGTAAAATATACACGAAAAGGCAAAGAACCATGAATTAACCAGCGATCTTGAAGGAAGAACAGGTGGAGGATTTGCCCAGCGGTTTCGAGACTTGATGGAAAGTTCTGGAAATGAAGCCAGTGTGGTGTGGTGTGTGGTCCTGGTACAAGGACAGAAAATAAACCACCGGGCAGAAGAGAGCCCCCAATCCACCCGCACATGTGCAGAGACAGTGTGGACCACAAAGGTGGTCCTGCAGGAAAAGCGGGGAAGAAAACTTTTTCAACAAAAGGAGACGGGCTGACTGAACAGACACACGGAGAAAAATGGAAATTAATTCAGGAACAGATTGAAGCAGGAAAGGCAAAATCATTAAGCCTCAGGAAGGGGATGCGTGAGAGCATCTGATGTCCTGGGTGGGAAAGACTCTCTACACAGGACACAAAAACCACTACCCCTAAAGGAAAAGATTCTTAAATGGCACCAGATTAAAACTCAGAACTTCCATTCATCAAAAGATATCATTAAGGAGTGAAAAGACAGCTGCGGGGTAGAGAAGGTGTCTCTTACATGCAACACACATTGCTGTCTCCAGAATCTAGAAGGAACCCTGTGGATCAACCAGAAAAAGACAGCTCTAGAGAAATGGGCAAGGGACTCGAGGAGGCCCAGCACATCCAGACTCCCAGTCACCGGCGGGGACGCCGGGCTTCGTTACCTCGGCCGGAAACGCAGGCTCTGGCGCGCACCCTCCAGACGGCCACCCGCCAAGAGGCCACTGCGCCCTGCCCGCTGCCGGCGGCTGTGGAGCGCGGCCGCCAAGGGGCTTCGACCCCAGGGAGCCGCCGGTACCATCGGCTACGGCTGGAGGGGGACGGGGCGCCGAGGGCCCAGCAGAAACGTTCGCATGCGTTCTCCGAGGAACACGCAGGGGGGCTCCAAGCAGCCACGCCAGAGCGTGGAAATAACCCCAAGGCCCGGGGCCCACACAAGACATCAGCGGATGGTGACGGGCTCACGGAACGGAGCGTGCACCGGCTCCACGCGGCACTGCCCGAAATGCGCCAGCGTGGCAGGGCACGTGCTCTGAGGGAGGAAGGTTGAACGCTAAACCGGAGAGGTGGGGAAACAGGCTCAGGTAGTAAAACCACAGCAAAAGCAGAGCCCCTCCCCAGGAACGGGCTGGGGGGGCAGCCACAACCCCTGGCAGGAGGACGAAGGAGCAGCCTCGGGACATCTGGAGGCCTGGGGGCCGAACAGCCAGCAGAGCCAGGGCGGGGGAGACAGGCCCAGATGAGCTGCGGGAACCGCCTTCCCAGGAAGGCAGCTTGGTGCTGGCGGCTCCTCCCAGGCTCCGAGGCCCATGGCCCCCCGCACCCAGAGGCAGTGGGAGTGGGAGGCGTGAACGAGGCCCCCGGAGGATTCTGGCTTTTGTGACATTCCAGCTGGAGCGAGAGCTTCCCAGGGCTGACCTGGCCGGGCTCACCTGGCACCTGCTGTCTGTTGAACAGATGGGTGCAACAGGGTTACAGGATGAGACCTTGGGAATGTGGCCCAAAGAGGGGAGATTGTGCTGGGACAATTGGACATGGGACACGCTGGGGACAGGGGGACACTGTGCTGCGGGACACAAGGCGATGGGCAGGAAAGGGCTCCAGGTGTTCTTAACTTTTACACTTGAAAAAAGGTTAAGGACCAGTCCTTCCTCTTCACAAATCTAATTACGAAAAGGAAAAATGGGCGTGAACGCGCTCTTCCGAGGTGAGCTCACACCCCCCTGCTAGTGGGGGTCGCAGAAGACACTTGGGTTTGGTACCAAAGTCAGAACACCATCGTTTCCTCACACCCCGTGAAAGACGTTTTACATTTCTTCACCAAAGAAGGTCCTACATTTGGACATTTAGACATTAAATTACAATTGAGCTTCACCGCATGTCACTGCACATCCTGTACAGTTAAAGGGGAAATCTGCAAGCTGAGAACAGTCTTGCTTCCCCGTCAGCAAACGAGATTTGGAGACAGCATGCCACATCCCTGTGGGGAGCTGCCCTTCTCCCATATGCCCTTCTTGGGGGCTGCAGATCACAGAACCCGCACCCTCCCCTGTCACCCCAGCAGGGCCAATCAAAGCCATTTCCAGGAAGCGCCATGTGGATGCCGCTGAGGGCGTTCCCCCTCTGAAGAGGCTCTGCTGCGCTGGGACTCGTGGCGCGGATGCTGTGGCCTGGGGGTGCCGAGTTTGGGGATTCCACGGGCTGTGACACCATGGTTACCTCCCCACCCAAAGAGGAGGCTGGTCTCCCCAGGAGGGGCTGAAGAGTGGGGCGAGCCCACACGGGGCGCCGGAGACCAGGTCTGAGCCCCAGATGCCGCTGGGTCCCCCCCAGGCAGCTCCCCACCTTCCTTCCCAGGAAACAGCTGCTGCTGAAGCAGCAGGAGTTGGGCGCGTGTCGACGCTCCTGCCTAGTGCCAGCATCTGCCTGGTCCAGGCTTTTGGGCTCAGCTGGCCTCTGCACAGTACCCAGCACCCTCGGTCTGCGCTGGTTTCCAGATGGTGCCAGGTTGGGCCCAGGGCACGGACCTCCCGACCCAGGGAGGACCTGATACTTCAAGGTGCAGAGGGGGCCGTGCCTCATGGCCCCAGTAGCCCCAGGTGGCGTCTGTACGTGCGCCTCTGGCCTCACAGCAACATCACCAGCTATAAATAGCCCTGGCGCTAAGCCAGCAAGCCTCTCCCTGAGGAAGCTTCTAATTCTCAGCCTCTTCTGCAGGGAGCGGCTCCACTGCCCACCAGGGAGGGAAGCCACGAGGACGCAGCCCCGGAGGACAGTTTGGCTGCTCAAAGGTTTCTCTTAATCCTCGATCAGCGACCAGTCATTTTAATGTTCTTTACGAAATTCTCCTGTGATTTGCACATTTCCCACAATGAGCATCTATAACCTTGTATATAGTTAAAACAGCTCATTTATTGCAACTTCAAAGGATTCACGAAGATCAGCCAAACACCACCGAGGAGATAAGAATTCGGCCAACACAGCTTCCTCTAGTCTCCATCACTTCGTCATTCCAAAAAGATGGAGAAGAATTTTTTAATGTAGTACCTAAATTAGGGTACCTTTCTGAGTCACAGATTCTTCTGGAAATCATGAAGGCCCTTTCCCCAGGAAAACACACATACCCTTGCGTGGCACGCATTTTGCAGATGCCCCCAGGAAATTCACCAGCACCCCCTTCCCCCATCACTCATCACTGAGCCCTGGGATCCCAACCATGTGGTGGGAACAGGGGCTGGTACCAGAGGACGGATCATGGAGTCCAGTTTAAGGCACTCGCAAGGCGCCTGTCCCATGGCCCCCGCCCCTCCCCCCATTTCCTGCCTGCTCCAAGCTCTCCCTCCCCAGCCCCATTGCTCCATCCCCGGATGTGGTCCTAGTGCACTTGGAGTTCAGGTCAGGGTTTACTGATCACCTCCTAGGCGGCAGGGGCTGGCTCAGGCCCTGGGGAGGCCCCCCCCAGCACACCCTCCCTGACAGACTGGCCACGGGGAGTCCGGGGAGGTGGTGGGGGGGGCCATGGGAGCTAGGTCTTTTATCGTTTATAAACGTCAGATGAATTAGCCAGTAAATACACAGACGGATGACAGCATAGCCGGCTTAGCCTAAAAGGTGTCCCATCATCAGAGAGCACAAAACGCCTATCAAAACAGCAGTCACAGAGAGGGTTTTCTTCCCACCTCATTTCAAGGCTTCATTTACATAACTGAAACCGCAGAATAAAGGGTTTCTCTGGATCCTCCTTCAAGGGCGGGGCACTGGTCCCCAGGGGCGTGTGGAAAAAATACACTGGCAGCCAACCTCTTTATCTTGATTGCCGGGTTATGTGCCCACATGCGATAAGAAAACAGAACACCCCTCCGGGGATGCTCTGGATTTGCAAAGTGTAGGCCTGACCCTCTCACCTGCACCGATATGGCGACGTTAATGCCGGACCGAGAGGGGCGGCCGAGTTATCGCCAAAGGATCACGTACATTCTCGGCCAGTGGACACAAACGGCCCTTTCTGTGGCCCTGGGTCTAAAATTCGTGCTGTATGACAGTGGCTTCATTTCAAACCCTCTAAGCCCTAATGTCCCGCCGTCTCGCCGGCAGCCGCCACCCCAGGCCTGGGCATGTGAACGGTGTTTATGTAGCAGGACACGGAGAGGGAAGGGGCTGCGAGGGGCGTCCCCTGTCGCGATACGCACCGACGCGAAGAAAGGCCAAAGCGCCTCATTTAGGGCCCAATTATAAACCTGTACCTTTGCATCGCCGGTCGCTCCAGCCCGCGCCCCCGCGTCCCCAAACCCGCGCCCGGACGCAGCCACGGGGGCCCGAGCGCCGCGCGGATAGCCGGCAGCTCCGGGGCGCGGGGCGCACGGACGCATTGGGCCTCGGGGAAGGGGCGCGGCGGGCGCCGGGAATGGGTGGCGCGCCCCGGCCTGCGGGCGCAGGTGGCAGGAGGAGCAGGGGGCCCTGCGCGCCGCGCCCCGGGACGGAGCCCCGCGGCCCCTTACCTCGGAGATGCGGCGACTGCAGCGGCGGCGCCTCCGCGACTCGCGCGCGAGCGACCCGGTACCCAGCCTGCGCTCGCGCCGCAGCTCCCACCCCGCCGGCTCCGCCCCCGGCCTCAGGCCCGCCCCCAGACCCGCCGGCGCGCCCCCCGGCCCACAGCTTCCGCGCCCGGTCCGCCCCACGCCCTGCCCTCCCCGCGCTCCCATTGGAGGACCCGTCCCAGGACCCGCCCCCCAGCCCCCACTGGCCCCCTCTCGGACCCGCCCCCAAGGCCCGCCCCGCCCGCTCCTGGCGGCTCCGCCCCGACCCCTCCCTCCCGGGCGGCAGGGCGCACTGAGGCCTTCCGAGCGCAGCCCCTTCCTTACAAGGAGGGTCGGCGCTGGCCCCGGGGCCCCACGGCTCCGCGGGACGGGGTGTCGCCCGTGCGGTCCCACCTGGCCCTCCGGGACCCCGGACGCGGGTCGACGGATGGGCGCGAGGACGGGCCTCCCGGCTGGGGCGGCCGGGCGCTGGCCTCTCTGCGGAGACGCTCGGGCCAACGCTGGGGTTCGGGGTGGCCGGGCTCGGACCCCACGGAGGGGAGCAGGGTGGGGCGGGGAGTGGGGCCGCCCCGCGAGAGTTTGGGGGACAGTGGGAGGGTGAGGCGAGCGCCCGGCTGGGGTGGGCCAGAGGCGGGGAGGCGGGTGCGTGCCGGGCCCTGGGCGCGGTGCGCAGCTGGGACGCCTTCCCGGGGGCAAGCGGCGGCGCCCCAACCCGGGTCCCCACTCCAGCTGGAGGCGGGCCATCTTCCTGCGTCCGACCGGGGCCTCCGCGGGTTACCTGGGTGAAAGCTGCAGACCTCAGAGCCTCTTCCAGGGTCTCCTCCTCTCTCTTCTCGGGACACCTGCTGCCCCCTCTCCACCAGGCCGGCTCTGCGCCGGGAGGGGTGGGGAGGGGTGGGTTCGGAGACAGGGCGCGTCCCCGCCTTCACCAGGAGGTTGCTCAGCCGAAGGTTCTGGGGCCGGGGTGACAGGGAGGTTCTAGTACTGAGACTTGGGGTGCAGGGGTCTCCCTCTCTGTCCTCCAGGACCCCCTCCAGTGGAGCAAGCCGTCTCAGGCTGTCGAGATGCCCGGGCCCCAGGGGGAAGTGTGGCCTTTAGCTTCACTGCCGTGGTACCTGGAGCTGGCCAAGGAGCCCACCGCAGGCCCTGTCCCCCCCTCTTGGCTGCAAAGCCCCCCACCCTGAGCCTTACACATACACGCCTCCACGGCCCATCTGGCCACAGACCTCACTCCTCCCCCACCCCAGGCTCTGTCCTCCGTCCTGGCTGCAGAGACCCCACACCTGACCCCAGGCTCTGCCCAGCTCTCAGGTCTCGTCTGAATCGGGATTGCAGGCGGCAGCTTCCGACTTCACCTGGGATTCCGGCCGGGCCAGGCAACAGAGGAAGCCGGGGTGCTGAGCCAGAGAAGGGGTGACAGGTGCTGCTGTCCAACAGGCCGCCCGCCCCCGGGAGAGAGGATGCGGTTTTCTCGACCCTTCGGGAACCAGGGACCGGCAGGCTGAGCCCGCCCGTCCCCACCGTGGGCCTGGGCCGAAGTGCCTTTCTCTCAACCCCTCTGCGGCTCAGAACTGGCCGCAGACGGGCTTCTATTTCTCGTTTCCTTGAAAAGTTTCACGCTCTGGACGCCAGGTAAGTCCAGAATCTTAGAGTCGGAAGAACAGGGAAAGCAGGAGGTCCCCCTGAGGCCCGCTCCCTGTGACCTGCGGTCCTGACTCTTTAGGTTGAAGCTGGGCTGCACCTTCTCTGTCCCACACAGCCCCGAGCACCACTGAAGTTACTATTAACGATGCAAATGAAAGAACGAAAAACACTACTCATTATTACGTTCCCGGTATCGTATTAGCCAAAAGGCGAGCATTCAGTCCACTTTTCAAAACCTGTGCAAGTGCCGTGGCATAAACGTGTGGGTTTGCCGATGGCAGAACTGCTCTGGGAGGTGAGTGCCAGACTCCGGGGGCAGAGACATGTGAGGGACAGTCATCGCAGGGGCCTGGGGGATGGGGTGGGCTCCCAGCACTCCCGCCCCCACGATGGGGTGGCCAGAGCCACAGCCCACAGAGCCACGCCCCACGGCGCAGGCGGCCAGAAGCCAGCCAGCGGGGTTGCCGGCTGTACCATTCCTGGAGGCTACCACTGGTCGTCTGTGAATGAGATTGTGTTTTGAGTTCACAGCATAGAGTCAGTCCTGGCCACACTCGGAAAATCGCCTGAAATAGTGACATCGGCTCTTACCAAGCTGGGAGAGTCCCCTTCGCGATGGGATGGGATGGCAGGTTCCATCCTGGTGTGGGAGTCAGAGGACCCTTTTTCCGGCTCTGGCTGCTGGACCAGCGCACCCTTTGTGGGGGATGACACTGCCCCCTGGCCCTTGGGCCACTGACGAGACCTGGACGACCTCTGTCTACACTCCAGTTATCAAAACCCAACTCGAGTTGGCACATGCTCGTCTGCACGGTGGCCACACGGAGGCCGCCCGTGAGCGGAATCATCTGTACTTGTAAGACACTGTGCTGGTTTTTCAGGGCCACGGGGCAAAGGACCGCATGCTGGCGGCTTAAACAACAGAAGCCCTCACAGTCCAAAGTCAAGGTGTCGGCAGCCGTGCTCCCTGCAGGGGTCTGGGGACCCTTCCTGCCTCTCCAGCTTCGGGGGCCTCCAGGCATCCCTGGGCTTGTGGCCCCATCACCCTGACCTCGGCCTATGTCTTCACGTGGCCTCCTCCCCCGTGTCGGTTTCCTCCCTGTGTCTCCTAAGGACACTCTCGTGGATTTAGGGCCCACGATGGTAATGCGAGGTGCCCTCCTGTAGAGGCTCCTAGTCATATCTACAGAGACCACCTTCTGTGCTCCCCCCCAGGACGGCGCTCAGCCCACGGGCCTGGCTTCCTGGCACGTTCTGTTTCCCATGCCTCGTCCACCCTAGCTCCCACCTGGCTACCTCAGGCTCTGGACCCTGGGCCCCCCCCCCCCTGAGGACCACCCAGACGGGAGGCAGAGGGCGCCTGTGGGCGGGAAAGGGCCGGGGCCTCAGGCTATACCTAGCTCCACACACTAGGCATGAGAGTGTTCCTTATTTTAAAACCTGAAGTCCGTCCTCTTGGTTGAAATGCATTCCTGACCGCATGCTCGGAGGCCCGGGCAGCTTCCATCCTCGGCCACGCAGTGTTCCCCCACGTGGGAAGCTGCTCGTGGGCCGCGGCACACGCAGGCTCTCACCCAGGCGGCAGGGGGACACCGGTGGGCACGAGGCGGCCCGTCCATCTCGCCGGGGGGACGGAGCTTTGGCGACTCCCCCTTGGTGCTGCTCAACCAGGGAAGAGTTGCCCTTCATCGAAGCCTAGACCCAATGGAGCCAAAATAACCCCGGGCAGCCAAGGAAGGAGGGACGACCTCCAGCCAGCTCTGAGCCCCTTGGGGAGCTGCTGCCCGGGGTGGGGCGCCTCAGCCAGCTGGGGACCGCTCTGTCCGCTCGCTGCTGGTCGGTGCCCAGCAGGGCCCCCTCCTCGGGGTGAGATGCACGGGATGGACGGACAGATGGCTCCTGGGGAGGAATGTCCTCACCACAACCCAGCTCGGTGACCGTGGACGCCCAGAGCCCGCTCTGGCCCACGCTGGCCCTGCCCTGCTGCACATCCCGCCTGGAGTGGATGTCCGATCGGGGCCGCCGACGTCAGGTGCGGGATCCAGTCAAAATGAAAACTTGGGGCCCTCGTTCCAGATTGTGAAGAATCTCACGATGGTGGCGGCCGAGCCCTGGACCAGCACGGGATCCTCCTGGGGGCCCTAGGCGTGCACAGCCCTGATCACCGTCCCGATTTTCAGGCGATGCTCCTGGGACTCAGAGAAGTTGAACAGCTGACCCAGGACACACGGCAGGCTTGGGGCAGGGCTGGCGTCCCCCACCAGTGTGTGCTTGATACTCACCTTGGAAACCTGCTTGTTTGGCTCATAGACGTATCCTTGCAGTCATAAACGTGGGCATAAAGTCTTATTTCAGAAAGCCAGAAAAATTCCTGATGGTTTAAGATGATTCCTTAATTTTTATTCTAATAAGACTTTCAGGACCTGGGGTCTGTTATTAACTTTGCTTCTAAGACAGTCTCGAGAGGCATCAGCTCACCAACTCGGGGTGGAGGCCTGGTGCTTCCCCTTGGCTTTGGGGACCCCTCCTGCCCACGCATCCTTCTCCACCTCTGGTCATGCCAAGCCTGCGGTGCTAACCCTGGCAGCATGGCGCGTGGGCTCTTAGCACAGTGACAGACTCTGAGTTCTTCCCCGGGCTGTTGGTCGTCGTTGCTGTGATCACAGTGGCCGAGGTGGTGCCCCTGTGTCCATCCGAGGCAGCCTACCTTGGCTTTTCCTTTTTCCCAACGTCGCATGAGGCTGAGGGCGTATGGTGCCAGCACAGGCGTGCACGCGATTTCCTGAATGTGCCATCAAGTTCGTTTAACGCCTGTGCACTCCGGGCGTGAGGGCCGGAGGACAGTAGGACAGTCGGACACCCCGAAGTCACGGCGGACGGCATTACAAACTGCAGGGCTTGAGGTGGGTGTGTGAACGAGGCGGCTTTCTGTGGTCCCTTCAGGAGGATGTGGAAGTGTATCCACGTCACAGAGGTTCTAAACATAGAAACAGTTGAACAGAAATCAAAGCCATTTTGATAAGCTTGTTCTTCCAGCATCTGTGGAAATCCATCATAAGACGTCCACTGCAGGAGAGTCACTGACTCTGCCTGACACCGTGTCTCGTCGTCTGGAAAGGATCCCGGGACAGAGGCACCACGCCTCCCCGGAAACCACGCCGGGGTCAGCTGCCCCGTGGGAGCAGAATCCGCCCTTCAGCCCAGTCCTAGCTTTTCCCACTTATTTAAACTAATAATCTGTTCTTCTGTGCTGCCTTCTTAGCACGTGGAGAGCCCAGCACGAGTCCTAATCTGTTAAGGTAGCAGCTACTGGGTCAGCTGCCCTCTCCCTGCGTTCTCTGAACGCGCTCTTGAGAAGCGCCACCCCCATTTCCTGCTGTTCAGAGGGAGCGTCACTGCTGGGAGTTAAGGTCTGCGAGCCCTCGGCCCTGGCGCGTCTTCACCAGTGACAACAGCAGCTGTCTGAGCCTGTGTGGGTTCAGTCGGCTCTGCTCCCGTCATTGCATTTCCTGAGTTTGCAAAGGAAAACGGGTGTGTGTGCAGCAGTAGCCAATATGCATCAAATTATCACTGAACAGACTTCTGCTTCCAGGCAAGATGGGATAACAGGAACTAGGTTTACCTTCTCACATGAAACAACCCCAAACTGGATGAAATACATGAAGCAATGGTTTGCAAGGCACTGGACAGCAGGTGACAAAGGACAGTGACCCCGAGTGACGGGAGCCCCGGCTGACGTCCTAGATAGCGTCCAGGTGCAGGGAGAGGACCCGGGCGGAGCCGGCAGCCTCCCCAGGTGAGGGGACAAAGCGGAGAGACTGGGGGGTCCAAAGTGGACAGAGTAGCACAGAGAGAGCTGCGCAGCCCCCTAGAGTGTGCAGCTGAGCGCTGATGCCCTCACATAGGTGAGGGCACCAGCAAGGCTGGGAGTGGACCACTGCAAATGTCAGAGGGGGCAGAGCTGACACCCACACAAGGTCATGAGCGATGCGGGGACCGGCCAACAAGAAGACTTCACGATTCTCAGGCGTCTGGGGTGCCTGGAAAGAAAGGGATTGCTCTGGAGAGGGGATGGTAGACCGCAGTCTGAGCTCTGCCCTGGTCTTGCCTACAAATCTTAGCAGCAAGGCACAGAGACCAAACTGCATCTCAGACCAAACTTCAAGAAAATTTACTGTATAAGAATACAGAAATATCTAGCACCCAAAAGGTACACTTAACAATCACTGGCATTCAATGAGAACTATTAGGTGTGCAAAGAAGCAAAAAAAAGTAAGACCCATAATGAGAAGATAGATGAATCAATTGAAATGGACCTAGAACTGACACAGGGCAATAAAACAGTATTATAACTTATTCCACGTGTTCTAAGATTATAGCAACACTACCGATTAAATTCATGGAGGTAAAAACTACGATGCATGAGATAAAATACCCAAGGCGTTACTGGCAGGTTACACCATGGAGAAGTGTAGCAATGCCAACTATCCAAAATGAAACAGAGATAAAAGAGAATCAAAAAAAAAATCATCACAGGGACTTCCCTGGCGGTCTACTAGTTAGGACTCTGCGTTTCCATTGCAGGGGGTACAGGTTTGATCCCTGGCTGGGGAGCTAAGATCCCACATGCTGTGTGGCACCACCAAAAAAAAAAAAAAAATCATCAGTGACCTGTGGGACAGCTTGAAGGAGCCTAATGTATGTTTAGTTGGAGCCCTTGAAGGAGGGGAGAAAATATTGGGGTTGGAGTAAAGAAAAGATGTTAGAAAAAAAAAATGAATGCCAAAATGTTTCCAAATTTGATGTAAACTCAACCCAAAGGTGCAAGAAGCTCGATGAAGCCCAAACATGAAGCCCAAGAGGGAGGCTCAGCCTGTACAGCTGTCCCACCGCTCAACTCCGTGGTCACGGGGAACCCTTGAGGCAGCAGGAGACGGCACCACACCGGGCGGGGGTGGGCACAGAGGTGAGGACGCTCGCCCACCCACGCCCGTGACCAGAGGGTTGCTCGGGCTTTGTTTTGGGAGATAATCCCTGTGTGCCCGAGCAGAACCCACATGTTCCAGAAAACGAGTCCAGGGTCCTGAAGATGCCCCCTAATTCGGGCTTGTTCGTCGTGTTGTCCAATCTGTATTTTTACTTCCTTTCCAATGTGGTGGCCTGACACAGCCGAGAGGGGTGTGTTGGAAGCACTTCTGCACTTTTCCCATGGCTTCTGCCAGTGTTTGCATTACACGTTTTCCTTTGATGGTGGTAAACTCAGCTTTTATTCATCTAAGAATGTGTTTCTGCTCTTTTTCCTAAGTATGCATTGCCGGGTACATGCTTCTAGGTTGACACCCATGTCTGTCACGCTTTGTGGACACCACTTCCCTCCTTTTGTTGTTAGTATCCAGAAGTCTGCTGTTCTCTGTAGGTGGTCCGTTCTCCTTCTGGTTGTTTTTAAGGTCAGATTGTCTGGTGTTCTGCCTTTCTCTCCAAGAGGTCTAGGCGTGGGTTTCTTTTTTATTTATGCTGCTTGTTATACATTATGCCTCCTGTACCTGTACTTTCATGTCCTTTGTTAGCTCAGGGGAACCCTAATATCATTCCTTATAACCCTTCCCTCCCTGAGTTCTTGTCTTCCTGGCCTCTAGCATCTGAGACCCCATCTTTCCTCTGTCTCTGCCAACCTTCCCTTCTTTCTGTCCATCTCTCATCCTCTCTGCTGCGTCTGCATTCTGAGTAATTTCTTCAGATGATTTTCCTGTTTAATAACTCTTTCTTCAACTATGTTTAATCTGATGTTTTGTTTACCTGTTAACGTTTATTTTAACAAGTATATTTATTTCTAAAAACTCTATTTGCATCTTTTACATATCTTCCTGATCATGTAGAAAATCTTCTTTTTGCTTATTTCTGTGATTTTCATATATTTAAATATTTCATGCACCCTATTGAATAGTCCATATTTCTAATTCCAAATCTCAAGTTCCTGGGGCCTAAATCCACTTTTACTGTTTCTGTTGACTTCCACTCACAATGGTGTGTTTTCTCTGATCTTTGATTGTGAGCTTATTTTGCTTGATCTTAAACCCTGAAATCTAGAAATCTAAGAAATCTAGGATCTCAACTTCAGCCGCCTTATTTCAGTTTATTTCTGCTGGAGTCCCTGATTTAGTCCTGGAATCTTGCACCCAGCCCTGCTCTTGGTTCAAGGCCTGGTTTCAAAGAAGCCCACCCTTCTGTGTACTCATCTACTACTTATTTCCCAGCTCACTTTCTCTAGTTTCTTCAGGGTTTTCTCACTTTCTTCAATGCAGGATGCAATAAAAATGCATTTTTAAGCAAGTGCTTATTGTTCTGTAGTAAAAACGTCACCATACAGCCTGGGAGCCCTTTCTTCATATCTCGTGTCCTAGGTCCTCCGTCCATATTCATGACTCAGAGGGCCATAGCCCTAACGCCCATCATGTGGTCCCTGCATGCTTTTTGTCAGTGCTTTCTAGCCACCCAGCTTCTGAACCTGTTCTCTATTTGGGGGATCTTCTGGATCTTCTTTGTGAGCTTGGCTGGGAGGCAGAGGCCACCTCCCCTCTGGAAGCCGGAGGCTCATCTTTTCTTAAGGTTGAGGTCAGATGAGCGGCTGGGTCCCTCAGTCCCATGAGCCCATGTGGACTTGGAGGTCCCCATGCCATGGGGCAGGGGAGCTGCCACCTGGTACCATAATCCAATTTCAAGTAATTGGGGTGACAGCAGTTCCACTAGCAGGTCCTGTGGGGACCAGGTCTCTGCAGACTTTGGGGGCTGGGGGCAGGAGCCAGAGTGCTGCTGGCAGCCCAGAGGGACACCCAAACCCTGTGGAGGAGGGCAGAGAGGGCTGGAGGTGGCAGGGAAACAGGGACAGGGAGGGGCCGCTCCAGGTTTCCGGCAGGTGAGAGGGCGCAGCAGTCTTCAGCTTGGAGGCAGGGCCCCCTGACTGTGTTGATGGGGATGAGAAGTGTGTGCCGGGAGGGGGGGGGACTGTAGGAGGGCTGGCCCACCCTGGAGAGGCCCGAGGGCGTGTGGGGGGTCTTCTAGGTGGTCCCCAAGGGAGAACACGTTCCGTCAGGAGGAAGGGGCTGGAAACGGACTCTGTGACTGAAGAACATGGGCATGAGCAGGTGAGGCCAAGGGGCGCCTTGCGTCACGTACGACACACGCGTGTGCTCTCCTGATGAGGGACCACACAGGCGGCCCGGAGGCTAACCCTCTAGGAAGGGACCTCATCACCGTGCGGCTCACGCGGAGGAAGTGGGATTTCAGTAGCAGGGCCTCCGACCGTGTTGATGGGGATGAGCACGGCCAGCACAGGTGTGACCACGGCCGTGCGGGTGAGGCAGGCTATGCCCTGGATGGTCACCGCCTGCAGTGGGCCTGATTCAGGGGAGTGACAGGGACAAGGCTGGGGCGGCTGCCCCCGGGAATGGGCTTGGGAGCCAGTTCTGGAGGCCCAGACCAGGCCTGGTTCACACTGGACTTCAGAGCCCAGCACTAGTGTGGTGGGCAGGCCAGGGGTCAGCTGCCAGCCCTCCACAGAAGCAGCCACTTGAAACCCAGGGACTTAAAATTTACCAAGACTGATTTCAAGGTTATTGTCATTAAAATTAATTTTTATTTTTTCCTATAAAACTTACTAAGGAATTCTGAATTTTCTTAAAAGCTACTTAAATTCCTACAGTTAAAAACATTAATAGTCAACAAAGTAAAAACATGGCACCCACTCCATCTTGAATCGTCTTTCTTTCTGGAATAACACTTAGACGTGTTTAGAAAAATATGAAAGTCTTTAACGTATGGCTTCCAGAGTGAGTGAAATGCAGAGGTCATAAAACTCTTCCCACGTAGCCAGAAGCAGAGGGGCTTATGCTCCCTCTTCCCTCCTGACTCTCATGGAGGGTGTGGGGTCTGATGGTGACAGCAGGGTCTGAAGGTGGACGGCGCGGTCTGAAGGTGGACGGCGGGGTCTGACGGTGGACGGCGGGGTCTGACGGTGGACGGCGGGGTCTGACGGTGGACGGCGGGGTCTGATGGTGGACGGCGGGGTCTGACGGTGGACGGCGGGGTCTGATGGTGGACGGCGGGGTCTGACGGTGGACGGCGGGGTCTGATGGTGGACGGCGGGGTCTGATGGTGGACGGCGGGGTCTGACAGTGGATGGCAGGGCCCAGGTCTCCTCCTAGAGTTGGAAATGAGGCCAGGCTGTGTGAGCAGCTCTGGAGGGAGGGGGCGTCCTGGGGCCCTGGGGGATGCGCTTGCTCTATAGAGGCTGAGGAGCCCGGTCCTTGAGCTCCGGGTCCTCAGGCATTACGATCATGGTGACCCTGCGGGAGTCGTCGGATCCAGTGGACTCCTCGGGGCTGCAGCCCTCCTCCATGCTGACGACAGGGGTCACCATCATCCCATACTCTTCTTCCTCGATGACGGGCAGGCCCTTGGGCATCTGGATGTACGGCACCGTTGCCCACGCACGGGGCACCTCCTGGATGGCCGGCTGGTTGTTCGGCTTCCCGGAGATGTTGATGACCGTGGACTCCAAGCTCCAGGGCTTCTGGCTGCCAGGGAGGGTGTCCCAGTGCCTCTGGGACCACGTGTCCTTTCTGTGGCCATGCAGAGAGGACAGGAGAGAGTAGTTTTCAGGGACTGACTCCACAGGCAGCATACTGGCGGAGAAGGAGCCCTGGAAGGGGCTCTCAGTCGGCGCAGGTCCCTGGGCTCCTGCAGAAAAAGGAGACATTCCCGTGAGCACCTCAGAGGGGTGTGTGCAGGGGTCGGGGGCGCCGAGCCCTGGCACACGGCCCCGCACACAGCGCACGGCGCCCCACACGGCACAGAGCCGGCCGTTGCAGCAAAGACCAGGCTCGGCTCTGTGCACCTCTTGTCCTGCCCTTTTGCATTTCTGTAAGTTTTATCTCGTTCTTCCTCAAATGTGTTTGGTAATTAAAGAATAGTTTTCTGTTCTCTACAGATATTTTGAACTTTGCCTTTTATTTCTCTAAACAAAATAAATCCTCATAGTTATTTGCTGTTTTCGCCTGCTGAGTCCCGAGGCCTCTGTGTCTGTTTCCGCTACAGTTTCTGTGGATTCTCTCTCCAGCGCTTTGTCCCCACGTGAAGTCGGTCACTCTTACTGAGAGCTGCTCACTTTCTTGCAGTTCTCTTCGTGACGCCTTTGATGAAGGAGCAGCAAGTCTCAGAGGGTCTCCGCCTGGCACCCAGGATGGCCCTAACCCTCTATGTCACTTCTCAGCTTGGGGGCTCAGGGGATCAGCCCCCTTTCACAAAGTTAGGGACAGCCTGGTGTTCCGAATAGTCAGCAGTGATTTTTCTCTTTTCCTCACACCCCCAAGGTTTGAGGCTGATTATTCCTGTGTCCTTTGGGGCTAGAGATTTGGGGTCCTCTGGCTCACCTCCACATTTTGGGGTCCCAGTTTTATGGGACAACTTAACCCATATAGTTAAGTTGGCTCTGAACTTGGCCTTCTGTTTCTACCTCCTGTACGTCTGTGAAGATCAAGGTCACCAGGGTTGGCAGGTGCCCTGGGCTTCTCTCTGGGGTTCTCCCTGCCTCAGTCCCAGCCCAAGAACCCCTCACCGCCTGGCTGGTCCATCATCACCTTCAGGAGGACCCACGCGTGGGCGCACCCTCACACACCTACGGGGCTCGCTTGTCGGGAGCACGCTCTGTCCTCAGAATCAATCTGCATACTCGGGCTCATGGAACAGCCTCTCCCTTCTCCCCTCCCTGCTTCATGGATGCCATGTTTGTGTTTGTGAGCCTTCAACTCCAGCTTACGTGGATGACGTAACATCAGTTAACCCTTCCAGCCTCCATCTCCCTTCCAGGAGTCGGAGTCTCCGAGTCCTACATCGAGCGTGCTGAAGGGTTAGCAGCTCAAGAAGGTGCCCTGTGTGCTCTACCGGGATGCACACTCATGAGACGATATCGTCATGAACGTTAGTTGGTGAAAGGCTGAGTGGTGAATATTTTTTTAAACTCTGGAAGGATGAAGACTCACAAACAGTGAAGACGCTGCGTGAAATCACTCGAGACCCCGGCAGGCGGGATGTGGTGGAGCCACGTTGGAGCGTCCGTGGAGCACACTGGACCTTCTGTTCCCGTCGCCACCCAGACTCTCTGGTGGGACCCTGCCCTGTGCGGCCACCATGAGGTCGGCCACCATCACTGCTTGCGGTCCACAGCTCGGATTGGTGGCCACAGAAGGATGCCCAGAGCCAGCCCTCAGTCAGGGGCAGACGTTCGCTGCTGGTGCTTCAGCCGGTGTCCAGCTCCACCTCTTGGACTGCTTTTTGGCACAGAGGTGGGCAGGGCAAACACATGGGACGTCGGGGGCTGTCTGAGGACACATCACAGAGACAAGCGTCCCAGCCCTGAGTTTCCATGCTGATTTCTCTCTCCTTTTTTTTTTTTTTTTTTCTTTAAAAAATATTTAACTCTCTAGAAAATCACACTTGGGTAGATCTCAACATGACCCAAATTGCCAAATAGCTTACCTGAAGCTGAGCCTCGGTTTTCAGCCATGTCTCCTTCCATAGGCTGCCTTATTTCTTGTTGATCATTTGCATCCTACAGAAGAGAAGTAATACGGAATGCGTGATGCAGTATTTGTTAAACTGCCAAAGGGGACAAAATGTAGTGACAAGAGGATGTTTTAGAGACAGACAAGCCTGTCTCTCCCCCGGATGAGCTCTGAGATGTGGGCAGTCGGTCACCTCTAGAGCCTCAGAGCATTCATCTCTGTGTGTGCCTAGAACCACCACTGCTTCTGGTGGAGAATGTTGGCTTTTTCTCCCGCATGTGCATCAGGATAAAGACAAGTGTGCTTTGCCTAATGTGTGTGAGGGTCTCATGGAAGCCAAGGAGACCTGTGTGGGTTCCCAGCACGAGAAATGGTGGGGCACACACAGGTCATCGCAAACCTGGCAACTTCTCCATATAACTCGCTGCTCTGTGGTGCTGGGGTCTGGCTACCAGGGAGCCCCTAGTGTTTTACACCCACATCTGAATACAGGCATTTTGTTCCTTGCCCTGGTGCTAACCTGGCCCAGCAGACTGATGACTTTATTGTCCCATGTCTGCCCAGCGAGCCAACAGGAAGGGTGACCACAGTTCTTGCCAGACTTGCCAAAGGGTCAGGGATGGTGATAATTTCAACTTTCAGTGCTGAATGTGGCATGAACCAGAGACTGGGACTATGCAAAACTGTTCTTTGAAGATTTGGAAAGACTTACAAGTAAACATGTCACTAGGAGACTTCTAAATCAAAACAGCATGTCTAAAATATGCTATAGTCTCCCTCCCCTGATCCAATACTTTAAAATTATAGTCAATATATAAATAGATACATAAAGGGGTAAAGATATAACTTCAGGGGAAAGCAAGAAGGGAAACCCTAGCTGGGCCAGAAAAGACAACTCCCAAAGAGGAGGAAGCAAATGGGCACAGAAGGACATGGTCAGAGGAGTGTGCTGCGGACGGTGGGAGAGACCCGCGTGGAATCCGCCGTGAGAGGGGCAGGGTGCTGCCATGGTTGGGGGGGTACCCCCAGCGGATAACTTGCTGGGACCACCGCAGGCCGAGCAGCCAGGCAAACGATCGCTGCTACAAACCTTCCTGAGTCCACAGGCGACAACGGGGTGTCTGCCCCCAGATGAAAGCACTGGAGCAGTCATCTTGGTAGAGACAGGGCAGTGTGAGAAAAAGTACACAGAGGAACAGATGCCCAGGAAGCAAAGGTGAGGTGAGGTGTTGCCAAACCATCTAGAAATTACTGGAACTGAGGGGAGACAAAATATCACTTTGGAATGACAATAAAAACCGGACAAAGCAGGTAGGTGAAACAGTGGGGGACTGTGGAATGGAGATTTGTGGGGAAGGAGGTGGCTGACGGCTACGTTAGAAGTGCAGCAATGGTTTGCCAGGGAAGAGGGGTGCAGCCGCAAGCTTTAGAGGTTCGCCCTCCACAGAGGCGACCCTCGTGCTGAAAGGAGCTGTCAGTCACCCGTCTCACACGTGGAGACTGATCAGACGCTGTAACATCTGGGGTGGGGGGGGAGCGGCTGCCACCGTCTGTTCTTTAGTCCTGCTGCGGCTCCGGGCAGAACAGCCTTCATTCCCGGAGCAGTTGGCTGACGCACCCCACAAGTTCGGGGTTGTGTGTTTTGCTTGGCCTGGCCTTGCCCTGAGGGGCAGGCACAGGTGCCTGCCTTAGTTTTGGCCCCCTTGGCAGCAAGAGCTTCCGTCAGTGCCACCTTCTGGAAGATTTAAAGAGACAGAACCTTTGCCCTCTATTTGCAGCCAGACATTTAAGGAAGTCTTTGTCAGGTCACTAGCTGACCACAGAGATAACGGAAGAGAAATTTCAGTGACAAGAAATACACACTTGGCAAAAATAGTTTGGAAAAGTCACAAACACATAGTTCCAGCCTTCCACAGGCAAAAGTCTATAATCCCTGAGGAGCGAATCTGACTTCCAGAGTTACCACATTATAATACTCAGAATATCCAGTTCTCAACAAAAAATTATAAAACATACAAAGAAACAGGAAGCCCAGACTTTCAAATTAATAGTAAAGGATATTAAATCGGCCGTCTCAAAAATGCTCAGTGAGGCAGAGGACATCATGGACAAAGAATTAAAGGAGATCAGGAAAATGGTGTATGAACAGATAAGAATATCAGTAAAGAGGCAGAAATTAGAAAAAGAAACTAAACGAATTCTGGAGCTGAAAAATAAGAAAACTGAAATAAAAAATTCACTGGAGGAGATCAGCATATTTGAGCAGGCAGGAAAAAGGATCAGAAAACTTGACGAAACTGAAATTATCCAGTCTCAGGACCGTAAAGAAAAAAGAATGAAGGAAAGTGGACAGAGGCTGGTGGACCTGTGGGACACATCAAAGGTATCAACATACGTGTTGTGGGAGTCCCAGGAGGAGGGGAGAGGGGAAGAGAACAGAAAAATACCTGAAGAAATAATGACTGAAAGCTTCCCAAAGATGAAAAACATACATCTACAAATCCAAGAAGCTTAACAAACTTCAAGCAAGATAAACTAAAACAATCCACACTGAAACATTACAGCCAAATTCTCAGAACCTAAAAAGAGAATTTTGAAAGCAGCAAGAGAGAAGCAACTGATCACAAACAAGGGATCCTCAGTGTGATAAACAGTGATTTCTCATCAGATTCCATGGAGGCCAGGAGTCATTGGGGTGACATAATGTCATGAAGGAAAAAAAAAAAAACCCTGCCAACCAAGAATTCTATACACAACAAAAGTATCTTTTAAGAATGATGGAGAAATTAAGACATTTTCAGGTAAACAAGTGCTGAGGGAATCTATCACCAATAGACTTAACACAGTTTACACAGCCCCTCCAAATTCTTCAGGCTAAAATGAAAAGATACTAAGACAGTCTTTCAAAGCTGCTTGTGGACGTCAGGACTCCCACAAGGGCTGCTGGCGGTGCCTCCGTTTTGGGGCCCGTCTGCTTCTATCACACACACACCATCCCGCGGCCAACAGCCTTGGCCCTCCTTTCTCTGCTGCTCTGCACTCAGCTGGGTTGTCCTGAGGAGCACCCCTGCGTCACAGGCAAACCAGCCATCCTAACCTCAGTGTGGGGAGCCTGGCTTCTACACAGAGTCTCACTCTGCACTTGGGGCTCAGAGGTCGGTCCCCCGGGCTCACCTGGAGCTGCAGGGAGCTCTCTGAGCCGATGGTCCTGAGGGAGGTCTCACTTGAGCACCTGGACGGTGGCGACAGGAACTCCTTCCACTTCACTCTGCTGGGGCCGTGGGAAACAGAGTCAGCAGGGAGGCGGGGGCGTGGCATGTGGGGGACACGGAAGGAGGCCACGTGCAGCGTCTGAGGGCTGGAGAGGGTGTGAGCATGTGCGTGCATGTGTGTGTGTGTTTGGTGGGTGAGATTCAAGTAAATGACTTGTTCCTTTTAATTTTTATTTTAAATTGTATTCAGTGACACCAGATGAAAGTGATTGAGCTTGGAGGGTAAGGGTGCAATCTCCAAATGCTTACAGCATAGGAAATGTTTTATAAAAGTAGCTTTTTATTTAAAGCTCTCCCTGTTGCTGAGTAAGTGAATAAAGAGTGAGTAATTTACTTACTGTCAAGTTGTGAGTGTGTTCATTGTTACATGCCATTCTAAGATATAAGACTCTCGTGGCCACACACAGTTTTGCCAGGGGACAGAGCATACGCTTTAACACGTGTGCTTGAAACTGGGTCAGGGCCTTTGTAAAGGGCCACTTCCTGCCCTTGAGGCAGGAAGGTGGGCAGCGGGCTGGCCCGTGTTCCTGGGAGGCGAACAGACTCAGTGCCCACTGGACTCAGGCCTGCGTCAGGAGGACACTATGGGAAACCATCGGAAGGGCGTCCTACATGTTCACAGAGAGAGAAATCAAACGAGCATGACTCATATGTGTCCATTAGCTCAGGTGTCAGTTGTAAAGAAGGTGACGGGGAGCACTCAGGACTTTCCAGGCTGGGGGACAGCCGTGAGTGACAGTGTCAGAGAGTTACCTGAATAATTGTATTTTCTATTATGTCTTCCCCCAAATACCCCATCACAGATGAACCACTCTCCTCAGGAATCTGTGTTAAGAGGAGCATACAGCCCTTTGTCAGGTAGAAAAGCTCACAGACTTACCCCACTGTGGATGAACTCAGGTTGGCATCCAGTTCCTGTGGGGGGAAAGGAGTAAACGATGATTCATCAAGTTAAAAAAGAAGCCCTCGACACGGAGCTTACCTTACACAAAATCAAGCCCATCATCAGTGGACTTTGAGTAACGGTACCTCAGGGGCTCCCAGGTCCAGGGAAGGATCTCTGGTGGGTGGTACCCTAGCCCCAGTCCTCGGGTTCTGGCCTGAATTGCATCCCCTCCATTTCTATGTTGAAGTCCTAGCCCCTCGTGACTTTGTGGCTGTATTTGGAAACAGGGCCTTTAGAGCGGCAGTTAATGTGGAATGAGGTCATTAGGGTGTGTCCTCGTCCACTGTGCCTGCTTTCCTCACGTGAGGGGGAGATTCGGACGAAGGCCGTGTGATGGCCGAGGAGAGATGCTCAGAAGGACCAGCCCTGACTGCACCCTGACTGCAGACGTCCAGCCTCCAGAACTGTAAGAAAATAAACGTGTAGTTGGGCTGCCTGGCCTCTGCAGCCCCAGCGGAGAAATACACTGTCACACGTGCACGTGTTTTCACTCCCGTTTGGCGAGGACGGGGGTGGGGCGGCTGGGTCGCATGAAAGCATGTATCTGACTCCAGGTGCTGCTGGCTGGTCCGCCTTCCGCACCTCACCCGCAGGGCACAGGCCTCCACCTCCTCTGCCCCTTCACCACGCTTGGCATCAGTAAACGCTCTGATTGCAGCCGCGCTGGCGGGCGTGTGGTTACACCTTCCTGCCGTGCTCATCTGTATCTCCTCAGAGTCTAGTGATACCGAGCCCCTTTTCATGTGCTTACTTGCTGTCCTTCGATCCCTTTTGGTGAAGAGTTTGTTCAAATCTAACCCTAACCCTAACCCTAAACTTTGATGATGCCCCATGTACCATTTATTTCTTTTTCCTCCTTTTTTAACCTAAAAAAATCAAATATTTCATGTATTTTTACTCAAAAATCATGCAACCACAGAAAACACTTTGGGAAATAGAAAAAGAAAACTAAAAGTTACCCAGAGTTCAATCATTCTAATGCATTTTCATGAATTTTCTGTCAATCTTTTTTTCCCTATTTATAGGATTTGGTTTTTGTTTTATACAGTTGCAAACATGCCATATATGTAATTTTATATACTGCTTTCCCCCACTTATTACATCAGAAGCATTTAACTTTGTTATTTCATCTTCAAAGCCAGAATTTTCAATTGGTCCATCATCTGTCAGGACTGGATATTCAGCCCATTTTACTTAATCATTCACCTGAATTTGGATTTTTAGATTATTTCAGATTTTTCATTATTATAAACAATGTTACGGTGAACATCTTTGCAATAGAGCTTTGTCCACAGTTATGATTGGATCTTCAAGTTAACGGTAAGAAACAGTTGCGTGCTCCCAAGTGCTGGGTGCTGTGCTAGTGGAGCAACTCTGCAATCACCACCAACAAACTTAGAGGTTTGCACAGGAGTAGACGTGCACAGGGCTCCCTGCCCAGGTAACCGGCAGAACTGGGTTGAACCCAGGAAGCCTTAGAGTCTATTTTCATTCTCAGGAGTGCAATTCCTGGGCCCAAAAGTTTATTAATAGGTTTACCCAAAGGGAAGTCCTTTTAAAAATAAACCTTATGATCTAACATGCATCCTGGTGACTGTACTTGGAATCTGCTGAGAGAGTAGATCTCAAGGTTCTCTCTCTCACACACAAGGTGACGACATGAGATGCGATCATCTCACCATGTACACGCATGCCACTGCCCTCTTTCATAGACAGTGCTTTTGGCATTGTATAAAAGAAAACTTTGCCTAACACAAGATCTGGATGCCCGTCTGGATGTAAGAATGGACGTAGGAACATTCCGTTACAGTAGCAGCCCCGGAAACACCGGGTCAAACAGGCAACTCCTGCGCTGTGCGGTCCTCCCCCCGGTCCCTGAGTCCGGCCCCTGACCCCGCGCCGCGCTTACCTGCAGCCCCGAGGAGCTCTCGCCTAGGATGCTGATGGTAGAGTCCTGTTCTGTGAGCTTCACGCTGGTGGGACATACAGAAGGAAGAAAGGACACATATCAGCAGATGTGGACTTTTGGGGGCTCAGAATGGGCTGTGAGAGGCTGTGCGATCATACAAGGCTCAGAGAGAGAGCAGCTCTGCCGAGCCCTGGAGTCTGGCCTCTGACACTGAGAGAGAACAAATGCCCCCTCTTTTAAGCCCCTTAGTTTGTGAGGATTTGTTGCACTAGACCTAAAACAAACACAAAACTATTGCGTTGAATTATCTACGTGGGCCCAGTGTAATCATCTGAGCCTCTAAAAACGCAGAACCCAGGAAGAATAATTCAGAGAGATTTGAACGTAAGAAGGACTTAAACTGCCATTGCTGACTTGCGATTCAGGGGGAGGAGAAACGGTGAGAAGTGAATTCTGTCACTGTCCCCAGTGGGCTTGGAAGTGGATTCTCCCCCAGAACCTCCAGGGATGAACGAAACCTGGGGACACACGGTTGCTGTCTGTGGGGTGCAGAGAAGAGACCCAGTTTCATTCGACCAGGTTTCTGCCCCAAGGAAACCATGAGATAGTAAGTGTTGATGTGTGTCTTCACGTGTAAGATCTTATTCCTTGTTCATATTCTCAGCCCATCCATTTAACATTCCATAACAGATAAACAGTCCAGAAGAAATACTCTTTAGAAATTGGTACGATAACCACTGCTAGAGCAAGAGACACTTTGTAAAGTCCTCCGTGAGGTTTTCTGTTACAACTTGCCCACAGAACACCGTCACATCCACGGGCACGTATGGGGCGCATTTCTTCCTCTGGCAGGTGTCACATGACTTAGATATTTCCCCTGGTCTCTGTGAACCGAGATCCGACCTGCTCTAACAGGGTCAGCCGCCGGAGTGAGGCTGGGAATGGCCATCAAAAGTGCGGATTTCCTCAACTGGATCCAAACTACTATGTTACCCTGGAAACATTTTCTGCCACAAAAAAGACTACTGGTAATTTATTTCCCATCTCATCTAGAGGATTTGTAACTTACATCGTACTTGTATCACATTTTACCCATCATTAACCCTTTCATTAAATAATGCTAGCTCCTTTTCCAATTGGAGGAGTAGAGGCTGGATTGGAAAAGAAAAAGAATATGGTAAAGATGAATATGATACATGCCCAAGGTAGAAGAAAAAGTCTTGATTTTTTTCTTTTAACAGAATGAACTTCACAATCAATGAGGCTCCTAAGGAATTGTATATGATCATTATTTTATAAAATAAAACATTATGTATACAATGCACAGAAAAATTATTAGAAGGGAAGACTTAAAAGATACAAATCAAAATTCCAGCAGTAGTTATTGGCGGGTGGGGGACTCTGAGTGTCTTTTGTTTTTATACTGGGAATTTTGTATTTCCAAATTTTCTATAATAAATGTGCATTGATTTGGAAATCTGAAAAAAAATTTTTTTGAGGTGAAAGTTTACCATCCTGGTTCCAGTTAAGTTTCTATCATTCTTACCAGAAAAGGATAAAAGAGAAACGTTCTCAGATTTTACTTAAAGGGTCATGGTTAGATGATGCTGTGAAGTGAAATTCATAATGACTTGGATTCACATGATAGTCTTGCCGGTCAGATTTCTCAGGAAGTCAATTTAGAAGAAAACTTATTGGGTTGTTTGAAAGAGAATGATCTTTTTACACTAAATTGTATTTACTGGCTGATTGTTAGACTAAGCAAAAATCTAAGTGACTCTCAGCATCTGAGAAACTGCCTAGTGGTGCATTTCTTCTAAGCTCCCCTTTCCCGGTCCAGGGAACCTCTCTGCCCTGCTGGATGCAGGATGGAGAGAGAGTGACCCACAGGGGCACAGCCCCAGCGCTCCCCGTCCCCAGCTCCCAGCACAGCCCTCCAGAAGAGCGGGGGCTGCACTTCTGGCCCCTTTTCCACGGAGGAGAGATGAATCTAGGCTTCCCTGTGCTTCCACATGGAGCAGTGATGCTGGGAAAGAAGCAATGGTCCCTCCCAAGTGAAGCCATATTGAAGGCAACACCAACCCCAAACCCAGGTGTCTTGGAACTGGACAAAATCATTTCAAAGTTTATCTGGAAAAATAAATGTGTAAGAATTGTCAAAATTTTTGAAAAATGAAAACATCTTGATAGGAATTTGTCTAACAGGGAGTAAAGGGATGCTGCAGTAGAAAGAGATAAATGAGGCAGAAGCAGGCATCCAGGATGAGTGCAGATGGGTCCAGACACTAAAGAGAGAGCGTCTCACTTCCACGGGGAAGGTGGACTACTTAATAAATGAGGTGGCAACCAGTAGTTACATCGTTGGGATAAAATGACTTTGTTACCTGTCTCACTGTATCCAAACATCAAGATGGCCTGAGAATCAAAACGTAAAGAAAGCAAATAAAAAGTACGAAAATATTAGAAAGACTATTGGAGGATATTTGTAGAAACTGAGAGTAAGGAAGGCTTTTAAAAGCAAGACAAAAGAAAATCTTGACAAATTCAGCTTCAGAAAAATCTGTGACCTCTACATTGCAAAAGACACAATAAAGAAATTTTTTTAAATGACAGACTGGATGAAATATATTTGAAACACATAGAACAAAGAATTAATCAATATCTTCAGTAGGCAAAGAGCTCTTAAAATTGCTAAGAAATATACAAATACCCCAGTATAAAAATGGGGAAAATATGTGAAAATCTAATACAATGCACACAAGAGAAACTATATAATGGTCAAAACAGATGAAATGATGTACATTCCCACTGGTATTAAGAGGAGTGCACATAGAAACAATTACTTGTTTTATTTGGATGAAACTAAATATACTGTTAGTATCTTGTATTGAAAACTTTGAGGAAATTGATGGAAGTGTGAATTACTCTAACTTTGGGGAAAGTAATCGTGAAGATCTTTGAAGATTTAAAGTGCACAGCCAAGCCCTTTGCCCTATGGATGTCCTACAGAAATAAAACCAACTGTACCTAACAATAATGGCACAAAGACGCTTCTGGTAAACTGTCCGTAAAAGCCAAAGCTGGCCATAACCTCAGGGTCTGCCGGGGGATAGCTGACAGACTCACGGTCTATCCACGGAAGAGGATGACTTTCCTGACGAGAAGGAATCACGTCTACGTGCAGTATCACAAAAGCCATCCACGATACACCATTGGGGGTATAAAATAGGGAGCTGCAGACTGACGGGTATGGCGTGATTCGATCTTTTTCCTGTAAGCTTTTGTGTATGGATAGAAAGCAAAGGTGGCGGCTGCTCAGGTTATCAGCCTTGAGGTGGTGCTGGGGGTTTTCCATGGTCTCTATATTGATGCAAGAGCATGTATGTGTTAACAGATATAATAATGAAGAAGCAGTGAGGTATTCATCTCAACCAATTCTCAACTTTAAATGGATAACAAGCCCAGCTTCCTGGCATGGAGCAGGGCGTGGTGGGCCGTCACCTGGTGGGCCTGACGATAGCACAGATGACCAAGCCAAAGGGGATTTTTCTCAACACTTGAAATCTAAGGAATTTGCCCTGCTGGGTTTCAGATTTGCTCGGGACTGGTGACCCTTTTTTCCTTCTGATTTCTTCCTTCTGGAATGGGTATGTCTAGCCTATCTATGCCTGTCCCGTCAATGTATTTTGGAAGCAAATAACTTGTCTGGTTTCACAGGTTCACAGATGGAGTGGAATTTTGTCCAGGATGAATCAGTCATACCCTGAGTCTCAGCCATCACTGATTTGGATGATTTAGGTGGTGAGATTTGGGACTTAGAGCTGATGCTTGAACTGGGGGAAGTCGTGATGTGGTGACAGAAGAGCATGGATTTTGGAGGGCCAGAAGGCACACTGTTGTGGGTTAAATTGTGTCCCTTTAAAAAAGATGAACAGTTGACCCTTGAACAACATGGCTTTGAACAGTGCGGGTTCACTTATACATGCATTTTTTCCAATATACAGTTGGCCCTCCAGATTTATGGGTCTCACATCCGAGAATTCACCCAAACTTGGACTGAAATTTCTATCTGTGGTTTGTTGAACCCTCGGATCCAGAGCCCACAGATGTGGATGGCTACCTATGGCACTTGATCATCCACGGATTTTGGTGAACGCAGGGGCCCCTGGGACAAATCCCCCACGGAGACTGAGGGATGGCTGCGTTGGCGCTGTAATTCCCAGGACGTCAGAACGTGGCCTTATTTGGAGACAGGGTGTTTCAGAAGCCATCAACTTAAAGTGAGGTCATGGGGGCTTCCCTGGTGGCACAGTGGTTAAGAATCCGCCTGCCAATGCAAGGGACACGGGTTCGAGCCCTGGTTTGGGAAGATCCCACCTGCCGCGGAGCAACTAAGCCCGTGCGCCACAACTACTGAGCCTGTGCTCTGTCCTGTGAGCCACAACTACTGAAGCCCAAGTGCCACAACTACTGAAGCCTGCGCACCTAGAGCCCGTGCTTCACAACAAGAGAAGCCAGCACAGTGAGAAGCCCGCGCACAGCAATGAAGAGTAGCCCCCTGCTCACTGCAACTAGAGAAAGCCAGTGTGCAGCAATGAAGACCCAACGCAGCCAAAAATAAATAAATAAAATTAAATTAAAAATTTTGGATTAGGGTGGGTACTAATCCAATACCCGTGGTGGCCTTGTAAAAAGGGAAATTTGTGCACAGAGACAGGCATAGAGGGAAGACGATGTGAAGAGACACAGGCAGAAGATCACCATCTACAAGCCAAGGAGCCAGGCCTGGAACAGATCCCACCACCCTCAGATCCCAATCCACCCTGCCAACACTTGATTTCAGACTTCCAGCCTCCAGAACAGTGAGACATGTTTCTAATTTTTAAGCCGCTTGTTTTGTGGTACTTTGCTGTGGCAGCCCTAGTAAATGAAAACACCCACCATAACATTGCAAGTAAATTCCCTGTTTCTCCACTGTCTGTGAGAAGATGACTTTTCATGGCTGCATACAATTTCATCACGGAGACAGAGTGTACTCTTAAAATGTGTTCTTACCCTGGATGATGACCTTTATAATGGGCCATGTTCTGTTTTTGTGATTTCGAAGGTGAAAAGGTCATGTGCGTGTGTGCAGTGCTCCTGGGGCAGAGTGTCACTTACCTTAGCATCTAACTGACTCAACACCGACTCAACATGAGTCAGCCTGACTTTCGGGAGCTTAATTGAAACCTAATGTTAGTAGAGGCTGTCAAAAGGACATTCAGGCTCAACGGAGCCCATGTCCTCCAACTGGCACGGAAAATAAAGAGACTTGTCTTATTTTTGTGTATTAGTTCAGATGTTAGTTGTAAAGAAGGGCGAGGAGAATTATTGTAGTTTTTGCAAGTAAGATAAGCAAAAATGAGATACATGAATGGCTATAATTGTTAGTAATCTTAAGTGAAACAATTTTAGTTTTCATTGTGGTACACATTATTTAAAAATATTCCATCACAGATGAATTATTTTTCAAAGTAATTTAAGTTAAGAAGAGAATATAGCTATTTTTCAGATAGATACAACAACTCTAGTAAGCATCTAACCTACCTCTGTACAGATGAACTCAGGCTGGCAACTGGTTGCTGTGAGAATAAATAAAAATCAATAAAATTGTAAAGGAAGAAATTGTCGATGTTGAGGTTATTTGTTCAGAAAATTCAAGTCTGTTATAGTTGATTTCAAGCAATGGTGTCTCACGGGCTTCTGAGGCCTGGGAAAGGATCTCACTGGTGGGATAGTATCTTTCCTCCCAACCCACGTTACATGTACAGAGGTGGCTTCATTTCTCCTAGTCAGGAATGGGATTGCTGGGTCAAATGATAAGAATATATTTAAGCTTTAAAGAAACTGCCAAACTACTTTCCAAAGTGGTGTCACTTTAAATTTTCATTTTCCTTTCCATGTATTAAGACATCCAACTCCTCTACAGGTTCACCAACACTTGGTATTGTTAGCCTTTTTAATTTTAGCCATTCTGATTCATGTGTAGTGGGGTCTTATTTTAGTTTTAATTTTCATTCCCTTAATGCCTAATGGTGTTGACCATCTTTTCATGTGCATATTTGCCACCCATATATCTTTTTTGGGGCGGTTTGTTCAAGTCTTTTGCCCATTTAAAAAACTGGGTCATTTTTCTTATAATTGAGTTTTGAAAATTCTTTATATATTCTGGATACAAGTATATGGTTTGGAAGTATTTATTCCAGTCTGTCGCTTATATCTTTATTTTTGTAGTGGTGACCTCTGAAGGGCAAATATTTTAAATTTTGATGAAGTCCAATTTTTCATATTTTTCTTTAATAGTGCTTTGGTGTCATATTAAAGAAAACTTTGCCTAACTCAAGATCACAAAGATTTTATTCTGTTTTCTTCCTAAAGTGTTGTAGTTTAGCCCTGAAATTTAGGTCCAAGATTGATTCTGAGTTATTTTTTTGTATGCTGTGAAGTAGGACATTAAGTTAATTTTTTTTTTTTCCTTGTGGGTATCCAATTGTTCCAGTATCGTTTACTGAAAATACATTTCTCCCCATTGAATTGCCTTGGCACATTTGTTTAAAATCCATTTACCATAATTGTAAAGGTTTTATTTCTGGAGTTTCTATTCTGCTTCATTGATCTCTATGTCTATCCTTATGCTGGCAACCATACAGTAGCTTTGTAGTGAAATTTGAAGTCAGATTGTCTAAATCCTCCGATTTGGTTCTCCTTTTTCTAAATGATTTTGGCCACTCTAAGTCCTCCGAATTTCCACATACAGCTTGCTATTTCCTTAAAGAAAAAATCTTGCTGGGAATTCAATGGGGATCATGTAAGTTTGTAGACCAATTTGGGGGAAATTTTCTATCATGACAATATTGAGTGTTCCAATCCATAAATATTGTAAATCTTTCCATTTATTTGGAGTGTGTCTAATTTCTCTCAGCAATAGTTTGTAGCTTCACATATACAGATTTTTGTGCTTGTTTCATTATTTTATTATTTTTTGATTCTACTGTGAATGGAATAGTTTTCTTAATACCATTTTCAGAATTTTCACTGCTAGTATACAGAAATGTAATTCAGTTTTTAACATTGATTTTATATCCTACCACCTTGCTAAGCTATCTTATTATTTCTACAGATTTGTTAGGATCATGTTTCCTGCAAATAAACACCATTTCATTTTCAAATCTATATGCCTTTAACTTATATTTCTGGCTTTACTGCACTGGTTGGAACTTTAGTAAAATGTCAAATAGAAGTTTGGAATGGACATTCTTGCCTTGGTCCCAATCTTAAGGGGAAAGCATTCAGTATGAATTAAGTATGAATTAGCTGTAAGTTTCACCAGTGTTCTTTACCAGATTTAGGGTGTTTTCCCCCCTAGGTTGTGAAACTGTTTTATCATAACTAGATGTGTTACTGGCAAATACTTTTTCTGATTGATTGATGTGCTTGTATGTTTATTGTATTTTATTTTATTAATATGTTTACTACATTAATACGTTTTCAGATGTTAAACCAACCTTGCATTCCTGGAATAAACCTCACTTAGTCACAGTGGATAGTTCTGTATATATGTGACTGCATTTGGTTTGCTAATATTTTGTTAATGATATTTGCCTCTGTATTCATGAGTGATATTGGCTTATGATACTCTTTTTTGATGACATTATCTGGCTTTAGTATTATGTACTAGCCTCACAGAAATGAGTTGGGAAGTATTTCTTCCTCCTCTATTTTCTGAAAGTTTGTGCATAATTGATTTGGGATTTTTTCCCCTTAAAATAACAGTTAGAATTCACCAATGAGGCCATTAGGGTCTAGGATTTTCTTTGTGGAGAATTTAAAATGACTAGTTCAGTGTCTTTACTTGTTATATGACCATTTGAATGTTCCATTTCTTCTTGAATCGGTTTTGGTAATTTGTACCAACTAAGTAGAATGGTAAATCCCTTTCTCAAGTAATAAAGCATATTTCAACCTTAGAACACTTACAATTAAGTATAGAAAAGTTTAAGAGACCCAAACCCATAATGTTATATTTTTGCATTAGAAAGTCACCTGTGCATTGGTAATTTGGTGTTTCATGTTCTTAAATGCCAAAGGTAATGTGTCCTCCAGTGCAGGAGAGAGAAAGGTTTCAAATCTCAGAGTCTCAGAAGACCTGCCTGCTCTTAGGAGTTGAGCTTGGCCCCATTCTCTCCTGTTGGCCACCAAATGGATATAATAATGTGTCCAGGAGACTCTTAGTGAGATTTAACATATGATCAATGACAAGTCAGAGTGGTGACCACATGGTCAAGACTGGCAGCAGGTATCAAATGGGACTGTCTCAGGCAAACTGGAACATAGGGTCACCCTGGCTTTAATGACAGCAAAGAAAAACCCATGGATGCCTGCTCCTGGCTTGCAGTAAAGGTCACCTTTGGTGGTTGACTCTGGGGGGGTGGGCAGGATGATAGTTTCCATGAAATGTGCTTCCGAACTTCTAGTAGAAGTTGCTAGCGCAAGTGCAAGCAAGGAAAAAGACTGCTGACAACTTCACTGCTGCTAAAGGTGGGTGCTGACCCTCTTGCTATTTCTAAATTATTACAAGGGTCCCCCTTCTCTGATGCCCTTCAGGGTTTGTGGTGAGATGAAGCTCCTCCACAGAGAAAATAAAGTCACCAGCAACCTTCAGAAATTGGCACAGTAGCAATGCCTGCTCACAAGGAGCCCACCAGAAACCCCCAGAGCATCTGACCTCTGGGAGGGCCTACAATGAGTCAGCCCTGCAGGCTTGATCCTGTGAAGTTATGGAAATGATATAGCACACTCACACATCACACATCATACTCACACATCACACACACACATCACAAACACACATCACACACAGAACACACATGCATCACACACACACACTCACACACACACACACAATACAAGCCCCACAGTTAAGAACAGTTCTGTCCCTCACTTTCTCTTCTATTCCCCACCTACCTTTGTTCCCATGTGAGGGGCATCCTGGGAACCACATAAATGCTCCCATTCATCAAACAAGCAATTCCAAATACTGCTCTGCCCTCATTCTTGGAGGGCCTCAGACCCACCTTTGGCTCTGACCCCCGTGGTGAGTCTCACGCTGGTGGCCGTGGGCTTACCTTCGATGGCGAGGTGTCCTCTGGTTTTACGGCGGTGGAGCACAGCCTCAGGTGCATGGAAGTTGGCAGGAACTCCTTCAGCTTCTTTCTGCTAGGATGGGGCGGGGGGAGGGAAGACTGAGGTCAGCGAGGAGGGAGCTGGCTGGGGGCAGGAGCGCATGCGGGGCTGGTAAGGCTGCAAAGCCTCACACCAGCCCCAATGCTGCCATTTCCCCCTTAGAGCAGCAGCCCTGGGAGGCCGTTTGAACGCTCAATGTGAAACAGCCCGCAGGGGCTGTGCATGTAAAGGACCATGACTGCTTGCCAGTGGGACGCCAGGAAGACGGGCTTCGCCCCACTGAGCCCCCCCGGACAACTGCACTTGCCAGTTTGCGAGCAGCAGCGGCGCAGGGGCTCCTTACAAGCGCACAGTGACGTGCCCCGGGGCCACAACATTGCCACTTTGTGGCACTTTCCCGCAGAGGCTCCAGGAAACGAATACGGGGGGGCTTGTCTTTGATGCCCAGGTAGGTCAGTGTCATCACACGGACCTCCACAAACCGAGGAACGTGGAAGAGGGAAGTCAGGGAGGTTTGAAGCACGAGGAGGACTTGGCCCTCCGCTACCGACTTAGAGATGGAGCGTGAGGACGGGACGGGCTCTGCCAACACTCCAGACCCACCGTCTGCCGAGGACGCCGCCCCAGGAGCCCTGACGGCTCTGTGTGAAGTGCCCGGCAGAGCCCGACGTGCCCGCAGGCATGTGCCCGCGGGAACCGAGAGTTCACGCGTCGTCTTTGTCACTAAGTCTGTGGGGATTTGCTGTGTAGCAATGGGAACTGGCACAGGCCACGCCTCTAAAATCAGACAGGAAGTGTCTGCCTGTGTGTGGTCCTCCCCCCACTTGTATTTTCATCCTAGCTGGTCAATTTCTATCGACATAATCCATTCTGTTTACTGTTCCACGGCAGGCAAACAGGCCAGAACAGAAGAAACACTCCCAGTAAACTGGTCTGATAACCGCTACCAGAGACACACTTTACAAAGTCCCACAGTGTTTTCCACCAAAACACGCCTGTGAGACACTTCAGTGTCCTGTGATTTAAACATATTCCCAGGTTTCTAGGACCTACTCCAGCAAACTTTCCCCCAAATCGGGCTGTGTCTACTCATCAACTGTTAGGTTGACTCCCAGGTCGCCCCAGGAACATTTCTGCAGCAAGAAAAGGCCATTGGTGTTTTATTGCCCATTGGGTCTGGAGGGCTTGTAAACTTGTATTTTGTTGTATCACACTTCTCACACAATCAACCTTTTCAATAAAGGGATGCAAAAGTAAAGACTAGATTGAAAATCAAGAATAGTATTCCAAAAATGAGGAATACGGTACATTCCAAAGATGGAATGATTTATATTCACAAAAATCATTATTTTTTCTGTTAACAATGTTCACAATATATGGAGTTTTTAAAAAAGACTTCTAAAGAGTTCTACAATATGATTATAATTTTAGAAAAAAACCCATC
Source organism: Balaenoptera borealis (assembly GCF_965194805.1). Lineage (NCBI taxonomy): Eukaryota > Metazoa > Chordata > Mammalia > Artiodactyla > Balaenopteridae > Balaenoptera > Balaenoptera borealis. The sequence continues at coordinate 1,304,748 of NC_138867.1, forward strand.
ATGGGCTTCCCTGTTGGCGCAGTGGTTGAGAATCTGCCTGCCAATGCAGGGGACACGGGTTCGAGCCCTGGTTTGGGAAGATCCCACATGCCGCGGAGCAACTGGGCCCGTGAGCCACAACTACTGAGCCTGCGCATCTGGAGCCTGTGCTCCGCAACAAGAGAGGCCGCGATAGTGAGAGGCCCGCGCACCGCGATGAAGAGTGGCCCCCGCTTGCCGCAACTAGAGAAAGCCCTCGCACAGAAACGAAGACCCAACACAGCCATAGATAAATTTAAAAAAAAAAAAAAAAAAAAAAAACCCATCATGTATATAATGCACACAAAAAATATTTAAAAGGAAGACCTAAAAGATACTAATCAAAATGCCAGCAGTGGCACTTGGTGGAGGGGGGCAAGAAGGGATGTTTGTATTTACACTGGGAAGTTTTGCAGTTTCCAAATGTTCTATAATGAATATGCATTGATTAGGCAATCTGAAAAAAACTAGGTTTTTGTCTTGTTTAGGCTTGGTTTTAGAGTTAAGCTTACCATGCTGATTCCAGTTAGGTTTCTACCATTCTTGCCAGAAAGCGATAAAGGAAAAAATATCCTTAGATTTTATTTAAAGGACCATAGACACTTGAAAGTGAAATTCAAAATGACTTAGATTTTCACAATACTAGTGCCAATCAGGTTTCTAATAAATTTAGAAGAAAAAAAATAGTGGGCTATTTGAAAAGGAATGCTCTTTCACACTAAATGCCCTGATTATTAAACTAAGCAAAAATCTGTAGCAATTCTCAGCTTTTGGGGAATTGACTAATGGTGCACCTCTCCTTTTCTGAGTCTCTCTGCCAGTTGAGCTGTGGCAAGGGAGACGTGAAGCCCTCCAGGACCCCTGGGCCAGTCTTCCCTGCCAGGAACACTGGAGCTTCCCCTGTAGGTTTCCGGGAAGAAGGAGCCCACTAGGGTGTGCCCGGCACTTCCAGCCCCTCGATTCCCCACCTCCCCACCCGGAGACTGGCTTCCTGGTTTGTTCCCCACACAGACGCTGAGCTGTGAAGGTGGGGAGGCAGCCTTTGTCCCTCCCACGTAAAGTGCACACCTAACGTAACTCCAGATCAAACTCCAGGTTTCTTGGAACTGCACAAAATGATCTTCAAGTTTATATGGAAAAATAAATACAGGAAAGAATTGTCAAAAGTAATGAAAAACAAAAATCTTAAGAGGGGCATTCACCTACTAGATATTTAAAGGTAGCTAAATGAAGTCCTATCGTTAAAACAGCACAGTGTCCTTGGTACACTCAGCAGAGGGACAGACTGGTGTCCAGAAGCAGACAAGCCCAGCGTCTACGGAAGCTCGGGGTATCAGGAAAAGGGCCTTTCGATTTGATGAGGAAAAGTGGACCATTTAATTAATGAGGTGGCAACCAACAGTTACGCTGTAATCAAATAACCTTGGCTCCTATTTCAGTAAATACAAAAATAAATAGAAGATGGTTTAAAAACCAAACGTAAAGAAAGCAAGTAAAAATTACGAAAATATTAGCAAAGAATATGGAGGCTGTTCTTTGGGCTAAGAAAGACTTTCTAAAGCAAGCCAGTTAAGAGGAGAATATAGCTGCTCTAGGCAGACGACCACTTACCCCTGCACGGATGATCTCAGGTGGTTATCCAGCTGCTGTGGGAGACAAAGGAAAGTCATAAAATGAAAGCAAGTTGTTGACACTTTCAGTTGATTTGGAGCAGTGGTACCTCAGAGGCTCCTGGGTCCTGGGAAGGGACCTCACAGAAGGGAGGGGGCACCCTTCCCCACACCCTCACACATGTGTGCACGTTCCCACTTCTCTTTGGCAAGAGACAGGGAGTGGGGTGACTGGGTCACTGAGACGTATATATTTCACTTTTTAAGAAAATGCCAAACCTCTTTGCAAAGTGATGTAGTTTCACATCCCCACCAGCAACGTGTGAGCCCGCCATCTACATCCTCGCCAACACTTGGGGCTGGTCTCTTTGATTACGGCCACTCTAATGGGCATGTGTGATGTCTCATTGTGGTTTTGTGTTTCCTTAACGATGAATTATGTTGACCATCTTTTCATGTGCCTATCTGCCACCCATAGATCCCCTTTGGTGCAGTGTGTTCAAATCTTTTGCCCATTTAAAAAGTTGGGTCGATTTTCTTATAATTGAGTTTTGAGAGTTCTATACATTTTCTGGGTACAAGTATATGATTTGCAAATAATTATTTGTGTCTGTGGCTTATATTTTCATTTTCTTAATGGTGACCTTTGAAGAGTAAATGTTAACTTTGACGAGGAGCAGCTGCAGAAATGGGTGGGCCTGAAAGGAGTCAGCCCTGCGGGCTTGATCTTGTGGAGAGTGAGCTCGGACATGAAACCACACACACACGCACGCTACGTGCCAAACATACTCACGTACGCATACAACCACACACACATGCCAACACAGAAGCGAAGGATGGTGGCTAAGTGTTCCTAGCTGCAAGGTGACCTTGGGTCTTGCCCCAGCCCGCATGAACCTGGATGGTGAAGCAGAGAGACGTCCGGTACCTGTGACAACTCTTCTCTTTCTGAGGTCACATCTCTCTTCACTGCCGGGGCCTTCGAGCTCTGCTGCTGGTAGTTTCGCGTTATGTAATCATATGTGCTCAGCTTCTTGGCCCCTAGAAAGGAGGAAGGAGGCAAAGGGCAGAGTCGCCCTCCATCAGCTGCACAGCGGCCCGCCCTCCATGGTCCGGGGCGTCGGGGGTTGGTTCCCAGGCCACTCCAAGCCCGGCTGGCCTCGGGCCGCGGCCAGCAGCTCCCCGCACCTGCTGGGCCCACCAGCCCTGTCCCGGGCAGGGGAGCCGTGGCCCTGTGTCCCTCACAGGCCCGTAAAGCCAAGGTGGACGGGGGAGGGCTGAGCCCAGCTCCGTTTTAATTAAGGTGAGACACCAGCTCTCACACGTGGCGGAAAGACCCCAGGTTGTTAGAAGAAACTCTCAAACATGTTTGTCAATAGAAAAGCACTATTAACGAAAGCACGTCCTGTGCCCGTTTCAGTCGTGTGCCTTCGCGGAGGGGCCGAACCTTCCCTGAAAACTAACAAACGTGAGAACAGAGGGTTGACCATCATTTCTGAAAAGCGAAAAGGGCCCCCCACAGAAGCCTGTTTGCCGCTTGGGGAGCAGACGGAGGGCCGCCCGCCCTCACAGCTCAAGGCCCACTCGGCTGCTCCCTGCGGGGGGCCCGAGGCTCAGAACCCCTTCCCCGTCCCCTTCCCTGGGGGTTCCTACAAGGGCTTTTGCTTCATTTGCCTTATCTTTCTTGATTAACTGCACACATTCCCTCAGAACCTGTGTCACAGTTTGAGGATGTAAACTTGACCCTGTTTATATCTCATGAAAATATTCATTCTTCGGTGCGGGTTTGCACAAACCCCACCAAATTCAGACTGTGAGCCGCCCCTGCGTGCATCCGGCGCTCACCCCCTTCTGAGTGCACCTCGCGTGAGGTGTGCTAATCGGACCGCAGTGATAAAGCAGAGGAGGGGACACAGATGCAGAGCCTCACACGCCTCGCGGCCTGGGAGCTGTGGCCGGAGCCCGGCCGCACTGAGGAGGGTCCGCCTGTGTCCGCCCGCCAGCTCGGGCCGCTGGAGGGTCCTCTTCTTCCTCGGCATCTTGCATGGTGCTTTCTCTCCCATTTGCCGTGCCCGGCTCTTCCTTGAGCCTCCGACCCGAGGGTTTCACTCCGATCGCATGCTGAGCGCTCGCCACTGCGCTGAGCCTGGACTGAATTCTGACTCGCCACTGCGCTGAGTCTGACCCCGCAGAAGCTGAGGGGTCGCGAGGATGTTAAGTAGATACGTTCTAGGGTACTTTTACTGTAACTAACAATAGCTAAATCCCAATGCTTTCCTGGAAATCCATTCTTGGAGGTTCAAAGACCCTAAAATAAACCCACGCGGTCCTGAATCCAGCACATCTCCCCCTGTACAGGCCTCCTGTGTGTCCTCGCCCTCGGTGACGGTGGCACCACTACCCCCGGACGCTCCTGTCCTTACACGTCCAGCCGGCCACCGAGTCCTGGGGGCTTGACTTCTCCAGGCCCCTCCTCACTCCTGCGGACTCACCGCGCCCCTATCAGCTACAGAAGCGCAGAGAGCAGCGCTTGGGCGCGCTCCGCCTGGACAGGCGCAGACGGCCCCCGACACGCACCCCGGCCCCGAGCCCAGGGCCCTGCTGGCCCCGCCGTGTACGCAGGAGCTGGCGGAGCCGTCCGGGGCTTCCAGGGCGGGTTCTGCGCTCGTCTCTGGCTCAGCGGGGGATGGTGGGCGCTGGAGCACCCGGCACGGCCACCACAGGCCCCTCGCCTTCCCTTCGGGGCCGCAGAGGTTGGTGACGGTTGTGACTTCCAAACAAAGTCTTCACAGGGTGAGGGATGGGCCTTCTCCCCTCATTTTAAAGGCAGATGGAGCCTGCCCCGGGCAGCTGCCGTGTGGACACGAGCAAACCACCGGTTCTCCCTCAAGCGAGTTTGGTTAGTGGAGACCCCATCGCTGAGTTCAATGCTCTTCATTGGTAGGATTTCTGGTTGTTGCTTTTCTAAATCTCCCTGTTCTTTTCCACAGCGTCCTGTTCGTGCCTCATAGATTCTATTCCTTTCTATCTCTGAACACCTTAACTGACCACTTTCTGAACCTCCTTTATGTTTTCTGCAGGTCTTGGAATAGAACTCAGCCTTTCTGCCCCTCATGGGGTGTTTCTTCTCTTCCCGTGACTTGTCCTTTGTGCTTTGAGCTTGTTTCTGGCGGAGCCTGCCTGCCCGGGGACCCACGTGAACATAGGGGCAAAGGCTGGCCAACACAGGGCAGCCCAGGGGGCACGTACTCAAGTAGATGTGGAAGAAGAGCAGGTGACCAAGCAGCAGGAGGCTGATGAGCTCAAGCAGCAGCACCAGCACCCCGATGCCCAGGAAGACCGGGGTGCTCGTCCTCACAGGGAAGAGCGGAAGGAACAGCAGCCACGTGTTCTGATCGGAGATACCTGTGGAGAGGCGGAGACACATGCACCCAGCTCCTGCTGACAAGGCAGCACCCCTCATCAGGTGAGTACCTGGGGACAGAGCTTGGCACTGGGGGAGGGAACACCAGCCTGAGGGAGCGACTCCCTGCCCAGGTGAGCTCTTCCCTGCCCAGATGAGCTCTTCCCTGCCCAGGTGAGCTCTTCCCTGCCCAGGTGAGCTCCTCCCTGCCCAGGTGAGCACCTCCCTGCCCAGGTGAGCTCCTCCCTGCCCAGGTGAGCCCTTCCTCCTCGCCCAGGTGAGCCCTTCCTCCTTGCCCAGGTGAGCTCCTCCCTGCCCAGGTGAGCTCTTCCCTGCCCAGGTGAGCTCTTCCCTGCCCAGGTGAGCCCTTCCTCCTCGCCCAGGTGTGCTCTGCCTGACCTAAGTACCCTTGCAGCCCCTTCTGACTGCGGTGGGTATCATGACCCACTTCACGGATCTGGAGGGTAAGGCTGGGAGACGGTAACTAGGTGCCCAGGTCACAGAGCCTGACCCCGGCGTCCACTGCGCTGCCCCGCTGGGCCCTCCCCACTCTAACTAGAGCTGGAAGGTCAGAGCCACCACCTGGGGCATTTCCAGGATACAGTCCTCTGTGACCCAAGGGGAACCTGACACCACAGCCACGTGGCCTCCAACAATTAAGTGAAGAAAAACAGAGAAGGGTCGTGTGCTGGCCAGTGAAGACCGAATTCCAGCTCAGGCGTCTTCACCCCACAACTCAGTCTGGACAGGTGCTCGACCCCGGGCTGCCCTACGTGGCCCCCCAGAGGGAAGGTGGCGCGAGGGGAGGCCCAGGCCCGGGCGCGGGGAGCGCATACTCCTGTAGTGTGGGTCGGTGCGCAGGCTGGCGGGGTTGATGAAGTACTGGATGAGGGTGTACAGCAGGATGACGATCGTGTACAGCAGTCCGGCCGAAGCGGAGGCCACTGTGGTGAAGAAGTACCTGCGGGGCAGAGCCTGCTCAGGGCGGCTGCACAGCCCGGGGCCGGGGAGCCAGCCGGCACGCGTGCCGAGGCCCCGGGCAGCGTGGGGGACCCGGGCTCGTCCCTGCCGAGGGCGTGCCCCGGCCGCCGCCCCGCAGCCCTTCCGCCTCTGGCTCCCGACCTTCGGGCTTCTCTCTCCTGCTCTCGGGGTGGCCGCACAGACGCGCGGCCCCGGGCCTCCCTGCACTTTCTGTTGCTCCACGGCCTGCAACCTGAGGTCTCACTCGGTCCTCCAGGAGGCCCGAGGAGGGCCCGAACCCTAGCGCTACCCGCCCCAGCTCACAGGAGGGAGACGGAGGCTCAGACACGGGGTGCGACTGGTCCAAGCCGGCCCCCCCCGGCCCCCCCTCTCCTGCTGGTTCAGACCCGGCTCCCTCCCAGCCACCACCAAGGGCACAGCCGGCCGGGGTGTTGATGCCGGCGCCGAGGAGCGGGGAGACACTGCCTTCGAAAGGCACACCCGTCAGGGCTGCATGCTTCGGTTTCAGACCCGAATCACTGCTGCACTTCGCGCACAAAAGACACGGAGAACGGTCTCCCCGTCAGAACAAATAAACCCTGGGGGGCAATTCCTGGACTACAGTTCCACTAAAACGCCTTCCTTTAGTCTTTCTGCTGTTATACCTTTAACATTTTCAGTGTTAAACAGTGTCTGTAGTTCACCTGAAGTCGCCTTACACCTGCCCTGAGGTCCTCCCCTAACGGCCTGGATAACCCCGCACAGGCCGAGCCCGTTGCGTGCCAGGCCCCCCCCGACCCCGTCCTGCCGACCCTGCCCAGTGGACACGGGGAGGCGCCCGCCAGGAGACCCCTCTCGGCCAGCTCTGTGCTTGGAGCCGCCGTCGGGACCTCCTGAGGGACCCCGCGGAGCCCGGCCCCCTCGGTGCTCTTCGAGGCAGGGCCACACCCCTCACCCGTCCCCACGGCAGGTGGACCTTGAGGTGCTCGGCCAGTTAGGAGGCCCCTTAAGGAGGCACGTCCCGGAGGAGGGGGGAGCAAGCCGCGTGAGGGGTGAGTGCCGTCCCAGGCCCGACGCCCCGGGTGGGGAGAACCCTCACCAGTAATTCCTGCTCCCCACGCAGTTGTTAAGCCACTTGCAGTGATGGTCAAAGCCTGCGACACACTTGTTGCAGGCGCTACAATGCTTGGCTTTCGCGGTCCTGGAAGGAAGGTTAGGAGGGGCAGCCTGTCAGAGCCCCTGTCTGCCTGCAGGGCCAACCCCACGCGGTGGGTGCCTGCCCGGGCGGGCGGGGCGGCCACAAGGCGCCAGGGCCTGAGGCCCGGAGGCTGAGTCAGATCCCTCCTGGCCGCCTACTGACACCCCTGGGGCCCTGAGCAGCCCCGGGCGGTGATCCGGTCGGGGGCAGAGGCTTGTGGGAGACCCGAGGCTACGGCGCTCCTGCCCCGGACGGGCGGGGGGGCTGTGTGTCGGGGCCCCTGCTTCTCTGCAAAAGGGGCGGCGCCCGGCGGCTGCTGGGGACCAGGTGCGCCTGAGCCCAGCCCACCCCCGCGGGACGGCTCGGGGGGGCCCCTCACGCGGCCGGGCACTCACACGGGGACCTCGCACAGGTGACAGTACTGCCTCTGGATGACATGGGCGTGTTTGGACCGGTCGAAAGTCGGCACAACCCGTGCGTAGTTCTTCTTTAAGCGGACATTGGCTTCGGCCGGATCGATGGAAACAACCATCAAGTGGACTAAGAGGTGGAAGAGGCAAATCCCGCCGGTCACCTGGGGGGCGTCAAGGAACATCTCGGCCTGGGCAGCACGCGTGAGGGGCCCGCTCCGGGCGGCCAGGGGTCCAGGCCCCAGGCAGCCACGAGAGCCTGTGCCTGGCCGGCAATGGGAACGGCCCCTCTGGCACCTGCGTGCCCAGCAGAACCCACCCGACTCCTTTGTCCTTGAGGGACACAGCAGGGCCCGCTGGAGGCCGTGGCCCTGCAACCCCAGCTGAGCTTCACTGGGACAGCGGGAGAGGCCTGTGTGCGTCCACGGGCACCAAGCCTGGCGCCGAAGCCGGGTTGTGGAGGTCCTTGGGGCAGGGAGGCCGCGCTGAGCACATGTGTCAACAGGAGAAGGAGGGAGGGAGGGAGGGAGGATTCAAATACCCCCAGTGAGCCTTTGTGGTGAGTGGGCCGGGACTGTCTGTCTCTCTCTGTTTTTGTCTCTGTCTCTGTCTATCTGTCTCTGTCTCTCTGTCTCTCGCTGTCTTCCTCCCAGCCCAGGACCCCTCAGGCCCACTCCAGCTCCCACTCCCTCCAGGGCTCCCAGGGTAAAATCAATTCCTCACATCCCACCCTCTCCACCTCCTCTTCAGGGACTGACACACTGTCCCCATGGAAACCAAACAGAAGGGGAGGAAGTGTCGGCCTGGCCTCCCCATCAGCCCTGCCCTGCTTCCCAGGACAGTTCTGAGCCGGGAGGGTTCGGGTTCACAGGTCCAGCTCCTGCGAGGGCGGCCTGGGCGTGGTGGGGAAAGGCCTCTCTCCGCCCGCCCACAGGGTCTCGTGGCAAAGCCGCATGTGCACAGGGTCTACGGTGACTGTACAGAGGCCCACTGGCAGTGCAGACTCTGAGCAGGGAGGCCCCTCTTCTGGGGTCCTTCTCAGGCTGCACCGCCGTCGGGGTCCAGGGCCTGCTGGCCCTGCCTGTACCGCTCAGCCTCAGCGGAGCCGCCCTGGGGCTCTGGGGCTCGCGCTCACAGGCACGGTGCTGCCTGGACCAAGCACCCCTGGTGCACGGCGAGCCTCAGTGGGGGACTGGTCTGGCCAAAGCTGCTTGGCCTCCCTTGTCCTCCAGCCTCCAGCGCAGACCCAGGGCCCTGGGTGCCAGGCGTGGGGCAACAGAAGCCCGGCCCAGCCAGGGGGCACAGAGACCACGGTGAGGGCGAGAGAGAGCCGAGGACCAGCCAGGCCAGGGGACCTACACAGGGAACGGGACTGACTGGATCCCTCAGTGCCACACAGGGACGCCCTTCCTGTGGCCTGGACCTCCCTGCCCCTGCTGTCCAGCAGGCTGAGCCACGCTCCCGTGCAGGGTGTGGGGCAGTGGGCAGGTGGTCAGCGGCGGGCCAGCACTGTCCCATCTGGAGATGCCAACAAGGTCCGGGCACGCTGGTGCCCCTACGCCCGCTTCCCGAGGCCTGAGGCACAGCTGACGCAGCACTGTTTGTGTGGTTGCTGTGGCAACAGGAGCGTGTCCTGAGCGCAGGACACAGGCGGGGGCACAGCCCGGGGCAGGAGATGTGGCAGGAAGTGGCACTGCGGCCCAGGTGCGGCCCTGCTCTGCGGAGCTAGAGTAGGACTGTCCCCATCAGACGCCGGGGGCCCAACCCTAGCCTGAGGGGCAGCCCTGCAGAGCCCCTAAGCCTGCAGGTGCCCGGGGGATCCCGAGACCCAGATGCGCTGGGCCAAGCTGCCACGGCCCCTCAGACGTCACGCGTCTGCCCACCTGCCTGCCTGCGTCTGCGTTTGCCAGAGACGGCCCGGCCATTCCCGCTGTCGGTCACACGCCCAGTGGCCGTCTCTGAGCCCCCAGAATAGAAGGTGCCACAGGCGGGGTGTTGCGCCCTCAAGCTGCCCGCTTTCACTTTCGAAGTAATTTTATCTCAGGAGCGTCTTAGGTTCAAGTAAATAATAAAAAGAACCCAGTCTGCCGTCTCACTTCCCCTGCAAAGCAGGGCCCCGAGCTGTTCTGAGGACGCGGCGGTCCCCTAGCAACTATCTTTGTTCAGTAAACAAACAGCACCGGGCGCCAGCCCAGGATGCCCGCCCTGTCACACGGCTGCCTCGCCGGTCCTGCAGCGGGAGGGCGGGGCCCCCGCGGAGCTGCCCCACCGCTGCCTGGGTCCCAGAGGAGCCCCACCCCGCCCAGTGCCTTCCGCACGCCGAGGGCGGCCAGGCTCCTGCGCGGTGACCCCCACGCTGCACGTGCAGCCTTGCTGACGCTTCCCTGTCTCCGCCGGGCCCACGGAATGCCACACGGCTTCCTGAAATCCCGCGGCCCTGACCCGGGACCCTGCCCTCCCTGCTCCTGGGTCCCTGCAGGCGCCGAGTGACGCTGGCGCCCACTAGTGGCCAGAGCATGGCGCCCAAGTGCGGCTGCCGGGGCCTGAGGAACATCGCTGGGGCAGTGGCGGGTCTGGGTGGCAGGAAACTGGACCAGAAATCATGTCCTGAAGGCCGTCTGAGCTCTGAACAGCCAGGGACGCCATCCTGCATCCCCCGCTTGGGACAGGCAGGAGGGGGCCACACAGACTGGGTGCTGAGCCACCCACAGGCAGGGGCCCACCAGGGGGCCAGGACTCTGGGAAGAAATGGCCGTCCACGTGGGATTGGGTGCACTTGACCCCGGGGCTCCTTGCTGTGCACAAAGCAGGTAAGCGCTCACAGTGGCTACTGGACAAAGCACACGGGGACGCTCAAAAAGGCTCCAACGGCCAAAACTCAGCTAAGTTTTGGGTCAAAAGAGAATTAAGGTACAGCATCATAGCCCAGCACATAAGCAAAGACCCACAGGTGAGGCTGAACTGTGTCCCCAAAAGATGTTGAAGTCCTAACCCCAGGAACTGTGAATGATTTTACTTGAAAATGGGGTCTTTGCAGATGATCAGGGTAAGATGAGGTCCTTATGGTGGGTCCTGATCTCATAGGACTGGTGTCCTTACAAGAGGAGAAGATCAGGACTCAGACACTCACAGCGGGACAACCCTGTGAGGACGCAGAGGTGGTGGCATCTAAAGCCAAGGGATGCCTGAGGCCACCAGAGCTGGGACAGGTCCTGGGAACTTCAGAGGGAGCACGGCCCTGCCAAACCAGCTTGGACCTCTGGCCACCATCTTTGTGCCTCTGTGCCTCCGTGTGTGTGACAGAGAGGGTGCCCATATGTGTGGCTGGTTTGTGACTTGTGCATTGTATGTATATTAGTGTGTGTGTATCTGTGTGTTTGTAGGTCTGTAGGTGTGTGCTTGCACCTAAGGGGAAACTTATAGCTTCAGATACGACAGAAAGAAAAAAGGTCTAAAATCAATGGCCTAAGTTTCCACCTTAAGAAGGTAGAAAGAACAGAACTTCCCTGGTGGTCCAGTGGGTAAGGCTCTGCGTTTGATCCCTGGTCAGAGAGTTAGATCCCGCACGCCGCAACTAAGAGTTCACTCGTTGCAACTAAAAGATCCCATGTGCCACAATGACGATCCCACGTGCCACAGCAAAGACCTGGCACAGCCAAAATAAATAAATAAATAGATAAAAATAAATCTTAAAAGAAAAAAAGAAGGTAGAAGAAGAGGAAATTAAAGCCACAATACATTGAAAATAAATAGTAAAAATAAAAGCAGAAATTCAAAAGAAGAAAACAGGGGAAATCAGTAAGTCCAAAAGCTGATTCTTTGAATAATCGATAAAAGCGATAAACCCTACGAAGACTGATCAGCAGTGGCATCACGACAGATCCTACAGATAGCAGGAAATAGTGCGAATAATTGTATTCCAAGAAATGTGACCATTTAGACAAAATACTAAAATTTCTTGAAAAAGATGACTTGCCAAAACAGGCAGAAGATGAAACAGAAAAGCTGAAGAGCTCTTTTCCTATTAAGGAAATTGATCATTGCAAACCTTATCACAAAGAAATCTATCCCTATGACCTCGAGGGGAAAAAATGGGCCTCATCTGAGGGAGAGGCACTCCAGGCAGATGCCCTGGTTTTTCTGACTGATTGAGGCTCAGGGGGGCCTTTGGGGCTCAGGGGGGGCCCCACCTCTGCAAAATGACAAGTGTCAATCTTGGTAACTTGCCATGGGATTTTTTAGGTGAGATAAGAAGAATGGTGGTGTGGAGACAGAAGTCTTTGTCAGATGCAAACTGGGGCATTCCAGTGAAATTGCATGATGTCTGGGATTTTTAAAGGTACTCAGTGTATGTGTGTGAGATGTGAGACAACACTGGCAAAATCTTAACTGTTGAAGCTGAGTACCTGGTAGCTGGGGTCCACCACACTGTTCTTTCCGCTTCTTCAAAGCGGAAAGACGCCATGATAAGGGGTCGGGAGGCCCCGGGAGACGACTGAGGGCCCTTCTTGGTCCTGCCACCTCCCTCGCGCCCGAGCCCCACCACTTACACACGCCTGGCCAGGGGCGTGGGGCAGCCTAGGAGAAGGGGCAGGCAGTGTGGCCGCAGGCGCAAACACCCCGCTCTTAGAAGCTGCTTCCAGTGCCCACTCTGCAGCAGCCCAGCCGGTCCACTGGCTGTAACGGGCGGCGGCCCTCAGCGTGAGGGCCGGGGCTCCTGGTGGAGTCCCGCGCCACCCTGACGCCCACCCTGACGCCCACCCCAGCATTCAGAGCAGACGTCTCTCGCCCAGAACACAGCCACCCCGGGGTATCACAGACGTCAGCGCCTCGGCTCCACATACGTGACACTCGCGGGGACATGCGAGCTCTTCAAGTCCCCATTAAAACCCACCATTCCTCTTGGACAACACAGACCGACCGCTTAGCCGTGGTTGGGAACGTGCGTGGCCCGTCTGCGGCTCCTCCCCTCCTGGGGTCTCTGTCCACCCGGGACCCTCCCAGCCCTGCTGCCAGCTGGGCACCCTCTCCCTGCCCCAGCACTGGTGGGCACTTGCAGCCCAGAGCCCGAGCCAGCGGCTGCCTGGAGGACAGCTGTGGGGTCTCCAGCACTGGCAGTGGTAGCAGGGGTGGGGGGCAGGTCTGACCACCTCCGCGGGCGGCCCGGAGCCAGGCCTGCTGGAGGCCCCTCCGGGAGCACCCCCCCCCCTCAGACGACAGCAATGCCCCCAGTAAAAGGATACACTGTAGGCAATGTATCTCCACTCGGGTGGCAGGAGGGGAATAAAGATGCCAAAGGTGGTGAAGGCCAGGACCAGGAACAGGATCCAGGCCACGACCTGCAAGTAGTGGATAGGCTGCGACCAGCCATTCACCCTGGACCGCCTGGGTGGCACAGTCTTCGGGCTCTTCCTGGACATGGTTCCTGGGAGGATAAGCCTCGAGATCCTGGCACAGAGCGCCATCTGCAAGACAGGACGGGGCATGGCAGGCCATGGGCTCCTGCCCTCGTGGCGCGGGGGCTCTGGGGGCGGGACCCACGGCCCAGCATCGCCCGGGGCCCCGGTGACATCACAGCTGCGGAAAACAGCTCTTGGGGTGGTGTGGCCCCGTGGGTGAGGAACGAAGGGCACCCCCCTACCCCCCACCATGACCTCAGGGCGGGCAGCTACCAGCCCCTCACTTGCAGCGATGAGTCCGGGGGCTGGTTTATGATGCACACGCCTCATCAGAAGACTCATGGGATATGGGGGACCCAGTGAGGAAAAGGTCCTCATCCCTGGGGAAGCCGAGAGGGGGGCAGGAAAAGCCAACTTTAGCTGGTGTGATCATGTGACACTTTCATCCACCAGAAATCCTGCAAGTTTCCCCTGTGGCAGGAGAGGCCACATTTCCAGAGTCCTGTGTTTTTCCTTCCACAGGGACAGGCCCTCCGGGGGTGGGAGGGAACCGTGGCCCTTCCGGCCAGTCAGGTGGGCAGGGCCACTGGGAAAGGGAGGGACGTGGCCAGGAAGGCTGTCGGGTGTTTGAGGGTGTTGGAGGGGTTAAGGATGTTAACAGCCGTTACAGGTGGAACTTTGAGGTTAGAAGGCCCTGTGCACAGCCTTCATTGTCTCTTCAGAAAGAAATGCACAGAAAATATAGTTGATATTAATGTGTTACTTTGGGAAGAGACAGAAATATTGAAAAATATTCTAAGACTCTTTTTTTCTGTGAGCTGTGACTTCCCCTTGGGGATTGTCCTAAGAGCAGGTTTCAGCTGCTGGCCACAGCTTTTGGTCATCTGCTGTGGTCCTCTGGATGTGACGCCACGTGGGCATCGGGACGCAGCAGCCCTGAGTCTGCGTGGGTTTCGTGAGCATCTAATGGCACATTTGTACAACACGACCAAGGCAGCAGGGATTCAGAACCCAGCAAGGCAGGCCTGGTATTGAAACATGATTCCCAGATGAAAGCATTCAGATGGAAGGGCCAACTAACAGAAAAGGTGTTGCCAAAAATCAAACTCCAGTCACGTGGAAGGTCACATCAAGGGATTACTGCAGATCTTGAAACAGAGACGTGTGGAAGGGATAATTGTGAGAGCAAATTTAAGTGACACAGACACAATGTCTGTCTGTCAGGGTTTCCAGAAGAGGAAAAGGAAGAGGGCGTAAGAGAAGAAACAAAGAAAAAAAGTGAAGCAATGTCCGTACTGCAAGAAGATTTAAGACTTTAGCCCTAAATTATACTCCAAGAACCAGACAGTGGAAAAAAGAATACATCTACGGTGGTGAAAATGCGAACTTCGAGGACGCAGAATCCTACAGGTGTCCCGGAAGAAGAAACAGTGAGATTACCTATGACACGATGTAACTGGCATTTATAAAGTTCAAGTGCTGAGTCTTCTGTGCTGAGACGGACCAGCCGGCCTCTCCCTGAAGGGGACACAGGGCACACCCTCGGGAGGCGTGAAGACTCAAGCGCACCCACTCACCTTTTCCCAGAGATCTTCTGAAAAGATTTACTCCCTCAGATCTGAGAGTCACCCTGATACCCCGGGCACTTCAAGTTCAGAATGCAGGGCCGAGCGGGTGGGTCTTCAGTGAAAGCCGGAGCCCACGGCGCTGGCCGCGCGGACACCCGCCAGCCCGTCAGCAGGCCCGCCATGTGGTGGTGAGAGGTGGCGCCCGGGCCCCCCAACCCTGACCTAGGGCCCCCGCACGCAGACCTGGCAACTGTGGCCGAAGTCCTTCCTCTCCAGGCCCCGCGCTGGGACGTCGGGATCAGCTGGGTTGTTCCGACCAAGGGGACCTGGGGGAGAAGAGAGCAGACGGGGTGGAGGGGCCGCGGCCCACGCTCGTCCCGCGCCTCTCCTCGTGAGCCGCGCCCTGCGGCCTGAGCCCCGCCTCCCCGCGTGCACGAGGGGACACGCGGGGTGACGAGAGCCACACAGGGCCGCGAGCGCTCGGCAGCCGTGGAACGTTCGCGCGGGGCCGGGCCCTCTGCCCCGAGACGGGACTGTCCCCGCCTTGCCATCTGGCTCCACCTCCCACCGCGGCCTTGGCTCGCGTCCTGCCGGCTCCTCTCCACTCAGCACCCCGCCAGGCGCCAGGTACCCCGCCGCCACGGCCACCGCTGCACGGCGGAACTGGAACCCCCCAGGCCCAGCGACCGGCGCGGTGACAGGCTCTCCTGCCCCACCCGTCCTGTGACACGGCTCCACACTGCTGCTGCACGCGGGACACACAGCACACGCCACAGACACGCACACACGCACGCACACGACACACACGCGCATGACACACACACACCACACACACACACGCACCACACACACACGTACAACACACATACATACACACACCACACGCCACACAGAGACACACACACACAGCACACAGCACACACACCACTCACCACAGCTGCACACACTCTCAGGTTTCTGGGCTCGTTTCTCACTGCTCAGTGTTTTCCAGGCTATTTCCTGGGCTGGGACCCTGGCGCCATCTTCTGCCCCTGCCCACCCTGGTAACAGCCGCATTCTCCCTCTGTGCCCTGTCCGGGTGCCACCTCCTCTGGGACATTCTGACTTCACTATGGGGCAGACCGCTGGTGTTGGGCTCAGGAAATTAGCCCTGTTTGGGGCATGATGGTGCCTGGGTCCACTTTTTGCCCCATTTTGGTTCCTGCATCTTGTTTTCCATCATCCCTGGGGCTCCAGTCTGTGCTTGGTGCTGGGATGACCCGTAAGGTCATTGTCACCTCCAGGCCCCCGACACGACCATGGTCAAGATTCACAGGCTGTGGTCACCATGGAAGCAGGGGGCTCCCAGGTCTCCTGACTAACTTGTCCGCAGTGCAGACAGAGCCCCTCCCCACCTCGTCCCCAATGTGTTCCCACCCCACCCACACCGTCCCCACCCCGTCCCCACTCTGTCCCCATCCTCCCCGGAACAGGGCATCGGGCTGGCTGCACGCTGCGTCCTGAGCCAACCACGACCTCTGCGAGCACGTTTTCTGGCCGTCCCCCAGCACAGATCCTGGCAGCTTCTGGACCCGTGTCTCCCCGTGTCCCACGTGGTCCTGGACTCGAGGGGCGGAGCAGACGGAGGGCGGAGCACCCACCTTCCCCGCAGCCAGACGCGCAGCCAGAACGCACTCTCCTCACGATCCCAGGTCCTCGATGAGCAGAAACGCAAGGTGCCTCTCGCTCAGCCCAAGCCCAAGTGAGGGGAGCCGGGTCTCAAGGTGCCTCTCGCTCAGCCCAAGCCCAAGTGAGGGGAGCCGGGTCTCGAGGTGCCTCTCGCTCAGCCCAAGCCCAAGTGAGGGGAGCCGGGTCTCGAGGTGCCTCTCGCTCAGCCCAAGCCCAAGTGAGGGGAGCTGGGTCTCGAGGTGCCTCTCGCTCAGCCCAAGCCCAAGTGAGGGGAGCTGGGTCTCGAGGTGCCTCTCGCTCAGCCCAAGCCCAAGTGAGGGAGGGGAGCCAGGTCTCGAGGTGCCTCTCGCTCAGCCCAAGCCCAAGTGAGGGGAGCTGGGTCTCGAGGTGCCTCTCGCTCAGCCCAAGCCCAAGTAAGGGAGGGGAGCTGGGTCTCGAGGTGCCTCAAGCTCAGCCCAAGCCCAAGTGAGGGAGGGGAGCCAGGTCTCGAGGTGCCTCAAGCTCAGCCCAAGCCCAAGTGAGGGGAGCCGGGTCTCCTGGCAACACTAAATGGACACCCAAGACGTGTCACAAAGGCGGGCCCCGCCCCCGGGACGCATCACCAGCTCTAGTGCAGGGGCAGGGTGGCACAGGGGCGGGCCCAAGAGACCCTCAGGAGGGACCCTCACCACCCGTGCCTGAGCCTGGAGAACTTCAGCCCTCGGTGAAAAGGCGGTGGGCTCGTGCCCCCGACCCGCTGCTTCAGCAGCTCACGCCGGGGGAGGCCAGGGCGTCCATACCAACCTCGTCCTCACACTTGACCCAGGAGCCGGGACTCCAGGCTCTGTCCAGGGTGTGGGTGCCTCTGTCTGGGCTGCGCTCCCCCAGCCTGACGCCCGGTTGCCCCCTTGAAGGCCACGGAAGGGCCACGGCAGGGGCAAGTAGGGGAGCACGGGGCACGTGGACACAGTGCCGAGCGGGCAGCTCGCGCCACAAGGATGGCCAGCCCACTGGCTCAGGGCCTCCTCCCCCCCGCCTCTCACCACATCGTCTCGATTCCCAAGCTCCAGAAAGTCCCGGTTCCTTAGTGTGGTGTCCGAGGACTCCTATCTGAAGGCCCCAAGTGCGGCCAATCGCCAATCGCGATCCTTCCTTGGGGGGGACAGGGAGGGGGACAGGGACACGTCCCCTCTCCGTCCACAGAGGCGGCGGCCTCTCGCAGGCTCCGGCTGCCCGTGCCCCACGCACCCTCCTGGGGAGCCACGGCGCCGGCAGGCTGGCTTCCTCCAAGCAGTGTGGCGGCCCTGCTCCCGGCGCCTGCAGGGACGGCTGGGTCTGGCCCAGATGGACAGAGGCACGAGTGGAGGAGCCGGCAGGTTACGAGGCCCCCTGGGCGGGGCTGGGGGCCGGTTAGGAGAGGGGGGCTCCTCCGCGGTCGGGGCCCCTCTGCTGGGCCCTGCGCCCCAGCCTGACCGGCCCCTCCCCGCTCACCTGGTGTCCGTTCCCTCAAACGGCAGCGCTGCCTTTGGCCCGACGGCACGGTCCTGGGAGCAAAGCACCACCGGCACGACGACGCTCATCCGGGAAATCCTGGCTGACCACAGCCGGCAGGGGCGTGGGGGGCCAGGGGCCTCCCGGGATCGCCCACCTCGGGCCCCAGGGAATGAGGGGCTGCGGGCTGCTTGCAGGGCCCCTGCGCGCGGCGCCCACCGCGAGCAGGCCCGGGCTGGCACCTCCACCCAGAAAGCACTTCCCAGGGAGGCAGGCGCCCAGGACGGGACCAGGCGGCGCCACGCTGCCGCCGCCGCCGTCCACAGTACTGCCAGGGGCCCACAGACGCCTCCCGAGCCCCAGGGCAGACCATCAGGCCGCCCGAGCAGGGTGTGACCGCGAGAGTCCAGCCCGCCGTGCAGCAGAGGCCGCGGGCTGCAGGGAGCATCTGGGCCGTGCGCTCTGGTGACTGAAAGCACAGCTCAGCCCCGCAGAGAGCGTGGCCCTTGCTCGTGCACTCCCCCCCCAGGGCCCGGGGGCGGCCACAGCTCCTGCCTGAAGCAGGCGTCGCCCAGGCCGCTGCTCAGCGTGTCCTCACGGTTCTTCGAAGTGCAGGTGAACGTCCCCACAGCCTCCTGCACGGGACACGCTTCTCCGGAAACACGTGTGAGGGCAGTGACCGGTGCCGGGGAGCACGCACCCTCGGGGTTTGGGGGGCTGATGACCGCAACGCCAAGTGCCCCCCAAGTCCAGCCGGCCCCAGGGCATCGCCCGAGACTCTGAAGGAGGGCACCTGGGACTGCGGGGCAGGCACTCACCTCCCAGGGCACCCCAAGTCTGCTGCAGTCGTGAAGGCTCCCGACTAGCCCGGGGCCCGGTGAACTCAGCTGCTCACACTTTGGAGAAACGACCCCCCTTCAGGGGCATCGCTGCTCCACGGAACACCATTAAGAGCTACAAATTCAGGGTCTGCTACCAATTCTCGTAAACACGCACAGCCACGATCCCCGCCCGGGGCAGCCAGGCCTCTCCACACCGCAACGTGCGAACCGGGATCGCCACACCCACCTCGGCCGGCTCCCGTCCCCGAACTGCTGCGTCGTCCCCTCCCCGACCCAGACCCCCCACCTGGTCTTCACGGAGGGACGGATCAACAGGCCTGGAGTTCGGGGCGCTCACGCCTCTCGTGGTAAGTAGCGCTCTGTAAGCCTGCCCGTGAGCACCTGGACCAGGAAAGCGGCCCTCACTGGGAGGGTCTCCAGCCCAGGTGGGGGACCAGGTGGGCGCAGAGGGGGAGTGGCCACGCCGGAGTCGGCGTGGGGCAGGCGCGGGCGCTGGCACAGTGCCCGCCGGCACACGCACGCGCCCCTCACAGGTCTTGTTCTGAGGGAAGCTTCCAGCAGAAAAGCGCTGTAAGACGGACGGACGCTGGCCGTGCCGCACTGTCCGCCCAGGCGGCCTCCCGGAAGCAGCCTTTTGTTTTCTCTCTCCGGGGAGTCAACAGTCCCCTGTGAGGCCTGCAGCCAGCATCTGGCCCGTGTTGCCCTGAGGGTCGCCCCCTCCACCCCAGCCACCTGGGCAGTTACTCTGGCCAAGAGCGCCTGTGGGTCTCGGCTGGATCCTGCCGGCTTTCTTAGGCAGAAGGCCTGGCACGGAGGCCCCAGGTCCCCCGGCTTCACGGCTGCGACACCCCCAGGAGGGGCCTGAGCCCCGGCAGGGCCCGGGGTGAGGGCCGGTCACCCGCAGGGCCCCACTAACACCTGCTACAACATGGATGACCCCTGAAAACCGTGCTGAGAGAAGCCAGACCCAAAAGGCCGCAGAGCGCACGATTCCCCTTGAACACGAAGTCCAGGGCAGGGACGTCCGCGGAGACTGAAAGCAGAGTGGTTTCCAAGGGCGGGAGGAGGGGGACCTGGGGGGTGGGGGCTGCCAATTGGTGCAGGTTTTCTTTCGGGGTGATGGAATGCTCTGGAATTTGAGAGATGGTGGTCTACGAAAACATGGGGGCCTGGGTCGGAGGGCCCTCCTTGCCAGCGGGCGTGCAGCTCTGAGTGGCAAGGCGGGCTCCCCTGTACACCGTGTGCCCCAGACTCCACACGGCGAGTGCGGGTCCCTGGGACGCCCTGCCGCGTGCACCAAGGCGCGGGGTCCGGCCTCCTGCGTCCACAGCCGACACGGCCACTGTGCTGGAGACCAGGCCCTCAGGGGAGTCTGTGCTCCAGGGACTCATGTTCTGTCTCGGCGGCCTTGCCCTCATGCGCTATACTCCACGTCACGCTGGCGTCTACTGGAGAGCTCAGGCTGCGGGCCAGGGAGAGGCCATGCCCGCGGGGCTGCACCGTGGGGACCCCGCCTGGGATGCGCAGGGGTCCCGGCCTCCTGAGCCCTGGTGGGGGCAGAGCCCACCGCCATCCCAAGGGGGTTAATCCAGATCCTGCCCCTCCCGGCCTCCCCACAGCTGGGGCGCTGGCTGAGGTGGGGGCTGGGGGGCCTGCAGGGCGGCGGAGGGCCAGCCACAGGGCTTGGGGCCAGCTCTGCGGCCCCGCGTAGGTAGGGAGGACGGCTGCCCTCCAGCCCTCCCGGGCGTCGGCTCCGTACCAGCCCTGCTGATGGGCTCCTCTGCTCACAGCGGCCACAGCTGCTCCCGACGCCTCGCCTGTGAGATGCCTTGTGCTCCCCTCTCCCCAGCGCTCACGGGGACCCGCGTCCCTCCGGACGGCGAGGCAGCCAGCCCTGCTCCCTGGCCTCTCGGCCACACGCCTCCCCCAGGACTGACCCTGCCCCGGGAGGCAACGGAGGCTCCGGTTTTACGTTTCACGGCGAGGGAACAGAACGGGAAACTGCGCGGGGATGGGCGTGACCCTGGACGTCACTGCGGTGCCAAGAACCGGGCCAGATGCGGAGGAGACGGCAGGAGACGGGGCTAGGAAGAAGGAATGCCATCCAGCTCGCACGACAAGGGTTTTTACTAAGTCACGCAAAAGGGGACGCCTAGCAGTGCTGCAAATACGCGTAATGACACTCTGTGTATCTTTTTATTAAGATCTGTATTTACATTTTGCAAACACAAACAGGCATCCAGTAAACACTTCCAGAACAAAGAGCGCTTTCGGACACTTAACCCTTCGCCGTGCCAGCAGGACACGCCAGCTCGCAGCACCAGGCTCGGAGAACGGGGGGCGCTGCCCTCACTGCCAGCTCCCGCGCGGCCCCCGCCACGGCCCGCCTGGGAAACGTGGGGACGTGGGGCACGGGTGGGGCGGGAACGTGCAGGACGCCCCAGGGAACAGAGACAGACGCACCCACGTCTGCCTCCCAAGGGCTTCTCCCAGAGGACGCGGGGCAGACAGGTGCGTCCACACAGGCACAGAGAAGGACTTCACCGCCACCGAGAAGCTCGGAGACAGACCACACCAGCTTCCCAGAATCTGGTCACGCACCCTTTATGAGTGACCTCCAGCTCTTCAGGACGCACAGGACTAGCCACAGAAGCGCCGCATCCCAGCGCAGCTAACACGACAACAGACAACTCACCACCTCCCCGGCGCTGCCTCCCGCATGCCAAAGGGGACAAAATGAAAGTCTTCGTCTCACGACAAAAACTCTGTACATGCAAATAAAAACTTAAAAAATAAAAAACAATCAAAGACTATCTACAAGGCTAGTTCTTCGTGGAGGCTGCAGGTTCTGGGGACTGAAGAAACTCGTACGGGTCGTGGGTCCCCTCTGGCTGCTCCCCAACACTGAGGCGAGAAGGGCTTCCTGCAATCACGGGAGAGAAGGCACGTGTCAACCCGGCGTCTGCCACACGCACGCAGCTCAGGACCCTCCTTCAGGGGCGTCGCTGCTCCACGGAACAACTTTAACAGCTACAAATTCACGCGTGTTGCACACGAACGTCCGCGTGGCTGCAGTCAGCTGAGCCCAGGCCTCAGCCCCGAGCCGTGGCTCCCGGGGACGGGCCACCCGATGGCCCCAGAAAGGGGGCCCCGAGCCTCCATGCAGCAGGGTTGCTGCTTCTGTAGGAAGGAAGGCTCCTCGGCCGGGGGCCCTCAGACAACCCCAGCCTCCAGAGGAGCCCCAGTGTCACCCTGAGTCCACCAAGACCTTGGGGTCCTCATATCTGGGGCTTCCCCAAGGTCACCTGGAACCTCCTTCACGTGCCTTTATCACAAGGTTAACGGGACCAAAACGCTGGTCCTTAAGACAGTTTTAGCCAAACCTCTACAGGCGATCAGTCCCCTCCCCCTCCCCCAAACGCCAAGATCTGTTACGTTGAAAGAGTAACTCAGTATCTGTATCTGGGAACGAAAACAGCAGCACGAGGACTAATCTGCACACTCAAGGGGCCAGGAGACACCCATCTGCTCCCTGGCCGGGTAGGGCCCCCATACACCCACCCGCCCTCACTGGTTCAGCAGGGGACTCCCAGGCCAAGCGAGGTCCCGTGCTCTCCCCACACGAGGGTCCTGCAGGGACATACTTGTCCACACGCTGTTTCAGGACCACAAGTAGGAACAGCAGAAAGAAAGCAACGTTCCCAATCCCTCATTCTGGAAGGCTGGCAGGTCCACAGCTTGGGGCTCCTCCTGACACAGGACCTGCAGCACCTTCCGGCCAAGCCCCCAAATCCCTAGACTGAGTCCCACCCAAACCCTTCACCTCAGTGCAGCCGCCTGACCCGGGAATCCCAGGGGACAGGGTCCTGGGGGGGGCAGCGGGTCCCACGGAGCCCCGTGGGCCTGGACCCAACCCCGCACGTGCCCTGGCCTCCCAGGGTCTTCCCAGCCGCGACCCACGCCACTCCGCACGAGGCAGGCCTCACCCAGGTGGTGCTGGTCCCTGTCAGAGGCGTTGGACAGGGAGCTGAGATTGGAGGACGGCCGTGAGCCCCCGCGCTCTACCTGCGCCTCCTGCAGGTCCTGAAGGAGCTTCGTGGTCTCATCCAGGCTCAGGTGGCCGTCGTCGTGGTCCAGCTCCTTCTTCACTTTCCCTGCACACACGGGACGATGGGATGTGGGCCAGGCCGGCCAGTCCGTCCACCCGCAGCCACGCTCGCTCGTCACCACGCGCACCAAGGACGATAACCGCCTGGCCGAGCCTGCCCTGCGCCAGTAGGAGGGCGGCCTCTTGGGGGGTCAAGAGCCGCACACGTGCTGTGGACACCTGCGGCCCAAGCCCCCAGAAGGCGCGGCCCAACGGCGGGACCACGTTCGCCCTGCACTGACCTGGCTCTGTACCCTAAGACGGCCTAAGAAAAACCTGGACAGGGCCCGACGCTCCAAGCTGCCTAACGACCGTCGGAACGGCGCCCGGCACGTGCAAAGGCGCGGACTAAATCCAGCGCATCCGGCCAACCACGACCCGGCAGGCAGAGAAACAGGGACACGCAGCCCCACCGGGGTGCGGGGGGCGGGGAGCGTCGCACATGAGATGCGGGGCCAGCGATTAGCAACACGCACCACATGTGCAAAAGGCAAAGGACACGCGACCGGAGGCAAGAAGGGGGCGACGCAGGAAAAGTCGGTGGAGCTTCTGGGGGTGAAAAGAACGGCAGCTACCGCGAGCCCAGGAGACTGACAGGTCAGCAGCAGAAAGGGCGCCCAGTGCCCCCAGGACTCCGTCCGCCACGGCCCGAAACCAAGCAGAGAAAAGACCAAAGGCAAATGGGCAGAATCGGGCCCAGGAGAGTGTTGAAGAACTACAGCCAGAGTCCCCACATTCGATAAGAACCCCAAACCCCCAGGCCCAATGAGGAAACGTAACCCATGAAGGATAAACCTAAAGAAGAACAAACCAGAGCTGCTGTAACCAAACTACCAAAAACAGGTAATAGGGAGAAAACCTCAGACTCTGCGAGAGGAAAAGAACAGTTGGTCAGAAGGCCAGACCGGCCCTTGGCTGGGTCCCACCCGCCGAGTGACCGAGGGGTCGATGTGCCAGACCGTCTGTGCCATGGTGTGCTTTGTCCTGGGCCCCTGCCTTCCTGCTAGGAGTCTGGGGCTGGGGCTGGGCCAAGCAGAGGCTGCCGGTCGTCACAGCTCCGGCCGGGGGCTCGCAGGGAGGGCGCGGGCAGCTGGCGCCGGGTCTCCTGCAACAACACCCCCCCGGGCCCCTCCCCTTTGGGGATCCTGGACTTTGTCTTCTCGCTGTAATGAGCCGTGAGTACGACCACCACCTGCCAAGCCCTGGGGTCCTAAGGAATCACCACATCTGGGGGTGGTCCTGGGGACCCCTGAACCGCTGGGAAACCAGAAAACAGCCAGGTGGCAGGCTGGAACGCAATCCTATCCATAACTGCGTTGAACACCAAAGGTCTGAAGCGCTCCAACCAGAAGGCAGGGCCCGCCAGGCTGCGTGACGGAGTGAGGCCCGCCTGACACCCTTCACGACGGGGTGATGAGGTCCACTTCCAACAGCAGGCAGGGGCCCGGACGCAGCCCCCGACCGCAGGCCAGGCCATCCTTGCTGGGGCTCTTCTGGGGTTTCTGGGCGGTAAGCAGCACCTCCGGCCTCTGTCCACTTGAGGCCAGAAGCACCAGGTCCCAAGTGTGAGGCCAAAGAGGTCTCCAGAGGCTGCCACAGGTCCCCTGGGGGAACCGCCCTGGGCGAGACCGCCGAGGGGACGCACAGCACATCCAGCAGGTCTGAAGGGGGAGGGGAGGAGGCGCTCCACGAAAACCACGGGCCACGAGGGGCTGGGAGGGCCTCGTCAGCACACGAGAGCCGAGGGGAGCACAGAGGCATCTTCCCCGATGGGGCCGGCCCAGCGGGCACACGTGGACGATGGTGGTGTGCACACCGCTGCACTAACCAGGGGCGGGACCCCAGCGGACGATTCCCAAGGATGGGGCCTGAGGTCAGACAGGAGAGCCGGGCGAGCCCCATTTGGAGTCACCTGGGGGGGTCCTGAGGATGGGGGTCTTTATCGTGCGGCCAATGGGCAGGGCCGAGCCACCCTCCCGGGGGGCAGGGTACACACAGCGCCCGGCACAACCTACCCAGACAGCCGAGCACGGAGATGTCCAGAGAGACGTCCGAATAGGACTTCATGGCCATGAAGTCCAGGGTGGAGCCACCATCCCCGAGAGGGTCCCCCACCTGCAGGAGACAAGCGACGTGAGACAGGAAAGGAGAGGCAGCTGACACGGACGTTAACGGCCTGCCAGCCACGGGGAGGCCAGGCCTGCCGCGTTGTGTCCACCCCGAGGAGCCCACGCCGCAGCCCAGGGGTGAGCTCCCAGTGGATGCCTGTACCTGGACCAGCAATGAAGGCTGCCGGTCTCTGGGGACCTACAGGCGCTGAGGGGACCTGAGAGAGACCCAAGACCTGAAGGGCCAGGCTACCTTCCAGGAACTTAACAGATAACGCGGCAGATTCCAGAGCAGTGCACTCTCCTTCCTTCTCTGGGCTGACCCGCGGAGGCCCTGCTGCGGGCCAGAGTGGGTGGTCCCTGCCCAAGGCGGGCTGCAGCCCATCCCAGCTCCTCGCAGACTGTGCGAGGCTGGCACCCAACACCACACGTGTCTGTGTAGCCCAGACAGAGGCCCGAGCAGAACCCTGGCCGCCCCGTGCACCTGGGGGAGATGCCCTCGGCACCCTCTCCAATTCTGCCCATCCAAGGGCCCTCACCTGACAGGCACCTGACGCTCTGCCCTGGCTGGGCCCCCCGGTCACCAAGGCCAGGTGACCCCTGCAGTCCAGGCCCCCACACCCTGCCCAGAGGAGTGGCACCTCTGCCCACATGGCCATGTGCAAAGCTGGTGGCCACAAGTGCTCCAAGTCACTCCAGGGCAGGATGAGGAAACCACGGCCGGACCGCAGCGGACCGTTTCCTCAGAG
The DNA here is from genome assembly GCF_965194805.1 of Balaenoptera borealis. Lineage (NCBI taxonomy): Eukaryota > Metazoa > Chordata > Mammalia > Artiodactyla > Balaenopteridae > Balaenoptera > Balaenoptera borealis. The sequence goes on from NC_138867.1 coordinate 1,330,298, forward strand.
AGTGCCTGCCCCGGCGCCGGCGAGGCCCCGGGACGCCCCAGCTGAGAGCACGTGCCCGCCGGCAAGCCCGCCTTCTGGGAGGACCGGAAGCCCCCTGCTCACCCTGCGGGCCGCCCCGCCAGCCCGTGGATCCCTCTGTCCGATTTGGAGGCGCGTGCTGCGCCCACACCCCCAGCCAGTCATCGCAGTCGGCTGGGGGGCCACCGCTTAGGATTCCTCATCAGCAACACAGCCAGTTTCTAAGTAAAATACCTCAACCATCCCACCTCAAAGGCCAAACGCAACTGTCCTCAGGGGAACCCGAACGATTAGGCTTCCGCTACCTTGTCCACGAGACTCACCTGTCCTCCGTCCGGGGGCTTCGTCGGAACGCTTCTCCTCTGCAAAGCAGGAGAGACGAGGGCCAGTGCTCCCCGACGGCCTCACCCAGGGCCACTCACCCAGCCGCCCGCGCGTGAGGCGGACGCGCCCACCCGCTGCGCCGAGCGGGCCCTCGTGGGGTCACGCTGCCCGGTGACTCACACGGCCCGCGGGTCGCAGCCAGAGCGAGGCCGCCCCTCGCCCCCTGGGGCCCGGCTCACGAGACCACCCTGGGGTGAGGTGGACACCAAGCAGAGCAGCCCAATCTGCGTCTGCATCCCCAGGGGCAGAAAACCAAAGAGGAAAGTCAGACGTTGGAAAAACAGCCGATGGTTTAACCCAGAAGATGGTTTAACCCAGGAGGTAGAGAGATGCAGAGACCAGCTGGATCCCAACAGAGCAGGACGCCTGTGGTGCCGCCGCCCTTGCAGGGATGGGGCCACGGGCCAGGCACCCTTCTCTCTGGCCTGCTCAGCGCCAGGGGAGGGCGTACACTTGACCACCCCTGTGACCACCACTCTGACCACAGCACAAACGCTGCACTGAGCTGTGTCCTGTGATCTGGCAGGAGCATTGTCTGAAACTACCCTAGTTCTGTGGACGAACCTAGAAACAGCTACTCAGCCTGCATGCTCTCCATCTGCGATCTTTGGCTCAAGATGATGTTTCTGGGATTCGCTTGTGTTAAAAGCTCCACAACTTTTAAGTAGAAAAATAAATACTGCCATTGTTTTAACGTCTATTTCCTCACATAAACTTCTGCTAACATATATATTTCATTATTGGATGCTATTTATGCTGTGGCACGCCTGAAATTATGCCACTCTGAACACAGTTCACATTCAGAAAAGTGATCAAACTGTTCTTGTCTCCTTTGTCATAAATTGGCCATAAGTGGATGGGTTTATTTCTGGGCTCTCTATTCTGTTCCACTGATCTGTGTGTCTGTTTTTGTGCCAATACCACACTGTTTTGATTACTCTAGCTTTGTAGTACAGTCTAAAGTCTGGGAGTGTGATACCTCCAGCTATTCTGTCTCAAGATTGCTTTGGCTATTTGTGTTTCCATATCAATTTTAAAATTATTTGTTCCAGTTTTGTGAAAAATGCCACTGGTATTGTGATAGGGATTGCACTGAATCTGTGAATTGCCTTGGATAGCATGGCCGTTTTAACAATATTACTTCTTCCAACGCAAGAAAAGACAGTCTGTTCAACAAGTGGTGCTGGGACAACTGGACAGCTACATGTAAAAGAACGAAATTAGAACACTACCTAACACCATATACAAAAACAAACTCAAAATGGATTAAAGACCTAAGTGTAAGACCAGAAACCATAAAACTCCTAGAAAAAAACACAGGCAGAACATTTTGATATAAATCGTAGCAATATTTTTGTTTTTGAATCTGTCTCCTAAAGCAAAGGAAATAAAAACAAAAATAAACAAACAGGACCTAATTAAACTTAAAAGCTTTTGCACAGGAAAGGAAACAATAAACAAAACAAAAAGACAACCTACTGAATGGGAGAAAATATTTGCAAATAATATGACTAATAGAGGTTAATATCCCAAATACATAAATAGCTCATACAACTCAACATCAGAAAAACAACCCACCCAATTAAAAAATGGACAGAAGAACTAAACAGACATTTCTGCAAAGAAGACATACAGATGGCCAACAGGCACATGAAAAGATGCTCAACATTGCTAATCATCAGGGAAATGCAAATCAAAACCAAAATGAGTTATAACCTCACACCTGTCAGAGTGGCTGTCATCAAATAACAAATGCTGGAGAGGGCGTGGAGAAAAGGGAACCCTCCTACACTGTTGGTGGGAATGTACATTGGTGCAGCCACTATGGAAAAACAGTATGGAGATTTCTTCAAAAAACTAAAAACAGAACTACCATGTGATCCAGCAATTCCTCTTCTGGGTATATATCCAAAATATATACTAATTCGAAAAGATACATGCACTCCAATGTTCATAGAAGATTATTTACGTTTGCCAAGACATGGAAGCAACCTAAGTGTCCATCAACAGATGAATGGATAAAAAAGATGTGGTGTTTATGGGTGCGTGCGTGTGTGTGTGTATATATACACACACACACACACTCACACACCCACACACATATACATACAATGAAATACTATTTAGCCATAAAAAAGAATGAAATTTTGCAATTGGCAATAACATGGATGAACTTGGAGTGTTTTATGCTACGTGAGATAACTCAGACAAAGAAATACAAACACTGTGTGTTATCACTTATATTTGTGATCTAGAACACACAACAAACCAGTGAATACAACAAAAAAGAAGCAGACTCACAGATACAGAGAACAAACTAGTGGTAACCAGTGGGGAGAGGGAAGGGGGGAGGGGCAAGACAGGGGAGTAAGAGGCACAAACAAGCTACAAGGATGTATTGTGCAACATGGGGAAGAGAGCCAATATTTTGTAATAACTAGAAATGGAATTTAAACTTTAAAAATTGTGAATCACTGTATTGTATACCTAAAACTTACATAACACTGCACATCAACTATATACTTCAATAAAAAAATGATAAAGAAAAGCACAATCTAGACTTCACACACAAAAAAGAAAAAAAGATATTTGAAGAAATAAAGGCTGAAAATATTCCAAATTTGATGAAAACTATAAACCGGTAAGCCCAAGAAGCTCAACAAATGTTAAGCAGAATAAATACAAGGAAAAGCACACGCAGAAACAACAAAAGTAAACGGATGAAAGTCAGCTATAAAGACCAAAATTTTAAAGTATCTAGAGGAGCAGGCAGCACTTTTTCTCCAAATGGCTGGAGAGCAAATATCTGGGGCTTTGCAGTCACGCACGGTCTGTAGCACGTTTTTTTTTCTTTAAACCTTCAAAAACTGTAAAAAACACTATTAGCTTATGGGCCAAAATTTGCCAATCCTTGATCTTGACCAAAAAAGACACATTACAAATGGAAAACAAAGATAAAAATGACTGCAGACACTTCCTCAGAAACAAAGCGAGTAAGACATTGTTTTAAGTAGAGGCTAAAACGTCACCCTATAATTCCACACCGGGAACATAACTTTCAAAAATGAAGGAAAACGAAGACACTTTTCAGATAAAGAAAAAGCTGAGTAAATTCGCAGCCAGCAAATCTGTCCTTTAAGAAACTTCAAAGGAAAGTTTTCAGGATGAAGAAAAGTGACAGCAGATGAAAGAAATGTAGGTCTAGAGAGCAATGGAGAATACGTGCTAGACAGAGAGGATCTCTATAAGTTTCTCTGAAAGACAATTGGCTAAAGTAAAAACAAAGAATAAATAATAACCAGAGAGGGAGGAACAGCCACCGACCACTTAAAGACAGCACATCCCCTAGCGCCCAGTCCGGCGGGCACAGGAGTGGCCCAGCGCGCCCACCTGCCTCAGCTGGAAGAGCAGCCGCGAGTGGTCCCCGCCCGTGATCTGGTCCAGGAGGTCATCCACCAGCTTCTTGCTGTAGCTCCCGGCATCCTTCACGAACTCCTGCAGGCTGGGAGGGGCCGCGAGAGAACAGGCTGGAACCCACCCTCCGCGCCCACTCCCCATCCTGGCTGCACGCCCCTCAGACATCCCCCCACAGGACAGGCTCTCCCTGAGTGCTACAGCCCTCCAGGTGGGGCGGCTTGGGGAGTGGACAACAGTCTTCATCAGAGTGGCCCATGACCCAGAAAAGTTAAAGAGCAAAGTGAAGAACACGTATCCGCATACCGACATACCTCACGCTAACTTTCATACAAGAAGCACGCTCCTATCTGCTTGTTTTGGATTTAGCAGCACAGGGAGATGGAGGAGAATGTGCAGCGGAGGGCTCCACACTGGGGGGCGGGGGGCGCAGGTACGGGAGCAAGACTCCCCACGTGCACCTGGAGTGTCATTTTGATTTCCTGACCACGTGAATGCTTGAAAATCCAAAATAAGACTAAATAGCAAATTTGGAAAGGAGCCCGGGAACGGAACCCAGAGCCCAAGCAGCAGAGCCAGGCCGAGTCCCAGAAGGGGCCCCGGACTGCAAAGGCCCTCACGTGGGGCGGGGAGGGCTGCGGGCCTGGAGGGTCTCCACCAGGAGCCTTGGGGTGGGGCGCAGGGCCGAGCAGCGGCTCTCCCGGGGGCCTGGGAGTGCCCAGGGGAAGGGGCGCTGGCACCTCGAAGGGCGCGGCCTGCGCCCTGGGCTGTTCAGGAGGCCCGGGATCCGCAGGCCTTCCAGGAGCAGGCGCCGGGGGCGAGCTCGTGCTGGCCGCACTTGCTGCCTGAACCAAGGGGAGCGGCGCCCCCAGAGCTGCGAGCCGAGGAGCGGGCCACCACTCGGGACACGAGCCTCCCACCTGCAGCTTCCTCCTCGCTTCTTTACCTTCACTTCTTTTTTCGCACAAAAATCAGGGTGAGGTATTCATTTACTGTATTAGGGGCGAACTGATTTCTTGTTGTGTGCTCTTCAAAGATATTCCATATTCTCTTTGGAATAAAACAAAGATCTAGCATGGGAAGACTCTATTTCTCAGAGACTAGCAAAGTCGTTACTGTCCCCATAGAAAAATCACTAAAATTCTAAAAGAATGATCCACTTCTACTTCATCTCAGAAAACAAAAAATACGAAAACAGCCCCATAAAAATGCAGTGCTCTATCACTAATTTTCACATCACATCTTAATCGCAGCTGGGGCTGAACCGCGTTCCCAAAACGCTCACGTTGAGGCCCTGAGCCCCATGCCTCAGAGCGTGACTGTATTCTGAGACGGGGCCTTTAAAGGTGATGAAGTTAAAACCAGGTCTTTGGGGGGCCTAACCTTGGTGTCCCCAGAGGAAGGGAGCTCCGGACACAGACGCGCAGAGCGAAGCCGGGCGAGGGTGCGGGGGACGGCGGTCTGCACGCCGGCGAGCGAGGCCGCGGGAGGCGTGCCCTGCCCGCACCTGCACCTCGGATTCCCGCCTCCAGGACTGGAGACCCTGAGCGCGTGTGGCGCGAGCCGCTTTGTTTGGCGGCTGGAGCCCTCACGCAGCCACGAGACCCTCTTCAGGACAGCCGTGACCCCGGCTCTCCCTGACGGCGCACGGCCGCCCCACACACGGGCTCCCGTGGCTCCGGCCTGGACCGTCATCACCCCCAAACCCCGACCGACCGAGTGACCCGAGCTTGAGGGCCGCCTGCGGTGGCCGCGGAGCTTTCCTGGACGCTGCCGGCGACGGCGCTCGGCCCCCACCCCAGCCCTGCCCGCAAGCGCGCCGCGCCGCCGCCCACCTCAGCGCGCACTGCACCCCCGTCTCGTCTCCGTAGGCCGAGTACAGCAGCTCCACCTCGTCGCACTTCAAGTCGCCGAACACTGAGTTGTTGTGCGTGGACAGCGCGGTGCTGGCGCCGGACAGGAAGGTGACTGGCGGGGCGGGGCGGCGTCAGGGCTGCGGGCTCACGCGGGCCACGCCCCCGCAGCCGCCGCGCCCCGCCCACGCCGCGCCCTCCGGGGAAGGGGAGGTCCCGGCGGAGCCGCGCAAACCGGAGCGCCCAGCGTGAGCCCCACGCGTCCTCCCGCCCTTCGCGCAGGGCCCCCGCTGCAGGCAGTCTCGCGACCCCTCCAACGGATGAAGCGTGACGGCTTGTTGGAGGAAACGTACACCGCACCCGCAGGGCGGCCGCCAAGTGCAGGCCCCGCCCCCCCCAGCGGCAGAGGCGGCCCCTGCGCCGCCCCCCCTCCCGCCCGGTGGGCTCCCGATTCCCACCGCTTCACGCGACCCGACTTGGGAGATTAGAGGCAGAACCAGGACCGGATGCGGCGCCCACACGGTGAGCCGGGGCCGCGGGGGCACTCACCTCTGCTCCTTCTCTCCTCCCTGAAGCCCAGCGCGGTGAAGCCGGGCAGCAGCTTGCTGGACAGCGCGCTCAGGTCCACCGGGTGGGTCTCCTCCTCTGCAAGGGGACCAGGGCCGTGAGCAGCTGACCCCGGAGCCCCCAGCCCCAGGCAGTGATGGGCGCACGCAGGAGGGCGGGCCCGGGGGCTCCCTGTGCCCACCTACAGCCCATCTACCCCGCCGGCTGCCTTTCATCTCAGCTGCACCGTGATCTCACCTTAGTGCCCCCGCAGCTCTCACAACGACAGGCCAGCTGTCTGCCCACCACAGGGCAACATAACCTTCCCAAACCCACGCTACCGAGAGACCTCAGGCCACGTGCCACAAGAGCAAGAGAGCAGCCTGAGGGCAATTCCTACACTGAATTCGCCCTTCAAGTTGCTCACGTGACCTGAGCAGGACCTTCAAATCCCCAATCTGAACCTTAATCTCATGTTCTCTAAGTGTTGACCAGCTCGCCTGTTCTCTTCTAACGAGAACGTATGATTCACTCCAACTGAAGGTCAAAGGCAGTGGTCAACGCTCGTCCTCCTCAAACATCAGAGGACACTGAGTGACCCTGCTCATCTTGGCAGTGGCGGGGAAGCACGGAGGGGCATGCTGGGCCGTGAGAGCCGTCCCACATCCACGCAGGTGAGAACAAGGGGAGTGTTTCACCTGCTGTGTGTGTGTGACAAGCCTTTGAAACACTTTTCCAGAAAATGGAAAAGTGTAAAAGTACTTTAAAGACCACAGCCGTGACCATGCAGGTTGGATGGACCCTCCTTTCAAGGAAGCTCATGCCTCCTTCGAAACCTTCCCTGATGTAACTGACGAACAGGCCGTGTGGGGCAGACGCCTGCCTCGTTCTAGCTTCAAGGGCGGGCAGAGCCCAGTGCCCCAGTTCCAACAAAGGAGCCTCAGCTGGGCTGCGAGGCAAACCCAGCCCCCAGGGCTCTGCGGCAGCCTTGGGGAGCGCGACCCAAAGCGCTTGGGGCTTGGGGGCCCTTGGCCCGAAAGGTCTGACCAGCATCTCCGTCCTCGCTGGACGGCCGCCCGCGGTCCACAGACCACATTTGCATCCCGCTGCGTGGAAAACCGGACACGCCTTTATCTACCCTTCCCCACAGCGTCGTGACCAGGGCGAAGGGGCATGTCTGGCAGGCTGTGAGGTGCAAGGTCACTGGACGGGACAGAGGTGAGGAGAGCGCGTGTGAGCCACCCACCGTCTGCGTCCGGCTCGGCCGTGTTGACCACGCTGTACAGCAGGCTCCCGTCCCCGTTCTTCTTCAGGTAGCCCATCTGCAAGGAAGCACGCCTGAGGGCCCACTCTCTGCGCGGCCCCGGCTCCCTGGCCCAGGGCTCCACCGAGGCGCCCACAGAAGCAGGCCTCCGAGGATGGCCTGAACCCTCAAGGCCACGAAGCTACTCATGTCCCTGTGAACAAACGGCCACGCGCACACGTGTGCGATCGAGGAACTTCGGGGACGGGCTCCTCGGGACCCCTTCCAAACAGGAGCTTTGAAGACAGAGAATGAAACCTAGAAACAGCCTTTTCCAGCAGTCAGAGGCCCGAGCAAAGCGAGCTGGAGCGGGACCTGGTCAAGGAGACCAGAGATCCACCTCTGACGCCCGTGGGAACTCATCTCCGTTTGAAAACCAGCCTGCGCCTAAGAGCAGCCCCCCTGCACAGGCTGTCGGGAGGGCCCAGGAAGGGGAGGCTGCCACGTGGGTCGGTGTGTGCAAGGGGCCCAGCGTCCGAGCAGGGTGAGTAGGGCATGGGTAGAGGGGGATGGAGAGGGGATGTAAGTTGGGTTTCTCACTGTGGAACTACGAAACTGTAAGGGGGAAAAGCAAAGCAGACCCACTGATGTTGGACGGAATTGAAGGTCTCAGTGTGAAAACACGGTGTTCAGTGAACGTAAACACAGCCGTCAGTACAGGCTGTACGGACGGACGGGGCCTTCCTAGCTTTGTCCACCAGGGCCCAGGTCTAGGTCTGGGATGCCGCTCTCCGCTAGGGAACCAGGGCTCCTTGGAGAAATGCTGACTCCAGGGCTGAAAGGCCACAGGAGTGCAGACAAGCGAGCTCAACAGAAAGAACTATCACGTGAGCCACACGGGCAACTTCAAACTTTCTAGAAGGCACATTGGAAATAAAAAGAAACAGGTGACGTAAAATGTAACATATTTCATATAACCCGACACATCCAAATCGTTACCACTTCAAACTTCTTTATGTAAAATGTAAATTCCAACGCATGTTTCACAGACTTAGTACAAAAAAAAAAAGTAAAACTGTAATAAGTCTTTACACAGACTGCACGTTGAAATAAAATTTTAGACATTATCAGGTCAAACTAAACACTAGGGTTAATTTCACCTGTGTCCTTGCTAACACGACTACTAGGAAGTTTAAAGCCGCACACGTGTGTGACTCACCCTGTTTCTATCGGATGCACGGATGTAGGATGCCTTGTGTGTTAGAGAGAAGGTGCTCAGAGGAGCGCAGGGCCCCCTCGTGAGGACCAGCAGCCCTCTGCACAGGCTCACACCTGGGTCACACCCACGAGGGACTGCAGGGGCACACAGACACGTGAGCACACGGGGGAAAGGATTCACCTACAGCGGAGAGTCCCGGCCGGCTCGGCCTCGGTCCGGGACAGAGGGTAGCGCCCCTGCTGGCGGGCGGCCCGCACACAACCACACCCGTCCTGTCCTTGAGGTGCCCTTGGAGTCCCTCCCTGCCCTCCGGGAGGCCGGCCAGCAGGCTACCCCGGCCAGTGGGGAGGAGGAGCCGACCCCTCCGGTGACAGCAGCGCCGCACGCTCGTAATGCCCGGCTGACCTCTCGCCCATGACGGCCGTGCCGCTGTCCCGGCAGAAACACAGCCAGCCCGTCGGGGGAGCTACCTTGCCACCAGGCAGCAGCCGGCTGATCCTGTCCCGGGCCTCGTCGGCCGCGTGCTCCACCAAGGCCAGGACGTGCTCCTCCGCGGTGCTGTCGGTCAGGCTGCAGGCGTTGCCTTCCGGCTCGAACATGCAGCTACGAGGCAGGAACAGGCAGGAGTCAACGGGCCGCACGTGGCACGCTCACCCTCATCCCCACGGTCCGTCCCTCACGCCACGCTGGGCGCAGCACAGGGCTGGCTGGCGGGGCGGCGCAGAGCGCGCTGCAACTCCCTGCCTCTACTTGCGACGCTTCCGCTAAGACGCGAAGGTACCAGCCAAGCAGACGCTCCGCGTTTCCTGCATCTCGGCTGCACGTTTTGGTCACTTGAAGAGCGACAGAAGCCTCACGGGTTAGTGCCACTCAAGGCGTCAGTAGAAAAAATGACAATCCCACGCGGGGCTGGGGCGCTGGCAGTAAGCCTGGGCTGGAGGGCGGCCCCCCAGGACCCAGGGCGCCTAAGACCGCAGAGGCGGAGGGAGAGCGGACTGCCAGCGCCCGAGGGAGACGCCCCCTGCCCCCTCCCGGCGGAAGGCTCTAGAAGCAGAGGCACCGGGCCCCTGCAAGGAACTGTGGGGATGGGGTGAGCCCTCCTGGGGCTCTCGAGCCTACGGAAGGCCCTCGCTCAGGCCCAGGCTCACAGCTACCGGCGCGGGGAGCCCGCCCTCACGCAGCCGTCTGCCCAAAGCAGCACACCCGCGCCGAGCCTGCGACGGGCAAGCCCAGGTCGCCAATGCGCGTCCTACGCAGGAGGGCATGTCTTTGGGAGTGAAGGGTCAACAAATATTCACACAGAGCACGGGTGTGGGAATAGCAGTGACTGGTCAGCAGTGGACACCGCAGAGCCAAACAGCTGGCCCTGGCGAGCCACGCCTGGGACAGAGCGTGCGTGTGTCCGGCCGGCCGGCGGGGGTCCATCAGGGCAACAGCGACTCTTTGCCAGGACAAGCCACTGTGCACTGGCATGCGGAGTGTGTGGGTCACAGAGCAGAGAGCTGCGCCCCTCACAACTGACCCCGGGGCTCAGGGTCTTCTGACACTCCCAGCATCCACCGGGGCCACCTCATTCCCAAGGTGGGCAGGGAAGAAGGGTCGCCTCCCTCTGAACACAGGGTCCAGGGCTGTCCCAGCTGCCTTGAAAGCCCGGGGGCTACAACATGGCCCTCGGCTTCCAAAGAGCAAACTCTCCGGCCAGCAACGCAGGCAGCCTGTCCACAGCAGCTGCGCAGACCCGCGAGGCCCAGCTTGTCCCCCGCTCCCCACAGAGCCATGGCCCCCAAGGCGGGCGGTCCTTTACCTGATGACTTCTCTACTCGGCCTTTTGGATTTCTTGGCAGTTTCTACTTGTACGGGCACAACCTCAGGGACAGGCTCCTCGACGGCTGTATCTTCGTTGCCCAAAAGAGCTGCCTGCTGAGAAAAATCCATGTCCTGCATAAACGACATGCTGCGCTTCAAAGCTAACAGCCGCTCCTAGAATCAGAAAGGACAGAGCAGCAGGGACTTTACCTCTCCCTCCGGCCAAGGCACCATGACGATGGGATGGGATGGGTGGCCACAGCCTCACCTGGCCTAACAGCTAACCTGCCACGGGGTGCGGCACCAAAGGGCGTGCCAACTGGCCGGGAGTGGTCAGAGCCGGCGGGGATGCACCTCACCTATGGGCTGGTCAGGCCCAAGGCACTGGTCCTAGATGCGTGACGCATGCAGCCTGGCTCACGGGAGAGGTCGGGGAAGCCACCTGGGACGGCCGGGATGGCTGTCTGGCTTCAGAGAGGCAACCACGTAAAACAAGCCCGCAACGCAGGCTGCGACCCAGTGAGACCAAGAGATCCGGAACTCTGCACCAACCCTACGCGAGACCCTGCAGCTGGGGCAGGAGCAGAGAGAAGAGAGCGCCTGCAGGAGAGGGGCGTGGGGAGGGCGGCTGGCTGGGGGGCTACCCTAGAGCAGAGGGCCCACGCCGTGGCCAGGGGCGGATGGATGGAAGCGTGTCAGTCACTGTGAGCTGCCGTTTAGGCACGAGGACCGTGGAGGAGGAGGACGCTCACAGCCGTGGCTCCGCGCTCGCTGTTAGAGGGTCCCTTACTTTGCTCATCATCTTAAAGCCCGCGTGGAGGATCTTCTTAGCTAACTTGTAGTACACGGTGTCTGGTCTGTTGTATGTCATTGCATTATCACACATCAGTTTGAAATCTGCCTGAAAAGAAAATGAATTCATCAAGTTTGAAACACCACAGATAACAACAAAGAGTTGAGATTTCTATCAGAAGAGGCCAGAAGTGGCTGAAACAGAGTGGAAGACAATTTGGCTCTTTAATTCAAAGAGTAATCGTTGTGAATTTATATGAACTTTGACAGGTTATTTTCCACTACGGATTACTATAAGATATTGAGTATATAGTTCCCTGCTCTATATAGTAAGTCCTTGTTGCCTATCTGTTTTATATATAATAGTCTGTAACTGTTAGTCCCGAAGTCCTAATTTATGCTTCCCCCATGCCTTTCCCCTTTGGTAACTGTAAGTTTGTTTTCCATGCCTATGAGTCTGTTTCTGTCTTGTATATAGATTCAGTTACATTTTTTACATTCCACAAGTGATGTCGTATAACATTTGTCTTTGTCTGACAATACTTCATTTAGTATGATCATCTCTAGGTTTATCCATGTTGCTGCAAATGGTAATATTTCATTCTTTTTTATGGCTGAGGATACTTTTTAAAAACTCTGAGAGATTTTCATAATTGTTCATTGGTCTTTACTTGTATGAAAAATATTCCAGTGAGAAGCTTGCCAAAGTGTGTAACTGCTTTCTGAACGTAATATACACATTTCACAGGAGTAAAATGCTGGTTCCCTCTGCTTCCTTCCTGACCCACCCTATTCCCTCTCTTTGGAAGGAACTCAGACATTAATAGGAAAAAAACCCAACAACTGGTTCTTTCAAGCAAAAGCAGAGGGATGAACTGAGAGGTGGGCATGTCCTCTATCTCTGGGATTTTTCCAAAGGATTTAAAATTCTGTCTACAGACAGTTACTCTAGTACCGTTAGAAAACCACTTTCCCCTAAAATAAAGAAGAGCCTTAGTGAAAAACTTACAATAAAAGTAAATGCTTTGAAGTATCAGCATTTTACCATCTAGCCAAATTCCTTAGGGTACACCTGTCACAGGTGAGTCAGACCTCAGGATGGACAACTGCTAACGTAGCGTGTGCCACCCGGAGTCCTTACCAAGTCACGTGCCAGTGTCCCCAGGGCTGGGACTGAGGCCGTAAAGTCCCTCTGTCACAGATCCCAACTGTGACAGGTTCAGAACACTCTCTGGAGGACACGTCTTGGCTTTGTCACTGGGTGAGTGACCAAATTAGGGGCCTGCAGGTAGACAGGTCGACTCTAGGACATGGATTATTATTAACCACCTGCCCACAGGAGTAGTGCCTGACCTTCCTATGAAAACTTTCCTTTTCTCCCACCCTCCCTTTAGTCTATTGTGCTGTTTCTGCAGGTCAGCAAACCCTTTCAGTAAGGTCTCCAGTAAATAAAAACAGAAAAGCCAAGCTTTTCCAAAGTTAACAGAACCTAAGAAAGAAACCTAATGCCTTTTTCTAAGTGACAGTATTGTCAATGTTGTCAGGCATTCGTTTTGATCTTCCCCCGAATCTGAAAGCCAATAAGCCATTTTTCCCTTTCACAGCCAGTGCTGAGAAACAGGGAGTTAGGGACAGAGCACTCAGAAGACATAAAGATTTATTATCCTAAAAAATTTAAATTCCCCGTTATTAAGATAAGGAAAATTATGTTTCTAAAAATACCCATTCTGGAGCCAGGCCAAAAGGAACACATCCTCGCTTGACCCAACATGTCCGTTTATGCCAAAACAGTAACTTAAAAAAGAAACACGTCTACTAGAACGCAACATACAGGCCAGCTTCTAGACCAAACTACTGAGAAAAGTACAACCAACCCCTATGTTGGCGAAACGTCAACCCCACACAGAAACACCCACGAAAACTTGGAACTGGAAAGAACCTAAGATGTACGAAGTGTCCACTGGACGTGGAGACACATGGAGCCTCCTAACAATGACTTCAGGAGCTGAAATGAATTTACCTTAAATTCCGTGACTGACTTGTATTCATTAGCTACAATTTTGTCCTTCATTGTGCCAAAATCCATCGGGTGTTTTATTATCATTGAGTATCCAGGAGCAATTGCATCGGTGACAGGAAAAGCAAAAAATCCGTGAGGATCTTTTCTGAAAACACAAACATCTTTATTTAAACTGGAAAAACCCTAAAATCTAAGTTTCTGAACAAAACCCCTCACAGTAAAAAATTTGATACACTTAACCAAATTTTAAGATAGTTTCTTAAAAATAACAAATAAAATTTATGCTCTTTAAAATTGTGGTATTTTGGATACACTGAAAATTCCAAAACTACCGTCCCGGCTCCTGCCATGACTCTACGTCAGGGCGTCTGACAACCGGTGCAGACTCAGAGGAGGTGAAGGAGGTGTTCTGGAGCCCTCCCAGCTCCGCACCCACATGGCAGCACCCCACCGCCCCGACCAAGCGTTACCCAGTGAAGGTGAAGTGCCTGCTTCACAGGGGACGGGGTGAGGCAAGAACGCCAGAGAGGGAAGGCACCTCGGATGTCCCCTAGCACAAGCTCTTTAGAAAAGCTCTTTACCTCTGGAGCTGGCGGAGGAAATGCTCTAGTAGTTGCTGAATAGGCGTGCTCTCATTTTCAGCTGACGATTTAAACAGTAAAAAAATAAAATTGAACAAAAGGATTTTGGTATCACTTCACCAGAAAGAAAACTCCAATTTCGTAGTACTTATTTATCTATTTCTTGTTCTACAATGTTTTGGGTTCAAATGAGAACTGGATATAAAGATAAGCAGACCCCGCAAAGCTCAGCAGGGTGAAAAAGGGCACCCTCAGCATCGGTCCCCTAAACCCCTCAGACTGCCAACACCCCTCTAAAACAGTGACGTGGAGACATCACTCATCACCCTGTCTCCAGCCCCCATCACTCCTGGGCCTGGGACATTCCACACAAGGTATGAAGCAGCAGAAGGCTCTGGACATAGAAGCTGACCCTGGAGGCACCGATATCGTTGTACTTGATATCGTTTACGGGTCTAAACTTCTGGGCACGCCTCTGTTTATCTGTAAAATGGGAATAAAAATGAGGGTTCCTGTGAGGACTCCAATTGTTAACTACGTCTCTGGGCCCATGGTGTGAAAAACACGGTTTTCAGGGAATGTGAACGCAGATGTCGGTACAGGCTTCCTTCCACAAGAGTACGTATTAAGTGGTCCTCCCTAGCTTTGTCCCCCAAGGCCCACACCCAGCGCCCAGATCTGGCATTTTGAATGCTGTTCTCCACCAAGCAACCAGGGCTCCTTGGGGAAATGGCTCACTCCCGGGCTGAAGGGCAACACGAGTGCAGACCAGTGGGTCCCAAGAGTGACGCTCTCGAGAGTGATCAGGACAGGTCCAAGAGAGCATCGTCTGATCATGAGCTTTTCAGGTCTGCCGGGGCAGGTGCTAAACGTATGCCCTCAGACAGCTTGTTACGCAGATTAAGCTAGCAATTACTAGTAACTGGAGTAACTTCAGGCGCGTTCATCTGAGGAACTGATGCTCTGTGCCTGACCTTCTCTGCTCCACAACAGGCCCAAGGGCCCTGAGTCCTACCTGTTCCCTACAGCAATGACTCCCGCAGGAGAGGGTGTTGCCAGGAAACAGCAACCCCACGACTGCAATACAGTACCTCCCCCCCCCCCGACCCTGGCAAATCAAAGGTGGTCAGACCCCAAGCCAAGAAAGAAACACCTGCAGGACAAACCTGCCTCCCATTCAGTACCTCCCGACAACCTGACAGCCTCTGAGGGAAGTGACCACACACAAATCAGAGGGTCCCGAGCACTCCAGAAGCCTTCCTCTGCTGGAGCCAGCAGAGCTCCCAAGGGAGCTGATGTCCTGCATAACTGATGCCAGCACTAGCCTCCTCCCATCTACGATGAGCTTCTCATTAGCTCATGGGCTTTAAAAAAAAAAAAAAGGCCAGGAGCAGCAGTGGGCCAAGCCCTGCTCTACAAGTTCAAAGAGGACGGCAAGAACCTCAGGTCCGTCCAGCTACTCTGTGTGAGGCCCTGGAAGAGAAAATGCTGTTCCTTCCTTCCTATGCTTCTCCCAAGAGTTGAAGGGCGGATGGCAAGCACTAGCTCCCAGCGACAAGCTCCAAAGCTCCAGGACGTCTGTGAAAACGCCGCCACTTGCCTGGCTGTGTCCGGCACGCTCGGACAGGCCGGTCGGGGGGCGGCTCCACCTCCACCTTCTTCCCGGGATCAAAGTCGTCCGCCTCTCCCTCTGTGTCACAGTGTTCCTTTTCCCGTTTCCGCTTCTTCTCTTCCTGTGAGCAGGGTCAAGGCAGCGAGAGCAACGAAGCAGCTGTTAACAGATCTCGTGTTTCTAAGGGAAAGCTACGAGAGAAAAGCCCTCTTCCAGAGCCTCTTCTTACTCCAGACCACCACCCTTCAAAGACCCGCCCCCCAGGGGCCAGGCAAGAAACGATGCACAAAGAGCCAAAACCGAAGCAACTGACCTCTGCAGGGTGCACCCTACTAGAAACAGAACACCCCCTTCCTGAGGCCAGGAAGCCCTTACTCCACCTGCCCCCCAGGGGTTTCGGCCGCCCTCGCTCACCTTTCGCTTCCTCCTTTCTTCATCGTCAAGGTGTTTCTCCTTCTCCGACTTTTTCTTTTTCTTCTTCTTCTTCTCCTTGTGCCTCTCTCGCTCGTGGTCTGACCTGTCATCGTAGTAACTGGAGTCGTGGCCGGACCCCGAGAGCTCTGTCACTTCACTTCCTCCAACCTTGAGCACCAGCTTCAAGGGCTTCTCCAAAGGCTTGTCTGCATAGTCTGTGGACACGCAGGCGGCCTTCACCGTGTGTGCTCAGGGCGCTCACTGCTGCCCTGTGGGCAGCATGGTGGGCCCAGGGGGGGGTGTCACGGGGAGGACACAGCGGCCCAGGAAGGTGGGGGGATCAGCTGAGCTCAGGGGGACAGCAGGGGAATGCCAAAACCATCAGCGAAAGATGCTGCTGGGTGCAAAGACCGGTGGGGTGCTCCTTCCGCCCCGCCCACAGTCATTCTCAGGGGGGCTGCAGGGAGATCTCTGGGTCACTGTCAGGGGGGAGGAGCCAGACCACGCCTGGGGCCCAGGCGCCCAATCCCCTACCCCAGGTCCTGGCCCGTGGTCACCCCCTTCCTGTCCTGAAGCAGCCCCCGTGCGGCGTCCCTGACACCGGGACCAGGGCTGCCGGACCAGGGCACAGGCGGGAAAGGCGCGAGAAGACCTCGGGAAACACGGACGAAGAACCACAGAGATGCTCAGCGCTTCTCTCCAGGACGCGGCCAGAGCTAGACGGACGCTTGAGAGGCGCGGCCCCGAGACCCCCGCCGGCGCGCCCCGGACCCCCGCTCTCGTCCCCGGGATCCCCGCCGCCTCGAACGCCCGCCCGCCCGCCCTCCCGGCGTCACAGAGCGCGTCCGCCGCCTCACCCTCGTACGACGAGCGCCACTCGGCCTTATGCTTCTTGTGCTTCTTGCCCATGGCGACGGCGCCGAGGGCAGCAGCGAGCCCTGCCGGACCGTGGCCGCCGACCCCCAGCCCCGGCTCTCCGCCCGCCTCGCCGCGGAGCTTGTAGGATCGCGCCGGAAGCGGGCGCCGCGGCCGGAAGTGACCCGCCCGCCGGCGCCGGCGCTTCCGGGTCAGGGGACGGGACGCTGCGCGCGGCAGGTTCGAAGCGCGGGCGCGGCCGGAGGGCTGAGGCTGCTGCGGTGGCGGCGGCGGTGGCGGCGGCGTGGGGCGAGAGGCGGCGGCGGCCGCGGTCCGGCCCGGTCCTCTCGGCTTCCGGCGGCGGCGCCATGGACGAGGCCGTGGGCGACCTGAAGCAGGCGCTGCCCTGCGTGGCCGAGGCGCCGACCGTCCATGTGGAGGTCCACCAGCGGAGCGGCAGGTGAGCCGGGCCCCGAGCCGACCGCGGCGCAACCCCGACCTGACAACACCCGACCTCGACCCGCTCCCCCGAGCCTGACCCCGACCAGATCCTGCCCTGACAGGAGCCGACTCCGATCCCGAGGCGGACTCCGGCCCGGCCCCGGCCCCGGCCCCGGCCCCAGCCGAGCCCGGGAACGCCGGGCTCTGGGACGGCCGGTCGCAGGAGTTCCGAGTCTGGGGAAACGGCCCTGACCCCGCACCCTCGCCCGCAGTCCCGACCCCCGGCGAACCCTGTCTGGCCTCGGTGGGCGGGGAGGGGCCGGGGCGCGGGGGGTGCCGGTGGCGGGCGAGGGGCGCCTGCGGGCGGCGGGGTGGGGGGGTGGTTCTCTAGGGGCAGCCGAAGGGCCTGCGAGGTCTGGGAAGCAGCGGGCAGGGGGCTGAAGGGGGACCGCAGCTCACGGCCTCGTTGCCCGCCGCCGCAGCTTGGGGCTTCCAGTCTCCGTTAATCACAGCCCTGTCACTGCGCCTGCGCTTTGCGGGCTTCACGGTGGGCCTCGCGTTGTCCAGCACAGCTCCAGCGTAGTGACTGACCTCCAGGAGCCCAGGGTGGCACCGACTCTTGCCGTCGCCCCTTCTCCGGATGGGGACCTGGGGCACAGAGCCCTTGGGCGGCTTCCCCAGGTCACGAGGAGTCCGCGCAGGTCTGCTCCCCAGGCAGGCCCTCCTGCCTGCCCTCTTCACTGCTGCCCTTTTCCCTGTTCCCCGTTTTTTTTTTTTTTTTTAAATCACTTACTGTTAAAATGTTGGTGTTTAACTCAGACCTGATTTACACGTTTTGTTTGCTTTCCTAGCACTGCAAAAAAAGAAGATCTAAAGCTGAGTGTTAGAAAGCTCCTCAACAGGCATAATATCGTGTTTGGCGATTACGCGTGGACTGAGTTTGATGAGCCTTTTCTGACCAGAAATGTGCAGTCTGTGTCCATCGTTGACACGGAATTAAAGGCTAAAGATCCACAGGTAACTTACTAATTCTCAGTGGCCCCGTGAACGTGCACTTGCTGTTTTGAGAGGGTGTTGTGTAGATTTATTTGATGTTTCCTTCTCATCGCAGCCCATTGATTTGAGCACGTGCACCATTGCACTTCACATCTTCCAGCTGAATGAAGATGGCCCCAGCAGTGAAAATCTGGAGGAAGAGACAGAAAATATAATTGCAGCAAACCATTGGGTGCTGCCTGCAGGTACCTGTGACAGTAACAGTAGGCAGAGCATGCCGAGAATGGGAGGTCGGAGGATGGCACGCGCCTTGGGCTTGTCAAGGAGATTTTGTCCGCTGTGTAGAATTTTAGAATGTTTTATCTGTTATGAAATAGAAAGTATATCACGACAGAGAAAGGTAGAAATTTCCAGTTTGAACCTATTTGGATGGATCCCTCAAAGACAGTGCTAATTGAGAATTACACTGGTGCTCTTCTCTCCTGCCCAATTGGTCAGTCTTGCTGGACCACTCCTTTCTCCTGCCTTCTCGATGCTCCTCTGTGAACTTTGCCGATGGGGTCTAGCAGGCAGAATCCTGCTTCTAATCCGGGTTAGGCTTGATGTCCTAACGACTGGAATAGACCTGCCGCTCAGCCCTGCCGGAATGTCGGCTCGTGGGGAGAGTGGTGGGTTCAGGGTCTGTGTTGTGTCCGAGCACAGGTCCACAAAGACAGGTGTACAGAATAATATGACAAAGAGGTTAATTACCTACTCAAAGCCACGTGCGACTGCCATTTATTCAACATCTTTAATTTTAAGAACAATTTTAAAAGTCTGGCTTCCCGGTAACCAGAATTTTAGCTTACCGCGTGTGGAGCAGTGGAGGGCATCAGCGGCTCAGGGCAGACCAAACCAGTAGGTGCAAGGCTTTCTTTCCTAAAATTAGGTTTTTGTTTTATTCTCTCAGCTGAATTCCATGGGCTTTGGGACAGCCTGGTGTATGATGTGGAAGTCAAATCTCACGTGAGTTGTGCATTTTTCCCAAAAGACCCCATTATTTGAAGTAGAATCATGATTGTGTCACTCTCTAGCACTCCTTAACTCAGATGGGCTTTTGTGAACACTGCTTACCAGCAGCCCATGTCCTGGATTTCTGTCCTGTGGGATTGCTCCTGAGTGGAGCTGCCCTCCGGGGAGTTCCCCTTGGGAGAAGGGGGAGTGTTGGGAGGGTGAAGACCACTTGCACTGGGTGTCACGCTTGGTGTGACCAAGCACGTGCACAGGGTCACTCCGTGGGCTGAGGAGGCAGTGCCGAGGGGCAGACTGAGCAGGTGGGCAGGTCTGAGCAGGTTCCGACGTGTCTGAACCCCCTTCAGGGGGAAGAGTCCTTCTGCACGCCGGGGGGACACTAGGGGTCTGTCCCCACCACCCCTCATCACCCCAGGCTCCCCTAGGCCGCCACAGTGGACCGCAGAGCCCCGGCTCTTGTTCTTTCAGTGATGGGCTGTGTGCTGGTCCACTGCTGTGTCCCAGAGGAAGGAGCTCACTCTTACTTGGCGTGTCCCTCAGTTGTTTTGTGTGTCGTTGGCATTTTAAATAAAAGTGATCTTCGTGTTCACCTTTTATTCTTAAAACAGTAACAGCCAGCGCTTGTCCTCTTATATCTCAAGTTACCGTCTGAGTTGAAAGCCTGTAGGTGTCTGGCAAGCGTCTGGCCATGGCAGTCTCTGAAGACTCCCGTCGCTCTGCTAATTTAGGGCACGTTCAGCGGAACCTTCGCCTTGCCGGGGACTTTATCTGTATTTTTCCTTTCTCCACTCAGCTCCTTGACTATGTGATGACAACTTTACTGTTTTCAGACAAGAAGGTCGACAGCAATCTCATCACCTGGAACCGGGTGGTGCTGCTTCATGGTAAAGCATTACAGCTTTGTTTGACAAGATAAACTGCGTGAAACCAGGCTTCTACTCGTGCCTTTGTCCTCCTGCGAGGAGTTGCAGCTGCTTTTTTCTGCTGGGGCCGGAGTTGTCCTAGAGCGTCCTCCTCTGTGAAGCCAGTCGGGCTCACGCTCGCGGGGCTTTGGTTACTTGACCCTTTGTTTGGCAGCCACCTGGTTATGCCTTGTGACTTTTTATACTATTATTAAACTTTTCAAATACCTGCCTCATTTTCCGATCGGTTATGGACTCCTCAGGATAGCAGTTGCCTTGTGTTTCTTCATAGTATCCTTAGAGCTTCCCTTGATGGGTAATGAACTGCAAACGCCACACTTTACAGGACTCTGGCTAGTTCTTGGAGGAGAATGCTGGGTTTTCTTTCTTAATGTCCCTGGAGAGAAAAGAATCGAGAGAAAACCCCAATTACAGTGAAGTAGGAACTATAATTAAAAGGGTAATTAGCCTCTTTATACAATAAAGATTGTAGGCTTGTATACAACTTTAAGAAATCAATGTCTTTTAAATAGCATGTATTCTGGCAGATTGTCTTAATACCAGGGTCAGACTAGGCAATCGAGAGGTGTTTTAATTAGTGCAGTACATTACTTCCATTTAGAATTGGTTGTATATTTACTCTTAAACTATGGAAAATGCAGAAAATCAGAGTTGAATGTGTCAGCATTTTCTCTTGGATGGGTTCATGCTTCCACATCAGTTACCTCAGAGTTCCTGCAAAACACTGTGCTAAGTGACACACACTCAGGACACAAGCCCTCGCCTTACCGCTCTCCCTGTGTAGCGTGGCGTTCGGGCCCACGTCCAGGTAACGAGTGAAAGATGGTGGTTCCGTGGGCTTCAGAAAGAGCAAACGTCAGTGCCTTCAGGGTCCTGATGGTTACCAGGAAAGGTGTGTTTGACCTTTGAAAGGTGGATTTTCATAATCAGTGGATTTCATAGAGGACGTGTGGGGACGAGGAGGATGTCAGTGTAGATGTGGACAAACGTGGAGCGGATTGTGGGCCAGGAGGCATACTTGGTGATGTTTTCTAGCATTTACACCGCTAGCAGATTTCTTTGTAAGTTCATAAGCGGTACTTGTGGTAATAACATTCGTAGCACTGACGTCTGTTTGTTATCTTATATCCTGTGGATAATGTAACTACTGTTGTTTAACAAATTTGTTATAGCACTGACTTAAAAACATAATTTGCTTGCATTTTGTTACAGGTCCTCCAGGAACTGGAAAAACATCCCTGTGTAAAGCTTTAGCCCAGAAATTGACCATCAGACTCTCAAGCAGGTAACTTCGGTAATTTGAGAGAGGAGAGCCACAGAAGTGGGTTTGCTGGGTTTTCAATTATAACAACGGAAACTGTTTTTATTTTTAAATCATTTTACATGAATAGTAGGTCTCTGTCTTTCAATGTAAATTAACGAATTCCTCTGTACTCAGCGTTGTCTTGAGTTATGATTCCAGTCTTTTTAAACGTGTTGAGACTTGCTTTATGACCAGCACGTGGTCTCTCCTGGTGACTGTCGCCCCACGTGCACTTAGGACGTGTTTCTGCTCTCGTTGGGTCGACGGTTCCATGTGTGTTAGCTCAGGACGCTTGATGTCCATGCTGGCTGATCATCTGTCTGCTGTTCTGTCGCTTCCTGGGAGGACTGTCCAAGCCTATCGCTGGGTTTGTCTGTTCCTCCTTGAGTTTTGGCAGTTTTGGGGTTTATGGTTTTATCACACTTAGGGAATATTTGGCTGTTACCTTTTCCACTAGTTCCCCTGCGCTCGGCGTTTGTTTACATGTTAGACTGCCTGATGTCCCACAGGCCTCTGATGTGCTCTTCTGGTGTTTTCAGGTTTTTAAAATTTTCTGTCTGTGTTTCATTTTGGATAGTTTTCTGCAGTAGACGATCTGTTTTTAATTCTGTTCAGTGAAATATTTGTTTCTGATAGTGTATTTTTCTTTGGAGATTCTGTTTGGTTCCTTTTATACTTGCATTTCTTGTCCCATTGTGCTCTTGGTAAATCCTGGGGTAAGTGTATGATAGCTGTCTTATGCTCTGTCTACCAAGTCCATTGTCATTATCATCTGGGTCTGGTTACGGGACACATGTTTCTGCTTCTTGGCGTGTCAGGTAATTTTTGATTGAATGTGGACGTTATGATTTCAAGCATCTGGATTCTGTGGTCTGTTTTTAATGACTGCTGGGTTTTGTTCTGGCAGGCGTTTGTGTACTTGTCTTTGGTGTGATCCTTTTTGAGGTCTCTTTTTAAGCTTTGTTCGAGAGGGGTCTTGATGTGGTCTAGGCTTAACGCTCAGGTGGGGCCCTTCTCGGGTCTCAGTTGAGCCCCTGGATGAGCAGCGAGTACTCTGCACCTTGGCTGTTGGGGCCTTGAACACTCCCGGCCTGTGAGCGCCAGGGTTTCCCTACTCACACACACCACATATCCAGGAAAGACTCCAGGGCCCCGTGATGGTTTCTGGAGCTTTATTCCTGTGTATCCCCCTCCTCTCTGGAACCCTGCTCTGTAGCCTCCAGACACCTCAGGCTCCTTGAACTCTGGCCTCTGTCTCCTCGACTCGCCTGATGGCCACTCTTCTTGGGTCCCCCCCACGGTCGCTGTTGGAAGGTGCTCCAGGCAGGAAGTCAGGGCGGTCGCGCTCGCCCCATTGCCCTCCTCTCGGGTCACCGTCCTCCAGAGCTGTCGTCCAGTGCCTATCACAGACGTTGTTTCATCTGTTCTGACTGGTTTTCTAGTTGGTTAAGGCAGAAGGTGAATATGATCCCTGTTGATCCAGTATGACCAGAAGAGGAAATCCTGTGAGATTTACTTTTAAATCTATTTTGTTTTCAAAAATGTGTTATAAGTAGGGAAATTGCTTTATTTCAACCCTTTTTTTTATGTTTAGTAATTTGGCCTTGGTCTTTACATAGTGAAATGCATCTGTGTTTTGAAGACCTCTTAAGGGCAGTTTCCTAAGCCACCAGAGGGGGAGGTGTTATTACAAGAAATGTAACTTTTCCAGTACAAAGATCTGGAAATCTGTACTTATTTTGTGGCAAAAAGAAGCCTTAGCAAGTCTTTTTCGCCCACTTCACTTAATATTCAAAATGCTTTATGATTAATTTTGTTTAATAGTCAACCCGATCTGTATTCATTAGGTTGTCTGTCTCCCCCTTCTCCTGTTTTGTTAAACAGAATTAGTAAATGGTCTTTTTCAACTGGAAAATTAATGATACTTTTTAGAAGTAATTCTTTTTTTCTGTGGACTTTTGACATGAAAGAAACTGTGAGGAGGACCGGGGAGTTAGCTTTTCTCGGGCCTGTTTCCTGTTCGATTTTAGTCAGAACTGAGTGCATCCAGATCTCTTACCACCTCCTTGGTGGATGGAGTGTTAGTGCTGGACTTCAGTCGGTATGTGTTCAGGTTCCCTTTTGAGCTTTCCAGGGCTCTAGGTTTGCAGGAAGTGATTTTGTGCTGGAAAACAAATTGTCACATTCTTTACGGTTTTGTGGAAGGAGGAAAAAATGTTCCGCTCTGGCCAAAAAATTTTTCATGCTTGTGTTTTGATTTGTTTGCTGTGTTAGTGCAGGTAATGCTTTTTCAATATGGAAGTGTAAATTATAAGTAGATTAAAAATGAGAGGGATTTTATTCTTGCTTTAATTCAAATGAAGATACTGTTCAGTTCGAGAAACTTAATTTGCTCCATCTAGAACTATTGACGGTGATGCATCTTGTTAGATTTTTTGTAATTTTTAGTATATAGCTTGCGAGGTCGCTCGGTCGTGTGTCAGTGGCTGTAATGATTTAACAAAGTAGCCATTCTCAACCTGCTGGGCATTTGAGAGATGTTGCATTAATGAGGTGGAGGCGGCTGCCGCTGCGGAGGCTGCGGACCGATTTGTAACAATTGCTGTGACTCTTTTTTCCCGTCTTAGGTACCGGTATGGCCAGTTAATCGAAATAAACAGCCACAGCCTGTTCTCTAAGTGGTTTTCAGAAGTAAGTGTTAGTACGAATTCCAGTTCTCTCGATTGTCAGCCATGCAGTTGAAAAGTTGTCCGGTAGATTAGGCCAACTTTCTCCTCCAAAAGCTTTAGGAGAGAAAGAGGTGAAATGGGAAAGTGAACAAGGGGCTGACTTTGCGGTCAGAGAAAACTTCCAGAGCTCAGCGGTAACTTGGAAATAGTCTGACGCCTCTGCCCGTCACATCCAGACCTCTGACTGGGTGGGACAGGAAGTTCAGTGTAACGTTAAGAGGGAGGGGTCTGCCTTCTAACGGGGCGGCACCCCTCAGCGGAGCATGCGCTTGGGGCTTGAGCCTCGTTCACCGTCTGTGAACTGAGGGACTCCAGCCAGGTGATGTCACAGGTGCCCCTCACCTCTGAAAGGCTCTGCCGCGGGCACCTGTGTCAGGAGGTCCCCCTGGTGGGTGGTGAGTGGGGACAGGGAGTGCCCATAAGGGGTGCACCGGGCCGGTTTGCACGCGAGACCCAGGCTGTCCTGGTCGTGAGGACAACTGGGAAGGGAAAGGAGGGAAGACAGGGGGGCCAAGGTGCGAGTCACCTGAGCTGTGCATGCATCCCTGGCCCACGAAGCCAGGAGGGAGGGCATCTGGGTTCTCTGCAGACCTGGCTTCTCTGGTTCAGGGAGTTTTCCGAGGGGCCGTCAGGAGACGGTGGGCTCGTGCGGCCACCTGGGGTCAGAGCAAAGCCAGGTGGGGACAGTGGGCACGTGTGCACCAGGCAGCTTGATGAGTGCAAGTGGGTAATAAAGAGTGTTTTGCTTCCAGAGTGGCAAGCTGGTAACTAGGATGTTCCAGAAGATTCAGGACTTAATTGATGACAAAGATGCTCTGGTGTTTGTGTTGATTGACGAGGTACGTGTGTTCAGACTTTAAACCTGTGACTGGAGGAGGCTTGAGACTGAGGGGCCTCGTAAATCGCTGGGGCGGGTCCAGCCCCCGCAGGCTCCGTGCCCTGCAGTCCTTGCCCCACGGGCACCCCTTTCATCAGGCTCACGGTGCAGGTGCGCGTGCCCACACCTGCGTCTGCCCAGCTGAGAGCACCCCGTTGCTCCGTCCCTACAGGTGGAGAGCCTAACGGCCGCCCGCAATGCCTGCAGGGCGGGTGCCGAGCCTTCGGATGCCATCCGAGTAGTCAACGCCGTGTTGACGCAAATCGATCAGATCAAAAGGTAACGCTATGCACAGCGGGCTTGTGTGAGAAGCACGGACACCGCCCAGCCTTACTCCCAGCTTTTCTAGCTAAGAACGCATCTGGCACTGAGCGT
Source organism: Balaenoptera borealis (assembly GCF_965194805.1). NCBI lineage: Eukaryota > Metazoa > Chordata > Mammalia > Artiodactyla > Balaenopteridae > Balaenoptera > Balaenoptera borealis. Next base: position 1,355,710 of record NC_138867.1, read on the forward strand.
GGGCTCTGTCTTCTCCACATTTGAGGCAGCTTGTACTAAATGCATGTTTTAGAAATTAAGTATGTTTTCTTTATTAAAGTATTAAAAATGCAAAACAAACCTTGGGTGTGGGGAGGATGTGTGCCCTGCAGAGAAGCAAAATGTAGTGTCTGAGTTAGTGCCAGCAGGACCTGGCGGTGGCGGTCGTTGACAGGCCGGCTCCGGGCGGGTGGGGCGCCAGCGGCTCGCCCTCCACGGGGCCGGGTTTCGCGTGTCCGCGGTCCAGCCTCGCACTCCAGGCCTGCGGCCAGTGTGCCCAAAGCCGATCCAGCTCTAGGGGGCGACTCCTGACGCACGAGAAGCCCCGTCTGCTCTGTGCGCTGGTTCTCCCGTTGCCCTCCACGTGCCGCGCTCAGAAGTGGGTCTGCTGAGTGGAGCGCCGTGAGCTACGCTGTGCTGTGTCAGACTTGACCCTGGCCGTCACGGTGTTCTTCACAGCGGAGAACATCTGCATTGTCTGTTGGGGTCAGCTGCAGGCGTCCCTTGCTTCTTCTGCAAGCGAACTTTGTGTGAGGTGTAGACCCTCTTGTCTCTGCCTCCTCACCCCACACCCCCGCTCTTCGGTCTGGTTTCTCCCCCTGCCACTGCCCCCTCGTCCACCCCAGCGCTTCGTGCGGAACCGTCCGCGGCATTCGGCCCCCGGGGGCCCCTCCCTCTCTCCGCTCTCCTGACCGCTCAGTTTCTGCTGCCAGCGTCGCCCCGGCATCTCTGGGTGGGAGGAGGGGCCTGCACTCCCGCCCTGCTCACGGTTCTGGTGGGCGAGCCTCCATCGAAGACCTGTACGTCCACACAGTCCCCGGCCCTCGTTCGGCCCAGAAACCCCAACTCCCTGCGGTTCCCATTGCACTGATGGCCTTGCTGCGCACCCACTGCTCAAGGCAGAAGATGGGCCCCCGGACCACCCCCGTCACTCCGGGAGGAGTGGAGACTGGGGCTCTGGTGTGTCTCTCACCCCGCTCACCTCACGCTGCCTCTGTGCGGGTCTGACCGTTTGTGAAAAGCCCGAGCCCCGGACGAGGGGGTCCCAGCGGCGTGTGTGCACCCTCCGCGCAGCCTGGGCTCACCAGCCTCCTGGCCCGTGTGCCCGCCCCGCCCCGGGCTCACCCTGCTCACCCTGCAGAGGGCTGTGTACCTGTGCATGGCCGTGCCCAGGCAGGCGGGAGTGTAGGTGCTGTGGGGCTCGGGGGCACACGCAGAGGTGAGGGGTTCGCCGTGGGTGGAAGGCAGGGGGATGTCAAGCAGGGGCCCGGGAGAGCTTTCCGGGAGGCAGGGGAGCGACCAGGGCACGGCCCGGGGAGGGTCTGCTGTGTTGCAGCCAGGAGAACCTGGCAGGAGTTGGGGGTCAGGCAGGAGCTTCGGAAGGCCTCGCGGGCAGGTGTGCAGAGGGGGAGTGTAGCCGGCTGAAGGGCGCTGGCTGAATGCCCGGGGCCTTGGTGGCCGTCTGTCCTGACGCTCCTCGTGTCGGGTCAGGTGTGGTCGAGTCCCTACGGCATGGGGTGACCGGTCCTCACCTCTCTGTCTGCAGGCACTCCAACGTGGTGATCCTGACCACTTCCAACATCACGGAGAGGATCGACGTGGCCTTCGTGGACAGAGCTGACATCAGGCAGTACATTGGGCCGCCCTCCGCAGCAGCCATTTTCAGAATCTACCTCTCCTGCCTGGAAGAACTGATGAGGGTACCTTGGTTTTTTTCTCTCTCTCCTAATCAGTAGGTTTCTTATGTTTTCTTAACTCGCTGACGTAGCCTAATACATCTGGTTCCAATGTAGAATGAGGTCTCTCAACCTGACATCAATCATCTCCTGAGATTGAAAGTTACAATTGTTGGGGACTTCCCTGGTGGTCCAGTGGTTAAGGCTCCGTGTTTCCACTGCATGGGGTGAGGGTTCGATCCCTGGTCGGGGAGCTAAAATCCCACGGGCCACGTGGTGAGGCCAAAAAAAAAAAAAAAAGCTACAGTTGTTGTATCTGCAGGTTGAGCGAATAGTCGAAATCACAGCCACTGGTCCAGTATTTTGCTGATCATCATGGTGGTTTGATCTGCAAGGTGCCGAGTGAGTAGGGGTGTGGGCCTGTCCCGGACCTCACGGCCTTTGCAAGTGACCTGCTCTCTGGGCCTCGATTTCCTCCCCTGAGAGAGGAAGAACCGTAGTGGTCCTGGTTCACAGGGAGGTCACCAGACTGGAGGTCGTAGTTCACAGGGAGGTCGTCCGCTGCAGTGTTGGCGGCCCCAGGTCCTACCGTCAGCGTGAGCACAGCGGCAGCGAGCGCATTCATGTTCACAGTCTGCCTCTCGCGAGTCGGTCTCAGGGCCTGCGTGTGCCCGTGGGCGGTAACCGAGCCAGCCAGCAAATGGGGATGTATACAGCGATCGCCAGGCTGGCATCCTTGTAACCGGCTGGGGGATGGGACCGCTGCCTGCACCACGGAGTGGGGGCCCCAGCGTCCTCACAAGGGTGACCCGGCCTCTGGCGGGGACGGGAGCTGGTCTCCGCCCCGGGTGCGCTGTCCCGGCGCGCGGGCCCTCCTGCTTTCCCACGCCTTGGGGGGTGGGGTGGGGCGTGGGGCTTTGACGTGGTACCGCCGTTTAGGAGCCTGCGTGGTGGGGGTCCTGCTGGAGGCCCCCGGGTGCCTTCCCAGGGTGCCGCGTCGTGCTGTGCTGCGAGTCCGGGGGCTGCCCTGAGGTTTCGCCAGGCGTTCGGATGTTTTCTGGGAGCCGAGTGCCTGGAGCAGGTGTCGTTTCTTAGATGGTTTATGGGAAATGAAGACATTCCGATGTGGCGGAGGTTTGGCCGGCCCTGAAGGCTGTCGACGAAGGACTGTGGCCCCGCGCTGTCAGGAGCCCGCTGGACGGCTCAGGTCCCTGGGGGGTCCGCGGAGGCCGCAGGGAGCCTGAGGGAGTGTCACGCAGTCAGGTGGGAAGGTCAGAACACACCCAGCACAGACCCTGTTGCTTTGTTTTACCTACGACCCCCACCAGCCCTCCCAAATGTGCAGCCAGACCTCTCCTTGCTCCTCTCGTGGCTCCTGAATCGGACGGTGTGGCAGCGTCAGCGTGGCAGCCTGACAGTTTAGCGCAGGTGCTTGGGAAGGAGCGTCCCACGTGCAGACACGTGGTCTGGGAGGTGAACTCTAGGACCCGGGTCCATGGTCAGTTAGAGGCTGTCTGTCATTCCACCAAATGAGAGTCTTGATTTTAAAGCAGTGAACAGAGACCCTCCTTGAAAGGCTGGCCAAGTCCGGCTCCAGGGCCCAACTCTGTCCGTTGTGGGGTGTGACGCATGGTCGAAACTGAATACCGGGCTGGACGCAACACCTCTGAGTTCCTCCCCACCTGACACGTGCTGAGGACATGCTTTGCCCACAGGAGCAGAAGGGGCTGAGCCGCTGTGGCTTCTGAGACATGTTTTGCTGTCTGTATTCTTGCCTTTGTTAGAAGCAGCGGGGCTGTGTGAGAGAGCTGCTTCCTGGGGCCCGTGCAGGTCCAACGGCCCTACTTGGATTTCTGAGATGTGACGTGGAGTGTGTCTGCCGTCTAAGTGCTGTCCCCGTTGCTGACCCTCCCTCTGTCCCCGCAGTGTCAGATCATATACCCTCGCCAGCAGCTGCTGACCCTCCGCGAGCTGGAGATGATCGGCTTCATTGAAAACAACGTATCTAAGTTGAGCCTCCTTCTGAGTGAAATTTCAAGGTGAGCACTGACCTCACTTTTGTAACCAAGAGAAGCCCGTTTGCTTTGGGATTGGCGGGGAGGGCGTCGTAACTGCCTGCGGCAGCCGGGGTGGTAGTTTGGGGTCAGATGGCAGGGGCTTGATCCCAAGGCATCGCACACGCGCCAGAAGCCCCCCAGCCTCCCCGACCCTGGGCTCCTGGGCAGGAGGGTGGAGGGCAGCTGCCCTCCTGCCTCCTAGACGTTACAGTGGACCGTGAACAAAGTGCTGCCCTTGTATCTGGAAAGACGTTCAGATTAAGGCTCTCTTTGACGCATTACTGATTCCTTAAGCAGTATCTGTTAAACTTTTACAAATTGGCAAGAAAATAAAATGGACGCTTTTGCTTTGATAAGCAAACAGTTAAACAATTAAACAATTACGGCGCTAGGCTTGGTGCTTTGGGAAATAAAGGAAAGCGGTCCAGCTGCCTGGGCACCGAGGGACACGTAACACGTGAGCATCGAGAATCGTGGGCAACGCCTGCTCAAGGCCCAGGCTGGTAGCGCTTTCAAGTTCTCAGATGGCCTTGGTGATCAAGGGAAGCTGGGAAATGGAGCAGAGCCCCGAAGGACCGTTAGAATTTGCATAAACTGGAGAGAAATCAGGAAGGCTGCGGGCGCCCTTAGGTGGGCTGCGCTGCAGACACCAGCTGGTGGCGCTGGCGGGGCCTGGGGCGGGGGGAGTCGCTACCGGTTGGAGAGATTTAGTTAAAGTGGCTGAGGTGGGACAGAGGAGAGCAGTTCAGAGACTTGGGCAAAAATTCACTAAGACGTGAACCAGCCCGGTTCCCGGGGGAGCCCTTGCTGCCAGCCGTGTGCCCACCTCACTGTGCTCCTTGCGAGGCTGTGGGTGGCGTCAGGACCCTGTCCTGGCCCCCCTCGAGGGGCTCTGGGGGAGGGACGTGCAGGGTCTAGTCCGGAAACATGCAGCGGTCCGTGTGGAGTTGACGCCCTGAGTGTGGTTACGTTCACAGGAAGAGTGAGGGCCTCAGCGGCCGTGTCCTGAGAAAACTCCCCTTTCTGGCTCACGCTCTGTACATCCAGGTGAGTCCCCGGCCGAGCTCCGCCTCCGGGCCCTGTTCCGCCGCCGCCCGCTCTGTCCAGCAGGGTGCGGCCTCGCTGAGAGTCCCACTTGCCACCATTGGGGTCTCTGCCTCATTTCACGTTTCTAAAGCGACGGGCTCCTGGGGCAGTGGGAGGAGGTGGCCGTGTGTCTGCTCACCCCTCGCTGGCCCGTCGAGCGCTCACGTGCAGGCCCTCCCTGCCTCCTCGGAGGTGCTTGTGCCCTGGGGGGGGGGGGGGGTCGGGCGCTGCCGGGTGGCCCCTCCGAGGACGAGAACCCGCACGATGCCGTCTGTCTTTCCAGGCCCCCAGCATCACCATCGAGGGCTTCCTCCAGGCCCTGTCTCTGGCCGTGGACAAGCAGTTTGAGGACAGGAAGAAGCTCTCGTCGTGCGTGTGACCTGGCGCCCCCGTCTGCGTTCTCGGTGAGCGCACAGCAGGGAGGCGACAGGCTTCTCTCACAGCAGCGCCCGCCCGGCAATCTCCGAGCCCGTGGCTGAGCCTTGCCGGCCAGAAACCCACAGACCGGTGGTGTTCAAGAAGCGTGTTATATTTACGTACTTTTAAACGCGTGTTAGAAGACAAACAACCTGTCGTTTTCTCTGTTTTAAAAGACGATCATCTGAGCTCTGTGTCTCTTTGTAGAGAACCGTCTAGATGTCCTTATTCTAGCCTGGCTCCAGTTGATTGGGCCCAAAATGCTGACAAGTTTTGTTTAAAAAAGATGACTAATGTAAGTTTTATAGAAGCGAAGCAGAAACTACATTGCCTTAAATAAGAATGTAATCATAGCATTAAAAGAGAAGTACACATCCCTCAAGGCAAGGCAGCATTTGCTTCCTGCCGCGAGCTTGTTTGGTTTAGTGCAGACATTTGGGAGACTGATGACTAGGAAAAACCTGTTCCTATGTTAACAGAAGTCGAGAAGAAAATTCTAGGGCAGGTGCTCTTCTCAGTAAGCAGACAGGCTGCACTTGCGGGGCAGGAGCAGCTGGCGCGGGGCGAGCCTCCCTGGTGCCCAGTGCAGGCCGGCGTTTCGGGGACGCTTCACGTCAGTCACGGCTCAGATGCAGGTTGATGTTAACAGGTGTAAAATACATTGGCCAATGATGGATGTATTCCACAGAATATCGTGTTTGTTGCTTTCATCTCATACTAAAATAAATTTCATATTAGTGTTTCGTATACATTTTTAAAAGAACACGTTACCTTTTGTCACAGAACTTCTTAAGTATTAAAATTGTTTTTCCAAAATTTTCTCATTTTGATTCTCTTATCACTCTCAAATGCTTTGAGTTTTATTTTAAAATTACTCACGCGATCACTTGACTTTTAGCCTGTTTTACGCCTTGAGGTGAAGGTGCATCGTCTGCAGGTGGCTGTGCAGCCCGGGGAGGCCTGGGGTCAGGGCTGGGCTGGGGGTGGGAGGACCCGAGTTTCCGCCCCGGGGCCGTCGGCCGTGCTTGGCTCCGGGTCAGATCCAGGACCAGAGTGACTGCGGCCCTGGGGCCGGGCCTGGCTCTGTGGTCTCCTCAAGACCCTGAAATAGGGTGAAAGTGGCGTCTGTGGGCCCTGGGGTCAGAAGACGGGAGGGGTGCTCCACGCTCCAGGGTTGCTACTGAAGTGCCCAGCGTCCAGGTGTCCAGGTGGGAGGAGAGGGGAGCCCGGGGCCGGGCCGGTGCAGAGGCATAGACAGATGAGCGCGGGGGCAGCGGGGGAGGGAAGCCCCGAGAGGGGCGGCGGGGCCTGTGACACGGGTCTGAGTGGGCTCCGCCGGGCCGTTTCCCAGGACGTGGGTACGTCTGACGCCGCCGCCTCTGGGCACCAGGGGGCAGCGCTGCTCCGCGGGACGGACAGCAGGGGCTCCGGGTTCAGCCAGGGCCCCGGGGCGGGGCGAGAGTGGTCAGCAGAGACGGCTAGCCTTGCCCCGCGCTCCTGTTCAGGCGCTCTGGCCTCCTCCCCCGCCGCCATGTGTGCCCGTGCCCACGGGACATCGGCACCTGCGTGCCAGCCAGGTGGGGGCGGGAACACGGATGCTCCGCGCCCGTCCTGCCTCCTCAGGCCCCAGCTCACTCGGGGAGGGGGGGGGGCGGGCCGGGCCCCCCAGGCAGAGGGCGCAGACCCCGGGCGCCTCACCGGGCACAGGCTGTCGTGGGCACGTCCTGGGCCGCGGCCAAAAGGCCGAGACGCGAGTGGCCGGGCCCTGGGGCCAGGGTGGGTCCGCGCGGCCCACCCCGTGGGGACAGGTTCCTGTGCGGCGCCGGTGAGGGTGCAGAGCGCTGGCCCCGGGAGGCCCGCCGGACACGGCGCCCGCTGGCCAGGCCTCTCCTGAGCCCCCGGCCCGACCCCTCAGCCGGAGGGGCGCCCTGCGGGAGAGGACGCGGACACGGGGCCGGACGGAGCAGAACTTCCCCGGGCAGGATGACCTGGAGCGCGAGGCGACGGGGATGGCGAGGGCGATTCTCACGGTCACACCACCGAGGAGCCAGGCGCTGAGCCGAGGGCGCCGGGGCCGCAGCCCCTCCACCCGGCTTGGAGGTGGCACCCGGCAGAAAGGCCCCAGGAGCAAGCTGACCTGCCCCTCCCGAGCCTGGAGGCCCTTCTGTGGAGGCCGTGGTTCCAGCCCGAGGGCCCGTGACTCCAGCGAAGCGGTGCCCCAGGGCGGCGGCTCCTGTCACCATGGCAACGCGGTGGCAGCCTCTCTCCGTGGGCTGAAGTGTCCTTTGTGATGGGGAGGTGGGTTTCCATCCCCTGAGTTCTGATTTCCGACTCTAACTTCCTCCCTCGACCATCTGCTTACTGTTCAGGACAGGAAATATTTTGTTCTCAGTCACCTTATATCATTCAGAACTGGAACCTTCTTTCTCTCTCACCTGAGCTGTCACTTACGGATGGAAACCTTTATTCTCTATCATCTCCAGATTTATCTATTCTGACCGGAAACCTTCTCTTTCTCTAACGTGAGTTAGCCTTTGTTCCTGAACGCTTCTTTGTTTATAATCTGGGTTCGCATTTGTTATTGGAAACCTTCCTCCTCTATCAATCACCTCAGTTAGAATTCACGACAAGACAGTTTCTTCCCCTGCCACCCGAGTCATTATTACTGACTGGAAACCTTCTTCATTATCACTTGCGTCATCATCTGTGACTGCAAACCTTCTTCCTCTGTCCCCCGACGTCGTTCACAACGCGAAGGCGCTTTTCTCTTTCAGAGAATCATCACTTCTCAGGGGAATCCTTTCTTTCTGTATCACCTGGGCTGTCTGTGGCTGCCTTCTCAGTCTCTCGATGTGCCTCTGTGACAAGCGGTCTTCTGTCTGGACCACCTGAGTTACGATTTATGATCAGGAAACTTCTTTCTGCGTCACCTGACTTGGGTTTTATGACTGGAAAGGTTTTTGTCGCCTGAGTGACCATTTATGACTAGAAACTTCGCCCTGTGTCACGGTAGTTACCACTTAGGGCTGGAGACCGTATTTATCTGTCTCCTGATTTAGCATTTGTGACTGGAGGTCATCTCTTTCTACCCCCGGTGTTGTCACTTATGACTGGAAACCGTCTTTCACCATCACCTGAGCTACCATTCCTGACTGGAAACTTTTCTTTTTTACTAGTTTTGAGCAGCAACCTTCAGTTTTGCCCCCTGAGTTGCCATTTGTGACTGTTATCCTTCTTCCTCTGGCCCCCGAACCCTCATTTACGACAGGACGTCTTCTGTCCTGTCACCTGAGTCATCACATAAGGGTGGAACATTTCCTTCTCTGTGACCCTGTTACCTTCGTGACGGACAGTCTTCTTTTTCTGTGATCTGAGTTATCGTTTGTGACGGAAACCTCTTTTTTTTTATGCTGTTGGTTACCATTTACGACTGGAAACCTTCTTTCTCTATTGCCTGGTTATCATTCATGACTGAAGATTTTTCTCCCCTGATTGATCGTTTATGACTGAAAAGTCTTCTTTCTCCATAATTTATGACTGGTACCTTGTCTCTTTATCACCTGACATCATTCAGGCCTGGAAACCTTCCTTCTCTCTCACCTGAGTTATCATTTATGAGTGAAACCTTTTTTCTCTGTCACCTGAACTATCACTAATTATTGGAAACCTTTCTTTTTCTGTCTTATTTATGACTAGAAACCTTTTCTCTATCGCCTTAGTTCTCTATTTTGACTAGGAACCTTCTTTCTGTATCACCTGAATGATTATTTATGACTGGAAACCTTTCTTTCTCTATAAAAGTCTTCATTTGTGACTCAAAACCTTCTTCTCTAGCTTATGAATTATTACTATAACTGGAAGTGTTCTTTCCCTATCACCTGAGTTACAATTTTTGACTGAAAACATTTCATTTTCTCTCACCTGAGTTTCTCTATCACCTGACTTATTATTTACAACTGGAAACACTGTTTCTCTATCATATGGTTTATCTTTTATGACTTGAATCATTCTTTCTCTATATCACCTGAGTAGTAAATTATAATGGAAACCTTTGTCTGTCTCATACTAGTTACCATTTATGACTGGAAATCTTCTTTCTCCATTTCCTGAATTATCATTTATGACAAATTTTTTCGCTTTCGCCCAAGTTATCACTTATGGCTGGAAAACCTTCTTTTCCATCATCAGATTTATCCTTTACGGGTAGGAACCCTCTGCATATCACCTGGTATCATCATCTTTCTCTGTCGTGTGTTTTCTCCTTCATGACTGGAGTTTTCCCTTCTCTGTCACTCCACTTATTGTTTATGACACGAAACCTCCTCCCCTGTCTCCTGAGTTACCATGTAAGACTGGAAAACTTCTTTCTTTTTGACCTTAGTTTTCATTTATGAGTGGAATTCTTTTTCAATCTCTTGATTATCATTTACGATGGAAACATTTTTTTTTCTGTGACCATGGTTGTTATTTATGACTAGATACTCCTTAGTTGTAAGCATCTCTTTAGTTACAATTTATGACTGCAACTTTTCCCTCAAACATCTGAATGATCATTTCTGAAGTAATATTTTCTTTCTCTATCACCTTGGGTATAATTTATGACTTCAAATCTTACTTCCCTATCTACCGAGTACTTATTTTTGACTGGACGCTTTCATTCTCTAACACCTGCGTTATCATTTATGACTGGAAACCTTCTTTCTCTACACCTGCCTTATCAGTTCTGACCGAAAACATGTTCCCCTGGGATCATGTTCCCCTGTGATCAGGTTCCCCTGCACTACGTTCCCCTGTGATTTAGTTCCCCTGTAACTATGTCCCCCTGTGATTATGTTCCCCTGTTACTATGTCCCCCTGTGATTATGTTCCCCTGTAACTATGTCCCCCTGTGATTATGTTCCCCTGTAACTATGTCCCCCTGTGATTATGTTCCCCTGTAACTATGTCCCCCTGTGATTATGTTCCCCTGTAACTATGTCCCCCTGTGATTATGTTCCCCTGGGACTGTGTCCCCCTGTGATTTAGTTCCCCTGTAGCTATGCCCCCCTGTGATTATGTTCCCCTGGGACTGTGGTCCCCCGAGCTATGTTCCCCTGTTTGTCCGGTTCCACCACGTTTCTCCATGAGGCTGTGAGGCTGGTGCTGGGATGCAGTTGGGCAGGTGTCCCTGGCTCCGGGCTGTGCTGCTCTGCGTGGGCTCTGAGCATCCCCTCTGCCCTCGTCGGGTGGCCTGAACCCCAAAGGCTCTCTTCACATCACCAGCACTTTTGCTGTTTGGGTAGGTGCCAGGCCTGCCACCATCCTGCTCCGATTTCTCTGAGGACGTTTATTATGTGCTTTTTAAGTTCACCATCCAGCTGTCCCACCTCATCTGCCTCTGTGGGCCACGTGGCATGTCCTTTGCTTTATCAGGGCCGCCCTCCTTGGCTGTGCCTCCTTGGTCATTTTTGACCCCCTGAGTCCGAGTCCTGGGGTTGCATGTGTCCCGGGGTTGGTAGTGTGGCGGAGACCGAGGCTGCTTCTCAGGCACCCCTGCCTCTCGCCTCCCGTCCAGGCCCTGTGAGGCGGCCATGCTCACTGCAGGCCCCGCTGTGCACACAGACTCTGGGGCGGGTGCTGCGGCCAGGGTGACTCGTCGCCACCCCCCTTAAGCTCACAACAGCTCCAAAGGCATCTCAGCTCCTCCAACAGCCTGGTGGGGCGGGCGCACCAGCGGCTCCGCATGGGCCTCTCATGGCGGGAGGTCCGGAGTGGGAACCAGATTCTCTTTGGGCAGAGACCTCAGCACCTCATGTCTATCCAGTGCTTTTCAGACTTTAAAAAATCCACGAGGATTCCCTGCTGGCGCAGTGGTTAAGAATCCACCTGCCAGTGCAGGGGACACAGGTTCGAGCCCTGGTCCAGGAAGATCCCACATGCCACGGAGCAGCTGAGCCTGTGCACCACAACTACTGAGCCTGCGAGCCACAACTACTGAGCCCACACGCCACAGCTACTGAAGCCCGTGCACCTAGAGCCCGTGCTCCGCAACAAGAGAAGCCACCGCAATGAGAAGCCTGCACACGGCAATGAAGAGTAGCCCCTGCTCGCCGCAACTGGAGAAAGCCCTCGCGCAGCAACAAAGACCCAACGCGGCCACAAAAAAAAATCCACGAAACTTCTTCAAGAGAAGTCATACCTGGAAGCCCCATCTGTGCATGAAATGAAGCAAAGCTTCCCTGGCTGGCGGAGCAGGGGGAGCTGGGCCCTGCACGGGCGCTGTGCCCCCACTGCGGGCCTTCCCGGGGTGGCCCCTCTGCACTGCGTCTGTGGCCCGGCCCCCCTGCAAACCGCTCCCCTGGAAGGACGAATTCCTTCTCTGGCTCTGGGTGGGCGAAAAGAAGGCAGGGCTGGGAGGGGAACTGGTTCCAGGAAAACCATTCAGTGGTTGGCTTCCTGGAGAGGCCAGCATCTGAGCTCTCGGGAGCTTTGCAATTCTTGCATCACGTCGAGGGGAAAACAGAGGCGGTTTGGGATTGCTGGGTCCTCGGCCCCGTGCCCTGGTTCCCCCGGGCAGGCGGGAGAGTTGCTAAGGCTCAGCCACTGAGACCCCAGGCCCCAGGATCCACTGGCAGAGGCTCTCCTGGAGAGCTGCAGAGAAGTACCTGAGCTTCACAGGGAGTTCAGGCTGCTGAACTGGGGGGTCCCAGGGGCCACCGATTCAGCCAGGCGGGAACCCTCTGAAAGGGGGTGAGGTCAGAGGATGGCTGTGCCACAGAAACGAGAAACCTCTGTGCCAGGGACAGCCGCCATGTGGGCCCACAAGGACCCGGAGTGACAGTGACCTGCCCCGGGGCAGGGGTCACGTCCCATGGCCGCGCTAGGCCCAAGGGGTGGGACCAGCCAGCCCACCCAGGTTAGAGGCTCACAGGGACCCGCTTCCTGCCGGGGTGCAGGAGGGCTGGGCAGCTTTGCCCACCGCAAAGGAGGGTGGGGCAGAGGAGGAGAAATGCCTGTCCAGAGGCGGCTTGGTGAGCGTGGGAGCCGGATGGGCCAGCTGTGTGGAGCTGGCCTTTCCTGCGGGTTATTGGACACGCTTCCCTCTGCCTGCCTCTCTGTTGAAGGGGCTGAGGACTGGCCGGCGTCCCACTGGTCACACGTGTGGTGTCGCCAGTGGCCTCATTTTCTTCTCTCTTGGTCTCCAGCCAGGAGAAAGGCCCTGGATGGGACCCGGCCGGAGCCTGAGGTCTGCAGGGCAGTTGGTCCAGCCCCCCGGCGACCTAGCACACTCTGAAGTGACCTGAGGTTTGTAATAATTGTGGCAGTGGAATTCTTCCTGAGGGGTCACTGGGAGTCCAGTCGTGGGGACGGAAAGACCCCGGGGTCCTCCGTGTGTCAGGAACGTGTCCTGAACACCTCAGGTCCTGGCTCACCTGGTCCATAGCAGGCCCACCTCTCGCCGAGTCAGGCAGCTCAGTTTTCCCCTGAACGCAGCCAGCACATGACACCAAGCGCTCTGAAGGATGAGCGTCCGGCCTGAGGGCCCTAGGGGTCAGCGTTTGGCCCCAGCGCTGTCCCAGTGTGGCACACTGGGGCCACGTGCCAATCCAGAAGCAGCTCTGTCCAGCCCTGCCCTCCGTCAGCCCTGGCCGGGACCTGTGACGGTCAGCACGGACCGTGGCCTCGGGCGCTGCACCCCATCAGGGCTCACGTCCCTGCTGGACCCGGCTGCTCAGAAGGCACCACACTGCCTCCTGAAGCCCAGCCAGCCCGAGATGCAGCGCGGAACAGCCTGCATGGGCCGGAGCCGGCCAGAGCTCTGCACGGGCCCCGGGGCAGCCCCGCCTCTGGGAGGGGCCTTCGGGGCTTGGGCACGTGCACGCCTATGACAATAGTAGCAACGGGGAATATAAAGAAGTGACACAACTCAATCAAGAAAATAAACAACGTGATGAAGAAATGGGCAGAAGATTTGAATAGACATTTTTCAAAGAAAACACACAGATGGTCAACAGGCACATGAAAAGATGCCCAACATTGCCAATCATCAGGGAAACACAAATCAAAACTACAATGAGATACCATCTCACAGCTGTCAGAGTGGCCATCATCAAAAAGTCTATAAACAATAAATGCTGGAGAGGATGTGGAGAAAAGGGAAGGCTCCTGCACCGTTGGTGGGAATGTACATTGGTGCAGCCACTATGGAGAACCGTACGGAGGTTCTTTGATAAACTAAAAATAGAGTTACCATATAATCCAGCAATCCCACTCCTAGGTATTTATCCAAAGAAAACGGAAACACTAATTAGACAAGATACATGCCCCCCAATATTCATAGCAGCACTATTCACAGTAGCCAGGATGTGGAAACAACCTAAGCGTCCATCAACAGATGAGTGGATAAAGAAGATGTGGTGTATGTATATATGTATATATACAATGGAATACTACTCAGCTATAAAAAAGAATGAAATAATGGCATTTGCAGCAACATGGATGGACCTGGAGGGTATTATGCTGAGTGAAATAAGTCAGGCAGAGAAAGACAAATACTGTATGTTATCACTTATATGTGGACTCTAGAAATTAAAGCAAACAAATATAACAAAGTGGAAGTAGACTCACAGACACAGAGAACAAACTAGTGGTGACCAGTGGCAAGAGGAGTAGGGGAGGGGCAAGGTAGGTGAAGGGGATTTAGAGGTACAAACCACTAGGAATAAAATAATAAAGTTACAGGGATATAATGTACAGCACAGGGAATATAGCCAATGTTTTATCATAACTTTGGAGTATAATCTATAAAAGTACTGAATTACTATGTTGTATAGCTGAAACTAATATAATATTGTAAGTCAACTATATTCAAATAAAAAAATGTGAAATGAGGATTTAAACCACTTCATAATTAAATTACCTTAGAATTTATTTTTAAAAAATTTTTTAATGAATTTAAGAAAATAAAATAAAAACAGGAAATGCCAGTGGGAAGACTTAACCACAGAGGCACTGCCGACTGGCCTAACGTTTCCCAGTAAACAGGGCTGGTGCTGCCCCGGGGCTGCTTCATCGCTGCGAGGGCGCGAGATCCCCACGGGCGGAGGGCTCCCCTGGCGGGGCTGGGGTCCCCATGGTGCAGACCCCATGGCGTGAGTTTCGGGAGCCCAGCAGCTGGGCGGTGGTGATTAAGAACAAGTGCCGCCCAGCTCTGGACAAAGAACAAGCTGATATCAAACACCTGATAGACACTGATGGCTGTCGGAGGCCGAGAGTCTCCCGCTGTGTCTGTGAAGCAGCACGTGCTCGGTGACCCCCGTGTCCTCTGAGGGCCTCACGGGAGCCCCCCACCCACCCAGCAGAGGGCATGTGGCCCCAGGGATCGCAGGTCCAGCCCTGCTGAGATCCACCAGACCAGCTCGGTCCTGAGCCCACGGCGGGGGCGGGCTGTGGTCCCTTGTGGGAGGGTTTGAACTCTAGCTGGGACCCTCTCCTTCACGCCTGGTGCCAGCTTCCCTTCCTGCTGTAACAAAACACGGGAACTGGGGCCTAAATAGCAGATTCACTCTCTCCCAGCTCCGGGGCCAGACGTCTGAGATCCAGGTGCCCTAGGGCCGCGCTCCCTCCTGAGGCCCCAGAGAGGGTCCTTGCCACCTCTTCGGCTCCCGGGGCTCCAGGTGTCCCCGGGCTTGTGGCCGTGTCATCACGTGGGTCTCCCCTGTGGCTGTGTCTCTCTTGCCCGTCCCTTGTAAAGACCCTGTCTTTGGGGTTACAGCCCGGCGGATAAGCTAGCATTCTCTCATCCTACGACACTCAACACAATCACATTTGAAAGAATCGTTCCCTAATAAGCCAATAAGTTCATGGATTCTGGGGTGAGGCGGTGGACATCTTTTGAGGGCCACCCTCAGCCCACACGGGGCTCTGGGATCAGCCTGCAGGCCTTCCACTCTCCCCTCCTGAAAGCAGCACATCTGTCCTGGGCAACTTCCCTCCGGGCCAGCCAGCCTTCCAGACGCAGCGTTACTTCCAGAGTTTGGCTGTGTCCCAGAGGTCCTTCAGAATTTGTTCCAGAACTAGAGCAGCAAGAGAGGAAACCCCAGGCCCTGCACACGGATAGGGGGTCCCCACACAAGGCCACCCCTGCCCTCGTGGGCATCATCAGGGCTCACCCGTGGCCTCCCGGCCTGTGGGTGCCCCCGTCACACCTCTGGACCAAGGATGTGCCGGTGTCCCAAGGAACTCGTGGGGTGTGGGGTGCCTCCTCACCCCCTCTCCTGTGGCCCCGAGACCCTTTGCCACTTCTGGTCCCTGCAGGCGACAGGTCGGAGTGCCACACCTGGACGCGAAAGAAACAACACCTCTTGTCCAGGCCTCTGGGTTGTCCGGCCTCTCGCGACAGAGGCTGACCGGTTCCGTGGTGGGAGGGGCTCCAGGATGCCCCGCCCTCTGCTCTGTCCACCATCCCAGGACCACCCTCCGTGTCCACCTGACAGTTGCGTTAGTGATTGGGGCCCAGAGAGCACCTCAACCCCGCATACTCGGGGGGAAGGGTCTTCCTCTCCCCTCTCGCCCACTTCTCCGATGCTCTGGTTCTGTCCAATCCCACTCCCCCCCATCCCCGGCCTGGTCTCTGCATCCCCCCTGCTCCACCTGGTGGACATGAGCCTGGTCCTCACTTGGGTCGCCCCCTCAGGGCTCCACTCTCAGCCCCCCTGCATTCTGGTTCCCTGGAGGGAAGCACTGCATGCTGGTCTAACGTGCAAATGACAGGAAGCTGGGAGGGAGAGCTCATGTCCTGAAGGGTGAAGTCAAGATCCAAGACGACTTCACCACCCTGGAGAAAGGGCCCAAGTTAACAAGATGGAAGATAGTGGGAGAAGTCCACAGCCATGCTCTCGGGCCCACTCGGTTCACAAGAGGAGCAGGAAGACCCAGCCTGACAGTTTGTGAAGAAGATCCGAGAGTGTCAGTGGACCACAAGCTCATCAAGAGACAGCTGTGTGACTCGGCTGCTTAAAAGCCCTGGTGTAGCCTTGAGCAGCCCGGAGAGAAGAGGACCCTCGGGCCAACAAAGGAAATAACCCCCGCCTTGCCATGGTCTCCACTGGTCAGTGCCCACCAGTCAGACCCAGGGTAACAGCAGCCCACGCTGATGGGGCAGTTCTGTGGCCCTGTGTGGACATTTCACGGGTTAATAAGGGTGTGACCCTCACATCGTGCAGTGGATCTTTCCACTGAAGGGAACAGGAGGTGGGCCCGGGTAGTGGGAGGTGAAGCTCCGCCCTCGGGTGCCTCTCAGGGGTCCTGCAGGGCGTCCAGCCCGGCCTCAGGGTTTCCAGAGGGGCAGTGACAGACTCGTGAGCTTGCAGCGGAAGGGCAGGGTGGCAGGAGTCACGTACTGTGGACTTGGACGTCGGTGGTGGGACCATAGACACTCAGCCCCTAGAAGAGCCTTCACTGAAAAAGGAAGAGAAATTGTCTTTTCTGCGGCCACGAGGTGAGTTTTCAGAGCTGTGGGGATAAACCAGCCGGGCGGGGGCAAATGAAGGCTGACTGAAGGGCCCAATGAGCCGTGTAAGCGGCCACATGCTCGTGGTCTGTTCTGTTCTGGTTTGGTTTTAGAATTATGAGATAAAGCGAGGTGACAGGACAGCGTACAAAAGCGCGTGTGCACAGCTTAAGGGACACGGTGACCAAAGAGCCTCAGGCCAGACCCCACGGGAACGACATGCCTTGCTCACCCTGATCAACGCCTCTCTCTTCCTCAAAAATAACCACCATCTGGAGGGTGTAAGCTCTCAGTATCGGTGGGGAAGGTCCCCGCCGTGGTCTTCTGCTTCTGGTTCATCTCTGCAACTCGTATTCCTCTGCCCATCCACGTGACTTTTAAAATCATCTCACCAGGGTCCACAGCAAACCCGCCGGAGGCTGATTGGAATTGCGCTGGGTTCACAGACCCATTGGGAGGCCCCGGCTTCCTCACAGCACGAGTCCTGCCCTCTGCGTGGCAACCTCTCCTGGAGTTAGGTCTTTATTAATGTCTCAGTAAAGTGTATGATTTTCTCCTCAATTGCCCTGTTCATCTTTTGTTAGATTTTTACATTTTTAGAATGTTTTATCTGGGATATAGAAATGCAGGTGATTTCGTGTGCTGGGTTCACATCCGACACACTTGCTACATCTTGTTACGTCTAAAGTATGTGCAAATTCTTTTGGATTTTCTATCTTTATTCTCTTTTATTTCTTATCTTTATTATTCTTTTTCATTTTGTTCATTTTTCCTAATTTCTACAATATAATAATACCATTTGTGAATAATCTAGTTTTTCTTCTTTCCTTTCCAATCCTTAGCCATTGTCCCTCTCTCCATCTTCCTCTGTCTCTCTTTGTCTCTGTCTCTGTCTCTCCCTGTGTGTGTGTCTCTCTCTCCCGCAGATGATATGACCGCCTACCTCTCTCTGAATGTAGCAAGAAGTGCAGTTGGAGGCATACTTACCAATCCTGTTCTTAAGGGCAATACTTTCTGTTTCACCCTTTAGTGTTATATTTGCTGAAGGTTTTCTGAAGAGACCCTTCATCCAGTTAAGGAAATGCCTTTCTAAGTCTGATAAAAAGTTTTTCGTGGATGACTGTGAGTGTTCTCAGATGTTTTTCTATAAGCTGATCACATGACTGAATTGGAATTTTGTCTGTCTGTTCGCTGCTGGACGCCCACTGCTTAGAAGGCCTGCCGGGACAAAGCATCTTGACTCCCCCATCTGGAAAATGGGTCCATCTCGGTGACCCGGGCCTGGAAGTCTGGCTCCTGGGAGCTGTCTGTGGCCAGGTCAGGGTGGCACCGGCTGGGCCCAGGGCTTGGGCCAGTGGTCAGCGTGAGCCGTTCGGCCACCAGGAGGGACGGTCTTCCATCTCTGCCTGCTCTCCCGGCTCAGGAGACGTCCCAGAAAGTGGGGGCCCGTTGTTTCTGCTCCTCTGGGGTCTCGAACCCGAGAGGTGGCCTTCAGAGGGCTGCTCCGGCACGAGGGATCCACGGGGTCTTCGGACTCGCCCGTGAAGCCCCTGACCCCTGGGGGCAACTCCAGCGCCCATCCCAGGGCAGCTGGACGTGGAGGAGAGGCCGCGGGGCGCCGGGCGCTCCAGGAAGGGCTCTGTAGGCTGGGTCCGGGTGTGAAGAGCACACGCAGCCCAAGTTCACCCCTCCATCCCCTGGGCGCCCTGCAGGCCCTGCCCCCCACCCCGGGCTCACAGCCTCCACTGGTGGGCGGCTCCTGTCGGCCTCCCCTCCCAGCACAGGCCGGCAGCCAGCGCGCGTCTCCAGGGTGATTGCACGTTCCTTCACCCCCCGAGAAGCCGAGAGCAAGCGAGGTGCCGATGCTCCAGTTCCTGGAACGTTTTCCGGTTGTTTGGGCCGAGCTGAGACCCCAGACTGTGGGGCTCCTCCAGAAACACTCTTTCGTGGCATTCCATCAAACTACTGGAAAAGAAAATGAAAGGCCCTTGATGACCAGAGAGTGGGGAGCTGCCGGCCCCACGGCTCTGGCTCGGTGGACGCCAGCTCTCTCCCCGGACGCCCAGCCGGGCTGCTCCGGCTCCTGGGCGGCCCCCTGCCCCTGCCGCAGTGCTTCCTGTTCTTGACCTTAATCTGCGGCGGCCACGCTGCAGGGACGGAGCCTCTTCACGTTTCAGGACCAGAAACACCTGTGTGGGTCCTGCCTCAAAGGGGGGTGTCGGGAGGAGCACGGCGATCCCACCCCGAGAAACCACGTGGTCAGCTGGGTCCACTACCCACCTCCTGCGAGAGCCAGCGTTCGGGAGAGATGGACAGACTCAAGCTGCTCTGTGGACTTGCCAAGTATTTTAAACGGTCATTTGATGAAATCCCATGTGGTTTTGGCCAAGTCCATTTCCCAGAACTGTAAACATGCTTCACAGAGGGGAAAAAAAAAGCGGCACAGATGTTTCTGATTCCTTCGCACTTGAGGGACCGTTTCCGTTTCCGGCTGTTCGGAGACTCCCGGCCCCTCCTACGGTCCCTCCCCGCTGGGCCAAGAAGGGGAGGTGGGTGACCTGGGCGGGAGGGTGGGGAGCCGTGCTGGGGGCTTTGTGAGGGGGACGGGTCTTCCCACGCTGGAATTTCAGGGTTTGTAAAATATGCAACTGCCCACCTCTCAGGGCAGAACCGGTGCCCCAGGAGGGGCCTGCCTCTGCCTTTCTTCCCAGGACCCCGCACCCCTCTCCTCCCCAAAGCCCACGTTCTCCTCCAAGTCGCCCCTGAGCACGAAAAGGGGGCTGTGTGCCTACGGTCTCATCTCAAAACTGAGCGATGTGTTCTCCGCCAGCTTTATGTTAAAATGTTATTGCTGCTGCTCTGAGAAGGGCCTTTATGAGGGCGTTTCCCTTCCTTCCTCTCTCCCTTTCACCGGTCCCTCCCTGTTGATGATTTACAAATTCTATGCTGAAACTGAGGAGGAGAAAATGCATGACAGAGTCGACAAAACCTGACCAGAAATCTCAGCCAGCCCCCAGTGGCCAAGGGCGCAAGCCTGGTGACACAAGGGGATGAGGCCCAGCAACGCCGTGTGCCGGGGACCCTGGCTGGGACAGCCAGCCATCAGCACCTGCAAGGTGGCCAGGATCGGAAGCCACTCCCGGCAGATTCCTACCTCCATCATTTTCTCTGAGGAAAGCACGTTAGGTCCAGGCGAGGACGAAAACCAAACGAAACGCGGACACGGTTTGGGAAAGTACGTCACATCACAAACGCCAGCCGCCTCGTGGTTCTCTGTGTGATCACCACCAGCTGGCAGATCATCGAAAAAGTGTCAATTCACAGTTACAGGCACAGGCTGGTTCCAAACAAGGAGAGAAGGGGGCTTTCGTGTCTCCAGGAGCGAGGATACAACAGGAGTTTAAGGGACACAGAAACATTGTGACTGAACCAAACTTGGGTCCCCTCGCCCGCGTGCAGTAAAGCCAGTCTACTGACCCCGGGTTGTGGTGAAGGAAAGGGGAGCGTTTATTGCAGGTGCCAGGCAAGGAGTCTGGACAGCTAGTTCTCAAAGGGCTGGAACTCCCCAAAGGCTTCTGGGTGGGGGTGGTTCAAGGGCAACATCAGGGGTGAGGATTGTAGGGTGCCTGATCGGCTCGTGGGCTTTCTTCTGATTGGCTGCTGGTGAGGTCATCAGGAGTCAGCATCATCAACCTCTGGTTTCAGCTGGTCTGGGGTCTACATGCTTGTGGGCAGCAGACAGTTAACTTCTTCCTCCTGGTGGGGTTTCAGTATCTGCAAAGCAGCTCAAAGACACGGCTCAGAATAGTAACTATAGCCCTTGAGGAGGAACTAAAGGTCATTAATTTTGTTTAATGGCTAAACTATTATTACTTTGTCTTGTTTGATGGTTTTCCTTTGTTTCACATTTTCTTACTTCTCTGATTAAATTTTCTCTTTGGAACTCAGGGAAGTCCTAGGAGGCTAAAGCTTTTCTACAGACAAGAGGCAGGAGGAGGACATGGCAGGGTCCCACTTGGTCTCAGCATGAGGTTGCAGAACATCTATAGACTCTCTTCAATTCCTTTTCTAAGGGGCTGACCCAAAAGTCAACCTGGGTCTATGATAATGGGAAGTAGAAATGTCACAGGGAGGGGGAGTTAATTTGCAGTGATATCATTTTATTTGTGGATGTCACAGCAGAGCGATTTCTCAACTCCATGTTCACATTCAGGGTTCTCTCTTCACAAACAAGAACCACAGATTAACACAGGGAATGTATTTTTAGTAACCAACAGTCTCTGAGAGCTTTCTATGTACAAACCATCTTCCAATCAGTTCACGTAGGTCAATACACGCAGTTCTCTCCTCAACACTGTGAGGGAGGCGCCTTCCACCCCATTTTACAGATGTGGAAACAGAGGCTCCAGAAGAGAAGCAGCACCCTCGAGGGCGCCAGCTGGAAGGGCACATCCAGGCAGCCGCATCTCTGAGAAGCGGCTCCCTGTGTTTGGGACTCCTAACTTGGGGAGCAGACGGGGAGGAGAAATCCCCCAGGCGTCAGGGAGCCGATGCCACATCTACTGGTGCAGATCTAGGCCTGGAGGACAAGGGTGTCCTCGGGACTTCTTCCTTCCAGGAGCACCAAAATTCAGAAACTATCAACAGCAGTTTCCTTGGGGCTCAGAGTGATGCTGAGGACTGTTACTTTTCAGCTTTTGTGTACATTTTTAAATCCATGGACACTATTCTTTTGTACTTTTTATTCTGAGATAATTTTAGACTCAGAGAAAAGTTGAGAAAGAGTGCCGGTGTAACTTGTGCCCAGCTCCCCGTGCCGGCGTCCTGCGCAGGCACACGCAGTGCTCCCGAGCAGGGATTAACACGGGTAGAACATGGCCAGCTACACTGCAGGCTTGGGTCAGACTTCACCAGTTTCCTCACAAGTCCAACCCCTGTTCCAGGCCCTACAAAGGACCCCACTGCACTTTGTCTCCTCGTGACCGTCACACTTCTGAAGGTCAGGGGTTCGTCGAATGTCTCTCAATTTGAGTGTCTGTTATTTTATCACGACTCGGTTGAGGTTACGTATCTTTGGCAAGAAAACTGCAGAAGTGCTGTGCGTTTTCTGGTGTGTCTTGTGGGGTGCAGGAAGCCAGAGTGTTTTGACTTGATTCCCCTGGGAAAGGTGGTGTCTGCCAGGTTCCCCCACTGAAAAGTTACTATTTCCTCTGTAAGTAATAAACATCTTGGAGAGATTCTTAAAACTATGCAAATATCCTATTTCTCCTCAAACTTTCGCCCACTAACTTTAGCATGCATCGGTGGATTTTGCTGCGACAATTACCCCTGTGGTGTTCTAATGGTGACTGTGTGTTTACCTCATTCCTTCTACATTTAAGAACTGGAATTTCTGCGTAAGGAAGAACTGTCTCCCTTTCCCTCATGTTTTGCTTATTCCATTATTTATTTACGTCAGTATGGATACTGGATACTCGCCTTACACTGAGGTGATACCCCTGTACTGCTGTTACTTGTTTGACTGTTCAGATGGTTCCAGTTCTGGCCAGGGGGCTCTCCCAGGTTGTCGCCTGTGCCCGTTGACACACACCTCCCTCCCCACCATCCTCTTTTGAGCACTTCCTTGC
This sequence comes from Balaenoptera borealis, assembly GCF_965194805.1. Lineage (NCBI taxonomy): Eukaryota > Metazoa > Chordata > Mammalia > Artiodactyla > Balaenopteridae > Balaenoptera > Balaenoptera borealis. The sequence continues at coordinate 1,378,082 of NC_138867.1, forward strand.
TTCCTGGCACAATGAGATACTCTGGGCTCATCTCATATTTTTGCCCAGCCCTGGAATCAATCACTTCTCCAAGGAGCCCTGGTGCCTTTTATTGGGAAATGGTATTAGGAACCAGTATCTGGGTATTAGGTGTGCTCTCTGCTATTGGGGTGTCATTGAGCAAAGAGAAATTTAAGCAGAAAATTAGCCTGTAATTAGTATTAAAATAAATGTGTATCAGATAAATAAATGAAAGAGTGAATGAAGGAACCGATTCTTCAAAATAGTCAAAAGATAGATTTTGACTGACTCAGTTCTTCTTTATAAGAAATAATTTAAAAGTAAATAAACATATTTTACTTGCATTGTCTTTCCTTCTCATTTCTCTCCTCCTTGCATTTAGAGAAAGAAAATTGCTGAAAATATTTTGACTAAATAATTCTGTAGTTCCCTCTCAGCTCCTTTCCAACTCTGAACCAGCACCTCTCACTGTCAAAAGGAATTCCTGGGGGTCTTAATAATGTAAATGAACTTCTCAGCTGAAACAGAGTGATCCAGATTGGGCTTTTTCACCTGAAAGTAAATGCTTGCATGATGCCACATAAGTAAGAGAAGTGCAGGCAGCAGTGTATTCAGAAGGCGGGGGCATAGCCCCACAGGGATCTCTGGAGCAGGAACTGTTCCAGAGGCACTGGGTGCTCTGCACACACATTGGTTTCTTAGCCTGGGATGTTAAGAAGCCAATGGCCTGCTCCTTGACCTGCACTTATACTGATTTTACTTTTCTTTGGTAATTAAATTATTTTAGTAACATTTTAATTGCATTAGTAGCAATGATACAAAACTTTTAGGAGGAGCTTCTGTCTCTCCTTGAGACATGGGTTTTCTGTGGCAGGCACTGCTCCCCCGCCCCCCACTGCACCCAGACTTGACTCTGGGTGAGAACTCTTGTCACACCGCAAGACAGCCTGATTTTACGTTTTCACATCTGCTTCCTCCATCAGACTGTGGTGAGGGCAGGGTCCGAGTCCTAGGGGTCCAGCCGAGCGAGGGCCTTGGCATCTTCCTGTGTGCAAGCTGCTGAGACACATCAAAGAGCAAGAGACACCCCACTGCGTGCAGACGGAAATGCTGAAGAAAACACAGCAAAAGCAAAATAAGGATTGTAGAGGAGTAGCTGAGCTTACGAGAAAGAAACAACACATTCAGAAAAATACCTGCCTCCTGATAAAATTAGATGGATTAATTAACATAATTCAGCCCACATTTACATTACTTCTGTGATCCAGGAACCACCAAGGTAAAACGACAAACAAACATGTTTCCAAGCTGGTGATAAGCCAAGATTCCTGCCGAAAGTAAAGGCCAGAATGTGCTGAAGGGGCACCCCAGCCAGCCTGCTCGGATCCCCCGAACAGCAGCCCGTAATCCTAAGGACAAACACGCAGGGAGACAGGGTAGCACTACAGAGAGTGGGCAGAGGCCACAAAGCAAAGGGTTCAAACCTTGGAATCTGCCCCAAGTCACTATGTTTAAAGTCATTAATTATAAAGGAGGGACTTGAAGCCAAAATAAAATATAAAAATGAAGAACAAACATGAAACGTGAAAAATAAACAGGAATAATTTTTAAAAGGACAAAATAAAACTTTGTCTTATCAGTTCAGCTGCTATGATAAATTACCACAGACCAGAGGCTTAAATGACGATGTGTATTCCTCACGGTTCTGGAGGCTGCAGGTCTGGGGTCAGCAGGATCGGGTTCTGGTGAGGACTCTTCCTGGTTCATACACTGCCATTTTCTCACTGTGTGCCCAAAAGGCAGGAAGTGTGAGGGAGCTCTGTAGGGTCTCTGTCTTCAGGGCACTGATCCCATCATGGGGGCTGCACTCTCATGACCTCATCAGCTCCCGAAGCTCCCACCTCCTAACACCATCCCATCAGGGGTGAGGGTTTCAGCACATTAATTTGGGGGGACACAAACATTCAGTTCATAATAAACTCCTAAGAATGAAGTATATTGTTCATTGAAATTAAAAATACAAAGAATGGGATAAGCAACAGATGAAACATCACTGGAAGTTATGCTTTGAAGAAATAACCCACAATGTTCATTCATAAAGAAAAAGAGATGGAAAAACATGAAAGAGGAATTAACATACACGGAAGAGAGAATGAAAATGTTCAGCTCGTTTTCATGGGAGTCACAGAAGAACAGAAAAGGAAAACCTTAATGGCTGGCAGTAAATAGCAAAAGAAATAGAATAAACCCAACCTAGATCCATTGTATTGTAGTGAGATTGCAAGATACGAACAATAAAAACAGCTTGAAAGCATGTTGAAAAAAGGCAATTTGCCTGCCAAGGAGCATTTAGACGGATGCAGGCTTCTGAAGACCAGCAGCAGCGGCCAGAAGACAGGACAGTAACACCCAGCTGTGAAGGAGGACGTCGGCCTGAGGTCCACGTGAGTTATAGCGCTGAGAAGTGCTCAGCCTTGAGAGTGGTGATGGGTTCACAGGTGTGTATCTATGTGACGAAACTCACCAAATTGCACACTCTAAATACAATCACTTTTTGTATTTTTGTATATCAATTATTTCTCCATTAAGTTATAAAAAGAAAGTTTAAGACAACTCTTCATAGGCAGGTTTAAAAGCAGATTAGACACAGGAGAAGAGGGGAGTGGAAAGCTGGACTGTAAGATGTAGGAAGTACCTGGGCTGAAGAAGAAAGACGAAAGAATTAAAATAGAAAATAAATGTAGTTTAAAAGGTGAAGATGTGATGAAAACACCTAACCCCATGTAAGTATTTGGAGCCCTAGAGAAAGAGTCGGGAAGCAAGACCAATTCCAACGCCAAGATCAGTGCTAAGAAAACCATGTACTGATGCGTCGACAAATCACAGGAGAACTGCTGAAAACCAAGGGCCAAGGGACATATTTTATTTTGTTTTTTATTAGTTATCTATTTTATACATATTAAGGTATATATGTCAATCCCAATCTCCCAATTAAGGGACATATTTTAAAAGCCAGAGGAAAAACACAAGTATCACTTCATAAGGGGCAATAAAGTGATGCAACCCAGAACAGAACAGACTGGCATCTTTGTGGTGCTAAGAGAAAGTGAGTACATCCAGACTCCTGTACCCATGTGAGTAGCCTTCAACACGAAGACGGAACAGACATTCCAGGCTGAACACCAGAGATAAGACATTTTTAGGGGCCGGCACCAAAGGAAACGCCAGGTGAGCTACTCAGCTGGAGGAAGCGCATCCCAGGTGGAGGCATGAGAATGCAGGTGGAATGGAGGCCACAGAAGGGCCGCCCGCCACCACATCCGACAGCCAGGGTGTCGTGTGGGACCCGGGGTGCTGCGGGCTCACGGGGTGCCTCACGTGGGAGGGGCGGGGCGGGGTGGGGGCACCTGGCCCGCACTGCCAACACCGGCTGCACCCTAAGGTCAAGGTCGGGGCAGACCGTGGGGCCGAAGTGTTCACGGGGGTGAAAAGGCCATCCAGCGGGTGGTGCGGTGATTCTGATCTGTGCACGAGACACAGCCTAAGTGGTGACGGATGTCAGGTCCACAGAACCAAAGGATAAAGTGGGCGAGTCCACAGTCATCGCGGGAGATTTTAGCACACGAAGCTTAGCAACTGGGAACAAACTGCCTAAAGACATAGGTTTGTAAAACACATTTACATAATTGACAAATGTAGACCACCGCGTTCAGTGCATAGAACACAAGCCTTTCAAGGGCACGCAGGACATTTAACTGAACTGACAACAAGTGGGTCACGAGGCAAGACTCCGCAGACCTGAAGGACTGGATCGCTCGAGCGTGTTTTCTCTAACTGCAGCGGGACAGCAGAAACGCGATTTAAGAAATCCTCGAATGTTTGGAAATTAAGCAATAACCTTTTGGATAACCCATGGGTCAAAAATAAATCACCATGGAAATTAGAACGCATTTGGACTGAGCGATAAACATATGACAAATTTAAACTTGGGGGATGCAGTGGTTTTATAGCCTTAAATGAATATTGACGGAAAAAAAGAATTTAAAAACAATGACCTAATTTCCATTTTCAGAAATAAAAGAAAAGCAAATTAAAGCCAATAAAAGTGGCAGGAAGGAAATAATAAGGATAAGGACAGAAGCTAATAAAATAAAAACCACAGGGTAAAGCATTGTTTTTAAAAAGATGGCTCTTTGAAAAGATCAAAAACACTGATAAAACCCTGACAAAAGTGAACGAAAAGGGCAAAAGGCCTAAATTACTGACATCGAAAATAAAAAGTGATGTTACTGTGTGTTCTGTGAACAGTTAAACATTGTAAGAGAGCGCTCTGAAACACTTTGCGCTGTTATATTTGAAAATACAAAGGAAATGGATGAGATCCTTTCCAAAACTGACACAAGGGAAAAAGGAGAAACTGAATCCCTTAGCGAAATGAATGTGTAATCAAACCTCTCCCACGGAGAACACGCTACGCCTCACCCGCTTTTCTCGTGAATTTTCGGGCGAACCCGGGCGCCGGAAGCGCTGCCTTCCCTCCCCCGCCGGGCGCTCAGGGCCCGGGTCTCAGGCGCCCGGAGGGCACAGCCAGGCCACGTGGGTGGCGCCGCCGCCTCCCCGCAGCCCCGGGCCAGGGCTGTCCGAGAACCGAACGCACCCGGGGTGGCGCCGGCTCTGTGCTCGGCTGCTTTCGGCCGAGTGACCCGAGGCCTGGGACCCAACCCTCTGCGGACCCAGCCCTGAAGGCGTCCCCGCTGAGAAAGCTCCCGGGCCAGCCCTGCCCCAAGCGGCCCCTCCCTCCGCCCGAGGGCCTGCTTCTCCGTGAGAACAGCCCCCGCCCCGCGGCCATCAGGGGGTCACGTGGGCCGCCCGGCCGCGCCGGGCCTGCGCATGCGCACCCCTCCCCCCAGGGGAACTTCCGCCTGCCGCCTTCCGCGCAGCTGTCGTCGTCCTGCAGGCCGGCGCCGCGCGGGTCCTCCTTCGCTGGCGCGTCGGTGGTAAAGGTGCCGGACGTTTGGCACACAGGACAGGACCGGAGTCTCACGCGTGTCACGGAACTCACACCTCACCCTCCAATTTGTACAAAGGGAACCGGATGGACCACGAACAGCCCACGGAGGGGGGGGGGTCTCTGGGTGTGGCATGTTGTGCCCCCTCTTCTCCACGGGAGCCCAGCTGGGGGACAGGACGTCCCCGCAGGCCCCTGGCGTTCCCTCTGCTTCGCTCTGAGTGCTCGCCTGGGGAGGGGTGGCATGTGCTAAATCTGCATCGAATCCTGTTTTCACGACTTGGAGTGTCGGTCCTGCCCAGAGGGCCGAGAGCCGGGCCGCAGCCCCTCCGCCCCAGAGCACCCGGAGAGGCCCCCGGAGCGGAGGGAGGACCTGGGGAGGACGGGAACCCTGACCCCGCACCACACCCAGCGGAGACGCGTGGGAGAGGCCCGGGGTGCCCAGGGCTCAGCAGGGGCCGGGGGCGATGGGCGTGTGTCCCCTTCCTCCCGAGGGGCCGCCCCCAGCAGAGGGACCCGCCCTCCTCTCTCTTCTCTTTGGTGCTTTACTTTCCTCCCTCTCGGCTTCCAGGGCTCTCACAGCAGGAACTGTCTCCCCGACGTCCCTGCGCCCACCGAGCGCCCTACACACACTAGGGAGCGATGCACGCCGGCGGGGTGAGCGGTGGGCCGTCAGGGCAGGGGACGCAGGAGCTCCAGCCTCGTACAGACTCTGCGGGCACTGCAGGCTTGGGGGAGCAGGCTCGCGGGTCTGCCGGCCTTTCTGCAGGAGCCGGAGCCGGGGAGGGCTGGCCTGCCTCACCTGGGCAGGTGACGTCGCCCGCCGCCGGGCCAGGTGAGGGAGGAGTGCGCCCGTCTCCTCGGAGGCACAGGGACGCCACCCTGGGACGCTGGGTGGCTGAGGAGGCTTCTGCAGCAAACTGTTCACCTCCTGAGCTCTGATGAACCGGGAGAGAAACGGGCCCAAAGGAGATCAAGGTTGAGACAGACAGTCCGGCCGCGGCCGCATCCAACAGCCTGTCAGCTCCGTCCACTGTTCAGCCCACGTGGGCCAGTGACTCGATTTTTGCCTTAATTGACTTAACGTGTTGGTGTCATGAGACGTGACAAAGAGTGAGTTCCTGGCCAGAGCTTAAACTTAAGAGCAGATTTCCAAGGAGGCCTGGGTTCTTCTCCCCTCCGGGGACTCTGGGCGGAGGAAAACAGGAAGGGAGGCTGAGGGCCTTTAACGCGGTTGGTTTCTGCCCTCCTGGACCACCAGAGTCACGAGATGAGATGCAACACCGACAGGTACATTTTAAAGGATCTTGTGTGCTTTCCGGAGTGACAGGGGTCTCGTCCGGGACCAACGACTGATTCTCAAGGAGGTCGGTGTGATGAACACTTACAACTAACCTTTTATGCATTTTAACACGTAGCTCGTCTTTTTAACAGACTAACTTTTAGTGAATACTCATGCATGGGAGGCCCTGAGCTGAAGTTTCTAGAGAAGGCCCGACGGGGAGAAGGGCTTGTTCTAGGAAGTAGCGTAGCCGAGAGCGGACCTTTAGACAGCATCTCGCTGGGCGTTGGGCACACGCTTCTCTGAGCAAAGGGAACTTCTCTCCTTAGAACAGTGAGGACAGACGTCCTTCTGTCCTTCTGGGCACGAAGCTGTGTCATGACTGCAGAGGCGGGGAGGGCATGGCGGCCTCCTTCCAAAGTGTTTCGCAAGCCTCCCCTCAAGATTAGACCCTGGGCCGCTGGTCAGGTTTCAAATCCAAACTGGAAACAGATTTGTTTTCTCTGCTTTGATGAAGTTCTGCTGTTTTGTGGGGCTTTGAAGTTTATTTTTTTGTCCTTAAATTGCATTAATTATTTTTGAAGTTTATACTTTTGTTCACGAAGTCTCTGTGAAGGGCGTAACGTGTGTAGATTCAAATAATTCAAAGGGACCTGTCTAATAGTTACTTTTAATTGGTAGCAGAGGACGGCATCCAACTTAACTACAAACCTACATGCTATGGTTGAGAACTAATTTAACTTCCCCTTGAAGCTGGAATTCAAAGCCTCACTCGTGGCCTGACGTGGTATTATCCGGGGAGAATGTTTGTTTCATAATTTGAAACAAGAACCAGGATCTTGTATGAGGCCCAGTATTACTTCCATATGAGGGGGCTGGACGGAAGGACAGAGCTGGACCCCTGACTAGCGCCTCTGCCCTGGGGGCGCTGGCCCCTGCACTGGGGGCTGCCCTGCCCTGGGCCCGGGGTGCAGCCACCTGGTGAGGCTGGGAAGCCATGAACATGTCTGTGTGCCATGTCCACGCAGCGACCATGAAAGCAGGGGCCCAGGGGATGGGGTGCGTCCATGGTGCAGCCTCTGAGCAGAAACCGAAGGCCTGTGGGACCCGGCCCAGAGAACCCCTATCCTGGGGGCAGAACAAGTGGGTTGGGCTGGAGGAGGCTGGGGAGGGCGGGCAACGACCTGGGGCTGCAGGCGTTTTGGGGACTCTAGCTCCTACCGGGAGGGAGGAGGGTGGGCACGGGGGGCTTCTTAGGGGGTGGCTGGGCCTGGCTCTCAGTTCTAGGGATCCTTTGGCTCCCCATGGAAGATACACTATGGGGGGCATAAGAGCAAGACCTGCCAGGAGGCTGTGGCCAGTGCCCCGGGCGGCTGGATGGGGACAGGGGTGCGAGTGCCTGGGTCCTGGGTGGGTTGGCAGGAGAGCTGAGAGTGTCTGCTCATGGCTGGGTGGAGTGTGAGGGGGCTGCCAGGAGAATCCTGGGGTTTCATCTGGAGCCCCTAGAGGAGGGGCTGCCGGTTCCTGAGAGCAGGGGAGATATGGGGAAACACGTAATGAACGTGCTGGAGGGGCATCCAGAGTGGATGTCGTGGAAATGCACATCTGGGGTCCCAGGGGGAGGAGCCAGGGGCATCACGTGACCATGAGGCAGAAGGACACACCCCTGCATCCCAGTACAGAGACCTAGGCGCTTGAACTCTGAGGCTGGGGACCAGGAGGAAGAGTCAGTGAGGTGAAGGGAACTGAGAAGAGGTGTCCTGCAAACCCAGGAGGCCTGGCACACCCCTGTCAGCCCACCCAGGTTTTCAGAGATTATTGATGTATTTGGACGTTTCCTATCACCTCTTAAATTTCAGTTTGCTCTACGTTTTCTCATTCATTTTTCTTGTTTTTGCCTTTATTCAGATTGATAGCAAACGCTCACTCGACCGGAGGAGGGTTTAGTGACTCTCAGAACCCCTGGTCTCCACGTCCTGGTCCCTCATCTGTTGCAACTACTGGGAGTTCTTGTTCTGGGTTCATACATATGTGTGTCCATGTTTCTTTTCTTTGGTCTTAGTTTTTTCTTAAGACAGCAACAAACTTTATAAAGTTATAGTTTTAATCTTTCTTTTTTTCTTCTTACATCTCTTGCAGCTTTTCTGGGTTTGTTTCTTTATATTTTGAGGTTTCCTCCAAAAATGTTTTCATTGTGGGTTTTGTTGGCAAATCTTTTGAGACCTTGTAAGAATAGCTTTATTATGCCCTCAAAATAGTTTGTTCTTTCAACTATTGTGTACCTACTATTTCTACTTTCTTCTTTTTTCAGGGTATTTTTTTCTTTTTCCTATTGCTAATGTCTTCCATTATTTTTAAAGGGTATTTGTCATACTTATTTCAGATAATTTGTCCTAACACTTCTGCTTCAGATGTTATAAGCTCCCTGGTTTGTGGCTCTTTCTTTGTGATTTTTAAACTTCTTGGGTGTTCAGATTTCTTGACTCGGAGCTCACTTCCCCCTAGAAGTGAATTAAGTGATCTTTGGAGGAAAATACATCATCCAAGCCTCTATTTCCATGCATGGCATCCAAAACACACTCAAACTTTCCAACCATACCAAGGACCAAGTGGCCAAAAACCTTGGGACAAAGAGACAATGTAAACAGTATCAAATGTGAACAGATGCTGGACTTGCCAGATATGGATTTTAAATTAACTGTTTTTAACCCTTCCCTGCCAGTTTTTAACAATTTAACTAACTATTAATATATAAACAGAAATATGACAGGATGCCCAATTTCACAGGAGAACTGAAATCATTTTTTTAATCAATGGAAATACTAGAGCTAAATCTACATTAATTGAAATTAAGTACTTGAAAGGTGGATTTAGTGATGGGTTAGAGCACAGAATAGAGGTCAGTGAACTGGCAGAGAGGTCGGCAGAAAATATCAAAAAGAGCATAAAACCACCTGAGATTTAGTGAAAAGCTATAACGTGCATGGATGGGAATCCCAGAAGGAGAAGAGAGAGAACGAGGGGCAGGAAATATTTGAAGAAACACTGGTCAAGAAATTCCCAAGAAAATGGAAGACATCAAACCACATATTTGTGAAAATCTACAAACATGAAGCAAAATGGACACGAGGAAACCACCCCTGGGCACATCATAGTCCAACTGTCAGAAATGTAAATAAAGGGAAAATTGTAAACAGGGTTACAGACAGCTGACTTCTTCACAAAATGATGGAAGTTGGGAGACAATTGAAGGGTATATTTAAAATCCTGGGGAAATAACAGCTCACCTAGAATTCTCTATCCAGTTAAAATGCTTTTTGAGAATAAATATGAAGTTAAGATATATTAAAATGAACAAAAATTGAGAGAATTTTCCAATAGCAATTTTCACTAAAATAAATGTTAAAGGAAAATTTTCAGGCAGAAGGGAAATCTTGTTTTTTTAAAGAAAGATAAGAGAAAATTGTGGAAAACAATAGAAAGGGTGCATATGCGGGGAAACCCAGATGACTGCTGACTGACTGCAGCAATACAATATCTCATAGAATTTAAATAAATGTAGAATTAGGACACAGAAAGAAAAAAAAAAAGCTAGGATAGGTAAATGGGATTCAAGAGTTGAAGTGTGCTTGCTTTGTCCAGGAGGCTGAGTACTAACTCTAATTTATCAAGGATACATGGGGGAAATCACTAAAAGAAAAATAGGAATCGTATTTAGGGGAAATAATAAGAGATATTTAGATATTAGTCAAAATCTGTCAGAGAAAGATTTAAAAGGGACAGAGGAGACCACTACAAAGCAAACTGTAATATGATAAATTTGACACAAATGTACCATTAATTACACCAAAAATAATTATTATTTCGTTAAATCATTAAAATACATTAATCCTCTAACTGAAGCCAAAGATTGTCAGGCTGGATTACAAAAAACAAAACAAACAATTGTTCCTCCAAGTGACACATGTAAATGTGAGTACATCAACATGAAAGGATGGGGAAAGGTACACCATGCAAACAGACAAAAATCAGTAGAAATATTGAAGATTTGAAAATCATGATAAACAAATCTGACCTGGTTGACATGCATAGAACCCTGCATCTAATCGATGACTGCAGTATACACTTTTTTTTCCAAGTGCACAAGGAACATTTACCAAAACTGATGACGTTTTGCATCCCTCAACAAATTTTGAAGTATTGAAAACATACAATACTCTATGACCACATTGAAATTAACCTAGAAATCAGTAACCAAAAGATACAAAGCAGGGAAATCCCAAATGTTTGAAAATAACATGATAAAGTTCTAAATGATCCATTAGTCAAAGAGAAGTCCCAATGGAAATTAGGAAATATTTTGAATGGGATGATGATAAAAATATGAAGTATAAAAACTTGTGTGACATAGTTAAAGCTATACTGAAAGGAAAATGTACAACTTTGGGGAATTTCCTGGCAGTCCAGTGGTTAGGACTCAGTGCTTTCATTGCTGTGGTCCCAGGTTCGATCCCTAGTCTGGGAACTAAGATCCCACAAGCTGCAGACAAAAAAAAAAAAAACAAAAAAAGAAAAAATGTATAACTTTAAATTGCATATATTAGGCAAAATGCTGAATATCAAAGAAATAAGTACTTTACTCAAGAATTTGAGAAAATATTGCCAAAATCTCGGCTTCCCTGTGCACCAAGGCCAAACAGAAATACGGAGACAGGGATTTTGGAGGAAGAGAGAGATGGCTTTATTCTTCTGCCAGGCAGAAGGGAAGACACAGCCGGCTAGCGCCTCAAGAACTGGGCCCGCCCTCCTTGAGAATCAGGGAAGATTTTATACGTGGGGCTCTCGCAGTCCGGGGTATAGGATGAGGATCGAAGTAGTGAAGGTCTTGCATTCCTCTTTTCCTTTGCATCATTTCAAAACAGTCATAGCTGGCATCAGGCTGCCCGGTAATTGGGGTCCGGCAGTCTGGTAATTGCGTCCGTTTGCCTCTGGTTTATTGGGGGTGCCGGTGATCTTGTTTCTGAAATGAAAAAACTACAGGGGTGATTTGTTACGAGGGACATATAGAATGTAAGCGCCGGGACATAATAATGTTAGGGAGTGAGAGGCACAGGATGTAACTCATACAGAGTTAGGGGTGATGGGTGCCAGAGGTAAATTACATAGTGTCAGGGAGTGAGGTTAGCTTTGTAAAGTATAAATCTAGTTACTACAAATCAGTGACAGTTAAACAAGGAGCGATTTACTCTTTCAGGCCAGGCTGTGTTTCTTCTCTAGCTGGTTTGCCGTTCCCTTTGTTTTCCGTGCTGTCAGGAGAAGAAGAAAGAAAACTCTCACTTCTATTTACATTGCAACAAAAAGAACAGAAAATTAAACAATTACACTCAATTAATTAGAAAGAAGAATACAGCAATGATAAAATCAGTAATTAATGAAATATAAATCATACAGGAGAAAAAAAATCAATAGCCAAAGATTGTTTGCTTGAAATAGAATAATAAAAATAAAATGATAAAATCCTAGAAAGTTTAATCAAGAGGAAGATAGGGAGGCACAATTAACAGTGTCAAAGATGAGAATGGAGACATCACTAAGGATCCCACAGATATTGACTCACGAAAGGACGTGCTGAACAATTTATGCTAATAATCCTGACGACGTAGATAAATTGAACAAATTCTGAAAAATGCAATGTGCTGAAACTAATACAAGAAAAAAATTTAAGTCTAAATAGTCCTACTGGGGCTTCCCTGGTGGTGCAGTGGTTAAGAATCCGCCTGCCAATGCAGGCGACACGGGTATGAGCCCTGGTCCGGGCAGATCCCACATGCCACGGAGCAACTGAGCCCGTGCACCACAACTACTGAGCCTGTGTTCTACAGCCCATGAGCCACAACTACTGAGCCTGTGCTCTAGAGCCCAAGAGCCATAACTACTGAGCCCGAGTGCCACACTTCTGAGCCCACACACCACAACTACTGAAGCCCACATGCCTGGAGCCCGTGCTCCGCAACAAGAGAAGCCACCACAATGAGAAGCCTGCGCACTGCAGCCAAGAGTAGCCCCCATTCGCCACAACTAGAGAAAGCCCACATGCAGCTACGAAGACCCAACGCAGCCAAAAATAAATAAATTAATTTTAAAAAAAACCACCATAAATAGTCCTACTAAAAACATTCCCACAAAAACTCCAGATCCACTTGGCTTCACCAGTAAATTCTTCCAAATGCTGTGGAAGAAATGACATCAGTCTTACACAAACTCTTCTAGGGAAGAGAGAAAAAAGAGGTGATACTTCACAACTTGATTTAAGAGAACAGAATGACCTCATTATTCATATCTGACCACAAGGTCATTGCAAGAAAGAAACATTACAGCAATCACTGACATGAGTATGGACACAAATGTGCTTTAAAATTAGCAAATCACAGTCAACTGTGTATGCAGCTATACACCATAGCCAATTGAGGTATAATCCGAATATGCAAGAATGGTAAAACATTAAAAAAAAAATCAATATAAATAGTATGCAATCAAACAAACAAGAAATGCTACAACATGGATGAACCTTGAGGATATTATGCTGAGGGAAATAAGCCAGTCACAAAGAGACAAATACTGTGTGATCCCACTTATACGAGGTACCTAGAGTCATCAATTCATAGAGATGGAAAGTAGGTGGTGGGTGCCAGGAACCAAGGGGGGGAGAGGCTTATTGTGTAATGGGTACAGGGTTTCAGTTTTGCAAGATGAAAAGAGTTATGGAGATGGATAGTGGTGACGGTTACACAACATTCTGAATATATTTAATACCACTGAACATACACTTAAAATCACTAACGTGGTAAATTTTATGTGTATTTTACTAAAATTTTAATTTTTTTTTATTTTTTATTTTTTTGGCCACGCCATGTGGAATGCAGGATCTTAATTCCCTGACCAGGGATGGAACCCATGTCCCCTGCAGTGGAAGTGCGGAGTCTTAACCACTGGACCGCCAGGGAAGTCCCAACTTTTTTTTAATTGGAAAAAGTAATAAGGGGAAATAGCTATGGAAAGAGAGTAAATTTTTAAAAATCAGAATTGATTATTGTCAAAATCAATTTAAACCTCTGTCAAATGGAAAACTTTATAGAAAAATATACTTTACCAAACGGAACTTGAAGACATATAAACTTTAAATAGACCACTTTCCATGGAAAAAAATAGTGGAATCTGTCAAAGACCTACCTCTGAAAAAAGCACCAGACCTGCCCTTTAAGCTGTTTCAGAGCACAGAATAGGAATAGACAATTCTAGATTCTTTTTACAAATTGCATATAACATCAAAGTCTGGAATGCATCAAAAATAAAACAGGCCAATCTTGCATCATGAATATTGTTGCAAAAGTCTTTTTAACATCTTAGCTAACAGAATCCAGCAACACATTAGGGCCAAATGGGGCTATGATGATCAGATATTAGAAGTCCTGCAAATATCATAATATGTTCTCAATAGATGCTGAAAAGCCAACTGACATATTTCAAGGATAACTTGTCTCTTTTGTAAAAAGGGGGGGCAGACTTGTGTTTTCTTGTATAACATTTCTTGTATGTAAATTAAAAGAAAAAAACCTCTGGAAGCATGCACAAAAAAGTATTACAGCTGATTACCTCTTGAAGGAATGGAACTGGGAAAGTTAGCAGGGGGGATAATTTTCACTCTCTACCTTTCTATATATTTATTAAACCATATGGATATATTATTCAGAACTGTTAACTAAATAATAAAAGAGTCAATTTATGCCAACAATGTAGACAAGAAAGTGAAGAAAGGGAAGATTATAAACTAAACACTGATAAATTCAAGAACCTAAGTAAAACAGAAACATTTCTGGGAAAATAAAGAATGCCAAAATTAGTGTGAGAAGAAACAGAAAATGTGATAGTCCAATACCCACTGGAGAATTAGGGCTGCAATCAGAGACTTAGGGCCACCAAGGCCACAGCCCACACCATGTCAGATGCACTTTCTTACCCTCTTCTATGGGACACGCAGCAGAGAAGCTGGTGCACTTTTCCAAGACCAGGAGCAAAATAAGGGTGACCTCCATCCCCACTGCGTTTCAAAAGAGCTTTGTAGGTTCCTGACTCCAAAGTAAAGGAGTTAGGAGTAGACGGATGATTGGATCATCTACAGACAATGCACAGGATCGATCGACAATCTGACCTAACCCAGGAGGAAGTCAGTATTACAGTGTTATCCTTCTGCCAGCAGCAGCCAAGTTTAATGGGGACAGACTCTCCAGAACTGTGAAATAGGAAGAGGGGCTGTTCTTGCCGATACTGACTCCGAGACATGGCGTGGCAATAAGGCAGGGGGTTGGTTTGCAAGGACAGGCAGGGAGAGCCAAAGTGCAGCCCCACATGTGGGACCAGCTCTATGCCAGATGCAGGCCAGATATCCACGGAGAAAGGTGCCCGGTCCAGTCAGAGGTGTGAACACTGGCTACTACCTGTGGCATCCCTGCCTCACACCATATGCAAAAAGGGGGAGCTGGAATAAAGCTCCAAAAGTGAAGTCATAATCCTTAAAGCTAACAGGGGAAAATGTAAGACTGCCTTCACAACCCAAAAACCACAAACCGTAAGGTGAAAACCTGCTGGGTTTGCCTGCGTCAAAGTTAGATGCGTGTGTTCCGTGGAGGACATTGTAGGCAACACTGTGGATGAGCAACAGGCGGAGGGCAGCCGTTTCCATCATCAAAAACCTGCCAGCGTCTGCCCTGAAGAGCCCACCAGAGCTCCTGCCCACCACCAGGCAGGGGGAGCCAGGACTGGGCAGAGGAGGTGGGTGGGCGATGCACAGAGGGGCACCCAGGTGAACGAGCAGCCTCGCCTGTGACGGGGAGCGGGGGCAGGCAAGAGCAAGCAGCAGGCTGTCACTTCACGCCCACCGGACGGGGGGAGAAGGCGGGGTGCTGGGAAGCACCGCCCAGCGGGGGGACCGGCATTGCTGGCATCTGGAGGGCAATGGAGAAGAACCTGGGTGATGGGCACTTACCCTGCCCCCGGGGCACCATCGGGGGATGCAGGCAGAGGGCCAGAGAGACGGGCTCGCGTATCACTGCCACCTTCTCTGGGGAGGAGCGTGGTGGTGGCCACTGGCTGAAGGTGAGGGGGTGCCTAACCCGCCCCCAGAGGCAGTGAGCAGGGCAGCCCTTCACCTCTGCGCACGTGGCAACCACTTGGCCTGCTTTTAAGACATGCGGCACCCAGGCTGCACCCCAGATGCCATCATTCACAGTCTCTGGGGCTGGGACCAGGCATCAGTTTGTTCTGAAACCCCAGGCTATTCCAAACGCAGCAGGTTTGAGAATCAGCAAACCGGCTGTGTGGACAATAGCGTAAATCTGGACGTAGTTTTAAAAACAGTGTTAAGTTTAAAAAATCAACAGTTCTGAGTAAGATCATTGCAAATATCAATTATGCCACTAAAATCAGTTCAGGAAGCACCCTGTGTGTTTGCACGGTTCATACACAAACAAGGACATACCCAGTCGCATTGGGGGACTACGTGGAACTCGCTGGAGGAACGGGGCAGGGCATAAAGCAGTGTAGCTGAACCAGAAGTGACCCACTAGGAGGACAGCGCACGTTCCAGAAGTGAGAGGTTTGATGAACTCTGCACCCAAGCTCAAAAAGTAAGCAAAAGGAGGAAGTGAAACCATAAAGGATTAGAATAAAATATGGATGGGTATTTTTACATACTGTAATCAACATATCAGTTTTGGCATAAGACATGAAGAAGAGATCAGTGTTATTTTCAGTGTTAAAACCATTTTAGGGCTTCGCTGGTGGCACAGTGGTTGAGAATCTGCCTGCTAATGCAGGGGACACGGGTTCGAGCCCTGGTCTGGGAAGATCCCACATGCTGCGGAGCAACTGGGCCCGTGAGCCACAACTACTGACCCTGCACGTCTGGAGCCTGTGCTCCGCAACAAGAGAGGCCGCGATAGTGAGAGGCCCGCGCACCGCGATGAAGAGTGGCACCCACTTGCCGCAACTAGAGGAAGCCCTCGCACAGAAACGAAGACCCAACACAGCCAAAAATAATTAATTAATTAATTAATGAAAAAAACAAAACAAAACAAACATTTTAAAAAGCTCCGTCTCTTCACACCCGACCTGAAATGCTGTCTCAATCAACAGTAAATTCCTGAAATCCTGGAATCCACTGCCGGCTTCACACCCCTGTCACACAGAGTTTCATATATTTTAACATCTCTTAGGGAAAGTCACTCCTTCTTACTCTGTCTTTTTAGGACTTCCCTGGCTATTATTGGATTCTTTTTTCCAAATAAACTTAAGAATTATTTTGTTACAAGTTTCCAACAGCGACCATTGGGATTCACTTTACAGGCCAATTTGAAGGATGTTCACTGAACACTGGGGACAACAAGTGTCCCACCCTCTCACGTGGCCTCTGGTGTGTTTGCTTTACTCTTTGTCTTACTGAACATTTAATAAAGCTGGTACCATATGCTCTTGAAGCCCAAATGAATGAACTGGATCTTTCCTGCACATCACCACGCACAGGTACGGGGATGCCACATCGCAGCCCCCGTGGCAGTTCTGTGGCAGCACCCGTAGCCCGGCCCGCACCTTCAGCAAACAGCCGCTCTTCACACTGGGAGGCGGTCGGGGCACCACGTCTGCTCGAGACCCTGTCTTTGTCCACGAGGCCCCTGTGACAAGGGCAGGAGGGGTGCTCTCAGGCAGGTTGTGCTGGGGACCTGGGTGCTGGTGATGAGAGAGTCAGGCTCAGAAACGAGGAGCCCACATCCGCACATGACTCCTCCCAAATCAAGTCGCATTTGCAGACAGTTGCTGGGACGGGGTGTAGCCATCAGAGGGGTGGT
The DNA here is from genome assembly GCF_965194805.1 of Balaenoptera borealis. NCBI lineage: Eukaryota > Metazoa > Chordata > Mammalia > Artiodactyla > Balaenopteridae > Balaenoptera > Balaenoptera borealis. The sequence goes on from NC_138867.1 coordinate 1,395,273, forward strand.
GAGGGCCCAGCGGGGTGTGGACCCGCCCCGTCTGGCTGATCCACAGGGACCCGCGGGGTGGCTCCTGGAGACCTGCGTTCCTTTCGTGCATTTGCTTTTGGTTTTCTTATTTTCATGCATTTATCAACATATCAGTTGTTCCTTCCCTACAGCAAGGATGACGAGAGCAGTTCTCAAGCCGCCGTCCACTCTCCTCTGAATGGCCGTCAGCCGGGAAGTCACAGGCTCTGCGGCTTGCACGGCAAACATTTGCTTTGTCTTTGTGGGCTCTGCCTTTTAAAACAGGAATAAGTAAAAATTGTTCTGGTTCACTTGATATGCTTTCTTTTCCTCTCGACTTTGGTAGGAATTGTTTCTTCCTGCTGCCATCGAGCTTTAAAAGATGCCGTCAGAGGAAACGTCAGCCTGCTCCCCGTGAATGCCGCAGCGGCGTGAAGTGGGCAGAGAAGGGGGGGCTCAGGCCAGAATGTGTCTGTAAAAACAGCCGAGTCCAAACATTTTCAAATAAAGGATTCAATTGTGCTCCTGTATTCCTCTTGTGCCGTCTTGGCTGGAGGGCCTCGTTAAACGCTCTCCTGGAAAACAATGCGTTCCTCTCTCTTCTCTCGGGAGCACTTTGGACGCCCCTGCAGCTCATAAAGGGCCCTCTGTGGGGCTGAGGCTGCGGAGGTGATGGGAGATGGGCCTGGGGGGGCACACCCGCCTCCCCCCCCCAGCTTCCACACCCCGCAGTCCCTCAGGGGAGGGCTGTGGGCGGCCGTGGACCCTCGGGGTGGCAGCGGCAGGCGAGGCCACGACAGTGGAATGGACCCGAGCGCCCGAGTCACGTGGCCTGGGCAAACGCACCGCTGCCCGGAAGGGGAGTCTTCTCCGTGAACGGCGCCCAGTCCACCAAGCCTCCGCACGGGAGGGGAACACGGACCTCGACCCACACTGCACATCAAAAACGAAAATAAGTTTGAAATGGATCTGAAAGGACACAGGAAAATAGCCTCATGACCCGGGGGCAGATTTCTCAAACCGGACAGAGACAGCATGGCTCATAGAAGAAAAGAGGGATGAATGGGACAGTGTGAAAGTTGAGAACGTCTGTCCGTCCAAGACTCCAGGGAGGGGAGTCCAGCCCCAGCCTGGGAGACTCTGGGACACGCGGGTCTGACGCGGGCGGCTGGAGCCCGTCAGGAGGGAGCTCACTCCGGACAAGAAGGCAGACAGCCCAGCACATCCAGGGGCTTTCCAGGCGACAGCAAGGGGCTCTGTGTCCCAGTAAGCCGGGAGACACAGCTCAGACCACAACAGCAGACTCTGCAGAGGCCGGGTGGCTGGTGGAGCCCGAGGGGCAGGGATGGGGGGCCGCGGGAGGGGAGAGTCGGGGCTCCCGCCGAGGCTGCACCCCCGGCGGCTGAGCTCAGGGCCTGGCCACCCCCGGACGGAAGCTGCACCGACCAGAAACCAGAGCGGAGACCGGCCCGCCTCCCGGGCAGGGGCGGGGGCAGGTGGGGGGAGCAGCCCTCGGCGAAGGCAGGGACCGGGGAGCGGGCACCACTTCTGTCTCGGGTTAATCAAGCTGCATGCGGGAGCCACGCTCCCGAACGTCTACCCGCGTCTAACGGGAGAAACAGACGCACAGATGCTCCCCGAGGGCGCAGCACCTTCATTCCCGAGGAAACCACGGGTGTGTCTGGTGCGGAGCCGTCCGCCCGCCCCCCGCACCAGAGTGAGTGGGCTGCTCCTGGCCCTGATCGGTTCCCTCGGGTGAAAAGGGATTGGGAACTAAAAACACACGGTGAAGACGTTCTCAGGGGCGCTCAACCACCCGATTCCAGGTTGGGGCTCCCAGGGCCACGGGCAGCCGAGCAAGGCTGCCTGCTGTGTCTGGGCAGCCGCATCCCCGGCCGGAGCCCCCGCTGCGGTGTGTCCCGTGCAGAAAGAAGCAGCGTCTCACCCTGCAAACGGCTCCGTCCACACTGACGCTCGCCATACACTCTGTCTCTGTCTGTCTGTCTGTCTCTGTCTGTCTCTGTCTCTCTGTCTCTCTCTGTCTCTGTCTCTCTCTCTGTCTCTGTCTGTGTCTCTCTCAGCCTGGGCAGGGCTCAGTCTGCTCTGGGAGCTGCCGTGAGGGTGTGGGTGAGAATGGGAATGAAATTCAGCAGGAAGAATCCATGATTCCCTGAAACTCCTCAGAGGAACTTGTGGTCCCTGGGAAGAGGTGGCATCAAGGCATCCGTGCACGTTTCCCAAGGTCACCTCTGCGCCCATCTGAATACACGTGCATCTGAATGCTGGATGCAACGGGCAGAACCCCCAAAGACCTCCGCGTTCTAATCCCCGGACCCGGGAGCAGATACGTTAGGCTACGTGGCAAAGGGGGATTAAGCTCTGACCAGCTGGCCTCGAGGTGGGGACGTGATCCTGGGTCATCGGGGTGGCCCGGTGCAGTCACAGGGGTCCTTCCGGGGCGGGGGGGAGACAGAGAGTCAGACGGTGCACTCAGCTGCGCTGCCGGCTCTGAGATGGGGAGGGCTGCGAGCCCGGGGCCGCGAGGGGCCTCAAGAAGCTGGGAAGGGCGGGAATGGAGTCCCCCCTGTAGCCCCAGGGGTCCGGCCCCCTGCACACCTGGAGCGGAGCCCAGTGAGACCTGTTTTACTTGTGGCCTCCGGGGCAGTGGGGCAAGAAATGTGACACTCATACCTGGTCACCAAGGGCTCGGCCAAGCAATCCATCAGGATGGGGACCTGGAGGGTGGGGAGGGGAGGGCACGGGGGAGGGGGACAGACCCGAGTCCTCCTCCTCCCTCAGGGTCCTCTCCCTGGTACTTCCCCAGGGGCCCCTCCCGCCAGGCCGCAGCCCAGTTCCCAGAGAAGGTCAGGGTCTTGGTCTTCAGGGGCAGCCGGGCCCACGGCCAAGGGGTCGAAATAAGCGCTGCCCTACCGACTCCAGGCAGTCTGTGCTCCTGCGGCCCCTAACGTCTCACACACACGTCCACTTTGTGTCCAGAATGGTTTGCAGTTGCCATAGACACGGGGCCTGTGGTGGCTGGTGCGGGGAGCTGCCCCTCGGGGCCGCCCTGCCTGGTGTCCCCGTGACCCCTCGCCTGCCCCGTTCTCCCGGGGGATGTCAGACGCCCGGCAGTGCACCTGGGCGGGGCGGCAGCTTCGCACAGGGCTGCCCGGTGATGCCCACTCCAGGCCGGAACGCCTGCTTATCTCCCAGAGCCTCGGGTTCATCCCCTCCCCTCTCTCCGCTCCAGCTGACGCAGCTGGAGGGCGGGGGGCGCGTCCCCATGAGGGCAGGGGGCAGAGGGCACATGGGATACTAAAGGGGACGCAGACAAACCCCGTGCCCACGTGTTCACACAGCCGAACGTGCAGACAGCCCGCCTTCCCCAACTGATGCTTGGGTAAGCCGGGTGTGGTCCCCCCCTGCAGCGGGATCCCCCGGCCGTAAAGAGGGACGGGCTCTGGTGAAGCCCCGTCATGGAGGAGCCTCGGAAACACCGTGGAAGAAGCCAGACGCACATTCCATGAATGTGAAATGTCCGGAACAGGCAAATCGCAGAGGCAGGAAGTGAGTGGGTCAGCGCTGCAGGGGCTGGGGGAGGGGTGGGGAGAGGCGGGGTTTCTCTTCGGGATGATGGAAATGCTGTAGTCTTGGATCCAGTTGATGGCTGTGCAGTTCAGTGACGAGACGGAAACCACTGGAACATGCACTTGACATGGGTGAGTGGTGTGACTTGTGAATCATATCTCAATAAAGCCATTAAAATGTTAACAAGACCTCTGAAAATAATAATGTTCCCACAACTAGAAAAAAATTAATGTAACATTTTCCGGTAGATTTTAAAAGATCAAAACAGTGTATGCTCAGTGTAGAAAAATTTTTAAATACAGAAAGCTACAAAGAAGGACATTAAAACCACACCTACACCTTTCAGTGTAGGTACCACGTGTTTTCTGGTTTTACGTCTGACTTACTCATGTAAAATTATGAGCGTCTCCTGTGTCATCAGAAAGTTTCTCCGACGGCATTTGTACGTCTGCGTGGGCGTCCGTGCTCCGGTCACCAGGGTCCACCAGCTCGTTCCCGCTCGTCCCTCCCGGTGTGTCCCAGGCCTTCGCTGCTGTCAGGACAGCCGGGAGGAACGTCTCCAGGCAACAATCCTTCTGTTCAGTGGTTCCTTAGAAATGATATTTAGAAGTAAAATTATTGAATGAAAGAAAATGGACTGTATTTTAAAGACCTTTGAAGAAAAAAGGCAGTAAGCGTCCCCAGGCTGTGGGCTCCTTCGGGCCCTAGTGTGATCGACGGCACCTCAGTGAACCTGGTGGATTCTGGCCTGAGTAACGCCGCCCGTCTCTGACTGTCATTTGGCCACAGCAGACAGCGAGCTGGCTGTTTTCTGTGGAACGACCTTACCGAGGTTGAAACAACAGCAGGGGTTAATTCTCTTTCCTCCTAGACAACATCTGTCCGCTTGCTCCTGGGGCCTGCCTGCTCCTCCATCTCCTGGCAAGGGCGTTTCCGGGGCCCCAGTGGGACGCTGCGGGGAGCCAGGGCCGCCAGCTGGCCCACGGCCAGCAGGGACGGTCCCAGAGCACCCCCCGAGCAGGACCACGCAGACGCCCCTCTGGGGGCTCCTGTGTGTCTCACCTGGCCCTTCCCGGCCTGGGGGAGCGCGTTATCACCCTGAGATGGCCCGGAACTCACCCGGGGGCCACCTGGGGTCCGAAGCCAGCTGCACCCCCTACTGCCCCGGGCCCGGGATCATTTCCCTTCTCGGACCTGGTCTCAGAGAAAGCTCCAGGGCTAGTGGGGGAGGGCAGGGAGCCTGCAGCGCCAACGCCTCCCCAGCAGGGCTGGGCGTGGGGCGGGGACCTCGGGAAACACCCGAGGGACCTCCCCCTCCACACCCAGGGCGGTCACAGCGGCGCCTCCCCGAGGTGCGTCTGGGTATTGCACCTGCTTTAGGCCAACAGTGCAACCCAGCAAGGGAAACCCTGCCGAGGACACGACCCCTCCGTCCAGAGCTCGGCATGCAGAAGCCCCCCCTGGGGTGGTCTCCGGGGCTCCGTGCTGGCCCGCCAGGTTGGTGTCCCCTCCGAGCCCTGGTCCGGCTGTTGAGGAGCAGGCAGGCCACAGGTGGCTGGCCCCCAGCCGCCTGGGCCTGAGCTGTCGGGGAGCACGTCTGTTAGGAGTTCACTCTTGCTTTTGAAGTTCAGGGGGAGGCCGTGACCTTTGGCTCTGACGCGCAAAGGGTCAGACGGCAGACGTGGGTGTCTGGGGAGGGGACGTGTAGCGGCTCCCTCTGTTCTTAAGGCCTGGAAGGCTTGGCGATGTTGTGTACAGGTGTGTGTGCACGCGTACATGTGTGTCTGCATGGGTGTCACGTGCATGTGTGTGTTGTGCGAACACCTGTGTGTGTGCACGCGTGCATGGGTGGGGGCAGGCGCTGGGCCACCCCTGGATCCTCCCGGCTTCCTGGCACCTGCTGGAGGGACAGAGGACGGACCAGCGACACTTCCGGGGGTGAAGGGCGGGCGGGGGGTGCAGTGCGGCTGCAGGGGCGGGGCCGGGTCTCCAGCGGGGAGGGAAGAGTGAGCAGGCAGAGGGAGCAGCTGAGACGGCCTTGTCCACAGGTTGGGCCCTGGCTTGGGGGTCCCTGTGCTCTGCGCAGGCCCCTGGCTTCCCCTCCACACCATGTACCAGCTGCCCTCTCAGCACGTGTGCAGCTGAGGGAAGTTTGGGGTAAAGGAACGAAAGAATAATATCTTTCCTTCCCCTTCAGCTTTTCTTGGGTCTGGGCCATTGGTGTCTTTAAAGCCAGAGAGAAGCTGTTTCTCTTTCTCTTCACTGAAGGAAGAACACCCACTTTTTCCAGCATGGCTTGTGTGGCTGATTTACAGAACCACCTGGAAAGAGAAAGGTCTGCCCGTGGGCTGTCCCCGCAGAGCCCCCGTCCCGCCTCCAGGCTGTGGAGGCGGCACGGGGGCTGGCGGTCCAGGGTCCAGCCCCCGATGGTCAGAGAACCAGCCCAGCGCTCGGGGTGCGGTCGCCGGAACGGAGGGTGGCGCCCAGAGCCCAGCTGCTGGGGTCGACGTCTGCCTGGTGCCGGTGAGACACCGGCCTAACCATCACGGCCCTCCGCGTCAGCTTTCACCCTGGACATCGACGGAGGATCTTGGTGCTTATTCTTGTTATGCCTTTAAAGCCAAATGAATAAAATTGTCCCCACCCAGGCCACGCAAACCCGAGTCCCATGCACTGGTCTAAAGAAAACAAAGCTCTCAAAGCATCTCCTGGGCCTCTCTTTCTGGAACTCCCCCTTCCCCTTGGCTCCCTAGTGGAGGCTGCCCTGCCTGGAGCTGCAGAGCTAGTCGGTCACCTCAGAACCAGAGTCAACTGCCTGAGCGCTGGCTAACCAGCTAACCAGCTAACCAGCTAACCAGCTAACCAGTCCTGTGAGCGAGACCGTCCCGCAGGGGGAATCCTTGCCCACCTCAACCCCACACACGGGTCCCGGAACGAACGCTCCCGGGCAAGAGGGGGCCACACTCTGCCACACTTCAAGCCTTCTCCTTACACTTGTAGTTTCTAAAAGTTTCCCCCCCATCTATTAAAAAAAAATGTGTTTATTGTAAAAAGAAGAAGTCCAGAACTGAAACAAAAGTCTCCCACCCCCAAGAGAAGTAACTTCTGCTAACAATTTAATGTGTGTCTTTCCAGAGCTTCCCCACGCAAATGCAGACAGAATGATTTTTGTACAAATAAGATTGTGGCAAGAATATGTTCTGAGACCGGCTGTGTTTTCTCTCAACAGCGAGTCCTGGACATTCTTCCTCACGAGTTGGTGCAGATCCTGACCGTTTTAAGGGCTGCGTGGTGTCCTGTCCGGTGGTGTGGTCACTGTGCTTCTTCCCGTTGGCGAGCATTAGGGCGTTTCCAACTATTTCATCCATTAAAAGCAGGGCTGCGATGAGGACACACACGTGCACATGCGCACACATGTGCACCCCCCAGGTGTGTCTGTAGGAGGAGGTCCCGTGGGCGGCGCCCCTGCTTCTCCGCGGAATCCTGGGCCTGACGAGGCCACCACGTTCCGGCCCGAACACCCCCCAGGGCGAGCCCGCCTGCTGGGAGAAGGGGTCGCCAAGCCCTGAGGCCCCTTCCTTCTCTGTCACGTGTGTCCAGTGCCCGCCCCAGACTCGAGGCCTCATCACCGAGATCAGCAGAACCCCCTGGGCTCGGCAATCAATGCAACAGGGCCCTGGCATTAACAGTTGTCAGAGGCCAGCGCTGGGCCGTGGACGCCAGCTTCTGAGAGGTGGACGGAGCGCCCGGCCCAGCCTGGGTCCTTCCAGGCCACCGTGAACATGGGGCTGAGCTGACTTCACGGCGCCCACAGGGACATTGACGGGACCACCAGAACCGAACTCTGTCAGCCTCATTCGGGGCAGCAGGTCCCAGTCTGCACAGCCGCCATGTGACCACAGTGGCCCCGGGGCGGACCCAGCGGGTCTGAAGGGTCAGGAAGCCTTGAACTAGGGAGGCTTGGGCCCCTCGGTGGGACCCCCATGGCCATGTCCTGGGAACTCCTCAGAGCGGCTGAGAGGCCCACTCCCGGAGGCCTGGGGGCCCCGAGGACTCGGTCGGGGAGCCGGGTGGCCTGCAGTGGACTCAACCGGGGGTCACTTTGCTCCCCTGCCACTTTCAGGGAGGAGGGGACACTTCCCGCGGCCTCCTCTTCAGGCCGACTGGCCACACAGGCAGGGGTCATCCTTTCTCTCTTTTCTGCCTCTTTCTGCAAATTCTTCTGGGCAGCACTTGCCCGGTGCTTCCCAGAAACCGGCCCCCAGGCGGTGAGAGCCCAGAACAAAGTTTTCCTGGGTCCCCGAGGAGGGAGGCTCCGGTGAAGGTCTGAGGGGCTCGCGGGGAGGCCGGCCCTCGACCTGAGAGGTTCTACTTTCTCCAGGGGGACTGACCACAGAGAGGCAGCACCTCAGCGGAGGGTGTCCCCAAGGGGGTTTGACTGCACGTCCAGGACCCTGAGACCCTCTGCACACCAAGGGGGCAGCCTGCCCTGTCCCCTTGAACCTGGGGGATTCTGATGACCTCAGAGAACAGAACACAGCACAAGGGACACCCCACCCCACCGACCTCAGGCCCAGGCCGGAAAAGACCAACCTTTCCCCTGCACACGCCAAGGGCCTTGGGCCTTCAGCACTTCCAGGCGTCCTGGTGTCCGGAGGAGGGGATGTGGCGCTTGGAGCCACCCACTCCTGGGGACCCCGGTCCGTCACCCCAGACGGAGAAACAAGCACAGGGGTAGCAGCTCGGACCACACCCTCGAGGTTCCTGCGAGAACATTTCAGGGGATCCGTCAGTCGTGGTTCCCACACGCCTCCCCCACCCAAGGCTGACGTCCACTTGCGAACTGCCCAGGACAGCTCCCTGCCCCGAGCTGAATCAACCTGATACGTCCAGGTTCCCCCCGTGGAGTCACGTGGGAATGCCTCCCCTTCTAAGCTGGACTTGGAAGATCCTCGGGGGCCCCCTTGGACCAGAGTATTTACCCCCACCGCCCTGGGCGTTTAGACTGCTCAATTCATAAAGTTTCTATTGACCACGTGGTATGAATGGGATGCCGTGTCCTGCTGGGTTCATACACTGAAGCCCTAACCTCTCCGTGAAGGTGTCTGGAGGTGACTCGGGGCAGGTGAGCCCGTGAGAGTGGGCCCTCCTCGGGGGTCAGTGTCCTCGTGGGGTCATGAGGGAGCCTCCGCTCTGTTCTCTGCCCGCGAGGCCACGGCGAGAAGGCGGGGTCTGCCCCCGGGAGGCCTCACCGGAACCCGACCCCGCTGGCACCCGGTCTCGGGCCTCCAGCCTCCAGGACCGTGAGAAATAAGACCCCCCAGCCTGTAGGTTTCTGTTAGAGCGGCCTGAAGGGGTTAAGACACACAGCCTCTCCAAGATTGTACATCCACCTGCAGGGGGAAGGACTCTCTGGAAGTCACCTGTGAGTGCAAGTGCAGGTGAGTCACCCTGAAAGGTTCGCTGGCTCTCTTCACTCACCCATTCACTCGTTCATTCAGCCAGCAAATGATTTCTGAGCACCTGCCCTGTCCGGGCAGTTGTGCAAACACTCAGATTCCCAGGCTTCATGGAACTTAGAGCGGCCGGAAGGTGTGTTCAGGCAGTAAACAAACACACAAGGAGGAGGGGGCTTCCTGGGGACCAAGGACGTGCCACCCAAGTGGCGGAAGTGAGGAGGGGCCACAGAGTGTGGAAGGAGCACTCCGGCTCTGGGACCACACGCGCGAAGGCGCCGAGGCGGGACCATGCTGGCACGTGTCCTACAGGCAACGAGGCTGGTGTTGCTGAAGCAGAGGGGGCGAGGACCCTGCAAGGGGGGTCCGGTCAGGGCGGGGCGGGGAGGTCTTGTGGGCTCTGAGCTGGGAAGTGGCCTTGCCACCCCGCTGGTTAGGGAGTCCCTACGCCTGGAGGGCTGGGCGGCAGCGGCAGGGACGTGGGAGAAGGCGGCTGCCCCGCCCGGGACAGAGCCCAGGAGGCCGGGCCACAAGCCGCCACGGGCTGTGAGGAGGGGCTGGACGGCACGTGGGCACTGCAGGCGGAGCACACAGGTCACCACAGGTGTGAGAGGCAGGAGCAGCTGGAAGTTTCTGTCGACTTGGGTGGGGAGAGGGGAGATTTGGGGGAACAGGACTTGGGCTGGGACCCTCCGCGAGTGTTGTCCCCCCAGACACCCAGGTTGGGCGCATGCAGGCTTTCCCTCTCCTCCCTGTGGTCACACACGGTGGCCTGGGGGTGCTCCTCAGCCGGGTGCCAGGGATGTCCTGGAGGGCACCGCCCGAAATAGGCCCGGCCCGTCTGGGCAGGTCTCTGGGCCTCAAAGGGGTCAGAGCCGTCCCTTCGAAGCAAATCCTTTACGTGCTGTGTGTCCTTGGCAAACTCAGAACAGGAGCAGTGCAGTGACGCGGAGAAAGCAAAGGCGGGCAGAGCGAGGGCGCCGGCTCAACCTTGGAGGGAGAAGGTGGCTTAAAGCTGGGGGACTCGGGGGCCCCTCTGGCTGCCTGGGGGAGGACGGCCCCCCGACACTCCCCCAGACGCAGCCCCGCTGGGACGAGGGTGACACCCGGGGCTCCACCTCCCCCAGGGGGAGAGCCGCGCCCACGCCGGGCCCCGCACAGGTAGGCAGGCGTCTTGGGTGCCAGACAAGCCCAGCGTCCTGCCTGCTGACGGCTGCCTTGCCTTATCCTCACCACCCATCTTTGGCTGGAGAGGCTATGATTATCCCCATTACAGGGGTGACAAGGCGGAGGGACCGCCCAGCATCACGGGGCCACGCAGAGCCCTGACCCCGGAGCCTCCCTCCCACTTGCTTGGCTACACACAGGCAGGCACCCCGGGGCCTTGAGAAACAGTGTACGGGGCTCGCACCGACCCACTGACTCAGACTCCTGGGAATCTGGGGGGCTCACCGGAGGCCGATGCCCCAGACACAGGATGAGAGAGGCGGGCGCCCCCGCCTGGCTGAGGAGGGAGCAGGTGCACAGCGGCCTCAGGACAGGGGTCACAGCAGTGTGAGGAGCCCCTGCCCTGGGTCCGCCCTGGGGCTGCCCGTTCTCCCACCTCCTGCATGCAGACACCATTCAGCGTGACGCTCGGGATACTGGAGGCCTCACCCAAGGTGTCCCCCATGCCCTACCCCGGCCAAGCTGCACTGGGGAGACAAGAGACCCTCTGTGACCACCAGGCAACAGGAGCCCGGAACATTCCGGATCTCCCCGTGCTCCTGGTCACTGGGGTTTCTCCCTGTGCTGAGTCACGGCCCTGTACCCCCGCCCCTTCCCGGCCAGGCCTGCCCGCCACGATCACCCAACCCCCCAGCAGGACACCAGGCACCCAGACGGCCGGCCCCCCTGCGGCAGGGGCTTCCCCGACTCCCTCTGGCCACTGGTTGGCTGGGTGTCACGGGGCTCGGGGGTGCATGGGGCCCGGGGCCCGGCCTCAGTGCCCACCCAGCCAGCTCCAGGCCGGGCCTGGCCTCCGCCTGCTCACGTCGCTTCCGCAGTGGGGACTTGCTTACCGTGGCCGGGGGTGGGGGCAGCGGGGGAGGCAGGAGAGAGAAGGCTCTGTACCGACCCTTCTGATCACCGAAAGGAAAGCAGCTCGTGCCCGGCGCCCCCCATTCAGGGGTCTCCAGCGGCCCCCAGACTCCTGGCCACCTCCAGCTCGGGGCCTGGCCCTGCTCCTCGCCCCGTGCTGGCCCGGGTGTCTCTCTGCTCTGTCTCCCGCCCCTGCTCCCTGAGCCCCGTCTCAGCACTCAGACGTGCACCCGGCTTCCCCTGAGTAGGGGGCCGACAGGAGGGGCCTGGCCCCGGGTTGGCCCTGAAGGTCAGGGGGCGGGTCCAGCTGCTTCCCAGCTCCCTGGGTGATTTACGGGGCTGAGCTGAGTGGACACCCAGCGCAGGGATGGTCTTTCATCCTCCCCCCTCCCCGCCCAACCGCTGCTCTCAGTGGCACGTGGAGCTGCCATTTGTCACTCCGTTTCCCACGTCTGCGGGCGGGACCCTGCCCCAGGCAGTCAGGGGTCAGCACGTGAGGACTGAGCCCCCTTTCTAGGGGAGCAGAGAAGCCCAGCAGCCCGGGGTGCCCCCCGTGGGGAGCCCTTGATGGAGGTCCCATCGGGAAGGCTGGGCTCCACGCCGAGTCCTGGGGTGAGGAGCCAGGTGAGGGGACCACACTCGGAGGGAAGGGGAGCACAGCTGCGGGAGCTCTCGTGCCTGTTCTCAGCCCCACCAAACGTGCAGGCTCTTCTGACTCCTCCTCGAGGCCGGAAGGAGGGACCTGGGGAGCAGAAGACAGACTTGGAGGCTGGGGCCCACTGGCAGCAAGGAGACAGCGCCCCAAGGGGCCTGGGGACATTGGGAGGGAAGGCCCGGGGCGGAGCCACCTGTGCTCACCTGAGGGCACCGAGCCAGGTGACCCGTGGCAGAGGGAGCCCCTCGGGCAGGAGGGACTCAGTGTTTAAGGTGCGTCTCAGCTTGGGATGTCTGGGACCCCGGGAAACCCAGGAAAGCAGAGGTCAGTCCGGCTCAACAGCGCAGCACCGCTCGTAGGCCCTACTGTGTCCCCTGAGCGTGAGTAAGTCCCCACTGCGGAAGCGACGTGAGCGGGAGGAGGCCAGGCCCGGCCTGGAGCTGGCTGGGTGGGCACTGAGGCCGGGCCCCGGGCCCCATGCACCCCGAGCCCCGTGACACCCAGCCCTCGGGGGCGACGTAATTCTAAGTTCCCGGGGGCTGGCTGGGGCTCCGAGGTGCTGAGGACGGACTGGGCAGAGGGCGCTGAGTCACGTCCCCCCGAGGCCCCAGCTTCCCCAATAGCTGCCAGCTGCCGGTCGCACGTCCCCCGCCCAGCCCCGCTCTGAGGGGTTCTAGGACTGGTGGCCAAGGGCACCCTTGTCTGGCGCCGGGGTCCCCACCCCCACCCCAGCGAGAGAAGCCTGGGTTTGGGCTCAAGGCCCTTGTTGTGCAGCTGGCCCAGCACGGGGCCCACCTTTTCACCTGCATCCTGGCTGTTCCGGCAGGAACTCACCTGTAGGGCAAGCGCTGGGTGGGCAGGGGGTGGAGGTCAGAGTTCAGCCCCCAGAGTCAGCCAGAACGATGGAATTTGTGGTTATTTCCTAACAATCTTGTGCAAGCAGGAAGCAACTGGAAAGAGGTGGTGACAGCTTCAAACCCGTTTCAGTTTCTTGGTTGATTCCAAGTTTTGGAGGCTTGTGGTCGTGCTGACCCTGCCTCTGCTGCCGGCCTGGAGGAGAGACGGGGCTGGTGGGGCAAGTGGCCGAGGTCCCCGAGGGAACTAGAGCCAGGATCCCACTAAGGGGTCAAGACAGCGACAGCAGAGCGTTAAACCAAGCGTGCGGCCCAGGAATCGGGGACTAAGTGCAGACGGTGGGGGGCCCTGGAAAACACCGAGGGTGCCTGTTCCCACGTGCGTGTATGTGTGTGTTTGTGAGCACACGTGTGAACGTGTGTGTGCGTGTTTGTACAGGTGTGTGCACATACGTGTGTGCATGTGAGCACCTGGGGGGAGGAGGGAGGAGGGCCCGCCCCACAATCCCCTTCTGCCTTCCGGCCCCGAGCTCACCCGGACCGTCGGGGGGACACGGTGAGGGCCTCCGCGTGGGCCCCTGCAGGACCCGGCCCCTCCCAGCCAGCCGCCTGAAGAAAGGCAATGTGGGCCCCTATGTGGCTTACTGAGTGCACGCAGGGCACTGGCCAGCAGGCGGGCCTGGGGCCCGGGAGCAGGTGGCGTCCTGACCAAAGGGCCCTGAGGAGGCCCCTGAAGCAGGCGGCGGGACGCTGCGTGTGGCCCCCCTTCACCGGGGCCGCTGCTCCGGCCCCATCGAGAGGCAGCCTGAGCCGAGGCCACCCACCTCCTGCCAGCGGCTCCAAGGGCACGGGCTGACTGGACCCCCCAGAGCCAGGAAGGGCGACTCAGACAAGCAGGGCTGTGGCCGCCTGGCCAGGCTGCACCCGGCTCGGCCACCTCCCCACAGCCCTCAGGGAGGAAAAGCATGGGTCCCCACTCCTCGGAACTGGCCTGGGGAGCCTCACCCTGGAGCCACGTGACCTGGGCCCCTCCGTAGCTGGCCAAGGACATCAGGCGTCCGGGCAGGCGGCAGGGCTTCCTTCCTTCAAGGAAACTGGGGGTGGGCCTGGGCCCACGGAGGAGAGAGGTGGTCACTGGGGAGTGCGCGGAAGACCCTCGCTTCTATGTCTCCTCTGATGGGGGCCTTTTGGGAGTCGGGGGTCTCAGGGTTCCTCCCACCAGGGTCTCCCTCTCTGGCTGGACATCCTGAGCTCAGGTCATGGGTCCACTCTGAGCCAGCTCTACCACCGGGACTGCAGGAGACGCTCTTTCCCTCGGGACAGCCCGGCCCCGTAGCCCCTGCTGGCTGGAGCTGTGGGCACACGTGCAGGACGACACGATGCCCGTCACTCAGGCACCCCAGACCCGAGCTCGCCCTTGCCCTGCAGCACATACTCGGCCGGGCCCCTGGTGCTATGAGTCAGTTTCTAGAAGCAGGTGAGCCTGAAAGGGCGACCCCACTGCCCTCCCACCCTGCCGAGGCTGCCAGTTTGCGGGGAGAGGAGCAGCTGACGGCCTGGTCAGCCCTGCTGGACCTCCAGGTGCTCCAGTGGTGGACAACGGGCTTGGGGACACCACCGGGTGGCCACCGTCCACACCAACTGTAAAGCAGCCTGCTCCAATGGGCAAAGACTCTCCAAGGATAAACACTGTTCAATTAAATAGGAAGAGAAAATGTAGGTTGTTTTTTTTTATTACGTAGAAATGTTAAACTTCTGTAAATCAGAAAAAAAAATACAAAAACCAAGTCTAATGTGGCACATATATACAATGGAATATTACTCAGCCATAAAATGAAATGAAATTGAGTTATTTGTAGTGAGGTGGATGGACCTAGAGTCTGTCATACAGAGTGAAGTAAGTCAGAAAGAGAAAAACAAATACCGTATGCTAACACATATATATGGAATCTAAAAAAAAAAAAGGTTCTAAAGAACCTAGGGGCAGGACAGGAATAAAGACGCAGACGTAGAGAATGGACTTGAGGACACGGGGAGGGGGAAGGGTAAGCTGGGACGAAGTGAGAGAGTGGCATGGACATGTATACACTACCAAATGTAAAATAGATAGCTAGTGGGAAGCAGCTGCATAGCACAGGGAGATCAACTTGGTGCTTTGCGACCATCTAGAGGGGTGGGATAGGGAGGGTGGGAGGGAGATGCAAGAGGGAGCAGATATGGGGATATACGTATATGTATAGCTGATTCTCTTTGTTATAAAGCAGAACTAACGCACTATTGTAAAGCAATTCAATTCCAATAAAGATGTTAAAAAAAAAACAAAAACAAACAAAATAAACAAGTCTAAGAGCAAACTGGGTGAATGTTTGCAACAAAATGATGGGGCAAACATATCCTTCATATACAAAAAGCTCTTACCCATCAATAAAAATAATACCATAATAGCAATGGAAATGTAACGGTAGACATTAATACAGAGGCCAACCTTGATCACAGCCAAAGAAAGAAATACTGAAACAAAAATAAAACTTCATTTTTCAGTTTATCATCGTTTTGGAATGTGATGGGCTTGCCTATAGTTGGAAGTATAAACTGGTGAGGGCTTTTGAAAAGCAATGTACCTCTAGACATCACAAGTAAGAGCGGTTCCATACCTCTGCCAGGCAGTTCAGGGGACAGTTAGAACAGAGACAATGATTTGTGACGGAGGCCAGGTGTGACGGTGTCACCTGTAATCATGACAGGAGGGAGCCAGTGATACATGTCCTATGGTCGTGCCGTGGAGCATCAGGCAGAAATGTAAATTGTGCTTTTAAAGACTATTCAGGTGTACAAGAAAGTGACCATGAAACAGTTCTCGGTAAAATGAGCAGAAACAAAACTCTGGATAATGAAGCGGTTATCTCAGGGAGGTGGCATTGGGGACAGTTTTATTTCCTTCTTCATATTTAATGTCTACATTTTCTAAATTTTCTATAATGATCAGCCAGAACTTTTATATTGAGAAAAAGTAAGGACCTTTTCTTTTCACAAAAAAACAATTCTCATAAATGTGTATGACGTATATTGTGAATATTATGAAGCTTTTGGATCCACACGGGCAGATCTCAGAAACCCCAGGTGCTGCTGCCAACGCGCTGGCCCTCGGGCACTGCCGGGACCCTGGGTGGCTCTGGGCCCTGCTCCTGCCTGGCTTCCCTGGGGGCCGGCCATCCCGTACTGGAAAAACTTTCACCCTCCACGTCACGGCCACCTGGCTTGAATGGAAATAGCCAGCTCTGCCCAGCTCTGCTGATTCAAATGCACTGGGTATCCGCGGTGGGAACCGTACCTCCACGTGCTCCGGGTCCTCTCCTCTCCCTCAGAGTTACATGTGTCATCCTTTCTGGAGGAAAACATTCAGTGTGGCTCTAGTTGCAATAACTTGAGTCAGTCCCACTCGGTGCTGACAACAGAGGAGATCGGAGGTCTGAGGGTCAGAGACCGAGACCTCGCCGCGCTCGCCGGGCCTCCTGCTTTGGGCCGGAGGTGCTTTCAGGACCCAGCAGGTGACGGTGCTTATCGACAGAGGCCCGAGTTCCCTAAGTGAATGACCCGGGCACCTGGAGCCGCCACAGGACGATAAGCAGGAGGCTCCCGGGCCGCTTCCCCCGGAAGGTCCCGGGCGGCTGCGGCAGAGCGGGGCCCCCGCAAGCTCGCGGCTGCCACCCAACCGAGTGCTTCTGCCCGGGAAGGGGCCAGGCCCTCCGTCCTGCGTCCTGTGGGGTGGCCGGTCCTGGGGGTCCTTACAGGACTGCTAAGCGCATCACAGCACACAGACCCAAGCCTTTACTAACATGGTCAGACGGAAAGTATTTTCATTTAGCAAAGAGGACGCCCAGCAGAAGCCTGGCCTGAGGGGCGCGTCCTCCCAGGTTGAGCTCCGCCCCCATCTGCCCCTCGAGGCTCCTGTGAGCTTCCTGCACGTCTGTGCTCGGGCCTCCCTCGGGGCGCGGGGTGTCTGGGCCAGCACTGCCCCCCGCCAGCTGGGTGTGGGCCCCTGTCCATGGACGTGGGTCCTGGTGGGGGTCCCAGCACCCAGGCGAAGGCTCGGGGTAGGTGTAGGGCCCACAAACTGTGCTCCCCAGAAGTCGATGCAGGTTTTCAAGATCGTCCACTAAACACACTGGAGGGGGGTGTCCTCCAGCAGCCACGAAACCCCACGCACCAGCCCCTCCCCCGGCCCCAAAGGAACGCAGGCGTGTGACCCCGAGCCCCGCAGCGTGGGAGGTGGGGACCCCTTGGGCGGGAAGGAACGTCCCAGATCCTGAGCTGGCGTAGGGCCGCTGTGCGCACGGGCCCACCCCCATCAACCGAGCCCCTCACAGCAGTCAACGAAGGCCACGTGCAGGGCGTCCTGGGAACACAGGCCCCCCAGGGCTGCGACGCATTTTCAGAGCAGGAAATCCCCCAGCCGAGCTGAAAGTGGTCTGGATCCGGCCTCCTCATCGCCTGCAGCTCTTCTCAACGGAAACTCTCCCCGTTACCTGCCCGCGGATGCGCTGGGTGAGGGACGTGGGGAGGACAGCGGCCGAGCATGCCCCCTCGGGCTCAGCCCACCTCCAGACACGTCTCCTCATCTCAGAGACACACCTGGGTCCTGATGCGACCGTGCGGACGCAGACTTATGACTAGAGACGCGGCTTCGGCACAGTCCCGCCCTTTGAAAGTGCTGCGAACTGATTTCTACCAACAGTGGAACTGTCCCGAAGGCGCCGTGCCTGGAAGGGGGCTCAGGACGCGGGCAAGGCTGCCTCTGAGTGAGCCTGGGCTGCTCTCAGCTCCTGGTCCGCCCCGGTTCTCCACCGGCAGAGGACAGGACACTGCAAGTGTCCCCGCCCAGACCGCCCATCCCCGGGGGACCAGGACGCTCAGAGGGACAGAGCTCAGCAGAGGGGAAGGGGCCTCGGAGGCACGGGGGGCCCAGGCAGAGTGTCCGCCCTGAAGGCAGAAGGTGGATGGCGTCCCACAAACGGACTGTGGTGAGGACACACCAGTCGGTGCCACGTGAGGGGGCCACACGCAAACCACACTGGTCTGAGACTTGCGGGAAGAACGGACGGCAACCCCACAGGGGTCACATCATAGCGATAGCACCAACGCAAACACGATGCCCGCTGAACCAGTGGGCAACAAGGAGAGGCCGCCCCAGAGAAGGTCCAGGACAAGGACGGTGACCAAGCACACCCCTGCCGACCAGACTAACAAAGCGGGCACGGCCACATTACACTGTGCACGGTCACAGCGGCTCCAGGCCTGAGTCTCAAGAACGCGCAAGCCAGCAGCTCTGCTGGGCCCTGGAGCTGGTGGCGCATCCTGCAGGGATCCCAGCTAGGCTTGGCCCTACCTGGGAGGGACAGTCAGAGCGGGGAAGGGTCCAGCAGGCGCCAGTGGCTGGCAGCCACGGCGTCCCAGGGCCACCGTTGAGCGGGGATCGCCGGCAGGGTGGGGGACTGGGGGTCCGGTGGAAGGTGGGCGTGAGAGGTCTGGGTTCAGCTCGGGGTGCCCGTGCCCCGTCCCCCAGGGATCCGGCCCCTCCCCTGGCGCCAGCGCATGTGAGCTCCGTCTGGGGCCTGGGGCGGAATCCGTGAGCTGGCTCTGGGTCAGAGCTCCACCCCTCGACCGCTATCAGGGCTTCTTGTCTGCGTCCCTCTTGAGATGGGGGGCACTTTTTCGCGGCGATGGTGTCTGTGCTGTGGCAGGCGCTCCGTTCAGCTGTGCGCGGTGGCGCTGGTCAGGCTCCCAGCGCTGTTGCCAAGTGTGTGCGCTCGGCCTGAGATCCTAAGTGTGCCTCAGCAAAGAGCCCTCTGCAGATTCTTAACTTGGAGGTTCCTCCTGAGAACTAAAGCGATTGCTACCTCATTGTGAGCAGAGAAGGACTTGCCTTTCCTGCATCTGTGCCCTCCAGCTGGGCGGAGCCAAGGTCAGCGGGCAGGTGGCCTTTCTCGGGAGCCCAGGCTTGGCCGGGAGCCCGCGGCAGCCTGCAGGACCGGGAGCCCGGCTGGGGGACGGCACGGGGTGTGGGGCTCCACGGGTAGCCCGAAGATGGAAGGAAGGCAGCCTGAACCCGCTTCCGCTGAAGGGCCTGGTGGCCTGGGGCCCAGATGGTGGGCGCAGCCTCAGCCCCGTGGGCTTGGTCACTGAGCTGGCCAGGACTCAGCCCTTTGGTGGGGAGGCTGAGGAAGCAATGCCATCAGGACAGGGGCGGGCACAGTTAGAAGATAGAATTTTCAGTGTTTTTTATGGAGAAAAGGGCCTCCGAAGGCCAATGTGCCCGGTCTGGGCTGGTGAGCCCAAGAGCTGGATGGACGCCCGCATTTTCCAAGCCGGCGCTGCAGACCCTCCTTCCTGAGCTCAAGCGGCGAGTGCACCCCGAAATATGGGAGCAGGGGCTCCCCTCACCTCCCAGCCCCCCTTGAGCCTGGGGGCTTGCCGGACACTCAGGACACCCCTGGCCCTGTGTGGACGACGAGGGACACGCACAGGACCCACCCGCGTGGGAGGCGCCCGTGGGCACTGACAGCCAGGCCAGGAAGCTGAGCTGCGGAGGGCTGCGGGCCCTTCCTGCCCCTCAAGGCACCCAGATGCCACCCTGAGCCCAGGGAGCGGGCAGAGCGGGGCTCGTGTCCCTCCTGCGGCAGGGGGAGGGCGCTGAGTGCCCCGTAGGGACGCAGCCGCAGCCTCGCCCGGTTGGGAAGCACGGTGTCCCGGGCCGGAGGGCCCTTCCGGCGTCTCTGAGGTCAGCGCCCCCGGACAAGGGACCCAGGTGAGAAGGGAGCCTGTGCTCATCCCCGGAGTCGGCAGACATTTGGTCTGAGGCTCAGGAGGGACCACATGGAGTCGGGCGGAGTAGCTTTTACAGGTGGGAACAGGAGCCCTGGGGGTCTTTCCGAGGAGCAGGTGGGGGTCGCCAGCTGAGGTGATGGTGGCACCAGACAGCGAGTGACCAGGACGCAGGAGCCACGAGCAAAGCACAGCCTGTGGCCGGGCCCAGCCCATCCTAGCTGCTGCCTGGGCCTCGCCGGGAAGGGTCTGCTGGGACCTGGGCCTGAGGGCAGAGGGGGCCTGGAGCCCAGTCTGCTGTCTGCTCTTCTGTCAACGATCTGCCTGTCCAGCTGAGGGCACTGCGGTAGCAAGGGGGGTGGGGGGACAGTGGCCGTTCTCTGGAAACTTCAATCCACACCCTGTTTTTGCACCCAAAACACCTGGCAGCCTTGCTGGGTGAGGCTGGGAAGCCATGGGCCACTCTCCACCCAGAACAGGATCAAGTGGAGGACACAGGACATTGCAAACAGATAGCACTTCTGGCCGGCCAAGCCAAAGATGATTCAGGATTTCATAGAGGGCGGGCGGGGCACCGCATTGCCTCTGTCCTGGCCGGGACCCACACTCAGCCGGGGCTCTGTGAGGTGACAGCCGTGGTCCGTGTCAGTCCCGCCCCGCCCCCTTCTGCCATCACCCCCCCACCCCCCAAGCACAGGGCTGGATGTTGAGCAGGCTGACGGCCACTGCACACAGGCCCCTTCTTGGGATCTTCCCAGCCAGAGCTGGTGGGACCGTCCTTGCTTCTTCCTGTTTTTCGGTGTGAGCGGGGCTGCTGGAGCTGCCGTGGCCATGTCTACACGCACCGGGGGAGCCCAGAGTCTTCGGGCAGAGAGGCCCCAGAGTGTCCCGCTGGCTGAGTCCCCTGTCCAGTGCCCAGGCAAGCCCCACCTCTGCTCGTCCGTGGCTCTGGCTCGTGACCCTCTTTGGGGTTCAGAGTCTGAGTTGAGTTTCTTGCAGTCGAGAATTCCCGGCACCAATAAGCTTGAGGGACTTCCCAGGATGACCGGCTGTGCCCTGGCCCCTGGCTGCAGCCACGTGGGCAGAAAGTCAAAAATGAAGACTCAGAGAAATTGGAGGTATGCCACCAAAAGCACGATCAACAAAAGATGAAATGGATATACTGGAAATATCAAAATTAAAAGGACACCATTAAGAAAGTGAAAAGACAACCCACAGGATGGAAAAAAATATTTGCAGATCCTATATCTGATAAGGAACTTGCAACCACAATATGTAAAGAACTTTTACAACTCAACGATAAAAAGGACAAAGACTTAATAGACATTTCTCCAAGGAAGATATGCAAACGGACGAGAAGCACATGAAAAGGTGCTGACATCGTCACTCATGAGGGAAACGCAAACCAAAACCATGTGAGACACCACGTCTCACCCACCAGGACAGTCAGAGCCAAACGTCACAGGACAGCAAGGGGCGGAGCCTCCCACACGGCCGGCGGGCTGTGAGGCGGGCGTCCACATCGAGAACACCTGGGCCTCAGTGGGGTCGTTCCTCTCGACGCCAAACAGAGGCCCCACGTGACCCAGGTGCGAGCCCAAGAGAACTGGAAACCTGTCCACAGGCGTGTGCGTGCACATCCACAGCTGCCTGAGAGAAGAAACGAGCCAGGTGTCCGCCAGCAGCTGAACAGACCAACAACACGGGGTCCATCCACGCCACGGAATGCCACTCAGGCACGAAGAGGAATGAAGCACTGACCTGCTACAGCGCGGATGAACCCTGGACACGTTATGCTGAGTGAAGGAAGCCGACACAAGGCCACACGTCACGTGATTCCCCTCACATGAAAGGTCCAAAACAGGGCAACCCATGGAGAACGAACACAGGTCGTGCGGCTCCCTGGGGGTGGTGGGAAGACAGCGGGTAGTGGAGTTTCTCTCTGAGGTAGGCAAAGACGCTCTGCGATTGCCAGCGACAGTTGCGCACGTCTATGAAAATACTGAGAATCAGGAGTTGTACGTGTCACGCGGATGAACTGTGGGGCATGTGAACTAGATCTCAATACAGCTCAAGAATGAATTTAAAGAAAACAGTCGCCAGCGAGCCCAGGTCAGGGTGGGACGGGCGTGAGGTCTCTGCTTTACGGTCCCACTGCCTCACGCTGTGTGACAAGGCAGCCGTGAGGACAGGCACCAGGCAGCCCCAGCCTCATGCCACCCGCCTTCCCAGGACCCTCGCTCTCCCTCTGGGCCTTCTCCAGACCTCGTGACATCTGCACGGAACAAGAACCAGAGCCTCTGCCAGAAAGAATGAGGCCCAGTGGTCTCCGCCACCACACCAGGCCGGGCCCCCAGCCAGCACCCCTCCGCGGAGCGCGGGGAGTCCCGCTTTGCAGCCGCTGCACCCGTGAGCACGCAGGTGTCACGCACAGCCCCGTCCAGGAGCGGGTCCGCACACGGCGTCGCACGCCCATCCCTGAGCTGCCGCCTCACGTGGACATAAACACGATGCCTTTGGAAAGGCTGCAATCCCCAAGCGGTCACTTGGCATAACGCACAATAGCATTATCATTATTGTTGTCACAAAAACAGTAACGAGACACATGAAACCACAAGATGACGAGCCATTATATTCTCAGTTGGGGTCAAAGGCCGTATGGATGGTGGAGACAGAGAGGGAGGGCTGGAGGATCCCGGAGCGCTGCTGAGAGAGGCTCAGACCCCGGCCTGGAGCCGGGTGCCCCGTGGAAGGCGACCGTCACCAGGGTCAGAGCCTGAGCCGCCTGCAGGTCCGGCGGAGACCTGTCCCCCAGGGCTGGGGACATCTGCTTGCACGGAGTGGCCCACTCTGCGGCCGGGCCTTTAGACGGGGTGAAGGGAACGGCTCAAGGGCCAGGCTGCCACAGCACCGCTCACGCCTGTGTTCACAGCCCCCGAGAGCAGCTTGGTTCCAGGCTGAGGGTCGGCCCGCGTCAGGAGCAGCACCCCACTTCAGCCTCCCATCCTGTCGCTGACCAGCTGTGCGCCGGCGGGCACCACGGGGCACTGTGGGCCGCTGTAAAACGGGGCGACGCCAGCACCAGAAACCACACAGCCTGAAACCTGGACCAGATGGTGCGTGTGAACTGCCCTCGGGCTGCCGGACGGTAGCTCGTCAATGCGTGTTATGTGGAGGTGAGCGCTGGGGGCCGGGCAGCTGTGAGGGCTGCAGCGGCGAGCTGGGGAGGCCCAGCTCCACTGAGGGGCGACCTCAGCCACCCACGGCAGCCCACCTCCAGGGCTTGGTGCCGGCCTGGGCTATGTGGGGTCACCACGGAGACTGGAGATACGGCAGTGACACAGAGTGACGGGCACCTGCTGAGCTGAGGCCGCTGCAGGAGATTCAGGTGCTTCGCGGGTGTTCGGGGGGTTCAGCTGAATCGAGGGGAGAGGCAAGCGGAGGCCCAAGCAGGAGGTGAGGCAGGGCAGTCTCCGAAGGCAAGCGGGTAGGGGCCGATGCAGGGCAGGGGTTGCAGGGGAAGATCAGGGAGAGCGCCCAGGGACTGGGCGACGTGGAGGGGGCCAAGCGCAGGAGACCCCCTGCCCACTGCCCAGGAGTCCAGCCAAGGCCAAGGGTATAGGGTGCAGGGCGAAAGCAGTCCTGGGGCCCCACCCCAGTCCTTCCCTGTCCTTGATGAACCCGAGGCAGAAAGAGGCCAGCGGGTCCCCACCAGCCAGGCCAGGACCTGCAGTTGGCTTTTCCCAGAGACTCCTCCTCCGCCTCCTGTCCCTCCAAAGGACCCTCCCCAGTGGCCTCCTGTCCACTCGGATCCCCTCACGGTCTCTCCAAGACCCAGGCTACCACCAGACAGGGAAGCAGGTTGCCTCTAAAGTCCTGGGTGGTGCCCCAGGGTCCTCTCCTGCAAGTGGAAGGGCCTCTCGGGCGCCTCTAGAATGGGGGATGCGGGGACACGGGGTGAGAGGTAGGGTGGGGAGCTGTCCCCCAAGGGCCCCGCGCAGAACCGCGAGGTCCACTGCACCCTCGACACCCTAAGAGGCCGCCTGCCCCGGGTCCTCGTCGCCGGCTGGCGCCACCCGCCTACGCCCCTGGTTTGGCTCCCGCCCCAGCGGGAGGCGGGCGGGAGTCCCGGGGGCCGGTGCGCTGCGGGCGGCGGCCGCGAGGGGCGCTGCGGGGGCCGCGGTTAAAGGCCGGGCACGGGGGCGCGCGCTCAGAGGGAGCCGCGCCGCAGCCGCCGCCGCCGCCCCCGCTCCCCGCGGCTGACCGGAACCCGGTCGCCGGGTCCCTGCGGCCCCCGCGGACGCCGGATCCCGCACCGGACCCCAGCCCGGCACCTGGGCTCGGCTCCGGGAGCGCGCGCGGGCGGGCGGGCCGGGGGCGACATGGGGAAATTCCAGTCCAAGCACGGTGAGATGCGGGGCGGCGGGCAGGCGGGCAGGCGGGCAGGCAGGCGGGCAGGCAGGAGGGCGGGCGGGCGCCGGCCACTCACTGTCCCTTCCCTCTCCCCGCGCCCTCCGGCCGCGCCGCAGCCGCTGCAGCCTTCAAGCGGAGAGAGAGCCCCGAAGGTGAGCGCGCGGGGCGGCGGCCGGGGCGCGCGACTGCCACCGGGGCTGGGACCCGAGCACAGAGCGCGACGCGCTTTCTGCCTTCGAGGCCTGGGGGGCGGGGGAAGGCGGGGAACCTGGCCTTGGGGCCTCCGGGAGCGCACAGGTTTCCCCGCCCCAGACCGCGACCCCGGCCCCCCGCCGGAGCCCCGCGCCCCAGGCCGCGCGGCGAGGGGTGGGCGCGCCGGGCGGCGGGGCGTCGTCCAGGCGCAGCTCCCGCGGGCTTACCGGGCGTCTCCTTCCCTCCTCGGTGCCCCGTTTCCCGCGCGTCCGCCCACGGGGCCGCAGGGGACAGCTTCGTGGTGTCTGCGTACCTGGGTGGCCGCAGAGGCACGGAGGAGGCGGAGCGGCGGGGCTGCGTGGAGCACGGCACAAGGGACAAGCAGGTAGGCGTGGTGGGCCCGGCGGCCCCGCTGGGGCCAGGGGACCTGAGTAGCAGCGTTGTGCCCTCTGACCCGGACCCAGGACCCCAGGGCAGAGAAGGCGAGGGCCCCGACGGCCCAGACGGCCCCTCCCTCTGCGGGAGGGGGGATGTGGCGCGAGGCCTCACTCTCCCAGGCTGGAGGGGTGGGGGCAGGGCTGCGGAATGACCTGCTTTGGGCTCAGTGTTCCACACAGCAGTGGCGGCCAGAGTTGAAGGTTGCCGTGCTGCCCATCTGCCGTGTGGGTGACCGCTGGCCTGCGGGGATGCTCACGGGAAAGCCAGGCTTCAGAGGGACAGCCAGGGCCACCCGGGCTGCAGGTGCTGTCAGGGGCTGCAGGGGTCCCACTCAGGACCCAGCGCCCCTGAGAGTGGATTTGGAAGGTGTTCCATCCAGGCCTGGGGCACCAGAGGGGCCTTGGGCAAACCAGACTGCGCACGTTCGCCCGGGAGGAGAAAGAGGCCAGTGGATGGTCGCGGGCATTAGTGTGGACTGGAGTTGGGTAGGTGGCCATGCCAGGCGACTGAGACCCCCTCCTCGACCACGGCTTGCTCCCCTCAGAGCCCTCTGCAGACAGAGTGCAGCAGCTCACGGGCACGTCAGCTCTCCTTTTGGAAAGACGCTTTTCTGGCCGGTTGATAAATGGAAAGTTCTGAGTGTATTTGTAAACACTTGTGTGGCCTCGTCCTGAGAAGGGGCCCAGATACGCCATGAAATCAAACACACACTAGAGTTACGCTTCCTGTTTTCTGGGGGTGAAATTTTACTCCCATACCTGTGAAGGTAGGAACTCCATTTTACAGTATTTGCTGGGTACATCATAGTAAGGTTGCATGGACATTTGCTCCTCGGTACCAGGGGCCGCCCCAGCTGGTCTCTGTCCCTTCTTTGGGCTGATTCTGTTTGCCTGGGCAGGTGGGTGTTGGTAACGGGATGGTGTTTCCTTCCCGCTTGGTCCTCCTGTGTGTAGGAGGCGGCAGGTAATCCAGAGCGGTCGAGGGCACGTCCACCACCTAACCCTGTCCTGCCAGCCACCCGCCTGGGGGCGTTCTCCTGGGCGTGGGCACGGTGGGCCTTGGAGCTCTCGGGCGGGGCCGTCGTTAGCTCAGGACGCGGACAATACAGCAGAGCAGGTCCCACACGCAGGTGGTGTTCGTCCCCGGGCTGCGGGCTACGGAGACGGAAAACAGAATGCTTCCGCTGTGGCCGCGGGCTATAGTGCCAGGTTACGATGGTTTCTTAGGCCAATGGACTCCATGCTCTCGGGACGTTCTTGAAAGAACAGTGTGGGGTTTGGCTTGGGTTGTTCCCTTGTTATTTTGTTCTCAGCTGTGGTCTGAATGTTTGTGTCCCCCCCAGAATTCATGTGTTGAAACCTAGTCCCCCGTGTGATAGATGCAGAGGATGGCCTTTTGGGGGTGATTTGGCCCTGAGGGCAGAGTCCTCACGATGGGATCAGTGCCCACATGAGAGCCCCAGAGCACCGCGCGGCGTCACAGGCAGAAGGCCAGGTCTGCGGGCCCCTTGGTCTTGGACGTCCAGCCTCCAGGACCGTGAACGATGAATTTCTGTTGTTTATAAGCCACTGGTCTGTGGTGTGTTGTTGCCGCAGCCTGAATGTCATGCGACAGCCTCATTTCATGACACCACAACGTAGAAAGAAAAAATCTCAGAATAAGGGATGGGCCTTTAAATGTAATACATTTTCTCTTTCCTCGCCTTTTCCCATCTTTTCCTCATTTGGCCACGGGGCTGTGAGCCATGCTGGGAGTTTAGACCCCCCGGCCCAGGTGCTCAGGTGTCTCGCTGCCGCACCACTGACCCCCCTCGCCGGGCACCTCCACTCCTGCCTCTGCCTGGAAGTTGCTCTGTCGGGGGACATTGGGGTGTCAGGTCCTACGTTCCGCCTGTTTCCGGTCCTTCCCCTTGTGTGGTGTCCGGAGCCCCGTCACCGTCCCTGCCCTTCCAGGCGATGTCCCAAGGAAGGCCAGCCTGACTGTGCAGTGCCCCCAGGACACCTGACTGGGGTCAGCAAGGGGACACGTCCTCCTTTTCTGAAGGCCGCCCTCCTGTGCTTCCACGCAGGTCAGTCCTGGTGCGCCGTGTTGCCACAAGAATTGTCCCAAATGACCTCGTGGAAATTAAGTGCATGCCCACCATCTAACTCTCACCTGCCCTCACTCACCATCGCCCCCCCCAAAATAAAGGAAATGAGGTTGATTTTGCCCACTAATTAGTGAGTCATGCTGGCTCCTGGTGCCTACTTAGTGCACGTCTAATAAGGTGTCCGATAACTGTGAGTGTTTTCGGGCAGATAGATGCCCGCTTCACGATCTAGAGTGGTCCTCCTCGTTGATTCTGAGAGATGCTGCCTCGCTTCATTGCCAAGGGGCCCCAGGGGCCTGGGGTTGTGCAGCTGCCGGCCGGTGACGCGGGACATTGGCAAGAGCGGCACAGAGGATGCAGCAGGGAGTGACTGAGGCTGCACGTGCGTTACAGTCGGGAGGAGAGACGGCGGTCACAGCGTCAGCGCCTGACCGTGCTGTTCCAAAGGTGGGGCCGGCGGAGGCCAGGGCGAGGCCCTGTGGGGATACGGCTGCCCCTCCCGGGCACGTGCTCACTCGCCATCCGCCCGTCTGATTTCTCCATGCTCCCTGCGGGGCGGGAAGAGTCCAGAAGACAAGAATCACCACTAACAACTGAAACTTTGTTGTGACTCAAACACAGATGTCTATTGAGTAAGCCCAAGAAAGGGAATTCCAGCCGGCTCCAGAGGCGTGGGAGGCGCCCCGTGGCTTCTGGATGCCCCCCTGTCCCCCGCCCCCGTCACCGTGGAGCCGTGGCGTGCGGCGTAAACCACACGTTACGGGGCTGCGTCCTGTCCTGTGGATGCCAGGGCTCCTCCTCAGCTGTCGGGCCGCAGCCACGGCGAAGGGGTGGCCTGGGTGGCTTCCAGCAGGACAGGTGGTGGCGCCGTAGCCACCGTGCAGCTCCACAGGCTGACCCCTGGCCTTCCGTGACCCGCGCTCTGGGGACGCGTGATCTGTGGAGTCCTGGCCTGTGTGGGGCGTCTGGGCCCCACTCCAGGACCAGCCAGGGGGGCTTGGCTTTCTCTCAGGGGCCCGCTGCGCACCCAGGGCCCTGTTTCTGCCCTTGGATGTGGCCTGGCCGTGTGTGAGGCCAGCACAGGTGCGCACGCAAGCCTGGGGGCTCCTGTGGATTTGGGGGCAGCAACCACAGGCCCGAGGGCCCAGACCTCACAGGTCGGCAGGGAATCCCCCCAAGGTCGGGCGGTGTCAGTGTCCCTCACCCCGCCCAAGCTTGCAGAACTGCAGATGGCCTCCCTGGACCCCGCTTGGCCTACGGATGAGCCAGGTGGTCCTGACTGATCCGCCTCTGGGGAGCCGCTGGGCTGGGGACCCTGGAACCGCAAGGCCGCTTTGCGGGAAATGCCTGGAGGGGGCGGGGGAGACGGGGTGGCCTGAGGACCCCGGGAGGGAGCCGGCTGCTCTGAGTGTGTCCGGGCGTGAGTGGCCAACGGGTGCCTCTTCCTCACCTGGAAACCTGGGTGGCTGCTGTCTGCAGGCGGGCCTCCCGGTGGTGGGGGGGGAGCCACCGCGCCCGCCTGGCTGTCCCCGGGGGCGGGGGGTGCAGGAGGTTGGGGTCGTTTGTGGGCCTGCAGCCAATGGCATTTGACGACCAGGAGGCGCTGAGGGCACGCAGGCGGGCCAGACGCCATGCACGTGGCACCCACCCCAACCAGGTGCCCAGGGCGGGCGTGAGGGCAGAGCATGGGCCTGCCTCGCACGTGCTCTGGCATCCTCGTATGGGTGGCAAGGACTCTGGGATGTGGACCTGGCGAGGCTGCGGCCGGCGCCCCGACCTCAGGGCCCGGGTGGTGGATGGAGTTAGCCGTGGCAGGGCCGGAGGCGGGCAGAGGCTGTGCCCCAGGGCAGGACAGTGGTGGACGGAGACACCGCCCTCGGGATGCTGGTCTCTTGAGAAGCCCCCAGCTTCTGCCTGCCCTGGGGACACGTTGGCACGTGACACTGACCCACCACTCTCACGTGTGCCCTTGGGGGCAGCCGCAGAGAAGCCCCACGTGCAGACCAGGGGTGGTGCTCGGGCGGAGGACGGGGAAGTTCATGGAGCGCCCCCGCTCCGGGTCACTGTGCTGAGAGGAGGGGCCTGCAGGACGGCGGGGGGCCTGGAGCAGCCCAGTTGGCTGCTGGGTGGGCGGAAACATCAACTTTGCAGAAGTAGAAGAAGAGGCCTGCTGTCACCCTGCTTTGCTCAGGACGTGACTGGCCACCGTGGGAGAACCTGGTGCCACATCCAAGCAGCACCTGTCCCTTATCTCGCCTTCATTTTCCTCTGTGGAGAAGTAGTTAAGTGAATGACTTAGAGGGGTTTTGTTGAAGTCTTGCCTGTTATCTTTTCTTTAAAAATCCATGCCAGTTCGCAGTCTTCAGAAGTCAGCCCTCAGCCCTGGTAGCTGTCTGGCCGAACTGCCAGCTTTTAAAGGGGGTGTGAGCACAGACCCAGATGCAGTGGTAATCCAGAGTGTCGGTGTGGCCCCGGCCCCTGGCCCAGCAATGCTGCGCGACCGACTCAGAGCCCTGGTGAGGAGTGAGCCGCGTCCTTACAGCCCTGACACTGTGGGGTTCGAGGTGAGCTTAGGGCGATGAGTGTCAGTGAGTAGGTTCTGTCCTGGGAACTGAGACCCCACCGTGCACACACGACTCCTGGCCTCCGGAGCGATCTTCCTGGGCACTGAGACCCCACCGTGCACACACAGCTCCTGGCCTCTGGAGCGATCTTCCTGGGCACTGAGACCCCACCGTGCACACACTACTCCTGGCCTCCGGAGCGATCTTCCTGGGCACTGAGACCCCGCCGTGCACACACGGCTCCTGGCCTCCGGAGCGATCTTCCTGGGCACTGAGACCCCGCCGTGCACACACGGCTCCTGGCCTCCGGAGCGATCTTCCTGGGCACTGAGACCCCGCCGTGCACACACTACTCCTGGCCTCCGGAGCGATCTTCCTGGGCACTGAGACCCCGCCGTGCACACACGACTCCTGGCCTCCGGAGCGATCTTCCTGGGCACTGAGACCCCGCCGTGCACACACGACTCCTGGCCTCCGGAGCGATCTTCCTGGGCACTGAGACCCCGCCGTGCACACACGACTCCTGGCCTCCGGAGCGATCTTCCTGGGCACTGAGACCCCGCCGTGCACACACGACTCCTGGCCTCCGGAGCGATCTTCCTGGGCACTGAGACCCCGCCGTGCACACACGACTCCTGGCCTCCGGAGCGATCTTCCTGGGCACTGAGACCCCGCCGTGCACACACGGCTCCTGGCCTCCGGAGCGATCTTCCTGGGCACTGAGACCCCGCCGTGCACACACGGCTCCTGGCCTCCGGAGCGATCTTCCTGGGCACTGAGACCCCGCCGTGCACACACGGCTCCTGGCCTCCGGAGCGATCTTCCTGGGCACTGAGACCCCGCCGTGCACACACGACTCCTGGCCTCCGGAGCGATCTTCCTGGGCACTGAGACCCCGCCGTGCACACACGACTCCTGGCCTCCGGAGCGATCTTCCTGGGCACTGAGACCCCGCCGTGCACACACGACTCCTGGCCTCCGGAGCGATCTTCCTGGGCACTGAGACCCCGCCGTGCACACACTACTCCTGGCCTCCGGAGCGATCTTCCTGGGCACTGAGACCCCACCGTGCACACACTACTCCTGGCCTCCGGAGCGATCTTCCTGGGCACTGAGACCCCACCGTGCACACACGGCTCCTGGCCTCCGGAGCGATCTTCCTGGGCACTGAGACCCCACCGTGCACACACGGCTCCTGGCCTCCGGAGCGATCTTCCTGGGCACTGAGACCCCGCCGTGCACACACGACTCCTGGCCTCTGGAGCGATCTTCCTGGGCACTGAGACCCCGCCGTGTGTGCCGAAACAGACTAGTCTCTCATTTGAGCAACAAAGTGACCGACAAGATCTATATTTTAGTTTCATCTCCCTCGTTGGCAGCACCTGTTCTTCTTCAGCCGCCGTCACCTGGGCGGCCAGTGCTCGACCAGAGCTTGCCGGCAGGGCAGCACGGCCGTGGCTGAGCCAGTCCGCAGACCCTCCCTGGGTGGGGAGGAGCTGGACGGGGCTGCCCCGCCCCTCTGCCCCGCCTCTCTGGGGGTCAGGAGTTAGGTCAGGGGTCCCCAGTCCCCGGGCCGCGGAACCAGGCTGCACAGCAGGAGGGGAGCAGCGGGCGAGCCAGCGAAGCTTCACCTGCCGCCCCCCGCCGCTCGCGCTACCGCCTGAGCCACCCCCACCCCCCGTCGCCCCCCGTCGCTCGCGCTACCGCCTGAGCCACCCCCACCCCCCGTCGCCCCCCGTCGCTCGCGCTACCGCCTGAGCCACCCCCACCCCCCGTCGCCCCCCGCCGCTCGCGCTACCGCCTGAGCCACCCCCACCCCCCGTCGCCCCCCGTCGCTCGCGCTACCGCCTGAGCCACCCCCACCCCTCGTCTGTGGAAACATTGTCTTCCGCCCAGCAGCCCCTGAGGCCAGAACGGTTGGGGACCGCTGGGTTAGGCCGTCGCTTCCTCCGGAGGTGAGACACCGAGGCCACGCACGTCCCCTGTTCTCACTCCCGCCGTATGGCCGGGGGCAGCCACCCGGGCAGCCCCAGCGAGGCTGTCAGAGAAATACTGCCCACAGGTAACGACCGGGAGCCCCGTGAGGTGGCCCCTTTGAAATGGGGGCGGCTCCCCCACCCCGCAAAGCCGTCCTCTCTCCCCTTGTTCGCGGGAGGTGGCCTGCGTGGTGGCCTCATGGCCACCCAGAGCCCGCTCTGGGCCTGGTGCTGCCCGCCGGTCACTTGCTCTCAAGTCTCTGGGCCACAGCCTGTGCTCCGTGGCTCGGAGGCCACACGCCTCCACTTGGGTCCTGCGAGGAGGGGTGAAGCGAGGGACGTGCGGAGAGCAGGAGGGGAGCGGGCGCTAGTGCCGCGGGCCGGTCTCCGTCCTCACTGCCTGCAGGGGCGGTGGTGGATGGCAGCCCACCCGTGGGCAGTAAGCGTGACGGGCCCGAGCTTCCTGGCTTTCACCCCAGGGCCCTGTGAGCTGCGCCCGCAGGTCGCAGCCCCCCGAGAGGCTGGGTGCTCCAGGCGGGGGTCACGGTGGCCCCTTCCTCTCCTTCTCCCTGAAGAGGGCAGGCCTGTGGCTGCCGTCCCGTTCCCGGTCCCCGGAGCGGAGGCTCGGCTTCGCAGCAGCGGTTCGGGCCCGGCCAGGCACGGCCCATCTCCTGAGTTTGCCCTGCGCTGGGATTCAAGGGAAGCCGCCTGCTGGGTTGCTGCACGTCGCTGCCCCCGGGCCTCGGCCCCTCCTGGGCGTGAAGTGGGGCCTCTCCCAGGTTGACCCTGCATCAGACAGTCGCTGGGTTTGGAAGAGAAAGCCTGAGTCGAATGGAAGCTCTTGAGGAGGATGCCGCGGCCGGAAGCAGGCCTGGCGTGCGGGTCACCGCGGGGCCGCCGGGTCGGTGACCAGCCCCCAGGGGTGCGCGGCGGGCCTGCTCTCTCCACGGGGCCCGGACGCCTGCTGCCCTTTCTACCCAGCAAGGTGCCTTCTGGACAATTACGTGTGTGGAGCGAGGGGCTGACAGCATCGCAGCAGGAACCCTGGCTGCTGGGAGAGGAGGAGGGTGCCCGGCCCTCACAGGGAGAGGTGGCCTCGGCGATGGGCCGAGTGTGGGTTTCCTGGGGCAGCCATAACAAAGCCCCATGGACAGACGGACAGGCGGACGGACGGGGCGACTTAAACGACGGACTGCTTGTCTCCGTCCTGGAGGTGGAGGGTCCAGGTGTCCACAGGCCACTTCCCACCAGGGCCTCGCTCCCCTGCCTGGAGGCACCGCCCCTCCTGTGTCCTCCCAGGGTCACCCCCCTGAGATGTGACGGTCTCTTCGTCAGGACACAGGCTGTGGGATCAGGGTCCGCCCCGGTGACCTCATCTCACCAGAGGGCCTCCGCGGTGACCCCACCTCCGCACATGGTCACCTTCTCGGGAATTGGGGTGCAGTGTGGCCCTGATGGGCTGTGAGGCTTTCCTCGGCTCAGGACCGGCTCTGTCCCCTGCATGTCCACCCTCCACGTCCACCCCGTGCAGGCCCCGCCGCTGCTCTGACAGCCGACACTCAGCCAGCTTTCTGGGCTCTGCCGTCCCAACCAGGCCGGCGGCTTGAGTCCCTGAGCTGGTGCATCGCCGGGTCGGGGTCTCCTGGGGAGAGAGGCCCGAGGGGGGCCTGGGCCTCGCACAGGGGCGGCTCCCGTGGCCACGCTGACCGAACGCTCCTCCGCCCCCGTGCAGCGGCCACCTTTGCACCCCAGCTGGGAGCTGCACGGGCGTTGCTGCTCCGGGCCAGGGTCCCCTGCAGCCCCGGGTCCCCCTGGAAGGGCTTC
Source organism: Balaenoptera borealis (assembly GCF_965194805.1). NCBI lineage: Eukaryota > Metazoa > Chordata > Mammalia > Artiodactyla > Balaenopteridae > Balaenoptera > Balaenoptera borealis. The sequence goes on from NC_138867.1 coordinate 1,428,223, forward strand.
TGGGGGAGGGGACCGCATGCCTGCCTTTCTGGTTCCTGCCTCCAGAGCTGAGGTCTGTAATCGTCTGGTTGTTGTGCTTGGAAGAGGGTGGCTATTTCTACGCTGGTTCCACGGTCTCCCTTTAACAGCTTTTGTAAAAGAGCCTCCTCTGTTCTCTGGAGAAGAAACCCTTGAAACGCACTTCCCTCTCTGAGCACTAATTTCCTTTCCCTGTGACCAGAAGGCAAAGAATCTCTAGGAGGACCGGGCCCTCACAACCCACGGGTCTAAGCCTTGCCCGTGGGGGTGTGTCTGCAGCTCCCAGTCTCACCCCCTCCAATCTCTTCTCAGAAGAGAAGGGAAGCCCCCCTCCCCCCTCCCTTCTCCCCTTTCCCCCTCCCCGCCCTCCCCCCCTTCTTTGGGCTGTAGGAGGTTGGCGACCCCATCCAGAGGCCAGTGCACCCTGACATCCTGGGGCACGTTGCATCCTTCTGGCCTGAGGGCCATCTGCTCAGATCTTTCTCCCCCAGGAAGACGGGGCCGTCCCTGTCTGGGGGGTTGCAGATGCCCACGTGTACACCCTAAACCCACGAGGTGCCGGCCCACTGCCCTGGGGTCCCTGGATCCTCAGGTGAGGGTTGGGCAGACCCCAGACCCCATTGGGAGGCGTTGGGAATTCTTCCTGAGGGAGGCTGGACCCGTGATCTTACCTGTGGTCAGCAGGCACTGGGGCGTTTCACCGTGGATCTTTTCTAGGTCTTTGATGGCTAAAAGTGCACATTGGGAATGCCTTAAAGTTAAATATTTTAAAATAGTTATGTGAAAGAGCAGCCTTGGGCTCCCTTCGTTGGTCTCCTGGGGTGGCCGTGACAAAGTGCCACCAACTGGCCGGCCTAAAATGACAGACGTTTACCCTCACCGTTCTAGAGGTCGGACCTCTGACACTGAGCTGTCCCAGGGCTGCGCTCCCTCTGGAGGCCCTGCGGGGGGGGTCCTCCCTGCCTCTTCCAGCTTCTGGGGGCTCCAGGCCCGTGAGAATGTAGTCTAACGCTGCGGATTTCCACTTGGGTGCGAAAGGGATTCTGGCAGTTTCTTTCCGCAAGCTGGTCGGGAAGAGGCCCTACACCTCGTGGCCCGCAGGCCCGTCCTGGGCACCTGGTTTCTGTGTCCAGGGCTCGCGGTCTGGCGCCCTTCCCTCCTCGGCACGCGCCCCTCTGGCCCTTTGGCAGCTACAGGTCAAACGTCTCCGTTGGCCTCTCCCCGGCCCAGGAGCGCCTGTCTGGCTGCCGCTGGGACGTCCACTCCCCACAGCCTGGACAGAACTCCCGATGTACCCCTGGGCCTGCGTCCACAGCCTGGCCTGCTTGGGACAGCCCCGTGGTCCCCGGGCCCTCGGTCTCTGGCACCCCCATCGCTCAGCAGATCTGCCAGCCCCCCGGTCGGCCTGGAGTCGAGAAGTGCCCATGTGGGCCGCCTGCTGGGCCTCTGCGCTGGCCAAGTGTCCACACGCGGCCAGGTAGGCACGTTCCTCCGCCCAGAGCCGCCTGCTGGCCCTCAGAGCCTGTGCCGACTGACTCCCGCCTGCCTCCCGGCCACCCCCTGTCCGCTCTGCCGGGTTTCACGTGTTGCGCCAGCCCCTGGGATTTTTGCTCACTCCTTGGCCCGAGCCCTGCCGTGGACGTCTGGCCTGTCTGGGGGGCCTCAGGCTGCCCACCAGGACTGTCCACCTTGCCTGTTTCAGACCCCTGCCTTCCTACCTGCCCGACTGAGTCATCTTCCCAACACCGGCCAGCTGGAGCTGGGTCACTGAGGTCCCAAGGGTCCCGGGCTGGCGAAGCCCCGCTCGGGGGCCAGAGTCCAGCTGGCGACCTCTGTGACCTCGGCTGATCACCACGTCTCCACCTGTGGGTGGGGGTGGGATTTGGGTGCTCCCGACCGGCGCTGGATGTGGTCTGTATCCACACCGCCCACAGCGGTCACTGCCGGCCACGCTGGTGCCCGGAGTGTGGTGAGTGACAGGAGACCTGGATTTCTAATGTGGTTTCATTCATAAATTTAAACGTAAGTAGCCACATGTGGCTGTGGCTGCCACGTGGACAGCACAGCTCCAGAAAGCTCCATTTTATGTCTGCTAAGCCCCGGGGCCCCTCCCCCTGCAGCTGCAGTTTGGAAAGTGCAGAGCCCCAGCGAGCTTGGCGGGTCTCATGTATTTCAAGGAACCGTCAACGGCCAGTGTCTGCAGGCATAGGCAAGTCCCTGCTCATTTTTGACCATGCTGGAGGTTTGGGTTTTAAAATTGGCCGGAATCCTTTTAGATGCAAGAAAGCAAAGCAGATCATTAGCACCAGGGGTTCAGTAGTTTTTGTTTGGCAAGCATGTAATGCACCTAAATGTACAAACACACAAATAGGAGAGAGGACCATCGGAGACACACACTTTGGCTCGGAAAGGAGGATAAACTTAAGTCCAGGAACATTGACTCCCCTCCGTCCCTCGCTGGGGCCGTGAGAAGGGTGAAGGCTGTCCTTGGTGGTCCCAGATCCAGATGATACACCGCGGTCTGCTTCCAACCCACAGAACCCTCTCCCCAAAGGGGTGTCAGCAGAGCAGCAGAAGTGGTGAGGAATCCATCTCACACCACAAATTAAATTAATTGGCGGGGACACTGCCGAGGGCCCTGCTTTATAATCCACGGTGGAGCTGCCGAAGGGCCCACGGGAGAGAACACGGGCGGGCATGGCCGTGCGGCTGATCGTCTGTGTCACGGCTCTTCCCACACCCTCATGTAAACATACCCACAGAGTCAGAGGTGCTGGAGTTTGTGGGTGAGGAAGGAGGACAGTGAAAGGATATCTTGGAAGAGAAAGTCTGGGGTCCAGACTCCACTGGCATCAGCGTCCACGGCTACTGAGTACACGGAACCCTCCCGGACTGCCCGGGCAGCAGGCTCAGGGCTCCTCCATGGGACAGCGCACCCTGCGTCTGCAGCTGGTGTTCGTCTGGGTTTTTCTGAGTCACACGGAGATCCCAGGTGACTGTAAAGGGCGAGCAGAGGGTGCTGGGGTGTCTACGTGGTGGGGACAGCCCCTCCAGGGGGACTGCAGTGCCCTGGGATGGAGGACCCCATGCCCACCCATGAGCCCGGGACACCTGCGCCTCCTTCGAGGCTTCTTAAGGAAAACCTGGAGAAGGGCTGTGAGGCAGGAGCGGGTCTCCTGCACTCGGGGTTCTTCCCATGCTCCCCAGACTTTCCCAAACCACGAGGCTGCCCTGGGCCTGGCGACGCTTCTGAGATGAGATCATCATCGTTTAACAAAGAGGCTTTTCAAAGGAAGAAATGCAGATGGTCAACAGGCACACGAAAATGTGCTCAGTGGCGCTAATCATCAGGGAAATGCAGATCAAAACCACGAGGTGTCACCTCCCACCTGTCAGGATGGCCATCATCAAAAAGACGAGATAACAAGTGTTGACGAAGGTGTGGAGAAAAGGAAACCCTCGTGCACTGCTGGTGGGAATGAAAATTGGTGCAGCCCCTGTGGAGAACAGTATGGGGATTCCTCAAGAAGTTAAAAATAGAACTACCACATGATCCAGCAATCCCATTCCTGGGTATGTATCCAAAGAAAGCAAAAACACTAACCCAAAAAGATAATATGCAGCCCCACGTTCACTGCAGCACTATTCACGATAGCCAAGACACGGAAGGAAGCCACCTAAATGTCCGTTGATGGATGAATGGATAAAGAAGATGTGATGTATCTATACAATGGAGTATTATCCAGCAATAAAGAAAAAAATCTTGCCCAAAACATGGATGGACCTTGAGAGCATTATGCTAAGTGAAGTAAGTCAGGCAGAGAAAGACGAACGCCGTATGATCTCTCTCGTATGAGGACCAGAAACATGCAAATATGTGTATAAACCAAACTCACATGTACAGAGACGAGAGCGCTGATTGCCGGGGCTGGGGGTGAGGGTGGGAGGAATGGGTGAAGGAGGGCAAAAGGGTTAGACAAGGCAAGTGCAGGTCTCCTCAAAACACTTTATGTTTTTCACGGGTGGGGTCTCAACCCCGTTGCTTGAAGGGTGGGTTTAGGTTCCTGTGTGTAGGATTGGGGAGGGGGCGCTGGGCTCCGTCCGCTCTGACGCACGGGGGCCGGAAGCAGCCTCAGAGCCACGAGGCGGTGTTTCCACCTGACGCCACACAGGTGCTGCCAAAGAGAGGAAAACCCTGATGACTCTCCTCAGGGTGCCCGGCCCTCGGGCTCCGGAGCCGCGACCAGGTATAAGCCTTTAGCGTCTCCAGCCTGTTTCTCTGCTGTGGGCACTGACGTCACTCGTGGACGCGCGGGGCCTTCTAAACTAAAAACACAAATGCATGGGGTTCTCTTCCACTTTGGAGCTGATCTTCCTTTGAAATAGGAAACATGAGGCTTTAATATGAATGAAAGAGACGAAGAGTCCAGTGGTTTTTCCAGAGGAAGAAGTCAGATAGGGGAAGGTGAATCTGGGTCTGCAGCTCAAACCCAGGGGCATTAAACCTCGTCTGAACGGGAGCGGTGGAGGGCACGGCGGTTCAGGCATGTGGGGGACGAGGGTCTTGTTGGTATGTTGCGTGTCGTGACCTCTGTGGCCAGGAAGCTTGGAGGGCAGCTGTAGGCGCTGGAAGGATGATCGCCCGCGATCTTCCGTGTTCTGTGAAGTTACTTGTTGTTAGCTCTGAAGACGGAAACAGGAGCAGGCACGACCGGGAGAAAATTCGGTCTGCAGATTTGTTGCAGAATGATTTAGTGTTAAACAAAAAACACAATTCCAGGGTGCTGAGAATTGAAATCACTGAAGACATTTTCGGCATATTTTATGGACACTTCTCAATTATCTGGGGTAGAGATTGTGTGTGTGGGTGTGTGTGGGCATGTGTGTGCCTACGTATATATATATATATGTGAAGGTACATGTGCATGTGTGTGTGTGTACATGCGCATGTATATGTGTTTTCATGCATATGTATATGTGTGTACACGCACGTGTATACATGTGTATACATATGTAGGGGGTGTGTGTGTGTATATATATATATAGCTTCTCACTGACCCTCCTCTTATTATGTTTTCCTTGCACGTGTCTTAGGGTGAAGTTATTTCCCCAGCAGGTGGCCTGGGTGCCCCTCCCGCCCCCCTGTAACTTATTCACAGCCGTGGGCTGAGTCCCCCGTGGTGCGTGTTTTCAGGCCTTCCTGCCACGCGCGTGCCAGCCATGCTCCGGTGGGGTAGGGTGGCCTCACCCAGGAAGCAGGTTACGGCCTGTGCTGCCACGTGAGGTCTGTAGGCGTTTATCTTAGGAGACCCTTTGGTCCTCAAACGACTGAGCTTCTAGACCTTCAGTTCCAAATTCGGTTATTTCCCAGCCTGGTTAAGCGGCGCTAACGCAGGGGCACCGATGGGCAAATCTAGAAATGCCCCTCGGCTCCTGAAGTGCGGTTGTAGCTCGGGAAGCAAGACGCCGAAGGCCTCTGTGGTTGCGGGCAAGCCCCGCACCGCCCCTCCCCCGAGGCCTCGCTGTCCTTAACTTTCGCTTTGAAATCAGGAGCTCACAGCCACAGCCGCCGTGGCCCCTTGAGTGGAGACCCTCCGTGGCGTCGCCGCACCTGAGTAGGAATTATTAAGCCCCAGAACTGCGTCGTCACACCTGAAACTGTTCCGCCGCTGAAGCCGAGACTCCCACCACCTGGCGTTTCCAGACAGACGCGCTGGCCCGGCACCTTCCAGTCAGTTCTGCCCAGGCTGCCTCAGTTTCCCTTGCGGGTGTTTCTGAGATGTGTGCCCACCAGGCCTTCAGGCAGCGGCGTGGGCAGACCCCCTCTGCCCTCCGTTCTCTCCCACCTGAGGCCACCGTCCCCCCTCCTGCCGCTGCCCCACCCCGCCTCCTTCCCCGTCCACTCTGCTGCACCCCTGACCTTTGACTCTGGGGCGTCTCTCCCCAGTGCCCCAGCCCTTGGGGTTTCTTGAGCCCTGCCTTTGCCTTCTCCCGCGTGGCCCAGTTCTGTCCAGTGCATGGTGAGCCCAGGCCTGCCCACCTCTCACCCCACACCAATCCCGCCGCATCTGGCGTCCTGAGAGCCCCGAGCAGGAGCCCAGCTTCCTCTCCGGTTCCCCCACTTGGCCCAGGTCGCCCTTGCCTAGATCTCCCATCACCCCCGCCCCTTGCCCGGCCCCAGGCTCCCCCCAAACTGCCCCGAAGTAGCCTTGGTCACCTTGGGCACTGAAGTAGCACAAGCCCGCTGGGCACGTCCCCTGAGGACCCCGGCCTCCTCCCTGAGCCCCACGAGCCCCTGGCTGACTGGGGTGCTCACTCCGGCCCCGCATCTCCACCCTCTGCCACGCCCGGGTCCCCATCCTGGTCCCCAGCGGGCCGCCCGGCACCCGGGGCTGTCGTTTGCAGGAGTAACCGCGGGTGGAGCTGCCGTCCGGGGGGGTGGCGGCTGTCCTCGTGGCCTCTGGGGAGCTAGTTCCCTGGCCGTGCTGACCGCAGAGCCGGAATCAGGGTGGTTCCGACGGCCCCTTCCAGCCGTCCCCAAGGCCCTCCCCACGTGCCGCTTCGGAGCTACCTGCTTTACCTGCCCAGGGCGTCACCTGTCCAGGGCGGGGAGGTAAGGCCAGGCTCTGTCTCTGATGATCAGAAACCCTGCTGGACTGATCAACATTCCACGACGGCCGACAGCCCGCGAGGGGGGCTGGTGTGAGGAGGGCCCGGGGGCAGCCAGGGGGTGTGGCCAGAGAGGTGCTCTGCGCCCCTGGGAGAGGTGTGCCGGGGTGATGGGCGCAGCGGGCGCGATCCATCTGGCTTCCGAACAGGTGGGGACGCGCGGTGAACAGCACCTTCGCGGTAGTGCCTGTGACCCTGGGCGTGGGCGCCGCAGGCCCCGGACCCCAAGCGTCCTCCTGGCATTGAGGCCACCCTCTCCTGAGGGAGCTGGGGAGCACCAAGGGTCTGTTCTACCCGGAGCCATTCGCTCTGGAGGAGGCCCCCAGCTGGCGTGCTAGGTCCTCCTCCCCCCCACACCCCTCCCGGTGCTCCCCCAGGGGAGCCCCTCCCCCTTTCCCTCCCCCTCCCCCTCTCCTTTCCCCTCCCCCATCTCTCCTCCTCTCTCTGACTTCCTGTGTTCTTCTCTTCCCCCTGCTTGGGCTCCCATCCACACTGGGCCCCCCTCCTGCCCCCGCCTGCAGACATCTCATCTCGGGACTCCGGAATTCACCCAGTCCAGGCTCTCAGAAGCGGCCTTGAACTTACATCCCATGGGGCTGTATTTCCAGACGCCAAGATGCTCTGTGGGCTTTAGCTCCTGAGCTGCAAGGGGCCTGCAAACTCCTCTGAGGGGATAACCCCATATTTTTCCTGTTCCAAGATCAGCGGTGGGGCCAGGGCAGTTCCTGGGGTGGGTGCATGCAGCCCGGCTCTCCCAGGGGGACCCTCTGGATTCTTGAGACAGCAGCGTGTCCTTGGATCCTGCACAGAAAGGAAATTGGACTCAACACACAGAGCTAGTTTTCCGTCCTCTGGGGAAAACTAGTTCTCAGAAACTCAGGCCTGGGGCCTCCTCGGAGTCTAAAGAATCCACTGTGGGAGCAGACGCGGCTCCCAGTCCGCCCTCGCGGTTTGCGCTGTGACCCTGGCTTTGGAGCAGGGCTGCGGTCTCCCACCCCTGCGGCCGGAGGAGGGGCCTGGTCGCAGCTGGGTTTCTGGCCAGTGTGCTTCCCTGTCTGTCCCCCGTTTCAGGAGAAGGCCCTGTGAGCGTGTGCGTGGGCGGTCACTCTGCACCCCGGCCTCGCGTCACTGGGAGGACAGCCGAGGCCGCACGGTCGGCGGCCGGTTCAGGGTTCTCAACCGCCTTTCGGCTTCCGGACGGTGCTGGGCTCGTTCTCGTCCCAGAGCCCACGACTGTTACCTTATATGGAAAACGGGTCTCTGCAGATGTCATTAAACGCAGGATCTAGAGATGAGAGATGGTCCTGGTGGCCCAAACTGCCACCAGGTGTATCTCTGTAAGAGGAAGGCGGGGGGCGGGGGGCTGACCCAGAATGGAAGATGCACCCAGGAGAGGCCGCGTGGCCACAGAGCAGAGGTTGGCGGGATGCGGCCATGAACCCTGGGGCCCCCAGGAGCTGGGAGAGGCAGGAGGGACCCTCGCTGGGGCCTCCGGGGGAGCTCCCTGCCACACCGTGGTTTCTGACTTCTGGCCCCAGAACTGGGAAAGGATACATTTGTTTTAAGCCACCCAGCTGGTGGCCATTTGTTACGGCTGCCCCAGGACACTGACACACTGTCCTCCAGGCCCTGTGACCCTTGACAGCTCCTCTTTGTTGAAGCCCAAATCCCGCAGACCCCCGCACTAAGCCCTGGTGAAGAATCTGGGTTAAATCAACCTGGATTTTTGAAGGAAACACAGTGCAGGTTTATCTGTCTGGAAAAGAGGAGATGCCTGCCCTTCCTGGAGCAAAACAAGGCCTGAACTAACCCCAAGGGCTGCTGCCTGGAAGGGCCTTGAGTTTTCCCGGCAGCATCTGCGGGGGGTGGTGGCGGAAGGCCGGGATGTGAGCCCCCGCCCGCTCCAAGGCTTGTCAGCTGCCGAGGACTCGCCACAGACCCGCGTCCACGCCAGGACCCCGGGTGGACCCGGGTTCAGGAGCCAAGCAGCCTGGTGGAGGCCGGGCACCCCTCACGGCCGCCTCTGCAGGGAAGCAGGCTCCCACGCAGGTGGGCGGCCACAGGAAGGGGCGACCGGGCCCGAGCGGCCGGGGAGCTGGGCTGCAGGATCTACCAGGAGGTCCCCCTGGGGTGTCGAGTTTGCCGCGGTCTGCAAGAGCCTTCCAGGACGCCCAGCCTGTTTGTCAGGAGCAGTTGCTAACCAGACTCTCTAACAGGCCGATGAGGAAGCAGGTTTATAAAGGCCGTCTTTTCACACGCCCCGCCCGGTTCACGGCTCCGTGGGAAGAGCAGAAACTCCGGCCGCACCGTTTCCCTCAGGGCTCTTCCCGGGAGTCGGGGGGCGGAGAGCCTCTGCTCCGTCAAGCGTGTGGGGTTTCCAAGGAAAACGGGCGGCCCCAAAAACCCGGGAACATGTTTCCTAAGGTCGCAGAGGCACTGAATTTTGAAGGGATATGTGAATGTTGACATTTGGAAAGCGGACGGTGTTCAGGAGGTGATCGTTTACGTCACCAAAGGTTTCTCCTTTCCAATCACCCAGACATCCCCACATCCACGTGGCCTTAAACAGGAGCCCATCTCCTGCCCCTCAACCAGGCTCGCACGAGGGGTGGACGGCCCAGCGTCAACAGCTCTGGTGAATGGAGGGGGCACCCTGGCCGTGGGAATGTGCGGCTAGACCTCTTGGCTTTTCACGGGAGGCCAGGGCCTGAGCTTTTAGGTGGTACGTCCCAACACCTCTGTGCCTGTAGGCCTCACCTGGGCAGATGGGCCGTCCTGGGCCTTTCAGCAGGACCTGGCCAGGCCAAGGGCCGCTTGCTGGGAAGGACCAGGAATTCAGTTTTGTGCCGTGGCTCATGGAGCAGACGTCCTCGGGAGTCTGAGCTCAGGACAGAGGCACAGCAGGGTACGTGGCCTCTGGGGGCCGTGGCCCATGGGCCTGGTGGGCTCCCCCGAGAGCCCCTGCGGGTGAGAGGGGCGGGGATGGGACCTGGGGACCCTGCAGCGAAGGCCGCGGCCACCTGACGTTGACGTCCAAAGGAGGACAGGGAGAATAAAGCATCAGGATACGTGGGCCCTGGTGCCGTCCCAGGGGGCCAGCAGAGCGCCTGGCGAAAGGAGGGCCCGGCGGATGCCGGAGAGTGAACGCAGATGCTGCAGGAGCGAGGGGGGAGCTGCCCCTGCCGGGCGCCGCAGGGGGTCGGCAGGAGCTCAGGCCCCACGTGGATCGTAGAGCATGGCGATCTCGCAGGCCCTGCTGGCTGACATGGGGGTCCCGGAGCCCGTCACCAGGAGAGTCAGGAGGTGGTTGGTGCCGAGGACCATCCGGGCAGGCGGGGAAGCGGGAAGGCGGGGGCCAGACCGGGAAGCGAGGTGAGGTTGGAGGGTTCTGTATGCAGGAGGCCGGGGCTCCTCTGGGGGGGCAAAGGGGAGCGAGGGGGGAGGTTGATGCTGGGGAGGGTCTGCAGCCGGGGCTCAGAGCAAGGGGGGTGCACGCCAGCCTGGGAGGGGCATCCCAGGAGGCGTGGGGCTGGGCCGCCCTGGGGAAGGCGCTGCGGCGGAGGCGGGGCCCTTGAGCGGGGCCATCAGAGATGGGGTGTCTGTCTGCACCCCGGTCGTGCTCGAGGGCCCCGGTTTTCGGGCCACTTAGGAGGTCACCCTGCGGGGAGTGGCCGCACATCTGGTCAGCAGCCCTGCGGGAGGTTTTATACGTTGCAGTTAAAGCTCTTGGCCCTTCTATGGCGCCAAAGCAGTGAAGATTAAAGGGCATTTCTGTGTAACCAGGACGGATTTGAAATCACCAGTCACAGGGAGCACGGTGACTTTCCCCGCAACGCTCTTTCTTTGCCTTGATTGCTCTGCATCACAGAGGTCGTTGTTGACTCAGGTCTTAACACTGCGTGTTCTAACATCGGGGTGTACGTGGATGAACGTTCCTTCAAATGTTCTGAACGTCCAGCTCTACTAGGGAAGGAGGTCATGACGGCTGTCGTATCCGTGGCTGATTAGGTACCGTCCTGGCCCGTTGTGTCCTTACTGTGTTTGCGATCATAGGGGAACGTCTCAGGGTCCAACCAAGGGTCTGTGCAGACCGTGTCTGTCTTGACCCTCCCCCAGCCCAAAGCATTTATCATCTTCTCTGTAACCAACACAATACGCCAAAAGCAAGTGCTCAAATTATTTTAAAACAAAAAAATGGGGTGAATTTTTGAACTTCCAACGTTTTTAAGCTCACACGTAGAGGGCCTGGGTGGGTCTTGTTTTCCCTTTGACCTCTCAGCCGAGCCAGGCGAGCGATGTGGAAACCCTGGCTTCCTGCCTGTCGCTCTGGCTCCTGGTGGCCGAGTCCTCCGGGCCAGCCACCGGCCCTTTCCCAGAAGTGGGTCTCGGGGCCTCAGCCGTTTCACCCCGAGACTGGCCCTTCTAGCAAGAAATGCTGTGCTCTGTTGCCAGCTGACCCGCAAGCCTCTGGCACCTGGTCCGGGAGCTAACCGCTGCTCCCCACAAATGCCTGGGACCTCAGCTGCGTGGCTTATTTTGATTTTACAGAAAAAAATTTAACCAAAAATCAGGTTTTTAGAAGTGACTGGAAGTTATCTTAACGTCCACCCGGGAGAGAGCTCAGCCCTGTCTTTGGGCGGGAGAGGACCTGGTGAGCCCGGGCGCTGCGTGTGCAGGGCGGTCACAGGACCCCAAGGACGCTTGGAGCTAGGCGAAGCGGGTGCTTTCGATGCCAGCAGGCTGGGTGGCGGAGGGAGTGGCGTCTTAATAATCGGGTGTCTTTATTTCTTATTAAAACAAGTTCACTGCCCACCTGGTGTGCTGAGAGAACTATGGAAGCAGCCTTATTCTGAAGGCTGTGACCTGGAGGGGGTTAGGGCAGGGGATTAGTAGAGAGGAAGATGCCAGGGGCACCTGTAGGGGCTCTGGAGGCAGACAGCAGGGGTCCCCCTCCTTCCTGGGCCCAGCGACACCGGCTCCACCCCGCATCTTCCTCGAGGCTCCGTCTGGGCAGCGATGGTCCCTGCACCGTCCGGGTGCTCCTGTGGCGCCCACGGCCGTCAGAGCCCCAGGCCAGGTTCCCTGACGTCACGTGCGTAGGGGCCCCATCACAGCCGGCATCTCACCCAGAGGAGCCCACGCTCTGTCCCTCGGCCCCGCCCTGCTGCACCCGCGTTCCTGGGGAGACCCCAGGGCCTGGGTGGGGGGGTCCCTTCCCCACGCAGAGCGGGACGTCCGGGCCGGTCCTCACTGAATTCACCCAGGGCAGCGCGTGCCCAGAACAGGAGGTGTGTGTTTGTCTCCTCGTTCCCATGGACCCAAGTATCTTAGGGCGTGTTTGTGGTTTGTGTTTGTCATCAAAGCCTTCTTCAAAATAATCAGTTTGAAAATCTGGGTAAAAGCATTCTAGGTATTTTTCGTGGTTTTTGTTTTGTTTGCTCTCAGAAAGAACAAGCTAGAGATGCAGAGCTGTGTTTGAGGATGGCCCGTGTCCCCTCCCCTCCTGCCGATGGACACGGTCATCCCGAGGGCACTGGTGGGCCTGGCGCGAGGGGCTGGGTCTGGCTGGTGGCGTCAGGCCCCTAGATGGGGAACCTTAGAGCAGGGACCAGTGTCACAGCCACGTGGGCTGAGCCGGCACCGGGCCTTCTGCTGTTCTGGTGGTGACCGGGGCACCTCGGGCCGGCAGAGGCTCCTGCAGTCACCGGCCAGGGCGAGGATGCCGCCAGGCGGCCCCCGCTCCTGAGAGCGCGGCCCCGTCTCCCTGCCGCCCAGTTGGTCCCGCACGAGGTCCCTTCCGGCCGGGCCTGATCAGCACCCTCCGAGGCACCGGCGTGGTGACAATGCTTCCCACCCCCAGTCTGTCTGCGTGACAAGGCGACAGCGGGACAATCTGACCCAATGATACTGCCACGTGGAGATGACATCAGGCCTGTTTGTGGACAGGTCAGGGCTGGTCCCCCGCCACCACCCGCAGGCTGAGGGGCAGCGGTCGCAACCCTCCACCATCCCCCGCGGGACCCCGAGCATGTGGGGTGTCAGGTGACCTGGCGGGGCAACCCCGCTGGGCCTCCTGCCGAGTTGTCTCCAGCCTGGGCCTGAGCCCCTGGGAGAGATGAGGGGCCCCAAGTGATCTGGAGATGCTGCGTCAGGAGGTATGATAGAGCCTTGGGGCCCAAGAGTCACCGGGGGAAATGCCAGGGTCCTGGGGGCGGCGCCGTGTGACCCGCCACTGGGACACTAGATGGAGCCAGGGTCTGAGGCAGCTTCCCTGGCCATGTCGCCCGTCTTCCCGTCTCTGTGCTCTGACTTTTCTGGGCTGTCTCCACGGGCCACGTGAACTTCTGTTCTGTAGCTTCCTGGCTGAAACACCCTTTGGATACGTTGGAAGTCTTGTCCCGTTTTTCCGTAACTGGTCTTGGAATCGGCTGTGGAAGCCGGGGGGCTTCTGTCTGTGCCCTCGGCCCGGCCACCCTGGAGGAGATGCCGTCCCCCTGCAGCCCCGGCCCCTGGGTTCGTGGGTGTTTTGGGGGCAGGTCACTCGGGTTCTTGCCCGGCTGTGACGGGAGATGCTGCATGCGGGCCAAGGAGCAGAGGACAGGCGGCTTCTCCTGTCCGCAGCCCAGGGTTCTGGTCTGTGCCCACCTCTTGCAGCAAAGGCCAGGCCGGAGCTTTGTTCTCACTGTGGCTGCGCCCTCGGGCAAAGGCCATGTCCCTTGTGCGGGGCTCCTGTTGAAGCCCTGGCACTCTCACGGGCACCATGTCTCGTCCTGGAGACGCTTCTCATGGAACCAGACAACATCCAGGGATGTGCGTGTGTTTTACTTTCAAAAATCTGAGGCTTAGTGAGTGTGGAGAGGTTGGTATTTCTAGACCAAGAACTCTTGACGCCCCAGGAGGTGGGGTCCGGTTCCGGTACCCGGAGCTCGTGTTGGGGTGCACACCGTCTGCCCTGTCCTTTCTCCCTGCAGGAGCTGCCTGGCGGGGACCCCAAGGAAGGACCTTTCCTGGACGACCCGTGTCCCCTAGAGGGTAAGTCCTGCTCTCCAGACCTCACGGACGCCACACCGTACCCCAGGCCACCCTGACAATGGGGACCACCCACGCCCCACGCTCCCCGACCTATCCCACCACACCCAGGCCAGCCCTGGCTGGTCGCGGGTCCCCACCGGTGGCCGTTGGCAGGTGCAAGCCGGGTTCCCCAGTCTTAAAAGCAAATTGTTCTTAGATGTGCTTAGAAACACATCTCACGTGGGCTCCGTCACATGGAGACGACACGGACTTTGGTCTGGGGGTTGGAGAAGCAAAAGGCGAATCTCAGGGCCTCTGCCCGTCCACGTCCCTGGAGACCCACGAGCCCGTGGGCCGGAGGACAGGTTCCGCACACGGGCGTTTTGGTGAATCCACGGGTCACCCGTGGGTGTGATGTGCCGCATTAGTGTAAGGCTGCCCAAAATGGTCTGCGTGTGAAGCATGACCGCCCTAGTCACTGCCACACGTGGGCATCTGCGTGGAGCGGGTCCACCTGCGGAGTGTGACAGGTGACCACCGGGCTTGTCCGAGGGTCAGGTTCCGGGTGAGTGTTCTCAGCATTACGTGGGCTGGGAGGCCGACCGGCAGGGCTGTCTTCGGAGGGGCTCCGCGAGCCCTGGTCAGGAGCTCGGGCCCCGGGTGTCTCCTGGCAGCGGCGTGCCTCCCAGACACGCCCGGCTCCTGTCCTGGGGAGTGAGTGAGGCCGGAGACGAGAGCGCTCCTTGTGCGTCGGGCCCGGAGGTCGGGGAGGGGCCTGCCCGGTGCACAGGCAGCTTCCCAGGCTCTGGAGTCTCGGGCTGTTGGGAGACCGGACCGCGTCGCTGGGGAGGGGAAGCCAGACAGCGAGTGCAGCGACCCTCCTGGAGGCCCCTCGGGCCGGGCCGCCTGCCTGTGGGCCTGCAGGGCACCCGCTCGCTGCCCCAGGCTTCGAAGCCACTGCAGCCAGGAAGGCAGAGGCAGGAGCGCGCGTCCGGCCACGGCTCACCCCGGGGAGGGCGGCCCTGGCCTCCGCTCAGGTCCCTCGACGCCGCGTGTTCCAGAAGCCCAGGCCCTCAGCCCAGACCCGTCTGGAGAGGGTCTCAGGCCCGGCGAGGACTCGGTGGCCCCGGGGCCACACCCCCTCCCCAGCCCTGCGTCAGCCCCCGGGCCGGGCCAGGGGAGACGGACCTGCGCCACCCCTCTCGTCCCTGCAGTGGCCCTGCCGCCGGAGAAGGCCGAGGGCCGAGAGGGCCCGGGACAGCTCTTCGGCACAGACGATGGAGAAAGGGCAGCGAGCCGCGAGGGCCCCCGCGGGCTGGGCAGGCGGCGCCTGAAAGTGGACGTAGGTCTTTGCCCTGCTCCCGCTCCTGCAGGCGGCCAGGCGCCCGGAGGGGGGGGGGGCGCATACTGCGCTGACACGGGGTCCCTGCGCCCTGCAGCTCCACGCGGCAGGCTCTGCTGGGTGGAGGTGCCGCCGTGCACTCGGCCAGAGCTGGCCAGTGTGGCCCCAAGTAATTCAAGGCACTTCCCCAGCGCCAGTGCCAGCACCACGGAAATGATCCAGCAGTCGACCGTACCGACCTCTCACCTCCCCGCCCGCTCGGGAGGGAGGGGCCCGTTTCCTGGAGGGCAGGGCGGGGGTCGGGGGCAGGGCGGGGGTCGGGGTCCCGGCTCAAGGGTGAGGATGGCCCCGCCTGTCCCCGCGCACCCCTGCAGGCGCTCCAGTGTGACGTCTCAGTGGAGGAGGACAACCGGCAGGAGTGGACGTTCACGCTCTACGGCTTCGACAACAGTGGCAAGGCCACCCGAGAGGTGACACGCTGTGTCTGCGTCAGACGGCCCCTGGAGGGGCGCTGGCAGCAGACAGGCAACCATGCCCGCGCCTCCACGCTGGGACAGGCTGAGCCCTTCCAGGGTGGCAGGAGAGGCTGGCGCCCTTCATGGGACAGGCTTGCGGGGGGCGGGAGGGGAGCCACCGCAGGACCCGGGTCACCGGCAGAGCCGGCTGGAGTCCGCGTCCACTCCTGTGCCCAGCTGCTGTCTGTGCGGTTCCTGGCAGAGCCCTGCACGCCTGTCTCTGCCCCGGCCAGCAGCCCCTCCCCTCCGCAGGGCGGTGAGGGCCCCAGGGGTGACCCCGGCACTCTGCTGGTTTGCGTGTCCAGGAGGGGCAAAGTGCCTCTTGAAAGGAAGCAGACACGTAGGATGACTGAAAATAAGTGTGTTTGAGTTAAAAGCAAAATTTGATAGTTTATCTGATTGCTAAGTCTTTTGAACATAGATTTGGTTTGAAATTTAAAAGGTCGGAAAGATGTGATTCCAGCAGGGCTGCTGGCTCAGGCCGCGTGGTGCATTCACAGGACTGAGGAAAGGCGTCTCAGATAAGCTGTCTCCTTTAGCTGGGCTCTGCTGGGATGCCGAGTGAATCAATCAGGCAGGCAGCCTGGAGGCGGCAGCAGGCAGTGTGGGTTGGGCGGTCCTCCCCCCGGTCTGCCTGTGTCCATGACGTCCACGCCCGCCCTCAGGACATGTCCAGTCTGATGCACACCATCTACGAGGTTGTCGATGCCTCGGTCAACCACTCCTCGGGCAGCAGCAAGACCCTCCGAGTGAAGCTGACTGTCAGCCCTGAGCCCTCCAGCAAGAGGAAGGAAGGTCCCCCCGCCGGCCAGGGTGAGGGCCTGGGCTCCTGGGCTGCAGCAGCTCCCTGCTCAGGTGCCCTGAAGACCCTGCTTTAAACGTCAGCCCACCCCTCCTTGCAGGCAGGCTTCCTGCACCCCCTGCCCCCATACTGCATCTCCCCAGAGCTCCCACTCACCCTGCCGGGGGGTGTTAACTGTGTCTACTGTTCAGTGCCCCCATCACAGAAAAAATCTCTATGGCTTCCTGAGCGTGGAAAGCGGGGCCTGGCACCTGGCGAGGGCTCGAAGCTGCTTGTTCGGTGAAGGAATGAGTGCGTGGGTGCTTGAGTGAGTGAATGAGTGAGCGAACGAGTGGGTGAATGAGTGAGTGAGTGAATGAGTGAGCGAACGAGTGGGTGAATGAGTGAGTGAGTGAATGAGTGAGCGAATGAATGAGTGAACGAGTGGGTGATTGAATGAATGAATGAGTGAACGAGTGGGTGATTGAGTGAATGAGTGAACGAGTGGGTGAGTGAACGAGTGCCCACCTGCCTCTTTCAGACCGGGAGCCCACTCGATGCAGGATGGAGGGGGAGCTCCCCGAGGACCCCAGGGTGGCCGACAAGAGGCTGTCCACGCACATCAGGTGAGGGGCTGGCGTCCAGCTCTGCCCTCCTCAGACGCGAGCGGCCCAGCCACACTCCTGCGTCCCACAGGCCTCCGGGGCTGCCCCCTTGGGGTGGCCCGCCAGGATGGGCACCTGGGCACAAAGGCCTGCATGCGGCCAGGGAGCCCCAGTCACTCCCTGGCATCGGGTGGGTGGCCGGCACTCGGGCTGGAGCTGGGCGCTTCCAGCGTCGTCTGAGAGGCCGTGGGGCTTGAAGGGCAGCAGGGGTTCGGCCTCCAGACCCTCAGCCCAGCTGCTCCCGTGCCCTATGGCTCCACTCACTGGGGCAGCAGCCACGGAGCCCTAGCCAGCGTCCTAGGTGACGCAAAGACAGCGGAGGACACTGGGTTGGACTGTGGTCCTGGGGTCCCCTTGGCCCCTGCTTGTCCTAGCACCCGCCCCTTCTGGGCGGGCGTGCTGTTCAGAGCAAACCCTGCCCCCCATGCTGCACCAGGAGGCCCACCGCCGACCCCCACCCCTGCTCCGAGCGGGGGCCGTACTGCGTGGACGAGAACACGGAGCGGAGAAACCACTACCTGGACCTGGCGGGAATCGAGAACTATGCGTCTAAGTTCGGACCAGGTGGGTCCTGGAGACCGGGCCCCTGGCGCCAGGCCTGAGGGCTCCGGGCCCCTGCGGCGACCCAGCTGGGGCCCCGAGTCCCAGAGTGGGCCATTCAGGTGTGCGGGCAGGACTGGGTCCGGGTGGGATGTCCCAGGCCCCGCCAAGGGTCTCACGGGTGCCGTGTCTGCAGGGTCCCCCCCGGCGCAGGCCAGGCAGGAGCCCCCGGCCAGGGCTGCACACCCGCAGGGCCGGTCCCGCTCCCAGGAGTCGGACGCGCACGCCGCGCACCATCGCCGCTGCCTGGGGCTGGCTGAGCCCGCCCTGCTGGCCGCTGAGCCCGTGCCCCGGGCCCTGGACCTGCCGCCCCGGCCGAAGGGGCCGGAGAGGCCGTTCTTGAGGTCCCCCCAGGGCTCAGGGCGGCCGCCTGGGGCCCCCAGCGCGGGCAGGCCCGGGAGAGCCTTCAGCTTCCACCCGCCGGCCCCCCAAGCCCAGGCCCCGCCCCAGGACGGTCACCATGTCCCGCAGTCCCTGCCCCCACCCTACGGCCACAGGCGGTGCCGGCAGAGGGGCCGGGAGGGCCACTCGCCGCTCAAGGCCGCGCCGGGCCAGCCCGCTGCGCTGGAGCACGAGGCGGTGCGGGAGCTGCCCCCCGCGCTGCCGGGCGAGGCCTACGCGGTGCCGGCGGTCCAGCGCCACGAGCACCACCACCACCACGAGCACCACCACCACCACCACCACCACCACCACCCGGCCTAGCGGCCCGACGCGCCGGGGACCCACGCGGAGGGGCCTCTCACGCCGCGGCACCCCCACCCCGAAGCTTCCTGTGTCATCCTGAACACACTCGTACGCTTAGCCGCCTGCACCTGCTTCTGTCACGGTACCACGGCGAGGCCCGCGGGCTCGAAGGGACTCTGCTCGGACGGCCTCGGCGTGTTCTCCTCTCGGAGCCCCGCTGGGTGCGTCTCCTGTGCGGCAGGGGGCGCGAGGCTGGTCACCGGCCCCGGGTGGCCGGGGGATTCGTGGCTCCTGTGGCTCGTCCATGCTGAAGCCGGGAGGGGCGGCTCGGGGCCACGTGTGCGGTGGCGAGTTCCAGCGTGCGAGGCCGGCACGGATCACGGGGGAGAAGGGTGGCCACGCGGGGGGCCAGGGGAGTGGCCGGAGTCCAGAAAGGCGGAGGTGAAAGCCAAGAGGAGGGGCGGCCAGGCAGGGCCACAGGCGGTGCCACCAGCATCCTCAGAGGACACAGAGGTGGCCAGCGGGGCCAGGGAAGTGTGGGCGCCCCCGAGACACACACACGGACAGCTGGACAGGAGGCGGGCATAAACCATTGAGTGCCGGACACAGCTTCAGCTTTGGAAAAGCGCGATTCCCTTTGGGAGGCTGGGAAGAGGGCTGCAGGCGAGCAGGAAGTCTGGGTGTCCCGCGCATCCCCCTGAGGCAGGACGTGCCGCTGCTCCGTCTGAGACGAGCAACTTGTGAATTTGTGCAGCTGGTTTTGTATTTGCTTCCTTGGCACTGTTTTTAAGGATAAAGCAAATTGGTGGTTGACCTGTGATTGAGTTCTTCCCCAGTCATAATAAAAATACGTGCATTTTGTAACATGTCACACCTTGTTTTAAAGTGAGTTTCCAATCGAATCGGTCTGTCCCGCTGCACCAGCGTGTGGCCACGGGTGCAGACAGCTGGCCACTCAGCTGGGACGGGCCCACGGTGCTCGGAGAGAGCATGTCCGTCGCTGTTTGTACGTTTGTAGAAGTAAAATTAACGCACGTGCAGGCACACAGAGCTCCGCATTTATGCATAACACTTCCCCCACTTTACTGCTCTAAAAAAACCAAAATAAAAAAACCCCTAAGCCTAAAATTGGGTTCATGCTATGGGCACACTTCACACCTCTGTCTGGGGCTGCGTGGGCCGAGGCTTATGTGGAGACGCTGGCTCTTTGTGGATGCACCTCGCCTCCGTCTCCTCCTGCCCGCTTCTAGACGCCGTGCTCGTGGCTGCTTTAAAAACCCCTCCGGGCTTCCGAGTGGCTGGCGTCTCTGTGCGCTGCACCCCGCGTGCTTGGAGGAGCAGGTGTCCCACATCTCAGGGCTCCGGGGATCTCAGGAGTAGACGCAGGCCGGGCCCGGGTGGCCCAGAGGCCAGCGGCCGGGTGTGGCCCCGCGTGGATGAGTCCACGTTCCATTCTGTTGTCGTGAACCCAGCTCCATGTCACCTGCCCCTCGGCACCAAATGTTGGCCCCGACCCCGGTCCCTTCCTCTGTGTGCAGAGCTCCTGCACCCGGTCCCCCATGAGGGGACTTTCAGTCCCAGCAGACCCATCCAGCCCTGCCACCGCCCACACTGCCCTCAGGCGGAGCTCGCTGGCTGACCGGGAGTGTGCTGAGGCCTCAACGTCAGCCTGAGTCCAGACGCCGGTTTTAAAGACAAAATGTAAGTGAAATGCCATCAAACGGACCAGAAGCTGAGTGTGTGTGTGTCTGCTGCCTGTGGATCCGTGGAGGAGAGAGGCCCACCCTCCCTGCCGCCAGTGTGGGTCCAGGACGGCTGAAAGGGACAGAGAGCCGTTTGAGAGCAGCGACGAGGAAGATGACTTACGAGCACACAAAGGGCCCCGGGCGGCCGCGGACACGTTAACTAAACGTCCACACGTGGAGAACAGCTTGTGTCCCGTGGATGCAGCGGCTTGACCTGGGGCGGGGCCCTGGGACCACGTGGGCCAGGGGAAGCAGATGCCCTCCCGGAAGAAAGGCTGTGAGACAGAGGTGGGCGGGGTCAGCGGAGCTGTGTCCAGCCTGCTTTGGGGGCAGCTCCTGCCCGCTGGGCCTGGGCGGGGGGGTGGGGCAGGGAGGAGCCAGAGGCCCCAGCGCCGGGTCCACCAGGAAAGCTGCGTGGTGACTGGTCAAGTGCAGAGAGATGCCTTCTGTAACAGAAGCAAAGCGCCTCGTTACTTATTTGTTGTTAAGTGTAGATTTGGCTACTGGACGATCCCGAAACTGGCCCAACCTGTGTCTTCCTTCCTAAGAAGGCCCTCCCGGAGAGCGTGTTGCCCGATACCCCTGGTACGAGTGAGCGAAGGTCTTCGCGATACTCGGGGGCATGGCCTCTGGTCCTCGGCTGATCGCAGGGCTGTCAGCTTGGCCACCCCACCTCCTGGTCCCCTGCCCACACACCGGCCTCCCTCTCGCCCCCTTCCCGGGCCTGTGCTCTCGGCCGCTCCGCTCGTGCGTGCGGTCCCCGTCTGCTCGGCCCAAAGGTGAATCCAGAGAGCAAGCAGGCCGGCTTCCCGGTGCCACACCACGCAGGCCACTGGCCCCTGCCTGCCCCCGAGCCCGGGAGTCTCTCTCCTCCGTGTCCCTCTGAGCACAGACACGACGTGGTCAGTTATGTCTCTGCACTCGTGGCACCTGGTGTGGGACGTGGGAGGAGACAGCCTGCCAGGGCCCCCACCCCGGGCCCCACTCCTGCTCCCAAGGCCACTCTCTGCCTCATTCCCTCACTTCTTCTGCCTGCAGCCCTCATGCGTCTCTGCGCCTGAGATGAGCCCCGTGCCCCAACCCCGCGTGCCGGGCCGGCCTCGCCTGTGCCTGCTGCCTGTGGGGCCCGTTCCCGTCTGCTCCTGGGGCACCCACAGCTTGTCCTGGCCCAGGCTCTTCACAGGAGCCCAGCGAGCACGGAGGGTGAGTGAGGGAGTGAGGGAGTGAGGGAGTGAGTGGACGCCGCCCGCCACCACCAGACACAGGACAGCCGCCGCCCAGTCTGAGCCTGGAAGGACCGGGAGGGTGGTGCCCGCCACTGGCCATCGTCCAAGAAGTGGGACCCGGGGCCTCCCACGGGCTTCGCGAGCTACTTGCTCCCACCGTACACACACCCACGGCGCCTCCGTCAGGGCTGGGGGTGGCTGGGGGGTCGCTGCCCCAGGGGGGAGCCAACCATGGACAAGCCCGCGGCCCCAGCTGCCTCTTCGCCCTCCGAAGCGCCTGGCGCTGAGTCTGGCGGGGCTGCATCCCCAAGGCGACCCCAGGCAGCTCCAGGTTGAGGGTCCACGCGCACCGCGGGGAGGGCCTCGACCGCTCCGTGCCTCCCCAGACTCTGCAAACAGCAGGTCGGAGACACAGCTGGGCGGCCAGGGTTAGAGACACAGCTGGGCGGCCAGGGTTAGAGCCACCGCTGGCGTCCACGGCGAGGGGGCAGCACAAGGGGGGCGCTGGGAGGGAGCAGGGGTCAGACGTTGCCAGGGAAACCGGGGAGGCAGCCAACGGGGGCAGTGGCCGGGGGGGCTGAGGATTCACCACCTCCTTAGAACACTTCTCTTCGCCCTAAACAGAGACCCCGTGCCCGCCAGGGGCTCCCACTCTCCACCCCGGCCCCCGTGTGTACCGTCAGCTGGTCCGTCTGTGGCTCTGCCCACTCTGGACATGTAACGGGAACCTGACGGTCGTGCCCGGCATCTTTCTCACAGCAGAATGCTCTCGGGGCTCACCTGTGTGGCAGCATCAGCACTTCGTCCGTCTCAGGACTGAGTCACACACCATCAAACGTGCACACGCTGTGCTCGTCCACGTGCATCAGCTGACACGTGGGCTGTTCCGCAGCGGGGCGGCCGTGAGTGCTGGAACACGCGCTTTCACGGCTGCTCGGGCATCCGTTTCTCCTGGCTTTTACGTCCAGGAGTGGAGCTGCTGGGTCTCCTGGTTTAACACATTTAGGAGCTGCAACTCTGTCCCCACAGTTTCTCTACGTCCAGGCAACACTCGTCAGTCTCCTTTCTGTGGTCACGCCTACATCCTCGCAGGCCGGAAGGGCTGTCTCGCCACGAGCCCGTGTCAGGACACAGGGCCCCTCGTGACAGATTCTCTGCCGATTCCACCCTGATAGAGATGACAGGTGGAGTCATCTCAGCCGACAGCAGGATTTCACTGCTGTGCTGCACACGCACCATGGGGGGACACGGGACAGCTCCCTGTTGCTGTCCAACAGCTTTGGTTGTTCTCGTTTGGTTTTTACTTCTTTCAACCAATTCACATGATGATTCTTTCGCCATCTGAGTGTGCTTTGGCTGATCAGACCTGAAATAAACTCCTCAAAGAAAAGAGAGGGAGGGGAGCATCCCCAAATGTTTAATTTCTATGCTGAACGAGTCACAGGAGATTCTTCAACATACTCAGATTTTATACAATTTTATTCTTCTACTAACAAAATCATACAAAGAGCCTAAAAAAGGAAAACATGAAGTCAACTTTAAAATGGCTGCAGTTACGGTTACACAGTTGACAGTATGGAAAGGAGGCCCAGTGTAGACAGACACAGCAGGAGGCAGGTGGAAGGCCCAGGCACCTCCGTTCCACGTGAGCTGGGGTCATGTGACTTAGGACAGGGACTGGCGGCCCCTCCCCAGATGCGCGAGGGGTCTGGAAGCCACCGAGGTGGGTTTCACTGCCTAACTCAGCACTGAACCAAGACCCCCCACTCCCCAGCCCAGCTGTGGCATTTGGCACATGCTGTGGCTGCCGAATGCTGCCCGGCCACCCCTCAGAAGCGTCTGGAAGCACACGCTTAGCCCCTGCCTGACCTGAAATCCATGCACCAGGCCGATTCCCTTGGGAGCCCAGGGAAGCCAGAGAAAGCCAATGGCTGGTCTGTTTGGAGCCCCTTTCACAGAGGCTATCTCCTTATGGTCAACTTTTATCACTCAAACTCCCCCAGGTGTTTAAATAAATAAATAAGCCATCGGGAAAGTGAGGCACAAATTACTGCGACAATATACAGTGGACGGGATCACTCGTGTAAAGTGCAAACAGTCCAGGATCATTGGAAGGTATCGTGTCAGCACCCTCGATGTCGCTGGGACCACCCGTCAGTGCCCTCCATGTGGCTGGGACCACCTGTCAGCGCCCTAAACACAGCTGGGACCGTCGGTGCCGGTGGGAGGGGACACACAGGCTCAGCTGACAGCCGGGTGCCGTGACTGCTGACGCCACAGGCCCTCCCGCGGCTGCAGCCTCGTCCCCTTTCTCCAGCATGAAGTGTGGAAACTGAGATCACAGGGGCGGGTGCACGTCGGACGCTCAAGTGTGTGGCGTTCCCAGCCCCGAAGGCTCCCCCGCTGCTGCCTGCAGGTTCCCGGAGCATAAACGCAGGCGGACGCCCAGCTGGGAAGAGCCGGTGCCTGAGCCCGGGCCGCCTGAAGGGGCTGCACGGAGCCCTCAGCTGCAGAGGATCAACCTGTCTGTGGGCTTCTCGCAGGCACCCTGGGGTGGGGGGGATCTGAGTGACCGTAACTGCACGACAGCCCAAAGATCCAACCCAGGGAAATCGATTCTAGAATCCAAGGGGCTTCCCACCTCCTCTGTCACCACGAGACGGCCGGCCATGTCGCAGGTCACGGCCAGCCTCGCCGGGGCGGGTGGGGGGAAGGGGGGCACGAGGGCTTCGCGCCTCCCTCGGCCGCGAGGAAATCTTGAGTCAGGTGCCGGCTCTTGGCCCGGACAGGAGAGCCCCTGGAGGCATGCAGGTGCTGGTCGGCAGGCATCGCGGCGCCATCCGCACACCCGCCGGGCACAGCCCCGAGCGGCCGGACGTTAGGAGTAGATGGTGACCACCTCCCGGCCGCTGCCCCTAACCAGGAGGGCCCTGTTCAGCCCCTCGGTCAGGACCTCGAGGAACTCCATGTCTGGGGGCACCGAGTCAAGGACAAAGCCAACCCCTCCAGGTGCGCGGCTGCAAGGGTGAACGGAGCGCCTTTACCACCCAAGAGCCCACGTCCGGTTAGGGCTCGGCTGGAGAAAGAGGCGAGGACGGGACAGGGAAGGCCGGGATCCGGGGCCTTCAGGGGAGGAGACTCGGGGTGGGGGGTAGGGGAGGAGGGACCAGTGTGAGGGAAAGAGGGGCACTGACCCTGCCAAGGAGGGACCTGTCCACTCGCCAAGACCCTGGATAGGCCGGGGAGTCCCGGTCAGCACGAGGCACAGACTCCTGAAGCGTGTGGTCAGCCTGAGGCTTAAAACCCAGGAACAAGGCTGCTTACCTCCTCCCACCTCCTCCCGCCCCCGGGGGGCCGAACTGTGACCCCGAGGCCAGGACGACAGCCTCGCGCCCCGCAGCTGGCCCATGAGGGATCCACCCGGCGGGGGGCTTCAGGGTACCTGGTGCCGGGAAGGGCTTGGGGGTGGAGCCACGGCTCTGCCACGTCCTAGAGACGGGCGGGAAGGGACCCGGCCGGGCGGGAGCTCAGAGCCCAGCGCCGACGAGGACCCAGAGCCGGAGCTGCAGCAGGAGGGGTCGGGGTCGGTGATGCGGCGACCCCCCCCGCCGGGTGTTCGGTCTCTGAGCCCACGTGCTCCTCACTCACCACCCTGACCCAGGGGGC
Source organism: Balaenoptera borealis (assembly GCF_965194805.1). NCBI lineage: Eukaryota > Metazoa > Chordata > Mammalia > Artiodactyla > Balaenopteridae > Balaenoptera > Balaenoptera borealis. Next base: position 1,453,145 of record NC_138867.1, read on the forward strand.
CACTGTGATCCCCACGGAGGCCCCGGGAAGGCCACCTCCTCAGTCACGTGGCCACACTGCCCCCTCGGCCCCGGTGCTCACGCCCGCGTCAAGCAGGGGCGACTCCTGGGGCTCCCCCGCCCAGCTGCCCTGGGCCAGCAGCTAAAACGTGGGGAGGAGACGCACACTTGCCCGCTGGCTCCCGGCCCCCTGCCGGCCACGTGGGGACCAGGCAGCCGGCAGGAGCCGCCGGCTCACAGCCTCTGCATCCGCCTGCCCACGGCCCCGCGGGCGGCCCATGGCGAAGCGGCTCTGCTCCGGGCCACCCGGGCTGGCCGGCCCCCCCCGCCCCCGACGTCGAGGGCCCCGCGGCTCCCGATCCCTGCCTCGGGCGTCTCCACTGAGCAGGAGAGGAGAGAGGTGTTATCCTGCCGCGGCAGCGGCGCCCCGACATGGGGACAGCGTCCGGGAAAGGATACAGTTCTCGTCCCCCTGCCGGTTTCTGGGGGGGCCCGGCATGTTCAGCAGGACCAGCTGGGCATCCTGGGACTTGTCAAGGACAACGCCATTGAGCTTCACGGCCGTGTGCATCCTCCGGACGTTGGACTGGTCCCTGTGGGAGGAAGACGGTCACTCGGCACCTCCAGCCGAGGTCCTGGGTGCCGGGCTCAGGCCCCACCCTGCCCGCTCCACTTCCGTCCGAAAGGGCGGGTGAAAACAGATCAGACCCGCCACCCGGAGAACCCCCGGCACGGCGATTCCACGCGGAGGCCAAGATGACAGCCGGGCGAATCAGCTTCTGCTCCCAAGCACTGCCTCTCGGGCGGGAGCAGCCCCTTCGACGGCACGGCGTGCACCTCTAGGTCACGGAGCGTCTCCCGCGGAGACCCTGCCCTGAAGCTGAGCCTGCCCTAAACGCTGCCCCTCGCTCCTTCCAACGCAGGCTGGGGTCCAGGGGGCTGCAGAGAGGCTGAGCGAGGAAGGGCCCAGCCCTCCACCCGCTCCGGAGGCCCGAGGTCCTGGAACAGAGCTGGAGATTCCGGCCGAGAGTGCGGCCGCCATGAGGCCCACCCCCGGCTCTTCGTCCAGCCGGCCGACGGCTGAAGGACGAGAGCCCCGCCCTTGGTGACCCGGACCCCGTGCCCGTACGCTCACTGCCTGCCCGGTCCCCACACTCCTCGAAGCGGGCGGACCATCCACTGTGCACCCGTGGTTCTCGAAGGGTCCCGGGAAACCAGGCCTGGCAGCGGCCCCCAAGGGAGGATCCCCGGGGAAGCAAGACTGGGAACACCAGGCGCTCAGGCACCTGCGTGCTTGCCCTCCCCCCTCCCCAGGTCCCTCCCCAATGAGCTGGGTTCCAAGAAGCAGGCGGCAGGCCCCCCGGCTGGGAAGACCCGCCTCACTGCACCAGCACCCGCTCTGCGCTGGGCGCTCCAGCACCACCGCCAACTCTGGGGCCGCACACAGGATACGTAGCTCAAAGGTCACCCGTGCCTCAGACATGAGAGGGACGGGCAGACATACACACAGAGGCCGCCACACAAGGGGTCAGGGAAAGGCCCCCAGGATGCATTCCGGGCCACCACCTTTGATCAACGCAACCCTTAAGCCAAATAAATCCAATTACAGCCTCCAATTACCAGGAGGGAAACAGGGAGATGGAGCCCTTGCTTTCCTCTCTCCAATTTTATCTGGTAAAATTACAGGTTGGGTCTCTGTCCACAGCAGTCGGGGGTCTTTCGTTACAAGAACCGTGAATCAGTTGCCAGGATGGGCCACAATTACCAGTGCGTTTGGGGACAAGGCGATCCCAGGAATGCGTGTGGGACACTGAAGGGCCTCTCAGGGTTAACAGTCTGAAAACACATATAATCTTAAAATCACGAGTGTGGGTCTGCACAGACCCACAGCTCCAAGATGACAGGCCCCGTGGAGGCGAGAGAGGCGCGGACGTGGGGCTGGGCAGCCCGTGTGTCCAGGAAGTTAACGGAAACCTGCACTGCCTCCACAACCGGCCACGAGGTCACCAAATGGAAACACGTGGCCATGTGCTGAGCCTGAGAAGGGCTTCCCTCACGGGGTCCTCTGAGGCTGGGAACTGCACGTGGGGCGGGGGCCGCCCAGGGCGGAGGAAGTCTCCGTTGGGGGCAAAACTGGAAACCCAGGCCCTTGGCTCCTGACGGAGACACGGAGGCGGCCGGCGAGACAGAGGCGCCCACACGCCTGGGGGCCAGCGAACCCCCCGCAGGGCGCCCACCGCGGCGACCTTTAGTTGGGCACGTGCCACCTGTGGGCCGACCTCCAACCTTCCGGGAGCCCCTCCAGCCCACCCCGAGGAGAAGCCAGACGGGAGTGAGGTCCCGTCCCCCGCTCGCATCCTGCTGACCCCTGCCAGGCGCACGCGGGGCATGGGCCCACGGCTCACCGTGCCTTTTGGGGGGGGACACGCACTCCTGTGTCCACGGGCTTGTTTTTGTCTTTTTAATTAGGAGGCTGTACTCGTAGGGCACTTCAAGGTCGTGAAAACACGGCAGGAGGTGCAGTACTCGGCCCAGCATTTCCCGACTCATCTGCACATTTTGCTCCCTCAGTGTGTGATGCACTCGGGTTTAGGGGCTGGAACAGGAAGTGCACCCCAAGTCCTAAGGCTCCACGGAGCACGCTGGCCGGGCTCCCACGGGAGGGAAAACAGCCCGAAAATCATGGGGGAACCAGGGGTGGACAGATGCACAGAGAGACAGCAACCCCAGGCGGGCCCTGGAGCCCTGGCCCTAAGCCTTCAGGGGCCGGCCATGCAGAGGTTCATCCACATCCCTTCTCACGAGACTAAAGGTGGCAGCTTCCTACGGGGCAAAAAGGCACCCGGTGCCGGGCAGACGGGAGGAAACGCCGTCCTGGACGAGCTGAGATGAGGTCTGAACCCCCAGCCCCAAGGGATGTGGGTGAACGATCGCTACCAGCTACGGGCACAGCACACGCTCTGCTCCGCTGTAGAGCCGCTCGGGACCAACCGCCCTCCAACCTCAGTCCTCACGCGCTACCCAGAGAAGGGATTTCGGGTGTGTGCCCTGAGCCGCTCCAAACGGAGTGAGCAAACTAAACAGGAAATTACTGAAAGCCACAGTGGGCGAGCGCCACCTGCACACGGACACGCGCACGTGGCCCAGGCACATATACACGGACACGCACACACGGGCCAGACACATATACAAGGACATGCACACACACCCAGACACGTACACATGGCCCAGGCACGTATACATGGACACGCACACACACACAGACATGCGCACACGGCTGAGGCACACATACACGGACACACATACACACCTGGCTGAGCACACACACTGGGACGTGCATGCACACACAGAACTTGGCACACACACGTACACGGGCACACCCGCACAGAGGGCTGAGCACGTATGCATGGACACATGCACACACAAGGCCATGCACGCACACTGGGGCGTGCACACACACACGGGACTGTGCACACACATGTACTCACGGGCACACCCACACACGGGGCCCCGCACACACACAGGGCTGTGCACACACATGTACTCACGGGCACACCCACACACGGGGCCCCGCACACACACAGGGCTGTGCACACACAGGTACTCACGGGCACACCCACACACGGGGCCCTGCACACACACGGGGCTGCGCACACACATGTACTCACGGGCACACCCACACGCGGGGCCCTGCACACACACGGGGCTGTGCACACACAGGTACTCACGGGCACACCCACACACGGGGCCCTGCACACACACAGGGCTGTGCACACACAGGTACTCACGGGCACACCCACACGCGGGGCCCCGCACACACACGGGGCTGCGCACACACACACACGGGGCCGCGCACACTCGGACGCGCACACGCGGTTCACGGGGCTGTGCACACACAGGTACTCACGGGCACACCCACACACGGGGCTGCGCACACTCGGACGCGCCCACGCGGTTCACGGGGCTGTGCACACACAGGTACTCACGGGCACACCCACACACGGGGCCCTGCACACACACAGGGCTGTGCACACACATGTACTCACGGGCACACCCACACGTGGGGCCCCGCACACACACGAGGCTGTGCACACACAGGTACTCACGGGCACACCCACACATGGGGCCCTGCACACACACGGGGCTGCGCACACACACGGGGCTGCGCACACACATGTACTCACGGGCACACCCACACACGGGGCCCCGCACACACACGGGGCCGCGCACACACACACACGGGGCCGCGCACACTCGGACGCGCACACGCGGTTCACAGGGCTGTGCACACACAGGTACTCACGGGCACACCCACACACGGGGCCGCGCACACACACGGGGCTGCGCACACTCGGACGCGCCCACGCGGTTCACGGGGCTGTGCGTGCACCGCACGCCAGGCAAGCGCGCCTGCGAGGCCCCGCGTACAGGGAGTGACTTACAGGCTTCCCCATTCTCTACATGGAAGAGAAAACAGAGAGCACGTTACTTTAAGAGGAAACACGACACACGCTTTGCACAACTACTGGGCTCACCCCAGGCTGTCCTTTCTCAGCTGACTGTGGTCCTCCTCAAGCCGACTGACCCCTCGGGCCCCCTCGGGCCCCCCAGGCCCTGCCGATGACTCAGGGCTCCAGAGCTCTGCTCCGCCACTGAAGACCCGGGAGGTACTGTCCTAGTCTCCCACTCGGGACCCCTCCCCAGGTCCAGCCACGCCACCAACCGGCACCTGTGCCAGCCCTGGGGGCCCTCAGCTCAACACCGCAGCCAAGAGCCAAGGAGGGGGATGGGCCCTGGCCCGACGGGCAGCCTGGAGGTCACCGCGGGGGTTCAGGCCTGACCTCTAGGTGCTGGGACACCCACCAGGAACACTGACGGTGGCATCGCCGCCAACTCACCACCCGCGTCCCCACTAACTGGCCCTGGAAGGAGGCTGCGGCCCTGGGCCGGCTCGGCCCTCTCAGAGGCTGGGCGTGCCTGCCGCTCCGCATGGCGGCAACGGGGCCCCTCGTGGCTGCGGGCTGGTGCAGGTGGACACTCACGGCTTCAGGCTGAAGAGATCCCTGAACCCGGACACGCTGGCGTCCTTATTCCGGTGCTTCTCGGCGACCAGCTTCTCCTTCGTCCAGGTCATCTGCACCTTGTCCAGCGTGGACGGGGCCTGGGTCCTGGCGGCCATGGCCGAGTGGGAGATGGTGTTCCTGTCGTGGATTAGCTGCGCCTGGTGGGACAGCAGGACACTCAGCAGCCGCACCGTGACGGCAGGAACCCACCCCCCGGGGAGGGGACGTGCACAGGGACAGAAGCCGGCCCCGGACCCGAGACAGAGCACAACCCACGGGGCCTGGGGACGTCTGGGCCGGCCCTCCCAGACCCACCTGGCCAGGCCCCTCCTCCTGGGCTCCAGACCAAACCCATCGCTACATTTCTGTCTCCTCCTGTCCCAGCTCTGAAAGCCCCTGAGAAAGGACCTTTCCAGACTTGTTGACAGGAGATGTTGACGTGCACGTCTCTGCACTGGACACAGCCCCGCACACACAGGCCCTGCCTTGACCTGCTCATCCGCCCGTTCACTTGCTCATCCTTCCATCGATCCATCTGTCCATCCATCCGTCCGTCCATCCATCCTTTCCCTCACCCACCCCATCCATCCATCCATTCATCTTTCCATCCATCTATCCATCCTTCCATCCATCCATCCTTCCATCCATCCATGCATCCTTCCTTCCATCCGTTCATCCTTCCTTCCATCCATCCATCCTTCCTTCCATCCGTCCATCCATCCTTCCATCCATCCATCCTTCCATCCATCCATGCATCCTTCCTTCCATCCGTTCATCCTTCCTTCCATCCGTCCATCCATCCACCCACCCATCCATCCATGCATGCTTCCTTCCATCCGTCCATCCATCCTTCCATCCATCCATCCTTCCATCCATCCATGCATCCTTCCTTCCATCCGTCCATCCTTCCTTCCATCCGTCCATCCATCCTTCCATCCATCTATCCATCCTTCCATCCATCCATCCTTCCATCCATCCATGCATCCTTCCTTCCATCTGTTCATCCTTCCTTCCATCCGTTCATCCTTCCTTCCATCCGTCCATCCACCCACCCACCCATCCATCCATGCATGCTTCCATCCGTCCATCCTTCCTTCCATCTGTCCATCCTTCCTTCCATCCGTCCATCCATCCTTCCATCCATCCATCCTTCCATCCATCCATGCATCCTTCCTTCCATCCGTTCATCCTTCCTTCCATCCGTTCATCCTTCCTTCCATCCGTTCATCCTTCCTTCCATCCGTCCATCCACCCACCCACCCATCCATCCATGCATGCTTCCTTCCATCCGTCCATCCTTCCTTCCATCCGTCCATCCTTCCTTCCATCCGTCCATCCATCCTTCCATCCGTCCATCCTTCCTTCCATCCATCTATCCATCCTTCCATCCATCCATCCTTCCATCCATCCATGCATCCTTCCTTCCATCCGTTCATCCTTCCTTCCATCCGTCCATCCATCCATCCATGCATGCTTCCTTCCATCCGTCCATCCTTCCTTCCATCCGTCCATCCTTCCTTCCATCCGTCCATCCATCCTTCCATCCGTCCATCCTTCCTTCCATCCGTCCATCCATCCTTCCATCCATCTATCCATCCTTCCATCCATCCATCCATCCATGCATCCTTCCTTCCATCCGTTCATCCTTCCTTCCATCCGTTCATCCTTCCTTCCATCCGTCCATCCATCCATCCATGCATGCTTCCTTCCATCCGTCCATCCTTCCTTCCATCCGTCCATCCTTCCTTCCATCCGTCCATCCATCCATCCATGCATGCTTCCTTCCATCCGTCCATCCTTCCTTCCATCCTTCCATCCATCCATCCTTCCCCTCACCCATCCATCCACCCTCTCACGCATCAACAGCAAAGGGGCTGTCAGGGAGCCCATGTCCTTGGGGCGGGGCCGTCAGTGCCATGGAGTCTGGGGAAGGGCAGGTGCAGGGGGAAGGAGCTCCCATGTCACACAAGGTGCCCGGGGAGCTGTGTGCAAAGAAGGCACTGACGACAGCCAGAAGGAGCGGGAGGAGGCCTGTGGGGGTGAGGGGTCGGGGCCCCCAGGAAACCGCAGCGGCCTGTGTGGCGAGAGCGAAGGTCACTCAGGCAGGGACAGGGTCAGGCCGTGCAGGGCCGTGGAGACACGTGAGCTGGGACAAGGCTGGGAGGGGTGTAACGAGTTGGCGGCTGCTGGTTTGAGGATGGAGGGACAGGAGGAGGTGGCCGGTTGGGATATGACGTAAGAGAGGCGGGGCCGCGCACCAGCAGGACGGCCGGGCTGACACGGGCCCGGCCCCGGGGGCCTGTGAGGATGTGACCTCGAGCCGCGTGGCGAGGGGAGGTGGGGGCAGAAGCCACGCCACCGGCTGTTCACAGAACCAGGTGTGGGGACAACAGCTCGAGGAGGCCTCAAGGGCCCTGTCCTGACAGTCACGCGGGGCCCAGGAAAGGACAGGCCAGTGCGGCGCAGGTGGACACACCCCGCTCTGTGCAGGGGCCCAGGAGCAGGACCCCCGTGTGCCCCACGCACCTCCCGCTCCTGCTCTGTCTTGGACAGCTGCATCTGCTTCAGCATCTGGGATCTCTGCTCCATCACCAGCGTCCGCTCGTAGGTGAAGGCCGAGATGTCGTTCTCGACCTACAGGTCCCGAAGCACGGAAGCAGACGCGAGCACACACTGATCACCACTCGCCCCCCGTCCCCCAGCGAGCGTGCTGGGCGCCTGGGGGCCCCCGGGCCACCCTCTGGGGCTCACAGCCCCGGCACCGGCGTCCCCACCCCTACGTGTGAGCGTGCAGGTCACGACTGAAAGCCCTCCACCCGCCCCGGGACCCACGTTCACTGACACACGAGACACCCATAAGGAGGAGGCACCACAACCGTGGGCTCCGGACACAGGCCGGCCCACACGCGCCCCACAGGACCGACCGTGACCCTCCCGCTGGCCCTGGAGCTCAGATCCTCCGGGAGGCGGCCAGTCCCGTGGTCAGGCTCGGTGCAGCCGGGTCCCCCTCCCATGAGCCCGTGACCCAGCCCAGCCACGAGAAAAGCATCAGGCAAACCTAAACTGAGGGACTCACGACAAGTCGCCTGACCCTCCTTGAAGCTGTTGAGGTCACGGAAAAGGAAGGAAGGAACCTGAGATGCCGTCACAGCCAGAGGACAGAGAAGGATGTCGCAGACAGGCCAAGCAGGCTGGCCCTGGGCTGTAAGGGCCGTGGGGACCCTGCAGATCAGAGCTGTGTCTGCCCGGTGCCCGCGCTCGCTCACCATCTCCACCACCTCCACCTCGGCGCTGATCCGGAGGTGGTACAGGAATGTCTGCAAGTCCTTCTTCATCTGGATGCTGTTGTCGTGCACCTGGGCCACCGTGAAGATGCGCATCTGGCACCTCCTCCACACCTGCGGGGCGGGGGTCGGGGGGGCGGTCATTCCTGCCCGCTGTCCACCCCCTCCCCCGTGACCCCCATGACCCCGCCCCCACGTGACCCCGCCCCCACCTTGTGCTGCCGCAGCAGGAAGGGCAGCAGCATAAGCAGACCCCCGTCATGCACGATCCACCACACGTCGATGTACCCGTCGCTGAAGCGCTCCTGGTTTTGCGGAAACAGATCCACGTTCTTGGCCACCAGCAGGGCCTGCTGTGCCGCCGTGGTGTCACGGACGGTGTCTGTGGAGAGGTCACGGGGTCACAGTCCCACCCAGCAGAACCAAGCAGCCTGGACTCACCAGCGGGACGGGGGCAGGGGAGCCCGGGGTCCCCACGAAGCCCCTTGCGGGGCACGGCCCTTGCCCCCCAGCACTCGGCGGCCCAGCCGGGGCGCCCGCGGGAACCGCCAAACGGGGGCAAGACCAGGGGAAGGAGCTCCCGTCGCAACGCTTCCAAACGGCCCGACCCACCAACAAAGTTCTTCCAGGAGAAGGGACTGTCCTCCCGCTTCCAGGCCTCGGGCCAGGCCATGAGCACGGTGTTGTGCTTCATGCCCCCCAGGCCGGCCGACTGGATCAGGTGGGACATGCCGTCCCGAAGGCTGGACGACACCACCAGCTGGCAGAAGCCCTTGGCCTTCTCGGTGCCCATCAGGGCCCGGATGTTCTGCAGACACAGACGGGCCGGGTTTGGGGTGAGGGGCGGGTGGGGGCAGCAGGCGCCAGCACACACCCACCTACCACAAAGGGCCGGGCGGGCCCCACGCAGACTCATAGCCTCACGCGCGGAGGCCAGAGGCTCAGGGGGCGCCCCTTGGTTCCTGCAGTCGAGGCCGGGCCCGGTGCCCTCGGGCACTGCCTGCGTGTGCACACGAGCACGAGTACACGCGCGTGTGCGTGCCCACAGGACAGTGGGGGTGAAGGGCACCGCTGCGGGCACGCTGGGACCTGCGGGGTCACAGACCACCCCCTACTGCACAGGGACACCCTGACCCTCACTCCTGGCTTGTGGGAACCTCGGTCAGGACGCGTCAAAACGAACAGCTTTTCCCAGAAGGCAGTGGTGCGGGAGTGAAATGCCCGGCGGGTGCAGGGCTGCTCCCGCGGCCACATGCCAGGCACCCGACGGGGGCAGCTCCACGTCACAGCGCAGCCCGGCACACCGTGACCACGGCAGGCCTTCTGTTGAGGTAGCGCCACCTGTGCAGCGGGTCCTCTGCCGGCCATGCCGACTGGCTCTCCGTGGCCTGGCTTGGGGGTGGGGCCTCAAGCCACAGGGAAGCACTGCCGGCCCGACACCACATGGAACTGCCCCGCTGGAGTCCAAACCCCCCGGCTCCTCCAATCTGTGTCTCCCCGGCTGGGACGCGTCCCCCGTGCAGGTCACGCAGTGCACTTTGGAACGCGGACTGTTTGTCTCCGAGTCGCGCAGGCTGTGGGCAAAGGGATTCTGCCCCGGGATGGCCTCCACTCAGAATCTCACCCCCACCTGAGTCAGGTGATTTAGAAGACGAGATTTGGGACCTTGAGCTGCTGGTACTTACACGAGATTCTGCACTTAGTTGACATTGTAAGGGGTTTGAGACTTGGGAGGATGCAGTGATGAGATAAACGTACTTTGCACATCAGGCAGGTGTGCATTTTGGGGGCCAGAGGACAGACCACAGTGGGTTAATTGACGGTGGCCCCCAAAAGATACACCCACTTCCTAATCCTGAGAACCTGTGAATGTGGCCTTATTGGAAAAAAGTCTTTGCTGATGTAATTAAGTTAAGGGTCTTGACGTGAAACCATCCTGGATTATCCAGGTGGCCCCAAATCCAATGTCAGGGACAGGAGAGAAGACAGACACAGGGAAGCCATGTAAAGACAGAGGTGGAGACTGAAGGGATGTGGGCAGGAGCCCAGGGACACCTGGAGACCTGGGAGCTGGACGAGGCAGGAAGGACCCTCGCCTGGAGCTCAGGAGGGAGCTTGGCCCTGGGGCACCTCGATGTGTGACTTTTGGCCTCAGAGCTGAGACAGAGTGAATCTTGGTTGTTCTAAGCCCCTGTTGCGGGTACTTGTGACGGACGCCCCAGGACCTCATATGAAGGGTTGGAGCCACGTCCCCCCTCGACCACCCGGACTTGAGCCACCACGTCGAAGGGCTGCTGGCTCAAGAAGGAAGAGTCCAAACAGGTGTTTGGACGTGACCCAGGGCCGCCTTGGTGCAGCCGCAGTGCAGTTCAGGGCTCCCTGGACGCACGCTTCCTGGAGACCAGAGGCCAGGGGCTCGGCCCCATCAGGACACAGTCACTCAAGGGGCTTAAAGGCCACACATTCCAGCTTTGAGACCAACAGCTTCTCAGGTCACTGGTGGAAATGCTGACCTGATGCTACGGCTTCAAGGAGACACAGCGGAGTTTTGTGGTTCTTCTGTCCCACTGCTGGGAAGCCCACTTCGCTGCCTTGTGAGGTTTCGGGGCCCCCACTACCCTGGCCTCGCGGGAACTTCAAGGGACAGCCCAGCAGTACCTCCAGGGCCTCGGGCACCAACCCCACACCCAGCTCCTGGGGCCCTGAGGACCATGCCCCGTGGGACCCAAAGTCAACGTGTGAGCCCTTCCCTGCCCCGCATTAGACCAGCCTCGTTCACGCTCCCGGGAAGGGGAGCACAGCCTTTCCCACGTCCCGGCCAGCACGTCTCAGCTGCTGAACTGTCAGACGTGAGCTGCTCAATCCCCCTAACGCAGCAGGAACCAACAGGGCCCTTCCCTCACGAGGCCTCTGCTTCCGCGGGCGGGACACACGCTGAAAAAATCGAGGCGGGCCCAAGTGCAGTGACCAGTCTTCGACCTACAAAGCCGGGTGGGTGCCCAGCGCCCCTCCAGCGGGTGAGATGCTGTGGGCTGCACAGCAAAACTGGCTGCACCCGACTGCAGCACCCCTGGGGTCCGCACCCTCTGAGACCCCGTGAGCGCCTCCACCCAGCCCCTCCCCTCGGGAACACACTGGGCTCTGAGCGCCATCCGTGCCGGACATGTGGGGCGACACCCAGCTGTGCCTTCCTTTTCCCACGGCAGCAACGGGACACAGCCCTCCCAGTAAGAGACGGCAGAGAGGGGCCTGAGGTCCCCCTGTTCCCCACCGGCCACACGGACCGGCCTTTACGTAAACTACCAGGCAGACCAGAACTGGAACTTGGCTCGGAGCCTCAGGGGCACCAGGGAGGGAGGCTCTAACTCCAAGAATCCATCCTAGGAGCAATCCCCCGTGGATGGCGACACATCTAAGTGCTGCTTACGCCACACTTCCTGACACCAAAGCACTGGGAGCCACCTCCATCCCCAGGACAGCAATTTCACGGAATAAAACTCAGAGCACCTCCACGAAACAAACACTGTGCAGCTGTCCTAAACAAAACAAGCGCCCGGCCGATTGGAAAAGCAACAGTTCAAAGCAAAATAAGTGTGTTAAGTGGTATTTCTGCAGGATCGTCTGTTTAAAAAAAAACCAACAGGAGAAAGTCCAAAAGGACACGTATCAGGTTATGATGTTAGTGTCTGGAAGGAGGGCTGTGAATCCAGCCGAGTCGGTGCCATTTCGGGCAGGGGCCCGGAGCCTTAGACCCCCTACTCAGTGCTGGAGCCCACCCCCACAGCCCCGCTCTGCCCCCTGCCCGTCCCCAGAGACGCTGGGAGGACAAAAGGACCTGCGAGTGTAAGAGAGGGAAGACGCTCCGTCAGCGCCTGCGCAATGTCGCACACGAGAGCTGGGACCTTCCCACCCTCGGACACGGGTCTGGAGCTTCTTCACACCGACGCAGGGAGCTGTCGAGAAGGCCGAGGCACCAGCACAAGGAGGCTGCCCCACCAGCGAGGAGGACACACCACGTCTGCACCCAGGATCACGGCCACGACCCCGGCGTCTATACCCGGGATCACAGCCACAACCCCAGGGTCTACACCCGGGGTCACAGCCACAACCCCAGGGTCTACACCCGGGGTCACAGCCATGGCCCTGGTGTCTACACCGACATCACGGCCACGACCCTAGCGTCTACACCCAGGGTCACAGACGTAACCCGTGTCTAAACCCAGGATCACGGCCACAACCCTGGTGTCTACACCCATGGCTCACAGATGGCCAAGGTCACCAAGGAAGATGTGTGAGATCACTCAGGGAACTCTACCCCCTAACGGTTGGGCAGGGGAAAAGGAGTCCAAGAATGAATGAAACTGGAATACCAGACAGGGAGGATACAATTCTCAGACAACCCTGGCATCTACAACTATGGCTCACAACCAAAACCCTGGCATCTACACCCAGGGTCACAGCCATGACCCCAGCATCTACAGCCAGGATCACGGCCACAACCCCGGCATCTACACCTGGGATCGCAGCCACAACCTCGGCATCTACACCCACAGCCAACACCAACAACTACCCCGTGAAACCCCTGGGTCACGACAATGCTGAGAAAACAGCTGGTGCCTCTGGAGAGATGAGGAAGAAGACACAGCAAGTCCCCTGAACAAGCTGCACCAGAGCCGCTGGCTGCCAGGGCGGGTCCCCGGGGGCCGGCTGTCCAGCCAACCAAGGAAGCGGGTGTTGATGCCTTGGGCTACACAGGCCACGACCCCCTCCAAGCAGCCGTGCCTCGCCCACGTGCTCCGGAGAACTCTGGGCGCAGCCCGGTTTACAGACACCTGGACAGCAGGGCTGACCCGGACGCCCGGGCACAGCGGCCAACCCAGACGTGGGGACGGCTGACGAAGGACCCACCCGAGCGTAAGACTCAGATGCCCCGGCCAGACGGGAAGCCGCCCGAGCCCAACAGCCGGGGTGGAGAGCAGGCAGGCTGGACGCGGCCTGTGGACGGGCGTGGTGGGGCTGCTGTGAGAATCGCCTCCTGTTTCAGAGACAGACGCGCGGGGTCTGGGGTGAAAAGACCGTGAGCGGTGGATCGGTGTCGACACTCCCGGGGTGGGGCGGGCAGGCAAGGTGACAGGACGTGGGCCATGCTGGGACGGCCACGTGGTACCATCTACCGTTGCTACGTATGCTTTAAACTGCCCGTGAGACGGGGTTTGAAGCTCAGGCATCGGGGCTGCCCCGGACCGAGACCAGAGGTCGCGGTGGCACCAGCTGAGCGTCCGAGTCAGGATGACGGAGGCCTGGCCTGGGTGCCCTTGACCCGCCGTCCCCTCCCTGGTCCGTGGAGCCTCTGGATGGGCAGACCCGGCAGCACAGGCCCCGTCGTGGGAGCAGATGAGACGCCACGGGCGCTGGGCCCGCCTGTCGGGAGGCCTGCCCCGAGGCTGCTCTCGACGGCCCCGAGCACCCCCCGCCGTCTGTGGTCTTGGGGCCGCGCACGTCAGACTCTCCTCCACGGGTCTCCCTCCTGCTCGTTTCAAACTCAAAAACTGCTGTCCAGTTGGAGACAGGACGCAGCACGACACACAGGACGGCAGTCGGGCGCACAGGTGGAAACCCAACGGCTCGAACCCGGCGCGGCCCCTTCACCCCCTCCCTGGCGCCTGGCCCACCTCCTCGGCCCGCCGGGCCTCCACGTGCTTGTCCAGGAAGGTCCCCTCTAGCACGGAGCCCACGATGGTCAGGCCCTTGCCGGCCTTGAGCTGAGAGGTGAAGGACAGCAGGCGGGGGTGCTTCACGTGCTGTTCCGCGTCCAGGTTCAGCATCACCAGCACCTGCGGCCTGCCGGGGGCGTGGGGGGCGGGGCGGGGAGCTGTTACCACGGCAACTCGCCACCACCCTCCCCGCAGGCGAGCTGGGTGAGACCCCTCCCGGGCCACGCGCCCCAGGCTCCCCGCTGGGCAGCGGGCTCTCGGCGCAGACAAAACCCGGGTTCTGCAGGGCCCGCCTCCCCACCCTCCTCCCAGAGGCGGGAAGACTGTCAAACGCCCTCCAGCCACGGCAGGCCCCCGAATGGGTCAGCTCGCCTCCGTCCTCCCCCTCCACCCCCGATGCATCTCCACCGGGCGATCGGACCCGAGCTGACCAGCCCAGGCTGACGTACAGGGACAAAGGTGCTAAAAGCTTCCTTGACAACCGTCTCCTGACGGGGGTGGGTGGGTACCGTCTTCTCTCTGCAGCCTGCTTTTAGGAACGGGCATCCGTGGGGTCAGAGGGCATGAGGACACTCACCTCCAGTTCTTGGTGTGGAGGGGGCCATGCTCCACGTGCAGCAGGGCGTAGCGGGCGGCGTTCAGCGACAGCCCCCGGATGCCGTCGCCCCACTCCTTCTCGGCCCTGCGGGACGGGGGGCGGGGGGGCAGTGGTGAGGCCCCGCCCACAGCGCACCCAGGTGGCCACTCAGGGCCTCTCAGCGCTTCTGTGACAGAGGAGGGGGCTTCCGAGAACGGGCGGGAGTAGGAAGCAGCAGGACATGGCGAGGGGCACCTGGTGGGACGGGGAGGGTGGAGGCGGCACTGGCACCCACGTAGGATCTCCGAGTCGGGGCCATCGATGGGGCGGAGGAAGGAGAGGGCGCGGGGAGGGGTCTCTGACTCACAGGCCGTGGCCCAGCTCCCCAGCAGGAGCGGTCACGGCCCCCAGACCCTCCTTCCGAGCCACCCTGGAAGAGCTGGGAGGGACCCTGCTTCCGAGCCACCCTGGAAGAGCTGGGAGGGACCCTGCTTCCGAGCCACCCTGGAAGAGCTGGGAGGGACCCTGCTTCCGAGCCACCCTGGAAGAGCTGGGAGGGACCCTGCTTCCGAGCCACCCTGGAAGAGCTGGGAGGGACCCTGCTTCCGAGCCACCCTGGAAGAGCTGGGAGGGACCCTGCTTCCGAGCCACCCTGGAAGAGCTGGGAGGGACCCTGCTTCCGAGCCACCCTGGAAGAGCTGGGAGGGACCCTGCTTCCGAGCCACCCTGGAAGAGCTGGGAGGGGACTTCAGGCAGTGTCCCTGGAGGCCCTCCCACCCCCCGTGCCCTGAGAAGCCCCCCTAGGTCCCACCTCCCCAGGGCCTCGCCCCCTGGAGGGGGCCAGGGCGTCCAGGGGAAATGCCCCAGTGATGGACCAGGGGCTCTGAGATGCACTTAACCTGCCCACCGTTTCGGTTTTTTACAGTGTACCTTTCAGAAATGTCTATTTCTGAAAATCCACTGCACAGCAGTGCTATCGTTAAATTTCAAAGTTTACAAACAGCACTGCTAAAAAAGTACAGTATACTTACACATAGATACACATAGATAAACCTAATGAAACATCGTAACAAACGTGGAATCAATTAGAAAGAGCAAACGTGGTTATCCACCTGATGGGAGCTCACAGGCAGAAACCCATGCAGCCCCCAGCAGGAAGGATGGGCTTTGACCCCTCGGCTGCTAGAGGTCCCTGAGCACCCAGCCCGGGAGAGGGGCCAGCGGCAGCTCACCCACGGTACTCGATGTACTTGTAGATGCAGCCGGCAATGAGCATGGCGCAGAGGGCGTAGTACCAGGAGCAGATGAACATCAGGGCGAAGCACAGGCTCATGCCCAGGAAGGAGAGGGTCCTGGGGGACAGGCAGCTCAGAGGGGGCCCACACCTCACCGCCCGGACCCCCAGACCGGCACCTGAGCAGCTGCCTTGGAGCCCAGCAGAAACCCTTGTTCTGGTTTCATCCAGAGCACAGCAAGGATGCCGTGGCCGGCTCCTGCACCCGGACCATCCCAAGGGCTGAAACGGCCCCAAGGCGCCCACAAGAGACCCGGCTCGGAGGCCGGGCTGGTCCCACGAAGGGCAGCCAGGGACCCAGGTGGCAGCTGGCCCCCAAAACGCACCGCGTGCCCCAGAGAAGGGAGGGGACCGGGCTCCCCATGGCCGCTCACCAGTGGTAATACTTGAAGCGCGGGCGCCAGTTGGGCGTGCGCAACAGGGTCTGCAGGGCGCAGGCCAGGTTCACGAACATGTAGCACATGAGGAAAAACCTGGGGACACGATCAGTGGCGTGAGGGGCGGGCCAGGTCCCGCCGAGCCGCCTGAGCCGCCGCCACCTCCCCCGGGAGCCCCCTTGCCCACATCGCGGTCCCCTCCCGTGGGGTCCGCCTGCCCCGTCATCCACCGCCTGGCCCCCTGCTCTGCCCTATGCCCTCCCGTCTGCCGTCCCCTGAGCAGGGGCCTCACATCCCCAGGGTGACTGCCAACAGGGCCAGCGGCCACTCACATGGAGAGGATGGGGGCCACACCGTCCAGAGAGGCGATGAGGATGCCAGTCTCGCAGATGAGGGCCGTGAGCAGCAGGGCCCATGTGGGCTCCCCGTTGGCCTTCCCGTGGCCAAACACCTGCCAGGAGAAAGGCAGGTGGGCTGGGGGCCGCGGGGGGGTGGCCGCGGCGGGGGGGAGGACGCAGGAAAAAAAAGCTCATGTTCGGGCAAGAAGCCGAGCTAGTCCGGTCCAACCCAAAAGAGGTCTCAGAGTTGCGGCAGAAGCAGAAATGGACTTTTCAGGACGTGGCCTGGACCTCACCCAGCCACGTGCAGGAAGCAAACCCGACACCCAGAGGGCAGACGGCGGCCCAGGTACCGTCAGACCCCAGACGCCCTCATCGAGCGCAGGCCAAGGGGCGAGACCCTCGAGCACTGGACGGGGCTCTCCCCACGGCACACACCCGCTGGGAGAGTTCTGTGAGGGCCCTGCTGCAGGCCCTGGGTCCTCGAGCACAGCCCTGCGGGAGGGCAGGGCTCGGGAGGAGGCTTTCCCACCAGCCTTCCTCCCGCGCGCTAGTCCTGAGAAGGGAAATTCAGGACACGTGGCAGACACAGGGCAGGACAAGAAATGCAGGCCTCGGGGTGGGCTGCCAGTCTGGAGGCGGGGACTGAGGTGGGTCCCACCGTGTTCAACCGTAAAGGCCACGCTCCGGGGCAGGATCTCTGGCCCCTCCTGCCGCGCTCCTTCCGGGGGACTCCCTGCTCTGAGGAGCGGGCTCACCTGAAGGAAAGGGACGATGCCGTCCCGGGCGATGGCCTGCAGCAGGCGTGGCGCCCCCGTCAGGCTCTGCAGGCCAGCCCCACAGGTGGAGAAGAAGGAGCCAATGACGATGACCCAGGGGGACGGCCAGGCCAGCATGCCAATGACGAGGTTCCCCTGCAGGGCCTCCCCGAACCTGGAGGGGCGGCGAGCTTTCAGACACGGGCGGAAGACTGAGACCTCCTCCCACCTGCTGGGTGGGAACGGCCTCTCCCGGGAGCCCCTGCACCCCGGCTCTACCAGGGTCTGAGGTCACTGTGCGGGACCCCAGCTCCAGGCTTGAGTAGGAGACGGAGGCACAGGTCAGACTCCAACGCGCGGGCCACAGGGCCACCTGCTGCACACAAAGCTAGAAATCCTGGGATTCTCAATCTCAAAGCTAAAATCACCTTCGAGAAAACCAGCCCTGGCCCCAGAAGTTCCCAGAAGCCATAAATGAAACGTACTTATCTCGTAAGATCACGCCTTCGATGCAAGCCCCAAAAAGCACAATGCAGGAAAGGTCTGCGGCTTGGGTCAAGGACACGGTGGGCATGATGCAGTAGCTGAAGCCAGCCCTGGACCGACCCCACACCCTGCCCACCCCGCCCTGGGCCCCGTGCCGTTTCCTTGCTATGCGGACCTCAGGTCAAGTTACGAAGGGCCTGGCCTGCAGGGTGACCACCACAGGTACCGGGCTGGAGACCTCGCCGGCTGGAAAGGGATGAGCTCAGTGAGAAAGGCTCCACTGGCACCGCAAAGCCAGTGAGCCCACCTGACAAGACCGTGACATGAGCACACATGTGGCTACATGTTAGTAACACGTCACGTCACAGTGTGCTTACTACACGCGGTTGTTCTCGGACAAAGCCACGTTCTACCACCAACCTAGGCTGGCGTCCAGGAGTCTGTGTTTATTTTCCTAAGTCAGGTCAACGCCAGCCCAGCCCCCTCTGAGAACGGATGTGTGGCCAGAACTGCCCAAGGCAGGGAGGCCCGCCCGGAGGCACAGAGGGCCCGGCAGTGAGTGGAGAAGGGCACAGAGCCGTCCCGCCCTCAGCACCTGGCCCCCACGTTCGACCCCCCCAAGGATACAAATGAAAGACGTGGTCACGATGGCCAGAATGGTTCCAGTGGGGATGGACTTCTGGGCGTCCTTGAGGTCCCCGGACCGGTTAGAGCCCGCCATGATGCCTACGGAGACGGAGGGAGAACTGATGGGTCACAGGGACTGATGGCACCTAGGAGATCCACCCACCTGCCCACCTGCCCGCCCACCCTGGCCCATCTGGGGCAGAGTCAGAACGGGCCTGGGACTTCCTCACGACGCAAAGGAGAGACCCCCAGCCTGCACGTCGGGCCTCACAGAGCCAGGCTGGACCTCTCTTCACATCTTGGGTAGGCTGCTGCAGGACACGTGGGCAGGTGCCCAAATGTCCCCCACGCTCTCCATGGGGACAGCCAGCCCAGCTGTGAACGAAGTCACGGTGGAGACTAGGGCACGGCTCATCCCAGACACCCGCCACGGACGTCAAAACCAGACCTGGCCTCCGTGTGCATCCCCTCCGACCTCATCCCCACTGTGATCTTGGTTGATCCCCGTGGCCGGGAGTGAGAAACTCCCTGGAGAGTGAAGCCAAATGCTGACTCACTTTCGGGGCCAGGCCTGGGTCAGAGCGTAGCTCAGCCTCAGCAGACACCCCGCTGGCCTGAGCCCTCCTCCTTCCCACGCGGTGACTGGCCACCGCCTCCGCCGCGCCCCCCACCCCGCACCGGTCACTCCATTTGCCACATAAAGTGTAAGTGATTCCTACAGGGATCAAAGAAAATCCAGGTGGTGGCAGGTTTGTTCGACACCTGTGACCCTACCTCAGGCGTGGCCTGACACGCCAGCACAGAGCCCATGGGCATGCCACGGGGCGTGGAAAGACCCACGTCCACAGAGGAGGTCTCCCCGCTCTGATCACTGACAGTGGGGGGGACAGGAGTACAGGAGAAAGACCCCCCAGGGGCCGGATCCACAACCCCCCACGCCTGTCCAAGTGGCACCGTGACCCCACCTTCGCGGGGAGGCTACCTCCCCCAGCTCCGGGCCTCGGGGAAGGCGGAGGTGAAGTTCGGAGCGGGGCGAGCAGCCCCTGGCAGGCCAGCCTCCCGGAGCGTGCGGACAGGCCTGAGTGGGGGCCAGGAGCAGGGAGGACAGGCGCGAGGATGGCGCCGGGCCCCTCGGTCGGCCAGCGCCAGCCGGGGGGGCCGGGGCTCCACTGTGCTGGGCCAGGCTGAGGGGCACCCAGGAGCAGGTGTGCGCCCACGGGTGCGTGTGTGAGCGTGTGGACCAGCGTGTGCGTGTGCACGTGTGGGGGACTGTGCACCAGGGCCCTGCGGGAGGTCAGCAGACTCTCTCGTAAGGACACGGACGCTGCAGTTCCCGGCCTCTGACGGCCCTCGGGGCCACTGCTAAGGGCCAAGGTCGCAGGGCCACTCCGAATAACCTGGGCCTCTCACAAGAACACGGACAGGCTCCTTGACGCCAAAAGCTCCTGAGCCCCCCGCTCAGACATATGGGGAACGGAGACCCTTAAGCTCATCTCTGAGCCAAAAGGAGAAGAAAGAGGGGGCGGGGGTGGGCGTGTTAGAGCTGAGGGGGCCCGGACCCGCCGGGAGCGCCGAGGCCTCACCGGTCACGGAGGGGAAGTAGATGCCGACCAGCATGGTGAAGTAGGTCATGATGTCAGTGAGCACGTAGGGCAGCCCGCCGGCTCTGCTCTCCTCCGGCACGGGCACTGAGGGCACGCCCTTCTTCTCCACAAACACCCCCTTGTCTGCGTACGCACTCCACAGGTTATCTGTGGGCGGAACAGGCGGGCCATGAGACTCCACACCTGCCATCAGGGCTCCGCCATCGGGTGACCATCCCCACCCCAGACTCCAACTTCACACCAGGACAAGGACGACTGACTAGGAGAAGTTGACCTCTAAGAAAACTATTCTCTCCTAATCTCTGAGTGAAAGGTTTTGGTCCTTAAGTCAAGTTTGATGAAAAAACTTACCTTGTACAACAATCTACCCCTGACGAGCTGCCTGAGGGACCCCCACCCATTAATTACTTCCCTTATCAACATCCTAATCCCCAGTGCCTGCCGCTTTGCAATTCTAAAGATAAAGGACCAACTTTGAAGCCCTGACCTGCTACCTGCACAATTCACCTGGCGTCTACGGCTCTGGGGAGAATCAGCCCAGAGGGACCCCAGTGGGCCAGCAGCCGGGGATGGGGTGAGGTGGCCACAGGCTGGGCAGAAGGACAGGACCCAAGGGACTAAGCTCGGAAGGCCCGGCCCCGGCAGACCCGCCGGACGCTCACCCAGGAGGGCGCCGCTAACCACACCGGGGATGCCCTGGATCTCCGTGACGTTGTTCTGGGCAAAGTACGGGTCGCAGGAGGTGCTGGCCGTGGAGCCGTTGCAGAAGAGGCCCCAGAGCGCAGTGGCCGCTGAGCCGTTGTCGGCAGCGTGGACTTTGGCACAGACGTCGAAGCTGCGTCGGGACAGCGTGCGGTTCCCCAGCAGACAGATCCTGGGCGGGGCAGGTGGTGACACGCCTCACCCACTGCTCTTCTCCGTAACCAAGTGGAGTTCGCCGGTCCCTCACGTGGGACTTCGGACCCCCTCCACTCAGGGTGGCAAGAGCATTCGCATGAGGGACCGGCCCGCAGCAGGGTTCCGGCAGCACCGGGCCCCGGTCTGTCCTGCCGCCCTCCGCTCTGGGGCACCTGACGCGCAGTGAGTGGCCCGCGTGGCGCGTCCACGTGTGCATAGCGGCCGCCCCCCCCCCCGGCTCCTCCTGGCCCAGCCCGGTGGGGCCGCACAGGGGCTCGCGTGCTCGCTCTGTGACCCGGGGCTACCCCTTTCCACGACCCTCACCCGAAAGGGGACAAGAGAAGACCCTGCTCAGGGGCTTCCGTGAGGACAGGGCCACAGCCGGGAGGAGCTCGGCGCTGCTGGATGTCACCGGGCCCGTCCTGTCCTTGCAGACAGCACGACCACGAGAGCACCGCGACCCGCTCACCCTCAACCCGGCCAGAGTGGGGACGTCTGCGGACACAGGGCGCCATCCCCAGCCCGGCCAACGTGGTCAGTGGTTAAGGCCCGAGCCGCAGACTGGGCCAGGAAGCCGGCCCGGAGCCTGGTGGAGGACTCACGGGATGTCAGGTGGGTCGAAGGCGGTCTTGATGACGCCGGCGTAGATGGCAAGGATGGACAGCACGACGCAGGCCAGGAACACCAGGGCCAGCTTGTTGACGTACTTGACGCCCACGAAGACCACCATGACCATGAGGGCCAGCGTGCAGGTCCCGTAAATGCGCATGTTGTGCAGCAGGGCCGTGGCCTCGCCGCCCGCCCCCGCAGCCTGCACGACGGCCGCGCTGGGGGAGATGTAGGTCTGCAGGGCAAAGCGAGGTCAAGAAGGGCCACCCGCCCCTCCCCAAGACGACCACACGGGAGCGCGGGGCCAGGCGCGCCCCTGCGCCTCCCAAAGGGCCCTCTGTGGGGGGCTCGGCGCTGGGCTTCCCTTCCCCGTGAGCCTCCACACCAGCAGACGCCCTGGGACAGACCCTCAGGCCGCACGTCTGCGGCCTGGACAAGGGAACCCGCCCGAGACATGGCACTTACCAAAAAAATCTCAATGGTCCCCAGAATGTACATGGCCCCCGCGAACGTGGTGCCCAGGTAGAAGCAGAGGCCCACGGCCCCCCCGAACTCCGGCCCCAGAGACCGCGATATCATGTAGTAGGAACCGCCCGCTGCAAATACGCCAGATGGGAGGCAGCGGGTTACGGACCTGCCGCTGGCCGTGAACACAGACCTCCCGGGGCAGACGGGCTCGTCCACACAACGGGGAGCCTGGCCGCAAGGGTGGGGACACGCGCCTGCATCCGCAGGCACCCTCCCCCCGCTGGCGGCTGTCTTTGGAAGCCGTGACTAAATGAGGTCGAGGTCGAGCCACAGTCAGGGGCCTGGACCCCGACGGCCGTGCCCGTAGAAAGTCTGCGGCTGACATCACACCCGAAACCTCGACTCAACTTTCGCCCAAGAAGGTTTAAAAAACCAAGGGCTCTTTAGTCATCCTTTGTGTGTCACACCCATAGATACAGTGACACCCACGGCCTCGCCAGCCCGTCCCTGGTCGTCCTGTCGGTCGGCTGAGACCCCACTGGGACACTGACCAGGGACCATGCGTGACACTGGGCACCTGGAGGACATCTCAGGGTGCAGCCCCCTCCTGAAGAGCAAGCAGTGGACAGCGTAGACGTGACAAGAAAATCCCTGGAGGCATTTACGTAGATTCCCCCTGAGGAGAACCCCAATTTCTCAGGGATCCCAAGTGCACGGGCAGGCTCTGGGGGACGAGCCGCATTTACGTAGATTCCCCCTGAGGAGAACCCCAATTTCTCAGGGATCCCAAGTGCACGGGCAGGCTCTGGGGGACGAGCCGCAGGGGGGCACCCCACCCTGGCCTTAGAAAAGCCCCACTGTGCCCTCGGTGGGGGGGGCACGCCGGGGGAAGCGTCACGTGCAGGTGGGGGCCGGGAGCCGCATGAGTTCCGCTGCCCAACGGCAGGGTCACTGCCGACGGGGCCTCTGGAAGGGAAGGGCCTGGCCACGCCGCGGGGATGTCCGCCCCTCCAGGTGTGGGGATCCATGCTGCAGGCGGGTGAGGGCGTGTCCGCACTGGGACCCGCCTTCTGCCGCCCCTGAGGCCACCCGGGGTGAAGGGTGAACGTCACACGATGTGGCACGTGCAGCACCGTCCACAGCAGAGCCCGCTGGTCACTCCCCGCCATTCCCAGCTCCCCGCGGCACCCTTACCTGGGACCACGCCATTGGTCGCGATCGCACTCATGGAGATTGCGGTCAGCATCGTCTGCAGAAAGACGGGGGCCTTTTAGAAGAAAGAGCACTTGCAAGAGCCACCCAGGGAGGCGGACGGCACCAGGCCTGGGGCAGCGCCCGCCTGCCGACTCCCGGCTCCTGACCTCAGAGGGCTGCTGAGTAACCGGGCGCCAGAACACTCAGGACCGCAGCCCTGCTCTCTCCCACTTAACCCCCAAAGCTGAGCTCCTGTGAGCCCCCCAGGAAACACCCGACTCAGGACCACCTCCTGCTTCCAGTGGGCGCCCACTTCCTGATGGGATGCAGGGGGACCCCCCGTAGGCCCCCACCTAGGTGCCCCCCGGGCCACCCACCCCACGGGGCTGGAGGACTGCCAGAGCCTGTCCAGGGCGGGCCTCCTCACCCGCTGCTCAGGAAAGCGGCCACACCTGTGGGTTGGGGAGCAACCAAGGACTTCACAACCCGAGGACGGGAAGAAACAGCCCCCGGCAAGCGTGCAGCCTCAGTGACCACCTGACTGCTTCCTGCCAGGGACATTTCTAGCTTAACGAAGGCCCTGCTCTGTATCCTGCTTTTCATCGGTTTTTATTGGGGGGGGGGGGCGGGGTGATTACTCCAAAGATACTTCCAGGCTCATTAAGTGAAAGCAGCACATGCAGAACAGCAAGAACCTTCAAGCACGACCTTTAAGCACGACACCACAGGACCGGGAAGGCCGTGACACAGGGGAGGCCCGGGGCGGCCGGGGGACGCGGCTGGGGGACAGGCAGGGTGGCGGACTGGGGTCGAGGGGACTCTGGCTCATCTGCATCATTTGATTCTTTCAGGCAGGTGGCACTTGGGGGGGTGAGAGCAGCTGAATCACCCTCCTCATAACAGCAGTGGAGAAAGGTGAGGAGGGAGCACAACAAGCTGTCGCAAGAAAAGGCTCCTGGGCCGCTAAGGCAGATGGGGACGTGGGTGCGGAGGCCATGTGGAGGAGGGCCTGGTGAGCCGGGTGCAGGGCTGAACGTGTCACCAGTGGGCAGGGGACCTGGCCTAAATGCAGGACGGGATGGCCGTGAGTGGTGGCCACCAGGGGACGCTGACCCCTGGCTTCTGCGGAGGTGGGCCCACGAGACTCCCCCCGGCCCGTCAGCAGCCAGGTGCTGACCTGCGCTCACACCAGCGCAGGTGAGGGGTGCCCTTGGGGCCGGGGACCCCGGAAAGCCCTGCCGTCCAGCCGCCCCCGCCCCACTCACGCAGGTGCAGCACACGGACACGATGAGGAAGGACTCCAGGACGCCGGCCGCCCCCACGATCCACGTCAGGCGCAGGAAGAGGATGACGCCCAGGATGTTCTGCAGGCAGGGCAGGTAGACGCCGATGAAGGTGCCCATGCGGGGGCTCTGGAAGAGAGCGGAGCAGGTTCCAGGGCCGGCAGCGCCTCCCCCAGGGCCCCCGCCCCCGCCGGGAGCTGAGTCCACACCGTGGGTCCCAGACACTGTGAAGAGATCAGGGGGCAGGAAGACAAAGGAAGCCCAGCAGAGGCCACAGCTTCAGTTACGTGGAAAACAGCTGAAGCGGGGCCAGGGCTTGGACAGAACCCAGAGCAGGACCCCCTGAAACTGTGTGCAAGCCCCTGCGTCCTTGTCTTTGGAAGTAACATGCTGACTCAAGAGTGAACGATTGGGAAACGTGAAGATGTATCAACAGAAACAGAGAATAGCTGTTGGCCTGGGGAACTGGTAATAATTCAGACTATAATTCTGCCGCATCGCAGAATCACGAACTCCCAGTTCCCTGAAACATACAGGTAAAGGCCTGACACACCTTCCTAAGTTGTTTCTGCAGGAAGCAGACACCCACCAGACGGAACCTGCTGACCACAAGCACACAGACCCCAGACCGGCTGAAACCAGAAGGTTGACGATGCTTGAAACTTCACCTTGATGCCAACCAATCCGAGAACTGTCCACGAGCTGGCCACGCCCTGCTCCTTGACCACTATAAGACTCCTCACTACCCCCTGCAGGGTGGGCACAGTTTCTGAGGCGCTAGCCTGCTGTGTTCCCTCTTTGCCTGGCAAAGAAATAAAGCCATTCTTTCTCTTTCCTCCAAAACTCTGCCTCCGTATTTCTATTCAGCACTGGTGTACAGAGGCCAAGATTTTGGCAACACCCTCACTGCCCAGGAGTAAGTGGGTGGGGGCAAAACCACGTCACTGCCCCGGGGCAGAGAGGGGAGAGAAGGGCTCGGCCCCCTCCTCCATCAGGGGCACAGCGGGAAGGGGGGGAAGTTAGAGAAAAGACGGGGAGCAAGCTGATCTGGGCTCTGTCCAAAGCGACTGCAGCCCAGGTCCTCAGGAGACCACGAAGTGAGGGGAAATGAGAGGCCGGAAGGAAGGGTTAGGGACCGGCCACCATTCCCTAAGCTACAAAGGGCGCAGAAGCACCAAGTCCAGACAGAAATCTGCCGTGTCTTGACCCACCTGGAGGAAGTGACCAGCGAGGGGAGGGGACCCAGAGAGAGTTCAGAGAGGACGTGCCACCTGTGAGTCACCCCCTTCCCGAAGGCCCCGCAGCACGGCCGACCAGAGGCGGCCTGGGAGAGGGTCGCCCCGCCGTGGGGTAACTGCAGGAGGGTGCCTGACAGAAACGCCTTCCGTAACCCCAGACAGACTACAGCCGAGCAAACCTGCCCGGAGGAAAGCTCGGGGACAAGGCCGGGGGCCAGCCCGCCCTGCCCGCCGGCCAGCGTGACAGCAGCGTCAGGCGACACAGTCGGGATTTGGGGACACCTGGCTAAAAAGACAAGAGGACGTTTAATGGGGGAAGCTGCTTAAACTTAGGTGAATAAACGGAAAAGCAGCTGGAAAGACCTGCTTTGGAAACACTGCCTGTGGAAGGGGCCAGGCTGCCTGACACGAGGCGTCCCGTGGCGGCTGGGGAGACGCGGCCCCGCCCGCTCGCCGGGCCGAAGGACGGACCCCCGCAGAGGACGCCGGGGGGGCTTCTCAGCGTGAGAACGGAAGGTCGACACACAGGAACGCCCGCACCGAGAGAGCTGGCATGGGGCTGGCACGGAGCAGAGACCCCGGGGAAGGAACCCAAGGGGGCGCCCGGGGAGCGTGGAGTGGGTCGGAAGCCTCGGGCAGACTCGGCCTGAGGCCTGAACAGCGCCGGGCGGCTGGCTTGTCACGCCTGGGCCCTGAGCGCCAGCGTCCGGGCCAGCCCGCCCCCCGCGGACCCGTGTCCTGTTTGTGGATGATGAAAGCGTGAGGGTTCCTGACCCCGGACGCAAGACGGTGAAGGATGAGGAGGTCAACACAGGCTGAGAGCAGCTCTGGCCCCTGCCTTTGGCCTCATGGACCGTGAAACACCAGAAGCAAACCCTCCAGTCTCACGGGCGCGGGGCCCCCAGCCGCCTGGCCCAGCCTCAGGCCCGGCCCCTGTCCCTGTGCAGCGGCGAGATGACCCTGAGTTGTCCTGAAAGGCCATGACGGGGCCCCCAGCACTCCCATAAAAGGCAGCTTCAAAGGGTCAACCTGACCGGTTACGAGGCCCAAGATACTAGAGGCGTCCAGACCCTGGAGAAGGCGCTTTTGGGGGACCGACCCCCCATCTCTGTGCCCCTTGGTCAGAGGGACAACAAGGGCCGCTGCCACCGTCCCCCGGGGAGCCGTGCTCGGGGGTGGGGCGGCCGGGTCATCCCGCCAAACCCGCCCACCTGGCCGCACAACGGTTGTGCTGAGGGTCACGGGTGGCCTGCGTCAGCCTCTGGCACCGGCTCCCGGGTCCCCTGGGGACAGAGGCCAGGAGCTGCCTGCCCGGGTCGCGGTCTGTCCTAGGTGCTGCGCGCAGCTCCGCAGGCTGGGCTCACAGACCCTCCCCGAGGTCTCTGCACAGAATCCTCCGAGGGCTGGGCTCATCTTAGGAGGGCCCCCAGAGACAGACCCTCAGAAATAAGGCTCCCAGGAAGGTGGCAGCGGGACAAGTCCCGTGACTGAGAAACGAAGCGGGGGGCGGGGGGGAGGGTCCGGGGGATCCTGGTGGGGGAGGGCCCGGGGGATCCGGGGGGGGGGAGGGCCCGGGGGATCCGGGGGGGGGGGCCCGGGGGATCCGGGGGGGAGGGGAGGCCCTGGCGCGGGGCCGGGGCTGCGTGGGGGCACCTTGGCCTGGCGCCGCCGGCTGTCCTCGGCCTCCTCGTGCTCCGCCGCGCCCTGGCTCAGGTTGGTGTAGTTGGCCAGCTTGTTGAGCAGCGAGGACACCATGGGATTACTGTCCATCTCCTCCTGTTTGGGGCCGAGAGGTGGAGTCAGTGACCCCCCCCCACCCCGAGACGCCCCAGACCGACCAGCCCGACCTCCCAGCAGGGCTCCCGCTCCACGTGCCCAGCGGGCCAACGGTCAGGGCTCAGGGCCCCGGGGCTCCCCGGACAGCCCAGACCCAGCCCCTCCGCGGGGCTCCCCGAGGCCTCTGCCCGGACCTCAGGGCACCGTGAGGCTGGGGTCCGCTCCCGCGGGCGCCGCCGCCTCTGCTCTGAAGGGGAGGGTGGGTGGGGGTCACCTGCCTCGAAGAGCGCCATGCTTTTCCTTTCGAAGGCCGTCTCTCCGCCCACCTCCACGCTGCCGATGAACGGGCTGCTTTCCCCGGGGTTTCCATCTCCTGTGGGGAAGGGCTCGGTCCGCCGTGAAAGGAATTAAAGGCGGCCACGAGGGAGCTGGAGGAGGGGGCCCCCCCAGGCGCTTCTCTGCGTGCCTCGGACTTTTCTAAGTTATCTGTCGGGGGGCGAGGGACCAGGTGGAGAGAACGCCAAAGGTGGCGCTGGGTCCAGGAACCTCAAGTCCCACCCCGGCCCTTTTGGGTCCCACAGGACAAACAGCTCAAGACCAGCAGCTCCGGACAGGCTGGCCTGTGACCATCCACGGCGGGGACGGGGTGGGGACCGGCACTTGTACCAGGTGGCGCAGAGGTTCGCTGCCTTGTTCCGACAGCAGCTTCAGGTTTCCAATTCCCCCAATCCCAGTGGATTACGGCGGCCTCACCGGTGACCCCATTAGCTCAGAGCACAGTCCCCACGGGGAGTGTCACGGAGCCTACACGTAGGCGCACGGCCGGCAGGTGGCCCATCGCGGCCCTGCTGTCTCCATGGCTGTTTCTGTCAGGAAGCCCTGACCCGCCGTCCCCAGCTAGAGTGTATCAAGGTTCTGGGCGTGGCCAGGCCGCAGAGGAGTGAAGGGTCAGCCCCGACTCACCCTGGGAGCTCCTCCCAGATCCTGAAACGTGAGCCTTACCACGTGCTCCCAATTCAAAGCAGAGAGAAAAACCCTGATGGCATCGCTCTGATTCCCAGCCCTGCCCCATCCCACGGGATCAGGAGCAATGCCGTCCCAGAAGCCGCCAGCAGGGACATGGGGTGAGCTCGGAGACACCGGCACCCCTACCTGGGCCCACCTGCACGTCAGCCCCACCCACAGGCCTTCCACAGGTGATGTGACCCTGTATCAGAAGGACTGAGTGAGGACACCAGGAAAAGGCGCTCCAAACTGGCTTTTTGCAGGCCCCCAGGGGCCCTGGGCCAACCCTGAGCATGACCTTAGCGGGGAATCACCTGCTCACCAGGTCCCGTCAGGGGTGACACCCGACTTCCTGATGGAATCCCCCAAAGCCCCAGAAGGAAACCAAAGCCCAGACGCACAGGGAAGGGGGCCCACAGTCCATCCCCCGTGAACTTACGCGCCTGCCCCTCACAAGGGACACAAATTCGGGAGCCGCCAGGGTCCAGGCATCGCCCCTCACCCCCCACTCAGCTGTCCAGTCCCCCGAAATCCACAGACCCCACTCAGCTCCACGCCCATCCACCAAGGCCTCCCAGACCCCTCCCCGGAAGGTTCCCAGGGTCCAGCCCGCGGAAGCCGCATGGCAGGCAGAGCCCTGCCCTCCTGCCGGACGGACCCTGTGTCCCTCACTGCCGAGCCCCAGTGACCAGCTCGGGGGCAGCAGAAGGCCCGAGGAAGCCAGTGGCTGGGGAACCGCTTGGTGCAGGAACCACCAGCAGATGCCGGGACCAGGGGCAACACCTGGAGGGGATGGGGCAAGGACCCTCCCCCCACACCATGGCCCCACGAGCCACCTGCTCAGCACCATGGGGCAGGGGCAGTGCCAGGAAGAGCCGACCACCCACTGAACCAAGGGTCAAGGTGAACACGAGGGTCACAGGCTGACCAACACCCAGGAGAGGACATGACTGCTTGGGTCCCCGGATTCCAGCACGAGGAGCTTGAAGCAAACCAAAGGAGGGACCGGCCCTCTTCAGAGGCCTCGGAGGACACGGGCCGGCTCCGGAACGTTCTGGAAAGAGGAAGAAGATGGAAGCAGCCCGATTCTTTCCATAAAGGACGTTATTGGGCTGACGGTGAAATCTGAATAAGACTTCAGTCAATGAAAACATCCTGATTTTGGTGACCGTACTACAGGGATCATGAGAGAAAATGTGCTTGTTTTAGGAAACACACAAAGGGCATCACACCCGCTGCCTGTTCTCAGCAAATCAGGAAGGAACGTGTGAAAAGGGGGAGCGGGGTGGGGAGAGGCATAAGGCAGGTGGGACCAATGCTCAGGCAGGTGACGCGTGATCCTGTGCCCTTGAAAGTTTTCTGAAGTCAGAGTTCTGAAGCTGGGTCAAAACAAAGCTTAAAAAATACCACCACATCCAATTAGACGAGGAATCACTCCTGAGCGCCCTCCCCCGGCTCTGCAGGTGTCTCCAGGAGAGCGCCAGCCTCTCTCCCTCCTTCTGGCCTCAGGAGAGCGCCGGCCTCTCTCCCCACTTCCGGCCTCAGGCGGGCTCCTGCTCAGCGTCCTCTTCCTGGGAATAATGACTGCATTTTTCTGGTGGTGACAATCCTGCTTCTGGTAACGAGACACAAGCGTTTCCGACTGGGTTTCTGGCGTAAACGGAAGCTGCGAAGAGCTCTCTGCAGACCAGACTCTGGAGGACACGCAGGCCGGCCCTGTCCCGGTCAACAGGCTTCAGCCACGCAGGCCAGGGTGCCGGCCACCCCGGGAGGGGTGTTGGGTTCTCCCTCTGCCCCAACCTTGGACAAATTCGTGGCTCCCGGGTCTCATGTTTCTCGTCCAGGGAGAGGCGGCCACCATGGACAGAGCCTCCACTCAGCTCAGGCCCAGCTGCCCAGGTGCCCCTGCCGCCCCCGCCTGGGAAGCACAGCCTGGTCCAGGGGGCTCTGGAGGGTCTGTCCGAATGCCCACCGGGCACGGGGCGGATGGGCACCTGCAACCGCGTTCCATCCACAGAGACGACATCTTTCTTGGAGCATCTGATGCTCCTGGTGGCTGGGAAAGTGAGACCACGACCTCAAACAGGAGCTGAGGCAGCTGGCCCATCCGCCATGACGGGGGCTGGGGGTGGCCCGGAACTGAGGATTGGAAAGGAGCAGAGTGGGCGAGAAGTGCCTGGGCGAGGGGGCCCGGGGAGACCACCAGGATCAACTGATTCGAGGCAGGTGGACGTTAGCGGCTTATTTACACACAGGACGACCGCGGAGACCGGGGAGTGGGAAACGGTGCCGTGAACGCCCCACAAAGGCCAGGATGGCCCGCCCCGTGGGGACACGTGTGCTGGGCACGTGTGCACAGGAGCCCGGGGACGGCCAGGACTGGGCTGTCAGGCTGTGAGGCTCTGGTCTTCCATCTCGCTGCTTATAACCAGAATTAACACACAGAGCGAGCACAGAGAACGGGGGAACGCACACAAAACGCACAGGAGGAACAGCACACGCCCCAGCATCTCCGTAAGTCCCCCCCCACCCCCCGACCCCCCTGGTTTGGGGGCTGCACCGCCCACACCAGAGGTTACGGCCAACAGTGAGTCTCCTTATCCATCGTAAACCAGCGTCTTAATCGCTAATCCTTTAACGAGAACACGTTTCCCTTCGTTTCTGAGAAGGCAGCCCTCTGGAGAGCTTTCCAAAGCGCTGGGGCACCCAGCGGAAGGAAGAGGCTCACGTAGGAGCCTAGGGCAGCCACCTCCTCCTCGACCTGCGGGAGCCGAGACTCTTGGTTAAAAATCAAACGCTTCTACCTGAGGGACACACCTGCAATCCCATCCCACAAAATGCAAAACCATCACAAGCTACCCGGGTGAGCCCTAAAATCCCCATAATTGCCTTCAGCGCTGGAGAACACTCAAATCTCAGTTTTTATTTTTCAAGGGAGGGGCAGGTTACAACTCAAGTCTTCACAAAGGAAACTGGTACACACACCCCCGGGGCCTGAGCCCTTGGTACACGCTGGGGGCTCTGAAGGCCTCAGGCTCTGGGTGGACACCCCTCCCACCTCCACCGGGACTCTGATGGCACCCGGCACGACCCTGCCAGGCCCGGTCGCGGCTCTGGAGGGCAGGGGTCCTCCTCTGGCTGAGACCCTCCCCCCATGTTTCGGGGACGAGGCCCCTCGTCTGGGCTTGCGCCCGCTGCGGACTCTGCTTGTTCACGACAATGAGGACCCAGGACAAGCCCGAGCAGAGGGGATCCCGGGGCGCAGGGCCCGCCTCACCGGCCCCGCCGCCTCCGTCCTCCTGGGGCGGGTCCCCCGAGGTCACCGGGTGCCCTCGCTGCGCAGCGGTGGCTGCCGGGCCGTGTGGGAGGGGTCCCTCCGACGGTCAGGTGTCCTGGGCCACGCCAGCCGGGAGGGCAGGACCCACACCTGCTGTCTCTGGGCAGGAGCGCTCGGGGCCTCGTTCACCTGCTCTAACGGACGGCCGATCTGGGCCGTCAGATGTGTAGTCACAGAAACGGCCTGGAGCCCACGCGATTAACACCACCCCACCCTCACCAGGGCTCCCCGCCTCGCGCACAGACGGGGCTTTCGGCCTGCCCGTTTCACACGGCAGGGGCCGCCGGTGGGCTCACCGCGCAGAGATCACAGCCTGACGTGGTCCAAGGTCACAGCCCCCGCAAGCCCGGGACCCCTGGACCCCTAGTGTCCAGCTGGGCGGGCGCAGTGGGCGGGGAGGCCCTGCAGGCCGGGAGGTCCCTCAGAGCCCAGCCACCTTGCACGTGACTCACCCCTCTCGTCACCGAGGAAGGGGACTGATTTGGTTTTAAAACAAGGATCCTTCGGCCAGTAAACCCACGCGGAACCAACAAGGCTCAGAATCTCATCACACTCCTCACCACGGGACACCGTGGCCGGGACACGTCCAACTGGCAGGGGTGCCCACGTGCTGGGGACGCCCGAGAACGGCCACGCTGTGGACGCAGCACCAGGAAAGAAGGGCCGAAGGTGCCCGGGACCCGAGGGGACAGGAGGGAACTGGGGGGGCCGCACAGAAACAGCTGACGAACACGCAGGACACGCCCACAGCACCGCCCCACACACCGGCATCGGGAGGGCGGGCGCCTGTATGCGTGCAGAGCTGCCCATCAGAGAGTCTGGAGCCTGGGACAGACGACACCCCACCCCGCTCACAGCTGGTGAGTTCAAACACCCCGGGAGCCGCGGGCAGGCATCACATGGCCCGAGCGCAGGCCCCTTGGCCTCTGGCTGCACCACCAGCTCTGGACTGCCGACATGCACTCACACTCGACATGCACTCACACTCATTTTGCTTTTCTAGGACACAGCAGCCATGTGCTATAACTAACCTTTTTAAGCCTTTAAAATGTATATCTACTGGCCCCCCCTGCAGCGCGGGAAACCCCTCCATCCCCCTGCCCCCCAAGTCGGGGCAGGCTGAGTAGGAGGACAGAGTGGTACCTGGGCGCTGGCTGAAAAGGAGGCGCCCATAAAGCCAGGATCCACTCGTTCTAAAGGCTGGGGAAGGGTTGCGGCACCTGATGACTCGTTTCCCACAGACGAAGTACGGAAAGCGGAAAAGAGGGGCTTCACGGCAGAACCTGATGGATACCCCAGTGCTGAGCCCCGGTGACGGTGGCACCTTGCGTGCCGGTGAGAATTCACGCTCCCTCCGGGGCCTCCCGTTAAAGCCACACCTCGCCGAGCCGCGAGAAAACCATCAGACGGATGCCAGTCGAGGGCACCTGCAACACACCTGGCCAGCACCCCTCAGAACTGTCCAGGTCACAAAAACTAGAAGCTCTGAGGCACCGTCACAGCCTAGGCGTGGCCTGTTTAAAGCCCCTCCCGTGCTCCTGGCGCCCCCCTGCGCCCGCCAGGCCCGAGGAAGCCTGCGCTTCAGGGGTGACTCCCAGTGCGGCCCAGCCAGGCCTTAGTGTCCACCCACCTGCTGGTCTCCCTCAGCTTCTAAAGAAAGTTCCAGGAACCTGCAGCACCATCTGAACACGGCACACCAAGCCCAGCGCCCCCAGAGGCCGGGGCGGCATCCTGGCCGGGGCTCCCAGGATGACCGGCCAGCAAGGCCGGACCGGACCAGGCCCAGGACCCAGGGCTGCAGACCAGCCTCGGCCCAAGACCACCGAGGAGCCCTCCCAGAAACGGGCGGGACAGCGGGTGCCTGGCAGTGAGAGCCCAAGGCCCGGGGAGCAACCGCGGCCAGGAAGGGTCAAAGCGGGCAGGGCATCCCTCTGCCTCCCCGTGAGGGGAGACAGCAGCGAGCTTCGCACGAGGCCGTGTGACTTGTGTCATCACGGGCGTCCTGAGAAGCCCCCGCGCCCGCAAGCGCCGGCCACACACCCATGCGGACCCTCCCCATCCGGTGCAGGCCTGACGCGGCTCAGAGCACAGCAGCCTCTACCAGCCCGCGTGCCCGGCCCTCGGAGACACACGGCCCCCGCCGAGGCGGCCTCTGCTCTTCCCACCCGTCCTCGACCTGCTTCTCCCACAGCCGTGTTGATGCCCGGTTTCCGGCTCCACGAAATGCAAACTTAACCCGGACCTGAGTAAACGTGGTGGTCACCAGGGACAGCGTGGGACCCGGTGCTCTGGACGAGGGGGCGGGAACAGGAAGCCACCAGGAGAGGAGCGAACGCAGCAGGGCAGCAGGGCCTTCGGGGCGGGCGGGGACGGCCCAGGCCAGAGAGGCAGGCGCAAAGCGGAGCCTGGCAGGCCCGGACCCAGGGGTCTGCTGTGGATACCGGGTCAGAGCCCCATCCCCGCTGAGGGTCCCGAGTGCAGCGTCCTCCGTCTGCGGTCACAGCCTCCGCCAGCCCCGCTGCAGCCTCTGTGCACAAGCCCTCCCCTTCCCAGTGCACCAGCACTCTCCTCCCCCCCCCTCCCCCCCCCCCACCCCCCGGGCTGGTGTTTGGGATTTCTACCACCGTCTCTTTCTCTTCCGGAAGAGCTCCCAGGGGAGGAGCGGAGAGTGACCTCTGAGGCTCAGAGCCAGGGGCGTTCCCGAGGGTCCGCTGGGCCAGGCCGGCACCGAGGCTGGATCCTCTTCCAAGGGGTTCAGCGTTGGAACGGAGTTTTTAGGTTCCACGACCCTCAGGGTTAACTAATGCCCTCTGGCCTTTGCCCCCTGCCCTCCGTGCTTTGCAGCCAGGATCAATGCTGGATCTGAAATCCAGCGGCCTGGCCACCTGGGCCAGCGGACTCCCCGAGGGGCACAGCCTGAGAAGAAACTGTTCTGCGTTCAAGCCAGAAAAAAAGGAAATGCTTGAGGCCGAGAACTCCCGTGCTTTCACAGCCAGTTTCTGGCTAAAACAGAAACCCGTTCTCTGGCGAAGACAGAGGAAACACTGACAGGACAGGACCCACCCACAGCCCGGCCAGCTGGACGCGGCCCCTTGCCGGGGCACCTCCCAGCGTCCTCTCCCGGAGGGCTGCCTGGCCCCCCACCCAGGCCTCTGGAGCGAGAAGCGCCTGCCCACAGGCGAGAGCCGAGAGGGCAGGAGGTGGATGCGCCCCTGCCCGGCCCTCACGCGTGGCCTGCGGGGGCACCTTGCCGGCTGGAGGCCCAGACGCCCAGAGATGCTACTTCCCAAGGGCCTCGCCAGGTGACCCTGTGCGCCCGGCCCCCAGCTGCCCCCACCAAGCACAAACCCCGCTGCCTGGGGCCAGAAGCAACACCGTCCAGGCCCACGGACCACGGGCGGCGGCAGGCCGGCTCCTACCCTACCCGCTCGCTGTGCACGTGCGCCTGGCACCTGGAACCCAGCACCTGGCGGGGCGTGGCGGGTGTCCGCTTGGAAAGGTGGGCAGGGCCGGGTCACAGCACCTCTGCGAGGCCTTCCTGAAACGACACAGCCCTCACTTCTGGGAGCACCCTGCCCCCAGCGCCCCCCGTGACACCAGGTCCAAGCCGAAACCAGCAACGGGCAGTGCAGCCGAGGGGAAAGAGCCTCCCTGGCCCAGGTGTGCCCCCTGCCCCCACCACCCCGCAGCCCGAGGTGAGGGTTCTCCTGGGCGGCACCGAGGACCGGGGCGCTCACAGACAAGGACTCAGGAAGGCTCGGGGCACTGGAGGGACACAGCCGCCCTTCAACCCGGACCAAGGCCACGGCCACCGCCCCGGCGTTCACTGCTGCAACCAAGGGCCTCGGCCCAGCAGTCGGGCCAAAGACACCACCTCTGGCACCTTCTCCTTAAACCTGACGCTCGCACAGTCGAGACAAAAAGGAAAGTACCGGGATTCTCGGCTACTAAGAGGCACGAACACAGAGGAACCAGCCAGACACACACGTTAACACACGTGTGCAGGCACACACAGGCACACGGGGCACAGCTGGGGACCACAGCTCTGCGAGCTGCTTCTCCAGAAAAGTGAGTGTTTCAGGGACTTCCCGTCCGTCCAAAGGACCTGCCCTCCCAGGCTGGACGTGCTCCCTCCTGGGCAGCGCGGGCCTCTGGTGGGCTCGGGGACCCGGCTCCCCGCCCCCCCCCCCCCCCCCCCCCCCGGTGTCTGCCGCTGATGCGACCTCTCCCTCCTCGGGGACTGGCGGTCGTGATCCCAGCCTGGGGGTGGGGGGAGGAGCTCAGGACGCCAGGGCCAGCCCAGCTAGGGCAAAGGCGGGAGGTGGGCGGCCGGGAGCCCCACCAGCCTCCCGGGGCGGCTCCCGTTACCGACGCAGGCTCCTGTCTGACTGTGGTCAAGACCCTCCATCCGAGGGAAGAGGAAACCCAAGAACCATCTGGCGCTTCTCTACTCTGATTTCGGCTCCACACGATCCCTCCCCAGTGACCGTCCCGAGAGCCTCCCTGAGAACCCAGGCCTGACCCGTGGGCTGTGACCAGACGGGGCCCAGGACACGGCCGCCTCTGGGACAGGCCAGCTCCAGGAGAGGGAGACGGGCACAAGGAGAACCCCCAGGACGGCACGGGGCCCGCACGAGGCCTCCCCATCTCCCTGGGGGGACGTCCCGCTCACGTGGACTCGTGGGGTGCCCCCGCCTCGCAGACGGCGCCAGGCCACAGGCACATGCTGACCACGCGGACGCCCAGACAGGCTCAGCTGCAGGCCGGCTGCAGGCTGGGCAGACGGGAAGCAGCTCTCGCTGCGAGCAGTAAACGCAGGCCCAGGAGCCCAACACCCAGCAGAGACCCCAGCGCCACGGGCACATGGGGCCAGGGATTCTGCCCGAGAGCAACCCTGAGCCCGGGAAACTCGCAGCTGGTCACAGGGCCCACCCAAGCCTCGCGAAGCTCAGAAACAGAATTCCCACCTCCTCCCCGATTGTGTTCTCAAGGAGAAACCGCCTGAGGAAAGAAAGAGGAAACAAACCCAGGCCAGGGCCCCAGGGCCTTGCCAGAGGCGCGGGCAGCGAGGCCACGCAGACGCACAAGGCCCCAGGCAAGACCTGGCACCGACAGTTCACCCCCTTCCCGGCCAGGAGCACGGCCCCGCAAACCCCCACCCCCAGCCACAGGGGCACCTGGACGGGGCCCCTCACCAGCGCTCCGGGCACGGGGCTCCAGGGCCGACACGGCGCCAGGGGCCACAGATGGAGGAGCGGCCATGGATCCGGGGGCCAGGGCGCCTCATTCTTCGGCTGGCCCTGCTGAAGCTGCAGGCTTATCTGCACAGACCAGACCTCTGCTCTGAAGAGGGAGTTCCCTCTTTCTCATAAAGGAAAGGTGTAACCCTTTGTGCTCTGCTCTCTGTGCCGGGCGGCACTGCCCCAGGGTCCCCCAGAAGGGAGCCCGGACGGCCCCGGACCGCCACGCTGGCCGGCCTCGCGCTCCCAGAGCGGCTTGCACACGCCTGCTCCCCGCAAGCAGCACTGCTGCAAAGTTGACCGCGAGAGGGGCGCCCCCAAAAGCACCTGGCTGCGCGCACGGCGGTTAACACTTAGGCCAAACGGCAGCCTCCGCCCTCCAGCCTCACGTGCCCAGCAACGCGCGGCCCTTCTGGGGGGAACGGGAGATCCCCAGAGACCAGCCAGCGGCACCGTCCTCCCACCCGCCTGTGCCTCCAATTTCCGCCCCGAGCCCAACCACAGTCCCGCTGCTGTGCCCCGAGGACACTGGCCCTGGGAAGGAACCCCCGGCCCAAGGCCACCCATCGCCCAGGGCAGGAGCCCGGGCCAACCCAGCAGCCAGCCGGTCAGGTGCCAGGACCTGCTCAGGTCTGCTCAGGGCCGTGGCCGCAGGCCTACTGGGCAGAGCCTCCCTCCACGGCCCGGTTCCCCGGGGGCAGGCAAGCGAGGGCAGCCCCCTCGCCTACTGGCTCCGACCTGGCAGACGCCTCTGGCCATCCCGGCTGCCCCCTGCTCGGTCCGTGATGCCCTGAGCTGCAGGAAATCAAGACGCTGGGTGACCTTGGCCCTGACGGGCTCTGGGCCCACACAAGGCCCCTCACCCTCTCTAGGCACACCCCCCCCTCCAACGACCCCGCGAGAATTCCCCCCCCACCCACCAAGCGGAGAGTAAGCCCGCTGCCCACCTCCAAGCAGGGGACATGTGGGATCAATTATTTGAAAATAACGGGGTCCACGCGGAGACCATGGGCTGCGGGGCCGTCTGGTTCTGATGCCCTGGCCGTGTGACCGCCCAGCCAGGAGGGCCTCTGAGCTGCACGCTCTCTGTGCGGTGGGGGCCCCGTCACGGGGAGCTGCTCTGCCCAGGTGAACCCACCTGCCTCCGTTCATAAGGTGGCTGTGGCCTCAAGAGCGGAGTGGCAGGCCCTGCAGACAGACCCTCTGCTTGTGTCGCCACCTCCAGTGACGTGGGCACTCGGGCCCGAGGCTGTCCCTGGGTTGTGTTGGGCCTGGCCGCACGAGGGGACCGGCGGGATGCAGGCTGTCCGATGGTAACAAGGACCAGCAGCAGCCTGTCCCCAGAAATTCAGCTCCCTCAAATGCAGCCCCCGGGATGGGGTGGGGTGAGCCCGGCCTGAGACAGGCGCCTCGGGGCAATGAGTCAGGGTCTGACGCCATGGGGCGCTGAGCTGGCCCAGGGGGATTCCACAGAAGGGCGGCACGGAGCCGGCTGGGGTGGGGCTGTCCCGTTGTGTGTGTGCGTGCGTGCGCGTGTGTCTGGGGGTGGCGGGAGGACTGCCCGGTGTGTGTGTCCTGGGCGGCCCCTGGCAGAGGGGAGCCGTGGGCTTGGCTGGGCTCTCTGCTAGGCAAGGAGAGGGCCCCAGAGGCCAGCAGGGCTTGCGTGTGGAGGCGCCACCGCGCCGAGCGTCCTGGGGCGTGTTAACTGCCTCTCTGCCCGGCGCCTCTTGGGGGCTGGGGGGCAGTGGAATTCCCTGCTGCTCCAGCACTTGGCGGGGCCCGCTGGTTGGTGATGCCCTGTGCGCTGCTGGAGAACGGAGGACCCCTTCTCCCCCTGGGGCCCCGGGGGACCGGGAGACACACAGCACCGTCCACTCTTCCCTCAGTGGATGAGGGTCAACCGATTTTCAGGGGTCAGCCCTTCGGACAGCCTGCACCGCCTGCCCTTCCTGCTCAGACGTCCCCCACGCCAGCATGACGCATCCCTTCCTTCCTGGACCCAGTGACGGAGCAATGCTCCGCGGCCTCGGCCCAGCAGGACAGAACCTCAAGGCTTTGTCTTGGGCCCACTCTCCGGCCGCGCTCACGTCCCAACGCCCAGGGCCCCGGCCTTGTGCTCTGGCCACCCCAGCGGCAGCAGCCCCTCGAGGGCAGCGGGCACACGCATCGGCACACAGCCTGCTCCCTGTGACCCCGAGCCCCGCAGGACAAAGGTGACGCTCCCAGAGCTGCCTGGGTCAGTGGCTGGGGGCGCGGGTCCCCTTCACAGGGGGCAAGAGCAGACCCCCGCGTGACCCACAGGACCTGAGCGGCAGAGCATGAAATCACGGGAAAGGAATCCAAAAAGAGGAACAAGAAAGGAAGAGGAAGCCCCAGCGGAGCTGAGGGCAGCTCCCGGGGAGGAACGGGCAGGAGACCGGCAGGGACAGTGGACCTCCAGGGCCCAGCCCACGGGCCCTGCGGTAGAGGGCAGTGGGGTCGGCGCCACCCCTCTGGGGGTGCACGTGGACACCCCCACCTCACCGCCCGCAGGCCACCTTCCCGGCTCTAAAGCGCCAACTGTGGGCCTGCCGAC
Source organism: Balaenoptera borealis (assembly GCF_965194805.1). Lineage (NCBI taxonomy): Eukaryota > Metazoa > Chordata > Mammalia > Artiodactyla > Balaenopteridae > Balaenoptera > Balaenoptera borealis. The sequence continues at coordinate 1,492,888 of NC_138867.1, forward strand.
CGGACACAGCCAAGGTCAAAACAGCAGGGGCAGTTCAAGGTCAACACTTGGTATCGGCCACCGCACCCTGATGAAGGCCCAGAGCCTCCGACAGCCAGGAAACGGGCCCCGGCTTCACAGGCTGACAACAGGGCTCCCCGCAGGCCCAGCCTGGACGCAGGGACCAGAGGCAGCCCAGGCGGCCGCCCCGTGCCACAGGCTCACCGACCAGGCCCTCAGCCTCAGAGCCCACCAAGCTCTGGGTCAGCCAGGTGGGCCTGCAGACGTGAGCGCTGGCCCCTCCTCACCTCCCTCCCACCCTCGCCCTGGCGTCCCACGCTCCCTATTTCCACGACAGCCCCGGGTACACCTCGGGAGGGTATCCCCAAACCTGCTTCACCAGCACCACCGGGAGGCCCACCCAGAAAGCCAGGTGCCCCCCTGGAGGTTCAAAGGCCAGCCACAGAGTCAGGAAGGAACTTCAGTGACTCTGCGACGAGCAGGTGTGGCCACAAGCTGGACCACAGGGCAAGGGCCCTGCACGCGGGTCTTCAAAGGGGCTCCGGCCAGCGGTTCCGGCTCCCGCAGGACTGTCCCACCACTGGGAAGCGCGTGAGGCTGCTTCCCAGGCTCCCCCGTCACGCTGGCGACGCGGTGCCCGTCACAGGGCCTCTCTGGGCACCGACTGGTCTGACGGCTTGCGTTAAAACTCAGAACCTAGCCGAGCAGACCCCGAAAGGCAACAGGACGCCTGCCTGTGACCCCATAGGGGGCTCCGCCCAGTTCCCCAAGGTCTTCTGCGGCTGTCCCTCTAAGGGAACATGAGGACGAGTGAAGAACACAGGGTTCCCAGGGTGAAGTTCTGTGCCAACTCATCTAAGTGTCACAGGTGCAGCTCAGACCCTAGAGGGTTTGTTGAAAAGCATGCAGGATGCCCACACTTAGCATTTGCCTGTGCTCCTGCCTCTGAGAGCACACAGGCAAAGGGGGTTCTAGACGAGCCGGGAGAGGGAATGAAGTGGGATTACGGCTGAGAAAGCAAGAGCCTTGGACTGAGGGCGGGCTGGGGGCTCGAGGTCAGCCGGGCAGGCGACACCACGGCCCTCCTGGCAGCCCTGAGCACAGGCCCAGGGGCACCTAGCTTACAGAGAGCCACCGAGGCCCGTCCGAGAAGGAGCCAGCAGGCAGGGGGCCGCACACCCGGAAAGGTTGAGGGTCCCCGAGGACACGATGGCTCCTGGTGGCCGGTGAAACGCCGCTCACCCAGAAAGGCCACACCGGGATGCGCTAGTCAGAGCCGCAGTGAGAGAAAGGCTGGGCTTACGGACTCTGCCTTCAAGTCCGGCCTGGTTTCAGCCTCCAAGCCGTCGGCAGCCGTGCCCAGTCCCACACCCACACCCACACCCACGTGCAGAGGAAAGCTGGCGGGCACCCGAGGGACGGGGCGGGACCCTGCCGACCCGCCCCTGCCCACTAGGACAGCGTGCTGCCCCCAAGGGGTGCCCGGCCTCCAGGCGCCAGGACCTGTGGCCTCCACTGACCTCGCCCTCTTTCCTGCCTGGAGCAGGACATCTCTTCCCCAACGCTGCAGAGTGACCCTCCATTTCTAGAGGGGCGCTGAGCCCCAGATGAAGCAGCGGACTCAGGGTGACCAACCTATTAGCTGCAGAGAAGCCCGGGCCTAGAGCCCAGATAATGGAGGAACAGGCCTGGGGATGCCCCCGCACCAAGAGAAAGTGAAAGTGCCAGAGACCTGATTCCAGAAGCGAAGTGGGCAAGGAGGACCCTCAGCCTGAGTACAGCTCCCCTCCTCTGCCCCGGCAGGGACCTGAACTCCCTGCTCAAGACCCCACAGAGCGTGGGCCTGTCCCGGGTCAGCCGGGCTTATGTGACTGGCGGCCCTTTACCCCACCGCGCAAGAGCGGAGACGAACAAAGCAAAGGTGGCTGGGAAGGAAGGAGCCAGGCGCTCCTGCCCCAGGAGCCTTACCACGGGTGGGGACCCCACCGGGTCACCGGGCCTGGGGGGCCTGGGAACTCTCGGAGGAAGGGCCCCTCCTCGGTCTCCCTAGCTACCCAGGGCGTCTCACACCTCCCCAGGGGCCCACCCCAAGTGGGAGAAAGGTGCTTCCTAGGCCCCGGGGGGGGACCATGGGGGCGCAGCAGAGGAGGGCCCACCGCCCCTGAAACCCTCGCCCAGTGCCTCCACCACTAAGCTTGGAGAGGGGGCTCGTCAGGCAGGGGTGGGGGGCGGTGAGACGGGAACCACAGAAGCAGGCAAAGCGGGGGAAACTAGTGCGGAGTGAGAGGAGGGCGCGGGCCGGGAATCAGGGGGAGGAGGAGCGGAGAGCAGCCCCACACCCCTTCCTCGGGCGACGTCCCGGTCCGGGTCGCCCTCCCCTCCCTGCCACCCGTGCCACCCCCTCCGCCGCGGCCTCCCACCCCCTCCCTCCAGGGCCGCCCCCTCCTCCCCTCCCTCCCCTCCCCTCCCCTCTCCTTCCCCCCGGCCGCCAGCCCCGCGCAGCCGGGCCTCCGCCTTTGTCCCGCGGGCAGGTGCGGCCGCCCTCACCCGGGCTCGGGCAGTTGGGCTCACCGCCCTCGGGGGGGCCCGGCGCCTCGGTCTGTTCGGGACCCTCATCCTGGCCGCCGTCCGCCCGCGCCTCCACAGGCACCACGGTGAAGTTGGTGGGCATGGCTCGCCTGGCGCTCCGTCCACTCCGCGCGCACCGGCCACTCCGAACGCCCCGGCGCAGCTCCGCCCGCTCCCGCCGACGAGGCCGGACTAGGGCGCAGGGGCGGGGTCAGCGCGGTCCGCCCCCGCCCCGCCCCGCCCCACGTGACCGCACCTGGCTTTCCCCGCGAGCCCTGGAAAAGTTTGCGCTCCATGGGCCGGGGCGGGGCTGCTTCCGCTGAGGACGCTCCCCCAGCCTGCGCCCGGGCGCTGCCCGCGCCCCCAGACCCCCAGTGCCGCCCCGCCCACAGCGGCTGGCTTTCGGTTCCTGCACGGCCCGCTCCCCCACTGCCCCAGGCAGGCCTCTGGCCGGTCTTTCCCCCTTGCTCCCGCCCTTACGGCCATCCCCCTGCCCGCAACTGTACCCCCCTCCGCCCTCACTGTCCCCCTCACCCCGAGAGTGGGACTGTCCACCCCGCCTGAGGTCTGGTCTCCCCTCCCCTCCCCCTTGCCTGACTGAGGCTCACCGAGCGCTTCGTTTAGGGAAGCGCTTCCAGCTGAAGGGAGCCACGGTTAGCAGGGCGCCCGGTCCACAACGGACACAACCGTGTAGTCACAAGTCACCAGGGCTCTGCGACAGGACCCCGCCCACCGGGGACCCCAGGCCCATCCCTGCCGGCTCGGGGGAGACCTCCCCTGCCCCCACCCCACTAGGTTCTGTCTGGGGAGGCCCCCGGGGAAGGGAAGCTTGCAGGCCAGATCAGGGAAGGCACAAGGTGGGACTCCAGACCCGAGCTAGGCACTCACCAGGATGCCACCTGCCTTGTAACCTGCCATCACCTGGTAGTTTCTTAAAGACACAGGAAATCTGTGTCCAAACGTCCATCAAAGAGAAATTAGCCCAAAAAGTTGTAGCATTTAGGTGCAATGAATCACCCCAAAGCAGTTTTACAAAAATAAGGCATAAATATAGGTGGTGTGGGCAAAAATGGTCACGACATACTGCAGCAGAATAATCAGACAGTCTGATCCTGTTTGAAAGTGCATGTGAGTTCCTATGGGCCTGAAGGCAGGGGAGGCCACGCGTATCTCTGGGCAGGGGTCGCAGGGGTCCGCATTCCCCTGCACTGTGTTCTCCTCAACAACCAACGCACAGAAAACCAAAATCCGAAAAGCCACTTCCAAGAGAAGACAAGAGAAGCAGGCAGGGTGGCCCAGGCTCCCACCTCTGTCCCGGGCTCCTGGCAGAAGGCGGGCCTGGGACCCCCGGGAACGCTCCCCTGTCAACAGCCCCACCAGCAGCAGCAGCACCAGCCTCCTGAGGCGGGGGTGCCCCTGGCCTGGGCCACGGTCACAGACCACGCTGGGCCGAGGGGAGATCTGCAGGCCCGTGGAAGGGGCAGCAGTGTCAGACGGCAGAGATCAGCGCTGCGATGGTGCTGGGTGGCTTCAGCGGCTCTCCAGGTCAGCAGCGTGGAAGGTGGGGAAAGGGCCGCCCCCAAAGGACTGGAGCGTTTCCAGATGTCCTTCCGGGGAGGGACCAGCTCCCTGGGGAAGATAGGAGCGTCGCCCGGCAACACGATGGATGTGGCGCTGAAGGGGGTGGCGGAGCACAGACCCTCTCCCTGACGTCACCCACAAGGACCCCGTGTCTGCCCCCCATGCGGTGGCTCAGAGCGGGACTGTGGCCTCTTCCCTGGATGTGGGGCCCTCTGCACACGCGACCCAGCCCCGCACACCCTCCCGGACAGCAAGGCCCAGCGCGGAAAGATGAGGCTGCGGCTGAACCTTGGGCGGCGAAGTCGGAGGACCAAACACAGGCTCTGAACAGGAAAGGAGATGCCCTCCCAGCCCCTGCCGACGACCCTTGGCCTCTGGCCTCGGTCTCCTCATCTGCAAAACGAAGGGGCTGGACTTGCTGATGCGCTCCCGTGGTCACCAACACAGCTGGACGGAGCTGAGACCCCCGGTCTGTGAGGAGGCTGGCAGCCCCCCTGCCCTCGGGGCTCTGCCGATGAAACCTCAACCCCCACTGCCCCCCACAGGTGGCAGTAACTTGGGGTGGCGGTCAGCGCTGAGCTTGCAGAAGCCTTTGTAGGTGACCCTGCATCCAGCTCCCCACTGTGACCCCCTCTGTGGCCCCAAGTCCAGGCCCCCCCACCCCGGGCTCTGGCAGTGCTTACCCAAGGCCCACCCACGCAGAAGCCCTGCGGCTCTGCGGCCAGGCCGCCTACCCAGGACCTAACTGGCTCTGGGTTCTGCATAACAATGGCCTGGCTCCTGAATCACGTCATTGTCACCTGAGAAGCAAACGAAACCCAGCCCTCAGCAGGTGAAAGGGCTGAAGGGGTGGATGGGACGGCAAGGGCAGATGTCAAGGACATCACTGGGGTGAGTGCGGGTTCTCGCACTATTCTTGCGCTTTTCTGTAGGTTTGGAATTTTTCAAAATAAAATAATTTTATAATTCTAGGTAAATAAAGTTCCTTCTTTCACTACACGTAAAATAGATAAATGACAAGGACCTACTGTATAGCACAAGGAAATATACTCTATATCTTGTAATAAACTTTAATGGAAAAGAATCTGAAAAAGAATATAGATATGTGTAACTGAATCACTTTGCTGTACACCTGAAGTTCACACAAGTTTGTAAATCAACTGGACTTCAATTAAAACAACAAAACAAACAAACAGAAGTTCCTTGTTTCTAAGTGACACGCAGCCATATCTTGAAACTTGGTCTCCACACCCTCCATGTCCTCCTGCCACCAGCTGGCCCTGCTCTGCCTGTCCCCAGCTCAGGACGTCATGTGCCTGGTGGCTGGGTGGCCCACTCTTGGTGCCAGGATGCCCCAGGCTCACCCACCCTGCCCCTCCGCCTCCGGGATCGGGGTGCACACACAGGAGCGGGCAGCACCTCCCCGAGAAGTCCCTGTCGGGTGGCATCTGAAGACGTGCGGGTGGGACCCCCACCAGCAAACGCCCCTCCCCCCCAGAGACCTTGCTGGGCGGAGGAAAGGAAGTGACGTTAAGAGAATACACAGTTCAGAAAGCACAGGGCCTGAGCACTAGAGGGCAGGGATCCAGTCGTAAGGCCCACCCTCTGGGAGACCCCACCGGGCCGTCTGGGGCATCTCATAGGGGTGAGGTAGGGGGATGGGGGATGGGGGATGGGGTGGGGTAGGGGGATGGGGGGATGGGGGTGGGGTAGGGGGATGGGGGGATGGGGGTGGGGTAGGGGGATGGGGGCATGGGGGGATGGGGGTGGGGTAGGGGAATGGAGTGGGGGATGGGGTAGCGGGATGGGGATGGGGGTAGGGGGATGGGTGGGGTAGGGGTTGGGGGATGGGGGATGGGGTGGGGTAGGGGGATGGAGTGGGGGATGGGGGTAGGGGATGGGTGGGGGATGGGGGTAGGGGGATGGGGGATGGGGTGGGGGGATGGGTGGGGTAGGGGTGGGGGATGGGGGATGGGGGTGGGGTAGGGGATGGGGGATGGGGCGTGGGGGATGGGTGGGGTGGGGGGGTAGGGGTTGGGGGGCACAGCTCTGGGAAGCCGGTTCCTGCCAGAGTTCCACCAGGAGGACCCAGAGCCCCTTGACAAAAGAGAGAAGCCCCCACCCTGAGAAACCTTTCCCTGTAACCTGAGGATTTTGCAAAGAGCTTTCCAAAAACCGCAGGGAAGGAGAGCAGGCCAGCTAAGCGAAACAGCGAGCCGACCCGGCCAGACCCAGCAGGACTCTCGGCAGTCACCCCATGGAATGTGCAGACAACCGGACAAACTCGATCACCAGCCAGGGCCAAAGAAGGCCGCTCTGGGCATGACTGGTCTCGGGGAGTCTCCTGCCGGAGACTGGGGTCTTCCCACCAGGAAAGAGAGAGCGGGTCTGGGAGGAGGTGGGACACGGCCCAGGACAGGCCAGAGAGGACTTGGGTGAGTCGCCGGCTACAGGTTGACCCCAGACAACGGCACTCAGAATGAACTGAGCTGAAACCCCGAAGACGCCGACCATTTCTGGGGGTTCTTCCCGGTGCGGCTGGGCAGCTGGCGAGCCTCGGCCTGGTTTACAGGGAAGAGAGTCGGGGTCCGATCAGTCGTGGGCGGGGCAGGGAGAGAGGCAGGCCCAGCTCCCGGGAACCCCGCAGCCTCGGTGCTCAGAGCCCCTATTGTTTTAATTCTCGAAGAAAGGAAGTGGTGGCTCCCCGTTGTCAGAGAAGAGCGCGGCGGACCTTCCCGCCTGCTGGACGGTCCGGAAGAGGGTGCAGCCGCATTTTATACCTGGTCCAGCAAGGAGGGCCCTGACCCGTTTTTGTGCAACCAAAGTCTGGCATGTGAAAATTCAACCTGGGAAAGTACAAATGCTCCTCCTCACCTGAGACCGTACGTGCTGGAGGCGAAGGCCTTCTAGGCGAGCTTCAAGAATTCGTTCTCTGATTCGCAGGACATTTTAAGTCTCACCAGGGAGGCTGAAGGAAGCACCACTGACAGCACAGCGTTTTTCAAGCAACTGGGATCCGGGGATGCAAAGGCCAGACCCACGGTCACCGCCGCCGCCTTCCCCAACCCTGTCCTGGGGGCCACAGCCGGAGCCCAGACGCCCAGGGCCCTCGCCAGCACCCACGGTGCTCCCCAGAACCCCCGAGGGCCGTCAGCTCCACGGAAACGCTGGGAGCAGGCGCACGCCTCTGCTTGGCAATGCGCGCGTGTGAAACTGTCTCCCGTCCACTCCTGTCCACGTACAGCTACCACGCTGCCCGTCTCACCCATGGTCAAGTGCGCCAGGGCCCCGGCAGCCAGTCCCAGCCTCAGGAACAGCCGGGACTCTCAGGGCATCAGGGGTCCAGGCCGCGTATCTCACCCACCCTGCCATCTCCGTGCCAGCCCCCAGCCCCCTGGGCTCCCCTGCCACACACCCCCAGGCCCGAGATGGCTCAGGGCGCCGGCAGGGGTCCTCCCACCCTTCCCCAGGAGGCCACATCTCAGGGTGCAGGGAAGGGACACAGCCACCCCCTCTGGACTTCCCCAGGGACTTCCAGGATGGGCAGGATGGGCCGGCCCCAGCTTCCTGTGCCAGGACGGGGCAGGGGCTGCGGGAACGGGAGCTTCCAGCTTCAAGCTCTAATGCTTCTGACCTCCCTTCAGGACCAATGGCTCCCCTTTGCTGCTCCGTCTTCCCTCCAAAATCCTGTCCACCCCAGCCTGGCACACGTGCAGGTGGTTCCCAGCCTTGCGGTCCCACTGAAAGCCGTCAGGTTCCACCACGTGGCACTGGAGTCGACGCGGGCCCTTTCTGCTGATGTGGTGGCCAGGCTCCCCTTTCACCCCTCAGAGTGCCGTGGGTCTCTCTGGGGCTGCAGAGAGCCTGGCCACCTGGCTGGCTCTCAGGGCTCCCTGTGGGGCGGCCCCTGGGCTGGCCATCCCGTGAGGCCATCGGGGAGGCCCGAGGCCTGCAGGAGCACAGCCTGAAGTCAGGGCTGCGAAACACAGAAGTACACAAAGGTGATGGCTGGGGACTCCTTCGTGAACACAGAAGTACACAGAAGTGATGGCAGGGGACTCCTTCGTGAACACAGAAGTACACAGAAGTGATGGCAGGGGACTCCTTCGTGAACACAGAAGTACACAGAAGTGATGGCAGGGGACTCCTTCGTGAACACAGAAGTACACAGAAGTGATGGCAGGGGACTCCTTCGTGAACACAGAAGTACACAGAAGTGATGGCTGGGGACTCCTTCGTGAACACAGAAGTACACAAAGGTGATGGCAGGGGACTCCTTCGTGAACACAGAAGTACACAAAGGTGATGGCTGGGGACTCCTTCGTGAACACAGAAGTACACAAAGGTGATGGCTGGGGACTCCTTCGTGAACACAGAAGTACACAAAGGTGATGGCTGGGGACTCCTTCGTGAACACAGAAGTACACAAAGATGATGGCTGGGGACTCCTTCGTGAACACAGAAGTACACAAAGGTGATGGCTGGGGACTCCTTCATGAACACAGAAGTACACAGAAGTGATGGCTGGGGACTCCTTCGTGAACACAGAAGTACACAAAGGTGATGGCTGGGGACTCCTTCGTGAACACAGAAGTACACAAAGGTGATGGCAGGGGACTCCTTCGTGAACACAGAAGTACACAAAGGTGATGGCAGGGGACTCCTTCGTGAACACAGAAGTACACAAAGGTGATGGCTGGGGACTCCTTCGTGAACACAGAAGTACACAGAAGTGATGGCTGGGGACTCCTTCGTGAACACAGAAGTACACAAAGGTGATGGCAGGGGACTCCTTCGTGAACACAGAAGTACACAAAGGTGATGGCAGGGGACTCCTTCGTGAACACAGAAGTACACAGAAGTGATGGCTGGGGACTCCTTCGTGAACACAGAAGTACACAGAAGTGATGGCTGGGGACTCCTTCGTGAACACAGAAGTACACAGAAGTGATGGCTGGGGACTCCTTCGTGAACACAGAAGTACACAAAGGTGATGGCTGGGGAATCCTTCGTGAACACAGAAGTACACAAAGGTGATGGCTGGGGACTCCTTCGTGAACACAGAAGTACACAAAGGTGATGGCTGGGGACTCCTTCGTGAACACAGAAGTACACAGAAGTGACGGCAGGGGACTCCTTCGTGAACACAGAAGTACACAAAGGTGACGGCAGGGGACTCCTTCGTGAACACAGAAGTACACAAAGGTGACGGCAGGGGACTCCTTCGTGAACACAGAAGTACACAAAGATGACGGCTGGGGACTCCTTCGTGAACACAGAAGTACACAAAGATGATGGCTGGGGACTCCTTCGTGAACACAGAAGTACACAAAGGTGATGGCTGGGGACTCCTTCGTGAACACAGAAGTACACAAAGGTGATGGCTGGGGACTCCTTCGTGAACACAGAAGTACACAAAGGTGACGGCTGGGGACTCCTTCGTGAACACAGAAGTACACAAAGGTGATGGCAGGGGACTCCTTCGTGAACACAGAAGTACACAAAGGTGACGGCTGGGGACTCCTTCGTGAACACAGAAGTACACAAAGGTGATGGCTGGGGACTCCTTCGTGAACACAGAAGTACACAAAGGTGATGGCTGGGGACTCCTTCGGGGCCTGGAACGCTCCATGAAAGGAAGCGACGTGGTCTTCAGCAGCGTCAGCCACTGCTCCTCAGGGACGCCATCAGGGGCAGGAAAGTGGGCCCCAGAGCCCAAGGCAGCTGCCAGCCGTGTTACCGACCCAGGCCTGTCCGGACAGTATAAGGACCACTGAGAAAAGAAGGGGGGGCGTGGACTCCACAGTGGAGGTGAGGCAGCCCCTTCAGGGACGGGGTCCACCCACCACCGCAGGAAGGCCCGGTGCGGGCCAGGGCAGGACGTGGGGACTTCCTGACACGCCGGGCATGTAAAACCGGCTCCGTCACCACCCAGCAACGTGTGTGCACCAGAGACACCCCAGGACGGTCCCAGCAGCACCATCGGGTCGGCCCGGCTGTGAACAACGCACATGCCCATCAACAGCGACGGGCAAACGGGAGGGCACGTGCATCGGGTGGGATGCGCGCGGCCTTGGGACGAGAGGAGGCCGCACCACCCTGCCCACCAGGTGCTCCAGGGCAGGAAGACCAGCGCATGGCCAGGTGCCAGAATGGCAGCTCCCAGGCAGGCAGGCGCATCTGGAGTGCAGACCGGGCCCCGCTCTGACCTGGATGGGGCTGCGCGGGCATCCCTGGGCACAGAACGCTCAGGGCGTGGCATGGTGGGTGCATCCCTCACAGGAGAAAGACAGAAGGGCTCCGAGGGGTGTTCTGAGTCAGAATCAGGCTCAAACCGACCCGTGGCATCCAGCCCCGTCTGCAACTCGCAGGGAAGAACGCGGCTGCCACCCTCCTGGAGTGCTGTCACCACACCCCTGAATCACGGCAGGTCCGCATCCCTCATCTTCCTGGCACCTTCTGTCCCGACCTTCTGTCAACAAGGAAAGAGCAGCCAGCAAACACCTGTTAAATCACAAAGCCATCTGCCCGGCATCGGAGCCCCGTCTGGCTGGCACACCCCCATCAGAGGTGCCTCGGTCCCCAGACAACGGTCTGCTTAGCCCAGCCGGCAGGAGGCCCTGATGGGGGCGGGCGCCGAGTTCACCAAAACAGTCAGAGCACGGCGCCTGTTCCCTTCAAGTAGCTCACAGCCTCCTGGGGAGGGTGGAGGCCAGCGTCCAGGCCCCAAGGGCCCACAAGCCCCCAGCAGGGCTTTTCCCTGATACTCATTGAGTCAGGGGCTGCTCTGAGTCTTCGTGCGGGTGACCTCAACTAATCACGGAGAAAGAAAAAAGACAACCAACCGCGGGCACAATAAAGACACTTGTTCTGTGGGGCCCAGAGAGGCTGTGTGACTTGCTAGATGTCACACAGCCTATGGGGGCTGGGACGGCGCTGTGCCTTTCCTGGACGTGAGCCCGCTGTCGTCGGGACCTCGCCTGGCCCGAGGGGCAAACCCTGCCACACATCCACGGGTGTCCTCGGGAGCCAGTGCAAGCTCTCCTAGGGAAGGACAGCTACGTGCACACGCAGCCTGGGAGGGGCCGGGGCAGTGGTGTCCCTGACGGGGGCCGTGAGACGGTGGGGGTCACAAGGCTCTGGGGGAAGCGTGGGCTCCTTCACTGACCAGTTCCCTCATCAGCTCAACGCTCCATCCCCCAGCACTGCAGCCGAGGCTGGACACACAGCGCGAACCAGCAGGTCCATCTGGTCTGGGAGGCGAGTCCCCAGGCTGGAGGACGGAGGTGGACCAAGCACAGGGCACGAGGAGCGGTCCCTGGGGGAAGGAGGCCCCGGGCAGCAGGCGGATGGAGGGGGCAGCGGCGTGGGGAGGCCCTGTGGTGCCAGCTTGGGGCCCAGGCCCGAGGGGAGCAGACTGCAGGCATCTCCCCGGACGGGCTGTGGCACGGGGGCTGCACAGGAGGCCACCGGCTGCGCTGAGCGCTGTGTGGACGGGGAAAACGGAAGACGCGGGCTGGGAGGACGTCTGCCTTCCTCTGGCCAGCGTCTGCTCGAGGCATGTCGCTGGTCACCTGGGGGGTCTGTGCCCCAGACTCCCAACCCCGGGGCAGCTGAGTAGGGCCTCTAAGCCTCCTCAGGGGACTGCCCTGCCTGGTGCTGTCTCAGAGGTGAGACCCCTGCCACCCCAGCCCAGCCGCAGCCTCCGTTATTTCCCACCCTTTCTGGGCTCACCGTGCTCAGCGGGGGACACCCTCTGGGTCCCCGCGGCAGTCCTGGGCGGGGCCCCCGCCTCGCGCCCCACTCCTACAAGCTCCTGAGGGGTCTCAGGAAGGCTGAGCGTCGGGCACTACAGCCCCGTGGCCGGGGTGGGGCTGCGCCGTCCTGGCTCCTCTGGTCCCAGCGTCCCTACTCTGTCTCTCAGGAACGGCAGCCACGTGGCTCCCCTCTCCCCGAGCCCCCAGGGGGGAGGGCCACTGGGCCACTGGGTCAGCCTGGAGTCCGTCACCGGGCACACACAGCGTCCACCTCTGCCCCCCTCGCAGGCCTGGTAAGGACCAGCTGAGGTTTTGGGGCGCAGCCTCGAGCCCGCCAAGCGTCACCCTAGGTCAGCGGGGACCTCGGGCAGTGGCCCAGGCCACGGCTGCTGCCAGGCCTGCCTTTAACAGCAGGCCCAGAAACGCATCAAACCGTCTACTCCTTTCAGCTTTTCTTTCCCTTTCCAAAAAAATGAATTTTGTTTAATTGCGGTAAAATACCCATAACATAAAGTTAACCATTTTAACTGTAATTGAGTGACAGCCCAGTGGCATCAGGAACACTCACACTGGCAACCATAATTAATCCCGGAGGCCACTACGTGGGGTCACTCTGGTGCCCTGGTGGCCTAAACGTCAAACAGAAGCCCAGCCAGAGTCAGAGCAGCAAGCGCGAGAGCCCCCGTCACACAGAGCCACCGTCCCGGAGAGGGGGCTCCCCAAGGAGCCACACCCAGGCTGAGGCCCATCAGGTCGCCCCATTGTCTCCACAAAAGCCCCCCATTCCTAGCGGCTGGGGCCCGCACAAACACTCTGCCAGATTCAGATCCGTGCTCACTCACATAAGCTCTGTGCCTCGGTTCCACCTTTCACCACGTGGGTGTGCGGCCATCACCGCCTCCATCTCTGGGACTTTTTCATCATCTTGCAAAACCGAAACTCATTAAACCCTAGCTCCCCGCCCCCTCCCCGGCCCCAGGGACCCGCCACCCTGGTCTCCGTCTCTCTGGACCTGATTCCCCCTGGTCCTTATACAGGGGACAGGCGCGGTGCCCGTCCCTTCCCGGCCAGCTCAGCAGAGCCCTCACGGTTCTTCCCATTGCAGCTTGCGTCCGAATGTCCTTCCTCTGAAGGCGGAAGCGTAGTCCATGGTCTGAATGGACCACATTGTGTTTGTCCATCATCCATCGATGGACACCTGGGTTGCTTCCACCTCTTGACTATCTGCTTTAGTGCATGCTTTCCCCTGCATAGAGTGGTGGGGAACACTGTCCGGGGTATGTATCTAAGTAAGAAACACGAGCATCTGAACTATGTTCCCCAAGGAATCACACAGAGGTGCACACACATGCACACCACCCCCGCCACCCCGGCCCCGGGAGGAGACAGGTGGCACCTCCATGGCTGGAGGGGAAGGGCTGACCCTCTGCTGGGTGCTTCCCTGGACCTGCCACATTTGGTGGCATGCGCCAGACTCACTGAGACAAAAATACTTTACAATCTTTTAAATTAAACAGCTGCTGAAGCCCAGAGATAAGCAGGTCACCCTCCAGCGCCCAGGGCAGTGATTTCTATCCTATTATTACCCACAGCACAGATAAAGTGACCGGGACCTGTCCCAAGGTCACACCAACGGTCCTGAGGCCCAGGGAGAGGACCTGCCGCCCACAGGCTGGGGCCCCGCATGGCTCTGGGCTGAGACCTCCGCACAGGAGCCTCTGAGGGACGCGCGTGTGCGTGTCTGGGGGCCGCGGACACACAGACCTGGCTGCAGCCGATTCTGCCAACCGTTTCCCAAGCAGGCTGAACCGCCACCCCAGGCTTTAAACTTCAAATCTGCTTGGCAAACTGAACCAAATCCACCTCCTTTTCTTGGCTTTCTTCTGCTCCATGAAGAGAGAGAGAGAAGGGAAGTGTGTCTTTTTTTTTTTAAATAGATCTTTGTTGGAGTATAATTGCTTCACAATACTGTGTTAGTTTCTGTTGCACAACAAAGCAAATCGGCCATATGCATACACATGTCCCCATATCCCCTCCCTCTTGCGTCTCCTTCCCACCCTCCCTATCCCACCCCTCTAGGTGGTCACAAAGCACCGAGCTGATCTCCCTGTGCTATGCGGCTGCTTCCCACCAGCTATCTATTTTACATGCGGTAGTGTACATATGTCAATGCTACTCTCACTTCGCCCCTGCTTCCCCTCCCACCCCCTGTCTTCAAGTCCATTGTCTATGTCTACCTGTTTATTCCTGCCCTGCAACTAGGTTCATCAGTCCTTTTTTTTTTTTTAGATTCCATATATATGCGTTAGCATACAGTATTTGTTTTTCTCTTTCTGACTTACTTCACTCTGTATTGACAGTCTCTAGGTCCATCCACCTCACTACAAATAACTCAATTTAGTTTCTTTTTATGGCTGAGTAATATTCCATTGTATATATGTGCCACACCTTCTTTATCCATTCATCTGTCGATGGACAGCAAAGGAAACCATAAACAAGACAAAAAGACAACCCTCAGAATGGGAGAAAATATTTGCAAATGAAACAACAGACATAGGATTAATCTCCAAAATATACAAACAGCTCATGGAGCTCAATACCAAAAAAACAAACAATCCAGTTAAAAAATGGGCGGAAGACCTCAATAGACATTTCACCAAGGAAGACATACAGAAGGTCAAGAGGCACATGAAAAGATGCTCAACATCACTAATTACTAGAGAAATGCAAATCAAAACTACAATGAGGGATCACCTCACGCTGGTCAGAATGGCCATCGTCAAAAAATCTACAAACAAATGCTGGAGAGGGTGTGGAGAAAAGGGAACCCTCTTGCACTGTCGGTGGGAATGTAAATTGATACAGCCACTATGGAGAACAGTATGGAGGTTCCTCAAAAAACTAAAAATAGAATTACCATATGACCCAGCAATCCTACTACTGGGCCTATACCCTGAGAAAACCATAATTCAAAAAGAGTCATGTACCACAATGTTCATTGCAGCACTATTTACAGTAGCCAGGACATGGAGAAGGCAAGTATGTTTGATTAACAGTTTCTGAGTTAGATAACTATCTCTCAGTTTACCTCATTTAAACCTTAAATATTTGGCTTGAATCTGTGAGAGCAGAGAGGGCTGCGCTAGTAAGAATAACTTACATCCCGCATTTACAGAGAACAGCTTTTTGTGTGTAAATGCTGCAAGCCACTAATTTCTATTTTCTCAGGGCAATGAGTTAAAAATACGTTTTAAAAATAAGCTCTGATTGCCACTGAAGACCACGGTCACTCAGAATCCGCCAAGTCAACCTGTGCCCAATGCAAGAGCACGATCCTCCCAAAGTCCAGGGGCCAAACTGTGTGATACAAAGGAGTGCTGAGCACAGAGGAAAAATAACATCAGGGATGAGACCGTCTGACAGCTACACTTGGCTCCCGAGGAGAAAGGGGATGCACGTCAAAAAAGCAGAACCAGAAAAGACGTGCAACTTCAGCTTGGGAGGCAGTCAGAGGAGGGACGAGGCCAGAGGGGACAGGAAGAGTGTTTAAGGTGCCCAGGGAAAGCGGCTGCCCGCCAGGTGCCCACGCCAGCAAATGCAGTAGTTGAGAAGGAAAGATGCCTGCACCCCAATGTTCACTGCAGCACTAATTACAATGGCCAGGACATGGAAGCAGCCTAAGTGTCCATCGACAGAGGAGTGGATAAAGGAGATGTGGCACATATACACAATGGAATACTACTCAGCCATAAAAAAGAGTGAAATAATGCCATTTGTAGCAACATGGATAGACCTAGAGATTGTCATACTAACTGAAGTAAGTCAGAGAAAGAAAAATATCATATGATATTGCTTATATGTGGAATCTAAAAAAAAAGATACAAATGAACTTATTTACAAAGCAGAAACAGACCCCCAGACATAGAAAACAAACTTATGGTTACCAAAGGGGAAGTGGGGAGAGGGATAAATTAGGAGTTTGGGATTTAACATGTACTCACTACTATATATCAAATAGATAAACGACAAGGACCTACTGTACAACACAGGGAACTATACTCAGTATTTTGTAATAACCCACAAGGGAAAAGAATCTGAAAAAGAAAATATATATGTGTGTGTGTGTGTGTGTGTTCACATGTGGGTGAGCTGTACACCTGAAACTAACACAACATTGTAAATCAGCTATACTTCAATTTTAAAAAAGGAAGGCAAAATAAAGACATCTCCAGACAAGCAAAACCTCAGAGAGTTCTTCCCAAGCTGAAGGCAGCTAGAATAAGGTTCTCAACAGAAGCACAGAAAACACAGAATAACCAAAGCATAAGGACATAGGGAAATGGGCCAGAACGTGGACCGCAGAAGCCAGCAATGGCCATGGGGTCAGTGTTTAAACGCGCAAAACCTTAAATACATCGGTGGGTTAAACACAAGCAATGGCGCCCAAGAGGTGGGAGGAGTCCTGGGTTCCTGGGCTGTGTGGAAAGTGCTAATTTCCCCAAACAAGCAACACCACCGAGAACAGGAGGACGTGTGACTGACCAGCTAACGGGAGACAGCACAGGAGTAAAAACTACGTACTTGACACCAAAGAAGGCGGTGGAGGGAGACCCACTGGGAGGGGAACCCCCGACCCCTGCACTCGTGACAGAGCCCCACACGGCAGGGTGACAGGAAACGAGGAGACACTTCACTCCAACAGAGAGCCTGAGATGCCTCTCTAACGATGGGACAAGTGGACCAAAAAAACTCCCAAAGCTGTAGAGATAAAGATTTGAACCACGCAGGTAACAAGACTGACCTAACTGACAGATTCCAGAACATGCACCCACCAACCGCAGACCCCCATTCTCCCCAAATTCACTAAAACAGTAAGCAAAACAGATCATGGTCTGCACCACAGAGCAAATCTCAACTGATTTCAAAGAGTGAAATAACAGAGCCGCATCTTGGACCCCAGAGACACGTGCAGAAAATCAGCCTGAGAAGTAATGGGGACCCCCAGGTGCCTGCAGCTCAGCAACTCATTCCAAGAAACCCATGTGCTGGAGAAGAAGCCACAGTTGAAGCAGATAATATGTTGAATTAAATGATAATGAAAATACAGCCTAGCAAAACGTGTGAGAAAAGGTGGTCAGCACGGCAGAGGCTGCGAAAATGACAAAGGCAGTGCGGTGGGTCCAACTGGGTCCCCCAAAGATGCGCTGATGCCCTAACACCCAACATCTGTGAACTTGGCCATATTGGGAATAGGGTCATTGAAGAGGCAAGTGAGTTAAGGTTAGGTGGTAGGGGTTAGGGTGGCCCTAATCCAGCACAACTGGTGGCTGTAAGAGAGATGTGAAGACACCAGAGGAGAGGTACAGGGCAGGAGGTCAAGCGTCAACAGAGGCAGAGGGCAGAGAGATGCAGCCACAAGCCAGAGACACCTGGAGCCCTGGGAGCTGGACCAGGCGGGAAAGGTCCTCCCGGAGCCTCCGGAGGGAGCGCACACCTTGATTTAGGACTCGTAGCTTCCAGACTGCGCGAGGGCACATTTGTATTGCTTTAAGCTACCAGTTTGGGATAATTTGTTGCAGTAGTTTTAAGAATTTGATACGGATGGTAAGAAGACATTATTACCTGGAGGGGGTGGCCTCCAGGTGCCCACCGGCATTGGCCGCCTCCGCCCCAAATGCCACTGGCCTCGATCCAGGGCCGGGCCAGGGCCTCCAAAACTGCCACGGAATAAACATGAGAGCACCCAGGAGTCATCGTCTGAGGGGAAAGTTACAGCCTGACTCTGGTGGGGTGTAAGTGACATGATTAAATTGGAAGGAAATAAAAGATCCCGGCTGGGATTACATTCACAAATGCCAGACAGCCCCGCTTCCACGGCGCTGCATTATTCCTCTGCCCCGAAACCAGGTGATTCAGAAGGAAAAGACGTCTGGCTGTCGTCAGAGGCTGGGAATCTGTGCTGCTCCCTGTCACCCGACTCCTGGGCCGCGAGCCTGCAGGCGGGTCAGCCCACGTGGGAGGGACGTCCACGCCAGGGCAGTCCAGGGCACCCGATGCTATTTTCCCCTGAAAAGGAAAGTTAAAAAGCCCAGGAAGCCTTTGATGTTACCTCCATGACTTTATTTCTCGATGTGGTTCAGAAAATAGAGTGAAAATCACTGAAAGTTGCACCTGTTTGGTCTACACACGTCTAGTCTGGTGACCTGCTGCTGCCCCATCAAGGTGGCCAGCTTTGGCAGCTCCAGAACCCTCCAGAGGCCACGGCACTTGCTCCCGCCAGGAGACCCGCGGGGCCCCCGGGGAAGGCTGGCCGCGAGGAGGTGCCCCTTCCTCAGGGAGCGCCGGTCCGAGGGACCTCTGTGGCGTCAGGGGAAACTTCAAGGGGCAGGATAGCGGAGGTTGGCGGGAAGTGAGGGAGGGAGGGGCTCGGCTCAGGGCTCCCACCCCCCCAAACCTGCCCAGACTTCTGCCCGGTGCCCTCGCGTCGACAGCAGGAAGAAGGGGAGAGGCTGCCGCCTGTCCCTGGACCTGCAGCCTCGGACACACCTGGACGGGCACCAGTAGAGAACCCTGGGCTTCCAGGCCGCCTGGGGAAGGGGGGGAGGCAGAGGACGAGGGCCACCAGGGGTGACAGGGGAGGGGGCCAGGAGGGGACACGGCCCAGCCTGGCATGGGGGAGGCGGAGCTCAGAAGGGCCCTGGTCACTGCTTCCTCTCACCAAGGGGAACCCCCAGGCCAGTCTGAGGGGTGCAGGCCAGGGAGCCAGATGGCGGGGGCCAGGGGCCTGGCAGGCATCTGTCCAGGGAGGGTGGTCTGGGGGCTGGGGTGGCGGGGAGAGACACCCTGAGACGAGCTGGGGGGTCAGCAGGAAGGGGAGGGCCCAGGAGTAAGTAAGGATGGGAGGTGGGACTGCGGCCTTCTGGAACTCCTCCCCAGACCCCCGGCCTCCTGGCAGGATCTGAGAGGAGCCAGGGGTGACCAGCAGGGCCTGGCATGGAGGACAGCGGCCCAGGGAGACCCGAGGACAAGGCAGCTCCCACGGAAACAGGCTGGGGCAGCAGGACCAGGTGTGACTCGGAGCCCCTGTCCACGCGGTCCTCCCCGACCCTTACTGGCTGTCCTGTTACCCGCCCAACGGTCACCTGCATGCCCGGGGCCTGGACGCTGCCCTCAGCGCTGGAGCCCTGCTGCAGGGCTGAGGAGGAGGCCAGTGTTGGCTCCACACGTGGAAGGTTCTGGAAACTCACGACCCCTCACCAGCCTCGGGACACACACAGCCCCAGATGGCCAACCCGCTCGTCGGTGGTCACCCTGGGCCCTGAGGACAGCAGAGGCGGCCAGCCCAGGGTCTCCGCTCCTGCTCCGGGTCGGGAACCGTCCCTGCCCTCTCTCACCTCGCCGTCCTCGCCCGTAACCAGGTGCCGCCTGGGGCCACCACCCTCAGCGCCACGTCCACTCTGGGCAGATGGCAGCCGAGCTGAGCCCTGGCCGAACTCCGGCCCCAAGCCGCAGCCAGGCCTCCTGGGCACACGGGCGGGCACCTGGGCGCAGCTTCCCAAGAGCGACGGTGGAGATTTAGGGACGAATGGTGTGCCGGCACCGTCCACTCAGCCTGCTGCGCCGACCTGATTTCTCCTCTTTCCCTTCTCTTCCCCGAGACACGGTCCACTCTCCGGACTACCCCTCGGGCATCTCCCCACTCCCTGAGGTTGTCCCGACGCCCCCTCCCCTGCGCGGCTCCTCCGCCCGTTCAGGCCCCTCCCGCGAGGTCCCAGCCTCCTTCCCGCCAGGGCCTGGGGGCACCACATGTCCTAAAATCACTCTAGGGTCAGAGACAAGACGGTGCAGTGGAAGGACCCAAGCTACGAGCACACCAAAATCACAACTGACCGCTGAACAACGTCAGTAAAGAAGATTGGGTCTACCCAAAACGATACTCCACATCCAAGGACGTAAGGAAGAAACCCAGTGAGACGGCGGGAAGGGCGCACTAGCGATATGACCAGATCCCATACCCCGGGGCAGGGGAACCTGCAAACTGGAGAATAATTACGCCGCAGAGGTGCTCCCACAGGAGTGAGAGCTCCCAGCCCCACGTCAGGCTCCCCGGCCCGGGGTCTGGTATCGGGAGGAGGAGCCCCCGAGCATTTGGCTGTGACGCCGGCGGGGCTTGAGCGCAGGAGCTGCACGGAACTGGGAGACACAGAGAGTCCGCCCGCGCAGGGCGCACCCGGGCCTCGTGCGCACCGGGCCTGACCAACCTGCGGGTCTCGGAGGGTCTCCTGGGGAGGCGGGGTCAGGGGTGGCTGCAGCCCTCTCTGAATCGCTCTAGGACGACGTCCACGGTCACAGGGCACCGATGGGGGTTGCTGGTAAACACACAGCGCTCGGTCAAATTAAATTTCCAGTCAATACTGGTTTTTTGGTACGTGTGTCCCACACGTTGCTCGCCCTAAGAATTATTTGTGCGTATCTGGAGCTTGAACGTAACGGTGCCCATGCCACGGGCTGGGCCTGCCCGCCCTGCCCGGGTGAGGGTGGAGGTGCAGATGGACAAAGCTGGCCCTGCCCCTGAGGTGTGGCGGCCTCGGCCTCCAGCTCTTCAGACCTGAGTGGAAGATTCTCCAGTAGCCCGGGGACTTGGCCCGCAGGCCCCCTGGGGGGACGATTAGGCCAGAGGAGTCCAGCAGTTAGGGGCGTATTTTCATCTCTTTCGTAGGGGACGGGACCTTGCAGCCGGGGTTGGGGGTCGGGGGTCGAGGTCAGGAGGGGGGCGGGGCCGGGGGCCGTGGGTGGGGGTCGGGGGTGAGGGCGGGGTCGGGGGGCGGACCAGAAAGTGCCTCCTGGGAGCAGAGCACAGGCAGGAAGTCCCAGCTGCGCCGGGGGTCATCACTGACCAGTGTCTACACAGTGGCGTCCCCCAGAGAGCGGGGGCGGGCAGGAGGCTAGAAGGGCCTCCTGGAGAGGCTCCTGCTTCCGATTGGACTGTCAGGCTTCCTCTTTGGTGGAGCCTCAAAGAAGTCAGAGACTGGGGGCTCGGCTGCCACCCTAGTCACCTCCCCGGGTACCCCCGGTGAGCCGAGCTACGTCCAGACCGCAAGGCAGCGACCACGTGACAGGCAGGCGGAGGCAGTCGCCCCTCCCCCCCCACTTCAGGTGCGCGTGCGCAGCAGGGAGAGCGGCTCGGCCGGGCACCGCGGCTGTTGTCGGGACCGCCCGCCAGAGCCAGCCGAACGTGCGGGTGCCGCTGCTCTGAGCGAACCACCGCGCTGGTCCCCAGGCAGCCCCAGCTCCCTGATCTGGGGCAGCACACGTTCCCAGCGTGTTAGAAAACCTCAACGCCCGTTAGGGTGGCTATTATCAAGCAAACAGACTAACAGGCGAGGATGTTGAGAAATGGGAGCCCTTGCACACTCTTGGAGGGAACGTGAAATGGTGCAGCCGCCGTGGAAAACAGAATGGAGGTTCCTCCAAAAATTAAACAGAGAGCTACCGTGTGGCCCAGCAATTCCACTCCTGGGTACCGATCCCAAAGAACTGAAAGCAGGGTCTCGAGGAGATGTATGTCCACGCATGTTCACAGCAGCATATTCACAATAGCCAAGAGGGGGAAGTAGCCCAAGTGTCCATCAGCAGATGAAGGATAAACACAAGGTGGTCCATTCATACAATGGAACATTATTCAGCCTTAAAAAGGAAGGAAATTCCGACACAGTTTCCAACATGGATGGACCCTGAGGACATTATGCTCAGTGAGATACACCAGTCACAAAAGGACAAATCCTGTAGGATTCCACTCACGTAAGGGACCCAAAGGAGTCAGATTCCTGGAGACAGGAGGAGGATGGTGGGGCCTGGGGAGGGGGAGGGGGAGGGGGAGTTAGTGTTTAACGGGTGCACAGTATCGGTTTAGGAAGATGAGAAAGTTCTGGAGAGGATGGTGGTGATGGCTGCACAACAATGTGCATGTGCTCAACAGGAGTGCCAGCACTGGCCTGGTCTCCCGCTCACCGCAGGCGTCCCTCCTGGCCCCGCTGGACGCGCACTGCTGCCCAGGGCCAGGAGAAGAGTGGGTCCCTGAGGGGGTGGGGAAGGCAGGCGAAGCGTCACAGCTGGACATCAGGGTGTGGGGCTGTGCCCCTGGGGCAGGTGTGGGACCCCTGGGGCAGGGGTGAGCCGGGGGCGGCCGGGAGGGGGGACTGGAGAGAGGAACAGCGGGGTCTGGACAACAGAATGGGCACCAGCAGAGCTGGACGGCCTCCAGTGCCCGCCCTGCCCAGCCCCAGGGCTGGAGGGAGGACGAGGGCAAAGGGCACCTGTGTCTGGGGTGTGTTTCCACCACCTCGACGAACCCGCAGGGGAAAAGGAAGAATCCCTCTCCAGACCCACAGGCCTCCCCGAGACGCCGAGGGCCTGGCTGTGTGGCTGTGACCGCGGACGTGGCCGTGGCCGTGACCGCGGCCGTGACCGCAGCTGTGGCCGGGGCTGTGACCGCGTCCGGCTGGGTGAAAGCAGCTCCTCACACCCTCCCAGGGGCCTGTCTGGGGACTGAGCTGCTCTGCCGCTTACGCCACGGGTGACTCATGACTCAGCATCCGTGGGGACTTTTCCTCGGAACAGAATCGCACCCTCCAGTCGCAAGGAGGCCAGGGACCTGGGAGAGAGGCGATCAAGGCCCAGAGAGTGAAAGAGAAAGCAGTCGACATGGGCCTCCTGGCCAGCTCACAGGTCGGGGGTGCGAATTCTCCAAACTGGCGGCCAGCCTGGCTCTCTCCCATTGCTGTTTGGCGGGTCTGCCGCGGAGGCTGATACCCGCGTCCCCAGGCCCAGGCCTCACCCTTCAAGTCACGCCCGGGTGCCTGCAGCTGCAGGGACTTTGCTCTGGACTAAGTGCCTCTTGGTGAGCCCCACCGCCCGGCTGGCAACTCTCCCCTGGTCATCACGAGGTTCCATCTCCCCTGGGTCCCCCCTTGAGCTCACTCTACCTCTACTGCGGGGCTGTCCACCCCACACAGGCGGGGCCACGTGTTCCCCTCCGGAAACCTAAAACTGTGCCAACAACCGAAACATTCGAGTCCCGCTCCGCACGCAGCCCCGTCACCTGCCCCGGAGACACCGAGTGCACAGCAGCCAGACCACAGGTGACCACGGTTCCTCGGCCCACGACCTGTGCAGCCACCAGCCCAGAAGCCACACCGCAGCCTCAGCAGCGATGGGCCCCGATGGTCAGGACCAGTCAGCGTCGTCTCCTTCCAGCTCAGGACCAACCACAGAGGGTCAGCGCTCCCCTCACCAACCTCGTGCGACGCCCCCTTCTAGCCCCCCTCGGCCTCCCTGGGCCATGGCCCCTGTCAGGGCACCTGTCCCGCTCTTGGCTGGGACGCTCTCCCCCCTCGTCCGCCTGGGATTTTCTGCCAAACAAGTGATTGGCGGGGCCGACCCCCTCACCCCGCAAGCTCAGCAGGAGGTCTTCACTCACATCCGCAGCCCCGTCCTGGAGCCGGCACTGCCCCAGGGCCTTTGCACTCGGCAGCCTAGGGCACATCTTCCTGGAAGTGGCCCTTGCAGCCGAGGCCCCCTTCTCACTCCAGAGCACCATCGGGACCCACAGTCAGGACGGAGCGGGGAGAGGGCCGGGCACCGACATCTGAGCCGTGCCCCCGGCACCCAGATCAGGGCCCCGCACACGGTAGGCAATCCATCCCCCCGGCCCCGTTTCCGAGACCAGGGACGTTTCCCACCCCCACTTCGCGACCTGCCTTCAGGTTGGGGATAATCACCAGGTTGAAGCTTACGAAGCCGGGCAGACGCCGCTCCGGGGAGAAGCCATGGCGCTGTTCTCCACGGGGCAAGCCCATGGTGCTGGGCGGCTCTGGGGCCTCAGCCAGCCCGAGGTCCTCCTGCCACCCTCACCCCCTGTGCTCGGGTCACCCAGTCCTGCCCGGCCCCCTCGGGCCTTCAGTGGCCTCTGCCGGGCCCCACACCCTCCCGGCCTCTGAAGCCAGTGAAGGTGCCCCCCGGGGTCAACCAGGCTTTACCTGGACAACGCAGGGCCCCTCCGAGGACTGGAAGCTGCTGGCGGCGGGGCCGCTCCCTCTGGGGGGTTGCACCGATTCGAGGGCCTTCCGGTGAGGAGGGCTTGCCCGCAAGCAGCCCGTCACCCACGAGAGGCGCCAGTCGGCACCACCGCACGTGGTGGAACTGCCATCAGCAAGCCCCGCGAGCACCCTTTGCCTTCAAATGAAAGTGAGTGAGAACGAGGCACCCACTGGCCACCCATGCACCACCTCCCCGCTTGGGCAGACGGCCCCCGCGGGTCCTTCCCCAGCTCCTCACATGCATGCGCTCCGCGCCCGAGGCCACTGCGGTGGCCTCAGCCTGGGGCAGGCGCCGCCCGCATCCCCAGGGCCGTCGTCCCATCTGCTCCTGACATCGTCACTGGCAACCCTGGAGCCGCCCCCGTGCTGCCCCAGCAGCGGGCGGGTTAGACACTCGTCCCACAGGTTCTGGGTCACGACCAGCTTCCGGGCAAAGCGAGTCTGTTGCCAAATGTGAGCCAACTTCACGCAGCCCGCGGTCACCGCGGTGACAGGAGGGCCCGCGGTGACAGGACACAGGCGGCCCAGGGATGGACATGGCCCCGCTGAATTCAAGGGGACAACTTTGTCCCTGCAAACGCAGCAGCTGATGCGAGAACGCTCACGGCCTGTGCTCGGTGCCATGTCCCCGTGGACACCGTGAGGGGCGCTCAGCCGAGGTGCTGGGGATGGACCCCTGGGTCTGAACAAGGGGCTGCGTGGGAGGGGGCTTTGGTCACGGGGAGTTGGTGGGGGTCCCTCCTGCAGGGCTGCTTTGAAGGCTGTCGATCACCGAGTGGCACTGGGGGTGGCGAGGCTGAAGGGCACCGGTTCGGGGGTGGCGCTCCGCCACTCGCCAGGTCGCAGCCTCTGTGAGCTCCTCGGGTCACCCCTCAGTCTCGCTCTCTCACCGTCCAGCCCTCCGGCTCCAGGACACAACGATCCCCTCCCCCTGGTTCCAGGGCCGCTTGGGAGCAGGGTCCAGCCCCCTCCTCCTGGTGTAAGCAGACAGTGTGGGGGTCCCTGAAGACAGAGAACCAGGCACGGCTTCCTTGACATCAGAGAAGCCGTTGTTTGGCCTACGCCACTTTGTCACTGAAGCCTGGCCACAGTGCCTGCCCTTGGGCAGGTCTCGGTAATCAGTGATCTTTAGGGAAGTGAAGGAACGTAGGAACAAAGGAAAAGCAGTCAAGAGCAAGAGTTCAGGAAACGACAGTTCAGTTCATCCCTAGTTGCTCCTCGAGGGACGTACGCCACAACCTGCTCCGGTCTCTGAGTGGTCCTGCAGGAGCTAAGGCCCCCGCCCAGGGGGAGGACACAGTCATGACGCTGACCCTCCCGACTGCAGTCACCTGAAGCTTGGACTCCGTCCACCTGCCCCAATTCTGTGCTGATCTCTCCTCTGCTCGAGGCCCTCCTGGATGTGCGCGTACCGTCCCCTTAAGCCTTCCCCAGTCTTGCTTTTCGGGGCGACGCTGCTTTGGCGAAGATCCTGGACGTGCTCCTTACTTGCCGCAAGGAGTGAGTAACGCATCCTGCCTCTCCCGCTGTCTGGCTCGGTTGTGCCTTTTGGCTCAACACCCTCCAAGAGGCGGACCCAGTTTTGGGGTAACACTGGGGCCGCCTCAGGAAGCCCTGTGAGCCCTAGGGAAGGCGGGTCCGTGGTTCTCGGGGAGGACGTGCAGGGCTCCTGGGCTGCAGGGTGGGCACTCCGGGACGGGCTGCGGGTCCAGGCTGGGCCCTGCTGCCCCCGGCTCCCCCTCCAGCTCTGTAGATGCAGACGGTGGTGCTGCCCCCAGGCCAAACCAGGTGCCCAGAGCAGCAGCACACGCAAGACCCCCGGATGGCGGCCACAACGATGCCACACGACGGGGACGCCCTCGCAAGTCTGGCGAGGCAGGCGCGGGCGTTGTGCCTCGTCTCCTCTGCACCCACCCCCTCCCCAGGGCCCAGGGAGCTCGAGACACCTTCAGGCAAACCCACCTGGCCCCCGTTGGCACCACTCAGGAGCCCATGTGAGGGTCCTGCAGCTGCTGTGACCCGGAACCAAGAGCCGGTGGCTTAACTCAGAAACGTCCGCTCCCGGCTCTGGGGCTGGAAGTGTGATGGCGAGGTGTCACCGGCGGCGCCCTCCGGAGGCTCTGGGGGAGGGTCCTTCCGGCCTCGCCCAGCTTCTGAGGCTCCAGGCGGTCCTGGGCTCGTGGCCGCGTCCCTCCAGCCTCTGCCCCCGTCTTCACGTGGCCTCTCTTCTGGGGGTCTGTCTCTTCCCCTCTGTGTCTCTTAAGGACACGTGTCTTGGATTCAGGGCGCTCGGGTAACCCAGGATGACCTCATCTCCAGACCCTTAATCACACCTGCAAAGACCCTTTTCCCAGTAAGGTCCCATCACAGGTACCAGGGGTCAGGGCAAGGACACATCTTTTGGGACCACCATTCGGCCCACTAATAGCCTCAGAACCGGGCCCCAAACACATGCCCAGAGCAGGGGCCGAGGGCTGTGCACGCAGGGTGGGCAATGCAGAAGGCAGCACCCTTAGCCCCCGGCCGCCCCCGTGGGGGGCACAGCCCGGCAGAGACTTGGGACAGTGAGGCCTGGCCCGCCCAGCAGACAAGGCTGCTCTGACACGTGGTCCCAGACGGGCGGAGAGGCCGCGCTGGACCCCTGGGCAGCCAGACTCCGCATCTGCGACCTGAGTCCCCCACCGCGGGTCTGCTTGTCTTACGTGCATCCATGAGCGCCCCTCCCCGTCGTCCCAGCCCCCCACGTTCTGAGGCCCTCACAATCTGCCCCTAAAGCGCGTTTCCAGGACCCCCCGAACGCCCACGCCTCCGGCCACCAGGCCCAGGAAGTGCGCAGCTAAGACCTCTGGCCACAGACGTGCCGCGGCCCCCGGCGCATCCTCGTCTCAATTCATCGTAGGCGGCGGGCACAGACCCCTCCCGCCCGGCGTTTCAGCCCGAGGTGATCGGGGCTTCCCTGCAGCGGTCGGCGCCCCGAGGCAGCCCCCCTCAGCAGGCCGGTGGCAACACTGCTCTCGCCAGGGGCGGCCGTGAGGGCCTGCAGGCACTACGCGCGTCGGACGGCGACACCCTGCAGGGCGGCGAGGAGCCGGCAGGTGTGACGGGCGGGACCCCGCGGAGGGCGTGCAGTGCAGCAGGCGCCCGCGCCCCGCAGGCCACCACAGGGACCTTGTGCACGGGAGGCGGGGTCTCGCCTGGCACCGTCTGCTCGGGCGCGGCACCAGGCGCTCAGCACCCGCAGCCCCTGCCCAGGTAGGCGAGCCGCGGCCCGTGCTGTGGCCCAGCGGCCCCTGAGGTCCCGGGGGCAAACGCTGACCGCTCTCTGAACACGGGGCACATCTGTGTCTGGTCCCCTCGGCGCACCAACACCCCCGGCCAGCGGACACAGGTGGGCGGGATGGGGGTGGGCCGCTGGCCTCACCTGCCGGCTTCGCGGCCCCTCCCGCCCCCCCAGGGAGGTGGCCTCTGGTAACAGGGGACGAGGGCTCAGCGGCTGCCCAGTGTACCCGGCACGGCCTTTGCTCGTGAGCGCGGTACCGCCTGCTCTGCTCAGTCTAATCCAGGGCGAAGGAGCGCTCGGGTTTCCAGGCAACGAGAACAGGAGCCCGGCCCGGGGGAGGGCTCAGGTGGCCGGCGGGGGGGCGGGGGCCGGCTGGGGGCTCAGGGCAGAGCAGAGCCGGGGGCACAGAGCAGGGTTGGCGAGGAGGCTGAGCCGAGAGGGGCCCGCCTGACGGGGACGGAGGTTGCAACAAGCACCTGTGTCCTCACGTGGTCGTCCGTCTGTGCGTGTCTGTGTCCCGAGCTCCTCTTCTTGTAGGGACAGGTGCGACGAGGGCCACTCTAGTGACCTCATCTACCTTAATTGCCTGTTTAAAGGCCCGTCTCCAAAGACAGTCACATTCTGAGGTCCTGGGGGTCAGGGCTCCGATAGAAGAACGTTGGGGACGCAAGCCAGTCCGCAGCACGGTCGTCACGGTGTCACAGCATCACAGTGTCACGATGTCACGGTGTCACAGCTGCCCCTGGTCCACCACCTGTCATCTCCTGGACGGAAGCCCCGAGGCCCCAGGCTTCTGTTTTCTCCTTTGCTGTGTGCCCAGCTCCTGGGCTGTCCGACTCAGCAGCCGCTAAGCACACGTGGTCAGTTAAGCTTAAATTTAAATTAATTAAACATTTAAAAAGTTAAATCCAGCTCCTGGGTTGCACTGGCCGCATTTCAAGCGGTCAACGGGCACCTGTGGCCAATGGCCGCCGTAGGGACAGCACAGACGTTCTGTAGGACACCTCCGCCCAGGGTACAGGGCTCACAGGGATGAACGAGTGAATGCATGCCAGCATGGCCTCCCGCGCCACGCGGTGAGAGAAAAACGAACGTTCACTGTGTCGAAGTCACTGTAACTCGGAGACCCAAGTCCCACCCCGTGAGGTGAGTCGGAGGCTCTCGGGGGTCAAGGGCTGTGGTCACTACCTGGAGCGACGGCCACGCCCTGCAGATCCGGGAGCTGGGCACGGCCTCTGTCGTGGTCCCGGGGCCTCGGGGCGGAGCCTCACCCCAGCCACACTCGGCCACAGGCACGCTGCTCAGCCTCTGGGCCCTGCGGGGCCGGCCACCCTCCCGCTGGACGGGGCCACCCCACACAGACCTGGACTGACCGGTCCCTACACGCTCCACGGGCCGGAGCGGCCCAGGGCTGCAAACCCCGGTGACCTTCCTAACGGAGGAGGAAGGCGTGCTCTCCCCCCTCCCTCCCCTCCCCCCTTCTCCCCAACCCCCTCCTTCTCCGTCTGCATCTCTCTGTCTCTGTCTCTCTCTCTGCCCCCCTCCCCCAGGCTGAACTTACTGCCCAGAAAACCTGGCAGTGAGCTGCCCGCTGACCCGCCCCGGACCACTGGCCATGTGGTGCCACCCCACGGGGCCCATCCCTCCACACCCCCCCACTCTCCTGGGGGCCCCCGCTCTCTGGGCAGCGTGTGTGGAGCTCAGGGCAGACAAACGCAGCTGGACAACCAGAGAAGAAAACGGACTTTACCCACCTGTCCCCACCGCAGCGTGGGTGCCGGGTCCTGAGCGCAGGGGGAGGCCAGCAGGGGCCGAGGAGGGTGCGGTCCTGTGCATCAGGAGACGCCAGTTCCCCCGAGGGAGGCCTGGTGTGTGACCCGCCTGCCCCAGGAGCCTCCAGCACCCCGCAGCCCCCCTGGAAGGCGGCCGTCCCCACAGCCCCGGAGGTGAGCCCGTCCACAGAGCTCCGGGACGCCCCAAGCGTCCCTCCCCAAAAAAGCTGGAGGTGCTCTGAGCCGTGTGGAGTGTGAAACCCCCCGCCTCTTCTGGGGTCCCGCCCCGCTCTCCCACCCGAGGGCCCCGCCGGCTCCCTGAGCTGCAGGCAGGGAGGCAGGGAGGCCGGCGCCACACACCTGCCTCCCTCAGAGGCCGCCCGAAAGGACCGGCCAGCCCCACAGAGGTCGGAGGGCAGCTGGATGGCGGGAGGGGAAGGCTGCCTGGACCAATGGGCTCTGAGCCCCTCGCAGGGGCCTCGCCGCCACACACACACGTGCGCACACGGACACTCGTGCACACACGGACACTCGTGCACACACACACGTGCGCACACGGACACTCGTGCACACAGAGACACAGGAGCACACAGACACACGTGCACACACGGACACTCGTGCACACAGAGACACAGGAGCACACAGACACACGTGCGCACACGGACACTCGTGCACACAGAGACACAGGAGCACACACACACACGTGCGCACACGGACACTCGTGCACACAGAGACACAGGAGCACACACACACACGTGCGCACACGGACACTCGTGCACACAGAGACACAGGAGCACACACACACACGTGCGCACACGGACACTCGTGCACACAGAGACACAGGAGCACACACACACACGTGCGCACACGGACACTCGTGCACACAGAGACACAGGAGCACACACACACACGTGCGCACATGGACACTCGTGCACACAGAGACACAGGAGCACACAGACACACGTGCGCACGCATGCACGCATGCACGCTCCCCGCCCGTGGTCAAGACAGCACACAAGTCAACCCAGGGCACCGCCCGCCTGCTGGGTCTCACCTCGCGTGTGGCGCACAGGCCCCTCCAGGGCACGAAGCTGGGACCGGAGCCCCCCAGGCCGACTCTGAGCGGGGAGGTTCCCTGCACCCCGAGCGGGCAGCAGCGCCTCCCCGTCGCTGAGCAGAGGACCCACAACAGCTGAGGCCGCGAGAAAGGACCCAGAGGCCGAGAGCCCCAGAGCACCCAGCACCCAGCACCCGCCCCTCCCTCGACCAGAGATCTGGCCGCCGGCCCTGTATGTGGTTGGGAGCAGCCAGCGGGAGAGGGAGGAGGGACTCCGGTCTGTGCCGCCTGCTGAGGGCGGCCCTGGAGCTAACGGGGGCCAGTCTGCAGAGATCCCCGGGCGTCCGGGGTGGGTGGGGGGAGGCGCCTGACGGGACGCCCTCCCGTTCCCGCTGGGTGACCGAGGCCCACGGGGAGCCGGTCAGGGGTGGCAGTGTGGCCCGGGTCGTCCTGACCTGCTGCCCCCCTCCTCTGCCAGGACCAGGAAGGGCCACACAGGAGGTCACTTGAAACAGGAAGGTCCCTGGACAAACACACGCTGGTAAGAGGCCTGAACTCGCACCCTGCAGAGAGTAACTTAGATTAAAAAGGACCACTCCTGGGAGAGCCTGCATGGTGTGAATTGATTTAATCAACCTGGCCTCTCCCGGAAGACAAGAGACCAGGGTTCTGTGGGAGGAACAGGGCCTGGGGGAGAATTTAGTTTTCCTCTCAGCCCAGTCCTTCTCTCCTGTTTGCATTTTTTGGGTATTTTTTTGTATTGTGGTAAAATATATATGGCATAAAACAACATTTTCAGCCATTTAAAAGCACACAGCTCAGCGGCAGCAAGTACATTCACGTGGTCGTGCAACCATCACCACCATCATCTCTAGAACTTTCTCATCTTCCCAAACAGACCCTCTGTCCTCATTAAACACTGACTCCCGCTCCCTCTGCCCCAGCCCTTGGCCCCCACCATCCTACTCTCTGTCTCTACGGATTTGGCTGCTCGGGGGACCTCACCTATGCAAAAGCCTACAGGATTTGTCCTTTTGAGTCTGGCTTATTTCACTGAGCATAATGTCCTCAAGGTTCACCCATGTTGTAGCAGGCGTCAGAATGTCCCTCCTGTTTAAGGGTGAACCACGTCCCACCGCACGTAGAGACCGCATTCTGTGGATGCACGCACGCATCCATCGACAGACACCTGGGCTGTTTCCACAGGGCTGCTGTGAACACGGTGTACAGGTGTCTGTCCAAGCCCCCGCTTTCAGTTCCTTTGGGTGCACCCCCAGGAGTGGAGCCTCTAAGTCAGGTGGTAACCCTATGTTTAATTTTTGGAGGAATCGCCAAATTGTTCTCCACAGGGGCTGCAGCATCTTCTATTCCCATCCGCAGCGCACAAGCGTTGCTATTTCTCCACATCCTCGGCAACGCTTGCTATTTTCTATTTTTTTATAACAGCCATTCAAATGGGTAAAAAGTGGTATCTGGTTGTGGTTTTCATTTGTGTTTCCCTGGTGACCAGTGATGTCGAGCATCTCTCCACATGCTTACTGGCCATTCGTGTATCTTCTGTGGAGAAACGTCTATTCGAGACCTTTGCCCATTTTCTAACCGGTTGGATTTGTTGTTGTTGAGTTGTGGGAGCTCTTTATATATTCTGGATACTAATCCCTTATCAGACACGTGAGTTACAAATGTTTCCTCCCAAGTGTGGGCTGTCTTTTGACAGTTGCATTTTTCAACCCTGTGTTTGTAGTTACCTTTTTACCGTCCACCCTCCACCCCCAACATATTGGTCCGGTAGCCAGCACTGTGGACACACATCCAGAACGCCAGCCTGAGCCCATGTTTGCAGGCACAGCCCTGCTCATGGGGACAGAGGCCGGGTGGGAGGAGGCGAGGGCAGGGCAGCTGGGGCCAGGCGGGTAGCACAGGGCAGCAGGGCAGCAGGAAGGCAGTCCTGGCAGCGGGGCAGCTGCAGGGGCCCCCCTCTGTGGAGCTGGCCTGTCCTCGCAGCCTCCGGTGGGTGAAGGACGTTGCGGTAGCCGCCCGAACACGACACCCTCGTGTTTGTTTCCGGTGTGCACTGGCCACGTGCAGGACGGGCAGTGTGGATGCTGGGAGCCTGGCTCACCCAGGCGTCAGGGGCCGAGGCCCTGCCCCGCTGCCTGTGACACTGGGCCCTGACTCTCTCATTTGGGTAGTAAAGCTTCTATTTAAAGAAAAGTTTGATGCGTAAAGAGGGCCGGTGCCTCAAAACCCATGACGCTTCACCCCCTCCTCCCCGGAAGAGACCTGAGCTGAACGTTGGGTAGCCAAGAAGAGAAGCGAGGGGCGCACCTTGGGGTGGTTTAAACCACAGTAGGGATCCCTGGGCGGGAGCCCTTCAGCCACTGAGCCACAAGCCCGCGAGCCCTGCTTCTGCTCCGGGCAGCGCTGCCCCTGGGCGTCGGCGCTTACACATTAACGCGGCCACGCTCCCGGAAACACTGAAGCCACAGGGGATGGAGCGTGCCTGGCGGGGCTGGGCCGCCACCGCCCAGACGGCTCCCGGCAGCAGCTCACAAGCCTCGCTCCCGAAGGGAAGCTCCGACGCAGCCAGAGAAACAGGACGCGTCCCTGAAACGCACCTCGAGCAGAGACTACGGCCGACGCCCTGGATGAAGGCGTGGCCCACACGTGCAGCCGTGTGAAGGCACACACGCACCATCAGGGCGGGAGGTGGGCTCTCCCCGGGTCCGCGCCCGGCACAGGGCCCGTCACAGAGGGTGACAGGGCAGCAGCTCCCCACGGACAGAAGCGTCGGGGCCAGGGCCTCCCTTCTGGCGCCTGGCAGAGGGGGGACAGCGGGCGGAGCCTGAGGTCGGCTCTGGGCCTCGTCCCCTTCATGTCACCGGGTCTCCCGGGTCCCAACTCATGAAGGAGCTTTACCCTCCAAGTTTGGGCCCCTGCGCTGGAGGCGTCAGGTCCTCCGTTGTTCTCCAGCCGGAGCAGTCCCAAGGCTCAGGGGTCAACTCTTCACCCCCTGATCAACGAACAGCCAAACACACACACACACACACACACACACAGACACACAAGGACACACATAAAGACACACAGACAGTACGTACACACAGACACACAAAGACACCACGAAGCACACTCCCTCCAGTTCAGAGCGAGAGGCCTGCACTCCAGTCCTCCAGGCATAACCCTGCGGGTCTGCAGGACTCCGGCCCCACCAGCATAACAGCCCCGGCTTCAGAAGGACCAGAGGGGCCAACCCAAATCCGATCCGGTGGAAACCGGCCTGTACCAGGGCAGGATGGGGGTGGGAGACGCCGGGTGGGGGGGGGGAAGGCCCCTGGCCAGCAACCCCCCACCCCACCTCTCCAAGAGCCCAGATGCAGGGCAGGCCCACAGAGGGTGAGGAGGCGGCGGCTGAGCTCCCTGGAGCCTCTCAGCCTTAGGCCCTGTCCACCACCCCCCCAGGCCTGCAGACCTGCCCCGCTGACATCGGGACTGGGACGTGGGGCCCGGACCAGGCAGGACAGAGGCTCCTAAGGCCCGTGCCCACGCCGCGGACGCTGCTGGGAGCTCTGGCGGAGGGCCTGCTGCGTCCACACCGCCCTCCTCCCTGGGCAGCTGTGGGCTGACGGGCGAGGGCGGCGCCTGACCAGACCGGGTGCCTCAGCGCCTGCCGCCCAGAGGGACAGGCTTGCCGGTCCTCGTGTCCCCTTGGCCAGTGCGGCGCAGACAGCCTCCCGCAGGCCCGCTCAGCCCAGGCGGAGACCCCCGCCCAGACGGCCCCCAGGAAGAGGCGCGCCGCCGTCCACTGGCTCTGAGCCACAGCGCGGGGCCTCGGCCCTCGCTTCCAGAGCCTTCCACTCAGAGTCTGTTTCAGGTGCGGCCTGCCCCAGGCCACACGGACACGGAGGTGGCCGAGGGGAATCTGGCTCCTGGGGAGCCAAGCTGACCTCTGGGAGGTGTGGCCCTCCGGGTGGGGGCACATGGGAGACGGGAGGGGGATCTGGAACCCCTGTCGATCCCACCGAAGGAACTGCACTGGCGTCTCTGCCCAGCACCCCTCCCCCGGGAAGGGGGCGGACGGGTTCCCCACACTCGCTCCCCGGTCCTCCCAGACCATTCGTGACACTGCTCATCCCCCGAGGCTGGGCCGCTCCTGGGGTGAGGCTGTGCGGTCACCTCACCTGCCCACCCCCCTCCAGCCCTGCGCGCTCGGCCGAGTCGGTGACCAGACCCGCTGGAGGCCCCCTCCGGGTCGTGAGCGGCCAAGAGGCCGGGGAGGGCTACTGACACAGCCTCAGCCTGCGCGCCGAGGGGCTGGGTGTCTCCCGAGGGTGAGAAGCCCCCCGCCCCGTCACCCATCACACACCTGCAGGTGAAGGGCAGTTCAGGACAGGTGCCTCCACTCCACTTCCGGGCTCTGGCCCAAGGTGTGCCAACAACCCGCATTCGCTTTTTTAAACTTAGCCTACGTTGTCTTAATAGCAGCGTCAAATAATAGGTCCTTTGTTCTCACATAGTGGGAACGACAGAAAATCACTTGATTGGTCCTCGGCTGGCACTGTGCCCTGTAACTCCTGCAGCTCTGGAGCCCAGCTGTCCTTGGCCGGGCAGCGGGCAGTGGCCGCGGGCTCAGCACAGTGTCCACGCCCGAGGGCCGGACCGGGGAGCGGGTGGGGTGGCCCAGACCCTGCCTGGGTCCCCCAGCCCTGAGCGTGAGCAGGGGAGGGAGGGGCAGAGGGGAGGGAAGCCTGAGCTCCGACAGCCGCCCCAGGAGAAGAGGTGTGTGGGTGTGGGGGGAGTCCTAGGGTGGGGGGCTCCCCTTTCTCCCACCTGCAACGTCAAGGACTCGGGGTGATGCCCTCCTTACACGTCAGCGTGAGGATGAAGACAGCAAGAGCCCGGCGGAGGGCGTCCCCGGGGGCTCAGGCCAGGGCACTGGGCACAGAGGACGGGCAAAGCAGCGGGGCCAGAAAGGGAAATGAGGTGCGAGGAGGGCCTGGAGGGTCGGCCTGACCCAGGCCCTGCTGCGGGGGAGAGCAGCCCCAAGCAGGGCGGCGCCCGCCGGGAGTCCAGCCAAGAGGCAAGGCTGCGGCCCGCGGAGGCCCTGGTTCCTGTGGGGAGGAGGGTGAGGGGCCAGTAAGCCCAGGCTGGGGTCCTGGGGGAGCCTGGACCGGCCCCCTCAGGGTCCAGGAGACCTGGCGCCTCTCACGGCTGCCGGCCACTCTCGCCGGGACTCGCGCTCCCTTTGTCGAGGCACTTACTTCCCTCAGCACAGACCGCGTGCCGCACGGCACCCCAGAAGTAACGCACGGCTCTGACTCACGCTGCCCCGCTCACAGGGCGCCTGGGTCCGCCGGAGCTGGACAGCCCAGCCCGTCTGGGGCATGCCCTCCGTGGCGGCTGTTTGAGGGGTGCCATGGGGAGGGTCCACTGCGGTTCCGGGGTTGAGACCACAGCTCACTCATCAGGTGCCATACGCACCCCTCCTGGAGCCCAAGAAATGGCTCCCGGGGCCAAGAGGGTGACCTGAGAACCAGTGGCGGTGACAAGTGTCCAGTCCGCCCCTGACCTAGAGCTCAGAGCAGATCAGATGGAGGCATGTGCCCCACGCCCATCACCCTCCTCAGGGTTCTGGGCCCGAAGGTGAGTCGCAGGTAGAAGTTCAGTGATTAAAGGCAGGGGTGGGGGCACGGGGAAGGACACAGCGAGGGGCTGACGGGAGGGCTGTGCAGTCACACAAGCACATCGAGCGGACAGGAGGGACCGGCCATTTCCTCGGTGGTCTCCAAGCCCCCTCCCCACACACACCGGAATGTGACTGGACCTGGGCCCTGAGCTCCAGGAGCAATGGGGTCAGAGGGCGCCAGGGGCTGTCACCAGCCAGTCCCCGCAGACAACGGCCCAGGACTCAAATTCCTGTCCAAGCCCCACGACAGGGAGACCGCTGATGGGGGGCGTTAACGCCAAGGTCCCCGGGGAGAGCGCGGAGGACGTGCGGTACAGATCAACACCAGGTGGACCCCAGCTCGACACCACGCAGCGACCCGCGGCGACCCCAAGGCCAGCGCCTGGGCAGCCCTGCCGCCCGACCACCGGCCACCGCCTGAGACCCACCCGACGCCCGACCCGGCTCCGCGCCCCGACACGGAGGACGCCGCGCCCCGAGGGGACCGCCCGCACCTACCGTAGCGGCTCGGCTCGCGGCTGTAGCGCAGGATGGGCAGCGCGTCCATCCCCGGCGGCTCCGGGGAGGCTGCGGGGTGCGAGTCAGGCCCCCGGCACGAGCTGGAGCTCCGGCTGCCGCCGCCCCCGGGTCTGGGCCCCGCGTCCCCCGCCCCGCCCGCCGCAGGGGTCACCACGAAGCGCTGGGACATGGTGGCCCCAGCGCCAGCCCCAGCCTCCGGGTCCGGGCGCGGCGAAGCCTGCGGGGACGCGGGCGGGGCCCCGGGTGGGGGGCGGGGCCGGGCGGGGCGGGGCTGGGCGGGCGCCGCGGGAGGAGGCCGGATGGACCCTGAGCCGTCAGGGACCCGGGAGTGGGCGGGGGCGGTGTGGGCCTTGGGGGCGCCGGGGGCCGGGCGGGGCAGCAGGGAGCGCGGCGGGGGCGAGGGCACCAGGGAAAGCCGTCGGGCAGCGGGCGGAGGCGGTGCCCACCTTCGCCGAGGTCCCCTGCCCGCCGTGAGACACGGAAACCTTGATCTGGGAGCCACAATGGTCCCTTCAGAAGAGCGCAGCCTCGGGGTCTCCTTACAAGACCTTGGAGACCCCACCCCAGGCGCCCGGGCTCAGCGCGCCAGGGCCTGGTCTGGGGAGGGACAGGTCAGGGATGCAGGAGATCTGGCTTTGGTCTGGGAAGGTTGACCACCCCAGCGCCAGGCAGTCGCCTGGGGACCACTGAGGATGCCCACTGAAGGCCAGGACCAAAGATTCCAGGAGTGAGTGAGGGTGGAGGCCTCCCACGGGGAGGGTCCCGAGGGAGGGAGCCCTGGACATTTGGTGGGCATTTCCACCCCCCGCCTCTGGCCTCTTGGCCACCAGGGTCCAGCCATTCAGTCCCAGGAAGTCAGGCCGATGGCCTCCCTCAGAATTCTACCTGGTAGAAGCCCCCGGGAGGGCGGAGGTGGGGCTGGGGAGCCAGGAAGGCCCCGGGCGGGAACCAGCCCCTCTGCTCGTGGACGCCTGCAGGAGGCCCCAGGGGTGCTCCAGTTTGCTTTCCCTCCACGTCTCAGGTTAGTCTACCACCACCTCACACTTACCTGGTAGCAATTCATTCATTCATTCATTCATTCAGCGAATATGTATTGGTGCCTAGCAGTGCCATAAGGAGGCAGGAATCCCTGCTTCTTTGAAGCCTGCATTCTAGAGGAGAGGCAGCGATAAGAGCTCTGATTAAGAGGCAAACAAAGAAGGGGTCTGGGGGATGAAATTTTAAATGGGGTGTCTGGGGTGGCACCAGGAGGAGGTGACATTCAAGCAATGACTTGAAGGAGGTCGGTGGTCAGCTGTGTATGGCTTCTACTCACTCACCTCATGATCCATGATGGCTGCTCCTGGTCCAGCCATCACATTTGTATTCCAGCAATGGGGGGAGGAAACAGTGGAAGGGCAACTAGCACCCTTCCCAAGAGCATGACCCAGAAGTCGCACACAGCACCTTTGCTTAACTCGTTATCCGGAACGTAGTCATGTGGCCACAGCTGCCCATTAGGAAGACTGGGACATGTACCTGCCAATGTTTGGGGCTCTGCTAACAAGGAAGGATGAGAGGTTAGGGTTAGAGGCACCTGGAGCACAGGAGGAGAGACCGAGGGCAGTGGACGGTGACGCCTCCTTTCTTGTACCCATTCACATGGCAGCAGAGGGGATGACCAGGCCCCAAGCTCTCCCAACTGCAGGCACACCTGGCCACCCCCATCTCATTCCTGCACAACCTTCTTGGGCTCTTCTGGGTGCTCTGGAGCCCTCCTGGCAGGAGGGGGGCCTCCACAGATCCCAGGTTTTCCGTGATTCACGGGGATGGCGGTCCTGCCCCTCCCCCACCCCATTCATCAATATTTTCTAGGCCATTTTTGCCCATTGATTTTTTCTTTTTCCCCCAACATGAATGTTTGAATCATTGTGGAAAGTTTTCCCCCAAGTACCTTCATGTTTTGGTTGAAAAGGCATTTAGTCTAAAAATAAATTTGCTGAGAACTGTCTTCATGGTGTCTAACCTTTCTACCCAGGTTCTACACATCTTTCTCATAAATTTAAGTCATATGTATTCACATTTTTTGTTGCTACTGTAATGGATCTTGCAACTATGCTGAAATCTATTAATAAAAACAGAAACAAGACAAACATTATTGGCCGTTGTGTATTTATTTTGTAGCCTGCTATCTCCCAGAGCTCTAAATTCTATTATTCACTTGTTTTTCTAGTTTCCTCTGTGGTTTTGCTGGGAATCTTTTTACCTGTAAAGAATGATAGCTTTGTCTTTCTTCATTGCTTTTACCTCTACTGTTTTCTTCCCCCCTTTTGTCCTTGTTTTGGAATTTTCTAGAAATTCCAGGGAAATAAATAACATGCTCGCTAGAGCTCCTTGTCTGGTCAGAACTGAAATGGGAAGAGCACTGGTGGTCATCACCAGTCATCAGAAGCCCCCCGATCTGGGAAAGGACCACTGAGCTCCGCTCAGCCCCGGGACACCACCCCTAAGACCGGAGGCGTCCTGGACGGGCTGGACTGTGGAGGCCTGGAACGAAGCTGCCTTCTCTTCCCTCTGTCCAGGGCGCATCAGGTGAGGGGCCCTCCCGGCCTCTGCCCGAGGACAGCCTGCATCCCCAGACTTCCGTCCACGACGCCCAAAGTTGCTTGGTCCAGCCAGGCTCCCTCTCCGCCCACCCAGTCCTTCAGTGCGTGGCTGGAAATCCAGAAGACTCAGGCCACGCCGACCTCGGCTAGTGGACCTCAGGCGAACGGGCTCACTGCATCCCCCAGGTCCTCGGCACCATGTGGGCGGGTCCTGCCTGTCCTGTGGCGTGGCTGGGACCTGACCCGTGGAAGCCCACGTGGCTCCAGATCCCGGCTCTACAGCAGCGAGAGAGGGGAGATGGAAAATATCTGTTTCTTCTTTAAAATGTTCAAAACAGAGAAATGCAGCCTGGTCCACGGAAGTTCTCTTGTGCATGGTGAGTGGAGAGGTGAAGGCTGGAGGGCGGAGTGACTGGGGATGGAGCATGTACAGATGGGACCAACTGGCCATCACCCTGCCTGCCCCTCCTCCAGTGCACGACATCCTGCTGCCGTTCTCATCACCTCTTACTTTGCACACTTTCCTTCTACCGTCTTGGTCCGAATACTCAGTTTAAGAAACCTGATCTGCATTGTGTCTTGGCAAATAAAGAGAACATTGAAGACTAGAATTTTCCTCTGAAAATAGCTTTGGCCTCATTGCTGAGGTTGATCTTTTCTGGGCATCCTCTCAATGTCACTGTTTTATACGTAAACTATAATTATAATTTTAATCTCATCAGCTAACAACCAGTTTATAGCCTCTAATTTTAAAAATTTGTTTTTTATGTCTGTGTGTATTCGTTGATTTACTAACTGAGGTCTAACGTATAGGCAGTACGATTCACCATTTCCTGGCCGAGTTCCCCAGGTTCTGAGGAATGGGACCAGCAGGAAAATGGAAATGGAAAATTGCAAAGCAGACATTAGAAGTGCCCATCCTGGCCGTAAAAGCATCTTAGGGAAGCACTTGTACGCACACAGTCTAACTTCCAGAAGCCAGGCCTCCAGGCTGCAGTCATGGCAAAGCACGGGCTCTTCAGGGGGACCCAAAACACACAGCTTCAGAGTCGTTTGCGCACAGAAGATGGAGAGCGGCAGGCACGCCTGCGTGGGACTGCGTGCATGTGTGTGGAGGGGCTCTGGGCGTCCGTGAGGGTCAGTGTGCCGTCAGTCGTCCAAACCGGAGCCCCCTCTGCCCCTGCTGCTGGCCTGACCACCTGGAGGTCACTCCAGGGGCTCGGACCGCACAGACCCTTCTGAGGGCAGTGGCTGTCCTGGGCTGTCCCGGACCGCTGTGACCAGAGCCGAGGAGCCGACAGCTCGGGTGACGGCAGGACTGCCTCTAGCGGGTGCGGACAGCCCAGGGCCCTCTGTCAGCCTCCCAGGGAGGACTACCCCACTACCCGCGTGTGCGTGCACACGCACACACGCACACGCGCACACGCACACGCACGGGGCGCCTCAGGGCTTCATTCCGTGTCCAGGGGTCTGGGCTCCGCTACCTCACTCAGCAGGCCGCCTGCTGGGAGACCCTGGGGGGCTCGTCACAAACCTGGAGGCTGCACCGCACCCCGACCCCCGCCGTCAGCAGGTCCTGTGAGGACCTCAGGAGGGTGAGTGTCCCCAGGTAACATCCCCCCCCCGCACCCCAGGAGCAGGCGCCCGGGCAGAGAGTGGGGGAGTGAGCAGAGGTTGGACCCCAGGGGCGGGGCGGAGGAGGAAGAGACAGACACAGACACCGAGGAGGGAAACAGATGGAGAGACAGAGACAGAGAGAGACAGACGGGGAGGGGCAGGGCCTGCTGGCCCTCCCGCTGTCCCCTGAGCCGGGCGGGCCCTGCGTGACCGATGCCCTCCTAGCCTGTACAGCACAGGCGTGCTTAGGCCTTGGGACCCCTCTGGTCCCTCGTGGGGCTGACTTTCCTTCAGAGGTGAAGAGAGGACGGGGACGGGGAGAGAGGAGGCGAGGGGTGTACAGCGCCGTCGGGGGGGATCGCCCCTCGGTGTGTGAGGCCAGCCCCCTTAGCCCCCGGGCAGCCCGTGGGCACGGCAGGGGCCGGCTGGAGCTCGGGCTGAGCCTCCCCAGGAGACGCCGCTTGGAGGGCAGGCGGGGGGGGGGTGGCGGCTTCTGAGGTCTGGGGCTCAGACGACCTCCGCCCACGTGTCTCTGGTCATCTCACCAGTGACCCTGGCTTTCGATTTTGTTTCACCTGTGACAGTGCCTGTTAAACACGAGGGGGAAGGCCCTGTGAGCTGGCGCCTGCTGGGGCCCCAGCCGCCTGGAGGCTGACAGCAGACCTGCCGCCTGGGCCCAGGAGCAGCCCCGAGCCCCCCAGGCAGCGCGAGTCTGGGGTGTGGGAAGCCTTCAGCGTGGACCTGCACCTGACCCCACAGGCAGCCGTGAGGTCAGACGGGGCCGCGGAGGCTGCTGGGGCCCTGCGGTCGCAAGCCCCGGGCCGGTCCACCCGTGGCGGCGACGAGGAGGCCTCGCGGCCGGGGCTCTGTGTGTGGACCCGGCGCCCCCGCGGGAGCTGGGCCGTCGCAGGCAGCCCCCTGCAGCTCTTTACTGCGGGGGGTCTGACCCTGCGGAGGCAGGCGGCTTGACCCGACGCCCGCCCCGCCCTGGCTCGGCCCCGAGCCCCACGCGGTCCAGCCCACCTGTGTCATCGGGAGCAAAACCCAGTCGTCAGAGGGTCTCACCTGCGAGTGACCCTTTCATTTAACAGGCCCAAGCCCCTCCCTCCGTGGACACAAGCCCGATGCTCTCTCACACCCGCTGAAGGCGGAGCTTCCCGGGGCTCAGACCGGACCGACCCACCTCTGTGGGGCGCGCGGTCCGCCCGTGAGGGTGGGGAGAGGACGGGGCGCCCGGTCCTCCTGCTCTGCTGCTGGGTCCCCTGAAGTGGGCGTTCTCTCCGCTCCTCGGCCGTCTTTCTATCGCGCGCCCCGCATGCTGGGACCCAGGCCCTGGGGCGGGCAGCGAGGCCGCGGGCCCTCCCACCGCCCCCCTCCGCACAGCGGCCCCTCCGTCCTGCCGTCTGAGCCCAGATCTGGGAGCCTCTCCTGCTCTCGTGAACGCTCAGGCAAGTTCACAAGGGAGTGAAGATTGCATTATGACGGCCGCGCCAATAATGAGTCAAGGTCGGCTGTCAAGTGTAATGAACTAACGGACGACGCTCCGAAATCCCGGTGGGGAGCTGCAGCCTCTGTCCTTTCCAACAAATTTGTCTGTAACCCTAAAACTGCTCTAAAAAATAAAGTCTGCAAGTTAAAAAAGTCAAGTGAGTGGGGCAGGCAACGACCGCCAGGAGGGGCTGGGGGCACAGGAGTGACGTCCAGGCCTCACGTGCCAGGCCCCCCACCGGCCCAAAGCAGGGTCTCCCCATCCAGGACCGAGGCCCCTGCCAGGCGGGTCACGCGAAGCCCCCATGTGAGCGGGAAGGAAGGCGCGCGCTGGGCCCTGCTCCAGCCTGAGGCTCTCGTTCTGCAGCCCTGCGAGGGCCCTAGGGGGCGTGGCCTTCCTGGGCCTGGCAGGGGGCCCAGCCCGACGACACTGGTAAGGGACCGCGCAGTGCGGCTCCCACAGGGACACCCGCCTCCCTCCTCAGGCCGCAAGGGGACGCTCCCGTTTGCTCTGGACAGGACGCCAGGAGGGGCTCCTTCAGGGCCGCCTGGAACTGCGGGCCGAGGCGCCCTGCTGTTCCAGGTAGAGCCAGGCGGCCAGTCTGGGCTGGGTCCCCCCACTGTCCTGCCCGCTCTGTGGCCGGAGTGGCTGATTTCCATCCCGCTCTGTCACGGGCTCCCTGGGAGCTTTCGGATGACGGCCCCTCACGGTGGGGGGCTTCCTGCCCCAGTGGTGCTGTGTTGGCCAGGCTGGCTTGTTTCCCGGTGTCACCATGACGGGAACGTGCCTGGCCGGCCCGCTGGCCCTGGAGGAGCAGAGCCGGGAGCAGTTCTGGACGCACCTGCAACGGCCAGATGAGCCAGCAGACGGCGACGCGTGGGGGAAGGTGACACTCGTAGTTCTGGGCGGCAGCTAAGGAGCGCGTGCGCTCTCAAAGCCTTGGCTTCCCGGCTCACGAGGGGGGATAACAGTGAGGCCTCGCCCTCAGGGCTGGCTCGAGGGTGAGGTGACTCAGGTCCTGGGAATTCACTGGACGGCGCAGCGAGCTTCCAGTGAACGGGGTCACCTTACAGGCCGCCAGGACCAGGTGAGATGTCAGGCCACCTGGTGTGTCCTAGCTCTGTAGAGTGTCGTGTGACGCTCTGGGCTCAGAGCTGGGGTTTGCGTGTCCCAAGCTGTCGAGTGTGCTGTTGTGAGGAAGACCCGCTCCCCCAAGGTGGACGCGTCACGGTCACTCCCTCACGCCTCCTGGTTTTGGTTTCAGATGGAGACAGGCTTCCTTTAGGGCTCCAGGCTGCGAGGGCCACGCCCACCTTGTCTGCAGAAGATGAAGCACCCATTGGGCCCACTGCTGCCTGTGATTCGGTGGAAGGCTTGGCCCCCGTTAGCAGCTCTGAGACGTTTCCTGGAGGGGGACGGGTTCAGGGTTGGGTGTGTTATGGGGACGGCACTGCCCTCGGGAAATGGGGGGGCTTGGTGTCCCCAGCCCCGGGCAGGGGCATCTGCTGAGCAACCCATCCAGCCTCAGCACTCCCTTCCCCTCAGCAGGGAGCGCAGAGACCCACAGCGGCCACCCCATCCCAGCCCTGGAGTTTGGGACGCTCCCCGGGGCCCTGGAGCACAGGGGCCGCTTTCTGTCCCAGCTGCCCAGCCCAGCCCTCTGTGGCTGGCCATCAGGAGCCCAAGGGAGGGGTGCAGTGAGGGGGTTAGGGGTGAGGCTGGGGCGTGGGTGTGATGGAGGGTGCTGGGCTCTGACACCAACTGGAAGTGATTCATGCTAAAGACTGAGGGGTTGATGGGGGCCTCAGGAGGGGTCAGGAAAGCCGCCCCCCCCCGCCTCTGAAAGATGATTCCTGGCTGGAGGGTCCTCACTGTGCCAAGAAGGGGTGCCCCAGCCTTCTGGGTAAGCAGAGGTGGACCCCATACATGCAGGGCCACAGCAGGTGCCCCCCAGGGTCCGTATGACAATCCACGGGGGAGTTGGGTTTTTTTCGGTTTCACCCTCCCGACTTTT
Organism: Balaenoptera borealis; assembly: GCF_965194805.1. Classification (NCBI taxonomy): domain Eukaryota; kingdom Metazoa; phylum Chordata; class Mammalia; order Artiodactyla; family Balaenopteridae; genus Balaenoptera; species Balaenoptera borealis. The sequence goes on from NC_138867.1 coordinate 1,536,911, forward strand.
AGAATGTCCTCCTTAGGCTCTGCACCATCCCAGTACCCACTGGATGGTACCCACCAACCCACCACACCCCTCTTGGACGACGCAGCTGCCTATGGCCTTTGGTTCTCCCCGTAGACACTTCTGTATTATTTCCTGCTTTGCTCCAGCACCCAGGATGGTGTGCAGTGCCTCTGACATTCAGAAACGAATGTGGAATGATGAGTGGATGGATAGTGGATGAATGGAGGGATGAGAGGATGCAGGGATGATGGGTGGTGGGGTGAAGGGGTGGAGGGATGATGGATGGATGGATGGATGGAGCGAGGGATGAAGGATGGAAGGACGGACGATGGACGGCGGATGGGTGGATGATGGGTGATGGATGATGGATGGTGGATGGATGGAAGGATAGATGGTAGATGGATGGTGGGTGGAGGGATGATGGATACAAGAATAAATGCCTGGAACTCCCCCTTATAGTGCAATTGGCACTCAGTAAATGTTAATTTTCATTCTTCTTTTCTTCTGGAAAGTGTCAAAATGGCTGTTGTTTGCCCTGGACCCTCATGGCTGTTTGGTTTAAGTTCCACATCTCTGCCTTGAATCGTGTGCTGAGGGAGGGTAGTGTGACCGCCCTCGAGGAGTTTAGATGAGAACAGGGAGGGAGAGAAAGGTAAGGAGCCGGGCGCACAAGAGGAGGACCGTGGCCCAGGTGTGTTGGGGGAGATGCCAGGACTGGTCCAAGGGGTGCTGGGCTGGCCCTGAGGCTGCTGGCGTTGTCACTGAGCGGGGCTTGATGGGAGCCAAATCCAGGGGTGGGGAGACCACACAGGAGGGGCAGGTTGTGGCAGTGGGGGCGGCCTCCTTGCCCTCCGTCTCCACGGCCGTCCCCTCCCGTCACCCTGCCCTGCTGGGGAAGCCCGGGTTTGCCCAGGCGCCCGCCCCTCTGGAAGGACTCCAGCAGGTGCCGGGGCTCTGAGCCCATCTCTATAGCCCCACCCCCTTGCCTCTGCTGGTTTAGGTGATGAGGGCCTGGCCAGTGAGCTGTGGGGTAGGGGTATGGGGGGCCCGTGCCTGGCGTGGGGTCCGCCTGCTTGCTACTCTGCGACCGGTACAATGGGAGATGGCCCTGGTCCCTACCTGGGCTCATTCAGCCGCAGGGTCCGGTCGGCCTCAACTGGGCCTGTCCTGGCTCTAGGATCGGTCTCGGGGGGCCCCAGGGTCAGGGTGCTCAGAACCCCCCTGGTGGACCTGTTTGGCCTCCCCCTCCGGAAACCCCAGTCCGCCGCGGCCACGTTGCTCCCAGGTCTCCGGGTCAGCCCTCGGCTGTGGGCCCCTCCCTGCAACAAGACCTGCCCCACTTTGGATGTGCAGACACGGAAACTTGGGCCACCTGACCCACCGCCTGGCCCAGCATGGTGACTGGATCCCTTGGGCTCCTCCAGCCCCTCGGTCCCTTGGGAGGTCAGGTTTCCAGGGCTGGGCGTCTCAGCCCGCTGGAGCGAGGGGGACCCGGGGTGACCCTGGCCCTGAGCCTCCCCGGGGTGCCTCCCATAGCTTGGGGGTCACGTGGTGCTTTGGAGCCTGTGATCCTCAAGCCTCAAGGGACTTCAGACGCCGGTGGCTCCGCCTCCCACGCTGGGTGGCCTGGGCGCTGCCCGCAGATGGACGGTCTGAGCCTCAGAGTGTCCCCACGCCGCGGCCAGCCTGCTCCCGGAGAAGGTCTGAGACAGAACACAGCCGGTGCTCTCAGCCTGCTTCTCCCACCCATCCCTCCGTCCACTCATCAAGCAGCCATTCCAGCACGCAGCGCCTGCGGCAGGCGCTCCAGAGCCAGGCCTCCTGGGCCTAAATCCGCACCGGCCAGAGGCAGCGGGTGCCCAGCTTCCTCCAAATTCTAGAGCGCCGGGTGGTTGTGAGGTTACAGAGCCACGCTTGTCATCCCATCAAGGGTCCCGGCACCGTGACCACTGAGGTCAGCCGGAGCCTGCAACCGCGGGGCGCAGCCGGGCAGGAGGGGGCCAGGCGGCGCGCCTGAAAGACCACCCTACGGGGGACGGGCCACTTCGGAGCCTCTCTGAGGCCTGCTGCTCATTAACTCACCGTGGGTGCATTTTCTGGTGACATCATTGGTAGATAAATGACACTTTTGTGAATGTGGCTTTACGTTTGCTGATTTTTTAAACTTAAGGGAACTAGGTCACATTTGAAACAGAAATAAGAACCAAAATCATACTGTGTTCAAAATAGTTGGCTTTCTGTCATGTTCTGCCCCAGTCTTTAAATTGTATCTGGTGTGTATCTGTTTGTCACCTCGAATCCATCTGGGAACAGAGAGGGCTATAAAAGCCACCGGCCATTTCAAGTGTCCCAGGCCATCCCTGTGGACGTGGCATGGCAGCTGTAGACGCTCCCACTTGGCCGCGGATGGAGACCTCCGCTGGTCCCCTGGGACGTTTCTATGAACTCGGGGGCCCTGGTGGGTAACTCTTTGGAAGCCACCTGAGAAGAAGTGTTCTTTGAAATCTTCTTTCTTCTTTGAAATCTTTTCTGAGCCGTGTGGGATGTTGACAAAAGCAGACTAAATGGTTGAAGGTAGAATGTGTTTCAATTTTAAAGGGCCTTTGAGAAGAGCCAGCTGACCCTCCGGAAGGTTCCGGAGAGGGGAGACGCCCAAAACAGAGTCAGCTGCACGGAGCTTTAAGGGAAAGTCACAGCCTCGGGGACAGAACGGCGGGCGTCAGCGGGAGAGCAGAGCCTGTGTGGGCAGAGGAGGTGCCTGCAAGTAACCCCCAGTCTCCACGTGGCTTCACCAGCCGGCGGAGCCCAGGCGCCCCACCCTGCGGCCTGGCCGGGGCCCTGGCCAGCCGACCCGGCACAGACCAGCTGGCTGGTGTGGTTCCCTTGGTCTCGTGGGGCAGGGGTCACCGTCGCGAGATGGGGCCGCAGGTTTGCTGGACGGTGGTTCCTGGTTCTCAGGAGGACTCACTGTCCGACAGGCGGCCAGGCATCCCCGCCCAACGCCAGGGCTGGAGGACGGAGGTCCTCACGGCTGTGTGACGGGCGAGGCCCCCGCAGGCAGGAGCGCCGTCTTCACGCGTGGCCTGGGCTGGCTCCTGCTTTGTTCTGGAAAGCCTCCGAGGGGGCCAGGGCCTTCGAAAGCCGGGGGAGGTGCAGGGCTGAGCTGCTGGGTGCGAGATGCCTGCCGGACCCCTGGCGAGGACTCAGCCCTGGAGCCCACTGGGGTGCTGGCCTGGGCGGTGCCGGGGCGGGGGGCATGCCCAGGAGGCCAGGGCCAGAGGGCTTGGAAGGGCTTGCTGACCAGGAGAGACTCAAGGAAGGCAGGGCCCCCCGTGCCCTGTGTTCTCAAGGCTGATAGGGCAGGTAGGCGGGGCTGAGCGGGCACCAGCATGTCCTGTCCCCCGGGGGCTCCATGGGGGTCCCCGCAGCATGGGCGGCCGTCTCATCACCATGGCCAGGGCCCCGGCACTCCTGTCCCCCTACCCCTGCTGGCGTCTGGCCCCAGCCCACCCCCCCTGAGGCCACCTCCCTGCTCCCTGCACGCCCAGGGCTGGTGGGGTCCCCTGGCCTCACCGTCACCCACGCTTGTTGCCGACGCACCCACGGCCCACTGCATGCTGCGGCTGTCCACCTGGCTCCCCGCGCCCCCCAGCTTGTCAGCGGCCACGGTCGGCCTGTCCCTCAGGAGCCGACACCTGCCCTCCAACGTCAGGCGGGCAGCAGGCTTCGCAGACGCTTCGGACGCTCTCGGGAGACGGGCTCAGCTTCTTCGGGGCGGGGGGGGTGCTCTGCGCTGTGACTGTCACGCCGAGGGGGCCGTGAGCACTGGGGTTGCAGGAGGCGGGGCGAGGAGGCCAGCACCGACCAGAAGCCCACGCGCGTGTGGGTGAGAGGCTGTGTTCCCCCAAATGGCCCTGCCTGAGGGTCTGGGAGGCCAGGGCGGCCACTTGTGTCCCCCACCCCCGAGGGACTCTTGGTGAGCTTGGCGGCCGTCACGGACCTGGAGGCCAGCCCACGGGCACAGGAGCAGAGGTGCAAACTCGGAAGGCGGCGGCCAGATGCCAAGGATGTCACCCGGGTGGCAAAAGTGCGTGATGGAGGTGCATCCAGCCGGCGACCATGACTCCGAGCCCCACCCGCGGCCCTCGAAGCAGCCGGGGTGGGCAGAGACTTCGAGAAGAAGGCATCGAAAGCACGAGGGGAGGAGTGCTTTGGCGCCAGGTAACCCTCACCCAGTGCCAGGGCTGCAGAGCCCGCCGAGTGAGGGGGGGCTCCTGCGGGGCTGGGGGGGAGGCCCGCTCCTTGAGGTCCACCCAGCTGGACCCCTGGCAGGACCGCGTCTGCAGAGGACGGGGGGCCCCGGAAGCCCCTCTCCGCGGCTCAGCTTCCCCCGGCCTTTCCCTGGGGACCATGCCTCTGTGCGGAGGGAACAGACCTCCCCAGGGACGAGAAAACCTGTGTGAGCCCAGAGCCCCCGTCAGCAGGGTCACCTTCCAAAGTGGCACGAGGCCGACCGTGGACTCAAGTGAAGCCCACCCAGCAGACAGTGGGTGGCTTGCCCTCCGAGCTCGCGGGGCAGGGGGTTGGCCCTGCCACGTCACTCCCAGGCGGGCAGTGGGGGGAGAGCGTCCCAGCAGAGAGGGGTGCAGGTGCCCTGACGGGGGCTGCGGCCCGGGGAGGCCGGGGGGTGGGGCTGGAAGGGGGCGTCCCATGAGGTTGGTGAGGGGAGCGCCTGGCCCCCTGTGGTTGGTCCTGAGCTGGAGACAGTAGAATCAGGGACGCTGGGCTCATCGTAGGTGGTGGGTGGCTTCCAGGGTGGCCGCCGCAGGCCGCGGGGCCGAGCTCTGCTTTCACGGCTGGTCTGGCCGCTGTCTGCATCTTCAGTGTCTCACATATGTATTAAAGTAGATGGCTACATGCACCCCAAGTTTCTCAGAGTGAAGGGAGTGTCCCGCCACTGTCAGCCCCGCCCCCGCCTGTGCCCAGAGCCCCTGCCCAGCTTCCCCATTGCCCCCGCCCCCTGCCCCGGGGCCAGGGCCCCTCCTGCTCACCACCACCCCCGCCGCCTCCTGGTCCTGAGTGCTACTGCAGGGCCCACCGGCCCCTTCCAACTGCCCCCCAGCCTGGGCCCTGCCCAGACACAGAGCAGGAGGGCCTTTGCCTTGGGGCGGGGGGGCACGGAGAGGGAGGCACTGGCGGATCTGCCCTGGAGCCCCACCCAGGAGCTGCGGCCTCTCAGAATGAGGGCGGGGGCAGCAGGGCCTCCCCAGCCACCGACTGAGGCGGCTCCCGGGGTTCTCACGGGCCCGCATGGGCGCTGGCACTGATCCCAGGCAAATTCCAGGCAGAGTGCGCCCAGAGCAGAAACGGCCCACAGGGCCTGCGTGGCAGAGGCCCCGATGTCCCGCCCCTGAGGGCAGGAGCGTCCAGCGTGGGGAGGAGCCTGCAGGCACGTGCGGGAGGCCACGGGCCACAGACCGGGGACCGGCCCGAACGGCTGCCTGGAGGACCCCGTGTGACCGTGGACCCCGATGCCCGGCACAGCCGCGCCCCGCCTCAGGGGCAGCCAGGACAGGAGCAGGTCTCAGCCGGCCTCAAGGCCCTGCAGGAGGGGACGGCCACAAATGCCGACTCAGCTCAACTGTTAAAATCCAAAGTCAGGCCGTTGCTTCCGGGCCTGGGGACACAGGGTCTGTCTGTGCGGGGCGCGCGCGGACCTGTCAGGGGCTCAGCCTGCCTGGGAGGGGCCTCGGCCCACTGCCCCCAGGCTGGCACATGCCGACGCCGCATGGGTCTGAGCCATCCCGCCTGAGAGGTTGGGCCAGGCCGGGCGCCATATACTGGTCTTCTGGCCATTCCCGCCCCGCAGCTGCAGAGCCCACCGCCTCCTGACTCAGGCCCTCAGGGGTGTCCTTCCTCCTCCTGCCTCCCAGGGCCCTCTGCTGTGACCCTTCCCTCTGCTGGGCAACTGCCCTGCCCCTGGAGCACCCCCAGTTCCTTCCTGGCAGTGGGTCTGAGAGACAGACAGACAGACAGACAGAAGCTGGATGTCATTTCAGGATGATCTCCAGTGCTACTTGCTAAAGAATGAACATGTTTTCAACTTGAATGAGACTTTGGAACTTCTGCCTAAGCCTTTTCTCTTTCCCCAGAGGAGCGGCACTGAGAAGTTGTGTGAAAGCCCCAGGGTGGCCAAGGAACATCAGCAAAGTGACCCTCGTGGTCCTCCTGCCCACTCTCTCAGCCTCCACATGGCTGTTCTCGAGGCTGTGAGCTCGGGGCAGACGGAGCCTGGTAAGTGCCCGTTTCCAGACAGCTTCACTCCCACGGGTCCCACGAAGCGGGGGGCTAGGGATGGACGGTCGCGTGGATTATGTCTTCACCTCCCATCTGTAGGGCTTTCAGCAGCTGATTTGCAAACCTTAATCTCAGGGGAGTCCCGGGGGCCCTGCTAGTGTGCGTGTGTGTGTTTGTGTGTGCACGTGTGTGCCTGTGTCCCTCTGCATGCGCATGCAGTGTGTGTCTCTCCGTTTCTCTGAGTGTTTGTGCCCCCTGCTGGCCGATCCAGACATTACTGTCAGCGGCGCGTCCTGAGTGTGTGTGACCTGGTCCAGCCAGGACGGACTTGTCTGGGAGTGACCCTCACCCACCCCCTGCCCTGTCCCCCACCCAGGGCCTTAAGCTAGCCTCCCATGTACCTGAGAGAGGCGACTGGGACTGAGGGAGGCTGGGATCTCGCCCACGCTCTGCCCACCCCTGCCCCCGGCTGCCCACTTCATCCCAGCACCGCATCCAGATTTGGAAGGCGATCGCTGGGTCCCTCCTGTGTGGGGAAGGTCATCACAGTGAAGACTCAGGGCAGCCTGAATAGGCTGTATTCATCAGGGGTGGTGCTTGGAATTAACCGAAACCCTGGTGCTTCCTGGGCTGTTAAAGGGCAGGGGGTCTTGGCGCCCGACAGGCTGCGCAGAGAAGTGTAGTTTTGTCTGCTTCATCGACGTTCACGCTGACAGTGAACTGTGGGAATGTCACTCCGAAAGGAACTGGGGACCAGCTGCCTTAGCACCCGATGGAGGGAGCTCGCGGTCCAGCGCAGGTGGCCTGGGACCATCTCCCTTCCTCTGAGAACTGCCCCCTCTTTCGGGGGACCCTCTTCCCCTCCAGCCACAGATCCAAAGGAGCCCCCAGCCAGGGCGGCCGACCGAGGAGGGCGCTGGTGACCCTGAGGGGAGCGGAAGCCAGCCCGCCCCATCCCTTGCGGCGGGGGAGGGCAGGGGGCTTCCATGTGGCAGAGGACCTGCCATTCTCGGGCCTGCTCACGTGGGCCCTCCCTCTGGGTACAGCTGGCTGCACTGGGGGAGCCCCCCACGGGCAGGGTCTGCTCTGCTGTGTCCCTCCGCCCTGTCCCCCAGGGACCCCACTCCACTTGGCCCCGCCAGGGAGGAGGCAGCCGCCCCGCTCTGTCCCAGGCTCAGTGACCGCCTCTCACTGTGGATGCGGCCCAGCCCCGGTGGCAGTTCTCTAGGAGCGAGACCCCCAGCCCCCAGGAAAGTGCTCAGAAGAGGGAAACGCGCAGACACCCCCCGCCAGGCCACCCTGCCTGCTCATCGCTTGGGCCTCTGTAAACTCTCTTTCCCCAAATTTAGCCTCCCAAGCTGATGCTTTCACCACCACCATTCCCCGCCTCCCCTCACTGTGCACACTGGGCGCCCTCCCCGCCTGAGAGGATGTCCAAAGTCCCGCCTCCGCGTGCCCCCCCCCCCCGGCCTCAGCACCCGCCTTGGCTTAAGGATTAGAAACAGCCCTGCGGTCAGGACAATAAGAGAGCCAGAGCCAGAGGAGCTGATCTCCGGCTGCCCGTGGGGGTTTGCTCCGTCCTTCCTCCACGCCGGTCCTTCCGCCCCTGCCTACCCCAGCTCAGCTGTGCCGTCCTGACCCAGACGGTGAGGTCTCTCATTCCTGAGCAGCTCAGCCCTTTGGGGTCCCGCCTGCACAGGTGCTGAAACTTTCCCCTACCTTCCCCAGGGAAGCAAGGAGGCACCTCGGAGAACGCCTCCAGACACTCTCCTTGCCGTGGACTGAATTGTGTCCCTCCCTAAGTTCGTATACTGGGGGCTGACCTCCAGTGTGGCCGTATTTGGAGATGGGGCCTCCCCATGCGGTCATGGGGAGGGGCCCCAATCCCACAGTACTAGTGTCCTTGTAAGAGGAGGCCCGGGAGCTCTGTCTCTGCCCTGCGAGGACACAGGGGACAAGGGCGTCTGCAGCCAGGGAGAGGCCTCACCAGGAGCCGGCGGGGCTGGCACCTTGCGATCGAACTTCTAGCCTCTAGGACCGAGAGAATAGATGTTGTTTGCTCTTTCAGCCGCCAGCCTGCAGTGTTTGCCACGGTGGCCCAGCAGGCAGACGGTTCCCCCACCCCTGGGGTCCTTGGTGACCAGGAGCCACGCTCCAGCCAGCTGCCGTGTGGCTCGGAGGCCCCAGAGGCCAGAGAGGCCCCGGGCAGAGCAGCGGCCCCACTGGTGTCCCTGCAGGGAGCTCCCTCCCACTGCAGGGCGGGGACCAGCATTTTGCAAGTGGGGCACTAGGACAGCAGCAAGGGCGTGACCCTCACCCCCCAACCCCCCCATGGCCCCAGGAGACGGAGGTCCCCTAGGTCAGCCCTGATGGGCAGCCCACCAGCCCCAGGCCGTGCCCCACGCCAGCGTTGGGCTTTCAGCGTGCAGTCCTGCTTTCCCTCGGGTCAGCTGCTTCCGGGGGACGGGACGTATCCCAGGGACCCCCTGAGCACGAGCCCATCCCTCAGTCTTTGCTGTGAAGTAAGATTTGGGGTCAGAAACACTGTGAGGAGAATCCTCTGAATAAACGTTCAGGCAGACGGGAGGGCGAGTGAGAAAGCCTCCGGGTCAGGGGAGGCTGGTGGACGCACCTGTCCCGCAAGGACGCGTTACCGCCGTCTTCCAGACCGCAGAGGGGGCCTGCTGGGTACTCGGTGCTGGACGGCGCCCTGCAGCCAGCGGGGCCTCGGTGAGGGGAGGCCAAGCCTCCAACGCGCCGGGCCTCCTCGCTGCCTCCGCTTCGCAGACCTGAGCTCCTCCGGGAAGGAGAGGGGCTGGGAAGAGGCTGTCCACCCACGGAGAGCGGCGTGTCGTCCACCTTCCTGCTGGGCTCTGGGTCCCCCTGGGGAGCACGCACGGGCGCAAACATCCTCTGGCCCCTGTGCGTCTGGGTGGGTCCGTCAGCAAAGCACCTCCCAGGCCATCTGGCTGCCAATTTCCTGGTCACCTTCCTTCCAGGTCGGCCGGCAGCCAAACCGGCAGCGGTTGCCCAGGGACTGGTGTCGACGGTCCCTCTGGCCACTGCTCCTTCCACGCAAGTGAAGGGCCAGCAAGTGGGAAGGCTGTGCTCTGCGTCCTGAAGGCTCTCCCCTCCCTGCAGGACCCCCCGTGGTCAGCACCCCGGCGGGGTGGGCTGGCCGTGCAGAGAGCAGGCAGCCCCGCAGCCCCTCGGTAAGCAGGGTGACTTGCAGCTACAGACGAGGCACCTGCTGGGTCCAAGGTGCGGGGCAGGCACCGAGGCGGGGCTGCTTCCTAACCTTAGGCAAGAGGTACCAGGAGCAGCCGCGTTGCTGCGTTGCTGCAGTTCTGTCGGAGCCGTCTCACCACATCCAAAACACCGAGAAGGCCGCCAGGCGTCATCTCCAGGGGGATTGTCTCCACCCTCCGGCGAGGGGTCTCAGCGCAGGGCTCGGCCGGCCGCGGGCAGACGGTCAGCCGTGTCGGAGCTGGACCCTCGCACCTGCCGTGCGCGCATCCTGGGAAAGCACGGCTCAGGGCTCAGCGTCTCCGACGGGTCAGCGTGTCCTGGGATCTGACTCCAGACAGAGTCCGGAGCTTGAGGGGGCGAGGGGAGGTCTGGAGGAGTCTCGGCACCCCTGGCAAGACCACCGTGGCAGGTGGGGGCCCGAGGGCCCTCCATCAGGGAGGAGACCCCCACAGAGTAGAGGCGTCCGCTGACCCATGTTTCCGGGCCCTCTGGGTTCTTGGACAGCAAGAGAGGGGCAGCAAGACCCTGCACACCTTCCCCTGCACGCTGAGGGCTGGGGCGGGGGGGCCCATCCCTGCAAAGGGGACCAGCTTGTCCTGTCAGCACTTCAGACAGGAGCGCTGGGCGGGGGTCAGGCGGATCCCGGGACGGCCCTCCTGGACGGCCCCGTCTGGCCCTTTGGGCCGGCAGAGGCCCAGCGCTCTGAGCAGGGTGCGGCCGGCGAGATGGGGTCTGAGCCACGGTGACCGAGGGTCCATGGTGGGCCCGGGCCTCGCCCTGGGTCAAGGTGAAGCAAAGGGACGGGGCGTGGCTGTCGCCCAGGCAGAGTCCCAGGGCCGGGGGGTGGGGGCAGGCCACACCTGCCACTGAGTCACAGAGGGGAGGGCGGGGAGGGGCAGGGGGGAGGGGTCTGGCTTCCCCACCGGAAGCGTGAGGCCGGCGTCCCGACCCCAGAGTGAGCTGGGCCCCTCCTGGCTCAGGTGAGCGCTCAGGTGGGGAAGGGCTTTCCTGGGAGGCTGTCCCTCTCCCGGCCCCGTGGACTTCAGGGCGGAGGGTCGACCCTGCTCCCTAGCCACCGCTGACCCTGCCTTTCCCAAACCCCAGCCCGTGCGGTCCCTCCTCCCTCCTCCGACCTCTGACCTCCGACCTGTCCCTCCTCTGAAGACTCTGGTCAGGCTCCCTCGCTCCTTGACACTTTTGCCAGACGCTCACGTGTTCAGACCTGACTCAGGCACTGCCCGCCCCGTGACCTTGCCCTCCGAACCCCGGCTGCCAGCCAAGACCACACCCAGGCCTGTGTCACATCCGACCCCAGCCCGGGCCGGCCAACACTGCAGCCCTGGGAGCGCAGGGCAGCTCCTGACACCCCGGGCTCTCCGGCCGTAGCGCCCACCAGCCCGCTGTGCTCACCACGACCCTCAACCTCGCCCAGCCCTCACTGGTCCTCCTGCTCTAGCACCTTCTCCCCGGCACCCCCTCCAAATTTCCCAAGTCTGCTCTGGGGGGGCCCATGCCCGGGGGGCCCTCTGACGCTCAGGAGGGTCCCCAGAGCTTGGTTTGCTTCCCTTCCCCCACCTCAGGCTTTCAGTGGTGTCCGCAACCCTGGCGTCCAGCCTGACCGCCTGCCCTGAGCCCACCTCCGTGTGCCGCTCTCCCGCCAGCCCCGGCCCCCAGCGAGCTGACTACGCCTGGGCTTATCTCCACGCCTCCTTCCCTTCCCGGGCAGCTCTCCTGAAGGCACTAACTTTCCTGTACACGAATTCTTGCAAACTGCGCGCCATGTGAGCTGGGAACGTGATCTGCTCAGAGCCTCCTTCTCCGTCTAACTCTTTTCAGTTACCTCGTCAGAGCCGCTCTTGGCTTCCAACCATGGGCATCCCTGAGGTCGGCCCGTCCGCACCCAGGAGCCCCCAGGTCTGTCCTCCAGGGGCGGCAGTGGAGGGGCGGTGGGTCACCTCCCCCACCTCAGGAGGCGCTGGCACTCGGGGGTGGCATCTTCGCAGCCCCCCTCCTGTGTCCCTCCCAGTGTCCCCCAGGCGTACGCATCCAGGCCACCCCCCGGCAGGGGCCCCCCTGGCGCCCAGGGAGCTGTGGGATCACACAGAAACGGTTCCAAAACTGTTCTTTTGGGTGAACCTCGAACTTTGTTCTCGTGATAAAAATGTTCCCCCTAAACTACATTCCCTCCCGAGCACCTCTGTTTGGAGGTGCAGCTGCACCAGGGCCTCACCTGCCTGTCGAAGCTCAGCAATGCTCCTCAAGCCAAACGCCCCCTGAATGACGGTTCTTGCTCACGTGCGGCTGCCCAGGCCGCCAATACCCGCGCTCCGGCCCTGGGCGCCCCTCCACAGCAGACCCCCCGACCTGCTCCGTGCGACCTCCGTGCGCCTCAGGTCTCCCCAGGTGCTAAGTGAGGAGCCCTGCCCCCCACTCCCAGGGGACTCAGGGCCCCTGTAAGGAGGGGCGAGTGGCGTGGGCAGCCCCAGGGCTGGGTCTGCTGAGCGCATCCGGTGGGGCCCGAGGAAAGGCTCTGAGCATCCGGGGGAGCTGGGATGCAGGACAGGGGGCTGACTTTTGGGGGGAGGGGCAGATGCAGGGGCCTGAGGGCTCTGGGCTGGTCTGAGGTGAGCTGGGGAGGGCGCTGGAAGAGAGCTGAGGGGCCAGAAGGTTTGGGGAGAAGGGACCTGGACTGGGGGAGTTGGGGTGCCATGTGGGGGTCCTGTGGGGACCCCCGCAGGGGCCACAGGTGCAGAGGCGGGGTCCCTGGACTGCCCCACCCCCCAGGGTTTTCCCCCAGGGACACTGGGTGCGGCGGGGCGCGGGGCTGTGCAGGGCCTCTTGGAAAAGTACTGGCCTGGGAGGCCGCTGAGAAGTCATTGCCTCAGGTTGATGGTTAATCACGAGCCCAGGCGTGAAAACAACTTGACCTGAGCAGCCGGAGCTAGCGATAGCGGGGGAGGGGGGCCGTGACTGCGGGGGCTCACGCCTCGCTGGGGAGGGCAGGCCAGGCCGCCCCTCTGCTCCCAAAGCCCGGGGGTCAAGCGGCTGGACGTGAGGACCCCCATACACATTCTCGCCAGGGACCCCGACACCCCTGTGCCCACCGTCTGCCCATTTCTCTGGGCTGCAGAGGGTAGGGCTCGGACGTCCTCCACTGCAGGTGGAAGGGGACGCAGCCCCTAGGAGAGGCCGGTGAAGTCCTTGTCCCAGCTGGGGGGACACGCAGATGGGGAGCCGGCAGAGGGAGCCCGAGCCAGCAGGGAGGCGGGAAGCCAGTGGGTGCAGAGGCCAGCAGGAGGTGACTGCCTTGCATTCCCGCAGGAAATGGTGCCACTTCACGGTCGCCAGCAGGAGGAGGAACGATCCTCACCCCGCCCGGCAACGGCTCAGCCAATGAACAGCCTGTTTCCTCCGATGGGCTCTCTGGGTGTAAAAGCCCCTCACAACTCCCCTGCTGCCTGTAAAAGAAGGTCCTCTCCTGTGTCCTCCAGACACGCCCCGGCTCCCCACGCTTGCGTGGCCAGGACTGCAATTCTTTGCTGCCCCTGAGTAAACCTGTTTTACTGGTAAAAATGGGTAATAAAAATTCTAACATGTCCCTACACGGGAGCTAGTGGGCAGTGAGTTTTATAGTGTGGGAAAACACAATATGTTAACTGGAAAATGCAAAATGATACCGATTATGAATATATGTTAGGATATACGTGTCATACGTGTGTATGCACGTATATATATACACACATACATATCAGAAGAAAAATGCTAAATTAGCTTTTTACAACCATCTATGGCTGGTGAAATCATGAATGCTTTTACCCATGTCTTGTATTTGTCCTGCATTTTCCAAATTACATTGCACATTTCCATTACAAAAATGTATTACTTTTATAATCACAAGTTATAAAAATATAAATGTGCACATATTACTACTGACCTGACAAAACTTCTTTAGACCCTGTAGCTAATGCCTTGTCTGCTTTTTCCAACCACACAAAATAAGTCAGAGGGCTCTGTGCAGTGGACCCAGGGCTCCCAGGCGGACCACCCCCTCCCCAGGCCTCCTGGACAACCACGGCACCCTCCCTGCCCCTCCCACTTCTCTCTGCTGAGCTGTGAGGGCAGCTGTTATCATAACAAAGGCAGAATCACATTGCATCTCATCCCTGCTTATCTGGGGTTATTTCCTCAGAGACCCAGGTTGGTAACAATCAGTTCTCTAGATAACCCAGCAGTAAACAAACAGGTGGGAATGGGACTCCAGGGGACTCTGGCCTCTGCTGGCCATGGTGAGCAAGGGTCCAAAGCCAGCATCCCTGGGTACCAGCTGCACTCAGGCGGGCGCCTGGGGGAGTCCTGCTGCTGGAGAGCGGGCCGTGCGGCGGCCCTTCCGGAGAGCGATGGGCGAGTGCGGCAGGTGCAGAGGCTGCACAGCCGGCACCGGCTCCCTCCCTCTGTCTCTGTCTCTGTCTCTGTCTCTCTCCTGCAGAGACAGTGCTCTGCTCCCTCTTCCCCTTAAGAAGACAAACGCAGAGCAAACACAGATAAAGACCAGGAGGCTCTCGGGCGGGGGTGGCTGGCGCCAAGCTGTGGGCTCAACTCTGGGCCCAGAAGGCAGTGAATCCAGCCCGGGGTGGGGGGAGGCGGGGATGGGACGGAGCAGCATCCAAGGTCCCGAGAGTCCCGGGGCCTCGACTCAGGAACTCGGGCCTTGTAATCAGCTCCTCCGTGAGGACACAGCACCCGAGAGGCAAAGGTGACTGCTGCGGGGATCAGGGGACCACACGGCCCCCCGCCTGTCGCCCGAAGCCCGGGGGCGGCCGGGAGGGCAGGACTCAAGCATAGTCAATTCTGTCCGAGGCCCTGCTGTCCGGGGCTTACGGGCGCCGTCCTGCCCGGCCCAGGGAGACGGCACAGCTCGGCTCATTTTCCCGAGGATGTGAAGGGTGGGCGTCCTCTAAACACAACTGGAAGAGAAATAGGAAGCTGGCCGCCAGCCCCGTTGAGATGGAACCTGATAGAAAAGACGTGAAATTGATCAGGGTGGGACCCACTTTATAAAGGCATCAACAAACCATCTGGTCCGTTTCAGCTACATTTTAAAAAACTTATGAAATTGGCAAAGATTAAGGACACTGATCCCCATCGTTGTGAAAGTGCAGAGAGAGGCTGTTCTTCCTCTTGGCAGGAGCATGGGGCGGTTTGTGACCCACGACTGTTCTGGAGGTGGAGGAACCAGGGCCCCGTGAGCAACTGGGATTCTGGACTGACTCCTCTGGAAAGGAACATAGCTGTAAAACCTCTGGGCTAACCTGCGGCAAACTGCACCCAGGGATACAAATGATTCCTGGAAAACCTGGGATCATCCCAGGAACGCGCGCGAGGTTGTTTCAAAGTTAAAAATCAAGCTGTATATTCACCACATGAAGAGAACAAAGGAAAAGGAGTTTATAGGCAACCTTTAAAACAAAAAAGGCCCCTCAAGGGTGACGAGGGGAGTAGCTGAAGGCCGGGTTTCTTCTGGGGGGTGACAGAACGCTCTGACCTCAGCTGTTGTGACAGTTGCACAGCGCTGTGAATATGCTAAAGGGAGTGAATTGTCCTTTGTGAGAATTCCGCCTCAGTAAAGCTGTTACAGCAAAATGCAAGGGCCTCTGAGCACACGCGGAATAGAAGGGAGATTCCTTAACCGGACAAGAGTCTGTACAAAAGCCTCCACCGTACTCAATGGTCCGAGTGGGGAAATACTGAAAGCTTCTCCCAAGATGGGAAACGAGGCCGGCTGCTCCTGTTACCAGCTGTGTGCAGTGCTGGACACGACGTACTGAGGTGAGAAAAGTAAAAGAGGAAAAGGTGAAAGGATGGGAAAAGATGAATTAAAACTGTCATTTTCAGTTGGCATAATTTTGTATTGATGGGACTTCCCTGGTGTTTCAGTGGCTGAGATTCCGCTCTCCCAGTGCAGGGGGCCTGGGTTCCATCCCTGGTCAGGGAACTAGATCCCACACGCCGCAACTAAGAGTTTGCGTGTTGCAACTAAGACCTGGCACAGCCAAATAAATAAATTAAACAAAAAAATTTTTTTTATTGAGAATATCTTTTAAAAGCAATGGTTAAACATGTCAGAGAAAGAGTTTGATATGAAAATTGTGTTGTTATGTGTACCAGCAATACACAATGAAAAGATAAACATTAAGAACAAATATCATTCACAAGAGTGTTCAAAAATGTCAAATGCAAGAATAAATGTAATGAAAGATCTCCAAGACCGCCACACGAAAAAAGGACAAAATGAATTCCCTGGCGGTGCAGTGGTTAGGACTCTGCACTTTCACTGCTGAGGGTGCAGGCTCAAGCCCTGGTCAGGGAACTAAGATCCCACAAGCAATGTGGAGTGGCCAAAAAAAACACAAAAACTGTGAAACATTATTGAGAAAAAGAAGACCTACATTAATGGAGGGATGTACTACACTTATGGTTTGAAAAACTCAATATTGTTAAGATCCCGTTTAAATTGATCTATAGATTGAATGCACTTGAATCAAAATCCCAGCAGGTTTTCTGTGGAAATTGGCACGTTTATCCCACAAAGTATGCATCCTTGAAGAACACAGTTGGAAGACGTAAGACCTATCATACATCTTCAGGAATGAAGGCTGTGTGCCCTGGAGAAGAGAGTGGACAAAAAGATCAAAGGAACACGATGGAAAGTGAAGAAACAGACCACAGATATGAGCATTTATGGCAAGGGCAGCTCTGCAGGAAGTGAGAAAGGGTGACAGTTTGGGTAAAAGGTGCCAGGTTGTTTGGACATGTCCCCCCCCCCCCGACCCCAAGAAGGACTCTTGGACAACAGCTGCCCTCACACAACACGTGACAAGAGGATCATTGACTTAAACACATAAGGAAAACATTAAAGCTTCTGGATTAAACATGAGAGGGTGTCTTCATGACCTTGAGGTGGGCAAAGTCTTTTAAAGGTGAGCTGATCCAACAACATTGTAATGGGAGCTTCTTCTCATCAAAGGCACCCTGAGAGGACAGGAGGCCAAGGCTAAGCGGGAAGGGGCTTGTGAAGCTCTGGGTCCCAGAGTGCATGACCAAGTCCTCGAGGTTAGCGGGACGGGGCCAGCATCCCACCAGCAGAGGACAATTGAATGGGTTTCACGGGAGGACAGCGGTGTCACAGGCCTGGGGGGAATGCCGATTAAGGCCACCATGCACTGCCTTTAGCAGGGTCACTGTGGCCACAAGGTTCAGAGGCCGGTGACTGGTGACAGTGTGGACCATCCCCGGCGGCCGGCCTGTGGGTAGCTGGCTCAGTCCTCTGGGAAGCGGTTTCGCAGCGTCTTCTCAGGCTGGGCCAGTGCACGCCCCGGGGGCGTCATCTGCCCCGGGTACCGTCCCGAGTGCACCAGGAGGCGAGGACGGGCTTCAGAGTGGCACTCGTGGAAACGGCACAAACCAGACGCTGTCCCGCAGGTTGAGGACAGATTGGACGGACGGGGCACTTCCCGCGAGAAGACAGCGGGGTGCAGGCACGAAGAACCCAGGGACCTCGCTTAGCCCGGGAAGCCGGGAGCAGGAGGTGCCCTCAGGAGCAGCAAACCCAGCTGTGCTTTCAGAACTGCAGGTGGACGGACAGACGGTGCCTGGGAGGGGGCAGGGCCTCTGGGTTCTGGGATGTTCTGTCTCTTGATCTGGGTGACTCTTACATGGGTGTGCCCACTTTACCAAAATTCACCAACCTGTCAACCAGTAACAAAAAGACGTGTGTTCACATACATTTATCACAGCAATATTTATAACAGGGAAAAATCGAAAGCAGCAGAGATGTGCCACGTCAGGGAAAGTTTATGTAATAAATTGCAGTAGGCCCAACACCCGGAGCACGTTTGAGGTTCCACATCAATAATGATGTTTGAAAGAAAAATTTAACGAAGAATTAATAAAATAAAATAAAGAAAAACCTGAATTTAGTTTAAAAGTTTTAATTTAACGAACGGAACATTCTCAAGATATGATGTTAAGTAAAAATCATGCACAGACACTGACATTTCAAGTAGTGGGTAAGTGGGTGTCATACACGTTTATAAAACTGTACAGAACAATGAGAAAACTCCTGGTGTAAACTCTCCAATTTTCCTGACTAAGCATGTATTTGTTTCGTAATAAAAAGTTGCTATAGGGCAAATGTGAGTGAAGAGGCGGGGAGAGGAGAGTGCAGCCGGGAACGGGGGACCAAGCAATCAGCCAGAGAGCTAAATAAGCCGCACGTCCCATCACAGGAGAGGATGTTGTGGAGGAGAGAGCTGTGGACGGGAGAGCAGGGCCACCCGCAGTCTGTGTCCCGCTCGAAGGGGGAGGACGGCCCCCTGGACACCGGGAGGGCGGCAGGGCCGGAGGAGCAGTAGGGGCCTTGGCCGGAGTGGGGGGCGAGGTGAGAGGTCACGGCAGGGCAGGCAGGACCTGCGGGATCCGGAGGCCTTTGCCCTTAGAGACACAGGAGCTGGTGGAGGGTTCCAGCTGGGGGGCGGGGGAGGGGCGGGAGGCGGCAGGGCAATGGCTCTGAGCCCCCAGGAGAGCCCGTGGGGATGAGGGCCCAGCCTGGAGGCCCCACCTGAAGCAGCTCTGGGCACCGGGCTCTGGTGGCCCCGCTCTCTGAGGACCTATTTAGAGCCCAGAGCTCGGGCCGGAGGGGCCAGGCGGCACCGAGCTCAGTGCGGACAGGGCTGCGGGCTGCTCCCAGGACCCAGGGCTCCAGCTGGAAGGGGGTCAGGATGCCCCGCGTTCCCCCCCACCCCGCTGGCAGCGAGAGCCGGGGAAAGAGGGCCCCCTCCCCTCCTCAGCAGGTGGGGCTGTGGCCGGTGGGCAGGGCTCCGAGGGTGGGGAGAACCCGAGTCCTGCAGAGCCAGGCGGCTGTCCTACCATCGGGTCTTCCCGGAGAGTCCGGTGTGCGCGCGCGCGGTTGTGGTGTGGGGGTGGGTGGGCGAGGCTCACCTGAGCCGCTGCCTTGGCGTTTGCACAGGGGGAGGGGCCGGCAGCGCCCAGGGAGCAGCCCGGAGGGTCTGCGGCGCCTCTGCAGATAAGGCATTAACAGTCTGGCGGACTCGCCCTCCAGATCTGCTGACGCTTCCTTTCGGCCCAGGTGCTCGGGGTGAGGTGCCAAAGGTTCCCTATAAAGTGCCGGGGCTCCGGCCTGCGGCCACTCACCCTCCGCTCCGGCCGCGCCTGAGGGACCCACCCGGACCCACCATGGTCAGGCTGGTGCTGCCCAACCCTGGCCTGGAGGCCCGGATCCCGACGCTGGGTGAGCTGGAGAGCCTCGAGAAGCAGGAGAGCGGCTCCCGGCCCCAGTGGGACAACAAGGCGCAGTACATGCTCACCTGCGTGGGCTTCTGCGTGGGCCTGGGCAACGTGTGGCGCTTCCCCTACCTGTGCCAGAGCCACGGCGGAGGTAGGCGGCGGGCGGGCGGCACCCACGCCTCCGCGCCGGGCCCCACTGCGCGGAGGCGGGAGGCTGTGGCCTGGGGGCCGGCGTCCCCCTCGCGCCGGGCGCGCCAGGCTGGCAGCACTGCCCCAGCCCCGCACGTCCAGGGCCTGCGCGTCGGGGAGACCCCCACGCTCCAGCGCCCTGGAGCCCTGTTCCCAGACCTGGTCTGACCTGGGGGTGGGGGTCAGGGGGAGCCCCCTCCTCTGAGTGTGGAAGGTGCTGGCCCGACGGGCAGTAACGCCGGCCCTTGGTGAGGCCACCAAGTAGGCACCGGGCTGAGCCTTCCCTGTGTGTCACCTGCATCCCAACCTCACTGGGCACCTCGCTTCCTGATGGACCGAGGAGGGGCCGGGCCGGGAGCAGGAAACCACGGAGAAACCCATGTGCACACAGGCCGAGGCAGGGGCCGTCTCCCCCCATCCCGCTGCCGCCAGAGGCTTCCGGGGGCCTTACCTGGTCTCCTTCCCCGGGGGCTGAGGCACCCCCTCCCCCCCAGGTTCTGGATCTGGGTCCCCGTGGCCACGCTCCCCACCCCCCTCCTGGTGTCCACAGGCTGCAGGGATACAGGTCACACTGTGGTCCCCTCTGGCCCCCATGCCAGCCTGGGGCAGGGGAACTGGACCCGGGGAGGAGGTCTGGGGCAGGCGCAGTGCTCGCGGGACCGACTGCCCCGAGAGCTGGCCGGTCGGATGCTCTGGGTATACTCCTGGTTCTGTGGGCTCTTGAACGCTCTCCAGGGACGTGAGTCAGTTCTAACTCTGAAGAACCTGCAGGCTCTCCCAGGCTTTGTGACACGAGTGTCCTCAAGAAGAGCAGACGTGGAAGTGGCCTCCCGGGGTCCCCTCAGTGATTCCCCCAAGGACTCGAGCTCCTGAGTGTCCGCAAGGGTGTGTCCTCTGAGCCTCTGGTCCAGCCTGCGCTTCCCTCTGTGCCTGGGGCCCCAGGGAGCCTGTGAGGTCAGGGACCCCCAGCCTGAGCCCGGCCTATTCTTGCCGGGCTCTCAGCTGCTTCAGTGAGGCTGGTGCCCCCCCTCTGGAAGGTGCTGGTCACGGCCCCTGAGGGGCCATCCTGGGGGAGGTTCCCAGCATCGAGCTCAGCACAGGCACAGGAGGTGGAGAGGGAGGAGGGGCTCGCCGCTCCCTCCGCACGTGGCGCCCGGGGCGGCTCAGGATGGACCCACTTTGTGGGTGGAGGCCAGGTGCTTGTCCCTGAGAAGAGGTGGCTGGGATCCCAGAGCCGGGGAGGGACGCCCGGGAGGAACACGCTGGAAGCAGCTTCAAGGTCTTCAGTGAGAGTGACAGAGCAGAAACCAAGACCTCAGACTCCCAGAGAGCCTAGGCCCTTGACTAGGAAGAACTCCCCGTGGGAAGTGGGGTTTCCGGGCGTAGCTGCACACTGGCCGGGAGCCCGAGGGGCAGCGCGAGAGCAGCCTGCAGACCCCGCTGACGGAGGCAGCTGGGGTCCCTCACGCGGCCCCGCCCCGCAGCTTGGGCGAGGGTGGAGGTCCAGCCCCGGACACCCGGGCGAGGCTGCCGCCCCGCCCCGGACAGGTCGGGACTCTGGTCCACCCGCCCCACCCGGAGGGCCGGCTCACGGGTCAGGAGCTGGGTGTCCTGTCCTCCACGCCCGGGAGACAGTCCCTGAGGACAAGGCCGCGGGTGGCCGGCGACCCATCAGGGTGACGTTCCCGCCCCCGCAGAGCCAGCTGTGAGGGAGGGGAGCAGTTGTGCAGCTTGAGGAGAAAATGCCACCTTTGAAGGTATTTGAGCTCCTCCCACCCTGACCATCAGTTCTGGTCTGGTGAAAACTTACTTTGTCTCCAATTATTTCCAGGACTTTTGGGTAATTCAAGAAGTAAAGGATCTTTTACTTTACTTTAAATTTTATATTATGAAAAAAAGTAAATACAGAGAAGTAGAGAAAGCCACAATAAAGACCCCCAGGCCCCCGATGGAGGCTTGAGCACCAGCAACGTTTTCCCGGTATTTGTTGCGTGTGTGGCCGTGTGCAGCCGTGTGCACGCCGAGCCGGCTGTGGCCCGACCCTGGGGGACCAAGCTGCCACGGGCCTCTGGGTCTGGGTCTCCGATGGGTCCCGGCATCTCGGCGAGCAGGGGGTGCGGGGGTGCAACCCTCGCCTCCACCCTCCCGCGGGCTGGTCCGGCCTCCGCTTGCCTCTGCTCTGGGGTGAGTGTTTGCTGTCAGCAGGTAGCAGGGGTCTGTGACGCTGAAGGAGCTGTCCCCTTGCGGGCAGGCTCGTGGCCCCAGCCACAGAGGAGGAGCTTGCTGGCCCAGAGCGGCCCCCTGGGCCGGCGGGTGTGGGAGCCCCGGCTGTGTCAGCTCCCTGGGGTTTGGGAAGGACCTGCTGCTTTTCTGGGCTCGGGAGGCGGGGGTCGCTGGCATCTCTCCCCGCCTCCCTCCCCCACCCGTCCGCACTGCTCCTCCCTCCACGTCGCAGGGTGGCCTCACTTCAGGAATCTCCTCCTTCGTCCTTCGTGCCCCTCCTTCCCGAGTCCCCGGGCGAGCGTTCCGTCGTCGGGTCCGCACGCACGGTTATAAATCCAGCCGGCAGACGGGCAGTGTACCTGCTGCCTGCCCTCTGCTCTGACCAGGAGTCCGGCATCCGGGGGCCACGCTTGCATTCAGCTCCCTGGCCCCACGCCGCACCCCGCCCTCCCCTGTGCCAGCTGGGTTTCCAGGAGGTGGGCCCCCCCCGGGGTGCCTGGATCGCCAGTCTCCACACCCCGGCTCTGTCCACTCCCTCTGCGAGGGCCACCTCTGCCCATCCAGCAGATCCGGGGCACACACGGGCTGGGTGCTCCCGTGGGGGACAGGGCCCAGGCGAGGAGGGCAGAGCAGGGCCCGCGGGAGTGCGGGGTCCCGGGTGGTCCCACTTCTGGGGTCGTGACCTCTGGGCCCTGGACAAACCCAGGCCTCCTCTCCGCCCCCAGGCCCTCCGGGCAGCTGCTGTACCCGCGGGGCAGTGCCACGGGGCTCTGGTGTCCCCTGGCCTGGGGGACCTGGATGTCTTTCAGGGGGCCGCTCTGCCAGACGCTGACTGGGACCCCACAGACCAGCAGGGTGGACCAGGCCCAGGGAGGGCAGGACCCGCCCACGCGACTTCGGCCCCTCCCGCGGGCCGGCTCCGCGGCGGCCTAGCAATTTCTCCCGGGCACTAAGTCCAGATCACGGAGCCGGCAGGGACGCGGGAAGGCCCTGGGTGAGGGCGGGCGGTGGTGTCACTTGGGGAAATGGCAGGGGGACCCACGGCCCCTCCATGGGTGTCTGGGGAAGTGGGCAGTGCCCAGGGGAGGCTGGCCCTCCGCTGAGGCACCTGCTGCCCACCCCCCACACAAGCCCAGCCGCGGAGCCACCGCAAATCCCCGGTGAATCCTCGACGTGGGGGGGCAGCAGCCGCGGTTTCCACTTCGCTTTCCTCCTGGAAGCCGACTGAGGGTTTGCGATTATCCTTCATGATTAAACAAAAGTGAGGCACCCCTGGGAGACTCCAAAGCTGAGAGGTACCCCGCACCTGAACCTGCGCCACGTGGGCCACCGCCAGGCCCTCTTCCGGCGGCTCCCTCCTCCCCCGTCTCGCTTCCTGATTTTCAGAGAGAAACTCCGTGTCATTCTCCCGGGGGTGTTTACCTCTCCTGCCCCCGCGTCTCTCTGTGCATGTGTGTCCCTCCGTGGGGGCCGTCCCCGTCTCTGGGGGCCTTTGGAACCATGCTGGGCACCGGGCACTTAAGTGGCTTTCCTCACTCACTGAGACCCGCAGCCCTCCCTCCTCTGTCCCTCCGCCTCCTCCACACCTGCCCCCACAGAAGAGGAGCCCGTTTACAAGGGAAGATGTATATTCCCTGGAGCCTGAGTGCCTGCCTCCTGCTGGTGCTGCCAGGGCTGGGGGAGCCGGGCAGGCGGACTGCACAACATGGGCACACGAGAGGGCTCACTGGCCCAGCCCACCTCTGGGGTGCAGTGGACATGGGCTGGTCCCACCCTCGCATCCTCTTGAAGCTGAGCCTCTGGTCCCCGAGGAGCCTGTGGGAGGGAGAGGTGCCAGGACCACAGGCAGGAGGGGGGGGGCTTCCTGGAGGAGGTGCTATCCAAGTGAGGTTTTCAAGGATGAATAGGAGTTTCCTGATGGAGGTGAAGGTGCAGGGAGACTGGGGGTGGGGGGTGAGTAAAGGTGGCATCGTGAGGGGAGGGGACGGGATTTGGAACCATGGGGTTGTTTTCTTCTTGGTAGTTCTGTCCAAAAGTTTTTCAAATCAAGCTCCTGAGAAAACGTCAGATAGACAAATCTTATTTCAACTTTACCTTCACTGACAGAGGGATCACAGGAGTCCTTGCCCTGAGCCTACGTCTCCGGCCGTGTCCCCAGACCTGGGGCAGCTCCCCTCCCCTCCCGCAGGGGATCCGTCTGGCAGGCCTTCCTTTCCTGGGGTCTTTCCTCATGGTCACAGCCCACACCCCTTGCTTCCTGGCCCTCAGCCCCCTGGCAGCCCTGGAACCGGAAGAAGCCTGTCCCTGGAGCCCCAGGTTGGGAGAGAGGCCTGCGGCCGATGGCCCCTCAGTGTCCTGACGTGGAGACCAAGGAAGGCCCACGGGGAGGGAGGAGGTGCCGTTGGGCTCTGGGGCCTGTCCCCGCCAACGTGAGGGCTCTGTGGAGGCAGACGGAGGAGGGAAAAAAGAGAAAAGGCCGAGGGACTAACCCAGGAGCTAAAGGGAGAGCCGGGCTAGCAGAGGCTGTGGGCCCCCCGCCCCTCCCCCTGCCCACCCCCCAAGTCCCTCTCGACACACACACACACACACGCACTCTCAGCACGCGTGTGCACACAGACACACACTCTCAAACACGCCTACACACGCACACACTGACGTGCACCCGTACATGCACAAGGACACACATCCATGTGCACGCTTACACCGAGCGTCCACATACATACGGACACGCCCACACGCTCACACATACACACTCATTCACATACCCGTGGACACACACACACTCAGACACGTGTGGATGCACACATGCACGCACACACGGGCACACACGCACACACAGTGCCACGCCAATGAGGACCTCCAGCTCAGGGTCTGACACCCACGCTGACCCGGAGGCCAGTGTGGGGAGGTGGTGGCCTGGCTGGGGTCGGGGAGAGAACAGGGCAGAAGTGAAGGATTTGAGATATCTGGGGGAGAACAGAGAATGAGCGTGTCGGAAAAAGGAGGCGGGGCCGGGGAGAACGAGGGGGCGAGGTGAGCGGAGGGAAGGCAGGGAGACGGGGGCTGCACAAACACTCCAGACGGGGTGTCACACCCAGGGTGCGGGGCAGATGCGGGGCACCGCCTCACTTGGTAGGTTCACAGCTGGACACCCGGCCACTTGGGGCGGAGAGGTAGTGCCACAGAGCGAGCATGCCAGGGCAGTGCTGGCGGCCCCGGTGTCCTGGGAACCCAACCGTGAGACCCCATCAGGCTGGACCTGGATCCACTCTCAAGTCCTGAAGCAGTCGTGTGTTTCCAATTCTTACCGCCCAGTTTCGGCTCCTGAGCCCCGTCCCGACTAATGCTAACGACCTTTGGTAACCACGATTGTGCTAATCTCGGCTGCATTGCGCTCGGCACGGTGCCAGGCCGTGTGCACCTGGACGGCCTCCCCTGTTTTCCCCAGAGCCCGGGTCAGGGGGCTGGGAGCAGCTGGGGGTCCCGACCTGGCTCAGGCCAGGGCGGCTGGTACAACCATGGCTTTTGGGGGCTGGGGGTGGTGGTGCTGAGGACGGAGCAGTGGGAAGGGGCACAGAAAGGAAGGGGCGTCACTGTGGGCCGGGTAGCAGAGCCCAGTGGGGCCACGTGCACCATGAAAGCAGGTGTCACCACATCCCCATCCTTCATTTACGTTCGGCAGATGTTCATGGGGCTCCTGGTCAGTGCCAGGCTGGGCCCTGGTGCCCGTCAGGGAGCAGAGCCGACAGGCGCTGCGTCTGGCTCCTCCACGTTCCCAGAGCAGGGTCCCTAAGCCTCAGATTGAGACACGCTCCTGCCAGATGTCCGGGTCAGCCTCTGAACCCTTGGCCTCTCCCCTCTGCCCTTCCCTACCTTTGCGTGAGGGTGCTATGTGTGTCCACACCCGCCGAGGGGCTCACCCTGGCACGTGCCCCTCCCCGGGCTCCACCTACACGTGGACACCATCCCTAGTTCTCCAGGGGCGGCGGGGCAGACAGCGTCCTGCAGGGATGGCAGATGAGGACGAGCCGGCCCCCGTTAGGAGGTGGCGTGAGCCCCGCCCACAGCAACGCCGACGGCCATCAGCACGGGCACTGTCGACGGCGACGTCCTTTGTGCTGTGGCAAACGCCTGTGCAGGTGGCCTCTGCGGTCCAGCGAGCCGCCCGCTGATGACGCGCCGCCCCTCCCACCCCAGGGGCGTTTATGATCCCGTTCCTCATCCTGCTGGTCCTGGAGGGGATCCCGCTGCTGCACCTGGAGTTCGCCATCGGGCAGCGGCTGCGGAAGGGGAGCGTGGGCGTCTGGAGCTCCATCCACCCGGCCCTCAAGGGCGTAGGTGCGTGTCTGCGCCCGGACTCGGGGGCCTGCCTGGGGTCCCGTGTTGGCAGCAAGCGCCACCCCGTCCTCCTTCCTTCCCTCTACGTTTCAGGGAGAGGAAGGTCCCAGGGCTCCATGGCCCTCGCCCTGAGGCCTTTGCAAACCCTTCCTTAGAATCTCCTGGGGTGTGGCTGCAGGGTCCAGGCCACCAGGGGCTAGCCGGGCAGCAGAGGACCTCCCGAGTCCCCAGTCGTGCAGGGCCTGGGAGGGGCAGACACGTGGGGAGAGCGGAGCGCCCCACTGCCTGCCCAGAGCAGGGACCGGGAGGGACGCTGACCGCTGGGGCTGCCCCCTGCTGTCTGGGGCCTCCGTCCAGTCACTCGCAGTGGGTCAGGAGGCCCCCCCCAGAGGTGACCTCCCCACCCCCCCTCAGGCATCGCGTCCATGTTCGTGTCCTTCATGGTGGGTCTCTACTACAACACCATCATCGCCTGGGTTATGTGGTACTTCTTCAACTCCTTCCAGGACCCCCTGCCGTGGAGCCAGTGCCCACTCAATGCCAACCAGACAGGTGAGCCCTGGCGGGCCTGGGAGCGGGGGCACCGGCCCACAAGCAGCTGCCCTCTGATTCTCCAAAATTCGCGTGGTTGTAGCCCAAGTTTGGCAAAAACCAGTGCACAGAAAGGGGCGGGCCCTGCCCCCGTGGCCTCCCTGGCCACACTGGGACCATTCAGGGCAACTTCCCTGTCTCTGGGGATGGGGGTGGGGTGAGAGTGAGGGGAGGTCTGCCAGGATTAGACCATGCCCCCCTTGGCAGGGTCTCTCTGTGGTTCTGTGAGCCCGGGGGGCAATCAGGACCCTGGGACCCCGGGGCTCAGAGTGGTGAGAGTGTGTGAGGTTGAACAGAGCTGCCTGGTGTGGGCTCCTGCCTGGGACCCCCAAAGACTGGTGACCCCTTGAATGGCTGAGTGCCATGGGGCGGTGGTGGGGGGAGAAGGCAGGCAGTCGAGGCCCTGTGTGCACGCCACACGTGTGCAAGAGTGTGTGCATGTGTGTGTGCATGTACCTGGGTTTGCATGTGAGTTTGCATGCAAGTCTGTTTGGTGTGTGCATGCTTATGCATGTACACAAGTAGCACACGTGCACACGATTGCATGCAAGTGTGCTCGTGTGTGCACACGCCTGTAAGTATGTTGTGTGCATATTGTCTGTTGCGTGTGTCCGTGTGGGTGTGCACACACATGTGCATGCCTGGGCACAGGCGCACTGCACCCCTGGTGTCCGTGCCCTGGCATCTGGGCCCGAGTTTCTTCCCTGGGGGTCCGCGTGCTCTGTGACCCACACTGACGTGGGTGCCTGTGCCAGGCTACGTGGAGGAGTGTGCCCGCAGCTCCTCCGTGGATTACTACTGGTACCGGGAGACCCTCAACATCTCCACCTCCATCGACGACTCGGGCTCCGTGCAGTGGTGGATCCTGCTGTCCCTGACGTGCGCCTGGAGCGTGCTCTACGTGTGCACCATCCGCGGCATCGAGACCACCGGGAAGGTGGGGCACTGCGGGCACTCCTGGGGGCGTCGGGGGGGGGGCACGCCCAGGTCGCCGCCCCTTCAGCCAGCTCCGAGGGTCCAGCCCCTGCGTGCCCTCTGTCTGGGAGGGCTCTGCTGGTTGCCCAGGCCGGCGCCGCAGACTCGGTGCTGGACCAGACGGCTCTCAAGCACGTGTTTAAGAAGCCGAGTGTGGGAGTGACAGTGACGTCCATCTGATTGGCAGGAGCTAAACAGTAACCGCGTTCACAGCAGAACATAGAAACCAGAGAGGGAGGCTGGGGCCCGGGGCGCACGGTGGAGAGCCGTGCAGGTCCCACGGGGCCAGCCCTCCTCTTTGAGGCCGGGGCCCCCACCCCCGGTCCGGCCTCCTTCATCCCACACCTGCCACCTCCCCAGGCCGTGTACATCACGTCCACGCTGCCCTATGTCGTCCTGACCATTTTCCTGATCCGGGGCCTGACGCTGAAGGGAGCTTCCAGTGGCATCGTCTTCCTCTTCACGCCCAACGTGAGTCCCCGCCGTCCACCCGCTGGGCTGGGCACTGCAGCACCTGCCCGGTCCCAGGGTCCCTGGGTGTGGGCCGGGCCTGTGCGGGTCACGGGCCAGCTCAGCTGCGGCTCTGGGTGGAGGGTCATCAGCTGTCGCCCCTCTGACTGCCAACTGGTGGCCTCAGCTGTCACCTTGCCTCCAGGCTCCTGTCCCCCCTTGGGCGCCCCTCCTGTGTCTCCCGCACCCCCCATCCTGCGGCGCACAGCTGAGGGTCTGTTTGGCCGCAGGTCACGGAGCTGGCCAACCCAGTGACCTGGCTTGACGCGGGGGCCCAGGTCTTCTACTCCTTCTCGCTGGCCTTCGGGGGCCTCATCTCCTTCTCCAGCTACAACTCTGTCCAGTGAGTGTGAGGGACAGAGGGTCCCGTGGGCGGCAGGGCTGTCAGTGCACCAGGCGCTCCGGCGCTCGGAGCCTCGGTCTCCCCGTCGGACCCGCCATGGGAATGAAGGGAGGGGACGTGCGCTCTCCAGAGGCGCTGGTCCGAGTCTCCTGGACTGTGGTCGGCAGGGCCGTGAGCAGGCGGGAAGGACCTGCTTACCCTTTGGCCTCTCCTTTGTGCCTTGGCCCTTGCGGCCGCGGGCGCTGGTGCTCCCCGCTCCGTCCCCCACCCCTCGGCATCCAGCACCCCGGGTGTGGGTCCCCCACAGTCCACCCCAGACCGACACCCACACAGGAAGCGCCAGAACCCCCAGGGCCTCCAGAGAAACGCCGTGGTGTCCGCTCATCTCATAAGCACTTATGGAGCACCTGCTGTGTGCCCGTCCCCGCCTCCCGTGCGCCAGGACCCATCCTCCTGGGTCCTGCGTCCCTGCGTCGGCAGAGGCAAACCAGCCCAGTGAGCCTCTGTCAGGTCGCAGGCAATGCGAGACTCGGAGAAAAGGAAGAACCGAGCAGGGCGAGGGGTCTGGAGCCTGGGGCTGGGCCGGCTTGGCGTCAGAGCGGGCTGGAGCTCCAGAGGCCACGTGAACAAAGACTCCGACGGCGGGTGGGAGCTGAGTGTGGTCGCCCAGGCCGAGGGTGCCGTGAGGTCCAGCAGATTGGCGAGGTGGGGGGTAGTTGAGGGTGAAGATTCAGCTGCTTCCAGCCGCACACACCCACCCCCTTTAAAGTGCACAGTCCCGTGGCTTTTAGTGTGTTCACAGAGTCATGCAACAATGACCACTAATCCCAGAATATTTCCAACCCCCGAGAGGGCCCGTGCCCCTCAGCAGTCAGCCCCATGCCCTCCCCGGGAACACTCGGCTGCTTTCTCCCCGGCGGGCCAGCCCCTTCTGGGCATCTCACAGACAGGCCTCCTCCAGCCTTCGTCCTCTGTGTCTGGCTCCTCCCACTGAGCTTGAGGCCCTCGGGGTTCGCCCACGTTGTCACATGTGTCACGCTCCTTCCATCGCGGCTGAGTCGTCCCGAGGCCTGTGGATGGGCCGCGCTGGGCTCCGTTTACCACCCCTCGGCCGCTGGGCATCTGGCTGTGTCCACTTTCTGGCTGCTGTGAACGTTTGCGTTCAAGCTCCGTGTGCACCCGTTTTGGCTCCCTGCGGGTGTACCCCAAGGGGCAGGGCTGCTGGGCCGCAGGGCGGCTCGAGGTCTGACCATTTGAGATGCAGCTCTCCACCGCGGCCGCCCCACCTCGCAGCCCCCCCCCAGGGCCGTGTGGGAAGCCCTGGTTCCTCCACACCCTCGCCCACACCTGTCACTCTCAAATGTTTTGGTTCCGGCCGCCTTGGTGGGTGTGCCATGGCATCTCACTGGGGTTTGATTTGCATTTCCCTGGGGGCTCCTGATGGAAGCGTCTGGAAGGATGGTGTCGTCAGCAGGGGGGGAGGGTGGGGAGGTCAGTGGCCATGTGCTGAGCTGGGGGAGGCTTTGGGTGTCCAGGTGGAGGTGGGGGGTCCTCAGCCGTGAGGGCCTGGAGCCGGCAGGAGGGGTCCTTGGCAGGGGCAGGGGGGAGGGAGGGGGGAGGGAAGGGGTCCAGGCCAAGGGGTGGGGGACACCTGGCCCAGGCCGCCTCTTTGAAGCCTCTGTGGCTGGTGGGCTGTAAGGTCCAGGCTGTCCTGCCCGCGTGGGGCTGACGAGTCACCTCCTGAGCCCAGAGCAGATGCTGGCCCAGCAGAGACTTGAACACAGGGATCTCCAGCTCCAGCTCTGGGGGTCCCCAGGGCTTGGGGGGGGCACCAAGGGGCCACGAGGTCGCAGCAGGGCTTGGGGACCGTCACCTGGCGTTCGGGCGGGTTGTGGGAGAGCCCCCTCCCCCATCCATGCCCAGGGGCGGCTCAGCCTCTCAGGCTGGCCCGATGGCTCTGACCGTCCCACTTGTGCTGGCGCGGGCTGGTCGGGCGTACACGACGTCCCCGAGACTGTGGTCACCGAAGCCGCTTTCGTCCGCAGCAACAACTGCGAGATGGATTCGGTCATTGTGTCTGTGATCAACGGCTTCACGTCCGTGTACGCGGCCACTGTGGTCTACTCCATCATCGGCTTCCGCGCCACCGAGCGCTTCGATGACTGCTTCAGCGCGTGAGTGGCTGGTTGGCGCCCTGGCGGCCGCTGCGTCCCTGCCCCTCGCCTCCGCCTCCAAGGAGCCCGCCAGGGCTGGAGTCAGCCTCATTCTCTTTCCAGGAACATCCTGACGCTTATCAATGGGTTCGACCTGCCCGAAGGCAACGTGACACAGGAGAACTTCGCTGAGATGCAGCGGTGGTGCAATGCCTCCAACCCCGCGGCCTACGCAGAGCTCAAGTTCCAGACATGCGACATGAATACCTTCCTCTCGGAGGTAGGTGCCTGGGGCCGCGAGGTGGGGCAGCGGGCACCTCGGGTGGACGCCAAGCTTCCCCCGGGAGCTCAGTTCTGACAGGCCCGCCCCCCTGTCACGTGCCGGCCCGCCCTGCCCCTCCTGCCCCTTGGGCGCCCGGTCTAGGGCACCAGCATCTGCTGGGCCACGAGTCCCACGTGTGAGGCCCCGTGATGCAGAGGCAGGGACCCAAGGGCCTCCATGGGCCTGACCTCTCCGTGGCCTCAGGTCAAACACCCGTGGTCCATTTTTACTTTAATTTCTTCTACGAAAAGGTCAGAGTCATTATAACTGTACTTTTGAAATCACTCGACAGCTGGTGGCCGTCACGGTGCTGGGAAACCCTCGCCTGACGCACAAATGCTTTGAACACCAACCCCAATGATGAGTGACGGTTCGTTCTGTGATGCTCATGGGCCAACATTTACTAATTTTGTTTTTGCAATTTTCTTATTTGGAGCCACCCGACATTTCGGGGCGTGTGGAGCATTTTGAGGGCCTGGCACTGTTTCTCCGGCGATGGCACAATCTCGCCAGGAGCGGTCACAGAGCAGAGGGTCCTCCCTGCCTGGCTCTCCCCTGGGAGCCCCGGGTGAGAGGGAGGGAGTCACCGTGACCGTCCCCCGACCCCGCCAAGAGCCTGAATTTCCCTTCTTTTTAAAAAGCAACCTAATCGAGGTGTCAGTTCTCACCTGGAAGCTCTCCCGTGTCCAGCGCAGTTTGCAGGGTTTTAGTAAGTTTACGCCTAAGCTTGTGCAGTCCCGCACCCTGGAACTCTTCCGTCAGCTGTGCTCCTGCCCCCTCCCCCACGCCCCGGGCAGCGCACACGTGCTTCTGTCTTTCCACGGGGTCTGGGCTGTGAGACCCCCGGACACATTCCTCCGCGGTGTGGGCACCAGGCCGCTGGTGACAACGCCCCTCAGCCTCCCACTCTTCTGCGTGGCGCCGAGTCCTCGTGTCCCGGGCCCTCGTGTAAATGCTGCTACGCTGACTTGGGCCCCGGCTTCTGATGGGATCCCGGCCCCGCGTGAGTCCTGCGGGGGCTGCCGGCTCCCCGTCCAGTCCCTCCGAGCTCAGGTTTCTCTGCGGAGGTTCTACCCCCGGGAACCCTGGCCCCCAAGAGGGCGAGCTGGTGCCTGAGGCCTCTCTGACCTGTGTGGGCCACATGTGGCCGCACAGGACCACCCACCCCGGGCAGAGCGTGGTCATTACGCACCCGCGGGCCCGTCCTTGGCGCTGCCTGCCCCGCGGGCTGCTCTGACCACTGGCGGGCGCACGTCCAGGGTGTCTGCTTTGGGGACTCGCGCTCAGGCCCATTGAAGTCGCTTAGTGCTCTGGCCCCAGACGTGGGGGGGTGCCCATCAGCGAGCAGTTGGCAGTCCGTGTGCGTCTGCCGCGTGTGTCTGTCCGGCCGCACGGGGCCCTGACCACTGCTGGACAATGTGATCCACTTCCGGTCGTGAAACTAGTTCAGCTTTTTAAAATACGATTAGGGCTAAAAGACAAGGTCTGGTCATTTCACAAAATGGCTCACATCAGCCATGCTTGCGTGGTGCTGGCTTGGCGGGTGGAGAGCTGTCCGGTGACAGGGCCAGACTGGCCTGTGGGTGCCTCAGAGGCAGGCCCTGGGTGACACGCCTGCCCCACCCTGCAGGGCGTGGAGGGCACCGGGCTGGCCTTCATCGTCTTCACCGAGGCCATCACCAAGATGCCGGTGGCCCCGCTCTGGTCCGTGCTCTTCTTCATCATGCTTTTCTGTCTGGGCCTGTCGTCCATGTTCGGGAACATGGAGGGTGTGGTGGTGCCCCTGCAGGACCTCAAGGTCATCCCCAAAAACTGGCCCAAGGAGCTGCTCACAGGTAGGCCGGACTGGGGCCGGGGCCGTGCGGGCCGAGCTGGGAGGACCGGCTCCGGGGGTCGTGGCCGTGGTGCAGCCGCCAGAGGAAGGGTGTAGCGACGTGGGTCCTGTGTCCCCGGCGGCCCGCTCTGCCCCGGCGACCATGGCCCTGCTCTGTGCCCCGCAGGCCTCATCTGCTTGGGGATGTACCTCATCGCCTTCGTCTTCACCCTGAACTCGGGCCAGTACTGGCTGTCTCTGCTGGACAGCTACGCGGGCTCCATCCCCCTGCTCATCATCGCCTTCTTCGAGATGTTCTCCGTCGTCTACGTGTACGGCATAGACAGGTAGGAGGGAAGGCGAAGGACCGTCTCCAGTGGCCAGGGGACATTCCCATCACGGGACGAGGGGATGCGTTCGGGGCAGGACAGGGGGCGGCAGGCCCGCGAACACACAGGACCAGGCCTGCCTCTCCCTTCCGGCCCGGCGTGATGTGGGCAGGGGCCTGGCCCTGGGAGGGCGACAGGGAGAGAAGAGGGGTCCCGCATGGATGCAAACCGTACCCCCTCCAGCTTCCAGGTGCTCCCAGGCCTCAGGATAAGCGCTGGCAGCAGCGGGAGGAGACAGCACAGTCTCGGGGCGGGTGAGAGAAGCCAGGGCGGGTGCACAGGCAGGCCGTCTGCTGCGGGTAGAGGGGCTTCCCCAGGACCCCACCTGTGGGGAGGGAGCTGGGTGTTGTATTCCAGCTCGGGCTGCACAGCCAGGGCCGCTCCCAGGGGTCTGGGGAGGGCTTCTCAGGCAAAGAAAGGCAGACAAGTGTGGCCCGGTCAGCCATCCCTTGGCCAGTCGCTCAGGGCATCGGGGATCGGTGGGGACCCAGAAGGCGGTCCCTGGGCTCTTAGCAGGAGCTGGACTCACCACAGATCCAGAAATAATCTGCTGGAATCAATTAACATTGAACTGCACGAGCCCATAGAGGGGGCCGCCTCGGGACCCCTTCCCTGCGCCACCAAGAGCACACGTGTGTAAGGACACACGTGCAGGGGCTCACTCAGCAACACAACCTGAACCAGCCTGGTGGCGCCATGGGGACACCGAGGCACACTTGGGACACCTGCTGTGTGTAGCATCAGCAGACGTCAGGGAGGAACGTGGGGATGGAAAGGTGCGGATGCCGCCGCACGTGTGATGCTGGCCTTGCAGCGGGTGTGAAACCGTCTGAAAGAGCACATCCCTCTGTGAACGGCCGGAGGACCGTTGAAGCCAGACACTGGCTCCGGGCAGCTACCCTGTATCGCTTGCCTCGGGGAGGACGGGCCGAGCGGAAGAGTCCGGTCACGGGGCTCCTGCGCCCCGCAGGGGACAAGGCCTGGGCGCCTGTGCTTCTCCAGCAGCATCCTCTGGGTTCGCCGGGCCCTGGACAGCTCACGTTTACGTTCTGCCCACTTTGTTCTGATTTCTGCAGACGACAAACGCATCTGTGCAGAAGGGCATTGGGCACAGGATGGGGGGAGATGGTGAGGCTCCCCAAGGTCAGGGCTGCTGCCATGCCAAGGAGGCTGGGGCAGGAGCTTCGATGGCTTCCCTCCTCCATCCCCAGAGGCTCTGACCCCTCCTTCGCATCAGTGCCTGCCCGGGGCCTGAGGAGGAGGACACCTCTGACAAGAGTCCCCAGGTCCAGCTGGGCAGCGGCACCGTGGGACGGCGGGGCTTCTCAGAGGCTCCAGATCGGCTTCTGCTGTGCCCGTGGTGGTCTTCCTAGGGGAGGCGCGTCTTTGCCCAGAAGGATGTGACGGGTCGGAGTGCGGCATCGCAGGACTGGGGCCGTCTGTCTGGGAGTGGAGAGGCTCTGCCTTCTTGGGGTTAAAGGCCTCTCCGTGTGTGCTGGTGACAGCCCCCTTGGCCTCTGCTTCCAGGTTCAACAGGGACATCGAGTTCATGATCGGCCACAAGCCCAACATCTTCTGGCAGGTCACGTGGAGAGTGGTGAGTCCCCTGCTCATGCTGACCATCTTCCTGTTCTTCTTCGTGATCAAGGTCAACGAGGAGCTGATATACAGCATCTGGAACCCAGCCTATGTGAGCCCTGGGTCCCCAGGGTGGGGGTGGGGGCCGGGCTCTCCCTCCCTTCACCCTGGAGGCCAGGAGAGAGTCACAGGGGGGAGAGGGCACTTCGCCCTGAGGGACCCCCCGGCCCCCTTGTCTGCTCACCCCAACGTCGCTCTCTCTCTCCAGGAGGAATTTCCCAAATCCCAGAAACTCAAGTACCCGAACTGGGTGTACGGCGTGGTGGTCATTGTGGCCGGGGTGCCCTGCCTTGTCATCCCCGGCTTCGCCATCTACAAGCTCATCAGGAACCGCTTCCAGAGGGCAGGGGACCGGCAGGGGCTGGTTGGCGCGCCGTCCACGGTCTCGGTGAACGGGGACCTGAAGTATTGAGTGGCCCAGCCCACGGCATGGGGGGTGGCGTCAGAGGAGAGGGTGGGCTGCATGTGTGTGCGTGTGTGAGCGTGTGTGTGCACGTGTGTGTGTGTTGTGTGAGTGTGCCTGCGTGGGGGCATGTATACATGGGCGTGAGCGTGTGCCTATGTACACATGTGTGCACGTGTGTGAGTGTATATACGTACGTGCACAAGAGTGTTTGCATATGAGTGGATGCTGTGTGAGTGTGCACGTGTGTGAGTGTGTATGTGTACATTGCGAGTGTACAAGTATAAAAGTGTGTACACAGTGTGTGGGTGTGTGCCTACATAGGTATGTGTGTATGGGTGAGTGTATATACATGTGCCAGTGTATGTGTGCATGTGTGGGTGTATGTAAGCATGTGTGCACAAAAAGGGACAGGAGGGACCCTCCCGGTGTGGGGACACACACGTGTGAGTGTGTGTGCACATGCATGTGTATGTGTGCTTGTACATGTATGTGTGAGCAGGTGTATACATGAGTTGGCGCATGAATGTACTCGCACGTGTGAGTGTGCATGCATGTGCGTGTGTCTATGCACCGTGCACATGTATATCCGTGCGTATGTGTGTGTATGCACAGCTATGTGTGTGTCTGTGTGTACGCATGCATGTCGCCCTGTGGCACACATGCCTGCCAGGTGAGGCCCAGCGGCCCAGGAGCAGACTGGTGGTCCCCCCGCCCTGCCCGCATTCCCAGGGAGAGTCAGAGCTGCAGCGGGGGTGTGCCTGCTGGGCGTGTCCTGCTCATCTTGGCCCCTAGGAACATAATCTCGTTGCCCGCCCCCCATTCCCCTCGTGTCACCTCCTAAGCTCGGGACTCCCGCCGTGAGGTGGGGGCTTTGACCTCGTGGCTAGGAGTGCTCTTCCCAAGGCCTGTCCAGAAGAAGCCGGTGAGCTTGCGAGAACCTGGCAGAGCCCTGTGGGGCCCCGCCCACCTGCCGGCCGTGAAGAGCCCCCGAGTCTTGGCCACATTCCGGCGTCGTGAAGGCTGACCCACTTAATCACTGCATCTGGCCGCCATGAACAGACGAATAGTTAATAAAACTCAGCTTGGGCGATTTAGGGCAGAAAATCCCACTTCGCGCTTTCTTGAGCGGACAGCAACTGCGTGAGTACTTAGCCAGGTGTTGGGAAAGACGAGTTCACGGGTCACCACCTCAGCCTTGGCCACCGCGGTGGAGGACCGTGCATGCGCCCCGAGCAGCGTCAGGGGCCTCAAAGGCCCGGAGGGCCGGGCACCGGGTGTCGCCAGCGGACGTCGGCCCCTCTCTCCCAGCCAGGGACGGGGTGCCACACCCAGTCTCAGCCCAGGCCACGCGGCACTGGGGTGTTTGTTTCCAAGAACTAGTCGCCTCCACTTTCCATGGAAAGATCTGGAAGTTTAAGTTAAACAGGACCTTCTGAGGATTCTCGGCGCAGGATGGGAGACCCGAGTGGGAGTGGGTCCCGGCGCCATGTCCCTCCCACCTGGAGACGCCCCGCCAGCTTCCGCAGGACCCCCCCTCCCTGCTCCCCAGAGCGTTCCGACCCTCCTCTGGGGCAGCTCTGCTGCCTCCGCCCCGGGGCATGGAGGGGGACACGCTCCCACGCGTGACCTGGACGGGGCTGGTCCGTCCGTCTCTCTGTGGCTTGGTGAGGGTTCCTTTCAGACTTCACATTTCGCAAATTGTTAGAAATTTGGGCTTTGTGGGCATCGCGTGTACCTGTCTGAATAAATCACTCCCTTTCACGCTCTTGGCCTAAATGCTGTCTAAATGCAGAGGACGCACAAGCAGCGGAGCCCCAGCCTCGAAGGGACGGGGCCGGACTGCGGTTCTGCTGCGCCCACGGAGCCCCCATTACCCGAGGCACCCGGTGGAGTGCAGGGGTGGGTGCGCCTTGACCTCAGGATATGGGAGCTGCTGGCCAGGTCGCTGTCGGGGGGACAGGGAAAAAACGGAGCAGGAGCATGGAGGGGAAGGCCTGTGCGGGTAACTCGGGGCTGGGCCTGCCCTCCCCCTTCTCATCTCCAGCCTCCCCTCCCCCTCCCCCTCCCCCCACTGCTTTCCATCTTCTCTGATTCTCCCTTTTCTCACTTTTTCCCCTCACCCAAAAAGGGATCTCTAAAAAATGTGTCCCCTGGAGCCTGAGTTTCCGGGACCCCCATGTTTGGCATCCTGCTGCCCGGCTGCAAGACTAGCTTCCAGGAAACGTGAGATTATGGATGTAGGGCCCTGGCCTGTCCTAGTGGAAGCGTCTGCTGGGTCGGGCGGGAACGTGTCCAGGGAGCCCCCAGCGGGAGGCTTAGGCTGAATCCACCGTGTCAGCTCACTACCTCTCCAGCCCGCAGGCAGGAGGTGCTCCGAGCTAAGGGGAGGGCTCACGTGTCCCCGCAGCCTGGCCAAGCCCCCTCCCCTGTGCCCTGGTGCCACCCTCCCACCCCAGGGAGCCCCCTGGGGATCCAGACCCCCACTCCCTCCACGACCCCTGTGGCTAATGGTGGGCTCACACCCAGCATGGATTCCTGGGCACCGGGGTGCCAGTGGATGCAGAGGGGAGGGCTGATCTTCTGGAACTTACCTGGGCATCCTCAGAAGAGGAACATTGGGAACCAGAGGGAAAGTTCACGTTCAGACAATTTGAGAAGTTTGGAAATCTCTTTGGAAAATAAATGTGGCTTAAAAATAAACACGGCCCCAGGCCCGGCAGTCCTGCCCGGGCATTTGCCCCACATCCACACAAAGCCGTGTGCAGATGTTCATCTCAGCTATTCCTCACAGCCCCACCCGGTCAGTGCGCAGCGGACACGGAACCCCATGGCCGTACTACACCCCGCCTGGTGGGTCTCCAGAGACTGAGGCCAACCCCAGGGTCACACGGTTTATACAATGTGCTTGAGATGACAAATCTATAGCGACGCAGAGCAGATGCAGGCCGCCAGGGGTGCGGCCACACAGGGGACAGAGGGACCCTCGGGGATGGACATGTCCGCTGTGTCAGCTGTGACGCTGGCGAGATGTTTGCAGGATGTCTCCACTGGGGGGCTGGGTGCGTGGGCACGTGGTACTATCCCTCACGGCAACGTGTAAGTCTGCAATTATCTCACGAAGTTAATTAAAAGTAAAATTTTATAAAAACAACTAAATGTGCCCCAGCCTTGGAATCCTTGAGGTTCTCGTGTTGGTGGTGGCAGCAGCTGCGGGCTGTTGGCATCAGGCGGGAGCCAGCGGGGGGCAGGGGCACGCAGTTGTGGCCGGCGGGGAGTTGTTACCAATTAACCGGCTCCACTGGTTTTCCTTTAAATCATGAAAAATCACACCTGCAGGGGAGACGGCTTGCGGCTTCCCATCCCCAGTGGAGGTCCCGGGCTGCGGCCAGGAGCAGGTGGTGGGCGTGGCGGGCACCCCGGAGCCGGACCCACCTGTGGATGCTGGTGGGGATGAGCGGCCCACGTGGGGCAACAAGCTCCAGAACCTCCTGAGCTGCGTCGGGTTGGCCGTGGGCCTGGGCAACCTCCGGAGGTCCCGTACCTGTGCCAGACCTACGGGGGAGGTGAGCCGCGCACCCTCATCTGTCCCCACCGCGGCCTCCAGGGTGGTGGGGACCTGCTGCCCCCGGGGGGTTTGTCCCTCTGAGGCCCAGTGGCCTCAGCTTTGCGGTGCTGCCCATTAGCCTGCCCGTCTGTGCTGTGCGGCGGTCAGGGCGCCCAGGCCCCCTTTGCAGGCGCTGCGGCCTTGCTGACAACACCGCAGACCGCGAGCCCAGGGGTTTGCTCAGGCTCCCAGCACCGAAGCCCCTGGGCTGGAGCCGCAGCGGCTCGGCCTGGGGTGCCTCTCGCTCGGCCTTCTCTTGGTGTCACGCTCGCTCTTGGGGACAGGAGGCCGCAGGCTGGCCGGACCACTGCCTTCGGGGGCGGACGTGGCCCGTTCTGTCCCCAGGTTCAGGGCGGGGGTTTTTCAGGCAGGCTCGTCCTCTTGTGGGCTCTGAGCTGAGGCTCGCTCTGCCCCTGCGAGACCGGCGGTTCCCCAGCGCCTGCAGACCTTCCCGCCTGAGTTGGTCTCTGGTGGGAAATTTGGGGAGCGTCTCTTTCAGGACCCAGGAGACGGGAAAGGCTGAGCTGGTGACAACTCACGCCACGTCTTCTGGTCGGGCAGGCATCCTTGCCCTTTCAAGGGCGGACAGCCGGCCCTCCTCGCGAGACAGGTGGGCAGCGGACGGTGGGCAGCGGACGGTGGGCAAGCAGACCCCACATGAGCACCGCCCGCCGAGCTTCCTGGTCATAAGGACGCTGCGTCTTTATAAAGTCTTTGTTTCCTGATTGTGAGAAGATACAGGGCATGCAGGAAAGTTTGAAAATGCAGGTACGCCTGTAACAGCTGCCCCAGAGATGCCAGAGCCCCCGCGGTGTGGGCTCGGGCGGGCGCCTGGGCCCCGGGTCTCCTGGCCGGCGCCTCTCTGACGGGGGCCCCTCGGGAAGTGCAGAAGCACAGGCGGCAGACCCGAGCCGGGGCTCCCGGGGGCCTCTCGGCGCCCTCTGCGTCAGGTCAGGGTCTCGGCCACGCTCCGTACGCTGGGGATCGGACGTCTGCAGACGTTTCACCCACAACCTTACCCGCTGTCAGGGCTGCCGGGGCCGGGGGCCTGGGAACCCCTTTCCTGCGAGGTCCGTCTCCCCGCGGTCCAGACGGTGAGGCCCTTGGGGCGGCCGTGCCCGCGGCCAGGGCAACCCGGTCCCCAGCCGTGCCCGGGGCTTTGAAACACTTCCGTTGCCTCTGTTTTCAGACGTGGAAGCTCTCGATCCAACGTCATGAAATAGTTAAGTTTCTCACAGTGCGAGAGGCCCTTTTTTGCCTGCCCTGGCCGCCTCTGGTGCCTTCGAAGGTGACAGGGGGGCAACAAGCACACGCTGCCTCACGCTGATTTGCACAGAGTCCCCACCTCAACGTCCTGCCCCGCCTGGAAACGGAAGGCGACGTTGTGGCAGAATTGAGCACAACATCTGGACAGAGATGGCCAGGGATTCTGTCACATAGACGCCACTCTGCAGCGAGCTTTCTTTAAGTCAGAGGACGGTAGAAGCACAGAGGCCCGCCGGTGACTCAGGTCACTGACCGCGGGGCTCTGACATGCGCTGCGGCTCGGGATTCTCCCCAGGGAGCCACACAGATGGGGTCCCTCACCAAGAGGCTGCGATTTCTGCGCTGCCCTGTCCCGCCCGGACTCCCGTGTCCCTGGAGGTCTGTGGACCCCGGCACCGAAAGCGGCCCAGAGTTAAGTGGCACGGGTTTTTAAGGAGCCCTGGTGTCCAGCAGTATCCTCTCGGCTTGCTCGTCCTTCAAACGCCTTTGCCGTCACTCTTCTGTGCAAACCAGAGACACGGAGGCACCAGCCCGGGTGTCTGGCGTGGTGTCGACTGTCTAGGTGGGTTTGGGAAGCAGTCCCCCCAGCGACGTGAGTCACCCCTCCACACACACAAACACACACAGCGTGTCACTCTCCTTTCTGTCCTAGTGTGATTCTCTCTGTAAAGATCTTGGGCAACCCAGGCTCTTGCTGCTGTTCCGACCGGAACCTTCTTTTTCTCCACAGTTTCTTAGTGGATTGGCCTGGTGTGTGCCGCACCCAGCACCCCCGGGCTGGTGGAGCGCAGGGTGAGGGTGGGGCTCTCCGAGATCCACCAGTGGGCAGCCATGTACAGCGGGCCCCCCGACGGGGCTGTGTGCCCCGCGTCACCAGCGCTTCAGTGCCCCTTCTGCTCTCAGGGCCGTGGCACCAAATGCGTGAGGTTTTCCCCACACCGACCGGGTCTCCGGTTCTCAGCGGGCACCAACTGGGTGCCCCACGCCCTAACCCCACCCTGACACTGCCTGACCCCACAGGCCAAGGGCTCACCCACAAGATGCCCCCCTCAGATGCCAATCTGGAGTAGCAGGTCCCCGGGTCACCCACAGCTTCTGTCCAACTTGGCTACAAATTCAAGGGGTCCCACGACCCCTCCTAAGGCTCAATAATTTGCTAGAATGGCTCCCAGGACTCAGGAAACCACTTAGGTTTACAGGTTTATTATAAAGCATACAACTCAGAACCGCCATATGGAAGAGACGTGAAGGGCGAGGTGCAGGGGGCCACCCTCCTGTGCCTTGAGTGTCACCCACCCAGAAGTCCCGCCAGGCGGGGTTTTTGATGGAATCAATGGCCACTGACTGGTG
The DNA here is from genome assembly GCF_965194805.1 of Balaenoptera borealis. NCBI lineage: Eukaryota > Metazoa > Chordata > Mammalia > Artiodactyla > Balaenopteridae > Balaenoptera > Balaenoptera borealis. The sequence continues at coordinate 1,577,870 of NC_138867.1, forward strand.
ATTAACTCGGTCTCCCTGGTGGGCATGGTCGGGGCCTCTGGCCACCAGCTCCATCCTCCAGGAGTTACCTCATTGGCATGAGCCCAGGTAAGGTTAAAGGGCTTATCGCGGACGGCAGAAGCTGCTTCTCTCTCCCGTCACCCGCGAAATGCTGAGGGTCTTCGGAGCTCTGAGCTAGCTCCGAAATGCATTTCTTTTCGGGATGAGGACCAAATACGCTTGTCTTACCTCATCCCAGCATCACGGATCTTGTGAACCCTGCGCTGAGGTCCACCCGATGGTGGACCAACTCCCCTCCCTCCTTCAGATCCAGCAGAAATGAACTTACTGTGGGACTCGAGGGAGGCAGGTGCCCACGCCGGACGTGGAGCGCTCTGAGCCCCGCCCCCAGTGCCCCAGCCTGGTTTGTGGTATGAGTTCCTGTTCCCATGGCAGTCCCGCTGGGGATGAAATGCATCTGACGCACGGAGTGGACGCTGCTCGCCACGTGGTCGCAGAAACGCCTCTGGTTCTCTCCTCCCCCAGCGTGGCGGCTCAGCCACAGGAGAACCCCTGCCCTCCCTGCATATTTCCTTTGGGTGGACCCGGTCATGCTGACCTTAGCCGCCCCTGAGGCCCCCACCCGGGCCCCGTCCGGCCGGGGGTTTCCCCTCAGAGCAGGGGGTGGGGGAAGGGGGCCAAGGTCTGGTTAGCCTGGAGGCTACGGCCCTTCCTAGACAGTGGATCGCATACCTAGGGCTCAGCCCCTGCCCGTGTGGCCATTCCATGTCGGTCCTTGCCGCGCTGCAGCTGTGCGTGCCGAGGCCTAAGGGTGGCTGGGAGGCCCGCCTGCAGGAGACCCCGCAGGGCAGGATGGAGACGGGGCGGCAAGGGAAGAGGGCCCCTCCACCTGTGCCCTGGGCCCCGGCCCTGTGACCGGCCCCTCCCCCCAGGGGCTCCCTGGGTGACCTGGGTTTTGTCCACACCCTCTAGCTCCAAGTCCCAGCCCACAGATGCCCTCCCGTCCCTGGGGCATCTGGCGCCTCCCCCGAGGCTGAGTCCCTCCAGAATTTAACTTTCTCCTTTAACGCGGCTTTGCCTTTTTGCTGCTACAGGGAAGACACCCGTAAGCACCGTTTGCCCCAAGCGCTGGCCCTGGAGTCCTGCCAGAGCCCAACGTGGGCGGAGGGCTCCGTGGCCACCTGCTCCCCCAGGGCCCCAACTCAGCCTCCAAACACCGGACTGTGACACGAAAAGCCAGACGGAGGCTGTGCAGGGGCCTGTGGTGCGTGCAAGTGGCTCTTGGAAGCTGAATGCAAGCTTCCTGCAGACGGTGTGGGGAGGACGCAGCCGGCCGACCTCGTTGGTCAGGGGGCCTAACAGGCTGAGCTGCTCCTTGGGGTCACCTGGACCTGTGCGTGCGGCGGGGGCAGGGGGGGCAGCTGCCGTCGGTCCTGGAGCATTGACGTGCCCCCACATGCTGTTCCAAAGCGCGCGGCTGGCGGGGACCCAGAGGGAAGGGCCCTCAGGTGAGACGCCAGCATCGCCGACTCCGTGCTGGGGAGTTAGCGGTCCTCCCGACAGCGTGGGAGCACCCAGCGGGGAACCGGGGTCTCCCCAGCAGGCTTGGCAGGTCTGTGGGTTCGGGGGGGCCAGGCCCGGCCACCTCGCCGCACCCACTTTGTCCACGGGGGCTCGCGGCGCAGAAGGGCCGCCGCCATCTCTGCCTGCCCTTCCCTCGGGCTCCTGCATCGGCCGGTACGTGCTGCGTCCTGGGGGCCTCGGCGCCCTCTCCCGCCGCCGCTGGGTCCACCTCCCAGCGTCTGGACTGGGGTGAAGGGTTGGAGGGACAGGTTCCTGCCCCAGCTCAGGGCGAAGCTTGGGAGGGCGTCTGGGGGTCTCCTACTCCGAGGTTCCCCGTGAGCAGACCAGCTCCCCGACTCAGGAGCCCCGGAACCAGGGGTCACAGGGCCTCAGGGAGAACAACGCAGCCTGTCCGTGGATGAAAACCGCCAATAAAGCACCACATGGTGGGATGACACCAAGTCGTTTAAAACAACGGCAACCCCCTGACACGGGGGTCCCCTATCCTCCCCTTGGGCCACCACGAGCGCTTCTCCCTCACCCCCGTGTCGTCCTCCGGCCCGAGGCCTGGCCGGGCAGACGGCGCCGCTGGCTGACCACCGCGTCTTTTCAGGCGCCTTCCTCACCCCTTACCCCATCGCTTGGCCTTCGAGGGCAGCCCGCTCTTGCACATCGAGCGCCAGTGGCCAGCGCCTGCACAGGGCCAGCATCGGGGTGTGGACGGCCATCTCGCCCTACCTGGGTGCAGTAGGTACGCACCTCCCTCTGATCCCTGCCCGCAGCTGCTGGGGGCAGCGGGGCGGAGGGGGGGGGCTGCATTTACATGTGCCATGCCTGTTTCATGGGTGTTTGATCATCACTCCGGTGCATATCCAGTGGTTTTGAACCTGCAGACACAGGAGGTGCCCTGATGCAAAGATGCAGGGGCCTGGGCAGCGGCATCCCTGTGGAGGACTTGGATGCCGGGTGCGGTGGCAGAGGCGGCGGGCCAGCCCCGGCGCAGCAGCAGGCTGTCCCGTTTCGCCCAGCTCATGCGTGCAGAGCTGCCTGTCCCAGGAGCTCACGCACCAGGGGAGACCGGGCAGAGGGCAGGCCCAGCTCCCCGTGTACCCTTGAGGTGGGTGCTGCAGTAAGGGATCCGAACGTCACCATCCAGGCCTGTGACACACCTGGTGGCTGCAGGCCATCTGAAAGCCCCACCTGGAAGCAGCCTGAGGCTGGTGGAGAGCCAAACGTGGCCCAGCCCGGAGAGCACCGCGTGGCTGGGAAGATGACGGGCTGCCTGCGGGCGGACGCAGCCAGAGGCAGGCCAGCGGGCAGACAGCGGGAGCCCTTTGGGGCGATGTAGGGAGCAGAAATGTGGGATGTGCTTGAGGACGGTCTGCAACGGGGCAGCCAGGAGGGGGACGCTGACCGTGGCTGGTGCCCGCAGGGCTCGGCGGCTTCATCACATCTGTCCTGGTCAGCACACACTGCGACACAGTCCTGGCACGGGTGCTGTGGCGCCTCCCCAACTCCTCCCAACCCGCTGCCCCGGAGCGCCTGCCCGCCGGCCCTCAACCACGCGGGCACCGCGCTCGGGCAAGAAGCCCAGCCTCGGCCGGCACCTTGAGACTGGGTCCTGTCACCCCTGCCGTTGCCCGTTCACTGCGGGACCCAGGGCCCCGGACGCCCTGTGCCTTCACTGAGGAGCGCCAAGGCCCTCGCAGCTGCTCGTGTGCCAGTGACGGGAGGGTGTGGGACAGGCTGCTGCGCTCCCTGAACTAAGTCTTTGGTGGAGACCCCAGCCAAGGGCGCCATCTGGGGAGACCGCCCCGATGTGGGAAACGGTCATGGTTTTCAAGTTTGCTCGTAAAGCTGGGTTGACCTCTTTCCCTTCCTGCCTCTGGCTGAGAGAAACCTGTGCTTGGCACGCGCTGGACAAGGCTGGCCCTGGGTGCTCAGACCAAGGGTCTGGGCTGGGAGGCTCCCCATGTCGGCCACAGAGGCCACTGGCAGTCAGCCTCCCTGCCCCTCGCTCAGGGTGGCAGTGGTCCTGCCCGGTGTGCCCAGGTCGTCTGCAGTCTATGGCCAGCCCATGACTGCGCGGGCTGGTTCCGGGCTTTGTGCAGGAATGCCGGGACAGCGGCGCTGTGAGCTACTTCTGGTACCGGCAGACACTGAACACCACGGCCGACATCAACGACGGTGGCTCTGTCCAGTGGCGACTGCTGGTCTGCTTGATGGCCTCCTGGGCCACTGTGTACCTGTGTGTCATCAGAGGCATTGAGCCCACTGGGAAGGTGAGAGCCCACAGGCCAGACCCCGCTCCCGCCAGCCCCAGAGGACCCCTCCCCACTTCCGTCATTGCTGGCCTCTGGGGTTCAGAGGCTCGGCGAGGAGGGGCGCAACACCAGCACTGTCACGTGTCCCCGGAGAACTGATGCCTTTGTCACCACGAGGTGAAGCTCCTCCGCCTGGCGAGAGTCAGCTCCAAGTCCACTGTGATACTGGAGGGGCTGTTCCAGCCTTCTGTGACTAAATTAACACAGTGCACTTGTCCCATTTTTTTCTTTTCACCTCTTCGGGCCTTTTTGTTTGAGGTGTGATTCTTGTAGACAGCATATAGTTGGGTCTTGCTTTTTTATCCAGTCTGACAATCCCTGCCTTTTTTATCTGGGGTGCTTAGACCATTTACATATAATGTGCTTATTGATCTGGTTTGGTTTAGTTTGTCATCCTGTACTTCTTTTCTGCTTGTCCCCTCTAGTCTTTGTTCCTGTTTCACTCTTTTGCTGAGTATTTTTTGATCCCACTCTATGTGCTTTGCTTATTAGTAGCAGCTTGGGGGTTGAATTAGGGGTTGTAGCATCACGGTCCGTCTCCAAGCAATGCTGTACCACTGCACAGAGGACGCTCTCAGCACCGCCCTCCCTCCCCACAGTGTCCACCCTGTTGTCATACATTGGACTTGCAATGTGTTATAAACAGCAAGTGCATTCTCAGCATTTTTTTTTTTTTTTTTTTGGCTGCACGACACGGCTTGTGGGATCTTAGTTCCCTGACCAAAGTGCCAAGTCTAACCACTAGACTGCCAGGAAACCCCTGCATTCTCAGCACTTTTGTTTCAAACAGTGGATTATCTTTTAAAGAGACTTAGACAATGAGAAAAAACATATTGATAGTTACCGGGTCTCCATGCAGTAAGGATCAGGGAAGCCTGAGCCTAAGCCCCCAAGCCTGCCTTTCAAACTGCACCTAGCACAGGGCTTCCCACCCTCTCTTCCTTCTGGGCTTGGATAAGCCCAATATTTCATGCGTCTGTCCTTTAAATGACTGTGACGAAATCCTGTGCATTCCTGCCAGGCCTCCCGATCCGTGGAGATGGGGGTTTGCAGGTCCGAGTGTGCATGTGTGCCTGTGCTTTTTCTCGGTTACCATGTGAGGGTGATGATTACTCTCACGTGAGGGGCTCCCAGCTTGAGGGGACTGGAATTTTGGAAGCAGCCATCAGTCGCAACAAGCCAGCCAGAAACCCCGAATAATCCTGCCATGAAAGTCCCTGAAGATGCACTGGGTAGTTCCCCAGTGTCTGCACTGGGGTCTGGGGGTCAGGAGGGAAGGGCGTCCACTTGCAGGTTTATTTTTCGCAGACGCCGTGTGTGCAGACCCCTCCCCAGCCCTGAAAGAATTGGGGGCTGGTCCTTCTGCGGGAGAAGGTGTGGGCAGGTGTGTGGCCCCATGGACCCTGAGAAGCGGCCGGTTGGGGGCCTCAGGGTGGAAGGAAGAGGGGCCTGTGGACGAGGGGGAGTCCGCCTGCCCCGGGGAGGCCATCGCCCTCCTCAGCGGCGTCCACGTATGGGCTTCAGGGGGAGCCCCGAACGCCGCAAGCTTGACCGGAGCTCACGCCCCTCCCCACCCCCACCCGGACCCCACGGGGGTCGTGGCAGTGCACCCAAGCGTCTCGGTACGCCCACCCCTCTCCAGGGTTCACGCGGAACAGACACGCTGGGAAGACTAACAACCGGCCTTTTTCAGGCAACTCATTTCATGGCCTCGTTCCCTCACCTCCTCCTCGCGGTTTTCCTCACCAGAGGACTCACCCTGCCCGGGGCGACCGAAGGACTGACCCACCTATTCATGCCCGACGTGAGTGGGTCCCGAATCCGAGCCCCCTGGGGCCCAGGCTCAGGAAGCACACGAGCTGGGGCCCCTGCCCAGCCCAGCTCGTCCCAACCCCCGGCCGTGGGAGCAGAGACATGGCCACAAGGAGGGGCAGCCTGGGGTCTCAGGGGTCAGGCTCGGGGGGAGAGAGCAGGACGAAGACTCGATCTGGAACGTGGGGGCCGCTATGAAATGGGGGTTCGGGGGGAGGCCGGCTGGGGTCCCAGGCCCCACACCTCTGAGGCCCTCATCCAGCAGTGCAACCCCTCCAGGCGAGGAGCCACTGGGCCATTCCACAGTCTCCGGGACCCCAGCACCGCCGGGACCCCAGGGGCTGCACAGCTCATCCCGCAGCCTCCCAGGCAGAGCCCTGCCCGGGGGAGGGACGGGCCCCTGGTATGCAGGCAGGCGGAGGTTTGCCCGGTCTAGCGGCAGAAACATCAGGCACCGTGTGCACGGGGGCCCCACCCGGCCCTCAAGTCCTCAAAACCCCGGGCCTGAGGGGAAGCAGAACAAGCACCCTGAGTCCGAGCTGCTCAGCCCTGACTCCCAGCCCCGAGGGGGTTGTGCCCCAAGCGCTCAGGGTCGCACGTCTCGTGTGGATGGGACCCGGGGGGCCATTACACGTCACGAGCAGGCAGCCTGAGCTGGCCACGTCAACTGCTCCGCGCGTGCGGTCCCAAACTATTCTTGGGGCCTGAGCAGGTAGCACTGCTCGTGGGAGTAGTCCCAGGGACGCTGGGAACATTCCAGAACGGGAGGCACTGGGCCACGGCAGCTTGTCTGCTGATCTCGGGCCCCTATCTCCTTGCAGATGCAGCTCCTGCAGAGCCCCGGGTGTGGCTGGATACAGCCACCCAGGTATTCTTTTCTCTGTCCCTGGCCTTCGGAGGACACATCGCTTTTGCAAGTTACAACCCGCCCAGGTAGGGCCGGGCCGGGGGCAGGGAGCCAGGCTTCAGAGAGACACACCAAGCACTTCTTTGCCGTGACCTCCTGCTGGGGATGGAGGGTGATCTGGTGTGAGCTTCTGATAAGAACAGACTGTCAAGATCTGGCAATTACTGAGTCATCCCCCAAGGGCCGGGAGGTTGGGGCCCTCTGGGGCAACTTCCAGCAAGTTCCGGAGCGGCTGCAGGAAGAGAACCTGGGTCATCAAACCCCGGAAAAAGGCCATAACCGGGGGCTGCCTGTGTGTGACGCATGGGGCCATAAAAGCAGAAATACCGCCTGTGTCCACCTCCTTGTCACTTAAAATAGACACCAGGCCTGCGCCTCTTTATGAGACGGACTGGCTGTGGCTCCAGGCACGACCGCGGGCCATAAGCCACACGGTGCCAGCGGTGATGCGCTTAAACCTACCTCCGGGTGGTTGTCCGTGGGGACAGGCGGTGGGGGGCAGGAGAGGGGGTGGGGACCACTGGGTGAGTGTGAGCCGGGCCCCCGCTAGGGTGTCGGAGGGGAGGGGTCTGAGATGTCCTCAGAGCACAGGAGCGCACCGTGTTCCAGGTCGAGCACAGGCAGGCCCCCGGGGGCCCTGACGACAGGCGCGTCTGCCCAGGAACAACAGTAGGAGGGACGCGGTGACCATCGCCCTGGTCAACGGCATGACCTCCCTCCGTGCGTCCATCACTGTCTTCTCTGTCCTGGGGTTCCAGGCGGCCAGCGACCACGGGCGCTGCCGGGACGAGGGAGCACGGTGCCCTCGGGCTCTGGGGCGAGGCGGCCCCGAGCTCGGCCCCCTCGTGGGGGTCCCCCGGATGACCTTCTGTTTCCCCAGAGCAGTGGGGAGGAGGGTCCACCCAGAGCCTGGGATGGGACCTGACCCGGAAGCAGGGTCCTTGCAGAGATGACTGGTTAAGGTGAGGCTGTCCTGGACGGGGTGGGTCCCCGATCCCATGGCTGGTGTCCTGATAAGAGACAGAAGGGGGACACACAGACACGGAGAAGAAGGCCGGGTGACCACAGAGGCAGAGGCTGGAGGGGCGTGGCCACAAGCCCGGGGACACCTGGGCCCCAGGGGCTAGAAGAGGCAGGAAGGACCCTCTCCTATAGCCTCCGGAGGGAGCGCGGTCCTGCCCACACCTTGATCTTGGACGGCTGGCTGCAGAGCTGGGAAAGGATGAATCCCCGTTATTTTAAGACCCCCCAGGCTGAAGTCGTTTGTCACAACAGCCCCGGGAGCTGATGCCGTTAGGATGCCCCCACCCTTGAAGTTACCATGTTAGACGGACGGCCTGGTGGCCTCCAGACATGGTTTCCCGGTTAGAGCCCATCAGAGCTGCACAAGCCTGCCCTCTGGGTGCTGCTGAACGTCCCCACGGCCCCGGATGGCCAGCGGAACGAAGGCCGTGTCCGCAGAGCGTGGGGGGACGCCTGTCCTGACCCTGCTCGGCTGTGTTGGGGGAAGAAGGGCAGCCGCCAGGCGCTCCGGACACTGCTGAGCAAGTGCGCCTCTTGGAATGTTCCGGAGAGGCTGCAGTGGCCACGCCCGAGCGGTGAGCAGCGTCACCCCCGCGGGACAGCAGCTCTTCCAGCCGCTCCACCGAGACGCCCGGCGAACAAAATTGTTGACCCGTCACCACTGGGCTCCTGCCCACGGCCGTACCTCAGGCGGCATCCCCGTCTTCTTGCTGCGTCTGGGACACTGGACAGCACTTAAACAGCAAAATCACCGACAAAAAGCACAAAAATGTTAATAGAAATGTTTCAGACATTACATGAAATTTCTAAAAATCTTATATGTTCTGGTTTAATGTTATAAGTCATAATTCTAGTTATCACTTTAAAATGTATATCTCAGACATAACTAAATTTCCTTGAACTTTCATCAAATCTTTAACCGTGGTCATTTTAAAGTCTTTTGTCAGTTACAGACAGTTCTGGGTGTACTCTGATGCTTTTGCAAATATGTTCCTATAAAAGGGTTTCATCTTCAAGAAATTCATGGAAAAGACTCTGACAAGTACAGGTTTCTGGTAACTGACTATACTGCTGAACTGAATGAATAAACATTTTCAGAACTCTAATGAAAAACTGATGAACTCATAAAAGTGCTAACAAAAGATCAAGATGAAAAAAAAATTAATTACATGGAACTGAGTGAACTGATGAGATTGATTATAATTTTTGTGACTTTCTGTTTGAATTTAAAAAAAATATCCCACAAGGACTCAGAGGCAAAAAATATACAAATCAATTTTCACTGCAAAGTAAAGGAGCTGTTACAGTGGAGGATTACTGGACTGAATGTCAATATTATGACATAGTATGAGTGTGTTTCGTGCTTGGTAATTGCAATCATTGTTGCTTTTGTTGTGGTCATCCATTTACAATGCTTGGTGTCAGTCTATTTATCTCTTGTAAAAATAAAATACAGTGTGTGTGTGTACAAAAAAAAAAAAAAACCACAAAAATGCGAAAACCGCGGCCGCAACCAGCCTGGGAGAGGCTTGTCTACAGCTCCGGGGATGAGAGGGCACAGCGTCCCGGGGGCCTGGCGGGAACGGGCGCGTCGGCCACTCTGGACACGTCCGCAAATGCCCTCGGGATGGTGTGGGGACTGGATGCAAGGTGACAAGTTCCTTCTAGCGAGCAGGAGAATTCGCAAACGTGGAAGCCCCGCGGAGTCTGAGCCTCGAGGCCTGAGACAGACGTGGAGGCATAAGGAGAGCTGTCCCCCGAGCCCCGCCGCAGCAGCTCTAGGAGCGCCACTCCCAGGGCCATCGGGCCCTCGAGTCGGGGAGGCAGGGAGCCGCAGGCCCATTTGTACCCGGGCCCCGTGTGTGCACGAGGCCGGGCCTCCCCGTGCCCGCCGCTAGGGCACCTGTTCACCCCACCTGCCACCCCGCCTCACCAACGCCTTCCATCTCCCCGACCGGAGCACCTCCAGGGAGGACTACGCGCTGCCCTCGCGCACCTGGACGCCACGCAGCCCGAGCGGGTGGCGGGCTCCCCCTGGAGGCCTGCTGCCTGGAGGACTTCCTGGATAAGGTGCCCCAGGGGCTGTGGCCGGGCTGCAGGTGGCTGCAGGCGTTGAGCCGGGGTCAGCAGTGAAGGGCTCGGGGCTGACCCTGTGCCCCGCTTCTCTGAGCTCCTAGAAAACCCCACGGCCTAAACGCAGCCGGTCCGACGGGCCCTGCCCAGCAGGCGGGGATCCAGGCTGACCCGAGAGCGGGCGTTGCGGGTGCCCAGAGCCCGGGGAGAGGGGCCTGAGCGTGGCCACAGAGCCAGGCTGTGGCTGGAGGAGCCACGCACGGGGCCAGCTGATGCGGGGACAGGGACAGCAGGCCGGGGGCAGTCAGGGGACAGGTCCCCGGGGCAGCGGTCGGATGGGCTCCTGAGCCCAAGGCCCCCAGCCCCCAAGGCCCCCAGCCCCCACGGCACCTGCTGCAGGGGGTTTAGGGGCACAGGTCCCCCCCTTCAGAGGTGCGCCTGCAGTTTGTTATAACACAGCCCGGACAGGGCTGCCGCACCCTGACTCAGGAGGGTGTTGGTACACACGCGTGTTCCCGCGTGGGCGTGTTGGCACCCATGCGTGCCCCGGCGTGGATGTGAGGGCCCACCGTGCGCTGCGTTGCAGAGCGCCTCGGGCCCAGGCCTGGCCTTCATCGTCTTCACGGAGGCCGTCCTCCACATGCCGGGGGCCCCGTCGGGGCCGTGCTCTTCTTCAGGGTGCTGTTCAGCCCGGGCCCGACATCCGTGTTCGGGAACGTGGAAAGCGTCATCACACCACGCCCGGACTCGGTGGGTCCCCAAGGAGGCCCTGACCGGTGAGAGGACAGCCAGGCCTCCCTGCAGGGCCCGTCCTCACTGCCGTGCTGCCTCTACCCTCCGTCCACGCTGCCCGGTGTCCAGACGCCCCTCCTCCACGAGGCTCGAGGGCCCTGACCCCGCGGCTCTGGCTCAGTGCCTCAAGGGTCAGCACAGGGGAGCCGAGGGTCAGGGGGGGCGGGGGCAGGGGACTCCGTCCCACACTGCCCACGGAGGCCACCCCAGCCGAGCGCGTCCTCCAGCTCCGTGGGTGCAGGGGGACACGATGGGGGGGTGGACAAGGGGAGACGCCTGACCATGGGGGTTGTGTCCAGGGCTGGCCTGCCTGCTCTGCTTCCTCTCGGCCACCTGCTTCACGCTGCGGTCGGGAAACGACTGGCTCGAGACTTTTGACCGCTACGTCGCTTCCCTGGACCTGACCCTCTTCGCGTTCTCCGAGGTGGTTGGTGTCATTTATGTTTATGGGATGAAACGGTGAGTCAGCTTCCAGGGGTCCCGCCCCTCTGCTCCAAGCGTCCCCAAGTACACACGTGTGGGCATCGGGCAGCCGGTCTCCTGGACAGATGCAGGATGACACGGACCAAATGAGCTCCGCCCCAAACAAACCCGTCCACAGATGCACCCCTGGGACCCACCCGCCGGGCTGTGGGGACGCCAGTGACGAAACGGCCAGTCCCCAGCCACGTGGGGGGCTCCTAAAGTCCAAGGGCAGGTGGACACTAGGGCACCGGGAGGCCCCGCCAGGGCTCCAAGCCCCACCCTCCTGGAGGCCTCTGGCCCTGCCCACCCACACCTGGCCCGGGCCTGCGGCCCACCTGTCACTCACACCTGCACTCACATCTGTCACTCTCAGGGCCACTCACGCCTGGACTCACACCTGTCACCCTGACCGTAGCCCTGCCCAGATGACCCTGGAGGTTGTGCCCCCTGACCTTGTATACCAGGAGATCCTGAGAGGCCCCAGATGCATGGCCTCCATGCTGCTCTGTGGGCACTGGGACAGCGGGCTTGTCCCCGGAGGCATGCTGCCCCCTCGGGAGACGGGAGTAAGAGGCAGTGGTCCGTGGTGACGAGGGGGGAACAGTGAGCCCCAGGGCTCAACGGGCTGTGGGTCTCAGAAGCGGACCCTCAGGAGCCGTGAGGCGCGGCCTGGGGCGGGGGGACGGGAAGGGCAGGGGCCCCGGGAGGGTCGGCTCCTGGGTGGCTGGTACCTTCTCCCGGGTCTGCAGTGGCTGATGCACAACCTGGGCCTCTGTCCCCATCCTGGGCGCCCGGGTCAGGCGCCGCCTTACCTCCCACAGCGGGCCAGCGGAGGGTTCTCTACCCCTCAGAGCCGGAGTTCCCCGCCCCCAGGGCCAAATCCACAGGTCCTGCTGCGCCCTGGGCCAGGCTGACCTGCCCCTCTGGCCTTCCCCACACATTGACCTCGGGGTTGAGTCCTCATCAGGACCCCAGAAGTTTGCCTGGTCCGGGGGCCACTCAGGAAGATGTGGGGCAAAGGTCAGAGTGGAGGTGGGGCAGCCCCATGGGCTACATCTTCGTGGCAGGACAAAGGCTACTGGTCGAGCGGCTGGGGGATCTGAGCCCGTGGCAGATCTGAGTGTCTCCGTGGCAGGTTCTGTGACGACATAGCGTGGATGACCGGGAGGCGGCCCGGCCTCTACTGGCAGGTGACCTGGAAGGTTGTCAGCCCCCTGCTGCTGCTGACCATCTTTGTGGCCTACGTTGCCCTCCTGGCCAGCTCACCCCGGGCTACAAGGCCTGGAACCCCCAGTACGTAGGTCTTTGGGTGGGGGCTGGAGGCACTGGGGCCACCTCAGACCCAGCCTGGCCCTTCCCTGGTGACTTCCAGGGCCCGGAAGACCCTCACAGTGGACATTCGTGCCCGAAGGGCCACGTGGGCTGCTTTTGCTCTTGAGACCCCAGATCCCCAGATCCCCGATGTCCCCTGGGGCAACGGTGCCCATTCCAGCAGACCCGGTGACCTTGGGCAAGGGCCTCAGTCAGTGGCGGGAGGACAGGAGCAGTTTCCAGACTCCGGTGACTTCACAGGTCCCTGAAGCCCCTCCCACAGGGACGTGGCTTCAAGCCACACTTCCCAAGTGCCGTGCGGATGGGATCTGCAAACGCCCAGCCGGGTCCCAGACTAGAAACCGCCACCGAGCTGGTCAGAGCGTGGGCGCGTGGCCCCGACTCGAGCCAGCTCTTGGCCCCAGGCTGTGCTCTGAGCCGCGTGGGCCCCGCCAACCTGCCGGCTGTCTGGTGGCTCAGAGCTGCCCCTTGCCTGGAGCGTTGAAGCAGCTGCTTCCAAATCCTCCCCAGAAAGGAGCTGCCCCAGAGGACCAGACAGGCACAGGAGGAATGGCGCCGTCTTTCTCAAAGAGCTTTCCGTGACTGTTGTCCTGTTAGATTCGCCACAGTGCCTCAGCTCGGGTGGGTGGCGCTGCCCCCCTTATGGAGGGAGCATAGGGTCTGACGACGCCCAGCGGATCAGGCCAAGGCAGCCCCGAGACCCTGCAGCCCCTAGGGGTGTCCGGAGTGGCTCTCGCAGAACCTGACGCCCCAGATCCCAGGCCCGTCTCTCAGAGCCAAAACCCTACGAGAGGCTCAGCCAAGTCCCGGAGCTTCAGCTGCCTGAGTCCCCACTGCCCCGGGGAGCGGTCCCTGGCCGTGTGCCTTTTCCATCCACCCACCCTGGGTGCTTCGTCTCGGGAAGAGATGGGGCGAAGCTGCCCCACACAACTCACGGCCCCTGTGGCCGAGCAGCCGCCTTGCTCCGTCCAGGAGTGGAGGTGGGGGGGGACCTGTCTCCTGCCCCAAATGGGGGACAGCCCACTGTCCGCCTCCTGGGCCCTGCGGCGGGTGGTCACGCACTGTGCCCGGCGATTCCATGGGCAAAACAACGGGGTCCCGACAGCCAGGCCAGCGGTAGGGGGGCATCTGGGAAGGCCCAGCCACACCCCACAGCCGAGGAGTCTCGTGCCACGCGAGTTAGGGAATCTGCAGGCAGGGCCAGTCTCCAAGGAAAAGCAGACTGCGTTCTCTGCCATGAGGCCCCGCCCCATAGAAGCCCCTTTCTTTACCTAGAGCCCTGGGGTCATGGGGAGGGTCTGGTGTGACTGCACGTGATGGGGAATCTCGGGGGTGTGGGTCCGTCTCGACCGATGCTCGGGCCCCCCAATGCAGAGAATCGTCACAGAAGCATGGCCCATCCCGCTCTCAAAGGCCAGGGAGCTGCGGCGAGAAAGCCAGCGGGGAAGCCGGCTCTTCCCAGGCTTGGCTCAGAAGCACTGCCTTTTATTCTTTTGAGACTTTCTCAGTCAAATGTGTCAGGAATGAACAAAAAGGCCGATTATCACGCAGGTTTCGACTGTCTCCAGGGGAAGGCCATCCTCACTCACGCCCGGTCCTTCCTTCAGCCAAGACCTGCCCATTCTTGAGCCCACTCACCTCCACCCGCCCTCCTCTGCTCTGGCCCTCCTCCGACAGCCAGAGGTCAGCTCTAAGGCGCTGGGCACTGGATACGCGGGCTTGCTTCCAACCCCAGCCCCACGGCCTCACTCAAGGAGACCATGTGTGTCCTTGGTGTCGTGCTGGGAACACTTCCCGCTAAGCTCCAGTCCCAGGCTGGGCAAGCGCTGTCCGTGGTGCTGAACCATCCCCAGCTGACGAGTACCATGGTGAGGCCAGGCGTGCGTGAGGGGGCCCTCCTGGCCCTCGGCAGCCCAGACCCCAGTAAACAGAAGCACGTGCACTGCTGCCCACCTAAGAGGAGCTGAGTATTAAAGCGGGGTTAACCCAAGAGTGCCCCCAAAGTGAGTCCTAAGCCGCATGGGGAGGCCGGGGCCTGCACCTTGCCCATTCTGTGTCACACTCCGTGACTCGTGGCCCCTTCCTCCATCAAAAAGCCAACACAGCCGTGAGTCTTCTTCAGCCTCCCTCCTCCACGTTCAGGGACGCTGGGCTTCCAGTGGGTCCGCCCAGGGCATTCGGGATCACGTCCCGCCTTCAGGTTAGCTGATTAGTTACAAACTCCACCTGCACCTGTAATGTCCCTTTGCCACGTCAGGTGATGTGGATTCTGGGGTTAGGATGTGGTGTCTTTGGGGGTCATTATCCTCCCACCAGCGCCTGGGGGACGCTGAGCTGCCAGGTCTGGGAAGCCCTTTGCTCTCCAGCGACCTTCACGGGTGAGCGTCCCATGGCTGGGCGCCAGCACACACCAGGGTCATGGCGGTGAGGGGAGCAGAGCCGTGGGGCTGAGGGCCCCCGGGCATCGTCTGTGCCCTGCTTTCACTCCTGCTCCTCATGCCTTTCTCACCTTGGCTCCTCTGGCTGCGCACACATCTGGGGGCGCGTGAGTCAGAGGCTCCTTCACCTGCAGTTCAGACCTAGGGAAGCCCAAGAAACTAGATGTTTTTTCTTTGCTTCTCAGAATTCTATTATTTTCATGTTTCACCCTGAGGAGACTTGGCAGTCTGCATGGTGATTTTAAAAAATAGATAAATCAGAGTGAGGTCTTACTCAGTTGAGCCTGACCAGAGCATATGCCCTTTCCAAGGGTTTTACACTTTAGTAAAAATACAAGTGACTTTGAGTAAAATTGGGACAAAATGCATTTAGTAGACAAACAAGGTTCTAGAGGCATGTAGAAGTCAGAAAACTGAGCAATGACTGGCCTGTTTCTGGAAATGCCAGAAACAGGCCCAGGGGTGTTGGGAGCCTGCGGTGGCAGGTGGCGGGTCAGTGGGGTGCAGCTGTGGGGGCCAGGTCACCTCCCCCTGCATGGAGCGCCCTCCGCCTTGGGCAGCAGGTCAGTCCTTCCCAGCAGGGGCACCGCCAGGCCGGCAGCAGGTGGGTGGGGTCAGTCCCGCACTGATTATTTATGATGCACTTGTGGACTTGGGTCCATCATAAACGCTCGGTCACTCGGACGCTGCAGCAGTGGCAGTAAACAGGCAACAGCCATAAACCCCGGCAGGCGCCCTGCGCTCACGCTCAGCTGATCTGGGCTGCGTTAGCACCGACCCCGTCCAAGGTACACCTGACGGCACCTGCCACATCAGGCGGCCCCAGCAGGGACATCCCGGAAGGAAGCCTCGGGAACTGCTCAAGGTCATCGAAATGCCGCTTTCCAGCCTCCGTGCCGCCCCCGGGCACAGGGCAGATAGCCGACCCCCAGGTCACCCCCTGAGCTGCCCCTCCTGTTCTGTGTGCCCCGCAGGGCTCTGAAGGGCACAGCCTCAGTGCAGACAAAGCAGGGCAGGCCCGGGCGATGGCTTCTCCGGGTGGAGGCGCCCCACAGGGACCTGAGCCGGGCTGGACGCAGAGGCGGGACTCTGACGGGCTGCTGCGAGGAGGGCCTGCTCTCACACAAGCCCCCCGGCACCTCAGTCCCTCTTGGTGTCGGCTGAGCCGTGTCCCTGCAACCTCGCCCTTACCCACCTCCTGAGCCCTGACCCTGACGCTGGACCCAGCCAGTCTCTGTCGGCTCCATCCCGGGGGGTCACTGCATGGAAGACAGCCTCCAACTTCCCTGCCCCCCAGCACCACCAATACCACCTGGAAATAGTTTGATTCACATTCCCAGACCTGCTGGGCCAGAAACGTGTGTGGGTGGGGGGGTGGCACGTGTGTGGTCCACCCGCCAGGGGACCAGGGGTGGCATCTGTGTGGTCCACCCCCCCAGGGGACCAGGGGTGGCATCTGTGTGGTTCAACCCCCCACCAGGGAGCCCAGGTTGCAATCTGCCCCTCGCCGCCGAGCCCCCCGGCTCCCTGGACAAGCTCTCTGGGGCACCTGGCCATGGCCCGGTCAGGGGCTGACCACCGTTCTCCCCGGGTCCTCCACACGGCCCCCCGAAGCACGATCCTTGACCTTGAGCAGAGCCCCACATGCCCCGGCAGTGCAGGGAGGCCCCCGTGCATGAGGAAGACTCCCGTGGAGATCTTACCCTCGGGGACCCAAGCAGCTCCCCTCTGAAGAGCCCCCCGTTTCTGGGAGGCCCTGTTGCCAGGCCTATCCTGCTCCCCCCCCAGGCGCTGTGCCTGAGTCCAGCTAAGTCGATGTGACAGCATGTGACCAAAGGAGCCCCACAGCGGTCAGCACACAGGTCACCCAGATGACAGAGGGGGGCAGACGAGGTGGACAGCCAGGGTCTGCCTGCCTGAGCACGTCCACCTGCCCAGGTCCAGCACACGGGGACAGGAGGTGAGGAGACAAGCGCCCTGGGGGAGAGATGGGGCCGGACTCGGACCCCCGTGTGCACGGCCCTTGCTGCCCACTCCACAGAGCCCTCTGGAAAGAGGAGAATCCCATGGTCCACTGAGAAGATAACGGGCAGAGGAGAAACATGCTCAGGAGGAAACCTGACGTCCTCAGAACTTTCCTGTCTATCCTCTCCCACGCGTCCACGGAGCTTGGCCAGAGCTGGCTGCAGGCAGCGGTGGGTGCCGGGCCGGGTCCCGTGGGAGCGCCCTCGCTGAGCCACCGCCCCTCCCTCCACATCCCCACCCCAGGAACCCCGTTCCGACTCCCGCCAGGCCGAGGACCCACGTGTATCTCGCACCCCAACAGGTGCGCGTGTTTATAATTGCAGAACACAGTACTTACTAGTACGCGTTTTAATACAAACATTGAGAGAACAGTTGTAAGCTGTGAAAACAATCAGCAAAGGCTCCTTGCACTGGAGTGGCAGGGCGGGGGCGGGGCAGGAGGCGGTGCAGGAGCGCAGTCAGGATGACCCGGGCCGTGTGCTGAGACGGGACCGGCCGGGAAGGGTCCAGAGCTTAGGGACAGGCGAGGTCAGAAGCAAGGGCGGGGCCGGGAGGAACCGGGCCTCAAACAGCTGACTGGGCCCTTCGCTTCTGGGGAAAGCACCATGGGGCGTGAACCGTGGATGCAGCCGGCGGAGGCGCCCGGGGCAGGCACTGCTCCCGAGGTGGGTGTGAACGGCTGAGCTGGGCACTGACTGCACAGGTCAGCAGGAAGGAGCCCACGCCCACCACTCAGCCCCACGTGCCGCCCCGTGCCCTCGGGGACACATGTGCCATCGCTCCAGACCGGGGCAGCCCCTGCAGCGAGGGCAAGGGGGTGACAAAGGTCCCCCCCGCCCCGTCCAGACGCCTGACGCCCGATGCCCGGCTCTCCCACCCGCCTCTTCCCGGTGGTCAACAGCTGGACAACGGAGCCCGTCATGAGAAGGCCATGGCGCGTGGGCCCTGCTTCCCTGAGGACTTGGGGGCCGACCCCTCCCGGGGTCTCGGGGGAGGGCCCAGGCCTCGCTGTGGAGCTGGCCCCCTCCCACAGGGCTCCAGAGCCCAGCCCAGGCTGTGAGCAGGGCTGGCCGTCAGTCCAAGATGGTCTTAAAGTCCGCGGTCAGGGCCGGGTCGGCTGCTGCCTCCAGGGCGGCCAGAGTGGCCCTGGGGAGCCGCCGGCACAGTCGGGCTCTGGCTGCAAGGCAGTGACCGAAGTCAGACCACCACACCCCCCGGCCACGCCCCGGAGGAACCAGAGACCGCCCTTCCCCAGGGCCCGGGGCTCCGCTGAGGCCAGCAGGCACTTACACTGCCAAGCACCCGTGTGCAGGCGGGCTTGGGGTGGGCACCTCAGGAGGGGGCACGGGGGCTGTCAGGCAGAGGCCCGACGGGGACCTGGGTCGGGGGTGCGAGGAAGGACACGCAGGTGGGGCGCTGCAGGGGAGACGGAGGACGGGGACCCAAGGGGCGGCAGAGAGGCGGCGAGACCCAGGTGGTCATGCCAGGCCCCTGGATGAGCGAGGGGGCCTGTAACCCCCGGGGCACCCGCACCCCTCACCTGGGGGCTCCGAGACCCGCCCGCCTGCCCCTCAGACACGGAGGGGCCCCAACACCGGAGGGCAGGGCCTGCACCTCACGAAGGGGCGCTCTGCACTCCACCCACGCCTACCTGACCGCAGCGCCCCCAGAAGACAGCTGTAGGTGACGCGGTGACGAGCCAGCTTGAGCAGAAAGGCGTGCAGGCAGAGCCACTGCGCGGCCTCGGAAGGAAACGGGCCGGAGGCGCCCTTGGCCCCCAGTGACATCCCTGGGGGACACGAGGAGAGGCTGAGGCCCCGCCGGCCCCGCCCCAGCGCTCCTCCCCGGGGATACCAGGGACCCCAGACGTTGCCCTCCTGCCGGGGGTGATGGCATGAGTGGGGTCTTGGGGGCGGCGGCGGGGAGACTGGCCACTTCATTTCAGGGGCCACCCCGACACGAGCACCAAGGAATTCTGAAAACTGAGACGTTTTCTTCAACTTCTCCAAGAAACCTCCACAAACAGACGTGACGAAGGGCAAAGCCTGTTACACCCAGGACCTCAGAGACACGCACGGCCTGAACCTCAGACAGATCGGAAACGCCCAGGACGAGGCCGCAGGTGCAGACGCAGGGGCTCCAGCGGGAGCGTTCAGGTGGGGACGCCCCGGAGGAGGCCGAGCCCAGGGGCGGTGAACCCAAAGCAGATGGGCGCGCGGCTGGCGCAGGTGCCCCTCCCTGGCTCCTCCCTGAGGTGGGCAGGGCTGGCCCAGGGCCTCCTGCGGACCCTGGCCTGGACTGACACAAGCGCCCAGAGCCCCAGGGGAGGAGGGCCTGCCCGGGAGCGGGCGGAGCGAGCCGGGGGGGCCACCAGCTGCCCCCAAGCACCACGTCACTCTCCAGGCACGCAGCGGACGGCGGCGAGCTGCCAGCAAGCTAAAGGCGCCCCGACGCCCCGTCTCCGCTGTGGCCGCTGGAGAGGCAGGTGCTGTGGTGGCCGCGGGGCACGAGGGACCCGGGACGGGCACAGAACGGAGCGCGTGGGGGTGACCCCGGTGCCCAGCGCCCCGGGCGACCTCTCGGCCCGCCAGCCGTACCCTGGTCGCCTGTGCACACCTGCATTCCTGGCTCTCAGGAGGGCGTAGCAGCGGGACGAGGTGTCAGAGATGACCCGGAGGAAAAACGAGGGGTTCCTCCTGACTGGCTGCTGAAACGGGAGCTGCAGCACGCACGCGTGGAACCTGGGGGTGTCAGCTCCGTCAGGGGCCCAGCCTCCCCAGGCTGCCCGGGGCAGGGCTCCCTGGAGACCGCGGGCGGCGAGCCTGCCTCTGGGTCCCCGAGGCCAGCCAGCACGGTTAACGAAGGGCGGGCTCCACCTCCCCAAGACGGACAAGCACCGGCCTCCACGGTCACCTGCCCGGCCCTGGTTCTCGGAGGGGGGCCGCAGAGCCACCCAAGGGCAGGGAACATTCCGGAAGAGTCGCTGGACTGACCGGGAGCTGCATCCCGCCGTCCCTCCTGGGGGCACCTGAGGGTTCGGGACCACACACGCTCCTGCGCACCGACTGGCCCTCTGCTCTCCTACCCGCCCCCGCCCGCGGCCGCCCTCCTCCCGCCCCGCGGCTGCCCTCCTCCCGCCCCGCAGCCCTCCTCCCGCCCCGCGGCCGCCCTCCTCCCGCCCCGCGGTAGCCCTCCTCCCGCCCCGCGGCCGCCCTCCTCCCGCCCTGCGGCAGCCCTCCTCCCGCCCCGCAGCCCTCCTCCCGCCCGCGGCCGCCCTCCTCCCGCCCGCGGCCGCCCTCCTCCCGCCCGCGGCCGCCCTCCTCCCACCCTGCAGCCCTCCTCCCGCCCGCGGCCGCCCTCCTCCCGCCCCGCAGCCCTCCTCCCGCTGCAGGAAGGGCCGGCACAGGCACTCGGGCCACCCCGGGCCGCTCTGGCCTCCCAGCACTGTCTGGTGCCCGGAGCAGCGCCTCCAGAGCTGACGAGGACTCTGCGGAAAGGCGGTGTCTGCCGCTGTGACACAGACGCTGCTTCCTTGCGGGCCCGGGGGCAGCGTGCCCCCCAGGGCGAGGCCGCCACCTCCCTCGTAGGGCAGCCGCCCCGTGCACCCACCTGTAGGCCTGCAGCAGGAATGTCTTGTAAACATTTGTGAAAACTGTCTCAAGACTGTTCACCTGGAGTCATAAGGAAAAAGAAATGTTGGCGATACCTCTGGCGTTTGAGTTTCTGTCTTTTGCTTTATTGCCCCATCAAACAGAACAAGAAAAAGGACCATCTCGATAAGAATCCATCAGCCTCTCCCGTGAAACCCGCCAGGTCCTCACTGGGGCCCCTCAGCGGCTGCGGTGGAGTCAGGCCTGCGGGAAGGACAAGGGGGGAGAGCCCAGCCCGGCTGGACGACGGCCTGGGCCCCGCGGCTCCAGCGCTGAGGCCACAGCGGTCCTGGGCCCCACAGCCTGTGAGGAGGGGCCCGGGCGAAGATGGCGGGACAGCCACGCGGCAGGGTGAGGGCCGGGGGCCCGGGACACACACACGCACACTCACCCACACAGTGCACACCTGCACACACAGGCACATGCACGCATACCCACACACACTACACACCTGCGCATACTCGCAGGCACACGCTCGTTCACACACACGTACACGTGAGCGCACACGTATGTGACGCCTGACGTGCTTCCACACACATGCACGCGCCCGCACATAAGAGCAGACACACACGACCCCCCAGGATCTACGAAGCGCGCACAGGCACACTCGTTCCCACACACGTACACGTGAGCGCACACGTATGTGACGCCTGACGTGCTTCCACACACATGCACGCGCCCGCACACAAGAGCAGACACACACGACCCCCCAGGATCTACGAAGCGCGCAGACCCTCAGGTGATGCCAGCTGCCCTCTGCGCTCTGCAGCCCCAGCCGCCCATGGACAGCCCGCACACCTGCAGGTCCAGGAAGAGCCCATGGCACTTCAGCCGCAAGACCGCCAAGAGTTTGCGACGCATGTTCCTCCCAGCCTTGAAGCCCTGGTTGAAGGTGAGACTCGCTCGGATCGAGGTCCCGGCGTAACTGTGAGACAGCGTGGGGTTCCAGGAAACACGTGTGTCCACTTCACACTGTGACCGCCACACACGTCCAGCCCATCAGCTGCGCTGGGCCGGAACGGGCACCCGTCCCCCAACCGGTCACGGCTTCATGAGGAGCCAGACAACCTGGTGGACAGTTCACGACTGACCGGCGTGGTCGGTGCCCGGACATGAGAGGGGGCGACGGGAGCAGCAGACGGACGCGTGAACCGCGCAAGGAACGCGTCTGCACCTGCGTCTTCCCAGGAGCACCCCAGGAGGAGGACCAGCTGCAGCCCCGCGGGCTCCAGCAGAACCGGGTTACCAGCGCAGGACGGGCACGCCCATCCACCACCGTCTTGACACCTGCGCTTTTTATTCACAAAAGAGCCCAGGTTCCTGTGTCCACGTGCATCGTGAGTCCCTCCGTCTGCGCAAAGCCTGAGGCTGGGCTGCGTGCTCTCAGGCTCAGTGTGGGGGAGGTGGGGGCACGGGCTGTCAGGGGCCGAACTGCATCCCCCAAACTCACAGGTTGAAGCCCTGGCCCCCGAAACTGTCTGGGGATAAGGCCTTTAAGACGGTGATTAAGGCAAAATGGAATCATAAAGGTGGGGCCCTAATCCAATGGGACTGGTGTCCCGAGACACTGAGGCGCTGAACACAGAGGGTGACCGTGTGAGGCCTTGGGGAGCAGCTGCGTCCACACGCACACACAGGAGAGGCCCCAGGAGAAACCAGCCTGCGACACCTGGACCTCAGCTTCCAGCCTCCAGGACCGAGAGAACGGAAATGTCCGTGGTGTTTTTTACAGCAGCCTGAGCCAACCGAGGCAGGGACCCAAGACACTGTGAACAGAGCAGGCCACACGCACGACAGCCCTGCTCCCCGACGGGCCAGAGGTGACCACGAATCCTGGTGCCCAGTGAGACCACGGGGACCCCTGCCTGGCAGGTTCTGGAAGCTCTGGTTCAGATCCACACTTCCCGGTGGAACATGCCGTGCCCCCGAGTCTGCCACGCCATTTCCTTTTATCAAAAATGCCCAGAAGGTACTTCCCTGGTGGTCCAGTGGTAAAGAATCTGCCTTCCAATGCAGGGGACGCGGGTTCGATCCCTGGTTGGGGAACTAAGATCCCACATGCTGCGGGGCAACTAAGCCCGTGCGCCACAACTGCTGAGTTCGCGCACTTCGACGAGAGAGCCCGCATGCCGCAAACTACGGAGCCCACGCGCCGCGACTAGAGAGAGAGAAACTCGCAGGCCACAACTAGAGAAGCGTGCATGCTGCAACGAAAGATCCCGCGTGCCGCAACCAAGACCCGACGCAGCCAAAAAAAGCAAAAACCCAAAAAGCGCCCAGAAAACTGCTCCCCCAAAGAGCCCATCCCCTAGTGCCCACCGCTGGCCTCTGACCCCCTGGGGCTTCGGGCCGTGCCGTGCGGGAGTAGGACGCACGGAGCTGCGCGGCGGTGGCGCTCACCTGGAGTGGTCGCAGCGCACCTCCAGGGTGCGGGTGTCCAGCAGCAAGCCGCACCAGGGGAACAGGCAGTGCGCCGGCAGCTGCAGGGGGGCCGCACCGCCCAGGCCGCCGTCCTCCACGGGGAAGTTCACCACCGTCTTCTGCAGGTTTGCCAAGCAGCCATACTCGGGCACGCCGCGGACCAGGGTCCTGCAGCAGGGGGGCCACGTCAGCCACCGGGCGGAGGGGACGCCACCCGCGGGTCTCGGAGGCACGGGTCAACGTCACCTAACAGCCCAGCGAGGCAGGCGGGGAATGGAGGGCTGGGACCACGGGCCCGCGAGGAAGGCCGGACACAGCCCTGCCCTGGCCTCCAGGCTTCTGGGCAAACAAGTGCCAACGATTAGAGGCCAGGGTGGCCAGGCCAGCAAGGGCAGAGGCAGGCAGCAGGGGAGGGGAGCACGGAAGCCCCAAGGGCCAGTCCTGAAGGACGAGCGGATGCCGGGCTGACCCTCCAGGTAAGACGGGTGAGCGACTGAGCTGGGCAGCCAGCTGGGACCCGGGGGACACGGGGCTCGGAGGGCAGGCAGAGTCCGAGGGATGGGTCCTCTCTGTGACGGCCAGCTGATGTGTCCACCTGGCGAGGCTGCGGTCCCCAGGTGTGCAAACTCGAGTCTGGGTAAGACCAGGGGGTCTGTAGGTGGGGCTGACACCTGCAACCAGCCGGCTTTACAGGAGGCCACTTCCCAGAGTGGGGCGGGCTCACCCATCGGGGAAGGGCCCTGAGAGCCAAACGGGGGTGTCCTGACGGCGGGGGTCGCCCACAGACTGCAGCCCCAGCACCTGCCCTTCCTGCCGCCCGCCCCCGGGTTTCAAACCTGCCCAGCCAGCCCCACCATCACGCGAGCCAACTCCTTGCAGGACGTCTCCTGGACGCGCGCCTGTCTGCTGCGCCCCCTGGTGGGACCCGTCCATGGGCACGCTCAGAGCTACCTCCCTTCCCCATGACCACAGAGCAGCGCCGCCCCCAGAACTTCCCATGACGGAGGCGACGACCTCTGCGCTGTCCCCTCCGGTGGCCACTGGACACGTGTGGCCACTGAGCCCTCCAACTGTGGCCGGTGCCCATGGGGACCCGGATGCAACACTGGATTTAACTGACGAGTTTACGTTTGCAGTGTCCTGTGCTGGGGCTGCCATAGGGAGCCCCAGGGCATCAGAGCGGGCAGACTCCACAGGCTTCAAGCCTGGGGTACCCGGCAGGCAGACACGGGATACGCGGGTGCTGTCCAGGTGGGTTTCTCCAAAGGCAGCCCAGCGACCAAAGTGACCAAAGTGTCAGGCGGGGACGCCTTGAGGGCTCAGTTTTGAACTTTCTTCTCCCTTGGAAAACCACGCTTTGAAACAAGCCCCCAGACTCCCGGGACAGATGGGGCACTGCGGCCGCAGCCCAAAGGGTCCCAGGTGCCGGGTTTACTTTGGGCACGATCCCCATGCCTGGTAACCCCTCCTTCTTGACACGTCTGAATTCCCCGCTCTCTCAGATGTTCTCCGCGGGGAAGCCGCAGGTGAGCCGCGCAGGCCTTTTCTCTTCCGTCCCCCGTGGTGCGCAGCGCACAGCCTCTGCTCCGTCCACCACCAGCGCATCACGGGCGCGGAACCTCCAAGGAGCCTCTGCGGACTCGGCCCCGCTGCCTGAGCTGTGCTCCTGCGGGTGGCACCTGCGTCCTGACGGCCACGCCAGCGACAGGAGGAAGCAACGGCGCTCTGGGCTCTCAGAGCCGCGGGGCCGCACCGCGTGACGCTCCCCAGAGATGCGCAGATGCGTGGGGAGCACGGGTGTTCGCACACAGGTCCCATCCGTCGTGCGTGGGCCAAAAAGCGCCTGCAGAGACACACGCGTGGGGGACCTTACCTGAGAAAGGCTCTGGCTCGTGTCAGGTGAGGGGTGACCAGCAGGAAGTCGTCGACCAAGCGCAGGAGCACCCTGGACATGGATTGACCCCGAGATGAGGGGAGACCCTGAACGCACTGCTTTACGCCCACAAGCAACGTCCTCCCACGGGGGCAAACGTTGAAAAATTTAAAGTCTGAATTCACGTGGACACGGATAAAGGGACCTCCTCCAAAGAGTCTAACCAAAGCCTCTGGTTTCTGTGGGACTCGGCTCCAGCTGGGGGTGCCGAGCAAGGGCCCTGCAATCGGGCCGGAAGCACACGAGCTTGGCGCTGGTCTGAAGCCCCAGCCACGCAGAAAGCCACGTTTACTCCCCGCTTGAGGCCTGCTGACCACCTCCTGTGCGCCGTTACGAGAAGAAAGGCTGAGGCCCCGTCTACATCCAGGACCAAAAATACAAACAGGCCCCAAGCAAGGCAACATCCGCCAACACAGAGGGGTCCATACCCATCCCGCTGGATTCCGGGGAAGAGCTCGTTCTCCATGTCTCCGTAGCAGAAGCTGCAGAGCAGGGTGGACAGAATGGAGCCCTGGGGGACCCCCTGACACTGGACGTAGGACCTGGGGGGCACGACGTGGTTAGAAGGTGGGCCAGCCATGGTGGGCCTGATGCTCATATCGTAAACACATGCACAGACGTGGAGCACAGACACACATGCACACGCGTGCCCACGCCACACCCGCCTGGGGGAACGTGAATCAAGATTTATCACGCTCCCCCGCGAGGCCCTGCCATGCCTCGGTCACACGTGGCACGACCCCTCTCCACGAAGGTCACAGCGGGTGGTGGTGCCCCTGGGGAGGAGCCAGGGGCCACAGGCGTGGCCTTTCCCGTGGAGAAAGTTCTCTTCCCACCTGGTGCCGTTTACACGCACGTGCAGACGTGTCCCCTTTGTCAAAATTCGCCCTGTTGTGCAGTTGGCACGTGTGTTCCCAAGGGTGTACATGTTTTTTAATGTTTTAACGTAATTATCTTTCAGTAAGTGCTGTAATTACTGAGAATATAACGATAATGAAAATACACCCTTTAACTAGAAAGTTTCCTGAGCTTGGCCCACGGTTAACGACCTCCGAGAAGGCCCCACAGTCCAGGCTGACCTCTAGCGACCGTGGCCGTGAGCCCGAAGCCCCCAGGGCCACTGCTCTCCTCGGTCGCACACAGGGTCTCACACAGGCACTCGCCCAGGCCGGTTTGGTTCCAAACACGTTAAAACAATTATCTGCCGGCTCCTGAATGCGAGGACCTCCCACAACTGTGGGAGCCTTGCTCTGTCACCCGGCCGCACAGCTGCAGTGCCTGTCCGGGGGCTGACGAGGGGGAGCTGGGGGGTCCGGACTCACCTGCCCCCGATCCTGACCACGTGGTTGTGGACCAGGCGCAGGAAGAGCTTGAAGAGGCTGCCGCCGGCCTCGTTCAGGGAGCAGCTCTGCGAAGGCAGGCGGGCGTTCACCAGCGTGGACGCCGCCCTGGGCCAGCCGGCGGGCCAGCCGGCCGGCGCGTGGTGGGGGCCCCGGACCCAAAGGAAGGCGCCTGGTGTCTGGGAGCCTCACGTGGTGGCAGGGTCGCTCCGAGACTACTGTGCACAAAGCACGGGGACCCGCTGCTGGCAACGATGGCTTGGGGACACCCTGCTCACACAAGGAAACGGGTCACTCGATGGGCTAGCTCGAGGCGGGTCTACGGGGCACACCCTCTCTGTCCTCCTAGAGGAAGGGGACTCGCCTTCGTGTGACCTCGAGACCAAAAGTGAGAGCGAAGATGTACAGCAAATCTCACAGGAGCTGCGGGCAGGCGGCAGAGGGTGCGTGAGGCCCAGAAAGAGGGAAAACGTGGCCAAAAGCGGGTGCAAGTCTCTGCCAGCCACGGAGGGTGCCCACAGCTGCCCCGGACCCAGCAGTGAGCGAGCGCCCACACTGACCTGCTCGATGACCACGGCGTCCCTCAGCAAGCCGGTTGCCTGCAGGTGCTCCACGAACTGTCTCATGTAAGGCTGGAGGTCCGTGAAGGTGGACACCTGCTGGCCGGGAAGACGGGGTGAGGCGGGTGCAGCCCCCCTCCCCAAGCCCCGATAGCAAGGGCACCCTCAGAACGGGGAACAGAGCCTGGGAGGCCCCGCCCTGGCCGCTACGACCAGGGATGAGATGCAGAGCAGGGCCGCCTGGGGACGCAGGCGGGCTGGGCTCTCAGCCCTCGGGGTGCATCCCACCTTCACCCCGACTTCTCCCCAAGGCCTGTATCCACCGCGGGAGGTGAAGCCCGAGCAGAAAGTGGGGGCTCTGAGGCTGAAGATGTTGGGGTTCAGAGCCACGAAGCAGCTGGGACTGAGGGGCAGTCCTGGGGGAGGGGCTGCAGAGAGAGCACCCTCAGCAGCACACACCCCCGGAGCCACGCCCAGCCCCGAGGGGACCCCACTGGGGGAGGGCCCAGTGAGGGAGACCAGGCACCACACTGCCTAGAATGGGCCCCGCAGGACTAAGGTCACGGCTCCACCCCTGCCAGGAAAATACCATCCACTCTGGAGGAAAGCTCGCAAACCCCTTACGTTAAAATCCCTATTTACAAAGTCTGGCACACCGTGATAAAATTCCAAAAGCTATAGAATAGGCCTGTGTGGCCAAAACCACCCACAAAACAGCAGAAACAGACGCGACAGAAACCTGCCTGCAGGCGAGCTGGTATCGAGTTTCTGGAATTTTAAAATCACTCAAGATAACACTGCTAACAAAACAAAGAAAAAGATGGAGGACGTAACCAGAGCCCTGGAATCTGTGAGAAAATTCACATGGATTTCTAAAACTGAAAAATAGGCTGGCTAAAATTAAGAATTTTCTAAATGGGTTTAAAATCAGAGACAGAAAAGAGGAGGCGAGTGAACCAGAAGACAGGTCTGTAAACGCCCAAATTCCGGCAGAGACAGAACACATTAAAGCAGCAGCGCCAAAGTTAACTCAAAACGGACCCTGGGCTGAATGCCGCAGCTCTAAAGAGAAACATTCTAAAGGAGCATCAAGGTCAGGTAGCCCGGCACGTGGGCCGCTCAAGCACAACACGGCTTCAGCCCCAAGCTGCGGATAAACTGGATCCATCAAGACAAAAGCATCTGTTTGTGGAGACTCCACTTGCAAAAGAAAAGGCGAGACAGGCCGAGAAGGCGCCTGGGAGCCCACAGCTGCCCAAGGACTTGTCCCCAGAACGTGGGAAGATCCCCTAAGATGGACGACCAAGGAGACAGCCTGGCAGCAGCGCCCCATGAGAGGACAGCCACGTGGCCGGTACACAAGGTGCCCAGAACCGGATCTCCCCAGACCGAGTTCCACAGACAGGGCTGCGCTGCCCCACCGGGCGGCCGGGCTGCAAGCTGCAGCCCTGGTCCTTCGGTACCGCCAATACCGCCGCCAGGGCCCCCCTGCAGCGCCTGCAGCCGCGCTGGAACCTCTTGGGCAACATCTCCTAAAACTACACGAGCCTGGAATCCGCTCACGGCAACGAGGGCTTTGTTTCCCAAACGGCACATCATGGAGATGAGACAGCGGCCTCATTCATGTCCAAAGAGGAACCGGCAAACGCCCAACCAGCGGAAGGTGAGACCTCACCGCGCACGGCGTCCGCGGACGGAACAGGGAGAGGCTGCTCTGGGCGGCTGGACCCCAGACCCGGCGGAAACCGGACAGGAGAGCAGGGTTTCCCTGATTTCACATTACAGAGTTAGAGACAGGCGAGCGTGTCGCTGTGCTCGGGGTAGGAGAGGTGGCCCCCGGGGGCGGGAGGGAGTCCCGCGGGCGCTGCTGTTCTGGACCGTGAAGCGGAGGAGGCTTCATCCCGGTCCACAAACCCAAGATCCCTGCGTCGCACACTCAGGACTCGCAAACCACGCTCACCAGCGCCTTGTCCTGGGGTCTTCACACGCGCCTCTTCCAAGAAGTTCTGGGGGAACTCCCACACACCCCCCCACCTCGGTACACACGCTGTTTCGGCCGGGGTGGGGTGGGGAGGTGGTCCAAAAGCCTTCCCGACAAGCGCTAGGAAACCCCCCACCCTGATGGCCTCGGGGTCAACCGAATGCCCTCGTCCCCTCCCAGCCCTGCCTGGGCCGGAGGCCCCAGGCGGCTGCGGCGAGGGGCTGCCCTTCCACCCTCCCCCCACTGCGCACACACGGACAGCAGCGCGGCCCAGGAGTCCCGGGCGAGGCGCCCTGTGGCACCTCCCCTCCCATGGCGCACGCGCGGCCCTGCTGCGTGGCCCCTGGGACACCACGAAAACACGCGTGGCTCTGCTGCCACCAGGGTCCCTCCTCTCTGCTCAGCCCGGTGTGCAGTCGGGGCCCCGGGGCTGTGAAGGGGCAGCGGGAGGACAGGACCCGACGGGAACACCAAGAGTGAGGATGACGACCGCGCGCGGGGTGAGGGGGCTCGCCGCGCACGCCCAGCGCCACCGCCACCGCCACGGCGCATGCGCCTCCCGCAGGCCACGCCCCCCACCACCCAGCGCACGCCTCCCGCAGAGCGCGCTCCGCAGCACCGAACACGCCCCCCGTGGGGCTTACGTGTCTCTTGAAGGACTTCCGCACGTGTCCGCGGGCAGTCCTCTGGACCACGGCGTACTGGCGCACGCAGTACGAGTTCTCGTGGGGCCGGATCACGTTGGCTATCACCTCCGCCAGCCTGTCCTGGGGGAGGGCGTCGTACGCCCCCGCCACGTCCACCTACGTGGGAACCGAAGTGCCTGAGGACGCGCTCACCTGGGCCCCGAGTTCCCGGGTCCTTCTGGTTCTGACCTGCGGTCAGCAAACCCTGGGGTGAATCGTACACCAGGGGACTGGGGAGACCCTGGACCTCCCCTCACACTGTCCCGTCCCCGTCCCCAAGGGGCTCTCGCTGAGACACCCACTTCCCCCGGACTCTAAGCACCCTCAGGGCGGGTCTTCGCCCCTCTCTCTGAGCTGCAGGCTGGGGACCAGGAGGCCCCTGGCGGATGACCAGGGTACCAGGGCACCCGGCGCTGGGGCCTGAGCAGGTGTTTCCCTCCCTGAAGGGGACCCCGAGGGCAGGAGCTCCCATGGAGTTGGGGTGCAGTCACGGAGTCCACTCCAGAGGGGAAGGCACAAAGCCTCTGCCCCTGGGAGCCAGACACCCTCAAATGGAGATGGGGTCCCCTGCCCTCCCGTTCACAGGATAATCTGTGGGACACGGACACAGCTCCACCAAGGGGTGACTCGTTCTGGCAAACACGGGACTGCAAAAGGCTGGCCACTCCCCACACCGGCGGGAGCCTGACGCAAGGGGTCACCTGCAGGGCTGGTTCCCTTGGTGGGGGGTGGGAATCGGGTGCCCACCTTGACGAAGTAGAGCGGGGGCACCGGGCCCTGGGCCCGCAGGGGCAGCACGAAGGCCTGCCAGGCCCTGTAAATGTCGTCCATGCCCAGCACGGAGGCCCCTAGAAGGCCGGGGCGCCTCAGCCGCTCGTAGTTCAGCACAGCGAACAGGGTCTTGACCTGGGAGGTGAGATGCTGGACCTACAGGCCCAGCCCAGGACGGGCGGTGTCACCAGAGGGGCCCCAGACAAAGGGGATGTGGGGTCAGACAGCCCCCTGGGAGAGGCAGGCCCCCGCTCTGTGCCGCCCCCGCTGCCACCCTCGCCTACCCCGCCTACCCCGGACCGCCGAAGGGCCAGATGGCTGCCCCACCCACGCCCACCCCAGACCCCAGGGTCTCCCCAGGGACCCGTCCTGGGGTCACGGACACCACGTGTGGAAAAATGCAACTAGCTACACCCTTGGTCCCCTCTACTTACCTGGTCCCCCCACCCAGCGAAGAGGGGTGCTGCCTCCTGGGGGACCCCAGCCCCAGCGGAGAGGGGGGCACCACCTCCTGGGGGACCCCAGCCCCACTGGGTGAGCACTTTGTCTTCGCTCATGGACCAAACCCCCATCAGCAGCGACAGCTTCTCTTTCTCACTAACGGTGGAATCACCCCCAAATCACCCCCAAATCCTACAGGGAGGCGCATGGAAGGGGTCAGAGCTGCTGGTGAGGCAGAGGTGCCGTGGCAGGGAGAGCAGTCATGGGGGCTAACCATGGGGGTGAGGTCCTACGGGGGTCCTCGGGACCCTGGCAGGCTGGTGACAGCTATCGTGTGGTCCCTCTGCCCCGGAGAGCACACCGACCCCACCCCCGGAGGATTCCAGGCGCCAGGGCCACAGAGGGTTCCCGGAGCCCATCCAGCACCTCACAGGACTGGCCTTCCCGGGAGCTCCTTCTCTGGGCCCGGGAACCCCCATCCACGGCACCCCACCATTCCATGGCCTCACCGGGGCTGCTGGCCCCCGAGACTCTGACTACACCCACCAGGCCTGGGGTTCAAATGCACTTTGCCTAAAAGCGGCACAAGCGGTGACCTTCCTGTCTCTGTGCGACTTCCCGGCTCCCACGACGTCGCCCATGTTCACGATGGGCCGCAGCCCGCTGGGCTTGGGGACGAAGCGGAGCTTGGACGTCGGCAGAGCCGGCCTGGCCTCCTGGTGTCGCCTGACGTCTGCCTCGGATAGTTCTCGGAGCTGCACGCGCTCTAAGTGTTGTCTGAAACAGAGGTGCCCGTGGGAAGCCGGGGCGGGCAAGCATGGCAGCCACCAGCGCCCCAGAAGTCGGCTGAACCCATGCCCAGCGCCCCAGACTTGCGGGGTGGCCGGGGTCCTGCTGGAGGCCCCTCCTCGGCAGGGCCAGGACACCCGGTTCCCGGCGGACAGAGCCCTGGCTGGTGCAGGCCGGGACCCGTGGGCCAGAGACCCCGCCCTCCTCCACACAGAATGGGCAGGGACTGCTTAGCGTACCCCCCGAGGAACAGAACTGTCCCCCATGGGCCTGCCAGCTCCTTGTTACCTGTGACCTTCAGCCTTTGGCCCAAAACCACCCACAGGGAGGGCCTGGGTGGCCCCCGCCTCCTGGCCTCTGGGGTGAGGATGCTGGCTGGGCCGGTGGCCCCAGGGGTGAAGCGTGGGTCCAAGCACAGCCCGTCGTGGGATTCAAACCCCCACCAGGCAGGGGTCGGGCCCCAGGGGCCCACAAGGAGAGCCTAAACGGCCGCTTTGGATCACATGGCGTGAAATACTTAAACGGGGCGCCTTCACTCAAGACCACGATGAAGGCCTCCAGAGCCTCCCCCCACCAGACACAGGAGGACACGGGCCGCAGCACGTGCACTCAGGGACCCCGGCCCGGCTCCCTCCACAGACGTCCTAACGCAGGGCGCAGGGCACGGCTCTGGCGCAGATGCACAGCTGAGCCCTCGGACACCGGGTGCCTCGGCCAGGCCCGGCCCGTGGCTTTCGGGCTGTCACCCCATCCATCCTGGCTGGATCCCAATCCAGCTGACACCTGCCCAGTCTTTCAAAATGGACATAAGACAGTCAGTGAGCAACTGAGACAAAGCTCACGGCCACCCCACGGCCATTCAGCCCCTGGGAGGCCTGCTTCACGGCAATGCCTCTGCCCCAGACGCGCCCCACTGCACGGCGTCAAATAGGCGGGTTTGTCATCGCGCGTCATCCTATCTGTTCTGTGCGGATTAAACAGTTCCGGGCCCACGTGCCAGGGGGAAGTAAGCGGCCCGCCCGTACTGTTTCAGTCCAGACAGACTCCTAGACCCCACAGGCCATCCAGCCCAAGCCCCCGGCTTTCAGGTAAGAAGGGGGTTTCAGGAGTCCGTGCCGAGGGCGGGGTCCCTGGAGGAGCTGGGTGAGGAGCCCTGGGCAGGGAGGGGCCGTGGTTCCCGATGGCCGTACCTGATGCCAATGCTCTGCAGCTGGCTCCAGACGCGCTTCCGGAAGAAGAAGAGCCGGTTCTTCTGGAACGTGGTCTCCGTGACGTAGAAGAATGCCCTGAGCAGCTCGACCACGTACGCGCCCATCAGCCAGCACAGGAACCTGGCCAGGACGGCCTCGCGCACACGGTGCTCGGCGGCCGGGATGCAGCGAGCCCCTGGGAGGAGAGAGGCCGGCGCTCGCCCCACGTGCTGCCTGAGTGGCCCCTCGGGCCTGGACGGCTGCACGTGCGGCCCACGTGCCGCGACTCAGCGCCTCGGGCAGAGGAGAACGCGGGTATCTCAGCAACGACGCTTCCCCCGTTGCATGTTAAAGTGATGATGCTGGATCACTGGGCTTTGATAAAAAATGTCTTTAAGTTAGTTTCACCTTTCCTTTTTTACCTTCTTACTGGGGCTACGGAAAATCTGAAATGTATGTAGCTCACGTTCTGTTTCCACTGGGCAGCGATGATGTGGCACCTCATCCTCTGTCCCCTTTACGCACAGGCTGGAGGAAGCAGACACCGCGCTCCACACGGGGGACGTGCGGTGGGGGCTGGCGTGCAGTTTAGGCATCGCCCCCGGGTGGCAAGAGCCAGAAACGCCTGGGGTTTTCGAGGCTGAACACCGCGGGCGAGCAGACGCGGCCACACGCCGAGGGACGCCCGACGCCGCGGGGCTCCGGACCCAGCCACGGGCCAAGGTGAGCGCTCTCCCCTGCGGTCCTCTGCATTTTATTCTGTGCACTCGATAACATCTCCAGCAGAGGTGCATCTCGAGAGCTGTCACCAGGCTGCCAGGGCGGCCTCAGTGCAGACAGAGCCGGGGCTTTACCACCCGTAACCGGCATGAAAGAAACACAGAGGAGAAGAAAGGGGCCCCAGAGGCAGGTCTGGGGCAGGAGAATGAACGGTGAGCAAGGAGAAGAGAAGGGGGGATGAAGCTACATAAACATCGACTGTAGAAACAGTACCAGCAGCATCTAACTTGGGACACAACTGGGTTAGTGGAGGGAACAGCTCAAGAGTGATCTGGTTCCAACACGCAAAGCCCTTACACGGTTCCCAAGGTAACCAACCACCCAGAGGGGGTAAGTGGAGAATACAAAGCTAACCCTGGAAGCAAAACCAACGCACACACACACGTGTGAGAATATGCACATCAGGAAACGAGGAATAACAACACGGAAGAGGGGGACAAACTGCAAGGTGAAAAAATGCATCCACACTCGCCTACCGTCACAGAAAATGAAAAAAAATTACTCCAGGTAAGTGGTAAAGACTGTCAGAATGGACTGAAAATAAACGTAAAACGTCAGCTCAGTGCTGTTGAAAAGACACCTAAACCACGTATCCTCATAGGTTACGAACAGGTTGAAGATAAAAACTAAGTAACGAAAAACGACACAAGCGGGAAATACTAACCAACGGGAAGGCAGGTAAACACGCTTTACGGTAAAAAGAGCCACTAGACATTCATGAGGAAGAGTAAGTCTAAAATGTGCCTGCAGCTAACACAACCCATCGTGCAGACCAGCGGGACAAGAAGGAAAGGACACACCCACCCCAGGGGGCCGTGTACCCTCAGCGTCGCGGCGTCTGGAAGGACACACGTTTTGCGCGGCACCTGATGTGGTGACCACAGCACCCACCCCGGCCTGCGAACGCCCAGGAACCGTTAGTGCAAACGCCGCACACGAGACCAAGCCAGTCTCCACGGGCTCCAGGCCACCGTGGTCCTACGGACCTGCACATGGCTGAGTCAGAAATCAACAGTAAAAGGCAATTTAAAACTGCCACACATTCGGAAAATAAAAAATAATCGTCCAAATAACTCCAAGATCAAAGGAGAAATCACAGTAGAAACAGAAAACACCGAAAAGCGGCTGACATAAACACGGGGCAGCTATCGCGGGGCTGGGGAAACGCACAGCCCGGGAGTCGGAGGGGTGGCAGGTGACCGAGGAGGAGAGAGGTGGGGACATTGAGAGGCCGACACCACCCCGCTGAGACATCACAGCCACTCCTCAGGTCCATGGGGCTCAGGGGCGGGAGGGGGGGACGCTCCCCCCCACAGCTCAGGAGAAGCAACCGTGGTCGGATGTAGGCGGACAGGACGGGCCAACCAGAGGCTAAGGCAGCGAGCAGGAGTCCTTCTGGTGGCGTCTCTAGTGACACGTGGCCCCAGGTGTGGACAGCCCAGCTGTCTGGTCTCCGGGGCTGGGCATCAGGGAGCTGACAGGTATCAGTGGGCAGTATGGCGGGCAGGGCAATGGCCTCAGCAGAGGCAGAGGAGGCTGGCGCTGTGGACGGAGTGCCTGGCCGGCGCGGAGGAGGGGGCAGCGTTCCGGCAGGAGGGGGTGGAAGGGGTGACCTCGGAGAGCCGTGGCTCAGAGCAGCATTTATTCAGCCAGCGGGCAGAAGGCGTGGCCGAGGCCAGGGAAAGGAGCAAATGGCCAGGGGCGCAGCTCAGGTGAGCAGGTCCCGGGAGGTCCAGGGGCCGGGGCCCAGTCGCCTGGGAAAACACCACCTCCTCAGTGCCTGCAGCTCGAGGGGCACGGGGACCCCGTCTGAAATTGGGGCCAGAGCACAGAACTCAGAGCCGCCTTCCACAAAGCGGGCTGGGGCCCCACGAGCACAAAGGAGTCAGGTGAGGGCCTGGTCTCCTGAGCCCGCCTCCTGGAGACTCATCCACGGCGTCCCACGTGCAGGGAGCTGCCGCCCAGGGGGTGTAAAAGTCACGCAAGATGCAAAGTTTCTGGAGATCTGCTGTAGGACACCGAGCGTACACTGGGCAATACCGTGCTGTCCGCTTCAGCATTGTTTAAGAGGGTAGGTCTCATGTTACGTTCCCACAATTAAAAAATTTTTTTAAACCAAGTTGCTGAAGGTCACCCTGACTGTCCGCGTCACCTGCCCCTGGGGTCTCTTGGGAAGCCAGAAAGGGCGTGCCCCGGCCGCACCTGAGGCCACCACAGTCGCGATTTTTGGGGCCCCCACCTGGGGACTGTCACACGCACGGGGGAGGCGGGGGGCAAACCTGGCTCTCACAGATGACTTCCTTCTAGAAGTCGTGATCATCTTAGGAGCGTGGGCTGGTCAAACACAGGGAGAGCAGGGAGGGTGCTGGGCCTTTCGCTCCTGGCTCCGCCCTGACAAGGAGGGTGCTGACCAAGGCGGGGCTGACAGCGGCTGGGCCGGAGGAAGCCCAACATCAAACCCAGAACACCACAGTGGGAGGGACACCGCAGGCTCAGCTTCACAGAAAAAGTCCTGCCAGCGCCCACAGCGGCTGCCCACTGCCCCGGGACAGCGGACGGGGTCCGGATGCTCCCCTTCGACCCCTGGTGACGCCGGGGCCCTGCTCAAGGACACGGTCTCTTCACTCCTCCCGCCGGCCTGGCCCCGGCCTAGCGGAGGCACAATTAGAACTCACATCCGGACCCGCGTATGGGCTGCCCAGATCCAGCGGGGGACCCAGGAGCCTCACCTCCCGACCCCATAAACGGGGTTCTGGGCCCAGCCCCCATTTCTATCAGCGGGGCACCATGCCAAGGCGATAAACCTCGACGTCAAAAAGGGTTATGAATGACCCGCCGACACGCTCACAGGACCTCCTGTTGACCTCCGTCTGTTGGCGCAGCCCTAGACCACGTGTCCCGCCCGCTCACCGCCCCTCCCCAGCGCCCAGAACCTGCCTGAGCCCATGAACGTCGGGAGATTTATGCAAACTGGACAGGACGGGGGGACAGAGGCAGAGAACTCAGACGGAGCCAGCCACCAAGAAGCCCCCTGGCCCCCGAGCGAGGTACGGAGAAGGCCCTGCCGCGCTCGAGGTCCTGGGGTCGGGGTCCTCACCTGGGCTCCCGCACAGCCAGGCGCAGTCCTGCACCTTCATCTTCCAGGTCAGCTCCTGCGGTGAGAGCTTGCCGTGCTTCCCCAGGGAGACGAGCTTCTTCACATTCCTCAAGAAGCGGCGCTCGTTGTGTCGGGAGCCCCAGAGGCCGGCGGGCACCAGCCGGCGGAGGCAGGCCCGCAGGAGGCCGTACACCTGCCAGGGGCTGCTGTGCTGGCGGAGCAGCTGCACCAGGCGTCGCGAGCCCGCGTCCCCCTCGGGGACAGCGGCTGGGCTCTCCCCGGAGCAGGCGCCCACTCCGGGGCTCTTCTGATCGCCTGGCCCCGCCGGGCTGGTGGAGGCCGGCAGTGGGCAGTGCGCCCTGAGGAGCGCGCCGTAGGGGCACCGCACGTGGTTCTTAAGCAGCTCCCGAAACAGCGGCCTCATCCGCCAGTAGCGCGGGGGCAGGCGGCGCATCCTGCGGGGAGCCCCTGGGGGCCGGGGCTCAGAGCCCAGAAAGATGGTCTCCACGAGCCTCTGGGCCCCCCCCAGGCTGGGAGGCAGGGAACAGAGCAGGAAGGAGCGGCGCAGCCGTTCTTTGCTCCCCGAGCAGTAGAGGAACTGCTTGGTCTCAGCCCACGCTCGGGGACCGGGCTCGCCCTGGGGATGTGACGGCCGCCAGGATGGGGAGCGAACACCCCTCTCGCCGCCCACCAGCGGGAAGGGGCGACGGGTCCTGGGCACGTTGCCCTCCCGAGACTTGGCTTCCGCAGCGGCTCTGGTAGGTGTCATCACGCGGGGGTCGCTGTCGCTCCGCCCAGGCGCCCTGCCCAGGTGGGCCCCGGGCGCCTGCCCTTCGGTACCCCGCTCGGGCTCCAGGCCATGCCTGGGCTTCTTGGCTGGAGGCGGACGGCCCCCCGCGCCGCCACGACGCCGCCTCGCGCCCTTGGCCGGCAGCTCCCGGGATCCCCCGGCCTCCCCGTCGCCGCCATTCCCGGCCTGGCGCGTGAGTCCGAGGCCAGTCCGGGTTCCGCCCGCGCGTCGCGTGGGCCGCGCCGCGGCGGCGGTGCAGAGGTCATAGAGCGGCGGCCCGCACACCTGGTAGGCGCAGCTGGGGGGCACCAGCAGGTAGAGTGCGCAGCGCGCCAGCAGGTGGGTGAGCACGTCATCACCCACGCGGCGCAGCAGCAGCCCCCACGCGCCGCTGCCGCGCAGCGTGTCCGTCACCGTGTTGGGCAGGTAGCTGCGCACGCTGGTCGTGAAGGCCACGGGCGGCCCGCCGCGGGCCCCGTCCAGCAGCGCGAAGCCGAAGGCCAGCACGTTCCTCGCGCCGCGCTCACACAGCCTCTGCACGACCCTGGCCACCAGCTCCTTCAGGCAGGACACCTGAGGGGGAGGGCTCCTGAGTCGCTGGGGGCGCAGGTACGTCCTTCCCCACCCCCTCCACCACCACCGCGGCGGGCCCGACCGGAGTCCCCGGAGGCAGCCCACCTGGCGGAAGGACGGGGCGGCAGG
Source organism: Balaenoptera borealis (assembly GCF_965194805.1). Taxonomy (NCBI): domain Eukaryota; kingdom Metazoa; phylum Chordata; class Mammalia; order Artiodactyla; family Balaenopteridae; genus Balaenoptera; species Balaenoptera borealis. Next base: position 1,615,755 of record NC_138867.1, read on the forward strand.
GGGCGGCTGTGCATCCCAGGGCACGCACACCAGGCACTGGGCCACGAGCGCGCGGAAGGCCACCGGGTCCCCGCGCCGCACGAGCCGCCGGTCCTCGGGCCCCAGGCGCCGCACGAAGGTGGCCAGCGGCAGCACCTGCCGGTAGCGGTCCCGCAGCAGGGCGCGCACCGCCCGGCACCTGGGCGCGCGCGGCATCACCGGAGCAAGGGGGGTCCGCGCGGAGGAAGGGGCGGGGTCGGGAGGAGGAAGGGGCGGGGTCGCGGGAGCCCCGCAGCCCCGCCCTTGGTTCACCCTGCGGGCCGCGGGTGTGGCCCCAGAGGTGTTTGCGCCCAGGTACTACGAAAACCTGCTCCGACCGCGCAGCTGCTCCGGGCAGTGTCCCCACCCACACGCCGTGCCCCCTCCCAGGGCGCAGGGGTCTTGCGAGGGTCGCACAGAGGAGAGACTCTATGGTACTGAGGGAGGGGACCATAACGTGGGGTCCCTGGGGGACCTGGTGCATTCTGCGTCCCCGCGGAGCGGGTCCTTCTGGTGTGTTACTTTCTCACGTGGGCCGTGACCGGGCAGTGAGGGATGCTTTGGGGTCCAGCAGGGGCTCATGGCAGCGAATGTGTAATGATGTGCAAGGGAGAGAATGGACCACCGCCCCTGCCCGGCGGGCCTAGGGAAACCAAGGGAGCAGGCGCATCCTGGACCTGGACCGGCCCGCGGTGGGGCTCCTGGAGCTCTTGCCCGGCTCCGGCGGCGGGCAGTGGTCAGCAGGCAGCGGTCGGCGGGCAGTGGTCAGCAGGCAGCAGCACCACTTCCCCCACTGGCTTGGTCTCCCTGACGCCAGGCTGTAGTTTCTCTTTTTGAGTTCTTCTTTGATCCCCACCGAAACCAAAAATCCTCAAATCAGTTCCCTATTAATCACGCACCTGATGGGTTGGGCAAAGGAAGGGGAGAAGTGGAGCCGCAGGCTCCCTGGGGCACCACCTGCAGGCTCCTGGCACCTGCCCATGGCCTCCCTCCATACCCAGAGCTGCCATTTCCTCCACAGGCACCAGGAGGAAGGTGAGACTGGACAGGTCAAGGGCCTGCCCCCAGGCTCGCGGCCCCAGGAAGAGCAGGAGCCCCCGCCTTCCAGCCCAGCCGCAGAGACCCTCCCCAGTCCTGGGGCACAGTTCTGACACCGGCTGGTCATGCGACCCAGACAATTCAGGGCAGTCACCCTAATGACGTTTCACCGAAGCCCAGACGCTGCAGATCCTTCAAGGTTGGGTCCTAAGAAATGGGAAGCTTCTGGGTCTTGGAAGGCTTGCGGGGACGATGCACCTGAGTTTGGCAAACACTGAGCGGCTGAACAAATGTTAGCCTTTCACAACGTTAAGAAGCATGGTCAGAAATTGATTGTCTTCACGGCGTAAACAGGCCTCCGCTACCCTTCCGTCGATGACGCCGTCTCACATTCATCCCGCTGGCTCTGGTCTGCCTGGCTCGTAACCCTCGGGATGAAGGGTGGCTCTCCTGGAAGTCCACTGCGTGAGCACCGCGAGCTCTCTGAGACTCGCTTGTTTCTGCCAGTAGAGGATTTGGGGCGGCTTTGGGAAATTTGTTCTTTTCCAACAACTAGAAACTGGAGAAACCAGCGTGGAAAACAAATTTTTTTTTTTTTGTTAAAGAAGAAACAGAAGCAGTGTGAATAATATACCATGTTGAAGTGAGGAAACTTTTCCTAGCGAGAATGGAAATCGTTCATCTCCTGAATACTCTGTGCACTATTACACGTGCAGTTAATCTGTCTCTGGAAAGCTAGGGGTGGTCTTAAGTCACTGCATCGTAAAACATGAAGATGTTCCCAGAAAACATTTCATATTGTTGGCTTATGACAAAATCCGATTCTAGAACTTCTGGAAGGCAATGGATGGGTTTCACACTTCATACCTGGAAATTTCTAAACAGTGGGTTCTGGGCCAGGAGCCAAATACTGACGTGTCATTTGTCACTGAAGGTGCAAACAGAGCCCCCCCTGCCCGCTAATTACACAGTAGCCCGACTGAGGTTTCCTACAGCGTGTGCAGTGATTGGACACCGGGGCCGCTCTTGGGGAGCTGGTGGGGGGCCTGCAGGGCTGGCAGTGGACCATCACCCCCCGTCTGCGAGGAGCCACCGCAAGGCGTGAAGAGGGAGAAGCCCGGCAAAGGGAGGAAAGAGGGTCCCAGAGAATCCAACCAGCGGGCATGACCGGAGCCCTGGCCAGTGTTTAAATAAACGATTAAGCCATTGGTTCCCGAGCAGGGCTGTCCGAGGGGCAGCGGTTGCTTCCTGTGTTCGCTGCCACTGGCCTCGGGACACCGCAGCCCCGCGGGTGCAGGAGGGCCGGCTCTGGAGGGCAGCCCAGGGAGGGGGACAGGCCACAGTGACGTGTCTGGCACCACCCCATGCCCACGGGCTGGCAAACCTGATGCACATGCCCACCCCCCAACCCAGGCACCCTCGGATCTGCAGCCAAGACGTGGGACGGCACCACCAGGACCCAAAAGGGTCTCAGCTGAGGAGGTTGGTGGCTGAAACAGATGCAGTGCAATGTAGGGACACGTGCAGACTTCTGAACACAACGGGGTAAAAACAAAGCAGGCCAGCAGCGCAGCCCCGAGCCCAGTGCTGGGGCCTGAGGACCAGATGCTGGGAGGGGAGAGAGAGAGAGAGAGAGAGAGAGAGAGGGAGAGAGGGAGGGAGAGAGGGAGAAGAACAGGGGGAGAGGGAGGGGGAGAGAGGGAGAGGGAGAAGAAGAAGGAGACAGGGAGAGAGGGAGAGGGAGAGAGGGAGAGGGAGAAGAAGAAGGAGACAGGGAGAGAGGGAAAGAGAGAGGGAGAGAGGGAGAGGGAGAAGAAGAAGGAGACAGGGAGAGAGGGAAAGGGAGAGAGGGAGAGGGAGAGAGGGAGAAGAGGGAGAGAGAGAAGAAGAAGGAGACAGGGAGAGAGGGAAAGGGAGAGAGGGAGAGGGAGAAGAAGAAGGAGACAGGGAGAGAGGGAAAGGGAGAGAGGGAGAGAGGGAAAGGGAGAGAGAGAGGGAGAGGGAGAGAGAGAGGGAGAGAGGGAGGGAGAGAGAGAGGGAGAGAGGGAGGGAGAGAGAGAGAAGAAGGAGACAGGGAGAGAGGGAGAGAGGGAGGGAGAGAGAGAGGGAGAGAGGGAGGGAGAGAGGGAGAGGGAGAAGAAGAGGGATGGCCTGTGGACCCGCCACGCTCTCTGGCCCCGGCCTCTGCCTCTGTGGCTGCGGCCCCCTCCGTGACCCTGACAAGGAGCCTGCGATTGACTCAGGGTCCAGCTAGTCCGGGCTGTATCCCGGCCTCAAAGCCCCTGGTGTAGGAGGTCGCACGCCCAGGTTCCAGGGCTAGGAAGGGGCGTCCTTGAGCCATCCCTCTGCCCGCGACACTCAATGCAGCAGAGCGTGCAGCTGTCAAGGGCAGCGGCTCTGCCTCTGGGTTCCTCTCCCAGTGCCCCTGGTGACCACTAGCCTACTCTGTGCTGAACCGTGTCATTTCAAGACAGTTACATAAATGGAACCATATCACACGTCACCTCAAGGTGGCTTTTCCACTCAGCATAATTCCTGTGTGTGTCAATCGTCTGCCGCTTTGATCCTGGAACAGCATTCCAGGCCTGGATGGGCAGCTAATGTAGCCACGCGGCCTGTTGAGGGGCATTTGGGTTTTTCCCTCTTTGGAACCATAACAAATACAGCTGCCATGAATGACTGCAGACAGGGTGTTTGTTGTACATAGTGTACACAATTACATGACTTTTCGTCGCTCGGGGACAAACGCCCAGGGGTCCGGTCGCTGGGTCACGTCATGAGTATATGTCTAGTTTTCTGTTTTGCATCCCAACCAGCGCCACATGAGAGGTCCCTTGCCTGCACTTGGTGGTGTCCCTGAATTTTCCTGCAGGGGCTCTGACGGGGAGTAGACGGGACTGACGGGTCCTGAGAGGCCTGGACTCCAGCAGCGCTGGAGACACCCGGGAGGGGGCGCTGATGCGACAGCAGGGCTGCACGTGGGCCGAGGTGGGTCTGGCTCAGAGAACAGAGAAGACAAATGATGGGCAGAGCACTGCCCTTCACGCTGGACACCAAGGGGGCGGGGGGCGGGGGGAACATCGCCGAGGCAGCTTTAGGGACTGGCATTTAGGAAGTGTTTTCTGGAGAAGCAGAGGGGTAGAGGAGCCAGACCTCCTCTCGGCACCAGAGGGAGAGCCAGGGGGCCCGCTGGGAAGGGGACGGAGCAGAGGACGAGGAGGACGGTCCTGGCGGCAGGGACCACGCAGGCAGGAGGCGGCAGCCGTCCTGCCCGGAGCCACCCTGGGTGGAGGGCTGCCCTCCAGGACCTCGGCCTCCGTCCCGTCTCCCAGGTTCTCTGAGTCCAAGGATCCCGTTGTTCCAACGTGCGGGCTCAGAGCAACCGTTTTATTATCTCATGGGGTTCATGGGTCAGGAGCCTGGGCGGGTCTCCGGGAGCAGACTCATGCAGTGGGTGTTTTATGCCCCTATTTTGTGGAGGTTTGTCCTGCCTCAAGTTTATTGGAACGGTTGTTTAATTCTTAGAGGTAAAGATAAATAACATGAAGAACGGTCTTCGTTTTCGTGGAGCTTTACGATTCACACAGCGACTTCCCACACAGCAGCTCCTAGCAGCCCTGGAGGAGGTGGGCAGGTGTCATCACCCCGCCCTGCAGGTCCGCGTGGCGGCTTCCTGAAAGCCCCCAAGAATCTGGGGCAGAGCCAGGACGGTGTCCCGCTGCACACCCAGCTGGCGCCGGGGCGACACAGCGTAGCCAGGAGGAAAGGCAGCAAGTTGGGTGGGGGACCCAGGGACACCGCCCACAGGCTCACTGCCTGCCCACAGGGCGACTCTGGGGATACAATCATCTTTCCCCACTTTCTCGGTGGACGAGGCCTTTGATCTCCCCCGGCAGCTTGGCAGCTTGTCCTCAGATCCGTCTGACCGGCTTCCACGCCTTTGTGTACTTTCTCTCACACCTTAAACCACCTTATGAAAACCAATAAAAAGTGCTTAGGACTAAAAATCCCTCCAAATGGGGCATTTAGTCCTCGCACTTTGGCAAACACAGTTCAGCTCCTGTTATACACACACCTTTGGCTTTCTGCACACTTGAAAGTTATTTGATGAAGTTTAAGGAAGCGGTAAGATAAAATTATCCACTTGGATGCTGAATGGTGGAATTTACTTACAGAATTAAGCCCTTTAATCGCTCCTGGCCCAGCCGTGTCCCAGTTCCCCAGTGGGCATGGCCCAGGGCCGGGGCGGGGGCGTCTACAAAGCCCTTCAGCGGAGGGGGTCCTCACCAGGGTCACTGAGAAGCTGTGAGCCATGGGGCCACTCTGCCCCGCCCGTCACAAGAGCGAGGGGGGAGGGGGAGGAAAGAGGCCGGGGTCCGAGCTACACTGAGAGGAGTGAGCAGGGTCTTCCTCACAGACACACCCAGTCCCCGGTCAGGATGCAGGGCAGCTGCAGCTCGGGGGGCGGTGGGGCGCAGGCAGGGGGTGGGTGGGTTCTAGCTCCTTCCAGGCCGCCAGCCACGCTCCAGGAAGCGCCAGAATGATCTCAGAAAAGCCCGAGTCAGAGCGTATCACACCCACCAGAGCCTTCCACTGCTCCTGGAATAAAACCCAGACGCGTCACCCTGGCCACCAGAAGCCGACATTATCCGCCTCGGCCGACCCCGGGCTCACAGGGCCTCGGAGGGTCTCAAGGTGTTTCTACCCATAGAGCCTGGGACCCGGCAGACGGGACACGAGCTCTAATGCTTCCTGGAAGGAATCACACACACATTTGGCTTCAGGATTCCCACAGATCAGTCTTAACCAAATATGAGCTCACAACCAAAAACCTCTGGACACACAGGAGGACAAAGTACTGTGAGTGAGAACAGATGGACCCCAACAAAAGCAAAGCAGCCGGATCAGGCCTGCAGACTCTGCAGCCACCGAAGGACATTCACCCCCTGTGCCGACCCGTCCTCTATCCAAACCCAGAGGTGGGAAAGCAGGCAGAGGAGAAGACCCTTCAGACAGACCGGGAGGTTTAATTAATAAAATTAAAATCAAATAGAACGTCTGGAACCATATAGATGACTGAATAATGAACAATTCAGTAAATGAACTAAGTGCCAAAGTCGAGAAAATTAGCACCGTGGAAACACAGATCTCTCTGAAAACAACACTGCCTTCAGCACAGAGGGGCAAGGGGGTTGACAACAAGGAGGGAGAACAGAACAAATCTCAGCGGAGAAGCAACGTGTGGAAGAGGCATTTCTGAGAAAAGTGGCCGAGGCTCTCCCATTGTCGAGGGGAGACTCCAACACGCTGTTGGAATCAGTGCATCACACATGGAAAGGGAGACGGCAAGGACGCCACACGTGGTAGAGAGAGCATCGCGGACTCAGACGGGAGAAGCCACAGCGGCTCTGGAGAGACTGCTGGCAGCGGGAGAAGCACCACCGTCCCCCGGGAGCATCTTTCAAGGATGAGGGTGAAGTGAAGGCCTGTGTGCGGAATAAACCTGGAAGGATCTTACCAGCAGCCGGATTTCTAGAGGATGTGCTTCAGGAAGGAGGGTCTGGTCTAAGAAACGTGGGCCAGGGAACGGAAGCACGTGTGAGAGCAGGAGGCTTCACTCGTGAGGTTCAGGGAGAAACAGCCAGGAGCCCGCGGGAGCGGCACTGAGGTGGGGTCAGAGTGAAACGTCCTGGAACGTTCTTCCCGCGAGGCCTGTCTGGCCTGGACGTGCGGTGATGCTGCTTGGGCATCGGGGGGCATCCCATCCTGCTCAGTCTTCTGGAAGACCATAGCACTGGTACCACTTCTTCCCTAAATGTCAGGTGGACGCACCGAGAAGCCATCTGGTTCTAAGGTTCTTTGTGGGGAAGGTTTAACTTCAAATTGAATTTTCAGAAGAGACAGGGCTATTCAGGTTTCTTCCTGTGAGAGCTTGGGTGGTTTGTGTCTCCCCAGGGATTTGTCCATTTGTCCATGTTTTTTGGCTGTATCGGCACAAAGCTGCCCCGATATTCTTTACTATTCTTTAAACATTTGTAGAATCTGGTGATGTCACCTCCCTCATAACTGATGCTGTGATTGTGTTTTCACTCTTTTCCTCCTAATTAGTCTGGCTGGAGGTTTATTCATTTTATTGATCTTCTCAAAGAACAAGATTTCGAGTTCATTAATATTCCGTATTGTCTTTTTCTAAAGATTTTTTTTGATGTGGACCATTTTTAAAGTCTTTATTGGATTTGTTACAGTATTGCTTCTGTTTTATGTTTTGATTTTTTGGCCCTGAGGCATGTGGGATCTTAGATCCCTGACCAGGGATTGAGCCCGCACCCCCTGCATTGGAAGGTGAAGTCTTAACCACTGGACCGCCAGGGAAGTCCCAGTATTGTCTTTTTCCTGTGTCACTGATTTCTGCTCTGATACGTGTTATGTTCTCCTACTTCCTTTGGGTTTAATCTGCTCTTAGTTTCCTAAGGTGGAAGCTGAGGATGTGGAAACCTTTTCCTGCTATAGGTTTTTAGTGCCCTAAACCCCTTTTATGCATGGCTTCAGCTGGGCCTCCATCTCCCCATCAAGTACCACAAATGTGGATATTTCATGTTTTCATTTTCATTCACTTCAAAATACTTTATTTCCCTTTTGGGTTCTTCTTTGATTCATGGCTTATTTCAAAGTGGTGATATTTAATTTCCAAATATTTGGAGATTTTCCCAGATCTTTGTGTTATTGATTTCTAACTTAATTCTACTGGGGCTAAAGAACATAATTTGTATGACTTGACGCATTTTAAATGTTGTTTAGGCTGGTTTTATGGCCCAGAATATTCTTTCTTGGTAAATGCTCTGTATGCTCTTGAAAAGAATGTGTACACTTCTGAAGTTGGGTGGAGTGTCTGTAAATAGGTCACATAGAGTGAAAGTGTTCAAGTCTCCTCTGTTCTTACAGAGATTTCCTAATACTTGTTCTATCAATTACTGAGATGGCATTGAAATCTCTTATAACTGTGTACTCCACTATTTCTCCTTGCATTTCTAAACATTTTTGCTTAATACATTTTCAAGCTCTGTTATGGGGTACATAAACATTTAGGATTGTTATGTCCTTTTGATGAACTGATACCTTTATTTTTATGAAAAGACTTTATTTCTTGGTAATATTATTTCTCTAAAATATACTTTTCCTGATGTTAACATGGTGGATCTTCTCTCAGTGTTTGATTTTAACCTGTCTGTGTTCTTGGGTCCTGCTTTTTTATTTGGTCTGGTAATCTCTGCCTTTTAGTTGGGGTGTCTAAACCATTTACATTTAATGTGATTATTAATAAGTTGGGTTTAAGTATACAGTTTTGCTACTGGTTTCAACTCATCCCAACTGTTCTCGCTCCTTTCCACATTGCCCTGCCTTCTCCTGCGCTGAGTGTTTCTGTCTTCCTTATTGGCTGTTTTGTTTCAGAGGCCACTTGTCTCTAACCCATCTCCATCCACCTGGAGTCACATCACATCTTCACACCCAGTGCAAGAACCTCCCTGCGGGCCTTTGTGCTGTCACACATTTTACTACTACATGTTATGAACCTCACAAAACATTGTTATTATTTTAGCTTTAAGTGGTTTATTTTTTAGATCATTTAAATAAGAAAGTAAGTCTGTACTTGCCCACGGGGTTGCTGTTTCCGGGGTTTCCCCTACTTTGTGCAGATCAGATTTGTACCTGCTGCCCTCACCCCTGATGGAAGGACTCCCTGTAACTTCTCACAGAGCAAATTTGCTGTGATGAATTCTTCCAGCTTTTGGATGTCTGTAAATCCCATGTTAAAATGTATTCTGAGACATACCTTCAGTGGGTAAAGAATTCTAAATCAGCAGCTTCTCTTCTAAAACACGGGTGGTGCATGCTGGCCGCTGACCTCTGGATGCAGTTCTGTCTGGCCTTGTGAGGACTTGTGGGAAGGACACACAGCCCTGACCCTGAGAGCCGCCTCCAGACGCCAGCCAGTGCCCAGCCGCCTCGGCTCCATGTTCTGCCCAGGGAGGGGCCCTTTGACGAACTTCTGGAGGCCACAGGCTGCCAGTGTAGACATCGCCGAGGAATGATCGCATCAATGAGAAAGACTGGATTCAGAGCCAGGCACAGGGGCTGAGATGCTGACGTACGCACGCGCCTCCTGCACGTGCTCATGTGCCCACTCAGGGTGAGAACTGGCCCTCAGGAGCTAAGCTCACTGAACAGGACTCAGTCCTGGCACCCTCCAGACCTCGCCCTTCCCTGTCCTGTCAGGGAAGACGCCTTCCTGCCCTATTTCTCCCTCTGCGCTACCCAGGGCGTTTCTCTAACAAAACCCCATCCACCTGACCCCTCAAGACTGTGATGACTTAGGCTTCAATACCAGACGCAGGCATTTTAAGAACAGTCCTGGCCTGAGAGATTCTTTAAATTTGCTCCTTTTAACAAACGTATGGACAAACCACATCACACGTTCATTTCCGGGAATGGGGTAAACGCCAGCATCTGAAACCTTACATGTTATACCAGATCAAAAAGAGTGTTACAGCCAGAGAAATTTATTTTAAAATAGAAACATACATACATTAAGCCTTAAAATAGTCAAATTTTAAACAAAAAGGAAAAAAGCCATTTGATCCCAGAGTCTGCACGGAATGGATTCAGAGACGTCTGATATCCCCTCAAGGACTGTTTACAGGCCCCGAGACGACTCCCCCGGGTGGGGGCAGGGCAGTGACGGCGCAGCCCCCGCCAGCACCGGATGCTCCCGCAGCCACGGCCACCGGACAGACGTTCACGCGGGCGGCGGCAGCAGGGCTGCCAGCTCCCGTTGGACACAGCGTGACGGAACCCGGGGACGTGAGGGACATTCGGGGTTTTGGCAACGCAGGGCCGTGACGTCAGAAGTTCCACCAAAGCCTCCGCGCGGCGGCGAGCAGCCAGGGTCGGGCTCAGTCTGTGTGGGGTTTCCGCTGGGGGTTCCCCTCGTAGGACTCCCCGAACTCGTTCACTCTGCTCTTATCCACGGGATAAAGCCTGCAACGAGACCACGCGTGCGTCACGCCAGCTGGTTTGGACAGGCGCACGCGCGTGTCCTGGGCGCTCGACGGCCAAGACCCGGACGGTCGGTTCTCCACGGGAGAGGTGCGTGCGGGTTGGCCTCGTGCCCGCCTGACGTTCTTGTGATGGTCAGGCCAGAGCTCTGCTCTCGAGGCCGATGACAGTGATGGCCAGGGGGAGGCAGGGCTGGGACACGTCCACAGGGGACCTGAGCCCGGGCCCCCGCCGTGCAGCACCGGGCTGAGGCAGCTCCTCCGGCGGGCTCCGCGGAACAGCAGCTGCGAGCGACCCTCCCGCCGCAGGAGAGCCGTGCGCTCGAGGGGCGATCGAATCAGACAGAAAGCAGCGCTCCAGCACCAGAGCGCCAGGCCCCATCCGCCACCCGCAAATCTCTCCCCGCAGGACCAGGCGTGGGTCTGCGGCCTGAGCGAGTCCACTGGGGCAGCAGCGCCTCAGGCCGGCACTCACCATCGCTGGTAAAGGTACACGAGAAACACCACGTCGTCCCTGAAGCAGGCCAGCCGGTGGGAGGTGGGCATGGTGATGATGAAGGCGAACACGTCGTCAATGAAGGTGTTGAAGGCCTGCGGGCGGGCGAGGCCGTGAGACAGGGCCCCAGCGCCCACCCGGACCACCCAGGCACGCGGTCTCGTCCCTGCACTCGCGCCGCCCACAGTGACCTCAGAGCCACCACATGAAGCAGGAGCCAGCTGGAGTGGGGGGGCTGACGCCCAGGGTACCCCCTTGCACAGACCCCGAGGCCCAGCATCCCACCTGCTCCCCGCACGCGGGACCCCGGAGCACCACCCGGGAGCCTGGCTAGCACGGTGCCGGCCTGCCCGAGAACGGCCAGTCGGTTCCGAAGACGGAAGGATGTTCTAACCGTTCCCCCACCCCAATGCCGCTCGCTCTAGTTCACAGCCAACAGCACCGGAGGGCCGTGTGGTCCCCGCCTGTGTGTGTGGGACAGGCCATGACGCACCAAGACAGCCCTCGGCCAGCCCGGCCCCGGGAAACTGGACCCGTCTGGGTGGACACGGACCCAGCACCCCAGACACTGGCCACCGGGTCAAGGGCATCTGCCTGCTCTCTGATTCATGTTGGCAAGAAGCAGCACGGCTCTAACTCGGAGAACACCTTGTGCCGCTGTGACAAAGAAGCGTGGCCTTTCAGAGTCGCCGCAGGGCACCCTATGTCTTAAAGGACCGGCGCCGGTCCACAGAAGGGCCGCCTGATGCATGGCCCAGCCTGACGACAAGTCCCCGAGGGCCCTGTGCAGGCGAGGCGCTGACCTTGTAGGTGAAGGCCTTCCAGGGCAGGTGAGCCACCGACTTCATCTGGGGACAGGGAGACAAAACACGTCAGGGGCGGCACGGGGACGCGGGGGGCGGCGCGGGGACGCGGGGGGGCGGCATGGGGACGCGGGGACGCGTCTTACCTTGTAGTTCACGAAGAGCTGGGGCAACATGAAGAGGAAGCCAAAGGCATAGACTCCTGAGGAGACAGACGCGGCGTGGAGACGTGCCGTGCTCGGGCCTGCGGCCGCCCCCCAGGCTTCACGACCACTGGACACCCCGCGCCCGAGAGCCCCGTCCTGTGGTGAACCACCCGCCCCCCGCCCGCGGGGCTGAGACAGGGCCCCTGTCCACACTGGTGAACGCGGCAGCCCGCGAGCCCGGCCCTGTCGGCCTGCAGAGCGGCAGCGCGGTCAGGGCGAGCCCAGTGGGCGGGCGCTCCTCCCAGGACACAGGGCTGGGGGCTGGGGCTCTGGGGTGCCCTAAGACAGCGGGGTTCACTGCCCGCACCCAACCATCCCACAGAGAGCACACCGCCCACGGCCAGTCCCGCGGGCCCAGCAGGCAACACGGGGCCCGGAGAGGATAGCACGGGGCAGGGCGGGGCCTGACGGGGACCCCTCACCACACCGGGCCACGCAGCGGTGGGACAAAGTGACCCGCTGCAAACGCTGTCTCTGAGACGGGAGACCCAGAACTCACCGTTGACGAAGCTGCTGACCAACCAGGAGTACCAGCTGGAAGGGAGGAGCGGGTGATGGCGGAGGCCGCAGGCCCCGGCGCTGGCCTCTGCTATCCGCCGAGCCCCACACGCCCGCACGCCCTCCAGCGCCAGCGCCAGGGCTGGGGTCTGCTCCCCACAGCCCCGGGACCCTGCGGGCTGGCCGGGGGCGACCTGCATGGGGAGTGGCTTCCCAGGAGCCCTCACCAAGGTGAGGGCAGAGACTCGGCACCGACGGACTTTCCTTCACGACTTCCAGTGATACGGGAAACCACAGATGCCCGTGGACGCCTCGGCCCCTCTGGCCCCGCGCAGTGTGTTCAAGCCCGAGGCCTGCTCCCGTGAGCGTTCCCGACCCCGCAAGGACCAGAGGGGGCCGCGCAGAGCCAGCAGCGGCAGGCAGGCCCAGGACTGCGGCCCAGGGGCGTCCCAGTGCCGGCCCCACTGCCGGCCCAGCCCGTGACCCTGGGCTCCGGCTGAAGAGTAGCGGGGTGACATCCTACCTCTTATATCTGACGTTCAGCAGAGAATAGACGGCGCCCCCGATGCAGAGAGGGTAAAGGAGATACGACAAGTATTTCATGGCCTACGGGGAACAGAACACGTCCAGTGAGACTCCACCATCAAACCTGCAGAAACTTTCTCGATGGAACTCACTAACAAAAAGGGGAAAACACCCAGGACGTTTAGGGCAGCGAAGCTAGTCTGTGTGGAGGACGTGTGTCGGTGAGCATTTGTGCAAACCCCACAGAACGTCCACCATGAAGACCGCACAGCAGAGATAACAGTAACAATACCGGCCCGCGAAAAACAGCCAAGCTGACAGACCAACCCAGGGCAGAGCAATGACTAAACGCCTTGGAAAGAACTCTGTAGAAATGCTCCCAGAACTCCGAGTTTAGGGCTGCCTTCATCACCCTTAATTCTCATTTAAACTTTATCAAAAACCCAGTAAAAACTGGGATGCGGTCGGTGCCCATCGAACCAGAAAATAAAAGCATCCCTGCTCGGGAAACGTGCATTCAATCAAAATGAAAACCACAGCTCCCCTCGGCAGGGGGAGTCCGATGGCCTAGGACGCAGAGCCTGTGGGGTCACCACGTCTCAGGGACAGAGGCTCAGCTCGCAGCGCCACAGCCGCCCACCGGGAATAAGCCATCTCCCGGTGGTATAGCGCTCAGCACGGGTGCCCGCAGGGGCTGGGAAACAGAGAAGCCCCTGGGCTCCCTCCCGGGTCAGAAACCCCGGGCAGGCAGGCCGGCTCCCTGGGGGCCTTGGCTCCAGGACACAGCTTCTCCACAGGGACGGTTGCAGCCAGGACACCACCTCCAGGCAGGCATGTGTGCCCCAGACCACCGCTCACCTGAGTGTCGTACTCCTCCGTTCTCCTTTCAGATTCACTGTAAGTGCCAAACTGCAACGAAATTCAATACAACAACCACGTTACATCGCGGCCCAGGCAGGCATCTGGGCTCAGCTTGGCTGCCACGGCAGGAGGGACCGGGCTGCAGGCTGAGAGGCAGGAACGCTCAGCCCAGGCGTGGCAGCCCCCCCGCTTCAGAGCCGGGGGCGCAGAGGACCTGATGGCCCCAACCCGCGAGCCACGCCGCGTGGGACACGAGGCGGAAGCAGGGCCGTCACCCTGCGCTTCACTCCCCGCGCTGCTTCCTGTTCCCAGTTCCGTGGAGTTCTGCAGTGACGACACTGCTCTTAAATCAAAGTGGATTCACTGGGCTGACTCAGATCAAAGGAAGCTGCGCCCCGGCTGCGAGTGATCTGCCCTTGACCTGGAAACCTGGAGCGTCATAAACCCCAAGGCCCGTCACAGGAAGCAGTGAGCTGCCCGACCGTAAACCTCACACTGACGCCCGAGCCCCCGCCCGCACCTGCCCAGGAAACTCCACACCAAAGGGCAGCTCTTCGGGAAGCTAGGAACTGTGCTGTCACGTGGCGGCATCACACCCCCGCAGGAGTGGGGAGTGCCACCCCTGAGCCTGGCCGACCAGCGTCCTGTCTGGTCACGGAGGTGGAGGTGCTGCATGTGCTCGGCGCTGGGTCTACGACTGGGGACCCCGGGTGCATCGGAGCCGAGGAGGCTCGTGGGCAGAGCTGCAGAGAGGTGCAGTGAGCCGCCCACTCGCCCCGAGACGCCCCTGCGTCTCCCCGCCGCTCTGCAGGTGACGAGCTGCTCTTGGGGTCAGAAGGTCAGCAACGTGACCACGTGACGATCCCCTGCCCTCACGGAGACCTGCATCTCCTCAGGACGCAACTAGGAAACACATCAGCAGTCAACCTGCACGAGCAGACTGGCCGAAACACGAAGAAGGTGGGCTGGGAGAAGCGGGAGGAGGTGACAGATCCCCGAGAGGATGCGGCTGGGTCCCTACCTGAAACGTGGGCCTCAGGCCTCTCCAGATGACAGTCATCTTCAAGGCCTTTTTCACTTTCCACAGCTGAGAAGGTGAAAAACCCACATTTCAGGTTCCAGGACCAGGGAGAAGCTGGGACCCGCTGCTCAGATGGCGACTGACCAGGGCATCGGCCGCTCAGGCCCCTCACGCCCCAGCCCAGCCCGACCACTCAGGTACCCGCTGCCCCTCATGCCTGCCGGCGGGTATGCCCCGGGACGGCCCCCCGGTCTCCAGCCCACACCCAACCAGTCTGTCCGCCCACGTGGACCTGACCAACTCCCCGGGACCGCTGAGATGGCGCCGGTCGGGCCGTCCACCCGCCCAGCCCACCTGCACTGACGCCCCACCCCGCCCGTCTCCAGATTCGCCCTGGCACCTTCCTCTGCTCCCCGGGGGACCCCAAGCCCCACGCCCCACTGTGGCCGGGTCTCTCCAGGACCCTCCCTAAAGTGGGACCTGCACCCCGGCCGTGAGGTCAGCTCCACATGGTGACTAGTGCCCATAGGGGGGTCCCGCCAGCACTTCCTTGATGGGCGGTGCCGGCGCAGCCCCCAACCCGACAGCCGTGTGAGCCAGTGCCCACTGGCAGGGGCCCTGGAATACGACCACGGCCGAGGCTCCCGGTCAGGGTGGTGCCAGAGGCCTGCCGCCCCCTCCACTGCCCCTGCCTCCCACGTTCTGCTTCGCACAGCGTCCAGCACAGCAAGGGCTGCACGGCTTCAGCCACCGTGTCCGCACGTCCCACGGACAGACGGGACGAGCTGAAGCTTCTGGGCCACGAGACACGCGGAGGCGTCAGCAGCTCTGCCCGAGAAGCCGCGGCAGCCGCGCCCTCGCCCTGCTGCCGGGCTGGCGGCCGCTCCTTGGGCAGTGACGCGGGTCCCGACCGCGCCGAGCGCTTGGGCCCCGGAACCCCAGACACGCGCTCAGACCGGCGCCCCGGCGGGCAGCTCACCTCGATGGCGGCTCCGATGCCCGCGGGAACCAGCACCAGCAGGCTCGTCTGCTCGTCCAGCAGGAACAGGAAGATGACCACGGTGCTGAAGCAGCGCCAGAGCACTGGGGAGAAACCGGGCCGTGCCGAGGCCGGGGAACCGCCCCACCGCGCCTCGCCCACGGCCCCCGCGCGCACCAGCTCCCTAACCGCTTCTCCCGCTTTGTCCACTAAAGAGGAACCGCGGACCACAGGCGGCGACGGGAAACGCAAAATGATTACGAAAGGCTACGGCCCCAATGGAAGGCAAGCTCAGCAGGTGAGCGCGTGTGAGTTACACTCACAGGCACGAAAGGCGCAGGCGGCGTGCTACGAAAACGGGCTCCTGGCAGGGGTCCTGCGCCCTAACCCCAGGCTCTCCTGCTTTCACACTGGCCCTGCGGTGCCTGCAGCTGTGCCTTACAAGCTGCACTTCGTCCTTTCAGGTTGTGCTTTAGGAGGTGCCACAGCCGTGGAAACACTCCCTGTAGGGCGCTCCCCGCCAGGAGCTCAGGCCCCGGGGCCCACAAGCCCCGCTCGTGCCACAGCCTGAAAAGGCCAGAGGAGGGGGCACGAGGGCTCAGCGAGGGACCCTCCCCTCCAAGGAATCCGGAGGTCAGGACAGAAGACCCCGAGACACGGACTCTGGACTCGGGGGCCAACCCAGCATCCCAGACCACCCACTTGGGTGTCACTTCCGCAGGAGGAAAAGAACCGTCTCTTGCTGGAGACCCAGCTTGGGAGCCGACCAAGACTGTGAACCGACACAGACGGGCACTGAGAACCAGCATCCGTGTCACCTGCCCTCCATGGTCCCAGGCTTCTGTGACGCTCGCCATGACTGCGGGGACAGCACCCTCCCGGGTTGCTAGCCCAGGGGATCTAAAAGCCCCTCCCGAACAAGAGCCACGTTGGCCACGGGTGATCACAAACTGTAGGTTTCAAAACGAGCTTTATCACCTGCCTGTATCAGCCAGCGGTGGGACAGGTCCTGGGGACAGGGGCAAGTTCTGAGCGCACCTACCTGCTTTGGTGGACATTCCGATCATGCTCTTCTTTTTCTTCCAGAAACTGATGTCATTTTTAAATGCTAGGAAATCAAAAAGCAGCTACAAAGAAAACAGGATAGCGATAAGCCCCTCAAGCTGTGTAGACAAGCCCGGGCTCGACCTGAGATGCTGGCCTTTCAGTAACACCCGTGTCTCCCAGCACAGCTTTGGCGAGATCTAGCTTCACTGGCGGCCAATTCCCAGGCCCTGGGAACCGGCTGCAGCTTGGCGCCCGTGCCTCGCGGCCTCACCCCCGCCCCCTGACCCCGAGCCCCCAGGCTGGCTTTCCCCAGCAGCCGCCAGCCGCTGTGTCTAACAGGGATTCTCCCGGCAGGGCTGATCCGTCACTCTCTGAACTGCCCCACCATACCACCCACAAGGACAGGCTTATTTTGCAAAGTCATTCGTTGATCTCACTGGTTTTGGATTTGTTTTCAAAACAGCTTCCAAAAGCAGCAGACGAAGCCCCAGGTCCTTCAGCTGGTTGGTGCGCGAGGTGCAGACCCTCTCCTGAGCGGGGGAGGGGGGCAGGCCCCGATGAGGGCCCAGGAGCACTCACGTGGAACGCGGCCACGAAGAAGGTCAGCGCTAAGAAATACAAGTTGGTGTCGACGAAAATCCCTTTCACTTCGTCAGCGTCCTTCTCTGAAAACCCTGCAAAGGACCGAGACCCTGCGTGAGACGGACGCCGCCAACCCCACACCAGAGCCCTGGCAAGGCTACACCTCATCATCAGGAAGAGGGCCTCGGGCCAAACGTGGCCTTTCAAGGGGGACGATCTCACAGGAGGAATGGAAGCCGGGCTCCGGGGCTCCCGGGCTGGACTGACCCCCTGAACCCAGGGCGCCCGCCCAGCGGCCTCACCGAACTGCTGCAGCGAGTACACGGCGTCCTGCATGTGGATCCAGAAGCGCAGCCGCCCCAGTGAGATCTTGTCGTAGGACACGGTGAGGGGCAGCTCGGTGGTGGAGCGGTTGATGACCTGCGGGGAGGGCGCCGTGAGAGCCCAGCCCCACGCACGCTGCTCTGCTCAGACCCAAGGCCAAGTCTCCCCTGCCCTCCCCTCCCATGGGGCCCCAGTCCCAGCCCCAGCCGTCCTCGCAGCACCGGCAGGGTGCCCCCCCCCAGGAAGCCCTGGCACCCTGACCTCCCGCCCACCACCCGGGCCCTACGCATCTCTCGCGACCGCAGCCCCGGGCGCTGGCGCCTCCTGGGCAGGAGCTGGAGGCCCGCTCGAGCGGCCGAGCCGAGCATAGGCCCGAGGGAGCCCTGGCTACTCACCATGAGGTCCCTGACCCGGTTGCTGAGCTGGTCGATGAACAGGATGGGCAGGTAGTGCACCGCCTCCCCCAGCTGGACCCTGGGGGTCAGAGCCGTTTCAAGGTCACGGCGAGCTCCCGTGCCCCCAGGACTGAAGGCAGCCCCAAGACGCGGGGTTGCCTCACAGAACTCATCCCCCCGCATCTTCAGTGGCTTCTGGTCACAACGGTCCCAGGACACGCCTGCCCAGGGCAGCAGGGGCGCCGTGAGCTACGTTCTTGCCCTGCACAGCTGGCACCAGGAGGAGGTGGGTGAGGAGGTGGGCACCAGGCGCACAGTAGGACACCACTCAGGACGCGAGGGGAAGCAAGGGGCCGCGTGTGCGCCGACACGGGGCAGCCCGCGACGTGCTGAGAAGTGAATAGCCATCTACCCTCCACGCCTGGCCTTCACCCCATGACCCTTCTGTGCCTTTCACACTCTCAACCGTATGAATGTATCACATGTTCAGAAATTAGACTTTAGTTTTACAAAAGGGAAAACCTCATGACACCACTACAGGACCCACTGAAAACTGAAGAAGGAA
Source organism: Balaenoptera borealis (assembly GCF_965194805.1). Lineage (NCBI taxonomy): Eukaryota > Metazoa > Chordata > Mammalia > Artiodactyla > Balaenopteridae > Balaenoptera > Balaenoptera borealis. The sequence continues at coordinate 1,634,166 of NC_138867.1, forward strand.
ACAATTCTCATCAGAGCCATTTCTAGGTGCTATGTGACGACCCAGTGACAGGCTGTGATCTCACAGGGGGGCTCCCTGAAGCGTAGAGACACGGGATCATCTAAGTCAGTCAATTTTAACAGCCATGCTTACGATAGCAAGTGATGGGGACAGAACAACCTAACAATCAATTTTTAAGCAAAGGTAATCGAGTCAGAGCTAACAGGACGCAGACAGGACAGAACCTCCTGTGCAGGGTGCAGTGACAGGGTCTCATCAAGGCTCTCCATTTTCCCTTCCAGCTTTCGCCAAGAGCAAAGGACAAGATGACTGCCTGCCATGTCATCGTTTCCCTTCCATGTCCTGGCGGCAGCCGTGATCAGCAAGGCCCCCAGGGAGGAGGGATAGGCTGGGGTGCTCCAGGAAGCACCCCAGGCCCCTCGTCACAGAGAGGGCTCAGGAACGCGGGTGAGGCCCATCTGCTTCAGGATTCTGGCCGGCCACGATCCCTCCACCCCCCACCCACCAGGTCACCCCTTTGCCGTCCGCTCAGGGAGTGAACGAGCGACGCGCAAAGCCAGGCAAGTAAACGTGAGCTACGGTGGCCTTCCCACCGTCTGGGCCTCAGCTCAGCGGCCAGACCAGCGGCACTTACATCTTCATGTACCGATGCACGTCTGCGGGCAGGGAGGCCCCGTCAAAGACGAAGTCATCCACCATCACGTTCAGGGTCAGCCTTGGTCTCCAGTGAGACACGGGTTCGTCCAGGGCACTTGTTGGCCTCTTCTCAGCCTCGATCTGCTGCTACACGTAAGGGCTGACTTAGTGGGAAAAGACCAAGGCTGGGGCGGGAGGGGCCGGGGGGGTCTGAGGCAGCAGGGCACTGGCACCTTCGTCTGGGAACAGCCCACGAGCCGAGAGCACAACCGGAAGCAGGGCCAGCGGGGCACAGGAGGACCCACGCTGCCAGCTCCCCGACTCTCATACCCGCACTTCCTTCTCTCAACAGACGCCAAAGGGGTGCTGTTTCGCACCATGGGGTCCTGGATCTCACTACCTCCTGTTTCGGGCCCTTGTCTGGAGCAGGGATCCCGAGAAGGACAAGCCTCCGGCACATCTGCAGGAGGTGCTGGAGCTGAGAGCCCCGCACTCTGCAAGGAGGCTGAAGGGAGGTGCTTCTAAACCAGCGCCACCCAGCTGTCTGGAAAGGGGCATGTCCACGTCTAGGGAACAAGCCTAAAGCTACAGAACTCAGAAACAAACTCTGCCCGGCTGGGAAGTCTTGATTTCAGATCTCACTGAGAAGCTCTGTGAACCATGTCATTCTATTAATATTTATGTCCTCCCTAAAGCTACAATTTAGCCCTAATATTTACACTAAAGACAGCCTTCCAAGGAGTAGCGATAGCTAACGTTTATTCAGCACCTGTAAGTTCCAGAGACTCCTTCCACCCTTCACACCACCGCCTGGCACCCCAGAAAGGCCCATGAGGCAGTGTCGTGCGGTCCCCAGGGAAACAGAACTGAGGGGTCTTTCCAAGGACACACACAAGACAGCTGCAGACACATCCCGGAAAGCTGCCGCCCCTGGCGTGGATGACTTCCCTTGCGTTCAACGCGGACCCGAATACCAGGATCCCTCTGTCCCACCCTCCACTGCGGTAATGACCGCGTATGCGATCTCCAGCCTTTCGCTGTACGTACAGCTTTCTATGGGTGTACAAGATACAATTTGCACACACACCTTTTTCATAATTTTGAGTTACATCCTTAGAATAAATATTCAAGCGTTGTCCTGTCCTACACACAGTGCCGTGTCTCCCAACTCTAAGTTCTGACTGCAGCTGAGCTCTGCGGAAGGCGCTGCCCTGGACCCACTGGGGTGCCCACACGCTCCCTGGGGGCTGAGAGGTCCTGTGGCCTGAGAAGGAATCTGGGTAAAGAAAGTCACTGAACAGGCTTCCCTGGCAATCCAGTGGTTAAGACTCCACGCTTCCACTACAAGGGGCACGGGTTCGACCCCTGGTTGGGGAACTAAGATCCCGCATGCCGCACGGCACAGTCAGAAAAAATAAAAAACAAAAATCACTGAACTACTTAAATTGCATGTCACTAATTTGACATAAATTTATTTGCAAACCCATGAGAAGTTACTGAGCTGAAAACATATGTGCCAATAACATCTGATCGCTTCACTTCCCAGCAGTCAGTCTAGCGCCAGATGCAAGCTGTACGTGCAGACATGTGTGTGTGAACTACAAGGGGGTCAGCAGGTTTCCTTCAGCCGGCACCACTCACCTGCGTGGCAGATTCCCCAGTGAGCAGGTTGACCTCTTCCGGTTTGGGGACCATGTAGGTGGTCAGCGGGCTCACCAGGTGCACCTGCTTCCCGTCGTGCCAGGGCAGGACGCCGGCGTGATGGACAAAGATGTAGGCATACAGCGTCCCGTTGTTCCTGGTTTTCTTTGGAACAGAAACATTGACCGTCCTGCAACAAAACAAATGATGACTTCAACCATGCACACATTATGTTGTGTGCGCACACAGAGTAGAGATTATGCAAATATTTCCATAAAAAATGTTGTTTCAAACCAAAGCCAACTAGTTTTAGCTGAGAAATACTGAAAACGACACCCAGCTACCCGGACGTTACTGAAGTCCTGAGTGCGCACATTTATGAAACACACCCTGAAAGCACAGCAGCTGCCCAAAAGCTGAAAGGCCTGCATTCCGGGTGCTGAGGTCACAGGCTAAGGGGGCCAACACCAAACGTGTGTGCCCCGCCCCCTGCCCCGCCCCCGTAGCAGCTCTCCGAGGGGCCATGGGCGGGCGGCTAGAGGATGTGTCTCCTGCAAGACACCACGCACCCCGGTGCTCACTCTGACGCCTCCCAGACAACCAAGAGGGAAGAAGAGAACTTGTGACAAACACATCATCTTTAAAATTAAACTTGCTACAATTTAAGAAACTAGAACCATAGCTTAAATACAGCTTCAAAAAGTCACTCTACAGACTTCAACGTTTATACTGCTTGCTCTGTTGTAAAGTTACATTTCACTTAATTATGATTTTCTGCTAAATTCTTCCCTCCGTCCCCCTCCCTTTTCCCTTCTAGATGACATAACTGAACCACTTCTGCCAGGAAAACACAAGTTGTTTTCTGTGGGGAACTGCGTGTGTAAGCTCTGTTCCCCACGTAGTCCCCACCATAATCCCTACTCCTCTGGAAGCTCCCCAGGGCCTCACCGTATCCCACGGCTGTCAGATGCTGGGTAAGCTACTTCCTAAAGGACAAACTCGGCATCTGCTACTTTCAAGTAAAACAAAGTTTGCTTGTGTGCGTATCACACACGCCTGCAATGAAACGCTCTCCCGTGCACGAGACGGCTGGTGATGCTTCTCCGTGGTACCCTCCTCACGTGCAGAATGCTGACCTGTCAACAGTCTCAACGTCAATGACACTTGCCTGTCACCCTGTCCACAACCATACCTTTCAAACTTGGACTCCACGTCAAAGTCCTCCACGTTCAAGACCAGGTCCACGTTGTTCTCGGCACCCAAGTTGGACCGGGTGGTGGTGTACACGCTGAGCTGGAAAAGACGTCAAGAAAGTCAGCTGAGCAAGGCCCCTGGCAGAAAGCACACAGAGACCTGACCAGCAACACAGGGAAAGGTGCATCTTAACTCCCCAAGGGACACAACTCCGATCGGTGACAGGAGGCTCTGGGACGCGCCTGCTGCAAAGGAACAACCTGGTAAAGTGTGTGGCTGGCTGATGAACAGGGCAGGGGTACAGGGACTCTGGACGCCTTGTGATGGGGTGAAGAGGGGCACGGGGGCCAGCGTGCGGGGTCAGGAGCTTTAGGATTCGGGGGCGGGGAGGAGAGGACTCAGCCCAGCCCCGGTCAGGTTCAGGTGCGAAGGGCCCGGCCCCGCTCAGCCCGAGGTCAGAGATCAGGTGCGAAGCCCCGCGCTCACCTGCAGCTTGGGCCTCCGCGCCAGGTAGGGCTGGATGCAGTTGCCGTCGCCGGCGCACGGGCGGGTGTAGACGATGCCATACATGACCCAGCAGGTGTGCACCACGTACACCACGAACACGCCCACGACCAGGCTGGTGAAGGAGCTGCGGCCGCTCCACATGGCGCCGCCGCCGCCGCCGCCGCCGCCCGGCCCGGCCCGCCTCGCAGCCGCGGGCCCCGCCGCCCGCCCGTCCGGCGCCCTGCCGGACGCTCCGGCCGCCGCCGCTCACGCGAGAGTCGCCGCGCGCCGCCGCCACCGCCGGGGAAAGAACGCGCCGCGCGCCGCGGGCCGCCAGCCTCCCCGCATGCTCCCGCCGCCGCCGCCGCCGCCGCCGCCGCCGACCTGTCGCTCCGGGATTCGCCGGTGCGCCGCTTCCGGGCCCGCGCCGCCCGCCGGAAGTGGGCGCGCCGCGCGGCCCCCTGGGAAGCGTAGCCCCCCGCCGCCGCGCACGCGCGCACGCCTGCGTGAGTGGCGCGGCGCTGACGTCACCCGCCTGCGCCGTCCTCCCGGCGTACCCCGCGGGCTACGGGCGCTGGGAATTCGGCGGGTCCGAGGGCACCAACGGGGAGGGGGCGTCGGGAGGGCGGGGGCGCAGGGCTCCCCAGCGCCGGCCCCACCGGAGAAGCTGGAGGGACCCTCGCCCCCAGGTCAAACGGCGAGGCGGCGTGTGAACGCGGAGGAGCCGGGCTGGAGACGCGGAGGGGGTGTGTGCTGTTCTCAGCCTTTCTGAGTCTGGCGTTATGTCAGTGTGAAAAATGGAAGAGAAAAGAAATAGGCTCACAAAAGTCAGCGACCTTTTCGTGTTGATTTCCGTCATCTTTAAATATGAACCCCCAGAGGGGCGCCTTTGAAGAAAAACACAGCATTTCTAAATGAAAGGCAGAGGCCCTTGTCAACGAAAGTAATCGATAAACAATCTATAATAAAAATAGAAAAGAGTTTTATTTGAGCCAAACTGAGAACTAGCCCAGAAGCCCGCTTACCAGGTTTCCCTGAGAAACTGCTCCGGATAAGCATGATTTTCAGCACAGTTTTATACCTTGTCAGAACAAAGAACATTAAACAAGTCAGAGAGAACATTTCTTCAAGGTTTTAATAAAAAGAACAGATCAGCACGTACAGAGCGAATCAGTATGGCCTTGGCGCCTAGGAAGGGCTTCTTATCATCAAAGGAGGACCAGCATTGGCGTCCCAGGAAGAGCGCCATTTAATCTTTTTTTTTTTAACATGGACATTCTTGACTTCTGGTCAATGTGTCCTTTTTTTCTAATAATTAGAGCAGATGTACAATGTATGTTTGATAGGCCACAAACAGGCTCTTTTAATTAACATCAAATTCAAGTTAATTCATGTATAAGCCAGAATGACTTCCCTATATCTCAATATGTGAACAGTTGTTTTTTTTTTTTTAAATCACCCTCCAGTGCCTCCTAGGAGCCGAGGCTGCTGAGGGCTGGGCCGGATCCTCAGTAGGTCCCGTTAGGGCCAGCCGCCCGCCCGCTAGAGGGAGAGCTCAGCTGGGGCTCCAGGGAGCGAGGGAACTCATTCTCCTTGTCCAGGCTTGATGGTGCTCATGTTTTCCTGTTGAAAGCTGCCCAGTTGGCCCCTGGAAGGGCACGTGCTCTTTCTGTTTGCATTAAAGAGTCCGTGGAATCAGGACCTTTGATTCATTGGAGCCTCCCATGCCCAGTGGCCGGCTCCCTGTGATGGAGAATGCGCCATCCTCATTTGCGTTCACATCCACTTCTCTCCTCTCCTCTTTTCCTTCTGTCTCACAATCAAAAACATTGCTAAGCATTTATAGAAACAGTAGATGCTGTTAAAGACCCAATAAATTGCTCAGGGCTTCAGAGAAGGGGGTGGGGGCTCGCTGAGTAGATGGGAGAGTGATTTGCTGCTGCAGAGACGGTGGAGGGATGGAGGACTCCCAGGAGCAAGGTATCAGGGGAGGAGTGCAGCGGTGGCTCTGGGTCACCCCCCTGGGATATGGGTCAGAGACTTAGGGGCATCGGAGACTTTTCCCTGCCTCTTACACCCTCATGTACTCACCCTCCCCTGTAGCATCTTCTTGTGGCCATGTTGGCTTCAGCCATTGGAATAGCGTGTAGCTGGACCCCCGTCTCCACCTTCCCCTCCAGCCTGCTCCCTGTTCAGCACACCTGCCCTCCTGTTGGAAACCCTTTGCTGACTCCTGTTACCCTGAGTATAAAATCCATCCTCCTTAGCAGGCTTACCAGCCCTTTGCCCTCAGCTGTCATGCGCTGTGCTCCTGCCACACTTGGGGAACACCTACAGGGCTGGGCTGCTCCACACCCCGCAGCTTTGCCCTCGGCGCTCTACTCTGTGCAGCGGAGGAAGGCATGCTATAGGCCTCTTAGTCTGCAGGGAACAAAGGCCAGCTCCAGTTGTGTGAGCCTACGAGGGGATGGGTGGGGTACCCAGGGCAAGGCATCTCACGGCATCCAGAGGCCAGGATACAGCCAGGCTTCGGGGGGGAGGGGCTCTGGGGTGCAGCTTCAGATCCCTCTCCCAATCTCGCAGACTGAGTTTTGATCCAGTTTGAACTCTGTTCCAGTTGCAGCTAGTTATTGTTCTGCAGGGAGGAGAGCCGTCCCGCAGAGCTGGGTGTCCCGCTGTTTGTGTGTCCAGGAACTATGAAAAGGCCTTGGTTTGTGGGAGCTTGGGGCCCACACAGCTTCCAGACTCCAGGTCATGCCCTGTGTCGGATGCCCAGCCCTCCTGGTGAGGATGTGGCTCCCACAGGGTTCTCTTTTCCACCCACGAAAAATACTCAGTGTTGGAAAGTTACTCATAACAGCTCTCCTGTTTCTGAGCGGCCCTCCTGGTGCTGGTTTGTAGGTGATATCTGAAGAACTTACTGTTGAGGGTGGGCATTTGGTTAGGGTCCCTCGAATGCTAATCACTTTCCTCCAGAGTGAGGCTTGTTCTCAGGGCCCCTCAAATGTCAGCCCCCGGGCGCTGTGTGAGATCAGAACTCCAGTGCTCACACACACACCACACAGGCCGTCACAGCTGGTGCTCTGCGCTGTTTCCTCACGGGGTGGGGTCACCTGGAGAAAGAGGGGAAGCTGTTGCTGTGCCCAGGGCTGCAGGGAGCCCCCCCTGCCCCGCCCAAGGGCCTTTCTTTACTTCATTCATGGTAATTCCCAAGTCGAGCGGACTCCTGGTATGATCCCAAGTTTTTATCTTATTTTTTGGCCCCAAGAACTACTCACCACGTCCCCGAGGATGAATAACTGTGGAAAGCCCTGGATGGAGGCCACAGACCCAGGTTCCCGGGATAAGGGAGGGGGCTGCCATCAGGGGGAGAAACCTCCTCCGTAACCCCTCACTTCCAGGTACGCCATCAAGTCCATTGTTATTTTTGCTTTAAACAGTCAACTATATTTTAAGTAAATTTAAAATGAGCAAAGATACATTTTGTTTCTGTACATACACCTGCGCTCTTGGCTCTTGTGTACGTATCCTGGCTTCTAGCTGGTGTTTATTCCTTTAGCCTCAGTAACTTCCGTTAGCATTTCTTGTTCTGCCAATCTGCTGGTGGTAAATTCTCTCAACTATTGCTTGTATGAGACTCTTTTTAATTTGCCTTCACTTTTTTGAAAGATTTTCACTAAGTGTATAATTCTAGGTTGATGGGCATTTTTTTTCCAGCATGTTAAAGAATATTGTTTTATTATCTTCCAGTTTGCATTGTTTCTGATGAGAAGTTAACGGTTATAGCTATATTATCTTTGTTTCACTTTATGTAGGCTGTCTGTTTTCTCTGGGTGCTTTTAGAATTTTTATAAAAAGTCACTGGTTTTCGGCAGTTTGCTGTAGTGGTTTCCCTTGTTTGTCCTGTGTGAGGCCTGTTGAACTTATTCAGTTTGTGAGTTTCATCAAACTTTAAAATGTTGCAGCCAGGATTTCTTCAAATACTTTTTGTCTGCCTCTTCTTTGGGGTATGTATGTTGACGTGTATATTAGACAGCTTGCTCTCCCAATGTCAGTGAGGATGTTTACTTTTTCAGCTTTTATCTCCTCTCCTTGCTTAGGTTTGAGTACTTTCTAAAGCTATGTATTCAAGCTCCCTGGTATATTTTTGCAGTTTCCAAACTGCTATTAAGCTTATCCTGTGAATTTTTCATTTTAGATGTTATATTTTTCATCTCTAGAAGTTCCACTGAGTTTTAAAAAAAATTTATTTATTTTATTTATTTATTTTTGGCTGCGTTGGGTCTTTGTTGCTGTGTGCGGGTTTTCTCTAGTTGCAGTGAGTGGGCTTCTCATTGCGGTGGCTTCTCTTGCTGTGGAGCATGGGCTCTAGGAGTGCGGGCTTCAGTAGTTGTGGCACACAGGCTTCAGTAGTTGTGGCTCACAAGCTCTAGAGCTGAGGCTCAGTAGTTGTGGTGCACGGGCTTAGTTGCTCCGTGGCATGTGGGATCTTCCTGGACCAGGGATCGAACCTATGTCCCCTGCATTGGCAGGCAGACTCTCAACCACTGCGCCACCAGGGAAGCCCCTCCACTGAGTTTTTTATTCTTTTTTTTTCCCTGCATCTGGAGTAAACGCCCTGTAGTAAATAGTGGTATTCCTTGTATCTCTTTACAGCCACATATGTCTCTGTTTTGTGGATGTACCACAGTTTATTCAATGGTCTCCATGTTGATAGACAACTGGGTTGTTTCCAGCCTTTAGTTATTAAAACTAGGGCTGTAATGCATACCCTTGAATAAACAATTTCTCATAGTGTTTGACGGTGTGTCTGAGATAGGTTCTAAGAGGCGGAGGTGTAGATTCAGATGGTAAGTGCAGGTGTTCTCACCAGGTGCAGCCACATTCCTTCCCTGGCTGGCACACTGCTCAGATTCTCACCGCCAGTGTGAGCGTGCCTGCCTTTCTGGTGCTCTGCCTTCAGGGTCCAGCGTCAAACAGTCCGACAGGTGAGCTGCTGTTACGTGGTGGGCGTCTTCGTGGGCGTCCCTCTGAAGACGAGAGACGCCTGGCCGTGCTGGAGCAGAGCTGTGGCCGTCCTGAGCCCCCTTCTGTGCTGAACTTGGGGTGTTTCCTGAGCTCACTCATCTTGGTGCGTCGGAGGTGACTCGGCAGGGTTTCTTTATCAGTAAAAATAAAACCCTGTGAAGAGAAACTGTGAGAAGTGCAGTGGAGGTGCTGCTACGTGGAAACAGCAGGAACAGTTCGGAGGCGCCGCATGGGGTGCGCGCCGGCCTCTGGGCCCTTCTTCCCTGGGGCGGGTTGGCTTGTATTCCTAGGTGTGGTCACAGCTAGCGGAGTGAAGTTGGCCGTGACCAGTCAGTCCTGGACACTGGACCCAGCTTTCAGGTGAGACGTGTAACTCCTCCTAGAGTTACCTTTGGTGAAATCGGGATAATCGCCTACTGGCGGAGAGTTGAGGAGAGCGGATGTTGGAAACCCGCGGCCCAGAGCCCAGCACGAAGGAGCAGCCGGGTCCAACTAGGTTGTCCTGGCCACTGGACCATCGTTTGTTGGACGGCTGCCCTGTGAGGCATTGGCCGGCCTGGAGGGAGGGTCCGAAGGGTCTGGCTCTGGACCCGTGTGGGTTTGCCGTGGTGGCTTCAGCATCTGACATCCCTTGTCTGAGTTCTGGAGGTTGGGGGCCCAAGATCACGGTCTCTTTGAGGACCATCTCCTCACTGTGCCCTCATATCTGTCCCTGTCTGTGTCCTAATCTCTTTTTCTTACAATGACAGCACTCGGATTGGATTAGCGCCCTCCCTGGTGACCCCTTTCAGCTTGATTACCTCTTTAAAGCCCTTAGGTCTGAATTCAGTGACATTCTGGGGTCCTGGGGGTTAGGGCGTCAACATGTAAGTTTGGAGGGAAACGGTTCATCCCATGCAGCCCCTCCTCCAATTCCATTGCGAATCCTCCCGGAATGTCACCAAAATCTGCTGTTCTGAGGCTTAGAGGGGATGGCGGGGAGGCGCGTGAGGTCACGGGAGGGGAGGGGTGCAGACAAGCGGGTGCAGCAGCTCTCACCCCCACAGGAATTGGACGCCCTCTGCTTCTCTGACAGCTGGATTGGCCCTGGCCCCAGGGGACAGTCCCCACCCCGGGGGGCAGCATGCGCCGTCCTTGCCCGAGCTGGGGGCTGGTGTGGGTCGTGTCCTGAGGGGCTCGGGAGGTAGACCCGTAGATCCCTCTGCCCCCAGCGAGGTGCTGTACCCTCATCGACGGACCAGCTTTCCAGGAGGAAAATCAATGTGATGACAGGTTTCAGCCTTAGAGCACTCAGCCCTGTTATTATGTCACAAAAAGCCGGGCTAGCCTTCCTGCAGCGCCTCTAATATGACTCCGTGTCAGTATTGGAAACGTGTTTTTGAACAAATAATAGATTCTCTTCTCTGGAACATGCGGGGAGCCAAATGGCTTTCAAAGGCCAAAAACCTTCAGGAGATAGCGCTTCATGGCAGGAAGAGGCCAGCTTGACGTGGCCATGTCTGGAGCTCTGTCCTGCTTCCCTTGTGCTCTGATGCTTCTGTCTGAGCTCCAGCCCTGGGCCCTGACTGTTGCTATAACTACCCCCTGGACCGAGAGCAAACTTGACAGCCCTGGATATTCCACGTGGAGACCCCACTGCGAGGGTGCGGATCCCTCCCAGGAGACGGCACAGAGGCTCTGCACACCTGCCGCAGGTGCAGGTGACACCCACCACCAGGTGCACACGGGGAGCCGGGGCTGAGTCCAGAGAGGCTGCCCCAACGCAGGGCGAGGGCCAGGCGGGAGCGAGGGAGCCTTTCAGCAGGGGGAGTGGGGTGGGCACAGAGAGGCCGGGCCCCGTGCTCAAGACCTGGACGGCTGGGGCCGGGCTCCCGGGGGCGGGTGGCGTCCCGCACGGTGTCTCCGCCCGGCCTCTCCCGCTGACCCGTCTTGGGCCGGGCCTTGCTTACACTGAGCTCGTTAGAGCTGTGAGCAGGGCTTTCTTCCAGGCCGGACTGGTCAGGTCAGCGTTCACATCTCATTGCAGGGGGAGCGCAGCCCTCACTCAGTGGCCTTTGGGTCCCAAATGTCTCCAGTGACATCAACTGCTCAGGCAAACTCCGTGCGGTTCACCGCGGTGGGGGGTTGGGCAGAAACGTTAACTGCGAGCCCTCCTTACGGCGTCCAGAACTCGGAGAACAGGAGACAATCTGCTCGCGAAATAACCACGTTTCTCTCCGAACAGAGTGCGTCTGTGTGATGCTGTGCCCGGGAGAGGCACCCCCGTCACACCTCCCCCCGAGCTGGTGCACAGCCATGTGACCTCAGGTGGGCCCTGGGCCTCCAGAATCGCCCGTTCTGTCTGGGGCGCGTGGGTGAGGAGGGATCCCGCGACTCAGGGAGCCTTCCTTGCTGTCTGCAGCCATACATCTCCTGATGGGCTTCCGAGGCCACTCTCTTCAGCTGCTCACAGCTGGACACGTCCCCAGGGAGCTCCAGGTCATGCTCCTCTGGCCACCAGATCGTCTTGTTCCAAACGGTTAGCTTTCTCTTCCTTCACATCTTTTCTCAACGTCTCTCTTTCCAGCCTGAGTTAAGATCTGAGGTTTTCCAGTTCTTCACTGGTGGCCTCCAGTTTTCACGTCTCTGTTAATTTGATCTCGAGTTTTGCTTCCCTTTAAGCTGACTCAAGGCCCCTCCTTCTCGTGTGAAGCCAAGTGTCTCAGAAATTGCTGTCTTTTCTCCAGAAGAGCAGAAGCTCCATTGGCCAGTCCCTTGTCCCCACTTGAATTAACTAAAAATCTGACCGGGACCGTACACACCACCATCTCCATGGTGCAGCTTCTCCGGGACCCGCATGGTGCGGGCACTGAGGCTGTCAGCCGCCGTCCACGGCCTGGCCTGTGCAGCGGAGGGTTTGCCCTGCCCAGGTAGGGTCTGGCCCTTTGCCCCCGACTCCGAGGACCTGGGATGTCTGGCCTGATGAGAGCATCCTTGCTTCCCTGGCCACGTGGCTCAGGTCAGCCCTGCCATGTGGTCACACCAAGTGGAACCCCGGACTCAAGGGCTCAGGCCGGGCTCCCTGGCCGTCGGCACCCCAGGCGTGTTGCCACCGTCCGGGACTCCTCGGAGGGAGGGTGCCTGGGCTCCCCTGGGCCCTGCCTCTGTGTCTTCCCCCTGCACACCCCTCCCCCTCCCCCCTGGCTGGTTGTAATCTGGACGCTTTGGCTGTCATAAGTCATGAGTCGGTTTTGCTGAGCTGAGTCCTAGTGCGTCACTGAACCTCAGGGCGGTCTTGGGATCCTCGCACTGCACAGCCAACAGCTGCAGAACATCACCCGGAACCGCCGGTGCCTGGACACGGAGCAGACCTGGGGAGGGGCCGGTTGGGGGGGACTTGCAGCAAGACGGTGCCTCCTGCCTCCCTCCCCCCTCCCCCTCCCCCCCCCCACAGGGATGATGTCACATGACCTGGGGGCAGGGTGGGCTGCCGGGAGCCAAGACTGTGGCAGGTGTGGTGCCGTGGACGTCGAATGCCCCGCAGCTCAGGGTTGACCTGCGGAGAGAGGTGCTGCGAAGGACGGGGGGATGGCCTCAGGGGTCCCTGGGGAGGCCCTCACCGTCCCTCGGAGGGGGGCACAGCCCTGGCCATGGCTGCATCCTCGGGCCCCTGGCGACGGTGGGTGTGCTGTCACCCCAGGCTGCCACGCGGTCCCCGACGTGCACACCCGAAGGAGGGGGAGACCAGCACTGGCGAGTCCCAGGGCTGGGGGAGCGGAGCAGGAGGGGCGGGCGGTCAGCGGGGCAACTGCAGGTGCCACTTCGGGGCTGGCAGGGTGCCCGCGTGGAGGGAGACGCAGAGGCCAAAGCGCCGGGGATCCGCCGAGCAGGGCTGCAGAGCCCAGGGCGCTGAGGCCTCTGCAGAGCAGGACCGCGCATCTGCAGCAGAGGGAGAGGGCAGGGCGCCCCCCAGGACCCCATTCGCACCAGGCATGGGGGCTTGGGGGCCCGCGGTCTGAGGTGGCAATAGGAGCGGGCGGATGGGAGCTCCTTACGGGTTCGGGAGGTGGGTGACGTCGGGGGCACAAATGCCGCCAGGCTTGGGCACGTTTGGAGCCTTGAGTGCAGTGTGGCTGGGCTGTCAGGTGAGGGAGGGCCGGCTGCGTGGAAGGAGGGACTCAGGCCCAGAACGCGGGGTCTGCATTGGGGGAAGGGGGGCGTGACACCAGCCCGACCAATGGCTGGGGTGGCAGTGATGGGACGAATGACCCCAGAGGTCTGGAAGGACAGCCAGAGAGAGGAGGCCACGTGGGGCGAGGTGGGTGGAAGGTGACGGCTCCGGGGACAGGAGTCGAGAGCAAGCAGTCAGGACGTGGAGGGTCCTGAGGCCGAGGGAGGAGAGCAGAGGGAAGAGAAGGACACGGGGGGTCGGCGGAGAAGGCCGGCCGCTCAGCGCCGCGAGGAGACCACCACCCTGGGGTGCAACGCGGCCAGGACCCCCAGTCACCCCACAGGGGATCGGGGGGCAGTCAGGGAGGGAGGGGCGGGAGGCACCTGGGGGGCGGAGGCTGGCAGGGTAGGGGCTGGGATTATCTACCCAGGGGAAGGCAAGGCCCGTTAATCGCCCTTCAGGGTGGAAGTCCGACTTGCTCAGCCGTCCTGGTCGTCATCTCGGTGAGGAGAGGCCTGAGGAAGACAGACCCTGGGCAAGAATTAACACGCCCAGCCAGCTCTTTCCGCCTCTGTCCAGCGTCAAAGCTGGTGTTGGATGGGCAAGTTGGTGACGACCACGGCCTCTGACGGGGGCTGAGAGTTGAAGGAGGCAGCTGGGCCTCGCGCACAGGCAGCTTCTGGACGGTGGTGCCACGTGGCCATGGGTCCAGGCGGCCAGTTACGTAGATTCCCCCACTGCCTTTGTCATTTTCCTCCCTCTGTCTTCACCTGTGACCCGGTGCCCCCTGCCGGGAGGGACCAGGCCCAAGGGCTGCTCTGGACACTGTGGGCCTTTGACTGGTCGCCCCGTGCCTGGGCGTTAGGATGCCCTGGCCCTGTGTGAGAGGTTTGCAAGGTCTTGCCGGACACCCGGTGGAAAGCTTGAGCCCAGATTCTGATTATTTACATATAAACACATAATTTTTGCATGATTTTAACAAGTCTGATCTTTCTAGGAATTTGCAATAAGGTGGTCGGGGTGGATGGTGCTCGGCTCTGTGGAGAACAAGCAGGTAGTGGCCGTCACTCTGGACAACAGGGCACTCGTGTCACCTGCCCTTCCCGCGGCTGCAGCCCCACAGCACCACGATGGGGACGCTGGTTTCAATACCTTGCCTTCCGGGGGAGGCATCTGTGCGTCTAGGTACCAAAGTACCTGTTTGCACGTGCAAACTTAGTCACCCTCTGCTCCTTTATGACAGGCCGTTACATTGATTTTTTTCCAAAATGATACGTGACAAGTAGGTAACACTGACCCTAACTTTCATTTCCGCAGAGCAAGAGGGGACGGGAAAATGTTTGTTATAAAAGGCAGGCACCGAGGTCGGCAAGATTGGGACCCATGGACAGCCAGTGAACATCCTCTACGACAGCCGAGGGAAGGGTGACCACGGAACGTGTGCCACCCGAGGGGCGACAGCAGCCCGAGGATGCCCTGGAGGCAACTCTCGGCTCCTTCTCGTGCCCAGGTGGATGGAGGTGAGGGTTTTCGTCATTAATTCTTGAAAATTCTTCTATTGGTCTGAATATTTGAAATTTCAGTTTTTGGACAGCAGACCAGTGGAATAGAAGGGATAGAATCAGATGCACATAGACACTTGGCCTATGGTAAAGTTGGGAGAAGATGGACTTTTGAAAATAATATTCTTGGGACAACTGGGTAGCCATTAGAAAAGGATAAAACCGAATCCTTAGCTCATACTCTACACCAGAGTAACCCCCAAAGGACCAGAGATATAAATATAAAAAAATGAAACGTTAAGTTCTGGAGGAAAACACGGGGGAGAAAAGCCTTTCTAGTTACAGTTCACAATTCAGAAGAACAAATAAAAGATCAGTAAGTTCAACCATTTAAAATGAAATGTACCCAGTCAAAATCCCAGCAAGTTACTGTAAGTGAATATCAAGAAATTGATTCTCAAATTTACATGGAGAGGAGGTAAAAGACCCAGAACAGCCAAGGCAACATTGAAGAAGAACCAAGTTGGAGGATGGACACCACCCGACTCCAGGACTTACTGTGAAGCTACAGAAACCGAGACAGTGCGGTGTCAGGGACAGAATAGACACATAGATCAACAGACAGAACAGAGCCCAGAAACAGACCCTATAAATGTGGTCACTGATCTTTGACAAAGGAGCAAAGACAATGCAATGGAGCGGAGACAGTCTCTTTGACAAATGGTGCTGGAACAACTGACGTCCACACGGAAGATGAATCAAGACCTCACACCCTTCACAAAAACCAACTCAAAATGGATCAGGGACCTAAAATGAAACTGCAAAACTATGAAACTCCCAGAGGATAAGATGGGAGAAACCTAGATGACCTCAGGTTTGGAGATGAGTTTTTAGACCCAACACCAAAAGTATGATCTATGAAAGAAAGAATTGATAAGTTGGGGTTCCTTAAAATTAATGAAGTGTCTGTGAAAGCTAAAAGAACGAAAAAAGTCACAGATGGGGAGGAAATATTTGCAAAACACGCATCTGATAAAGGACTTATTATCCAACATATACAAAGAACCCTTTACACTCAGTAATAACGAAACCAGCAACCCCATTTTAAAAATTGGAAAAGATCTGAATATACACTTTGCCAAAGAGGATACACAGATGGCCGATTCACATATGAAAAGCTGCTTCACATCCTATGTGCAAGTTAAAGCAACAATGAGACACCATCATGTACCTATTAGGATGGCAGACATCCAGAACACTGACAGCACCAAATACTGACAAGGGTGTGGAGCAATAGGAACTCTCATTCACTGCTGGTGGGAACGCAACATGGTACAGACACTTTGGAAGACAGTTGGGCAGCTTTTTACAAATTTAAACCTACTCTTACCATACGATCCAGCAATCATACTTTGTGCTATTTACCCAAAGGAGGTGAAAACTTATGTCCACACAAAAACGTGCATATGGATGTTTATAGCAGCTTTATTCATAACTGCCAAAACTTGGAAACCACCAAGGTGTCCTTTAGTAGGTTACAGGATAAATAAACTGTGGTACATCAGACACTGAAAAGAAGTGAGCTATCAAGCTGTGAAGAGACGCTGGGGAACCTTAAATACATATTATCAAGTGAAGGAAGCCAATCTGAAAAGGCTATAGACTGTGTGATTCCAAATGTATGATATTCTGGAAAAGATAAAACTATAGATACAGTAAAAGAATCAGTGGTCACCAGGGATTGTGGGGAGGGATGAACAGACAGAGCACAGAGGACTTCTAGGCCGGTGGATACTCTGTATGACACTATAATGATGGAAGCACTGATGTAGCCGTCGGGGGTGAGGATGGCCAACCTTGGGTGAATCGGCTTTGTCTTCTCACTTGAGGGCGTGGAGTTCCCACACACGGAATAATATCATGACGTTAGAAAGAAAGAAACAGGCAACCGCTGGGAATTCCCTGGCGGTCCAGTGGTTAGGACTCTGCGCTTCCACTGCAGGGGACACGGGTTCGATCCCTGGGCAGGGAGCTAAGATCCCGCATGCCGCGCGCTGTGGCCAAAAAAAAAAAAAAGAAAAGAAACAGGCGACGGGAACAAGCGCCTGGGGCTGTCCAGCGAGCTCGCAAACTGCAGGGTCTAAAACGACGGGTTTATTGTCTCTTGTCTGGGAGCAGGTGCCAGACGGCGGTTCCCGCCGAGGCCTGGGGAGAACCTGCCCCGCTCTGGCAGCTTGGGGCCGGGTCCCTGGGCGGGGGCCACCCTCCTGTTCCCACGTCTCCCCTCTGCGTGCCCGCCCTCTTCTTACGGGACGCCCGCGCTGGACTGGGCCCGCGCCACCCGGTACAGCCTCGTCCTGACCACCCACGTCTGCGGAGACCCTACGTCAAATAAGGGCCTGTTCTGGGTCTGGGTGGACGTGAACTTGGGGAGGCGCCATTCCACGCGGGCACAGCCGTAGGTCAAAGCGGCGGTGACGTAACCACGCAAATCGAAGGATTTTTCCAAACCGCCTTCGAGCACAGCACTCACACTGTATGTCAGTGAGGTATACGCCAAGGACAAAGGAACATCGTTTACTTTAGGGTCACGTCCTAACTGTTTGTTTGGAAATGAGTTTGGACTCATAAAAAAGGGACCAAAACCGCACAGGGCGTTCCGGCGTGTCCTGCAGCTGCACCCCCGGAGCCAACGACCCCATCGCCACCACGCCCTGCTCACGGCGGGGAAGGGAACACTGACCCAGCTCCGTGAGCACTGTTGACACCGGTGCAGCGTGGCCTCATCTGAACGTCTTTTCCTGAGCAGGACCCGCTGCAGGACACACACAGCGTTTAGTCGCCATGTCTCCTGGGTCTCCTCCAAGCGCACAGCGCCTCATTCTTGGCACCTTTGGGGGACACTGGCCCCGGCTAGGCCTCTCAGCTGGGGCTCGTCTGCTGCTGCCTCGCGGCCACGCTGAGGACGCGCCCCTGGGCAGGAACCCACGGGGGCGGCACTGGGCCCTTCTGGGGGCCTCTTGTCCGCGTGTGCACGGCAGGTGGTCTGCTCCACCGTGAGCTTGCTGCTTCTCCGTTCACTGTCTCATGGGGAGACTATCTCACTTCTCATCATAATTTTCCCACCAATTTTTACATCCCTTGATGCTTCTGGCCTAAAACAGCGATCACTGTGATTTTTGCTGGGGGGCCGTTCTGAGTCCACTGGCCCTTCTGCGTTTATGAACCGTAATTCGGCTTCTCCTCCTTACCTGGGCATTTGTTTTCCTAGCTGGTGTTATGGACTGCACATCTGTGCGCCCCAAATCCGTATGTTGAAACCCCGACCCCCAGTGGGAAGTACGGGGAGGTGGGCCTTGGAGGTGCTTAGGTTTGGATGAGCGCATGCAGGTGGGGCCCATGGTGGGACCGGTGACTGTGTCCACTGAGTGAGGACCCTGCCAGCCCGGTGGCCTGGGGCCTCCAGCCTCCGGGGCCGTGGGAAATCTGCCTGTTGTTTAAACACCCGTCTGTGCTGTTTGTCGGGGCAGCCTGGGCTGAGGCAGGAGTCTGTAACCCGTCACTGTCATTATTGTTATTCTTTGGTCAGCTTGTCCCAGGTTTGGCCTTCGGGAGCCCTTCGGGGTGGCTCTGTCCTTCCCATGGGCCCCCCTTTGTGTTCTCCCTTTGTGGCCCCAAAGGACACTCCAGGCTCGCTGGCGCCTTCTGGGCCTGAGCTCTGGAATCAGCGGTTTCTCCAGGGCGCCCTGATGCCTCTGGCGGGAGAAGGATCTTCGGAACCGCGGTCTGGGCTCAGAGCGGGCTCCATGCCCACCTGGGCGCTGCGGCATCTGAGACCAGAGCTCAGAACATGCTTCCACACACACCTGTGCCCAGGTCTCCGCCCGCCTGCCTGGCCGTGCATGTCCACACCCGCGTCTGTGTTACAGTCCTGAGCGCGTGCGGACTCCCACGTGGGGCGGCAGCCCCTCTCCCCGCTTCCCCTGCTGACCCGCGGCTCCTTCCTCCAGCCCAGACTCGCATTATCCAGGGCCTCGCGCTTGGAGGGGCTTGGCTCACGGCTCTGCTGTTGCCGTCCTGAAATTCTGAACGAGTTTTGAACGAGGGCCCCGCGTTCTCATTTTGAACAGAACTTGCAAATTGTGCAGCCGTTCTGATTACCTACGCGTTTGCCTGCTTGCCCAATTCTAGAATAAATACAGAGCAATTTCAGGATGGCTCACTCATCTCTGTGCAAAACAAATGCCCTAACTAGGGCACAGTTCTACGTCTTACACTTCTCAGTCAAAACACCGTCTTCCAGTGACCCGGGCTGGGCTGGGGTCAGGTGTCCGTCTGTCCACCCACACAGGCTGGGCTGACACACCCTAGGTCCAGTGGACGGTTGGCCAGCCCAGTGGGGAGGGGCTGAGGGAGGAGGGGCATGCAGGGCTGGAGAGAGAGGGGCGTGGGGACACTCAGGCCTGGACCAGGGGAGTGCTGGCCCCCGTCTGGCTGGACGGGAGCAGGAGCTGGGCACCAGGCCAGTGGCCGGGCCTGGCATGTGTTTGTGCTTTATCTGCACCTGGTCACCCAGATCATTCAGTTTTAATTAAACTAACCTCACGAGTGAGGCAACGGCTTAGCGTCACTCCCATGGGGACCAGAGGGAGGATGGCGGGGGTAGTGCCCAACGGCAGAGCAGCCCCTCCTGTGCGGGACAAGCGGTCAGCAGCCTGGCCAGCGGTCAGAAGTGGCCATCTGGACGGCCAGCCCTGGCGGGCAGCTCTGCAGAGGCACTCGTGGTCCGCTGTGGCTGCTGAACCTGGCTGGCGCCGTGGGTGGGGTCTGTAGAAGCTTCGTGGTCCCCCGTCCTTGTTAGCGCATCCTGTGCAGACTCACATTTCGGGATGCAGCTACTTCGTGGAGCACGTGGACATGCGACTGGTCCTCCAGCTTCCAGGGGGGCACGGGGCGCGGAGGGGAGCCCCTCGCAGGGTGGCAGAAAGGGAGGTGCAGAGCACGGTCCAGATGCGGCCTCAGGTGAGCCCTGGCTGGACTGGGTGAGAGGTCAGTGCCTTTGGTGCTCCCAGCACCCGCTTCTCGGCCGCCCCCGGCCTGGCCCGGATTGCTGTGATACCTGGAGGGCTGGCCACGCCTCCGTCGCCTTCAGCGACCCCTGCTTCCCCCGGATTTCACTGTCCAGTGACTGTTGAGTCACTTGGGAAAGAGATCCAGGCACCTTGCAGCCCTAGCCCGGCACCACGATGGTGTGTGTGGGTGAGTGCACACACACACCCCACACGCGTGCACATGCTTACATGAGCACACATCTACACACATGTGCACACTCACGCGTGCAGTGGCATGAGCACACCTACATCACGCCCTTGACCACGTGACGTGCTTTCTCGACCACGATACCAGTGACGTTGGTGGGAATCCTCTTTTCCCTGGGCCATCCTGCGCTTTCCAGGATGGGCAGCGGGTGGGACTTGGGGTCCCGTGCAGCGTCAGATGGGGACCGCCAGCACAGAGCATGCACAGCTGGCATCCGTCGGCACGTGAGGTTTTGGGATCCGGCACCCAGGGTCTGTCCTGCGGCCGTCGCTCAGGAAGAGGATGGCGGTGTGGCTCCAGAACTCTGGCTCTGCCCGCTGTGAAAGGCACTGGGGCCGTCTCGGCACCCGGGTGCCTCCTCCGTCCTAGGATGGACATCGAGGTGTGGATCAATCGTGTCCATCTGGCTCCTGGTGGGCACTCGCGGCGTCAGACAGGAAGCAGTCTACTCCTCAGCCCAGTGCACGTGCAACCTGCCTATAAGTACCTGGACAAAAAGTCTCCGGAAATAATTCTTACCCTTGTAACGTACAGCACACGTGGCGTTTCTAATTTATTCAAAGAAAGAGTTGCTACCCTTGTGTTGGATCCTCCAGACACTGACGGTTACGACCTGCAGGCCGGGAGGCACGGCCCTCGGCCCTCCCGCCCCTGTCTGTGTGTTTCTGGTGGGGCTCACAGCGCGGCAGGGAGAGGCTGTGCCGGCCACACGCGCCCCACGGCAGCCCCCGCGCGGGGCCTCGGCGCTCTCCTCTCCCACGTCCCCATGAGCTCATCGAATCATTGCAGCTGCCACTGAAGCATCTCTTCTGCATCCCGCCTGCTGTGCTGGGACCCTGGTGCTCTGGGGCCTCTTTGCACAACAGCGTAAGTGCATTTGCTGTGTTTATTAGGCTGAGAGTCTCCCCGGTGAGCTGTGGACCCCAGGACATGGCCAGGCCCGTCTGGGGCCCCGTTGTCTCTGCAGCACCTCCCAGGTGCCTGGCACCAGTAGGATGTCATGTGTGTTCACTGGACAGAAAGATGAGGGAGGGGCGGTGTGAGTGGCCCGGGGCTGCCATAACCCCTGTTCAGCGGCCGGAAGTCTGAGGTCAAGGTGTCAGTGGGGCTGGTTCCTTCTAAGGCCGAGGGAGAATCTGGTCCAGGCCCCCTCCAGCTTCTCTGCTCTGCTGGCATCCTTGGCACCCTGGACCTGTAGAAGCATCACCCCATCTCTGCCTCATCTTCACATGGCGTCTCCCGTGAATGTGTCTATCTCTGAATGTCCTGTTTCTTCAAGGACACCAGTCCTACTGGATCAGGGCCTGGCCTCCTGCAGTGCGACCTCATCTTAACCAAATCTACTCACAAAGACCCCATTTCTAACAAGGTCACACTCCCAGGTAATGGACAAGAAGTGGGGAGAGTCCTGGAAATCCCGGGGGCCGGCGTCCAGGCTGCGGGCCCCAGCTCTCCATCGGGGCCTCCATCGTTCTTCAGCCCCAACTCAACGCGTCCACACTGAGTGCTGAGTCCTGCTGGCCAGGGGCTCACACGCACGCAGGACCCAGCTGGCTCCCAAACCCGAATGCAGGAAGGGCGGTGGGCCATCGAGGGGCCCCTCAAACGCTCCGCCCTCCTGCCCCAGCCCTGCGGGACTCGGAGCCCTCCCGGCCTCCCCTGAGCTATGGGGGCCTCACGCCCTGGCCTGCTCAGCCACTGGTCTGCCAGTCTGTCCACTGCTGCCCTGATGGGAGGCTGGGGGCCGGGCAGGAGAGGGTCTCGGGCCGCGGCCTGTCTGAGGCCCGACAGGGAAGGACTGTGTCTAAGCCCGCAGGTTGCCCTCGTGGCCGCGGGCCCAGACTCGGTTTTGCTGGCTGCTGGCCGGAGGCTACTCCCGCTGCCCCTGTGACCTGGGCCATCTGCGTCCTCATCACGGAGGAGACTCCAGTAAAACGGGTGCAGCCTCCGCGGTTTGTCCCTTCATTTCTGCTACGTCCTGTCAGTTAGATGGGAGCTGCAGGCTGGGCGGCGGGGGCAGGGCACCTGAGGGCGTGAGCTCTGGGAGGCGGGGCAGCCAGACCCCTCGGAGCAGAGGAGGCCTGCGGCATGGGGCAGGGGAGAGGCCACGGGGCAAGGGTCACGCGTCCCCATTCCGGCTCGTTTCCTCCAATGGCGACTGGAGACAGGGTCGATGGTGGGGCCTGGGGCACCTGTGGCTGAGATGGGAGGTGTCCCCGGAGGACGAACACCTCTGTGGGGTGGAGGTGGGGGCTTTGGTGGGGCAGCCTGGATGCGTGAGCCACACCCTCCCGGGGCGGGGATAGCAGAGAAGATGCCCCAGCCAGGCCAGTGCACACGTGCATCGGGGTCTGGTCGACGTGAGTAGGATGGAGAAGCCGCTCAGGGACCCAGGGGGCCGGACGGTGGTCGGTGGGACCCTCGGAGACTCACAGGGCATTCCCACTGCTCCTTCCCCACCTGCCCCGTTTGCTCCTGGTTCCAGGTGACAGGCCTGTGTGGGGGGCCTTGGGACTCGTCCGAGGCGCTGGCGTAAGAGTCGGTTTCTGCCCTCGTGTCCCTGGAGTCTCCCAGCCCTGCCTGTCATGTGGAATCTCATTTTGCGCCGTTTTAATTTCAAAGCATTTTTTGTTTTTTTGGTAAAAGTCTGTTGTTTTGCTAAAACAGGGAAGCGTTTCCTGATGTGAGCCCAAATGCAGGGATGTGTTTTTCCATCAGAGCACGAGGAGGTCTCAGACTTTCTCCCAGCCGAAGAGCCTCAGCACAGGGGGCAGGTGTGTAAAACCCGACTTCCAGACCTGGACCCGGAGACCCCGCAGGGCAGCGCAGGGCTGGAGGCCGCGGCCAGGCCCTCCCATCTCACCCAGAGTCACGCCCATCAGTCAGGCGTGGCGCCAGGGGATGGGGGCTTGGAGGAGGGGCTGTGGGCGCTGCGCTCAGTCTGCATCTACGAGGCTCTCAGAGCGGGGCCCCCGGGAGCGGGGGGTGGGGGGGTGGTGTGCCTCGGACCCGGGAGTGCCCATCCGCACTGGCGTTATCCACGCCCTCCTTCCTGCCCTTCCTTCCCGGTCCTCGTCGGCTGCTACGGACACTTCACTGCACGGGCAGAGCGTCTCCCGGCCGAGGCTGCGCGCACATCCCCAAAGCCCTGGCCCCCGTATCCACGTGGGCACCGTGGATGCCTGCAGGGAGGCGTACCCGGGCCACGCCAACAGGGGGCGCGTCAGAGTGACGGGCGTCCCAACGCGCCCACAAGGTAATGGTGCTGTGGGTCAGAGAGGGAAGGAACGGACAACTTAGGGGTTCAAATAAATCTGCATTTCCAAAGTCAGATAGAGCCATAAAAACAAACCATTAACTGGATTAAGAACAACTTTTCTACATGCCAGCCGTAGCCAGGAAGCATATTAGAAAACGTCAGCTCTCCGTCTGAGACACCGCTAAGAGCAGATGGAAATACTACCAGCCAAACTCATCCAGGGCTTCTCGGCACTTTCCACATTGTAACACTTTAATCCTTTCAATAGCCGCCCAGGTGGGCAGGGGGAGGCACCTGTAACAGGTGGGCAAACAGGTGGGCAGTGAGGACCCAGGCAGCGGCAGGGCCAGGTGTTCACCTGGGCAGTCGGGCCAGCCCTGCCCTTGCCTCCTTCTCCCGCTTCCTCCCCAGACAGCTGAAGTCCCCACCTGGGAGATAAAGGGTGAGCCTGGCCCGGCGTCATCCCCAGAGGTGGAGCCCAGGGTCACCCTCCGGGCGGCTTCTCATCCACTGCCTTCGGGGCTGGATCTCTAAGCTTTCAAGGTGATCATTTCTGGTGTAATAGAACATTTTAGAATTTACATTTAGTTTCTCTGTGTGAACAAGGCTTTAAAGATATCAGAGCATTTAATAGCTGATGGGTCGTAACACCATCTTTGAATACATTTATTGAAAACCCGCTCCAAATATTAGCCTTTGATCCCGGTGGGAAGGAGCTGGCCGACTGCTGCGGGAGCTGCTGCGTAAATACAGACACCAGGCGGGTTTTAACCCAGAGAAACGTCCTGCCCCACAGAATCCTTCGTCTACACAACAAATGACTTAAAGCAAAGAAGAACTTAGTTCCTGGAATAAGTAGAATTATTCAAATTCTAAGTAAATATCTTCAGCACCGAGTCAATCCTGACTTGATTTTTAAGTTTTTTTAGGTAAATGGAAGCCACCCCGCCAGCCTGCGCAGAGGGACGCAGTGGGGCCCCAGGGGGCTGGGGACTAGGCCATTCTGGAGGTACCGGGCAGACTGGGGTGGTCGCTGCCCTACCCAGGGCGGGGCCCCCAGGCCTTTGACCCTGACCCGCAAGGGCTTGTCTCCCCACACCCTGTTGTCTCTCTCTGTCTCTGACTTTCTGACTCTGTCTCTCTCTCTGTCGCTCCCTCATGCAGGTAAGATGCATACCTGAAACACGTGTTTCACAACGCAGACCTTGCCCTTCTTAGGTGCACTGACTCTGATATTTTCTATTTTGTTAAATTGAAAAAAACTCAAGCCAGACCCACTAAATTGGCATAGTCCAACGTTTCCCATTCTGCATAATGGCACCAAAAATTGTCTGCCGTGGCCCAGTGCAGGGGCGGCCGGGATCACCTGGGGCACCATTACCTAAGGCCAGCGGCTGGGGAGGTGGACTGTCGTCTTTGGTTTTGTTTTCCTAGCTCTGGGTGGGGCTTCTGTGCTCAGTGGGGGGTTGGTTTGCAGGCCCCCGATCTGCTAGGAGGCTCTGTCAGTGGCGTTGGGGCCCTGGGGGTCCTTGCGGGGGACGAGGGGAGCAGGAAGTTCCCCCGAGGTCAGGGCGTGGCAGCATCTTCCACAGGGGACCATGGAACACAGGACTTGCTAATTAAGTGTCTCAAAAAAAGTGACCTTTTCCTGCCGTCAGTGACCAGGAGGCAGGTAAAGATGCTGGTCAGGTGCATCTACAGAGACTAAGGGAGAAGTTGTGGAGCAAAACCAAAGAGAGCCAACTGCGGAGGAATCCGTTTACCCTTTAAATCACCTATTTCACTGTTGCCAAACCTTTATTAAAATGCTTCTCTCAAAGGAAGAATCACATGGCTTTTCTGGGCTTTAACACCCAGATTTTGTGTCTAAAGGTCACTGGGTGAAGACTGTCAATCTGATGGCAAAGTGCGGTGTGGACAGAGGGACCGAGGCCTCCCATCAACAGAATTAGGGCACAGGCAGCCTCTTCCTACTCAGGGAGCTGGTTTCTGCACCAGGTTAGTGTGGAAAGAAAACACTTCTTCAGGTGTTTCAAAATTGACACGTTTCACTTGTATTAAAGAGCCTGACCTCCCCTTAGAGAACAGACGCCAAACACAGCATTCAGATGGCTAGCCCCACTGGAGTGTGTGAGACTGGACCAGAATGATAGACTTTTAGATGTAATACAGGACCTTCTACCATCTGTGTTTCCACCCATCCACCTACCTGTCCATCCACCCAAGTACACACCATCTACCCATCCATCCATCTATCCATCCATCCATTCATCCATCCATCCATCCATCCATCCATCCATCCATCCACCTATCCTTCCAACCATCCATCTAATCCATCCATCCATCCACCTATTATCCATCCACCCACCCACCCACCCATCCATCCATCCACCCACCCACCCACCCATCCATCCATCCACCCATCCATCCATCCACCCATCCATCCATCCATTCATCCATCCACCTATTATCCATCCATCCACCCATCCATCCACCCATCCATCCATCCACCCATCCATCCACCCATCCATCCATCCACCCATCCATCCACCCATCCATCCATCCATTCATCCATCCATCCATCCATCCACCTATTATCCATCCATCCATCCATCCATCCATTCACCCATCCACCCACCCACCCATCCATCTACCCACCCATCCATCCATCCATCCATCCATCCACCTATTATCCGTCCATCCATCTACCCATCCATCCACCCATCTACCCATCCATCCACCCATCCATCTACCCATCCATCCCCTCATCCATCCACTCACCCATCCATCCATCCACCATTCCTCCACTTATACATTCATCGTCCATCTATCAATCTAACCACTTGCCCATCAGCCCTCCATCCATCCATTCATCCATCCCTCCATCATCTGTCCATTCATTGTCTACACACCCATCCATCCATTTTCTACCTCTCTTCCCTCCCTCCTTTCTCCATTTCCTCTTTCTATCCATCCATCAATCCACCCATCCACCAACCACCCATCTATCCATCCACCTACCCATCCACCTAAATACCCATCCATTAACTCATTCATCTGTAAATATAAATTGAGTGCCACTGTCTACTGTGTACCAGGTCTATTTAAGACAATGGCAGAAGCGAATGAGACCAGCTCAGCCCCTGCTCCCAGGGGAGCTCCTGCGCAAACTGGGGAGACAGCACTCTCCATTCCATGGGACACCTGCTGGGGAGGCCTGGGGAGACTGGGGGTTCAAGGAGCACTGAGCAGGGGCAGAGTCCAGAAGCGGGGGTCAGAGAAGACTTCCAGAGGTGGCGTCCAAGCATAGTGATAAACCACAGAGCTCTCCTCTGGGCTGTGGCCAGAGCTGACTGGTGTCTAGAAGGACCCCTTTGGCCAGAGTGGACAAGAGATCCTTAGGGACAAAAGGCAGGGAGCCACTCAGGACTCTGGCGTTGTCTCCCCAGAAGAGGCTCTTGGGCTGGGCAGTAGCAGTGGTCAGACCGCATGGCTGGAGTCTGGACACCTGGGAGACTGCAGGGGAGCTGAGCAGGCAGGTGAGGGCTTGAGAGAGAGGTGGGACAGATGGGGGCAGGAGGGGGCGAGGGGCAGGAGGGGATGGCGCACAGCCAGCGGGGGCCCTGGGGTGGGTCTGGGTTAAGCCCACTGGACCTGGGAGGCCCAGGGGCTGTGCTTGCCCTTGGCCAGGGAGAGGTGAGTGAAGGCAGGTTCTCAAGGGAGGGGGAGGTGGCGGCCCGAGGCAGCCTGCTGCACAAAACGACATCGAGCAGGAACACGGCTACTCAGCCACGGCCGTTTTCCCATGGGTTTCTTTTATTGTTGGTGACGACCACACAAGAGGCCACTGTGAGACAGATGGACATGGACAACGTGGGTTTTCTACACGAGTGCTCAACACTCCTGGGAAGGGCGGGGTGGGACCGATTCCTCTCGAGCTCCGGTCCACAAGCTGGTTTCCCCTGAGCGGCCGGTTCCACAGGCCTGGGCCGAGGTCCATTCGCAGGGATGGCCAAGAAGCCTCCGTGGGCCTGTCTGGCAGTGCCTCTCCAGCAGCATGTCCTTGGACTGCGGCCGTGCTCCCTCCGGGACGGCAGTGCTGGGAGCATTTCTCAGCTGAGAGTCCAACATCCTCGCCAAGGACCACAGGAACGTCAGCAAACAGATTTCAGAAACCAGCCCTGCATCCTGAGAACTGGCTTTGATTCCCGTGTCAGTACGATTCTAAAAGCCGTTCCCTAAGGAAACAAGTGCTGTTCCTGACGTGACACGTGCCTCAGAGAAAGTTCCGGCGGGGTCTCCCTCCCAAGACTGCGGGGCTCCAGGCTGCCACCTCGGGGGCTCTGCAAGGCCGGGGACACCACGGGGGACGCACCCCTGCTCGTGGCGAGCTCACTTTCTCCGTGGCTGGGGGCCCACGTCGGGCAGCAGTGGTGGCAGCCCACATGGATTTTATGGAGTTTTCTTGTAGCTACAAGGAAATAAACAGCACCCCCATCTCACACCCAGGTCTTGGCCCTCCATGGGCTCTGAGCAGACCTGTGTGATGTGGGGACACGTGGTCCCACTTTGTCACCTTTTGTATGGCTTCCGCCATTTCACCTCTGCACAATTAGGCAAAATATGACACTTGGCTTTTTTAATACGAGCAAAACAAAGGATCCAAGAAGCTATTGTGAGCGCTGGGATTCTCAGCAGAGAATCCGTAATCTATAATTATCGTATTTCTCCTCCACACATAGATGACAGCAAGCTGTGGGCTCCAGGGGGCCCTGGGGTGGGCACGGGGAGAAGGGAGCAGCTCTAACGCACAGGACACGACTCAGACGCTTCTACCTGCGGGACGGGCACAGACTAGGTAAGTTACACAGCGACACGGCGGACAGAGGGTCATCTCCCTGTGGCACAGAGGGTGTGACCAGTCAGAGGGAAGGACTTGAGCGTGTCCAGCGAAGCAGAAGGTACGGAGTGGGAGCAGCCCTCCTTTCTCTCAAAACTCAGATGTTCCTTCTTCGTTGCCTCTGTCCTGCCGTGGATGGCGCCCTGCGGGCCTCCTGCCTCCGCCCCCCTCTACACCACGAGCCAGTGGCGGAGCTGGAAAGAAAACAGGGCTTAGTCAGACGTGAAGTGAGGAGCTCCTTGGATAAAAGCAGCTCCTGGGCCGGCGGCCCGGCTTGTAGCTGGGAGATCCCTGAGCAGAGCGGGCGGCTGGGGGACCAGCACTGCTCCTGGGGCACCACAGACCTGACGCCCTTTTTAACTTTATGGAGAGAAGCCACCACTTCACAAAGAGATGTCGGAGGGCACAGTGGCCTCAAGGGGCCAGAGCGTGGACCAGCAGCCTCTGCCATCCCTGGCCAGTGTGACATCAGCTGCTGGACGGACACTGGATGCCAGCGTGCCTGGGCTGGTCCAGAGCGCTCGCCTACTGGCTCGCATGTGACCTGCGATGCCCCTGGCCCCCTGTGGCCTCTCTCCTGGGGCCTCTGATCCCGACCCAGTGGAACCCTGCACCCCGTGGTGCTGTCTGCTTTGTGTGACCTGCGGGTGTGGGATGAGGCCTCGTTCACCGCTCGGGGAAGGGTGAGATGGACAGGGGCCCTATTTAGTTGTCCACAAATGTCATCGCCTGTTATTACCCAGCTGTTAGTTCAGCCTGTTTTTGAGCACAAGCCATTCGATGGCACTAAATGGCAAAGAACCGTGTTTTGTAAACATTTCCAGACAAAGACGGGCAGGGCTTGTTTCTGACACAGCCACACCGGGGGTAGGAAGATGCTGCCTCTGGCCCCACGGCAGGGCCCTCCGTCACCATCGGGAGAACCTGCTCAGGACACACCCACACAGCAGCCAGAGGGCAGGGCTGGACCAGGGACGCCCCGGGGGCCGGAGCAGTGGCTCCGTGGTGACTTCAGACCAGTGCCGAGGCCGGGGGGGCCACACCTGGGACCCCAGCTGAGACCCGCCCCCGGGGGTGAAGTGGCCCTCTGTCCTGGCCGCAGATGAGCCGAAGGCGACCTTCTCAGGGGAAGGTGTGCTCACGGGGCCCCTCAGAGCCCCCGCAGGTGGGGGTCAAGCCGGAAGCTGCACGCAGGGAAGAAGAGGCAGCGACCACCCCGAGCGGGTCGGCAAGAGCCAGAAGCTCAGCTCAGATGCCCACGGACCAGAGCGGTCGTGGTCCTCAGGTTACCGGGCAGCTGTGTAGGAAATGGTTTAAAAAGTGATAGATGCCACTTACAGTTCTGCACAATTCACAAGGCCAAGTGCTGCTTCCAGAGAGTGAACAGTGTAACTGTCAGTGAAGGGGGCACAGGAAGGGGGTACGTGATGGAGACGCTTTTCCATAACTGCACACGTGACACTTCCACGTGCAGCGTCAAAGTGAACGGCCACAGCTGCAGACAAAGATATTTCTGGTCCAGGGAATTCCCTGGCGGTCCAGTGGTTAGGACTCGGCGCTTTCACCGCCCGGTCTGGGAACTAAGAACCCGCAAGATGCGCAGCTCAGCCAAAAAGCAAAAAAAGATATTTCTGGTCCAGATGGAGTAATGGGGACTGAATATATTCTACCATCTGACACAGCTTAAAATGAACAAAATATATATAATAATAGGTTTTCAGACACAGGAGGTCAGACGACAAAGGACAGATTCCCCGAGGGAGACAAGCAGGGGGATCTGTCCAACTGCCCCGTTGCGGCCTCGAGGGGCTTCCTAGGCTTCAGCGGGGGAGGCGACGCCCAGGTGGGGCAGTGAACCCCTGGCCTGATGAGGTGGGGTGAGCGCTGGGGAGCCCAAGGCGGCTGGAGTTCACAGGATGGAGCTGCAGAGGGGCGAGTGCGGCACTGAGAGCCCTGGGCACGTGCACGGGGACCCGAGGGTTCAGCTGAGCATTCGGGGCACTCGAGGCCGGAGACACCCTCCCGGCAGGATTCGGGAAACGTCTCTGAAACTCACAGGACGGGAGCCAGGCTGGAGCATCTCCTGGATCTTGGGGCGCCGGGTAGAGTGTCACCCAGGTCTTGCACCAGCATTGGAAACTGCCCCACACTAAATGCCGCCCTGGTCCCACCTAACAAGTCTTAAAAACCAAGTCCCCCAAAGATCAAACTGTCTCCAAGTAACTTAATGACGACCCAGAACAAAGCTCAAGAATATGTAAAGGAACACAAATATATCCAGCCTCTAACAAGGTAAAACTCACAATATCCGGAATCCAATTAAAAATGACCAGATGTGTGAAGCAGCAGAAAAATTCAACCCCTTATGAGAAAAGTCAACTGACACTGACCTGGAACAGACACAGATGTTGACACTGGCAGATGAGAGACTTACGTAGTGATTATAACTGCAGTCCATATGTCCAAAAAGGTAAGTAGAGGCATGAAGGACATAAAAAGACCCAGCGTGAACTTCTAGAGATGAAAACTACAATGTGTGAAATGACAGGTGTGCTGGACGGGATTATTAGCAGATTAGACTTTGCAGAGGAAAAAAATTAGTGGACTAAACAAAAGCAACACGCAAAATAAAACATACAGAGGGAAGAGAATTAACGTGGCCTAAAATATGTGTAACTGGAGCCCATGAAGGGGGTGGGACAGAAAAAAATGGAAGAAATGACAGCCCAAAATTTCCAAATACACTGAAAATGATAAACCCAACGTTCTAACAGGCTCAGTGGACTGTGGGTGTGAGAAGCATGAAGTACGGTGCTATAACCAAGCACAGTGGAGAAATGAACCCAAAGACTCAGTCAGCGTGATGCCCTTTCAATACGTTTAAAAACAACTGAAACCAAACAGTCTACTTTTCAGGAATATAGCAGCACCTACAGATGCGACAAAACTGTGCAGCAGAAAATGCATGGGAAATATTCAGCTACATTGAGATGGTGTTGACTTCAGGCGCAGGAGAGTGGCAGACAGGGAGGTAGATGTGAGTTACTATCAAGGTGGAGTTTTGTACGGTTGTTCACAAGGGTTTATTTTGTAATGTGATTAAATAAATGAAAAACAGCCACGGGTGGACTAATGTACAATGGTGCACCCGGACACAAAACCTAAAAAGACACCTGAAAGAGTATGAGACCTGGAGGAGGCAGAGAAGCCTCACATGGCAGAGCCCAGGACGGAAGCAGAGAGGCAAGGGGCAAGATTTCAGTAGGGTTGCAAAATTCCCAGAACTCACAAAAAACATGAATTTACAGACCCTGGGCACACAAGAGATGCCGGGAGGAATAAGTAAATAAAACTACTTAGAATAGCTTTGCAATAATATAAATAAAAGAAATCTATGCCCAGACACATCACAGGGAAACTGCAGCACCAAATGCAAAGGAAGCTGGAACGGGTCCGGGGACTCCGCCCCATGGGGCCACATGTTTCAGCAGGACCGCAGGGC
The DNA here is from genome assembly GCF_965194805.1 of Balaenoptera borealis. Taxonomy (NCBI): domain Eukaryota; kingdom Metazoa; phylum Chordata; class Mammalia; order Artiodactyla; family Balaenopteridae; genus Balaenoptera; species Balaenoptera borealis. The sequence goes on from NC_138867.1 coordinate 1,665,783, forward strand.
TGCAGGTGGAGAACCAACATCTTCAAAATGCTGAAAGACCATAACTTGATCGAGAGCCACGTGCCTGCGGAAACTCTGTCATAAATAAGGGCAAAGTAAAGACATTCACAGACACACAACAGTGAGGAAGTTTATTAAGACACCCCCTTAAAGGAATGTCTGAAGGATGCTTCTTCAAATGGCAAGAAAATGGTCCTCAAAGGAAAGATGTATATGCCAAAAAGTAGAGTGAACAAATAAACACTGGACATGCACATTTGTCCAGGGAAGTTTCTGGACAAAATAACAACAAATAAAAATAGTGACTAATTTGTGGGTTAAAAATGACATAAATGGAATATTGGACAATAATAGCTTGTTAATCTGTAGGAGGAAAATTTAAGTCCTTGTGATATTCAGGATGGGGGTTCAGATAATGTTTAACTTTATACTTAAAGTGAAATATGCATGGTACAATTTCAAAAACAACTATAAAATGAATAGAATAAAGTATATAAATTCCAAACAGAGAGGAAAGAGTAGAACAAGAAAAAAAAAAAGACCAAAAAATCAATCATAAAAGGCAATAATAAGGTGGAAAAATAAACATTAAAAAATGGAACGGAGTTAAAAAATAGCAGAATCAAGTCCAACTGCACCAATAATCACAGCAAATATAAATGGATTAATCTGCCCGTTGCCAGACTAAAGCATTCCAGTGTATTCGAGGTTTGCAAAAGACACCTAAATGTTAAGATGACTGCAAAGTTGGAAGTTAAAAGATCACAAAAGACATTTCAGATAAACTCAAAAGAAACCTAGTGCAGCTGTAGTCACCTCAGACAAGAAGGACTTTAAGAGCAAAAACACAGCAAGGGAGCAAGGATCAGCCAAGTAGATGTGATCATTCTGAACCCATACCTGTCCCAGAAAACAGGCTCAGAATAGACAAAACAAAACCCAGTAGAACTACAAGGGAAAATTGGACAAATACGCTTTCAAGGTCAGATATCCCATAAATATCTACTGATTACTGATGGTTAAACAGAGCTAAAATGGGCAAAATTGCCAAAGATTTGAACAACGCAGTTACAAGCCCAATCTAATGGACAGAAGGAGAATTGCATATCAATAATTGGAGAATACATCTCATCTAAAGATACACGTAGCATTTATAAAATTTGATTAGGTACTTGGCCATAAAGGAGTATCAATACACTCCAAAGAATGAGTAAAAAGGTGTCTGAACACAATGCAATTAATTTAGAAATCAATAACAAAAAGATAAATGAAACATCCCCATATATTTGGGAATTTAAAGGCAGACTTCTAAGCATTCATGGGTGGAGGAAGTCACAATGAAAATTAAAATATGCTTAGAACTAAATGATACACAAAATGCTATGTTAAAAGTTGTGACATATAGCTGATTCACTTTGTTATACAGCAGAAACGAACACAACATTGTAAAGCAATTATACTCCAATAAAGATGTTAACAAAAATTTCTAATTATAAGAAAAAAAAAAAAAAATTGTGGAACGCAGCCAACAGGGCATTTTGAGGGAAATTCTTAGCCTTGAATGCTTATGTTAGAAAAGAAGAAAGGTTGAAAATTAATGATCCACGGTCCAAATTAAGAAGTTAGTAAATGTATGACAGAGTAGACCAATGAAAGTAGAAGGGAGGAATAATGACAGAGCTGAAATGAACGAGACAGAAAGCAAAGCACAAACAGAGCATCCTGCACCAAGTCGCGACCCTTCAAACTGCATAAGGGGAACTTCTCTGTCCCAGTAGGCCCCCACCCCACCCCTGCCTAAAATCATGCCCCTTACACAGCTTCTGAGTCAGTGTCCACATCCTGGAAGGACTAGTCTGTGCAGCATTCACAGCTGACGCTGGCGCCCTGACCAAGCACCTCGCCCTGGCGTTGGAGCAGGGAGCACCCACCCAGGTCACCTCCGCCCCCGGCCGGCAGTGGGGAGAGTGGCACTCACTGTGAACTGGCGCACCTCCCCTCTGTCCACCCGCTCGTGCTCCTTCTCGGGCGTGATGGCGTAGGCCAGTTTCTAGAAGAGAAGGAGCAACTGTGGGCGCCGGCCCGGCCTCAGCGGGGTGAACGGGCCCTGGTCAACTGCTGTCGATGTGGGAGCTGGTGGCTTGGGTCTCCTTAGACCCTGGAGCAAAGTTCAGCCCAACTCGAAGTAGCCGCTACTGGAGGAGGTTCGTCTCCACGTCAAGCTCGCGGTGGGCCCTGAGCAAAGGTGTCCTCTGTCTCTTCCAGGAATCCCGGCACCAAGATATGAGGTGGAGGGACCCCTGTGTCCAGCTCACCCACCCTCTCCTTCATAGGTGACGCAGGAGCATGCCTGACCGACTGCGAGGCCCAGAGCCACCCCCAGCCCACATGAGGGTGCCTGCCTGGGGATCCCCCTGGCCCTGCTTGGCCCCAGGTGGAGAGGGCGGGTCCCCTGCTACCACCCCACCCTCAGACCACTGCCCTTCCACCTGCACTGCACGCTGTAGAGCATGTGTGCACACACACAGAGACACACACAGGCAAGTACGCACGTGTATGTGCCCACGTGAGGACACACACACATCAAGACAGGCACACACAGGCATACACACACACACACACACGCACAGGTACAGCCCCCCACACCAGCCCACGTGTCTCTGGCATGGTCACCGGCCCCTCCAGCCCCTCCTGCTGGGCAGAGATGAGCAGGCGGGAGCAGGCCTGGGACAGGGACACCCGCCTGACCTTGTTGGTGGCCTCACAATCGGGGGGGGGAAGGGCAGGTGAGGGAGACCCATCCAGATACACACCTCCCTCGAGGAGCCGGGCAGGCTGCAGAACTTGTAGGCAGCGTAGATGGGCACCACGGACATGGAGGATGCAGCGATGGCCCAGCCCAGCGCATTGGCCCACTCGGGGAAGATGTAGGCGCCGTAGTGCGGGGGCCTGAAGGTTGCGATGCTGACCACGACCACGAACTGGAACCGAGGGACGGGGGTCAGGGGCGGCCGGGGGCAGGGCTACCGAGCCGGTGGCTCCAGGGGAGGGTCCCCCGCGCAACGGGACTAGGCCGTGAACCTGGGCAGCGGGCGTCTGTGTGCACTCTGCAGACTGGCGCTGCTGCAGGACGGGGCAGGGGTGCCCGGGGGGCGCACATCCCTCCAATTCTTAAGTCTGATGGGCGGGGATTCGCTCACTGTCCCTTGTAAACCTCACAGGTTGCCACACGGGGAGAAGCAGGACGCCTGGCTGGTCTGGAGGTCACATGCCCCAGGCTGCTGGGTCGCTGGGGGTGACCAGCAGCCGCTGCAGGTTTGGAGCAGCTCAGGGAGCTGCGGGCTTGAACTGGGAACCTCACCCCCACTCCGCCTCCTCTCTCACTGGTCCTCGGGGTGGAGGGGGTGCTGCCCGAGGCCCCTGCCCAGTCGTGGACACCCTGGGGGCCGCTGGGCTGGCTGGGCAGGAGGAGGGCCGAGGTCACGAGGTGCTCGCCGGCCTGGGCTCTGCACTCAGAGCTGGACGGCCGCTGAACGGCGGCCCAGGGCCACCAGACAGGGCAGGCAGTTCCAGCTTCGTGAGCCATCGGGGCTTGGTCACAGCCACCCAGCTCTGAGGCTGTGGTGCGGATGCGTGGATGAACCAGCACGGCCGTGCTCCAACGCAACAGGCGGTGGGTGGCCCTGGCCGCAGGCCCGAGCTTGCGGACCCCTGGCCGGGACGACAAGCAGCTACTGGGGAGCCCTGGGGGCCGCGCTGTCACAGAACCGGAGCGGCTCCCGTCCGGCCTCGCGTCTGAGCACCTGTCTTCCCAGGTTCTAACCCTTCTCTCGGGCCTCCAGGCAGAGGTCAGCTGACGCCCTCCAAGCACAGGGGCCGAGCGGGACGCACACGGGCCTTAATCGGGTGGGAGCCCTGCCTCCCGTGAGTGGTTTCTCAGTGGCTCCAGTCGGGGTGGGATCTTCAGGAGACCAGAGGATTTGGGGGGCCAGCCTGCCCTCCTGCCTGAGTCCGGTGACCTGCTGACTCCCGCCCGTGGAGACCCTGGTCCCCGGGCAGCACCGAGCCCCTCCCCCAGCATCAGGCATGCGTGGCCCCTGCTGGACCCGGTGGCGGGGGAGCGGGGAAGGAGGGGCCTCACCAGGAGGAAGCAGGGGCTGATGAACTTCCAGCACAGCCGCCAGTAGAGGCTGGGCCGCTGCCCGGTCATCTGTTTGATGTCGTCGCTGAACTGCCACACGCCTGCGGGAAGGTGGCCAAGCAGGCGGTCAGCACGGCCCCTGCCCGAGACGCGGGCCCCGCCGGGCCCTCACCAACCCCGGGCCACCCCCAGCAGACCTGGAGCTCGGGCTGCACGCTGGTGCCCAGGCCGCCCCACCCAGCCGCCCAGGGGTCTTGCTGACCCGGGCCCGGTGCCTGTCCCCGTGGTGACACTGGGATCACCGATGACCCCAAGGGGGCCCGTGGGGCCTCCGCCCTCCTCCCATCTCGGGTCCTCCTCCCCGTGGCCCACGGCCATCCCTGCTTCCCCTCTGTAATCACTTTTTTTTCATTTACAAAAATCATGGTAAAATATATATAACATAAAACTTACCATTTTAACCATTTTTAGTGCACAGCTCAGTGGCATTAAGTACATTCACATTGTTGTGCAAGTACCGCCACCATCATCTCCAGAACTTTCTCATCCTCCCCAGCTGAGATTCTGTCACCATTAAATGCTCACTCCCCATCCCCTCACCCAGCCCATGCCACACCCCCATCCTACTTTCTGTCTATGTGAACCTGACTCTTCCAGGGACCTCATGGGAATCCTACAGGATCTGTCCTTCTGTGACTGGCTTATGTCACTGAGCATAATGCCCTCAAGGTCCATCCATGTTGTAGCACGTGTCAGAACGTCCTTTTTAAGGCTGAATGACATTCCGTTTATGTAAACGGTCATTCTTTTGTAAGGAAAGCTACTCTAGAAGCTCCATGTGCCGCAGCTTTCTCCAGATCTCACAGTGATTTCTCTTGCCCTGAGCCTGGCCTGGCCTCTGGTCACGTGACAGCAGCTGGTTGGCCGAGTCTTGTGTCACATGTGGGGACACAGCAGAGCCACACCTCCATGCAGAATCCCCTCTTCACACTCCAACCCCATCGTCAGATCCCGGACTCGGACCCTGGAGAAGTGGGGTGGAGGAGGCTGAACCCAAAGGCCAGCAAAGATGGGCGTGCCCACCAGGCCCCTCGGCCCCTCAAGCAGGTCCAGGGCAGGCCAGCCCCTCATGCGCCCGGCCATCCTCTCTGAGACCACAGGGACCTGGGGTCACTGAGAGGTGGTCGCATTCTGGGTGTGAATTGCCGTCTGGAGAAACGGCGTGACCTCTGTCTTCGGAGGCTTTGGGGAGCACGTGCTCGCTGCAGGGCCAGCCTCCCTCCCGTCTCTGCCAGCCCCACGTTCATGGCTGTGGGATACGTTTGAAGCACTTTCTCTCTTTCTCTGAGGTTTTATTTTGGGGTGGGGAGATTATAATTTAAAACTATAGGCAAGTATTGATTCCAGGTGCCAATGAAAGCACAGAGAGCTTGATATTTCCCTTTTCTGTAGAAAAGTAAGTATAATTGGAAGAGTGTTCTTGGAACATGAACTAGTTGCCAGGTTAAGCCTCTCAAAGCTAAAGTGCTTTTCAGGTTATAATTCCAGGGCCGAGGCAGAGACCATGACCCCTCATGTGACGCCAGGGCTGCTGCGAAACTGTGGTTCTTGAGCAGCAGAGGCCTTTGGCTTCGGGCTGAAGCACATGCACATGCAGAGAAGTGTGCCCGTTATCTCGAGCTTTCACTGCAAACCCCCCCAGAGACACCTGGCCAGGAGAGCTGAGCGGCACCACGGCCCCAGGTCACAGGGAAGAAACGGAGAGAAAGCAAGGTGGGCCCGGGCAGCAGGCTGGAAAGGACACAGCTTCTGCAGCTGTCAAACCCACAGCAGCACATCCCGGGAAACATGGGGGACACCCCAGGAGGGGCCGGGGCGCACGGCTGCAGGCTGGGCCGCGCCTCTTCCAGGGGCTGCCTGCTGACCAGCAGGTCCCTGACCTCGAGGGTCTCCCAGTCCTAAGGCGTGAATGAGCGCAGGACCGGGGTGGGGGGTGGTCTGGGGTCCAGGTGGTGCTGTCCGTGCAGGGTCAGGAGTTCTGGCCTGACGCTGAGCGGCGGCTCTCTGAACACCACCATCATCCCCCGTCAGCTGAGGGCCTTAGTGGCACGTCCCCAGAGAGAAGCCCACTCAGCCTGTTCCCCTGCCGCCTCGGCGCTGGTCGACCGCGCTCGGCAAATGCGGAGACCTCGCCTCCAGCACCAGCCAGTGTCCCAGCGTCCTCGCAAACCCTTCCTCCTCAAGAACCAGCAGCACGATTATGTGGCCACACCGGGTGCTCTGACCGCAGAGAGGATCTCGGGCTGCCGTCCAGGCTGTCTTCACTGATCCATTGGACAGCGGGCTGAGAGGATCTCGGGCTGCCGTCCAGGCTGTCTTCACTGATCCATTGGACAGCGGGCTGCCACGCCTCCTCTGGGATGTGTGGTGACCACAGTGCAGGGCAGCTTTGCCAGAAAGCAAGCAGCACAGCGACAAAGCCCAAGGACGCCGGCCCGGCCGGTCGCAACGACGGCACAGTGGCTGGGTCTTTGCGGCTGGAGCACACCAGCCCCCCGGGGAAAGCTCCGTCCTTACCGTAGAACCAGGCCACCCCGATGACCTCCATGAGCACCCCGAAGAGGATGGACGTGCCAGCCGCAAAGTGGTCCAGCAGCGTGAAGACGTAGATGCCACCCTAGGAGAGAGGGGAGTGCCTGCTGAACTCGGGGTGCCCGGTGTGGCACGCCTCGCCCACGAACGTGCTCTTTCCAAAGCATAAACCTGGCCTGCAGTTTCAGCTGACAGACAACTTCTATTTTACTCCCTAAACAGTGTTATTTGAATCACTAAAATTCAGTCCACAAGCAGCTACTTAGGGACCCACCTATTACCAAAAAGAAAAACTCCTCTCCTCCCCAACAATTAGGGATGAAAGCAAGCAAATGCCAAAGTTGGCAGGGCCTCTGTGAGGGGGAGGACCTGGGTCCTGCACCCCCCCGACAGGCCTCCCCCGCCCCTCCTGCCCCACAGATCCAAGGGCTCTTCCCAGGGAGCTGTCCAGGTTCTGAAACACTCCAGACCAAGCGCTCAGGCACCCAGGGACCGCGTGAGACCATGGCGACTCTGAGTGGCCGTGGCTCCCCGCATGTGTCCAAGGCCACCCCGAGTGTGACCACAGCCACCCGCGTATTACAGGTCATGGGTTGTTCGGAGGGGTGCAGCCCTTGGAAATGCTGTGGTTCTGTCTGGTCTGACAGCACTAACCATTGCTGCCCAACACCAAACGCTAATGAGACATCGTCGGGCGGGCGAGGGCAGGTACGCAGGTACGTACGTTGGTGACGCAGAAGAGGGAGAGAAGGAAGGTTGCCAGGACGATGAGGAGGGTGAAGAGCTCCCGGTGCCTGTGCAGCAGCTGGAACTCATCGATGAGCCCGGTGATCACCGACTCCATCCCGCCCATCTGCAGCCGACACAGGGCAGAGGAGCGCTGGGGGCGGGGCCGGCGCTCTGCACCCCGCCTAGGCCGCTATACGGGTAACTCAGCGGACGCGCGCAGAGCCAGGAGCTGCGCAGTGTCCGGGGTGCGGAATGCACCCTCGGCAAGGGCTGCTCTGGTGACACGGCCACTGGAGAGGGAGGACCTGGGGTGGATGCCGTGCCCTCTGGTGAGGAGTTGCCAGGGCGGGGAGGAGTGCCACGTGGCCCACGTAACACCGTCCCCTGCGTCGCCACAAAGGCTCAGCTCTGCTGGGCTTTTCTAGGCAAGTGTCTGTCCCACAAGCACAGCTTCGTTTTGCTCCCAGGGAGGAGCTGGCCTGGCCACTGGCCACGTCCTCACTGATTAAGCCCTCCTGACTCTCAGCACTGTCGTGACGGGGTGTCGCCCACGAAGCCCGGCCAGCTGCGGAGCCTCTCTGCCCTGCTCTGCTGGGACCACCTCGTCCAGGAAGTGCTGTTTACGGGAGTCACCGCCAAGGGCTGTGCCCGCCCAGTGGGCAGGTGACAAGGCTGATGGCGAGGCGGAGGTGGAGGGCTACAGGGCGTGGCCAGCCATCACGTGGTGGGGATCCGCGGTCCTCTGCACTTTCCGGGAAGCTCGGATGAACACGGGGCCTGAGGTCTCGGCTGTCGGTCCCCAGCAGGCCACGTGCAGGAAGAGCCTGAGGGAGTCCGCCTGCCGAGGCAGCGCCCGCGCGCACGCAGGGCCGCCACAGGGTGCTGAGAGGGCCAGGCCGGAGCCTCGGCTTCCCACCCCGCAGGGGCGCCCTTCCTCCTGGCGGCTGAGGGCAGGGAGAGCGTGAGTCAGGCTGCCTGGGCCCTGTGTGTCCCGTCACCCCGCTGCCTCGTTTTCCTGCACTGCCCTGCTGCCCCCGGCCCTCTGCCTGTGTGTTTAGGACTCGCAGGGGGCTTGCTGTGCCCCCCCCCCAGGGAAAGAAGAGGGGAGAGTTGGTCCGAAGCCTCCTTGCCAGTTACTGTGGGACCCTGCCTCCCACGCAGGGGCTCTGTGCCGGCACCGGGGTTTGGGAGACCCGCAAGGGCATCCGGGCCCGGCCTGGCCCTGTGAGGGCTGGCTGTCACTGGTGGGCCCACGGCACGCGAAGCGCCGAGGTCACTCACGGCGCTGTCGATTCCCAGGGTGAGCAGCATGACAAAGAAAACCACGGCCCAGACGGAGGACAGCGGGAGCGTGGCAAGCGCCTCGGGGTAGATGATGAAGATCAGCCCCGGCCCTGAAAGCAGACCCCGCCGTTGCTTCCCGTCACCCCCAGCCCTGCCCCCACCCGGAGACCACAAGAGGGCACAAAACCCTGCCCATTGCCTTCTTTCCGCTCTCCTTGGAAAGTCCTCCCTCCTGGAATTCAGGGCCCAGGGCTCTGGAGAATGGAAACCGGATCCATGGGAGGGAGGGCCTATGTTGTGTCCCCTCCAGCCCCCAGTCGTCTCCCGGGGCTGCGCGGGCCCTGGGAGAGGAGGGGGCACAGCCAATGGGAAGAGGGCGGGAGCGGCTTCCCGGGGTCCTACCCTTCATCCCTCCAAACACTCGGGGCGCCTCCTGGTTGGTTTTTCGTGCCTGTCGTGGACACATGTGCACACCCTCAGGCATGCTGTGGTTCATGTAGCCCACACTGTAGATATTTTTCTGCACCGACATATTACTCTAAGTATCGTCTTTAAAAACCACGTGCTGTTACAGAGATACCACAGTTTAGGGAGCGCTTCTCCATACGCTCCTGGCAAGGCAGTGTGTTTCTGCTCACGTACGAGCCTCCTCTGACCCTTTGACGCACTCCTGGGAGTGGGACTGCTGGGTCAGGATGGGCACATGCGGGAACCACACCTGCTCTCTTACCCCCGGCAGGTGGGATCTGGGTGGAGGTGGGGATAGAGCGGCTCAGGACTCAACCAAGACTCAGGCACTTTGGCTGCAAATGATCCCAAAGTAAAAAAAGATGCCCACAGGAAACTGCTAGTTGATCATTTTCATGGTTAACTTAAAAAGACGTGCCATGTAGCTCACTGGCACAGTCTCCCGAGTACTTGATCACAGAGGTGTGACATAACTTCTCCGGTTCCCTTGTCCTCAGCGGGGCCTGTGTTGGGTGCCAGCTGTTAGGAAGAGGGCACTTACTGATCCTTCTAGAGAATCAAACAAAGGCCAGAGCCAGGGTCCACCTCCCAAGGTCTCTTAGGAGCCCTGGTGTCAGGCCTGTGCTCTGCGACTCCCAACCCCACGGAAGGAGCAGGGTTTCCGGTGTGGAACGAAGGGGTGGCTCGTTTGAAAAGCTCTAAAGTCTAAATGCCACAAACCCAGGAAGATAACCATCTGCTCGGCTGAACGTAAGGCCAATATCCTCACCTTTCATTCCTGTTCCTGGGTTAACAATTCACCCTGTTTTCTTGAGAATTAGAGCTATAAATGACATTTACTTTGCTTGTCACAGAAATGCATAGACTACATTCAGCTTACTCTCAGGGGTTAGTGGAGGTTCTTGCAAACTATTGCTATTTATCATAATAAAGGACAAAAGAGCGGAGAAAATGCATAAATGCAACAGTGAGTAAATTTCACTGCTCTGTATTTATTTGCATTATGTTCCCTTTCTCCTGCCTATATTGGATTTTTTTTTTTTTTTTCCTACAGGAAAGAGTATGGATTTGGAAACACTTGCTGATATTTCATCCCAGCCCCCAGCTTTCCCACCGCAGTCTTGGAGGGGTCTGCCTGCCCCGTCTCCAAACCTCTGTTTCCTGCTTTCAAAGTGCAGCTCCAAATGGGACCTAATGAAACTTCAAAGCTTTTGCACAGCAAAGGAAACCATAAACAAGACGAAAAGACAACCCTCAGAATGGGAGAAAATATTTGCAAATGAAGCAACGGACAAAGGATTAATCTCCAAAATGTATAAACAGCTCACGCAGCTCAATATTAAAAAAACAAACAATCCAATCCAAAAATGGGCAGAAGACCTAAATATGTCTCCAAAGAAGACATACAGATGGCCAAGAAGCACATGAAAAGCTGCTCAATATCACTAATTATTAGAGAAATGCAAATCAAAACTACAATGAGGTATCACCTCATACCAGTTAGAATGGGCATTGTCAGAAAATCTACAAACGACAAATGCTGGAGAGGTTGCGGAGAAAAGGGAACCCTCTTGCACTGTTGGTGGGAATGTAAATTGATACAGCCACTATAGAGAACAGTATGGAGGTTCCTTAAAAAACTAAAAATAGAATTACCATATGATCCAGCAATCCCACTACTCGGCCTATACCCAGAGAAAACCATAATTCAAAATGACACATGCACCCCAATGTTCACTGCAGCACTATTTACAATAGCCAGGTCATGGAAGCAACCTAAATGCCCATCGACAGACAAATGGATAAAGAAGATGTGGTACATATATACAATGGAATATTACTCAGTCATAAAAAGGAACGAAATTGGGTCATTTGTAGAGACGTGGACAGATCTAGAGACCGTCATACAGAGTGAAGTAAGTCAGAAAGAGAAAAACAAATATCGTATGTTAACGCATATATGTGGAATCTAGAAAAATGGTACCGATGAACCGGTTTGCAGGGCAGAAATTGAGACACAGATGTAGGGAACAAACGTATGGACACCAAGGGGGGAAAGCGGAGGGGGGTGGTGGTGGTGGTGGGATGAATTGGGCGATTGGGATTGACATGTATACACTGATGTGCATAAAATTGATGACTAATAAGAACCTGCTGTATAAAAAAAAAATAAAATAAAATTCAAAAATTCAAAAAAAAAAAAAGTGCGGCTCCCAACACTCAACTTCTCAAGAACCGGATGGGCTGACGGGGCCGACCCGCTGAGAGCTCAGGGCGCAGGTGGGGTTGGCCCTCTGTTCCCCTCAGCCCCTCCCTGAAGGCCACCCTCCCGCTCAAGAGTGAGAAGACCCAGGAGGAGATCAGTCCCCCAGCCCCCGGGAGAAGAGGGGCTCCCCAGGGGAAGGGAGGGGCCCAGCCCTGAGCGGGCCGGTCCCGGGGGAGGGTCCTCCTGGCTCACGCACAGAGTGATCCTGCAGGCCGGTGAGGGTGGCAGCCGTCGCGGGAGGCCTCGGGGTCCTGGACTGACCTAGCTTCAGGCTGCCTAAGCCGTGACTTTCTGCCCAGCACCCCAGGGGCTCTCTCCTGCGGCGCCCAGCTTGGTCCCTGTGTCACCTGGGCCCATGCCCTCTCCCGCCCACTCCCCCTCAGCTAACTTCCTAGTTTGCAGACACTCCGTGTCCGTGTCAGCATGGTGAGCAGGTTGGGAACATGGGTCTCTCTTGTCACCGTGTCCAGAGACTTCAGGGGACTCTCGGCTATTATCCAAATCCCATCTACACGTGCCACGGCCACTGGGTATTTGAAGGAAAAGCTTTGGAACAGATTAACTGCTATGTCCAAACCAGCCCAGCTTCCTTCTGGCTGACCACACAGAGGTCCATGCCGCTTGGAACAACTCGGAGCCCTGAACTTCACGTCCCTGGCCAGGTGTAAACAACGGCGGGGGCCGCCCAGGGAGGGGAACCAGACCCTCGTCCTGCAGCCGAGTGGCCTCTGCAAGGAGCACTGGGACAAGGGGCAAACATGCGGCAGCCTCTGCGTGCAGCACGGTGGTCCGAGGGGGCAGGAGCGGGGGGTGCGGGGAGGCGGTGGGTGCGCTGCACCCAGGATCCTGTTCTCAGTCACATCAGCAGCTCTTGGGAAGGGCTCTGGAGGCCTGTGCATTTCCCTCTAGGTTTGCAGGGAAGACACTCGTCAAGAACTGGGCAGCCTGAACCTCGGGAGCGGGCGGGGTCGGGGGGGACCTGCCGGCCCCGGGGCACTCACCGTCCTTGGCCACGTCCCCGATGGGCACACTGTGCTTCTGGGCCATGTACCCCAGGAAGGAGAAGACCACGAAGCCGGAGGAGAAGCTTGTCAGCGAGTTGACGGAGGTGGTGATGATCGCGTCTCTGCAGGAACAAGACGCGCTGTCTCAGCACCCGGCCTGGAGCCGCTGCAATTTCCAGTCATTATTCGTAATTTACTGCGTCTGGGGCAGGCAGCTCCGGGGGCGCTTCCCTAGTCGAGCAGGCCTGCCCCTCCTGCAGCCCCAGAGGCTGTCCAGCGCTGCCCTGAAGGAGGGAGGCTGGCACCCGGTGATGGTGACAGGACCTCCCACCTGGACCCCCCACTGAGCGGCTTTGGGCTCTGGCCAGACATTGGCTAGGCCAGGCCCTACGGTCCGTCCATGTTTGCCTGGGGACCAAGGGACTCTTGGGACTCCCGACTCAGTGCTGAAGGCGAGACAGTCCCACCGGCAAAGCTGGGGCTCCAGGTGGGCAGCACAGACGACCACAAGGGTCCCTACCCTGCTCGACAGGGGCTACCAGGCGGGGCTTTGAGATGTCTCCCGGGGAGCTTGCTAAGAAGAAGGTTCTGACGGGGCGGCTCTGGTGGGCCCCAGATGCTGTGTTTCCCATTCGCTCCTGGGGGTCCAGTGCTGCCGGGCTGTGGACCCCACTCTGACGGCTGAGAATTCAGAGAGCAGGGGAGGAGGGGGTGCGGGGTCAGCCCTCCTGGTGCCCGAGTGGAAGGACGTTTGCAGCGTGCTCAGACCCAGGTGGGCACAGGGTGGGCGCTGGCAGGCGCTGTCTGGCCCTGCCATCCAGACTCCACCTTTGTGTGGCCCTCTGGGTAGCAGTCAGTCTGGCCATTTTGCTGTGCACACCGCCTTTGCATTTTTATCCTCATGATATGAAAGAGAATAAATACAGGCTCATGAAGGTCAAAGGAAGCAGTCCTGGATGAAATTCTTTCTCTGTTTTCAGAAGGACTTCAGGGCCAGCAAGTGGCTGTGGGTCGCTCAGGTCATCCGGGCTGGGCGGCCCCAGCTGAGATGCCGCCACAGCTCTGGGTACACAGTGCAGCCACTTTCCTGCTTGTCCTGCTGCCGGGCCCCTGGCGGCCTCTGCACAGAGTCTGGGAAGCCCCTGGGGCCCAGGATCCCTAGGTGCAGGCCGGGTGGGGACACGTGCAGGCCCTTCCTCGTGGGGCACGTCGGGGAGGCGACCGACCCTGAGTGCTGGGAGGATGAGGCCGGCTGGGTGGGGCAGGGATGGAGGAGGGGGGCAGAGGAAGGGGCCTCCGTGGGGGGTCTGGGAGGCCTCCTCCCAGGGAGGTGATCAGCATCTTCACCGCTTCAATGCTCCCTTAAAGCCACAGTCAACATTGTGCCTAGAGCTTCCCTGTTAAATTTCCACTTTAAAAGCCATTTGGCTTAGAGCTGCAAGCACAGCTCACTTTCCCCTCCTTTCATCCAGGGACAGATTATTTCCTAAAGTCAGCGATGCCCCCCCCATATCAGCTGTGTCCCCACCTGATTCTGCAGACCCTCTTGCGGGAGCCCAGGACTCACCTGTAGCAGTTGTTGGTGAATTTATTGTAACTGGAGAAGGCGATGAGCACCCCAAGCCCCACTCCCAGCGAGAAGCATATCTGGATGGCGGCGTCTATCCAGACCTGCGCGGGGCAGGGAGACAGACAGAGCGGCGGTGAGAGGTCCCTGCGGGGGCCCAGCCAGCCCAAGGACAGGGAGCGGTCCTGGGGTGGTCCCACAGACGGCCGCACCCTCGCTGCCAGGGGCTCCAAGGAACAGGGTCGAACTTAAACACGACATCATTGTCAACAAGCAAATGTCATCTCAGGGAATGAACCTTTCCCGTGTTGCTGGCCTGAGAGAGCCTGATACACAGGGGGCTGCGTCTTGTAGCAGGCCCTGCGGTTTCCCATCACGCCAACTGGTGAGGGTTGGTCTGGCCCGTGACCCTGGTAACAGCAGTAATTTATGAAAACGCTGTGTGATGTGCGTGCCTCAATCAGACATGTGCCCACCAACGCCCGCTTTCTGTCCTTCCCACGGAAGCACATGGTGAGTGCAGGGTGAGCATGCGGCGGGACATGCAGAAAGGCCTGTGGAGCCGACCGTGGCTCTGACTCTGTGCGCTTGCTGGGGGTGGCGCAGGTGACATCCGCGCGCTGACACACATGACAAGTGAAGGCCTGCAGTCGATACTGGACCAAGGAGATATTTTAAAAGTCAGACACGACCCTCTTGGGTCAGGGTGATGTGGAGACCACCTGGTGATGGTGATGTGGGCCCCCTTGGCCCTGCACAGCCTGGGGCAGGGATGAGGAGGAGAGTGGAAACCCACCCTAGGGGACTGGCCAGACCTGCTGGGCTGGCGGGTCCTGGGGGCTGTCCCCACAGACCGTGGTGCAGGCCTGTGGGCCGGGGTCCTCAGGCAGTGACTCCAGAGCTCCCCAGCTGGGGACAGCATGTTTCCCAGCTCAAGGCCTAGAGTGGCCGGGTGGGCAGGGGGCCAAGGGGCCCCCTCGTGCTGGTCATCAGCCAGCCCGTCTGGGCAGGTAGCTGCAGACAGGAGCCGGTGTCGCCGGGGGGCTCCTATTTCCTCTCAACCCCAGGTCCTCACAGGGTCAGTGGCCACCCCAGAGCCTTTGCACGTGCAGCTCACCCATCAGGACACGCCTCCGGCCATCTGTCCAGGCCTTTGCTCACTGCCGCTCCTAGGACCCAGCTCCAGACCCAGGCCACGGTCCACCCTGGCACCCGCCTGGGCAGCCTCTCAGAACTGACCTGGACTTGCCCTTCCTTTACTTCCCGGCCTCCTCTCTCCTGCTGGAATGGAGCCCTCCCGGACAGCACTCTGTCTGTCCCAGCCCAGACCCCGCCTGCCCGATGCAGCAGCTCCACGAGAGCTGCAGATGAACGACTGAGAGTCTGGACGGCCTGAAAGGGCTGGGCGTCTGGATGCCACTGAGGACAGTGACGCCGACCCCAAAGGCGGTCCCCTTCGTCCCCATGGGGACCGAGAAGTGGCCCCCAGGGCTCAGGGCAGCCTCCACGTCAGAGCAGCGCGGGGTCCCCGGCGCCACGGGCACAAGAAGGGACGGAGCCGGCAGTTACTTCCGCCCCATCCACTTGCTGGGCAGACCCCTCAGTGGAACCTCCGCTCCCACCCGGCCTGGACCAGTGAGGACCCGGCCAGGCCTCTCCCTGCGGCCTCTCTGGACTGAGCCACCATGGCTGAACCCCCAGGGCGTGGTCAGGGACGAGCCTGGGACGGTGCTGGGGCCCTGCGCCCCGATCTGGGCCAGCCCCCAACCACAGCCCCTCGGGGCCTGTGGGACCTGGCCCCCCACTGCCAAGCCCCAGGGGAAGGGTGCCAGGGCCGCTCGGTCTCTGAGGGAGGCTGCCCTGAGCCTGGGAGAGGGCGTACAGGCAGCACCTGGGCCCGGAGCAGCCCTGGGAGGACAGCTCAGGACGGCCGCCAAGCTGGTGAGGCCCAGGCCCTGCCCTGTCCTGAAGGACGTGGAGCAAAGTCAGCCAGAACCCGGCGGAGGGACCGGGAACGGCCCCCCACCCCCGAGCTGGGACTGCATAGACCTGCCCTTCGGGGACCGCGGTCTCCCAGGAGCCCAGCGCTTGTGGGCCTGCTCTGTGGTCTCTGCTCCTTCCCGCCCTAGCTGACAGGACTGTTAGAGGCAGGGACACTCAGGTGAGGTCCAGTCCTGTTGTGTCTCCGTCGCCCACCACCTACGCCTGTCTGTCATCCATCTGTCATCTACCGCCTGTCTAGGATCTATCATCCGTCCACCTGAAATCTATTATCTGTCTCATCCCTCTGCCATTGTACCTCACTTGTGACAACCACCGGTTCCTACTGTTCTCCGCTTTCTTCGCACCCCTGGCATCTGTTTCGCGCACTCTCATGCTGCCTGCCCTTCCTGCCTGACGCCCCACTTCTCTTTGACTTCCAGATCACGCCCACCTGGCCTTGGATGCCCAAGGCCACCTCCTCCTGCCAGCACCCCGCAGCTGCCGCGGGCTTTCCCGAGGACAGATGCCCTGCTGACCTCTCAGCTCCCCGGGCTCGGCTCCGCAGCTGTGGGGCCCCGGACCCGCTGCTGGACGGACTCTCCCTTTAGCCGTCCGTGGAGACACGTGTGCTGCCCTCACAGCCTCGGTCCTCCGGTGGGCTGCCCAGCTGGTGCCCGGCCCTGCTCGCGGCCGCCCTCGCCGGTGCGCTTACGGGGCCGAGACCGTGGCGCTTTCCTCTCGCTGCTTCTCAGCGCCCGACCTCCGCCCTGCCAGCTCCCGCCATTCCCAGGGCTCCTGGGGTCGGAGCCACATCTGCCTCCCCTTCTCGCCCTTCCTCCCCACTGCTGCCCCGGGGGTACCTCCTCCAGCCCGGTGAGCCCCACAGCCGAATCTCTCACGACCTGGCAGCGTCAGGCCCCGGCCCCACACCTCAGCCAAGACCGCCCTCCCCCTCCTGCTGCCCCCGGTAACTCAGCCTCCCTGGGGCCCCTCCCTCTGCCCCAGTCTAGTCCACCTGATTTTCCAGTGACCCCCGCCTCCCGCCCATGGCCACCCTGCTTCTGGGCCTGTGTCCCTGCCATGCTGCTGCCTATCTCTCTCTCCACCCCCCGCCGCCCCGCCATTGCCGGCCGAGCCTCTTCTCTTCACGAGGTTGTCTTCTCATATTTCAACCCAGAATTACTTCTTCCTTTGCTGAAGAAACCTGCAGGCTGACTGTGGACTAAGTTTTGGCCACGATGAGGTCACGTCACGCCTTTGTGCCGCGGGCGCCGGGGTGTTTGACCATCAAGGTCTGGCTCCCCGAGGGGGGCCCTGGTTCACGCAGCCTCAGCCCAGCTCTGAGGATGCATCCGGGGCCAGAGCTTGCGGCTGCGAGCCAGCTGAGCGGCAACGCCCTCGGGCACAGACCGGGCGGCCCACAGGTGCTCATCCGAGGAAGCGGGAGCGTTCCTCCAGGGAGAGCATGGCCCACAGCGAAGAGGTCGAGGGGCAGCTGACTCCCGCTCTCTCCCTGCAGAAACCTAGGCGACCTGTTCCCCTAATGGCCTTACTCTGGTCCATTCAGCTTCTCGCTGTGCCCACACGGCCCCTTCCCACCTGGACAGGGAACTCTGCTGGGTGGTCCCAGCACACAGCGGGCTGAGTGAGAATTGCTGCCCGGCTGCAGCCTTTGGGGTCTCCTGCCTGGGTCGTAGAGCCCCACGAGCCACCTGGCAGCCCGCACGGACTGGGGCCGCGAGCGGAGGGCGTGCTCACCGAGGCCTCGCAGAGCCGATGGAAGTCCACGCTCAGGTACGCTCTGATGCCGTCCACGGCCCCGGGGAGCGTGACGCCTCGCAGAAGCAGCGCCAGGAGGACCACGTACGGCATGGTGGCCGTGACCCACACGACCTGGGGAGAGCACAGCGTCACTGGGCCGCACCGGCCACCGGCTGGCGTGGCCGGGCACAGGGTCACCCTCATGGCTTGTGCTCAGAGAGGGGGACCTCGGATTCGGAAGCCCGGCCTCCCAAACAGTCACAGGACACCAGCTCAACAAATGCCTCCTGGAGCGAGACTGTCCAGTGCCTTCTATCCTGTACGTTGTCTTTCCCAGGGATTAAAATAGGATGAACAATTTGGCAGGGAAGGAGCACTCCTTCTCTGCATTTGGGCCGTGGCAGCAGGCAGCAGTGGCTGAATTTCTGATGAGGGAGATGTGAGTGATTTGCACTGATTGTGCAAATGGGCACCTGGATCACTTGTGAAAGATGGACTCTGGGCCGTGGGGGAAGTGGAGGAGAGCACCTGTGGCCATTGGAAGACTCTCAGGTGCTGGAAGGTCCCTGCACGCGTTAGCCCAAGTGACGGGGACATTCTGGTCATCGTTGCTTTGGGCGCCCAGATAATGACCAAAATATTTTCATCAGCAAAAATATGTTGTTGTGCTTGTCTTCATGCTGAAAGCACTCTCCTGACATCATTCTTCAACCACAGCCACCTGTCCCAAACCACCACGGCCCACCTGACCACTCCCCACCCCACCACGGCCCACCTGCCCACTCCCCAACCCACCACGGCCACCAGTCTACTCCCCAACCCACCACGGCCCACCAGCCCACTCCCCAACCCACCACGGCCCACCTGCCCACTCCCCAACCCACCACGGCCACCAGCCCACACCCCAACCCACCACGGCCACCAGCCCACTTCCCAACCCACCACGGCCACCAGCCCACTCCCCCTCCCCCACAGCCCACCTGTCCACTTCCCAACCCACCACGGCCACCAACCCACTCCCCACCCCACCACAGCCCACCTGTCTACTCCTCACCCCATCATGGCCCACCAGCCCACTCCCCAACCCACCACGGCCCACCTGTCTACTCCCCACCCCACCATGGCCCACCAGCCCACTCCCCAACCCACCACAGCCCACCTGTCTACTCCCCACCCCACCACGGCCCACCTGCCCACTCCCCAACCCACCACGGCCACCAGTCTACTCCCCAACCCACCACGGCCCACCAGCCCACTCCCCAACCCACCACGGCCCACCTGCCCACTCCCCAAACCACCACGGCCACCAGCCCACTTCCCAACCCACCACGGCCACCAGCCCACTCCCCCCCCCCCACAGCCCACCTGTCCACTTCCCAACCCACCACGGCCACCAGCCCACTCCCCACCCCACCACAGCCCACCTGTCTACTCCCCACCCCATCATGGCCCACCAGCCCACTCCCCAACCCACCACGGCCCATCTGTCTACTCCCCACCCCACCATGGCCCACCAGCCCACTCCCCAACCCACCACGGCCCACCAGCCCACTCCCCACCCCACCATGGCCACCTGTCCACTCCCCAGCTGGCGAGCCTCGCTGCCTCACCTTCCCGGAAGTCTTCACTCCCTTCCACAGGCTGAAGTAGAGCAGGGCAATGACCAGCACCAGGCAGGCCGTGAGCTGCCAGCGGGGGGCGCCCAGGTCGCCGATGCCCTGGCTCTCGTGGAGGTGCAGCACGCCGCGCCTGGAGAGGAAGGAGATGGGGGTCCTGGGGGGCTGCCTCCCTGCCCAGAACTGGACCAGGGGGCTGCGCTTGTGCAGAGACCTGCCCTCCCCCACTCGGCATGGCAGCAGGGACCTGGCCTGATGGGCCTGGAGACCCCCACCCCTCGCCCCCCACCCCAGAAAGGCCAGGACCCCAGCCTAGGTGGAGATGCAGGGCCCACCCTCCAGGTGAGCAGAGCAGGTGGGCCACCGCACGCTGGGAGCCCACAGAAGCCCAGCCCTGGCCCAGGGCCACACTGTCAGTAGAAGGTAGACTGTGATAACTTAAAGACGTAGATTGCAAACCCTGTAATAGCCACTAAAAATTAAGACAAAGAGCTAGATGGACTTCCCTGGTGGTCCAGTGGTTAAGAGTCCACGTTTCCAATGCAGGGGCCACAGGTTTGATCCCTGGTCGGGGAGCTAAGATCCCACATGCCATGTGGTGTGGGCAAGAAAACAAAACAAAACAAGAAAAAAAGAGCTAGAGCTTATTAGCAAATGGAGTAGATAAAGTGGAAGCCAAAATAATTAATTAATTCCAAAGAAAATAAACAGAGGAAACAAGAAACAACCAGAGGGACAAGCAAGATGAAAGACTAAACCCCAACCATACTGATAATTATTGATTGGAAACACTCTAATTAAAAGACAGAGATTGTCATAGTGAATAAAAAAGTAAGAACCAACTCTGTGCTGTCTACATGAAACCCACTTCAAATATGATACATATAGGTTTAAAACATAAGGATGGAGAAGATATCCCATGTAAACACTATTCATAGGAAAGTTGACATGATCATATTAATATCAGACAAAGCTGACATCAGAATGAGGAATAGGGACTTCCCTGGTGGCATAGTGGTTAAGAATCCGCCTGCCAATGCAGAGGACATGGGTTCGAGCCCTGCTCTGGGAAGATCCCACATGCTGCGGAGCAACTAAGCCCGTGTGCCACAACTACTGAGCCCGCGTGCCACAATTACTGAAGCCCGTGTGCCTAGAGCCTGTGCTCCGCAACAAGAGAAGCCACCACAATAAGCCCACACGTCGCAACAAAGAGTAGCCCCCACTCACCGCAACTAGAGAAAGCCCGCGCGCAGCAACAAAGACCCGACGTAGCCAAAAAAAAGAAAAAGAAAAAAAGAATGAAGAATAGTACCAAGAGGGACATTTCATAATGGAAAAGGGCTCAATTAAAAGATTTGAGGGCTTCCCTGGTGGCGCAGTGGTTGAGGGTCTGCCTGCCAGTGCAGGGGACACGGGTTCAAGCCCTGGTCTGGGAAGATCCCACATGCCGCGGAGTGACTGGGCCCGTGAGCCACAATTGCTGAGCCTGCGCGTCTGGAGCCTGTGCTCCGCAACAAGAGAGGCCTGCGCACCGCGATGAAGAGTGGCCCCCACTTGCCGCAACTGGAGAAAGCCCTCGCGCAGAAACGAAGACCCAACACAGCCATAAATAAATAAATAAATAAATAAATAAAATTAAAAAAAAAAAAAAAGATTTGATATTCATAAACATGTGTGCACTTTAGAACAGAGCTTTAAAATACATGAATGAAGCAAAAACTGATAGAACTGTGAAGAGAAATAGGCAAATCCACAATTATAATTGAGATTTCAACACCCCTTTCACAGTAACTGATAGAACAAATAGACAGTAAGGATGTAGAAAACTTAAACAGCACTAGGAGCTAACAGGACCTAGCCAACACGTCTACCCAATGACGGCAGGATACACGTTCTTTTTAAATGCATGTGGAATACTTACCAGGATAAACTATATATTGGGCAATATGACAAATCTCAGTATCTTTAGGAATAATGAGGTTTTAAAATATATTATCTCACCAAATTTGAATTAAATTAGAAATCAATAACAGAAATATATCTAGAAAACCTCCAAATATTTTAAAATCAAACAACAAACTTCTAAAAATCTCCTGTGAATCAAAGGAGAAATCACAAGGCAGATCAGGGAATACTTTAATACACAACATATTAAACGTGCAGGAGGCAGCTAAAGCAGTCTTTTAGAGGCAAGTTTGTAGGTTTAAATATATAGCTTTCTAATTTATATTAGAAAGTAGGTGAAGGTGGTTTTAATAAGTGTTTACGGAGTTGAGGGAAATTTAAAACTAGGTGGAGTTACAGGGGCCAATTTTGGGGTTTCCAAAGCCCACATGCACTTTGTAGCACTTACAGCTTTACTACTTCAATGACTATAGTTATCCTGGCCTTTATGGAATTTCATGGTGGGATGTGAGCTCCCTAATTACATGTGCCTTCAAGAACATGTAATGCTTTCCACAAAGATCTGCTTTATAAAGTGGGTTTACATTCCAGAAAACCCTTGCAGACCTGACAGTCAGTGGGGCCTGTCTTAGGGAAACCCAGTCACCACCGTTAGTGAAATCACCTGGTGTGTCATCAGTGCAGTTTAATAACTCATCGTGTCGTTAATGATCTATGACTTCGTCGTAAACCTTCAAAGGCCCCGCCTTTGTCCCAGGGTCACCTCCAACTACGGTTGGACATCTGCTCTTGCTAACAGCCCTTTATGTGGAGGGTTCAGGCAGCTTTCCAGCTCAATCTTTCTCTTCCAGACTTGGAATTTCCAAACACACTTCACTAGTCAGCTCTTTTTTTTTTTTAATTCATCTATCACATATGTTCCCTTCTAGCATTCTTAATAATAAATCATTGACTAATCAGTTTTTTCCCTCTATTTTTCTCATCTGAAAAATCACTTAGATAAATCAACTCTTTCCACACCTCCCAAACAAAAGGTAAGTATCCCCAAATGGTCTCACCTGACACATTTGATACCTCTTAAAGCTTTCTAAACGTTCTAAATTACGCCAAAATCCATCTTAAAATTGTAAAAGACACACTAGCTTGAAAACTTAGCCATAGTTTTGTTGGTGAAATGATAACTTAAACCCAGCTCTAGCGAGAGCTGTCTCTGCACGTCTGTCAGTGGTGGGACGGGTGGGACGCTCCCAGGTGCTCGTCCACAGCCATGTCTGTGTCTCCCCTTTCTGCTTTCTGGTGCAGGGGTCCCCACCCCTCCCTCTCTCTTTTCTGGTCCCCCGTCCCCCATTACACGCTAAACCTGAGAGCTGGGCCACTGGTGAGAGTACTTGAAGCCCGGGCTTTCACCTGTCCATGAGATGCTCTTAAGTTTGGGAAATGCAGTAATGAACCAGCCGGCAGCAAGCTCCTAAGAATGCACAAGCAACTTTGATGAATGCTCTGCTCTTCTTTATTTGGACGAATCTATCATTTCTTGCTTGCTTGTCACTCTGAGTCCTGCCCACACACTCAGGTGACAGGGTCTGGGTTTCCATTTCTCGCGGGTACGTCCACATCGGTGTCTTTCAGGCAGATCTAATGGGACCCATCCCAGGTGGACTCCAGCCCGTCCTCTGAAACCCGCTCGCTCCCTCCTGAGAGCTCCTGGAGACCCAGGCCCTCACCCCCCAGCTTTGGACTCTCCCTCCTCTGGGCAGGCAGGTTCTCAGTGGCCCCTCTCTTCCCCCTTTCACAGAACCTCCCTCCCTGCCCTCCCCAGACTCCTTCACTCTCTAACCCCAAACCGCCAAAAAGAGTATCTTCCAAAAAATAAAACAAGTCCCATCACACACAACCCTCGTCCCCACCCTAACCATGTTCTTCCTAATAATGCCTGAGAAAGGCACCCCATCCCTCCGGCGGTCCCCCCAGGCCCCCCAAACCCCGCCTCACTCCATTCCTGCCCATTGCTGCCACTTTCTGAAGCAGCCAATCCTGGAGATACGTTCCCCACGTGTGGCGGGGATTCTAGAGCAAAGGACTTAGACCCTGAGTATCTGAAACACGCAACTTCAGACGCTGAATGTCCGCAGGTTCCGTGAACATCCCTTGCCCTCTGGCGGTGTCACGCCTACACCCACACGACAGATTCTCCCAGGGCCCGAAGGCTCAGTTTCTCTCCTGCACACCGGGTGTCTCACCCAGCTCCACAGGCCCCAGGAGTGGGACAGTGCCTTCCCTCAGGGAAAACCTCGGGCAACTGTCTGATGGTCCCGCCTCCGGCTGGAGTCCGGACACGAGCGGAGGGAGAAGGGGAAGGTGACTGAGAAAGGGGAGCCCGGCCCCCTCTGGAGGCGGTGCTGCAGCCCCCGGAGCCCAGCCCCACACGCCTCCTCCCTGCGGCATCTGCAGGGTCACAGGCCATCCCCCCCAACAGACCCCAAAGGGCCGCAGGGGGCAGGCGGGGCAGCCCATCCAGTTTCCCTTCCCTGCGAGGTCTCCCTGCAGGAGCCGTGCTGAGCTGCTAGAGGTGGGGCCAGAAATAAGCCCACAAGAGCCCAGAGGAACGGGACGCGGCACAGGCCAGGGAGGGGTCCTCTCCACATCCTCGGGAGGCAGCAGGGGCGGGTGGCTGGCCCGGCTTCCCCCTCCCCACCCCCGGGGGTGTCACCAGACCCCGAGGCCCCCACTTACTCAAAGTACTCGGCGGCAGGGGTGGTCCTGAAGGTGTCATTGGGGTCAGGGCTGGAGGCGGGGGCGCGGGCGTCGGAGCAGCGGGGGCTGTTCCAGGTGTGGTTGCAGTGGGTCCAGGGCAGCTCCGTGGTGAAGGAGGAGAAGAGGTAGTGCAGCGCCCAGGCGATGATGACGTTGTAGAAGAAGCCGATGTAGAGTGAGATGAGGATGACCGTGTAGCCCACGCCTGGTGGGGAGAGCACGGCCCCATCAGCAGCTCACCCTTGCCCCTCCCCTCACGGGTCGCAGCTCCACCTGGGCTGTCCTGAAACCAGGCAGCGCCTTTAGACACGACAGAGGACGAGGGAAAGGGTGGGTCCCAGACTTCGCGCCATGGGCAGAGAAGGGGCTGCCCACTTCCAAAACCATCCATGGCCCTTGACGTCTACCCAGACATGTAGGGCTATCCAGCGACGCCCTGGTACAGCCAGGTCACCCGCAGACATACACGGTAACTAAGGGCCATCCATGGCTGTCCACCGTCACTCACAGCCAGTCAGGGTCATCCAGGCTCACTTAAGGTCATCTAGGGCCACTCTGGGTCACCCAGGGCAACTCAACCCAGGGCTATCCAGGGCCACCGGCCAAACAAAACCATCAGAATCATCCGCAGGCACCCAGGACCACCCAGGGCCATCTAGGAACACCCAAGGATACAAAACACCAAGTCAACAAAGGCCACCCCAAACCACTCAGGGTCACCTAAGGCCATCCAGGGCCACCCATGCCAATAGGGCCATGAAGGCCATCCAGGGTCACCCAGGGATGCCCAGTGCCTCCCAGAGCCATGCAGGGCCACCAATAGTCACTAAAGGATAACTAGGGCCTTTCATGCTCTTCCACAGCCACCCAGGCTCATCCAGGACCATCCAGGGCCTCCAAGACAATCCATGCCTCCCTGGGCTACCTAGAGCATTCATGGCCACCCACAGCTAACCGTGCCCCTCTAGGCCACACAGGGCAAACACAGTCAGCCGGGTCTACCCAACATCACCCAGGACCATGCACGACCATCCAGGGTCTCCAAGGGTCACCTATGACCACACAGGGCCCCCCAGGGCTCGTCAGAGTGCCGTCTCCAGGATCACAAGCCCTGGAATTTGTGACACTCCCTGAGGGGCTCCTGGCTCCTGGAGCAGAACAGAGCGGTGAGCAGGCTTTGGAGACGCGACATCCTGGCTGTGGTGGACGGGTGGTCTGGCCGTGAGACCTCCTCCCTGTTCAGTGCCGGACAAGCAGTGCCGGGTCCCATTACTGCGGGTCACTGTGTCAGGCTCCACGCAGAGCTCTCTTGTTTCAGCCTTCTTTCCCAGCTTTGTTGCTACGACTAGTTTGGGCTATAACAATAACTTCACTGTCTTAGAACCTGGTGGGCGCCCTGCCCCGTCTTGCCTGCCTGTGGCCAGGGAGGAGCTCGCCTTCAAGCCGACTTTTTCGGGGAGTGGCTTGGCTCGTTTTTTATGGGTCTAGCCCTTAGGAGAAGCTATTTTCCTGCTCAGGACACTTCATTAAATTCTCTTCCTACCCTGAAAGCAAAAAGAGAGGGACTACAATTTATTTATGTGTAGATATTAAACAGATCCAGTATCAGGAGTGATCTATTTAAAAGCAAACAGTCCCTGGTACGTGGACCCTCTTGGAAAACATGCTCAGTAGCAGCGATGGCAAAACCCAAACTGCTCCTCCAGAAGGCCTTCTCCCACGTGGACTCGTCCATGTGAAATGAGTCTTGACGGCACTTCTGCTCCCTGAGCTCCTTCGGAGAGGCTGGCTCCCCGTGAACTCGCCCCGGCAGCCACGTCGGCGGAAGCCACGCTGCTTCCACTGCGTCACGGAAGGTGTTCCTTGGTGGTGAGCCGGCCGTGGGCGCCTGCCCGGAAATCTTTGGAAGGTGGCAACGCCGCACACCAAATCCTCCACTTGAAGTTTGGGGAACTCAACGGAGCTTTTGATCAAACACTAAAGCAGATCCAATCCGGTGTCAGAGAGAGAGCTGCCTTCACCTCTGGTTCTTCTGAACCCACCGCCGTGTGGATAGCCCTCTGCTGGGCAGGCCAGGTTTCTCGCTGTCACAGCAGAGGGACAAGGGTGCCCCGGGCTGATGGAGCTCCCAGGGCACGCGGGCTTTGCCCCATCAGCCGCAGCACACCAGCCCCGGAGGGTCCCCCATCCAAGGGCACTGCTGTCCAGCTGTCCCAAAGGCCTGCGCGAAGGAACGATTTCCTAGGAATGTGGCTGTGAGCGCCAGCCATTCTTTCAGTGCCTCTGAGTTCTGTCCTCCAGGACCACAGAGCCCCAGGAAGCCCTGGCCCTGGGCCGCCCAAGGGCAGCCCCTCACCGACCCTGCCTTCAAGTTCTTCCTCTGTGTCACTTAAGACCCAGCCACACGAAATCCGCTGCCCTGTTTGCTCTGAGAATGCTCTTGTTCAGTGAATGATCAGGGTTCATACGTCATCATATACTCTAAATAAAGCTCCACCTGATACGTTTCTTCTATTATTCTGTGCCACCGGAAACGTCCCTCCCAAGGAGGTGGCAGGCTCGGTCCCCTCTAATACTTGCAGTGAAAATATGAATGAGAACTTGATGAGTTCCTCTTTTGTCCAACTACCAGGAAGCTCAAGACCAAGTGTGAATTTCAGTCACAGCTCTTAAGGTCAATTTTCTAAAATTTCAGGTTGTTCAGTATTTTTAATATTAACTCTGCATGCATTTTGTTTTATTTTAAGCCACTTACAATTCTTTTTTAGAAAGAGAAAGAGTTTGGTAAACCACACTAAAATATTATTGACCACAAAATATAATAAATTATTTTACAGTCGATAAAATAGGTGTTTTCCATGCCGTACACACAGTGGGGTTATCTTAGGCAATTAACCAGACGACCTGAAACGGAGCATCCTCAGGCCTCAAGAGGGACAACAGCCCCCTTCTCCACCTCTAAAGCCAGTCACTCCAGAGCGTTCCCCAGAGCTGGCTTCAGCAGGAAGAGGGTGTCGGGGACAAATAGTAATTCCAGGACCCCAGCTGGAGGACACGCCCTGATGGGAGCAGACTCCCATTCCTTGCAAGACTCACTGGCAGGTCTTTGAAGAAAACAGGAGAGAATTCCTCCGCTGTCGGTCTGAGTGCCTTTCGTATCTACTTCGTGTGTGTGTGTGTGTGTGTGTGTGTGTGTGTGTGTGTATGAGAGAGAGGGGGCAGGGGGAGGGGAGGGACAGGGAGGGAATGAGAGTGAGAGGGAGGGGGAGAGGGGAGACAAGAGACAGAGGAAGGAGAGGGAGGGAGGGCGGGAGAGCTTGGAGAGACCCCCTCCCAGGCCCTGTGGTCGCACTGGTTGCCCTCGGCATCACCGGCAGCTGCTGGAGGGACAGTGCCAGGGACCGAGGACATGGCACGGCCCTCTGAGGGCCCTCGCCCTGACCGTGGGCGCCACTGCCTGGCCTTTTCGGGTTGATCTCAGTGCAGTCAGGCCCATGGCAGGACTCCCAGGTCCAGGGAAGGGAAGGACGGGGAAGAGGGCTCCCCAGAGAGCCGGGTTCCCTTCCGCAGGGCCCGGATGTGCCAATCGCCCATTGGAGGACCTGCAGCCCCATGATGACCGTTTGGGGCATTTTAACTGACGTCTTCATCTATCATGTGTTCTCCCTATTTAATGACACGTGAAAGTACGTGCAATTTTATGAGTTAAACTTTGTTTTAAAGACAAGGAAGGAAAGGAAGGCACGTGTGTCAGGGTATGCAGAACAGCACGGGTTGCCTCCCCTAACTCAAGGAGCGATGCTGACCTCCTGTCCAGCGGGCATCCTATGGAGAAACTTGACCTGAAGGAGCAGGGATCACCTGCTAGCGATTGTAGCTTTGTTAGTATCAAACTATGCAAGGCGTCTCTTCTTCACACATAGACGTTCTTGCGTTGATTCACTGATCGGCAACAAACAGCCCTGTGTTGATAACACAAAGATTCCAAGGCTCAACGGCTGACCTTCTGTGATGTGCGATTTCCCAAAATCCCCGGTTACCAGATGGGGTGACCAGGCTCCGGCTGAGCTTCCGCCCGCGGGCGCTGCAGGGTGCTTCTCCATGTGGCCTCACTGGCCCCGCACAGCCCTCCAGGAGGATGAGTTTCCAGACCTGGGAGGCAGGAGCGTGGATGGGCCGTGACGTGGGGTACAGCTTGGAGCCAGCTGGCGTCTGCCCGGGTCTCCAGGCTCTGAGGCCAGGCCGTGCTAACTGCTCCGCGGCTGCACGCGTAACTTCCCCGTGGAGGGGCTGACACTCTCACTGTTCGAGTCCGAATTTCTGCAGTAGCCAAATTCTTCAGGCTTAACTAGTCCTTCGAGACCCTTGGAGACCACTTACGGACGTTCTACAAACTGCAGTATAGAAATTCACTTTGGCAGTTCTGTTGGAGAAAATTCTTCTTGTGGCAGGACACACAGCTGGAAATTTGCTTCTGTCTGTGGGCCCGCAGCCCTGGGGTCGGCGTCCTTTTTCTCGGGAAAGAGGCCGATTTACTCTGATTCAGCTCTGGCCTCCCTGGTGGGAGGTGTGGGCTGGGGTCATGTCACGTCGCAAACTGACAACTTGCTCCAGAAGTAAACGTGTCGCACCGCCGGCGTCCTTCCCGGGCGCCCCCAGGACGGTCACTTGAGGGCGGGCCCGCCTCACGTCCGACCCGGCGCCTTCGCGCTGTGTAACTACCGACTGCTGCGCAGCCCGTCGCGGGAGATGCTGGCTGTTGGGCGGGCCCGGAGCTCAGGATGAACTCACGCGTCCTGAAGTGTCGGGGGGACTCGCCGGCCCTGACGGTATCGGCCCTGCCCGCAAAGACACCGGCCGTGCCCTCGACCTGCCCGGCGCTGAAGAGGCGCCCGCAGTCAGTCTCAGCTTCCTGCGCTTCCGCCCTCGGGAACCCCGAGCGCACCAGAGGCCGTTCCAGTGACTTATTTAAGCGTTGACTTCCGTGAGCAAATCCTGCTAAGGGGACGCCCAGCACGGGAACCTGAACCCGGAGCTGCCGCCTCGCCCTGCAGAGGCGTGTGGGGTGAGCCGGGTCAGGGGCTCCCTGCAGCTCCACTGCTGAGTGAGCTGTGCATCATCTAACCTAGGAGAAGGCTGCTCACGCCTCCGGGTTCACCCAGCAGGCCGTCAGAAAGGAAGAACGCCACCACAGATGGTAGATAGATCGTGTTATGGGTTGGATCGTGGCCTCCAAAATTCATTTGTTGAAGTTTTCCCCCCAGTATTTCAGAATGTGACCTTATTTGGAGGCAGGTCTTTACAGAGGTGATCAAGTCAGGGTGGGCCCTAGTTCAGTGTGACTGATGTCCCTGTAAAAAGGGAAGTTTGGATGGAGAGACACACATGCAGGGAGGATGGGAAGACTCAGGGAGAAGACAGCCACTCACAACCCAAGGAGCGAGGCCTGGAGCAGGCCCCCTCCCAGCCCTCAGAAGGAATCAACCTCACCAGCACCTTGAGTTTGGACTTCAGAACTTTGAGACAACAAACGTCTATTATTTAAGCCACTCAGTTTGTGGCACTTTGTAAGGCAGCCCTAGCAAACTAATACAGATGGATAGATAGATGAATGACAGACAGATTATAGATGACAGATGACAGATCTAGAGATAGGAGTATTTTTTATCTTTGCTACTATTTTAGCACTTTGACAAAACAACACTACTCATCAATTGCAGGCTGGCCTCACCTGGGAACAAGGAGACACACTCTCAAATCCTTAGTCATTACAGACCTTTAAAGTGGGACCAAAATTAAAAGGATGTGTCCACGTGCCTAGACACCTAGCAAAGCAGGACTGAATGCACACAGCTGGGGTTGACTTGCTTCAAAATTGCTCCAGCCTTGCCCTGGTCCACACCACGTCAGGTGCAAGGGGGCGTCCCCGCCGTTACCTTTCAGGATAGGGCAGATCTTCCAGACGCCGGCAGCCCCCTCCCTGTTGAACTGCCCGAGGGCCAGCTCCATGTAGAAAAGCGGCATCCCGGCAATGACCATGAAGAACAGGTAGGGGACCAGGAAGGCACCTGGGGGATACAACAGAATGTTCAGCCTGGGGCCGAGGATGGGCTGGCCTGTTGTCATTGGAGCGAGGGCTCAGCCGTCCCGGCCGACCACGTGTGTCTTGGGCACGACCACTGTCATCCGTCTCCTGTCCCTGTTTCTCCCTGAAGCTCCCTGCAGGCAGGGGTGGTGAGCTTCCTGCCTCCATGCCTGGCCCCCGCTGTCATCCGTGCCCCAACGCATCCCTGCAAGACTCCCGGTCAGCTCCCTCCCCAAGTTACGGGTCAGCCCTGAGAGCAGAGCACATGACGCACCGCCCACGTCGTGGCTCTGCTCCTGGGCTCTGTCCCTTCCCCACCTGCGTGGCAGGGCCTGCCCTGGGTCCCCCCCCCCTCCTCTGTGGAGACGTCTGTGCTCTTGAGCTGTGAATCCTCGGGATGTGACCCTGCCTGGCCCCTGGCATTTGGAGCCTGCCTCCATCGGGGCTGCAGCCTCGCTCAGGGCACGAAGTTCAGGCCCCCGCGGGCTCAGCCTCCTTAAGCCCTCTCGCTCCGCCTCAGATAAGGGGGCTTTGTCTCGGCTCTCTTCCAGGGAGGGGCGGGGGAGACAGGGAGACCCCAGCGTGATGCCTGTCTTGGGGCAACTTCTGTACCTGCTTAGGCCTCAAGCAGGGTGCCGAAATGCCCACCCACTCACAGGCACCCTGGAAGGCCCTCCCCAAGGAAGTCTCCCGAAGCCCCAAGTGTGTGGCATGGAGTGACCCCTGACAGGGGGTGGCAGTGTCGGGGGATTCACAGGAAACAGGCACCAACCTAACTGCTTCTCAGCTTGAATTTTTGTGGTGACCCTGGCCCATTTCTTAGTTTTCTGCCTCAAGCCCACACATGGAAGTTCTGGGACTGGCTGTGCAGGGGGAGGGAGACGGGCACACTCCCAGGGCATCTTTGGTGCCGGCAACTGCAAGGGCCTCTGCGTGCTTTGTAAACACTGTTAAATCAGCCAAAGATCCCATTCTCTGGGCCTTGGAGAGTTTTCTTTTCCAAAGTGGAAGTCACCTTTGGAAGCAGAAAGCAGAGCCATGGTGCCTCTGACCGCTCCCTCGGGGATCCCGCTTTCCTGGCCTCAGCGTCCTCGGCTGGAAAGGACAGTCAGGGAAGGAGACCACTCAGAGCTCTACGTCTACAGTTCCAGGACACTCATCTGGGGAAACTGCGCCCCACTCATGCCGCATTCCTCCAGATGCCTGCCTTGTGGCCCTGGCCGGCGGGAGGGCGCAGGTGGGGGGGGGGATGCACTCACCCCCGCCGTTTTTGTAGCACAGGTAAGGGAACCGCCAGACGTTGGCCAGGTCCACAGCGAAGCCAATCACTGATAGGAGGAAGTCGGCCTTCTTGCTCCAGGTCTCCCGCTCCTGGGCCTCCGCGGGGCTCCGCGGGGCGCTGAGGAGGGTGGAGTTCGTGAGCTGCACCCCATTTTGCTCCTTGACCAGGACGAGTTCCACCGCCTTCGGGCCCGTGGCATTGGCCTCCTTCGTTGTGGCCACCACGGAAGACATCAGTGCCACGGAGCACCTGCTTTTACTCATGGCCTCCCGGACTCAGTGCTTCCTCCCTCTCGGTCTACAGCCAGCAGGAAAGAGAAACACACAGGAATGCACTGATGTAGCAGCCAGATCACGATGCCCCCGGTGGCGTGAGCACAGATCGGAGGCGTTTCCAGCCATTTATTTGGGGTAGAACAAATGTACTCCAAGCACCCAAGAGGACACATCCAGGGTTGAGGACAGTAGGAGATAAGCTACCCTCCTCGTGGGGCTGGGAGACAGGCCGTGGAGACCTCAGGACAGACTCTGCTCCACGCCCCCTTCCCCCGCACCCCTCTCCATTCCCGTCAAAGTGCAACGCTGTGTCCTCTCTAATTTAGTAATAATGCAAGATGCTACCTCCGCACTCCCCACATCGCCAGGGAGTAATCTGACAATCTTCAAATCGTTTTCAATAGTAAGTGTTCACAACAGTGCACATACACTCTTTATACTCAGAGACCAAAGTCAAAAGCAAAATTCTAAAACCAGAGTCAGCCATGGGAATTCAAAGTTTCAAAGTAACGATTACAAGAGTTTCCTTCAAGGAATGGCTGCACAACCACCTGTGGCCACACCTGGAAGGGCTGGGCAGGGACAAGAGCTTCCGGTCAGGATTTACCTGGGGGTTTACAGGACTAGCTCCTGCACGCAGCAGCTTTACCAGGGAAATCATCTCCAGGTTACCTTCATGAAACTCTGGGTAATATAATCAAGGAGAACAGAAGAAATTACACACAGTGTGTAACACAGAAATTACACGGCTGAGAGCAAGGTGGGCCCTCGAGGCCCAGGGCAGCTTCAAATATGACTTCTTCTGGCATTTGGATGTTTCAACTGCAGACGCTTGCATGTGTACACGTACAAACACACACACACACACACACACACTCTGAAGCAGAAGGTAGCAGGATGGCAGCGGTAAAGGGGTTATTTTCCTCTGCAACCAAGTTTGAACAGAAACCCACAACATGTCATTGTATGCACCACGTCTCTGTGACAAACACAACAGCACATTCCTGAGATGAACGAAAAGGGACAGAAGGGACTTGGGGGTGGGGAGGAGCCGGAGGGACCGGCCTGCAGTGGGGTCCAGTGGAGAGGGCTGGGCTTGTGCAGGCGCCAGATCCCAGCCGGTTTGCTCTGACAGCGGCCCTCGCAGGCGCATCGGGGACCACCTGCCAGCGAGACCCCCGGCTCTGCACTTGGGGTGAGCTCACCCCACCCCTGAAGCCCCGGCCTCAGAGGCCAGGGCTGCCTTGTGGTGCTTAGAAAGTGTGATTCTGCACCCAGGACAGAAACAGAGCTGCAGTCCGACCCTACAGCCTGGACGCTCGGCACCCCACAACCCTGCACCCCTGCCCCATCTTAAAGGTCAAAGACTAAGCCCTGTGAGAAGAAGCGATGGCTGAGAAAATCACCCCTACTGGCTCTGGGGGCCGCTTGCCCAGGTGCCCCCAACCCCGGGCAGGTCTGGTTCAGCAGGGAGGGGTCTGCCACAAACAGCCGCGGGGCCCAGGGGTCAGCGCCTCAGGGAAGCCGGGGACAGCCGGCCCCTGCCCCGTCTCTCCGAGCCTGGGGCAGGATGGGGCCAGGGGCCACGGGGGCGCGCATCAGCCCCGTGCCCGCTCCGGGGCTCGCACCTCTCGGCCACCTCACCTTAAGATCGCCAATGGCACTGTCGCGGCGCTGTGCACCCCAACTGTTGTCGACTTCTGGAGACGCCGCAGCCTGCGGGACCCGGCGCCCCCCGACGGTGCTCGCCCCGGCCGGGAGCCCCTCGGCCGCAGCCTTCGGGGTCAGAGGCGGGACCGGAGCGCCCGGAGAATGTGCAGGGGCACCTGTGCGGGGAGCGGGCCACGGGGTGGCCCGGCCTCACCTGCGCGCCCCAGCCTCGTCTCTGCTGGGGTCCTGACACCGAGCGTCCGCGGAAGATGCCGCTCCGGTGCCGCTGCGCTCCGGGCTCTTATCTTGTCGCCGGGACCCGCCCCGCCGGCCACCGGGGGCGCTCACCCGCCCTGGCTCCGCCTCCGTGCCGCCCCGGGTGGGCGGAGGACGAGCCCGGACGCGCCCCCGAGCCCCGCCCCGCGGGACCCGACCTCCGGCGCCAGTCAGCTGCCAGCAGCGCGCTCTGCCCGAGGCCTCGCGCGCCCCGGAACCTGGGGCGAGTGGGAGCAGGGTCACCTCTGGGTCCCAGGCCTCGCAGGACCGAGACGGGCCGTTTTCCGTCTCCCTCCCACTCTAGCTTGCGCCCCCCGGGGCTGCCCGCGCATCTGCCTGGGGCGGGGGCTCCCCTGGCCCACCCGCCACTCCGCCCGGGAGGAGCAGTCGCTGCGGGGAGGGAGCTGGGCGGCGGGCGCGCGGGGCACAGCGCGGGATCCCGCGGGGCCGAGCCGGGTCTCGCCTCCCTCCCCCTCTCCTGCCCACTCTCCCTCTTCCCGCCGCTGCCGCAGGGGCCGCCTTCCTGATGCTGCACCGACCCCTCTCCCCAGACGTCGGTTCCATCCGCTCCTCCCGCCGCGGCCGCCCCTCCCGAGGTCTGGCGCCCTGGGGCATCTCCTCCACCAGCCGGTCCCGCTCGAGTTGGGCCGGCCTGGGGGCAGGGATCCTGCGTCTGGCGTTTGGGGTCCTGTGGGCGTCCCTAGGTGGGCCGCGGAGACCCTTGCCCCTGCCCTGACGGGCAGGCTCAGACCCCGCCCGGGTCTCTGCCTTCTCTCCTGCGGCCTTGCGCCCCGGCCGCGAGGTACCCGATCCTCGCCCGGATCCGGGCTGCGGAGACGCGGGTCCTTCTGTGGCCCGAGAGCCGACCCCTCGCAGGACCCAGTGTCCGCGCGCGTCAGGCAAGGAGCTAAGCGTCGCCGTGCTTTGCCCACATGGAGCGCGAATCGGCTGGAACCAAGGGGCTCGAATCACACTCGCATCGGAACACGATTTCCAGGGACAGCCCGGAAAGCCACAGCTGTCGATACTGGCTCAGAACGGACTGATTCGGAATCATTGTTGAGATGACCCCCCGCAAGACTGCACATTCATGATGCGGAGGAATGGAGTCCCCAGGCCACCAAGCAGGCCCAGGACGCACAGGTGCAGGACAGCATCGAGGTACGTGGCACCCTGGCTCTGCACGTGGCGGAGGCCCTGGTGACCCAAGCCTGGGCCGAAACCTTCCCCTCCCCGCTCCGTGTAAGCCTTGACTTTCCTGCCCTGCGGTCGCTGCAGAGGGGCACCCACACCAGCTGCTCTCCGCTCTGTCTGGGCCGTATGTCCCTCCTCGGCGGTGCCACCGAAGCAGTGCCCCTCTACCAGGGGCCCGCAGAGCACCCTGGCTGCCCAGTGCCGCTGCCCCCATGGCTCCTCCCGGGGACCACGCCTCACTGCCCCTCCGGCAGCCTCCCCACCAGGGGCTGGTGCCCGGGGCAGGGCTGGCACGGGTACCGGGGAAGGAACCGGCAGGAGCTGCTTTTCCAGGCAGGACTGGGGTCCATGGCAGAACCCACGACTCAGGGTCCCGGCTTCCGCCGGCTATGCTAACAGAAACGCCACAGGCGGGGCAGCTTACGATCCTGGAAAGATTGGCTGGAAGTCAAGTCCTCGCACGGCAGAAGCACCCAGAAGTGCTCTGGAGCCACCTTTATAAGAGCACTGGTGCCACTCATGCGGGCTCAGCCCCGGTGACCTGACCACCTCCCAGAGGCCCAACTCCTAGGACCATCGCACGGGGGTTGGGGCTTCAACATGAATTTTGGGGACGCAATTCGTTCCGTACACCCGGGGAGGGGACAGGGATCTCCGAAGGTGGCGATGTGCCACCTGGAATCTGTGACCAGTGGCCGTCACAGCAGGCGGGCTCTCCCCACAGCTGCTCCGCAATGTGAGTTTCAAGAAAGAGGAGTGGTCCTGGGTTTGGGCCTAATGGACAGGGTCACAGGAACACAGAGCAGAGCCAGTGAGCTCAGATGTGTATGTTAAAAGCACACATACTAGACAGAAACACCCGGGAAGCGGAGCAAACCCTGCCGGGGCCGGGGAGGTGGGAGCAGCTGTGGCCCAAGCCCAACAGCACGGGGCAGCCGCCTCTGTGCACGACAGACACGGACAGGAGTGGCCTGTCACGGTGTCGGCGAACCTGCACCGAGGAGAAGAGTCCTGCGTGCGTCCGGGAGCGCTCCCCCCTCCCCGCCCCACCCGACCCTCTTCCAACAGTGACTCAGGATGAAGACCCCGGGCGCTCGGGAGCAGGATGACGTGGGAGCCGGGCCCGCAGCCCGGCCGCAGAAGACACAGCAGGCAGCTGCCCATCTCCTGTGCACCTCCATCGTCCCCGGCAGGGTCCTCCCTGTCGGCACCTGTGCGGTTAGAGCTGACTAAACGGCCGGGCTTCGCGTGCTTGGAACTTTGCCCAGAGTTTATTACTGGCGTGGCTGCTGTTGGCTCAGAGCCCTGGATGGACGAAGCATCTCAGAGTATCGTCCTGCCGACCCTCAGGGCAGTCGCTCACTGTCTGCTGTGGACCAGTTGCAGCCGCAGAGCCCGTGGTGGGGGGGGCCCAGGGGAGAGCCTGCGGCTCTGGCTGCCAGCTGCTGCCCCCAGAGCGGCTCTGCCCCACTGGTTGACACCCGCCAACCGAGGAAGTCGCTGCTGGACGTCGCCCTGTGTCCTGTCTCGAGCAGCCTGCTTCACCCTGACTTGGGAGGCAGCGTGAGTGCTCCCCCGCCAGGTGCCCCATCCACGGGAGGGCAAAGGCCATGCGCTGATGTCAAGGCCTTCGAGATTCCCGAGAGGCTGGAGCCGTGGTGGATAAACGCGGAATTCTATCCGGGCTTCCGAAAGCCGCCTGCAGGTGAGGGCGGGGTAGTGGAGCCGGGTGAGCACAGCAGTTCAACAGCGGGGGAGGTGCTTTTGCATCCCCAGATCCACGTCTGCCAGGAGGTGCCTGGCTGGAGGGACGCCACCCCAAAGCTCTGTTCGGAAGAGCTGGAGAGCTCGGGCGTCACCACACTGGCGATGGGCTCGGTCCCCGGCTAGATTTTAAGAGTGATGATTGCCATAACTGATGGGGTGGCTTAAACAAGAGAATAGCATCCTCTCTCTGTTCTGGAGCCAGAAGTCTGAGATCAAGGCATCGGC
The DNA here is from genome assembly GCF_965194805.1 of Balaenoptera borealis. NCBI lineage: Eukaryota > Metazoa > Chordata > Mammalia > Artiodactyla > Balaenopteridae > Balaenoptera > Balaenoptera borealis. The sequence continues at coordinate 1,702,610 of NC_138867.1, forward strand.
GGGGCCGCCTCCTTTCGAGGACTGAGGGGGACCCTGTTCGAGGCCCCCCTCCAGCTTCTGGGGGTTTGCTGGCATCCTTGGCGTCGTTGGCTTGTAGAAGCATTGCCCCATCTCTGCCTTCACGCTCACATGGCGTCCTCTGTGTCTGTGTCTGTGTCATGTTGGATCAGGGCCGGCCCTAATGCACCATTTTAGCTTGATTACCTCCACAAAGACCTCAGCTCCAATTAAGGCCACATTCTGAGGTCCTGGGGCTTAGAATTTCAACATCTGAATTTGGGGGCACAGTTCAACCCACAACAAAGAGGAACCTTAACAGGCCCGTTCTCGAGGGGAGCAGCTTAGAACATGTCAGAGCCTCCCGACACGTGGTCCCAGCAGCTCAGCCTAGTTTAACCTGGACGTGCAAAGTCTTGGAGGGGGAAGAGTGGGGTGCAGGAGAGCTGGCTTCAGGCGTCCTGCTGCTTTCAGGGAAGAAGGGACTCTCGGGGGCGGTGCCAACAGATGGTGGGAGAGGATGCCCTGCCCAGGGCACTGGCAGGGCACGTGGGGCCCAGTTCCGGCCTCGCTCCCTCTGGCTTTGCTTTAGATGTAAGGGGACGAGCAGAACCATGGTGCTTGGACCCTCACTGGGCGCTGGGCTCGGAGCCCATGGGAGCACCTCTGCTACAGCTCCCTCGCCCTTTCTGACCCTGTGCTGCAGGCGTCAACACCCGACCAGGATGCCAGGGCTCCAGGTGGCCGCACAAGGCCTCACCCGAAGTTCACGGGTCACACGACGTTCATGAGGTGTCCCAGCCTCCGTTCTCCCCTCTGCTTGCTGACCACCCTCACACAGTGTGAGAAGGACCGAGATAACCATCGCTTCCGGCGGTGACCCTCAGGGCAGCACCAGGCTCTGTGCTCAGCAGCCTCCTGCCCTCAGAGGGTCCTGGCCACCCTGGCGCGGCTGCTCCTCACCGAGGGACAAAGGGCGGCGAGCAGACGGAAAGAAAAGCTGCCAGCAGCCTGGGAGTGCCCCCGGGCACGCCACGCTGCTGTGGCCATCTGTCCGGATAGATGCTTAGACCCTGCACCCCAAGCTCCCCACGTGCCGAGGCTGGAGCCCAGGACTGCGCTTCCCAAAGGGCTTCTGTCAGGCCGGCTCAGGGTCTGCGGTGGGAAGCCCGGCCAAGCCCGCAGGGGCAGCTGCAGAGACCGAGCAGGAGGCCAGTGGGCTGGCCCGCTTCCCAAGTTATTCATAGGGTTCATTTCGAGGGGAGCCCAGAGCAAGCGGCACTGGCGAGAGGGGGCTGTGGCCTAGCGCAGTTCCCAGGTCACCCGCGTAAACCTGGCCCGCACCCAGAGCAAGGATTCTGGGTCTCACCCTCAGAGACTCTGAGTCAGCAGGTCTGAGGTGGGACCTGGGGAGCTGCATTCCTAACAACTTCTCGGGGGATGCCACTGCTGCTGGTTCTGGGGCCACACTCTGAGAAACACTGACCTGGCCGGACCCATGGGGCGTGGAAGATTCTGGAAGATAGAGATGCAGCGTGGAGCCCCTGGCAGCCCCTGCAGGGACTCAGTGCAAACACTTGGAGTTTTGGAGAATAACCAAACAGTCTTCTGAAAATCATTATGCTCCGTTTGAATTAGAATACCACTGAGCCGTAGCAGAAACTCATGGAAATTCAGTTAGCATATGAGCTGAGCTGCCCGTCATAAATTAACCAGCCAACCCGTAAAGTTTGGTACAGACAGCAATTTGCTATCATCAAGTGGAGGCAATATACACGCTTTCAGGCTCGGGCGGGTGCTGCAGACACAACTAAGCTGCAGGAACAGGTGCCCCCCTTGTGGCTTCGGTATCACCCCCTTAACCCGTAGCTGGGCTTCACGGGCGTTTCTTATGACCATCTGACTGCGGAAACATGGGTCCCACAGTGTACCGATCCCACCGGGGAGTGGAAGGCTGTAGCATTGCAGCCACGCTCGGAAGACACAGGGAACTCTTCCCGGTGGGCAGATACCTGAGCAGTGCACAGGGCTGTTCCTAGCCAAGAAGAGGACAGTCAGAGATATGGGTCTCAGTGATTCTTACACATTGGCTAGTGTTTGGTTGGGTGAAAAGAGAGTTCAAAGAAAATTGGGAAATTGATGACAAGACCTTTATCTGCAGATGACATAATCACCTGTGGAGACAATCTTAATGAATCTACAAAACAAAAGCTAGAATTAACAAGTGAATTTAGAAGGTCATAGGATGCACAAAAATCAGTTGTATTTCTATATACCAGCAGGAAACAACTATAAATAAAATTTAAAATAATTTCATTTACAATAGTATCCAAAACAAAATGCTTAGGCATAAAATGTGTGCGTGCAAGACATGAATGTTGAAATCTAGACTACACTGCTGAAGAACTAAAAGGGCTGAAGGAAGTGGAGTGGTAAGACCATGTCCATGATCTAAAGGCTCAGTATCATTAAGGTATTAATTTCTTCCCAAACTGACTATAGGTTCGACCCAGCTCCAACCAAAATTCTAACTGGCTCTTTTGAACAGCTCAACCCATTGGTTCTAAAATGCATATGGACCCAGAGTAGCCAAAACAATGCCGAAAAAGAACGAGATTGGAGGACAAAGGAAACTTTGTTTGTAATCCCACCATCTGCGCAAAACTTAACTGTATTTTCTCTCATTATTTTGCCATTTGTGTCCTCGCTCTACAGACAGCTTTATTGGGGTTTAATCGACATACCATAAACTGCGCAGGTCTCAAGCGCACAATTTGGGAGGCCGTTTATGTGGCCACGGGACACGAGCACCATGAGGATAATGTTCATCACAGACAATCCTCACGCACCTGTGTATCCATCTTTATCCACCCCACCCAGGCAACCGCTCGTCCGACAGCTATAGATTCCTTTTTTCTTCCTAGGATTTTATATAAATGCAACCTACAGTAAGGACTGTTTTTTGGTCTCTTCCTCCCACTCAGCATATATGAGCTGAATCTGTGGTGTTACATGAATCAGTGAATTCCTTTTCATTGCTGAGTAGTATTCCATCGTATAGATAGAGCGTAATCTATTCATCCATTCACCTATTGATGGACGTTTGACTCTTACAAATAAAACCCCTGTGAACACTTGTGCACAAGTCTCTGTGTGGACATGTGCTTTCATGTCTCTTGAGTTAAGTGCTTAGTTGTGGAATGGCTGGGTCATTTGGTTGATGTGTGTTTAACTGTTTTTAAAAACTGTCAAGTTGTTTTGCAAAGTGGTGATACTGTTTGACATTTCCATGAACAGTGCAAGAGTTTCCGTTGCTCCACGTCCTTGTCAACACTTAGAATGGCCGGTCTTTTAAATTTTAGCCATTCTAATAAGTGCGCAGTAGTATCACATTACTGTTTAAATTGGCATTTCTCTAATGACTGAAGTGTTTTAGCAGTTCTTCATGTGTGTGGCTGCCATCAGTATCACTTCTTGTCAAGTGGATTTCAAATCTTTTGCACATTTGGGTTGTTTGTTTGTTATATTATATTGTTATATTATTATTGAGTTTTGAGAGTTCTTTACATATTCTGGATACAAGTCCTTTATCAGGTGCTTTGTCAATATCTTTCCCAATCTTGGATTGCATTTTCATTCTCTTAATAGAGTCTTTCGAAGAACAGAAGTTATTAATTTTGATGAAGCCCAACTTATCAAATTTTTAAATGAATCCTGCTTTTAGTGCCATATCTGAGAAATTTTTACTTAACCCAAGATCACAAAAATTTTCTCCTAAGTTTTCCTCTAAGAGTTTTAAAATTTTAGGTTCTACCCTTATGTATAAGATCCATTTTAAATTACCATGGTGTAAGGTATAGATCAGTTTCGTACCCTTGTCCTATGGGTCATTGGGAGAGAAGTGTTGAAACCTTGAGGCACAGCCATGTGGACTGGTTTTATAGTCCTTGTGGTTCTGCCGTCTTTGCATGGTTCACGTGGAAGCTCTCTTGTCAGGCGCACATCTTAGGGTTGCCATGTCCCCCTGGGAGCTGAATCCTTACTGTGAAATGACTTTTCTTACACCCGCTGACCACTTGGGCTCTGAGATCAACGTTCACCTTACCTTCTTTTGATGGAGTTGGCACTGTCCTTTTCCTTTTGGCCCATTGGTGCCTGGGTAAAGTGTGCTTCTTGCAGGCATCTTGTGGTTGGTTCTTGCTTTTACATCCAATCTGACGATTTCTGCTGATTGATGGGGGTGTTTGACCATTTACATTTAATGTAGTGCTGATACAGTTGGGTTAAATCTACCATCTGCTACACTGTGCCCTCTGTCCCCCTTTACCACCGCCCTTCCTGTCCTTCAGACTGAGTAGTTTTCAAGTCCCATATTCTACTTCCCCTGTTGGACTCTTAGCCGTATCTCTTTGCTGTGTCATTTTGGTGTCACCTTCAAGTGGCATCACACTGCTGTACATGTCATTAGGACGGACCTGGGGCCACTTCTAGTCACCCCTCCCGGCCTCTGTGCCATTGTCACCTATGTGTTATGAACCCCAGAATGCATCATCAGTTTTACTTTAGATACTGAATCATCCTTTACAGAGATTTAAATGACGAGAAACAAGTGTTTCTATTTACCCACATGATTACAGCTTCTGAGCCTCCTCAGGCCTCTGTGTGGATCCAGATTTCAGAATGAAATCACTTTCCTTCTGCTGTAAGGACTTACTTTCACACACTGTGTAGTGAGGTCTGCCAGCCAGTGACAATTGTTTTTAGCTTTTGTGTCTAAAAACATTTTTATTTCTCTGTTGTGAAAGACATTTTTGCCGAGTGAAGAATTCTGGGTTGACCGTGTTCTTTTTCTTTGCGTATTTTATGGACGTTGCTTCCCTGGCTTCTGTTGTTCTGATGAGGAATGTGCTCTGTGCACATGGTTGTTGCTCTGTGTCCTTTTCCTCTGGTGGCTGACCTCCTCTTTATCATCTATTTTAAGCATTCGATTACGATGCTCCTGGTGTGTTTCCTCCATGGCGCTTGTGCTTGGAATTCATTGAGCTCCTTGGACCCAGGGGTTTATAGTCTGTACTGAATTTGGGAAAGTATTTCTTCAAATATTTTTGTTTGCCCTTGGGACTCCAGTGGTATCTATATCAGGCGACTTGAAGTCTCACACTCACTGGTGCTCGGTTCAATTTTTGTCTTTTTTCTCTATTTTGTTTTGACTAGTTCGTACTGCTACTCTTCAAGTTCACTTGCCGTCTCCTCTGTGATGTCAAAGCCACCCTTAATCCCAACCAGGGTATCTTGCGTCACAAACATCGTAGTTCTTATCTGTAGAATTTAGATTTGTGTCTTTTAAAAGACACCTGTCATGTCTTAACTACACATGGTTAGTCTTGCTTCCAGCTAGCTTTTGAACACGGAATCCAGTGATTTTGCATGATGATTGTCAATGCCTTCATCTTCTAATTCCGTCACCTGAGTCACTTCTGGGTCTGTTTTCGTTGATTATAGATCATCTTTCCTGCCTTTTTGCATCTAGGTGACCTCTGATGGGATGCAAGTCATTGTGAACTTGACCCTTTGGATGCTGGGTAGTTGTATATTCCTCTGAATATTCTCGAACTTTGGGCTGCAGGTAAGCTACTTACAAAGAGTTTGGTCATTCTTTCAGGTCTTGCTTTTAAGCTTTGTGTGGCAAGACCAGAGTCGAGTTTTGCCGAGGGGGTTACGATTTCTTCACGACTCAGGCAAAACCCATCTGAGTTTCCACCTGAGCACCCCTTCCAGGATGGCAGCCTCTTCCCCTCCATCTTGACTAGAAGCAAAATTAGTCAAATTGGACTCATTAACGTTTATTAAGTTTAAAAGAACTAATCAGAGCCCGAGCAGCTCTTGACAGTCCTGTGGTAGACCCCTGCCAGACTCTCGTGTGGTTGGAAGGGCCATGGAGGTCGGTTCTGCCCTTGGAGTATGGGCGGCTTCCTTTGGATGAGAGAACATACACTGTACGATTTAAATATTTTGAGATTTACTCTCGAGCCAAGCATAGAGTCTATTTTGTCAACTGCTTCGTGTGCATTTTTAATGGCAATTAAGTCAATTTGGTAAACGGGGTTTTTCAAATTTTCTCCAAAATTGTGTTTCTTTCCCTGGTGGTTCTATAGACTACTGAGAGAATTGTGTGAAAATCTCCAACTATGTTTGCTGATTTATTTATTTCTTCTTTTCATTCTGTCTATGTTTGCTTAGTATATTTCAAGGTATGTCACTGGGGATGTACACCTTTAGGATGACTGTGTCCTCGGGTGAACTGAACCCTGTATGGCTCTGCAATGTTTGTCTTTGGCACCGTAATCCTCCTCGTCTTAAAGGTCACTTAGTGTGATATTATTAATCCTGCTACATCAGCCGTCTTGTGGTTATGTTTGCACGTTACATATATTTCCATTTTTCGTTTTTTTTAAACTTTCAATATGTGTTTAAACAGCATATAGTTAGGGTTTTTTGTCTGATTTTTAATTTGGTCTAGCAACTGTCATTTAGGAGTTTTTAGTCTATATTTAATGTAATTACTAGTACGGTTGCATTTAAGTTTACCACTTGCTGTTTGTTTTCTATTTGTATTATCTGCCCTTTGTTCTTTATTTTTTTCTTCTTACTTTCCTGCTTAGTTTGGGTGAAATTATTATTTTAAACTCTCCCATTTTATTTCTACTATAGGCTTATTAACTAATAATACCTCTATGTTTTTGTTTTCTCTGAAGGCTTGCAATACGTTTTTAAGTTTTCACAGTCTCTCTTTAAATAACACTAATTCTTTCTGCAGAGCCAGGTTTCCACATGCATGTCACTCTTCCCTTTGTTCCATGAGAATATTTTCTTTTTCTCTGGCTGCTTTTAACATTACCTCTTTACCAGTGGCTTCCAGAATTTTTTGTAAAGTGCCTTGCTGTATTTTTGTTATATTTCTTCTGCTTGTGGCGAGTTGAGCTTCTTGGATATCTGAGCTGTTAGATTTGGGAAAACTCTGGCCGTTACTCTGTCCAATAGTCTTTTCTGTCCTAACCTCCCCTTCCCTGGGCCTCCCGTCACCTGTGATAGGACCCTTGGTGTTGCTTTCGGTCGGCTTTCTTCCCAGTCTGTGCTCCATTGGGCCCACACGTTGCTACACGACGGGCTCATGGTGTTTTCTCTGTAGTGTGTATCTCGGGTGCCCCTGCCCAGTGGGGATGCGGGTGGTGGCTACGGGCCTCTCTTCCCAGCAGACCCAGTGAGTACAGCACGGCAGGGGACGGAGGGGCTGGGCGAAGCGCGGATCCCCACGCGGAGCTGAGCGACCAGGAGCAGCCCCGGCTGGTGTGGCCGGGCCGGACCCCGCCTCGTCAGACACGGGCCCAGGACTTAGCTCCCAGCGCGGCCCCTTCTCTGGGCGTCAGCTTGCTCGCACCGGAGCCCCGTCCTCGAGGGGAAGCGCTCGCCCTCACCCTGACACACTTGTGCCGGGAGTGGACTTCCTTCCCGCCCCTGCGGCTCTGGCAGCAGGTCTGCGGCCTTCACTGGCGGCCGACTCCCCGCCGCCCACCTCGTGTTACGTCAGGAAGGGGTTTATCTTACCGCAAGGGAAGCCTGGCGGCTCTGAGCAAGCCCCCACCAGAAGCCGCCGGCCTGACGGGGGGAGAAACGACTCCTGACGCTTCAGTGACCGGGGTCCGTCCTGATGGGGTGCCCCCGGGCACGCAGGGTGTGCTTCGAGCTGGTCGCGGCACAACTCACGTCCGCGACACCGGGGGCCGTGGGAATGCTCTTCTCACCCTCGCGCCCGGTGACCGCGGGGTGTGGCCTGCGTGGTTCTGCGCCTGCGGGATGCCCTAGCCTGTGGCACTCGGGCGCCACGTGCTGCGCTCCGACCGGGGAGGTGTGAGCAGGGCTCCGGAATTATCTCCGCGCAGAAGCCTCGGGCTCTTCCCTTCCCTGTGCGTCCGCCTGGCGGGAGCCGGGAGAGAGGCTGCGCTGGCAGACGGGGATGTGCGGGGGACAGGCGAGCGGAGCCGCCCCGGGACGGGTGAGCGAGGGGTAACCTGTCGCCGCCCTGAATCTTGGCCCGAGAGCCAGCCACATGCTTCTGTTCTCTTCTCCGCAGCTCGGGGCTTGCCCGCTTCTCCGTTCCGCTGGACGAGACACTCCTACTCGGGGCACCGTGGAGCTTCCGCGCTGAAAGTTCAGAGGGTCACCAGCTGTGGGGCTCCTCCTGCCAGCGACGAGACAGGACCGGGGGTGTCACGGGCGCTAACGCCGGCAGGGGAAGGGGCCCGGGGCTCCTCCTGCCAGCGACGAGACAGGACCGGGGGTGTCACGGGCGCTAACGCCGGCAGGGGAAGGGGGCCGGGGCTCCTCCTGCCAGCGACGAGACAGGACCGGGGGTGTCACGGGCGCTAACGCCGGCAGGGGAAGGGGGCCGGGGCTCCTCCTGCCAGCGACGAGACAGGACCGGGGGTGTCACGGGCGCTAACGCCGGCAGGGGAAGGGGCCCGGGGCTCCTCCTGCCAGCGACGAGACAGGACCGGGGGTGTCACGGGCGCTAACGCCGGCAGGGGAAGGGGGCCCTGGGCTCCTCCTGCCAGCGACGAGACAGGACCGGGGGTGTCACGGGCGCTAACGCCGGCAGGGGAAGGGGCCCGGGGCTCCTCCTGCCAGCGACGAGACAGGACCGGGGGTGTCACGGGCGCTAACGCCGGCAGGGGAAGGGGGCCCTGGGCTCCTCCTGCCAGCGACGAGACAGGACCGGGGGTGTCACGGGCGCTAACGCCGGCAGGGGAAGGGGCCCGGGGCTCCTCCTGCCAGCGACGAGACAGGACCGGGGGTGTCACGGGCGCTAACGCCGGCAGGGGAAGGGGGCCCGGGGCTCCTCTGGCTGCTTCTCGGCACTTTCAGGACAGATCCTGTGAGTAGCAGAGGCAGGACCACAGGCTCCGGATACTTTGGAGTGAAAATTTGAGTCGTCTCACTGGGCAAAGACCCAACCGTCCAAGGTGCGGTGGGGGCCACAGGACGGGGGATGGGGGATGGGAGGACAGGGGAGGGGGGATGGGGGATGGGGAGGGAGGGAGGAGGACGGGGGATGGGGGACGGGGGAGGGAGGACGGGACAGGGGACAGGGGTGGGGGAGGGGGGAGGGGGGAGGGGGGACGGAGGAGGGAGGACAGGGGACGGGGGACGGGGGAGGGGGATGGCGGAGGGAGGAAGGAAGTCGTAAATATTGGCCTCAGCCACACAACCGGCCCCGGAAGTGAGGACAGCAGCGCCCTTGCAGCTGCCTTCCTGCCTGGTATGTGTGTGTGCGTGTGCATGTGCGTGTGCGTGTGTGCCCTCAGTTTACACAGGGAACGGCAGTGGTGAGGAGCGGGCACTTTGGGAGCTAGGGAAGACCTAGTTTTCCGTGTGGCAGAGCATCGAGGGGTGTCTGCCAGCACCAGAAGAATGAACATCACCAGGGTGGACGCGCGGGTTCCCGGGATCTTACTTTCTGGGAGGACGTGGAGCCTCTGTGTTTGTAGAAGTGACCATGACATCCCGTGCGTCACTCCCTCGCAGGAAGGAGTGAGGCTGGGTGCTGCGTGGCTGGAGGGATGGGCTGTCGGGCCACTGGCCACCTGCTGCTCTCGGCGGCATCCCCGCGTGCGGAGCTCTGCCCCAGGAGGGGGCCGGGGGCTGCCACTGTCCTACTGGCTGGAAGGCTTCCGGTTGGATCAGCAAATGGGGGCAGGGGGCTGGGCAGAGGTGAACCTTCTGCTTCTGTAGGAGTCGCCACCAGGAACACCTTGAGCGCCCACCGCTCCTTAACACCCGTCCCCTCTGGGGCGCTGGGAACCCCCAGAAGCCGCGGCAGGTCCCAGGGCAGTGTGCCCTCCCCTCCTGCCCCCCCCGCCCCCCCCACCAGCTCCCAGAGGCTGCTTGTCCCCTTCCTTCGACTGGGAAGCTGTGTCCAGCTTTGAATGTGAAATGTCCAGACCCTGGCTTGCTTTGGCCCTTTTCTTTACTTAAAGACTTGAGCAAATTTTAACCAATTTCAAAGGCAACACCCATTTGTTATGTTAGGAAGGGCCAATGCCTACCCCTGTTGGTGCATGAATGTCATTCTGGTGCATTTCCTCCGCCGCCGCCCCGATGGGGTCAGACCACGGGCTCCCTCTCCAGCTTCCCTGACTTATGACACGAACACGATGCTGTGTCACTCCATCCGGAAGCCGCTGGCTACACAACCTCAATTTTCTCCTATATAGTTTTTGGGACTGCAGTACATCAGCTCTTTCTTTCACTTCTATTTCTAAATCCTTCACTGATTTAATAGGACGAATTCAAGATTCCTGTCTCTCTCTGCTTGACAAAGCGTACGTAGAAGGTGCGTGTTTCGCAGAGAAATTATAGAAACCAACTCAGCAGGTCGGCAAACAGCCTACGAGGCTGAGTTCTGTGAGACGTCAGCCGCTGTCTGCGTGCCAGCGAAACCTCCGACCCTCCCTTTGCCATCCAGAAAGCTTTTTCTACAGAAGTTCAATTACGATGCTTCCCCAATGTCCTGGAAAAGCACTAAGAAATCCCAGCGGGACTGGTTCTCCCGTCACACCCTGCGTCACGTCTGCTGTTGTCTTTCTGATGAACAAAACCGCACATAACAAATACGTCCTCAAGTACGTAAGACTTTGCGTTTTATTCGTTCCATTGAAAACCCCGAGTGTGTCTGGAGGCACCCGTCCCACCCCCCTCGCGCCGGGCAGGGCCTGTGCAGGCGGCGGGCGCCTCTGTGGCTCCTGGGCCCACACAAGGGGACTCAGTCCCGAGCTCTGTACATTCACAGTTCTGGATGCTCGCGACCCTAAGTCGCTGCGAAAGAGAAAACAAGATCAGGAGGAACAAACATCCATTCAGTGTCTGTTTATCAGAGACTTTTTCCTGAAAACGCACAGTGGCATTTCATTCAAAAACCCTTCATCCACAGACGCGGGGCCCAGGCCCTTCCTCAGAACATCTCAGCTTGTTCACCTCCTTCATTGCCAGGTGTGGGTTTTTCTCTTTTAAAAATGAAACTCCACGCATCCCACGATCATGAAATCAGTCCCGTTTGCTACCAAGGCCGTGCGGGAAGCTCTGTGCCTGACGGGCGAGCGCCCTGGAATGATGTCAGTCACCCCGCACCCTGCGCGGGGCAGGAGGGGCTTCGGAATGAACGGAAGTTAAGGGTGTTTCCTTTTCTGACGTCTAACTGTAGACACGCGCATCTCCAAGCCTCAGGAAGTTAGTAAACATTTTCCCTGTACTTCTGGCTCTGGTGGTCACTTCCTATGGAGATGCCCCCAAGAGAAAATCCAATCATCTTAGAAACTCAAAAACAATTTCCCAAACAGACCCAGAGGCTTTGCTTCAGGGAACAAACTCAGTGTGTGGTTGTCATTGTGCTTTGAGGACAGGTTTCTAGTCATGTCACAAGGAGATGGATCAAGGTGGTTTCATGAGAGTGAAGGCAGCACCTGGAACCCCACCCCGAGCCCGGTGGCGCTGTCCCCCGCCGACGCCCCCAGACACAGAGAGGGACTGGAGCCCCCCAGGCCTCCCGGGCGCCCCAAATGCCTGTCGCCGCTTTTCCCCACCCCCTCCTTCCCCGAGGCTCATCCGGCTCCAGATGCCCGGAGAACCCTGGTGCGAAGGGGGGGACAGTCAGTGCGGGCGGGGCCTTCCAGAGCGTCACCGTCCCCTGGGGCCCCCGGCCCGGGAGACAGGAACTCCCCCCCTATTTCCACTCGGCCCACCTCATCTCCCCAACATTCAATGCTCTGATTGGAGCTGACACTTTGGTGAAGTAGATCACGTCACATGGAAACACAAACCCCAGGCTGGTATAAAAAGAGGGGGTTTGTAAAGGACCGAGGAGGCAAAAAAGTGGTTCCAGGCCGGGTGCCCCAATGGAGAGGAGCTCCCTGGTCGAGAGAGGCCGGAGGGAGAGTTAGCTCAAAGCCCCAGACAGCCTCGGGGTCTGTCAGGAAAAGGGCCTATAAATAAACATCCCCTGACCCTCAAAGGAAGATGAAGTAGAAAAGCAATTCTCTTTTCGTAAAAAAAATGCTGAGTGTTTCCCGAAGTATCTAAATGAAGTTTATAAAATACTCATGAGCTCCTGCAAATATAGAAACGTTGAAAAATCAGATGGCGGTTCTGCCCACCGATTCCACCGAGGTCGGCAGAGACTTTGTGCCGGAATCGAAACGCGGGTGACACGTCCCGCTTTCAGGTGCGTGTGGCAGCCGCCGGCCTGCGCGGCCTGGAACGGACCAGCAGGGACGGTGGGAGAGGATGGAAACAAAACCGGAGGCTCGAGGTGAAAAGAGAGCAACGCCCGGGCCGGCCCCCGAGTGCCGCCTGGAAGGGAGCCCCGGAAGCCGCCCCCACGAGCCCACCACGCCGGTCAGGGCGCACGCGGCCACGGCCTCGGGCCCGCGCTGCTCTAGGACTCGGGCCCGAGGGCGGGAAAGGGACAGCACGTGTGGGAGCGTGGAGCCCGCATGCTGTCACGGCGAACGGGGCGGCGGCTGGGGAGCGGCCTCGTCTCTCCAGAACCTTACGTCCTAGTCCAGCTTCTTACGAAAAGCCTCCGTCCCAGAGGCCGAGTCTTCGGGGCTGAAGTCGGCGCAGAAGCCGTTGGGGGTGGGAGCCGGGGGCGTCTGTGCGCAGCTCTGGGAGTGCGTCTGCTTGGGGTACAGGTACTCCTCCGCGAAGTCGGGGTACGCTTCGGCAAACCTCTCGAAGTCGGCTGGAAAGACAAAGGCACCTCGGTTACCGGCCTGCGGTGGCACAGGTCTAGAGTCCGGGGTCTCTCCCTGGCGCCCCACTCACACCCTGGGGCGTCGCGGCATCTGCGTGGACCCCCGGGAGGCCGCGCGGCACCGCACCTCCGTTTTCTCTGCGCCCCAGTCCCCGTGAAGACCAGGGCGGCTCTCACGTCCTCTCGGCGGCTCCTGCTTTCGGTGCTCAGCATCCGGCAGCAGCCTGGTGCCCCCGAGGCAGCAGCCTCGACGGACACAGCTAGGCCGTGGGGACACCAGGCGCGCAGAGCCACCCCGAGCCATCGTGGGGCCTGCGCGGCTGTGTGTCTCCCGGTGGCCCCGGGTCCCGGCGCCGGGGTGGGGAGCACCCTCGGGCCGGCGCTGGGGCACCCTGGGGGCTCGGTGATGCTGAGAGGCCCAGGCCCAGGGCACCGCAAGCCCCAGCGGCTGCAGGGAGACGCCGTGCTCCCGCTGGGAGCGGAGCCGCCTCCACGGGAGTCCGTGGTCGGTCAGGGCTCAGCAGTAGCACCCGCTCACCGGGAGGCACGGCCCCCTTTCGCGCAGACACGCGCGCACACCCAGACCAGCGCGCCGCGGCGCCTGCCTGACATTTGGATGCGATTTAAAAACCCATCCAAACACAACGCGCACAATGACCTTTCCTGAGCAAACGTCTCCTCTTCCTTTAGGGAGATTACAGGCCCAGCCTCAGATGCGCACGCGGGCCGGCGCGCTGCGCGGCCGCCTTCTGGGGCCCCTGCTGCTCCCACCGCCCCGGCCTCGGTCCCCAGGCGGGTTCCGGTCCCAGCTCCCGAGGAGCTCGGCTGTCCCGCTTTGTGTGGCGACAGGTGACGCAGCCAAAACCCCGGGAGAGGAGACGCCCCAGGAGTCGGTCCTGACGGGCCGGGCACGGAGTCCCTCTCTGCACCGGGGACCCTGATCTCAGCCCGGCCACAGCCCTGGGGATGGCGCCTACTTTACAGCTGGGCTGGGAACGTGCTTCTGTTAATGGCCTGCAGAAGCGAGACAGGAAGCTCCCACCACAGCCCTGCCAGGTTTCAGGAGAGCCTGGCGAGAGTGCAGGGGGCAGCGCCTCCCCCACCTCGCACTAGGGGCGTCCTCCCCAGCTCCCAGCCACCCACCGAACGTGATCCTGCCCTTCTCCTCTCGGTCGATCGCCCGGAAGAGGTCGGTCACGGTCAGCTCGGCCACTCCCACGGCGGTCTTGAGGATGCTGGACAGGGCGTGCTCGTCTATGCTGCCATCCTCCTGCGACCCGTACATCTGCAAGGCAGGGGCAGGCGTCACCCCGTGGCCCCGCCAGCCCCGACTGTCCAGGGCAGCTGCTTCTCCTCCTTGGCGTTCCCAGCTCTCCGGCCGGCCCAGATACCACAGGCTCAGAATGGCGGGAACTCAGCTGCACGACCAAGCCCTCGGGAGCACTGAGTACCTCGGGCAGGGTGGCAGCCGAGAGCCTTCAGTTCCCTGCTCTTGTGTTTTAAATCCACCAGGAAAGGGTGGTATATACACTGCAACGTGAGGACCTGGCGTTCAGCCTTTGGCTGCGAGGTGCCCACTTCACGGATGCCCACCTGAATGGACACACTGCGGCTGCGAGTCGCGGTGACCGGTGAAACCGCCAGGAAAGGAGCCAGGCCGCCCCGCCGCCCGTGAGGTCCCCCTTCCAGAAGGCCCTGGGTGACCCACGTAACTGACCACCTCAGTGACCCTGCTTCTCCTCTCCCGTGCCCTAATTCCCACTCTTACGCTTTAAATTCGCCAAGAAAGAGTGAACCCCCAAAATCCTAGGCCCCTACCCTCAACCCCGACAAAGGCAGAGCCCCAGATCCACACTCTCTCCCCGTGACCTGTGACCTCGCTGCACCCAGGGCGCGCCGTGTGCCCTCCAGGACCTGTGAGTAATAGACCTGTCTTTTCAAAGTTCCCTGATGGTTGTCGCCGAGGGCATACTGCAGTCACACTGAGAACCACAGGGGCCGGTCCAGCCACAACCTTGGCTACCGACGGGCTGAGACCAGCACACGACCGCATTCCATCCTGCGCCGTAAGCTCCTGGCGTCCTCCTCCTCCTGCCCCAGTTTTGGAGGAGTGGTCCCTGCCTCCCCCCAGCCTGACCAGGGGCTGCAGGAGAGCTGGAGGCCGTCACCCCCGCGCTGTCTGTGGGCTCTCCTCCCCACGCTGGGGGCCCCCTGACCAACCTGCTCCCCAACCCCCCAGACTTTTTGGAGCGTTCACTCTGCCCTCCTGCCTAGAGGTGGGCTTCCTGCGGCGGGATGTCCACATGAGCAGGACACACCGGCACCACCATGGGGATGCCCGGGCACGGGGCTGTCTGCCTTCCCAGGGGGCCCGTGAGGGGTGGTCACTGCAGGGGAGGTCGTCGTGGAGAAGTGCTGGGACCCACAAGGTGGCACAAGCGGTGCCATCCTCCCCGCAGCCCTTGCACCTGCCCTCAGGTGGGGGCCTTGTGAGCGCTGCTAGAAGGTGGTCATGCTCATGCTCAGCTGTTTCACTGAGAAACAAGCTGGCCACCTCCCTGCCAGCCACTGTCGTGGTAGCAGAGTCCACGGGAGACGTCAGAGAAGCTGTTGCAGGGCCACCAGATGGGGCGTGGCCAAGGCAGCACCGGCACAGGGGCGATGAGCCCAAGGGCAACCCTGGGAGGCGCCCGCCAAGGCCGGAGGAGGGGACAGGCTTTCTGAGACAGGGTGCTACCAAGGACCACTGCCGCCACCTGATTAACCCCCTTGGCCTGACCCGCAGAAGTCGCCCTGCACTGAGGGGGACTCTCCCAGTGTGCCATGGAGAGGGTCTGCTGGGGTCAGAAGGGAGAGAAGGGGTTCTCCCGGCAGTGAGTGACAGCGGCTTCCTGAGCTATACGTCATGTTTTCGTGACTCTGGCTAATGTGAGTTGCACCTGTGAGACACAGACAGAATGTCTCAAGGTGGCAAAGCGTGCCCAGCTTCATCCTAGGGGACTGACCAGGTGAGGCCATGCTTGAGGACAGCCAGGTGGATCTGCGGGTGGGCCGGGACCCCATCATGGGCCTTCCCCAGTCTCCCAGACTCACTGCACCCATGGTGAACGGCCTGGCTCTGGGCTATGCCGGGGCAGGCGGCTCCTTAGTCCCGAAGCCCTGCTTTCCTCTGGTCAACAGGCTGATGGGGAGGCCGTGTTGGGAGATAGGACCCATTGGTCCTGCTCAGGCATCCAGGACTCAGGAAGACCCTTCTCCACACTCTTCTTATGAGTGAGGACTCTGATTCCAGGGAGAAATCAAGTAGAGGAGGTTTGCGGGCCTTTTTACAAACGACGGCTAGTACAGGCTTATGTGAGAAGAGCAGGCAAACGGTAAGTTTACCAAAGTCAGAAGGGACTAAAAAGTATCACAGGTCTCACGTGACCCAGGTCTCACTGACCCCACAGCTTAAAAGTCACGTAAACGCCACGCTTACCTTGAACGCCAGCTGGATGGTGTCCAGGGTCTGGGACGGCCGGCAGACGACAGACAAGGCGACCACGTACTCTCGCATGTCCATCTCCCCGCCGCCTCTCTGGGAAGAGACGCTTTCAGGAGACAGCCCTGCCCCCTCCCGAGCATGGGTGTGACGTCACAGGCCTTTTGGCAACCCGCTTAAAAAAACCCCAAACTACAGGCGTGTTTATCAGCAAACGTTGATTTAAAGCCAAATTTCTATGTGCATTTGACAGCATCTTTTGGGGAGAAAATACCCCAAAAGACTGGGTGGCTGGGAGGATGGGCAACAAGGGCTGGTCTCCCCTTCTCTGCTTCCAAAATTGTCTGAAGAACATTTCTATCACAAGGGAAACAGCTGCCCCCAACCCACCCCCCCCAAGGCCTTACCTCATCAAACAGGGCAAACAGGTCCTCCAGCGCCTCGGACTCAGGGACCTCCAGCTGCGCCGCGAACTTGGGCAGAGTCAAGCTCCCGCCCCGCTTCATCCTGGCACTTTCTGCATATCTGTCCAGATCGCGTTCGAGTTTTTCTGGTTTTAGCCTAAACAAAAAATGGGGGGAACATTTTTTTTCAATAAAATTACAAAATGCTGAAAATGGCAGATTTACTGTTATGTATTAAGACCCAACAAAACATTAAAGCGATTCATAGACCAGGCAGCAGTCAGTCCTCGAGAAAAGAGGCTCTTCCAGGAGCTTGAAGGCACGAGTGTGCCCTGTGTGAGCATCCGCACAAGCACTGACACCCCTGTGGGTGTAGGGGCCCCCCCTTGGGCAGGTCCTCAGGGGATGGCGGACGGCGGGCAGGGGGGCGTCCATAAAGAGACAGCCAGGGCCGACCATTTAGGGTTTAAGACACTTACTTCTGTGTGGAATGAAGCTGGTATTTGAAAAAAAGAGAAAAAAAAAACAAACCCAAACCTCAGGAAAAGCACCATTAATTAACTCGATTGCCCGCCACCCGTGACCTCCAGCTCAGTCACCAAGTGCCCAGGCAGAGACCCTGCGGCGTCCTGGTGGGTGTCCGGGCTGGCACAGAGCCTCTCCCCTCTGTGAACCATCTCACTGCGGTGTCACAGGCGCCCACCGGAGCACTGCCTCCAACTAGGCGCTCAAGAGAAAGGACCAGGGAACTCACCCCAGGCCCCTCACCAGCCTGGCAAACTCTAGAAGGCAGGTGTCCGCGGGGAGACGAAGCTGGCCTTCCGCCAGGGCCAGCTGGCAGTCCTCAAACGTGTAGTCAGTTACGGAGACGCCCAGGGCCCTGCGAGAGAGGAGGGCACCGCCATCAGCCGCCCCCTCCGGCCCCTCGGGGCAGCAGAGCCAGTGCTCTGGATGCTGAGGTGGGCGGAAGGGTGATGCTTAAAGGCCACGTTCAGGGAGTGCCCTGGTGGCCCAGTGGTTAGGATTTGGCGCTTTCACTGCAGCAGCCCGGGTTCCATCCCTGGTCGGGGAACAACCCTACATGCCTCGAGGTGCGGCCAAAATAGAAACAAACAAACAAATAAATAAACAAAATAAAGACCATATTCAGTACTAAACATAAAGGCCGAATAGCTGACCCCAAACCTCAATTACTTGGAACCCGGGGCTGCCCCAGCTTCGGGGTTAGCCTGGCATCACTGTGGTTTCCGCCCACTAGGGAACTAGCGCGCATCTAGCGCCTTCAAGAGGACGACGCTGCCCGCAGCAGTGGTCAGTTCAGCTCAAGCCATCTTTGCGGGCAGCAGGGGCCGCTGCTCTCTGTGCTGGCACCGCCCTGAAGTCAGAGGGACAGTCAGAACCCAGTCATTCCACAGAGCGGCGTCAGATTTCAAGAAAAACAGCCTCCTCCTGACTATTACGGAAACCGCATTCACGGTAGGAAATCTACCACATATAGAAAACTGCCCCCCAACCCCGCCTCCGTAACTGAAAGGGCGTTTACTCATTTCGATGGGACAGTCGGCCCTCCAGATCCGTGGTTCCACATCGAAGGACACAGAGGGCAGCTGCACTAGACTGTCTCGCATAAGGGACTCGAGCATCCTTGGATTTTGGTCTCCGAGGGTCCTGGAACCAGTCCCTGGCGGGTACTGGGGCACAGCTATAGTTCCTTGTTGCCATGGCAATGCTGTGTGCAGTCAGGTAATAAGGAAACAGCGACTTTGAAGGCTTCTTTCCGAGGCTGCTAAATTCCCCTTAAGAGCACTTAGGCCTGGTCGCGTGGGGACAGACGCCAGAACTGCCCCAGGAGCTCCCGGGCTATCCACAGGAAGGGGGACGAGGCTGGCTCAGGGGCCGCCTGCAAAGCTTGTCGGGACCCCGGCCCTTCCCAGGTGCAGCCCCGGTGTGACTAAAGACCAGGGAGGTGACTGACGGCCCACCTCCGTGGTTCTGGCTGTGAGGCAAGGGGAGACTCGATGGGTTTCTGCCCTTTTCCACTGAACATGACGCGTCTCTGTTAACACAGATCATATGACGTGATAAAAGTTTCTTTAGGATACATATTTAAAATATTTAATAGTTAATTTGTCTGAACATGAATTAAAAAAAAAAAAAATTACACCTAGCCTGTCAGGCCTGCGACTCTGTGGATATTATTTTCTCATCTAGAGGTTGATCAAGGGTGTCACTCACTGCCCTGACTTCCCAAAAGTTGGGAGTCGAGCATCTCCCGCATCCTGGCAGCTCTGTGTCCGCATGTGGGATTCGGAGAAGGGGGGCCTGAGGGGAGCGGGCGCGTTTTGCTGGACTCGGCTCCCAGCGCCTAGCACTCTGAGGGCGCCTGGGCAGACTGAACGCCTGGCTGAGGTTAAACGCATGACTCGGCTCAGGGTGTCTCACAGAGTGCACTGAGGCGGGGACGACGCACCCGCAGTGAGGAGGTGGGCTTTCCCTTAGCGCCCACGTCGCAGCAGGGCAGCTGTGTGCGCCTCCCCACAGGTGGCACCGTCCGAGCACCCCTCCAAGGCACTGCCGCGGCCGAACTCAGAGGCAGCACCTGCCCGGGACAGGCTGGGACTGAGAGGAGGGGTGAGGCACCTGGGGCCTGGGCTGAGGCTGCCAGGGCCTGAAACAAGCGGGGACTGCAGGGAAATAGGAGGTGAGAATATTCCCAGCTACACACACACACTGTTGTACGAGCAGCGCAAGATTAAGCGCAGAAATACCACACTTAGCTCGGCGGGACGCTGTCAGAACCTTAGTAACGCGGTCTGGGTAGATGGCAAGTGTCGAGGACGCGCCGACCCAGGCCAGTGCTCTCGCCCGCGGCCCCGCTGCCTGTCTCCAAGGGACGCGCACGGACGCAGCCCCCCTGGGGACGGCTGGCTAATGGGGACGTTTGCAATGTGCAGAATTAAGTGGCAATGAACCATCTTCCAAATGTTGAACAAGCAGAAATGTCCTCCAACAGAATCAGGAGACAAAGCACGCAGCCAAGCACAGTCTGGCCGATGCTCAGCCTAGGCTGGTTCCAGCCGTCGCCCCGGTGCCGCTGACTGGTTTTACAGCAAGGCCACGACACTGGCAGACGGGGACACTGAGTAACGAACGCTCAGGGAGGCCAAGGGCACCGGGGCTTCCCGCAGACCCCGCCACCCCGCCGCGGAAGGGGCGCTCACTCACTCTGCCATCACGTGCCGCACGTTGCTGGCGTACAGAGTGGGGTCCTTCTTCTCCTCCTCTGAGGGGGTGTACACGGGAAGGAACTGTGCACACAGAGACGCCGGTTACCTGCGTGAGCACAGGACACTGCCCTCGCCCCACCACCACCATGATGATGACCTCCTCCCGGGCAAATCAAGACCTGTCCCTCCACTGCGATCGTCTTTGGAGTCGTCACTGCTGCCCATGCACGCACGCGCGTGCACAGGCACACACGTGTGTCAACTCACAACCCACCTCTCCTCACCGGGAGCACCACTCCTCCGCCACGGAAGCCAGCGAGTCGCGCTTATGACTTCACACAGGGGCTTAGTCTTTAGAACCAAAAGAATCGCACGTGTGCTTCCACTTCTAAAGTCTCAGTTTTGTGTTGTGGGTAACACGACAAATTATTTCCACGTGAAAGACTATTATTAGCTTTTTGACAACTACTGCATTTGGAGAATATAATAAACTGTGCCAGGAACGTGTGTCTCTGCGTGTTTTAAATAAGTACGTCTCACACCCCCCTGTGCCAACCCCCCACTGTAGAAAAGGAAAAAGACCATCACTGAGCCCTTTTCTTCAGTATGGATATTCAAGAATACAGGAACATCCCCAAATCCTATCAATTCTCATCATATAATTCTAGTCTTTCACTTACTGCTACCTTTTTAAAAACTTTGTAAGTTGCCAACAGTTCCTCATATTAGCACTGGCATCTTGTAGGAGTGACACAAAGAAAGAGTTTAGAGTGATTTCACAAAGCCACACAGTTTCTTTCCGACTCTTAAAAAATTAGAAACCAGTCTGAAATAGAGCACCTTCCTTGGAGCCTCACCCCGCTGCTGCCTCCCGGCCACCAGCGAACGAGCCACATAAAATATCCTGGGTTGCAGGCCAGCCACCCTTGGACTCGGGCCATGGCCCTTTCAGCCCAGTCCTTTATAATTAAGTGGCTTATGTTCTACTGAAGTGAAAAACCTGGCTGAAAGCCGGGCTCATTTGTAAATTCAGTATTACTCTGCAGTATTTATCAGAAGGTAGCAAATGAAATGCTTTAAGTTGTGTAAGACTCAGCTCTCATTTTCAGGTGTAGGAGTAGCAAGTTAATTCCCCTTTTAAGAAAATAAACTCTATTCCTCATCCACTCAATTAAATTTACAGGCTGCATGAATGTGACCATATTTAGTTGAGTAGAGAGGACAGGTATTGTGACTTTGGAAATGGGCTGAATACTGGGAGGCAGTCTACCTGGTCTGACCAAGTGTTACACAGGATAACAGTATGATAAGTTCAGCAGTACGATATCAGCAGTGTTAGTACTGGGTAAAAATATAAGCCAAAAGAATCATTAATTGCAGGTATGCCAACTGTATATGCCCTTAAGCTATGCTAACCATAATAAAAGAAGGATGGGCTTAGCTTCCTGTTGATTTTTAAAATCCTATCTGAATGGATAAAAAGTCATGCAAGAGACACAAAGTTGATGCAAAACCCCTGGGAAGCACCTTTAAGGAGCCATGAGAAATGGAAAAAGTTCAAAGCAAGACAGATGACATATAACTTTGTATCTGTACAGATACCAACATGACATTGTATAATAGATCTACAGAGACCCCTATATATCATTGTATCCATATAACATTATATGTATAGAGACATCAAAATAACATTGTGTAACACTGTATCTATAGAGACCACAATATAACATTATAACAATACAGACAATATAACATTGTATAACATCGCATCTGTATAAACTCCCATACAACATTGTGTAACACTGTATCTATACAAACCTCAATTTCCACTTGATTGTGAAACTGACACAACGTGAGCCACAGGATTTTCAACCTTAAAAATGAACGGATTTACAGCACTGGTTAAAAGATTCTCAATTCCTTTTAGTTAAACTACTTCTGGTTCTGGAGCAAAGTCTCCAGACCCCGCTCCCCTGCAGAGGGCACCACCGAGCAGGCAATTCTCCTTCAGGAGGGGATGCTGAGCCTTCCTCAGCCTAAATCTGAACCTTAAACACACCACCCAGTGACAAGGCTACTTTGATTAACAGAAGTCTCCACTGAGCTTATTAAACACATGCACACCCGCCTGGCTGTGCCCTGGAAGCCGCTGTGCCCTGTCTGTCCTCCCGCTCAGGAAGTCTCGTCTACCTGACCCCGTCCCCTCCTGGCTGTCCCAGGCCCTACATCATGCCATCCCCATGCCCGGCCTCAGCTCTCCGTCCTGCCAGCCCCAAGCCCAGGCCACCGGGACCCCGAAGGATCCCCTTCCCAGACACTGCCCGGCTTCCGCCCACTCCGCCCTCCAGCCTCAGCAATGCCACCCCCGCCACTCGGACGCGCCAGGGCCCTCGGAGGGCTCTGCGTGGCCTCACCACCCAGCCCTCCGCCTCCGAACGCCAGCCCACGCGCCGGCGCCTGGACCCCCGTACGCCCCCAGCAGCCGCGCGGGAGGAGGCCGCATGCTCCCCTCTCCTCTCCGGGGCCGACCATGTGCAGCTGATCGCCGAGCTGACAGACACAGGCGGGAAGAGAGGTTCTCGGTTACCTTCCCGCCAGGGCCTAGGGCACTTAACTTCAGTCCTGGAATCCAGGAGCGTGAAGAAGGCCAGCCTCGTGCAGCTAGCCTCCCTGGGCCGAACCGAACTGCTGTCCAGGAGCAGTGGCCCTGCGCTCCGTTTCTGCCTTTGCTAAAGTCAGCAGCACGGCGGGCACTGGAGCGGGCCTGCTTTCCCGGGAGGACAGGACAAACAAGACAGGGCGGGGTCTGACTTACGCTCCGGGGCCTTGCCACGTCCAGGTGATGGTGTCCTGGAGGCAGGAAAGGAGCGATGAGTCAGGAAGGAAGCCCTGTGTGTGCCGCGCCCCTCCTCCCCGCCCATGGGCATGCCGGCCTCGCCCCGGCCCTCGCCCTGGCCACCTGGGACCCCAGAGGTGCTGTCTTCCCTACCACCCACGTCCCCTCTGGGGCAGGGGAGAAGGGGGAGCCCACCACCGCAGGTCCCCCCAGACTCGCTCACCTCTCCTCCCACAGCCCCGGGGTCACCCATCCCAGCGTCCGCCCAAGACCCCGTCCTGCCCCCCTTCTGCCTCCTCCTTCTCCGGGCGCCCGGGGCAACTTCAGTCCACGCCCGGACCTGCTCTGTGCTCTGCAGGCCCTGCCCTGCCCATCACCACCACCTCGCCAGGTGATGCTGTTGGCAGCCTCGTTCCAGCTCCACACCCACCTGAGCCCCCAGGGTCCTCGCCTGGACTCTCGGTCAGAGACGCGCCCCCGACGGTCAGCCCCGGGCGGGGGCAGGGAGCGTGGAACAAAGCCACAGGGCCACATCTCCCCCACCCCGTGCCTCCCCGGGGTCCCACGGGGACATTTCAGACGCTCTCCATCCTCAGCCGCCTAGGTGAGGACCGTGGGTGACACACGTCCTGCTTCTACCCTGACACCGGTCACCCACCACGGCTTCCTTCTCTCGCAGGCCTGACACCTACCCGCACCCTCATGGCTCCTGGAAACCCACCTGCCACGGGGCGTCCCACATGCAGTCCCCAGCCCAGCCCCCTCCATGCGGGTCTGTGCTCAAACCTTAGGCAGCCAAAGAGCACGTGGCATAGACCATGAGCGCAGGGCAGAGGTCACAGCTCCCTGGCAACCGAGCTGAACGCTCCCAGAACCCAGTGCCGTGCTTCAAATAAGCCGATGGAGCAAACTTAAAAGGGGAAAATCTAGAGTTCTACACACTGGTGATGGATTCTCATTCTCAGAAACTGACTAGCGAACGCACCTCTTCAGAGCTGTAAGAACCGGCTGTGTCTGCCGGCCCGTGTGGCTGCCACTTCAGACTGGCACTCTCACACTGGGCCCGTCCACACCCACGGGCACAGGGTCAGTGCACTGACCTTGGACCCCAGGGCGCTGGCCCGGAAGAGGGCGGGCGGAAAGCCCCTGGGGCCCACAGGTGTCACGTGGGGGTTACAGACGGGGCGGCCCCGGAGGAGTGCCCACAGGCACCAGAACCTCGCCCAGGCCCCCCACCCTGCGGGCTGAGCTGGGGTCCGTCAAGACCACCCTTCTGCACCTGGCAGAGGGACCATGGAGGCACTTAATCCCTTTCCCTCCTGCTCGTTAGCCTCTGGGACTTAAATATCCTCAGTTTTAAAATGTCCCAGAGTGCGAACTGGGAGGCAAGAGCCACTGAGGACACGGGGGTCTCACACCTACACGGCAGGCTCGAGGAAGGGCCAGGGCTTTGTGATCCACGAAAGCGGGGCTTCATGAGCTAGTGCTGGGGAATGTTCCAGAATGCCAGGGCAGATGGAGACAACGTCCTGAGATATCGGGCGATTCCCAGGCCCAGGAAATTCACTGGACATTCGTGCCAGGAAAAGACACTCACCAGTTTGTTTGGGTAGCGCAGAACCACCGGCTGGACAGGGACGCCTGGGATGAACGCACCTGCAGAGGGAGAAAGGGACGCCTCTTATCTCCGTGGCAGCAAGTCCCCCGCCCACACTTCCCGTGTGGGGCTCAGAACAAAGCAGGCTTCTCTGCCAGGCCTTCCCGGTCAGCAGTCATTCAGTGCTGGGCAGCTTTCCTCAACACCTGTGCCAGCCGTGGACACTCAGAGAAAACCCCAGGGTCACAGGAAACGGGCACAAGAGCATCTCCGGGCTGAGGCACTTTGGGGGGAGTGAGGGTCTCCCTCGCCTTCTCAAGGCGAAAAAGAAATAATTAAGAAAACTACTTACCAGGCTTGAAGGTAATTAGGCAGGTCCTGTTGGTACAAGTGCCTTCTGGGAAAATCATTATCTTGAAGTGGAAAAAAAAAAATCAGCATCAAAGGGACAGTTCAGAGTTCGCAGGGGCCAATTTCACAACCTATTTCCTCTAGTCCTGATGTGACTTAGGTACTTTAATTATATTCAGTTGAAAAAGTTAAGATGCATATGGAAGCCTTCATTAATTTCCCTTCTAACTGCTGGTTTGACCAAAACCTGGAAGCAACGCAGGTACACAAACAGCATGTGCCTTCTTGGGCGGCGGGATATGTGAACAGGTGGCCGTAGTGCCCACCTGCAGCTGCTGTGCAGACGAGACCCCGCTGCCTGGAGAGGCAGCCACGAGCACAAAGCAGGACAGAGGCGCCGGGATGGAGAGCCCGTGGCTGAGTACGGGGCCTCGGCGGGGTTGCGGGGGGGAGCGGGTAGGGGAGAGGCTGGGGCCGGGCCAGCGACGCAAACACCCACAGCATCAGCCGCCTCACCAGGACCTCCAATCATTCCAATTCCTACTGACTTCCAGCAACATAACGTAAGCTAACTTTCCCCTGCGTGGTGGAAAATACAGCCCTTGAGGTTGCCTTCAATCCTGGGCCCTTGAAGAAAGATCATCTCCAAGGGGCACTGAGTCAGCACGGGACCGACCCCAGCAGGCCTGAGGGTCAGGCAGGTGGGCTGAATGGCGGAGGGGGTCAACCTATTCTTGTGCGGGCGGCAGCTGGAGACCCTGGAAGCACAGCCCCCAGGGGGCTGCCTGTCCTCGGGCATGGGTGCCACAAGCAAGGCCTTCAATGTCTTCTGAGCAGCCAGAGCCCAGAGAGTCCTGTGGGATTTCTAGTTTCTCAAGGTCAGCTTAAGTGAAAAGAAAAACTATACGTATACAGCATAGGTCAAACGCACCCACAGCTAACACTGGCCGAGGCCCCTGCCCCCCGGCCCGGGGCAGCCTTCCCGATGCCCCGAGGGAACCAGACACACGCCAGACAAGCCCGGAACTTTTAGAAGCCATGGGGTACACCTTGCAGCCTAACGCGGTATTCAGACATGAGACCACGCTGACCCCAGGGCCAGGGCAGCTGGCTCTTTCCGACACAGAACTTAAAAGACGATTCGGGAACTTGAGATGCAAGTGAGGATTGTTTTCCCCTATTTCTTTTATTTTTAAAACGCCAGAACCCAAAATACCTGATATTCGGCACATTCTTGGATTTGCACTCAGCGAAAATAAAACGAAACACAAGGAACCCAGCCTCCAGGGAAAGCAAGCTCTAGCCCTCGTGTTTCTCTTTCCCCTCCGACCCCTAAGGCCGCCTCTCTTGGAACAGCTGCTGAGAGCGCAAGCAGCACTGCGCACCTGCGGCCACTTCCCGCTGGACTGCGCCCGCCTCCTGATCACTTCCACCGTCTTCCTGCGGGAATCCTGGTCCATCCGCGACACGAACACCGGCCGGATGTACTTTATCAGAGCTGAAAGAGAGGGGGGCGGTGCTCGTGTTGGGGTGGCTGCCCAGGGCGCCCGGTGAGAGGTGAGCCCCCCAGAGGTGCCCCGAGGGCTGAGCCGTGGGGCAGGCAGCGCGGACCACGAGGGATGGGGGGGGGCACTGAAGCCTCAGCGGACTTAGAGGACGGCCAGAAGCCCTGCAGCCTGCGGGCCCGTCAGTAACAGCTCCAAGCGTCCACAGATGACAAATCAGGAGAAAGAGACAGGTGGGGCTGACCCCATGGGGAGTGGAGAGCCTCTGGTCACCCGTGTCACCGGTGGGGGGCTGGGGGGGAAGTGGGGAGGCCCCAGAGCCAGAAGGGCCTGGGGCACGTGGCTCGGACCCCACCAGCCTCGCTGCGGGCTGAACTGTGTCCCTCAGAGAGACAGGCTGACGTCCTAGCCCAGGTGCCTGTGACTGACTTCGTTTGGAAACAGGGTCTCTGCAGATGCAGTCAAGTTCAGAGGAGGTCACACTTCGCCGGGTGGGCCCTGATCAGTGACTAGTGTCCCCGTAAGGAGGAGAGAGGGAGAGATCGCCACGTGATGACAGAGGCAAGGACGGGGTGACGTGGCCATGGCCGGGGGAGGCCCAGGAGAGCCGGGACCACTGGACACTGGAGGGCGGCCTGGGATGGACTCTCCTTTGGGACCAACCTGCCGACACCTTGATTTTGGACTTCTGGCCCCCGGAACAGTGAGAGAATATACATTTCTGTAGTTTTGAGCTGTGTGGTCTGTGGTGCTTTGTCACGGCTGCCCCAGGACACTCACACAGACCCCATTCCAGCACCACACACACGGCCCCCCGCAAGTGTGTGAGGTCAGGGCTCCCGACCGAGGCTGATGGCGACACCCAGCACACTGGTCCTCTCGAACGAGGATGTGAAGGTGGGAAGATACTTCTTAGAAAACTTTGAACTGATGGCAGGCAGAGGCCGTGGCAGTCGGTCACCCTCCTGGGTCGCTGAGGCCACGTCCCCACCTGCTCTGCCCCAGGGCCACACCCCACTGGGCCCAAGATGAGCTCTGAGCTTCTGTTCTGAGCATTTCTGTTACTTGTAAAGAGTAATGTTCCATGACTTTTATTTCTTGGAGGTCTTCCAAAAAGCAAAGAAAAAGCATTTTAAAAAAGAATAAAATTCTATCTAGCTGGGTCCATGGCACGCATAAAATCTAAGTGGATCTCAGTGATAGTTTTTCCCGTGTCTTGAAACATTTTGCTGCTTCACCAAATTGGAACTATTTTATCCTTCCTCACCGATTACTCCTGATGCTGCTAAAAAATGACCATGAGAAGGAAAGGGAGGTTTGGTGGAATCACCCAGAGGGACGGTGCGCAGAGACAGGTGAGCCCAGCGAGCGTCTTGCCCAAGCACGGCGCCGCTTCCCAGAGGGCGAGGGGGAAGGAGGCCCGCTCACCTGGCAGGGGGGTGGGTTTTACCGGTCGGAGCTACTCTGTCTACACAGCAAAGAGAAGAAAGCGGATGAGGAGGCTTTTCCCAATTCCTGGACGGACCCGAGGCCCAAGGCGGGGAACCCGGAGGGCTCTCTGGACTCAGGACGGTGTGTCTGTGGGGACGCCACCCGAGTCCCACCTGAGAACTGCACGCTTCTGAGGATGGAAGGGAAATGCAGTCTGTGTCCCGCGAGCCCCGAGCCCGGACAACAAGGGCCCGATGCCTGCTTCGCTGAAAGGCCGCGGGCGGCTCTGTGGTCGAGACATTTGAAGCGGTCGGTAAATGCATGGGAGAGGCAGGAAGGACCCTGCCCTGGAGCCTCCGGAGGGAGCGGGGCCCTGGGGCACCTTGATGGCAGGCTTCTGGCCCCAGAGCTGGGAGAGGATGAATTCCTGTGATTTTAAGCCCTCAGCTTTGGTGACGGGTTACGAGGTCTCAGGACGCTCATACACCTGGGTTTATGGTACAGAAACTAACCCAATGGGACAGTTACTGAGTTGTCCCCAACTTCTAGAGCTTCTGTGTGACGAGGGTAACACGTTCTTGTTAGAACTTCCAGGAGCACTTCAACACCTTATAGCCAAGGGCACTTGCGTGTTAATCAGAAATGAAAATCACAACAATATCACAGAAGAAATCACAACAAAGAAAACAGGGATGCAAGGCCCGGTGCCTATTTCCTGTGGGTATGAGCTGTGTGGACGTGGCTGTGCTGTCACCGTGACCTGGACTGGCCGG
Source organism: Balaenoptera borealis (assembly GCF_965194805.1). Taxonomy (NCBI): domain Eukaryota; kingdom Metazoa; phylum Chordata; class Mammalia; order Artiodactyla; family Balaenopteridae; genus Balaenoptera; species Balaenoptera borealis. Next base: position 1,731,017 of record NC_138867.1, read on the forward strand.
CACTGGGGGTTTCACTCCCAGCAGGATGGGGGGGCTCACTCACTTCCCCATATCGGGATGTCTCTGCTCTCCGCCTTCATCACGATGGAGGACATCGTCATGGTGACGGGGATGGCATCGAAGTAGGAGGAGTGTGGCGCCAGGGTGAGGATGGCGGCCTCGGTGGGCAGCGCCTGCCGCCCCTTCACGGCCACGCGGTGGAAGCCGCCGGCAAACCACATGGTGCGCATGATGGCCTTGAGCAGGACGTCCACGAGCCTGCAACAGAAGCGCAGCCGTCAGACCCAGGCCCGGCGGGGGACGCAGCCCCGCTGCCCGCACCCCATCAGGGGCTATGCCGATCCCGGGAGACCTGCCGCCACTGTCACTGGAACATCCGAGGAGGGAAGGGCAAGAGGCGGTGCTTTCCTCCCTGCGCCTGTGTACGTGAGCAGCAGAACGTCTCTCTCGTCCATTCACTCAAGAAAACGGAAGCCGCCTCAGCCACGTTACAAGGGCAGCAGAATGGGAGGAGCGAGGCCCACAGGACAGAACTGGAGACACAGACACGGCGGGTGACCTGTCAGCATTCTAAGGATATAAGTTTTCAATGAAAAGAAATCATCGGCACCTAGAACGCACACTGAAAGGTGGAGAGGGAGCAGAGCTGAGGTCGGGAGCAGAGACGTGCCGGGTAAACCTCTCCCTCGCCTCCCACAGGTGGCCTCAGGCTCCGGGACGCAGCTGTTACCTTCCGGAAACCAGCCTTTTCTGGATGAAATTAGATGGACAATAAATTTGGAAAAGAAAGTAAAAATCAGGCTAGATGAACTGAATTTGCTTCATATTTATTCTTTTTTAAACATATGAGAACGTAAGCATCTAAATCTGCACATTCCCTTCCATAGGAAGCTCTGATACGACAAACCAGATCACTGTTCGTGTCACCGAAACCACGGTGAGCGATGGCCCGGTGCCAAGTGACTACAGACCACGCACCTGAGCCCCTGGGCGAAGGGCCATTTTCAGAAGGACCCGTGTTTCGCTGTGCTGCTGTGCTACGTGGGCGATCAAATTGGGTAAAAATCACTGCACAGAAGCACAAGAGCCTAGGTCCTTATTGGATTGATTTCCCAAGGGGCTTAACAACCCTCTCAAGAGAATTCCCAAGATGAGCACCAACAGATCTGAGCAAGTCTCTGAAGCTGCACCGCGCCTGCAAGGGGCCGCCTGGAAACGACCTCCTCTGACCACGGGCAGGTCCTGCACAGTCACCCACACGACGCGGGGGCCACGCTGGGCGCTGTGTCTAGAGCTACGTGACTACAAAGCACGCACTTCCAGTCGCTTGTTCTACTGCACATTTTTAAACGCACTTCTCTGCATGCATGTTATTTTTCAGGATAAAGTCATTTACAAAAATAAAAGCCCATGGATGTCGATTGATGCACAAGGATAAAGAAACGAGACTGTGGGGGAGGCTGCAGTGGGAGCGCAGCCGGTCCCAGGAAGGCAGGTCCAGGAGGAGAGCTGGTGAAAAGGGGGGTCAAATCTCAGCCCCTCCATCGGAGACACACCCACCACCTCTCGGGTCCAAAGGTCAAACAGTGACAGCGATGTACTGGGACAGGAAAAACCAAATCTGATAATTCTCTAAGGTCTTGGAGGAATTCTGTCCCCAAGCTGCCTGTGGGGAAGAGATGCCTATGGGTGTGGGTACCGCCTCAGAGAAGAGCCCCGGCCACTGCCCAGTGCAGGGCCAGCACCGCGGTCCCCAAGGCAAGGGCACCAGTGACACCGGAGATGCCAGAGCTTCTCCAGGGGAAGGGAATCGGGAGACAGAGCTACATGCCCAAGGGCAGGGACCTGCACCCCGACTCCATCTGTCGTTCATCACACAGGTGGACACCTCAGACTTGGACGTGCGGGCAGAACCAGCTACATGATGGATAAGAGTATGACCCTGAGGAGACCCGCAGGGCAGGCATCAGAAGAGACGTGTAAAAACCCACACGCGTCAGGACATCACAGTGCCAGAAGAGCAGGGTGCTCTGAAAAGGTCCAGAGGACAAGAAAAAAAAATATTCTTGGAAATCAAAAGTCTCATGCAGAAATACCGGTTCCCTAAAAAGGCTCAAAAACGTGGAGAAGGGGACCTCCCAGAACATGCAGGAAAAAGAAAAGGACGGAACTATAAGATATAAAGAAAACAGTTTCTCAGAGTTGAAGAAAGACGCAGATCTTCAGCACCATCTCAAGGTGCTGAGCAGAAAGAATTTTATGAGGAAGACTCATATTATTTCCTTTGAGAATTTTTCAAATTTCCAACGACAAAGAGAAGACTGTAAAACCTCCCAGAGAGGAACAAACGGGTGTCTAGCATCAAAGCTGCAGGTGTCAGCTGCGCATCTCCAAAGCTCTGGGGACACATGACGTGAAATCTGCAATTCTATACCCAGTCAAACTACCCACCAACACAGAGGAGAGAATAAAGACATTTCCAGACACAAGATGTGAATGAGTTCCTCCTGCACATCTTCCTTCTGAGAACCCAATACTCCAGAAAATCTTGGAACAAAAAACAAAGACAAAGAAAACAGGCCCAGGAAATGCAGATCATGCCTGAGAGTACAGCAGAAGAGAAACACAAGCCACGCAGGGGTCAGGGCCCCGGGCCCTCTGGGAGGAGAATGAATCCCAGGCAGCGGCCGCAGGACTTTGGGGGTGGAGGATTTTGAGGCTACACTCAGGGCTCATTATTCTCTTGGTTAACAGGCAAAATAAAATCGGAAATTCTGTAAAATGGAAAAAACAATACAAGAAGTAAAGTTCAGACTTTACTTCACAAAGCAGGCAGATGTGCAGGTGACTGAGAAACCGTGTGAGAGAGAAGCACATGGTGATGTTGAGCACGCTGGGGCCCACCCCTTCACCCACCCTGGGGCCCCGCGTGTGCAGATGCGTGGGCTGCCTGATGCCCCTCGGGGTTGGGGTCCGACCCCGACGGGCCCACAGCTCATGGCTCCGTCCCCAGGGTGACAGAGGCAACGTCAGAAAAGCCACACACACGTGCGGAGGGCGTCTGCATGGGGCTGGGAGGAGGGACTGCAGGCCTGCCCTCGGCCACCCACTCTTCCCCACCACTTTTGCTGTAACCGCCAACTTGCGTTACTCCAACAAAAGTGAGAAACGCCACCAGCATACACGTGGCGACTCAGAGTCGTCATGGAGATGACCCAAGGATGGACGTCCCCACACGGGGCACTCAGGAAAGGGCATCCTCTGCGATGGACCGACTCATGTCCCCCCACATTCCTATGCTGAAGCCCTGACCCCCAACATGACTGTATCTGGAGCTAAGGTTCAGTGAGGTCCTGGGGTGGGACTCTGACCCAGGGGACCGGTGTCCTTACAGGAGAGGAAGAGGTCTCGCCTGCGAGGACGCGGCATCTGCAGGTGGACGGAGGTCCCGCCACGAGCCACGGCTGCCGACCCTGACCTCCCACTTCAGCCTCTAAAACCGTGAGAAACGAATCCTGCTGTCTGAGCCCCGCCGTGGTATCCGGTTGTGACGGCTGAGCTGACCCTCCTGAACCCTGAGTCGGCCAAGGGCCAGCGCCTGCAGGACTGGCAAGCAGTGTCTCCTGCCCTGCCTGGTTGGGTCCTGTAAGAAGATAAATACTATAGTTTTTACAACACTCTGTGTTTCGAAACACAGAGTCTTATGCAAAATTGTGTCGTTCCTCCCTTCGTTGAAAACCCAAGATTTTATTTTAGGAAGGTCTGACTGACACTAACTTACATTCAGCAGAAATCCTCCCTGATCAAACAAAAATCTGCTCAAAACCACACAGCTGTGCCTGGTGTGAACCAACCCACCGCCCTGGCTGATGACGTGATGTCCTCTATTCCGAGTCCTGTTATTTCAAACTTGTTTCCTCCTAACTCCCCGCGTCCCAAACTCAGGATCTCCTGTCACTGTTTCCTTTGAGGAGCTCGGGGCCGGGTGTTTGTTCTTGTTTCCACGGAGCCCAGGGCTGTGCACCGGGTTCCCGAGAAACACTGCTGTGTGGAGACCCCGAGGGCTGCAGGGGGCGGGAATTCAATGTGGGCGGCGTGTGCAGCTGGGGTACATGCCAGTACACATGTAAACACACACGTATGAGCACACACACTTATGCACACACGCACACGCACACAAACACACACGCACATACATACACACATATACACGCAGACACGCACATATACACACACACTCAGAACGATGCTCAGTCTCTGTACCTGAGCACCCAGCGCTCCCGTGAGCCTTAACCCCACATCTCCCCACGAGGGGCACATCAGGTGTGCATGTCACACACACGCACGCACACACGCACACTCACACGGTGCGTCTGTGAAGCGAGCGGGCTGTCGGAACTAAAGTTTGCTGTGGCCCATTTATCACACGATGAGACCAAGTACCTTACTGCAGACAAGAAAAGCTACAGGGAGTCAAAACAGGGAAATGGAAACAGCCCAGAGTCACCTGTTTTGAAAAGACAGACGCCGAGGTTGTGCGAGGTTTCCTCCTTCGTGGGAGAGGACAGCGGGGAGGGAGGGGAGCCCACAACAGAGCAGGGGGAACAGGGAATTAAGACACTTTTGATCAAATCATTCGTAATTCGTAAAAAACTACAAAATCTCTGCTTTCTAGCTATGGGTTCTCAACCTAGTGAAAACTGAAATTCTGATTCCTATTTGGTCTGGATTTATTTTGCTTGATTATATGTTTGATACCAAATTCATATTTTACCATTAAAACATTAAAAAAAACCCCAAAAACCTCAAGGTAAAGCATGATTTCCAAAGAGATTAGAAAACCCAGCTCTCTATTCACTCATTCACTCTTTCATTCAGTCACTCACTGACCCATTCATTCATTCATTTGGGAGAGACTTTCCTGTCCCTCAGGCCAGGCTCCGTGCTGGGGACACACCCACGGAGACAGCCACGTCTACCTTCTGGCTTCTAGCGAGGGGGAGAGACCATGGCTCACTTGAAACTGGGGATGGTCTGAGGATGTGAAATATTACCACGAGGAGGGCAAGGGGTCCCCGGGCGCCATGCTCATGAACGGCTCAGAAAACCCTTGAACCTTAACTGGCCGTCTCTGCCCTGCATGTAACTGCTGTTCTGACCACGGCACGTGGGCAGCGGGGAACCAAGGTCCAGGAATGGGTGCCAGTTTCCACAGCCTCTCAGGGCATCAACATTCCAGCAGCTCAGACACTGGGAGAGAAACGAGGGGCCTGAGCTGGTCCATAAACCTTGCGGGCCGGGCAGCAGGTAGTTTAGGCTTTGTGGGCCTGTGGCCTTGGCCACAATGACCCCTGCCCTCCAGGACAGCAGCCCTGGACGGTGTACAAATGAATGGGCAGGGCTGCGTCCCAGTAAAACCTCATTCACAAAAACAGGCTGCAGCCGGGTTTGGCCTGTGGGCCCTTTTGCCGACCACCGCCCCTGCGCGAAACTAAGAACACTTCGGTTGTGAATAAACCGTCCAAGCACCCTTAGGATTGATCGGAGATGCAGACACAGGTGGTCAGCAGCTTGGCTTTACGACAGGAACGGTATCTTCTAACGCACCGAAAATACTCACCAAAACCCACCCGATAGCTCAATGTTTCCCTTCACTAGAAACGGCATATAGTGTGAGCTAAGGAACAGCTTTAGGTGTTTAAATACACAAGACGATGCTGTGATTTCACGTCCTTTTGTGAGGCCCCTGTTGGATCTTCACTTAAGACGGATTCACACGTCCGCCTACACGAGGCAGAGACCACACCAGCGGCAGCAGGCTGACGCGCGGCCTCAGGGGCGGGGACCGGGAAGCACGGGACCCCGGTGCTCAGGACACAACACAGCGGCCACGCGGCTCGCGGAGCCCTGGAAGGGGCCTCAGGGCAGGATGCTGGCAGGGGGACCGGGCCCTGCGACACCCCCCGGGGCCCCCACAGACGTGCACTCACCTCCGCCACAAGGCCAGGGGTTGCTCTGGTTCCCGCTCAGCGGATCCCAGCGAGGCCACAAGTGCCAGGGGCCAGGCGAGCAGCATCATGACGGCGGCAACCAGCAGCCGGATGGGGAAGAGCGTCAGCGTCATGACGGCGACCTGGGGGGACAGGGCACGGTCACTCGGGGGACTGTCCTCTGGGCTCCTGGCGCCAGGCCCGCCCTGCCCCAGGCACCAGCCTCCCGCGGACGCTGCGGCCCTGTCCCTCCCCAGCCCCTCCCACAGCCACCGGGGGGACGCCTGGGGGTCGGGGTGCTCTCCTGGCCGCCGGCGCTCCGCCCACTCCTGGCACCCCCAGCAGGCAGCCCCGCCCCCGAGCCCCCCTCCTCAGCGCGCCCCCAGCAGCCCCTGCACACGAGGGTGCTTTCACGGGGCCACAGGCACAGAGCTGGCAGGGCTGGGCTCAGACCACAAGGAAGCTGGGGGCTCGGGGACTCTCCACCCCCAGGAAGTCCCAGACGGGATGCGGGCCCAGCAGGGAGGGAGGGGGCATCCAAAGCCACGGCTCTGCTCCGGTGGACATGGGCAAGGCAGGCTAGGGCCCCATGGGGAGGGGAGGCCCTGCAGGCGAGGGCGGACACACGGGTTCAGTAGTGGCCGAGTCAGGGAGGGGCCCCGGTGGCCGGGCAGCTGTGACTGAGGTACCAGCACTTCTACATACAAAGTGATGGTCTGGTTCCACACTGCGGGTGGGGGACGTTCAGGAACAGCGTGTTTTGTGATGAACCTGATCTCAGGCGGTCGATTAGAAAATAGGGGAGCGGAGGGATGACAAGACAAAACTCACGGAGCCTTACGACCAACAGATGCAGTTTTTGATTATTTGCAAGAAAATGTACTTGAAATACGTAGGTTGGGTGCACAGGAGACAGCAAAGACGGGACGAGACCCAGGTCCGTGGTACCGTGTCCAAGCTGCTCACCACCACCACCCGCCGCCCCCGCCTCTGCCACCTGCAGGCCTGCATGCCAGCCACTCCCTGATTCTCTGGGGTCTCCAGCAGGGCCAGCGCTGCCCGACAGGAATACAACGCAGGTCACGTGTGCCATTTTATGTTTTCTAGCAGCCGTGTTTAAAAACACAAAGGTGATGAAATCAATTCAACATGCAGCTTATCTAACCCAACACGCCTAAAACAACATCATTTCCGCACGTACGTCGCACAAGGCAGTTCACACTGTCCTCGTCACGCCCAGGGAATCCAGTGTGTTCTGTGCTCACAGCACAGCTCATTCATGCGCGCCACATTCTAGGTGCCCCACAGCCACGTGTGGCCTGTGCTGCCTGCGGTCGGTGTGGGTCCAGATCTCCGTGTGCTCTGACGATGGTGACTTTGAGAGGCCTCTCCCCCCCACCTTCAGGGCTGGGGTCCCCAGGCTGAACCTCTGGCTTCAGCACAAGGTGGGACAGGGCCGGTGACCCCGGATCTGTTGTGGCCGCCGCTGGTGACAATGCTTCCTGTTAAACGGTGGTGGGGGGGGTCTGCTCCAGGGGGTCAGACGGCGCAGGAACGTGCTGGTGGGAACGTGCCTCCTGCACCGGCTTTCCTAAGCGTCTCGTTTCGGGGTCAGCGTGAACGGGGTGAATGTCACCACACATCTTCCCTGCGGGATGATTACGTGCTCATCTGTCACCCTATCCACGTGACCCACGGCGGCCACAGCTTCTCCGGTGTCGCAACCTCGGTTCCAGAGCTGGGAAGCTACCTCTCTTAAGGCCTCGCCAGGTTTGTTTGCCAACACGCGTCTGGAAGGTGAGCCTGGTCACGTCCCCCGCACCGCCGTCCTCGGGCACCGCTGTCCTCGGGTCCTGCGGTCACCACGCCAGACACCAGCCCACCTTGTTGGAGGAGTTCCTACGGAGCTTTCCGATGGCTGTTCCAATGCTTTTCATTGTTTATCTAGATTTCCTGTTTTCTGGAGTTATTTCGGTGTTTCTGTCAGGGAGGAACTCTCTGGGCGTCCTCAGCAGGCTTCTCCTCCCACCCGATTCCCCATCGCGCGTTTTCAGGATAATCGTGCGGAGCCGCTGCCCTGAAGTTACATCAACCCTGCCCTGATCTACGGCGTCGTTGTTCATATCGTTTGTGCTTCTGAGACTCGTCAGCCTGTGCCGATAGACAGTCCTCCCCTTCACTAATCTGTTTACAGAACCACTTGTGCATTTGTTCCTTATCCCTGCTGTGACCTATTCGGTCACATTAATTTTGTATCTTACAGGGGCCTCTCTCTTCTATTCTGAGTGTACGCTAACGTTCTTTCTAACTTCTTGAGGGAACAGCCTGGAGCATATTTTCAGGAATACCTTATTTCCCCCAAACTCACATGGAGAACGCAGCTTCCTCTAAGTACTTTAATCCAATTCCGCAAGTTTTAAGATGTAGCCTTTCCTTCATTTCAAAACGTATCCTTTTCCATCCTTGCTGTTGTAACTTTGCTGCAGAGGGAGGGCGGAGACGCCCCGCCTCCTCGCTGGCGGGGCCCTGCCTCTCGGGCTGCCTGTCACCTTGACGGCCCGGGGCTCCGGCTCCGGGGGCTGTGCTGGGAGCCCCGCGTACCCGTTCATCCTATGACCCGTGGCCGCTGCCCCTCCAGGTGGCAGGGCAGCTGAGTCACTGGAGAGTTTGCGGTGCGTCCCCATAAATGGACCCTAAAGCCGGTGCCTGTGCCATAGACAGCATGGACGGGCGGCAGAGCGCCGGATAGGAGCTCCGGGGCCGGCACGCTCCGAGCGCGCACGGGTCGCGGACACACCCCGACTGTGCAGCCACACGCCACGGCCAGCACGGCTGCGACTGCACGCAACGGAAGAAAACAGCAGACCTCAGGGTTCCAGAAAGAGCTCCCGCTTTCCCCAGGGCTTCTGAGGCCCCGGGGAGGCAGCACCCCAGCCTGTCCGGACCGACTGGGGTGATGACGAGGCCTGAAGGGGTGACCCTGGAGTTGCGGCAAGTGCCACCGTTCCAACTGCTGGCTGATGAGCGGACGGCGCCCGCAAGCCAGCTCACCGGCCACTCCCCGTGGACAGGACACGTGACCACATTTGCCTCTCGGAGGACGCATCTCTGTGCCCGCTCTGTGTGCGGCGGGGAGACGGCCCTGGTGTCTGAGTTTTGCAGCCAGCGGGGAAAGGACGTGGGAGTGACCACACAGCCACGACCCTCGGCAAACAGGCAGGCCTCCCACAGACGAGATGGGCAGGTGCCGACGGAACGTGGCCTGAGCCATGGACCCGCCCAGGCTCTGCCGGGGCCGGGGTCGGGGGGTGGGGTGGGCAGGAAGCACACGGGGGCCATGAAAATTGCTTGGAGGAGGCGGGTCCCTTCGGGAGGCCACGGTGGGCAGGGAGGACCGGTTTCCTGAGATGCTGCCCCCAGCTTCGGCCCTGGGCCATCATCGGGGCCCGTCACCCTCAAAAGTGCCAGGTCAGCTGTATGGTCACCCTTCTCGAGGGCCACGCGAGGGCCTGTAACGCAACCCTTGAGGGTGACGTGCAGTGAGTGTCCAGCTGAGCTACTTCGATTAAGCCGTTAGAAGTTGTCTGTGAGAAACCGTCCCATGAAAAAGGGGCTTAACGGGCACAGACGCAGACACGTGTGTCCTCTGCACATCCGTGTCGCCAGGCAGCCAGCTTAACCCGGATCCGAAGGTGCGCTGCCCACTCTCGCCCCGCACACTTCACCACGAGCCCCTCGCAGAGTGGGTCCAGGCGGTGATCCATCCCGGCCCAGGGCACCGTTTCCCGCCCGAAGGACCCAGGGCCCCAAGCAGATGGAGGACTGGAACACAGACAGAAAGAGTCCACGCGTGATGGGAACCTCACACCGCACGCCTCACGGGCACACGCTCACGTCCACGCACACGCACACCCTCACCCTCACACATCTATTTATACGTGCCACATACGCGCCCCAGCCTCTCTGGTTGCCTTTGGATGACCCTATGAAACCATCTCCCGATCGTGACACTGGCCTAGGGGCAACGTCAAGCTTCGTGCTGCCTGTCCCGTGAGACTGTCCCTCGGGACAGCCAAGGGGTGGAGGGGGCGTGTCCATGGAGGCGTCCACGAAGGGCTCGCACAGGCGTCCAGAACCCACCATCCAGGCACGTGTGCGTGACAGAGGGTCCTGCCCGGACGCAGACCAGCAGGTGTGCCGGGCTGGGCGTGGGGGGGCCACACAACAGCCCGACAGGAATGGGATCTCTCTAGTTCTGGATCAAGCCACCAGCTTCCAGAAGACACGGACGACCAGCACACAGTCGGCAAAAGGAAGACCAGGAGACACAGATGCACCAAATATACCGTAGGAAAAAAATCAAGACGACAAGCTGGAAGGGGACCCTCTGATCAGAGTGTGTGCCCGGGGGTGGGGGGCGGGGGGGTGTGTGGGCTGGCGCAGTTGTAGCCAAGAACCCGCCCCCGCCCCGGAGCCACCGGTGCCTTCGGGGTGACAATGGTCTGCACAGCGGCTGCCAGCCGTCTTTGTCCTTGAGATGCAGATACCCATGGGATTGTTACTGGTGAAATGATGAAGTCTGGGCTCTGCTTCCAAATCACTGGTGGGAGAAGAGGGGGTGTCAGTGGGCCCAGAGGGGCTGTAAGGGGGGGATTGCTGAGGTGGGGAGAGGGGGCAGCTCGTTACGTTTTCTCTGCTTTGGTGTTAGGGGCTGAACTGTGTCCCCCAAATTCATGTATTGGAGTCCTAACCCCCAGCACCTCAAAATGTGACTGTCTTTGGAGGTCCGGTCTTTAAAGAAGTGATTAAGGTACATGAGGTCACTAAGGTGGGCCCTAATCCCATGTGACCGGGGTCCTCATAAGAAGAGGAGATCAGGACACAGACATGCAGAGAGGGAGGACCACATGAGGACACGGAGAAGACGGCCGTCTACACGTCAGGGAGAGAGGCCTCAGGAGGAACCAGCCCTGTGACACCGGATCCCAGCTTCCAGCCTTGAGAACTGGGAGGAATAAATTCCTCTTGTTTAAGCCAGCCCCTCTGTGGCGCTTTGTTACGGCCCCCTAAGCAAAAACATTTGCTGTATTTTTGACACTTCCTGTGATAAGAACTGTGAAAGTGACAATTCTCGTTTTGGATGTAAAACAGTCTCCAGTTCACACTGAATTCATCGGATCCACGGGTCCAGAACTCTCCAGGTGCAGCACCCGAGGTTCCAATGCCCGGCTCAGACCAGCCCGGCAATCACTCCTCCTCCCTGCCAAGGCCACCCAGGCCGTTGGCATCACCCACGTGCAAGTTGGTCCAAGTGCCTTATGTTTCACAACCAACGAGGAAACACAATACGTTACTTAAGAGACAAGATCTCTAGAGAGACACAGGCCCTCGCCCAGGGAGGACATGCCCCAGGGCGCTGCAATGCCTGTGCCCTCGAGCACACGCCTGCTGAGGGACCCCAGTCAGCCGTGCGAGACCCTGACATGACACACGCGGCCAGGACGGCACTAGGGAATCGGCGCCAGCAGCTTGGAGAACACAGTGACCGCGTTACAGGCAGAGCAGACGTTCCAGATGCTGGGTGCCAGCACATCAGGACCGTCAGCACGTTGACCGGCAGGCACAGGAAGACTCTCCCGACGGCGCCTTCCAATGCCAGTGCTTTCATCACGGGAAGAAGTCCCACCATTCCAAAGGAACCGCATTCACCAGGAGGCTGGAGGGAAATTCACTCCCTCCTATGATGAAAGAAAATGTAATAAGCAAGCACACACAGGGCCAGCTGGCCACACAAACCCAGCGCTGAGCCCACATCCTCGGCCATTACCCCTTTTCTTAGAAAGTTCCTGAAAATCATGCTGATAGAAATAGAAGGAGGGATTTCCCTGGTGGCGCAGTGGTTAAGAATCCGCCTGCCAATGCAGTGGACACGGGTTTGAGCCCTGGTCCGGGAAGATCCCACATGCTGCAGAGCAACTAAGCCCGTGCACCACAACTACTGAGCCCATGTGCCACAACTACTGAAGCCCGCGCGCCTAGAGCCCACACTCTGCAACAAGAGAAGCCACCGCAATGAGAAGCCCACGCACCACAACGAAGAGTACCCCCCGCTCGCCGCAACTAGAGAAAGCCTGCACGCAGCAACGAAGACCCAACACAGCCAAAAATATATAAATAAAATAAATTAAAAAAAAAAACCTTAGCAGGACTTAAAAAAAAAAAAAAAGGAATAGACTTTGCCCTCGCGCGCTGGCTGCTCGATCTACCGCAGTCACCACAAACCATCCTCGGGCAGCGGGTAAGATCCGTGAACTGATAGAACAGGTGTGGACCACCAGACGTGTTGGCCCCTGACGTCACGTGGCCAAGAGCTCTGCACCACTGCCCACAAGGACACTGAGTGCAGAGCCCAGGGCCCGCTGGTTCTGCTGGGGTCCACGTGCTCCTGAGGTTCTGGGAGTAACCAGAGCTCAGAGCTGCTCCCCAGGCCGTGAAGACGGTGCTGGAGCCTCTGTGCTGCAGGTGGAACGCGGGGTCAGGGGTGGGGAGCTGTGTGTGGGCACCTGGCCAGCTGGCAGGCCCAGGCCCAGCTCCCCGGGGGCTGCTCACATGGGCGCGCTGCTGGTAGCAGTGGAGTGGGATGCCACCCAGGGCGCCACCGGGGGACAGGTGTGCTGAAGGTCACCTGTGTGACAGATGCCAGGGGCCAGCCAGGGGAGGAGCAATGAATTACACGGGACACAGAGGACACATCCCAGGGCGACAGTCGGTAAGAAAGATAAGAAACAAGACGGGACCGACCTGTGCAAGCCAATTAGATGACTTCACAACCTGGAATGAAGTGTTTTCAAGGATGGCGGACCTCGGTGAGCACACAGGAAGTAGGCCAATCACTCACGGTGGTGGGGTTGAGGGGCAGGTGAAGCCTGGCTTAACGGGGGTGCTACACGCACTGCCAGCACAGGGGCCGGGGGCGCACGGAGCCAGCGTCCAGGGTGCCCAGATCCAAGGTGTGAAGGACAAAAGGCGTCCTGCCCTGTGGGTCTCCCCAAACCCACGAGGATGGGACCCCAGGACACAGGCGCGGGGCTGACTGGTGGCCGCAGGAAGTGCCAGAGGCCAGGAGACCCCACACGGCTCCCAGCCAGGAAACCCGGCACGGGTGCAGGGAGCCACGGGGACGGCTCACCAGCTCACAGGATACAAGGGAGCAGCTCCAGGAACACGACCGTCAACTCCCCCCAGATCAGTTCACCCTCCCAAACAGCGTGGGCACCCTGTGCAGGATGCAGGCAGGCAGGGCCTGGCCACCCGCCCAGCACACAGGCCGCCAGAGGGGGCGTCAGCGATGCTCTTTCCAGGGAAGGCAGGGTGCGGGCCACCCCCCAGAGAGAGAACGCACCCACAGTGCACGGGCTCAGACGGGCGGGGACACTGAGGCCCGGCCAGGAGGCGGGGCGGCTTCCCAAGGTCAGCCGCCGGTGGGAGCAAAGCCAGGTTTCGAGGAGCAGCCTGGACGAGAAGGGGCGGCCCTGGCGGGGGAGGGGGCGGGGGGAGCCCAGGCCTGGGACCCCCCTCGCTCCCGTGAGTACCCTCACGTTCTCGGACCCTGGCCTGATGGGGACGAGGCCCCTACACTGACGTCCCAGCTGCCCAGGGCTCCAGAGGCATCAACGGGAAAACTGGCAACAGCCCCCAAACCGACACCCAAGCTGCTCCCGGACACACACCTGGGAGTCACACTCGCCACCTCTCTTTCTTACCCGCTCCTACTGGCTCCGCCTCCAAAAGAGACTGGGGCTCAGAGTTGTGCAAGGCTGCAGAGTCACCCTTCGACCCCAGGTTCCCCCACGGGCGCTGCTGGACACACTGGCCTCCTTCTACCCCCTCACCTGTACCTCCCTCCCCGGGGGTCCTTCCCCAAGCTGCAGGGCCGGCTCCAGAACCCTCTCACCCCTCGGCCACAGACGAGGCCCAGAGGGCGAGGAGTGAGGGAGTCAGACAGGCGCCGCGGCCCCGACCCGGAGGAGCCTCCCGAGACAGGCCAGCTGCAGTCCCGATGGGGCACAGAGCCCACCTCTGGAGACGAGCACAGCTGGGGCAGAAGGGGAGGGAGCGGTGCGTTCTGGGGCCGGTCTTGTGCTCTCCTGGGAGCCTGGTCCTGGCCACCTCCAAGCTGCTCCACGTGGAGCAAGTTAGAGACGAGACTCGCAAATTCTGCAGAAAGATCTCCACGGCACGTGGGAGAAACACAGGAAAGCCTCACCCAGGAAATCAATCTTGTTTTTGCTGTTACTTACATGTATTAAAACAAACAAACAAACTATAAAGCCAGGTGTTCTTGAGAATCCCGCTTTCGAGTAGACAGAAGATGCTAAAACTGCCAAGGTGACACCTGATGCCCTGGGCAAGCCTCGCTCGGGCAGGAAGCAGGCAGAGCCTCGAGGGAACACTCCACGTGCTGGACGCAGTGGCGAGAGAGAAAAAGACACATCTAACTTTATTTTTCTTAGAAAAAGCACAGTTATTGCCAGAGTCCTACGAGCTGGCACAGTGAAGCCACAGGCCCTTGGAGGTCACAGCTGGTCCAGGACCAGCTCTGGACCCGATGCTTAAGATGCAAAGCCGGCAAATCAACCTGGAAACGCATCCCCTCTGCTTGCCCCCATCAGCAAAACACCTTTATTAAATATAAAATGCCTTCCGGTCCAAATCATAGGCTGCCTTCAAATAGGAAATAAACAGTTCTTTTCACAACTAATTCGAATAGTTAAAATACTTGAAAGCAAAAGCGAAACAGAAAAAGCTGGCATTCTGTGCCGTGGCTGTTCACTGGACCTTGTCACACCCACAGCTGCTCTCCAGAAAAGGCTTCTCTTTACCCTCAGACAGAACACGAAGTGTGGCCACAGATCCGAGGGGTCAACAGCGAGGGGGGATGGCTAGTGGGGGCACAGGTCCTGTCCTGTGCTTATTGAGTACTTTATATTTATTGGGTACCTGGGCTTCTTTTGGGGATTTGCCCATCTACATAAAACCCGTGCCCAGATTCACACAGGACTCATTTGTCTTTTTCTTGCTAAGGTGACTGTCTTCTTGACCTCAGGCCTCCACTGCCTCACCTCTGAGGCTCTCCATCTACCTGTGTGTCTCTTAGGATAATCTGTGCCTCCACTTGGGAAATCTCTCCTTCCAGAGCCCATGCTTACTGTGTATAGAAGCTATTTCTTCTTAGCTCTCCCACTCAAATCTAAAATTAAATATAGCTTTTCTAAAGAGCTATTTTTTTCTTTCAAACTCTCAAGCAGGCCCAACTTCCCCACCATCCCGGTGATCTCTATTCAAGAGCTTTCAACTCAAATTTTAGCGCGTGTTGCCTCATCTGGAGCCTTCTGCAAAATGAGTGTCTCTCGGTAATTCACCGAGTTTACAAATCTGTCCCACAGTCCAATGCAGAGCAATTTTCCTAGATGACCACATTCACCATTTTCAGCCACAGCTGACAGGATGATCTTGTGAGGCCGCAGTGAACACCTGTGCAGCTCTTTGAGAGATCAGAGCCACTTGGGCAGAGGGAAGGAACCCTAAGCGTGACGCCCCGCAGCCCAGGCGGCAAGGAGAACCACACACTGGCCCTTCCTCCTCCCAGCCAGGGTCCGAGGGCTCCAGGGGGGCAGGTCGAAGCCTTCTCATCAGCTGATCCTGCCCGGCTCGGCCCGCGTCTGGCCGCGGCACTCACACTGGCCTTTCACGGGGCCGGGGCATGCCGGTCCCTGGTGCCCAGACACCGCGGGCAGCCGGGGGTGGTGGGGCCCATGGTCCGCAGGCAAAGGAGGTGGGAAGGCAGCCCCAGGGTCAGCGGTCAGCACGGAGGGGCAGTTCGGGGGCCTCGGGGGCAGTGCAGCAGAGATCGCAGCACTGGGGGCCTGAAGGAGGCCGGACAGGGCACTCAGGCCCGGTTGGAGGCCTCGGTACATTCCAGCAGACGGCAGAGGAGCCCGCCCGGGAGGCCAGGGGAGTGGACGCTTGGGACACCGGGAGCCGCCTGCCCCGTGGACTCCGGGTCTCCAGGGCAGTTGGGAAAGGCCCCTAGAATGATAACTGGTGGGATTTGAGCACAGAGGGAGGGAAGTGCAGGGGGAGCGGGGGGGAGCTTCCCGCGGGTGCGAGGGGAGGCTGGGCCTGGAGGAGCGGGCGGGCCAGTGCGCGGGCAGGGCGGACACGTGGGGGGCGCCCACAGCCGGTGCCCCGCCCCTGCTCCTGGCCGCCGGCGCCCGCCGGGCTGGCCTCTGGGTCTTGCCTGCACCCTCCCTGGCCCTCCGCATTCCTCCTCCGACTCACTCAAGTCTTGTACGAAATCTCATCTCCTCCAGGTTTTCAGGACCCCTCTGCTGGAGACCAGAGCTCTGTCCCGGGGTCCCTGTGATTGCGACCTGCAGCCTCCGGCTGTGAAATTCACAGGCTGGAGCCCTTCTGTGGGAAGGACGGATGGGCAGAGGCAGAAAGGCTGGAAGGTGTAAGCCTTCTGGGCTGGACATTCCACCAGCACGAGGCTCAGATCGCAAAGCAGGTGCGGTTCAGGAACTCAGCGCCACCGGACCTCCTTCCCCAGGCATCTCCCCCGTGGGGCTAGGACACCCGGTAATTCTGTGTCTGCAGAAAGGGAGCTTCCAAGGCACCGGGCTCCCCACTTGCAGAAGCGGACCCAGGAGGCTGCAAGTCCCACACAAAGGTGCCGAGGCTCAGGCACCGGGGTGCAGGGCCCACCCCACCAGCGCTACCAGCAGCCTGGTCCTCGAGAATGTCTCCCCGAGGGGCTGAGAAACACGGGAGGGGGGAGCCGGGCGGCAGCTGAGGCGGGGCATCTCTGTGTCCACAGACAACAACACACTGGGCCGGAGGGTGCCACCCGAGTGAGTGCCGGGGCCCAGAGGTAACGTCCGCCGACTGGCTGGCTCAGCACAGGTGGCGATGAAGCCCTGGCTGTGCCGCAGGACACGGTGGTCCCTGCCCTCGGGGCTCTCGCGCCGGCTCCCTCGCGCCGGCTCCTGACTGCACCGCTTCTCCTGTTTTCACTGTCTGAAGCCGGGAGCATCCTACCGCGCCTGGCGGGTGGCCAACAGGGGCAGGACACACGGGCAGGGGGGCCTGGGGCGGTCCCCAAGGCAGGGATGGAGGATGCTGGAGAACCCCGATGACAAAGGACCCCCCCCCCCCGCACAGAACGGGCCTGAGAGGCTCAGACCCAGCCCCTCGCTGCCCCTTGCCCACTCAGCTCAGAGCCGCCCAGACGTCAGACCCACCCTGGCTTGTGGCTCGAGGAGATCCCTTATCTCCAGGGCCCTTACTGCAGGGTTTGAAGAAGAGAATCTCGAAATTCCAGACCTGCAGCATTTCCCCCGCTGCTTCCACCTGTTCACCAAATACCTGCAGGAAGCGGCAGGGCCCTGGCCAGAGCGCCCTCGTCCCTCTGCTGTGGTAGCCCCCCCGGCAGCCTCGGGCTCTCTGGGGCTCCCAGCTGCAGGCAGCCCCCAAGCTGGGCACCTCCTACTCACCCCCACCTCAGGTACCGAGAGCACCCCCAGGACATCCCGGCTCAACCCCAGCGCAACGGCTGGAGGCCCCTCACCAACATTCTGCCTCCAGGCCCGCAGCTGTGGGGAGCCCCAGGGAACACCCTGGTGCCACCCCCAACTGCAAGGGGTTCCCCCCAACCACATCCTGGCTCTAATCCCAGCTTTGGGACGTCCCCTCTAGCTGCAAGGCGACCCACGGGTACATTCTGCACCTCCCCCAGCAGCAGGCAGCCCCCCAGAACACCCCAGCTCTGCCCGCCCCCAGTTGCAGGTAGCCCCTCGCCGGCCAGTTACGTCGTGGGCTGGGCTGGGCCCGGCACTGGGCCCCGGGGCTGCTCAGGGGAGCAGGAGTGGAGAGGAGCCTGAGCAGCGCGTCCCCCAGCCAAGCAGTCACTCCTGAGCACCCTGGGGAAGCGGGGAGGTGACCGGTCTGAGGTTCCTGAGGACCAGGTGCAGGTGAGGCAGTGATGGAAGGAGAGGGCGGGGCCAGGGCAGGCAGCCGGGAGACCACTGCACTGGGGGGGAGACTGGAAGCAGAAGTGGCCCCGGCTACTCTGGGGGGTGGAGGAGGGGCTCCGCATCCCACACCAACCCCTCTGTGCCAGGTGGTCGCAGGCCAGCAACCAGCAGAAGGAAGGGAGCCAGGGCGGGGGACGGGGGTCCAGCTGGAGGGACCCAGCGAGGGTGTGCAGATCATGAGTCACACGCACAAAAGCGACCACTGGCTCCTGCCTCCTGGTGAGAGAGACCTGCTGCTAGCGAAGGGAGGTTCTGTCACTCTCTCTGTACGTGGGACAGCTGTTACCCCTCCAGGGCTAGCGAACAGACCCGGTAGAAAAGACCCCCGCCTTGGGGCGGGCGTTCAGTGCCGGGTCCAGCCCATCGGCATCCCCGCTGCCTCGGGCACTGAGGTCGCTCTGTGCTCCCGGGCTCCTCGGGTGGCAAGGAGCAGCAGGGCCCGCCGGGTGGCCCGTCCTCCCCCGCCGGACCTCAGGACCCCGAGCACGACCCCGCAAGGTGAGGTCCAGCTCCGTGTTCCCATCCTAGGGAACTGAAAGGTTAAAAGCGTGAAAGATGTAGTTTAAAAAGCTCTTAAGTGGCAACTAACTTTTTAGGGAAAATAACTCACTCCTCTGGGCCTAACATGGAAACACGAGTCAGGGGTACACAGGCTGCAGTCCCAGGCGCCTCGGCTCGGCCCCCATCCAGGACCCCCGCGGAGCGCCACCGAGGACGCTGTGCCCAAGGGGGGCCCGGAGGCCGGCAGCCGTGTGCGCGGTGACGAAGGGCATTCAGCCACGGTTACACCCCGGCCCACAAGGCTGGAACGTGGTCAAAACACCAAGGAACGTGCGAATGAGCAAATTACTGCAAACCTTGCACTGACGACCGAGCGGTGACTTGGGCTTTAGGACAAACCCGCTACCGCATTTCCACAGGGTATTTCCAAACACATGCTTTCCTCTGGACTCATTTCAGAATAACTCACAGCAAGACTAAAGGTTTATGGGACACGGAAACACCAACCCTAACTTGCAGCGAACCCGCGAGAACGGGGCTCAGGTCCCGCCCGCTGGGGCTGGTGGCCCTTGTCCTGGTGGCCCTTGTCCTGGCTGTGTGGGTGACAGCCCAGGGGCAGGTGGGCAGGGCCCGGCTTCGTGACAGGGGCTCCTGGAGGCCGTGCTGAGACTCGCTGGGTACAGGAGCCCACAGGGCACCTCCTCAGACGGTCCCCGGGCCTGCGGGCACGGGGCGGGCCGGGCCCACTCTCAGGGAAAAAAGCCTGCTTTTTAAAAATGAGAAATAAGACTGTGCTTTGATCAGCACTAAGAAATTAAAGCGAGTGTAAGAGAAAACTGTGTGTATGTGCGTGTGTGTGTGTGTCTCACTTCAGGAGAGAAGAGCGCAAGAAATGAAAAGTGGAATCCTGCACCCTTGGATCCCCCGTCTCAGGCCTCAACGTTAACCACAACTAAGTTTCACACGCGCATCCTTCCAGAAAATTAGAATCAGATTACAGGAGGCTCCCGGTGAGCTGGAAGAGAAAGCGGCGGCTCAGACATCTGCTCTGGGCCAGCCCGTGCTGCCCGGAGTCCGGGGACAGCACAGGACCCGGGCCTCGGCCTCCTCAGCTGGACATGAGGACGCGGCCCCCCACCCTCCACCCGCCTGCCTTCCGGGCCTGCGCTCCCGGGTCCTCAGCAGCCCTCAGAAGGGGACTGTGGGGCCGTGGCCTCCCAGGTGCCCAGGGACACAGCCTGCCGCTGCTGCCACAGGACACGCGCTCTCCCGGAAGGCCTCCATCTCCCGTTCCCAGTTTCTATAATCGCCAGCCCCTCAAGAACATGGGCGTCAGGCCGGGCCACCTCCCCATTCACCCGTCCCCCCGCGACCCCCCGCCACCAGGCACAGCGCTGGGGCCGTGGCAGGGGTCGGATGAAGAGTTGCTCCCTGTGGAGTCTCCCGCGTGGAGCACCCAGACGTGAGGCTGGTGAGGGCGTGCAGGTGGGCCTGGTGTGTGCACACGTGGGGGCGGGGCACTGGGGCCACGATGGCTGTGAACAGCAGCCTTCCCTTGAGTGGCCGGGGAGCGAGCAGGGCGTGGGCTCCCTGCCCCGGAGCGGCTGCCCCAACTCGGCATCCAGACAGAGCCCCAGACGCGGGCATTTGGGTCAGAACTGGGAGAGAAAGATCGCCCACTTCTGGGTAATTAGACTCCACGCAGGCTGCCGAGCAGGTCTGTGCCTGGAGTCGCCCCTCCTGTGATCCTCTCTGAGGGCTGGACCGGGGCGAGGGGTGCACGCAGGGTCTCTCCCTCCGAGGGCTCAGTTCCAAGGTGTTTGGGAAACCAGGCTGCTCTCCAGGAAGTACACTCTCGGTGACACTGGTTCAGGGGGTTCAGAAATGGGGAAGCACCAGAGCTGGAGGGGATGTGCTCACACCCGCGGCTTCCAGCGGGAAGTACCCAAACACCCGGTGACATCGAACCACCGCCTGACACCAAATCACAGGGTGATGATATGATATTCCACTATTCATAGTTTTTCAGATCTTAACATGTTGTTTTCTGTCCAAAGAGATGCTTAAGCTCCTCACTAAAGCTGCAGTTAAATGACAGATGGGCCAACTGGTCATTAATCCCCAGACACGCGGCAGCCCCTCCCCTACAGCAAATGCCAGCAGGTAAATATAGGCACACTTACTGTTATACCTCAACTCAGAATTTAGGTGAGCTTCTGAGCGGCCCCTGGGTGTCTCGGACATTGCAGGATCCATTTATGTATTGATTTCGGGAGGCGGGCTTTCTTTGCTTGGATAGGCCAGTCCACTCTGCTCAAACTTTACCATAACAAAGTATGGTAAAGGGGGAAAGCTTTGCAGAACATTGTTGGTAAAAAGCAAAATGCTTCTGCAGACCGGGACTTGGAAATTGGAGAGTACAGACTACACCTGGGGCCTCAGACCCCTGGGCAGAAACAGGACTTTGTTACAAATACCCCAAGATTATTCTGACCCGGCCTCTGAAACACTGCAACAAGGTACAAACAAAGTATCCCTCCCTTGGAGGCAGGTGAAAACATGCCACCCACCTGTTCTTTTTTTTTTTTCCTCACACACCTATTCTTTTTCTGAACTCATCCAGATGCTGAGGCGACAACAGCCCACAGCTGGGACCCTCCAATTCCCAACCCTGTGACCCTGTGACCACCTGAGGGGGGCCAGGGTTTCAGACTCTGCTCTGACATCTGTCCCTTCGCTTGTTCATTCCCTCAACAGCCAGCTGGCTCTCCGTGTGGCCCCTCCATCCCCTGGGCCAGTGAGCACAGTCCCGGGCAGGACAGACCTGACCCCCCCCGCCCCGTGCGCCCGCAGTAACAGGGGCTCAGTGTGACAGGGACACAGAGGAGGCCCTCCAGGGCGCAGGGGGCTTCCTGCTGGCGGAGGTATTTCACCCCAGACCTGAGGGAGGAGCAGAGGGGCCGGGAGACAGTGACAGCTCTGCAGCAGCGGGAGCCAAGGGTGACAGGCCTGGGGGGCACTGGAAACCCCCCGAAGGACTCCGGGCTCCATCCCAGGGAGCCCCCTCCCGAGGGTTCTAAGCAGCGGGAGGGAGACCCTGGAAGCAGGGGGCGGGGGTGTGGTAGCGACTGGGGGCTCACTCAGGAGCTCAGAGGAAGCCACCTGAGCCCCACCTGGAGGAGACAAGGGGGCGTGTGAGCCAGTGAGGACGAGGAGGGAGGCACCAGGGGACCACCAGGCGGGCGGGGTGGGACAGCCCTGTCCCTCCGTGTCGCCAGGGAGGCTGCCGCTCTCCGTTCCCCCCACCACCCTCAGTCTTCTGCCCGTTTCTGCTCCCACTGACAATCTCTGGACCCACCAAGGGGGCGGTTAGAGAAAAGGCAGGCGTCTGGGGAAATGACAGTTTTAGACCGACTTCAAGAACTTTTCACTTTAATATTATTTCAGATGAGTTACTTTACACATTTAAAAAACTCCGATCTTCCCACAAAAAGTGTTGTCCCCGTTCGAGGTGTACTCCCCACCGGCTAGACAACCCCTGGAGACCCGAAACTTCCCTGCTTCTATGCATAGTTTTGGAGTCAAAGAAAGGCCCTCCTGTGAGCAATCCTACAGCAATGCGGACACAGCTCACGGTCGGCTCAGAGATCCCACCAGGTCAGAGAAGTAGCCCTCCAGGTCGGGAGCCACGTGAAGGCAGGGGACAAGTGTAGGGGCCGCCCTGCTTCCTTGCTTCCTGCAGCCGCCGTCCCTCAGCCAGGACCAGACCACCCCACAGATAAAACGTGCCAGAAGCAGGCCGCCTGCGCGCTGTACCCTAGGCTGGACAAGGCTGGACGCGACCGAGTCTGGCCGCAGACTAACCGCCAAGGGAGTCCCCCAGAAACAACGTGGAAATCCGCAGACACAGAACCCTCCTGCCGGCAGCTCCAGGGGAGCCCACAGTCCGCACCCCACTGACGCCGGCACTGACTCAAGTGACCAAAGAGGTCCCCACACACGAAGCGCATCAAGTGACGAAGTCACATCCAGGGGGAGCCGCTCCGGTACCGCGCGGGGCCTGCACGCGGCGGCAGTGGACGCCAGGACCAGGAGAGAGCGCGGCGCCGACCGACCGGGGTGCGGGTACGAGATCGGGGTGCAGGGGCCAGGGCAAAGGGCTGCGGGGTCCAGGGATCAGGGAAAGGGGGATGGACCCGGGAGCGGGGACCTGGGGAAAGAGGATGCGGAGCCAGGTTCAGGGCACTGGCGGTGGGAACCTGGGTGACGGGAACCGGGGATGGGGTGAGGACGGCGGGGGATGCAGGCTGCGGGTCGCAGGGAAGTGTGGCGATCGCGGGCCCCGGGGCGCCGCGGGGCTGGGCCGCGCCCAAGGTCCCCTTCCCGGCCTCCTCCGGCCGCGCATCCCCGACCCTCGGCGCGGCCCCGGGCCCGAGGCGGGCTGGGCACACGACGGACACCCACCTGGGCCTTCTGTAGGGCGCTGAGACGCAGCTCGTGCACGAAAGGGTTCCGCCCCGGGGGCGCCAGCCGCCGCGCGTCGCCGGCCCCCGCGCTGGAGGCGGGGGCGGCTCGGGGATCGCGTCCCCGCAGCCTCATGGCCGCGCCGCCCGCGGCGAGGGGAGCGGGGCGCCGGGCCGGGCGAGGAGCGGGTCGCGGAGCTGGACGCAGAGCTGGGCGCGGGGCGCCGGGCGCGGGCAGAGGATGCGCGGCGTCTGGAGCGGGCCAGGCGCGCGGCCGCGCAGGCGCGGGAGGGGAGGCTGCATGACGTGGGCGGGGCGGGGCGGGGCGGGGCGGGCGGGGGCGCCGGCGGGGTGGGCGGGGCGGGGCGTGCTTGTTCGCCCCGCCCCTCGCGGCTCCGGAGAGACCGCCCCAGCGCGCGCAGGCAGCCCAGGGCTCCGCGCGCTGCTGCCGGCTGTGCCGGCCGGAGCCGTTGGGCGCGGGTCCCGAAGGGCGCCGAGGCCCTGGCGGAGAGCCTCTCGCGGTGGCCTGACCACAGGGACTCACGAGCCGGGCCTGGTCCCGGAGAAGGGGCGATCGAGTCCCCAGCGCGGCGCGGCCCGCCACGTTCCCCCCTTACGCCGCTCAGGGCGCCGACCCGGGGCGCGGCCTGTGGAGCGGAAGGAGTGCAGCGACGTGGAGATGGGGCGGGCACGCGCTACCCCGGGCTGTGGGTGCAGAGCCCCAGAGCAGTGCCCGCGGGAGGCAGCCCCAGCTGCCCAAATCCCGAGGGACGCTATTGAGCAGCGCCTGGCCAGGAGCACGTGTGAGAGGTTCCACTGGGTCCCCGTCCCAGACCCAGCTCCCTTGGCTTTTCTTCCTCCTCACCTGTCCTCCTCAGATGGGCTACGCTGCGCTGCTCCTTGGTCCTGCCAGCCCTGGCTGTGGGCTGCACCAGGAGCCCCTGAGGGCAGGCCTCATCCCAGACGCACGGGGTCCACTCAGGCCACAGGGTCCACTCAGACCACAGGGTCCAGGGACCCAGTGGTTTGAGAAGGGGGTGATGAATCTTTCTCATTCCCTAAGGACTCTAGTTCTTGGAATTACTCTTTTGGGTGAAGGGGGTACACGGGGGATCCCTAATTTGTGGCACAGTACTAGCTAGGGCAAATGCAAAATAACTCCCTGTTCCAAGTCTATAAATTTCAAAAAGTCACCGCAAACCTTTCGTGTCAAGAACAGCTACATTTCTGCACGTCTCTCCTTGTGGCCCCGACAAGCAGGTGAAGAAGAGCAGGACCAGGTAGTGGTGGTGGGTGAGGAAGGACGCCCGAAACCTTGGGAAGGAGCCCCAGCTCTTCCCGCATTGCTCTGCGGCTGCCCGGCTGACCGTCTCCAAAGCCCTGGGCTCCTGGGGCATCTGTGTTCTCCTGGGCAGCACGTCAGGTAGTGATCTGCCCTCTGATAACCCAGCCAATACCCTCACGGATCACGTGGTGAAGCCTTGCCATGCTGAGGGCCCTTCTGTGTTTAGATGGAGAGAGAGAGACGTTGGGGGAAGGAGGGCCAAAAGGGAGGCCGGTGGTCCCCCCTGAAGTCTCCGGCATCCTGCATGCATTGTTAATACAGAAGGGAAAGTGCAGGGCTGGGTCCAAACTTCTTCAAAGCCTCAGGCTCGACCTGGGCAAGTGACCACTCCTCAGAACCTCTGTTGTCACATCTGTAAAAGGCAACTCGAGCAGTGCCTGCCTTGTCCACCATGCTGTGACCACACGAAAGCCCCGGGGGTCATGATGGACCTTGTTTGCTGGTGGACACCGGTGGGCTCCATTTCCTTTGCCTCTGAGGCCATTGGCCCTCTGCTGACCTCCTGGACATTCGGTGGGCAGTTGCTCTGACGGCTGGGAGAGCTGGTGGGACCGTGCGGGGGGCTGGGCAGTGTGAGGGGAAGCGGGTGAGGGAAGGACGCTCCACTCATTGACAACAAGCAGAAGGCTGGTGGGCCCCGAGAGGCCGAGGAGGGCGGAAGGCAGCCAGGAGAGCGGGGCCGGGGAGAGAGGGGTGATTCTCTGGAGTCGCCCCCCCAGGAGGACCGACCAGGGTAGAACTGGGATAGTGGCCACTCAGTAGCAGTAGCCAGCGGTGGAGACCAGCCTGCAGTGGGCCGTGGGGAAAGCTGGGTGATGGAGGAGCAGGAGGGAAGCGGAGGCCTGGGGAGGGGAGGGGTTCGGATCCACGACTGTCTCTTTGGGGAAGGGCTGGGGGCAGGAGGCAAAAAGCCAGCCCTACAGGGGAGGTTGAAACCCCCATTGTGGCCCCATCTCAGTCCTGAAGGATCCCGGATCAGGGGAAGGGACAGGACAGGCTGGGACGGGCTGGGGAGCCCTCTCTGCTACAGCTGGAAAGGAGGGCAGCTACCCGCTGGGGATGAGGGACCTCCGTGCGGGGGGAAGTCAGTTTTGGGGACTGAGAACGCTGGGTAGGGGCTGGGGGGAGGGTGCTGCGGGCTCGGAAGAGGGGCTGGGAAGATTGTTGGCTCGCACTGGTCATTCACACCTAGGCTTCAATTTTCATAGTGTAATGGAATGTTCCAGAAGTCCCAGAGGGCTCTGAAAGCTTGGTTGGGAGAAGCTGGTCTTGGGCAAGCAGTTCCTTTTGCTAGAGGAGAAAGAAAGCTTTCAATCATTTTGGGCCTTAGTTTCTCGGTTTTGGAAAAACCACCAGGTGGGTCCTTTAACCACTAAAGCCCGTTGCCTGGAATCTCCAGGAACCCTCGGACCCTGGACACTGGGACCCAGGAGCTGCTGGCTGTGCTCTGGGGACACAGCTGTGTCCCTGCAGCTCCCCGCTCTTGCTGTGCTCGGTTTGGAGAAGGTGGATGTAGCGAGAACCACTTCCCGCGCTCCAGATGCACGGAGCGCACGTGGTACCTGCCTCTTCCTGGGTGGTGAGGTAGTTTTGGTTTGTTTAGTTTTTGAATTCTAGAGTTAATTACAGGAGAGGAAGAGACATTCTTTCATTTTCTTCTAATATTTATTTTTAGTTCTGCCTTTCATGGTTGTTTCTAACCCATCTACAGATTTTTCTTCTTACACAGTGACCCAATATTTTCAACACCGTTGATCAATCTGTGTCTCCCACTTGTGGTCTCTCTTTGGGCATGAAGAGAAGTGTTTATAAAGCTATTTCTGGGTGCTCTATTTTATTCCATTGGTTTGTGTGCTCCTGTGCTGGTACCACCCTGTTCTAACCTCTATACCTTTGGATTAATGTGCCTTAGTCACCAGTAGGGTGAATTCCGGTTGGCGCTTCAAGAATTGTCTTAATCAGACTTCCCCGGTAGTGCAGTGGTTAAGAATCCACCTGCCAATGCAGGGGACATGGGTTTGAGCCCTGTTCCGGGAAGATCCCACATGCCGCGGAGCAACTAAGCCCGTGCGCCACAACTACTGAGCCTGCACTCTAGAGCCCGCAAACCACAACTACTGAAGCCCATGTGCCATAATTACTGAAGCCCGCGTGCCTAGAGCCCATGCTCTGCAACAAGAGAAGCCACCACAATGAGAAGCCCATGCACCACAACAAAGAGTAGCCCCTGCTCTCCACAACTAGAGAAAGCCCACGCGCAACAAGGAAGACCCAATGCAGCCAAAAATAAAATAAATTAAAAAAAAAGAATTGTCTTAATGATTCATAGAACTTAATTTTTCCTTCCAAATTATAGAATCAGTTTGTGCAGTTACTCAAAATTCCCACTGGCAGTTTTGTTTTGAATTGCATGACGTGTATAGATTACTTTGGTAAGAGGAATTTGTTTTAATTTGCGGTAAGACACACAGATCCAGAAAGACAGTCACAGAGGAAGAAGTTTTGCTCACAGTACCCTAGAGACAGGAGTGGTGACAAGCCACTGGGGGCCCCTGGGAAGCACCAGGTTAGTCAGGAGGCAGAGGGCGAGGACAAAGTGTGGGCAGGACCCTTCCCTGTGGTCTCCACCGGTGGGAATGGGCTGGACAGAGCAAACAGGCTTAGAATTGGCTAGTGAATAGTGAATTGGCTATTGGAAGTGAATAACTTCAGTGGGTTCCAGAGTGTCAGGACTGTTCCTGATTGTGCCAGTGGCCGTGAGTCTGAGAGCCCCATAGGGGAGAGGGTTGGACGTGGGCTCTGGATTGGCCGGTTTGCATTTGAAGGGTGAGCTCCCAGGGAATTAGCCCCAAGGGCGGTCCCTCAGAGTCAGCAAGACTCCAAGATGTCAAAGTATCAGAAAACATAAAAAATAAAAAACACGATGAATACAGAAGATACAGATACTTTGCAATTTTAAGCATCATTTTTCACCAATATGATTATCTTTCCATTTATTTTGGTCTTCTTTTAATTTGCTAGCATTTAAATTTTTTCTACATAAAGATTCCACATTTTATTAGATTAATTCCTGGATAAGTTGTGATTTTACAGTTGTAAAATAAACGAATCCTGTTTTTTATTACTTTTTCTAATTGTTCCTGACTCACATGGAGGAACAGTACTGGCCGTGTTGCTCTTCAAGACTGTGTGAAGTTAGACAGGGGAGGAGAGGCCCTGTAAGAGGTTCCTGTCCCAGGTGGATGGGCCCCCGGGTGGACGCAGCCCCAGGTGGACATGGCTGAATGAGGGACCCCAGCATGTGCAAAGAACAAACCTCCCAGGAAAACCACAGCATCATGAGAAACAAGGAATCATGCGCTTTTCGGTCCCTTAGTGTTGGCATGATTTGTAAGTATCAACAGCATTTTTCAAAACGGATGGTTCAAATTTTGATGAAGACCGATTTATGTGTTTCTTTGATGGATCATGCTTTTGATATCCTGCTTTAGAAGTATTTACCTACACCAAGGTCATTAAGATTTTCTTATTTCAGAAGTGTTATAGTTTTAGCTTTAGGGACTTCCCTGGTGGAGCAGTGGTTGAGAATCCGCCTGTCAATGCAGGGGACACGGGTTCGAGCCCTGGTCCGGGAAGATCCCACATGCAATGGAGCAACTAAGCCCGTGCGCCACAACTACTGAGCCTGTGTGCCACAACTACTGAAGCCCGCGCACCTAGAGCCCATGCTCCGCAACAAGAGAAGCCACCGCAATGAGAAGCCCGCGCACTGCAACGAAGAGTAGCCCCCGTTCACCACAACTAGAGAAAGCCCGCGAGCAGCAACGAAGACCCAATGCAGCCAAATTAATTAATTAATTAATTAATTTAAAGAAGTGTTATAGTTTTAGCTTTAACCTTGTAGGTCTAGATTCCATTGCAAATTAATGTTTGTGAAGCCCTGTGGTGAGGGTGGAGACAGAGGCTTATATTGTTTTCTCTCTGGATATCCAGCACCATCATTGACGAGAACATCCTTGCCCCGTTGACTTACCTTGGCAACTTTGTGACATGAGTATGGGGTCCATTTCTGGACCCCGTGTAGTGTTTTATTTATCTGTACATCGACTCCTGTGCTAACATCACACTGCCTTGATTACTGAAGCTTTGTGTTAAACCTTGAAATTAGATAATGTAAGTCCTCCAGCTTTGTTCCTCTTCCAGATCCTTTCACTTCCCATAGAAATTTTAGAATCAATTTGTTAATATCTCAAAAATATCTGCTGGGATTTTTAATGAGATTGTGTGGAATCTACTGATTAATTTGGAAAAATCAACATCTTAGTAATGTTATCTATCCCTGAGCATGGTATATATCTCATTGATTTAGGTTTTCTTTAATTTTTCCCAGCAATGTTTCATGATTTTGCTTATCACTTATAGGTCTTACCTATGTTTTTCTAATTCTGCCCCTAATTGTTTTGTGTTTTGATGCTGTTAAGTGGGACTGTTTTGTTTTGTTTTTTTCTCTTGACTGTGCTGCTCAGCTTGTGGGAGCTTAGTTCCCCGACCAGGGATTGAACCTGGGCCCCGGCAGTGAAAGCACAGAGTCCCAACCACTGGACAGCCAGGGAATTCCCAAATGGGACTGATGGGACTGTTTTTATTTATTTATTTATTTATTTATTTATTTATTGATTGATTTATGGTTGTGTTGGGTCTTTGTTGCTGCTTTATTGGGCTTCTCATTGCGGTGGCTTCTCTTGTTGTGGAGCATGGGCTCTAGGCATGCGGGCTTCAGTAATTGTGGCACATGGACTCAGTAGTTGTGGCTCGCGAGCTCTAGAGTGCAGGCTCAGTAGTTGTGGTTCTCGGGCTTAGTTGCTCCACGGCATGTGGGATCTTCCCGGACAAGGGCTCGAACCTGTGTCCCCTGCATTGGCAGGCGGATTCTTAACCACTGCACCACCAGGGAAGTCCCGGGACTGATTTTTAATTTCAGTCTCTAGAGGTTTGTTGCTAATATAGAGAAGTACAACTGAATTTTGTGGGTTTACTTTGTATGTTTCAACCTTGCTAAATTCATTTATTCTTTCTGATAGCATGTTTGTAGATTTCTTAGGCTTTTCCCTATTCACGGTCAAGCTACCTGTGAATAAAGGTAGTTTTACTTTTTCCTCCTTAACATGTATGTCTTCTATTGTTCTTATTTTCTCTCATTTCACTGGTTAGGACGTCAGTACACGAGGCTGAGCAGAGGTGGTGCTTTGTTAACAATCTTAGGGGAAGGAATTCTGTCTCGACCTTAGCTGTGGGTTTTCATAGCCACCTTGAATAAAGTTGAGGAAGTTCCTTTCTATTCCCAGTTTGCTGAGAGTTTTTGCCATTTTGTCAAAGATCTATCATATAGTTTTTCTCCTTAATCCTGTTAATATGTTGAATTAAATTGGTTGATATTCCAATTTTAAACCAACCTTGTTTTTCTGGATAAACCCCCACTTGATCATATTTATATTTATTTTGGGTTCTGTCTTTCATGGTTGTTGTTTTTTTTTTTTTTTAATTAATTAATTAATTAATTTATTTTTGGCTGCGTTGGGTCTTCGTTGCTACGCACGGGCTTTCTCTCGTTGCGGCGAGCGGGGGCTACTCTTCATTGTGGTGTGCAGGCTTCTCATTGCCGTGGCTTCTCTTGTTGCGGAGCACGGGCTCTAGGCATGCGGGCTTCAGTAGTTGTGAAACACAGGCTCAGCAGTTTTGGCACACGGGCTTAGTTGCTCCGTGGCATGTGGGATCTTCCCGGACCAGGGCTCAAACCCATGTCCCCTGAATTGGCAGGCGGATTCTTAACCACTGTGCCACCAGGGAAGCCCCATGGTTGTTTTTTAATCTATCATTTTTTAAGTGAATCCTGCTTTTTAGTGTTATATCTAAAAATATTCTTGCTTAAGCCAAATACTTTCTCCTGTTTTCTTCAAGAAGTTTTATAATTTCATATTTTACATTTAGGTATATAATCCATTGTGAACAAATTTTTTATTTGATGTGAGATATATATATATAAGGCTTTTTAATATTTTGCCCATGGCATACATGGTTCCAGACCATTTACTGTAAAGACCATCCTTTTATCACGGAATTGCCTTTGTACCTTTGTCAGGAGTTAACTGACCACATATATGTGCTTCTATTTCTGGACTGTCTATTCTGCCCATTGATCTATTTATCCATTTTGATGCCAATTCTACACCATGTTGATTACTAGAGCCTTATAATGTGTCTTGACATCAGTCAGCATTGGTCCTCAAACTTATAGTTTTTCTTTTTGCAAGTTGTTCCAGCTACTCTAGGTCCTTTCCATTTCCATGTGAATCTTAGAATCAGTTTGTGAATTTACGCAGGAAATTCCTTCTGCCATTTTGGTTAGGATTATGTTGCTTTTATACATCAGTTTTGGGAGAAATAGCATCTTAACAATATTGAGTCTTTTGATCCATGAACATGGTTTATCTCTCAATTTATTTAGGTTTGCTTTAATTTCTCTCAGCAACGTTTTGTAGTTTTCAGTGTATAATCTTGTACATCTTTTGTCAGATTTATCAGTAAGTATTTAAATTTTTGGTGCTACTGTACACAATACTTTAAAAAATGCCCCTTTTTATTTTTTTCTTTAATTGAAGTATAGTTGATTTACAATATTGTGTTAGTTTCAGGTGTACAGCAAAGTGATTCACTTATGTGTGTATATATAATATATATTTTCAGATTCTTTTTCATTATATCAATAGATTATTACAAGATATTGAATATAGTTCCCTGTGCTATATAGTAAATCCTTGTTAAAAAATGTCCATTTTTGATTGTTCATTGCTAGTATATAGGAATACGATTTATTTCTAATACAGATTTCATGTCGTGAACTAGATTCACTTGCAAGTTCTAGTATCTGTATTTTCTCGATAGAAAGTCACGTTCTCTGCAAATAAAGACAGTTTTACTCCTTCCCTTTCTAATTTGGATGTCTTTTCTTTCTTTCTTACTGGTTGGAGTCTTGAGTATACTTTTGAATAGAAGTGGTGACCGTGGACACCCCTGTCTTTTCCCACTTAGGCATGATGTATTATCCTTCGTTTACGTTGTTGGATTCTATTTGCAAACATTTTAAAAGAAAATTTGCCTCTGTATTCATGCAGGATGTTGCTTCCTTTCCTATAACATCCGTGTCTGGATTTGGAATCAGAGTGATGTTAGCCTTTAGAAGCAGTTGTTCAGTTCTCTTGAGATTTCTGGAGGAGTGTGTGTGGAGCTGGCACTATCTCTTCTTTAAATATTTGGTAGAATTTCCCATGAAGCCATCTGGGTGTGCAGTTTTCTTTCTGGGAGTGTTTTTAACTGAAATTCAGTTTCTTTAATAGCTATAGGGCAGTGTCTGTGGGTCTCCAATCGCCCTCTTCTTTCTCTTAGGAGGACACCAGTCATTGGGTGGAAGGCCTGCTCTAAATCCAGGAGGGTCTCATCTGGAGGTCTTACTTTAATCACATCGGCAAAGACACTGTTTCCAAATAAGGTCACGCTCTTTCCACAGGTACCAGAGGTCGGGACTTAAACACATCTTTTTTTGGGAGCATGATCCAGCCCACTATGGCCAGCTAATCTTGGCAAAATCTGTGAATAGATGTTAAAGATAAAATACAGCCTCTGTCCCCTCCATCACCCCATAGAGGTCAGGGCTCAGGGCTCCCTTTCCCGTGGGCTGGGGGTTATCACCTCGGTGGAAGCAGCTCAGCCAAAACGCCCATGTCCAGAAGCAACCTGGCGGCATCTGCAAAGGATGGCTCAGGAAATCACAAGCTGCACCGGCCCTGGAGCAAGTTCTTCTGTGGGCCTGGTGGCCCCACCTGCACTGTGGCCTCGTCTCACTGCACACCCGCCACTCTCCTTGTTACATTTCCTTGCTGATCCCTTTGGGAAAGTTTTCCGCACACATTTGGCCATAAAATACCCAAACACCCAGTTCACTGAGGATTCTCTTGCTCCGGGCACCCGCTGCCTGTCCAGTCCTCGGAGGGTTTGGGGTGGGGAGGGGTCCTGGCTTCAGTGCCCCCGTGAGCCATGGGGACGGGGCTGCAGGGCCTGTGTCCTTCCCCCGGGTCCCTCCCCAGTGCAGGGGACAGGTGTCGACGTGGGCAGAAGGGGACTGTGTGTGTGAACGCGCTTCTAAGGCCGTGAAGTATCCCCCGTCGTGCTTTCTTATTCAACCCAACACTGATGCAATTTGGAGGAAAAAAAAGAAAGAAAATATTACCTATTTGGGGACTTCAACCTATCAAAATATAATGTGGATGAACGTCAGCCCGTTGAGCATTATTACACAGGGTTTGTCTAGTACACAGTGAAGAGCGTCATTTTCTCTGTGCTCAATTTAGATTCAAGGTGCACAATCCAGCATAGAAGCACAAAGAAAATATTGCTTTTGCATGCTCAGGAGTTTACGTTACGTGGTCCCTTAAAGAAAACCTGGCTGTGTCGGTGTCTCCTAGGTTCTGGGTGGAGGTCACTCCCGCGTCTCCGCGAGCGTGGGCTAACCCACCAGCACACACAGGTGAGGGCTGGCCTCTCGTTGGAGGATTTCAGAGCCCTTCCTCCTCCTTAGACCTGGCAGAGGCGAGGACGCGCCCGCGGAAGTCTCGTTGCCGGCGTCCAGCTCCACCCAGGGCCGTGGCTGGAGCAGGGCTGCCCGCGAGCTGGTGGCCTGAGCAGCGTCCCTGTCTCGCCTGTGTTGGTTTGGTGCCCTCAGCACGGGCTGCTCTCTGGCACCGGGCAGGGCCCAGAACCCTCTGGAGGTGGCAGGACAGCAGAGGGGCCCGAGGTGCCCGTCCTCTCCGAGGGCTGGAGCGGCCACACCCCCGGCCGCCCTGAGCCCGCTGCCACCCCGGGCTCCTCACCTTCCCACGGCCGGTCCCGGGGCCCACACTGCCGGGTCCCGGTCCGTCGGCGTCTGGACACTCCAGGGCATCTCACGGCTGACCACTCCCCTCCTCAACCTTACTGTTCGGGCCCCCAGACGCCCCTGGAGTCTCTGTCCACTCTCCCTTGGCTGGCGGCTCCCCTGACCTCATCCGCCCCCGTCAGCACTTTCCCCAGCCTCCCCCTTCTCTCCCGACCTCTCTTTCCCTCCCTCCCCTCCTCCTTCCCCTCACACTTGGGCCAAGTAGGGCCATTTTATAGATAGAAAAATGGAGTCGCAGAGACTGAGGTCAAGATCCAAGCCAGGACCAGCGAAGGCCGCGGCCGTGTTTCCAGGCGTCGTTCTTTCAGCTCACGTGTCAGGATGGACTTGCCCTGCGGTCATCCATCTCTGCAGGTGGCCTTCCAGAGAGAGGTCCTATTTTTATAACACTTGGATTCCAGACAAAACCATTTTCCTCAAAGATACAGACATTGGACATCAAGTAAGGATCTAGATACCTGACATTTTTCTATATTTTATGTGTAATTTTTGACTGTCATTTAATATTCAGGTAAGCACTTACAACCCACGTGGGGTAACGCTGGTGATCTGAAGCCACTTACACAGAGATGCGGGTGTAAGGGGACCCCGGGGTTTAAAGTCTCGTCATCCCACGGCCCCTCCCTTAGCAGGGTCCCCTTAGCAGTGTTCCATTTTCTGTGGCATTAAGAAAACGATCCTCGGAGTGGAACATGAGCTGAGATGATGCTCTTCCATGGGCCTCTGTGCAAACTAAACAGATTTTGGAACTCAGAGGCACAGCTTCTTCACACGTTGGGTTTGCAGAACAAATGTTTGCATGTAATTTTGCTTCCCAAAATGTCAAAAGAAAGCACAAATATGAAAATATATTCTCAAAGGAGTGATCTTTTATGAAAAAAGTTGCTTACAGTAATTGTTTCCAGTTGGCATTGAGAAATACTGTGTCGAATTATTTTTACAAAGTTGCAAACAGCGACCTCACTTTTCGGAAGAAGGGCATATTCCTGAAGGAGGAGGTTCACTGTGAGGAGGGGGTAGAGGCCAGGCCACCCCCATCCTCACCTCCTTCGTGATGGAATACGCACGTTTCACAGGGAAGCACGGCCACCCAGGATAAAGACTGCATTTCCTAACCTACCTGCCAGTTAGTTGTGGTCATAGGACTAAGTTCCAGCAGCAGATGGGACAAAAGCACAAGATTTGTGGAACTTCTGGGAAGTGCCCTTAAGCAGAGGGTGCCTTTCTGCTGTCTGGAAGGGGAATGTAATGGCTGGAGCTACAGCATCCATCTTGAGCCATGAAACAACCTTGGGAGTGGAAGGCATCCTAGCAGACCAATCAGAGAGAAGGAACCCAAGTCCCGGACCATGTGGAGGACGTTCCCAACCCTGGGTGGCTACCGCTGGCCTTCATGGTTGTGAGAAGTAAGCTTCTATCTTTAAGTTGTTATTGTTTTGGATTTTTCTGTTACTTGCAAGTAAACTTAATCCTAATGAATATATAGGCCACTAGGGATGCTTGGACTGAAAAAAGCCCAAGCAAAAACAAAACAAACAAGACAAAACAAACAAACAAAAAACCCCACAAAACCTAAGCAAAGCCCAAGGAGATATGTTTTTGATCTTTTTGTGTCGACAAAATAGACTTAGGTATGGATCTCTGTGCACTGAAATAGATTTAGGAAGCCCCTTTAAGCCCCTCTGAATACGCCTATCTCCCGCTTCCTCTTCAACCCCTTGTTGTTTCTCATCCCAATTTCTACAGGACCTTTTGGCCTGGCCCCCCTCCACCTGTTCCCACACCACTTCACTCCCCAAAGCCCAGCCTGCTCTCCCGTCAGGAGGGCCTCCTGCCCTTGGTGGTCTGACATCTCCCGAACCTTTTTATTCGCCTCAAAGCTCTAGAACGTCGTAGGGATTCAGGAGATGTTTCTCAATGGTGCCACCTTCGCTCTAAGCTCCTGAGACATTTTGGTTGTATAACATTATTGTTTGAAAAAGAGAGAGAGAGAGAATAGACTCATTTGGAGAAGCAAAAAGTTTCTTCTAGATGGGTGTAGTGGCTTAAATCTTCATATTCAGGATTGACTAACCCTTAGTACATCCTAAGCTCTGGCCGGGAGGTTGGGGCAAGGATGTGGGTTTGCCCCGAGCTGGGGGATAACACCTGCAAAGGTGGGCCCAGCAGGTGCCTGGGGGAAAAGAGGGGCTGGAAAGGCCCAGAAGCTTGAGGAAGGGAGAAGTAACTCCTACTGGAAGGTCATGGAGGTCTCCAAGGAGGAGAGGGCATTTGGGAAAGTCTGGAAAGAGGTCCAGGAGGAAAGTAGTGAGTGAGGAGGTGAGAACCTCAGCCACTCCGGGCCCCGCGGTGTCTGCAGCATGTGGTGCCAGGTGGGGGGGGGTGGGTGGCTTGCCCCCTCCCTCCCTGAGGTCCTCTCTTGGGGACACGAGGGCTGGGCACCGGGTCTCCAGCAAGACCTTTTACACAGGCGGGTGGTGCCCCATCCCTCACTCACGCCTTGAAGTGAGCAGGCATGGCAGGTGTGGATGGGTTGGGCCGTGGAGCCATGGGCACCCCGGGGTGTGCTGCTCCCAGCCTGTACCTGCAAGCACACCTGCACCTGTTCACACACACCTGCACACATCCCTGCCTGCACACCTGTCCTCTTCCTGTCCCCCCCGTGCACTGGCGCCCCGGCTGCGGCAGCCCCGGGGCTCACTTTGTACAAGTGGTTCTTGCTTCAGCAAACGGGGCGTCCTCCCAAGCAGGGGCACTTGGTTTCCGAGAACAGAGGCTGCAGAGAATCACGTGATCTGGCTCCTCGACCTCGCGGTGTCGGTCATGACAGGAGCCCTGTGCCTATTTCCAGCACTTAAATTGATAAGGCCGGGAACTTGTATTGGAGCATAGGGCTTTTACAAGCCACTTGATTTTAGAGACTCAATAAGGAGGGTGTATCTCTTAAGACAAGGGGTGGAAAGTAGCTCCTGGGTTTGAGGAAGGGCTTCTGAGTCAGGACTTTGCGCTCAGAACTGGGCGTGCAGCCCTCGGTTCCCGGAAAGCGTGTTTAGTCTGAGTTGAACAGCATATATTTCACTTCATCGTGTGTTTTTAGAATGACCCCCATTTTTCTGGCCTCGCCACGTGGCATGTGGGATCTTAGTTCCCCGACCAGGGATGGAACCTGTGCCCCCAGCAGTGGAAGCACAGAGTCCTAACCACTGGACCGCCAGGGAAGTCCCAAACGACCCCCAGTTAGAACAGGCATTGAAAACCCAAAATGAACCCAATTCTTCTGCAGTTGTATTCTTCAAGCTGTAAAGGAAATACTTTCATACTGTTCAGCTGTGCCAATCCCCGTGATAGGGCAAACTTGTCTGATATGAGCGGGGTTGTTTTCTGACCATGGTCTCAGCAATTCTCCTTTCCTCCGGGCTCAGAATTAAAGGGTTATCCTGGAAACCCCCTTGTAACCAATGGTGATCTCACCGTTGGGACAAGTTGACCCAAGTCCCGAGTCTTTTTTAGTCATGGGAGTTACATTCTGTGACACAGCAAGACAGCAGAGTGGGGTCGGGAGCGTGGGTTCTGCCATGACCTTGGGAGGGACCGCCTCTGTCTGCCTCACTTTCCTTCCTCATCTGCAAAATAAGGATGGGGCTGAACCTGTCTGCAGGGTTTTTGTGAAGCCCCGAGTGAGCGCAGGTGAGGTGGCTGGAGGGGCCTGGAAGGGCATGGAAGGGCGTGGAAGGGCGCGGAAGGGCGCGGAAGGGCGTGGAAGGGCAAGGAAGGGCGCCTGGCATGGCCTGTGCTCTGAAGCCCCCATGGTGCTCATCAGCGCTCGTTCGCCAGAGTCCGTGCTCTTTGCACAGAGAAGCGGGAATTTGGGGTGGACAGGAGCACATCCCTGGGTTCTCGGTAGAGTTTGTTTTGACGTGGCCGGGAAAACACAACGCGTCAACTGCTTCATGAAGGTTAGGGAATCAGTCCCAGTTCTCTGAGAGTTGGGTCCTGGACGGCAAACGGGGTTTTGTGGAAAGTTGGATGTGATTTTTGCTACTGACTGGATTACTGGGGGAAAGCACTGCCAACTTCGTGTGTTTAGTAGAGAGTCCCGATTCTTACAGGAGAGGTGGCGTGTTTCGACGTGGGCATCTCCCCACCTTCTCTTTGAACAAAGGACCTCCTCCACATTCACATGCGGCTACATGGGTCCTACTCTGACCATGTGCCCTGTGTTCTTCATTTTCACAGTTTGGGTTTGTTCCTGTGTAACACACACGCATTTCTCTGGACACACATCCCCAGCACGTGTGCACAGTGACATGACTTAGACATATGAACATGCTTGCTGACCAAGGGCACCGGAACAGAGGCTGCCCCCCAGGGGCTGCCCGAGAGGTGGGGTTCGGGGTGGCCTTTGCCATGAGGGGAACCTTGGACAAGTTAAGGGGGTCAGTGAGACGGCGTGTCTCAAGGGTCACTGCAAACAGCGTCTTCATGTCCAACCTTAGCAAAAGCTGGGCTCGCAGGGAGTTCTTAATGAATGGTCACTGTCAGTATCGGCATGAGAAGCGTGAGCCACTCCCTCCCCTAAACGTGAAGTTCTGCTCTTCCTCGCTCACCGTGCCAACCGCGTGGACTTGCTTCTTCTTCCGTGAGGTGGGACGTCGTGGCCTGCGTCTGGTTCACGTGCTGCTCAGTGTTCGTGACCGTGGGTCTGCGTCCACACCACAGCCTCTCAGGAACAAATTGCGCCAATGCTCTGTTGTCTTCTTATAATATTATTCATATTATTATTATTATTTTAAATTGCAGGTTGTTTCCTGTCTCTAAATGTGATGTGGACTTTTATTTTTATTTATTTATTTATTTTTTTAAAGGTCCTTTTTTTTTAAAAATTTTTATTTATTTATTCATTTATTTATTTATGGCTATGTTGGGTCTTCGTTTCTGTGCGAGGGCTCTCCAGTTGCGGCAAGTGGGGGCCACTCTTCATCGCGGTGCGCGGGCCTCTCACTATCGCGGCCTCTCTTGTTGCGGGGCACAGGCTCCAGACGTGCAGGCTCAGTAATTGTGGCTCACGGGCCCAGTTGCTCCGCGGCATGTGGGATCTTCCCAGACCAGGGCTCGAACCCGTGTCCCCTGCATTGGCAG
Source organism: Balaenoptera borealis (assembly GCF_965194805.1). Classification (NCBI taxonomy): domain Eukaryota; kingdom Metazoa; phylum Chordata; class Mammalia; order Artiodactyla; family Balaenopteridae; genus Balaenoptera; species Balaenoptera borealis. The sequence goes on from NC_138867.1 coordinate 1,769,539, forward strand.
GCAGATTCTCAACCACTGCGCCATCAGGAAAGCCCCGTGGACTTTTATTTTAAACTGTTAACTCATACGTTTGACTCTCACAGGCATGCTGTGCTTTTGTGAGACGTTGAAGTTGACAGGGGCTGAAGGCGGCCACTTCTAAGCCTGGATTCTAATTCCACCCCTTTCTCACTGGAGTCCATGGGACTGGCTGCGTCCAGATCTTGTTTCCTCTTTGATGGTTGTCAGGAGGGTTAGGGAGGTAATCACTACGTAAATGGTCCAGCCTCGTGCCTGTCCTGTCCCCGGGGGAGTGAGCTGGGGGAGGGGCTGGGGGGGGACGGTGGATGGGGTCCGGAGCCCCCAATACGACCAGAGGGACCCACCTCCCGCATATGAAACCAACCGAGACAAACGGACGTTGAATCACACGTGGGTGGGCAGTAAGGTCTTCTGTCTTCCCTTTCTAAAAAGAAATCCGGGGAGAGGCTGCGTACAGCAGCACAGTATATTCGAGGTGAACTCATGCAGTGTTCACAATGTGGCTTATTGTTCTAAACCGTCGTTATGATTCATGAAGTGACTTCAACCGAATGGTTTAGGGCCACTTCCTCGTTCCTGCCATCCAGCGCCTCTTCGGAGGTGGGGGAGGGCATCGCGGGTGCACAGCACAACATACGTCCCATGTGGCTAAGCAACCACGAAGAATTCCTGTCGGATCCCAACAGGTGTGATGGTGACAAGACCCACTCTATGAAGCGAACACGGCTAAAAACACAGGAACCCCGTGCAGCCCTTGTATCTGCTCCCCCAGGTATTTCTGCAGCCACGGTCGTACTTCACAGGCGCGAAGTGTGAAAATGCAGTTCCTTGCAGCTCCCACACTGGGCAATGGGATGGGTCTCCCCACACCCAAAAAGGGTGTCCAGGGACTTCCCTGGCGGTCCAGTGGTTAAGACTCCACGCTTCCACTGCAGGGGTCATGTGTTCGATCCCTGGTTGGGGAACTAGATCCCGCATGCCGTGTGGCCAAAAAAAAAAAAAAAAAAAAAAAAAAAAATTCCTTGAACTGAATAAAAGTGAAAATACAACATATCAACTTAAAAAACCAAAACAAAACAAGCAAACCAAAAGAAGGCCCAGTGAATTTGAATTCCAATGATGTGAAGCAGGTATTTGCTGGGCCTGCTGTCTAAAGCAATTAAGTCTTCAGGGTTAGGGCTTGGAGAGAAGAGGACAGACCCGCCCCGAGGGCTTCGGAGGTGGAGTCCCTTGTCAGGTGACGCCTGTGACGGGATCCTTGGGGACACAGGTACGTTACACAGCCACTCCTCTAGTTTATCCAAAGTCCAAATGTAAAGACACACTGTGAGAATGTGAACTAGTCAAACATTTTTCAAAAGGTCCTTCCAGAAATGATTTCTTTCCTTGGAATCGTATTCTACCTTGAGATATAAAGCTCTCAGTAAAATCTGCAGGCAGAACAGACTTGCAGATTTACCCTTGTAACATCCTTGCCATTTCCCTCTTCTTTTTCTGTCAATCCCTCAAGCTGTACGTAACAAGTTTCTTAGGCTCCAACTTAAATCTTTCTACCTTAATCCTTAAAAAAAAATTTTTTTTTTAGCCCAGTAATAAAGAAAGTTTCTAGTAATAGGAGGGAGATTCAGTAGAAAATAAAATCTGTGGACATGTTACCATTTGGTGTTGCAAGCTCTTCTTTGGTTGACTGTGGACCACCCCACGGCCTCTTTGGGACCCACACGTTTACGTTCAAATCTCAGTTGTCTGAGTAACCAACCGTGGTATTTGTCACTGTTGGGGACACTAAGGTTTACTTTGGCAGCGGTTCCTTTCAGATCCTCAAAGCCAATTTGTTTCCTCTCCACCAAGCGTGGAAGGGATGCCCAGATGTCTGGTGCGGCTCCAGGGCACAGAGGGAACGAGGCAGAGTGGACGGCGGTGTCCACGGAGGAGACGCAGCCCCGGAGGGGAAGAAGGAGGGGGAGGCTGAGGGGCAGCGGGGTCACCCCCCAGCACTGGACCAGGAGGGCACTCCCCTGGGGGCTGGGTTGGAGGGGCTCGAGGTGAGAGGAAGGAAGTGACAGCACTCGTGGGGGCCCCGAGGTCCCCCATGAGCAGAGGGGACTGAGCCACAGAGCACGGTGAGGGGACAGCAAGGGGGCCCAGGTGACAACTATGACAATTGCAGCGCCGGAGCCCGGTGCCTCTGCTCTAACCGTCCACGCAGTGAGAAAGTGCCAAAGTCGGAGAAGCAAACCCTCTTCCTTCCTCTTTCTGCCAGGAAGCCGCGGGGCCAGGCCCGAGGAGACTGACCCCTGCCAGGTGTCCGCCCCACTGCAACAGCACCCCCGGGGGGTGCTTCTACCCACTGGCCATAGCGTGGTGTCCGTCCTCACCCACAACCCCCTGGCTCAGTCACCCGCAAGCATCAGGGCCCCTCTTTCCTGACCCTTCCAGGGCGTTCTCTGGGATGTGCCCCCTCCCCTGGGTGAGGTCCTGGCTTCCACATGGCCTAGGGGGTGCCCCCTCCCCTGGGTGAGGTCCTGGCTTCCACATGGCCTCCCCACCCCCCAAGGGCCCATGGCCCACGTGGACCTCTGTGACCCTCAAGGAGAAAGAGCCAAGCAGGGCACCCCTGCTGCCCCTGGGGCACCCAGGACCTGGCCGAGCCCCGGAGGCTGAGGCAGGGTAAGAAGTTGGCACAGCTGAGGTCCAAGTGTTGCAGGTAAGAGAGTGAGGCGTGAGAGGATGGTCACCTCCCGGGTCACATCTGAGTCCCTGGGACGGACGCCGAGTGTGGACTCTTGGCTTCGCACAGGAAGGAATTCAAGAGCGAGCCGTAGTAAAGAGAAAGAAGGTTTATTCAGGGAGAAACACACTCTGAAGGTGAGAGAGGCAAGGAACCAAAAGAGCCAAGGTACGGGGTTGTCAGCTTTAATAGGGCCGGGTAATTTCATAGGCTCGTGGGTAGGAAGATTGGAGGGGTGGGAGGTTTCTGGGAATTGGGCCTCGCCCGCGTTTGGCCTTTCATGCTCACCCTCAGAGCTCTCCTGGCACCTGTGGGTGAGTCAGGTAGCTGATGTGTTACAATGAGCGTGTACTGAGGCTCGAGGTCTGGGGGAGGTCTACTTGTCAGCCATCTTGGACCTAGTTGTTCCAACCAGCTTCTGTCGTGTCCTCGGGCTACGTCGCGCTTTTAAAGGCTGTGCCCCGCCCCCTTCCTGCCTCAAAAGGGCAGCCCTTCCGCAGGACAAAGCGGAAGGAAACTTCCCTAAACTGTCAGTAAGTGTGGCCTGGCTGGCTGGGCTCTGGACTCCCTGTGTCCAAGGTGTGGACCAGCTGGGGGGCGGAGAGGGTGCGGCCCCAGGGTGGGCACTCCTCCACATCTGACCTTGTCCTGCAGCTTTAAAATGTTTGTGACATGTGCCCATTTCTGTTCTCATTCTAAACAGGTGTCCGGTGTCATCCTAATCTATTACTGTAATTTTACACTTTTTTCCTTAAAGAAAGCACCTGCAGTTGTGTAAGCTCCACACCCCGTGAGGCACGGAAAGGTCACTTTCTTCCCCAGTCCTGAGTGCCGTCATGTGAAGGGCACCCCAGTGGCCTGCCTCGGCCACCGCTCTGGGGACGGCTCCCCGGTGGCTCTGTTACCGATGGAACTCGCCGCTCAGGAGAAGGCGTGTTAAGATCGGCGACGCCTTGGGCGGCTGGAGTGACACCGTCGGGACCAGCCTGGCTGCGGACTAGGGGGCTGACCCGGCCGGGGCCTCCTGTCCGCACCCTGAGCTGGTCCTGAGCCATCCCCCGACCCTGTGCCTCTGTCCAGGGCGCGTCCCGAGCCGGCGGCCTCCCTGGAGGCCGACCCTCCTGCTACCCACCGGACACGTGGCCGAGGCCTGTGCCAAGGAGACGTGCCGTCGGCAAACCTGGGGGAGCCGTGGCTGCGCTGTGGCCCTGCCGGCTGCACGTGAAGAAGGTGCCGGGGGCATCCCGGGCCCCCCAGCCCCGCGGCCCGCACCCCCTGGGACCCCAGGGCTGGGCTGTTCTCGGAGCCACCCCTCCTGCCGCCCGACCCCGGGCCAGGACACCGACCACACCCTGAAAGCTGCTCTCTGCACAGGACAGAGCAGCTGCCTGCCTCCCTCCAGGATGAGCCCTGTAAAGCTGGGGCGGTGGCCGTCACCGCCCTCCCGGGGCCCCTCTCACCAGCTCCTCTGGTTCCATCTCTGCCCCAAAAGATCTGAAACCTGCACGGAAGGAGTGCCATCTCCTGCCCACAGGCACCCTTGTCAATGGCGCCCGGGAGCTGGTTTCTGCCACCAGGTGCTCTCAGCAGCTTTTCTTTGGGGGAAACTCCTTGAGATGCGGCCGCGTCCGGTGCGCATGCGGGCCGCCCCGCGTGGCTGGGGTGATGGCCCCACGCGTCACCTCACAGGTCAGAGGGGACAAATCTCGGCCCTCGGGAAAGCCGGAGAGCCGTCCTGGCCCTCCTGCTCCGGCTCCTTGTCACTGACGCGTGTCCCCGAGGGTCAGCCCCCCGAGGACAGGGAGGCTTGTTAATTTCTTCACTGACTGTTCCAGCGTCTTGCCAGCCCTTATGAGAGGCTCGATAAGGCCTGTTGAATAAATGGTTTAGAAGACAAATGAGTCCCGGGTGAAGAAAGAGCCTGTGATGGTAGCATAGCATTGAGAATGCACTAAATGCCACTGAACCATACACTTGAAAATGGTTAAAATGGTGAATTTTATTTCATGTTTATTTTACCACATTAAAAAAAAAAAAACCTCACAAATGAATGAGTGGCTAATTGTGCAAAGTGTAACCTTAAAGTTAAAAAAATTGGAGATTATCTTTGTGAATTTTGGATAGGGAAGGATTTCCTAATGAGTCCACAAAAAGCACAAGCCAGAGAGACACCAACACGTTTCGATAACATTGTGAAAGTCTCACTATAAACCAGCTGAAAATAAAAGCCACAACTCAGCCAAAAAATAGTTACGATGAGCATCATGGGAAAAGGACCAGCATCGTCTGATAATGTAAAGAAATTCTACATGGCTCTAAGAAAGCAAAATGACCCCAAATGGGGAAAGCTTACACACAGGCAACGCCCAAGAGAGGAAGCCCGCAGGGCAGGAAGAGATGAGAAGGTGCTTGAGCTTGCAGACACAGGGGAGACGCACCCAAGGAGATGCGGCATGAGAGGGGCTGGCGAGGCGGTGCTGGGGACCGGCCAGGACCCGGGGTGCGAGGCGAGCGTGGCCGCCCGGGAACCAGTGCGCAAACGCCCAGTGAGTGAAGATGCACACGCCCTGTGACCCAGGAACGACAGCCCTAGGATACACCCCAGAGAAGCCCCACAGCTGAGAAGACTCTTTATTGTGGAATTGTGAGAACTGGAGTGTCCATCCAGGGGGCAGGTGGTAAGAGAAGTCAGCAGAGTCACGTGTGGAGCCCTGAGCAGTCGGCTAGTAACCGAGAAGGAGATGCAGCCCCGGGTGCTGGTGGTGGGTAACAAGGCAGAGCCGGAGAACTACGGTGAATGGGGATTGTTTTTCCTTTTTAGAAGCACGGAAACAATCACAACCTAAGACCAAAGAAGAGAGGTACAGGGTTCCAGGGGGTGTCCTAAGGCAGCACTTCGGGTGGGGACTCGGTCTCCTTCTAAGACATGAGCAGATTTTGACAAGCAGATGTGGAAGGTGATGAGACCTCTCCTGAAAGTTGAAGCAACGGTAAATGACCCCAACAGTAAATGGACAAAGGCAGATGGTGAGGGGAGCAGCGTGAGGCTGGGGTCCGTCGGAGTCTCACTGTGGCAACTGCCGTCCTGCACAGGAAAGCAGACGGGGCTGGACCCAGGAGGGGCTGTGACACTGAGACACCCACGGGCGTTTATGTAACTAGGAATGTACATTTTAGGTCTTGAGCTTTCTTCTTTTGATCATGAAACTATGGCTTTTTATAGTCAATACTTTTAATTTTAATCTCCACGCTTGAATTTTATTTTACGTTGGAGGGTAAGATCCTGACAGTAGGTTGTTTGACGGCTCACAGCATTTACATGACTCGTTTTAGATGCAGCTCCGCCCACAAGCTCTTTCACTTTAAGAATAAAATTGAAGAGAACTCACATCTCATCTGTCCTGCCGCGCTTCTGGTGGCGTCAGCATCTCTGTGGTCCACGCTCTTTCACAGGGTTTATAATGTCAGCAAAAGGATTATTTCAGGCTGACACTTGGCACAGATGGTTCTCAGCCAAATGTGATTTTGAAGGGGAGGATTTGATCTCAATTATTCCATTCAGCTTTGTTGAAGGAGAGTAAGAAAAAAGAATTTACTCAGCTTCTGGTTCTGTAGTATTTTTATTTTCGATGGAACTGCAGTGACCCTGGCAGGCGGTGAGCGTTCAGCGAGGACCGACATTTTGGCGACTTCGGAAAAAGAAACCTCGTTCACACAATCCAGGGCTTTGGGAACGGCCGCCCCGCTTTCCCGCCGTGGCTGTGCTGTGCTGTTGACCCAACACAGATCCCTCTGTCCCCCGCTGGACGGCGGCCAGGCGGCCGAGGTCTGTGGAGCAGGACCACTCGGTGCGTGAGGCCAGCTCAGCCCTGGAAGCCGCAGGGCGACAACAAGCCTCTGTTCCCTCGCGACAGGCTTTGCACAGAGAGGGTCCCGGCCTCGGCTCGGCCACGGGGACGGACTTGCAGAGGGACCTGGAGGGAAAGCCCGTGGAGGGGGGACAGAGGGTACCCGATTCTGGTTCAGTGGGGGAACCGGAGGAAGGGGACTCCGTCCCGTGAATTTCTTCAGCACCTCCGAGTTCACGGGACCCTCACGACCACCTTTCCTCTCCTTCCTGAGGCGCTCGGTCCTGTGTTTGGTTTTCGGGGAGGGGGCATTGGCTCACGTCAGCCCCACAAACTCAGGATCAGGAACTTGGTTTGGGGGAGACCTCCATTCCTGCAGATTTTGTGGAATTGTTGTATTCAGTTCTCAATCCTTTTGTTTTTTTTTTTTGGCTTTGAAACCTGAGCTGTTTGGACGTTGCCTGGAAGGAAGTTGGGGAGGATTCCCTGACCCCAAGGGGAAAGCAGGTCTAGGGATGCCTGGACCTCAGCCAGCACAGCCAAAGGGGCCGCTCTGGCCGCCTGCTTCTCGCCCCACCCAGAAGGGAGGGGCCTGCCCACACCCTACCCTGCACAGCTGAGACTGGCAGCAGGTGATTAGCCACAGGCACATGACTGACGGCCCAGGGGGCCCATCTGGGGGGCTGCAGAGGAAGCTTTGTAGTTCCCAGGGGCCGAGGTGGGCTTGTTTGGATAATTCACAGCCTGGCAGGCACCTGAGGCGGACGCATCGGGCTGGGAGTTGGGTGGGCTGCAGCTGGTTCTCGGATGGGGGTCTTGCTCTTTCAGGCCTTGGAAACTTAGAACGTGGTGGGGCGGGGGGCGTGCCCGCCACCGTGTGATCTTTCTGGGCCGTCTTGTCCTCCAGTCGACACAGCACGGTTCCCAGGAGGGGATGGTGCTGCATCTCGGGGGCGGAGCCTGCTGGGCCCCATTTTCAGAAATCAGCGGGGCAGAGAGAGAAGAGGGCACGTTTCCTGCTTCCCCTCTGGGCACAGTCCTCAGAGTGACGCCGGCCCAGGCCCTGTGGGGCGGGACTTGCAGCTGGCGGTCCGCCAGGGGGCAGGCGGGGCTGAGGGCTCGTCCCTCCAGGCAGACCCGCTGCAGACCAGGCGGGCTCCCCGCCAAGGGGTGTCCCACCCGCCTAACCCCGTTCCTCCCGTCTCCAACCAAAGCTTCAGGGAAGTCGCTTTTACGCTGTCCTGCCCCTCTGAGGCCTAGGTAGGCACAGAACCGCTCTGTGTGGTTTTCAGGTGTTTTCACCTGAGCACACCTGTCCGCTGGTGTGTCCTGGAGGTGGGTGGGTGTGTCTTGAACTTAGCCAGGTGGGGTTGGGAGGAGAACGGGAGAGTGTGGAGGCGGGTGGCTGATGCAGGGCCCACGTGCCAAACAGAGGCTCTGCAGAGCCAGCCCTGGAATGCGGGCGCGGGGCGGGTGGGGTCACCGCGGGTCCCTGGTCAGGGCTGGGGACTCGGCCCTCGGTGTCCTCATCCGCAGAGTGATGGGATTGGTCCCCCCACCCTGACGCCTTTGCAAATCCTAACTGTGTTTTTCAAGGCTAAACACCTTCATCCAAGGCTCACCCTGAAGGCGACACCCTGGGCCCTGGTGAGAACACCCCGTGGAGCTCAGGCCCCCATGGCCGCCGATTAACCCGACGGCTGCTCCTTTCTGACTATGCTGCACGGCGCCCACAGTGGGTTTTCTGCAGGACGGTCCACTGTGCGAGGCTTCCAGTTATAGAACAGGGTAATCTGGAAGCTGTCTTTTCTGTCACAACAAGGATTAGACAACCTCGCAGTGACGATTCCTCAGTTCTAGAGTTCCTTTTTTTAACTGAGTGCTGCTTTTCTGTGTCTAACCACGTCTGGACTGCCAGGCCCTCACCACTGCACACGGGAAGCATGCCTTTTGAACGGTCTGTGACGGCTTTGCTTACACACAGAGGGACAGGAGGGGCGGCCTCTCGGGACCCAGCAGCATTGCTCCTCAGCTCACCAGAGAACCGGCTGCAGTGGACGGCCGTCTGCAGCTGGGCTGGGCGGGAGGGGCAGGGGTGTGTCCCGACGCGGTGGGAGCGCTGCTGGGAGGGTCACTGCGGGGCTGCAGTCGGCCGGCTCCCCTCCGGCCCCCCTCCGGCCCCGACTTCGGCAGAACCAGGTCCATGCCTGAATCCAGCCGCTCAGGGTGTTCTGTGCTGTGCTAATATTTACTGAGCCACGGAATCTTAGGCTCCTTCCCGAAAACGGCTCTCAGGGGTTTCCCTGCATAAGGATGTGTCAGGATGGGCCCTCCCTCTGCCAACAGTGGCAGCTTTGGGTTCCCACAAAATTTCACCTGCTCCCAGGGTGAATTTCCGGCCCTTCTTGTCACTCTTCTTGAAGATGCCGCTTTGTGACTCTGCTAGTGGAGAACACAGGGCGGGCCTGGGCTTTTCGGGTGTCGGGTGGGAGGCTGCATGGAGGGTCTGTGTGTGCCAGGATGGCCAGCGCCACAGGGGACGGAGCAGCGACTCCACCTGTGGTTTTTGATGCTGTGCAAACTGGCCGCCTTGCCTGCCTTTTTAGCCATGGAATGAAGTCACCCGAGGGGCGCGTCCATGCGAGGACACGGTCAGGTCCGGATGACTGAGGACCGTGGGGAGTTCACGTGTAGGGTGGGGCCTGGGCTGCAGGGTACCCCAAGCTGAGGGAAGGGGGTCATTTTACTTCCAAACCCTGACGCAGGCGTGTCGTCGCACCCTTCTCACAGGCCCAGGACGTCTTCAACAGACGAAGCTCTGGCTTTCAACCTGCCCCCCTCTTGCCCCCTGCCCGCAGCTCAGGGCCGCCCCCTGGGACACGGCAGCATGTTCCCAACGCAGCCAAGCTCAGGCTCTGACCGGGGGCGGGGGTCACATGCAGGTGTGACGTGCTCATGGAAGGCTGCCTGGAGGAAGAGACCGCCGCGGGAGGCTGGGGAGTCGAGGCTCCCGCAGGACTCAGGGCAGCACCTGGCGGGCAGGGGTTCGGGGCCCCGTCATCCCGTCCGCAGCCAGGACCCTCACGGGTCACATCTCACAGGGGTGTGGGTGCAGCACAGGGACAGGCACCCAGGGGCAGAGTGTGAGCGAGGTGTCACCGGAGCGCGGCCCTGCCCTGCTCTTCTTGCACTCGCTGTGGCCGTGTCCCCCTATGTCAGGATGAGTGGTCATGGCAGGGACAGCACGCCGCAAAGCCCAACAGCTCTGGGGCCAGCCCTGCACGGGCCTCGGTGGGCCTCCCGGGGGACCACTAGGGACAAGCAGGGTCCTGGCTGGCGGCAGGAGGCTGACCCCCACCAAAGACGGACGGAAGGGACCTTGAACAGCAGGCCCGGCGTCCAGGTGAGGGCAGGTGCAGGTGGGGGCCGGGCAGCATGACCGGGGCACGGGGGAAGGCCCTCACGTGCAGCAGCTTTGCGGCGCCCAGACCGCCAAAGCCGAGGCTTCTGTGCCCGCCGTCCGCACCGGGCCCTCCGCAGAGGGGTCTCGGTCTCCTGGGACCCTCCCAAGACGTCTGTGCCTCTTGGAGTGGAGAGGCAGTGCGATGCTCCCCGCCGGGGGGTTGGGGTCATTTCTGGACAAAGTCCCCAGAATCGGTGCTTTTGCAGCTCCTTTCCTGGAGGGAGCTCATTGTCACCCCAGGCTCCCTCAGGGCACCCGAAGCCGCTCAGGGGACGCTGCCCCGGCCCCTGCCACGTGTCGCTGTGACCTTTCAGCTTGGGAGGGTCTGCGGGGCTGAAGGGGAGGGGCCGTCCCTCCCCTCCCCCCTCCCCCGCCGGAATGTCTGCGCTGCAAACAGGAACTTTGCCTTCTCGGGTCAGCTGACTTCTGGAAATGGCAGCACCGGGCCACGCAGCGCCGACCGAGGCCAGGATGTGGGCGCGTCCGGTGTGCGGGGGCGGCTGGGGCGTGGGCCGGAGGCCGCCTGGTGGCCTTGAGACAGCGTGTCCCCAGCTCCAGTACTGCCCTTGGGGCGGGGACGTCGCCCCTTCAGCTGCGGGACCTGTTCTGCTGGGAGGGCAGGGCCCCAGGTGAGACCGCCCAGGCTGGCTGTCCTGCCTGGTTGGAGAATCACATGTAAGACCCCGGGCCTCGCGCTGGGGCTGCACCGAGTAGGGCTTTCGATGAACTGGGCGGACCCTGAGCGGCAGAGTCTGGGGGCCGTGCCGGGGGCGCTGAGCAGGCGGCGGGGGCCCTGAGGTTGTTCCCAGACCTGTCTGTGACGGACGCTGCCCCCCCCCACCCCAGCCCACCACCGGGAAAGCTCCTGAAGGTTTACGCCCCTCCCTCCAGTAGCACCGTCATTTCTCTGTAACCATGATTATCAACCCTCGAACGCAGAAGATAGTCCGGACCGCGGATCTTTCCGTCTGCTGGCTCTTCGACTTCTGGCTTCCTCGACTCGACCACCGGTTCCTGGCCATCGAGCACGTGAAAAGCCAGTGACCAGCGCTTTCTTCCCTGGAGCTCAGGCCGGCAGCTCTGCCCCTAGTCCTGGCACTCTGGCCAGATGCTGTCTTTGTCTGGTCTTTTTCCCTCCTCCTTCAGATGCCGCGCTTGATCTGCAGGTCCGGGCTTGGCGTCCAGGACACACAGGTCCACAAGGACCACCTGCATCCCCAGCCAGAGCACGCACAGCTCCTGCGGTCTCCCCAGGGCCTGGCGACCTCCCCGGCATCAGCGCATTGAGGTGGGTCTGCCCCCATGGAAACCAGCACGCTCGCCAAGTGGCGGACACCTCCGTCCAGGAGCCCTTCCTGATTTCCCCCACTCCTGGAAGCCTCTGGGGCGGGGGGAGCTGCCATCTCTCCACCCTCCCTGCCCAGCGCCCTCCCTCCTGGAGAGGCAGACCCTCTGGGAGTGGGTCTAAGCATTTTAGTTCCTTGTCCAGGGCCACAGCCAGGTCACAAGGGCACAAGGAACGTCATCACACCCACACTGTCCACAGGGGGCTGATTCACTCTTGTTCCCAACACCTGGGGTGCTGGTCTGAGGACCCCACCGTTCTCTGCCTTTGAGCTTTTTAGAAAGCCCGTGCTGTCTGGGGGTGGACGTCCCTCTGGCCACCTCTACTCAAGTGCAGCAGGGAAGGGGGGCACCCAGAGCAGACCCAGTCCCTCCGGCTGCATCCGAGCCAGCTGTCTCTGAGTCACCGGCCTAGGGGTGACCCACCATCCCCTAAGCTCAGGTCGGCAGCTTCAGTCCCAGCAGAAGACAAATGTGAAATCCTGTACGTCAAGATTTGGAGAAGTAATTTCTGAGACAAGATTGAGTTTTTAAAGATTATAGTTTGGAAAACTCTGGTGCATCTAGTGTTTTCATCATTTCAGATTGCAGCGTTTTATTCTACCTGTGAAATACCATTGGTGCTCCACTTTCATGGTTATTTTAACCAGGACCTTCATCTATGTGAAATACAATTCATATTTTATGGCAAGACTGGAAGAATTTAAACATAAAACATTTACTCTGCCCTTTGACCTCCCCTGTCCCCCAACTGTGCATCGTGTGTCTGCATTAGGGATGACCACACCTCCCCATCGGCAGACATACCTGCCCGTCCACGAAGAGCAACATTCTCCCAGCAGCAACAAGACAACTCCTTAAAGATAACACTCCTTCTACACTCCTTCTTGATCTTATAAAGGGCCACAGTGACGCTTAGCTCTAGACTGTGTAAACTGTCAATAATACATCATTTAAGGCACAGCCCTTTGTCTCAAAAAACTTAAATAACTGTGCCTGGGCTTCTAATGGGTGGAACAATTTTTGGAGCTTTCTGAGAGGCTGTTCTTGGGTTATAAGCCTCAGTTTGGCTCGCATAAAATTTTTCATTTGTTTCTTAGGTCGACTGATTAATTTTTTTTGTCGCCATCTATAACATAATAATAACCACCATAGTGATGGTAACAACAAACAGTGTTGGAGTTTGCAAAGTGTTGTATAAATTACCTTGGTGACCCGGCAGGGGCGGATGGGGGGTTATCAGCTGTTTCACAGGTGAGGGCGCTTGACTCACGGGAGAGAAAACCTCCCAATGGCTTGGAGCTGGGGCTTAAGTGGGCATCGCATTGTGCTCAGGGGTGGCTGTGGCCTGGCCCATCTCCTGGTCTCTTTGTCTGTTTCAGAAATATTCCTTAAGCCAACTTTCCCCATAAGGTGAATTACAGAATCAAAACAGTGCTTGGAATATCTAAGCCTTTGAAGAAATTCCTAAAAGGGGATAGAAAGTGGAAAGTTTTATCTGAATTCCCCTAAAACATGTAGATGTTAGAGATAAGACTTTAAGACAATCTCTAGCAAATTAAGGTTAAAAGTTCTGTGAAAGAATAAAGATTCTCCAGGAAACAGTCATGCCTGGAATATACCTCACAAGGTCTGGCAGTTGCCATCTTTTTTTTTTTTTTTGGCCTCACGGCAAGCGGGATGTTAGTTCCTCGACCAGGGACTGAACCGTGCCCCCTGCAGTGGAAGCGCAGAGTCCTAACCACTGCACCGCCAGGGAATTACCAAAAGATTTTTTTTTCGTCGCCATCCTTAAGGAAAAAGGGGGTCTCCTCAGCAGGCGGGATTCCCATGGCACTGCAGGCACTCCCAGCAGAGCCCTGTTTGGGCCTCTCTGGCTTTCGCTGTAGTGACAGTGCGATTCTGAAGGTGGGTTGCAGGCATGGCTTTCCCCAGCACCCACAGGCTGCTGTGTCCCATCTCTGCTGCTCCCTTGGATGAGGCAGGGCAGTGTGTGGACTCGTGGCTGTCTCACCGCCCGTCCTTGGGTGGCCCTTCGGCCGAAAGATGACACACTGTGTGCCAAGCCCCACGTCCCCTCGTCTCTCGCTGGCAGGGCCATGGAGGCCGGAGTGAGATTTCATCCTCCAAAGGCCCCTTGGGGTTCACGGTCAGGTAGTAACTATTTATGGAATACCCACGGGACACCAGGCGCTGGGCTGGTTCCAATAGGTGTGCTCCTGGCTGTGTCACTGCAGCCCTCGGAAGAGGGTGTCTGCTCCAGGGCCTGCCTGGTGGGCCCGCTGCTGACCTCTTGTCCCCCTCCTGGCTGCCTTTGTGCTAAGCGATGCTCACCTACCCCCACCCCCAGAGGCGTATACTGGACATCGGGGGAGCCCCAGGCGCAGGACGGTCCCGGAGGAGAGAGGAATAAAGGCCAGGCAACCACACCGGCCCTCACCCATCCCGGTTCTGTGCTCTCGGATACACTTGCTCACTGAAGCCCGTCTGGGGCTCCAGATCCACACTCGTGGACGAGCCAGCGTGGTCCCGCCTCATGGTGCCAGCCCCGGCCCGAGAGGCGACACTGCTTCCTGTGTCAGCTCCGCTGTGACACATGGCTTTCTCGAGGTCTAGGAAAAGTTGTCATTTTTGCGCTTTTTTTTTTTTTTGGTGATTTTGCTGCTTAAAATGCCCCCAAGCCCAGTGTGGAAGGACTGTGCTTCGGGAGAAAGGGCCTGGGAGAGAAGCTCTGTCAGGGCCCGGAGTTACGTGCTCTTGGCTGAAGGTCCGTGTCAATGCAGCAACAGTAGATATCCGGTAAGGTGTCCCTCAGCAGAAACACACGAGACAGGGTTAGATACTGACCCATTGAGGGAAATGTGACCTGAGGCCCACGGGAGCCCAGCCCTGCGTCCCCAGGGGCAAAGGCTCAGGACTTGCCAACTCAGTGTTTGGGTGTCTCTGTAGAACAGTTACCACATATGGAGAACCAGCTGTACTCTATTGGAAGGAAAGAATGATTTTTTAAAAAGAAACAATGTTTCCTTCAACTGTAAACCCGCTGGGATGATTAAGTTGAGCATCGGTTTCTAAAGAAGAGAAAACACGAGTCTTCCTTAGCCGGCTGCGCCTGGCTCTGACCTGGGCCTCCCACGCGGTGTCGGGAGCCCCTCTGATGTGACGAGCAGACCACCCCCACCAGCGACTTGCACTTCAGGGCCACACGGGCACTCGGAAAACTCTGCTTTTCCGTGACATATTCGCGGCTGCTCCTTTTTCCTGACAGCCCTGAGGATCAGAGTCACCTGATGCTGAATTACACACCAGTGTGTTGCCAAACCAGGGAGGGGGAGACGGTGAGATGGTGGATGGTGGTCCACACTGGAGAAGCCTGGGCGGGGAGGAGCCATCAGGAGACCGGCATTAGAGTCCCTCAAATCACTCCCCAGAAAGCCCGCATCAGATCGGTGCAAGTAGGTACCCGGAGGGGAAGAGCCAGAGGGTGCCAGCTGGAGCCTCAGAGACGCAGGGCGGCTCCGTCCCACTGGGTCATCACAGTGGCCCCTGGAGGCATCTCCAGCTCCTGCTCCTGCCGCCACCAGCATGTTGTCCAGACAGAAGCTAGAACTACCTGTGAAATGTCACTCTGTGTGACAGCTGAGTTTATGGGTCAACTTAACTGCATCACTGAGTGTCTAGATATTTGGTCAAACTTTATTCTGGGTGCTTCTGGATGAGAACAGCCTTTGATTCCATGTACTCAGTAAAGCAGATGGCTCTCCCCAGGGTGGGCCTCTTCCACTCAGCCAAGGGCTGTACCTGACCTACCCACCTGGCTCGTACTTACTTTTTCCCTGTTTTTCTTGCCTACCAAGACGTTCATTCCAGGATGGCAGGGACATGGTGTGTACCTAGAATAGTGCCCGGCTCAGAGTAAGGAAAGCCACACCTGTAGAATAGTTTTATTGAAGATAAAGAATGGTTCAGACAGGCCAGCTGTGTATGACTGATGACCATTGTGAGTGACACTAAAACTTCACTCTTGGGGGGGTGACTGGGGACCTGGTTTTAATGATTGAAGAGTCTGAATTAGAGGTTCTCTCTAAAGAAACACAGGTGAATTTCATCACATTAAAGAACAGCTGGCAAACAAATCAGTAACTAAGTGTTTCCAAGAAGAATTCCTGCCAGTAGGTGATGGATAAATAAACTATGGTCCATCCAGACAATGGAGTATTATTCAGTGCTTAAAAGAAATGAGCTATCGATCCATGAAAAGACATGGACAAACCTTAAATACATGTTATTAAGTGAGAAAAGCCAATCGGAGAACGCTACAGATTGTATGATTCCAACTCTATGACATTCTGGAAAAGACAATATATGCAGACAGTAAAAAGATCAGTGGTTGCCAGGGTTTGGTGGGAGGGATAAACAGGTGGAGCACAGGGGATTTTCAGGGCAGGGAAACTACTCTGTATAATTTTATAATTCTGGATACATGTCATTATACATTCGTCTAAACCCATAGAATGTACAGCACCAAGACTGAACCACAATGTGAACTATGGACTTCAGTTAATCATAATGTATTAGTGTTGGCTCATCAAGTGTAACAAATGTACCACATCAATGCAAGATATTAGAAATAAGGAAAACTGCAGGTCAGGGGAGAGGAGGTGCATGAGAACTCTCTGTACTCGCTGTTCAATTTTTTCTGCAAACTTAAAAATGTTCTAAAAAATAAAGTCTATAAATTATTTAAAAATCTGTTGTCTTTTTATATATTAGCAAAAACAATTAAAAAAGTTTTTAAATATTTAGAACTGCACTAAAAAATCAAGAAAAAATCTAATCAAATATGCTCAAAACCTTTTACAAAATATCTACACAATATTATTCAGAAAAAAAGTGTTGAATCCTAAAGAATAGAGAGATGTACCATGTTCATGAATTGGATGCCTCATATTTGAAGATGTTAATTCCCTCCAAGGTGATTTATAGATTCACCATAATCTGATCAAGATCTCAGTAGATTGTGTATGTGTGTGTGGACATTGAAAACACATTTCTGAAAAATCTATTGAAATACTAAGAGTCCGTAATAGACATAATCTTGAGGAAGAACAAAGTTGCAGAACTACTGCTCTTGGATGGGGGACTTATTTTAAAGTTACATGGACATCCCTGGTGGTGCAGTGGTTAAGAATCAACCTGCCAGTGCCGGGGACATGGGTTCAATCCCTGGTCCAGGAAGATCCCACATCCCGCAGAGCAACTAAGCCTGAGAGCCACAACTACTGAGCTCACGCACCACAACTACTGAAGCCTGCGTGCCTAGAGCCTGTGCTCCACAACAAGAGAAGCCCGGTCACTGCAACAAAGAGTAGCCCCCGCTCGCCACAACTAGAGAAAGCCTATGCGCAACAACGAACACCCAACGCAGCCAAAAATAAATAAATAAACAAATAAATAAAAATAAATAAAGTTACAGTCAGTAACACAGTGTGGGACTCTAGAAAGAAAAATAGACCAACAGGACAAGTAGGACCTCTAGAAACAAACACACATGGGGACATTTCACTTACACCAAAATTCGGAATTTCTGCCCCATACCAGGACGGCTAAAATGCAAAAGAGAGAAATGTAAGTGACAGCATCAGGGTGGAGCCGCTGGAGCTGGAGGCACGTGTGATGTCACTGAAGTTGCACGTGGGAACACGCGATGCCACGCCCAGCAGGTACCCAACAAAAATGTGTACACTACGTTCACCAAAACACATGAGTGTGAACTTTCACGGCCCCAAACTGGGCACAACTCCAGTGCCTGTTAACAACACAGTGGACGAATAAATGGGGGGTGGGGTGAGCACAGCAGAGTCCAGCAAGCCAGGATGATAAATGAACTGCAAACACACTCCACACGGGGACGGATCTCAGCTCGGTTGTTGGAAGCCAGGCAAGAGCCTGCGTCCGGCTTCTGCTGAGAGGGCAGATTTCAAAACTGGGCAACGCTACCCGGTGGCGTCGGGGTGAGGACGGGGTCCCTGAAGGGCCGGGCGGTGGCTGGACGGTGGGGAATGTGAGTGTGCTGGTGTCGCGTTCTGAGTGTGCTGCTATGGCCACATGATGTGTGCATTATACAGTAGTCTACTTGACGGTCACATGTCATAAAAGTTTTCTAAAAAAGATAGTAATGCTATATAAACAGTTGCACGTAAATGCACTCATACCACCTAAACAAGCATTTCAAAACCAGCCATTACTTTAAACCACCGTGCTTTCAAAGGGCTCTCGGTGAAAGCAAAGCTGTTTCAATTGATTGCCTTGTTTGCTAAGCACTGAATCAATATTTTCTCTTGGCTCGAACGGGCTCCCCACGTGCCAAGGGCAGGCGGGTTGAAGAGGTTGCGGCTGGCAGACACCTTCTCCCACGCGACACCCGGGACAGGGTTTGCCCCCACGGGGAGCGGGCGAGGGCGTGAGGCCGGCCTGCAGTGCCTGGCCCAGGGCAGCCTCTGGGAATTTTGGTAGCTTCACCGGCATTTTCTTCAGAGCGCAAATCACCCAGAGTTCCTAAAAACCTTCCTCTTATTTTCTTTTTTTAAAATCTGATGCTTAATTTTTAAAAAACTTATTTTTAAACACTCCTCTCCTTCTCTGGGCCTCTTGCTCCTACAGGCTCAGCTGTGACACGAGGATTGAATAGTGTCCCCAGGTCGCATGGCCCTGGGGCAGGACTCCAGGCCGGGCGGGCAAAATATGCAGGGAGAACGTCTTCCCTGGTTTTCAGCTTTCGGTTATAACTAGACACTCGGGGCGGGCTCGCAGGACAAACTGGCGTGCATGTGGTCCTGCCTGGGTGATACAGACCCATGTCCAGCTGCCGTCCCTCGGGATGGAGGGAGAATGTCCTGCCGACATCCTGGCTGGAGAGAAAGGAAGAGTCGAGCTGTAAACGCACAGTACACTTGTTTTGGCGATGGTTTAGTGAAACAGCTGGCGTGCCCGCTTGTGCGCACTGCCCAGTGAGAGCAAACATGCGTCTTTCAGAAGCCTGGCTGGGGAGCCACCTGAGACCACGGGGCGCCCTGCACTGAGCACTTGCTTCAGCTGCTCCCTGGGGGCTCGGGCACCTTCGGTCACTGTGAGCAATCTTCACCATCAAAACCCACACCTGCCTCTGCGCTGGCCCCAATTTCCCACCAGACGTGGTCCTCGGTCCACGGAACAGACGGTCCAGGCTTCGGCCACCAACTCAGTGTCAGACCCGCTCCCGCTGAATCCCAGGGGTCGTGGGCCCTGCTGGTGATGGTGGTAACAAGCAGGCCCAGCCCTGGACAGCAGCAGGCCAGGCCTCAGGCCCGGGTCCCGCCGTCAGGGCTCGTTCTGGCCCCTGAACTCCCTTATAAGTCAACAACCCATCAGTGATTTGCTCTGTTGAGCAGATGAACGTGTTTGAATTTGTGAACTCTCTCGTGTCGATTTAACAAAATTATCAAGTTGTCCTGCCTTGAAATACACGTGGGAACACAGAAGGGGACCAGCCTTCTTTCTGCTTCACTGAGGAGATAAGTACTGGGCACTGATGTTGGGTGCTGGCCCGGGAATGAGTGATGAAAACAGAAGAAGCTTTCTTAGGGCTTCAGGTTTTCTTCCAGATCAGGAGGCTGAAGCCCACCCGTCCACGTCCACCCTCCGCGTGCAAGGTGACTGGGGCGCTGCCCTGGGGCGCTCTGACCTGAGGCTCACCCGCCGGAGCTGGGAGGGGCACCACCCTGTGTGCGATCTCCGCAGAGCCACGTGGGTGGGAGCAGCCCCTCTCTTGGTTCCTTCCCACCTGTGTTGACACGACCTTGTCCATCCGCTGATCCCACGTGGGGCCCTGTGGCCCTTTAAACACCCCCGTGACCCTTTAAAATGAAACCCCCCCAATGCCCGTCACTCCACTGACCATGTGGCCACACACAGGCCTGAGCTTGACGGACGTGCGACCGGGTCATCAGCTCCCGTCCAGCCAACGCCGTCACCTAATTGACCTTGGCCATTTGGACCACGGTCAGCCTGGCTGTCTCCTAGAGGGGCTATTTTCAGGGATGGTTCAACGTGGGACATTTCGAGGATAACAGAGGAAAGTGGCGGGGGGGGGCACCTGAGGACGAGGGGTGGTGTCTACGTTAAAAATGTAATTCAAAGTGCTAACAAATCCACACTCCCACCAGCAGTGAGGGGAGAGCCTGCAGCGGTGAGGGTTTGCCTCAGTGGCTGTGGACAGAAAATCGAAAAGAGCAGGGACTTACAGGCAAAATTCGGGTGGACGGTCCTGGTGTGGCTGCGTGCTGGCCCGTGGTCAGGCGGGACCTGCTCCCTTCGCTTTGTGGCTCTGTCGTCCTCAACCAGCGGGTCTACTTTGAGTTCAAGCTCCAGCCCTCATGTCCTCCTGGAAACCAGCCGATAAAAAGGAAGATGTGCGTATGTACCCCACGCCCCCACTAGCCTGGGGATGCACAGCGTCCCCTCTGCTCACGAGCCACGGCTGGCCACGTGGCCGCGCAGGGGCAGGGAAGCTGGGAGATGAACTTTTCCTGGAAGCTGTGTCGCAGCTCAGTGTCGGGGACTCTTTTACAGGGAACAAGGAGGGATGCATGTTGTTGGACGTCTGGGGTCTGCCACAGACCCATCCCCTCCTCCCCCCAAGAAAAGACCCAACCGTAAATGATTGCAGCCTGAGCCGTGGAAATTGCTTCAATTTGCATTGTGTTGTTTACTAGAGAGTTTATTTTCTCAGTTCTCACTGGCCATCGGGATTTCCTCCTGTGAGATTGTCTGCTTCTGACTTGTCTTCCGGTTGAGCGTCTGTTCTGTTTGGATTTTCCGAGTTCTTTCCAGATGCTGGGTCATGACTCTGTTGTTTATGTTCGCAGCTGTCCTGCTCTGTGTACTTACTGTCTTTTAACGTAGAAGTTTCAGTTTTGAGGTGGTCAACTTTATCAGTCATTTTATTTGTTATGCATTTTGATTTGATTTTAGTATCTGGCATAAGAAGGTCCTAATTCTCAAAGGTTATATACCCACTGTTTTACATTTGCTTCTGATAACATTTGTAGTTTTTCCATGTTTAGGTCTTAAAGTATTTGGTATTTGTCTTTGGGATATAATTTTTGTTTCCCAAATGAACAGTTGTTTGTCCAAATAGGGTTTATTGAACACTTTATCTTTTCTCCGTGGATTTGGAAGCCATGTAACCACATACTACATTCTTATACGTACACAGACCTGCTTCCTGGGTGTATTTGACTAGGCCTGGGTTTACACTGCAGTTTCATAATGTTCCTTCTTTCTCCATGGGGGACATTCCCCATCCCTCCCATTTTTTTTTGCTTTTATCAAGTATTTCTTGATCACTTTTGTAGGGTTATTCTTCTATGTGAATTTTAAAGACCTGATTCTGTTGAAATTTTGATTAGAATTACAATGAATTTACAGCATTGACACGTTACAAAACTGCTTTTTTCCATTTATGTACATGGTATAGCTCTCCAGTTAGTTAAGTATTTCCATGCTATGGAACTTAATCATTCTGTCCTGTTTCGCTAATATACAAGAAAAAAAAATACATGAACTGAAATAAAAGAGTGATTCACATTTTACAAATGGAAGGTGGAAGTGAATTTGATAGAAGGTGAGAGATAACAGCTGCTTCCTTCGGAGAAGGAGAATGTCATGGGTGCCCTCAACGCTGTTTATGGTCACTTGTTCTTCATGACCTGGGGCTGGCCGGGTCTCGGGTTCCTGACGCATGCCTGTCACAAGGTTCCTTCTACTTCCAAGGCCTCGGTGGCAATGCCCAGAGATGAAGAGAAAGAAGGTGTGTTTTAAGAATCTCATAATAAAATAAAAGTGATGTTAGAAATGTGTGACACAGGAACCACGGATGAGAACTCATGTTTCAAAGACTAACTCTCCTCGCCCGTGGATTTCCTCTCATCTCCGTGGGAGCCTGGAGCTAGAACCAGGACAGTGTTGTCATGTTGGCTTTCTTGCATCTGGTTCCCTTCCTGCATTTGGGGAGCCTGGCCCTGGGGACTCATGGTGCCGGCGTCCCCCTCAGAAACTAGGACGGCACATCCTGGCGGCCCCGGGGCTCCTGGGCCCCAGCCCTCGGGACCCCACCCTAGAGATTCCTGCGGTCAGTGGTCGGCAGACACGAATCAGGTAGAGGATGAAGCCCCGACAGCCAGGAAAGAGCCTGGTGGTGGTGGGTCAGCTCCCCAAGGCCTCTCTCTCTCTCTAGCCACTTTCCCGCTGCAGGGCTGGGGTCCCGCAGTGAGGGGCCCCGGAGTCTCCATATCCTTGGGCTTTTTTCCCTTACACTTGAGGGGTGCTGTGTCACCACGACGTAGCCCTCGCCTGTGCCCTGCCGTGTCGCCCGCGGACCGGCTCCACGTGCACGCGGTCGGGGGGCCCCACCTGGGCCTCCCATCGTGCAGCTCCCCACGGCCCAGGGTTCCCTGGGAACCAGGGCCCCAGCCCAGCACGCACGGGTGCGAGTCAGATGGGAGCAGGATCCACTCCAGGGAGGGTGGTCAGGTCACTGGGGGCTCCCGGCCTCCTGCCTAGGTGCCCATGTTCTGGACCTCGCTCTCCAGCCTCCCTGGAAAATCAGAGGCCACCTGGTGTCCTCCCAGTGACTGGGGTGCTTCTGACGTTGGGCAGGGCTGTCTTTCACGGTTCACAGCCGGGAACCGCCAGCCCGATCACGTCCACATCCTGATCCCAGGATCTGGGAATGTGACCTTTCTTCAAATAGGAGAAATGTGATTCAGCAGATGTGACCAGGTTAAAGGTCTAGCGAGGAGGAGATTATCCCGGATTAACCGGTTGGCCCTAAATGCATTGCAGGTGTCCTGAGGAGGGGGGAAGAGGGGATTCGAGACACATGGCGGGGGGGCACGTGAAGATGGAGGCAGGGATTGGAGCGACGGCCCCGGCAGCTGGGCTAGGCGGGAGCCTCCAGAGCGAGCGGGACCTGCACGTCGGACTCTGGCCTCCAGAGCAGGGGGAGGATATGTTTCTGCTGCTCCAAGCCACCAGCGTGTGGTGGTTTGTGGTGCAGCCCCAGGACATGCAGACCCTCACTCTCTGGGCGGCCTGTCCGGCACTGGGAAGGTGACCACTCAGGACAGCCGGCCACATCCTCTGGGCAGAGTGAGCCCCGCGGTCCTGCCCTCTGTCGGCTCGGGGCCTTCAACCGCAGCTGCACGTGGACGTGTGGGCCGACCCGCTGAGACCCTCGGACCACAGAGCTACTGCAGGAAGCCGCAACCCTGCCCTGCCCTCACCCCGGCCACGCTGCCCCCAGCCTCCTCTGCTCTGGGCCTGGGAGACCCCCCGCACCCCCCGCGAGCGGTACTTTCCCACCCGCACCCCGCACCCCTCCTCGGCGTCCTCGGCTTGAGCTCAGTGCCGTGCCTGCCACCTGCCCCTTGGGGCCCTTGCTCAGGCTGGGGGCCGGGGGGCTGGGGGCTGCTTTTCGAGCTCATGGATTGGGGCTGAGGCAGGCGGAATGACGGGGTTGGCGGACTCGTGGCGGTGCCCCGCCTGTGACGGGGGCGATCACGTGGCAGCTGGGCACCGTCTGTGGCTCGCAAGGCTGCTCATTCCTCAGGACGAGACCCTTCTCACAGGCCACCCTCTGACAGGCGCACAGGCGTTCTTCCAGTCTGAGCGTTTGCGGACGGGCTTGCCGGGTCCATACTGGGTTCTCGCAACAGAAAGTGCCGCGAACGCACCTGGGTCCCAACCAACCGCTTCAGTCGGAGGAGGAAGGAGCCTCCCAAACTCAGGACTTTAACAACCAATCGTGGATTTGGGGTCTGGAATTCCGGAAGGTTCTGGTGGTTCTGGATCGGGGTCTGGGCTGGGGGTCAGGGGTTGGTTGAGGTGGAAGGCCGGGTGTTGGGACGTGGAGCGGTGGAGGGCTGGTGGCATCTCTCTCTCTTTAGGTGGCCTCAGGGCCTCCCGACGTGCCCCCCCCTTCCCAGTGCCACCTGCCAGGAGGGTTGCTGGGCTCACGGCCTGGTGTCCAGCCTCTCCGCAGACGAGTACGGACCCTCCTCTCTCTCCCCAGAGGCCCACACAAGCCCAGGTGTCCTCGCGAGCCTGCCATCCTCAGCACCCCTGGTCCTGGGGTGTTTACCAGGCCACAGGTTCTAATTTTTATGTTGTGTGGAAGGGTAGCTCACTCACAGCCAGTAAAGAGTTCAGCTGGGCTTTCACACGTGTCTGTGGACCTGCACGGTCACCCAGTTCAGGACAGAGATTCCCCCCAACCCAGCCAGTGAAGCCTCAGCCACAGGAGCAGAGCTTCTGTCAATGCCGTCACTGGCACCGGAGGTTCGTTTTGCCGATCTCGAGCTCCGTAGAGCGGAACCACGCGGGATGACCTGCAGCCTCCACGGTGGGCGCCCGTGGCCCCCACCCCTCATAGTCAGGCCTGAAGTCCCTCCCACACAGGCAGGGCAGCCCCGGCCCTGCCCCCGGCCACGTGGGTCCTGCAGTGGGTCCTCTGGCCCCGCTACCCTGGAACCTACAGTACACCGCTGGGCCTTCCAGGCCGGTGCCAGGAGGAGGCTGGACAGTAAAGCAGTTGTAGGGCCAGTGGATTGGGGTTGCGATGGGGCTGAAGCATCTCCGGGTGGCGGGGGGGACCCTGGGAGAAAGAGCTGGGAAAGCAGCAGTGAGGCAGGGTCCTAGGTCCGGGGACCCCTGCACGGGGGGCTCAGGGAGCTGCAGGGCGTAGGGGGCGGGTGCCCAAGGCCCCGACCTCCTCTGGTGCTGAGCAGAGTGGGTGGGGGGCCCGGGGGAGACTCGGGCCTCAGGCCTCTCAGGGACAGTGAGAAATCGCTTCTGCTTTGTGAGCTGTCTGAGGGGTGTGGCAGAGGCGACGGGGCGGGTGGGGAACAGAAGAACAGAGCACCCTGCGTCGGGGCATCCCTAATTCCCAGGGCAGCTGAGAGCTCTGTGTAACGTGACAATGCCCCTGATGGGCCATCTGAAGACAGAGCTGTCTCAAAAGAAGGGAGCCGGAGAAACATTGCCTTTTAGTGAGAATTGATATAATAGCAAAGAAATCCTTTTCTAAATCATCTGGCCATTTTCTTGCACTCATTAATCATTACCATATATACAAAACCAACAGAAAAGGTCTACATAAATTGTTTATGAAGCTTTTAAGAGGTCTATGACGTTTAGCAAGTGCTAAACACAGTTGCGTGATACTTCACTGTATGTGTTGTATTACAATGTTGCAGCTGGGTAGGGAGAGTATTGACAAGTTTTCTTATTAGAATGAATTCTGCATTGAACACCTTTCTATATAAACCTAGTGGGCACTTCTGATTATCTCTAAAATAAATCAGAAGAAAGAATAATGAATTAGAGTGTATAAACATTTGGGACCTTTGAAACAGAGGAAGCTTTAAAATAAATTACAGTCTGTATTTTTTTTTTTTTTATCTGCACCACGGGGCATTTGGGATCTTAGTTCCCCGACCAGGGATTGAACCCGTGCCTCCTGCAATGGAAGTGTGAGTCTTAACCACTGGACCACCTATTTTTAATAAAGGGAGATTATTGTGTCTCAGAAGATCTTTACAGGGACGTCCCAGCTGAGAGCACGTCAGTGGCCCTCAGCCGAGCCCTGGGTGGGGTCCCAGAGGTCCTGACTCACGGACAATTTAACAGCATGAGTGGACGGAGGCTGGACGGTTCTGAAGCCTCATCTTTGCCGGGTGTGCCATGTGGATTCGGCCCGGGGTGCCTTCAGGAGCGTCCAGAAGACAGATGTGTCTGTGGCAGGAGGGCGTGGGCCCCCCCCCCTCGGAATCCTGACCTTTCCTCCCACTCCCACCCAAAGCGCCGAGAATGGTCAACTTAATACAGAGATACAACTGTACCAAGTGGCTCGTCTGAGACCAAGCATGCATTTTTGGCTAGAATTATTTAGGTCATCAGAAAAGTATAAGGTTTTTCATGTTATTTTAAAAATTGCGAGCATTCTCTGTGCAAGACAAGGGATGCCCTCTGTCCCCTGGTGCTCCAACCCGGCCACCAGCTCACTCTTCATGTATTTCTGATTTTTTCTAAGTAACTTAAGTGTTTAGAGAAATTTGGAGCCACATAGTGGCTTTTTGAGAATTTAGTCAACAGACCTAACCCAGTGTGGTGTGATGTTTTCCTGCAGAACAGATTACTATCTGAAGGAGAGAGGCACAGAGAGAATTCTATTCTGAGGATCCTTGGGGCCAACAGTGCAGTGGTCATGACGAAAAAGAGCAGACTGGAAGGGATGCGGGAGCCCTGGAAGGCGAGAACCCAGCCAGGAGCCAGATGATGACCCCGCAGAGCCCCAGATGTTCTCAGAGATACGGGGTGGCCCCTCCTGCCCAGGGCTGTCTTGGGTTCAGCACGGAAGTCTGGCATCCTGGGACACTGACCCATCCTGGTACCCTGATGGTGGGTCCCACTAGATCAGAGCCAGCCCCTGGTTTCAGGGGTGAGAAAAGCTTTGCTTCCTCTGTTGGTGGGTCCTCCGCCTAATGCTCACCAGCCTCGAGGATGGTGAGGGTGAGATGTGGCTTCTCAGAGTCTCCATGAAGCCCGGGGAGAAGAACGTCCAGGCGAGGGCTGAGCGGCCTTTAATTAGTCTGAAAGCATGTGGGGATCACTCGCTGCGTCAAACCCTCCAGAACTGAGAGGCCCCCTTCCCTCCAGGGAAGATTTCTCTCCTGTCCTGAAGGGGCAGGTTGGCTCAGAGGTGAGTCCCTTCTTAAGGGAGGACCCCCCCCCCCCCCCGCTCTCCCACAGGATGCCGTGAAGAAGAGAAACAGAGCTTTCCTTGTTTTTGCCCCGGGCACTGGTGTGTGGACGCCCACTTTTCCCAGTTACTCCACCCATGGAAAGTGACCTAATGACATGTGACCCCAGCACATCAGACATCAGATGTGTCTAAACGTTCCATGGGTGAGGGGCACCTTATATCCTGGACACATTGCTCAAGATTTGATGTCTGCAGACTCGGAGCAAACAAAGTGCTATATTAAACTGTCGAAGGAGAAACATGAAGATCCTGAGAACTCATACTTGCGATGCTGTCTCTTGGTGACAATAATGAGTGGGGAGAATGTCAATAAAAATCACATCTGATTCTTAGCTGGCTGCCCTGTCTTTTAAGGCTGCCAGACACTCATGTTTGTATTTTCTCTGGAGGAGCATGACATCATTCTGGCCTCAAAATTTCCTTCCAAAATACTGCAAATAGAATGCCAGGTGAAAAGTAAAGAAGTAACCAGGCAAACAAGGGTGTAAATGGGGGAAACAACAGGTAATAAAAACATCAACAGCAGAGTTGCAGATGCAGGGCTGCTCAAAAATACATCTCAAAACAGCGTTGTTGACATCATTCAAGGATAAAAATGTCCAAAAGACTAGATTAAGAATTTCAGTGGAGAATTAAAAATTATAAGAAAAGGAAATTTCAAAACTAAATAAAAAGATTACAATAAGCAAGACTTGAAAACTAAGCAAATGGTTTAACAATAGTTTAGACATAGCTAAAAAAAAGTGGGTGAACTGGAAAACAGGCCAGAAGGAGAAATGCAAAGTGAACCACAGAAACATAAGGAGGAAAAGAGACACAGAGGGTGTGGGAAGCCACTGGGGTTCTGGAAAGATGGGGAGAGAGGTCAGTCAACTCAGTATGTGAGGAGAGAAGGGCGGGACATTTCTGGACCTGATGAAAGACACCCTGGATCCTCATGCGGTCAGTGAAGGGTTCCTTGTTTCCCCCGCACCCTCCACCCTCTGCGAGGTCGTGGTCCTCACTCTGGTCAAGAGTCGCAGCTCTCCAGTAGGAGAGTGAAGGGTCAGGGACGCCCTGGGTCCTCCATGGATCTGTCCTTATTGTCACGGCTAATAATTGCTATGGACTGAATGTGTCCCCCTCAAAGCTCATATTTTGATTGAAACCTGACCCCCAGGGTGATGGGGATGGCAGGGCCTTTGGGAGGTGACCAGGTCACGAGGGTGGGGCCCTCATGATGGGATCAGTCATTAGTGTCCTTATGAAAGAGGCACCACAGAGCTCCCATGACCCTTCTGCCCTGTGAGGACACAGCGAGAAGTCCTCGAGCCTGAAGGGGGCCCTCACGCCAACAGACTGCACCCCGACCTTGGACTTCCCGCCCCCAGAATGGTGAGAAATAAACGTCTGTGGTGTTTTGCTGTAGCAGCCCCAACACACTAAGGCACCAATCTGAGGACTGCGAGTTCTTTGCGAGCAAGAAACTGCAGGGCCTGAGTGCCGGCCGGCATCCTGCCCCATCCCACGTGGATGGTCAGCTGCACATGTGATTGGGGCGGTTTTCCTGCTAACGGAACCAGCCTGGCGCCCTGAGTCCTGCAGGGTTTGCGCTGTGTCAGGTGGGCTGCTCAAGGTTGTGTCTGAGTAACTATGGTGACGGACGGTGCCCACGTTTGCCTCCAAGAGGGAGCTGGTCCCTTGCACGTGACGGGAAGTTTCAAGGGACTCCTGGGGAAGGGAGGATAGAACGTGAGGTGGGTACTGGGTGGGCTCACACACCTCGCGCGGGCACCATCCTCTCCCAGGTGCTAAGGGGGCCGGGGAGCATGGCCACGTCCTTTCCATCTGGCAGGGGTCCAGGGAGTCAAAGGCCGGCCCAGAGAGGTTATTTTTCCTTGGTGATAAATGGCTAACTGGGGCTCCTCAGGCACAACTGATAAGAGGAATCAGCTCAGCAGGACCACCTCTGGTGGGCAGGGAAGCAGATTTATGCTTTTTTTTTTTTTTTTTGGCTGTGCTGTGTGGCATGTAGGATCTTAGCTCCCCGACCAGGGATTGAACCCACGCCCCCTGCATTGGAAGCACGGAGTCTTAACCACTGGACGGCCAGGGAAGTCCAGGTTTATGCTTCAATCAGTAACACAGACCGGCAGTCACATCCGCATGGCATCTGTTTGTGAAGTGCGTGTAGTGGGGAGTCCTCCACGTCGGGTGCTGTCCCCACCGTCACCTGAGCAGCGGCCCTGCAGTAGGTGGTGGGTCCAAGGCACACACTTAGGTCTCCTGAAGCCAAATCCACGTGAATTCCACTGTCCTTCTGTCTTCTGTCTAAGTCTCGTCCTCCCCGAGCGGGCAGCCCCAGGGCGAGAGGGTTCAACGGGGATTCGACGGGGGAAGACTCAGGCCTGGGCCTCCCTGGGTGTGATCATCTCATAGCCATTTTCAAGGGACCGAGTCTACATCTCGGGTGCGTCTAGCAGAGTCCGCCCCCCCCCCCCCCCCGCTAAACACCAGCGCCTCCCCAATCTCGGTTCGACAGTTACGAAAGCCCCCACCACCCTAAGGGGCCGTTTGCCCTCCGCTCCTGGACGGATGGTCACCAGACTCTTCGTCCTGCTCTTCCAACTTCCTCGATAGACCTTCCTCGCAAGACCTTCACCCGAGGTGGTCCCTGTGTGCGTTGAAGCAGAATCTCTCACTTCATGAGAATCCCTTACAGGGTTCCAAGCATTTTAGACAAACCTCAATATGCAAATCTCCCCGAGGCTGTGATAGAAATTTATGAAAAGATGCCAATCCTCAGTCTTGACAGAGTCTCTGCTGGATGTGGGTCTCAGCCCGGCAGCTGGACCACCTGCATCCCGGGTCCACAGTTAGCGTGGGAGGTGGACCCCCAAAGGTGGTGTTCCAGACGTGACCGTCTGAGAGCTGACGGAATCAGAGAGAAAGCTGTGGAAGCTCGACTGTTAATGGTCAGTGCTGCCCCCGGGAGGCTGAGGCCCGACCCAGTCTCTGCTCACTCCCGCGTGGACTGATTTTCAGTTCAAATTTTTCGGCGAGCGAGGCCCGTGTTAGCAGTTTCCCAGAGTTACTGGGTAACTAGGGTTCTTTGCTATCGAGGCCGTGTTCTGGGGCCGGCAAAGCCTCCATCATCCTCTTTTCTCTCCTCTTGCTTTTCACTTTCTCCTTTTGGCCTTTTTCTCCTCCACGTTGGCTGCTGCTGTGATCACGTCGACCGGCTGTGCTCTCGGGTTCCCACCTTTCCTCCGTCCAGACGGAGCAGAGTGCACGAGGCCCAGGGTGTGAGTCAGGGGCGGCTCGGGCTGACTGCTGTCTCCCGTAATCCAGGGAGCCTTGCAGATGAGCCCCCCTCTTCCCCAGGCAAACCCTAGACGCTGGATGCTGGTGGCAGCCCCCCTCCACCTGGTGGGGCGAACTAGCTGGAAACACTTTGTGGATCGGGACACTCTGCGTGAGCTGCGACACATGGGCCAAGTGGCCCCTGGAGTGCCACCTCCATCCCCCGCTGCTGCCCTGGTGACCTGGCGACCACGGGCTCTGGGGGAGGCGGGGAGGCCTCTGGCCCGTGTCCAGCAGTGACGTGGTGACACACGGACCTGGCTGCTTGTCAGGGCAGCAGGTCAGCCTGTCCTGGTGAGGCCTGGTGCACGCCCCTCCTGCAGAGCCCCTGCCTCCTCGCCTGGCCCCTGGGGCTGTTCCCCAGCTCCTGGTGCCCCACCCGGCACCGGACCTGATGCTGCTGGGGCAGTAAGTGAATACGGGGTGCAGGCCGTGCTGCCCTGAGGGCTGGCGGGGTCCCCCCGACTCTTGGGGTGAAGAGGATGGGGGGTCTTGCTCTCTCTCTGGAGCCCGTCAGTGGCCCTTTGGGGGCCCCTTTCCCTTTGCCTTGTGGCCAGCAGGTGGGCCCATCACCCCAGAGCAGTGACCTGCCCATCATTGCAGCTAGAGGCTGTGCAGGAGGAAGGGTAAGGGGGTCCCCGAGGAAGGACACCCTGTGCCCCAGGCTCGGGGTGTTGTCAGCAGCCCATGAGCCCGGGGTGGTGGCGTCACCACCTTGGGCTGCTGCCCTCGAGGTGAAACCTCCCCCTGCCAGCCGGAACCTTCTTGGAGGCAGAATAACCTGCCCCCGTGTAGGTAGGTGTTCGTACCTGGACAGCTTCTGGTTGTCCTTGTGTGTCCCTCCCGAACTCCCCAAGATGCATGAATACAAGCAATGCCCTCCCAGACGAGGGCGCCCCCAGCTCCCTCTTTAGAGAAAGGTCCGGGCCTTTCCCGCCTCAGGTACACTCCCTGGGGTGTGTGTTTCCTCCACGGTTGCCAGAGCCTCGGGGGCCTCACGGGGCTTCGGGGGGTTTCGGAGAGGCTGTGAGAGGCGATGAACTGGCCGCGGGGTGGGCGTGCTCTCC
The DNA here is from genome assembly GCF_965194805.1 of Balaenoptera borealis. Taxonomy (NCBI): domain Eukaryota; kingdom Metazoa; phylum Chordata; class Mammalia; order Artiodactyla; family Balaenopteridae; genus Balaenoptera; species Balaenoptera borealis. Next base: position 1,800,218 of record NC_138867.1, read on the forward strand.
GCGGAGCGGCGGGGCCCCAAAGACAGAGGCGCCCCCCTCGCTTCGCGGGCAAGCGGCCGCGCAGGCTCTCGGGGACCCGCCGGCCCTGGAGGTGCCCCGCGTGCGCGCCCACCGACTGTGATGAGCCTCGTTGCTGCTGAGTGTTTCACACGCTTCTGGCCACCTGCACGTCCTGTCTTTGAATTCACATCTCTTGAGTTGTTGCCTTTTTCTTATTGATTTGCAGGAGTTTTAGAAATAGACACTACTGACATCAGTCGTCCCGATGTGCTCCTAATGTTGTTCCTACTCTTGCTGGCCTTTAATTTTGATTTGCATTCCTTTCTTCCTGCCAAAAGTTTTTGATTACTCAGATGTAGTTAAATTTAGTCATCTTTTATGGATGTTTTCATAGTTCTTAAATCTGTTAGAAAACAGTTCTGCTTTCTGTTTGGGGAGATTCCTGACCTTAGAGAAACCATCTGTTGAAACCAGATAGGAAGCGACAAGGCACCAGCCAGGATGTTTGCGTCGAGGCCAGAGCCGCTCTGAGCTGCTGATGAGAGCGGGCCTGGGTGAGCCAGGCTGCTGGGGACCGGCCCCAGGCCTGTGGGGGGCGGCTGCTCGGAGCCCCCTCCAGGCTGCCCACCTGTTCTGCCTGGGCGAGCGCCTGCCTCAGGCCAGCAGTGACTAGGGGGCTGGCCCTCCTCTGGGCTCCCCTGTCTGCCCGGATCCCCTGTTTCGCCAGTGGTCAGACCCGGGAGGTCGAGGCTTGGGGTGTCGGGCTGCAGCCACAGGTACATGACATCGGTGGCTGGTCAGGGCGGCCAGTGGCAGCATCTGAGCCCCGCCTGCAACTTCAGTCCCGAGACACAGACCTGGACAAGCCCCTGGACGGGCAGGCCTGGCCCCGCCTTGGGGAGTCGGGCCCAGCGGGGCAGCGGAAGCGGAAGCACCGTGCTAACGTGCTCTGCCCAAGCCTCTCGCCTGGGGGTGCCTGTCCGAGGTTATCGGTGTGGCCCTAACCAAGCGCCTCACACGGGCACCTGAAACCGCAGAAGACCGTTGACTCCCAGTTCTCGGGGCTGGAAGTCCAAGGTCAAGGTCAGAGGGTTGGTCCCCTCTGAGGACAGCGGGAGGCTCTGCTCCAGGCCTCTCTCCTTGGCGTGTAGACGCCGTCTTCTCCCTGTGTCTTCACAGCGTCTGTGACTTATGTGCCTCTTTCTGTTCACGTGTCACTCTTCCTATAAGGACACAGGTCCTGCTGCACCAGTGTTCACTCCAACAACCCATCTTAACTTGCTTATCTCTGTGAAGACCCCACCCCCTAAAGCAGTCGTGTTCATACGTACTGACAACTGCGGCTCCGAATTTGGAGGGGACACAGTTCAACCTGTAGCACAGGCCATGGGAAAACTGAGAAGGAGGCTTTCAGGTGAGCCCACGGCAGCAGGTATGTGGAGGGGAGGGTCAGTGGCTGCAGACCTTGGGGAAGCTTCCAGATGGCCTCAGTGCCCTGCAGGGGAGTTACTGAGCTCGGCACTGGTTCTCAGCACTGAGGCCCCTGCGCTGGTGGCCGAGGACAGCTGCTCCCTTCCCCTCCTCCGCCCCAGCACCCCCACTGTAGTAACTTTCCATAAGCCCCACCGGCAGCACTCCTCGCCAGCCCCTCCCGCAGGCCTGGGTCGTTCTCTCCCAGGACGCATGAACGGCCCCCAGAGAATAGGACCAGATAGGACGGGTTCCCCAAGCCCCTGCACAGCTGCCAACAGCCCCTGAGTCCCGGAACCTGACCCTCCGAGGATGTGAGCAGGTCCCCCGAGGTAGAAAGGTCAAGAAAGGGGGTGTCATGGGCTTCCCTGGTGGCACAGCGGTTAAGAATCCGCCTGCCAATGCAGGGGACACAAGTTCGAGCCCTGGTCCGGGAAGATCCCACACGCCGCGGAGCAACTAAGCCCGTGCGCCACAACTACTGAGCCTGCGCTCTAGAGCTCACGAGCTACAACTACTGAAGCCCACGTGCCACCACTACTGAAGCCCGCGCGCCTAGAGCCCGTGCTCCACAACAGGAGAAGCCACCGCAATGAGAAGCCCGCGCACCACAGAGAAGAGCAGCCCCCGCTCGCCACAACTAGAGAAAGCCCGCGCGCAGCAACGAAGACCCAACGCAGCCAAAACTAACTAACTAACTAAATTTCTTTTAAAAAAAAGAAAGGGGGCGCCAGACTTTCTGCTCTGTGACAGCCGTGAACTCGGACCTCTTTCAGGTGTTGCAGGGGAGCAGGTGGCCAGGTGGGCCCGGGTCCCTGTCCACGGGATGCCCTCGTCAAGACGGCACCGCTCCCAGCTCCCAGGGAGGGGACGTGTGCATGGGCCTGCGTCGAGCGCTCCAGCCTGGGCTCCTCCCAGGCCCCACAGAGCCTGGAGTCAGCGGGGGGCATGGTGGAATCTGGGCTTGGACTCAGCACCTGTGGGTGGGCCTGGCTCCTGGGGGCACAGCGGACTTGCTCTTAGTTCAGGAACTGGGGTTTGTCAATCTCCAAACGCGGCACGGGGGTTGCAGGGGCCTGGGGCAGCCCAGGCAAAGCATCCGAGAGCAGAAGAGAGACACGTTGTCTCCAGTAAGAGCCCCGGACGGAAGCCCTGGGGCTCCCAGTCTCCCAAGGGGCCCACTTTGGGAGACTCATCTCAGGCAGGGGTAGGACAGGATATTTCTCTGAGGATGCCGCCTGGCCCACAGGAGCCCGTGACTCAGAGGATACTGGTTTGTTAAAACAACTCCCTGTACAAAGCCCTGGGGGGCATATAGATGCTAAAATAAGAACATAAACTCTTCCACATTCCCTCACCCAGAGAACACTACCAGGTACCAATTTCATTATTTAAAAAACATGTTTTAAAATAAAATCTTTACGAGGGATAATGCTATCCATTCTATATAGTAACTTGCAGTTGTCTCTGAATGATGCATTAAAGCATCTTTTTGGCCCTTAGATGCATGTCTCACACGTGATATTATGGGTAGTTTTACAGTGAGGTGCTGGAAGTGAAGGGTAAGGTTTAAAGCAGAGCTTCAGCCGTTATTACTGGCTCTCACTCTCCGACTGAATTTTACCTCTGTTGCGGGGCTTAAGGTTTGCTAACTGACTTCAACTTGAAATCATCTCTGAAGAAGAAACCCACCCCCCATTCTTCCTGAAACCTCGGGAAACCCAGCCCATTGCGCCACCGTGTGGCGAGCGGAGCCCAGCACGGGAGGCGCGCCGGGTTCTTGGCGAGCAAGCGGGGAGGGGTTGGGGGAGGTGACCGCCTTTACCCAGAACTGTCGCTGCTCCCGCCCTGGGTCCCAGCGCGTCTGTACTCTGGGGGCTGGGCCTTCAACATCCTGGTTGCACGAAGCCTGATCCTCTGGGTGGATCCCGGGTGCCCGGACCCTCCTGGCCGAGCCTCCTGCACGAGGAAACATGACCTAAAGGTGGCAGACACCCTCAAAGTTTGAGCTCCCGGGAGGGCCAGAGCGCGTGTAGATTAGGAGATGAACGCATCCTGAAATGGTGCTCAGCCGGCAAGGGAGGGGCCTAGGTGCCATCACCTGCTCCCACACCTGTGCCCTGCCCATCGAGGTGAGGGCAGAGAGTCGGGGAAGGCCCCGTTGGGTGAGGGAGCTGGTGTCTGCAGGGGGCTCCAGCCCTGTGGGCCGAGGGGCTGGTGGCCGCCGCAGAAGGAGGGGAGCTGGGCCCTGGGCAGAAAGTGGGTGATGGTTGGGGGAATCCACTGAGGCCTGAGGACCCCGTGGTCCTGGCCAGGTGGGGGAGGGCAGCTGACCCCTTAGTGGGGAGCAGGGCGGAGGGGCTGCCGGAGACCCAGGATTTGAAACCCGTCGGTGGTGGGGTTCTTTAGACACAGGAATGGGGGAGAGGGAGGGCTTGGGGCTGCGGTCCTGCTCAGGGTCTCTGGTCTCCTGGTGGCCCTGGGGGCCCCTCCTCACCCGCAGTGCTCCAGACGCTCCCCTGCCCAGGGCTGCGTCTTGGGACTGGAATGATTCTCTTCCAGGACCTTAAAAGGGAGTCCTGCTGCATTTTTCTCTTGTCCTAACCATGACATTAATAAATGCACTCTTTGGGAATTTAGACTATATTTAAAGTGGACAGAAAAATAAAAATGACCAGCAAGGCTGTCACCCAGAAATCAGGGGTAGGGTCAGATTTCGAGGGTGATGCTCTGCTTCTATAAAGTCTCCTGACACAACAAGCATTTTTGGGCTTCATGATATCTTTTAAGAGGATCCACTATGGGCCCAATTTCTCTTTGCCTGTTCTCCTTCAAGTTCAGGCGTAATTTTGCAAATCAAGCCTGGAATCAAATGAGAAATATGTATTTAACACTACCCCGGGTCACCCCCATTACCAACAGTGATCCTTTTATAACAATGTCAAGCAGATTTTTGGAGCTGTGTTCAAAACTTTCTACTTTTCCCCTAAATTGACACTGAAATTCACGTGTCCCCACTTCCCTTCCTTGTCCCAGGAGAAGCCACTCCCCACAGAGACCCCGTTCCCAGAAGACATCCAAGCCGTTTAATAAAACCCGGTGATGAGACCACACACAGATGCAGACATTGTAACTTAATTCTTGTATGAATGTCTCCGCAATGACTCTGAAGAAAATTATGCAAATCAGACCAGGCATCGTCTTGAAAGACCTCTGCTTCATTTCCCAGTGTCCTTAGTCACGATTTAACTGCATTGCAGATGGACCAGGTTCATGCCCCCGTGTAACAGGCGCCCCGAACATGCCCTGTGACACCCCGTCAACATCTGTGCGCGAACGAGCTGGGACGAGCGGGCAGGCGTGGCACTGGGGTGTGAGGGGCCGTGTGGACGCGTGTTAGGCATGTCTGCACAAATCTGGAGAAAAATGAGGCAGATGCATCCGTTCACACGGAAGCCTGAGCCTGGCACCGCCCTCCAACGCTGCTCTGAACGATTCCCTTGCTTTCAGTATGTCTACAGTGCTTGTTTAACTTTTAAAAGATACGATAATTTTCTTCTAATAGGCATTAATTTCAGGGAGTTTTCCTTCTCCCTCCTCCCTCCTGGTGACCCGCCTGTACCCGGTATTAATGCTTTTCCCCCCACACATGGATTGCAAGGACTTAAGCCTCAGACCCAGGCCAAGTCGAATAGTGGGGTGTGCACGGGCTGGGACAGATGGGTCCTGGGACTGGGGGTGTGTGTGTGGGGGTGTCTGTCTTGGCTGTCCCGGTGTCCTGTGGGCTGTGCCCTGGGGGTCAGCCCGCTCCAGGATGCCCCTGTTCTCTGTCCCGGGGTCCGCTTGTCACCAGTGGCCTCCAGTGCCACAGGGGACGGCCCGATCCTTCACCCGTGGTCTTCTGCTCAAGGTCCTTCCGGGAGACCCCTTCTCGAAGCTGTAGGTGGGCGAGGTTTTCCTCTGCAGTCTTGGGGCCTCTGCTGGGTCTGTGGAATAATCTGACCACAGACAGCTTCTTAGGAGGAGAGAACACACACGTATTTGATATTGGTGTTTCGAGCCTGGGGGCGGGGCTTCATAGAAAGAAGATAAAACCCCTAAGTCATGGCTAGGCTTGGAGGATTTTATGCCATTTGACAAAGGAAGATAAATTTCAAGCACTGACAAGACCGAGGAAAGGGGGCAGGTTGTGGGAAGGGCCGGCCTGTCTCCGAGCCGTCCGCCTCCGTTTGGGAGGAGGCCTCCTTGCAAGCTTCGGAAGCGGGGCCCTTCGCAGGGAGCTGGGCCGCTTTCAGGCGGGGAGATCACCTGTCTGCTTTTGCCCGATTGCCTTCAGCTCAGAATGGTGCCTACACCGGGTGGCACGTTTGGGTGGCTCACTGGTCTCCCGTTAAGCCCATCCCTGAGGTGGCTGTGGCTGGCGGGAGCCGCTGTCTGTACCCTGTGGGCAGGCCGGCTGCTGCCTGGTCAGCTTCACCTGTTATTCACACAGGCTCGTAAGACCCTTGAGGGAGGACGCCAAGGCCCCAGCTTTTCGCGAGGGGAGAGGGAAGCCCCCCAGAGCCCCCCACAGTCTGCGGTCCGGCCAGGACAGATGCAGGCCCAGAGCGGGCCAGGGCGGGAGTAGGGGGACGGCGTGCCTGGGGCACTGACCTGGGGCCTCTCCCCACAACTGGGGACCGTGGGTCAGAGGTCAGACCCCATCCTCCGGACGAGAAGCCCAGCTGGTGGGATGTAGAGGAGAGTGGGCACCAGAATGGGGGGGGGGGTCCCTGTACTAGGCCAGTCTCTGACCCCCACCCAAGTGCCCATGGTCAGCACAGGTTCCCAGGCGCATCCCTAAAAGTCCCACCAGTGGGCAGGGCCCCGGGGAGCTGAGTGTCCAGGCGTGCGGGGACCACGCTCCCATGCGTGTGGTTGGAAGATTGTGGAGTCAGGATACGGTTCATCGGGAGGGTAAGCATGGCCTGGGCTTCCAGACCTTCCAAGGATGGTGGTGGCCGTCCTGCTGCAAAGGCAGGTTCTAGTTCCACAGCTGGGACAGTGGCGGCGCTGGCATGTGACCCTGTGCCTGCCCGGAGCAGGTGCCACCCACAGCCCATCTAGAGACAGCGCCCAAATCCAGCCTCTGTCTTGCGGGGGGACATGGGGGCGCCCCAGTCCCAAGCACTTGAATCCCCAGAGGCTGGACCGAGGCTGCCGCCTGCCTCACCGTGAAGCACTGCTCCCTGCAGAGGGAGGAAAGGTCACTTCCGTCCTCCTCCCTCCGGCTCCAGGGAAAGGCGGCCCCAAACCCGGTGCCACCACCAAGGGGACCAGGGACAGGACACGGGCTTGCCTGACAGCCTCCGAGTCCCCCGCTAGAGTCCTGTCCCCCAGGACAGAGGTCCTGCTCCTGGAGGTCTGCTCCTGGAGTGTGTGCGAGAGAGTGGGTGAGGGTGCGGGGGAGTGTGCACGAGCCTGGTGTGCGTGTGTGCAAGCACGTGCGTGATCTCAGTCCTGGGCAGCCTGTCTGTGTGCGCGTGTTCAGGTGTGTGCATCTCTGTCGCGGGGAGGGGCACAGAGGAAGGCGATGAGATTTTCCTGTGCCCCCTTCCGTGGACTGGACTCAGGGAGGCCGGCTCTGAGCTGGGAGGGGTGGGGAGGGGTGGGGCAGGGGATGGGAGCGGGCTCTGTGTTCCTCTGAGGCTCTTGCCGAACCCCCGGGGGTGTCCCTCGAGAGGGCGGGCAGTGTCGGTGCCGGCCATCCCCCTGCTCTCCCCAGCCTGCCTCCTGAGCCCGGAACCAGCGCCTGTCGTGGAATCTGACCCTGGCTCCAGGCTCCCGCAGGCCTGGCCGTGACCGAGCCCACAGTGCCCCCTGGTGCCCTACCACCTCCGTGCACAGAGGCTGCGGGCAGCTGGAGCTGGTAAAGCGGCTGCTTTGTGTCTCCGAGGTCAGGGAGGGGGTCGTGCTGCTGGACCCACGCAGGTGCCCAGACAGGTCCATAGGAAGACAGGGACACATGGACCCACTGGTACAAGTGATAAGCAAGTCAGCAGCTGAATCTTTTAGCAAATGAGTTCCTTTGTGGCCTAAGAGAATTCTGCTGGGTTTTTCTCACCTCCCTGACACCAGGGCCTGGAGACAGCCAAGCGCCCACCCGGGAGGACTGGCCAGAGGCTTCCTGGGACCTGCTGTGTGGGCCAGGATGTCAAAGGGCCGCACGCACTGTCACTCAAGTCCCCTCTCGCCTCCCGAACCGACCGGAGAAAGGCTGACACCTGGGTTGGCCAGGCACGGTCCCTGGCCGCCCCTGCCTGGCTTGCAGAAAGGGCTCGTGTCCCCCCCAGCGGCACTGCCACCCTCGCTCCCTTCAGGGCCACTCCACCTGCTGCAGCCCCTGGCCGCCCTGCCCACTTCCCTTCTGGCTCGGTGGGAGCGGGTGGAGGTGCGGCTTTCCCGCCAGGAACAGCACGGGGATCACAGGATGCTCTTCCTGGGCGGGGCTGGACCCTCTGTGCACCTCACGTATGAGTCCCTTACCCAGGGTCCCACAGCTGTCAGAGGAGGAGGGGGTGGACAGAGAAAGAGAAACATGGGGTTAGAGACAGGGATGCAAGGAGGGAGACAGAGAGACAGAGAGATGAGAGGAAGGCGGAGAGGGAGAGTCAGGGTGGGGTGCAGAGGACTCAGCGCCCACCACGTCCTTTATCCCAGCCTCAGACAGCGCCCGCCCGGCATGTGCTCTGGCTTCCAGCCCCACCCCGGCCACCTGCCTGTCCGTCTCCACCACCCACGCCCACCTGCCCCCGGGGCCTCGCAGCCCCCCTCCGCAGCCTGCCCACACGCTCTCTGGGGTCCCTGCCCCAGGCTGCTGCCCCAGCACTGTACTGGGTGACTTTCTGGCCATGTGGCCCCGGGAGATGACATTCTGCGGGTTCAGGGGCTGTGGCTGGCAGCATCAGTGCTCCCCACATACAGACCCAGGGAAAGGCCGTCTCTACCCAAAGGGGCATAATGTGGCCATGGCTCCCACTCTGGGCCAGACAAACCCAGGTGAGGGCAGCCTGGAGCCCTGCGGTCCCTGGGATGGAGGAGGCGAGCCTGGCACCAACAGCTGGGGGCCAGGACCATCCTCAGCACGATGGGACAGGATGACAACTGGGGGCTTGTTTTACAAATAAACACCCTTTTTGCACCTCGCTGGGGCGGCCCGGGGGGACCGTGGGCCGGGGCCACAACCAGGAGCTGGTGCTCCGCGGCTCCGGCGCCAGAAGTCCCGCGCGGAGGTGTCGGGGGCCGCACATCCTCGGGCGCCAGGGGAGGGTCGTCCTGCCTCTTCCGCCTGCGGGGGTGGCCGGCGGTCCTGCTGTGCGGCGGCAGCCGTCGCCATCCGTCTGCCCTCCATCGTCACGTGGTGTCTTCACGTGGCCTTCTCGTAAGGGGCCAGTCCTGGTGGGTGAGGGTCCACCCCGCTCCGCTGTGGCCTCCTCTCGGCCGGTTTCACGGTCAGGTTCCTGGGGGCCCTTCCCAGCCCCGTCCAGCTTCCTGCACCCTCTGCCGTTCCCGCCTGTGCTTCTTCGCGCGGCACCTGCGCAGCTGGGGGCTCTAGCGGGCTGGGGGTGGGCGTCACGTGCCTAAGTGGCCTCGGGCCCCGTGGGAACTGGGCGCCACCGCGTCTGCGTGCCGAGAGAGCTGCCTGCCTGCGTTCAGCTTGGAGCCCGGCACAGCGGGGCCTCAGTCTGTCTTGTGTGGACAAATGAGTGAACCTGGAAACTGTTCCCCAGGCAACCCCCCCATGCGTGGCTTGAGCCCTGGGAAGATGCCTCCCTGCAGAGCCTCTGACTGGGGTGCTCATTGCCTCTCCTGTGGTGTTTCCGCTGCTGTTTGCAAAGTATGGGATGGAGGCTTGTTCTTCCATTTACTAATTGCCGGTTCCAAGGACTCCCGCTTCCCCCGGTGTCTGCGTAAGTGGCACATCACATCTGTTCACGTCCATGTTCTCAGGGACGTGTACATGGGCTTAAATGGTTAAACATCTCAAACAAATATACTTGGCAAATGGAAATCAAACCTTATTTTCTTTTAATTTCAGAGTTGTCTGTGGAAAGCTGACTTGAAAGGCATTGAAATTGGATAGGTAATTAATTCACATGCACCTACAAGAGAGGGGAGAATGCACAAGTTATTTGTAACATTTTGTAAGCACTGAAATTAATGTAGTGTGAATTTGTCATTTCTACCCAAAGTTACAGATTTTCTATATTATAATTTAATCTTTTTAATGTAAAAAGAATAGGAATTTTGCCCTTTCTGGCCTCTCGGGAAGCAAGAACTAGTGTATCTAATTATCTGAACACATAAGAACATAAAGGAATAGCAAGGAGTGCAATTATAAATCAGCCGGGAGAACCCCACGTCTTCTGATTAAACTCTCTTTCTGGAGCCCTTAGCAATCATGTTGCCTCTATGTTCATAGTAATTGCATGTGTCAAAGCTGAGGCTTTGTGTAAATGGGACGAACACGTTACAATTTTAATTCAGAGAGAGATAGCTGCCCGGGCTTGGGGCGGTGTGGGGAGCAGGGCGGCCGCCGAGGGGGCAAAGGCCCCGGGCGACGGGGTGACGGATGGTGCCGGGGTCTCATCAGGCCACGTCGCAACAGCGGAATTTCTGAAAAGGAGAAATGCCATTTACCAGCACCAAGCAGCCACCTGCTCTCGCCATGCCGCGCGTGAAGGAGCCCGTCTCATTTTCTTCCTGCTCCGGGGCAGTGAATTTCAACAGCAGATACTGTTGATCCTCAGGACGCAGGAAAATGAGAAATTTTGACGTACTTGCATCTCAGCAACAAAACAGAATCCTGTTTTTAACTTTTAAAATGCTCCCCAAAGCCAGAGGAGTGGCCACTTCTCTCTCTCATTTTCCCCCTCCAGGAATCCCAGCTTTCTTGTTTTTCCCGGCACCTGAGTGATTGGTGCCTTTGAAGTCTTTTTACTGAAGGGCTTGTGGCTTCCAAGCAGGAGAGGCTGGTGTGTCATCCAAGGGAAAGTCCAGCAAGAAACTCTCTCTGCAAGGGATTCGTAGCGAAGGCGCCGCTGTCACCGTGGCAGACTTGGTGACACCACGGTGAGGAGGCACAGGGCTGGTGTGGCCACCCTTACATCCCATGGGCTCTGGATGTGCCTTCTGCCTTCGGGCAGAGGGGAACCCCGCCATCCAGGCTCCCTCCCGCATGGACGGCTCAGAGCTGTCCACCCCCTGCCTCTCCCAGTCTTGGTTTTCTGGCTGGCCTCTTTTTGGCCAGTAAAAGGCCAGCGTTAAAGAAATCCTCCAGTTTAGACAAAGGTGGCAGAGGGTGGGACAGGGTTTGGAGGGCTTTGGGCTGCACTCTGTCTTAGCTCAGAGCAAACACCATGGACGCGAGGCGGCCGAAACAACAGACATTTATTTCCCACAGTCTGGAGGCTGGACGTCTGAGGTCAGGGTGCTGGTGTGCTCGGTTCCTGGTGAGGCCTCTTCAGCCGCTGCCATCTCGCCGTACCTGTGCCCAGCAGAGTGAGTTCTGGTGTCTTTTCTTATAAGGGCACCGATCCCAGCAGATCGGAGTCCACCCTTATGTCCTCATTTAACCTTAACTGCCTCCTGTCTCCAGTACAGTCCCGTTGGGGGTTAGGGCTGTGCCGTGAATTTGGGGGGACGCAATTCAGTTCATAGCAACCAGTTAGCACAATTGTGTGCGTGTAGCAGGAGCACCTACTGCCGGGGAGGCCTCAGTATTGTGCCTGGTTGTCCCCACGCCCACCAGGGCTGGTGGGTTTTCCCCATCGAGCTCCCTTCTTCTCCCTGGCAAGCGGGTCCCGGAGGGGCTATCGGGCTGCTTTTGGCCCAGCGATACAGGGCGACGTGTCCCGTGGAGACGGGTCCTGCCATCTACCCCATGGACACCATGAGAACACGCGTCCAGGCCACTGGGAAAGGCCACGTTGGACCAGCGCCTCCAGTGAGGGAAGGTAATTAGCAAATTATGAGCAAGGCTGGTCCTGCTTTCGGGACACTCTGCCAACCACGTCCCTCGCCTGCTCACACGGACTCTCCACATCTGAGGGTCGTTGGTGGCGGGGATGCGAGCAGAACAGGAGTGGACGCTTCCGCAGCTGGGGAAGCAGCAGCCGAGGAGGCTACCTGGGACGCCTGGGTTGGGCAGGTGCCACCTGGGGTCTTGGCCACGCTGTCCTCGGACTCGGGGGGTGGAGATGCGGAGCCGCTTCCTGCACCAGCGTCAAGACCTGGTTGACTGCATGCCTGTGCGTGTGTGTGCATGCATGTGTGTGTACATGTGTGTGCGTGTGCTCATGTGTGCCATCACACGTATCACGGAATAGGGTGGAAACACTGCTATTAGTATTATCATTATTTTCTGCGACTACAGGCTCCATTTCATGTTGATGTCTACTGGCTTTTTTTCCTTTTTTATTGAAGTATAGTTGATTTGCAATGTTTCAGGTGTACAGCAAAGTGATTCAGTTATCCATACATGTATATCTGTTCTTTTTCAGATTCTTTTCCCTTATAGGTTTTCACAAAATACTGAGTAGAGCTCCCTGTGCTACAGAGTAGGTCCTTGTTGGTTATCTGTTGTATATATAGTACTGTGTATATGTTAATCCCGATCTCCTAATGCTGTTACTTTAATCAACAACAGAAGTGGAAACACCACGTAAGTAACAGAGGCTCGAATGCTGAACTGGTGAGCAGGTCTTGCATCTCCTCCCTGAGGGGAGGGTCCCGGCCAGCAAAGCTGCTTCTGCTGAATGGAGCTGCCCCACCTGCACCCCAGGCCTGGCCTCCCTCCTGGTGCCCCTTTGATCTGAGTGACCGGCCGCCACAGCACAGAGGTCAGTGGCAATACTGCAGCCACGAAGGCTGCCACGACTGGCTGCCACGGATCCCCCGCTGGCCCCTCCCTGGTGAGCTTGGAGGCCTTGTCGTGCCCTCAGCAGCCCCCGCCCCTTTCCTGGCTGCATGCTCACCTGTGGCTGACCGTCCCCAGCGGGGCCCGTGTCCTCTCCTTGGCCGTGACAGTGACAGCTCGTGTCTACCAAACGTTCACAGTGCCCGGCCCTGTGCTGTCCGTCCTCTGCCCCAGCAGGATGCCTTTGAAGGAGGAGAAGGGCGGGCACTTCTGGGTGCTCAGCCCTTCCTGGGCTGGGACAGACCCTGTGCTCAGCGCAGCTGACGGGCTGAGTGAGGAGCGACCACCTTCAGGGTTGGTCCTGTCAGTCTCACTGGGCGAAACACGCGGGGGCCTTGGACAGTATCTGCCACTCAGGGTCACGTACACAGGGAACCCATTTCCCCTCTGCCTTTTTAATGTAATAGCTGACATCCACCGCCTGCTGCATCCTCTCAGTGACGCCAGGGCCAGGCAGAGGGCGCGTTGGGACCCCCGAGGGACGTGAGTGGCGCTTGCTGCCCTGGGAGGAGCATGGCGGCCGTGGCGGCCCCCTGCTGGGAAGACGCACCCATCTGGCAGCAGGAGCTGTGTGTGATTCATGTCTTGAACGGTTGACGGGTGTGGCCGCAGTCTGATTCCTCTCTCACTCCTTTGATTTATGAAGTTCGAGACCGCCGTCGAGGCCGGACCACTGTGATGTCAGAGCATTGATTTAAAAGCCATTTGGCCGATTGAGAGTTTGTGTCAGTGAAACATAAATCACAGTCTAATTTATAGATCATTCGACCCTCCTCTCTATTGGCGATTTTATTTTCATTGTAAAGTCTGATTTTATTTATTTATGTGTAAGAAAGAAAAATTGAGGTTGAATAGATATATCCCCAGTCCTGGGTTCTTGGGAATCTACCCTAAAGATGCCAGCGATTTATTTCAGCATGGTTACCCCACGTCACAAGCGGCTGGAATTTCTCTTGGCTTCCTGGGCACCCACCGTTGAGTTTTCTATGGCGAACTTGAAATTAGGCGTCTCAGCCGAAGACAGTGTTTTCCCCATAGTAGGATCCTTCAACTTAGTAGACGCTTAGTAGAGTTGAAGTAGATCCTTCAACTCTCAGCGCAGGGAGACAGCTGACACCCAGGCCCTGCTCACACCGCATCAGTTTTGCTCTGATTAAGTGCTTGAGTATCTTCAACATTTCACACTGCAGAGACAGCAAGTCTGTCTTTGAATTTCTAGAATTCTTCAGGATGCACGGAGATGGGCAGATGGGTATAGTGTATTGAAAGCAAACTTTTGAACACAACAGGCCTGGGTTCTCAAATCTTGATTCCTCGATTTACCAGTTGCATGCCTTTGAGGAGACCACAGTTTCTATGAGATTCTGTTTCCACGCTTGTAATAGTAGGAACATAGCTTTTAGGATTGCCGTGAGGATTGGGAATGGTAGACGTAAAATATCTGCACACAGCTGTGTCTAAGTTAAAGAGTGGCAGTGGTTATTGGGAGGGTATGTGGAACTTCTAAACATTTACTAAATATAGTTGTAAAAACCTCGGAGGTTGGGATCCCATCACATGAATTATTCAGTAAATCAAGCCACTCATCTCCAATCCTGGCAGTTGCTCTGGAAGGGAAGGCAAGGGCAGTTACTGCTGCAGGAAGTGTCTGGAATTTTAGGAACTGTCCAGGAGGCCTGCTTGTGGACATGGCAGCCTTTCTGCGGGAGAGGCCCGGGCGGTGCTACTTCTGTTTGGAAAGCAGACTGAGGGGCCTTTGGTTATAGAGGATGGGAAGTGGGGGGTGCAGCCATAAACAGGGAGATGGAGACCGAGGGCACACCTCTGAGGGGTGGCCTCAAGGGGGTCTCAGTGCCCTTGATCCCCAGCGCCGGAGAGGCGGGGGCGGAGGGGCCGGACTTTTGCGGAGTGGGGGGTGCTTCTCTAAAGGTCACATCTTCCTCCTGCTGGGGAGGGTCCTGCCAACCCTTCCTGGTCCTGGGCTGTGGCTCCCGGCATGGAAGGTCATTCCTCACCTCAGGGAGGGCTTGCTACACAAGTTAGAAGGACACAGGAGAACGGAGGTGGCTGCTGCCCGCTGGAGCCCAGTGATGTGGCCAGGGTGACCGGACGTGTGCTAGGATGGGCCCTGGTGGGACGGCGGGGTGCTGGCCGGGAGAAGGCAGCACCTCCTGTGTCCTCTGAAGACCTGGCTGCTTTATTCCTTCTGTTAAAGGAAGAGCTGGCTCTGGGGCGGGTGGGGGGCGGGGCTGGTGCTGATGGGGGTGTTCCTTGTTGCCTATGTCCAGTGGGCAGAAACGCACACAGAACTACAGACCCTGCAGACACTGAAAACAGATTGTGCCTATTTGAACAACTTTATGACAATAAGTTCAACAGCTGAGATGAAACAGACAAATTCCCTGAAAGACACAAACCACTAAAGCTTACTCAGAAGAAAACAGAGAGCCCAGGTAGTCTTATATATAAAAAATAATTGCATCTGCCATTAAACATCTTCCCAAAATTAAAATTCCAGACAGGCCCAGATGGCTTCCCTGCTGAATTCAGCCAAACATTTAAGGAGGAATCAGTACCAATTCTTTCTACACAAACTCTTTCACAAATGGAACAGGAAAGAATGCTTCCCAACTCAGTGTATGAAGCCAGCATTACCTTGATACCCAAACCAAAGACATTATATGTAAAAAACCAACTGCAATATTCCTCACGAACATAGGTGAAAAAATTGTTTACAAATTTAAGAAAATTGAGTCCAATAATATTTTAAAAGAACAGTACATCACAATAAGCAAAATTTTAAAAACACTTGAAAAAAGTCCAGTATACGGTCCTGGTAAACGGTTTCAGTGAACTAGGAAAGGAAGGGATCGTCTTCAGCCTTATAAACAGCATCAGTGACAAGCCTACAAGTAACATCACACTTAACGGTGAAAGACTGAATGCGTCCCACAGGATCAGGAAGAAGGCAGGAATGAACGGCCCCCTCCACCCCGCTATTCAACATTGTACTGAAGGCTCTAGCCCAAACAATAGGGAGAGAGAAAAACAGCAGGCGGATGAGAAAGTAAGAAATGAAACTGTCTGTCTTCCCAGATGACATCATTGTCTACGCAGAAAACCCCAGAGGAGCTACAAAAAGAGGGGCCGGAACTAACCAGTCAGCATAACAAGTCCATGCGATGCAAGGTCGACATACAAAGCCAACTTCATGTAGCTTGAATAGTGAAAAGCAGTCAGAAATTAAACCGAACAAATCTTGTTGCAAGTAGGACCCCGGCATGTGGGTCCTCCTGTGGCCTGTGGTCAGGAAGGCTCTCCACTCTCAGGAAGGTGGTTAAAGAACACGCAGGACGTGGATGCTTGGGGCCCGAGGGCAGCCCTTGGGGCCTCACCCTCCAGCTCTCCATCATCCTGTACTTAGCAGCTTAGCTCAAGCAGTGGGATTAGGGGAGGGGGCTCAGCAGGGGGAGGGTAGTGAGGGTGTGGGAGGAGGGGGTCACTTCTGATCCGGGGGCTTCCTCATGAAGCTTGGGGAGGGCCTCACTGAGGAGGGGTGAGTGGAGCCAGCAAAGAGGGGGAGGCTAACGCAGAGGCGGGGCCCCCCAGTGGGGTCCTCCTGGGCCCTCCTCTGCAGGCGTAGAGATCCCGCTGGCGTTGACCTCCGTGTGAATGGCTCCAGTCACTCAATACGCCGCCTGTCTCCTCTCCCAGAGAAGAGGGGGTGGGGTCACTCTTACGGGGAAGCACTGGGCCCAGCAGAACGTGGGGGCCACATCCACGGGCACCTTGTACTGAGCGGCGGGGTCTTGGCGTGGGAAGCAGAGCGGTCTGGACGCCCCGTGGGAAGGGACGTGTCCAGAAGCTGTGAGTGTCGCGGGTGAGCTCAGAGGGTACAGAGACCTGATTTTCTTACTGGGCTGTGGTCGAGGGCTCCTGTACGCTGTGTTGGTGGGAGGAGAGCGGGGCCCAAGGATCCGTGCACAGGGTCAGGCTCAGAAAGGCCAGGAGGCCAGTCTGCTCTCATGGCCTAACTTCTCCCTTCCTCTGGGGATGAAGGCAGGGACCTCTGCCTGCGGGTTTGCCCTCGGGGTCAAAGGATGAGGAGAGAGGAGCAGCTGGTGCGCGTGGGGACCTCGCTAGGCGGGATTCTCCCCTGCTGCTTCTGTGCCTGGCCCTCGGGATGGCGCACACGCCCTGCTGGCAGTCCTCCCCTCCTGCCAGCTCTTTCTTTACGTTGCTGGTCTTCTGCTCCCCTTCAAGGTGACTGACCACTGGACTCGGGGCCACAAGGTTTCACTAAGACTCTTGCTGACCCCCCACCCTTAATTCTTCATTTTATCTCTGAGCTGAAAACCCCACGAATGCAATTCCTTCCCTTGGGCATTCGGCAGGCCCCTGAGAGGTGCTGAACAGAGCTCAGACCTCCCCCGTCTGTCCTGTGTCCTCTCCTCTCCCTTCTGACCCCTCCTCCACGCCACCCCACCTCTCTTCGCTCCCAGACCGGAAGCTGGTGCTGTCCCGGGTGACTCCCTCTCCTCCCGCCCAGCCACAGCTCTCTCCAGGCACCGGTGGTCGCCAGGGCTTCTAAAGCGTGTCCACACCAAGGGGTAGTCCCTGGACCCTGGCATTTGCTGAGATCCTGGCAGGTGTCTCTCAGGTGCTGAGGAAGTCCCATCACTTGTGGTCACTCTCTCAGGCCAGCTGTTGTGGTTTCCCTTGCCTTGCGGGGGACTTTTCTGGACTGCACGGAGGTGTGGAGAGCTCTGGTTTCCAGGGGACTCTCTTCTCCTTCCCTGTCCTGGTGCTTCTCCCCTCCACACCCCGTCTCAGCTTCTTCCCTGGTGGGGGCAGAGGCCTCCTGTAGAGGTGTCAGCTGGGCCATGTCCCTTTTGGAGTCTCTAACAGAGAGCCTGTTCCTTGCCTCTTCCAGCTTCCGGCAGTGGCTGGCATTCCTTGGCTTATGGCCACACCACTGTAGTCTTCAGGGCCAGCACCTCCAAATCCCAATCCATCCTGTCTTCATGTCACCTTCTCTATGTGTCTGCCTCCCTCTTCTAAGGACCCCTGTGATGGCATTTAGGCCCCGTCCAGACAATCCAGGGGGATCCCTTCAAAGTCCTTGGTAGGGACTGAATGTGTGTCCCTCCCCAATTCACATGTTGAAGCCCTAACCACTGATGGGATGGTGTTGGCGGTGGGGTCTTTGGGAGGTGATTAGGGTGAGATGAGGTCATGAGGGTGGGGCCTTGTGAGGGGATTGGTGCCCTTCTAAGAGGAGGAGGAGATCAGAGTTTTCTCTGTGTCTTGTGAGGACTCCACACATCACTGTGGACGATCTCCTTTACTTAGAGATGACTGACTGTAGCTATAACCACATCCACAAAATACTTTCACAAAAGCACCTACATTGATGGAACCACTGTGAGATATGATTGACACACACAAAACCAACACAGCTTATGTTCAAAACTTAGGGCTTTCCTTACCTTGTGCCCCAAAGTTGTGATGCTGGTAATATTCAAGAAAAATAGTTTCCCTCATTACACTTTTTATAGGCACTTTTTCAAAAGTTTTTGGGAAGGTAGGTACATAGACAAGGCAGGGAAGAGAACTCAGAGAGGAGACACAGGGCAGATCAGGGCTGCTGAGGCCTCCGTGCTCTCACCTGTGTCTGGGGCTTGGGGGTACACGATCACCACACCTGGCTTTGGGGCTGTCCTGCTCTGTTTGCTCCTGGACCCCGGGGAGCAGGAGGGCCAAACTCTTCCAGCCTGCTGTTTCCATCCTTCCTGCGATGTTTTTACCCTCCCTCCTTGGCATGTGTATCTCCTGAATCTGGCTTTCTAGCTCTGCTGTGTGTCTGGCAGTACAACCCAGACAGCAGGGGGGCAACTCTTTTGTTGTCACAAGATTTTGAGGGATGAGAACATGGCACCGTAAGGGGAAGTGCCTGCCCTAAGCCCAGGGGACGGGTCCCCTGCCCGTGCCACCCTGTGACTGCATCCCTGGGGCTCTGAGAATTCATGCTTCTCACTGGTCCCCAGAACCTGCCCCTTCCCATTCTGCCATTGTGGGGCTATCCCGGGAGGGGTGTCTTCTCTGAGGTTGTCTTGGGTCTCCGCTCGGCACACCCCAAGTTTTAGCCCCATGCTGATGTTGTACAGAGCACGCCCCAGGCCCCTGCTGGGAAGTGGCATCCACAGCAGGGGAGACAGTGGTGGCTCCAGCCCCGAGGTGCCAGCAGGTCCAGAACTCTGACCAGGAGCCCGATGGGCCACGGGGAGTAAATGGAAATGGAGAGACTGAAAGAGGCGGGTTGGGGAGAGAGGGACCCCCACCCCAGTTCAGACTTGCCAGCCTTTCCCAGTTCAGCCGGTGCTGAAATTTCAGCTGATTCCCCCCAGTCCTCTCCAAAGAACTCACGGCCTTCGGGAGGGCTCCAGTGAGCAGATGTGGGTCGGCTTTGCTCCAAGACTCGCACCTTCAGTGACCGGGAACAGCCGTCTGAGACACTGCTCCAGGTCACTGGACTCATACCTTGGCAGGTAGAAACACTCAGGTTTCCAGGCCAAACAAAGGTCATGAGACAGCAGTTTTTACAGAGGCCAGGGTGCCGGTGGGGGCTCAGGTGTCCTCCATGTCCAAGAGCACAGAGGTGGATGGCCGGGGCTGCTCCCAGATTGAAGACTTGGGATGCCAGCATCCTGGGCAGCAGGTGTCAGCAGAGGGGCTGCAGGGGGACCCTGGGCTGGGGCTTTGGAAAGCCACCTTCTCATCTAGTACATTGTGTTACAGCCCCTGCATCTTGTTACAACGCGGCCCTTGAGCTGAGATAATTACATTGTATCACATTGCATCATGTTGTGCCACATGGTTACATTTCTATTGCATTGTGTTACACTATCTTACTCTATTGATAGGATTGAATCCAGGATTAGACTGAGATGTGGGCTAAAATCCCTTCAAAGTAAGATCCCAAGGTTTGATGGGTTTCCTGCTTTCATGACTGAGATCTTGAAATTCCACTTCATTCTGAACTGCAGGACCTGTGTTTTATTTCTCTGAGGAAAGTAGATGTAAAAGTACTCACTGCGGAGACATCTGTCTACACGCAGTATGGCCGTGTCGCCACTGAGCTCCCCTGGCACTACCTGCACTAGACACGATTGTTATCAAGGTGTTCGTGGCCCTCCCTCTGCACGGCTGCTTGATCACAGAGCAGAGAGAAGGACTCCAGCCTAGAAGGTTATAATACGTATTCCCTAAAATATTGTCATGTTATGCTGTGGTGTCATTTTTAACACTTTCTCAATCCACAGTAAGGTGGATATTCACTGAGCCCTTCCTGTGTCAGCTTGTTTACTCCCAGCCTCACAAATCAGATGGAGCAGTTGTCCCAGTCATGCGGGGAGAGGCTGAGAAGGTGCCTAGTCGGCCGTGGGTGGTGGCAGAGAGGGATTCCTGAGTCTGGCCACGTGACTGCAGACTGTGGCCCTAAAGTCTCTCCCTGCTGCCGCCTTGCCATGACTCCATGGCGGTGATTACCCCAAATGTCCCCTTCTGGAGCACAAGGGCCTCAAGGCCACAGACTGCTCCTTCCTGTCACCTGGGTCTCAGGGGACAGCTGTGGCCAAGCTCAGGGTGGACATACAGTCCTGCCTCTGAGGTCAGGGGCTGCCCCCTCCTTTCTTCCCAGGACTGACTGAGAGCTCAAGGCCAGAGCCGGGAGGAGAGACCCCTTCATTCACTCAGTGGTCGGTCACTGTGCTGGAGCCAGCGAGTGGGTGGGGATGGGGGTCCTGCTGGCTGGATGGAGAAGGTAAGATGTGTCCATGACCCGCACAGCGTCGGTGAGCAGTGCCCCCAGGGGATCGGGCTGATGTGTTCAGGGAGGGAGCCCCAGCTCCGACCAAGGGCTGGATGGCCAAGGAACCCCCACCCCAGAGCAGAGCCTGGGAAGCTGGGGCCAGGGAGGTGTCAGCTTGGAAGGGAGGGAGGGAGGGAGGGAAGGAAGCAGAGAGAAGGGATTGCGAGAGGCAGGATAAGCAAGATCCTGGAAGACAGAGGAGACGGCAGAGCCAAGTCTGCTCAGTGCAAAGCGGACCTTGTCCAGAAAGGAGATTGACAGGTGGGCTGCAGGGGTGGGGCCACGGGAGACACCTCACCTGCGGCCCGGAGGGAGAAGCAGCACGCGAAGGGGTGATGTCAGAGTCCAGGGGCGCTGGAGAGCAGGAGGGGAGGGCCCTCTAGAACCTGCGGCGGAGGTACAGATGACCTCGCCGGGCGGGTGGGGTGTGTGTGACAGGAGCGGAGAGCTGCGCACGGGGTGCAGGTGGCCTTGGAGGTGAGGGTCTGCAGACCTGGGCTGCGTGAATCGGGGAAGAATGATAAAGTCTTTGAAAAACAGAAAGCACGGGGAGCTAGACCTACGGAGACTTGGGAAGCCCCCTGTTGCAGGACCCGCGGGGAGCCCTCGGCACCGGCACTCCCACAGAACCCTCCTTCCTGCGTGTCCGCTCTCTCTGTCCCACGGGCCCCCTCTGTCTTTACCCAGGGCCCCAGGGATGAGGCCCAGCCGTCCAGCCAGCACACTTGGGTACTGGATGCCAGGACAGGGCACTGGCAAGAGACGCTCGCCCTGGCCTCTTCCAGGGAAGATGCTCCAGCCATGTCCTGAGGTCCCTGGACAGGTGTGTCTGCTTCAGGCCTGCTGGGGCATGACACACACATGTCCTCACTCCTTAGGCGGACAGCCTCTCTGGGTAGAAGAGGTCTCTGTTCTTGCCAAACACCGTGCTGGTGGTGTGGGGTGTAGGGAGGGTCGTGGAGGGGTGCCCAGTGGTCCCTGTGTGAGGGGCATTCTGGGACTTCAGTCCTAAAACTCGGAAAGTCCTGGGCAGACAGGGCTCAGGTGGAGGGAGAGGTACCTCATCAGCACCACGGGCCATGGCGACTGGGAGACTCAGGCTCCTTGGATGCCCCAAGGAGGGGGCACCGGCTGCTCTGGATCTGGCAGCCCCGGAGCGCAGCGTGTGTGGCGTCAGCAGTGGCGCCTCTCAGCCCCGCTGAGGAGGGAGAGCCCCCGGGGGAGGTGTGCCCGGGGCCAGGGGCTGACCAGCATGCTGTCCCCGGAGCCGGAGGTCTCCTTCTAAGGGAACTGTTTGTAAGGGGCGGGGAACAGAGGGGCTGCACCCAGCCGGGCTGCCCCCCCTGCCCAAAGCCAGGCCTGCCGTGGACCCTTCCCTTCTCCGCGCATCTGTGACTTCCTTTAAGATGTTAGGGTTAGGCGACCATGTGCCCCGGCTCCGCGGGCCGCCCCGTCCCTTCCCCCTCGGCTGACTACCCCACCCCCCAGCCCGCCCAGTGCATTCTCTGCGCCCGCCCAGCGGTGGCGCTGTTGCCCTTGGAACCGGGGACCCCCTGCCTCCCGACTTCGGGGGTCCCGTTCCAGCAGGGACAGGAGCCCGGGGCGCACGGGAGGGTGGGGACCGGCGACGGCGGCCTCGCAGGGGGAGGGGCCTTTGGGGGCCGGAGCAGCCCGAGCAGGAGCGGGACCCGCGGACCTGCGGACCCCTCCCCACCGCCCGCTGCCCAGAGCAGAGGCGTCCTGGCCTTTCTCGGGGGCGGCGGGGGGCGGGCAAGGTGGGGCACCCCGGGCCCTCCTCTCCCCCTCTTCCCTTTCGCTCCCTCCCCCTCCTCTCCCCTCCCCTCCTCCGCTGTGCGGTGGTCCCGATGGTCCAGCGGGGCAGCTCCGGTCCCGGTCCCTCGGTCCCGGCGCTTGCAGGCTGGCAGGGCCTTCCCAGCTCTGTCCCCTCAGGACGCTCAGACCTCGGGTGACGGCCGCGTCTATGACCCGCTCCTGAACTGGGGCCCTGCAGGCTGTCCTCGTGGACCCGGCGGGCGGCGTGGGGACTGTCCCGCTGCCGGACACGTGCGAGGTCGCAGTAGCGGAGGGAGGGACGGCAGGTGGGCCCGTCCTGGTCCAGCTGGAAGGAAGGGGACGAGCGGGGAGCCCCGGGCAGCACATGGCCCTCAGCACCGGGTCTGCGGAAGCCAACAGCCAAGCGGGCTGCTTTCGATGTGATATCTCCAGTCTTTTAAAAAGTAATTTCAGGAAATGTTTTGTTTTTGGCTGCTCCACCAGCACGTGGGATCTTAGTTCCCCGAGTAGGGATGGAACTCGGCGTCCTCTGCAGTGGAAGCGCCAGTCTTAACCACTGGACCAGACGGCCAGGGAATTCCCTAGGAAGTCTTTCTTCTGCTCTTGTTAGCTGTTAGTATTTATTCTGCTCTTTCCATTTGGTTCCCCCTCCCCAGCTTTACTGAACTATAAGTCACATACAACATTAAGTAAGTTTAAGGTGTACAGTGTGATGCTTTGATGCTTGTGTGTATTGTGTAATGATTACCACAGTAAGGTTAGCTAACACACCCACCACCTCACACAGTTTGTGTGGAGCGGAGAGCTTTTAAAATCTACCCTCTTAGTAACTGTCAAATGCAGGGTAGGGTGCTGTTACTATGGTCACTGTGCTGTAGTTGTCTCTCTGGACCCATTCATCTGATAACTGGACCACACCCCCCGCCCCCCGCCATGGTTTTCCACCCCTGCCATCCACATGTTGGGTTTTGCTTGCCTATCTTCAATGTTTGTCATGTTCTTGTGAATTCTTTAGATCTCTTTCTTCATGTATTTTTATTATTAAGATGTTCTAATTTGCTTAAGTCGTTATCTATTTTGCTTATTCATTCTTGTGTTTCTTCTTTATTATTTTGTTCTACCCTGTTCCTCATTTCTGAAGTGATGTTTTCCTAATTATAATTATATCTGATTATATCTTAGGTACTATGTGTTAGGCTTGCAGCACTTTGTCCCTGTTGGGGCTCCAGCCGACCCCCAGCACACTCGCTGATTTCCTCATCTCTGCCTTTGGGAGCTGGTACTGGTGGTGTGTCTTTCCATGCCTTCCCTCTTGAGAGGGACAGTCAGAATTCTCCTTTGCCATCTGAACTCAGGCTGGGGGATCTTCATTCACAGTTGTCTGTGTACATCCGGCAGGTCAGGGAGAGTCGGCAGGGGCTCAGCAGGTGAGTCTCAACTCCCCGGGTCCTCCTTTGCGTCGTGCAGAGGCCAGCTCTCTTTGGCTGGCTCGAGAGAGCAATGGACCTGTTTCCAGCTTCCTTTCTGGAGCTGCCCTCCCCCACTGCATCAGGACCCCTCTTGCCTGCTACGTCATGTTTACACCTGGTCCCCTCTGGCCAGCTGCTTCCCACCTGCTGACCTGGAGCGTTGAGACCCCTTGCCTGTCCTTGAGTCATTCTTACAAATGGGTTTTTAAGAAGGATTGTCCTCGACAGTGTTTGTTAGTAACTTCCTTGAATCTGTATCAACACACTAAGCAAATTCCCGGGCACCATTTCCTGGTTATTTTACTTGTTGGATTTTCCCTTGTTTGTGTGTGCATTTTTAATATTGCATTTTTCAATTAGTATATGGTGGTGATTATGTTCCTATGTTCAAGTAGGCAATTATCCAAGTAGTTGGTTTTATGTATTCATTCATTTAAAAGATGCTCTATATTATAATTAATTGTATTAAGGAAATTCATACAAAGCTTAGCAAAGCTGGTAGCTGTCATACAGCCATATCTTTAGGGAAAATGCCACCTGACTTGGTGATCACTTACTGAAATAAACCATGAACTCATTCACTTGCTTTTCAGGTTGCCTTTTGTTTTTTGTTCTTTTTAAGTAACCTTTTTGTTTTGGAATAATTTTAGATGTACAGAGAAGTTTCAAAGAGAGTACACATCATTCTCGTGTTCCCCTCCCCAAGTGTACACACAACTGTTTCACGTTGTCACAACAAGGAGTCGACCTCGGCACATTACTGTTAGCAAAACTCCAGAGTTCCTTCTGACTTCACCAGTTTTTCCACAATGTCCTTTTTCTTTGGTTCCAAGATCTAATCCAGAATACCATATTGTGTTTAGAATTTTAGTTATTTTTCATGGTATTCTGTGAAAGCAGTGGTGACCAGTCAGGAAAGGTTTTGTAGAAGAAACCAGCCTGTCTGGGATGCTTGCTGCACACCTGTGATGCGACTGGTTGAGAACATTGGCAACCCTGCTGGTCCCCTTTGGAGGCCTGGAGCTCCTGGTGCATCACTGTGATTTTCCTTCTTAGGAGGAGAGTGGATAGTCATCCCATAAACACTAATCCTAAACCAGACGTGCCAGAGGGAATATCTCCTCTTCCAAGCTGTTTCCACGTTTGCACTGAGGCACATGAATCCCGTGGGTTATCACCCCCGTGAGGTGTCTGTGGTGACCTCAGTGCTTCATAGGTGTACGTGTGCATCCCCGCAATCCATGCGGGGGAAGCCTGGCCCCTTTGTTAAGGACTGAGTCCTTTGGGCGTCAGCCACTCTCATCTGAGAAGGGCGGTGAGCCAGGTCTCACCCTCCCTGCACCCCAGGCCCCAAGCGTCCACCTCCAGCCTGAGTGACCAGAGCAGAGGGTGGAGGGCGGAGGGCACATTGGGCTCACTGAGTAGAAACGGGGAAGAAGTCTTCAGCCAGTTTCTACTGATCACAAGGCAAAGATGGCCTTTGACTCAGGACACAGGATCTCATGGGAAATTCACAAGGTAAGAATGTTACCCTGAAATCTTGTTATCTCAAGGAATATCTAACAGCAGGAAGGAATGCTGAGAGCAGGTCAGAGCAAGAAAGGAAAGTGAAGCTTGTTAAAGAAAGTAGGAGTTGGAATGATGACACGTTGCCAGCAACTTTTAATCCCTTTACTAAAAGAAAAGAAATGCAGACAATAAATAATGCCAAATGCAGCCAGGCACGTAAGCGTGTGGCTCCCACTCCCGGGCGGTCACCCCTCTACCCCAGCTGATGTCCTGTGGGTTGAGTCCACCTCCGAGGCCTCTTCGTGAGGGGAAGAGGTCCTGGCAATGACGGTTGACGTACTTAGAGATGACGGAGTCTTGAGGACACAGTGGTTGAAACATTCATGACATGCTTTCCCGTATTTCCAAATCCATTGTTGTCAGTTGCATAATTAATGGTGACATTGCTAATTCTGGAAGAAGAGAGAGTTTGCATAATTTGTTTATGAGGAAAAAAAAGGCTTCTGTTGGGAGAGCCCTGATGTGCTCTGCTGAGGTGCTCTGTTTCCCAAATATTGGAGGACAAATCACATTCTTTCCCAGTTTGGAAACAGAATAGGACTTAATCCTACCCGGATGTGTTCTCCCTCCCTGGACTAGTGCAGGGACCCAGGCAGTAAAAAAAAAAAAAAAAGGGCTTCAGGGCAAATAGACCTCCGATTCCCGAGAGGAAGTAGTTGGGAATAAGGGGCCAGCGTGTGGCCACACGTGGGGTGAGTAATCAGCTCTCTTGCAACATCTGGGGCTCCCCCTTGGGCAAGATTAGGCTCCACACCGGGCTTGTAATGGGGCCAAGAGACGTGTGTGTGGCGTGGAGAGACAGGGGCAGAGGCGTCCTGTCTGCATTATTCAGTGGGTCGTCCAAGCATGGACTGCACGCTCAGAAAAGACGGAGAAGGTTTGAATTCTTCTGTAGTGTTGACCAATAGTGTCCTGGACCTGCGCTAAAAGATTTCCTTGATTTCATGCTTGAGGTGCCAGGCACAGCATTCGGCACCAGCCCCAGAGCACCAGCCCCTGCCAAGTAGTCTCCAGGGCCTCGGAGGTTGAACCTAGAGGATACTTCTGCTTTCAGGGGCCAACAGGAAGCCAGAGAAATTTAGGGGGCCAAGCAATTTCATTTACTGAGTTTCTCTTAAAGTGGTAGCTCGAAACACTCATGGTGTTTTGTTGACGTTGGGCGCCCCAGTGCTCCCTGTTCCAAGGGTCCAAGCTTGGTGGTTTGGGTGCCCTGTGACAGGAGTATCAACCCCCATGTTAAAGCATTCAAAAGTGCTTTAGGAAAGAGGGCATATTATGGCCGCTAAAAAAGTTAGAGCTAAATTTTACTTTCAAGTGGTTATATTATTTTCCTTTATCAACTATTGTTAAATATTTTCTCTCTGGTTATTTTAGTTTATATTTTGTTTTATTATGTCCAATGCATGAAGAAGGTCACCTGAATGCCCACCACATTTTTCTTAGTTTATTCCAATGGTGTGCTTATAAATATTCAGCGACTGGGTTTCTGGGGAGAACAACCCTGATTTGCAAGGTTTGCTAATTGCTGTGGTGTAAATACTCCCACCCAGCAGATTTCAAGCTGCCCACATGATGCCACTGAGAAGCCGGGAAGAGATGTACACATCGCCCCCGCCCCCGGGAGCTGGACAAGCCGCCGGAGCTGCTTGGGCTGTGAGACAGGTGGACGCGCCGCCCCTGAGGGGCAAACTGCCTTCTCTTTTTTATGGTTACATATACAGCTTTGTCTCCCAAGAGAGGGCTGATCTAGAAGGTGTGGCTGGATCGGCACAGGTCAACGTCATCCTGGGGTTGGCGCGAGGAATCATTACTATCGTGTGCTATGAAATAGCATACATTTTCTTGGCTCATCCACCATCACTGAAGCACATTTTTTAAAAAACAACATGATAGACTGTAAGGGGTCTGGTGTTAGGAGCCATGCTCCCCAGGACTAAAATCCTAACTCTCCTTGACCTTGAGAACATTACAAGAAATTTCCAGCCTAAAAATGCTTTCCTCTGATGGCGTGAAGATTAAATAGGAAATACAGGCATAGCTCCTAACCCAAGGCCTGATGCACACTCCACGCTCAGGAAGAGCTAGTTTGCATTTGCTTTTCCACAAGGAATTTGGGTAACTGGCTCACTCAGAGAATCTAAAAAGGAGTGTGAACTACTCACTCTCCAGTTGCTAATAGTCTAGCAGGGAAGTGATGGTCGTTGGGGTGTCCAGAGAGAGCTCCACTGGGTGACAGGTGGGTTGGCTCAATCAGGCGGGCTAGAGGAGGCAGCCCTCCCTCCTGCCCTCTGCCCCCCTCTTCTGCTCTATCCAGGGCAGTAGGAGTCACATCCGCTGAGAAGGTGATGTGTACAACGAACCGTGAAGAATGGGTGACATTTGTCATGCGGTGGGGGGACCGTGTCTTGATAAAGAGTTTGAGGGTTATTTTTCAGAGAAATGTGTATATTTGTATATATAACTTACAAATGGATATAGCTTATAAATGACCACACCAAAAAATCTGTTTCCATTTCTTTAACATTTAAATAGGCACTAAAACATTTAGATAGGAATTCCTCAAATTCCAAACATTAAAAAATACTGAGATAAGAAAATGGTATTTCCCTTTTCCAAGATGTATTTTATATCACTTCAGACCCTGCGACGTACTGTAATGTGAGGTCAAGGGTATGTGGCATCTCAGGCCCACCTCTTAAAGCCAGTAAAGAAACAGAAGCCCATTGTGTTCCAGATTTGGTCACACCAGTCCTCAGGGACACCACTGACTCTCTGTCTGCCTTTGCTGACACCTGGCTCTTCCGTGTCCCTTCTGGCTGTCGGGACTCACATCTGAGGTTACTGTTCTCAGGCTCAGGTTTTCCCACAAATTCATTTTCATTTCTCCTCCCCAGGCTTGCTCATTGCCTCTATTTCTGTAAGACAGTTGTCCCATATCTCTTATTCCAGTCTTCTAAACAGCATCCAACATGGTGCTTGTGGTCAGAATAGCCAGGATGAGTTCTGGCTTGGTCACTTTCCATTGTAGAAATCTAGCAAGAGGTTATTTTATTCAAATCTCAGTTTCCTTATCCAGGAAAGAGACAGTGAAGTAAATAACAGGAAGATTTTGCGGAAATTAAAACAAAAGTATACATTTAAAAGTGCAGTATAAATGTTAATTACTATTGATGCTGTCATTTTAGACCATAAAAATAGAGGCATGAATCTCCCCTTTTTCCTGAAATTCTTCCAAACTAACTAGAGAAAAAAGTCCTTTCTCAAGCCCACGCTCATTATACTCTGACTAATCTGGAAACACGCATCTCTGTACAGCAAAGCTTTATAGAAAATGCCCATAAAGAATTCAGAAATTGGAAACATTGAACATGGATTATAAAATAACAAATTAAAAACAAGCTTGGAAATATTTGCAGGGATCAGGAAATTTTAAAAAATGACACAGCTAATTTGTAAAAGAATTAAATAGAACTTCCAGAAACAAAACGTTAAGAAACTGAAAAAACCTCAACAGATGAGTTTAATACAAAGTTAATAAAGCTGAAAAGAGAACTAGTAAATTGTAAAATAGGCCCAAAATAGTCCCTAACCAGAAAGATTAAAAAAGGAAACTATAGAAGAATAGATTAGTTTAACAGGATGATTTAGGAAATAACAGATTTGTTTAATCAAAGTTTCTCAGGAAGGGCTAAGAGAAAGCATGTGGAGAGATAATGGGTGGGGATTTCCCAGGATTGATTAGAAACACTGATCTAGAAATTTCAGAATCTCAGTTAATCTCAAGCAACATTCAAGCATGAGGGAATTCATTTTCAGATACATCTTAATAAAACTGCAAAACAACAAAGACTGAGAAAATCTTAAAAAGAGACAGCAAAAAGAAACAGACTCACTATGTTCAATTTTCTTTGAGTGCTTGGACATATTCATAAGAACTTTTTAAAAGTGCTTGTCTGCTAATTCCATCATTCTTGCCATTTCTGGGCAATGGACAACTTTGAGAACTGTCAGTGGTAACACAGGGCTGGCACAAATTCAAGGTCTGACCAGGCAGAGTAGAAAGACCTGGTTGAATGCTTGGGACTTTCCATAAAGATCCCAGAAAAGGCACACCTGAGTAGTAGGGCTAAACTACATTCAGGGTACAGGCTAACCTGTATCCAACTTAGCCTGAAATCAGCCTTCAGAGGACCAACTTGATCCATGGAAAATTTACTTCCTTTTGGGAGGAAAATCCTCAACACTCACTAAAGGAAGACAACAGGTCCAGTCACTCAAAGACATAGTAATCATAATGCCCAGCATGCAATAAAAATGATTAGACATGCAAAGAATCAGGGTAATTTGACTCATTCCTAGGAGAAAAATACCCCAGAAATGACAGAGAAGATGAAAATAGCAAAAAGGAATTTTAAAACAGCTCTTTAAAACATTTCCAAGTAGTTAAAGAAAACTGCACATAATGAATAGGGAAATAGAAACCATAAGAAAAGATCCACATTAATATTCTGGAGCTGAAAAACACATCTTAAATGAAAAAAATCACTGGATGGTAGTGATTTCTAGTAGACTAGAAACTCAAATGAAAAGTGAACTTGAAGACTGGCCTATAAAAATTGTCCAAACTGAAGCAATAAAAGAAAAAAAAAAAAAGGCTGGAAAAAAGAGGAGTTCTTCATTGACTTTTGGCTTAATATCAAGAGGCCTAACATAAGTGTAATGGAAATACAAGAAAAAGAGGAAGGGCAGAAAAGTATTTGAATAAATGATTGAAACTTCTCCAAACTTGGTGAAAAATATAAACCTACAGCACTCAAAGAAACTCAGAGAAAAAAAGAAAATCATACCAAGGCACATTTTAATCAAATTACTGACAATGAATCATAAAGAGAAAAACTTCTTAAAAGTAGCCCAAGAGAGGGGGACATATTACACGCAAAGTGACAAAGACAGAAATGATGGCCGACTTCTCATTGGAAACACTGCAGGACAGGAGACAATGGAACACCAACTTTGAAGTGCTGATTAAAAAAAAATCATTGTAGAATTCTATATCTAGTTAAAATCTCCTTATAGAAATGAGGCAAAATAAAGCCAATTACAGCTGAGACCAGCTTTTATTACTAGCAGAATTGATAATAAAAAATCATTATATTATTTCCTCAAGGTAGAGAAAAATGATAACACGTTGAAACCCACATCTGAAGGAATTAAGACCACTGAGGGATAGTAAATATATGGGTAATGATTTTTTTTTCATTTTTCAATTTATTAAAACAATTATTGACCCTTTAAAGCAAAAATAATAAAAATGCATCATGTAATATGTAGCATATGTGGAAATAATCTGTATACCAATATTAAAATAAAAGGCAGAAAGGGAGAGATGAAAGTATATTGTTATAATCTTTTATATGTACAGTGATACAATGTTTTATAAAGGTAAACCATGATAAAAGCATATTGGGACTATAGAGCAAACACTATACAAATAAAATAAAGAGTAACCACTAAGTCAACAGAAGACATGAAATGGAACATTAAAAAATACCAAATCCATAAGATCACAGAAAAAAGAACAAACAACAGATGGGAAAAATATAAAACGCATATCAAGAAGTTGGACTTACATCCAATTATATGAGTATAATTAAATTGAGTATGAGTATATAATTAAATTAATAAATTAACCAAACTAAACAAAATGCACGTATTGTCAGACTGGATAAAATAATGCTGCCTTTAAGAAACAATTTTTGAACATAAAATTAAAAGGATAGGAAATATTATATTATTTAAATACATTTATAAGCAAGCTGGAGTAGCCATATTGAAACAATAAGGGACATTTCAATAAAAAGACATGACAATCATAAATATGTATATACCTAACATGTGAGTCTCAAAATACATAAAACATGAACTTACAGAAACAAGAGGAGAATAGACAAATATACAATTAGTTGAAGATTCAGCACTATTCTCTCAGTAACTGACGGATCAAGTAAGCTGAGAATCAGTAAACATATAGAAGACTGGAACAAATTAGCAACGAAGTAGGTCTAACTGACCTCTTTAGAGCATGACACCTTATAACAGTAAAATCCATTCTTCCCACATCCGCATGAACATTCACCAAAGTAGATTATATGCTGGGCTATGAAACAGGTTTGGGTACATTTAAATGGATTGAAATTATACAATATATATCCTCTGACCACAAAATAAATTAGAAATCAACAAGTAGACCCTGGGAAATCCTCAAATGCTTAAAAGTTAAATGACATATTTTAAACCATAGTTTCAATGAAAAAATCACAAGGAAAATTAGAAAATATTTTGAATTGAGTGATAATGAGAAGGCAACACATCAAAATTCATGGGTTGCAGCAAAGCAGTGCTTAGAGATAAATTTTAACATTAAATACTTCAAAGTACATACTTTGTATGTACTTAAATACATTAAATAGAAGGAAGGAAATAATATACATTACATAGAAGGGAGGAAATAATAATATAGAAAACAGAGAAAGTCGATGGAAATAAAAATTGGTTCCTTGAAAAGGTCAATAAAATGATAAAGCGCTAGATAAATTGATCAAGAAAAAAAATATGGGAAACACATTTACCAGTTTCAGAAACAAAAGAGGGGCCATCACCACAGATCTTACATAGATTAAATTGATAATAAGGAAACATTATGAAAAATTATGACAAAAAATTCAACAACTTAGATGAAATGGACGAATTTATTGCAAGGCACAAATTACCAAAACTGACTCAAGGAGAAATAGAAAATCTAAATACTCATGAAGCTATGTAGAAGAAAAGAAATGGGTATGTATGTATTTTCTAGGAGTTTTTATTATTATCTATAATTTTTAGTCCTCTCCTCTTTCTTACTGTAAAAATAATAATCTTGGCCATGATTTTCCTGCATGTGATTTTAAGATTTGTTTCAGATTTTCGCACTTGTCTGAGTCTTGACTTATACTTATGCCCCAGTGTATTAGGTCTCTAGTGATATCCTGTGAAAATTTACTCTTTCTCACAGTATCAGATTAAACAAAAATGTTGTTCTCTCTTCCTGGTATCAGATGTCAGAGATATTAAAAATTAACTTTCACTGGTGTCCAGGAAAACGAAACAAAACCACTGGGCATCTCTAACAGTCTGACTTTTGCCCTGAGGGCATCGTGGTCTGTGTGAACAGCCGGGGAAAATCCCAGTAGCACCCAAGACTCCTCTAATCTATTTACCATAATCCCTTAAAATCTGACAAAGACTGAGGGGCAAAGCAGGACACATCAGAGGAACATCCTCCTGTTGACAACTGCAGGTAAAAGGTCAGAGCTCACCTCTGCAGGTAATCCACCAGGTCTGCTGAAATCCAGGTGTGAGTGCAATAAACAAGCTTCCCGAGGCACTGGGCAACACTCCTTTCACACTGAGCCTCCTAAAATTGGAAGGAAGTGCCTTGGGACATAACCACTCTGTCTGATGTTTTGCTTCACTGTTTGCTTTTTTTCTTTACCATTTGCAAAGGTGTTCTCAGTTGATTTTATGAATCTCTGAAGAGCAGAAGAAAACCGTATGCTGCAGCTCCCTGAGGATGGAGATTTTGCACACGGCGTTTCTGCGGGGACACGCCGGGCGTTCCCCAGGAAGGGGAAACCGTCAGACTTAATTAGCAATGGCTCCTCTGAACTCTGGATGCTTCCCGGGCCTCTATGACAGGCTTTGTCAAAGCAGGCTCTTGGCCATGACACTTCACATCCTGAGCGTTCCGTTTTCCTCAAGCACTGCATACAAATGACTGAGACTAAGAGAACGTCAAATAGGGAGAGATGTGAACTGCAGTAAACAGGGAGCTGTAGCAAGTAGGCAGACTTTGCAGCCTCTGCGTGCCTGTGCGTGTGCACGTGGGAGAGATGTGTGGGGTGAGGACAGAGGGCCTGGCCTCCTTGAGGGAGCGGGGTCTGGACGAAGAGAGCGGTGTGGCGTCCCCAGGCTGCGGCGGGGCCGCGGGCTGTGTCCCCCGGGAAGCAGACCACTGAGGGCGTGGGAGCCGCCTTCACTGCACTCAGCGTCCCGTGCCCGGGACGGTGGCGCTGCCTCTGAGACCCCAGGTCGGAGGTGAAGCTGCCGGCGGCGGGCTCGGAGCTGCTCTGCCTGGAGAGCGTCTGCGGGGAGCAGGTCTTGGGGACCCCAGAGGGCTGGGCGGGGTTTGGGCCCCCACGGGGGTCCTCAGGGGGCGGTCCCGCTGGTCATGCTGCCCTCGCCGGGGCGGGCAGGCGGGCCCACCCTGGCCTGACTTCCAGGTCTCTGCCTGACCCCACGCTCCGCATTCAGGGTGGAAAGCACCCCCTGCTGGCCCTCCTTTCCCCCTTGGACCCGAAGCACTCTAACCCGTCAGTATGTGCGTCCCGGTGGGCGGGCGCCCTGGGCGGGGGCGGCGCCGGCTGTAAGGCCTGTGTGCTCGCAGCCGCTCTCCCGGGCCGGCGGCAATGACGTTCTCCTCCCCCGTCTGGAGGTGAAGTGGCGTCTTATCA
Organism: Balaenoptera borealis; assembly: GCF_965194805.1. NCBI lineage: Eukaryota > Metazoa > Chordata > Mammalia > Artiodactyla > Balaenopteridae > Balaenoptera > Balaenoptera borealis. Next base: position 1,833,899 of record NC_138867.1, read on the forward strand.
ATAATCCACCAGCCGTCTCTGCTGCGCCATCCCTCCAGCCACACTCTGAGAGGTGAAGTTTCCAGTAGGAGCGGGGTTTAATCAGACACAAACAACCCGAGGCGCCCTGCCTGGGAAGCCTTTAGAGGTCCAGATTCTGGGGCTGGAGGCGCCCGGGGGCCGCATGTCTTCAGGGCTCTCCAGATGGTGCTCATGGGCCTGTGGTTCGTGGCCCCTCAATCACAACACCTTGTTGAGTTGTAGCGAGTTTTCTGCCCCACGCCTGCAGTGTGGTTCGTGGCACCTTCGTCGTCACACTCGGGGCCTGGGGCGGCGAGGGCAGCCCTCAAACGCGGTTGAAGTCCCCAGTGTCCCCTCGCCCCCAATTGTCACAGGCCCACTGCTTTGAGATTGTCTCAGAAAGTCTGGAACTTTGTGAAGATTCACTAGCCAGAGGGAGCAAAGCCTGGCTCTGGAAGGTTGGGGTCTTAACCACAACGTTGGCTGGAAACTCAGCCGCTCACTTGCTGTAACTGCTCAGGGGCCGCGGCAGCGAACCCGGGTCCACGCGGCCCTTGCAGCCGCTGTGACTGAACCACGTCCTGGTTCTGGAAGGAGGCTCTGGGTCCTGAACTGCCCCGGCTGCTTTTATGTGGGCTCAGGGTCCTTGCTCTCCTCGACTCCCTGGAAACTTCTCTCAGAACAGAGCTGACAGGTGGTTTTGCTCTGTGGGATAAACCTGCATCCTAACTTGGAGATCCATCCAGACTGGGGTGTGGATCTGCTCCCCCAGTCACCCGGAACCAGCTGTGTCAGCATCACAGAGCCTGAAGGTGACCGGCGTGTTACACACCTCCCAGAGGTCGACCACCCAGCGACCTTCCGGGGCTGGTCCCCCGTCCTCCTGCCCGCTGAAGCCCCTTCCCCATCTGCCCTCAGGCACACCCACTGGGGCCCAGCCGGGCACTGCAGGGGCCTCCCTTCCTCCCCAGGTGAAGTGCTGCCAACTTCAGGAGGACAAGTCGGCCCTTCCCACAGCTCCAGGGGGGTGTCTTTCTTTCTGTCACGTTTCCCTCTTCCTATTGGAGTTTTACCAAAACAGAGGGGCAGTTACACAACGTGCATTGGACCCCGATAGGAGAACAAAGCAGGCGAGTGGACGTGTTGGTCTCAATGGGTCAGATTCCCCTGAAGATGCTAGAGCCTCCCCTGTGTTTTCTCAGGGCTCCACAAAGGGCGCCAACAGCCCCAAATGCTGGAGAGTGACTTCGCTTCTCATCCTGGCGCAGAGCCCCCTTCTCAGCCCTCCCTCACTCTGACCCCGACGGGGACTGGGTGTGACTTCCTGTTCCTGAGTGCGTTTGTGAGCATGGGTGTGTCTGTGCGAGGGGGCAGGGAGCCGCCTGCTCTGGCTGCAGGTGGGTCTACCATGAAGCTCATAAGGTGCAAGCTCTGGGACCCCTGCCCAGGACCCCTGCTCAGGCCCCTTCACGGCCCCTGCTGAGGCCAGTCCCTAACATTCTATTCATAATTTCCAGTGCTTTTTCTTAAAAGGGCCCCAAAATGTATAAGCTCCAGGCCATGGGGAACTTGGGCCCTCCCTGGGTCCAAGCCAAGAGTTCCTACTGGCAAGTGGGCATTGGTCCTGGCATGCCGCCGTGAGCCGCGGCCTGTGGCAGCTTTCAGAGGCGTGCCTCACAGGTGCAGGCGGTGCTCACCAGGTCCTCCCACTGCCCCGGAGACCGCGGCTCCCCCTGCCTGCTGTGGGGCAGGGCAGCCTGCTCGGCCACAAGATGTAGGTGTACACGGTGGCCCCAGTCTTCTCCTCTGTCCTTTACGCTCCCCTGGCCCCCAGCCTCATGGATGACTCATAAGTGTCTACCTCCAGCTCATATCTTTATAATGAGTCCTTGGACATGTATCTAACTGATTATTTAACTCCTCAAAGACACCTGAAAATGAGCACATCCTAGCCCACTGAGAAGCGCTTACCAGTTGAGACAGACCCTCAGTTTCTCTCTGGAATCTTTGGGTGCCCAGAAAAGAGACGGCTAACTTTTATCAATTCAGTATTCAATATCTAGGTCCATAGACCATCAGCCCATGGGAATCACTGGTGGAAAGAGCAAGGGCCAAGACTGATTGGAAGAAAACGGGAGCAGACACAGATTACCAAGATCAGGGAGGAGACGGGTGACATCACTGCAGAGCCTACACGATTAACGGGATAATAAGGGAATATCATGAACAGCTCTGTTTCTACACTCTCTCCAATGTTCCGTTGGACTGTTTTCCCATCTTTATGCCAACACAACACGGTTAACTATTGTAGATTTATGGTGAGTCTCCAAATCAAGTAGTTTAAGACCTCCAACTCTGTTCACTGCTTTAAGATGGTCTTGGTTTTCTAGGCACTTTGCATTTCCACATAAATTAATAAATCAGTTTGTCAATTTCTACAAAAACTTGTTGGGTTATTTTGATTGAAATCCCATTAAGTCTACAGAGAAACTTAGGGAAAATTAGCATCTTAACTTTTTTTTTTTTTTAGTTTTTCAATCCTTGAACTTGTTATATTGTTCCACTTATTTTGGTCTTTTTAAATGTGTCTCAGCATTTTTTGTTATTTTAAATGTATAGGTTTTGCATATACACCATATATTTTGATTTTATTGGTATTTTAAAAACTCTATTTTCCAATTATCAATGCTTTGTTGGTAGCATATAGAAATATTATTAATTGATTTTATATATTAGCCTTGTATCAAGTGGCTTTGCAAATTTATTTACTCCTAATATTTTGTGGACTATTTTAGATTTTTATGTACATAAACATATATGTGAACAATGACAATTTTGCTACTTTCCAACTTTCCATTTATGTATGTATTTCTTTATTTAAATTTGAACTTGGTCTTATTGTTCTGGAGAGGACTCATAGAACAATTTTTAATGGAAGTGGTAAGAGCAGACATTCTTGTCTGTTCCTGACCTCAGGGAGAAAGTGTTCAATATTTCACCATTAAGTTTGATGTTAGCTGCTGTGGGGTGTGTGTGTGTGTGTGTGTGTAAGGTACTCTTTAATTAATAAAGTGCCTTCTATTCCTAATGTGCTAAGGGTTTGAAACATGAACTAGTATTCAGTTTTATCTTTATCCACCTATTGACATGATTATATGATTTTTTCCTTAATTTTGTTAATGTAATTTTTGCTTATATTCCTAATGTTTTATTATAAAATTTTCAAACTTAAAAAAATGGAGAGAATTATGCAGTGAACTAGATTATTTTTCTAAATTTGGTTTATCACATGTATATCCATCTCTCTAGCCTATTTATTGTAAATTTTTATGTATTTCAAAGTAAGTTGACATCAGTATACTTGATTCTTAAACATCTCAGCGTGTATATCACTAAGTAGAGCTGAATATTTATGTACATCTAGTTTTATTTTGTATTAAATGCACAAATTTTGAGTGTACACTTGATAAGTTTTGACAAATGTGTGTACCTGTGTAATGCAAACCTCTATCAAGAGACAGAATACTGTCACCAGCACAGAAAACTCTCTCACCCTTCCATTCAGTCAATATCCACCCCTTCCCACCACCTTCCTCCGGTAACAGTGTTCAGATATATTTTCTCCACAGAATAGTTTAGATTGTTTTAAGACTTTACTTAAGTAGCATCATATAGCATGTACTCTTTGTGTTTGGCTGCTTTCATTTGAGATAATGTTTTTGAGATTTATTCCTGTAGTTGTGTTTATTAGTGATTAATTCTTATTTGTTGCTGAGTTGTATTCCTTGGTGGAATATATTAATTTGTTTACCCATTCTCCTGTTGATGGACACCAAATCTGTTTCCAATGTCTTTCTATTATGAATGAAGCTGCTATGAACATTCTTGAACACATCTTTTTGTGAATACGTGCTGTCACTATTCTTTGGTGAAAACTTAGGAGTGGACTCCTGGGTCACAGGGTCATTGTATGGTTATTTCTATGAGCTATGGTCTGATCTTTCCAAAATGGTTGTATCATTTTACATTCCTGCCAGTTTCCTTTGAACACTTGATATTATTGCCAGTCATTTTAGTTTCAGCCATTCTGAAGGGTGACTGGCTATGGTTTGAATTTGTATATTCTTGATGAGTAATGATGTTGAGAATTATTTCATGTGCTTGTTATCCTTTCATATATTCTTCAGTGAAATATATGTACAACTGTTTACCTATTTTTATTGTGGTCTTTGTTTATATTATTATGTTGTAGAAGAAGTTCATTCTTTATATATTCTAAATATAAATTCGTTGCCAAATATATATTTTGTGAATATTGCCTCCTAAAATATGGTTTGACTATTCAATTGAAAGTTTAAATTTTTAAGTTTAAATTTTAAAAAAAAATGTTTAACATCTTTATTGGAGTATAATTGCTTTACAATGGTGTGTTAGTTTCTGCTTTATAGCAAAATGAATCAGCTATACATATACATATATCCCCATAACTCCTCCCTCTTGCGTCTCCCTCCCACCCATGCAAGGATGCTCAACATCATTAATCATTAGAGAAATGCAAATCAAAACCACAATGAGGTATCACTTCACACCAGTCAGAATGGCCATCATCAAAAAATCTACAAACAATAAATGCTGGAGAGGGTGTGGAGAAAAGGGAACCTTCTTGCACTGTTGGTGGGAATGTAAATTGATACAGCCACTATGGAGAACAGTATGGAGGTTCCTTAAAAAACTAAAAGTAGAATTACCGTAAGACCCAGCAATCCCACTACTGGGCATATACTCAGAGAAAACCGTAATTCAAAAAGACACATGTACCCCAATGTTCATTGCAACACTATTTACAATAGCCAGGTCATGGAAGCAGTCTAAATGCCCATCGACAGACGAATGGATAAAGAAGATGTGGTACATATATACAATGGAATACTTTCAGCCATAAAAAGGAACGAAATTGGGTCATTTGTACAGACGTGGATGGACCTAGAAATTGTCATACAGAAGAAAGTCAGAAAGAGAAAAACAAATATCGTATATTAACGCATATATGTGGAATCTAGAAAAATGGTACAGATGAACCGGTTTGCAAGGCAGAAATAGAGACACAGATGTAGAGAACAAATGTATGGACACCAAGGGGGGGAAAGTGGCGGAGGGGTGGAGTTGGTGGGATGAATTGGGAGATTGGGATTGACATTTATACACTAATATGTATAGAATAGATAACTAAAAAAAAAAAAGAAAAAAGAACCACCGGGTCAAAGGTGATGTAATTTCACCTGGAGGTGTTTCATCTACTCTGCTTTTAAGAAGACAGTGTGAGGGCTGATTACACCAACCCAACTGGGACTTACACTGGGCTGGGGTTGGGTGGTCACTGCAGCTGGACTCAGTTCACCTTGAGTGACCCATCTCGCTAGGATTTCAAAGCCCGGCAAATGTCTCGCTGGGAGAGCCGCCATTCTTGCTGCAGGCCCCGCATGTTAGTGGGACTTTGTCTCTCAAATGCTGGGAGACACAGGAGTTTTGCGTTGCCTTCTGACCCAGCACCGAAGTTTCAGCTCGTCCGGTTCCCATTGCTTTCACTGCTGTCCAAAGTCTTTAAAACTACAATTTTTGTCATTTATTCCACTTTTTTTCTAGATTTTACAATGATTTACCCTGCTGATATCTACTATATCTTACTTGGAAGTAAAAGTTTCAGTGATTTTCAAAAAATACACCTCATTACCTATATCGACTTCCATTGATGATGAACATTACTTGAAGCCAACTATTGGAACAATTAAATAAGTAAAACCCTTGTGTTCGTGGAGAGGCGCTGGACTTCGATGGAGGCTGCATCAGAAAGACTTGATGTGGGAGCAATAGAACATGTCCCGGTGGGGGTCTCCTCTGCCTTCATCCAGGCACTTTGACATGTCCCCATACAGACTGTGTTCCTGGCTCTCTTCCATTCCATTCAGCTGTGGGTGCGGAGAAAGTATGAGAAGATAGGTGATGGGAAAGAGTAAAGGGGAAAGATGGGAAAAGGCATTAGTGAGGAGAGAACAAAGATGATGGGTGGGCTGTTCTGGAGCATTTTCTCCAGAACTTGACTCAGAATGAAACTTTCCAAAAGGAACCCAGAAAGCCCCTCTGTCCATCTGAGGCCAGAGAGCCACCCCACGGTGGCAGTGACTCTGGTCACTCTCCTCCACCCACAGCCCTGGCTGCCCCTCCTGTGCGCCGGGGCCCCGGAAAGGGAGCCAGCCACTGATCTGCACACATTCACCTCGTGATGCTCCAGGAGATGGAAAGACAAGGTTCTTGCAAACACCCTGTGCGTCTGCTTGCTATGCGGGTGCAGAGTGGGAGATCCCCGCCTGGCACTTGTTAACTGACTGCGCCTCGGGAAAGACAAAGGGGAAGCTCAGCGTGGAGGCACCTGTTTGCCTGTGAAGTGTGACAGAGACACGGAGGAGCGTTTCCCTGTAATCATCAGCCCAGGGAGAGCCATTTGGAGGCCGGGAATGCTAACCATCAATCTCCCCGTGCACGCGGTGTCTCTGTTTAACAGCTGATAGAGCGTCTCCAAAGGGCTTTTGTGGCTCTTTGTTTAAAATGACATATAATGGGCCTGGACTTATCAGTGTCTCTGAATGCATTTTCTGTGCTCTGTCCCCACTGGGGGATTCGGTCCATTCTGATGGATATATGGAGGATTGATTTTGAGCTTGGAATAATTTAATCCATCAATTTAACATTAATGAATATGCAAAGGGAGTCTCTTTGTGGATGAAAAACAGAAGGGGGACATTCTTATTAATTTGAAATGGACTTGAGAAATGGAAATAGCCTGTGCTATTATCTGCCGTAGAGTCTGGCGATTGGGCCATCAGATGGGCTGTGTGGGTCCCGAGCCGCTAAGGCCAGCCCGTGGCCATTCGGAGATTCCTGCAGCATGGCAGTTGAAAGCCCTCAGGAATGCAAGGATGTGGCTATTCCCCAGGCCAGGATGAGGGCTTTTCAGGGTGAGACAAGCTGGCATCGTGGCTCTGAGCTCTGAATAAGAGGCCTGAACCCTGAGTGCTGGTGCATTGTTTAAAATCACATCAAAAGCCCAGGATTGGACAACAGGGTTAAATGATTTCAGATTTCTTTGGTCCCAGAGGTGTGTCAGAGCGAAACATTGAACAAAGCTGGGGGAGAACAAAGGCCCTCTCGAGCTCACAAGGCAGCCGGGGAAAGGCAGAGTCCCCAGCCCCACACCGACGTCTGGATGGGCGGCTGAGTCTGCAGCCTGGAGCCCACATGGTGCTTGGGGGTCTGGCCCTGTCCCTCAGCACAGTGACCAAGAACAAAGCAGCCCAACTGAGAAGGCGGCCGAATGCTTCAGTTACGCTCCCTGAATCACCCTGCAGCCTTTACTTCTCCACTGCCAGACCTCTCGAGTGCCCCCTACCTTCTTGCTGCGAGTTCGTGGACCAGATGCAGTGGTTTTGTTCCCTGGAGGCTGGCTAGGCTTCCCCCACTGAGTATCTTCCATCCAGGCCTTGCCCCGTTTCATCACAGACACCTCAAAGAGCTCCCGTCCTGGCTTCTCCCTGGAGGCGTGTGGGTTTGGGTAGAAGCCAAGCCTCCTCCAGGGCCTTCGCTCCCTCCAATAACAACCAGCTGTGCATGGACGGGGTCCTGCAATGGGAACAGGGTGCAATCGAACCCCATGGTGTCACGAACCACTATGCACAGATTCATGAAAAATCTGAATAAACATTGTCTTCTCCGACGTGCAGCTGATATAGAGCAGATGGTCCCATCACTTGTTGCAAAAATCCATTTCTGCTGCAGCCGACCTGATCACTGTAGTTGACAAGTTTCTTCACTGTAGAGCCCAGAGCAGCCAGTAGATAGGACGTCAGAGTCCTCATTACGTCCAAGTGTATTAGGAGCCGACCCTTCAAGGAAACGGGGATTTAGGGCAAAGGTATGATTTTTACTCCCAGAGACTCGGAAGGAGAAAGTGACCTGTCCAGGTGACCTCCTCAGAGCCCGAGGAGCCATAGTCTAATGACATTTATGTAATACAAATAGAGTGATTACAAAATTCTCATAATTTCTCCATCCCCAGAGTTACTGCTAAGTGACCTTCGTAAGTGCCATTATTTCAGTCACAAAACCTCACTTTCCATGGCTGCTGGTGGGGCTGATGGGGACCTGCTCCTCCTTTGGACCAGTTTCTCTTCTCCTGCTCTATCTTGTCATATCTGTGGTAAAGCCCTCTCTACCGCAGGGACCTGGAGTAGCAACAGGGCCCAGCGTGTGCGGCCTCCCTCTCACTGGGGGTCTGCAGGGGCCCCCAGACTCAGCCGGGTCTCTGAGCTCTGTGGGCCCTGAGGGGTGCCCTCTCCCTGGGTCTTCAGCCTGGTGGTGACCCCAATATGGCACAACTCTGTGTCACATAGGCTGGACGCTTCCAGGTTCAAGGATTTTGCCAGGACACGTGGACAGGGACAGATGGCAAGGAGGGGTCTCCCCATTCAAGCCATCTGCTCAGGCCAGGCTGCCACGGTGCCTGGGGAGCCCTCATGTGCAGTCTGTTCAGAAAAAATGTTACTAACAGGCAAAAGCACCATGAACAGCAGGGAGTTCTGACCTTGGTGTGTGTCTGCCTGGCCTGAGCCAGTAGGGGCAGTGTGATTGGGCCTGCCACCCCAGGATCCAGCACCTGGGAGAGCCCCCTGGACTCCAGGGACAACACCTGAGCTTTCAGAATCCCAGGCCTTCGCCTCAGTCAAGATGAACCAAATCTTTGGAAAACTGGGCCTCATTTCTTCCTACAAATTGAATGAACTTGGGCTGTGACCAGTGGACCCCACGGACAGTCGGAAGAAAAAATAGCAGTTATTACTGTGATTATCAGAGGGTAGAATTGACCTATGTGTGCTGGGTGCAGCTCGGAAGTGAAGGGAGGGGGTGCCCTCTTGTTTCCATGACCCCCTTCCCTGCTGTCACTGGGGAGGAACTGGGCAGGGAAGCCCTTCCAGCCACATTTACTTGGAGGAACCAGGAACCCTGAGTGCCCTACGGCCAAGAGCCCTCCTGGGACCAGGTGCAGCCTTCCAGGTCCTCACTCCCCAGCAGCTGCCACTTCACTTAGCGGAATCAAGGAAGTGGAATCCTAGGTTGGGAACAAGAAAGCTGAGAACGGCCCAATTTACGCCACAGAATACCCAAGAGGCTCAGAAACCGGTGCCACATTTCTCTGGAAATGGGGTTAAGGTGCTAAAATCCAAGGACAGGGGTGGAGGTGGTCTTGAGGAGCAGGTCCTCACACTCGGTCCCACTGGCGATGCCCCACCAGCCCAGGAGACGCTGTTCACTGCCTGCGGTGGGGCGCGGGGGGAGAGCAGGGCCCGGGGCTGGAGGGTGGGAGCTTGGCTGCTTGATGGACTCGCCCGAACCCCTAACCACACATGACAGCTGCCCTGGGCCCTGAGGTCTCTGGTGAGGGGTGGTGTGTTAGCTTCCTGAGGCTGCTGGAACAAAGCACCATAAACTGGGTGGTTTAAAACAACAGAAATTTATTTTCTCATTGTTCTGGAGACCAGAGGTCTGAAATTAAGGTGGCGGCAGGGCTGTGCACCTCCTGAAGACTCCGGGGGAGGATCCGTTCTTTGCTTCTTGCAGCTCCTGGTGGCCTCTGGCATTCCTTGGTGTCCTCAGCTCATGACCAGTCTCTCTTTGTTCCACTGTTACACGGCATTCTCTCTCTGTGTGTCTGTCTTTATCTTCCTTTCTTCTATAAATACACTTGTAATAGCATTTATCGCCCACCCAAAAAATCTAGGATAATGGCTTCATTTTGAGATTGTTAACTTAATTACATCTGAAAAGACCCTTTTTCCAAATAAAGTAATATTCACAGGTTCTGGAAACTAGGGTATAGACATATCTTTGGTGGGGTGGTGCTGTTCATCCCACTACAGAAGGAAATATTCTCTGGAGAATCTCACCTGTCCAAGAGGAGAGTCCTGAAGATACAAACATCCAGTGTCCCCAGTAGACTGGTCACTCATTTGCTAAGAGCTTCCACTCAGATATTTAGTCCTCACTCTTAATTATGAGCAGATTTTGTCAAATATCTGAGAAAAAACAAAAGAAACAAACATAAAAGAGCAACATGGAGAAATAGATCATTTGAGGAGAAGGAAACTTGAAAAAAAAAAAACCCTGTCATTAATATTCTCAACAAGTTAAGGAAAGATGTTGTACTCATGAAACAAAAAGAGAATGTTATGAAAAGGAACATTCAGCAAGAAAAAAGGAAAAATTGGAAAAAACTTAAAACAGCAGAAATTAAAAAAATAATTGAACGATTAGAAGATAAAGTTAAGAAACACATGAACTAGAGCAAAGAAAAAAAAGACAAAATGATAGAAAATGAACCAACATTTAAATAATAGGAGTTCAGAAAAAGAAAAAAAAACTAGACAAAGAGAGAGAAAACAGAGGGGATGAAATCATCAATGAACTAATTCAAGAAAATTTCCTAGAATATTTGGTGTCACAGAACAATGGGTGAAATAGATTCTGATCAAGGCACGTCTTTATAAGTTTCAGAACCCTGGGAACAAAGAGAAGGTTCTGTAAAGGAAAGACTAAGAACCAGGATGGTTTCAGAACATTTTCACTGCAACACCAAAAACAAAAAGAATGTGGAGAAATGTCTTCAAAATTCTGAAGGAAATTCTATACCCAGCCCAACTGTCATACAGGTATAAGGAAAGAATCAAGATATTTCCCTTATAAACGGTCTCAAAACATTTATTATCCATGCACTCTTTTCCAAAAAGCTACTGCAGGATATGGGCCTCTGAAACAACAGTGCCAAAGAGGGGGCAAAGGACCCCACCCTGGAGAAGGGAGAAGGCTGATCCCCCAATGGCAGGTGTTCCCAGGTGTGTGTGATAATCCATCCAGATGGGGGAGAGGTCTGACTCTAGAGAGAGCCCCATTGCTCTTGAATGATCTTTTTACCTGAGGATGGAAAGTCCAGGTGAGCCTGAATACCATGTATGGATGCAGCTCTCACACACTCCTCCAGCCCTGCTCCTGGGTCAGTAGGGGACACTCATTACACTCCACCCAATGTCTGAGAGCTTGGGGAGGCCACGGTGGTTACAGTGCTGCCAGGTACCTAGTACCAGCTCCAGTTAGAGCCCAGCAGCACCCTGACCATGTTTGGTAAGCCCCCAGTGTGTTGCTGTGGAGCTGAGGGCCTCAAGCTGGTGTGGGTTCCCTTAAGACAGAAGTAACACAGAAGAGTGTTACCTCCATAGTGGAGAATGATTGGTCCTTGATTGGAGACTGCTCAGGTCTTACCTAACACATCCTAAAGTAGGACCCAAAAGGATCAATCTGTTCCAAGAAAAGTCAACTTTGTCCTTGAGCAGAGCTCAAGAATATTTATAGAAATACAAAAATGCCTATCACCCAACATAACAAAATTTCAATATCTGGCATCCTATTATGGATTAAATTGCCCCCCCAAAATTGATATGTAGAAGTCCTATGGTTTCTCTTCTTTGTTAATATTGTGAGTTACTTTGATGCATTTTTAATGTTAAATCAATCTGGCATGAACTTGGTTATGACGTATTATTGTTTTTATATGCTGTTGGGCTTAACTTGCTAAAATTTTGCTTGTACTTTTTACATCCGTATCAATGAGAGATTTTTTTCCTGTAGTTTTGTTTTGGTTTTTTTTTTTGGTAAGACTTTGTACAGTTTTGGTATCAGGATAATGCTGATATGAAATGAGTTGGGGAAAAATTCTCTCCTCTTCAATTTTCTGGAAGGATTTGTGTAGAAATAGTACCAAATCCTTCTTAAAGATTTGGTAGAATTCACTGATAAAGCCACTCTGGAAGACAGCATAGAAATTTATTAAAAAGTTAAGCACACACCTACGAAATGATCCAACTATTTCACTCCTAGGTATTTATCCAAGAGAAACCAGAGCACAGATATACACAAAAGCTTGTACATAAATGTTCAGAGCAACTTTATTTGTAATAGTTCAAATTAGAAACAAACCAAATGTCCATCAATAAGTGAATGCACAAACAAACTAGGATACATTCATTACCTTGATTGTGATAATGGTTTCATGATTATATACATCTGTCAAAATGTGTCAAGTTGTACCTTAAATATGTAAGTTTACTGTATGTCAATTATACTTCAATAAAGTGTTATAAAATAAAACACTGTAATATACATAACTGAAAAAAACACATATACTGCAAACAAAATAGTACTATATACTTCTCTAAATGGAAAAAATATAGCAATAGAAAGAAAACTTTGATAGATGAGTTAAATAGCAGAGATGACACAGATGAAGAGAGAATAAGTAGACTAGAAGAAAAGCCTGGAAAAATTACCCAGAATGTAACAGAGTCAAATAAATAAAAAATGTGAATAGAGTTTGGCAGGTATCAAAGGTAGAGTAAGAAGGCCTAACGTGTTATTAGTTGGAGCTCACAAATGAGATAAGTATGAGGATGAGGGAGAGGCAACATGGAGAGAGTTAATAGCTGAGAATCATATAAAATTGATGAGAAACATGAATTCCTAGACTCAGAAGCACAAATCCAAAGCAAGATATATGAACGAAAATCTGCACCTAAATGCAAGACAGTGAAATTGAAAGACAAATAGAAGATCTTAAAAGTATCTGGAGGAAAGACAGATATAAACCAAAGAACGACTACAATTAGACTGACATCTGACTTCTCCATAGCAAATATGCACGCCAGGAAACAATGGAATTCCATCTTCAAAGTGCTGAGAATTGTCAACTTTTTTGTATACCCAGAAAAACTATCTTTCAAGAACTTTTCAAGTTTCATCTTAAGAATGAGAAGAGTTTTCAGACAAATGTAAATAATGAGGTAAAGGCCAAAGTTAACTTCTCTGAAATGATTTTCTCAATCTCTCAAAATTCACCATTGTTACGCTGTTCTTCAACCCACCAGTGATGTTTAGAATATCTTCTCTTCTTCTTACAACGTATCCCAGAGACCTTATCATTTTAAACTCACTGATGTATCTCAGTTGCTTTATTTGTGGGTAAGGAATGAAGAGAGAGAGTTAAGTAAAGAATGTGTATATATTTGGGTGCAGTTTCTGAATCCTCTACCTCAATACTTGTATCTCTCAGGGAGAAAAAAAAAATTCCAGGGAAAATTGAGGGTACAAAATGGGAACTCCTTTACTCCCCACAAATGCTCTAGACACACCTAAATTGTTTTCCATCTCTGTTTCCTCTCCTTCCTTCAAGGTTCAGAGAAAGAATTGCAACATGTGTTCAAGTCTGGTGCCTCTTTTTCTGCTTGTCTCATGTATGTCTGACCTTTCTCAGTACAGAAGTCCCACTTCTCCCTCTGCTGGTGGAGATGTTCCTGATCCAGTCTTGCAGGTCAAGCCCTACACACCTTTCAAGACTATGTCTAAGGGCCCATTTCCTTATTAAGGCTTTTGGAACATCTCTCCTTGCGCTGGAGTGGGGTTTCCACTGTGGGCTGACTGCCCCCTGTGAGGCCTGGGTCATGGCCACTCTGCTCTTTTATTGGCATGCCTGTTTTCATTTATCCCTCTCCCTTCATCCAACTGGGGCTTCCTTTGGGCAAGAACCATTTGCTTCCTCTGCAGCCTTGGTGCCCCTTACAACATCTGGCATTGATTAGTTACTAGGTTAGTTACTGGATGCCTGGGGAATGTGAGAATAAATTAGTGAGCCTTTCCCCCCTCTTACATCTACATTTCTGGACTGATGTGTGACGAAGCACTGAAACAGAGTGTGGCAGGTTATGGAAGGACCAGGAGACTTTGTCAAAGAGGACAAGATGCTGGAGCTGTTTAGGGTGAAGAGGGCGTGAGGTAGCCAGCCAGCCACGCTCAGACGCTGGGGGCAGGGTGCTCAGCCTGCAGTCTCACAGCAGGATCTTCTCAGGAGCTGTTAGCCTGTGTAACGATGAGTTAGATGACCTCCAAGTTCTCCATTCAATGTGGGAGGAAATGAATCTCCCGGAAATGCTTCCAGCATCATTTCACTCACTGCTCACAAACCTCCAAAAAGGCTGCATTGCCTTTCTAATCAAGCCCCGATTTTATAAATGTCCTTCATTGAGTCACTCTATTCCCATTACTTACAGGTAAGCAAGTCCTGTCCAGGTCTCCTCTTGTCTCGTGCCCACATGTCCGGCTGTTCTGATTGTGCCCAGGATGTGCCCAGCACCCAGACCATGCTGCCTCGCCTATTATGAGTCTTCTGTTGAAGTAATCCAAAGATTTCCAGGTTGGAGTGTCCAAACTGAAGACATGATTTTCAGGCTTTTAGCTGGGAGAAGACTTGAATCTGTGTCCTGAAATGGAAGAGGATATTCCAAAAGTGTCAAGTTCTCCACCACCGGAAATGTCCAAGTAGAGAGCAGGCAACCGTTTTCCATATGTGCTTGAGAAAATGGTGTACTTCCCCTCGCGGAAGCCTCCTGACGCCCAGGTTCTGCATTCCCGTCGGTCTCAGCACCTGCTGGCTCAGAGCCATCAGTCAGGTTCCCATCATTCGCGTGTGCCTTGGGTGTTCTTGCTCCTTGTCTGTTGCTCAGAGCGGGTCCCATCTACATCTTCATCACAGCCCCTCCCCCGTGGTCTGCCCACACGGCACCTGCTCCTCCAGCAGAGCCTCCGCTGTCTGAGGGAAGCCGATGTCTTGCTCATCTCTGCAGGCTCACAGCTGAGCCCAGAGCAGTGCGCAGCATAGACCCTCCATAAACCCCCAGGGCAGATGGGAGGGGAGGAGAGCCAGAGGGAGAGAAGGTAGGAGTGAGCCCCAGGGTCCAGCAGCACCCTCGACACAGCTGGAAGGGCAATGGTTTCTGACCCCTCCTTCTCCATCACCTTCTGTAGGAACAGGCTTCTGGGGACAATTATGTCAAACCTTATTTCCTCATGTATTAGTTTCCTTCCATTTCTAATAAACTATATGGTGATTTAAAACAGCAGTTTACAGTGAAATTCATTTACAACAACACGATCCATTGTGATCACAATGCCATAAATTTATGTTTTAAGGAATTATTAATGCTTGTAGCAGCTGGGGCCCTGAAGTGTGGAAATAGCTAACATTTTTCACCTTGTGCAGCCAAGGGAGAAGAATCGTTGCTCTTTAATTATACAACCACCAAAGACAGCATGCAGAGAGTGGAGCAGATATAATTGCAGAATAAGAAATGATTGGCCAAGACCATAGCCGAGATGTTAAATGAAGACACAGAGATGCCAGGACTCTGCGGGGAAAGCCTGGAGCAGAAATGTGCCTCCTCCACATTAATAAGCAGCTGCGATTTTAAGTCAATTGATTAAAAAAGGAAGCGATGTTAGGAAGATGGGATTATACACAGAGTGAAATAGTGCCCTCTAACCAAAAAGAGCTGGATCTGAAGGGTAAAGGTTTATTTCTGCTTGTAGATAAGGGAAGTGCTCACACCTCCGTGCTCAGGCTTGCATGAGCGTCCAGGGTGCAGCGACGTGACAGTCCTGAGTGGTGCTGATGGGGGGTCATTGTGCCCGCCACGTGTCCCCAGGTCTCCAGTGCAGTGACAGGGGGTCACCTGTGCCCTCCACATGTCCCCAGGTCTCCAGTGCAGTGACGGGGGTCACCTGTGCCCTCCACCTGTCCTCAGGTCTCCGAGGGAATTGTGCTAAGATAAATTGACACAGACCTGTGTTACCTCCCACCCCCACCGGCACATCCTCTAGGAGCTTCAGAATTAGGGGAAGGAAACAAGGAGCTTGAGGAAGCCCTGCTGATGACGCTGTGAGCTCTGCCCAAACTCTCAGTCTCTCTGCCTCTGTTTCTCTCCCCCTGACCGCTCCTTCCTTCCCACCCCCTCGGTTTGGGCACCATCTTGAACAATGTGCAGCTGGCTCGGTTTGCCCCCCCAGAGCACCCGGCTAGGTTTTCCACGGTGGCTCCTGACACAGCTGGGGTTCAGCACTTCCCACTGAGTGGAGGGCACTCCTCTGTCCCGGGTTCACAGACCCCGCTGTCCAGCAGAAATGTAACATGAGCCACGTGAGCAATTCTAGTGAGAAGAAACAGGTGAAATCCATTTAAAGAATATATACTTGATAGACAATCATTATTGAGCTATTCTACACCCTTAATCTTTTCTGCAGCCAGTCTTTGGGACCCGGTGGCTCTCGGTTCAGACCAGGCATGGGTCACATGCTGGGGGGACTGCATGTTGACAGTGCAGGTCCAGGCGCTTGGCCGGTTGCTGCTTCAGATGAAAGCAACCCAAGGCGGTGTGATAGATGGTCCCTCCCGCGTCCCAGACAGGCCATCAGAGCGCGGAGAGCGCGAGCCACAGCAATCCTCATGGGAGGGTGTGGGTGAGGGCCTCTGCAGGCCTGGTCAGGACTGACCTGTTCCGTCCCGGTAGGGGCCCCCTCCTCCTCCTGCACCCCTGATCCGTCTGTGCCGGGTTCTGATCTACGTCTACCTGGTCTGAGTCTGAAGCAGCACAGACCACTGTGCAAAGGCCCTCCCGCCAGTCCCTTGGAGGAGCGACTTTTGAACAAGGATCTGAGGGGAGTGGGGGCCGCGGGTTTCCCGAGTGGATGGGGGCGAGGCCGTGTGGACCCCCTCCTCCCTGGGAGCCCCCTGGTGCTTGGGTGTCCCTCAGCAGTGAGGTCCCAGCGCAGCCTCCATCTCTCGGCCTCCAATCCCGCTGTGTTTCAGGGTAGGACACCTCGGGGTTGAGACTCCTCTGACTCTGCCCCGAGACTGGCCACTCTCCACCCCACCACCTGGTTCTTGTCGGGACCCCAGAGGCTCACCCACGCAGCAGGCCCTGCGGGGACGGCGCACGCCCGTCATCAGAAAGTCTGGCTTTTACGGTCTCCTCCCTCCCCTGTGCAGACCCTGCCGGGAGCCAAGAGCCCCTCGGGGGAGGGTTTGGGGTGCAAATTCTGCCGCCCGATATCAGCAAGTAAAGGTCCTAACAATGAAGGAGAACAAGTGTCCAGCAGGAAAGTATGCCTTGTTCCCAAAGCATCCCTTTCCTTTAAAAATTTTTTAAATTCCTAAGTTTTAAGTGTTTGTTTCGTGGATGGTGGAGAGAGAAATGGGCTGAGAACTTGAGCGCTGGTGAGGGTGTCAGAGGGGAAAATCAACCTGAAGTCAGGCAAATGGTTCGAAGGGCACACTACACTCAGGTCCGCTTGGGTCCCCAAAGCCCTCTGCCTGCTCGGGTCCTGGGCACGGACGGGAGCCTTAGGTTTTGCGCGAAATTGTTTCAACGTGGCTGCTGTGTAGACAGAGAAAAGGCTGAATCCTGGCACCCTGGTCTCGGACGTCCAGCCTCCAGCGCGTGAGAAATCAGCGCCTGTTGTTGAGGCCGCCCCCTGTGGGGCTTTGGTCACGGTGCCTGGACTGGTGAATTACCGAGTCAGGAGACACAGTACGTATGTTCTGGTGCGTTTCCGCTTCACAGTACGTATGTGCCGGTGCGTTTCCGCTTCACAGTACGTATGTGCCGGTGCGTTTCCGCTTCACAGTACGTATGTGCCGGTGCGTTTCCGCTTGAGCGGGGTAGGGCGTGGGATTTAGCCTCCAGCGAAGAAAAATGGAATTCTCCGGACGCAGAGCTGAGTCTTCTTCTCACAGCAGAATACTTCCCAGGAGAAGCGCAGTCTGTACTTGGGTAAGGGTCTCCCCTGCATGCCCTCGGGTTTTCCTCACGTGTGGCTTACGGGATGGGACATGCTAGGGAAGGAGCTGCCGCGGCCTCAACGCTGAGAGGGGCCGGCGGAGACTCCAGTCTGGGGTTCTGGGTCCAGGCACCCCCCTCCTCTGCAGCCTCTCTCAGGGTCTGGGGCTCTTGTTTGAAGCAGACATGATGCTGGGAGCCCAGACACCCAGACCAACGGGCCATGGAGGGGGCTGGTCTCCCCCCTGAAGGGGTCCCGAGTCTCTGGACACTGAGCTTGGGGGTGAGAGCATCCCGGGCCTCGGCGTCCAGCAACCGTTTCCTGACCGGGACCTTTACAGGAGCAGGAAATAACGACGGGAGATGGTTTGGGCTTTTGTGGAGCAAAAACTACCAATATAGGGTAAAAAAATGAAAATTACTCTTAGATACTCATGGTAAACTCTGTATCACTTGTGTGACGATTGAACATTTCGGTCCTGGGCAGCTTATTTGGGTGATTTCAGCCTGAGCACCCACCAATTGCCAAAGGGACCCACGGACCCCAGCGGCTGAGCGCCCCGCAGCCCACAGCCTGGATGAGAATGTGAGGACGTGGGCCCCTCCCCACGGCCCTCTACCCACAGGCGTCTTGGCCGAGCCCACTGTTCTGATTTGTTAAGCACTTGGTCACCCAGACCTCCCTGCCTGACTCTCGCCAAGTGGGCAGGTCTCAGAAATAGACTCTGATCCGTCTCTGACAGGTGCTGGTGGGGGGCAGGACCCCCCCCGAAGCCCTGCCTCCTGTCGAGGTCTCAGCTCGGTGTCAAGGCCACACGGATAATTTGCCTTCACCGTAATATCTGTGTGAAGGAAAGAAAAAGAATGCTTTGGACGGCTCCATCCCACTCCCCATGGGGTCACTGTGGGGTAAGCCTGCCCTCTGCGGTCTGAGCTGGTGAGAAACTCAAAAATCTCCAGCCCGGACAACCTGGAGCAGTTCTGTTTGATGAAAATCCCAGCAACCACAGCTCCCCCTCCTTGGCCCCAATAGAGTGACTCAGAAAAGTGCTGGAATAACAAGGGAAGAGGGGCTGAAATAAAATCATCCCAACACACAGTCTTCTGGTGGCCCTTCCTCGGGCATCGTTCAACCAAGGAGGAACGTCTGCTTTTCTTACAGTTCCATCTTGCAGTGCGGTCTGTGCGCGCCAGGCAGGCTGAGGGTTTGGTGAGATCTTTGCACTGGGAGTGGGGCCTCCACGTACCCTCGTAACCACAGAGGGAAGAGCTACCAACTCAGCGAGAGGGCGCCGCGTGCTCCGAAGCTGGTCTGTCCTGACCCCCTCACCTGGTTTGGGTTACGTGAATCTGTCTGGAACGCTAGGAGTCCAAGAGTAGGCACACACTGCGTGTAATAGTGCAAACCAGACCAGTCTCAAGGGTCTCTTGAGAATTCCACTACTGTATTGGAAATGGAATAATAAATGATGGCAACGCATTCTTTCCTTTAATGAAAGAACACCGTCTGAGTGTTGCACCTGGGAAGGAAGACCAAGGGGCCTCTTCCTCTCTGTCATTGCCGGCCGTTCCAGTCTCCCGCTGTCATTGATGTATGCGGCGCCAGGATAAAGGACGCGCGCACAGCCCCACGGCTGCGTGAAGACAATGACGGCGGCTTCCCCTTATCTGCACGTGCAGGCCGCCCAGATCCATCACTACACGCGCAGCCCAGCTCTGGGCCCGGCCCGCTGGAGGCCGGTCGGTGGACGGACGGACGGATTCTCGTCAAATGCAGCCGGGTTCCACTTAGGAATTCCTGCTGTGGGGCAGGGGCAAAGTATCTATAATAATTTTAAGGACATTTCCCAAATGTTTATTTAGATAAAAGATGGATAACAGTAAAACTCCCGAACCTGCAGCCTGATAAGTAGGTTTTATTAATGACCTGCCATTCGCTAGGGCTGGATAATTAAAGGTTTTCCCCCCAAAGGAAGAGAGTGGACAAATTTATCTGATGGTTGGATAACCGGGGACACTGGTTGGAAACTATTGATATAATCAGAGCTCATTCGATTTGCTTGAGACAGCCACCCTATCAGCTAATTTCACCTGTGAATACTTAATTATCCTCGGAATGCATATGGGCGCCCCATTAATAAAATTTGACTATGTCATCGTTTCTTTGTCACCCACATGTGCCTTTTATCTCCCGCATCGCCTTAGTCTTCCTTTCCTTTTATTTTTATTCCTTTCCACTCTCTCTTTTAAAAAAATGAGGCTTGGGGAGACAGATGTGGGCGGTGTGACTTCTGTGCGGTGTACAGCCCAGATGCGTGGCTGGGCAGGCCTGAGCTTGACGGAGCTCGGGATGAGGTCTGGACCAGGTGGCGGCGCTGAGGCAGGGCCCTCGAGCCCAAGCCTGCGTGCGGCTGGATGCGGAGGTGGGCGCCAGGCTCAGGGCCCCAGCAACGGACGTCTCGTGTCCAGACCGGCAGGGTGCTGCCGCCCAGGAGCACCTGGTGGGGGCTTGGCAGCCTCTCCCAGCCCGGCTCCGCTACAGGCGCCTCCTGCGACCCTGGGAAGGCTGGAGCCCCCTCACCATGGATGCACCTGCACACAGGGACCTGGTTATGTCCTCACTGGGCTTGGAGTCCTGGGTCATGACCTTGAGGGAGTCATTAATTTCTCTGACTTCCCATTTTCTCAGATGTAAAGTGGGGATGATGTTCCTTTAAGAGGAACAGACGTAAAAGGCATCTGGAAAGGCACCCAGGAGAAGGGAGGCCCCGAGGCCATGGGTGGGGGATGGAGGGAGGTGGGGGGTGGGGGCCTCCTGCCTCTTCCCAGGCACCCCCCAACATCTCCGGCAGATGAACGATGGGGAGCAGGTGTGGCCCGTCCGTTCGCTCCCTCGGTGATTTCATGGACCCCCATCGAGTGGGGTGACCTCAGCTTCACCCACACTTGACTCTCAGCGCTGTATCTTCTGGGACAACGGCGGTGCTGGGCTTCTGGGAGGACGTGTGTGGGACCCCTGCTTCCCCAGGCTTGTGGGTCGGCTCAGAGCGCAGGCCCAGGCGAGGGGGCGTGAACGGGCTGGACCTTCGTGTGGGGACGTCCCTCACTGGTGAAGACGAGGTGCCCAGAGGGGAAAGGGCGTGGGGAGAGGGGAGTCCTGCTGAAGGGGTGGGGTGCGCTAGCGGGTGAGCACGGGCCCTGGGTGCCCGGCTGGTGCTCCCCACAAACCGGGGCAGGGCGGAGGCCCTGAGCAGGCGGCCGTGCCGCCCCACCAGCTCTCGGACCTCCTTTCTGTTTCGCCCAGTGTCCCCACAGGGCTGACGGTTCCCTGCATCAGGCAGAGCCCTCTCTTCCTGACGTCCATCCACGTGCCCTGCATCGTGACAGGTGTGCAGCAGGTGTTGGATGAACCTATGATCGGCAGGGGAAAATCTTGTCCCGTCCCCAAACCCATCCCCCGCCGTCCCCGCCTCCACCCGCCCAGCTGCCAGCATCCTGACTCCGCCCCGTCGGCCCCCAACCAGGTCCAGGCTCCGCCTGTGCTGACTTGGTTATCCGTCCCCCTCCCACCTCCATGACAGGCTCTGGAGGGTAGATGTCGGGGTTCCTGCGCCCCCGCTCTGCCTGCTGGGCCGCGGGGTGGCCATGCTTGCTGCCCTGGCCTGCTGGCAGCCAGTGTCGTGTGGCTGCGGCTCTCCCACTCCCGCTGCTGGGGCACGGCACCACTGCCCACTACTGCTCTTTCCTGCAAGTCCTGAAGGTGGCCCCCCTTGGAGAGTCCCCCCCCCAACCCCACAGTGTCCTTCATTCAGGCAGAGACCCTCCTGCTTCTGCTCCTGCCTCCGACCTCCCACCCAGCAGCGGTGGGCATTGGTCCCCCTACCCCAGAGGTCACTCGCTCACTGAACGCCCCAGTGGCTCCCTCAGCACCTGGGACGAAGTCCACACCCTCATCCTGGCCCACGGGGCCTCTCAGGCCCCGCCCTGTGTCCCTTCCTCCCCTTACTTCCTGGGACCCCAGCAGCCCCAGGGCCTTTGCTTGGCCACTCCCTGCTGTGGCCTCCTGTGCAGACCAGCCCGCTGGCCTCCAGTGCCCTCTGCAGAGGGAGCCTCAGCCCCCAGAGCAGCCCTTGCCACACTGGACCACATGGCTCTTTATCTTCACCGTGAGCTTATCACTTCTCTGACGTCTGCATGTGAGTCGAGCGGTCACTCGCTGCCGTGTCCCCACACAGAGCTGGTGCCCCATGAGCACAGACTGGGAGAATGAACCCTCTCTCATGAGGGTGTCTTACTCTGGGACCTCACGGGGAGAGTCTGGGTGACATGGTCCAAGGAGCCCAGGCCTCCTCCAATAGCCCTGCCCTTGCTTCTCCCTTGGAGGCAGGAGACCTCCAAGGGACCAGATGGGAGCCACTCCCATCTGCACACCTAGTAACAAGCCTGTTATTTGCAGACCCAGGTGCAGAGATTGAAGTGGACCCTTGTCCCAGCACCAGCCCTACTGACCAAGGACTTGGAGGTGGTCCTGCTCACCCTGGGACCAGATCACAGGACAGGATCCTGTGACAGGATCCATGCCTGCTCAAACCCCTGGTACTAGACATGCAAGAGGGGACACTACAAGTGACACCCCAGGAATACAGATGGTTGTAAGAGACTACTGCAAACAATTACATGCTGATAAATTGAATAAACTAGTGGAGATGGATACATTCCTAGAGACATACAACCTACCAAGGCTGAAACATAAAGAAATAGGAAATCTGAACAAATAATGAGTATGGAGGTTGACGTGGTAATCAGAAGCCTCCCAACAAGGAAAGCCCAGGACCATATGGCCTCACAGGTGAATTCTACCAAACATTTAAAGAATTAATGCCAATCATTCTTAGACTCTTCCAAATAATTCAAGAGGAGGGATCACCTTCAAGCTCATTTTACAAGACCAGCATTACCGTGATAACAAAGCCAGATATGGACAGTATAAGAAAATAAATTACAGGGCAATATCTCTGATGAACATGGTGCAAAAATATTCATCTATATATTACCAAACCAAATCCAACAGGATTTTAAAAGGATCATACACCATGATCAAATGGGATTTATCACTGGGATGCAAAGATGGTTCAATATGCACAAATCAATCAATGTGGTACACCACATTGAGAGAATGAAGGCCAAAAATCATATGATCATATGATCATCTCAATAGATGCAGAAAAACCATTTGACAAAATTAAACATCCTTTCATGATAAAAATTATCAACAAATTAGGTATAGAAAAAATGTACCTCAGTATATTAGAGACCATAAATGACAAGCCCACAGCTAACATCCTACTCAGTGATGAAAAGCTGACAGCTTTTCCTATAAGATCAGGAATAAGACAAGGATGCCCACTCTCACCACTTCTGTTCAACAAATTACTAGCAGTCCTAGCCAGAGCAATTTGGCAAGAAAAAGAAATAAAAGAAAATAAATATCAGATGCAAAAAAGTTAAATTGTCTGTTTGCAGATGACATAATTTTATATATAGGAAATCCTAAAAACCCCATCAAAAAAGCTATTAGAACTAATAAATGAATTCAGTAATGTTGCAGGATACAAAATCAACATACAAAATCAGATGTGTTTCTATACAATAACAAAGAACTATCTGATAAAGAAATTAAGAAAATAATCCCATTTACAGTAGCAACAAAATGAACAAAATACTTAGAAGCAAATTTGACCAAGCAGGCGAAAGATCTGTGCACTGAAAACTACATGACTCCGATGAAGGAAATTGAAGAGACACAAATAAATGGAAAGATATCCTGTGCTCATGGGTTAGAGGAATTAATACTGTTAAAATATCCATACTACACAAAACAATATGCAGATTCCATACAATTCCTATCAAAATTCCAATGGCATTTTTCATAGAAATAGAAGAAATAATCCTAAAATTAGTATGAAACCACAAAAGACCCCAAATAGCCAAAGCAATATTGAGAAAGAAGAACAAGGCTGAAGGCATCATGCTCCCTGATTTCAAACTATATTACAAAGCTATAATAATAAAAACAGTAGGCACTTGCATAAAAACAATGACATACACCAATGGAAAAGAATAGAGAGCACAGAAACAAGCCCATGTGAAAACAGTCAACTCATCTTTGATAAGAGAGCCAAGAACACTCAATGGGGAAAGGATAATCTTTTCAATAAGTAGTGCTGGGGAAACTGGATATCCATATGTAAAAGAATGAAATCAATTCCTTATTTATACCACTTACAAAAATTAACTCAAAATGGATTAAAGACTTAAATGTAAGACCTGAAATCATAAAACTCCTAGAAAGAAACTCCTAGAACTCTTTGACCTAGGTCCTGGCAATGATTTTTTGGATCTGATACAAAAAGCATAGGCAACAAAAGAAAAGTAAACAAGTGTGACTATATCTAACTAAAAAAAAATGCAGAGCAAAGGAAACATTCAATAAAATGAAAAGGCAACCTACAGATTGGGAGAAAATATTTGCAAACCATGTATCTGATAAAGGGTTAATATGGAAAATATATAAGGAACTCATACAACTAGCAAAGCAAACTAATAAATAACCTGGTTAAAAAAATGGGCAGAAGATCTGAATAGACACTTTACCAAAGAAGACATACCAAAGGCCAAAAGACACATGAAAAGATGCTCAGCATCACTAATTAGCAGTGAAATGCAAATCAAGACTGCAATGGACTCTCCCTCACACCTGTTAGAATGGCTATCATCAAAAAATAAGCAATAATGTGTTGGCGAGGATGTGGAGAAAAAGAAATCCTCATGCACTGTTGGTTGAAATGTAAATTGGTGCAGCCACTATGGAAAAACAGTATGGGGCTCCTCAAAAAATAAAAAACAGAACTATCGAAAACAGAAGTATCGTATGATCCAGCAGTCCCACTTCTGGGTATATATCTGAAAGAAATGAAATCAGAATCTCAAAGAGATATCTGCACCCCCATGTTCATTGCAGCATTATTCACCACAGCCAAAATATGGAGATAACCTGAGTGTCCATCGATGGAGACAGAAACTGTGGGAGATTATATATCTATTATACAATACATAATATATTATATTGTATATATAATGGCAACATGAATGAACCTGGAGTATATTATGTTAAGTGAAACAAGCTAGACACAGAAAGACAAATACAGCATGATCTCACTTATACGTGGAATCTAGAAAAGTCAAACTCACAGAAACAAAGAATAGAATTGTGCTTGTGAGGAGGTGGGGAAATGGGAGGGTACAAACCTTTAGTTATAATATGAATAAGTTCTGGGGATCTACTGCACAGCATGGTGATTACAGTGAATAGTAATATAGGGCATACTTGAAATTTGCTAAGACAGCAGATCCTGAGTGTTCTCACCACACACATACAGTGGTACCCAGGCGAGGTGATGGATGCGTTAACTCACTTGATGGTGGTAATCCTGCGACAGCATATACATAGATCAAATCATCATGCTGTACACCTCAAACACATACAAGTTTTACTTGTCAATTACACCTCCATACAGTTGCAAAACCATTTATTGCTCCTGATTCTGTGGTTGGCAGCTGGGTCTGGACTCAGCTGGGTGGTTCTGCTGGGCTCAGCAGCCCCTGGTGTAGTTGTGGGTTGGAGTTGTGGGTTGCCTCATGTCAGGGCACCTGGCTCACGTGGCTAGTGCACATGGCCTTTCATCATGACGCAGGTCTCTCAGGGCTGTGCAGTTGGCTTCTGGAGAGGGTCCTTGGGGTTGGGGGTTCTGCTTGCTCTCTTGGACCCCAGGGTCCCTCGATGAGGGCAGTTGGCTGCCATGTCATGAGGACACTCAAGCAGCCCTGTGGAGAGGGCCACACAGTGGGAACTGAGGCCCCCAGCCAAGGACCAACTGCAAACATGTGAGTGAACGCCCTTGGCAGTGGGTGCCCCAGCCCCAGGCAAGCTCTCAGATGAGACCACAGCTCCTCCTGTGTCTTCTTCACAGTTTCATGGGGGATCCTGGGACAGAGCCAACTAGCCAAGCTTTCCCCAGATGCTGACCCACAGAAACGATGTGAGAGAGTTAAATGTTTAGGGTTGATTTAAGCTGCTAAGTTTTGGGTAATTTGTTATGTTGCAGAGATCCCTGATACCCCCTCCAACCATCCGTGCCCCACTGGGCACTGCCTCTGAACCATGGGCAGCACTTTTGCACCCCCTGAGCTATTCTTCCTGAGTCTGAAGAAAAATTTTTTTAACAGCTCTGTATTTGGACACAAACGTCAGTGCATTTCGTACCAGACTATTTGCCCATAGAAGCTTGGGAGCTGGCCTCACCAGGTGGCACCTGTGTCCCTGACCTTTCCTGCAGAGGAGCTTGGGGTGTGGCCAGGGGAGTGCAGGTCCATTGGCTCCTTGACCCTCAGGTGCTCATGACAGCAGAGCCATCACCCTTTACCCGCATTTGGGGCTGTGAGTCGTGGCCCTCATAGGGAAGGGCGCCGAAAGACGAGACTATCCAGTCGCAGTTTTTTCTTCTCCTGCCTCAGTTCTACAGGCCATCTGATCTGGGGTTACTAGGTAAAACACAGAACCCCCAGTTAAACTGGAATTTCACTTAAACAGCAAATGCTTATTGTTGTTGTTTGCTGTTTTTAGCATACGTATGTCCCATCGATATTTGGGACACACACCCTGCAGAACTGTTTGTTGCTGGTCTGGGAGACCTGCCTTGTGGCTGTTGCTCTCATTTGCTTCTGCTGCACCTGCAGCCCCTGGGGATCGCACCTTTGGGGGAGCCCTCGTGAGTCCTCAAGCTTAGCCCTGCTGTGGAACATTCAGCCTCCTGCTCAGAGGTACACAAGCGTTCCTTCAGAGCACGTATCTGACATTTCAGAACTGATCTCAGAAGGCCCAGGGTCCCACTGGACGCCCCTGCACGAGGGATGAAGGAGGGTTACCTCCTGGGGCCCGGCCGCTTCGACCCCACCGGGCTGACCTTCCCAGCATCCCTGTGTAGGCGGTGCTCACATTCATTCCATGATCCTGGCCTGGCCCCTCCCTGGGCTTCCAAGTCTCAGCCGAGAAGGGAGGGGCCGATTGGGTGACCCTTAGTGTCCCTTTTTGTTCTACAACCTTCTGCGTAAATAGTTTTCATTTGAGGTGCTGTTCAGAGGCATGCAGATGTACTAACGGGAACCAAGCAGTTGGAATGATTTTATTTCGCTGTTGTTTTACTTTGTGGATAAAAGGAATTCTAATTTCTTTACTGCTTTTCCACTTATTATACGTTTGGACCTTACTGTATTTTGTGTTCTGATCTGGCTTCCTTTTCTGTGGTGTTTAACATCCCCAATGGGTCAGGGTGCACTCAGTGTTCTGGGGTCTGTGGGGAACGGCTTGGTTCCCTGTGTTCCGTGCTTTCATCTCAGGGTGGACCTGTGATTTTGGTGTCGTTAGCTTCATTCTCTAACAGAAACACAAGAATCATTAAGAAAACTGATGCTGAAATATACTTCCCTTATTTTCTAGAAACAAGAAAACTTTTCCACTTAGGATCTAAGGACTTGTCGTTCTCCCTTTGTGTTTTACTTCTTTTAATATCACCGTCCGAGCAGTCACATGCATCTCTTGGCCCTTCCCGTGATTCCAACAAGGGTCCTCACAGGTGGGCGCAGGTGCCCCTCTCTCTCTCGAAGTCCTTGGGGCCCAGGTGAAGAGGAGCTCAGCGTGGGGATGTCTGGCTGTGACCAGCTGTAGCTGTGGCGGAGGGAAGCTGGGCATGCTCCCGGTCCTGTGTGGGCACAGCTGAGGTGCCTGGGCATGGCCCTGGCTGGCCCTCGGCCCAGCGGACTTTGGGGCCAGACCCTGGCAGAAGTGTCCTCAGCGGTGCTCCTCCAAACTCAGTTCAGAACAGGAGACCATGATGTGCCACCTGAGTGAGGCTCTCCAACGATGATTCCTGTGGGGACGGACCAGGGTGCTGAGTCCTGGGGGAGCCCAGCGCAAGTGCCTTCAGGACCACACAGAAAGGACCTGCCCTGCAGGGGAAGAGGGTGCGTTAGGCTGAGCTGCGGCAGATTCCTGAGGGGCAGGTGTTTCGGGGCCTGGAGAGATAGGAACGGGGGCAGGGCGGCCCAGAAACCTGTCACTCTGGAGGTGCCCACGCTGGCATGACCATCGGGCCCCTGATGCAGCTGCGGAGGGAGACCCCACTGTGCCGGGCGGAATTGTGTCCCCAAAAGACGTGTTGGAGTGCTAACCCCCAGCACCTCGGGTGGGACCTTCTTTGGAAAGGGGTCCTCACAGAGGTGAACAGTTAAAATAAGGTCATGGGTGGGCCTGATCCCACATGACTCGTCCAGAGAACATGCAGAGGGGAGAGGATGGAGGCAGAGATGCCCAGGGCCGGCGGGGTCACCATGGCCGGCGGGGCAGGGTCTCTACCTTGGGTCTGTCTGTGCTGGGAGGCCAGGCACAGACCCTCCTCAGCCTCGGAAGGACCAGCCCCGCTCACCCTGGAGAATAAATTTCTGTTGTGCCATCTGCCCGGTCTGTGGTGCTGACACAGCTGGGGTCTGTGAAAAGGAGAAAGCCCTTCACAGGACGTGCTGAACAGGAGTCAGATGTGAGGCTTGAAGGTCCATTATTGAAATTCTAGGAACGACTCAATTTCTCTTTGCTGTTCCCTTGGAAACGGCTGATGGTGGGGTCTGGAGTCCCTGCAGAGCCCCTGCCGGTTTCGTGGTTCTGGGCCGGGTTGGACCCGCTGCTGCGGCCGAGAGGACCGGACGCCCCCATGTCACTGCCCCTCTCGAGGTCCCTGCTTCGTCTCCACCTCCATCCCTTGAGGCCAGGACTGTGGTGCGTGGCAGGTCAGAAACTGCATTTTCTCCGGTTAGCAGAGTCAGGATGAGTGGGGCGCTCTGGCCATTAACCTGACAGCTGCGACATCACCCAGTGGCTTTCCTGGGACCTTCGCAGCTGACCTTGAAAGAAGAGCCGCCAGAGCGAGACTTTTAGCAAACCTGGGGAAGAGAGGGTTTCATTGCCTGCCTCTCCCCTGCCCACTCGGGGAGACTCAGGGTGCGGTGGGGACAGGACGTGCTGGGAACCCCAGGAGGCCTTTACCCAGAAGAGGCCCGGCTAGTCCCTGCCTGGAGCAGCCGGGACCAGGAATCCAGGCTGGCCCGGGGCAGCAGCACATGGCTCTCAGGGGCCCCCCGCGCACCCCAGAAGCAGACCCGCCCCCATGCGGTGGGCCCAGCTGAGCTGGTGGTGGGATGGCGGGAAGGAGGGTGTGTGTGAGAGCAAGCTGCGCGGAGATTAGGTTCTGCAGCTCCTCACAAGACGCACAATGCGAGGTGCTCCCCTGGGGCTCGAGTTCCTCTGGCCGGTTAGGGGGTGTCCATCACGGATCTGGATCTGCCTCCCGAGGTCAGAGGTCAGGCGTCCCTCCTGGCTTTGGTGTTCGGCATCGCTGTGGAATACAGTCCATCCCGGAATTTCTCCAGACGCCGGGCCTGAGGGACCAGCCACGGGTCGCTCTGGCTGCTGCGCTTGCGGCCCTGGAGCCCGGCCCTGTCTCCCTGCCGCCCTCACCCCACCCACACCAGGCTAGTCGGGGTCTGGGGCAGGAGAGCAGCTGCTCCTGGGGTTGAAGGAGCCAGGTGTCCAGGGAGGTGGGGGCAGAGGCCTCGGGAGGACAAGTGCGGCCGAGTGACCTGCAGTGGGGAGGACGGCCACTCTGGCGCCCGAGGGCGCGTTGGGAGCTGTGGGCTGGCAAGGACGTGCGGGGTTTTCTCTCTGTTGTGAAGTAGCGGGCATCCTCTGGCCCCCTGAGCCGGGCACCCACAGCTGGCTAGATGAGCCCACTGGATGGTCAGAAATCTGCACCGTCTCTGAGACAGTGGCCATCGCCCGCTGGGTGCGGAGGTGGGAACGGCTGACCTGCCGACACGGCCACAGGCGGTGGGACACGAGGAAAAGCTGAAGACCCCAGCTCTACTCTGAACCCAGAGTCCTGACCGGACACGGGAGCGCAGGGCAGCCTGAGGCTCCTTCACGGCTGCGAGGTCGGCTTCAGGGGCCGCCCCATGTGGTGGGGCCCTAAGACCCTGCCACCCGCTGCGCTGGGCACTGGTCCCCACCTGCATGCACCTGTGTACGCGGTGACCGTCCTCCCTAACCTGCTGCCCGGGGCCTCCCGACCCACGGCGGGGCGGGGTGCTGCATCCACCCCGGAAAGCCCAGGTGTGAACACGGCCAGTGCCAAAGAGCCACCAGCACCTTCTGTATCCACCTGACATCGGAGGGAACAAAGCCTGGATGAGCGGAGCTTTCAGAGGGAGAAAGGCGCCCCGCGGTCAGGCGCCTGGGCCGGGCCTCAGCGGCTCTGACAGGGCAACGCGGTCAGAGTGGAGGGGACCAGGGGGAAGAGGACACAGCTCCCAGGGCAGCTCCCCAGTTCCAAACACTGGACAGCCGGGATGCAGTCTGCCTGGGCGGGGCACACAGCACTCAGTGTGGTTTGTCCCATTTCCCGACTGAATGTGCACCACGCATCCCGAGGACAGCACCTTCCACCCCTCCATGGGGCACGCGTGGGTCATTAATCACCTTTTGTCAATGGCGGGGCTCAGGTCCGGGGCCCGTGTGCCACTCCAGAGGCCCTTCTGGCGGTGGACGCTACTGGTCTGTCTTGTCCGGAAGCACTTAAGGCACCACACTGTCAAATAGGAACAAATGAAGAACACCAAGTGGACAGACGTGTGACAGTCCCTGTAGGCCAGGCCACGGGCCCACACGATTCACACACACCCCACATACACCCCATGCAGACACAGCTCATGGGTGATTCACATGCCTGGTTTGTACACACTCCACACATACAGGACACACACTTCGAACACACAGTTCACACGTGATCCGTGTACACGGTTCACACATACACCACGCGGGTCCTCCCCCGCCCCCCCCCCGCCCCCTCAGGTCCCCATTCCAACCTCCCAGCCTTGCCTGGAGACCTCACAACACCCGTCTGCTTTGCTCCCCTGATGGAAGTCCAGGCCACTTTGAAATGTCACTGTTTTCCTGGGACTTTTTCCATCTCCTGCCCTGATGCCTATTCTGCACCACACGCACAGAGGCAGGCGTGTACACATGCATGCACACATGCACACACACACCCGTCCCCCTCTCCCTGCTACTCTCTGTTTAGCCATCCTTAATCGAGGGTCTTCTGGGCACCTGCACACCAGCAGCCAGGGCCATCCTCTGAGTCCCCAGCCCAGGGACGCCAGCAGGGTCCGTGTGACGGCAGCCTGGCCTGGTCAGAATCTGGAGGTTGCGGGCTGGGGAGGATGGGGGCTGGGGAGCTGGTGTCTCTTCCCCGACCTGAGCCCTGCGTCCAAGTTAGAGCGTGGGCTGGCTTCCCAGCTCCGCCCTTCAGGACAGGCCCCCTCCTCCCGGTCGCCTCTCTTCATGTCCTGCTTCCATGTCCCCTCCGTTCTCTCTCCCCTCAGCAGGGCCTCCATCCCCCCGTGCTCCCCTCCTTGAGGTGCAGATGATGCAGAATCAGTCTCGGGCTGGAAGCCTGTCCCGTCAACCTCATCCCTTGTTCTGCGTGTAAGGAACGGAGACCAGGGCCTGGTGGCCTCAAGCCCATTGTTGTAGAGCTGGGGGTGGAGGGAGGTCAGGGTGGGAGTGCCTCGGGGTCCACAGCTTCCATCAGGGCTGAGGGAACTGAGTCACGCTCTCCCGAGCTCAGGGGCACCTGGGGCCACAGGAGGTATCGCTGGCCTCAAGGCCTGGGCGTCCCGGAGTCCCGCCTGTGCCATCCCACGAGAGGCAGCGAAGGGGAGGTGCTGGCCTTCCTCATACCCTGGAACCTCGGCCGCCCTGACCTGGCATCTCCGTCCCAGGACAGTCGGCCACCAGCTCGACTCAGCTGGGCAGACCTCACTTTGTGTTCAGTAAAAGACAACACGGGAGATTGTAAGAGTAACTGTGTCAGATTAAATGTGTTTCCGTGAATGAGAGTCGGGCCCTTTAGGAATGCCTGCACTTTGCTTTGTCTTGCTGAAAACAATATTTTCCCCGAAGACCCCGACACGAGGGCCATTACAAAATGTGATTCATTTTGCATGAGCTCCGACGCACTCGGCACAGAGGACCAAACGGCTTTAGTGAGGTATTTATGTGCTGCTGTGAACGCAGCATCTATAAGTCATACGGGTCCCAGGGCGCTTGGCCGCCTCCTCAGCATGGGGGCCTCGCGGCTGAGGCCGGGGAGATCCTGCCCCTCCCGTCACGGCCGCGGTGCTTTGCGGTGACACCGCGGAACAGCCTGAATTAGGCCAATGTGGGCTTCACGCCAGCTGCTGCTTCACGCAGCACACCTGGCCCTTGTCCAGAGACCGGCCCGATTTTTCTCAGGATTATCTGGGGCTTATAAAAGAGAGGGAACCCAGAGCAGGAGGGCACACTGCCAACATAACAAAGGGTTTGTACTCAGAACATCCGAGAAGAAGACAGACGGCCCATTAGAGGGACAAGAAAAGGATGTACAGGCTTTACACAAATATTGAATCACTGTGTTACACACGCGACACTAATATAATGTCACATGCTGAGGACACCTAAATTAAGAGGGTTTACACAAATATTGAATCACCGTGTTACACACGCGACACTAATATAATGTCACATGCTGAGTACACCTAAATTAAGAGGGTTTACACAAATATTGAATCACCGTGTTACACACGCGACACTAATATAATGTCACATGCTGATGACACCTAAATTAAGAGGCTTTACACAAACATTGAATCACCGTGTTACACACGCGACACTAATATAATGTCACATGCTGATGACACCTAAATTAAGAAAAGACTTACAGGGCACTTCACTGCGGGGGAGATTCAAACGGAAACTAAACACGCCGGAAGGTGCGAGCCCTCCCGTGCCTCAGGGAATCCACATCCCAGTGAAACGCGTGCCAGCCCCACAGTGGGTGCAGGGGAGACGCTGGTGAGGACGGGGGCAGCGACTGCCCACTACAAGGCCTGGAGTCACCTCGAGACGCAGCACACCGACGCCCAGACTCTCACCCTAGGGAATCGTGGGCACGTGGGCCAGGATGTCTGCTTGTGATGGCCTCATGATGCAGACAGTTTAGATCAGCCATGGGATGGATAAACACACCGGGGACAGTCAGGGAATGAAGTGCCACGCAGCCACGAAAATGGACCACGTGGAGCCACAGGCCACGGCGTGGATCGCTCTCACACCCAAACACGGAACAAAAGAAGTCAGGCCTGATGAATGCACGGACGACACAGGCTCAAGATGGGCAAAGCCAAGTTCACATGTTTGTCCCCCTTGACCCAGCAACTCCACTCTCAAAACTCTATTTTAAAGACATGCTGGGAGAAGCCCAAATGACTCGGGTCCAGGGCCATTTGATGGCACCGTGTGAAAGGGTGGGCAGGCCTGAACAGCCTCTGTTTACGTGGTACGGAAAGAGGAAGGCCAGTACAGGGCAGCCCACGTGACACACCCTGGTGTATAACAAACCCCCGTGAGGTGGGGTCCACTTCCCACCCTTTGCCCCTGGGCAGGCCTGAGACTGGGCTAGATGATGCCGGGCGATTTCCAAAGCTAGGCCACCAAAGCCCACCCTTCGGGTACATTTGCCTTGGAGTGGAGCCACCACGCCTCCAAGAGTCCAACCAGCCACAGGGAAAGGCCAGGGAGGGTGGGGGCTCTGGCCACAGCCCCTGCGGGCACTTGGGACACAGCCGCCCAGCGGCCTTGGGCAGAGCAGAGATGCCCAGTCCCCGGCCTGGTCCATCCACGCTGCACACTCTCCAGCCACGGCCGCCGGGCAACAGGAGACCCGCGTCGTGACTGCAGCACTGCACAGTCCACGCACAAGCTGTGAAAGGAAGCGCAAGGAGGTTGAAACGAAAATCGACGGCCGTCTCCTGGGGGGTGCGGGTCAGGAAGGCCTCTCCTAACACGTCCTGTTCTATGCTTGGCTCTGGATTCCTTTATGCTTTCTACCAACAAAGAACAAAATTAAGGCAAAAAGAAGAAAATGCAATCCCGAAAATTGAAAACAAGCTAAAACAAAAGAACCTAATTATGTATCAAGTTGGCGACAAGACCCCAGGGAGAAAAGCATTATTTCAAGTAACTTGAGAACACAGTGTTTGGACTGTTTATCCTCCGTGGAAAACATCTGAAGGAAGTTATCCTTGGAGGGGGGTGCTCGAGGGAGACCAGCCAGACCCTTCAGAAATAGAGGAGGGAAGGGGGGGGCGGAGGGAGGGGGGACACAGAAAGAGAGGGAGAGAGAGCGTAAGCCGGACTTTGTGGGGTGAGCATTGACGCCCCAGGAAAGCGGCAGCCCAGGCGAGCCTTCCTCGCAGGGACCACAATGCTGGCGCCCCGCCCGCTCACAGAGCTTTGCGCGTGCTTCCAGGCCCTGGCACGGGGCTGCCCTGTTTGCAGCCCCCCTAGTTCTGGGCAGTACCCTCTCACCTCCCTGTGCCTCTCTCTCACGCAATGCGGCACCCCAAGGGCTCTTTCAGAGCCCCTGCAGGCCCAGTCCCCAGAGGTGCCTCTCTGCAGCTCTGATCTTGAGAAGCGAAAGGAGGGGCTCTGCTCGGCCGCAGCCCGAGTCACTCCTGCCAGGCTGGCGGCTTTCACATGTTTTACTGTGAAACCAAGACCTGCGGGAATGAGGCTCTCGTGCAGGTTCTCAGGGAAAGTGAGGCAGCGGGGGGGAAGGGGGGTGGCGAGATCAGGAAACAGTGGAGAAAGAATCTTCTCTCAAGGAAGGTAAACAAACCCAGGACCTGCGAGCTCAGGGCGCCAGCGTTGCACCCCTGCCCTGGACCGAGGGCATCTCACCAGCGACGCTGCGCCAGTCCCATCGTCCACAAACCCTCACTGGCACTCAGAGACGGGGGGGGATGAGGTCTCCAGAACCTTCCACTGGGTGCGAAGGGGACACACGTGAGCACACGAGATTCCCGTGGACGAGGCCACATGCCCGCCCGTCCTGGGGCAGCTCTTGGCACCGGCACCGGCCGCAGTGGGAAATCAGGAGCCCCTTGCTCCTCTGGGTCGCTCTCCCTGGTGCTGAGTGGCCCTCTGGCTGGCACTTCACCAGCCACATGGCACCCGGTCTCTTCTGAACATTCATTTCACACTCCAGATCTCCCGGTCCTGAGGTCTCCCAGCTGCTGACTTATCTCTCCTGGCATCAGACCGCCGTCCCCTCTCCTGAGATGCCGCACCCTCACAAGGATGGAAAGTTTATCCCCAAATCAAGCCAATATCCCCAGGAAGCGAGGGCTTTGTTTCCCTTAAAAAAAATGTCTGCGCTCTATACTTGGCTTTAGAGCCTCATGTTCTGACCCAGCCATCTAGATCACCATGATGCTTTTCTCACTCCATTTAGTTTTTGTTTTGCTCTGTTTTACTTGATGTTTTAATTACCAAAGCAGTGTATGCTCATTGTAGCAAGTCAAACAGGATAATGAAAAAGTTAGCCATCTCCGTGCCAGCCTTCAGATACATATGTTTCAGGTATGATGTTAAAATCGGGTTATTATCTCTGTACATGTCTCTACATGAGTACAAACAAGAACACAATTTAAATTACGCATATGAGTGGGTTCTTTTTCTGTCTTGTTGTTATTTTAAAACAAACCAGAACCCATGCTGCACCCTTTGCTCAGAACATTTTTTTTTTCTCTAATACTCTTCTCGGGCTGCTTCTGAATCATGCCTTTCGCCAAAAGTAAATATATTAGGGGGGCCTTTTAAAAGTGACTGTACATCAAAAATATGAAAACAGGCAATTTCATGTGGTTTACCTAGTATGTGGAGTGCTGACTCTGTCAGCCCTGTTCAAACGCTTTATAGGAGTGAGATGGTTATTTCAAGGGCTACTTACCTACTGCAACAGACATTGTTGAGTGCTCATCAATGAATGTCCTGCAAAGGACACAGAGCTTTATCCGGGGTCTTGAGAATTGCGATTCGGGAGACACAGACTCAGGTGAAACCGGAAGAGTGTTTCAGGGAAGAGAAAGAGTCAGGGGCTCATAAAGACAAAAGCCACAAGGTTGTTCACGTTGCCTGGTGAGAACTGTGATTGACTCTGGCCGGAAATATTTGTCCTTAAGGAACCACGAGTTGCTCTATGGTAGGGGTTCCATAAGTACCTTGAGTTTCTGGCAGATGTTCTGGATGCCTTCATTAGGACAATAAATGGTCAAAGGTCAGATTCTACCCAGGCTGAGACGTGCCTGAGTCCCCGTCATCAGTGGCCTCTGGGTTCCATTTGAGAGAATTTGAGTTACCCCAACTCCATTTCCATTTTCCTTCCATAGCCTGGACCACTTATTCCGCATCGAAGGGTGGATGGACCATCTTCTATGCAACATCCCAGGGTGGATGGACCATCTTGTATGCAACATCCAAGGGTACATGGACCATCTGTTCCACATCCAAGGACACATGGACCGTTTTCTATTCAACATCTGCCGAGGGTAGATAGTCAGGGCGTTTCCACGTGGATAAAATAAACACCCTTAAACATTTATCATCATATGCTAGTGCTAATATTTATGTGTGATAAATTCCCCAAAACGTGATTGCTGGGAAAACACACTCACTTCTAATTTAGTCGACTTGGCCAGATACCTTCCCAAGAAGCTGTTTCAGTTCTCGCATTCCCTAGAAACCTGCAGGAGCACTGGTTTCCCCACATCACCGCCTCAGCACCAGTGTGCAGTTTTTAAACGTGTGCAGCTCCAAAGGGGAGAAAATGGTCCTCTGTGACTCAGCTACATTTCCCCAACCCTGGTGAGACTGTGCGTCTTTTAAATATTTGCTGATCTGCCCACTTTCTTTGGTGGGTGGCTGGCTCCTACTTTCTGCTATTTTCCCATTGGGTCTCCTGTTTTTCTGTAAATAAAAAAATGAGATAATTTTCTGTATTAAGGAGATTAACCCTTTGTCATACAACCCGCAAACATTTTTCTCAGTCTTACCGCTTTTGGTATTTCTATTGATATAACGTGTCCTTGCTGTATAAAAATACACAACTTCATAGAGTAAAAGGTACCCAATATTTCTTTAAGGTTTTGGATTTCCTGTTTTGATTAAGAAAAGCTCTTCCAACTTCTAGGTTATAAAAATATTATGTTAAAAGTTCCTTCTAAGGACTCTGTTACTTTATGTCACTGTTTAATCTTCAAGCCGTTGAGCCTTACTTCGTGGAGAGTGATGGGGAGTGACCATGAGTGCCCAGCTGGCACTTGAGCCCCACGTCCACCTGCAGTGCCGGTGACCTCAGCCTCGTGTCTCAGTGCACGGTGCCTCGTCAGATATCTGAATTCCCAGCTCGCTTAACCCTCGTTTACTCTTGATCCAAATTAAACCAGAAGACAGCGTATGTGCATATGGCCCTTCCCACCCCCAATTCCTTCAACTGCTGGAAAGTATACTTCGAAAATAACAAATTCTTAACAGCACAGGAAAACAGAGTGGCCTATCCTGTCCAGGAGATGCAACACATTTCTGAAAACTGTGGAAGAGATGGTATCAGGTTGAGCCAAAGAGAGGAACTTGCAGGGCAGGAGAGCCCACGGAAGGTTGGAGCCAGTCAGGGGTGAGGACACCCCTGGGACATCCCCACAGAAGGGCCAGAGAAGGGGTGCTGCTGACAGGTGCAGAAGTACATCCTCTTCTCCTGGGGCTGCCGATCGGAGGAGAGGGAGCTCGGGGAGCAGGAAAGCCCCATGGATCATTCAAACCTTCACCGGAGACTCGAGACCAAATAAATACGCCAATGCAGGAAGGCAGGGTTCCCGGGAGCCAGGGGAAGAGGGGTCCCTTGCAGAGTGTACTCCTGGTCCCCCAGGACCGACCCTCAGCTGCCCCTGGGACAGAGCCTGCAAGCGTCCTGCTCAGGCCCAGAGCCTGCAGTGTTGGAGAAACAACCTCATGGGGACTCACTCCTTCCTGACCACAGTGCAAACCCAGCACCGTCTCCAGGTTATCGGTAAAACTGATGCTGAAATTCAGCCTCTGCACACTGGTGCCAGATTAAATCTTGGGAGACAGAGTTTTGGGTGAAGTAGAAAGAAATAGCTTTATAGCTTTGCCAGGCAAAGGGAGGCCACAGCAGACTAATGCCCTCAAAACTGTTCCCCGCTGGATGGGGTAGTGAGGAGTTTTGTAGTAATGGTTCAGGAAGCAGGGCGTGATCAGCTCATGGACATTCTTCTGATTGGTTGGTGGTGAGGTAATCGGGAGTCAATATCATCAACCTCTTATTCCATCCAGTCTGGGGTCCACGTGCTTGTGGTCAGCAGTTTCCATCTGGAGGGTGTCTGCTTCCTGCAGAAACAACTTAGGAAGGTGTTACAGGCCTTTATCTGTATCTTTCAGGGAACTGGGAGTTCGTGATTCTGGGATGATGTCGCAGAATTATAGTCTAAATTGTTACCAGTTCCCCAGCCCAACAGCTATTCTTTGTTTCTATTGATACATCTTCACTTTCCCCATCATTTACTCTTGAGTCAGCCTTTTACTTCAAAAGACAAGGACGCAGGGGCTTGTACACAGTTTCAAAACCAGCAGCACAGGGGACTCTAGGACACACAGAGTCCAGGGGCCTAAATATTATTACAAATATTTAAGTTAGTGTCTAAGTGCTATCAGAGAGTCTAACACATTCATAAAATTAAAAAAATAAAAGGCCTCACCAAAAAGAATCAGAGAAAGATAAAAACCTATCAGAAGTGAGAAGTATGATTCCCTCCATCCCAACACAAAATTCAAGAACAAGGCTCATCCATGGTGTGAATGTGGCTCAAGATCAAATTAGTGGACTGAGCCCATCCACGAGTCCCTCAGGACACAGACAGGGACACTTGGCCCAAGGGGTCTGGGGCTTCTCTGGGATTTCCAGGAGAGAAAAGTGGAGAGAATAATCAGATAAATCATGAAAGTTCTGAGAGTTGAAGAGATACAAACCATCAGCTTTGACTCAACCCGGACTAGAGGTTAGGATGGGAAAAGCGGCCTGAGACCATCTTCACGCTCTGGGCCTGTATCCCACCTAAAGGTCGGAGCACCAAAGTCAAAGTCAAAGTCCCAATATCTTCCAGGGAGGATGAACAGCCTACCTAAGAAGGAGGAAAGACAAACGTGCCTCAGACTTCTCGTCAGCGACACTGTACACCAGACAAATCGTGAGCCTTGGGGCAGGGGGCAGGTCCAGCATTCATCACGATTAAATCCAGCTCCGCTTGGACTTGACTGTTTCATTTCTGGGTAAGTTTCTTAGAAATACACTGGCTCACGGGCACAGAAGGACGTGTACAAGGGTGTTCTCAGAAGCATTGTTTATGTATGAGTGAAAAACTA
The DNA here is from genome assembly GCF_965194805.1 of Balaenoptera borealis. NCBI lineage: Eukaryota > Metazoa > Chordata > Mammalia > Artiodactyla > Balaenopteridae > Balaenoptera > Balaenoptera borealis. Next base: position 1,873,145 of record NC_138867.1, read on the forward strand.
GAACACGAATATCCATGAGTAGGGAAAGGTAAATAAATCTTGCTAAATCCTTATGAGACAGTATCATGTGGCATTTAAAGGAAGAAATAGCGCTGCGTGTACAGGTGTGGAGAGGTTGTCAAGACAGCAAGTGTGTGATTACGGAACAGTAAGATCCCATCTATACTTGAAAGTATGTTGACACACATATGGGCATGTATTCATACATACACACATATGCACACATGCACACACATACACACACACACGCACAAAGGATCAGGAGAACAAGCACAGACCTATGACCAGAGATGACTTCTGAGGCCTCCAGTGACCTGCTGGGGCGGGGGGGAGATGTGCTCTCACTTTCTATTTAATGAACTTCTACATCATTTAAATTTTGTGCTACGAAAAAAAAACCTAGTAATAATTGTAAAACCCTCTAATAAACTCTGCCCCATACTCTGATGAGGCCTCTGATACCCAGTCTATCCTAGAGGTAGTGTTTGTTTTGAGAAGTGCAAAGTCTTATTGAAAAGTATTAAAAATTAATATCAAGTTCAAATCCAGAAATGACTGTCACGTGGGCAGTAAATTCCACATTATTTGAACTCTTGAGTATCCTTTTCTTCCAAACACATTTTTCATCCAGAATATGAACAGAGCACTAATTCTTTACAAAATGTTGTGTTTTTTTAAAGTTAAAAAAGTCCCTTCTTGTATAGGGTTTGGCAACAGAACAAAATGAAATCCCTTCCAAATTAAATGTTTTACTGTATCCACTTCCCTAATGAGAAGCTGGCAGAACCCATGGTACTGAAGTGCGTGGAGAGGAAAACCACATGCAGTTTAATTTATAGGAGAGAAATCCCACCCCATGCATTTTCGAGTTTATGAAATACTGACCCGTGGATGTGACGCTAACCTCATGGGGACTTCACAGCCCACAGTACTCTGGTGACTTAAAACCCGGCCACAGACGACCCAGCCAAGGTGGTCTGGGGAAAGTACCACCGAGTAGTGAAAGTAAATTACGTAGTGCAGAAACGTGTGGATTTAAAAGGGAGAATCGAAAGTAAGTATTCCCAGCAGGTGGACGTGCCAGTGGGCTGGCCAGCAGGGCGATGCCCGCAGGGACGGCGCTCCGGAGGAGGCCGAGGCAGCCCGCGGTGGCGCCCAGTGTCCGGAGAAAGGCCTGCTCTATCTGTCTGCAGCGGAGGCTCAAGTGAGACCCCCAGGCCCTCCTCCTTGGGGGCACATTAGGGTCACGTGAAGTCATTTTCAAGCTTCTGGTGGCTGTTCAGTCCTCTTACTAAGTCGGGGAAATCTGGCCTTCTCCCGCGGGGCCCAGCCCCACTCCTACAACTGGGATTTGGGGAGGAAAAGGCCCCGTCCAGCCTCGGCCGGCCCTGGGGGTGGGGGAGGGGCTCATGTCACCGTCTGGTCAGTCCAGGCTCCCCAGGCAGCAGGGCCGTCTGGGTGCCCTCAGCCCCCTGCCCTCCGAGGCCTCGTCTGAGGAGCCCTCAGGGCACAGGTGACACTGAGTTCCCGCAGCTCCCGGGACACCCTCCTCGTCCCCTCTACAGCTGCAGGGACTACAAGTGCGGTGGCCCCCCAGGCCCGTGGCTCCCCTGGCGCGTGCGCTCGGACCCCCGGCCAGCCGTCCAGGTGCACCTGAATGCTAGGTCCTGCTGCTCCAGGCGTGTCCACGTGCCCAGCGTCACACCCCCTGGGCGCCTGTGGAAGCAGCATTTGCTCTGGCGCTGCCTCGCCCCCGCTCGCTCGGGACCCTGCCCGGCCCGCTCCTGGGGGTGAAGGCGTCACGGAGTCCCTGCCTCCTTGGGGCTGGGCTGGCGGCAAAGGGCAAGGCCCAGCTCGGTCTTGGCTGCGGACACCGTTGGAGGGACCCAGGTTGGACACGTCACACTCCTGGGCCATTAGGGGAGGCACACGTCCCCCCAGAGCTGTGTGAGAGTGAAGAAAGGAAGGCGCCCTCCCAGGGGACCCACTTCTCCAGGTGCAGGTCGTACGTCGCTGGTGGAGAGGAAGCCACGCGTGTCCGCGGAGGGCAGCGTCCGTGTACGGAATGGGCGCCCCCACCCAGAGCCGCGCTTGTTCTCACTCAGAGAAAAATATGCTATAAATTTGCCATTACAGCAAAATCAATGTCTTTTATATTAAGACTGTCACAGAGCCAATTATTTGTGTTTATGTCACCGCTGTGTATGTTGTCCGTTTTAGAGCAAACAACACTCCCGCTTTGCTGCAGAAAGAGCATGTGCGGGTTTGAAATGAAACCAAGTAGCTGAGAAGTTGAACATTCCTGGACGGAGGTGAACACTGATCGCCACAGGGCCTCCCCGGGAGGTAGTGGAGAAGCAGCTTGCCCGCCCCCTCGGGTTTCCGGACGGGAAGCGCAAGTCCCTGTCTGCAGACGCGGGTGTGGCGGGGAGAACTCCGTGCTGGGGAGCGATGGGTGACGGGGCCTGCCCTGTCACCCCCCCACCGGCTCACCCTGACGCCACCACGACCACCATGCCCACCGCCAGGTCCGCCCCGGCCGGGACAGAGCACCTGCAGGTCAGCTCCGCAGAGGTGCACGCGCCCGACCAAGGAGGTGCGTCCTGGGAAGGTGGGTCCCCTGTGGTCCCGGGGGGACCGTCCTTTTCCTGAAAAGAACAGCCTTAGACCCACCATGTGCGCTTGATCTTTTAGAGGAAGCTGATGGGCAAAGAAGGAATTACCAGGAATGGGAATGGACGTGTGTTTGGTTGGGCTGCGTCCCCTGGGCAGTGTCAGCAGAGTTTTGCTCTTTTGCTGGAGGACGCACTCTTTGACACCCACTGAAGTCACAGTCTCGGTTCTGTATTTGACGTGTGGGATTCCTTGTGGGGCAAACGTGCTGGCATTCTCCCCCGAGCTGCCCACACCGCTGCCCGGGTGGGCTCTTCTGTCACCCCCGACCCCTCCCCACAGCCTGACGTCTCCCCTCTCGGACCCCCCTCCTTCTCCTATGACATTGCCGAATTCTTCTTCACTGTCGATTCAAATTTTGTCCCAGGATCACAAGAGCAGCTAAGACTGTTGGCTGCTCGTTCTGAGCCAGGCCCAGGGCTGGTTAGTTTGCATGAACCGTCTTATTTAATTCTCGGAAGAGGGTCCCCGGGGCGCCATCCTCCGGGCACATGGGAGTCTTCAGTCATAACGCGGTGACGTATCCACACGCTTTCTTCCCGGCAGACACTGCTTCTCAAAGCAGGCCCCGGACTCACACTGTCTCGGCCTCGGTCAGGGCCCAACACGTGGTAGAAGCACAGTGCCTGACTGGCTTCCAAGAGAAAGAATAAGTGATGAAATGGATGAAAAGGCTTTCGTCGTCCCCACAAGTGACTGCCTCTGTCTCTGGCTCTCTTTATGAGGGAGGAGGTGACACAGAGTAAGAGCTGACCTGCCAGCTGCCACACGCGTCCACGTGTAGGAGAAACGCTTGCTTTAGCCCTGACCAGGCCCTGGGGGGCAGCTTAAGTAGACGCTGCTGGGTCAACGGCCAATGTCTGGGTATCCCATGAGGCCGACGGCTCCACAGGGTGGACCTTGGATCTCATCACTGGGTTCTGCTGGCCTGTTACTTCCACCATCTTTCAATGGTTAGGAAGGCTAACGTGTTTTGTTTTTTTAAAGATTTTTTTTTTTTTTTTGATGTGGACCATTTTTAAAGTCTTCATTGAACCTGTTACAATATTGCTTCTGTTTTATGTTTTGGCCCTTTGGCCACAAGGCGTGTGGGATCCCAGCTCCCCGACCAGGGATCGAACTCACACCCCCCACACTGGAAGGCGAAGTCCCAACCACTGGACCGCCAGGGAAGTCTCATGGAAGGCTAAGGTGTTTTAAACACCTTTCACTGACGTCAATGGTATGAAATACCCCCAGGGACTAATCAAGCAGGGCGTCTTGGACACACAGGGGACTGCCCCCCCCCCACCCCCCCGCCTAGGCTGGTTCATGGCCCAGTGAGTTAAGGCCACTGACCTTCATGTCCCAGGCTTTCTCATCCTCGGTTCTTCATGGCTGCAAAATGGCTACTGGAGCTCCGGATGTGGACCCATCTCCCTTTCATCAGAGCCCATGTGGTGGTTAGTTTTATGTGTTAACTTGGCTGGACTGTGGTGCCCTTTGTTGGGTCAAACACCTGCCTGGGCATTGCTGTGAAGGTAGTTTTCAGCTGTGATTGACATTGAAACCAGTGGATTTTGAGTAAAGCAGATGACGCTCTATCACGTGGGTGGGCTTCTCCAATCGGGCGAAGGCCTTAGGAGCAAAAAGAGGTTCCTCCTCAAGCCTGTAGCACTGACCCGCTGCTTGAGCTCCTGGCTGGCCAGTCTGCTCTGCAGATTTCAAAGCAGCCCCCGGTGCATGATCTGCTGAGCCAGCTCCTGGGAATCTCTGTGCGTGTGTGTAAGTGTGAGACCCGATGTATACACCATCGGTTCTGGTTCTCTGGAGAAGTCTGGCTAATTCAGCCCTGAGTACACTTGTGTCCTCACCCAGAGGGTCAGAGCCGTGTCACACGGCCAGGCCTAGCTGCTCTGAAGGTCTGGACATTGGAGGTCTCACCTGTCCTGTATCCGAGGTGAAGGGGAAAGGGAGGGGGCTGGGCGGTCTGCTGTGTCTTCCTCCATGGTCTGCAGTCCAGATGTGGTGGGGTCACGGGGGACCAGAAAGTCCGAATTGTCCCCACCCCCTCCTATGACGTGTCTGGGATGGTCCCGAGAAATCCAAGGTGACTTCCGGAGAACAGATTGCACGCTTAAAAGTTTTACCCCCCAGCCGCCTTGCTTCAGATTATTTTCAGAATGCTCACATAACGGGGAGAAAAGCAAGCTTCCCACTATTTAACAGCCCCTAAAATTCGATTTCTGTTCAATTACACACGACCTCACAAGGAACGAGGCTGACGGAGCTTTAAATTCCTTTCGCTCACAGCCATTGCTGCCCCTCTACATGGCTGCGTTAGAAGGAAAAACAGCGATTTTAAGAAAAAGAAGAAACCATTCTTTTTAAAAACTTAAACATTTTTTTTAATTTTTAGAATTTTTATTGGAGTATAGTTGATTTACAACGTTGTGTTAGGGTCTGCTACACAGCAGAGTGAATCAGTTATACATATACATATATCCAGGAAACCATCTTTGATTGAATTGGAAACATTCCTAATTAAATCTGTTATGTTTCTAGATACATCAATAGTGTACTCTTAAAAATTAAATAAAATATTCTGCTAAATAGAGTATGCAAGGTTAAGTTAGTGTAGTATTGCCAATGAACAGAAAATGCTAGCACTCTGAACAAGCAGGAGATATGGCCTTTTTCAAAATAAGCTTCATGTTCTACACACAGAAACTGTTACTGAAAATTGTGAAAAATCAGATGGCTGAAAAGGGGACCTTTAGTTATTTTTTCTTTGAAGCAGAAAAACAGGTATCTCAGTTTGGCCAAGAGATTATTTTGGTTGGGAATGAGAGAAAGAGATGAAAAAATTCTTTATTAAAAAGCAGCAAAACCAATGGAAATTAAGTCTTGTAAAAACAGAAGAGCCAACAGGAAATCTCCACTGGCCGATGCAGAGAACTCCTCCTGAGTCTTGCTGACTCGCTGGGTTGACGCAGAATTAAAGGGCTCATTCTGAGCTACTCAAGGTGTCAGGCCTCGTTTGCAGGAAGGACCTGCACCCAGGTGGGGATGTCGGGCGGGGCCGGGGTCTGTGAGAGCACCTGTGCAGGTGGTAGCGAGGAGCTGGCCCCTGGCCTGGGGGTGTTGGGGTGGCAGCAGCGTCTCAGAAGATGTGCTGGGGGGTTCCCGTGCTCACCCAGATGGAAACGGGCCCCTGCAAGGGGACAGGGAGCCCACCCAGCCCCGGAGGCTGGGTGCAGGTAAGATGCCTGAGGACGGGGCCGGGGGGACGTGGGGTGGCCACATGCCACATCAGGGAGCTGTGCGCACTTCTGGATTGAGGGCGTCTGGGCTGAGCCCCGACCCTGCTGTCGGTTGTCCAGGACCAGCTCAGACACTCAGAGGCTGCCCGGGACTGAAGCTCCCAGAAAGCCCTGTCTGTCCAGGGAGGGGAGGACGGAGCCGGGGGAAGCCTGCTCGCCTGCCCAGCACAGTGTCCAGCCAGAGCTCGCGGTCACAGGTGGAGCCGCGGCTCCGGGCGCCGGGCCCGCAAGGATGGAGACTTGTCGGAAGTGGGACTGGCAGGAAGGGGGCCTGATGGGGCGGCCAGAGTAGAATGAAGCAGCCAGCTTGGTCCCTTCGCTGCCCCCAGGCCTCAGTGACGGCCTCTCAGCCAGGGACCCCGCCTCCTATGAGGATGGCCAGGCATCTAGTCAAGGACTCACAGACTCAGTGCCGCCACCACGACCGTGATGGCTCGTGTCTGGGCAGAGTCAGCATGTGGGCGAGTCGTGCACTAAACAAGCCGTGCCAGGGGCTCGTGTCCACCAGCCAGTGTACGGCTCCACGGGCACGCATGCGTGAGGGCGTCAACGGGACAGTTCAGTCCCAACACAGTCACCGTTCTGACCAGTTCCCGCATCTGTGCTCGCAGATCTGGGCGGGGCGGGAAGCAGGCAGACTTGGGACCACTAGGAGCCCCCTTTGGGGGGATTTTCCCAGACCTTTAATTTATTCAAGTTCTATTTTACAGGAAAATATTTGACAGTTATGTATGGACCCATGGACTGAGACACCTCTTGTTTGTTTTATTTCTCTTTAATTTGGGAGCATTTAATCTGATTTTTCTAACAAGCACTCAGAAAGGTTAGAAATCTGAATTCTCTTGAGCCCTGCACCACGGGGGTGAAGTCCAGCCCCTCCGAGAACAAGAGTGGAAGGAGGAAGTCCTCCCTGCTGCGTGGGGAGAGGCAGAGCGCGGACGGGACGGGACAGGACGTCTGCTCCATCCTGACGCGCTCAGCAGCCTCTCCTTCCTCCAGGGCTGGGCGGGTGTCCGTTCTGGGAACAAATCTCCTTTCGCTGTACCTAGTACAACCTCTGAGAAGCTGCATAGAAAATATTTTACAGCCACTTTTACGTATTAAGTGAGGAGGACCTTAGTATTTAGTTACACTTATCGTTTTCTGAAAAAGAAAGAATTCATTTGTGGAAAAAATCACCAGTCCCAAATGCATCTGTTCTACGACAGTGACATTTTCTCTGTCGCTTACGGCACTTTTGACCTTGGGCACATCGCTTAACGTGCACATTGCATGCCTTGAACTGCAGGCTCCTGGGCTGTGAGGCTGGGATCATGATTCCCGCCCCGCAGTGTCTGTGAGGAAGGCGTGGGATGGAGGAGCAGCAGCCGTGAGAGTGCTGAGTTCTGAGTGTCCACGTGCTCTGGCTCACGTGCCCTGGCTCACGTGCTCTGGCTCACGTGCCCTGGCTCACGTGCTCTGGCTTGTCACATTCACAGGCTGAATCCTGCTTTCTCTTACACTGCAGGTGGTGAGGCTTTGCACCACCCACGTGGAAGGAGTGGCTGCAGTTGTTACGAGCTGCGACTGGCCCACGCTGAACCCACCTGAGACTTGTACGTCTTGGCAGGAGAGCAGGAAAGGCAGCACGGAGGCCTTGCTGCAGCAAGGTGGGCAGGGTCAGGATCAGAAACCAGCCCCTGGGGCACATCCCAGGGCAAGAACCCAGCAGGGCAAGGGGGTAGGGGGCTCCAGGGGGCGAGGCAGGAGCATGGTCCTGAGAAACGCCCCAGCACCGAGGTGGGGGCAGGATGGACTGATGAACATGGTGGACCCCAACCGTGGCCAGAATTATGTCTAAAGTGCGAGTCAGAAATGAATGTGCTGTGTGTTCAGCACAGGAAGCTGCCGAGTTTGGGGGGTCCCGGGGGCAAGGAGACGGGCAGACCACCTCCTGTGTGCAGCTCACTCGCTGGCAGGTCCGATGGTTTCTGCTTGTCACCAAAACAAGCACAGGGAGGAAGAGCAGGGGTGACCCGGAACCTCACTGCCTCAGTCCCCGTGAGCGGCTGTAACAAAACACAGGATGGGGCGGCTTAAAACATCGGGCATTTGTTTCTCACAGTCCTGGAGGCTGGATGTGCAAGACTGAGGTGCCGGCTGATGTGGTTTCCCATGAGGTCCCCCTTCCTGGCTTGTAGGCGGCCACATTCTCGTCCTCACGTGGACCTTCCCCGGTGTGCATGCCAAGGGGGTGGGGGAGTTTCTGGTGTCTCTTATGAGGCCACCTATCAGTTGGCCTATCAGTTCAGGGCCCCAAGCTTACGACCTCATTTAACCTAATCACTTCCTTAGTCTCTTCTCCAAATAGTCTCACTGGGGGTTAGGCTGCAACACATGAATTGGTGGTGGGGGTGATGGCACAAGCCTTCGATCCACAGCATTTACTGAGTTTGCCATGTAAGTGCCATTAGCCATGAGACCTGGACTCCTAACTTTTCTAACTTCTCTGTCAAATCAGCACTTGCCCTGGGCATCCCCTTCTCAATCTGTGTCTCATGTGCCACCTAGGAGGAGTGTTGGAAGCTCTACTCCAGATGTTCCAGGGGGCAAGTATTCAACACAGGGAGAGAAACTAGGGAAGGGAAAGGAAGGAAGGGAGGAAAGAAAGAAGGAGGGAGGGAGGGATGGGTGGCTTCTGGTACCTGTATGGTGACGCCTGTCACTGAAATCCCAAATGCCCACATACTCTGAAGGTACAGCCATCAGCAAACAGAGCACATAAAACAACCCACAAAAAAACAGAAGACAGAGAGAACATGGCACAAATTCATCTCACATGTAATAATGAAGTAAACCCTTGAAAGAAGCATGGTTGGAAATTGCTCGGAAGGGAGGAGAGGGTAGCAGTGTCCCACAGGCGGAAAGGCAACTATAAAACTAACCAGTGGGGAAGTTTGCACCCTGGCTGGGTGGGCACAAAGAAGTCAAAAGGAAGGTGCCTGAAAAGTGTGCAGCCTTGTGGGGCTGCTCCAGGGAGAGGCAGGTGCCTGGGAGGGTGACGTCCCTTAGATTCTTGATGGTGAAAGGAAGGCAGGAAGTAGCTGAACATAAGGCACTGCTGAGCTATGATACTATCCAAGGATCAGAGCAAAATAGACCCCAACGTTGCCATTTATTAAAGAGACTGAACTTCACTATAGCAAATAAAGGGGCACTCTTGAACTAAGAAATCAAGTAAACCCTCCAGACCGCTACCACATTCTTTGTAAGTCATAAACTAATGCTGGCCCAGGAAAATACATAAATAGTCCTGAACAAAAGCTGTAAGAAGAAACTATAAAACTGTAAGACTTATAAAATTATGATAAGAAAACAGAAATTGGGATTAAAAACATTCCAGCAGAAGAAAACTCTACCTCAAAAATTCCTCAAAGCAAATGAAAAGTGTAACACAACAGTCCAGCATAAATTAATATGATTAAACAAGCAATTGCATACAAGAAAGGACATCACAAATCAGAGGGTCAAAACTCAGAATATAAATGGAGAAGCACAGGGAGGTGTAAAATAACATCTAACAAGATTTATAAGTAAGACACTGAAGAAAAAGATAAAAATCATAATAGAAAGAATAAATTATAAGGTGCACAAGGGAAAATATATGCCACCAAAACTACAGTAAGAGAGAAGACAGAAATAAAAAGATTTCGCCCCCCTCCAAAAAATTAAAACTAAAATAAAGGAGACAAAAAAGTGAGAAAACAATAGGTATACCAGCCTATCAAAGAATACACAGCACACACGTAATTAGAGTATCTGAAGAGCAAACTAACACAATGCAACAAAACTCATATTTAAATCTATAATTAAAGAAATATAATGGAATCCAATTTTACGTATTGAAAGATGTTGTCATATACCCAGAAAAATGGAGTTGGAGTATTAAAATTAAATACAAAATTGGTGGGATGCAGCTGAAGCAGCTCTTACAAGGAAACTTGTGACTTTAACACCAAAATCAGACATAAAGAAAAGTATATCATCAGTTACCTTTGCTTCCTCCTTGAGAAGCTAGTAAAAGAAGAATATTGAGGTCAAGGTAAGTAGGGAAAAAGAAATAATAAAAACAAGCAAGAAAATAAATGAAATATAGAACAAACAAGAGAGCAAGTCTACAAAGCCAGAATCAGTTCTTTGTAAAGGTTAATAGAATTGGTAAGCCTTTAACAAGACAGATGAAAAAAAAAAAAGGAAAGCACAAACCATCAACAGCAGGAATAAGAGGACATCACAACAGACCCAGCAGACACTGAAAGCACAGTGGGGGATGTTATGAATAATTTTATACTCGTACATTTGACAACTTAGATAAAGCAGTTACGTTCCTTGAAAGATACAAATTACCAAAACAAACTCAAGGAAAACTAGAAAATTTACATATCTCTGTATGTTAAAGATGTTGAATTAATAATTAAACAACTTCTTACAAAGAAAATAAACAATATTTTTAAGAAAGAAAATTCCAGGCTGAAATTACCTCACTGGTGAATTCTAACAAGCATGTGAAGGAGAAATAATATCAACCCTACAAAAACTCTTTCAGAAATTAGAGGAGGAGATATCACTTCCCAAAGTATTTTATGAGGCTACTATAACCAGGATTTCAAAACCAAACAAAGACATAAGAAAGTAAATTTATAGAACAATATCCTTCATGAATATAAATGTAAAAATCATTAACAAAACATGAGTATATGAACTTCAGTAATATGTAACAAGAATAATATACCAAGAGCTAGTTGGGTGTATCCTGGGAATGCAAAACTAGTTTAACATGAGAAAATCAATCAATACAATTCACCATGTTAAGAGATCAAGGGAGAACAATTATACAGCTATTCCAATAGATGCAAATAAACCATCTGACAAAATGCAACACATTTTTATAATGTTTAAAACTCTTAGCAAATGAGAAGAGCAGATTTCTCAATGTGATAAAGAACTCTCACAACTTCTAATAAATATTGTTTCAGTACAAGAGGTCTTAGCCAGTGAAGTAAGACAAGAACAAGAAAAAAGAAGTCAGATTCAAAATAAAGAAGTACAAGTGCTGAGTGAAAGAAGCTGAATACCAACTAGTTTATACTAAATTATTCCATTTATATGGAATTCTTGAACAGGCAAGACTAAGTTGTGCTGATAAAACCAGCCCCTTGGGTCCTGGGGGAGTAGTGGGGTGGAGCTGATAGACAGTTCACCCAAGACTTGAGCACTTCACTGTGTGGAAATCAGTCCCCATTTCCAGAAAGTCCACATCTGTTTTCTCAGAAGGGTGGGATAATATTAAATTTTATTTTTTTTAACCCTGTCTGTGCTCTGTGAGTTTTCTGAAATGACTATGAATTGTGTTTATAATTCAAAATATCAAATGATCCAATGTAATCCAAAAAGTACAAATATGATCTGAAATGATCTCAAGTTACAAATTCTTAGCAAAGAGCAATTTACGGTGACCTGTCTTCAGAGCTATTGGAGAGCTCTTTCTAGAAGAGTGAGGTCCTTAGAATGAACTCAGGTGAGGGAGTGAGAGGTGGGAGGAGCCGGGGCCCTGACGGCCATCGTGTCACTATGAAGTTGGACCTAAATCCTGAGCATGCAGGAAGGTGCTGGTCAGTGCCACCTCCTCAAATCAGACCTCGGAGGCAAGGACCGCAGGGCTGGCATCTTACTCAGCCAGTGTCTCCCACCTTTTCAAAGGTCACGTTATTTCCTTTCTTCTATGGTTTAGGGTCCTCCGGGGGCCTTTCTACTGCCCCAGGGTCTCCTCCTGCCCTCCAGCCAGAAACATGGCACCTGCAGGGTAACCACAGGCTGCAGTGACCACAGGCTGCCCTGAAGACAAACCTCTGTCCACTGCTATCTGTCCCAAGCCAGCCCTATGTCCCGGAGAGGGCAGGATGTGTGTGTACATATACACATGTGTGTGTGCATGTATGTGCACATGGTGTATGCATATGAGTGGGTGCATGCATGTGTGCGCACGTGTGGTGTGTGTGCTTGTGTATACAGTACCTGGCATGTGCGTGTGTACATAAGTGTAGGTGTGTGCACGTGTGAATGCGTGTGGACGCATACATCCATGTATGTGAGCATCCGTGTGCACACCTGTGCGTGTTGTCTGGGTGCCTTTTCCCAGCTCATGCCCTGTCCCCGGCAACCAGCAGCTGGGGTCTCTGGTGGGGACATTGTTTCCGTCCTCTAAGCCCTGGGGGCCCGGTTTCCCCAGATACCCAGACAAATCAGGCCGGCTTGGCTGGGGGTGACCAATTCCCCGAATTTACTTGTTTCTCCTGAAAGAAAGCTTCTGTTCGGTTCTAATGCGTGGCTTTTCCTAAAGAGCAACAGTAATCGCGGCAGGACCGTAAGCAGGTTCTGTAAACTTGTAATCGCAGGTGTCAAACACTGAGCAGCATTTTCCCTGGAAGACAGAAGCCCTGGGAAATAACACGGAGCAGGCGCCAAAGCGGTGTTTCCTTGACAGAAGTTAATTCTAAACTAACTATTCTCGGAAAGAAAAGCGGGGAAACATTTTTACATGTCTATCATTTGTCCTTGGAGGGCACAGAACAAATATGTTTTTTTAACGTGTGACACCAGCATTATTCCGGGTGGCCTCAGGCTATATGCTGTTTTCCAGGTTACAGAATTGGAGGCGAAGAAAACAACTCTGCATTAAGAGGAACATGCAGCACAGGCTAATCACAGCCACACGGAGTCAGACGCTGCCAGCAGAGGACGGGGCCCGGGTGCCCGGGGGCCCGAGGGAGAGGCCAGAAGCAGCAAACAGTGAGTTGCCTGAACTGGCGGGTGACCCACGATGGCGCACTCTCAGATCCCGAGAAGCAAACAGCATCACTGGAACGGGGGTCGCCCTAGGGCTGGGGAACCCGAAACTGTCCCCTTCTGCAGATGTGGTGAAAGCTACAAACAGCCCGCCAGAAAGTGAGCAGGGGCAGCAAACACTGCACGTAAATTTAGGGGTGACAGGGCCCGGCTCTGGGCTCTGCAGCATCTGCCCGGGGCCCCTGCAGGCACCCTCTCCCGGCTCCTGCCCCATCTCTGCCGGCTCCCCTTCCCAAGGCCTAGAGGCGCCTCCCCTGTGTGTGGGCCTCGCCCGACCCTGGGTGTCTCCTCTGCAAACCAGCCTTTGGAAGTGTCCACGTGGCGGTTCTGGCTTTGAGCCACGCCCATACCTGCACTTACAGAAGAAGCTGGGGCAGCCCCGGGGGCGGCGGCAGGACGGGGTTGCTTAGGTGGGTGTGGAGCTGTCGCCCCAGCGAGCACCTGGAGGTCGCTGTCTTTTCCTGAGGACCACGTCTCCACTCCCCTGCCCTGGGGCCGAGATCCAGCCCTTAAGCCCAGAGTCCCTCCGTGGTCATGGCTGGGGGGTCCGCAGGTGGCCTTCCTCCCCGGCCCCCAGCCCCGTCTGGGAGGGGACGGTGGCCAGGGCCCAGCTCACGGTGCACAGACGGGTACCCGGGACCCCTTCACGGGGGAGCCCCCACTGCATGCACCAGGCCCAGGGGGACTTCGGGGGCTGGGGGCCCGGGCCAGGCCCCCCTCCCTGCCCTCTGCCTCCTGAGTGCAGGCGCTGCCGCTTCCCTGGACGCTCCGCGGTGGGGCTGGTGGTTCGGGCTGAACTTGCCCGGAGCGTGAGGCACTAGGAGTCGGGAAATGCAGCTCGGGATTTCCCGCGGGAACATTCTAGCCCTCAGCAGCCCCTTCCTCCCCAGGCCTTCCAACTGACCCCTATCCCCCCCCCCAAGTGTCCCCGGATGTCCCGCACGCACGGGGCCACACTGGTGCCCACAGGGATGTGTCTCCTCCCTCCCTGCCCCTCCCCCTCTCCCTCTCACACGCACGCACGCACACACACACTCGCACATTTATTTACACACATGCACTCACGCAGCAAGACAATGGGTCCAGCCAGGAGCGGGTTCTGGGGCCCCTTCCCCTTCTAGGCTGCGGCCTGACCACCACTCATCTTCCTGGCCTGGAGGGGACAGGACGGGTGCTCTGGCCTCATTCCCAGAGGAACCACACCCAACTCTGTCCAAATGGGGCGTCGGACCCTTGTCTCAGGAATGCCCCCGGGGGACACCACAGGCGGCCCAACTAGGGCCCAACACTGACAGCGATCCCTTGGACAAGCCTGCAGGATCCTCGGTGCTGTATGCCGGCCGCTCACCTCCCCTCAACACCCCAAAATCTGCATCCCTGGGCAAAGTGGCTTCCCTCGGCTTTGCAGTTCAGATTGGCAACACACACGTACACACATGTACATGCACGCATATACCACATGCACAGACACGTGCACACAAGCACACACGTGCTCATACCACATGCATGCAAGCAAGCGCCATACATGTGCACACACACACACCACACACATACCACACAATGCACACCCACATGTGTGCACACACCACACACACGGGCACACACATGTGCAGACCCCACACAGGGCATGCAGACATTATGCCTACGCACTCACCCCACCCACACACACAAACAGGAACACTACACGCAGGAACACCACACATGTACGAGTACACACGTGCCACCCTTCTAAAGGAGACCCAGTGGGTCCTTCATCAAAGGTTGGCCCTGCCCCATGGGGTGACCGTGTCCCCGGAAGTCCCTGTGGGGCGGTCCTGAGTGTGCATCTGACCCTGGGCTCTGCACCCGGCGCTCCTAACGGTCCCTGGGAGAGGCCGCCATGCCCATCTCCAGCTGTGCTTGTGAGGTCACGCGTCACGACAAGGCTTTGACAGCAGTGTCATCCCTCGGTTTGTCGGCCACGAGGACCAGAGTCACTTCGTGTCAGCCCTGGTCCACTGCTGGAAAGGGTGGGGTTAGCAAGGCCACATTCCTTATTAACAAGGGGGCTCTGGGGCCTTGCAGTGCCTTCTCTGAACCCGGAAGCTTGGAGTGTGGCCCAGGGCGCTTGTTCCTGGGGCCGACTCCCACCTATAAATAACAGCGGTGGCAGGTCACCTGTCAGCACTGCTGATGGACGGTCCCTTGCCCGCCATTACGGCCTGTGACTGTGGGAAAATTAATTTAAGTGGTAGTTAATTTCTAATGAATTCCACTCAAGCGGTTAATACGTTCCCTCGGTGTTATGGTAACCTTCACGGATCATTGCATTATGTAAATAAATTCTACTTTACACTGGTTTATTAGAAAAGAGAGTGAGATCGGGGAGTCTGGCTAAATCTTGTCTGCAAATGCACACAACGAACCTTCCACAGGAAATTTAAAAGGGGAGGAAATAAAAACCCATCAGGAGTTTTCTCGGATGCTGAACTTCCCCCCATGACTAAATTACCCGTCTCCACGCTCTGGGTGAATATCTCCAAATCCGCTTTGTTACTGTGTTCCAAGGAGGAAGAGGAGAATTTTTGCCTTAAATCCCGTGTGGATTCCTTAACAAACCTGGAAGAAGGTCCTCTTTGAAATCTTGGCCTGAGGCCCAGGCCGGCCCGGAGCAAGCCTGGACAGAGGGAGGAAAACGTTTGGCAGGCAAGTGGTCCCACCTCTCCGTGGGCACAGGGGGCATGTGCAGAGCAGGGCTTGGGGGCTTCCACACCCCCTAGTGAATGAAGATGGACCCACTGGCTGACCTTCCAGCAGCCAGTCTGTGTGCAGAGGTGGCAAGAGGCTCGGAGCAGGATCAGTTGGGGAGCGGCCTGCAACCAGCACCCAGGGGCCTACGGAGTTTATGTGGATGACTCAGGGTCACCTGTCTGTGCTTCTAGCTCAGGCAGCCCTAACAACACCCCAGACAGGCAGCTTAAACAACAGGCGTTTATTTCTCACAGTCCTGGAGGCTGGCCGTCTGAGACCAAGGCGCCAGTGGACTCAGTCTATGGCAGGAGCTCTTCCCAGACTCGCAGAGGCCGCCCTCCCACTGTGTCCTTACATGGCAGAGAGCGAGCTCTCTGGGTCTCCACAGATCAGGGCACTAATCACATGGGACCAGGGCCCCACCCTTATCACCTCATCTAAACCTAGTCACCCAGAGCCCCACCTCCAATGCGGCCACACTGGGGCCAGGGCTTCCAGGTGGGGTTTGGGGGCCACAGGTATTTGGCCCGGCAGTGTTGTGCCTACAGTGACGATATCCACGCTCTTCACTCTCACGCGGTTCACGCCTCTGGGGCTGTTTCCTCAGCTCGTTGGGGTCTCCCCCGCAGTGGCTGTCAGATGCAGTTGTGGCAGGGTCACCTCAAAGCCCCTTCATCTCACACGGGCTCCTGGCTGGAGAGATCGACACCTGGGCTCCTCGCCTATCTCTCCCTAAATGGCCTGTCCACCTGGTGGCCCTGGGGTCGCTGAACTTCCCGCATGGCCACTGAAGGCTCCCAGGGCAAGTGCCCAAGAGAAGCCTGCCGAAGCCGGGTCGCCCTCTGCGAGCTCGGAAGATGCTCTGGCCAAAAGCACACGCAGCTGCACCCTGACCTTGGGCCTCTCGGACGTGGAGAAATAAGTGTCTATTGTTCACAAGGCACCCCACCTGTGGTTCTCTGTTACAGCAGCTTGAATGGACTAGACAGGGCTCTCCAGAGACACAGACCAACAGCATATGTTTTAAGGAATTGGCCCTTGAGACTTGGGGGCCGGCTCGTGGGAATCTGAGGGAAGATGTAATGTCGCCGCTGAGTCTGACACCTGCGGTCTGGGGACTCAGGCAGGGCGCCAGTGTCCCAGGCTTGGGCTGAATTCCTCCTTCTCAGGGGAAGCTGTCTTTGCTCCTAAGGCCTTCCCTGACTGGGTGAGGCCCACCCACATCAGGGGGACGCACGGAACCCAGAGGCCGTGGTTTATGCGCTCATCACATCCGCAGGGGCCTGCACTTCCGCGTCTGGACTAGGGTCTGCCCCACAGCTGGGCTCCTTGCCCGGCCGCCCTGATGTGCCGACTGTCTTAGTGGTCGCTGTGCTGGGCCGTTAGGCCGTCACCATGGGCACCGGCTGCTGCTGCAGAGCCGGCTGAGGGTCTCCCCAGAGAGCGGCCTGTTCACGACCCCTGACTCAGAAAGCCTCCTAGTCCCCCAGAGACTACAGAGTCTAAGTGGAACCCCTGCCACAAAGCTCCTTGGGACCCTGGGCCCCTGCCCAGCTACCCGCACCCAGCGTACCTCTTGCGGGGGCCGGAGGGTAAGCCCTAGCCTCTCCCAGCCACCAGGCACCTGTCCCCTCTTCGCCTCAGCAGAGGCTGCTCTGTGTGGCACCTCGGTCACCAAGGGCCATTCCGGGAACGGGCGGGACAGACGTCTCCCCATCCACACAACCAGCCCACCCTTCCCCCCATGAACACGCTCTGGCTCACGTCACGCTGAGATGTCAGGCTTCCCTGTCTCGCTGCCCCGTCGAAAGCCCCCTGAAGCCCCAGACTAGAAACTGCTCCTGCTTTTTCTGCTCTGCGCTGACCTCGACAGCATCCCACCCCCAGGGTGGCTCGACAAGCATCCAGGCTGCAGCCCGACACATGGGGATGCCCCAGGCAGGTGTCTGGACACCCCACTGACGGGTGCCCTGCGTCCACGACACCCACGCGGCTCGCTTCCAGCCGCTGACATTGCACGTTCCCCGTCAGCCCACAGAGCTTATTCCCACGTGGGAACACAGCAAAGGCTTCGGCCTCTGCCGTGACTCAAGATGCAGGCTTAGGGCATTGACTGGAACGCTTTCCCCACGGCCGGGCAGCTGGAAGCTTTTCCCTTTCACAAAGACCCTCGAGAGCCAGCAGCCCACCCTGCCGTCCCCCGAGGCCCCCCTGCCCTCCTGGGCCCCTCCACTGGCCACACGCCAGCCACGAGTGTCCCACATTCTCTCCGCAGCAAGGTCTGCGGGTGGGGCGGGAGGGCCAGGCCCAGGCCCAGGCACGCGCCCCTCGCCGTCTGGGCATCTCTGTGTGGCCCTGCTCCCCGTGCTCCGCGGCCTGGCTCCCGGCTCCCGTGCGGGTGACTGGCTGTGCCTGGCTGGCTCTCTTGCCAGCCCGGTGCCCGATCTGACTGGTAAGGAGGTGGCTCTGGTTGTCCCGGCCGGGCACACAGCCTCCCTGCCCACTCGGCTTGGCCGGGGCCGCGCCCCACAGACGTGGGCGCTGGGAGCTCTCTGCGGAGGATGTTGCCGGGACCTGAGAAAACACTGCAGGGGGAGGCCTGTCCACTTAATTTCTCCCAAATGCCATTCACTCACTATCAAGTGGCAATAACGTAGGTAACACACCGGGCAAACCACAGGCACTTGCTAAACAGCAGCTGTAACAACAGGGGAGTGACAACAATGACGTCGACAGCAGTGCCTGTCCTTCACCCATTCCCAGACAACTTTCCTCAGAATCTCGCTCTGCAGGATCGCAAACACTTTTCCCCACAAAACCAAGCCAAAGCCCCAGCAGCGCGCACACCTTGCTCCAGGCAGGGCTGCGGTGCCTCTGGTCCTGACCCCGGTGGCTCTGGGACCACAGCGTGGGCGTGTCCTGGACGTCACTAAGCGACCCCGGAGTGGAAGGAAAAAGCACAAGCCAGGGTCAGAAACTCGAAACAGCCGTGTGTCGTTTACCAGGAATTAAGTCAGAGAAACAAGGGCGTAAGACCAGCTCCTCCAAGATCAGAGCCCACGTTCCTGGCAGGTGTCTTCCCGCGTAGAACAGACGGGCATCCGCGCCCCGCGGGCGGCCCTCCCGCTGCTCCCAGGGCCTGCTTGCGGCGAGTGCCTCCTGGCAGGCCGGGGGTGGGCAGCCGCACCACGTAAACCAGACGTTCCGTGGATGCACTTCGGGAACTTTCTGTGGCCGCAGAGGAGATGGGGAGCGTTTCTTAGCCATCGCCATCACGGAGGATGCAGTGAGCGGAGCGCGGGGGCCTGGCCATTCTCTGGGTCCCCCGACGAAGTGGCCGTGCTCTGTCCCGGTCTCAGCACGTCCGTTCAACCTGGGGGCCGTGGCTTCAGGCAGGGGACTCGGCTCCGGGGTCTCCTAAGCACCACATCACCGTCCACTCTGGATTTCCAGGTGAGATGGATCTCGATGCTGGTAGTAAAGAAAAGCCAGCCAGGCCCCGGCCAGGGAGGGAACCTCGGCCGCTGCCTGGTGTGAGCCGGGTGCCCCCAGGCAGTGGCTCCTTTTGGGGTCACACTAGGCCCCTGGGGGGGGCTGGGCTTGGCCTTCACCTTCTGACCCCAAGAGCAGCCCCTGCTCCCCCAGGGAGGCCCCAGAGGACGTGGCCAGGGAACCTGGTGCACAGCCATGGCTGCCACGTGGAGGGCAAACCATCCTCCATCCCCAGGACGTGGGTCCTCGCAGGCCAGCATCAGCCTGGGGCCTTGACACCAGCACAGTCCCCTCACCTGCCCCACCGAAGCTTCTGGCAAACCCACAGCTTGGATTTCCCAGTTCCCGGGGTGGCAGGGGGGTCCTGGGGGCAAAATTGAAGGAGGCATTTCATCGCTTTCTGGGCCAAGGGGTGTGCCTGGGGCCTCACGCCTCCTTCAGGCTGGCCGGCTGTTTCCGGTGTTAAAACCACACACACAACAAACTGTATTAGCTAGCGGAGTCATTAACCAAACTCCCACCCAAAGGAGACTGTGCCCCTCGTACCCCTACCACTTCCCCGACTCTCTAGCTTTCCAATGACCTCCCCATCCCCGTCCTGGAAGAGCTGCGTCCCCGCCCTGGCGCTGGGGAGGCGTCTCCTCGTGCAGACCCCCAAGAACATTGGACGGAGCCCCACGCGCTCGAGTGCGGAGACGCTGGGCAGACACGAGCAGGGAGACGGGTCATGCCCCGGGAGCGTGAACGCTGAGCGTGCAACCCGCCGGCCTGGGACGGAGGGAGGGAGGCGTGCACAGCCCAGCCCGGAGCCAGAGCCGCATCTGGAAGTCCCGCAGGGCCCGGAGGAGGTGGTGACTGGGGACGGGCGGGCTTCCCGGGTTTGCGGGTCTACGTCTGCTCCTCACGGAAGCAGGGGTCTGACCAGAGGTGGAGGGACCGGGCCACTCCCTGCAGGGGCAGGTGCCAGGCACCCGAGTGTGTGGGGCCGGGCAGCATCTACTCGACCCTGGGGCTCGTCTCCGACGGCTCAGCTCCGAGGGCATCAGATGTTCCCGGCGGCTGCAGGAGGGTCAGGAAGCGGTGAGCGAGGGCGGGCTG
Source organism: Balaenoptera borealis (assembly GCF_965194805.1). Taxonomy (NCBI): domain Eukaryota; kingdom Metazoa; phylum Chordata; class Mammalia; order Artiodactyla; family Balaenopteridae; genus Balaenoptera; species Balaenoptera borealis. Next base: position 1,893,325 of record NC_138867.1, read on the forward strand.
TGGAGGGTGGAGGCAGCCCCGGTCAGGTGGCTGAAGCCCCCAGCCACGGGGGCTGGGGTGCTGCTGTGTGTCAGCCTGGGCACTGACTGCGTCCGGGGCACAAACGGGCCCCACCTGGCCTGGGCAGCAGGGTGTCGGCTCTTGGACCTCACAGGAAGCCACCTGCCACCGTGGGCTCAGATTCCAGTTTCTGGCACCTGGAATGGAATTCATTTACAGAAAAATTAGATTTACTATTGAGAATATGCAAGAAACCGCACCAGTGTGTGGTAACAGGCAAAGGTCCCAGTCCACAAACGGTCCAAGACTGTGGCCGGGTAGGAGGAAGAGCAAGGCCACACATGCTCCCCTAGTGGCTCCCTGGGGGACACCCCCCCCCACCCTGTGCCACCCGAGCAGGACCGTCCACCTGGTGGCCTGGCCAGACGGCTGACCTGCAGGTCAGAGTGTGACCGCACTCATGGGAACTGGGAGGAACCTGAGGACCCAGAGGTCTTTCCTGAGATGGCCACAGGCAGACGACAGCGGGAGGTGCAGGTCGTCCAGGTGACCGAGGATGCGGTCAGGCAGGAGGAGATGGCGGTGAGGACGGGATCCCGGGGCAGAACCCGTCTCAGAGTTCAGATGCCGCGGGACCCGACGGCTGGTGAGCGGGTGGCTCAGGCCAGTGTGTCCTCGGGTGACCGGAGACTCACCCTGGCTTACCTGCGGTGGGGAGACCGGCTCAGAGGCAGTGTCGCCCCAAGTTCTCCCTGTCTCTCTCTCCTGGGCGGTTCAGAGATTCCACTTGTTAAGCGAGCGTCTCCTTGGGCAGCAGAGAGCTTATCTTCCCCGGGTTGTCGCCGCCGCGTCCCGACGCGGGTGTGTGTTTGGACCGATGTTCTGCAGCTCACGGTGTGAATGTCGCTCCGGGAGCACAGCTCTCCGCGCCTGGGCTGCTCCCCGCGGCTCCAAAGTCCCTGCCTTCGCGCTTGGCCACCGGCTCACGGCCACTCGAGCCGTCTTTGTGAGTAAAAATGCCTCCCACAGGACCTACTGAACTTGCGGGAAGGCTGAGGAGCAGGGGGCTGGTCCCACGTGCTTCCCCTCCTGACGCTGGGGGCCACCACCCTGTCGCCGCTGCCTGGTCCCGCGTGCTCCCGCGCCTCCCCCCGCGTTTGCAGGCTGGTCCTGGATTCTCCATACTGAGCCCTCCTCCCCAGCCCGGCCTGGGTACCGCCCTGCTGCCTCTCAGGGCCGCCCTCATCTCCCTCCGGTCCAGCCCCCGCCAGGAGCTGCAGTCGCCATCCTCCCCAAGCACACGTGGGACCGGCCGCTCCCCGCGCCAGCCCCAGCTCTGCCCCCGGCCTCCAGCCACTCTCCCCGCCTCACGGGGATTCGTCTCCCCTTTGGGGGTCCCTGTGCTGTCTCCCACCCTCTGTTACTCTGTACCTGGAACCTCCCCCCCCCCACGCCCTGCTGGCAGGGTCTCCCCAGCCGCTAATGCCGTTGAGGGGGCTCCAGCCCCGCCCAAGGGGGAGGGGGACGCTGATCCAGGGCTGCCGGTGGGGTCGTGTTAGCTCCTTCGGACTCTTAGGCCCCAGCTCGCGGGAGCTCCCCGCAGTAACTCGAGCAGAGAACAGGTTAGACTCCTCGTGGAGAACAGAGGAATCGGAAGAACCGTGGCCGAAAATAAAATAACTTACGTGTGTAGATACACAAGAACTCCGGAGACCAAGTTCAGGCGTGCAGGGGGGAGAGTGAGAGGCAGAGCTGAGCATGAGGGAGGAGTGGGGGGGGGGTGGAGAACAGATCCAGCCTCCCGGAGGAGGCCCTGATCCCCTCACTTCAGAGCTGCGCAAATCTGGAACTTAAAAAAGGTCTTTTTTTTTTTTTTTTTTTAAATGGGCAGATGTTTCCAGTAGCTGAGACTTGGGAGAAAGAAAATGATGCTCAGCCACGCTCCCTTCCATGGTTTATAACGACGTCTCCAGGCTGGGGTCGTGCCATTAGCATCGGGCAGTGACAACAAGGTCTGATTTCTCAGTGGAGCTAAACCAGAGCTCAAATGGGGAAAAGAGAAAAAGAAAAAGCCTGTTTGGGCACGGAGACTAACACCCCCGCACACAGTCAGTAACTACACCAAACAGTAAAGCCAACAGCAAAATCTGCACTTCACAATAGTAAAGGATCCAAATCAAATTCTGAAAGTACCAAGAAACGAAAAGCCAAATAAAACCCTTCCAATGAAAAGTATTAGAATATCAAACTAAGAATTATTATTGGAATCTTACGAATTGCAATTCTTAATCAGCAAGCTTCACTGAAAGTTCCTGGAGAGGGATGAAGCCTTTCCTCACGGAGGGTCCCATGGCTCGGGGACACCTGGAAGGTTCTGGATGAAGATGTGTTGTGAGCAACTGCGAGCTGGGCATCTGTTTCCTTTCTCTCCTTCTGTGTGAGCAGCAGAGCCCTGTACACAGCTGAAAGGCAGTATTTCTCCTCCTCCTTTGCATCTAGGGGCAGCCTCTGGCAAGCAAGCAAAATTTGCTGGGTGAATTGGGGAGAGCTGCTTAAAAGGATGAGAGTCACAAGGACAAGGGGCAGCTGGTGTTCGGTTTGTGCTCCATCTCTTCCCTGTCTGACTGCCTGGAATGTTGGACATAATAGCTGGAGCTCCAGCCACCATCTTGTGCCATGAGGTTGCCATTAGAAAGGAAATCAAGCACCAAGAATTACGGGCAGTAGGGGAAAAGAGTAAAAGAGGGTCCTCAAAAAACTAAAAATAGAACTACCATGTGATCCAGCAATTCCTCTTCTGGGTGTTTATCCAAAGAAAACAAAAAAAAAAAAAACTTGAAAAAATATCTGTACCTCCACACAGCATTATTCACAAGAGCCAAGATATGGAAGCAACCTAAGTGTCCGTCACTAGATGACTGGAGAAAGAAGTTACAAAATATACATTATATACCTAATTTATGTACACACACGATGGAATATTACTCAGCCATGAAAGAGCAGGGAATCTGGCCCTTTGCCACAGCAGACATGGACCTTGAGGACTTTATGCTGAGATAAGTTAGATAGAAAAATGCAAATACTCTATAATCTCTCTCATACATGGAATCTAGGGGAAAAACACCCCAAACCCATAAATACAGAGAATAAATAGGTGGTTGCCAGAGGCGGGGGTGGGGTGGAGGAAATGGGTAAAGGGGGGTCAAAAGAAAAGGTACAAACTTCCAATTCTAAAAGAAATAAGTCCTGGGCCTATAATGGCGACCAAGTTAATAATATTGTTCTGCATAATTGAAAGTGCTAAAGAGTAGATCTTAGAAGTTCTCAGAAGAAAAAAGATTCTGTAACTATGTGTGGTGACGGGCGTTAACTAGACTTATTGTGGTGATAATTTTGCAATATATACAAATATTGAATCTTGATGTTGTCCACCTGAAACTTATATAATGTTATATGTCAAATATACCTCCGTAAAAGAAAGAAACAAATGCTCAAAAATGGGTTATACTGGGTTCCAGTATCTAGTGGATTCCGTGGCTCATGGTCCAGGGACCCCGCAGACCCCCAGGGAGAAAGTAGGATGGAAACAGCCTCGGATGCGGGCAGGTGCCTGAAGCCTCGGGTTGGCTCCACGCGGTGTCTCACCTACGTCATGCTAAGCCCAGAAGGTGAGAGGGTCCTGGTCGGGAGGGCTAAGGGGAAGGAAGCTGCTCGTGGAGAGCTGGGCCCCCACCAGGTCCTCTTCTGCAAGACCTGGAGGCTCCGACTCCGACCCTCACACACACATGGACCCTGACCAGACAGAGCCCACGGGGTGGGCGGCTCTGCCCCACGGGAGGGGCAGGGGACCAGAGGGGCCTGCAGGGGCCGAGGGTCACTTTTCCTTTCCCGCTCTTACGAGGCTCAAATTCTTCTCAGTGAGCAGATTGTTCACAAATTTTTACGGTTTCCTCCGAGATAGCAATTACCAAAGTAAGATGTGGACCTAACTCCTTAAAGAAAATGACACCAAAACAGTAAACCTTTCGTTTCATTCCCACCCCATCCCGCTCTCCCATCTAGAACTACAAATAATTGCTGTGTTGGCTCATGTTGCCCCGGAACTTTTCTTACAATGTTACCTAAATATTTCTACTTGGAAGAAACATGTGGTTAGATTTACAAGAGTTTAATTTTTACATAAACGAAAACATGCTTTGCACACTGAGGTCCAATTTTCTTTTTATATTTAATACTTAGAAATGTGCCAGGGCTGGCGTCCGTCACAGCTCAGAGAGGCCTGTCGTTTATCCAAGGGCTGCATGCCCCACCCTCCTGGGATCATGTCATCCTTGATTTAACCATCCACCCCCGGAAATGAGCGTTTGAGTAGTTTCCAGTCTTTTGCCATGACAAACGCTGCTGTGAGAGCAGCCTTACAGGGTCCTCTTTGTGTGCAAGTATTTCGCTGAGAGGACACCCAGAGCGGTTCAAGAAGAACACATATTTTACATGTAAGAGTCTGGAGGCACAGCTACCCACAGTTTATGGAAATTTCTGTTCACAGCCAGTGTTCCACCCGGATAACATTCTTTTTAACTTTTGCGAATCTGATGGGCAAACACGCACTTCACTTTTATTTTATTCTCATTTCCCGATTACTAGAGAGATCAAACATATCTCCACGCATTTGCTTGGACGCTGCCTGTTCATGTCTTTTGCCCATTTTTGTCAGTCTGTTTGACCTTTGTTCAGGGTTTGCTATGCCTTTTTTGTACCCGAGATCTTCACCCTGTTATGTGTGGGCCATCCTCCCACGGGTCCCCTGGTCCGTCTTGTTCTGTAGGATGCGGTGACAGTCTCCCCTTGCCCTGGGGAGTTGGCTGAGGCCCCAAGCTGAGGGCAGTGAGAGGAACGTGTCCACGCCTTCTGAGGAGGTTATGGACCCTGACCTTGGCACTGGCTCTGGGCTATCTGAGTGAGAGGACCCTGGACCCCCCAGGCAGTGCTTCTCGGAGGGGAAGCAGGAGGATGGGCAGGGCTGTGAGCCCAGTGTGGAGGGAGCCCCGCGGAGGTGTGGGACCACGTGCCCTGGACTTGGAACCTCAGGTCTGGTGCCGGCTTCATCTGGGGACTGAGGGTCGGGCGTCGGGGTGTCCTCTCCATGGCAGGAGGGAGGCGAGGCCCGAGCCAGCCTGGGGGGGTCTGATGCTCTTTCCATCAGAGCACAGCGCTGATGCACGTCTTAATGATGAAGCCGTCAGTTCCCAGATGTTACGGAGCAGACAGAGCCTGTGAGGGGCGTCGGGGAAGCTGCATCGGAGAAAAACACAGCTGTTCCCAGCGCACCGCAGAGCACCTGGGGCTGGCGTCCTCCTGGCCCAGGTGTGGAGTTTACCTGCGGAGTAAGCCTGTCCTGCATCTTCCTTTCTGACCCCTGGAGTCCACGTCTTGTTTAAGAGCAGGTCTTCGCGCCCCAATGTTATGCAAATACTTTTTGGTAATTCTTCTCGTAATTTATATGGTGATTTTTGCTTATTTTTTGGACACGTATGAAATTTACTGCAGGCTTTGCTGCGTGGTAGTAACTCTGACTGCCCCCAGCGCCGTCTGCCACGTGCTTTATGCCTCCTGCACTGACCTGAAATGCTGCGCTCACCCCGCTCCACGCGATCGTTTAGGGAGAGATCCCTTCTGGTCTGTGTCTACTTCCTCACACTGTTTAACGATCACCCTTTACAATGTGCTTTCATACCTGGTAGGGAACCCCCGTCCAGTTTCAGGTATAAAGAGGTTGCTTGACTGTCTGCTTACTTTTCATCTTCCAAACAGATGCTGAAGCCACTTGCCAAGTTCCACAAACGCTCCCCCTGGGATTTTGGTGGCTTTCCCGCCAGAGGGGTTAGTAGATAAGTGCCTTAGTTTGGGTTCCCCCCAAAGTGGAGCCTGAGTCAGGGAAGGGGGTGCAGAGCTTATCCGAGATGTGATTCCGTCAAGCAGAAGTGAGGGAAAGGGGGTGAGAGAGGGGTCGGAAAATCCCCCAGAGGTGGGTTATTGCGCTTGTCAAAACGTGGAATTACCTGCTTTTTCAATTCTAGACCTCCCGGTGGAGAGGCTGGGCTGTCTCACCTGATGATGAATCGTGTGGGGCGTGCACCCTGTGCTCACATCTATCCTCACTGGGGAGGTTCCGTTTTAAGAACCGGGTTGCCTAGGGCTCACCTCCACAGGGGCCCTGGAGGAACCAGGTAGGATGCACCCCAAGTTTTCCACCGAAGGGCAGGGAACGGGGTGTCCATCCACTGCTTCCCTCCACACGGGTTGAGGTTTGGGGCATTAACTCCCATGCTCTGGCCTCCTGTGGCTTTGGACCAAACCCCGAGGAGGGGAAGGGACTGTGTGGCCTCCACGGTCCAGCCCTGGGGTGGACTGTCCAGCACGGGTGTGCCCGTCGGGGGACGTCAGGGGGCACAGCGTGCCGCGGGAGGGGTGCTGGGTCTGCTCCAGGGTAAGGCCTCTAGATTGTCCCCCCGCTGCTGTGCCCATGGGGCCGCCAGCCCTGTGCTCCAGAGCGATCCTGCTTCCAAGAGCCCCACATGTGCACCCAGCCCACAGTTCCCACCCAGGAGTCCCCAGACACTTCCTTCCCAGCAGAGTTTTTTTTTAATTTTTTTAAATATTGAAAATTTATTTTATTGAAGTATAGTGGATTTACAATGTTGTGTTAATTTCTACTGTACAGCAAAGAGATTCAGATACATATATATATTCTTTTCCACTATGGTTTATCACAGGATACTGAGTATAGTTCCCTGTGCTACACAGTAGGACCTTGTTGTTTATCCATTCTATATATAATAGTTTGCATCTGCTAATCCCAAACTCCCAGTTCTTCCCTCCCCCACCCCCTCTCCTCCTTGGCAACCACAAATCAGTTCTCTATATCAGTCTGTTTCTGTTTCACAGATAAATTCATTTTAGATTCCACATATAAGTGATGTCATATGATATTTTTCTCTGTCTGACTTATTTCACTTAGTATGATAATCTCTAGTGGCATCCATGTTGCTGAAAATGGCATTATTTCGTTCTTTTTTATGGCTGAGTAGTATTCCATTGTATAAATGTACCACACCTTCTTTATCCATTCATCTGTTGATGGACATTTAGGTTGCTTCCATGTCTTGGCTATTGTGAATAGTGCTACAATGAACACTGGGGTGCATGTATCTTTTTCAATTATAGTTTTCTCCAGATATCTGCCCAGGAGTGGGATTGCTGGATCATATGGTAGCTCTATTTTTAGTTTTTCGAGGAACCTCCATACTGTTCTCCGTAGTGGCTGCACCAGTTTACATTACACCAACAGTGAAGGAGTGTTCCCTTTCTCCACACCCTGTCCAGCATTTGCTATTTGTAGACTTTTTGATGGTGGCCACTCTGACCAGTGTGAGGTGGTACCTCACTGTGGTTTTGATCTGCATCTCTCTGATAATTAGTGAGGTTGAGCATCTTCTCATGTGCCTGTTGGCCATCTGTACGTCTTCTTTGGAGAGATGTCAAATTAGGTCTTCCTGGAAGAGTTTTTAACCTTATACATCTGACTCCAACACACGGACTTGGATCTGGGGCTTTGGGCTCAGGATGGAGAGATATAAGCCTTGTATTTTTCTCAATCAGTTTTTTTAAAAGATATAATTTACATAAAATAAAATTTACTGGTTTGATGAGTTTCAACAAGTGTACGCAGTAACCACAATTAAGATTTCTGATATTGATACTTGGTGTCTTCTCCCTTTTTTCTTGATCAGACCAGCCAGAGATTTATCTTATGGCCCATTTCAAAGAACCAGGCTTTCGGTTCAGTTTCCCCATTGCTATTCCGTTTTTTTTATCCCTTTGATTTCTGTTTTTTAGTATTTCTTTCCTTCTGCTTACTTTAGGTTTCATTTGCTCTTTTTTAGTTCCTTCAGGTAGAAAATTAGACCATTGTTTTGAGTCTTTTCTAATGTAAGCATGAAATGCTATAAATTTCCCTGTAAGTAACTGCTTTCCACACATGTCAATGTGCTGTGTGTTCATTCCTGTCCAGTTCTACTTTACGTTTCTAATCCTCCTTTGACCCGTGGGTTATTTAGAATTGTGCTGTTTAGTTTGTTTCCAATTATTTGTGTGATTTTCCAGATATCTTTTTTATTAAATCCTGGTTTAGTATCATTGTGATCAGAACATATCTTTTATAATTTCAATCTTTTGAAATTCACTGAGACATTCATTTTTTGAAATTCATTGACCCAGAATATGGTCAATTTTGGTGCATATTCTGCCTGAACCTAAAAAAAAACAACAACAAAAAAACTTATTCTGCTGATATTTAGGGGGAGTGTTTTATAAATATCAATTAGATTAAGTTGATTCATAGTATTGTTCAAATGTGCATGCTTATTATTATTTAATCTACTTGTTCTATCAATTATTGAGAAAGCAGTATTGATGTCTCCAACCATAATTTTGGATTTGTCTATTCTTCCTTGCAGTTCCATAAATGTTTGCTTTTTGTATTTTGAAGATCTGTTATTATATGCATAGACATTTAGGATTGTTATCTGTTCTTGATTAATTAACCCCTCTATCATTATACTTGGTAATAGCTGGTGATCAAAAGTCTATTTTGACAAAGATTAGTGAAACCACTCCAGCTTTCTTTTGATTATTGTTTGCATGATGTATCTTCTCCCATCCCTTAACCTGTCTGTGACATATTTAAACTGGATTTCTTGGAGACAGCATATACTTGAGTCTTGCTTTTTTAATACAATCTGACAGTCTCTTCTGTTTGATTGGGGTTCTTGGACCATTTAGTGTGATTATTGATAGTTGAGTTTAAATTTACAATCTTATTTTTTATTCTTTATTTATCATATCAATACATTGCTCCTTTTCCTCTTTGAGTTTTCTTATTTTAAATTAATTGGATATTTTAATATTTTGTATTTTCTCCATTATTGACTTACTACATATGTCTTTTTGTTTTATTTTCTTAGTGGTTGGTCTAGTGTTTACAGTATAAAACTGTGACATCACAGTTTGCCTTCAAACACTACTTACCAGGTCAGGATTGGAGTGAGACCCTTAGGAGAGCAGTTTCTCATCCTTTGTGCTGTTGTGGTCACACATGTCAGAACTACATGTGTCATAAACACCACAAGATGTTGCTACTACTTTTCTTTAAACAGTTATCTTTCAAAGGGACGTTTACATGAAGGGAAATATCTTTTATGTTTATCTAAAGAGTTACTACTTCTGGCTGTCTTCATCTCTTTATGTAGATCTGTGTTTCCATCTGAATTCTCCTAGCTTTGGTTTAGCAGAACAAGTCTTGTCTCCCACTTTCCTTTTCAAAAGATATTTTCAGTGGATACAGATTTCTAAATTGGCAGTTCTCCCCAGAACTTTGGAGAGGTTTTATTGTCTTCTGGCCTGCATGGTCTCTGATGAGAAGTCAGGTGTTACAGTGTTATTTTTTTTCTCTTTATGAGGAATGAGTCTTTTTTTTTTTTTTTTCTCTCTGCAGTTGAGGTTTTCTCTTTATCTGATTTTTAGCAATTTGATAAAGATGTACTATTATGTAGTTTTCTTTATGTTTCTCCTGATTGGACTTTGTTAAACTTCTTGGATTTGTGGGTTTATTGGTTTCACCAAATACGGAAACATTCTGGTCATTATTTCTTCAACTATTTTTTTCCTGCCTCAACCCTCCCGGGACTGCAATTCCACTTACGCTACAACGCTGGCTATTGTCCCACGGCTCACTGAGTTCCATTGTTTGCTTTTGTTTTTTGATGTTGTTGTCTTTATTTACTTGAGTTCCATTTGCTCCAGAAATTCCATATGGGTATTTTTTTTTTTGATAAGTTTTATTGAGGTGCAGTTTACCTGAAGTAAAACTCTCACTTTTAGTGTATAGTTCTATGAGTTTTATAGGCACGTACAGTCATGAAACCACCACCATAATCAAATTGTAGAATAATTCCATCACCCAAAAGCATTCCTTCATGTCCCTTTGTAGTCAATCCCTTGTCCCCATCCCCAGCTCCTGCCAACAGATCAATTGTCTGTCCCTATAATTTTGGCTATTCCATGATGTCATACCATTGGAGTCATAAAATATGTAGCTTTTTGAGTCCAGGCTTCCATCAGTCAGAATAATGGATTTGAGGTTCATCCATGTTTTCATTTCTATCAGTAGTTCTTTCTTTTTGCTGCTGAGTTTTCCCTTGTAAGGATGCACACAGTTGGTTCATCCATTTACCACCTGAAGGACATGTGGGCTGTTTCCAGTTTGTTGTGGGTTTTTTTTTTCATTTATATGTAAAACCACTATAAACATTCACATAAAGGTTTTACTGTGAACATAAGTTGCCGTTGTTCTTGGACAAATACCCAGAAATGAGATTGCTAAATAACCGAATATTTAACTTCATGAGAAATGGCCAACTGTTTCCAACATGGCTGTACTATTTTTTACTGAGTTACAATTGCTACAGTTCTCACCATTAATTGATTTTGCCTATTTGTTAACCATTCTAATAAGCAGGAGTGCTGTCTCGTTGTAGTTTTAATTTGCTTTTCACTAAAATCTAGTGCTCAGCATCTTTTTTATGTGCTTACTTTTCATTAGTACATTTTCTTTTGTGAAATATCTCTTCAAGTCTTTTGCCCATTTTTAATTGGGTTGTTCTCTTTAGTATTGAGTTTTAGATTTCTTTATATATTATAGATCCATTCCTTGATCAGAAATGTGTTTTGCAGATATTTTCTCCTAGTTTTTGCCCTGTCTTTTCATTTACTTAACAGTGTCTTCTGAAGAGCAGAAGATAGTAACCTTGATGAGAACTAACCTGACAATGTCTTCTCTCATGGATCATGCTTTTGGTGTAATGTCTTCGCATAACCCAAATTCACATGTATTTCCTCCCATGTTTTTATAGTATTGGGCTTTACATTTAGGCCTATGATCTATTTTTAGTTAAGCTTTGTATAAGGTGAAAGGTATGACGTTTCTTCTGTGTATATGGAAATCCAGTCTTCTAGAATCATGTGTAAAAAAGACTATCCCTTCTACATTGAATTGCCTTTAATCCTGTTTCGAAAATCATTTAGGCACATAGGTGTGGGTCCGTTTCTGAGCACTCTGCTGGGGCCTACTGGGCTATGTGTGTACACTTTCACAGGTACTACACCGTCTTCACTGCTGTGGTTTTATGTACGGTGAGCCTTGAAATCAGGGAGTGTGAGTCCTCCAAGTCTTCTTTTCAAAATTCTTTTGGCTATTTTACTTGCTTTACCTTTCCATACAAAATTTCGAAGAACCATGGCATTTTGTACAAAATTGTATAAAAATCAGGATTACATTGAGTCTGTAGACCAATTTGGATGGAAGTGACAGCAATAGAAAGTCTTCTAATCTCAGTATTTTATTTGAATTCTCCAAGTGTTTTACAATTCTAAGTATACAGAATGTGCCTAATCTTGTTATTTAAATATATCATGGTTTTGGTGCTATTATAAATAGTATTTAAATCTCAGATTCTATTCGTTCATGGCCAGTATATACAAAGATCTCTCTCACTATATGGATAATAGAGAAAACATGAAATGTTTCTGGTAGGTTGTGTCATAGTGAAGTCAAATCCTAGGATAAGAAACTTATTTAATGATCTAAACAAGGGATTGGCACTCTTTTCCTGCAAATACAGTCCCAATAGTAAATATTTTAGGTTTTCCAGGTCATAAGGTCTCTGATATAACTACTCAGCTACTACTTTGGCTGCTGTAGAAGGTGTAACAAAACATAAATGAACGGCACGGCTGTTTTCCAATAAAGCTTTATTTACAAAAATGGGTTGCAGGCTGGATCTGGCCTGTGGATTATAATTTGCTGCCTTCTGACCTAAACCGACTTTTTTGTTGTGCTGCAATCTCAGGGCTCTAACTGCTGGTCCATCCAGGTATCGGGAAGTAGATGAGCTGCAAAGGGTTTGGTCATGCTCTTATCTTAGATCAAACAGAGGCTGATAACCCCAGGAGAGCAGGATGATTCAAAAACTCATCAGGCTGTGAGCCCGTGGCAGGCGACACCAGGACACTGCATACCACTGGCTCCAGGTCACAGTCTGCAGAGTCCACGGCAGCAGCTCATACCCACTACACACACGTGTGCACAAACACACACACTGCACCCATGTATACACTGCACACAGTTCACACATGCATGCACACTGCACCCACGCATACATGGACACACGTGTGCGCACACAGTTCTCAAGTCTCAGACTAAGGATGACAAACATATTTAATCAATGTCCAAAGTACCTTTATATACGTATAAACAAGTTAAATTTCCCTTGACTTAAAGACTGCTATCACGGCCTTCCCTGCTTATCCTGGAGATGGGAAAGTTGAGAACACGAGTCTGAATCCATGGGGAAGCAGCAGTGTGGCTGAACGCAGAGACAGGGTCGAGAGAGAGCCAGCGCACAGAGTGGTCTTCTAAAGAACCTGCATTCTGACGTGGGATAAAGCCAGCTTTCCCTACTCCCGATGTTCGGTCCTCTGCCTGAGCACAAACACAGCTTGCGCAGGAGCTGAGAAGGACGCGTTCCCAGGTGGGTCTCAGGCTTGGCTGGATCCGGAGCCACAAGGAGGTGAGCCGCAGGCTGCAGAGTCCACAACACACGAAGGTCAGCAGAACGAAGGCTACAGAATGTTTACATGTCATTTTCCTTTCGATGAGGCAGCACCGTCTTCCGGGCAGGGATTTCCCAGCCCGAGGGCTACATCTGTCTCTGCTTGTGCTTCGGGTTGGTCTTGCAGTAGACGAACCACCGCCCGCGCCTCTTGACCAGGTAGCAGCCCTTGCAGCGCTTCTTGAGGACGCCCTTGGTTTTGAAGCCCAGGGCCGGCTGCTGCAGGCCAAGTGCCGGGCGCGCGGAGAGGAGCGCGGCCGCCGGGCTGGGGGGCGCACCGACCCGAGGGCAGGCGCGCGGGGGGCACTGCGCGAGCGCGGAGAGCGGGCGGCCACCCAGGTGCAGCAAGGGGCCCACGGCGGAAACCACTTTCCTTAGGAGAGCGGTGGCCATGTCGCGGCTGGATCTAGGGAGAAAGAGGAAAAGTTGTCACAGCGGCCGGTGGCTCCTGCCCCCGAGAAAACCTCCTTCCCCGCGTCCCTGCGCTCGGGACACAGGCCGCGGGCCCGGGAATCCGCGCGCCCACCCCCCGGGAGGGCACGAGCGCGGCGAGCCGCACCGTGTCCCCGCCCGGCGCCGAGACCCCCGCCCGGCCGCCGGGGCCAGACGAAGCCCGCGTCCACGCGACCCCGGGGCGGCCGGGCCGCGGGGCGGGGGCAGAGAGCACGAGGTCCGGAACGGCGCCCGGCTCGAAGGGATCAGCACCCGTGCGGCCGCTTCCCACCGCAATGACCTCCGCCCGCGTCCCACCCGGGGAAGCCGAGGCCAGGGGTCCCCAGAACGCGCCCTTCCTGAGCCCGGAACCCCCGCCGCCGCCCCTGCCCCTCGGGACCCCCGGAACCCCCACGACCCCCACCTGAAAAGAGTCCGTCCTGGACCCCCGGCAGCTCGCCTCGTCACCCCCTGCGCCTGCGCCCTCGGCAGCGCCTGCGTAGTCGGGCGGAGATGCCGTCATCCGGAGTGTCCGCCAGGAAGGAAGATGGCAGCAGGGTCACGTGGCGGTCCCCGCGGGGCGGAGCCACGTGGGTGCGGGAGTCGCTGAGCGCCGGGTTCCTCGCCGGCGGGTTGCCTTTCCTCTCCTCGGTCCTCTGCGTACCCAGCCCGCCTCCCCCTCCCGGGACTCCCCCAGCCCTGTGGGCCACCGGGCGGCTAAGCTTTGGGGGGCGCTCCCGGGTGGAGGGGGAGGGTTGAAAAATGGGAACAAAAGTAGGTATTTTGAATGAAAAAGAAGTCACAACCAAGTAGACTTTTTAAAAAGCTGATAAATATCAGTGTCAAAACAAAATCTAGAAAAACCTCATGTTTGTATTAAGTGGACATCCTGGGAGAAATGTGGCGAGGCTCAGGGGAGCGCATGGAAATAGGCCCTGGTTCTGATTGCAGTTAAATTTATTTCCTCCAACATCTTATTATGAAAACTTTCAAACACAGAGAAAAGTTGAAAGACACTTATGGAGAACACCCACGTACCCACTGCCCAGATTCCACAGTGAAATCGCCACGCATGTCTTTCCAGGCTGTGTCTGCGTGGACACAACTACTTTCCACGCATACGAAGGTGAGCTGCACACGGGGTGCACCTACGCGCCGCCCTGGCACCGCACGCGTACCCCTGACCCGGCTGCAAGCTGTGGCCCCTGCCCAGGTGAGCTCGGGCCTGCCTCTGAGCATGCGTCCGTGGACACCTTTCCGATCCGGGAGGTATTCTGGGCACTGTCGCCTCTCATTGCCACACCTCCCTGGAGTCCAGGCTGTGGGTGCCCTCAGCTCCTGGGCAGTGGGATGCGCGACTCCACCCCAGCTCTGGGACTGCTCCCTGCGCCCACCGCCCTCGCCCATCGGGGGCTGGCCGTGTGAGCTGACCCTCCCGACGGGTCTCTGCACAGGCCGTTTGGAGGAGGCCATGAGGGGCAGGAGAGAAGCAGGGCCGGGACCGCGAGCCAGCGTCCTGCCCAGGTGTGCTCCAGAGCAGCGGGCCTTTCGGGGCTAACCTGCATGAGGGATGCCATCGGCTGGGCTTTACTGGCAGTTTCACTGGGCTCTGCTGCAGAAACCCCAGAACCACAAAGAAATGCGCTCTGTCCAACATGATGTACTTCCAGTTTCCTCTAAGCAAGGACTCATCTCCAACATTCACAACATTCAACATGTAACTCCCCATGATTATCCGTTACCATCGAAGGTAAGCACTGCATCTTCCGTTTCCATCCTCCCCTGCCCTGCCCCTGGTAAGTGGAGCATCCCTAAGTGCTACGGTTGCGCGGAGTTTCCCGCCTTATCCGGGCTGAGCCCCCGCCCGCGGGGGCACCAGCCGGCAGCACCTGCCTGACCGCACCGCGCGTGCGCGCCTCCGCGGGCGAGGTAAATCCCGGCCGAGCGGTCCCTGAGGATGCCGTGCGCATGCGTCGGCGCTCGGCGCTCGGCGCGTCGGCGCGCCGGCGCGCGGGGTCGAGGGTCAGCCTGAAAGATGGCGGCGGCGGTGACCTTCCTCAGGCTGCTGGGCCGGGGAGGCGCGGCGGCGCGGAGACTGCCCGGGGCCGCCAGGTGCTTCGGGGTGCGGACCTCGCCCACCGGGGAGAAGGTCACGCACACCGGCCAGGTAACCCCTGCGGCGCGGAGAGCGCCCTCCCCCTCGGGGCGCCCAGGTGGGCGGAGCCCCGGCTCGGCCCCCGTGTCCCCGGGGTCCAGCGCCCCGGTGCCCCAAGCTTAGTGCCCGTGGTCCAGTCGCCCAGCACCCCGGTCTCTCCTGTTCCTCCGGCCCAGCACCCGGGTCCCACGGGCCAGTCCCTCGGGACCCCGGGCGCAGTACCCGCAGTCCAGTCCCCCAGTGCCCCTGACGCCCCAGACGCAGCGCCTGCGGTCCCGTCTTCGGTCTCCCCCTCCGTCCGGGGCCTCGGGCCCAGTACCCGCAGGGGTCCCGAGGGGCTGTCTGCAGCCACTGTGGTCTCATCCTCGGAGCGAACTCGGAAACAAGACTGTTATCTCGGGGTAGCCCCTTGGTTACTGTGGGGAGACCTCCGGTGGAGTCAGAAACTGCCAATTGTGTGGGTCCGATCTCCTCATGTTTGTGTAATGTTGAATACCACATCTTAGTAACTCGAGGGTCTGCTGTCGAGTTACTGAAATACAAGCACAGCGTTAGGCTATGATCCTCAGTCCAAAGATGAGGGAGTGAGTACCTGTGTTGTTAAAAAAGGTCGCGGAGCAGGTTCGGAGAGGAAGGAAGCTCTGGGGCCTGTGAGATCGAAGGCGGGTGTCCCCCTCCGCCAGGACTGCTCTCCTCTGCGCCTTCCCCACCTTGCTACTTCCAATTCAGACTACTGCCTGATGTCACGTTAGGAATCCTGCTGACAAATGCCCCTGGGCGCGCAACTACACTTACTCCTGGTGTGTGTCATCGTGAATGGCCTAAGCGTTAAGGAAACACTTTTCCTGAAACGTTTATGATTGGTATAAGGTACAGAATTGGGCCGTAAAAAATCACATATGGTCTTTTTCTTTTCAGGTTTATGGCAATAAAGACTACAGGAAAGTTCGATTTGTGGGTCGTCAGAAAGAGGTGAGTGAAAGATCTAGCAAAAGAAAGGTGAGCTTTCATAAAACTTTTTATAACGAAGAAGAAATAAAAACTAATCTGTAAAATTTAAGTAAATTCTCCCCAAATTGTGAGCACTCTAGAATCTCTGGAATTCTGCATTTCTTCTACTACATGTTAAACATGTCTAGTTCTGTTTTGGTTTTTTTCCCCCTGAAATATGTAACATGACATCTTGTGAGTATTGTTTTAGCTTACATGTAAACGGGCATGATCTTTTCTTTCTCTTCTGTGCCTTATACTTCTGAGACTCTCAGGTTAAAGCAGAGTCACATCAATTTTTAAAAATTACTCTTTCAGTCACTTTTTGGAGTATGTTTTCCATGGTTCACAACATATAGATTAGCCTGGTTCTTTTAGGGACTTTCACTGACAAGCTGAAGACAGCACATGGGTGGATCTTCCCTGAGTGGGTCTGAAACACCAGTGCGACCGCTGGACACTGGAATCCTTTCGCCTCAGTGGCGTGCTTTCTTCCCACTTCCTCTCTCCTGTGCCTGCCACCTCAGAGGGAGTCCTCAGCGCCCTGGCTCAGGCCTCCCTCCACCCCTCCCCAGCAGTCACCTGGCGTCACTCCTCCCCTTGAGGCAGCCTGTCGCTTCTTCCTGCCACCCTCGGCTGTCCCTAAATCGCATCTCCCCTCCCTTTGACCTTGGTTACATTGTCCATCCCCAGGGTCTGGTTTCCTACTTCCGTTCCCACTTTAAGGGTGTTGTGGGGTGGGGTCTGGCCCCCTGGATGGAGCAGTTCCAGCAGATGCATCCTGAAGCCCTGGGGTCGACCCTGCCCCCGGCTTTCCATCTCGGCCTGTCACACTCCTCTCTCCTGGGAATTCTACCGTGGCTTCTGGTTTCTGATTGCCCTCGCTGGGGACAGACATCAGGGAGCAACTTAAACACCAAACCAGACCTTCCAGAGTTCGTGAAGCCAGTAACGTGTGAATGGAGGGGGCAGTGCTGGTGATGTCGCCTCGCTCAGACCGTCAGCTCGCCACAGTCCTGAGCCGGCTGCTACCCTTGACCCCTCCCCGCTCGGCATCTCTGGGGCCTTTTCCTGTCCGAGATCGTGAGCGTCCAGGGGCCCGTGCTCATGTAAGAGCAGGTGCAGCAGGTCTCTCTGGCTTTCATTCTCGCGACAAAAATTTGGCGTTTAGTAGTATTTAAAAAGTTTTTTGGTTTCCAAGAGACTGTTGTTTTAAAAGACCTTTAGGCATGCTGGAAATTGCACAGAGAGTACGAGTTCCTATATCCCTCCCCCCTCCACAGTGTCCCTGTTATTCTCCTCTTGCCTGAGTGCGCTGCCTTTGTGAGAAGTGACAGGTTTGGACACTTGCTGAATATTGATACGTTGTGTTAACTCAAGTCGGTGGTTTAGGTTTATGTGGTAGGTTCACTCTTGGTGTCGTACGTTCTGTGGGTTTGGACAAGTGCATAACGTCTCATATCCAGCACTGCAGTGTGACGCAGAGTATTTCATTGCCCTGAACTCCCCTGTGTGTCACCTCTTCATCCTCCTGCCTGACAGTCCCTGACAGCCACCGATCTTACTGTCTCTGCGGTTTCATTTGGGTGAATTTTAAGAAATAAACTGAATGTGCTCTTAGTCTGAGGAACGAGGAGAGCAGGAAGCTGGGCGGTCGAGCCGCCTTCGCAGGAAAGGTGGGAAGCGTCCGCGTGTGACAGCAGCGAGTCTGCCCAGGAACCCACGGCCCTTGGTGTAGGACCGGCCTTGTGGAGAGGAGATGCTCATGAAGAACGGGACCCAGCCGCCGCCCCCAGGGAGGGGCAGAAGTCGGCCCGCAGTGGTTCTGTGTCACCGGAGGGGGTAGAGGGCCCAGCCGACCTCCTGTTCCTCTGCGGCGATGGGAGTATTTTCGTTACTTCGTGGTTACACACGTGGAATTAAAAGCCGACGTTTCCTGCCCGAGAGCGACGGGCGCCCGCGGCATCCTGAAGCGGAGGGAGGTGCTGGGCCCGGAAATTGGTTAGCATGGCTGTTGTGCCGTGTTTGTCAGTCGGGTGGACCCTGTGGGGCTCTGTTTTCGGGGCGTGGGGCCCCCGGGGCATGGACAGCAGTGGGGACAACACAGCCACGTGTGTTCTGAGGGGGCTGCACTTCCTCACTCCCTGCTCCCTGTCAGGAAATAGGAATCCCAGGGAAGGCTTTGGGATAGCATCATCTCTAGCCGACACAGCTTTCCAAAAACAGGAATGTCGTCCCCATTCTGCGGGCTCAGGGCGTCAGCACTGCTGAGTGTCTCAGTGGCAGCGGGTGGGAGGGCTCTGCCCCGCGTTCGGTGCTCCTGGGTGCACGTGGATTATATGCTCAAATTCTACGAAACTCAGTGCCCCTCCCGCCGTTGTTTGTAAAGATCAATCCTTGTTTTCTTCTCTTCACTGCAGCCTCGGGCCCCTCTGGGTGCAGGTGGGGTTCTGGGCGCCAGAGCGGGGAGCCACGTGGCCTTGGTCCTCCGGGACTGACGGGGCACAACACTTCTCACCATCGTGGTGAGCAGATGCTGGGGTTACTCGCGGAGCCAGAATCACAGTGACCTCGGGCAGCGTCTACACCCCGACCGTCTCGCCTGCGTGCTTGTCTGCAGAGGAGTCTGGAAGGGGAAGAGCGGGGCCCCACCGCTGACCGTGTTTGTCCTCTGTTACCGTGTTCCGATCCCGTGACCCTTTGGCCTCCAGAGATGGGGGACCTTCGAGATGTGATCTTGCTGTTTTGCACCCTGAGTGTGTCAGCTGGGGTGGGATCCCGCAGCCCCATTAGATCAGATTGGGGTCTGTGTGTGGGTTCAGCTGCTGCCCGTAACGTTGGGCTTCTGCCGGGCCACGCGTGGCGGTTCTGGTTCTGGCTGCTGTGGGTGAGCATCTCCAGCTTCCTCAGCTCAGACGACACTCTGTGCCTCCCAGCTGAGTACCTGCACCAAGAGAAGCTGGCGCCCCGAGGAAAGAGGAGCAGTGCGTCGCTCTTCCCTTTGTTTAGCAGCTTGGAAGTCATGAGCTGATTCCTTCCAGTAAGGAAATCAGTGGGTTTAGAGCGTCTCTGTGGAGCCGCGGGCTCAAGCACGTTGTGTGTCCGTGCTTCGTGGTTTTGGTGCCGCCGTCCCTCCAGTTTCCCACGTGGAGCAGCCCTTGTAGTCTGAGGCTGCCTTTCCCTCCGTCGCGACGTGGCTCAGCCTCATCTGTCGCGTTTCCTGCTCGGGACCCCGAACCAGCTGTTAGTTCAGAGCCCGGCCCCATAGTGAAGCGGTCGTGGGGACAGCGTGGCTCCCGGCCCCTGGGTCAGCTGCTGCTTCTGGTCTTTTCCAGTAGATAGAGTAGGAGAGCGTGTGTGCGCATGTGTGTCCGTGTGCAGGTGTGAGAGGGAGGGTGGGGCAGGGCCAGGAGAGAACAGGTGATGCTGCACGTGAGGCGGGATGTTAACAGGGTGAATCCAGGTAGAGACAAAGGAGAATTGTTTGTACTGTTGTAATTCTTGCCGCTTTTCTGTAAGTTTGAAATTATATCCAAATGAAAAGTTAAAGGTGTGTGTACATGTATTTCATTACTTGTGTATTTTGAAGATCTGCACTGATAGTATTTAAATGAAACGGCACAGAACGTGCCTTTGCTGGCAGGGTGTGCGTGTATGTGGGGGGCGGTCTACGTTGATGTAAATTCCACGAGCGCGTCCAGTGTGTGTGCTTGTCGGTACGAGCTTCTCCTCTCTGTCTTTTTCCAGGTGAATGAGAACTTTGCCATCGACCTGATAGCAGAGCAGCCTGTGAGCCAAGTTGAGAGTCGAGTGATATCGTGTGATGGTGGGGGAGGCGCCCTGGGCCACCCCAAAGTGTACATAAACCTGGTAACGTGCCATCCGTCCCCGGACCCCCGTCCGTCTGTCCTGTCCTCACCCCACTGGCCTCACCCTCTCCCACTCGGCCTTGCCCACAGGCCATACGACAGGGCCCGAACAAAGGGCGTGTCCAGGGCAGCTTTGACTGTGACGTGTGTGCAACGCCCTTAGTGTCACCAGCGCTGCTTTCCCTCAGACTTGTAGGCGTCTGTCTTTCCCAGGGAACCATCGTGTCGGTGCCTGTGTGATCGGTTACCTTGTTGGTAACTGCACGCACAGAGCCTTTGAGAAGGAGAGCAGTACACTGGGTGTTAGAGCAGAGGAGGAGGCCTCGGGATAAAGGGATAAAGCTCAGGTGCACGTCCGCCCCTGCTGCCGTGTCCGGGCTGGACCCCGGCCCCGAGGGGGGGCCTCTGCTCCGCGCCCCACCCTCCAGTCCTTCCAGGCCCCTGCCCGAGGGCTGGGAGGAGGACGGGGACTGAGCGTGTGTTCCCGGGCAGGGAGCCTGCAACCCCAGCGAGTCTGGGTGGAGCGGGCTGGACCCAGGGCCTCCGGCACAGCCACGTCCAGCGTCGGGCAGTGACCCCGGAGCTCCGTGGGCGCCCCTGGTTGGCTGTGTGTTTCCAGTGTCTGCTTTCAGTGTCTGAGGTCTACCTGTCTCTAGATTGATGTAGAATACGGAAATAGGAGATCTTTCCCGTTGAATTTTCCAGGACAAAGAAACGAAGACGGGGACGTGCGGCTACTGTGGCCTGCAGTTCCGGCAGCCCTGCCACTAGGGCCGCGAGGGCAGCTCGGTGACACGGACTCCGTCTCTAGTGCCGAATAAAGGGCGTTGTTCTCCAGGATGCCGCGCACAGCTGTTTCTCTCACACAGGTTCACTTAGGACTGTGGCTTAAGGTGGCGTCCCCTCCTGGGCCCCCGCCACATGCCCCTTCCCCCCGCGGGACCGCAGCGGGGGCGGGAAGAAACCGGGGGCCGGGGGAGGGGTGACGTGGCTGCTCGGGGGCCTCGGGCTCCGGCCCGGCTCCGCCCCCGTCACTCATCCGCTGTCGCTCTTTCTGCCCATCTGATCCTCAGGCTCCGTCCGGTGTCTTAAATCCCAAGAAGTTAAGTACCTGTTTGAAGGTGTTAGCAGTCACATATGGTCCAGATCAAGTACAATTTGTATATTTAAAACAGTAGTGATTACGATGTATTATAACACAAAAATAAAAATTAATATCATGCGGGAAGAGAATGGAGGCTTGGTGGGGTGATGGGAATTCCAAGAGGAAAAAGCGATGCACGGGGGGCCGGGGAAGCGGCACCTACACCAGAGAAGATTCCTGAGCTGAGGGAGAACCCACAGATCACAGGGCACACCAGGTGTTCAGCAAAACTGGTGGGAAAAGACACAACTGGGTGCATTCTGATTATTAAAGCTAAGTTGATGAAACTCTAAACTTTATAGAGTCTAGAGAGAACAAGACTGTTTAAGCTTCCGGATGAAAGGAGAGATGACCATAGTGGCAGAGTTACCGGAAGGGTGTCTGGCATCCACCTTCAACCCTGGAAGCTGGAGGTGGTAAGTGGCGCTAACAGTCAGGAATCCTGGGCACGACCAACGTGAAATACACTGGCAGAGGAGCACTGGATGTGGAGAATTCGGGGAGCCGCTCCTGGGCCCCAGCCAGCCCACAGGGCGGGGGAGGCGGGGGCCCCTCAGCTTGAGCCAGCTCACGGAGTGGGTGCGGCCCCGAGTGCAGGGTGCTTACCGAGGCTCTTGTGGAGCCGGAGCTGCAGGCCCAAGACCTCAGGTAGTGGACTTAGGGGCTGGCTGTGCAAAGCAGGTCTGCGAGGTGGGGGCAGGGTGGGAGGAAAAGGAGGTCGCGGGTCCTGGGGGTCCCACAGGTGGGGCGGGTGGGGATGGAGTCTCCAGGTCTCCGCTGCTTTCTGGAAGTGTCTCACATCTGCTCACGAGGAGTGTGGGTGCAGCGTGCCAGAGGCGTGTTGAAGTCTCACACCCACCGGGGGGTCTGTGCGCCTCCCAGTGCCCTCTGGGGTGGTGCTCTGTTTAAGGAGCGGCATTTGAGGCTCTGCTGTTAGTTTCTGTGGCTCGCCTGTTCACTGTTTCTATCTCTAACAAGACATCTGCCTTTGCGTCTGCTCTGCCTGTGCCTCATTGGGCCACACCTACTACATTTGCTTAGTATTTGCACGTTAATTTTCTTAGTCCTTTCTTCTTCACCATTAATGTGTCTATGTTTTTATTGTATCTCCAAATATTATGTCTCCAATATACTCTCCAATATACAGTATATTGGTGCTTGGTATATTGTATACCAAATAGATTTCTTACCCAGTTTAAAGTCTTTCATCTCCTAATTGGACATTTTAGTCCATTTCTACTTAGTTTAACAGCTGGCGTCTTTAGGTTTAAATCCACCGTCTCATTCTGTCCCATTTGTCCCAGCTCTCCCATTCTTCTCTTTCTCCTTTACATGAAAGGATTTATTTTTTCATTCTCTTTTCCTCTAATATGGTACAAGTTGATTTTTCTTCAAATGAAAAAAGTCAGGTGAAAACTGGGGAAAATAATGGCAGATCATAAGATTAAAAAAATTCCTAATAAACCAAAATACAGGTCAGTGTGAAAGACACCCAATTTTGAGGGAAAATGGGACAAGGCATAACAGACACTCTGTAAAAGAAATACAGAGGGCCAGTGCACGTGCGTGTAAAGATAGACCCTGGATACCTGATACACGGCCAGACCCAGGGGCTTGGCTGCAGGTGCCCAGGGGAGCTGAGTTGTGCACCAGAATGCGAAGATCCTAAGGCAGGGCTCCCCAACCCCTGGGCCACGGACCAGTACTGGTCCATGGCCTTTTAGGAACCGGGCCGCACAGCAGGAGGTGAGCAGCAGGCAAGTGAAGCTTCATCTGTATTTATAGCCGCTCCCCGTTGCTCGCATTACCGCCTGAGCTCCACCTCCTGTGAGATCGATGGCGTTAGATTCTCGTAGGAGCGCGAACCCTACTGTGAACTGTGCACGCAAGGGATCTAGGTTGCTCGCTCCTTGTGAGAATCTAATTCCTGATGATCCGAGGTGGAGCTGAGGCGGTGATGCTAGCGCTGGGGAGCGGCTGCAAATACAGATTATCATTAGCAGAGAGGTTTGCACAGAGACCATAATAAATCAACTGCTTGCAGACTCATATCAAAACCCTATCAGTGAGTGGCAAATGAAGAATCTCAGGGCTCCCATTGATTCTGCATTATGGTGAGTGGTATAATTATTTCATTGTATATTACAATGTAGTAATAATAGAAATAAAGTGCACAATAAATGTAATGCGCTTGAATCATCTCAAAACCATGCCCCCCCCCCCAAGTCTGTGGACAAATTGTCTTCAATGAAACCGGTCCCTGGTGCCAAAAAGTTGGGGACCGCTGTCCTAAGGTGTTGATGCCAAGTGTGGAAAAGGTACATGCAAGGGTGTTCATTTTACACTCGGCAAATTACACAGAAATATGGGCCTGGTGAGTGAGATTCTTTTCTTTATATGTAGATAGTATGAAGCCATTAGAAATGATACAGATCATAGCAGCACTATTCACAGTAGCCAAGACATGGAAGCAGCATAAGTGTCCATTGACAGACAAATAGATAAAGAAGTTGTGGTACATATATACAGTGGAATACTACTCAGCCATAAAAAAGAATGAAATAATGCCATTTGCAGCAACATGGATGGACCTAGAGATTTTCATACTAAGTCAGAAAGACAAATACACGATATTACTCATATGGAATCTAAAATATGACACAAATGAACTTATTTACAAAACAGAAATAGACTCACAGATGTAGAAAACAAACTTACGGTTACCAAAGGAAGGGGATAAATTAGGAGTACGGGACTAAAATATACACACTACTATATATAAAGTAGAAAAACAAGGACCTACTGTATAGCACAGGGAACTATACTCAATATCCTGTAATTATAATGGGAAAGAATATGAAAAAGAATATGTACGCATAACTGAATCATTTTGCTGTACCCCTGAAACTAACACAACATTGTAAACCAACTATGCTTCAATTATAAAAAAGAAAAAAGAAGGTCCTTTTAGTTCTGTCCCCTACAATACAGCAACATTAGAGTTCACAATGGTGTCTGGGGTCATTTCTCCAGTCCTGGAATAACAGTCTCTTTTCCTCCTTCTCCCATATCTTACTATTTCTGCTCCCTTTGCTAACACTTTGTGCACTAAGTTTATGAAACAGAATCTGAATGGACTGAGGAGCCGTCGGCAGGTGGAGAACTTGGCTGGATCTTTTCAGTGCTGGTCACAGAGTGGCTGCCATCACGGCAAACTTGCCACACGCGTGTGCTCAAGGGAGCCCTCCAGCTGCCGTCACACAATCGGGTTTAGAACGATTCCCTCAGAAAGTGTTCACCATCACTGAAGTAATAAAACACTTACATCGTAAAAAATAGATGTGGATCCGTATTTATTGCCGTGGAATACTGGCCGGCTCTGAAGTAGGTAGACCTCATTTGAAGGAGCTCCTCTAACACCAGCAAGCCATTTGGAATGAGATTTGGGTGATCTCTACTATCCTTTGTGTACTTTGAAATTTTTATAATAAAAAGGTCTTAAGATCCTAAATATTCTGTTTCCATGAAAAAATTTTCATGGGGACATATACCAACATAATGGGCTGGGGATTTCAGAGAAGAAATGCACGTGCAGCTTCAGCTTCCCGGTTCTCACTAAACCTGGTGCAGCTGTGGTCGTGTGTGGCGTCCCAGTTTCACCATCTTGACCTGCGTCATCAGATCAGACCCCATCCTCAAAATCCCTATGTCCTGACCCAGCCTCCAAAATGAGTGCCGAGGGGCAGCTGCTCCCACAGCCAGTGACCTGCGCCTGCGGGCGAACCCCGGAGCCCCACCTGGGCAGGGCAGGGGTCCTGGTGACATCATCCCGTGGGGCGAGCCCGGCCCCTCCCTCCCATGACGTGCAGGACTGGTCCAGGCTGAAACCACAGTCAATTCTCAGCACAGCCCAGAGGGAAAATGCAAGGCCTGATTCTGGGGGAACCCCTTAGCCATGCCCTCCTTCTGAAAAAGGAGAAAAAGCAGGACCCTCTGACACCTACTACACAGGTGGGGTGGGTCCGGAGGCGCTGCCCCGGTTTGGGGGGCAGATGGGAGGCTGCAGGTGGGGAGTGCCACCAGAAGGGACTGCAGTCTTGCAGGTGGGTGGGCTTGGCCGTGGTCTGCAGGAAGGAGGCGGGGGTGTCACCTGCCCAGCAGACCTGAGGAGGGAGCCCGAGTGTTCGGGGAGGGGGTACCCAGTGAAAGGGAGCAGGAACCTATGGGGCCTCCCCAGGACAGACCTCCCCACCATGTCCTCCTCCTGCCTCGTGCAGAAAAACTTTAGTCAAAGAAACTTAATCAGAGAAGTGAGAAAGTGCAGAAGCAAAGAGAAACAGTCAACCGGGACAAAACAATAGTAGTTTTGTCAGTAAGGAAAGTCAAGGACCTTTAGTTACTCCTCAAGGGCTAGAGAGAATATTCTGAGCCATATCCTGTGAGCTGTCTTATAGGTACTGAAACCCCACCAAGTGGACGAAGTTAGCTACATGATGGTCAGCCTGTAGCCGTGACATAAGCTGCCACAATTATGAAAACTGGTCTCAAGGAGATGGGAACAAACTGACCCTGGGACTGAAGACTAAATGTACTTAAAACAGTGAAGAGGACGCTGGTCAGACCACCGATGACCAATTTCAAGATGACTGTCAGAGCTGACTGTGTTGTTTCTGCATGTAGCCCCTGCCCTCCATCTATAAAAGCCCTTGCCCCCTGGTTGTCAGTGGCGAGGTGGCCTTTGGACACGAGTCCACCCTCTCCCCTGGTTGCTGGCCTCAGAAATAAAGCGAACTTTCCTTTCCTCAAACCTGCCTCTCGAGTACTGGCTTTCGAGCGGCGGCAGCTGGACCCGACTTTTGGTAACACCAGCAGGACTATTTTCCCAGACGGCGCTCCGTCCCCGGCTCTGAGTGGCCACCGCACTCCTCGGGGAGAGCCGTCCTCCGTGAGCCAGGACCGACGTCAGGGGATGCTGCCTTTTGCGCTGCTTTTATGCCCCTAGTCTCTTTGCCCCTGGGTCCCTGTGGGTCACCCGGCAAGTGTTAGGGCTCCGTTGCCGCCGACGGCCAGCTTTCGAGCGCGTCTCTTGGTCACTCAGCTCTTCCCGTGGTCACTCCGGGTGGCGTTGTGCGTGTGTTGTGAGTGAGCTGCCGTCCCCAAGCTCTCCGAGCCCCTGGCGGGGCGTGTGCCCCGCGGCCGGGCAGGTGGGAGTCGGGCCCCGGCCGGGTCTGTGCTGGCGTGTGGACTGCGTCGTCTCGCTGTTCATCTGTGTCGGGCCCCGGAGGCGAAGAGGCCGCCCTGGACTCCGCGCCGTCCCTCCTGGGGCTGAGCGCCCGGCCCCCTCCCCTCGCAGAGTCGCCTGGCCCTCGTTTGTGCGGCGCATCCAGGGTCCCCAGCTGCACCGAGCAGGAGGCCAGGGAAGTACGGCCACCCCACCGTCCCGGAAGCGGAGGACCACACCGCTCCCTTGTAAAGGAGGGACACACAGAGTGAGGACGGGCGACGCCTGGGCCTTTGGAAACGACCGCTTGGCTGTGGGTCGGGCAGGGAAGAGGCGGGATTGGATGGCCCGGAACAGAGAGGTGGACAAAGGGACGGGGTATGAGAGGCAGCCCCAGAGCGGCCGCAGGGCCGGGAGCGGGTGGTGGGCGGTACGGAGCGCTCAACATCAACGTACAAGCACGGCCCACCTGGCGCTCGGCCCTCGAGGGGGAGGGATGAAGGCTGCACGAGGGCCCGCGGGGGCTCCCTCCCCCCAGGCCTGGGCGAGGGCCAACTCGCAGGCTTGGAGCCCAGCGCTGAGGAGGGGCAGGGGGCAGGGGTGTGACGGCACGCGGTCACCTGCGTGGCGGGACTGTCCCGCTGGCCGAGGCCGTGCAGGGCATGCTGACCGGGTGGTTGACGGAGGGCAGGGCTGCGGGGCGGGCGCTGGGTCCCTGAGCAGCTCCCCCTGCGACTCTACTCGCCGTCCCCTTCACAGCCGTGTCTCCTCCGGGACCGGTGGCTGCCACCGTTCAGACACACAGAGTGTGGAACGCGACGGCCCCGCTGATCGACTGCAAGCATCGCTTTTTAACACCGAGTTCTTTAGCCAAGGGAGCCTCTAGCCACCTAATTTAAATTTTCTCCGGGGAATCAGTACTGTCCCTGGGGGAGAGAGGAGGGCTGTCACCCAGAGCGAGTTCCCTGCCAGCGAGCGGTCATCCTTCTCCATTTTCTGTCCAGACGTGGAAGCACGTGGCTTTCAGACGTGAGGGCTTCAAGGCCGGGTGAGGGGCAGCGGAGCGTGCGCGTGGCCCCTCTTTCTGGGGTGGGAGGGCCTCCCTCCCGGGGGGAGCGTGGGCGGGGGACGCGGGGGGCTGGGCTTCAGCTACAGAAACGTGCTTCAGGGCAGAAGCTGTCTTGGGGCGGCTGAGCGTCTCACCCTGGCATCCGTCCCTCGAGTTTCTGGCGGCGGGCGTGACAGCACGCGGCGGGCGGGACATGCGGGGGTGTCTCTCCACAGGCCAGCACCTCCCCGAGGCGGCCGCATCTGTCTGCCGGGGTCTTGGAGGTCCTGGTCGCCCGTCCTTGGGGGACAGTGCACCCTGACTTCTTGAGGGTCACATTGCCTCTCGTTTCTCCTTAGGGGTCGGGGACTGGCTTCGTTGAGGCCACGAGTGGACAGGGCACCCGGGCCAAGCGTCCCATGTGAGTGAGAGTGGACCCGAGAGAAGTGGGGGGCAGGGGGCCTGGCTTTGAGGTCAGACTGTCTGTGTCGGGACCCCTCCAGCTTCTCACCTGTGCACCGCCGGAGGCTCTCCCTGCCAGCTGGGGGTGCCGGGTGCCCCCGCGTCCAGGAGGGAGGGACACGCGCCAGCAAAGGTGTTTCAGGAACAGACAGTGAGCTGGGGCAGGAGGACCCGGACCGAGAACAGGTGTCAGAGTGCCGGGCGTGGGTGTCTCCCCCGAGAACACGTCTGCACGTCGGGAGGTGGGCGGCGCTGGAGGGGCCGGGGACAGAGAGGGCTGTTCACTGTGTGTGGGGAGCCCCCGTCCCCAGAGCTCCCTGCCCTGCCCTGGCCCCCGGGGCCCCTCGCGCCCGCCTCCCCATCACCCGAGGAAGCCCCTTCTTAGCGTCTGCTCGTTTTACAGCTCAGGAGTCAGGAAGACAGAGATAAACAACTGATTTTCTACGTGGGACACTCTTCAACTTCAGATTGTCACTTGGGTCGTGTTTGCCCTCCACCCCCGAAAGCCTGCAGCATCGGAGCACTGCCTTATCCTATAATCCTTGAGAGTTTTCCCTGAAATGGATGTTAATTTCCCTGTGACAAACTTAAAGAAGAAAACCATCTGTGGTTTAGTAGCTTACAGGGAGGGTGAAGGAAGACCCCAGAGCCACCCTAGGGTTGGTCTGTCCCCGACGGGCAGTGCCGCGCTGCTCGCAGCCCCGGAGACGGATCGGGAGCAGCTGGGAACGGGGAGGCCTCCAGCCACGGCACGGAGAGCCTTCTGTGACGTGGTCAGAGGAAGGAACTTCACTTAGACTCGGTGAGGTGCTCAGCGAGACACCTGGCCGTGGGCTCACCTGCTCACCTCGTGGGGCCTCCCTGTTCCGGGCCCTGAGAGGCAGCCCCTCCCACCAACAACCGGAGCAGCTTTGTAAACATCGTCCTGGCGACCTGAGAGAAAGCAGGGAGAGAGGAATGCAAATCGGTCCTTCTCCCCGAAGGCAGGTGCAGGGAGCCCCCGGGCGTGGATGCCCTCAGTCAGCCTGAGGACCGGCCGCTAGACAGGGTCTGAGTGTGGCCGCCGCCCCCGGCCTGTCCACCAGGGGGCAGTGGTGCATAACCATGGGCGCGGGTCCCAGCGGGTTGGGCCCTGGCCTGTGACCACAGAGCCGGCAGCCCTTTAACCAGCCGAGACCCCGACACGTCCGTGGCAGGGAGGCCAAGACCATGTGGAAAGGACGCTGCCTTTCAAACCCACCCGGGGAAGAGGGAGGGAGGATTGGGGTCACGTCCTGTGGATTCTTAGCTCCATTCTGCGGACAAAACCACCAAGGTCCCTGCAGCAGGCTGACCCTGGCCTTGACCCCAAGGCCGCTGTGGAATCCCTCGGTCCCTCCTCTGGTGTCCTTCATCTTGGACGTCCTGCCAGAGCCATCTGGCAGGACTTGCTGCCCCCGGGGAAGTTTCCCTCTGGCCAGGAGAGCAGCACATCGAGTCTAGTGGGCAGTCGGCAGGGAGGTGCCTGCAGAGAGATGGCCGGTGGCGCTGAGGCTCCCGCGAGGCCACGGCTGCGAGGGGCTCGGTTTCCACGTGGGCACAGCCGCCCGCCTGGTGTCTTAGCCCAGAAGCACCTCCTTACCTGGGGGTGATTGGCCTGGCCTAGAAACGGCCTCACCAGGCCAGGAGCCCCTGACACGACAGTGGGACCTCCTGCTGGACGGGCTGAGCTGCTCTCGCCCTTGCTGACCATTGAGCATATTCTTCAGGCGTTTCTCATAATACGGAGCTGCTGACACTCTGACCCTCGGGGTGTCTGGCTGGTGGGGTTTGCTGGGATGGAGGCTGGGTCCCTGGCGGCCCTGCGTGACTGATGGCCGGGCCCTCGTGCCTAGCAGACGCTCTGTCCTCACGCTAAACTGTGCCAGGTTCCTCAGAGGCTAATATCAGTATTGCAGTACTAATTTATTAGACACGGGGAGATTTTAAATTTCATTTTTGTGCAGTTATTTAAAGTTTAAAGTGATAACGTCTAACCCAATTAAATTTCAGCTGATCACTCTCCAAACGCACAGTCTTATAAAATATGAATTAGTCTTATAACAGCTTAATCTCCATGTAGATGACCTGCCTTTGGGGTTGTCCGGTCACAAAGCAGACCTTAGGAAATAAAGAAAGAAGATGGAAACCAGGCAGATCCAATGCTGAAAATTATCTCAACCATCCGACTATCTGGGACTATTTCGTGCACATCAAATTCCGTCTCCCGTTTTGTAATAATTACTCTTTTTAATTTGACCTTCCTCTTTGGGGATTTCTGGCATTTTCATAATTTAGAGGCTCCAGCGGAGAGGGCCTGCCCCGGCCTCTCGGCAGGTCACCGGGAGGCAGCCTGCCCCAGCCTGTCACCCCTCGGCCCTGCCTCCCCACCGGTTTGCGCGTGCGGACCCACCAGCCCGCCGACCTCCGACAGTGAGACTTCCTCTCCAGAAACAGCACACGTGGCCCCGCTTGAGGGCCTGGAAATCCACCTGATCCCACCAGGCAGGGAAGTCAGCAGGACCTCCGCCCAGACCCTTGACGAGACACCCGGCGGAGCTTGGCACCTGAGGTTGGGGTCAGGGCAGGACCGGAAGCCCGGCGGGCTGGTGACCAGCTGGGACAGGGCATCTATGTGGGTCCCGCTCCCTCATCTGTAACACGCAGATCATAGAACCTTCTCGGTAGGGCGGCTGTGGCGTTACATGGTCTGGAAGCTCAGAGCCGGTGCCACCAGCGGGTGTGGACAAGGGACCCAGGGCTGCAGTACCTTCACCTGCACGTCTGCAAGTGGCAGGACCGGGGTGGCCCTGGGTGTGGGGGGCAGGGAAGTTAGGGCACCCGATGGGACAGTAGGAGTCCCCTCAGCTAGAAAATCAGAAGCTTCAGAGCTGGAAGGAGTCAGTTCTCTCTGGAGGGTGACTTGCTCAAAACACCACGGAACCTTGGCAGCCAACCAAAGGTTTTGGGAATAAGCTGTGCTCGGGGTGTAGACACAGAGGGCCACGGCCGGGCCGCAGCTGCCCCGCCTGGTTCTGGGGGCTCCAGCCTCAGCCGCTGACTTTGCACCTGTGGCCCATTTGGAGAATCAAATAGGGATCTAGTCAGCATTTAATTGCCATTCTACTTGGATTGTGATGTTATGTGTCCCCTGATTTGACAGGCAGGTTGGTGGGAAACGGTCCGACCCTGGCGGGAGCTCGGAGGGCAGGGCGCAGGGCCGGGTGCAGGGGGCTCGCTCTGTAAGGGCTGGGGCCGTCTTCCAGGTGTGGCCATTGAATCCCTGGCGCTGGGACCAGCAGCGTGCGGCGGCCCTGCACCCTGGCGTCCTGGCACCCTGCGGCCACCTCCCTTGGCAGCTACTGGGGGGCCACCGGACCTGGCACCACACCCCACTTGGGCCGGAGCCGCCTTCGTTTGGTTCCCGTATGGACTGAATCTTTTGGTCGGATCTAGTTTGAAGAAACAGTTCCTCTGCTGAAAGAAAGTTGGAAATCTGCGTTTTACATTTCATTTTGCTTTTATTGTTTATAAAACAGTAAACAGAGAAATTGCTGGTACAAGTGGTACTCAGCACAGGTCTGGAGCTCAGCACTAAGACAGAGGAGGAAACGCTCACGCCGAGGAAAATGCCGGCGCCCTCCTGGCTGGGCTCCGCGGACGCGCGTCGCCTGAACGGCACCATCACATGAGGGGCTAACTCACCCGCCCTGCGTCGGGTCCTGCCCACTCGCGAGGCACCTCCCGCCCGGCGCAGGCTGCGGTCAGCGAGGTGGCAGAGAGGGACTAAGTCCTGAAGGGTGGGCCACCCTAAGGCAGCGGGCGGCCGTGGAGACACCCCGGGCGCTGAGACTGGGGGCGCCCTGGACTTCCAGAGCGGACAGGGCGGGGGCTGGGCAGGATACCTCTGGTACCATTTCTCCTCACCTCACACACAACCCGGGGACAGAACCTGGCAGGATCGGGCATGCCACCTGCACCCTCCCTCTTCCCGACCCCTCCCGAACCCAGGAGGGACGCAGCTCCCTTTCCCTCTCTATCCTGACCCTGAGAGGACCACCCACCTCCCGTCCTCTTTGCTCCGCTCCCAGCGGCTCCCCCGCCTGAACGCACTGCCCCCTCCCCCCCCCACCCGGCCCTGGGCCCCTCCTCACCTCCTGGGCCTTCCTGGCCATTTGGGCACCACATGCCGCCCCCCTACGGTGACAGGGGTCAGGCTGGGGGTAGATCAGCCCCACGTGGACTGAGGGATGCAGCTTTGGCCCCAGACAGCATGAAGAACTTCATAGCCTCTAACTGCCTGCGTTGGTCTCTGAACCCTGGAGGGACGGCGGACCGTGGGTGGCTCACGTCCCCCTGGGGACTCGGGCTCTGTGGGCGGGGGCGCTTCTGTCCCTCCACCCCAGACTCTCTGTAGGGGGACGGGTCTCCCGGTGGGTGTCTCAACACTGTCCCCGCACACTTGTCACTTCCACCCTGCCCCCCAAAACCCACCGCAAATACGTAAATACTCCCCACCTCAGATACTTCTGTCTTACTTCCAGCTCATCATTTGAAGGGACACTAATGCTCGTCGTGAGGACAGCAGTCATTTTTTCTCACGTCTTCTGACTCTGCCGCCTCCTGGCCTACTTTGCCACCAGCCCGGCAAGCCTGGGGTCCGGGGCTGAGAACCAGCTGTGGCAGAAGCTCCTTCCAATGCACCACCTGCTCACCTGCTGTCGGCCGAGTCCTTTAAACTGGGTCCTTGACT
Organism: Balaenoptera borealis; assembly: GCF_965194805.1. Classification (NCBI taxonomy): domain Eukaryota; kingdom Metazoa; phylum Chordata; class Mammalia; order Artiodactyla; family Balaenopteridae; genus Balaenoptera; species Balaenoptera borealis. The sequence goes on from NC_138867.1 coordinate 1,926,145, forward strand.
TTCCCTCTTTGTCACCGCGACCTTAGAGGCCTGGTGAGGGCAGGGTCGCGGTGGAGACTCTGGGGTCGCCCCCTCCGCCTGCCCCCCCCGGGTGACGATGCACAGTTTGGACGTGATGCAAGGCTCACCTTTCGGGCTCCTGATGAGGAGATTTCGTGCAGCGGAGCCGGGGGCCCTGGATGGACGGGTGTAAAGAGAGAGATAACCGAGGGCCTCCTGATGGAGGGGGCAGAGGAAGGGGAGCGGGAGGGCTGGCTCTGGGCCCGCAGCCCTGATTCTAACTGCGCAACTCGTGACATGTTGGGGCTGCCAGACCGGCGCCAGCGAGTTTATAACGGGTCCCGTGTGGACCCAGCGTGAGCGCCCTCCCAGCTGAGTGACGCCCAGGGCTCACCTCCCGTCACCGTCACCCATGTGCCCGCCCCCTTGCTGCCTGGGGCCCCGCTGGACAGTCCCGTGCCCACTCAGGGCTGCTTGGACTTCCGCTGTGTGGACGCCCATCCATGAATACCACCCCCCAGTGCTGGGTACGTAAGTCGAAAGACTTCACTGTATGTTACACATTTACCCATGCGTCCAACCATCTCTGGTTGCGGCTCTTCACACGTGATGCCTTCTGACCTGGCTGGCTTTAGCCATCTTGCTATCTGTTTCCTGTTTGATCTAATCTCTACTCCACTCTTGCTGCCTGTTTGGTATTATCAGGTATTTAAACATTCCCTCTATTCTCCTCTGTCAGCTGTTTTGGTTCTATTTTTGGGTGTCTCTTTAATGGCTCTCTGGGAGTCACACAAGGCATCCTTAATTTTTACAGCATTAAATGAGAGCTTCACTGCAACTCAGAGGCTGCAAGAACACACAACAGCTTAATGGAATGTCCCCACTCCCATCATTTTTTGCTTACATATTTTATTTCTACATGTTATAAGCTCACAAGACATTATTACTATGCTTTCAGTGGTCACGCCTTACACCTGCTCTTTCAGGCGTAGCTCATTTCATCTGGAACTTCTGTGCTTCCATCAGGATCATCGTCCTTCGTCTTAAAGACTGTCCGATAGTATTTCTTGTAGTGAGAATTTCCCCAGGTTTTATCAGCCCTGATTTCTGGCAGATGTTCTTACTGGTACAGACGTTTAGGGCAGCGGGTCTTCCTCTCGGTGCCTTAAGGATGCTGTTCCGTGGTCTGCGGGCTTCACGCCTCCCTGGTTCCTCAAGAGTGTGGTCCTGCTCGGGGGATGCCTCATCCCCCGCCCCCCCAAGTACCTACTTCAGACGCTTTGTGCCCCTTTACAGTGGTTGCAGCATCGGGGAAGCCCCGATACCAGCTGCTTCATCCTCCTGGAGCTGTAGGACCCAACAGTTTTTTTGAACAAACTGGAGCTACGGAATGCTGACGGAACATGTGCACGGTGAGAACAGCTTTACAAGCACCGTCAGGGCCTCCCCAGGACTATTGCACAAATCAGCGCTCCTCTCAGCGGGTGTAAGACTCAGCCTTTGTCTGCAGCCTGGCCAACACTGGGTATCATCGCTCTTTTTAATCTTTTCCAAGCTGATTGGTAAAAAGTAAGACCGCATTTTCTGGATCAGAGGACTTTTCTTTTTTTTTTTACCACTAGTCAACTTTATCCTGTATGCATGTAGCTCCCGGGGCGGAGGTGTACGCCTTGGTCTCCGCTTGTTTCCTGCAGGAGAGAGGCCGGGGGTGTGTGATGCAGGCGGGGTGCTGTGGGTGTGATGGGTGTGGGCTCACCTTGCATTTCCCATCCTCCCCGAACGGCTCAGCACCCCTCATCCCCCCCATACACTCTCAAGTGTCTCCAGTGTCGCTTCTTACCCAGGCCTGCACCAAATATCTCACGTGGTCCGAGAGACACCCAGAGGAAGATATTCTATGTGGAAAGCATTCCTGTGGGGTTTGTGGACAATGCGGCCTGACTTTCTGCTGCCCGCCTGGCTTGGGGTCCACCCTGCAGAGCGATGCCAATTCCGAGAGCTGTTTCTGAAGGCCAGAAGACAGAAAGAAAGCAAGGCATCCCCGAAGTTCGTCCCTTTGTACGCTGGATCAAACGATGCTGAAGCAGGTCTGGGAAGTGTCCTGGGCAGAGGCCTCTCTACGTTTGGGGTGACATGTTTTGACTTAGATGGGGGATCTTTCAGCCCAGCATCTTGGTCGTACTAACCCATCTGTGTTCCTTATTAAATGAGCCCCAATCCTGACATCCTTCTCATTCAGCTGGCACTGAAAACCGTTTGAGAATGAGCTCTTTCATCATTTTCCCTGTGCACCCCTGCTCGAGGCCTGGGTACCACTCTGAGGGCACTGCTGCATCCCCGCTGGCGCCTCCAGCACTGAACGTGGCAGAGGTCTCCTTCTGCCCAGTCCCCACTCACTCCCCATCCTGACTCACTGCAGCCCGGCCTCAGGGGGCACCCCCTAGTCCTGTCCTGCCCCGGGAGGCCCCTGGACCAGTGCCTGGGTCTCCACCCCCTTTTCTGAGTGATTCACAGGAAAGTCTTGATGGAGGAGAGAGGTTGCCTGTGTGTGGAAGCCTGGAGGTTCTGACGTGGGAAGGACTCATGCCCTGGCCTACCTGTGCTCTTCCCTGACCTCGAATGTGAATTTCACGTGCACAAAATGCACATCTTAGCTGGGGCGTGCAGCAGAAGATCTGAGGGAGGTGCTTAAAACTTTTGTTTTACTGAGTTCCATAAAAAAACAAAAGAAGCAAACACTTTCTAAAAATCCAATGTACCTTCTCGTTTTTATTATCAGTATATTTCTCAGGTTCCCATGCAAGTGTGACTTTTCTAAAGTTCTTACATGAATGTAGATGTCACTTAGCTAAATATCTTAATTTTACGAAGGAGGAAACTGAAGCTCTGAAAGAGTCACTGCTGGGTCCACGGCTGCAGAGGGAGATTTCAAAGGCCCAGCTGTCGTGGCGCCCACCCCGGGGCTCCTCCTGGCCCCCAGCCTCAGCAGTGGTCTCTCTGGGGGCGAGTGCCCCACTGTGCAGCCAGCCGTGAGGCCTGGGCGGCCCTGTTTGCCCAAGTGTGTGTGGGGCTCGTGCATGAGCAGCCAGAGTGTAAATATGGTAAATATTTTATTTAGAAGTCTTCGCCAGCTTGAAGGGCTCATTTCAAATTTCTCTCTCCCTGTCATTTTGTCTGTGTCTCACACACCATGGCCACACGCACACACACGCTCATACGCACACATATGCAGGCGTGCACACACGCGCGCGCACACACACACATGCAGGCGCACACACACATGCAGGTGTGCACACACGCACACACATGTAGGCGCACACACATGTGCACACACACACGCAGGTGCACACACACCAAGGGTCCCCGAGCTACGATTTTGTGCTTTGCATCGCCTTCTTCAGCCGACACTGTAAATGTCTTTGCCGCCTGAGCCGACAGCCCCATGGGAACCAGCAGACAGTCCCCCCAACCCTGAAATCTTCCAGAAGGTTCTCTGGGAACCTCTTGCCCTGGCTGGCCTTGCTGGCTGCCAGGCCAGTGGCTGAAGGGCAGCCCTGGTAGAGGGTCCCGGAGCCGGTGGGGCTGCCCCGAGCGGTCAGTAGGTCAGTGGGTCCCCACGGTAGGTGCTGGGAGCCTCGCAGACCACAGCGGCCCTGACCTGGGATGGAGCCTGAGGCCGGGTGGCCGTGGTCCTTTGGGTGGTGATCGAGGCATTGCTCTGCCTCAGGTTCTCTCCAAAAACGCGCAGGCTCCGTGGACCTTGTTCAGCGCATCTGGCCTCCCGCAAATCCCCGTCGCAAATTCCTCCTGCGAATCCCCGTCATGGAGCGGCCACCCCTAAGGTCCCTGCATTGTGAGCCTGCGTCTCCAGGGTCTCTTAGCGAGGACACAGACCCTTGGACTTCGGTCTCGTGTCATGTTAAGGCCAGGAGACAATAAAACAAACCACTCAAGATCACAAGGAAACAAACCATTCAAGATTACATCTCTCAACCACTTTGAGAGATGACTCCACATCCGCTTAAGTTGCCTTTAAGATTCTAAAAAAGCCAAAACAAGCAAAACTGTTCCCCGTGCTGACGTCCTGCACTGCGTCCTCCTGTCTGGGTCCCTCTGGCCTCCCCATCTAGCGCCTCCGCCTCTGCAGCTCCTTCAACTCCCCGTGCAGGGGCCCTGACGGCCAGGCGCGGGGCTGGAGGTGCTGCGGCCCCGTGTGGGCAGGCCCAGGACCACATCCAGAGGGGCTGCAGTTGTGAGACCACTGCACCTGGGACGGGGGCAGGGCTCTGGGTTGGGAAGCAGGGCCTCGGCTGCAGGATGTGTGCGAAGGGGAACGTGGGCCCCCTGTTCAGAAGCAGGAGGGAAGCTTCCACCTCCCCCCAGACCACGCTCCAGACTGTGTGTGTGTGTGTGTGTGTGTGTGTGTGTGTTTTAACAGGTTTACTGAGATATAATTCATATACCATTATAACTCATCCACTTTAGATGTACAATTCAATGGTCTTTGGTGTGTTACATTATTTTTAAAATTATGGTATAATATTTAAACATAAAATTTACCATCTTAACCATTTTTAAGTGTAAACTTGTGGCATTAAGCACATTCACAACGTTGTGCAACTGTCATCAGGATTTCTTTCACCCTCCCAAACTGAACTGTGTCCCCGTAAAACACTCACTCCCCGCGCCTCCCCCAGCCCCCAGCCCCGACGCTTCTACTCTCTGTCTCTATGAATCTGACCATCTAGGGACCTCATCCGAGTGGATCACACAGGATTTGTCCTCTTGAGACTGGGTTGTCTCACTGGGCATAATGTCCTCAGGGCTCATCACATTGTAGCTGGTGTCAGGATTTCCTTCCGTTTAAGCTTGAATCATAGTCTGCTGTATGGACAGACCACAGTTTGTCCATCACCTGTCCATGGACGCAGAGGCTGCTTCATGATTTACCTGCTGTGGTCAATGCTGCTGGGGGATCGACAAATATCTGGGGGTACCAATATCTCTTCAAGACCCTGCCTTCCATCCTTTTGGGTGTAGACCCAGGAGTGGAACTGGGCCATTCTGTTTACTTCTTATTTGCTAGTTGATGTCATGCTTCCCAGGTGTGGGGACACCCACAGATCTGTGGTCCCCAGAGCTTCCTCAACGAGACTGGGAAGGGGGGGTTCCCATGCTCCCCCAAAGGGCCAGGGCCTCCCAGGGACCCAGGCAGCGTGGGTGTCGCTCCTTTGATTCCACGAGTTCCGAGGGGAAGTAGCCGTTCTTCTGGTCACCTGGCAGTTCCACACGCATCTCAGGGCAGTGGAAACACCGCGTCTATCTTCCCTCCTGCAGAGAGTGCGGTGGGACCCTGGGGGAACCCCGCACCCCGGTGTTGCTGAGCGGCCTCGGCAAACTGGTCAGAACACAAACAAAACCAAACCTTCCTGCTTGTTGGGGACAGTGTCCACTGCTTCCGCTCACAACTTAGAAATCTTCCCCGAACAGAGAACGATCTGAGGGTCAAGCAGGAACAATGAAAACTCTGCAGAGGACATGCGGGATCTGTTTCAGAAGATGCTGTAAGAAGGGACTCGGGCTGGAGCCTGCAGAGCTGTCGCCCATCTTCTTGTTGGGTCTGAATCCTCGCCTAGGTGTCCTGATGAAATCAACAGTCGGGGATGGAAAACCAAGAAAGCAGAGCCCAGTTTCCCTGGCCAGAGCCTCGAAGGGCTCTGTGAGGTGACTGATCGCTTGTGGGGCTTAGCAGTGCATTTGTTTTTTTTACCGAGGCCTCAAAATCCTGAGAGACACACCTGTCTGCAGGCACATGGCCCAGGCCGAGGAGGAGAGAGGATGACTCCCGATGGGGGCCCCTCCCCTTGTGGTCACAGGATAGAGCGTCAGGAATCCCTGTCCTGACGCAGGTCTGGTAGAACTTTCCTGATAGATAGATAGATAGATAGATAGATAGATAGATAGATAGATGATAGCTGATAGAGAGATGGTGGAGAGATGGATAGATAATAGATGATAGTTGATAGATAGGTAGATAGATGATAGATAAATAGATAATAGATAGTTGACAGATAAATAGGTGATAGATAAATAGATAATTGCTAGTTGATAGATTATAGATAGATCAATAGATAGATAGATAGAAACCAGGTTAGGATTTTGGCTAGATCATTAATTTAAATAATGCAAACTTCCAAGTTCTCAACCTATCATGAGGCTCAGAGTTTGCTCTGTGCCCTGGAAACAGATGGCATTTTAAAGCCCTCGACTGTGCATAAGTTCCCAGAAAGTGGGGTGTGGCTTGGGCTGCCTGCAAAGTCAGGTGCTGGGTCCGAGCCGCTGCCCCTGGGACCTGAGCTGCTGGCTGTGAGGAGGGTTTATCTCCTTGCTCCCTTGCCCCTGAGGGTGCAGCCCCCTCTTGGGTGGAAGGTTCGTTGCTTCTCGCCACTCTGGCCACCAGGGTGGATGGTTGAGACCCGTTTTCACATTTCTAGGAGCTTGGAGAAGAGGGTTAGGATGTTAATATGGTTCCTTCAAGGGAGCTGGGCTTGGAGGGGAAGGGAAGTTATCCATTTTACTCAATACATATTTGCATATTGAATATTTTACTTGTAATTTTGTGATATAAAAAAAAAATAACAAGGAATTACTTCCCACACCTCTTCACCCAAATTGCTTCCCCTGACGGCCCTAGAGGGTGAACTTGGCCTCTGTCATGTCATTGTGTCTGTAAAGCCCCTTGAATGCCCCTCCTCACACTTGCAGCGAGGTAATCAGATGCTGTTCCCGGTCTGAGACAGACTGGTGTGGCCCTTCTTCAGGACTCTCCCTGAAGCCATCCCATCTGTCCTTAATGTGACAGCAACACATCAGACTCTACATTCACCCCACCTGAGATGACAAGGATTTAGACCTGGCTTAGGTCAAACCACATCCTCTACAGAAACAATCCCATAGACAGAAAAATGCAAGCAAGTCTTCCTGGAGGACAGCAGAGTATAGGGAAAGGATGGGAGAGCTGTCCGATAGCACTGGTTCTCCACGTGTGGTCCACAGACCCCTGGGCATCCCACAGACATGTTCAGAGGTCCCTGTGCTCAGAATATCTTCATAACAATACTAAGATGTTATGTGGATTTCCTGTGGCTGCCATAACACACACCACAGCCTGGATGGCTGAAAACAACAGACATTATTCTCTCACAGTCTGGAGGTCAAAAGCTTGAGATCAATGTATTGGCTGGGTGACTCCTTCTGAAGGCTCCGAGGGAGAGTCTGTTCCAGGCCTCTCTCCGGCTTCCAGCTGGTGGATCCTGGTAATCCTTGGTGTTCCTTGATATATAGATGCATCACCCCAATCTCTGCCTCCGTCTTCACATGGTGTCTCCCTGTGTATCTGTGTGTCTAAGACTCCCTCTCCTTATAAAGACACTAGTCTTTGGATCTGGGACTCAACTTGACTATATCTTCAAAGACCTGATGTCCAAATAAGGTCGCATCCACAGGTTCCAGAAACATATGACTTTGGGGGGACACTATTCACCCAGCATAGATGTTATTTGCTTGTTTCATTGTCCTGACATCTGCACTGATGGAGTAAGTCAGTGGTAGGTCAAGTCATGGTGGGTCAAGCCATAGTTGGTCAAATCATGGTGGGTTGAGTCAATGGTGTGTTAAGTCAGTGGTGGGTCAAGTCAATGGTGAGTCAAGTCATGGTGGGTCAAGTCATGGTGGGTTGTATCAATGGTGGGTCAAGTCAATGGTGAGTCAGGTCAATGATGGATCAAGTCATGGGGGGTGGGAGTTAATCATTGTGGATAAAGCCACAGATGTCTTAGCAGGGACATCAAACTTTACTGGAGGGTATGGCACTCTCCATCTCCTTGCACTCACAGTGACAAAGTGCCACCTCCACTTAAGATTGTCCCTGATGAATGTAACAACTGTCAATTGTGTTGAGTCTTGACCAATGACTACATCTTTCTAATAATCCATGAAATGGAATGGGAAACATGAAGTGCATGGTCATCTTGAGGATGTGCGATTGAATCGTGAGCTGACCTGTTTTCTTCAAGGAACACCGTTTTCACTAGAAAAAAAAAAAAACACAACTATCAAACTATGGATATTTGAACATTTTCTGGAAACCAAATGAAGTAAGCCTATCACTTCAAGGAGAACAGTGAACAGTGCTTGTTTTCAATTAAAAATCTGAACTTTCAAACAAATACGAGGATTTCGGAAAACTCATATCAGCCATGGGGAGCTTGGCAGTTTCCCAATACATACAGACTTTTCTGATGAGATCAATGATGACATTAAAGAATATGACTTATTTGTATTGTAAAATGAACTATGTTGACGTATGAAGATCTATTTAGCTAAATGAACCAAAAATTTGCTAATGACCAATGCAGGTTGGTACAAAATTATGCACGGGTAAAAGATCCATTCCAAGTACAAGTTTGACCAATGGATCTTAATGTAACAGAATACAAAGTTTATAGATATGGCTTCAGATTTTATTTTGTGACTAGGCTTCGGGAAACTCTAATTTGTTGAGTTTTGGTATAATATCAAAGAAGAAGAGTCCACATTATCTGAAAATACTATTAAAATACACCTTTCTTTTCCAACCACATATCTTTTTGGTGCTTGATTTTCTCTGTCTATTTCAACCCAAAGAGCACATTACAACAGGCCGAATGCAGACGTCTACATGAGAATTCAGCTGTCTCCTGTTAAGCCAGACATTAAAGTGATTTCAAAAATGTACAATGATGCCACTCTTTTCACTATATTTCTTGAAAAACCATTTTTTAGTAAAAATATGGTATTTATGTTAACATGTAATAGATTTGTTTTTCTTTTAAAATAAATTAATAAATAGTTTTAAGTGATCAGTCTTAATTTCCACTATGGTAACTAGCAACAGACGTAACCCACGAAAACCAAAGATCTTTGGGGTCCTTATTTATGACTAAATGTTCCGAGGCCAAAAATATCCGAGAACTGCTGCTCTGAGGACCTGCTTGTCCTCTTCAGGAGCTTTGGTTTTGTTCACCTAAGAATAATGGCCTTTCTCAATAACCTAGATGAGTTCACATCTATAAAGTGCTACAGGAGGACCAGGCCACATTGAGCACAGCACAGTGTGTGTCGAACAGGAAAACAGACACTTTCTAAAACTGAGCAGTGACAGCTTGGCATGCCCTCCTTTCCTCACAACAGGAATGCTAATCCCACCCTCTGAACTCAGGGTGATGATGGGGTTTCACTGTGTTCAGTAGGAAATGCCTTTTTGCTCCATGAAGTTCTTAAAAATCGACCCAGGAAACACGCAGATAACGGTCCCTTACGGGGAGGAAAAAGTCCCACGTGGTGTGTGTACAGACCCGAGGGGGCTGGTGTGTTTCGTGATTCTCACACAGGCCCACATCTTCAATCAAACGCAGTCTGTTAAGTTTTCAAACATTCTTACTAAGGTGCTTAATTGGTTAATCATTAGCAGTGCATTGACTTATTTAATGTAAATGTTGTTATAATAAAAGTTATGATGATTTCCCCAAAAACATTTTATCTGTGATTTTATGTGTCTGGTGCAAGGTTCTGAGTTATTCTGCTTCATGTCAGACACTATATTTATTGTGGCTGATATTTGCATTCATATGGTAACACCTAGTTGGAATTTAATGTCAGAAGGCCAGTTCAAGTGCAGATGAGGACTAACAAGCATAAGCTTCCACACAGGGCAGTGTCACCTCCCTCAGCTTTCCGGCTCTGTGTGCTGTTGTCATGTTCCTTCCTCATACTGAGAAATCTCTGGCCCCGCTGGGGTGCTAACTGAGCCAGTGTCTTCTGAGGCAAAGGAACTGGTGTATCAGTTATCAATTCCCTCCATGATGCTGCATAACAAACACTCCCAAACTCAGTGGCTTGGAGCAATGAGCATCTATTTGTTGATTAGTGTTTGGGCCCTGATAAACTGGGCTCAGTGGGCAATCCTCCTGCCCTGGCTGAGTCTGGGGTGCCCAGCTGGCTGTAGGCTAACCTAGTGTGTTCTCTTGGGGGGACTGGGCACCGCAGCCCTGTGCTCATGCTCTGGACATTATCCCGCCTGCATCCATCTCTGCTCCTTTCCTGATTAAAGTTTTCCCATATCGGCAGGCTGGCCAGCCCATAGGCAGGAGGAGGGGAGGATGACTTCAATACTTTATTCCAAGGTGGTGTCCCAGTGAGACACCCAGCCCACCCAAGTATTCAGAGGGAGCCTTTCTCCCACCCGGCAGACTCAGGAGACAGAGAGGAGCCCAGCCTCACCCACCACCCTGGGCCCATCTGGGAGAAGCTGGAGCTGGGGAAGAGGAAGGGATTGGGGAAAATATTTGCTTCTCCCTCTGCACCCTCCAGTAGGGGAGGCCACCTGGGAGGCCCCACCATGGCTGATGTAGGACAGGGGAGGGCGGACAGGCCAGGGGAGCTGGCGGAGGGCCTGGCCTTCAGGTGAGGGCACAGAATTGAGCAGACCGGCTCCTCCAGCCCAGGACACCGGCCTGAGGATGCGTGTGGGCTGGGCCTCTCCCCAGGCGGGGTGAGGGACCCAGGCGGCAGCGGGGAGCCTCCCACTCCCCCTCCCCTCCTTCTTCCTCTCCTCCCACCATGCCTGGGGGGTTCAGAGCCCAGTCCCCTCTCTCCGAGTGCAGACCCCCTTCTAAAGTGTGTGGCCCTGAGCCAAGCAGATGGAGGGGCTTGTCTTACACGTGTGCAGGTTCCCTGCAGCCCCCAGGGAGTCTCGCCCCCAGGAGGCTGGCCCAGTGGGACGGCCACTCGTGCTCATACCTCCAGGGCCCCCTGCTCCTCTTCTTCCTTTCCCTTGTTCCTTAGACACAGTGAACTTTCCAAGAGTCCTCGTGCCGACTCAGGGCTCCTGGTCTTCCGGTCTTCACCTCCCTGGGAAGTTCTGTACGTTAATGTCGGCACTAACGGCCTATTTGTGGTGATGAGGCTTGTTTCAATCACGCTCAGCCTCTCCCCCGACGGGCGGGAGGCCCCTTATTAGCATCGCGGGTCTTGTGGATGCTCCTGTTGATTTAGTTTTATTTCTCTCTGCACACACGTCTGCATCCTCAGAGTGACTGATGGCACCTCCGTTAATAAGTGGAGCTTGTTCTGGGGTCAGAATGGCCCTCACGTGCCCTGGAGGTGGCCCGCCCCATGAGTGGGCTGACTCGGGAAGTCTGTTTCCTGTGTCAGTTGTTTGCCTGACTGAATGATACATTCGTGTGTATCATCTGAAAGAGCGGATGCAGCCCAGGTGTGATCGGGCGATTTCAGTGACTTCGCGTGAGACCCACATGGAAATGGTTTCCTGGGATAAAACTCACTCCGAGTCCGGCCGAAACTTCCAGAAATGCATCTCCCCTAATGCCGCTATGGCAGGGGGCCTCACTGCTCCCTAGGGGGTGGGGGGAAGGGGTCCCAAGCCGGGTCGGAGGCAAGCAGGCGTGGACCAGGGAGAACACTGTGGGGTCGGCCACTCTAACACAGCAGCAGCAAGTGGTTCTGGAAAGGGGTCAGAGGTGAGAGCCTCTCGGGGGCCTGCCCACCCCCGTCCCTCCTGCCCCCCTGAACCCCCGACCCCCCCTGACCCCGAGCTCCCCAGGCCCTTGGTCTGTGCCTTCCCTTCCCTTTACCTCTTCCTGGAGGGGCCCCTCGGCCTCCCGCTGTGCTGCTCTCAGGACACCCCCCGAGGGGTGGCCTCGGGGTACTGGGGAAACACCCTGACAGGTGAGACAGGGCCAGTGGACCCTCACAGGCCTTTGCCCCCCAGCTTGGCTCCACTTCTGCTGGAGGAGACGCACCCCGTCGTGGGCCTGTGGTCGGCACCCTCTCAGCCGCGTGGACCTTCCCTGCGGCCTGGCTGCCGGCCCTGTGCCCGCCCTGACCGCGGCTGTGGGGACTGCCCACCCCTCCCTCTGTCCTGGCCCTTGGGCCCTGGGTCTCCCGGCCTCAGGGTCACCTCCTTCTAAGGGTGGTTCCTCCATCAGCGCCGGCCAGGGAGGAGCTGCTGTCGGGCGGGCCCCTCCCCGGTTCCCACTGCTAATCTGAGCATCAGCCAAGCCGCCTGTGGCCCTTCAGAGGAGCCCTGCCAGGAGGCAGGTGAAATACCCACCCCCCCGCCCGGCCCCGTTCCAGAGCTGTCTCGAGCCCCGGCCCGGTGGTGCTCTGTGGGCAGGCCCCCCTTGGGGGATTTCACCTGGCATTTTAGACATCGCGGGGCGGCTGTGATCCAGCCAGACGTCCAGAGGGGAACCTCGTGCTGATTTCTTCACTTACAAGGCACCTGCTCCTCTGAGGGTGAGGGCTCTGTGTTTCTACTACACCAGCTAGTTTGTCACCAAACTGTACTGCCACAATCACAAAATCAGTGATTTCTGTGAAAAGAGAAATATAATCTTCAAAAAGCTATGGTTGCAAAGGCTTAAAATAAATCCCTAAGAGCAAAGCAGAAGAGAACAGAGCTTGGTGGTACTCATGGGTTTGGGGTAAGTAGTCTACCCCGCCATTCAGATTCACTCTGTTCACACGAGCCTCCCAATCGTCCTGTGAATGGGGGAGCCCCTGTCCTCTCGCGGAGCTCGTGGGCCGGATGGTGACGGCCAGTGTCATCTGGGTTCCATCGGTCTCTGTTGTAGGCTGAATGGTGCCCCCCAAATTTGTACGTTGGTGTTTTAACCTCCCAGAACCTCAGAATGGGACTGTATTTGGAGACCAGCTCTCCAAATTCAGGTAAAATGAGCTCGTTGGGGTGGCCCTCATCCCACACGACCTGGTCCCTATACGAAGAGGACGTGAGGACACAGGCACACAGAGGGACGGCCTGTGAGGACACAGGAAGGAGACGGCCGTCTACACACCGAGGACACAGGCCGCAGGGGGAGCCAGCCCCGTGACGCCAGGGCTCACGGCCTCTAGGACCGGGATGAGAGCACCCGTGGTCGGAGCCGCCCTGTCCGAGGTGCTCCCGAGGCCTCGAGCACCCAGGCCCCGCGCCCCAGGCGGCTTTCTGTCTCCAGCAGGGGGCCGTGCTAAGGGCACTCTAGGGAGGGGGTGAGGAGGGGTCCCCGGGGCCCCGGCTTTGCTCTGCCGGCAGCAGGCTGGTCCCCGAGCTTCGTGGGAGGGAGGCTCTGGGTGAGGAAGCCCAGCCCTCCTGACATGCCCAGCATCTCGGGCTGGTCAACCCTGGGCCGTGTCCCTTGGGCTCCGTGGCCGGAAGGCCTCCTTGGAGGCAAGGAAGACACTGGGCCCTGGACTTTGCTTCCCGGGGCTCCCGGCAGGTGGGGAAGGCATCTGAGTCCTAGACTTTGTCCACCCCGGCCCCACCTGGATGAATCTGGGGACTCTGGGGTCCCAGAGGCTCCCCCAGGGTGGTCTTCAGATTAGGGTTAATGAAGGAGCCCCCGTCCGGGCCATCCAGCGCGGGGGACCTGAGTGCTCCGAGGGCCTCGGGGGCCGGGCTCACCTTGGCTCCTGACACACAGGTGAGCTTCCTTCCGGGTCTCCCTCCAGCCACCAGGCGCCCACTGCCCCTCCTCCTCTGTCCCCCAGCAGCTGGGGGCCCTGGGCTGGTGGGGGTGAGGGGGCGGCAGCCTCGCAGCCCGGACTGTCCCTCCAGCCGGGGGAGGTGACGACACTGGGACCCCAGCAGCCGCGGCTCGTGGCTCCCCGGCCTCTCTGGAGTCAGGAGTCCCTGCGGCCGGTCCCCGCCGAGCTCAGAGCCTGGTCTCCGATGGTGGTCCCTTCCCATTTCCTTCTGTGCAGCACTCCAGTGGGAGGGCGGGGGCGAGGAGAGGTGGCCACCTGAGGATGTCCTGGGACTGGGCTGTGAAGTAGCCACAGGCAGGTGGGTCCAGTCCCGTAGCCTGGCCGTGAGCACCGTTACCCCGCAGTCCCCCGGGGCAGGCCCCCCTTTCTCAGGGCGCTCCTCTTGCCCCGGGGCTTCCCTGGCTCAGCCCTGCAGCCCCTCCTGTCTTCAGGCTCCAGGCTTTGCCCTAAGGAGCCAGGCCAACCCGGCTCGCCCAACCCCCCACACGGCTTCCCACCCAACAAGCGGGAGAAAGGAAGCCGGTGGGGAGTGGCCAGGGTGGTCCAGGAGTGCGCGAGCAGGCACCAGGAGCCCGGGCAAGCGGAGGGAATGACTTAGGGCAGGAGGGGACACACACAGGCTTCCGTGTCGTGGCGCCCTCCGCCGGCTCAGGCCCAGACCCCTGCATCTGGGGCCCCCGGGCAACAAACCCCTGCACTGGCCCAGAGCCCCTCCTGGGCTGCCGCCTGCTGCCTGCAAGCTTGGCTTTCCACCTCGGGCCCCTGTGTCTCTCTCTGCGGCCCACTGCCCGCCCCCAGCCCCGCCACATGGCACAGTGGATGCCACGACTCTCACACCACCCGCAGAGCTCCTCCAGGCAGGTGGCAGGGTTTCCTCCATCCACGCCCAGGTGTCCCGGTTCATCACTGGAGGGCCCCACGGCCCTGGGTCCTCTCGTGACAGCCCCAGGTCCCAGCCATCAGAGGGAATTAAAAGGAACAGCCGTCCCGATGCGCGGGGCGACGGGCCAGATGCCCGACCGTTACCCACTCGCAGCAGGAAACTCGCAATCAAATTGTAAAGAAAGGTCACATTTGCAATAAGTAAAGAGGAAACAATGGTAATTGGTTCTGGAGGCCGTTAATACCTCTGCGGCCCCTGAGAGGCAAACTGACGGACTTGAAACCTTTTTGTTCAGGTAATTAAAAATGAGGTTTCATTATATCATTAAAAGTGAGGGCGTGCTAGCTCTTTTCTCAGGTACTATAATGTTGTCAAAGGGAGAACGTGAACCCACCAGGCATGGCCCTCGGTGCGTGAATAACGGATTCCCGGTTCCCCGGCCCTCCTGGGTGGGATGGAGGCCGGTCGGGGGGCTGTACGGAGGTGTGGGGAGTGGGACCACGGTGGGGTCCGGGGAGGAACTGGCAGATTGTGATTCTAAACAAGTCCCGAGCTGCCTCTTTTCCAACCTGATAGATGATAAGGCAAGTGGAGGAGAAATCAGGAGGTCCTTCCCTGGTGAGGGTGACCGAGGGCGCAGTGCGGGCAGAGTGTAGAGCGAAGGCGTGAGCAGTCCGGTCAAGGACCAGGGTGCTGGCCTGGCTGAGTCCCCAAGGCCTGGAGGTGATGCCACATGCTCCCCACCCCCATGACGACCCCCCAGAAAATCAAATGAAAACTTCGTACTGGGAAATCTCACCGTTTATATAAACCGAGGTGAAATGTCACTTGTCATGCATGTTTTATGAGTCGTGTTTACTTGTGTGATTTTTTTCTTTTACTGTATTTCAATCCCAACTACGACATACTTGCAGGCACTTTCTTCAAACCTGGAGGTTGTGGCATCGTGGAGGACAAGTGGAATTTCAGCCAAGTTTTAATTGATGTTCAGAGTTTAGCATCGCTTTAATGTTCCCATGATCGTAACTGGATACTGCGTAGGGGCCGGGTGGGTGGTGGCCCCTTCGTGCCTTGACCAGGCCCTGCCCATGTCCTGACGGCCAGGAGTGGCTCTCCCTCGTGAATCCCCCCACAAAGGATCGGGTGCCTATAAACCCAATTGTCATCTTTCGATGAAATATTTTTTGTGGCTTAAAAGAAGGAGAAAAATTATAATATTCCAGATCTTTATTTCTTAAAGCACATATTCTTGGTAAACATAATTCTCCATGAGACCCATTTAGTTTGTAAATATAACAATCAGTTTCCACCTGGATTTTAGGATTAAAAAAATACTGCAGTAGATAATTTTTTGGCCTTAACAAAAATACTTATTAACTAAATCCCAATTTTATGTTAAAATAAAATTCTGTGCCAGAGCAACTGTGGTTGTTTCCTTGTGTATTTCCCTTCATAATTTGGATTTCCAGCATTCGATCTTATTTTTAACCGAACAGAAGAAACACTGTATTCAAAGCTTTCTCCTGTTATTTGCAATTTGTTTTCTTCAACCTGTCGGTGAAATTAGCTGAAAAGTTTTAAGAAGGTAGCAAATGCTGCAAAAAGATACGTTATTTTGATTGTTAAAACCCCACACAAATGAATCATAATTTTCCAGTTATTTCCATAATTGCCTTAGAGTGATTATTAGATCCACTGAACCACAGACTCTGCACTAACAATACTGATTTGTCTTGGGTCAAAGGTGCTCTGTGAACTTTGATAACTGTGGAGCGAAGCTGGGATTTAGGGGCAGAGGCCTGAACACCCACTTTTCTGACCCGAAAAACAAGCAACCGACAGAAGCCCTCCCGTTTCCAGTCCCAGACGCTCAGCACCGATGAAGGTGTCCAGTGATCCCCAAGGACTGTTTCTGAGCAGCAGGGGACCAGATCCAGGAGCAGTTCTGGAGGGACCATCTCGGGCCCCCAGGGAGGCTCCGTCCAGCTCTACCTCCACACGCAGGATGCAGGCGTGACGGGGGCTGTCACCTGCCCTGCAGCTCAACCTCAAAACCTGAGAGAAACGGAAGTTGCACAAAGATCACACCTGGCTCAGCTAAACAAAGCTTAACTTGTCCTGTAACGATCATTTGCAAAGAAGGGAAAACACAGGTGTATTTTTCTACGCTCACAAATACCACAGGGAATTCCAAGTAATTAAATTCTTGGGGGCCCCCCTTCAGAGGCCCAGAGCCTACTGGTGCCCACCGTGATGGAGAGGGTCCACGCCTCCTACTAAAGCCGAGGGGCCAGCCAGGGCAGCAGGCTGCGTGGCGACGGCTCTGGGCCAGGCCTCCGTGGTGACGGCCCCCCCTCGCCTGGGCCATCGCTGCTACATCACTCACCCTCCACTCGGACACGGACACGTCAGGGCTTTACCCCCCGACCCATGACCCCCTTTCCCGCGGAGACACTGGAGCCAAGGCCGCCGGGGCCCAGCAGAGCAAGGCGCCTGGTTGCGTTCCCAGCCTATGGGATTCCTGCCTGGGGTGGCTCTGAGCCCTGGAAGGAAGGGGTGGCCTTTCAATTCACCAAGCGAAGCCAAATGAGCAGGCTGCCCCCTTGGGGCCTGGCACACAGAGGCCTGGAGACAGGAGGCAGCCGGACTCGCTTCCCAGGGACACCCTTCTGGGGGCTGGTGCTGGGCAGGCTGGAAAGAGCGGGGGAAGGGAGGGAGGGGACGGAGGCCTGTGGCAGCCCAGCGCCCAGGTGGCCCCAGGCCTCTGCATTCTGACACCTGGTCTCTGTCTCCAGCTCCTGGCTGCCCCCATTGCACACTCGGGGGTCCTGGCGGGACAGCCTGAGCCCTGCTTCGGACCCCCATTCCCCGGACCTGGCCAGGGGCTTGCCCACTGCCCTGTGGGAGCTGGTCCACAGCTGCACAGCCGCTCCCGTTTCTGCAGGGGGATCCAACAGCCCATAATCTTAAGAGTCTTTGCAACAAATACATTCAACCCATTTTAATTTGCAAAACGTCCCTTTGAAAGCAATCTTGAATCTAGAAGTACAGGTGGAAGGGGAGTCTCAAGGGACAGCCACGCCTGCTCGGCAAGTTACGCCACGTGTACATATTTTCAAAAAATTACTTAAGATCAACCAACACTGGAACTCCATTATTTTTAAGGAAAATCCAACGAGTAGAGTATGATATAAAAAACTTAATCTGCCTTCCTTAAAAATATTATAGTAATCATTTCAATGGGAAATAATCTTTGTGTTAATAAGACTCAGATTTTCCTATATGAGAATCAAGTTAATTTGCTACTTATATGAGAATAATGCCGAGTCCTAATATAAAGTACCTAATAACCATAACACGGTCTTACGCTTGCAGTGTGCTTTACAACCGCCAGAAGCCTGGCGTGAACTATGGACGCTGCTGACCCAACCACGCCTTGCTGGGCAAGTTTCCCCGTGCTACAGCCACAGAATTTCCGTTTTGAGTCAGTTATTGTCACTCACAAGTTTTAAAGAAAATCCTCATCTATTTTAATATCAGGGAAATTATTTTTATTTTCCTGTGAATCCAAAAGCCTGTTAAAATCAGTACTTATGATTCAGGTTCTTGTTGTTTTCAGCTGGGGATAATTCGGGACGGGCAGCAGAGAGCGTTTTCGTGGGGAGAGCAGATTTGGGGCTCGAAACATAACAGGACAAATGCAAACACTCCAGGGAGGCGAGAAGGCCCAGAAGCAGGGTCCTGGCGGCCCGCCGGGGGCGGGGGTGGGCAGGGGGGCCAGCGTCTCTCTTACAAGGGAGCTGACAAAGTCCTGCTGTAAGTTTTTGAAACCAAATTCATTTGACTCTAAACTGGGTTTCCTTTTATCCATCCTGTGGTCCTTGGAATCACACTTTGTTGATGATCCAGTGCACTGTTTCCTGTGATGCTGGTGGGCCTCCCAGGCCCCAAACACACAGCAAACCCACCCGACACCTTTTGTAAAGCGTGGGTTGGATGTCTGTGTGTCGGGTTGGGTTTGGTGTCCAAGTCTGTCCCTCGGAGCCCATCTTGGCGTGCCATCCTGAAGATGCCTTTAGAATCCACCTTGGATTTTCCTCTCCAAGTAGGGACTTCCTCTCTGGTGCGTAAGAAGTGTTTCGGATGGTGGCCTAAATAATGTCTCAGATGGAGAGGGCGTGGTCTGGTCTATCATAGCAATTGTAGCTCTGGTTCACCCCCTCGCTCACGAGGGCACCCGTCTCACAGGCATTAAGCCCCGTCTTCACGGAACCACTCAGCCAACCTTCAGAGATGTCGCAAGGTTTCTATTGGCCCCAGTGGCAATGATTACAGAACCAGTTTTCCAGTGCGTGATTTATTTTTAAAGGCGATGGTGCTCTCCAGTGTCTAATTAGTAGAGAAGCTCATTCTCCCCATTTTCAAACGAAATAGATTTTGAAGATTTTCGCTCACCTGGGGATTTGGATCAGAAAAATTCTGTGGCTTATAAAGTCATTTGTTCTTCTGTTGTGATTGTATTCACAGTGGAAGGGTGACGGAAAGGTCAGCTATAACTCTGCAGTTGCGTTTTAGCTTCAAAAAAAATGTAATATTGATCGATAAGAAAATGGAAAAGCACGACTATTAGCGCCTGACTTGATCTTCTCTGACCTTTACCCGCCACGTGGATTTTACTCTGAAATGTTATGTCTCCCGTTCAAAAGGTTTGTCCTGTTTAGTCTCCTATTTAGTTAACACACGATCCTGTCCGCTCCCTCTAATGTTGCAACATTTCCTTGATTTCCTTGTGGAACTGTGTCCTTGCTCCGTGTTTTCTCTGTCACCGAGACCGGCTCTGATGGCAACTGGTTTGCTAGGAGCCCCCAAAGAATCACATCAGGGGACACTTAATACCTCTGTCATCTTGCAGGCTCTGGAGTAAATCGCTGTTTGAGACAGGAAAGCCCTGCGTGCATGAGTGTCCAGTCGGTCGGGAGGCCACCGCATGTGCCGGGGACGCGGCCCTCATGGGAGAGCTGGGCAGGTGTTGCAGGAGCACGGTTACCAGCGGAAAGCGGCCATCGGGACCGGTCCACACAGAGACCGCGCTGCCCTGTGCAGAGACGTGGACTCTTGTGCCAACTCAGGCTCAGAAGGCACTGAGCAGCCCCGAAAGGGCTCCTGCAGTGACGCCTGGGGACAATTAGAGTCCCGTCCGTCTCCCTCCCCGGGTCGGGGGTGTGGACAGTGGGGTGCAGAGAGGAGGTGGGCTGAGCTCAGGGTGTCGGGCTGATCAGGGCTTTGGACAAGTTGTTGGGGGCCTGTCCTGGGCCGAACGGTGGCCCCCAAAGTCAAGTCCTCCTGGACCTTGTTTGGAAATGGGGTGTTTGCAGGTGTCATCAAGTTAAGATGAGGCCGTGGTGGATGAGGCTCAGCCCTCAAGCCGACGGGACTGGTCCTTGTAAGAAGGAAATCTGGGCACAGACACACGGGGAGAAGCCACGTGCGGACAGAGGCAGAGCCCGGAGGGAGGAGGCCCCGGGGAAGCGGAGCTGCGCAGAGAGGCCTGGGTGGGATGCACCCTCACAGCCTCGGGGGAGCCGACCCTGCCGGCACCTGGACCTCCCACTTCTGGACTTCCGGCCCGGAACCGGGAGAAAACACGTTTCTGTTGATTTAAGCCACCTGTTTGTGGAAACGAATACAGAGTCCCGAGAGCAAAGGGGTCAGCAGGCTGCCTCCCTGGTAACGGGGGGAAGAGGCACCCCGCCCCTCCCCTCCCCTCCCCACAGCCCTTCCACGGAGGTCAAAGTCACCTGCAGGAGCTGAGAGTCACAGGTGACCAGTCACCGGGTGGGGCCCATGCTCCAGACCGCACCGCCTGCAGCCCCAGGGGCCCGTCTCAGGGGTCCCGCCCAGGGGAGCCCCCGCGGGGGGCGCAGAGCAGGAGGGGGCAGATGTCCCCGACCTCCTCTCCGCTGGGGGACGTCACCCACGTTTGTCATTTCCAGGGAATGTCCTGGTGCTTCTGGTGATGCCCCAGGTTCAGGGGCCGCGGGAATGAGCACCTCAGTGTGACTCAGTGGTGCCGCGGACGGGAGTGGGCGCGGCCCCTGCTCACCCACTGTCTCTGCTCTCCTGGGTGTGGGGGGGGGGCTCTCTGTGCTCTGGCCCTTCTCAGGGGACAGCGGGGCAGGAAGGGCCAAGATAAGGCCTCTTGGTGGGTTATCTGCTGACCCCTGGAGAGGCTGAGAGGGGAGTGCTGTCATCCGGGGGCACGGAGGGGAGGCCCTGGGTCGGAGGCAGGGCCCCGCGAAGACAGCGCCAGGCTTGACACGCTGTCAGCGCCGCCGCAGCCCAGACCCGCCTGCCTGCCTTGCATGAACACCTGCATGAGTGAGCCCTGACGGAGCCGCCAGGGGACGCGAGGGGGGCTTGTGGCAGGAGAAGCCCCCCGGCTGGAGCCGAGGAGGAGGTCAGCTGATGGGGCGACCGCAGGACAGGCTGTGGACTCCACGATAGCCTTCTCGAGTTTCCTTAAATCCGAGTTCTTTCATTTTCCGGAAACGGCAGGAATATTGGAAGGTGAAGGGCAGCTTCTTTGTTTAAAAAAATAGGCATTTCACTTGACTGTGGCTTCTGCATTCATTTGTGTATAAACAGCCTCCTGCATATGAACGGCTTTGAAAGAATCTCCATGTATTCAAACAAATCACAGCCCCACCCCCTCCCAGAAACACCACAGACAGTTTCATCTGATGGGCACAGGAGAATCAGGAAACAGGTTTTTTTCCCCAAATAATCATTGCTTTCTAATTCCCTGTGACTGATTTAATAGTTGAGAGGATGATTCAATACAATTGTACTGCGCTAAGCAATGCTTTTCTCAGTGGACAAGAATGTCCGTGTATTGATGTGCACACTTAACAAAGCATTCAGAGGCTGCGGTAGTGGGTGGGAAGGATGTCTTCCTATCTAAAATTCAAGGTGGTTTTGAAGCACCTAAAATGCATTGTATTTTATTAAGCAACCTACACTGTGGGCCATAGAAATTCTTGACTACCCCTTAACAATAAAAATGACTCGATGTTACTCGTTGGAATTATAACTGGTTTTTATTTCATTATAAAGGCAACTTGCCGATATTTTTACAAGGTACATTTTATCATTCATACCTGAAACATGTGTTGCCAAAGTGAAATAATTTTTCAGGGTGGAAGAGGTGTGATTTACAATCATTTAAAGAGGAGTTTTCTGGATCATAAATTCCATTCTAGATTAAAAACTTACCAAAATAATAAAAAACCCGATATCTTAATATCGGGGGGGGGGGGAATGTACTTTTAACCAATATAAATCTATAAACTACATTCTGTAAACTCTGCTCAGAAAAGGAATTTCAGTGAACTCAGAAATGTGCTTGCTGCTTGTCTGAGAGACCAGTTGAGTGAACCAACCCCCAGAATAATATGGAAACCGCTGCGTAAGTACTTTATTCTAGGAACATGAGTGATTTAAAAATGAAAACTGTGGTTTCCGTTCGGATGTGTGTCAGGATGGAGGTGTGAACAAGTGAGAAAAAGTGTGCAAGGACCACACGCAGAATGCACCCTGGATGATGGCCGAGCCTCGGGACACGGGAAGCCAGCTGATTCATGGATCTCAACCTGAAGTACTTTGGTTCTGTCCTCTGAAGGCTGCACACACTTCAGTGCCACGTGCTCTGGAAATGGTGTTTTGGTTTTGCCCCTCGTCCTGAGAAGCCCTGCTTTTATACTGAGTTCCCACTAGTAAACCAGCCACCCGGAAAAGGCGTGGAATGTTGGGTCTTTGGGAACTGCCTCGGGTTCCTCCCTGTCAAGTCCGCCCCTCCAGTGCATTTGTCTCTTGCCCATGTTTCTTCTCCCCAGAGTGACCCCCTTGGGTTTCAACAGACAGAAGCAGGAAGATTGCCGTGTCTTCCCGGGCGATTCAAAGCCCACTGACGGGTGGTGTTTTTGTTTTGTTTTTTAATTTATTTTATTGAAGTATAGTTGATTTACAATGTTCTGTTAGTTTCTGCTGTCTAGCAAAGTGATTCAGTTATACATACACATACATTCTTTTTCATATTCTTTTCCATGATGGTTTACCACAGGATATTGAATATAGTTCCTTGTGCTATAGAGTAGGACCTTGTTGTTTATCTATCCTATATGTAATAGTTTGCATCTACTAACCCCAGACTCCCAACCCATCCCTCCCTCACCCCTGCTATTCCCCTTGGCAACCACAAGTCTGTTCTCTATGTCTGTGAGTTTGTTTCTGTTTTGTAAATATGTTCATTTGTATTAATTTTAAGATTGTACATATAAGTGATATCATATGATATTTGTCTTTCTCTGTCTGACTTACTTCACTTAGTATGATGATCTTTAGTTGCATCCATGTTGCTGCAAACGGCATTATTTCGTTCTTTTTTATGGCTGAGTAATATTCCATTGTATATATGTACCACATCTTCTTTATCCATTCATCTTTCGATGGACATTTGGGTTGTTTCCATGCTTTGGTTATTGTAAATAGTGCTGCTATGAACAATGGGGTGCATGTGTCTTCTCGAATTATAATTTTCTCTGGATATCTGCCCAGGAGTGGGATTGCAGGAACATACAGTAGCTCTACTTTTAGTTTTTTGAGGACCCTCCATGCTGTTTTCCATAGTGGCTGCACCAATTTACATTCGAGGGGTGATGTTCTGAATGTCACAATATGAGCGAGAAATTCTAGCGGGAGAACTGATTGATTTGAGTTTACAGTGGTGGGAGCAGGTGCCCAGAGCTGCCGTGTCATACGCTAACCCTGGTTAGAAGCCTGAGGTGTTCCGGGACCAACAACCTCGTCCATCACCCACTTGGAGCTGCACACGGAGTCCCGTCAATGCCGGTTCTGAACATGTTCTGGAAACACAGGGAACAAGTCATCATCAGGCACTGCCCCCTCTTGGTTCTGTCTGCTCCACAGCAGAATTCCTTAAAAAGCTGGGGGAAGGCTTTCTAAGCTCAGAAAAGACTAACACTGTAGTCATGATTCCTCGACAAAATGGCATTGCTCTAGCTTATCCGTAATTATCCCACAATATCTCAATCCACCTGGCACTTTCCACTCTCCATGTATATAAAATCTCTTTTTTCCGACCTGAATTTTTGCAATAATTCCTACTGGAGCACATGGCTTTAAGGTGACTTATTAAACCAATGGAACCACTTCCATTAACTTTAAGTGTTAAGGCCTGGAATGCTCCAGCCTGTGATGATGGGGGCCCCCTGCATGGTGTCCAGGGGACACTGACTCTGGTGACTCTTTCCTGATGAGGAGCCGAGTGATGGATGCAGGTGGGACGGTCACATTGGAGGTTGAAGCCCATCCCCAACCTTAGCATTTGGGAGCAGCTTTCTCTTAGGACACCATGTGTGAAATATTCTAAGTCTCCAGGAAGATGGACCTCAAACCCTCCGACGTTTCCCATGTTCCCTCCCGGGCCTGAGTTGGGGGCCAGTCTGGCCCTCAGTGACCCACACCTGGCTCTTCAGGGCACCAGCATCCTCGGGAAGGCCCTTTCCTGCTGGATTTGGCCAGAGGTGGGACGCTGTCTGTGACTCAGCTCCCAGGGAGAGGACGGCCAGTGTGAGGGGCACTGCGGGGTCCATGGCATTTCCGGATTGGCTGGTCCACTCTCGGGTCTGTTGGTTGCACGGTGCGATTCGGAAGAGTCTAGTTTTTCTCAGTGACTCAGAATAAGAAATGACTCAGCTGGACGATCCCCGTCACGACTCGCGGGATCAGCCAGGAAAAGGGGGCCTCCACCCCCTCCACCTGAGGCTGGGCTGCTCCTTCCCCCTCTTCACCATCATTTTTGTTTGTTTGTTTTGAATAAACTCTTGGATGGGTTTAACCCGTGTCTGTTCAAGTCCTCATGATGACACTTGCCGCTGCTGTGAAAAGGCAGACTTTCTGGGCCGGGCCCCCGCGCCAGGGGGCCGTTTCCGGGCCTTTTGACGCAGAGGGGCCTGTCCATTTAGGTAGCCTGAGCCCAGGTCCCGCTGCTAGGGGTGCAGGAGCCGGCAATTTGGGCGGGACTGAGAGCGGGGTGGGGCCGTGCACACAACTCAGGGCAGTGGGTCTGGGAGACCCTGTGCAGGGGAGGCCCGCTGTGCGGCGGCCCGGGATCGGTGAGGTGCCCAGGCAAGAGGCCCAACTTTGTGAGGCGTGCAGCTCTTCCTTCATTTCGGCTGCTGAGTTCCTTACCCCAGAGCTGCCCCTGGTTCCCCACCCGGTGTGCTGTGCTGACCTAGAGCCAGTGGCAGAGGGACCCGCCCCCGTTCCCATGTGTGTCCCCTCCCCTCAGTGGGAGGGAGCCTGGGACTCGCGGGTAACCCGCAGAATACGGCAACGGTGGCACGTGTGCAGTTATAGGCATGTGATCACGTGCTCATGATTATGCATGACCACACACACAACCGCATTTCATGACTATCTGCACATGATTACATGCATGTGACCACATGTGTGATCCCATCGTGCAATGACACTGGTGAGATTTCAGGTGCAGGATCACATATGCATGATTACATGCACGTAATTACAGTGCACAATCATACACAATGGTTGTTTGCACACGATTGCATGTAAGTAACTACACACTTGATTACATTGCATAGTAATCTGCACATGGCTGCATGCATGTGATCACACGTCTGTGATGGCATTACACGTGGTTGTGATCCTGTCTTGTGGGGAGACTTTCTCCCTTGCTGGCTGTGAGGAAGCAGTGCAGGGCTGAGGGCTCTGTGTCCAGTCCCCGCAGTACAGTACAAGTGTATATGCGTGCGCACATGCTTGCACACACACACGCTTGCACACACACACATGCACACTCACTCACACATGCACTCCCAGCGCTGCTGCATCTCTCAGCACCCACCTGGCCGAGCTGTGTCTGCAGAGGTCAGGGTGCCCTGTCTGGCAGGATCGGAGGGCAGGCGTCGAGCCAGTTCCAGAAGACGGCGCTCGAGAGCGGAAGGGGCTGGTCTGGGAAAGGTTATGAACAGACAGGAACAGAGGAAAGTACTTTTCACAAATGGCTTTCTGGAGGGTGGGCAAAGGCACGAGCAGCCCTGGACAGGCATTTGCCACGGTGTCTGGACACAGAACATCTTCACGGCTGAGTCTCTAGCTCTCCACTCGTCCAGCTGGATTGCACGGTGTGTGCATGTAGGACTGCGGGCGTGTGAGCACACGCACTCCAGTGTGGAGTTTGTACACGTGTGCACATGTGTCTGGGTGTGCACCTATGTTCATGTGGGCGCTGGGAGCGTGCATGTACGTGGGGCATATGCTCTGTGTCACCAGCTGACCAGGTGTCTGATTCTCGGGTCCATTTAGAGGCAGCACCTTATGGCCTTGGACTAAAGGCCAGAGAAGGTTTGAAGCGTGGACACCATGGATGCACTAGAATATTCTGCCGCAGACTTCTCGCCAGCAGGCAAGCCCACCTCTGTGCCCAGCAGGTGTGGTCTGAGGCCGGCAGCCTGGGGCCCCCGAGGTGCCACCACTGCAGACATAGCCGGGCAGCTGGTGGCCTCCAGAGAGAAGAGGGCCCCAGGTGGGTCATGGTAGCCCCCCTGGTTTTGTTCACATTTCTTCGTTTATTTTTTCTGAATAATCCCTGTGCGCTGGATGCCCTCTAGGGAGGCGCTTCCACTCTCAGGCTGGTCTGTCCATGGCTCAAGGCCTCCCTGCCTCCCAGGGACCAGCCGGGCCCACAGTGACGCTCCTCCTCTGTCACCCTGTCACTGCTAGATTCCCAGGCAACCTGGCCTCCAGCCTCCTCAAGAGCGGCCCTGCCTCCTGGGGGCCCTGCTGCTGCGGGACTGACAGAGAAGGAATACGCTCGCACCAGCCCCGGGGCACACCTGGCCCTGCCCCTCCCCGGTCCCCCGCACCCAGGTCAGAGCTGCCGCTGCAGGAGGGGTGTGGAGGAGGCGCACCTGGACGTCAGGGCAAAGCCGTCCTCCCCTCTCCTCCCCTCCCACCCCCTCTCTCCTTTCCCCTCACCCTCCCCTCCCTTCCCCTCCCTTCCCCTCCCCTCCCCCCCACACCCCCTCTCTCCCCTCCCCTCTCCCTCCCCTCCCCTCCCCTCCCCCCTCCCACCCCCTCTCTCCCCTCCCCTCGCCCTCCCCTCCCCTCCCCTCCCCCCTCTCACCCCCTCTCTCCCCTCCCCTCCCTTCCCCTCCTCTCCCTTCCCTTCCCCTCTCCCACCCCTCTCTCCCCTCCTCTCCCTTCCCTTCCCCTCTCCCACCCCTCTCTCCCCTCCCCTCCCCTCCCCCCTCCCACCCCCTCTCTCCCCTCCCCTCGCCCTCCCCTCCCCTCCCCTCCCCTCCCCCTCTCACCCCCTCTCTCCCCTCCTCTCCCTTCCCTTCCCCTCTCCCACCCCTCTCTCCCCTCTTCTCCCTTCCCTTCCCCTCTCCCACCCCCTCTCTCCCCTCCCCTCGCCCTCCCCTCCCCTCCCTCCCCCCTCCCCCCCTCCCCTCCCTTCCCCTCCCCTCCCCTCTCCCACCCCCCTCCCTTCCCCCAGTCCCCCCCACCCCCGTGGTCTTTTCAGTGGCTCTGTCCTAGTGCAGTGAGACAGAGGAGGGTCCAGCACAGCAAGGCAGCCACCTGGTTAACATGGCACAGGTGCAGAGCCAGGTGAGCAGGACCTGCCCCTCATGTACCCCTGGGCGTGCCTGGTGCACCTCTTCTGCGTGTGGCACTGGAGGTCCTCTGTGGAGGCGAGTGCTTGGGGTCATCGGGTCCACGCGGGCCGGGCACTTTGTTGCTTGTGTGAATCCAGCCCTCTCCTACTGAGGCCCCAGGACAGGCTTACCTGGCCCCTCGCACATGGCCTTTGTGCAGTGGTGAGCGGGGCAGGACCAGCCACATCACGAGACGGCTCGGGTATTTATAGAGAGACTCGCACGTGGCTCCACCAAGCACGCACACACGTGCACACACGTGCGTGCACATACATGCACACCACCCGTTTTCTGGGGCCCTGGTCCTCAGCGCCTTGGTTCTCCTAGACTTTCTGGGGCTCCGTGCGGATGTGACAGGACATGCCCAGGAAGTGCCGTGCGTCTGGACCTGCGTTTCTTTGCTCGGTCACCCCTGGCCTCCGAAGTGCCTGCAGTGACAGCTGGAAGGCCGGGGACGTGTCGGCGAGGTAACCTTTCCTCGCCTCTCGCTGTCACATCTGTCCCCTGCCACTGTGGCATTTGGGAGCCCTCCCTGCTGCCACCGGCCCTGCTGCAGACGTGAGCCAGCGGCTGCCAGATGACACACGTCAGCGGCCAGAGCAGGGCCTGACCTCGGAGGCACGCGCTGGGGGGAACCGCGAGCTGGGAGCGGCCCTCAGCAGCCATCTGGCGCATTCCAGAGGCTCTGGTGACCCGGGGGGTGTCAGGCGCCATGCCGCCCCTTCTGAAGGCCCGCCCTCCCCCCTCCCTCCCCCCCTCCCCGAGCTGGGAGAGCCAGGCCCCAGAGGCTGGAATAGTCATTCACAGCAGCGAGAAGCCTGAGGCCCTCAGCACAGGGATAGGAATGCGAGTCCCGCCGTGGGCCGGCAGGCAGCCTGTCCAGGCCTGCCGGGCTCTCTCCTCCCCACACCTGGCTCAGGTGTCTCTGGGCCTTCTCAGGCCGCTGTGGGACACACATCACCTCCGCCAGCTCCGGGACCGGGAACAGCCTGACGTTCCCCCCCCCACGCTGAGCACAGGTGAAGCTGGGACTTGTGGGGAAGGGGCTGCAAGAGGTGCGGCGTCTGCAGGGCCCACCTGGGCCGAGGGCGTCCCACACTAAGTCCTGTGTTTCTCACTGACGTTAAAGGAGCAATAACAATTCTAAATAATAATGAAAGATAATTTTAAGGTGGCTTCCTTACAGGAAGAAGCTGAAAATGGATTCTATCAGGTGACACTACCTTTTTTCTGTTTTCTTTTTATTTTTAAAAAATTGATACACTTTATTTTTTGGAGCAGTATTAGGTTTACAGAAAAGATGAACAGGAAGTACAGAGAGTCCCCACGTAGCGCACCCACCCCCGTTCCTCCTATCATGCCAGCTGCACCGGTGTGGTACCAATTGTCGTCACTGATGAATCGATATCGATACATGACGATTAATCGGAGTTCACAGCGGGTTCGTTCTTGGTGGTGTACGTTCCACGGGTTTGGACAAATGTAGAAAGACGTGTGTCCACCATCACAGCGTCACACAGAGTGCTGTCACTGCCCTAAAACCCCCTGTGCTCCACCAATTCATCCCCCCCCGTTCCCCACGGCAACCACCGATCTGTTGCTGCCCCCGTGGCTGTGCCTTTTCCAGACGGCGCTGAGTTGGCCTCGTGCAGCGTGGAGCCTTCTCAGACGGGCCTCTTCACTCAGTAAACGCATTTAAGCTTCCTCCATGCCTTTTATTTTATCTCCTGGCCCTCGGGCTTCCCGTGGGTGACACGGGTTCCGCCCCAGGCCTGCCCACGGGCCCTGTGCTCCCTCGCGGGGGAGGGGCCCACGGCAGGCCCCTCTCCCCCCTCCTCTGGGCGGCTCAGGGTGGCTCTTTGCTGACATAAAATCTGTTGTCCTGGTTTCCATGTAGAGCTCCCGGTGGCTCATGGCATGGGGAGCTGGCGCACTTATTATCTCTTTAACTCAGTCAAGAATAAGCTCCCTCCAAGACTCAGGCCGACTAACTCGCCGAGGCCGGGGCAACCCGCACGGCACCCGCACGTGGACACACACACGGTGATGCCTCCACGTGGACTCTAGGGGCCTCCAGAGGTGAGGGCCAGCCTCGCTGCCCCAGAGCCTGGCCGGGGCAAATCTGGGAAGAAGGATGCTGGCTGGAACAGCTGAGGGGACTGCATTCATTTGTCCTGTCTCCCTGCCCCCCATGAGGCCAAGGGAATCCCTTCCTCCTTCCTGGGGTCCCTGTACTGGGGTCTCTGAGGGGCTGCAAGAACCGTGTGCGGTTAGGAGCCAGAGCAGCTGTGAGCCTGCGTCTGTTTCCTCGTCCCCACTAACCCCCTCCCCCAGGTGAGCGAGTTGGCCTCAGGAGCCAGACCTCGGCTGCCTCTGGGGTTCAAGCCCACACCTTCCAGCTTGGTCCACCTCCCTCATCTCGCAGGTAAGTGGGCATCCTGAGTGCCCGCCACGGCCAGCTGGGCACCTGGGTGAGCTGACCCCTGGGGGCGACCCTTCTCTCTTGTTCTTGGTGGGAGCCGGGCGTCCAGTCCCCACACCAGGGCCTGGGCTCCCACGTGGGCTGTGGCTCTCGTGGGCCCCATACCATCGCTGGCTTCAAGTCTGACTCACTGTCTGGCCAGAAAGTGAGATTCAACTCTAGACGGATTCCACCAGCCCCAAGGCCCCGTTGGACTGGGGCTCCTGCCCTCAAGAAGCTGGAGCTGCAGGAGAGGAGAGACCCCCCAGAGCGACCGCCTGCGGGCCGGCACGGGCGTGCTCATGGCCCGAAGGGCTGGGGTGGTGCCCGGCCTGGGCCGAGAATCAGGACGGTCGGAGGGGGGGGTGTACGAGGGGCCTTGGGGTGGGGAATCTGCTCATCTTCCAGCCCAGCCTGCAAAGGGGGCCGTTCTCCAGACTCATCACAGTCATCGGGGGAGGCTTCCACTCTCAGCACCAACCCTCAGCATGCAGACCCCTTGCCTGCTGGGTGGAGGCGGAAGGAGAAGCACCCGTGTTAGAAGAGGGTGTTTTTCTGGTCTGGGGGACCATGGAGCCTGCAGCGGAGGCCCATCAGGGAGAGCACGCCTGTCCAGGCCGGTGCTGCAGCTGGACTGCTTAGTGCCCGGAGAAGGAAAACCAAGAAGGCTCTTCCCAACCCTGACACCATGGAAGGCTCAACTGGGAAGCCTGGGCAATGTAGAAGCGCAAGCACCGAGTGGCAGCAGTGTCACAAGGGTGCACTGGCCTGGGCTGGGAGCCTGACTGGGTATCAGTCAGGTTTGCTGCGTGACAAACTTCTCCAAATTGCAAAGAGCAATTCTCCTCACCTTCCACCTGGGCTGAGGGCTGGCTGCTGCATTTCTCATCCTGGGCCGCACCTGGGACATGCCTTCCTCATGGTGGAGAACAGAAACCAGAGATGGCTCACACCCCCTTGGCTAAGGCGGGGCATGGTGGAGCCTGCGTCTGAGGGGCGGGGGCTCGTGTTCTCCCATGGGTGACATGGCAGGTCACAGGGAATAGGCTTCTTGCAGGAGGGGGACGGTGCAGGGGGCGGCTCTCCAGTCACGTGGTCACTGTGCTCCCTGAGAGCCAGTATGGGGCTCCGCGCGTGACTAGGAGAGCAGCGCCTGTGGCGTGGCTCTCACATCGTCCGTGGCGCAGTGTTGGACAGGTGGCCACGTAAAGGCAGTGTCTTCATGGGGTGAGGGCCACTTAGGTCACATTCTCCTTACCAAACAATGAGATTTAACTTGGACTAGACGTCACGCTCGCTGCTAGGCTAATACTGCATCTTGTTTATAGGTACTCACGTGTGTCTACCACGGCGAGTATAAAGGGACTGATTAAAAGAAGTACCTGGTGTCCATTCGGTTTAGTCCAATGGTTTAAGTTCAATTTTGGGCCGTATTTGGATTTCAGAACTCAGTGGCAGCAACGCGGGGCTGGAGGCGGTCCCGTGGCCTCTAGATGGGGGAGGCCTGCGGTCAGACCCCAGGGCCTTCCTGCCAGCCGAGGGGGCTGAGGCTGGTCCTGCTCACGCAGTGCCCGGGGGACGAGGCCGCAGGCCTGGACACAGAGCAGACCCGCCGTGGTGGTCCACCCAGACGCAGGTGCTGCTTCGACCTTGCCCAGCGGGTCTGCCCCAGACACCCTTGTCGGGCACATTCTGATCCCACCAAGACGCAAATGGTCAGAAGCCGCCTCTTCACAGAGCAGCTGGAGGGAAGCGAACGTTTGCGGCGACGGTGGCGTCCCGGTCGCCCTCGCGGGTGTGGCGGACGCCTTCTAGACCGAGGGGCAGCCTCTATGGGCCCCGTTAAAGTCCCTCCTAGACGGGCTGAGCGGCCTTCCTTTCTCCTCCTGGAAGAAGACTCCCAAGTCTTAGGAAGGGGCCGCAGGGCCCGCGGGGCAACCCGACCGGCGGTGGGGCCTGTGCTAGGACTCAGGCGACTCTGTGGGGATGGCCCGGCCTGAGGGAAGCAGCGGCCCCACGCGTGCATCTCGTCCTCAGGTGGGCACTCGGGGTGTCCGCTGGGATGCGAATGATTACAGCCCTGTGGACAGACCTCCCCACCGCCTGTGAGCCTGTGGTTCTAACTCCCTGCCCGGGCGGCAATTCCCAGCTCCCTCCTTATTTAATTAGTGTCTGCAGAGGCTCCTGAGTTCACCCTGTAGCACCACTTCTCCTAGTTCCAGGATTTCCTGCCCGTTTCCTCCACCCCTGGTCATTCTCTCCCGTGAAGCTGGCCCACGGGGGGTCCTGGGAGGTGAAGGAGTCGGGGGCTGCGTGGAGCTGTGAGGATGAGCGCTTTCTCTGCGCCCAGGATGTTGTGGTCCGCACGGGTGAGGGTCGCTGCAAATACAGCCGGCCGACTTCCTGACAGACCAGGGAGAGCCGACCCCCCTTGTGGGCTAGTAGCCAACTTTTATAGCCTCAAGACAAAGAAAATTCCTGCTGGCAAGATGGCATTAGGTGATTGGTCAGGATGCTACAAGGTTGTTACATCGTGACTATTTTACCTAATATGAAGTCAGGGGCTGATGGGTTTAGGTCAGGAGAGCCCGTGGCAAAAGTTGCTATGGGGGCTCGGTTAATTCCGGAGACTTCTGTCCTGTGCCCTCAGTAGAGGGCCCTACATAGGAGACGGCTTCAGAAGAGGCAAAGGGGAGGTGGAGGGGTGGGTAGCCCCGTTTTCCCCCCCAGAACACGCCGGTGACCAGCCCCGGATGAGCCGTTCAAGCGCTGGGGGGGGTCCTTCCCTCCAAGGCTGTGGGCCGGGCTCGTCCTCGCTAGGGAGCCTGAGGCCGGCCACCTCCCCTCTGCGTGCCCCCAGCCCTGCAAAGCTGTCCCGTGGGGCCCTCAGGGCAGCTTTGTCAGGTCGGGTCTGGGTGGTCCTGTGCATGGCACCCCGGCCCCCGGGGGGTGGGTGAGGCCACGTGCCGCCAGCCCTTCTGCACGAGGCCCATAAATCCTTCCTGCTGGGCCGGCCACCCAGACTTCCAGCCACCAGGTAGCTAAACGGCACTGACGATTACCGCAGAGCAAATAAACGGCCGTCTCACTTTGCAGACTACACGTAATTGTGCTTGGGCTGTGTCACCGTCAGGTTTAATTGGTGTGTAGGCTGTGAGGCGTGCAGTTGGGCTCGTGAAATTTATTTGTGCAAGAAAATGTGCCATAACCGAGAGAGGAAAATAAAGGGGAAAACAATACGTTTCACACCATAATTACATAACGAAGCTCGAATTAGAAATATTGCTTGGTCCACAAACTTCCTCTGGACCGGGGAAAGTGGAAGGCAAAGCCGGCGTCACAGTTCTTGGATCCTTAGGGGGACAGAGTTCCGAGGCTGAGCGCCGTGGACACGGGGTGGTTCTTGAAACAGAACCCTCCGTAATGACGGGCCGCTAAGAGCCAGACTGCACTGAGGTGAGGGGGGAGGCTCAGGAGAGATGAAAAACTGGAACCGAGGAGATAAAGTTTACTTTCTTCTTACATAAAAATGAATCTTGTGAAACAGCTCATTGGATAGAAAGGCTTCTTACTCAGAAAGGAAGAAAAAAGACAAATTACTGCACTGCGGCTCTGTGTTTATCTAAAGGTGTATCATTAAGCCGGAATTCTGATGATAATCTGCAAACTAAGTGCTAAACAGTGGAGGTCTGGCTCCCACGTGACATTTCCAAGGCAGAGAAGCTCGAGATTTCACTTGTCACCTGCAGGGTCCTTTAAAGCATCCCCCCACGCCCACTCAGGCCATGGCTCCGTGGACTCCGGACGCAGGAATAAGAGGGGAGCACGGGAGCTGGGGGCACCTCGGCTCCTCCCACGGCCCTCGGGGTGCCGTCCCACAGGGGGTCACCCACACGGCCCTCGTGGGCTCCCCGCGCTGCTGGCTCGGCAGCCCCTCGGGGCTGTGGCTGCTACTCTGGGTGGGGAGCTCAGGACAGCAGTGCCCCAGGCCCTGGGACGGGTAGGACCCAGGGCCCCGACCCACCTGGAGGGCAGGGTCTAGGGCCCCTCAGAGGAAGGCCGGAGGGAAACAGCAAACCCCTACCAAGTGCCAGCCCGAGGTCTCTGAGGGTGGGCCCCGCCCGGGCTGCTTCTGAGCGCCTGGGACGGTGGCTGGGTTTCACCCTTTCTGTGGAGTCGCTGCAGCTGTGGACAGCGGCTGTGCCCTTGCCGTCCCTCCTGGCCCAGCTCCCTAGGGGGAATACACTGCAGCATCACGGCCTAGGTAGTGTGTGTCCGCCCTGAGCGCCCATCGCCGTCCAGAGGGGCCCGCTCACCCTGCAGCGCCGCACCCAGCCGTCCAGAGGTGCAGACGCACCCCCAGGGCGGGACTCGAGGTACCTGGGGCCTTCCAGCCCCATCTGTAGCGAAGGACAGACACCTCCAGCTGCTCCCTCCCCGTGGAGGTCTGGGACGCACCTGGTCTTGGGCTGGGCCGGGACTGCAAGCAGAGGTGAGGGTGGGGTTAGGACGCGGGTTCTGGTTCATGTGTCGGAAGGGAGCAGCGTGAGCCCCTCAGAAGAGAGTTCCCACAGAGAAGAAGCCCTCCCCGCGTCCCTGCGCGAAGGTGCCCGTTTTTGTGGTTCGGGCAGGTGCACAGAGGCCCTGCCTCCCGACTGGAGCTGGTGTGGGTGTCCTGGTGTCGCCAGCCCATCCCAGTGGCTGGGGAGGGGGAGGGGGGGCCGAGGTCGTGGGTCCCACGTACGTCCGGGACTGTGTCGGCAGGTGCCCTGGGCTCAGCCCGCGCTCGGCTATCCTGGGGTGCAGGTGATGACACTGGCTCTACACATAGGGAGGCAGGCTTGGGGAGGGGGGGACACCTCCTGGGTCCCACACACATCCCCCGGGCCCCCTCTCACACCACCTGTGACCGCGGGGACAAGTCCGTGTGCCGTGGACCAGCTTCACCCGACCGTCCCTCCTCCCTGGCAGGGGTTTCCGAGGCCTGGGATGGACACCCTCACAGGAACCTCCAGGGGAGGGTCCTCCCGCTGTGAAGCCGGACCGGGTGCCTTGGGAAGCACTTCTTCCTTCCGCCCCTGCAGGTGGGTCTGGGTGCATCGGGCTCCACAGGGTGCCATGGGCTGCCTGGGCAACCCCAGGGCTGGGCCATCAGTGGGCACCTGCTCTGGTTTCCTCTCCGCCCGGTTCCCCATCCTCCTCCCCACCCCCAGCCATCTGTGGGGCACGTTCCCAAGTAAAGCCTCAGACTCTGAGAGTCGCCTCTGCCTTCAGGGACCCAGGCCTGACAGCTGTGGCAGGA
Source organism: Balaenoptera borealis (assembly GCF_965194805.1). Lineage (NCBI taxonomy): Eukaryota > Metazoa > Chordata > Mammalia > Artiodactyla > Balaenopteridae > Balaenoptera > Balaenoptera borealis. The sequence continues at coordinate 1,961,154 of NC_138867.1, forward strand.
GCAGCCCCGGTGGCACTCAGAGGGCAGCTCAGAGCTGGAATGTCACCCGGGAGGGCCAGAGCCCGCTGCTGGGGAGGGTGGAGGGCCCTCGGTGTGCAGGGGGGTTCATGGGGACCCTCAGTGTGTCTGGGGGGGTTGCATGGGGGCTCTCAGTGTGCCCATGGGGAGCGGTGCATGGGGACCCTCAGTGTGTCTATGGGGGGTGGTGCACGGGGACCCTCAGTGTACCCGGGGGGGGTGCACGGGGACCCTCAGTGTACCCGGGGGGGGTGCACGGGGACCCTCATTGTGCCCGGGGGGGCGGTGCATGGGGACCCTCATTGTGCCCGGGGGGGCGGTGCATGGGGACCCTCATTGTGCCCGGGGGGTGGTGCATGGGGACCCTCAGTGTGCCCGGAGGGGGGCGGTGCATGGGGACCCTCAGTGTGCCCGGGGGGGGGCGGTGCATGGGGACCCTCAGTGTGTCTATGGGGGGCGGTGCATGGGGACCCTCAGTGTGCAGGGGGGGAGTGGGCGGGGACCCTCCGTGTGTGGAAGCACCTCAGGCAGCAGGCGGCTCGAGGGTTATGAAGGTTGTGGACGGATGGCCTTTGTCGGCATGCTCAGGAAGAAAATGCCGGGGGCAGGTCAGCCAACGCCCCCCTGAAGAGGGCTGCAGAGTCAGACGCCTCCTGGCAGTTTAAAGGGGCACGTGGAGGTCAGCTGGAGAAGTCCCTCCCACAGTGGGTCCCCTGGGTCCGAGGGCCACCCCGAGGGCACAACTAGGACGGCCACCATGGTCCTCGCCTTGCATGCCCCGGGCACTGGGTCATCGTGCAGCAAGTCCTGGCTGCAGCCCCGAAACCACCCCTGTGAGTCAGGAAAGTAAATCAGAAGCAGCACCATCCGTCTCCCCACAAGGCTGGGCAGATTCGGGCCACCTCAATGTCCTGAGGAGCCCACGTGGCTGACCCCATCGCACACCCTTGTGGCTCATCTGTCGGGCCTTTGCCGCAGCCAGTGGGTGATGGCGGTGGACACGGTGACGGTCAAGGTTCAGCGGATGGTGTGGAGTTTCCACTGAAGGAGGCGCAGTCGTGTCGGACCCCCGGGGCTCCTCCTGACACTGGACCGGCGGGAGAGGGAGTTGTTCCATGGGCGGGGGACAGTAACGGGGTCTGCCCATCGCAGGGCTGGGGTTGCTGCCCCGATGGGGCGGGAGGAGCCCAGAGGACTCGCTGGGATCCGCTCACGGTCTCCGCCCAGGTGAGAACAGAGAGGCCCAGGGCAGCTGGCACAGCCGGGTGGACAAGTCCTAGGAAACTGTCGGCCAGCAACTGCCCTCCTGGAGTCAATTTTCTTGAAAAGGCTCGTCACCGTCACAGAGAAGTAATTGCAAAGATGTGCGTAAAAAACAACTGGAAAAACTTTGCCCAGATTCTGCTCCGAGTGGGGGCATCACAGGTGATTTTTATTTTCTTAGACTCCCTCGTGTCTTCCCAGCTCTCCGCAGAGGTGTCCGTAGTAACGGTCAGAAGAACACTCTGAGACGGGGAGGGGTCGCCATCGCCCAGGACGTGGCCTCAGAGCTTTTCCTGCCGGACATTCGTCACTGGCCGAGCCGCGCAGACCCTGCGCCTCAGCCAGAAACCGGGAGGGACGTGGGAGGGGGCGGTGGTGAGGGGCCGGGGGCCGGAGGGGGCGTGATTTATGCCCTAGTTCTTTCCGACACAAGAGTAATGGGGAGGTCATGTGGGCGAGGTCGAAGGACAATTTCACTTCTGCAGGGTGACCTGGGGCCATCTGTCCCTGGCAAAGCTGATGAGCTAGCTGTCAGTGCAGGTGGGGGTGCGGGTGCGGCCGGGGGTGCGGGTGCGGGCGGGGGTGTGGGTTCAGCCAGTGGCGGGCGGGTCGCGGGACTGACGGCAGCCCACTCCCCTCCTGCCCCCCAGCTGGGGCATCTCACAGGCTGGTTCCAGGCTCTGCCTGGAGGTCCAGGGTGTGAGGCCCAGCAGTGGGGAACTGCCTGGGAGGAAGGGGCCACCTCTTGTCCCGGTGGGACACCGATGCAATCGCAACCCACCCCCCACCCCAGGAAGCTGTCTCCCTCGGGACCTCCATTCCAAAGTCGCTTCTTTCATTCAGAGCTGTTTGCTTCTCCGAGATTTCCTTGATCTTGGTAAATGCCACCCTGAGCCCTCTGACCTCCAACCTCTACTTTGCTCTAGGTGGGAGAGTGAGGTGTCCAGGAAGAGAGGCCACAAGGACCGCCAACCCTGGCTGAGGGGCTCCCGAGGACCCCGTCTCATGTCCCCTGTCACAGGAGTCCTCATCCCGTCCCCGCCGTGAATCCAGAAGTCTCATGACCGCTGCTCTGTCCTCCAGGGTCTCTCTCCTAACCACACGGTCCCAGTGTCCCTAGGTGGGACTCAAAGCCTCGCCCACCCCGCAGGCTTGGTTATCACTGAAACGTGGGAGTGGGTGTGTGCACCCGGCCCCCGGGACAGACCCTCGCCCTGTGTGTCCGGGAACCTTCGTCCCTGGCGGGGCAGCGCCCTCACAGGACGGCCCCGAGGGACCTGAGCCGAGGGACGGACATGCCGAGGCCGCCTCTTCTAGTCTGGTGGCCTCGCCCGCAGACACAGCGGTGCGCTCTGGCTGGGGGCCTGCGTGTGTCCAGGGAGCGCGTGTCCAGGCGTCGCGGGGCTGATGCTCGGCCTGGACTCATTTAGGAGGAGGATTCGCCGCCGGTCCCCCCATCCCTTAACGTCTGGGTCAGAGACTCAGGGGAGGCACAGACCGGTGCACCCCGAGCTTGGCACCAGGGGATTAAGTCCCCGCCAGTTGTAAGCTGTGTAGCAGAGGGGCCTCACAGCAGCACTGTCTCTCCTCACGTACTTGCAGCTTATTTATTTCATCCATAGTTAATCCCCCATCCCATCCCCTCCCCCCTTCCCTCTCCCCATTGGTCACCACTAGTCTGTTCTCTGTATCCGTGAGTCTGCTTCTTTTTTGTTTTATCCTTGTTCTTCTCCCGTATTTCTCTCCCGTCCTCGTCCGCACGGTGCCCTGGTGGTGTTTCATTTACATGAACGTCAGCGAAAAAAGGGGTCAGGAGAGTGAGATGGACCTGGTGGTGCCGCTTCCTGCTACACCCACAAGTTCAGGTCTACTCCAGTGTCGCAGGAAAGTCAGAGCCTCAGGAAGCAGGGTTCCACAGGTTCTACCATCCACACGGCCTCTCTATGAGGCTCCTGGGGCGACTGCAACAAAGTGCCACAGACTGGGGGGCTTAAAACAACAGACGTTTATTGTCTCCAGTCCTGGAGGCTGGGATCTGAGACTGCTGGCAGGGCTGTTCCCGCTGAGGCCTCTTTCCTGGTGTGTGGACGGCTGTCTTCTCCCTGTGTCCTCACACGGTCGTCCTTCTGCACACGTCTGTGTTGTCACCTCCTCTGCTTGTAAAGATCCAGCCACATTTGACTAGGCCCCCCCCCCCAGTGACCTCATTTTAAGTTGATTCCCTCTTTAAAGACCCATCTCCAAACAGGCCACCCCCTTACTGGAGTATCAGGTTGTTGTGACTTTAACCACCAGACAGGGGAATCCAAAACACCTGGAGAACCCCCAGATTCGGGCTTTGTCCTCTCTGCCCCCTCGTGTGCAGGGCCCACATCCCTTGAGGCCTAGTGAACGAGGACCCCAGCGCACTGGGGGCCATCACAGGTGGACCAGGTTATAACCGGGCTGGAGAGCTGCAGTGGCCTCCAGGTGACACAAGAGGCTTTGTCACAGAGCTGATCTCTCCAAGGGAACATGTGTGGGTGGGCTTTACCAACTGGTAGAGAGAAAAATGTGCTCCCAGATCTTAGCTACATTTCAGAAACAGGGGATGCGTTGATTTTTTTCCACTGAAGAAACTGCCTCTGGACGGTCAGCTGCCGTTGGGGTCACGGGCCTCCCGGGTTTATGACAATCCCCTGTCCTCCTCCCAGGCCACAGGGGAGGTGGGTGGGTGTTTGGTTGTGATTACCACCCGCATCTCTCAACATCTTGGCGGTGGCTGGTTTTGGCGGGTCCTCCAACCGCAGGACGACCTTGGAAGACCTTGGGTTACATTTTGGTGGGAAAAGGCAGCTCCCCGTCTCCAGCTTGGCCTTTCTGACCTTCTCAGCCCTCGCTGGGGACTCTGCAATGTCTGCATTCTGCAACCCAGGAAGTGACTGCACGGTGGGTTCAGGGAGAGCAGGCCAGAGTGAGAAGGCTGGCTGCGGCCCACACGCCACACACCTGCCCCTGGAGCCCCTGGATGCGGCCCCCGTGCCTCCTGGGTTCCCAGGAATTAGCGTCAGTTCTGACCAACTGTCTAGAAATCACCAGAAGACCTGGGTGTGTCCTCCCTGGTAATGGCCCCTTCAGGATCCCTTGTGGGAAGGCTAGGAGGGAGATTTGCAGTAGAAATTTCTGGTAGTGTCCACTCTGGGGGACCCAGTCTCCCCTCTGTGTAATGGGCTCTGGGTCCCTGAACTGACTCAAGTGGGTGCTGGTCAGGGGGCCGAGTTTCAGCCTCGATTATCAGACCTGCAGGTTGTTTTGTGTTGTTTTTGCGTTTGTCCCTTTTATTACACAAATCAAGTAAGATTTGAGTTGGTGTGTATTTGAGTCCTAAGAAGGCCAAGATTCACTGGTAGCGTCAAGGACCTTTGTGGGCCAGGCTGTGTTTGGGCAGCCCTGCTACATCCACCCCATTTCTCGTGGCCAAGACCTGCCCTCGGCCTCGGCTACTCTGGGACCCGCTCCCCGTCGGACGGGGCCCGGCTGGTGGCAGCATCTCTCACGGTCACTGGCGGCCTGCGGAGAACAGCTGTGGCAGAGGCGTGGACGACGGGGGTTCTCTCTCCGTCCGTGGTTCTTCACAGCCTCATGGAAGGACGTTCTCTGGATGGAGGGAAACAGGCACTGGGTGAAGAGATCATGCACAATACATCCACCCCTGCCATGTTCCTACCTCCCTAAGCGTTGGGGTCCTTTCCTGCCGGTGCTCTGACGTCGTTTCATGCCGGCAGCCGTCCGGGCCATGTTTCCACCAGCCGGTTACAACTCGGAGTCGCTGTCAGCTGCTCAAACCGATGCTGGGAGGCCAGGACACAGCATCAGGCAGCCACACCCGTAAATGTGCCCTGAACCAACGCTGCACGCCTTCCGGCCTGGCCTGGCGCCCTCAGGATCCCGCCCCGCATGTTCCCGGCCTTCTGGCAGTGACTGTAGAGTCTCACAGTTCTCCCGGGTGCACACCCATCCTCCAGGGTCAAGTTTGCACCTGACCCTGGGCACTCCTGGGATTTGAGGTTGTTTCTGGGTTTCACCGCGATGGGAGGTGATAGGGATACAGGTTCTTTCGGGGAAGGAGAGGGTCGACGGTGGATGATGGGGAGAAATGCCCAGCATGTAGGAGGATTCAGTCTCATCCTGCTGGCTTCTGCCCTCCTGGCTCCTCCCAATACCAGGCCTTTCACATCAGGGGCCCCGCAGGGCTGAGAGTCCAGCTGCATCGAGAGCTGGCTGGCCTGCACCAGGCACAGCCCATGACTCTGGTTTCCAGGAATTGTGACCTTTTGGTTACTGGCGATAAGGGCTTCTTTCAGGCCGACACAGACGCTCTCGGGCCTTTACGGGCTCCAGGATGGGATTGTGGCGCCTGGGGCCCTTGGCGCCCCGGTCCCTGAGCCCTGGAGAGTGCAGTGGCCCGCTGGTCATCAGAGCCCCCCCCGGGAACAGGCACCAGGCTCCCGATGACCACAGGTGATAGCGAGTGATTATTTTGTTACCCTGAGCAAAACCGACCAGCACTCCGTCTCCCACGGCAGTGGGGGGTCATTAATGCCTTTCGATCTCATCAGATCGGGAAGCTCACTAGATTTCTGTCCTGGAGCTTCTGTCCCTGGATGAGCCACTGCAATGGTCATTACCTAGATCCGGGGCATAAAGGAGGAATTCACGCTTTCTCGAAGGTGGGAGATGCTGGGAGCGGGGAGGTCTTCCGTCAGCCCCGGACACTGCAGACCTCCCTCCGTGGCCCAGTCCTGACTTGTTGGGTGTCACAGCCTGCTGTCTCTCCCTCCCCTGGCCTCTGGAAATGGAGGCTTCCTTCCTTCCTTTCTGCTTTCCCACCCTCTCAGGAGCACGCTCACCTGGACCCTTCAGGGGCCGGTGGGCGCAAACAGCAGCACCCTGTCCAGCCTGGGTTCGGGGGGCACAGGCTCCTGGGCTCCCCCAATATGAGGCCGCTCCGCCTCCCCTCCTGCTTCCCCGGAGACGTGCTCACAGCAGACCCTCTGGGTCTAATGGGCCCTGCCTGCAGTTTGCATGAAGCACCATGCAGACAAGGACGTGTCCTAAAGCTCCGACACCCGGACGAGGCCTGACGCCGAGCCTGGCCTCACGTGCCGGGCGAGGTGACAGCCCCTCGGCCGCCTAAAGGCTGGGGCTCCGTGGCCCTGAGCGGTGGTGGCTCTGGGGCTGCACAGGTCGCCGCAGTCTGGTGGCCCCTGGTTCCCGCTCTACACACCTGCCTAGCTGAGATCCCAGGAGGGTGGCATGCCGTGCTGTGAACTGCTGGTGTCACTTTACAGGGAGCACGTGGGTTACGTCTAGTGTCAGAGCAGCCTTGACGAGGGGGCGGCCCCGGAAGCTGAGGGGTTCATGCCCAGGCCCAGGGGCCACGCTGACAACAGGTCCGGGGTGACCACTGTGGGCTCCTCTCCATGTCTCTGCTACGGTCGTTTCTTGTTTTCTGGATGGAGTGAGAAGTCAGGCAAGTGTGCAAAATAAAAGCAGAAATATACTGTCTAAGAGCAAAACTGTGACGAAACAGCCTAAACTTGTTTTACCATAATCATCTAGAAAATGCCCATAAGACCACTTCTCCCTTCTCTACATTTACCCCCTATACTTAAATGATGTGTTGCTTTTATACATAAGTATCTGTTTATTTATTTGTATCTCATACCCCTTCACAAAGGAATGTAATCTCAGGATCCTGCAGTTTCATTGCCCACCAAGCCCCACCCTCTGGGTTCAAGAACCAGCCACAGGGGTCCTAGCGGGGTGGGGTGCGGGGCGGCGCCTGGCATGAACCTCCGTGCTGGTAAAACCCGGACGACGATGCAGTGAAGATGCAGGCTAACCCCGTTTCCTGTGGCTCAGGGTTCGGCAAATCAAAAGCTATTTTAAATGCAAGACAGCGTTTTCAAATGAACTCAATGGCAGGTAAATATGCATCCGGGAACAAGAGGATCTACCTCTTCTTTGCGTTTCCCGATTTCATAGATTTTCATATATCCTTAAGTAGGTATGTCTGTATCAAAGATATTTGAAACAAGGACGTTACACTCATTGAGGGAAGAAAATGTTCAATGTCAAGGAGAATAACTTATTTTGTCCTTGAAACCGGAGGAATGAAATGAATGGGCTCTGATTTCCAGAATCTTGTGAAGGAAAACAAAATAACAACATGGCTTGTGCGGTTAGAGAGAAGGTAGGGGCTCTTTGGAATGGATGGTGATGAGTCAGACAGCTGCACACACACACACACACACACACACACACACACACACACTCCCGGCACCCCTGCAGCGCCCCTTGTTGGGGAAGAACCCCCAGTCTGTGTCCTCCATAGGCGGTGGGTGCAGGAGCCAAGACAAGAGGAAGGACCCGGGCTCCAGGGAGGCCGCCTCCTCCGTCCTCTCTCACCAGGCCGTCGAGGAACGCAGAACTGGCAGATTCACCGCAGGCTCCGGGCCCCCCGCCGTCCGCGCACAGCCAGTTCAGCACAGGCTCCGGGCCCCCCGCCATCCGCGCACAGCCCTGCCTGGACGGTGGCCTGGTGCTGCGTCCCCAGTCCCCTTGCCTCAGCCTGGGGGTCCCCGTCAGTGGGAGATTCCAGGCTGGATTATTGCTGCAAAGACAGGAAACAGGAGCATGGGTACTTGACTCCCTCTCCACACTGAGCACCTCATCCCTGCAGCCCTGAGCCAGGGGAGTGAGGTCTGCGGGCCGCAGAGGAGAAACTCCTGAGGCCGGGGGGAAGGAGGCACTGCTACGCCTGCACCCTTCCCGCCAGGGCCCCGGGGGGAGCTTTCCTGAGTCCTGTGGGCCGGTCTGAGCGGGCGCAGCTGCGGCTCCGTCCTCCCCCGGGACCCAGCCAGGGCAGAGCCCAGGCCTGCACTCAGGGCCCCCGCTGTCCCTGCTGACCTGGCGTGGCCCCTCACCCCAGCAGCCAGGGATGGTCTCGCACGTCTAACCGCACACACAACCAGTTCTCACTACACAAGTGCCAGGTAGGCAGGCCAGGGTGGCCCCTAAATTTTGAGGTTCTCCCGGTCCTCAGAGACTGCCTCCCCCTTCAGGGCCACATGTTCACCAAGATGGGGCCACCACAGAGACACCCAGAAGCTGCATCTCATCCTGCTGGACAGACAGGAGTGTCCAGCAGAGACCCACAAACCAACGGAAGCAGAGGTGACCCCACTGCCCCTGCAATGGACTCTGAGGGCCCAGAGGGGGGCCCATGACACCGTGTGTGCATTTGCGCCGACTGCCCACCCCAGGAGGGTCTGTCCCCAGCGCAGCACAGCCTTTGCCCAGAGACGCCGTGAGCCACCATCACGGATGCAGGGGTCCACCTACTTGCCCAACATAAATGATGTTCCTGCCCCAGGCGAGGGCTGCGGCAAAGCTGGAGTTGGTGTTCAGGCTGATGATCTTGAACTTGGGCTAACGTTCCAAGAAACCAGAGTTTCCATCATCAAATTCATTAATGAGGTTCCATTTGCCGTCTGACTGTGAATGGCAGTCCCCTGTGCGATGGGTGAGGCCCCGTGAACACACTGCTGGCCTCCAGGGGCAGGAAGGGCAGCAGGGGGGCCCAGCATCCAGCCTCCTGACAGCAGCATGTCCTCTGATTCCGGGTTGGGGTCTGGGGCTTGCACTGGAACTCTTAGGCAGGAGTGCGGCAGTGGGGGGTCCCGGGGCCGGGCGGGGCCCGGAAGGCATTGCTCCAACCCCAGGAGTGCGTGTCCAGGGCATGGCCACTCGGGGTAGGAAGGCTGTGTGGGTGGGGCCCCTGGCTGGCCGGAGGACCGTGCTGAGCTCCTGGCGGACGGGCTGGGGCCCCACACCCACGTCCCACTGCACTGGCCGAGGATGAACTGCCTCCTCTTCCTTCCCCCCTAGCTCGACCACCCCACCCTGCTCAGAGGGTGGACGCTTCTCCAGATGTGCACCCCCAGGGGGCCCGTGACAGCACCGGACTGCACAGGCCTCTCCTCCGTCCTCCCCCAGACAACGCCCTCTTTAGGTGCAGGGGGGCCCAGTTCCCGTCCAGGCCATCTCTGAGCCCCACCGAGGCCCCGTGCCCCTCCTCCTTCCGCCCCATCTGTCCTGCCGTAAGGGAGCCACTGCCTGTGCCCCAGAGTGCCTGCTTCACAGGTCGCACCAGCCTGGGACCGTGGGAGCCTCGGTAACCTCGCATGTGCCTGTGTGCATGTGTGGGTGAGTGCACATACTATATGTGATCGTGTGTGCACGTGTGGACTCGTGTGTGTGCACGTGTGAAGTAGGCGGTCCCTTCCTCCAGGGCTACCCCCTCCCACCAGCCCATCGTAGTGACCCAGAGCTTCCCCGGAGCTGCTGCTTTGTCCAGCCACAGCTCCTCAGCCAAAGGCACCGGGACCCTTCCATCCTGCCCTCCACTCACTCTGTGCCTCTCCCCACATGCCACATGTGACTGGGGACGGCGACAGGCCACGGGCACTTCAGATGCAGCAGCCTCACCTGAGCCTCAAGCAAACTCCCTCCTCCCAGGCCATCCTAAGAGAAGGGAGAGCTGCCTGTAGCACCCACATGTTCACGTGCGCCCGTGGTTCCATTTGTCTGTTTCAAGAAATGCTCCTAATTTTCCTGGTTTATATGTGAGTCTTCCCGACACAGGATTCCTCCCTGCCATGTCTTCTTAGGACCCTAAGAGACGTAAAATTGTCACACAGAAACCACCTTTCCTCCTGTCCTGTGCTTTGCTCCCGCTGCCTTCCTCCTGGTGGGCTACTGGACATTTTCCTTCAATCCTCGGCCACCCCAAGCCAGGAGTCCCACAGATCCAAGTGAGCAGCCCCTACCTGCCTACACCAGCCCTGCCCAGGCAACCTGGGGGCTTCCACCCCTGGGGCGGGGGCAGCAAAGGACTTGATGTCACGCCCCTGCTCACTGACCCACCCGAGGCTTTCCCCAACCTGGCCCCTTGATGTTGCTGCCCCTGACTCCACCCGGCCGGTGTCCCTGGTTAAAATGAGCACTGTCCCTTCCAGTGCCCTGGCCTCTGGACCGGCCCCTCCCTCAACCTTGGATGCCCCCCCCGCCCCGCCCCGCTTGCTCTGTCAAAATCTCACCTCTCACTAAGCCCCAAGCCCGGGCCAGCTGAGGGTCCCCCAGCTCAGCACAGCCAGGGAAGCAGTGAAGGAAGAGCAAGAGGGGGGCGTGTGCTGGACCCTCTGCTCCCCCCCAGCTGGGGCTGTGGTGTCCCCTGAGCCGTCTGCTGGCCCCCCTCCCATGCCCACCGCAAGCCCCAGACCAGTGGAAAATGCAGCTTCACACAAAAGTGGTGCACACGACTCCATCAGTTTGTCCTTCACTAGTTTGATGAGATAAAAAACAGAATGATGACGCATTGAAAATAATGCAAAGACTCAAGAAGCCAAGGGATAAAATGCTTGGCTGATACCCTCCTGCCCTTCCTGAGGCCCCATCTCACTCTCTTTGTCATGACTGGTACGATAGCTCCCTGAGGTGACAGAGTCTGGTCACACCTCCACCAGAAGGGCAGTGGGAATCAGGGCTCACGCAGAAATCCAGCTCCTGCTCTGGGAGGGCCCCCGGGACGACCACGTTGCTGCAGCAGACACAGAACTGTGACAGGCTGGGAAGCTGCCTCAGTGCCCCGCTCGGGCGAGGGTCCAGGAGGAGTTTGGAAGCACCGTCCTCCGTCTAATGCTTGCTCTGGGTGTTCGGAGCCTTCCTGCACTGTGGGTTCAGCTCAAGTCTCCAAGACTCTTACCAGGTGGAGCTTCTGCGCCCCAAATCCCACCCTTGCTGTTCAGACGTCGCCAGACCTGGGGTGGGGGTTGCTGAGCCTCCCCTGACCCCTGGCTGGTGAGATGGGCCTCCCGCTTCTCTCCTTAAAGTCCTGAGTGGGCTTGGCTGATGTCTGAGAACCTGCGAGGAGCTGATCCCACCTCAGCAGAAAAGTGGAGAGAGTGTGTGTGTGTGTGAGGGGGGGTGGGCTGTCTGGTCCCTGGATTCAGATAAACCTCCCGCCTTCACCCAAGAGCCACAGTCATCTTGGCGCAAGGCATTTTTTCACAAATATTTCTTCAGAAACTTGATGTTGGAAGGCAGCCCCCTCACCTTCCACTAGGTGTCTTCTTCCCTCTGCGCCCCCACTCCCTGCTGGCCTTCCCCTCTCCTCCCCACCTCCATCCCTCCTCCTCCCCTCCCCCTCTGTACCTTCCATCTTCTCCCTCCCCCTTCCCCTGCCTCTCCCCCTCTCCCCCTCTCCCCTCCCCCTCCCTCTCTCCCCCTCCCCCTCTCCCCTTCCCCTCTCCCTCCCTCCCCCTTCCCTCTCCCCCGTCTCCCTCTCCCCCTCTCCCTCCCTCCCCTCCCCCTCCCTCTCTCCCCCTCCCCCCTTCCCCTCTCCCCCCCACCCCTCCCTCTCCCCCCCTACCCCCTCCCTCTCCCCCACTCCTCTCCCCTGAGCTCCTTGCCCCCTGCCTCTCTCCCTCCAGGCTTCATTGTTGCTTTCCTTCCTATAGGGCCTGAGCCTAGGGTCAGGTGAAGAGGTCATGGTTGCTTCCTTCCCTGAGCTTTGCTGCTTTCCCAGGATATGACCCTGGGGAGGGGGCTTTCCCGCTTCTTCAGCTCAGTGGCACCAATGGCACCAGTGCCCTGGCCAGCATCACGGTGAGGGAGAGGTCTGACCTGTCTGGGCTCTCGAAGAGCTGCATTCAGCACGTGGATCGTGAGTGCGCAGTGCGAGGGTGGGGATCCCTCCGCCATAACAGCACCGGCTCCAAAGACTGCTGGCGTTTGAGGGTCGCCCCCAGCTTCTCCTCTGATATTAATGCCCCACCCCCGCCTGGGCTGTCCCTTTGCTTGGAGGCCCATCCACTGTGGGCAAGGTGGACCTGCCAGCGCCTGCAGCCTGGGCCCCGCACTCCCGCTAGAGAGGCTGCCCCAGGTGACCAGCAGCCTGCGGGGGTGTGGGGGGGAGTCAGGCTCAGTTTCTCTCAATCCGCTCTCACCTGCTTTGAGAGAGCTCGCCCTTTGCAGCGGGCAACCGAAGAAGAATCCTTCCGCTGGGAAGGAATGAGCCTTAAAAGATCTTGCTGCTTCTCCCTCTTCTGTTCTCTTTGGGAGCGAGTGAGACGCGTAGAGAGAGATAGACAGGCAGTAATGGAGACGGAGGATGGAGAGAGAGACAGAGAGAAAGATGGCTAGGAGGAAAGAGGAAGAGAGGAGCCCAGGCCGGCCGTCTGCAGTGCAGGCAAGCGAGCCCAGCGAAAGTAGGTGGCATAAATCCATGCATAATCTCAGGAGACGACCACTTTAAATCTTAATTGGTTGCCTTTTAAATATCATTTAAGGGCTGGCTTCCCTGCATCTCTCTCTAGTTAAGAAGGTGTCGTGTCAAACTCCATTACCTTTCTGGATGTCTCTCCCTTTAGCTTAAAAAAAAAAAAAAAGGAAAAAAGGAAAGGAAAAGAAAGAAAGAAAAAAAAAAAAGGAACCATCAGTGGCGGTTGGAGGGTCGATAAAGCTTTTAGATTTGGAGACGTTTTCTGGGAGACCGTTTCCTGCGGCTAACAGCTGTTAATGGTGCTTAAGGAATTATCTTAGCCTGGCCGGCGGGAGAGCCGTATATTTCCCGCGCCTGTTCCCCTGTCGGGTCTGGATATGCCGCTGTCAGACTCGCTTAATGAAAAGTAACGCGCGGCTGATTACAGTTTTATTTGGGCTCTATGTAAAGAGCGCCGTTAATTCAGCATCCCCTCCTTGGTGTGTTTGAATTTGCCACGCCTGAGTGGCTGAGAGCGTCGGTCCCCCGCGCTCCTCTCTGACAGCCTCCCTGGGAGGAAAGTGGGGCCCTCGCCCCACGACAGCGACCTTTCCCCGCAGCGGCCACTCCTAAAATTCATTCCCGCCCCCGACGCCCCCCACGGCCCCCGCCTTGGGGTTCCCCCGACCCCTGCTCTGAAGATCAGCCAGAGGGTGGGTAGGAGTTCCCACAGTGACCCTTCCAGAGTGAGCCCCAAAGGTCAGGGGTGTGGGTCGAAGTGACGGTCCCAGCTTTGGGGGCGTCCTTTTGGGCGAGGCGCCCCTGGGATGTGGCTGAATCCTTCCTCCGCACTTGATGTCTTTATTTCACACAGTTTTTCAGTTTAATCCGATAAAACCTTTCGGTCAGCCATTTCCACCAAGACTTGGGGGCTCCTGCAGGGTGGGATTCTGCGGGGACAGGAGGGTCTCTGCGCCCTGGCGTTGCCAGGCGCCTGCGGTCCCAAGGGCAACAGGCTAGGGCAGCAGGAGCCGTCTGGGCCAGGGAAGGGGGGGCGGGGGCTGGATCCGGGAAGGGCCCGCTCTGGAAGCATCCGGAGTCAGACGAGGCCTGGCCTGCGGCTCGCGCCCAGCCGCGCGCCCTGCCACCCGGGGCCAGCAGCCTGGGGTTCTTGGGGTTTCTGGCCCCGCAGCCCATCTCCCGCCTAGCCAAGCCGCCTGCGTCCGCGAAGCCTTGTTTTGCTCAAAATGCCTGGCTTTGTCTAGGGCTGGGGGGCGCAAGGCGGCAGTCCTCCGCGCATTAAAATTCCTGGCGTCCCAGCCTCGGCCGCAGTGTCTCCCCCGAGACTCCACTTTCGCTATTACTGTCAAGTACCCTTGACTCTTTATTTTTGCCCTTTTATCTATTACAACTAATTCGAGTTCTTTTGCCCTTTTCAGTCTAAGACGTGGGCTTTCTTCAAAGCCTCCCCCTGCCAGCGAGCTCTCGGAGCGCGGAGCCTTTAGAAATTGAGGGGTTTACTGTCAAAATGAAAATTTCACTTCAAATTATCTTGGCTGATGCTCGCTCGCCAGGCCGGGGCCTCCCGCCGCAGCCTTTTGACAGACGCATCAGCGGCGAGCTTCCGAATCCCGATAATATCATCCAAGAGAGCGAAAAGTCAATACAGTGACAGCGCGCGGGCGGATACAATCCAATTACCGCGCAGCCGGCGGGGCGCAGGGTCCGCGCCCGCTCTCTCCGCTCGAGGACTGGGGTTCGAGGTTCCACCACTCAGAGTCAGGTCCGCCGAGGTCCGGCCATCAGGGGCCCCTCGCTCAGGGGTGCCCCTCGCCGTTCCCCTCTCCCAGGTGGTAAAGTCACCCCAACGCCCGGCCCATCGGGCCCGCTTTCCAGTGCTCCGGCCGCCCTGACCTTTCCCAGTGGACCGGGATCCACGGGGCCCCAGTCCAGTACCACCCAGCCCATTGCAAAAGAATGCCCGGGCCTCCCATGTCCCTCGAAGGCTGCCCGCCGGCCCGCCAGGCGACTCCTGTCTTCAGCTGGCGTCTCTGCGGCTGTCAGTCTGTCCGCGTACGGACCAAAGGCCACCATCTCCTTGTCGCTGCGCTGCACCCTCGGGCCACTCCACCCGTGCAGGCTCCTGCCTGGCGGCCCGTCCTTCCTCCGGGCACCTCGGCTTCTGTGAGGCCCAGTACAGCCTTAAGCAGAGGGCTTGCAGGCGAGCGGACGGCGCTGAGCTCAGTGCACGCTCGCCTGCCGCCCTCGAGGGGCGTTTGCGCGGGCTGGGGCGGGGGGCAAAAGCCTGTGGGGGTCGGGGAACTGCGCAGAGTCCACCGTGGGGAGGAAGCCAGCGATTCTCCTCCAGGTCCGAGCTTCTGGCTGCCAGCGAGCTGGGCTCTGCCGGGGTGGGGGTGGGGGAACCGGGTTTCTGGGCAAAGCCAGGGGTCCGCAGGACCCTACGGGAGGCCGGGGAGGCTCACGTCCCCCCGCCCCACCCCTAGGCCCTTCCTTGCGCCCCGCCTGGGGCCCTCGGCTTGCTAAGCACTTCCCTCTCCCTGCGCTGCACTCCCAGGCTTTCCTAACGCTGGAGGCTGAGCGCATCGAGGCAAGTTCCCGCCCCTCCCCCCCCGGAGGCGGAGTTAGGAGGGCGCAGCGTCAAGGAGGGCACCTCACTCCCGCCCAGGAGAGGCTGAGGGCAGTGACGGCCCCGCATCCCTTCCCCACCAGGGCACAGTTACAGGGAACTTAGACGTTTAAAGGTTATTCTTATCTAGCCAAAGAAACTTTTACTTTCTCAGAATTCTGGAGTCTGGCAATGGGAGAGAGTTGAAAACTCTGGGGTCTCTCATCGCCTTCTATTCGGGAATTCAACAGAATCCTGTTAAGTTTACTGTGACTATCTTTTTAAAACAATGGCTTTAAGTCTTGGGCTCTGCAAGCAACTCCTGTGAGGATTCTGGGTCAGCGGCCCTCCCCACTCCTGCCCTCGGGGATGGGCAGCTTTCCTCTTCCAAGTTTCCAAATCCCTAGATTTCAAATGCGTTCATTTTGCAATGCAAACACCATCACTCGGTTTTATTGGTTTTGTTATATTAGCCTCTGAAGCAGGCAATTATTGGTGTGAACATACATTAAAAAAACATAATTTTATCGAGTTAAGAGTGTGCAATAGTGTAAACTCGGTGGAAGTGCTGTTGGTGAAAAGTATGTGCTGAGGATGAAATCGGAAGGTCAGCAGGCTAAGGAGTCTTCATAAGGAACAGCGACGAGCCTCAAACCCCAGAGGAGACAGGTACACAAACAGGCCTCGGAACGGAAACGTCTTCTGTGTGTAAACTTTTGGACGTAAACTTTTTGCTTCAGGGTGTTTCCCTGCTGCTCTGACAGCAGCCCTATCCTGCCCGGTCCCCGAGTTTGGCACGGCCGGGGGCAGACTCCTGTCCGGGCGCTCCGGGGGCTTGTCCGTGGCCCCGGGAGCCCGAGTTCAGATCCTCCCTCCAGGGTGGGTTGGCGGCCTGAGCTTTGCCGAGCTCTTGCCTCACTTTGGAAACTCGGTAGAAAAAGGGTCGGCCACTCTGGAGCCTGCAGCCCGAGCACCGGCTGCCTCCTCGCCCAGGCACCCGGCCAAGCTAGGCGCAGAAGGGCTTGCCGCCGGCCTTGGGCGTGGCCAGCAGCTCCTTGGCTGCGCCGGAGGCGGGGGCGTCTTGGGGCGCGGCGGGCGGGAAGGAGCGCGCCAGGGGCGTCGTCAGCACGTTGGCGCCCCCTCCCAGCGAGCGGCTCAGCGGCCCCGGGTCCAGGAGGGCGCCCTTGGCGGTGGCCCAGGCCTGGTTCAAAGTGCTGTGTCTGAGGATGGGGTCGTGGAAGACCCCGTCCACCCAGTTTCTGAGACTGGTTACCGGGGAGTCCTGGTGCCTGTCCAGGGCACCGGCGGGAGCCGGGGCCGCAGGCGAGGAGGAGGTGGGCGCCGAGGAGGGGGCCGCAGGGCCAGCGGGGCCTTGGCGCTTGAGCATGCACGAGGGAAACTCAGTCTGGCCGAGGGCGGTGGCGGCGGCCGCGGTGGCCGTGTGTGCCAGGGACCAGATGCGCGGCTTGGCCTCGAGGCCCGCCGACGCCCCAGCCGGAGCAAAGCCCAGCTTGGGCTCGCAGGCCTGCGGGCCAACCCCCGCGCCCGCGCCCGCCTGGTGCTCCGGCCCAGCCGCCGTGCCCCGGAGGCAGCTCCGGGCCCTCTCCAGGTCCTGGTCCAGAGTGGCCCCACCCCCGGCGGCCAGGGGCATCCGGAGGGCGCCCGGAGCCTCCTTCCGTGGGGCGCTGGGCCCGTCTGGCACGGTGGGGACTCGATCCAGGCCTCCGTCCAGGGGCTGGAAGGGCGGCTTCAGCTCGCACTCTGGGGGCTCCCCCTCCAGGGGGTCGAAGTCCTCCAAGTCGCTGAGCTCCAGATCCTTCTCTTTGCCTATCGGCTCTGCCAGGAGATAAAGAGTGACCAGTGGAGGGAGACGGGATGGCAGGTTAACAGAACCCCCTTCCTCACTCCAAGGGCATGGTTACGGGGCCCACCTTGGAGCCAGGAAAAGCACCTGCGCCTTTATTCTACCTGCCATCTCCTCAGAGTCTCCCCTCCCCCAAACGCCTACACGGACCTAGCTGATTTCAGCCTCATATCAAAGGCAGTAGGGTCTAGTGTTTCGAACGTGATTTTGGATCTTTGAGCGTGCTCCCAGCTCACTGCCACAGGGCCCCTCGTGCACAGGGCCTCGCAGACTCGGGGCCAGGGCATTAATTTGCCGCCTAGGCCCAGGAGTTTGCCCCGTTCCACGTCTTTAGAAGTCCTAGAACCAGCGAGAAGGCGCAGGGAGGCGACACCCCCGCATCGCCAACCTCCCACGCACGCACCTGCACCTTTGGTGCTCTTGAGGGGCTGCTCCCTGGTTTCCTCCTCGCCCCCCTCTTCCTCCTCGCCCTCCGCGTAGGGCCGCTTCTCATCCGCACACTTGTTCCTCGGCGGCCACGTCATCTTGTTCTCCTTCTTGAGGCGCCGGCGCGCGTTGGCGAACCAGGTGGAGACCTGCGTGAGGGTCATCTTGGTGATGATGGCCAGCATGATCTTCTCGCCCTTGGTGGGGTAGGGGTTCTTGCGGTGCTCCTGCAGCCAGGCCTTGAGCGTGCTGGTGGTCTCGCGCGTGGCGTTCTTCCGCCGCGTGCCGCTGTCCATGGTCCCGTACCTGGAGACAGGCTGGGCAATGGGGCGCCGGCAGCGGCCCCTGCACCGCGGGCAGGCGGCCAGCGCCAGGCCCACGCGGCTTCAGTCCCGGTCGTGGGGGTGTGTTTACGGTGGCAAGACCTGGGTTTTACCCAGGCACGCACTGCCTTTTAATGTTTATATTTGATTAAACTTATATGGAGCCGGAGAGGTCTCTGTGGGTGGGGGAGGAGCGCGGGCGCAAGGCCCTGCCAGGTCTCTGTCTCTCTACGTACACCTACGTCTCTTTGAGTTCCTTTATCAGGCCCCTTTGATCCTGAACCAGGAAAGCATGTCGCAGGGACAGAACTCAACTACGCACCACCCGTGGGCAGAAACTGTCGTGAGCGCCCGTGGGGAAAAAGTGCCCAGAGGGCCTACGTGCACTTTCTGCGGTTAAGTTTTTCTGTCGCCCCACGAAAGGCATGCTGTCTGCTGGTGGGCAGGGACTCCCCTCTCTGGTTCCCGGACACACCACACAGGCTGCCCTTCTTGGGGTTCGGGGAGGCGTCGGAAGCCTGGGCAGCAAGATGAGAATCCCCCGGAAACCACACTGCAGCGAGGGCTTTGGGAGTCCGGACAGACGGCGTGGGGGCAGGGAAGGGGAGATGGGATGCCTTTATACCCTGGCGGCGCTCTGCTTGCTAGGAGGCGGGGATGGTCCTAACCCAAGGTCAGCGGGACTTGACCCGAGGAATGCCCCTCCTTCTGCCGCCCAAACTTTCAGTGGGGGCGTGGCGCTAGTAGGGGCGGGGCTTGGTGCCCCGTGGGGGTGGGGGCAGTGAGGAGGGGTGAGATCCCTCACCTGTCGTAGGGGTACTGGCCCAACGCCGGCTCGTAGGGGTAGTAGGCTGTGGCTGCAGCTGGAGCGAGGCCCGCATGCGCAGATCCCGGTGCGTCCTTGGAGTCGAAGCTGTTCTGTAGGAGCGGGTGAGCCTGGGGTCGCAGCTTCAGGGATGCGACCCAGCTCGAGCCCCTCCCCTAGGACCACTGGCTCCTGCCTGCCTCCCACAGACCACTGGACAGCCCTCCATCCTCCCCACCCCCATCCGCATCACCCAGTCCCAAACTCTGCCTCGGGCCCAGGGAGCGAAGGAGCCCCAAGACGTGGAGTGAGGAAGGGCAGAGTTGGGGGGTGTTGGGGGAATAAGGGACAGGAGAAGGAAGATGGGGGGAGAATGGGGGGAGGGAAGGGGAGGATGGGGAGGATGGGGAGGGAGCGGGAGGATGGGGAGGGAGGGGGAGGATGGGGAGGGAAGGGGAGGATGGGGAGGGAAGGGGGAGGGAAGGAGGTAGGGGGAGAGATGAAGGGGGAGCGACTGGGGGACAGCAGAGAAGGAGGGTGAAGGATGAACGGGGATGGTGACAGGAGGGGAGGAGAGAAGTGGGGAGGAGGGGGGAGGGGGGAGGGAGGAAGAGGGCGACCGGGAGGAGTGAGGGACAGGGGACCCAGGGGACCCAGCAGGCTGGAGCGAGCTCCGACAGAACTAGACACCTGACCCCAACTTAATAGCAAGCAGAAAACAATAAATACATTAAATACAATGGCCCCCCTGCCAGGACACCCCAACCTTGGGGATGATGGAGCTCCAAAGGACCAGGCTAGGCGGCTCAAAGTCGAAGGTGTGCTTCTCCCACCCCCCTTGCCTCCAGAGTGTGGGGAAAGTGAGTTTGGCAGATCGAGGGGTAGGGGCATGCGTGGCAGGGATTAGGTTTGACACACACCCGCTCCCCTTACCAGCGAGTAGAAGGCAGACGCCTCAGAACCGTAGGTCACGTAGTTGCCGTAGCCCTGCGAGCCGCCGTAGGGGCCCCCGTAGACGCCAAGCGCCGCCGCTGAGTTCAGCTCGTGGCGCGCGGTGGCCAGCAGCCGGCTCTCGTAGACCGGGCAGTAGACGGGCGCCTGGGCCGAGGCAGCCGGCCTGGACTCGGCCAGCGTGCGGCCACCGGATTCGCAGCACGTGCTCAGGGAGTTGGTGGTCATCAGGAACTGGGGAGAGAGGGGCCGCGAGGAAGGGCGGGGCCCCCGGGCGCGAGGCTGGGGCCTTGGGCCTCAGTCCGCCCCACGTGCAGCCCAGGAGCGCGCACCCCGTGTCCTCGGTGCTCCCGCCATCCACACCGGGCCGCGCGTTCCTTCCCGTGGCGAGCTTGTGCTCCTGGCCTCCTCCAGCCACATGGGGCCCAGCCCGTCCTGGCCCGGAATGTTCACACCCTCCCCGGGCGGGGGGGGGGGGGAGGGTTGGTTTCCAAGGCCGCAGAGCTCACGCCCCTCTTGTACACGTCTATCCCGGGTCGCTGGGCTCCCCGGGGGCGTAGCCTCAGAGCCCGGGAGTGGGTGGAGGACAAACGAAGCGGGATATGGGGCCCTGCCGGTCGGATTTCCTCAGCGCCTCTGCCCTCCCCGGGTCGGGCGCGAGGGGTACGTGGCACAGGCCCTGCTCACTGCGAGGCGACAGCGAGTTGCTGGCCTAGCGGGGCCCCCTTACCTGGGGTGCCGAGGAGTAGGGGTACCCAAACTGCGGGTAGGACATGGCGGGCGCGGCCCGGGGTCGGCGGGCGGGGCCGGCGGGGTCCTGCGCGAGGGGGACGGCGTGGCGCGGCCACTGCTCCGGGGCCGCCGGCTTCTAGGCGCTGGGAGGGCAAAGCAGAAGAGCGGGTTAATTCAGACACGCGCTCCGCAAACTTTTCTAACTGGGTAGGAAAGTGAGCCGCGACGGCCGCGGCGATCCTTTTAGCTTCACAATCCGGAGCCTCGAGGGGGCTCTGGGACCGACCGGCCTCGCAGCGGCGACACAAATACATATTTTGCAAAAAAGGAGAAAAAAAAAAAAAACAATGAGTCGTGCGAATCCGTCAAGTCAGCGGTGCGCGGCTTTAAGCGGCGGAGGCTCTGACGTCAGCCCCGCTCCGCGCAGCCCGGCCGGGCGGCAGACGCGTGGGTCGCTCGGCCGCGCCGCCCCGGGCGGAGGGTGCACGGCTGTAACAAATGAATTTCATCCGCGGAGTCAATAGCGCCCCGACGAACCGTGTTTCTCCTTAGTCACCGAGGAGGGGAGGCACTTTTAATTAGAAATTAATTAATGAGCAGCTGCTCCTTCCCACCCCACTGTAATCATTAGTCTCAATTACAAATGAGACATATGAGGGGTATAATACGAGGGAGTCTTCACCGGAGATGTAATCAACAGTTAAGATTAGCCCCGCGCTGGCGCAGCAGGCCGGCCGGCCGGGCCTCCGCTCTCCGCGCGCCCCTCCAGGTGGAAGGCAGGCAGCTCCGCGGGCCGGCGCGCGGCGGAGGAAGGCGGCGCGGGCCCCACTATTGTTTAACCGGGACTCAGCAAAGCCTCCCACCAGTTCGAACCCTCCACCGGGCTGCAATTCCAGAACCAGCGCGGCTACCATTGCGTCTGCATCTGGAGGTCAGAATGCCCTCAGTGTGTGGGTCTGGGCCTTCCCCAGAGCCCGCCGCCCCAGGGCTCGGTGGGCCAAGAGGGTTTGCCACTCTCGGCCGCCGTGTCCCCGGGGAACCACCCCTCCTCGTCCAGTAAGTTCCAGCTCGGCGCACGGGCCCTCCCTTTGCTCCCCCACCCGCTCCCGCGGGCCGCCCTCCCTCAGCCTCCCCCTGCCCCTCGCGGCTAAACCCGGGACTGCCAGACAGCCCAGCGCGGTCGGACGAGCAGCTTTCCCGGCTTGGCTCCGGGGCCCCTCCTGCTGCGCTCGCTCCTCCCGGCGACCTTCGGGCCTAGGTACGGGGGAGGGGGCGCCCTTTCCTGCCCAGGGCCCAAGGAGCGGTCTGGGGAGCGGTCGAGCGCCCACCCCAGCACTTCCCCAGCCAGCCCCCGCCCCTGGGACCCTGCCCGAGTCCAGAGTGGCGGCCAGCACACGGGCGGTGAGGGGACGCCCGGGCCACCCGGAACTCCGGCCCGCCTCTTGCGCCGCCGCCCTCCGGGGGCCCGGCTCGCCCCTGCTGCTCCCGCCCGGCCTGGCCTCCCGCGGTCGCCGGGATGGAGCCGTGCACGGCGGCGCTGTGCAGACTTGCTGGGAAAGATTCCTGGGTTCAGACCTGTGAATCGCCCCAGGGTCACCCTCTAATTAATGACGACGTTCTCGCCCTCTCCCCAGCTGCAAACCTGCCTCCCAGAAACGAAATCTGCCCGCTCTGACAGCTCGGTTGAAGGTGATTGATGACTATCTGGAGACCACAGTACGCATCATATAATATCTGCTGCGTAATTGCTTTAATTTACAGATGAAAGTACGAGTTCTCTGATCCTGTTGGACCGCAGCCGGCCACGTCCGAGCTGCTTGCAAGGAAAATCATCGGAAATAATGAATAGACGCTCCATGCAAATTATTCAGACAGCTTAGCGTCTGTAGCCGGGAGAGATATATAAAGAACACGAGTCAAATGACATTAATAATTGTTTTGGAGTTCTGTATTGATTTCGTGGCGGCCGTGTTTATTTCCTTCTCACCTGAATTGCTAATATCACCTTCCTGTAAATAATAAGAAACTAGCCACCGGGGCTTCTCGGCAGAAATGAATCTCTCAATCTCTCTCCCTCTTCCTCCTCTGCGCCTCCCCTCCCCCATTCTCCCTCCTCCCATCTCCTTCCAGTTTTCTGGCTTCTGCTGAGGCTTTTACGGAACATCCTCCTACTTTCCATTATTTATTGTTTACAAACAACTCGCTCTCCCCCAGTAATGAGGCCGGGGGGAGGAAGGCGCAGGAGCCCAGGGTGGCTGAGGGCTCAGGGACCAGCAAGCTCCATAGGAGGACGGCATTCAGCATCCTTTCCTCACTCCATTCCCGTGGCCGTGGCCCCGGCCCCGGCGATTGTGAGCGCTCAGCGCCGGGGAGGAAGCCACCGCCCAGGTCCCAGCGGCCAGCGCCTCGGGGCTACCGCTTGCCGCGCGCGGCTCGCCCAGGCCTGCATTCCCTTCCATTTCCTTCCCCGGAGACTCGGGCCACAGCTCGCGGGGAACAGCACCCCTGAACACGCCACCATTCACCTGAGTAGACGTGCTCACTCTCGGAGCCGGGTGGGCACAGCCGGTCCGTGGGGACCTCTGGGGGAGGGGTTTCAGGGGCTGCCTTGACCATCGCTACTACGTTCTCCGGTTTTCCTTTCCAGCCTGAGTGCGTAAATAGACACTCCCAGTTCCCGCCCGCCCGCCCGGTTCTCGCGGGCCACCTTCTTTCCCTGATCTTGAAATCCCGCTCACCGGCGGCACTTTCTCAGGCCCCTGCACCTTGATCGTCCGCTTCCTGCCCCAGGCCCAGCCCAGGCTGCTGCGTGAGGGGCCGCCCCGCGCCCGTTTGGGGTAGCTTGGGGCTGCCGGAGGAATCTCGCGACCTTGCGGGCCGCTCACGCAGCCCCGTGGAGGCCACATTAGCCCGTCTGTCTCCAGCTGCGGGCACACCCCTGACACCCCGCTGACAGCCTGTCTGCCGGAACCCGGGTACTTTCTGGGCCATCTTTGTCCCCTAGGTAATACAGGAATAACGATCCCCTGCTCTTTCCAAAAAGGCCCAGCCTTGAGCTGAGGAACCCCGGGTTTCCTTCCCAGAGCAGACAGACAGGAGTGTCAGAATCTCAGGCACCATCAGCTACACGTACCTGCATAGACGCGGCTTACTGAGCCCACGTCCCTCGAGGGACCCCGGTTCTAAATACACCCGTGGGCAGGACCTGCCAGAAACCACGAGGTTCCCCACGGGCAGGGCGGCGGCTAGGATTTGGTCAGGCGCCCCCACTGTCTGCTGAGTTCGAGAGGAGCCCAGGGCGACGGGGTCTGAGGACGATTAGCCCCAAATGTTAGGGGTCTGCAGGTCCCCCTTTTTGCCCGGGGATGATGTCGGCCGTCGGAACCACGGAGAGCCTCTGGGGACAGAGGCCGCGTCCAGACCTTCCTCCGCTCCCGGCGGGGCTTCACCCCTGAGACCAGCTGAGCCCCCGCGGTTTGGCCGGTTCCCAGAGTCGTCCCCGGGGGCCACCGCGGTCCCCCGCATCGAGAGCCGCGGGGGGTGGGAAGAGGGGCTCTCTTCAGCCCAGAGAAGTTGACCCGAGCCAGAGGGCAGGAGCGGGAGTTCACAGCCCCGGGCAGGGGCCTTCTTATCTAAGGCGAAGGGCCGAGCCCTGGTGGCGCGCGGGCCGCCCACTACTCGTGGACACCCGTGCGGGGTGTGGAGCTCAGGGCGTTCCAGGTGTCCGTGCGCCGCACTCGCGAACCCCGAGGGTGGCAGGTCGCTCCTTCGCAGCCTCTCCTCGGGGGTCTCCCGCGAAGCCAGGGGGCGAGCCGCAGGCGCGCGGGGTGAATCCTCCTCCCGAAACGCCCCGCGTTCCAGCCCGCTCCCTCCGGCTCTCCCACCGCGGCCCCGCCGCTGGCTCGCAGGGCGCCGCCCGAGCCGGGAAGGCGGGCAGCCGGCTGTCCCAGCGCAGGCGCCCGGCTCGGCGCGGCCTCCGCCCCCCGCGCCGCCCCCCGCCCCCCGTTTTCCGCCACTTGCGGCCGACGCGGCGGCCTCCAGAGACCCCACCAGCGGGCAGCAAACTTTGCGCCCCCAGCGCAGGAGCGATCCTAGCAAAGTTTGTGCGGCTGAGCCCACTCCCTACCTGCGCCGGGGACGCGCCCGCCCGCGCCGCTCGGGCGCCGGGGCCGCGGGGACCAGCGCGCAGCCCGGGACGCACCGGGGAGTCGCCGCCGTCGCCGCCGCCCGCGCCCCTCGGCGGCCGCGCGGAGCCTCCGCCTCCCCCGCAGAGGGGAGGGGTCTCGGAACCCCGGGGCGGGGGCGGGCGCGGGGACCTCGCCTACCTGCGGTGGCGCCGGGCCGCTGCCGGCCGCCCGCGAGGGCTCTGCGCGGCCGCTCGGCGCGCGCGCTCCGGCGGGGAGCGGGCGACAACTAATGGAGACATCTCCAGGCGGAGCACCTGGCGAGCGAGCGGAGCGCGCCGGCGTCCCCAGGCGCCGCGGTCGTCAGCCGAGCCCGCACCGGCGTGACGTGGGCGAGCGAGCGCGCGGCTCCCACCCGGCCGCCCATTAACGCTTTCCCCCGCGGACGCCGCGCGCTCGCCAACTTTCCCCTCCGCCCGGCCGGCGCGGGGTGCGCGGGGCGCGGGAGCCCGGATGAGGGGCGCCCGGGGGCGGAGGCGAGGTGGGGGCGGGGACGCCCTGGCTCGAGAGGACACCCCAGCCGGAACAGGATAGCCTCGATGTGGCCAAACGCTCGAGGCGGCCTGGGGCTCCTCACGAGCCCTCAGGGGGCCCTCCCCGCGCCCAGGCTGCGCTGCCTGGGGCCTCCAGAGCCCGAGGAGCCGCGCCCGGAGACAGTGCCCCATGGTCCCCCGCCGCCTCCCGCCGCCTCCCGCCGCCTCCCTCTCCAGGCCCCCCTCCCCAGTCCCTCTTGGCCGCAGTATCCCGGCGCTGGGGCGCCTGGCTGCTGAAGGCCTGCGAGCTACTCCTCCGAGTGGGCCGGGATCCTGGCTCCCGGGCCTGCCTCCCTCGCCCTCCCTACATGTGCCCCTTCACCCCAACGGAGCCCACTTTTCCCGCTGTGTCCACACCGATTCCCACCTGGTCAGGCTCTCCGGGCAGCAGGCCCTGAGCGGGGCGGGAGCCTCTGTAAGGGCACGAGGCTTGGGCAGGTGGAGGTGAGTGTATCAAGGTGACAGAAACTGCTTGGGGACCAGCAAGCTTGTGACCTGCCCAGGACCGGACCACCTGCCAGGGGAGCTTTTTCAGGCCTGTCCAGAGCCCTACTGGGCTGGGCCTCTGGCCTGGGAACACATGCCCACGTGGACAGCCTGTGCTTCTGCAGCCTGAGGCTGGGAGGGAAGGCCGCGTGGTGGGCCCAGGCCTGGGCCTCCCTGACCCCTGACCCTCACTCAGTCAGCTTGGAACCCCTCGCCCTGGTGTCCTCCCCCACCCTCATCATTTCCACTTCAGAGAACCATGAACTTGTTTGTCCTATGATTCGTGGTCAGGCAATGACGTTTGAGATTTGTCGACTTGGGTGATGTCTGAAAAAGTTACTTGCTGTCCCCCTTGCCGCCCCCGCCTTGTTTTCCAAAGCTCTGCAGGGGCAGGAGAGGCAGCGCTTTCTGCCTGCTTCACCGCTGGTGTGCAGGGCTGGTGCTGTCTTTGTCTCCAGGCGTTGCCATCTCTTCGTTTTCCCCATGGAACAGGGCTTCCACTGAGAAAGAAGGGGGGCAGCAGCCCCTGGCTTCCTGCCCTAATGCTGGGTCCAGAGCTTCCAGTGGCTTCTGTGGGAAGGACCCAGCTTTGGCCTCTGGGCCTGCTCTGTAACAGGAGGGTGGGCCCCGTTCAGGCTGCAGACCTGTAGGCACCCACCCAGATGTGCATGTCACTGTAGCCCACTCCCTGGGCTGAGGAAGGGTGTTTTTTTTTGGGGGGGGGGTCCTCTTGGTAAGGATGGGGTGGGGGGAGTCACTTGATTCCAGCGGGAAGGGAGGGAAGGCGCATTGCACCCTGGGGAGGGGAGGGGCTTGCTTGGGTCTCAGTCCTGTGGTCCAGTGGTCGGCGCTCTTCCCTCCGTCTCCTCCTTCCTGCAGTGACTGATGCATTGAGCAGTGCCCTAGGGCCAACAGGGACAGGCACGTCACCCTCCCCTCAGAGCTTACCTGAACTAGGATTCTTTTCATAGCTAAGGATGAGCAAGGCAGGTTTTGTGTTTACGACCTTGATTGGGTGATAAACTCATTTCACATTCACCCAGGCCTTTTTAACAACAACAGCTGCGGAGTTAGGGAGCTCTGGCAGCCTGAAAGTCTCCCGTCCTGCTGGGTTTCTGTAACCCCGACCACACCAGGCGTCTGGAGGCGGCACCACCCCAGGAGTGCAGCTCCATCGTCCTTTCCTGGGGGGCAGGGCCTCCCTTCAATGGACTCCCCCAAAGTCCATAATTGGATGCCGTCAGGCCTGACCTTGCTCTGGACCCCTGACCCAGTGACCAGAAGCATCAGTGGCCATCCTCTGCCCCTCAGCCCTTGACCTCGCGGGCAGGGAGCTGCCCCAGCCCTCCTGCCACGTTGCCAGGCCCTCCTGGCTCTGAGGAAATGGTGGAAATACCCTTGGCAGGCAAGGCCTCTCTTTGGCATAGGCGGAGCGGTCAATCCGAAAGCGAGTCTGCAGCCTTGGCCCCTCTGAAGGGCCGCAGCCCCCGGCATTGTGACCCCCGCTTCTGGTCGGTCCTGGCTCCCCAAGGGAGCGCGTTTCAATCCCTCTTTTGTTCTTCCTGTTGGCAGAGCCACTCTGAAGCAAAAGCCTCCGCGCCCCCAGGGCTTGGCTGGGCCTGCATCCTCCCCCTCGCCTGAACCTTGCTGCGACTTGCAGAGGCATCTGGGGGTTGAGAGCCCGTGCTGGTGCTGACTGGGCCGGCTCTGACACCACCCCTGGTGCTGCCATTGCCCGGGGGTCCAGGGGTCCACAACCTCATTCTCCCCTGCTCCCTGGGGACCCAGGGAGGGCAAGAGGCTCTCACCCAGGCCAAGGAGGAGGCCGCAAGAACTGGTCCTAGGGAGGACAGCCTCCAAAAGACCACTGGGCCCTGGTGTCCCAAAGATACTGCTGTCCTTGGAAGGGCCCGGCCCTCGGTAACGCTCCTTGGCCAGGCCCAGCAGCAGAGCCGCGTGATGGGGCCTGGACCCCAGGGTTGCCGAGTGGAGAGCAGCATCTTTCACCTTTGCAAAGGGTCCCCTGGGACCTTGTTCCCCACCGGCCCTGGGGCTGCAGGGGAAGTCTTTCTCCCTTCCTTTCCCCCCTTTGAAGTGCAGCACTCAACTCGGAATTACTTCAACCAGAATGTCAGCGTGTTTCCTTTTTCAGAGCAGCGTGGTGTCCAGGTTAGAGCCGGTGACCTGTGGCCTGGCCACTTCACAGAGTGACCTTGAGGGGACGGGTGAGCAGTGAGCGTCGTGCCTCTCTGTCTCACCCCCTTCCTTGTGAGGTTGGAAGGAGGCCAAGGCAGCAAAGGTTGGAAAGTTTTTTTTGTTTTCCCCTCACTTCAGGAATATGTGTGTCTATGATGTTGAAATGCATCAGCAGATTTTAGGGAGATTTCTACTATTAAAAGTGAAACGCTGTTAATCCAAACAATGTCTGTGGTCTGTATGTTCAAACTTAAAACATACCATGCACGGCCTCAAGAATCACCAGTGTCCCAGCCCAAAAAAGACCTCCAGAGGAGAGGACGTTATTTTAAATTGTAGGGAAAGGTAACAGTACATACCATTGCCCTGGAATTTGAATATTGTTTTGAATTCCTTGACATAGTGTTACAAAAGAAAATCTTTAGCAGGGAGAAGAGAAGTGTAAACGTGTATACTCAGTGCGTGAGCTGGTATTAGCTAGTATTCGTGTAAGGGACCTCCCCAAACAGTGCACATCCGACGGGGGATGGGGGAGGGACCCTCCAAGGAGGAGCCTCACGGGGCCTCCGCCAGGAATTTGCACAAAGAAAAAAATATATTCCCCATGGTGGAGAGAAGAGGCACGGCTGCTTCGCCGGTGCACTCATTTACGTGGGCCGCTCTCTCGTAACTGCGTGCAGAAGATACTGTCACAGATAGAAGGTGACAAGATTCCAAGTGGCACTGGCACAGGCCACTCAGTAAATAAGGGAGAGGGCGCAGTGGAGGCGTGGCGCACTCGGGTCCCTCGGAGGAAAAGCGCATCGTGATGCCACCTGCTCCCCGGGTGCCCTCCGCGACTGGGCATTTCGACCTCTCCTCCACCCTCCCAGGAGGGGTTTGGGGTCCGGTGGTCTGTGGGAGGCTCCAGCCCACGCCCCCAGCAGTGCACTGCCCTTAGGAGGTTTGCAGGATCTGCGGAGGAGGAGCACCTCGCCCCCGCCCCCCCCCCCCACGGAGTTTGCATTTAGCCGTCTTGGGAGAGCTGGTGTGTCCACCTCCAGGGGTGACTCGGGGGGTGTGCTGCCATCCAAAGCCACCTGAAGGTGGTATCCCCGTCCCCCGGTGTCCAGGGAACACTACAAATCCCAAGTTAGACCCCAGCGTAGCCAGTGGCGCCCCAGCAGTGACCAGTGTAACGCACCGGCTTTTCATTACTGTGGCAGTAAATCATGTGGAAATGTTCTCCAGGTTTTAGCTGATTCTTATATGAAAAAAACCATTTCAGAGTATTTTCGAAATTCAATTAATTGAAGGCCCCAGATAAAAGGAACATATTCTTAATGGCTGCAAAATAACCCAGAGGAAGGCAAGGAGCCGGGCCGACTTCAAAGTGCAGCAGAAATACTTAACTGTTTTACTTTAAAAGTATCCAGATCAATGACTCAGTTAAAATTTCTTATACATTTAGCAACCTTTTCATTTTCTGTTTGAAAAATGACAGAGAGATGATTTTCTTGCCGGGGACACAGAAGCTCCTGAAGAGGACCACGGCCAGCACCCTGGGACAGAAGTGGGTCGGCTCTCTGCTGGGGACCTGCCACTGCACGGGGTTCAGGGAAGCCCCCCAGGCAGGGGTGTGAGTGGCCTGGGGCTGCGTTACTGGGTGGCTTAGCCCACGGTCCTTTACAGTCTCTCAGTCCCGGAGGCGAGAGGTCCAGGACCAAAGTGTGGGCAGGGCTGGTTCCTCCAGCCGTGCAGGCCCCTGTCCTGGACCCTGCGGCCCGGGCTGTCCCCGCTGTCCTGGGAGACACAGCCCCTGACCTCTGCCACCACCGTCACAGAATGTCTCCTCACATGTGTCCGGGTGTCCGTGTCCATCCGTCCCCTTTTATAAGGTCGCTGGTCATCCTGGATTAGGGGCCACCCTAATCCTCATCTTAACTAATTACATGTGTGATGACCCAGTTTCCGAATAAGAGGGACAACATGTGAATTTGGGGGGACACAATGCAGCCCATGACACAGGGGTGTCCTAGAGTGCCACATCGTGGCCTTGGTTTATTCCTCGGGCTTGACCCTCCTCCCCTGCCGCCAGGAGGGAGATCTGCGCTGGTACTGTCCCCATGTCACCATGTGACCGCAGACTCCGCCCCGTCGGCGGCAGCTCCCCAAGGGAGCTTCGCATCTCCGAGGCCCAGCCGCCTGCCTCGCTCTGTGCTCTTTCTGTCCCTCCTGGTCGGAGCCGGCAGCGCTTCTGCTGGAGTAGCTTCGTCAGGAGCTTTGGGGGCGTCTGTGGATTTCACTGGGGCTCTGACCATCAGACCAGCTCTCCCCCAGGTAATCCCTCCTCTGACTTGGCCTCCTGATGAGATGTCTGAGAAACAGCAGGTTCTCTCACCTTTGCTCGTTCTGAGGACGTAGTGAAGCTTGTGCAGGCGGGACTGGACCGCGGTCATGACCTGGCTGGAGTTTTCTGGTCGCCAGCTGGCTCCACCTCTGGCCAGGGAACCGCGGTGAGTAGGTGCTGAGCTGCAGGGGTGGGCTCGGCGCTTCCTGCCCAGTTTGGGGGCCATTCGTGTCTGCCCACAGGGTAGATTGCACCCCCCGGCCGCCTGGGGTCAGGTGTGGCCCTGTGGCTGCCTGTGGCCGGCGAGACATAAGCAGAAGTGACCCGTGTCAGTGCCACGCGGAAGCCGGGGAGGGAGGCCCCCGTGGGAGCGGCATCTCAGAGGTGGGGCTCCGCGGGCCCGGCTGGTGAGTGCGCCCCGCTGGCTGGGTGCACAGGCCACAGGAGCAGGAACGCACCACCGTTTTCAGCCGCTGACCTGCTGGTACCGTTTGTTATAGCAACACCATCTACCCCGTCTACCGGACGCACTTGTTCTTTTGCAAGTCAGATCAATAATGTTATAGCATAATTGTATATTATTATGTGATCATACTCTAACTGTAAGATATAATTACAAAATGGTAATTGAGTATTATTATGTAATTATATATTATAATTTTCAGTACAGAGAAAGCAACTAGGCAGAAACATTACCTTAAAGGGAAGGTATAAGGTAAGGGCAAAATATACAATGCCTTTAAAGACGAGGTAAAAATTAAGCATTCTTTCCTTACTTTCATAGTCATGGAAAAACAGATGTTTTCAAGGAAGTTTCTAAACTTAGAAATAAACAGCTTCTATTTGTGAACATTTCTGGCCCTTCTGACCTTCCACCAGGAGATGGACTGTTTGGCCGCGACTCCACAACCGTATGGACCTCTCTCCGTAGGGCTGCCCGAGTGTCCGTACTGCCTGGGAGCTGCTTGGACAGAGCTCTGGGGGCAGGACTCTGGGCGACATCCTGCTACTGCCCTGACTGCTAGTTACAAGGATTTCAGGACCGGGGGAGAGAGGACTGTTCTGACAGCTCTGAATTCTTATGGAAAAACGATGTTGAAACTCAGCATTTTAAGCCAGCCTTCCCAATGCACAAAGGACAGAGAAATTCTAGGGCGGCCTGAAAAAACCAAAGTATTTTTTCTTGTAGTTTAAGGGATATAAGAATATTTAATCTTACAAATTAATAGTAAATAATAATATTAAATACTACTTACTTTATATATTTTATCTAGTATTTAATGTTCAATACTTTAAATAGCAATATTAAACACTAATTAATATTATCTATTGTCTTTTGTCTAACAGAAATATTCTATTTTGACACAGTCAAACCTGTCATTACCCTTTATTTATTTACCTATTTATGTTTTACAGTCGTGTTCCCCATTGGCCTTCATCTATTTTTATAATTTCAGTATTCACATGTAGGCCTTTGATCCATCTTAAATGCATGTCTTTTGTGATATGTTGTGAGGCAGGGGTCTGTAATGGGAGCCACTTTCCCTATGATCACTCACAAGGTTTGCCCAGGCCTGGGGAGGCCCGCTGCTTCCTCCTGAGATGCCAGAGCTCCTGGTTACCTGGACGTCATCTCAGAGTTTGCACACTCTTTCAATTGCACCTTCCAGAAGGTGCAGCCACCACATTTAAAAATCCCGCTTTCATCGCATGTGAAACGGGCGTCTGTGTACACAGGGGTCGTCTTCAGCGGTTCCCCTGGAACCTGCGCAGCCTGAGGCCGTCAAAGAGCCCAGCCTCGGGCCAGGCTTTCTGCTCCGCGTGACTCTCAGGCCGGCGCAGCGTCCACGACCTGGGACTCCCCATCTTGGCCAAAGCGTGCGGCTCAAGCTGTCCCCTTCCCAGAAAGGGCTTTCTTGCTGCCTTGTGTCCTGTCTGTAGGATGGTCTATTGCTAGGAGAATATCAGAAATGAAGTCATCAGAGATGTTGCTTTCCAGGCCTCCTAACGTCTTGCGACAAGCTGCAGGGTCTCTGAATTTTGAAATACGGACTGGGGTCCTGGCCCCAGAGCATCAGGCTCACAACCTGGCTGGACTCCTGCCCCGGCCTTGGGTGTCGTGTGGAGAAGGATGTCTGTGCTGTGGCCACAGTCCCTGCAGGGGCTTGGTGGACCTTCCGCCAGATCTTAGACTCCCAGACGCCCACCCTCCTCCGCCCTCGTCGAGATAACACTGGCTCTTGGTGCCCGGGTCATGCCTCTCTTTGGGGGTGGGGAGTGGTCGTCATTTTGGTCAGAATGGACACCCTTGAAACAAACACCAGGCATCCCTGACCACTGGCGTCGGTCACCAGTTGGAAGAGGAGGCATCTGATTTTGGGTCCTCTGGTCTTCACGGTCAAGGCGAGTGTCCTCACAGCACTGGGAAAAGGTTGCTGATTTTCTCTTTAATTCTATTTCCCCCCACCCCGCCCCCAGATTTCTCTCTTTCTTTCTTTACTTACTTGATTGAAGTATAGTTGAATTACAATGTTGTACTAATGTCTGCTGTCCAACAATGTGTTCAGTTATACATATGTATCTATTCTTTTTCATTTTCTTTTCCATTCTTGTTTATCACAAGATATTGAATATAGTTCCCTGTGCTCTACAGTAGGACCTTGTTGTTTATCCATGGAGTTTGGGATTCTCTTTAATTCTTAAGGGTTTTTTCCCAGACCAGACGCTGGGCCAAGTGGTCTGAAAGATCATGAGTTCTGAGAAATTTTCTACGGACTGAAAATTTCAAAAACCATTGATCCGGTAGTTTGCAAACTTACATTTTACACAAATCTGTCTTTGCAGCTGCCACGGCACAGAGGAGCTCGCTGAGGAGAGGGAAGCATCCACCTTTATCGCAGCCAAATGCACCACGAAGACAGAGGGGCGGATTATACGGGAGGGGATGCTTTCATGGGAAACCCAGAAATAGAACGTTGTGTCCAACTTGATGGTGGTTTTAAGTGTTTCCCTGCGACTCGGGGAAACACGGCTCGTAGCTGAGTCCCGGACGGCAAGGCGGGCGAAGCGTCACCGTCAGACGGCAGGGCTGAGTCTCCTGCTGGCGGAGGCCCCTGCAACCCTGCGTGCGACAGGAAATCAATGCATATCTGCCTGGCCTCGCTGCCTCGCCTCCGGGGTGTGTGCGTTCGCCTCTGATATGCTCTCTAGGTCTGATATTGCCATGTTACAGTCGGCCTCCGACCGTGGCTTACAAGTTTGTTAAATCCCCCCAAATCACAGGCTTCTTGGGTGATCCTGGCACTGACAACATGCCACAATGGTGTGCCCTTCGCTGCTCCTGGATGGCTGCCCGCAGAGTGAACTCCGCCCCAGCAGCTGCGGTGGGCTTTAATCTCGATGCTCACCTGTGATCTCCGTTTTGTCTGGTGCCTCTCCTCATATCTGGCCTCTAGTTGACAGCAGGCTGACATCACAGAAGCCTCTTGTCAGTGGCCAGGGGAACCTCAGTGGGTCAGAGGCCGGGAAGCATGGTCCGCAGGCTTGCGAAGCCACATTGGTGGCCTGGAGTCACGACTTGCTCCCGGAGGTGTGAGGATGGAGCCACGCTGAGCCACACCTGTTCCTGCTTCCACGGGGCTGCAGGGACCCTGTTACTGAGTG
Source organism: Balaenoptera borealis (assembly GCF_965194805.1). Lineage (NCBI taxonomy): Eukaryota > Metazoa > Chordata > Mammalia > Artiodactyla > Balaenopteridae > Balaenoptera > Balaenoptera borealis. The sequence goes on from NC_138867.1 coordinate 1,994,858, forward strand.
CAGGGGGCTCTCCAGCAGCCCACCCGGGAGAGAGGGCCAAGCCGCTCAGAGTGGACGTCGCTGGACCTGCCTGCACCACAGGCAGGGGAACTGCGTGGACCCATGGTGTGCAGGGCTATCCGCTTGGCCTATCCTTTCAAGCAAAGTAGAAGACGCACGTGGGGATCATGAAGACGCTAGCTCCCCCTGGAAAGTTGCTTATGGAAAGCTCCAAACATTTACAAAGATAAAGAGAATCATAGACTGGAGAGAAGAAGCAGGTGTCCCTCGATCAAACAGTTTTTACATAATTCATGGAGAATCTGACCCATTGTCCCCAACCTGTTTGCTTTGAAGCAAATTCAGGGCATCATATCTGTCAATATTTCAGTATCTCTAAAAGATATGAAAAATCCCCAGGACAAATATGACACCTAAAAAGTTGATAATTCTTTGATAGCCTCAAATACGCAATCAGGGTTGCACTTCCCTGTTTTTCCCAGTTTGTTTCAACCTCAGGATTCAGTGAGGGTCAAACCTGTGCTCAACTGACAAAGTTCCTCTGAGTGTTTAGATTTCCCGTCTGTCTTTCACTTTTCTGCTGCCGTTTTGTTTTGTTGCTGTTGAAGAAGAAGCGGGGGTTTTTGTCCTGTCGAGGTTCCTTTGTTCCTGCTTTTGCCGACCCTGTCCTTATGGACTTAATCAACATTCTCCTTTGTCTGCTGTACTTCCTGTGCATTGGCGGTTAGATTTGGAAGCCTGATCAGCTTTGGGTCCAGCGTGGGCAAGACAACTTTGAACGAGGAGTTCCATTCAAAGGGGTATTGTTTTTTTCTGTGATGTTGGTAACCATTGCCGAAGACAGCAAGGGTCTGGAAAACGGTGCCATTGGAACTTTCCCAATATTTCTTCCCCTGTTAGCTGGAACACTTCTGTCAGGAGCGGCTCACCCAGACCCACCACTTGTTACAGCACGGGAGAGATGGGCAAACAGTGAGCTAATGTCTCAGAATCCTCCAAAGGTGAGAAATAAGGGATTGTTTTGGAGAGTCAATATCACCTCCTGGATTTGAACCTGGTTCATGTATTTTGATCCGTTGCAGTTATTTTCCTTATTGGGGTGTAAACTGTCCCATTTTGGCTGCGGGAGCCTCTTCCAGGTGAAGCGGTCCCTAATTTCTGGCACGGCAGCAGGTTCTCGGCTCGTCTTGCACATTTCCTGTCCCAGTTCCTGGATTAGCGATTTCTCCCTCAAGTCCTGGCTACTTTTACAGACAAGTGCTCTTCCGGAGCCACAGCCTAGGCACCATGTCGCTGCAGTTAAGACGTGGAGGATGGGCTGCAGGTTTGTTCACAGGGTGCAGCAGGCCCTGGGCTGTCCTGTCAGTTTCCCCAGGGGCATGGGGTCCACGCGGGGGCTTTGAGCTCCTACGTGGGGCTGGAGTCTAGCCCGAGAGTCTAATTGTCACCATGGTAAAGGGTACACTTTTGTTTTCCATCCACATTTCATATTTTCCACATATTTATTCTTGGAATGATGTTTTGATCCATAAAAGGGAATCCTGCTTTATATTACGGGATAACATTTTGTGGTAGCTATTGAGAAAACATGTTTCTCTTTCTCAGAATGAATTTTGTTGCCATCATCTGAGAGAGGCTGGTCCATCTTTGTCCTCACAGCCCCTCTGCAAAAAAAGGTGTGATTTTCTTTAAAGCGACACGATACCTGGACATCCTGGCAAGAGTGTGAGAGGTACTGCGGTTTGTGTCGAGGACTCTATCAATCACGCATCTTGCTGGGGTAGAAATGGAAGCAGACGGTGTAGGTGGTCTGGGGCTCTTATCCCGCCTGAAGCGGCACGAAGGGGAAGGATTGTGAGAAACATGGATGTTAAAACCCTTGTTCTGTTAGAACCCAAAATCCCCTAACCGGAAACCCATCAGGAGGGGCTGCTGGGTCCCTGGGGTGGGGGTCAGAGCAGGTCAGAGCTGGCTGCCCCAGCCAAGCCCTTCCTCCTGGACCCCAGGGGCATCCTGTCTTGGTCCTCCAGGCCCGTGCTTCCCAGATAACCCTCCCAGGAGGTCTGCGACGACCAGCACATTTCCAACAAGGACACCCTGAGCACGCCTGGATGGTCACAGTCAAGGTGGCTGTCAGCCTGGAAGCTCTAGGGAGGGGGAGGTGAGGGGTGAATCTTCCTCTCGACTTAACTTTTCCGAAAGTTGGAGACCCCACTCATTTTTGTCACCCGTTTCATGTTTCACGTGACATTTGGTTAAAGAGGAAGGCTGGTTGGTATGTGTTGTTGGAACTTCCCGACACACACATGTATAGCCAAGCAGCCCCCCCGGTCCCCGCCCCCTCGGCCTGGGCTGGGGCTGGTGATCCTGGATGCGGGGCTGAAGAGTCCTTTGTTGGTTTGCCTTCCTTCTCCTTCCTTTGCTTATTCCTTGCATCCCTTTACTCTGAATTTCTAGCAAAGTTTCCTGGAACAAGAGCTTTCTCTTCTACACTCAATTGATTTTATGGTCCTCAGAAATGTTTTTCATAAGCACCTCATTGGAAAAATATTCTTCAGTAGTGTCTGCCAGCAAGTTGACAGAGAAAAAGAACCAAGTTCACTCGACCACTTTTCCATGGTTTAATCTGTTGCCACATTTCTGAGACTTCAGGAAGATCCAGCCAGTAACAGGAATCGTAGTGTATCGTGGAAGAGGCTCTCATCACAGCACATCATCGCCAACAGTGCATCGACTCACAGCTCAGCCCAATGCCAGGCATGAGACAAATAGCTCTCCTGCTTGCTGGGAAGCAGTGCCCACTGTCATCCATCAGGGTCCAGGCTCACAAAATTCCACAGGGCACTGTTTACACTTACTTAAGATGTAGCTTATTTCCGGGGGAGAAGTGGGCGCTCAGAAGATGGGTCTGAATGAAGGAATGAATGAATTCAGGCGTTCACAGCCACTCCCCCAAGCAGTGTACAACTCCCAGTGCCTGATCTTCACCCTTGTGGGAAACCCCGGCTTGGGCAGGTGCCCACCCTTCCCCCAGGGTGACCGTGACCTCAGCTCCAAGGATCAATCCTGATTCCCTGCCCCAGTGACTGGCCAAGCATTGCCGTAGTGATTTATCACCCTCACAGATTGCCCCTAAGATGTGTGCAGCCTGACCTCAGATGTGACGAACATCACCTCTGAGTCACCAGTTCAGCCCCCACCCACAGGGAGGACCTGAAGCCAGGGGCCAGGGCCACCAGAAGCCGCTTCAGAAGCTGCCAGCCACCAGCACGAATGTGTGACACGTGCTGGCCACCGAGAGGTAAAGGGAAGTCCGCTCAGGGTTCTGGATAAGATTTCTTGGTGATAAAAAGAGACAGAAAGAGAGGACCTCTTTTTCTGCTGGATGTGGTCACGTCTGCTGGACATGGTCACTGCGGCCCGAGGATGGAGAAGGGCCCACAGGGGGTCAGAGTGGGTCTCGTGCTGCCCACGACCCCCCACTGTGGGTGACGAGTCCACAGTGGGTGACGCCAGCCTGTGGCCAGGCTCCCTGATGCTCGTGGCCAAGAAAATCCTAAATTCCGTCTCTCGTGACCGTGTTCTCGAACTTTCTCTCTGAGTGTACAGTTTTGCTGGGTTACTGGATCCCCTTAACCAACTAAACCTTCCAACCTCACACGGAGCAGAGCTTCTGATGGTCTCTGGGGCGCCACTAACTCAAGTCAGCGGAGAAGAGGTTAAACTCATTTCAATTACTGGCAAATAGTAAGAGTGAAGTTGAGTTCTTAGACCCGATTTTGTTTCTTGGTTTAGTTGATTGCCTTCTGATCACCGGCTCCATAGGTTGGTAGAGAGAGCAGGGTAGATTAAGTAGGTAGTGAGTAGTTTTGTATAAGAAGAAGGATAGTACCCACCCGCACCAGCCGTGGAGTTTGACTTCGTAACCTGACGAGCCGCATGGCAGGGATGGCTGGGAGCAACTGGGAGCGAGCCAGGCGTGGGACAGACACACGCTTCTCTCCATTAAAGGAGAAGATGCAGGCGCCGGCTTGTTTGATCTGAGTTACCTGCTGGGAGGCTGGGGGGTTGGAGCAGAGAGGCAGAGGGGGACCCAGCATCCACCAGGGAGACAAACATTTGTCTACAAACGCGATCTTCTGATGAGTCGGAACCCGCAGAGGCAGACTTGGCAGTCCCCAAAGCCCCTTGGTTCTCTGCCCCTCCTTCTCGGTCACTCTCTGCCCTCCTGGCTTCCCCTTGCCACGCCTCTTTTCTCCCAAATGATAAATGAGCCTAAACGCTACAGGTGGAAACCAGTCAGCGAATTTGGTCATCTAGTTATTGCAAGTACTTTCCAGATGCTGTGTTCCCGACTCTGACACTGGTGACAGCTGTCACTCACCGTTCACCATACCCCTGGCCTGTCCCTTCACTCACCTTCCCATGTGCACGCAGACCCTTGCCTCAGGCTCTGCTCTTTTGGAGGGGAAGGGACCCAGGTTAAGATAACATCTTATCTCATCCAGTCCCAGAAACCACACTTTCAGGATATTTATCCAGTTTGCATATGAGTTAATAGATGTAGGGAAGTGAAGTCACCTACCAGTCTCTCACACAGAGAGAGAGCAAGAGAGAAGAGGATTCGAACACAGTGGGTCTGGGGTTAAAGCCTGTGCCTTAGGCTACATTCTGTTCCACTTCCATTCTATTCAATTAGGAGGTGGGAACTGGGGGTGCGGTGCACAAGCAAGCAGTGAGGCCCCCAGGTATCCACGGCCCTACAGTGAGAAACACCGGACAGAGGGTAAGGGAACCCATCGTCTTGCCTCGCTTGCCTGGGAGACGCATCCTCTTCCCAGGTGACTTATCCGTGTCCCTGTGGGTGGTTGAAATCCTGATTTGCATAAAACTGCATCCTTGTATGTGGAGAAACCCACCTCTGCACTGAGTAGCACAGAGTTTTGACTCTTGCTCAGCTTCAAGATGTGACAACTGTCCCTCAAGGAGCCCGGCCCGCGGTGTTTCTGAAAAACACTCTTGGACGTTGGAAGTCAGTTCATTTCATTGTCTGAGCGGGACCGGGGCCTGGTTCAAGGCCAAGCCCAGCATCAGAGATGATAAATTACAAAGAAAACGGGTGGTAATTAGAAATTTTCTCCCTATTACGGGGGGTTGAAGAAGATTAGAAAGCCACAGTGCCAGCAAGTCAGGCTCTTATTAGGATTTCTATTTTTTTGGTGCTCACATATGAGCCCTATGCATACATACATGCATAGGTATAAGCATATGCATGCGTATAATCTATGCATAGGTACATGCATGTTTACGCGTAGTATGAAAAATAAGGTGCATGAGGTCAGCAGTATCTTTCTTTTCTGCATCTGTTTTATGTATAAACTAGTGAGTTTGCCAAGCCAGGAAGGCCTGTCCACGTGGAGCTTATGTCCTGGAGGGAGGTGACAGCATCGGTCCAGGGTCCAGGCTGGAGGTTGCAGGGAGACGAGCAGGGGTGGAGGGCAGTGGAGGCGGGGCATCTGAGACAGGAGGTCGGAGAACTTCTTGGAGGAGGTTATATTTGAGCTGAAAGCTGAAGGACAAGATTGAGTCAGAGAGTGATTAAAAGGGAAGGAGCTGCCTGGGTTTCCCGGAAGTTCAAGGAATGGTGGCGCGGGGAGGTGGGCGAGAGGGCAGAGGGGAGGGAGGAGAGAGAGACTTGGGGACCTGGTGAGGAGCTGGATTTTACTGCAAGAGCTATGGGAAGACGCCAAAGGGTTTAAAAATAGTGATATTTGCATTTTATAAAAAAGATCATTCTCACTACTTTGTGATATAAAGATGGTGATAAGTCAGACCAGCGGAAAGGAGAAAATTCAGGCAACGGTTGCTTTCATCCGGCGTAATGCTGGCTCGGACCTGGGGGTTGGCGGAGAACCAGAACGCTCGGTCGGTTGCTTTTATCATCAAGCAGCCAAAATTCCCACGATTTTCTCGCACATAGAGCTTTGGAAGAACAAGCCACATTCTTGTCAGTGAGCATCCTAGCTGGCAAGGGAAGAGCTGCTGTCTCCCAAGCAGGTATCCGTTCAGCCAACGCCCGGAGGACACGCAGGCCGGAGGTCGGTGCTGCTGGGGACCCAGAGGCCAAGCAGCCGGCCGTCTCCTGATGCGTGGGGCGTGGGACGGGTGCTGGGCCGGCGTCTCTGCGGGGCTGGGCGAGGGGCAGTGGAAGCAGCCCACCTGTCCGCCGTCGGTCTGCTCGTCCTCAGCCCCAAGCCTGACCTGAAGCAGGTCAGAGGGTCAGCACGCACAGCCTCAGGACCCGCGACTGTCCTCCTCCCAGACGTGGGGTGGGGGGGGATGCTGAAGCCTCTTGCAGCGCCCGGGTCTCGCCAAGTGGGGCACCAGCAGCCCCTCTCCCCCAGCCCATTCCAAGGCCGGTCTCAGCCCTTGCAGCTCTCAGAGCCTCAGTGTCCTTCGTAGGAGAAGGGTCCTGTGTCCCTCCTCTGTCTGCGTGGCCTTGCCCCGTGGCACCTCTGGGTCCCTGTGGGGGGACGTAAGTCCCCTCAGGCCAGGCTGGCAGGGGCGATGACCTAAGAGCCACACGGGGGCCCATCTCCGGGCCATGCCCCGTGCATGCCTGGTGGGGCACGCCCTGCACGCCTGTCCCTTGGGTCCCTGAGTGCCGTCTGGGGGCGGGAGATCGGGAGGCGAGCGTGTGGAGCTGTGAGCGGCAGCTAGGTGGTCGGCGCGGCCCTGGGTCGGGGGGCCCTGCCCTCTGGTCTGCACCCTCAACCTCTGCTTCCCGTCAGCGGGTACCAGGGCTCCATCAGACGGGGATGCCTCGGCTGAGATGTACGTAAAGCCACGTGCTCAAAGCGATGGCCGGGGGCCCAGCCCGAAGCCAGGCGGGAGGGCAGCTGTGGGCAGGGTCCACCCTGGGGGTCCCTGACCCCAGATCGGCTGCCGGGGTTGGGGGAGGCCCCTACCTCTCCGCTTCCCCACAGGAGCCACCTCCACTGTCCACAGAGAACGAGCTCTGCCCCACCTGGAGACTCCTCTGGGGACAGGGAAAGGGCCCCTCCGCTGGCTCAGGGGTGACCCGCTGGCTCAGCGCCGCCCGCCAGGTCCTCGCCCAGGGCCGTGCGCACGGGCTCTCCCGGATCCTAGAGGACGCCTCTCCTGTCTGCTGTGTCTCGGTTTTTAAAATCTTATATTTCAGTCGACGCATCTGAGCAGGGCCTGGAGACATGTTATTAAATTGTGAGCTTCCTTCAAGTAAAGGGATTTATAGTAAACAGGAGATACGTGATTTCAAAAGGGCGCTTGCTGTAACCTGAGTGTTTCAACTATGCCACAGATTATCCAGTTTTGGCTTGAGCACGTAGGATACAGTGTATGTTACCTGCACTTTGGGTTATCGGGGGGTGAGGGGGACAAAAAAAGCCACCCTGGTGGGCAGAGGGGTTTCCATGGAAGCCGTGCCGGGCTCATTTTGCCGCTGCGTCGATCCCGGGCATGTTTTAGAACCGCGATTTCTCCACATTTCCCTCAGAACATAAAGATGATATACACACAGCATAAACCGTTTTCATTAAGTATGAGCTTATTTTACAAAGAAGAAAATCAGACAAATTAGGTTCTGTTCTCTTCAAGTCTCCTTTCCGAGGAGGATTATTTACAGTCGATTTTTTATTCCTCTCCCTTCTATTCCTCCAAAGGCAATAAAAAGCAATTCTGAGAGCACGGCAGAAAATCAGTTTTTAATCAAGAAGGAACAATCTGCGGGAAATAGGGCTGCGCTGCTCCCCCTTGGAGAAAACGCCGCGGCTGGGGGACGTCCTGCTCTCCCTCCGCAGACGAGGCCTCTGCCGGAACGGCCGGGAGCCACGTGGGGGCTGCAGGGCTGTGTCTGTCTGTCCACAGCGAGTCCTCCTTCGCACGGGCGGCGGGAAGTTCGCATCACACCTGTGCCAGGACGCGGTGCCCCGTGCAGGAAGCCTCTCAGATCTGCTCTTTGGACGCGGCTCCCGCTGCCTCCCCCTTTGTACACATTTCCAGAGAATTCGGAGAACGGCCCTGCTGGGACCTCCCAGCCTGGCCCGAAGGGGCCTGGCCTCCAGGAGGCCAGCACGGTGTAACAGGTCTGGACCTCCGCCGGCTCCATGCCGGCCAAGGGGCACCAAATTTGGGGTGTTTGGTTACAGAGAAGCAGATAAGGGAAACCACACCCAAACGGCGAGCCCTTCCCAAAGCTCTAGAGGTCAGTGATTGGCAGTTATGGCCGCGTCCTCACCCACGGGTCTGCTTCCGTGTCTGCGTGTCCTGGAGTGACCCCCGTGTCGTGGCAGTGACCCCTGTACACACCTCTGTTCTGTCCTCCCGATGCCCAGACCCGCCCTCAGAAGAACCTGCAGTGTCTGCTGCCCCTCTGTTCAGTCCTTGGGGGGGGGGGTCGCAAAGGGCCAGGAGGGGCCTGGGGCTTCCCGCGGAATGAGGTCTCAGCTGTGCCTGCCCTGCCCTTGGGATCCTAGGGTTCACTTCCTCCTGGGAATACGGAACGCCAGCTTCCCTGACTGTCCCGGCGACTCTGCCCCTCGCCCGCCGTGAGTGCACTGGCGCCCCTGGCGCTCCTGGGCCGTCGTCTCCCCCTCTTCCTCTCCGGGGGGGTCTTTCTTATCTTTCACCCTCCGCTTGCCCCTGGCTGAGCCCTAACCCGGCCACCCCACGTAAGGTCCTGTCCTCTGGGGAAAACACAGCAGTGTGGCCTGGGGCTACTTGATGACAACTTTTATAAAACCATTTTTTGGGATAAGTTGTAATGCTCGTCGTAGAACATTTGGGAAACAAAGAAAAGATTAGGGAAACAAAGATTGCTCACCATCACACCACCCAGAGATAACCAGAGACGAGGACTTTGGGTCTTTGCTTTCTTTTCGTTTCAGTGACTGTGATAAACTGTGACATGACACACGTGTCAGCAGACGCTCCTTCCCGCAGATGCCCGTTGCCCTTGTGTCAGGCAGGCGCAGCAAGCTTTCCCGTAAAGGGCCGGAGAGGAAACATTTCCGTCTCTGAGAGCCCTGGGGTCTCCGTCGCGGGGACTCTGCATTGCGGGCACAGTGGCCCAGGCCACGCTGCGCCCGGCTGTGGCCGTGGCTTACAGGACTCCGTCCACGACACGGGTGGCGGCCAGTGTACCCGTTCAATTAGAAAAGCACCACGTAAAGGGACTTTTCTCTCCTTCCCCAGATTCTGTGCGTGTGTTTCAGGAAAATATCCGAATGCCACTTTCCTCCCTCAGGACCTCTTCCCAGTTACGGACACGCGACCTTTTCAAAGATCTCCGTGCAGCGCGGGTGCAGGGTCAGGCAGACTTAACGTGCTCCCCTCCAGACCTTCATCTCTGGAAGGTGAACGGGTTTAACACTGATTACTTTTCATGAGAAAAATAATGAACAGCGGAAACAAGCCTCACAGGCATCTGTGTTTGGGGAAAGGACATCAAATGGCCACTTAGGGGACGTGGCTCAGGAGGGCGCCCAGGGCACAAGAGCTGGGGGGAGGGGTGCGGAGGGAGCCGGGCACTTTGCTGGAATTCCACAAAGTGGGGTTATCCCGCCCTGCAGCCCCGGCTGTGGAGAGTCTGCCCCTTCTCCCCTGGAGGGGCCGGGTCCCTGGCTGGGGGCTGCCCATCCCACCCAGGTCTCTGGGGCACAGACTTGGCAAAACTGAAACCCCCAGGTCAGGAGCAAGGAGGCAGCGTGGAGAAGTGTGTGGGGGACCCGGGGCCCGGCAGCTTGAGGGGTCCTGAACATGCCACAGGGCGGGGGGCGTGAGAAGGGAGCGCTAGTGTCCTGTGGCCACAACAAACACCCCAGGCTCTGGGGCTGAAAACAGAAGGAAGTTGTCCTCTCCCAGCTCTGGAGCCAGGAGCCAGGAGTCCAAGATCGAGGTGCCCCAGGGCCGCACTCCCTCCAGGGGAGGCTCCAGGGGAGGGTCTTCCGCCCTCTCCCGGCTGCTGGGGCCCCAGGTGTCCCTGGGCTCGTGGCCGCATCTTCTCAGTCTCTGCCTCCGTCTTCTCATGGCTTCTCCTCTGGTCTCTGTGGTTGGATTTGGGGCCCACCCAGGTAATCCTGGATGAGCTCTTCATCTCAAAATCCTTGCGTTACTTACACCTACAAAGCCTCTTTTTCCAAATAAGGTTCCATTCACAGGTCTGGGGATGAAGGTGTGGGTGTGTTTTCTGGGGGGCCACCATTCAACCCACGACTGTGCCCACCAACTTGGTGCAGGTCCCAGTGAGCTGTCACCTTAGCAGAGGAGCAAGTGGCCTGACTGATCAGGGCTGTGGCCAGAGGATCTTTAGGTGTGATTTCGCCTTCTGGGAACTTCTCCTGCCCCCAGGAAATCCCCTCCAACATTCGCATCTCATTGGTGGAGGCGGAAACCAAGGGAGATGTTTAGCTCAGTAACTGTCTGGGAAGAGGAATTCGATTGGGTACCTTTGGCCTAAGGACAGAAGTAGGATGGTGGGTGTGAATTGCTGAAAAGGTGTTTGCTGATCAATATTCAGAGAAACTTTTTAATGAGGGGCATCTGAAATACGAACAGGCTGCTGTATAGAAAGTCGTGAGTTCCAGCTCTGAGCTCCTTGCCAGGCTCCCATGGATATAATCTTTGCTGACGAAATAGATTAATTTTTGGAGTGTTCAGAGGGAAAGTTAGATGTCCACGAAGCAAGAATAGAAAGAGGATTTTGCAAAGCTATATCTACAAAGAACTGAGCTAGGTGGCTAGTAAAAACAGTGGTAGCTTAAATAAAACAGAACACACCTTTCTCCCACATCCAAGGGGGGTGGAGGTGAGCAGTGCATGGCTGTCATGGGAGCACTAGTCTCCTCAGGTATCAGGGCTCCTTTTACCCTTCTGCTCCACCTTGTTTGGCTTCCATCCTCAGTTTGCTTCATAGTCCTATTGTGGCTGCTGATGCTTCAGCCATCACATCTGCATTCCAGGCAAGAGGCAGAAAAAGAGGGAGAAAGGCAAAGAGGGCCTTTCCTGAAAGCCTTACCCAACAATGTCTTCCTTCATCTGATTGGCCACTTTCCTTGGTGCTGATGGTTCTGATTCCAGAACATGAGGAAATTTTCATTTATCTGCAGCAAAATGATACAAATAAGAAAAAAATATGAGTGAGTCTTTCTTTGAACTAAATTAATTTTTGTTCTTTCAACATTTTTGGAGTTAAAATATACTTTTGAAAAGATGGCAAAAGTAGATTGTAATGACATTTTGTTTGATGCCCTTGCTTTTCAGAATAGTTTTATTTCAAAAATAACACAAACATAGTTTAAAAATCAAACAATACTATGTGGAACACAATCCTGTTCCAAATCCCACCTTCACCATCTTCTAGTTTTTCTCCCCAGAAATACTTCTGTTTCTACTACCTATTTCTACAACTATTGTTCTCTATATTTATAAATAATACTGTTATCCTACTATGTATTGGTTTCTCATTTTAGATCATATCTATTGACTTCCTCCTGGTACTTGCAGTTTAACCCTTTCATGTCCTAACCTGTATCTTTTCTAACATGACTTCCCCTGTCTTTTCAACGTACTTTTATCACTAGTTTTGGTTAAATCATTTTTATTTACTGACGGGCCAAGCGATGCACTGTGATTATTTTTCTTTTGTTGTGTAACTTTGCATTTTTCCTTTAATATTTGCCTAATTGTTTTCACTGCTTAATTTTCTAGGGAACTAGTGTGACGTTTCCCACAGACTCTTATCCATCTGTCAAATGCCTGATAATGTTTCAAATGTTCAAACACATCAAATAGTGTGACAGTGCCCCAATCCCCACTCTCACCACCACTGCCTCCATAGTTTCCTATCTGTATAGTTTTTCCTTTTCTAGAAATTTTACATAAATGGAATAATTCAATATATGTTCTCCTGTGTCAGCATAAATTTTTTTAGCATTTTTTTTAGGTTCATCCACATGGAACATGCATCAGGAGTTTGTTCCTTTTTACTGAGGGTTGGACTCTATCTGTGGATGTGCTATATTGCGTCTACAAATTCACTACTAGGTGGGCATGTAATTTGTTTACAGTTTTTGTCTATTACAACTCATGCTGCATGAATATTCACACACATGTTTCCTTGGCTCTTGTGTCCTGACAGGGCTCAAGGAGTATGTGTGTAATCACTTTAAGAAACCTTGAAGGGACTTCCCTGGTGGTCCAGTGGTTAAGACTTTGCCTTCCAATGCAGGGGGTGTAGGTTCGATCCCTGGTCAGGGACCTAAGATCCCACATGCCTTGGGGCCAAAAAGAACCAAAACATAAAGCAGAAGCAATATTATAACAAATTCAATAAAGACTTTAAAACTGGTCCACATCAAAAAAAAAAAAAAATCTTTAAAAAAAAAAGAAAACTTGAAATTTGTGAAGAGAAGATAAACCCTTCAGAGGGCCTTCAGAGCCTCTCCACTTGTCTCCTAGTGTTTTTGAGTGTTTATTTTATGGGAGTTTGGTGAGTCAGTGTACCTGAGCTACCTTATCCAGCCTGAGCCGAGGCTCCAAGGCAGGTAAGAACTTCTGATGGCTTGGAAATCAAATGAGAATTAGTTGGAAAATATGCTTAGATTAACACTTACAATTTTTAAAAAGATTATTTTTAAAGAAAAGCCCAAAGTTGTATCCAAAGAAAGAGCATTTTTCCTAAGAAAGTGGAATAATAAAGGCAGTTGGAGAAGTTTCCGCCTTGAGGGACCCTGCCATGTGGTCCTGCGCCCGCACACCTGGATCCCGATGTCGAGGGGATGAGATGCGCGTTACTTCCGTCTGAGTGGGTGCGCGGCCGGGGCCCTCTTGAGGGGCTCGCTGCCACTGCTCAGGGACCCCCTTCCCTTTCTGGAAGCAGTTAGCGAATCTCAGCAGACCCCGGACGATTACTGCGGCCTCTGGTTTCCAGCCACTGCATTTCCAGACTTCCTCTCTGGAGCCGGTGGGAATTGAGCAAGCAGCTTGGAGGTGGCCTGACCATCCAGGCATCAGAATGTCCATCTCCTTCCGCTCGGAGGCACAGGGGCTCCGGGGGCAGCATCCACTGCTTGTCCTGTGCCCTCTGCCCTCGGGTCCAGTCCCAGGCCGGCTGCCAGGGCCTCATAAGATCTGCCCGCCTCCCCTTCCTCTTGGCCTTTCCCCGTGGCCCACGCAGAGGCGCGGCAGAAATGAGAACTTCATCATGGTGAACACAGTGAGTTAAAGGTTTCCTTTGGCCTGGAGCTGAGGCGAGGGCTTCTGTACACCGCGCCCGAGCCTTGCCTCTCTGGCTGTCTGCTGGCACGGGGGGGAAGCCACCCTGGCCACACGGCCACACGTACGTTGGAGCAGAAGATGCCCTGCTTCTCTTTATCCTGCCTCTTTCCCCAGGTATTAGTGGCTTCATCCTCATCCTAAGAACCAGGAGAGCCAAGCTGTTCTAAGGACTCTGTGACATTCACCCCGGCAGACCTGGTGCCACGGGGCAGGACCGCGCCCCCCACTGACCCTCTGCCCAGGGCCCTGCTCGGTGTCTGGCACGTGGCAGGCGTGCAGTCAATATGCTCCGATTGACTGATTGGATACATCTGTGAATAAGATTAACCAGTGCGTGAGGTGCGGGGACAGCCGCTTTGCCCGGCGTGACTGTGGCCGGGTTCTGCTCCTTTGTGGGGACGTTCGCGCTCAGGCCGGGAGTCTGTGTGCGACCTTGGACACGGAGAGAGGGACCAGGGCCTCGCTTTGCCCTCTGACCGTGCTTCCTGCCCTTGCCCGGGGGACCCTCCAGGTGGGTGACGCCTGAGGTGCGCCTGCAGCCCCGTCCTCCCCCCCCCGGTTCTGGGGAGAAGGTGACCCCGCGGGACGGTCGTGTCCGGGTGGCCCTGGTCAGACGGGACGCGAGCGGAGGAGCCTAGCGCGTGGAACGCAGCCGCGACAACCAACAGCCTCCGCGCGTTCCTCGACGGCAAGTGGACGTCTGTGCCCAGGCCGGAGGGACGGCGTCTTTGGAAGGCAGGCGGGGCCGGGAGGCCTGCGTGCAATCTGGGCCGGCGTGGCTCCCACGCGCCGGGGACGCTGCCTGGCTGTGACAGGGCCCTGCCGAGCGGCTGCGGCCGCTCCCTCTGCCCCGGCATCCGGTCGGGCTCCTCCCCGCCGAGACCCCAGCCGGCTGCTCTCAGGGGCCGTCCTGTGCCTGCAAATCCCCGCTTGCCCCGTCGCCTCCGGAGTTGAGTTCAGGCTCCATCCTGCTGCAGGGTCTTGGACTGAGTCGTGTTTTAACAAGTGTCTGGTGCAGCTGCCTCGCACGGGGGACCCCCGGGGACAGGCGGGGCCGCGCCGGGAGCCGGGGCCCGTCTCTGGGAAGCCTCTTCCGGTTGGGCCGGAGCTGACTCCGCCCTGCTGAACGGAGGGTCCATCGCAGGACCTGGCTTGCCGAGGAAGCAGCGGTGGCAGCGGAGGTCTGGGGGACGCCCCCCACCACACTACAGACGGGACGGACGGCAGGCTTCTTGGACTTTTTCGTCAAAAACTCCAGAGCCTACGCTTTCTAAAGTGCCAATGAAAAGAAGAGCAGGTTTGCATCAATTTCTAGCATGAAAGTGATAGTAGGCTATTTGCCCCAAAAGTGTTTAATGACCTTTCTATCTTTGCAAATGTTACATAAATGGCAAATGTACATCAGAGAAGCAAATGCTAGTAGTAGTAGTAGTAATAATAATAATAATGTAGAGTAATAATCCGAGTACCTAGAGATCACCAGTGTTATAGCTTGGCAAATATGTGTTCGGGCTTCTCCATCTTTAGAGCCAAATTGTTTGAACAAAATGCATTCATACTGAGCAGCTGTTCTGAACCTGATGTTTTCCTTATCATTTTAGTTTTGACATATTTCTCTGGCCTTATATATACTTCTACAACTGAAAAGTCTTTTATTTTCTTGATAAATGTATCAGGATGTTTGGTGCTTGTCTGCTGTTGTAGCTTGCAGCCTGCCCCCAGAAGCCTGCTATTAACGAAGAAGAACGTCGTAAAAGTAGTTTCTCTCTGAACTTTTGAGTTTCTTTATCACTTCTGGATTTTTATTACAGTTTACAAGATCTGAAAGTTGGAACACTCCTCCTTGCCTCCGTCCTTTCTTTCTAAGACTTTATGACTAAGGGTGCTCTCCGTGAAGATGGGGTTTGGTGTTCTTCTGGGGTATCTCTCCCTCCTCTGCCCTCGTCAGGGGAATGCTGCTGCGGGCTCTGGGACGTGGAGGCTCAGCACGTTGGCCGATCGCAGGTGTCCGCCCTCTCTCTGCCGAAGTCCGGGATTCCCACCTGGACCACATCTGCACACGGACCCGGACCTGCGATGCTTCAGAGCAAAGGCGTGGTGCAGGTGCCTGGACCTTCATTCCCAGGCGGCTCAGGGAGAAGAAAGGAGATGCCGTCAGGCCTGCCCGCGAGTTAACAATGCGCTGGGCGCCCTTTACGTCGGACTCGCTCTCCCTCCTCTCGCCCTCGCGGCCTCTTCCTGCTGAGGTCTCTGCCCTCGGCCTGCGGCTGGGGACACCTGGGTGCCCGAGGAGCCGGGGACCCTCAGTGCAGACCAGGCTTGGAGAGGCCCTGCCTGCTTGAGGGTTTTACGGTGTAATTTACAGGTTTAGAAGAAGCAGTTGCCGCTTTCAAGGTCCCTTTTGCGTAAAAGGAGGCGCTGCGTGCCAGGCGTGCAGTTCCTGGACTCTGAGGACCGTGTCTAAACAGTTTATGGAGCCAACAGCGGGTGTAAGCCACGTGGTGCGGCCAGTGAGTCCGAGCTTTCTTCTAAGCCTCTTGCGATATCTTTAAATAGCATTAATTTCCCTCAGACATAAGCTCACTGAATACAAAAAGGGATTTAATTTCCAGTGTTCACGTATTTTTTTTCACTGAGTCACATACCTTCCATCCAGAGGGATGTCTGGGTAGGAAAGGTCAAGTCTAGTCAAATGTCGATGGCTGTGGTTTACTCACCTGTAGAATCACAACACACCTGGAAGAAAGAGTAAAGCGTGCAGAAGGTCACCAGGTGAGCACCGGCAAAGATTCAGACTTCTTCATCTGTATAAAAAAATCATACCAGAGCCTTACATTTTGATTTATGGCTAATCAGCCGTTTTGAAACTTGTGATTGCGAAGCACAGAAGAATCAGCAAAATAATGACTTGATTTAAATAGAGAGTGTTTTAAAATTTTTATCATTACCCAGTGAATTCAATT
This sequence comes from Balaenoptera borealis, assembly GCF_965194805.1. Classification (NCBI taxonomy): domain Eukaryota; kingdom Metazoa; phylum Chordata; class Mammalia; order Artiodactyla; family Balaenopteridae; genus Balaenoptera; species Balaenoptera borealis. The sequence continues at coordinate 2,011,135 of NC_138867.1, forward strand.
GTAATGCCACTGTTATCTTTTAGAAAATATGACTGGGAAATGATTTGCGTGTCCCAGGAGGCTGCAGGTACAATGACCTCAACCCTTAGGGCGAGTGTTATGAGCAGACAGAGGGCTTCCTTCTAACTAGACGTCAGTTTTCACTTTTCTGCTGAGACTGATAAATAATTTGAAGATCAGGCTTGGTGGCATCAGGTTCCTGAGGTGAAGAAAGAAACCCCAGGACCGAGTCATTGGTTAAACCCATTCACCAAATAGTGTCCCCATATGGGAATCTACGGACTCCTGTGGTCACGCTAGAAGCTTAGAACAAGGAGGGGAGAAACGGGTCTGGAAACAATCATCCCAAACTCAGCCGCCTGGGACAGCTTTGCCCGTTGTGACTGCACAGCGAGGAATGTTCTCCACGGCGGGGTTGGGGCTGAATCGTGGGGCTGGGCCGTGGGTTCTGTTTGTCGGTTGCCTTAGAGGGACCTTCCTCTGAATGACCTGGAGCCTCTTCAGGGCCTCCCAGGATGGGCTGGTTGGGGGGCTGCGTTTCTGCATTTCCCGGGGCTTTGCGGATACAACATATACGACCACGCGACCGAGCGTGTGCTGGACCCCTTAGCTGGGACCCTCCCAGCATCAGAACGGAGTGGGTCTCGCCGTTGGGTGGTGGTGCTTTCCGGAAAGTCAGCCCCCACTCCTGCAGGTGAGACACGTGTTGCTGTCTTTCAGAAATAGAGGGGTTTGTCCTCGGGGTCAGCCTGTCCTGGGACCCCAGCCGAGTTCCCGGTCGGATGAGCGTCAGGGAGGCTGCCTGTCTGTGGGTACCACTAGCCAAGTGGGCTCCTCCTCTCCCACCGTTCTCGAAACCTCGGTCCTGAGACCTGGAACAGGAGGTCAGCAGAGGCCACGCGGTTGGTCAGAGCTGCAGGAGGGGGGACGATGCGGGCCGGGGGATGCCTGCACTGTCCCGGATGAGGGCCCGATAGCAGCCCCTCCCTATCTCCCGCCCGGAGAGCCCGCTGGAGGCCCGCAGCCCTGTGGGGAGGGCAGTGGACGGGGACAGGGCAGCAGCGGGGTCACCTATGGGCCCACAGCAGCCTCGGGTCCTGTTGAGCGTGGCTTGGGCAGAGAGGCCCACGGTGACCTCAGCCCAGCGACAGGCCCAGAGCTCGGGGGGACCTGGCTAAGGGTCAGTGCCTCTTCCACCTCCCATCCAGTTTCCTCCTCTTGGTAGAACATCCTGGGGATCTCCCGGCGATCCCCGCTCCCCTCACGCCCGCCCCCAATCAACCAACAGCAAGTCGGCCAACTGGGCTCCAAGGGGGACCTGCCCGCTCTCCAGGCCCTCTCGCGCTGGAGTTCCAGGGCTCGGTCACTTCTTGCCTTGAGTCCTGCCCTCCCTGCGTCCACTCTGGTCTGCCTCCTGCCTGACTGCTGTCAGAGAGACCCCGAAAAATGTAACTCACAGCATGCTGCTTCCCAGCTTGGGACCCTCAGCTGGCATTTCATCGATGGATCAGCCTCACCTTCGCTTGCCCGCGTGCCATCCCCGTGGGACTGCGTGTGGCCTCTGTGGTCTGCTGTGAGCTGGGCCGGCACCTGCCTTCAGGTCGCCCACCAGCTCCTCACGGGGTGCTCGCCCCTTCGTTCAGACCTGAGACCTTTCCCCCGCCCACTACCCCTTCCCTCTGGCCCCCGCTCGGCTAGCGTCCCTCTCCCATCCACACCGCACAGCATGCTTCCTCTGCATCGCAGGTAGCTGGTTTTGGTTCGTGTTTGACTGTGTCTTTGCTCCCTCCTTCCTGGCCTCGATGCCCCTCTGGGAGGGTGAAGAGGTCTTCTAGTCGGCCCGTCCCTCAACGCGCCACCGTGTTGAGCACAGATGCCGGAGGCTCAGGGTGGGGTTGCCGAGATCCCAGATGGACCACGGGCCCACCACCAGCTGGGGGGTTAAACCGCCGATGTGGGAGCTGTGGTCGCCAGAGAGGAACTAGGGTGCCCAGCGGGTTGACCAGAAGCCCAGCATCAGCCTTGGCCCCTTCAGAGGCCTTGAGGGTGGAGGGTGCAGGGGGCAGCCGTGGGGCAGGAGGCGGGAATCTGGGGGCTCACAGGGCTGATGAGAGGAGCGACGGTCCCATGATGCGCTTCCCATCCTTGTCTCAGACTGGCCTTCCCGATGGACCAAGGCCACCACTTGAGAGGCTGGCCGCTTGGCCACGGAGTCCGGAAGGGAGACTGAGAAGCCGGGAGTCGGGGACTGGCAGGCACCTCACCCACCAGCCGGGGTTGTCAGCAGGTGAAATGGCAGAGTCTGTGCTGTGAGAATCAATTGCCAGGGAGAGAAAACAGGAAAATTTCTTTTAAATGCCTCAAATCTCCTGGGTTGTGTTGTACAATGAAATGAATACATGAACTGCACAGAAAATATATCTTTCAATTTCTCAGAATTGTTGTTTACTAAGAATAAAGCTCTAATCAACTGGGATTTTAGAATTTTGGCAGTTCAGATGAACTAAGGCTGAAGGTATTTTTCAAGTCTTACAGCTAAAAGTCAAAGAATTAAAAATCTGCAATATTATTTTCTAAATAATTTTATTGTTGTAGGTTCCATATTTATAGCATAAGCCACATTGGAAATAATATTGCTTTATTCCAAACTGTTTGTTATTCAACACATACATCTGTCTGTTTTTTTTTTTTTTTTTGGCTGTGTTGGGTCTTTGTTGCTGCATGTGAGCCTTCTCTAGTTGCGGCGAGCGGGGGCGACTCTTCCTTGCGGTGCACGGGCTTCTCATCGCGGTGGCTTCTCTTGTTAGGGAGCATGGGGTCTAGGAGCGCGGGCTTCAGTAGCTGTGGCACGCGGACTCAGCAGTTGTGGCTCACGAGCTCTAGAGCACAGGCTCAGTAGTTGTGGCGCGTGGGCTTAGTTGCTCCATGGCATGTGGGATCTTTCCTGACCAGGGATTGAACCCGTGTACCCTGCGTTGGCAGGTGGATTCTTAACCGCTGCACCACCAGGGAAGTCCCCATCTGTCTTTTATATGGAATGCTTTTCTGATTTTTAGATGATAATTTACTGAAGAGAATGACCAATCTTTGGAAAGGGGCAGAATTTACACATAGTTTTCCACTAGCATGAAAAGCCTACAAATAACAAATTTTAGGTTCTGTACCTCTCCTTTGGGCTTGGGAGTGACATAACAGTATTATGAGAAAGTGTGTATCTTCATAATAACACCCCACAGGTCCCATCACAGATCTATTCCATGGAACACTTGCTGATTTGGGGCTGACAGGTTTTGCATAAAGAAGCAAACCAACAAATATTTTTCTGCTCTTCTGGTTGGTTCCGGAGCAAACTGAGGGTATAGGGTAGCTCATGGGACAGTTCACAGTTAAGACTCTGAGCTCCGATAAGAAAGTTCAAATATTCGTTTTCTCAACTTTTGAAATAATACTTTTCATAGCTCCTCTTTGTTATAAGACTTTGATAAAAATGTAAAGGGGCTTTCAAAAATTCATGAGAAACAAACTTTTCAGTTTTGGTTAATCACTGGATGGTCAAATTGCAGAAAACTGATGGGCCGAGTAAATGAAAGCTTCAATAGATGTTAAATGTCTGTAGTCTAAGGACATAAAGATCTAACACTCGTATGTAAATATTTTATCATTTCTAGTATAACTAATGTTAGGAAAAGCAATCATGACCTGAAACAGCTCAGAAATGACTGCTCTTAAAGGATCTGCCAGCTCTGAGTCTGGAAATTGACTTCCTTGCACCTTCTACTGCAAGTCTAGTTTAATTGGGGAAAAGGACATTCACTTAAAAGGTAAGTTACAGTCTAAGTAGGCTCTGGAGATGCCAAGTTTCATGAAAATTCAGGGCTTAGAGGAGGGGGTGAGCAATACAGCTGCTGTCCTCGTGCAAGGCTGTTGCCATCTAATCTTAGATGAATCACAGGAGCCTTGGTTGCCCTGGTAACCTGGTAGCCATTCTGCTTGCCTGGAGGCTGAGTCAGGGAGTATTAACTCTCATTAAAGTTTCTTAGAGACATGAAGCCAACAAATTATAAGGAGGATATTTCAGCTACTTCCAAGGCCGCAAACACTGTGTAACAGTGGCTTAAGGCCACCATCTTGTTTCGCCCCAGATTTTGTGGCCAGAAGCTGAGGCAGGGTTCAGCCGGATGGCTTGTCCCTGGTCTTTGAGGTGCTGGCTGGGGGTCCACTTCTGAGATGGTTCCTTCACTCACACGTCTGGTGCCTGATGGGCAGCTATGTCCTTCCCCACTCCACGTGGTCTCAGGGCTTCACCCCATGGCCCCCAGCAGGGTAGCTGGACTGTTGACATGGTGACCCACCGGGTATCCAAAAGAGAGAGAGTGGAGGCCTCCCTTACCTCTTACGTCTGCGTCTGGAAACCGGGGCCATATCTGCCACATTCTGTCGCGTGAAGCAGTCACAAGTCTTGTCCAGATTTAAGGAGAGGTGACAGAGGTCCCACACCCCAAAGCAGGGAGAGTGAATGCATTTATGTCCATCTTGAAATGGCCTCAGTGTTCTCTCTGGCCAGGAATTGTTTACATTTCTCCTACATGTGAAATATACTCATCTTCCCTCCCAAGATCCCTGCAAGTTTAATCTCATTACAACATCAGGTTCAGGCTCAAAGTCCGGGATTTCCTAAACTAAATCAGACCAACGGATAAGGATCCTTGGGCACTATTCCATTAAAAGGGTTCCTTTTGATCTTAAAAGCTCTGAGCTAAGAAGACAAATTATCTTTCCCTCTTGCATCCAGTGTAAAATGGTGAGATGTACACAGGATAAAGTAGACATGCCTGCTCAAAAAATGGGACAGCAGAGAGCATGTGAAGTCACTGGTCCCCAGCAACCCAGATGTCCAACCAGGCACATGTTGCCAGTTACTTGACTGAGACCTTCCTGCCCTTGGTTCTGTCCTCTGAGACATCCTTCCTTTTCCATAAGAAATGGCAGATGTTTCTAGATCAGAAGACTTCTCTGCCTGCTTCCTGTGTGTGAAAATTGGGGGAAAGTCAACATCCTGTATTTGTCCTGTCTCTGCCTCTTTCAGTCTTAGAGGATATATTTTCTTTAAAAACCTTGTGCGATTCCTGTGTATCAGATTATGACATATTCTGTTTATACCACATCTCTTTCTGGAACAGGCCCTTCCAGGACTGCACGTCAGGAGCTACGGGGCCAGGGTCATAAGACCCTTAGCTGCCTTCTAGTCAAGTTGAAAGGATTCTTAAGATTCTTGGCGATCTTAATATACATGTCTTGACATACTTCTAAGGTCTCAACAAAGGGTCTTAAAACTACCCCCGGAGATCTTCATACTAAGGCCACCATTTAACTGTGCTCACCCTGGTTTGATGTTTTCCCTGAGGTCATTTCTTATTTTGAGAATCTTTTTCAGACTGAAGAGGCTCCAGTCAAGAGGCAGTTTTATTTTTTGACTCAGCAGGTCCCAGTTTATGTTTCCTCTAATTCTGTCTGAAAACTAAATATTTCTTATTTATTTATATTTTTATACCCTCATCTCTCTGTCTGTATCCTATCACATGTGTCTAGGAAATTTGTTGGTACTTTCAGCTTTCTGCCAGGAAATATCTGTCACCAAACCCACCAGCTCAGTAAGTTTATTTTCTCCTCTCTGTGCTGCCGTGGGGTGTGTTGCAGCTGGATTTTCTGCTGCTGTGTAGTGCGGCTGCCTTCTCTCTAGCCCCCAAATGACGATCTTCTTACTGTCCTTCAAACCCTCATCCACCATCAGCTCAAGGCCCTTCCAGCCACTTCTCTGAAGTTTTTGGTATGGTGGGTCCCCACTCCCTGGACCAAATTCAGTTCCTGGAAGATATTACTGTGAAATAAATTATCTCCAAACTTCATACTTTGAAACAAACCATTTATTTGCTCAAGGTTTGTAGGTTCAGGAGCGCAGGAAGGGATTTTCTGAGTAGGTTTCACTGATCCATGCCAGGCTAGGTGGCTGCAGCAGGAGGGTCCACTTTTCATGTGGATTTCTCTCTCACTTCTCAGGTACCTTGAAAGGGATGGCTCGAAGGCAGACCCATCTGGGCCTCTCGTCCCCTCCGTTTGTCTAAAGGTCTGTCTAGATGATCTTTCCAGCAAGGGAGCCACACTTCTTCCACGGTTACCTTGGGCTCCAAGAGTGAGTTTTCCAAGAGACCAGAAGAGGAAGTTGCCATTCTTTTAAGACCTGGATTTGGAAAGTCACATCATTTCTCTGTGTTCTATTAGTCAGCAGTCACAGAGCTGGCCCAGGTCCAAGGGGAGGGGACATAGACCCCATTTCTCCGTGGAAGGCATGTCAAAGAAGGTGACCCCATCTTTCATCCGCCGGAGCTGGTGACCATCACTCCTGAAATCAAAAGCAGGATGCATAATTTGACAATACGTTTTTTGACTTGTGAATTTGTTCATACTGGATTTTTAGAAAGCTTCTTAGGTAAATATACAGTTAGTATTATAATCAACAATCCCAGGACTGTAGAGAAATTGTGAAGAGAACATCGTGAGTGTCCCAGCAACTCTGGAGTGTGTGGTTGGGTGTCGAGCACACTTTACAACTAGACAGTTTACATGGGGTTGGAGGTCTCTAAGAAACAAAGTGAAGACACTTCTTTGAGAATGGGAAGAGTATGTGCTTTTTACAAATTTTTTTTTCCCAGAGATGGTGAGTTTTATTTTTTCTTGTCTGGATAGAGGTTTGATTTGCTCTCAAATGTTCCAGGGGAGAGAGAGACTAGGAGAAAGCACAGAATGCAGAGGTCTATTTGGTGTAATCTTCTCCCTCATTTTCATCTCCACCATCAATGGTGAGAGCAGCATACTTCCTTGCAGAACTGAACTTAGAGGCTGGATTTTCTTCAGTTTTCTTTGGCTCAGGTGCAGATCTGGCATCTTGATCCTTTTTGCCATCTTTCCTACCTGACCCCTTCCAGTGGTCTTTGTTCCCTCCATTTCCTGGACCACGGCTGGAGTTCCCACTTTGGCCTTTTGGGACACTCACCCCATCTACTCTATTTTCATCTTTCCTTGCTGGTCCTTCCTCAGATGGTTGAGCTGTAACTACTTTCCCTCCGCCACTTGTAGGGGACTGCTGCTCTGTGTCTGAGCTCTGAGATTGAGCAGGAGGGTTAGAACTTTGCTTCACCCAAGCATTCTCCTTTGGTGGAGGGGCTGGCGTTACCTTTAGAGGCAGTTCAGGTTTGGGAGGCTTAGAAGTTAGAGACTGACAGTTTTCCTCTTTATTGGGTGTTTCATTTTCTAGAGACTTCTCACTCTTTCTCCTTCGTGCATGTCTGCCAGATGTGGCTGAGGTCCCAGTCCATGATGACTCACTTCCTGCCCTCGACCATTCCCGTTCCTGAGTTTCTTCACTTTGCCAGCTTGGGTGCCTCTCCAGAGGCCGTTGTTCTAGCTTTGGCTCATCCAGCTGACGTTGCAGTTTCTCCTGTTCCTTCTGTAGTGGCTCTTCTACTTGTTATCTAGCAGTTGTGCCAACAGGCTCTCCTCCTCCAAAGAGAGAGGCTGCTTGACCTGACTGGGACGTGCTAGCAGAGGAATCATCTTCCTTAGGAGTACCCCAAGGCTTTAGGTTCAGTTTGGCTCTTCGGGGGGGGACATCTATCATCATGCCTACAGTCATCCCAAGAGTATGCATCTCTGGAGCTCCGTGACTGGTCATCTTGTCTGTCATATCTGTCTTCATAGTGGCCTTCACCTCCTCTGTAGACGTCACCCTATGGTACTCACTACCAAACGCTCTTCTGCCACTGCCCATCCTGGCATTGCAGCCTCTATTGTAATCTCTGCTGCCTCCGTGATCATAGCAATCTTGGCTCCATATCGATCCATGTCCTGGCGTGGACCATCACGGTAACTGTCCTGATACCCATCACGATATCGGTCTGAATCATAACGGTCTCGATACTTGTCTCTAAGCCTTCATCACCTCTTCTAGGTGGGGAGCCATCAAAGCTGCAGCACGACGGGCCTCCAATCTGTATCTGTTTTTTCAGAATCCTGATTTCTATCTCGGCCGAAAGAGCGATCATCCCTGTCTTTACCCTGTGCTTGATCAGCAACGTCCACTCGAATTCTCCTGTTACCTAGAGACTCTTCACTGAGGCTCAGGGCACCGAGTAAGGAATCCAGGTCCTCAAATTCAGCATAACCAAAACTTCTCAGCCTTTCAGGATTGATGGGTTCACCCAGTAAACACACTGCACTGATGTTTAATCCTCTAAAGAATTCCTTAATGGAGTCTTCTGTCACATCATAGGGCAGGTTCCCTAGAAAAGCAGTGTAGGGTGGTGATTTGGGAAGATGGCTCCAGTCGATATTGGGTTCCCGAGCAGACTGTGGAGGAGTGGGCAGGATGGAACGGTCAACTGGAGGTGCCCTACACACGTCACCATCATTACTGTGCCAGTGGTTGAAACATGTCCTTCTAGGTCGCCTGTTTCATCAGCTCAGCTGTCTGGTTTGGGGACATAGGTGCTTCCTCCACCATTCCCTCCATCCTCAGCCAGAAAGTCTGTCAGGGAGACACTCTTCCCCTTCTTATTCTTCTTTTTTGCTGAGGCCACCATTTGGGAGAGGGAGAGAGAAGGCAAAGGCACAAATATTTTCATTGGAAACTCAGGTTTTAATTTATGCCAACGATGAGCTCAGTGGTTTGTGATTGGTCCACCCATCACCTGGTTCAAATAGCATCCATCTCCATTGATTGGCATTCTCAGCATTCGTGTCTACCCACTAGAATATTTCCTAGTTTCATTCGCATGTGGTCTCTGAGCAGGAAATTCCTTGGTTGCAGTTTCCTTATAGCATCCATACCTTCCTCAGTTTTCCTTACAACAAAGGAGCTAGAACAGCTCCCTGAGAACTCTCCCAGAAATGCCTCTCTGAGGGTTGATTCTCTTCTGAAGCCCTTTCTGGCTGGATTTTTCTCTTTGACACCATGGAAGCACGTCAACCCCAGGATGGTTTTGATGCAGGTGAGATCACATGACATATTTTAAAGCCTAGATGCATGACTCAGATTTTCCCTTTTAGCTCTCATCCTTTCCTTAGGCAGGTTTGTGCTTTGTTAGAACTCAGACTCCTCCCTACTAAACATCACATGAATTACTACAGCTGTACCTAGCTCAAGAGAAAAATGAGTTTTTAAATACTCAAAACATTGTTAATGCAAAAGTAGTTTGGGTTTTAAAAGAACCTTGTCAGGGTTGGGATTTCATACATGGCAAAGCAGCTTCCTCGCTACCATCTATTGAAAGTCAGCCCTCGACACAAGGGTTTGTTAAAAAAAAAAAAAAAAGCCTTGTCCCTGCTAAGAGTGCAGGTTTTATCTGCAGACATGGGCACTTGCTGGACCCTGTCTGAGCAGCGGGGGGATGGAGGCCATGGCCTCCCTTGTCTGTTAAACTGACCAACTGAGGACAAGAATGAAGGTCATCTGCTCATCATGTGGGGAACTGTGGCCTTATTTAAAAGTGTGCACAGATATACGTGTCATCAGAGCAGAAAGACATGGAGTCGTCACCCAAACCCTTCCAGTGGCTGCTTCCAGGGAAGGCAGGGGCGTGGAGGAGAGGTTAGGACAAACACGCGGTCATGGGCTGTGAGTATCACTCAGATGAGAACTAGGAGAAATTTGGGGAAGACAGGAACTAGAGCAGGGGGGATGGTGCTGGGGGGTCTTCTAAGATGCCCCCAGTGATGCTGAGGTTCCAGCCCTGGCGTGACCCCCTCCCCTGAGCGTGACCTCCTCCCCTGAGCGTGACCCATAACTGGCTCCTAGCGAACAGAAAGGATGCCATGAGGGGTGGTCTGTGTCTGTGCATCTAATGCAGAGAGCAAATCAGTCTCCTTTAGTTTGATGGGTAGCATACTTGGTCTTAATCCTACCATTTAATTTATTTTTTTCACATTAACGTTTTCCACATTTTAATGAAAAATTTTAAATACATGGCAAAATAGCAAGAGTTTTGTGATTTTACAGCAAACACTTGTTCACCCACCGCCTCGGTTCTCTCGCACCCTTCCCTGTGCTTCTTCATGACACACCCTCGCGTCTACCTTGTTTCCGACGCATATTGAAGCCAGTAGAGACCTCCCTACACTTCCTCCTAAATGTTCAGCACCCACATTATTATCTAAAGTTCAGTATTTGTTTATCGTTTTTTTAATTTGAGATAAATATTATAAATATTTGTGAATTATAAAGAAAATGTCCTCATCTTAATGAAACTTCTCTGTGTTTTGACAAATGTATCCACCTATGAAACCTGACCCTCTAAAAAGACAGGCATTTCTCCAGGCCACGAAGTCCCCTCGGCCCCTTCCCGGTCCCTCCGTGCCCCCAGCCCCCCAGAGGCAAGCACTGGCTTTTCCAGCTGTCCTGTTTTTCCATCCTAATTGGCCCCGCTTCCTCTAGGTCTTGGTGTGGAGTGGAATCGGTGTGTCCTGTGTGAGACCTCGTCCCCTCAGGGACTGTTCCTGACACTGACCCAGGTCCTTGTGACAGTAGGAGCGGCTTCTGTGATCTGAACACATTCCGCTGTCTGCTGTCTGCTCTCCCGTTGGTGGGCAGCGGGCCGCTTGGGTTTTGGGTGTCAGGAACCAAACTACGGTGAGCATTTGTATACATGATGTCTTGTGGACACACACTCATTTCTCGTGGGAGAATAGCCAGGAGAGGCTGTGCTGGTGAGTAGGTGAGTGTGGGTTTAACATTTAAAGGGCTGTCCCAAATGCGGGATGTCCCATTTCAGTGATGTCATAGTGTGGATTTCATCTGCCTTTTCCTGATGATTAATCATGCCGAATGCATTTTATTGTGCTTATTGGCTATTCTCACATCTTCTTTTATGAAGTGAATCTTCAATTACTTCTGTATTAGGTTGTTTGTCTTATCATAGAGTTGTATGATTTCTCTGTGCGTCCTCCGAACTGGTCCTTTCTTAGGTATGTGCTTTTCAGATATTTTCTCTCAGTCTATGTTTTGCCTATTCATATTCTTAATGGTGTGTCTTAACAAACACAAGTTTTACATTTTAATTATGTCCAATTTATCAATTTTTCTTTACAGTTATTACCATATGTGTCCCAAGAAACCTTTGCCCAACCCTAAGTCACAAAGTCTCATCTTATTTTACTGTCTGTTTGCTGTGGCTTTTGCTGCTTCCCACCCCCATCTTTCCCATCTTCTATTAAATTAATACAATTTACTTCCTTCTTTTCCTGCTGTTGGTTTTAAATTCAGATCTAACTATAAATTGGATAAAGCTAATCAATATCTCTATTAATCATCTGATTGTACAGGGACCCTAGAAATCCTTAATTCCAGTCTCCTTTTCCCACCAAGCTATCTAAGAAGCTAGTCATCTAGCACTTTTGTGTCTCCTTGTTATGAAACTCGCACTGAAGTTATCTAAGTTTATCGATTTCCTTGTTTACCATCTCTCTCAGCCTCTTACCTCTTGCTCATGGGTTCAGTGTTTTCTTACTGACCATGCCCTTTTCTCCATCTGTCAGGGGGGCTTCCTGAGTCGTACTGTCCTGTCTTTGAACGTGCCTTTATTTTCCCTTCAATCTGGAGGGATGATTTGGCCACTCACTGATTTCCGAGGAAACAATTTTCCCCTTAGCTCTGTGAGAGCGCCCGGTGGTCTTCCGGTGTCCCTGGTGGGGCGTTTGTGGCAGGTGGGTCCGTTGCTATGTGGGTGATGTTCCTCTTCTCACTGCTGCCTTTGAGAAAACACCAGCAGGTTCCCCTGAGCCATTCCCTCTCACTTTTTCTACGGTATTTGACTCAATTTGTATTAAAAACTCTGTTTTTCTTTTATATTCACGTTTTAATGGTTTTGATATTTAAATAATATAATTAAATAACAAATATAATTGCCCTAAACAACTTTGGAAATACACACAACTGACATGATTCATGAACACACGACTGGAGGGGCAGATGAACAGGGCATAAGGGAAGTGGGAACAGGGTGTGCACTGGATGTCGGTCAACGTGCCTCGGGGCCAGAATGGGGCACGTCTCAATCTGGTGAATTGATTCAGGGGTTCAGGGGGGGTTGCTTGAGAGACCTGCAAAGCTCTTGTTTTATAGTCTTTGTCAGATGGCTCAATTATCACCACTTTGGAGGGCATTCTTACTCTCTCACTCTCTATTTCTCTGTTTCTCTCTCTTAACACTATAATATGTTTTTTTTTTTAAGTGCTGGAGCAGTGCCCATGGTGTTTACTCTCTTAGAGTGGCTGGATTTTAAAAAATGGAAGCGTATCCTTTTCTTGATTTGTTAAGTATCACTGAGTGTTTACCACGCGGCAGAGGCTATACTGAACATTTGAGTAATATTATCTCAGTCTTCTGTTATGATAATTTTACATGTTGGGTTATTATTCCTATTTTTGATGACAAAATGTAAAGCTTAGCCTAATTTAGGTTAATTTACCAAAGACTGCATGGCCCCAAACTACTATGCAATCATGCAGGTTAAAATGAGACCTTAGGAAACGCTGACGGAGGCACAAGTGTAATCACCCATTTCCCTGTCCTGCACAGCCCCTGGTGTTCAGCCCTCATGGTGGAGCCGCGTGCCCGTGGGGAAGGAGGGACGGAGCGATGCACATTTCCTCCTTGCAGATGCTGGGGTGGAAACCAAGTGAGAGATAATAAAACGACAACAAAGTTTAATGTGAGGACTCTGGTGGTTTTGAAATAAACCGGTCACCGGCTCACCTGCAGGTCCTCGGAAGGTGGAAACAGGTCCCGCGGGCCCGCTGCCTTCACTACTCAGAAGCAGGGTCTTCTCCTTCTGGTGCAGGATGCCGACTGTTGGCGAAAGAAGTGTCTGCAGTGCACGCAGGAGAAGTGGGTGACCTTTCCACTCACTGTTTTAAATGACCAGTACGCACCATGACCTTGCATCCAGCTGTGACCTCCTTTGCACATCCCTGGTTAGAATGTGCGAAGGAGGCCCTTGTGTTCCAGCAGGACTCGGGCCATCACGTCTCACGCTCCAAATCACAGTCATAAAGCTGGTGTTACAAATGCCAGACAAGAGCCTAGCACACGTCTTCCTGGTACCTGGCTTCACCTGTCCCAGATATTGGCAGGGAGAGCCCAGGTCAGCCCTGACTCTGCAGTGGATCTAAGGAGGGTCTGGTTGGAGCAGCCTTTCTCCTGGGCACTGGCCCTTCCACTGCCCCGGGGAGAAGAGACCCTTCCGCCCGCCCCAGCACAGATTCTGGAGTGGAGTGGGGGTCTTCACACAAGGGTCTGAGGAGGGGTGGGCGTCCCAAGTCCATGAAGACTAGTTTGTGGCCCATCAGTGTTCAGCCTCAGTTGCTATGCCATCTGATGTCAAATAAACAGACGCAAACATTAACAGCATGTCCTACCTACCACACGTGGAGAGGTGTGCTTTCAAAGCCTTGAACTTCGCAGTTTCCTCCTTTGCCTCTGATGCCATGCGAGGGCTTCTTCAGGAGCTCGTGAGCCAGAGGCTGCGAGTCCGGCCCTGCGTCTGGAGCTGCGTGGACCTCAGGCTGACCGTTACCTCCCTCATCTGGTGGCCTCACCCCTCGCCTCAGGACTCAGAGGAGGCCTCCTGCCGCCGTGTGGTTTGATTTCTTCAGCTTCTGGTCATCTTTGTTGGGTTGTTTATTCCCACATATCAGACAGGACGGGGACTTTCTGTTCACTCCATCCACACTTGCATTTCTGGATCAAAGTGCTGCAGCTGACAGGGCTGGGGCAGCCGGGGGGCACGTGGTACCCGCCTGCCAGGGCAGAGATGCTGTCGGAGCTGCATCTATATTGGGGAGGACGCCAGGGACAAAGAAGGGTGGTCCTTCAGCCCAAGAGGGGTTGAGGTTAGTATCCATGCGAATTTGAAAAGCAGCCATGAAACCGGCAGCCTCTTAAACGCACGTATGCACGCCCAACGCCCCGCAGAGCTCATGTCCTGGGTCCTTCCTTAGAGCATTTGCAGTAAATGTTTGTATTTATTTATCTGCGTCGCTGTGTCTGAGTGGGACCACTTTCTTCTGCCTGAAGACGGCGTCCCATGTTCTCCCAGAGATGCGACGCTTTGATGCCTTTTATTTTTTTCTTTTTTTGGCCACGCCATGCAGCATGCTGGATCTTAGTTCCCTGACCAGGGATTGAACCAGTGACCCCAGAAGTGGAAGCGCTGAGTCCTAACCACTGGATCACCAGGGAAGTCGCTTTGATGCCCTTTTTCTAGACACTTCTCTAGGGTCTCTTTATTTTTCTTTCACTTTTGAAGGGTATTTTTTTTTTTTTCTGGGAGTAGAATTTTAGGTAGTTCTTTTCTTCCTCTAAACACATGAAAGACGTCATTTTATTGTCTTACAGCTTTTGTTTTCCTCTCCAGTTTCTTTCCCTCCTGGGTTTTAGACACTCAAGTCTTTTGGCCTGAGATTTTTCTCTGATGCCCTCAAATATCTTATTTTTTTCGACAGCCCTTCTGGTTGTTCTTGGCGTGAATACCGGTCTCCTGGGAGTTGCCCAGCCACAGGGGCCCCGTTGGGGCATCTGCCCCATCCAGCACCTGAGCAGCACGCATGAGGCCGACGTGAGCAGGGCTGGTGGAGCCCTTGTATCTGCCCCACAGACACGTGTTCCGGCCTCCGTGGACCAGGCGCCTGGTGGGACTAGAGCCAGAGTCAGGGTGGAGGGTGAGGGGAGGGAGTGAAGTCTATTTTTCCTTGAAACCAGCTTCTTGCCATGAATTTATCCTATTCTTTTCTTCATCTTTTTTTTTTTTTAAACATCTTTATTGAAGTATAATTGCCTTACTCTTTTCTTCATCTTGATGTAAAAAAAATGAAGTTTATTGAATCTTGTTCTTTCAAGCAGCCCTGAATGGCCCACAGGACCAAGTGGTTTCATTCTCATTTTGTAGACAGGGAAACTGGGGCAGAAAACTACAGTGACTTGCCCTGACCTCACAATGTGTGACCTTCCAGGGCTGGACTCTTGGCCTCCTGAATTCCACACGAAGTTTGCTTTGAAGGAGCCCTGAATGCCGCTGGGCTGCCACCCTGGCATCTAAAGCTCTCAGACACACACCCCGGCTCCCAGAGTCTCGGTTCCAACTTCCTTCCCATCTCTGGAAAATGAAGGCCAAGAAGAGACATACGAGAGGCTAGAAAGATGTGTAGGTTTTGTTCCTATATTGACGAGGGGGTGGGATGCTTTCCTTGTCCCGAATGCCCTGCTGTTCACCCACAGACTCAGATAGCGGGGCCGCCTGCCAGCGAGACAGAGCAATGGTCAGGTTTGTGGGTAACTCGGCCGCAGCACTGTTATTTATCAAATACTCATCTGGGTCTCGCTGCCAGGGAGTTCTGCAGACGTGAGTGAAGTCCATAACCAAGGAACTTTAAATAAAGGAAATTATTCTGGATTACGTGGGTGGGCCTGATCGAATGGGTTGAAAGACCTCAAGAACAGAGCTGAGGCGCCCCTGAAGGAGAAAGCTCACGTGTGGACGGCAGCACGGGCCGGTGCCCGGGGGTCCCAGCCTGGCCTGCCCTGTGGGCTTCAGACCTGCCTCGCCAGACCCCACGGTCTGGGAGGTGATGCCTTGCGGTAAGTCCTACAAAAAACTAATACGCGTCTCCTGCCGATTGAGCCTGGTGGACCCGGATGGACAGAGAGCTGATCCTGCCGTAAACACGAGAGGCTGTGCCTGCAGCTGGGAGGATGCCGGACGGAGACTGTGGGGACAGTGGTCGTTGGGGCTGAGGCCCGAGCCAGGCCGTGAGCGCTCCCTGAGTGTCCGGGGTCCCCCCTCTGGTGCCGGACGCACTGGACATCTCGGCCGATGTGTCCAGGGGCGGCCACTGCACTCCCACCGCCAAGGGGGTCTTGGGTTCCTGCCCACCCTCAGGACACGTGGCAGGAATGGGTCAGCGGCTGGGACCCGCCTGCTCTAACGGTTCCTGCAGGTTTTCATCAGTTGTTTCCCAGCAGAAGTTTCAGGTCTCCAGCCAACGATTTCCTTTCATCTTAGATTCGCTTTAAGAAGATCAGGCACCAAGAAGGCGAGGCTTGGGCGGGTTCCCAGGGCAGCTTCGGTGGGGCTGTGGCCTCGATGGGGTGGGTGGGCAGGCCCTTCGGGGAGAGGACACGCAGGAGGGTGCATCACCCCGGGTCGGCGCTGAGGGAGCATGAGAGTGCGGTGCGCGTCTCCCAGATGCGGGAGACGCCACGGTGCCGTCCTGCTCACGGGCGGCACCTTCCTCGCCCTCCACGAGCTGGGCCCCAGCGGTGGGGTCGGGAGCCGGGCACCTGTCCAGGCACAGCACCCATCCTCCACTCCTTCATCCTCCCAACCTTCCCGTCGGTCAAATCTGGGGTCCGCCAGTTGCGACTGTGGGAGACGTCTTAACAAACAGACCCGTCCCCCCACCGTCCAGAGCCCTCGGGATGCGGCTGCAGAGGAAGGAGGGCGATGGGTTCCAGGACACCCAGTAGCACTTTCCCTGCCGCGAGCCTCGTCCGAGGAGGAGTGAACACACGCCTTCTGTTGTCACAACACGGGACTTAAGGGCTGAGGACTCCTTAAGAATCACAGCAAATTACTCTGGGTAATTACTGTCAAGTTAAGTGCCGGGGTTTCTCCCCACTGTAATTCCCTCTTAGCTCAGTGCCGCGGTTCAGGCAATGCCCCCTGAAAATCTGTGCCCCGTCTACCTTATCATCACGGCTCTCTCTCAAGTTGGGGAAGAGCCCCATCCAGCCCCGGAGCTGGCGTGAAGGGGTGGCGTGGGCACTCTGCTGAGCCAGCTGGAGCCTCTGGCTCCTGCTCAGCAAACCAGCCTGGCCACCAGGACTGTTTCTGGGCATCTTCCACGGGCCGCTCCCGGGGCCTTTGCACACCCTGACTTCTGCATCTCAGCACCTGGCCTTGCCCGAGGCTCGGGGCCACCCTCTCATCGCCTGTACCCACCTCACCGCTTCACGGCCAGGCAGACTCACCCTAGTCTCCCCTCCCCTGCTGTCTTCTCCCCCCACCCTCTCCCCTCCCTCTCTCAACACTGGACGGAGCCCTGGGTGCTCTCACAGATTCCAGGAGGCTCCTTGGTACAGTTCATGGTCCAGACAAGAAACAACAATAAAAAGAACTAGAGATTTCTTAATCAGCCTGCTGCCCTCCCCTGAATGGCCAGTGGTCCCCACCCCCCCAGACCATTCATCACCCATCACCGCCTTGGGATTAGACAGGATTCCTTTTTAAACCTTGGGCAATTAGATTATCAAGCTCGTGGAGCAAAAGGCATTCTTAGGCGTTTTTCCTTAAAGGGATGGTCTGTCCTCAGCCCATAGTCATTTAGGAGACCCCTCTGTCCCTACACACAGAGGACGCTCTTCACTCCATCCCCCTGAGGGCGTTTGCAGCAAAGATTCTCTTATGTGCAGCAATAACAATGGTCGGAAATGTAAGTGTTCAGATCACATTTTTTATAATACAGTTTTTATTTTGCTGGGAAATCTGAGGTTTCCAAGTGCCCTTACTTTGGATCAGATCCTGCTCTGGCGGTGTTGTTTTCGGTACAAGATTTGACCTGGATCATCACTTCACTTTAATTTGCAGTCCCCCAAACCTCTCTCTAGTCAGGAACGTAAACATGTCCCCTGTACTCTCCTCCAGTTCAAGCTTCAAATGTCCTTGGTAAAACTTTCTGTCACTGTGACACTAAAACACACTCTGGATGGGAAACCCCAGTTTTTGCACAATATTCAGTTGGTTAAATTTGGGGGATAATTTCCCCCACATGGCTCCTTTCTCCAGGGTCCATACGGATCATGGATCAATTTTCCTGGGTTCCGTGTTATGAATGGGAATTAGGCTTCTAGAGCTCCTCAGACCTGCACCTGCATCTCCCTCAATAAATCAGGGGTGTTTCAATATAATAACCTCAGCATGCTCTTGGAAGAAACAGCATGCTATTAGATTTAATTATCCCATCACAGATCATTTAAAGATCATCAGTCACTTACTATAAAAATGAGTCCAGAATATTATTCTTTATAAGATGCTTAGACACAGTAGCTCAATTTAGGAGTAAGGTGTTAACGGTTTTGAAGATATTTCTTGATTTCTCAACCTCAGCTTCTGACTCTAAACATCAGAATTAATTATGGGTCACATTATATTAACACAAAATCTTTACCATTCTTTCAGAAATGTTACTGCAACACCCCTGCAAGAATTACACTAGTCATGCATAGCTTTCTAACAGGAAAAATATTACCATTCTTATGGGTGCAAAAAAAAATTGGGTGCAGGTTCCTTGAGTGAGTTCAGAGTGCATTTGCTCTAAGGGATAGAGCAGTGTTAAAATGCAGATTCACAGGTGAGTTTAGATAGACCCAGGCAGTACCTTGTGGAGAAACCCCAGCACCTAACTCAGGCCTGGGGCACGTTTGCTCAGTGGGTGAGTGACAAGCCACATGGCGGGACCTGCCGGCCCTGACAACATGCTTTGATGTCAGTTGAACAGATTATGCCATGTTGCCTCCCCCTGCATGCTTCCCCTCTGAAAACACTCCTGCAGGCCCCTCGCCAGGTTTTGCCAACCACGGGGAGAGAGAAGGGCGGTGGGGAAAGCCAATGGCAGCTCCCAAAGGACCAGAGCTGGACGCCAGCCCCGTCACACCTGGTCGGTGACAGTGGGCAGAAGTCCGCACCGCTCTGTGTCCGGGCTTCCTCTCTGGGCCTGGTGACGCCCTCAGGCTGCGAGAGTTCCCTGAGCCTGGGTCTGTAGGGCCCTTCCCCCAGAGTTCAGCACGGCTAAGCTCTCACCAAGGGTAGCTGTGTCTATGGGAACGACTTCGGTTTGTCTGTGCCGTCTCCTCTTCAGTTAGGGACATCTCTGTGTTTCCATGCTGACTTCTGAGGCCCTGATTTTGGGTAGAATTTGGTGCCCTTGAGGCCTTGAAGTCACACAGGCCTGGTATGCTACCGACCATCCTGTTGAACGATGGCTGAAAGGCCTCCTGCAGCTCTGGAGAGCGGCTTCGTGGGGTGCAGTGTTCCTGGGGCCCGGGGTCAGCCAGGCTGGATTAGAACATCAGTTCTGCCACCTGCTGCTGTTGACCATGAGGCTCAGCTGCCTCATCCACGGGTGGAGCTGACAAAACCCATGTCCCGGAAGGTGGAGCCCACAGAGTGCAGCCCATGCGGTCCCCCAGCCCCCAGGGCGGCCCCATACCACGAAGTCAGCTGTCCGTTTCCCAGGTGCACAGTTGTGCACAAAAAACAAGAATTTGTTCTTCAGACACCTTCCGACAGGGGATTGGAGCAGACATGTCTCCTTGGACCTGGGGGCCCCGGGGCAGGTTGCATGTCCTGTGCATCTTTGTGCCTCTGGTAGGAAATGTGATTTAAACAGAGCTGCTGGTGCAGCGGCACAGGGCCTGGGAGACGGAATGATGCACTGATGGATTTTGCTGGTTTTGTAGAGTGCACCTTTGAAAAATGTTTGGGGGAGAAACTGACTTAAAATTCTCAATGTGGCGGCTCCCTGAGCTCTTCCTGTCAGCGAGAAGCAACTTCCTGCTCCCCCAAAGATCCTCACGTCCTTTTCAATCACAGGATCAAAAACTATTGATTAAACATGTCAAGCACATTTTGTGTTGTCCATTTTCAGGGTGATAGTTAGGCTTATTCACCTGAAACTTTACTCCTGAATCTTTAAAAGTGCTAGGAATTGTGAGGGATTCTAGAAACAGAGTGCCCACGTGGTTCACATTTGACCATCCACACTTGTTGTAACCGCACGTTCATGTGATCAACAGGCTCTGCTGGGAGCTGGTTAAGGCAGGTCTTTGTTAAGCTCTGGGGATGCAGAGGGTGAGGTTGAACGGAGAACCGAGGGGAGGTCGACCAGTACCCAGGTGACCTCAGAGCAGAGGCGGGGGTGGGTGGCATCAGCCAGTGGGGTCCAGGAGTGTAGACAAGGCCCCAGCGCAGCCTGGAGGAGGGCTAGCAGGCGGAGAGAGGGATTTGGGATGGGAAGGGCTGCCACGTGGGCCCCATATCCTCAGAAACAGCAGCAATCGAGCTTGGAGGAGGAGGCCTGCTTGAGGATGTCAGGGCCACTGCTCTGTGTGCGCACATGCCCCGACCCTGTGTGGCCCGGGGGCCCCAGCCTCTCCCCAGACTTGGCCCCAAAGCTCGCTGAAGCTCCGATGTGGGCAGAGTGTATAACACGGGCCCACGGAGAACCCCGGTTTCCTGTTGCCTTCCTACTGGTTAAAGTTGTAACATGGTTTTCCTTAATTAAACACACTAGCATAGGAAGGTTAAACGGCTTCTCAACGGCTCCAAAGGCTGCAGACGGCTGCAAGTTCCATCCCCGAGGGGTAACCATTGAAGGTGCCTGATAAGGTCCTGCCAACGGGCCTCTCCCAGCTATGGGATCCGCTCTGCTGCTGGCTGGGACTGACGGGCTTCATGGCAGGAGGTATCGACCACTGGCCAGTTCCTTGCAATGTTCATCTTTCTTTTTTTTTTTTTTAATTAAAGTATAGTTGATATACAATGTTGTGTTAGCAGAGTGATTCAGTTATACATACATATGTATATATTCTTTTTCAGGTTCTTTTCTCTTGTAGGTTATTACAGAATATTGAGTGTAGCACCCTGTGCTATTCAGTAGGTCCTTGTTGATATCTGTTTTACATATACTAGTGAGTATATGTTAATCCCAAGCTTCTAATTTATCCCCCCCCCCCCACCCCTTTCCCCTTTGGTAACCAAAGTTTGGTAATGTTTGTTTTCTATGTCTGTGGATCTATTTCTGTTTTGTAGATAAGTTCATTTGTATCTTTTTATTATTCAGCCATGAAAAAGAATGAAATAATGCCATTTGCAGCAACATGGATGGACAAGAAATTGTCATACTAAGTGAAGTAAGCAGACAAAGACAAATATCATACAATATCGCTTATATGTGGAATCTGAAAAAAAAGGTGCAATGTCCGTCTTAGGAGAAGATATTTAAGTTAAATTGTGAAATAACACAAACACAACTGCGTCAGGCATTAGAGAGGGTGACACTGCATAGGTCCGTTTGACATGCAAATGGTAAAGTTCCCACAGGTGCTGACAAAAGGGCTGTTTCCCAAATGTGGCCTGAGCCACCTCCGCAGGGCACTAGGGAGCTTTCCTGAAGGTGCTTTAGTCCTGGGGGTGCAGGGGGGAGGGTCGGGGAAGGAGAGAGCCCTTCTGGGACACGAAAGAGCTTCCGCACGAAGGTGCTCAGGTCAAGCACCAGGGGCCATCCTGGGTCCTTCTTGGGCCCTTGCACCCACGTCTGGCTGTCACCACAGGATGGGCCCACCTGCCGCTCCCCCTCCACGTCAGAGGCGCTGGCCCGGCTCTGTCCCGCCTGCCTGGACCGCTGCAGACTGCGAGGTCTCCTCCGACTACACCCTGACCCCTCGGAGTCTGTTCTTAGCACAGCAGCTAACGTTACCCACTGAAAACACAGATCAGCACCCTTGACCCAGATACAAGCCCCAGTGCTCAACCCCGGGATCTTACTGGGGCCCCCCAGTCTCCCACAGTCCAGCCCTGGCTGCTTCTCCAGCCAAGACAGCCTTCTTGCTCTGCTGCAGAAGCTCCAATCTTGTTTCCCCCAGTTGTTAAAATAACAAGATCTTGTTAGGATGAGACACGTGTGTAGCTGAAACAGACACGTGCCACCGTCCCAAAGGTTCATCAGGTAGCCCTACAGTTGTACATCGGGTAAAAAGCCTTTTCACACTGCAGTTCTGGGAGCTGCGTTCCACCCCTGGATCCTCCCCTGGGCCCCGCCCTGGGATGAAGGAGGAGGGGGACCCTCAGGGGCAGGTGCCCATCACGTGGTCCGCCCTCGCGCCATCGAGGCATGGCTGCAGCTAACTGTCGCCAGGTGGGTCTCAGAGCGAAGGCGCCAGCCCCTTCAGTCCCGACAGCACACCCAGGAGGGAGGCGCGTGGAGACGGAGCCCGGGCAGGTTCAGGGCCCGTCCTGGGACTTGAGTCCAGGAAGAGTGGCTGCAGGCTTCCCGCCCCCCACGCTGTCCTCTTCTGCCCCCGCTGGCCTTCTCACGGGCGGCACTCTACCGAGGGCAGCTGCCTCATCTTCATGCTCCGTCATTTCACTGACATCCACGTCCCCCAGGCCGTCACCCCACCCTAAAAACCTCCCACCCCACTTCGTTCTCTTACCCCGCTGTGTGCTCACTGCAGCATCGATCGCCAGCTAAGAGGACCATTCGTCTCAATGTCCGTGCACTTGTCCTTATGTCCCACCAAACACAAGCTCCGTCAGGGCAGGGACTCAGGGTGGACGTCAGCTGGACAGGGCAGTGGAGGACGGGGTTTCACAAGCAGGTCCTCAGGGGCTCTGCCCTCGTGAAGACACGTAGCCTTGTGGACAGTGTTCTAGGAGATTATCCCCCCATCCGGCCCGGCTACTAGCTGGTGGCACAGGAAAACCAATGCTATGTTTCGGCAATTTGCTCAGACACGCATGGGAATTAAAATTGTTTCTCTGCTGCCCATGAACGACTTCGTACTGTCCCCAGTCCACTCTGACCTGGGCAGGGCACTCAGCCAGCCACGGAAACACGCTCCCAACAATTGCCTTTCCCGCCGAGAGATCTGTTTCTTTTCTTTTACTTTTTAAAATAAATCATATTTAATTTTTTAGGAATCTTGCCTGGGAAACTTGGGACATATTTTGGTTCTTAGCAAATAAATTTTTGTAATGAGGGAATAGGCTTATGAAGATTTTTTTCCCAGTATTTTCTAAGTGGTATGTTTTAAACTTTTTTTTTCTAGAGTGCAGATTTTGTCCTCGGAAAATATAGGACATCTGGTCCAATTTGAAGGTGCTGTAGATGAGCCCTGTCTCATAGAGATATAATTCAAGCCATATGGGTAATTTAAGATTGTGTAATAGCCACACTGAAAAAAAGTAAAAAGAAACAGAGGAAACAGATTTTAATATATAATTTATTTCACCCAGTACATCCAAAATATTATTAATTTAACGTGTTCCTAATATAAAAAATGTAGTGAGACCTTTTACATTCCTTTTTGTACTAATTCTTTGAACAGTGTGTGTTTCATACACGCAGCCCCTCTCAGTCCGGACCAGCCACGTTCCAGCACTCCACGGCCACTCGGGGTGGCGTTCACAGCAGTGGACGACACAGCTCCAGAGCCAGGGTGGGGCGGTCAGCCTCCCAGCCTGCTGGGTGTGGCCCTCCTCGAGCTAAGAATGGAGTTTACAGTTTTAAATGGTGGGACAAAGAAACACAGAAGATGCAGTAGGGACCACAGGTCACGACGTTTGGGTTTGTTACTTTTAAATTGAGTTAATCGATAAATATTTCATTTTTTCTCAGTTTTAACTTTAGTAGAAAATATAGATAGATATAACCCACATAAACAAAAAGCTCTATGGAGGGTTGAGAATCACGTCTGGTCTGATCCCAGGTAAGATGACGACGTGCTCAGAGAGGCCCCAGCAATTAAGGCAGTACCGCCTGGTACCATGTCCGTCACCTGGTACCACGTCCGTCACCTGGTACCACGCCACCTGGTACCACATCCGTCGCCTGGTACCACGTCACCTGGCGTCCCTCTCATTCCCCACTGCCCTTCTCCAAGCTCCTTCTTGCCCATAACACTTCTCATTTGCAAGGGGTAAAAGTTGGAAGTTTACTTCCTATTCACTGAAAGTCATTATGAAGAATATTTTCTGTTCAGTCATGTTTTATTGTTGTTCTCAGTGTCTTTAACAGGCTTTGGTGTAACCCGAGGAAGCTTGCTGGGGTGAAGCGTGCGATGGTGCCCACTGAGCGATTCCCCACTGGTCTGAAAGGAGGCATCGTCTACATCTTTATTTTACAAGATGACTAGTTGTTATCGCTTATGTCTTAGGTGGCCAAACTTGCCGATGTATTACTAATTTTCTCTTAAAGTCATCCTGGCAGGACATGAGACTATGTGTCCAGCCCGGACCTGGGGGGTGGATGGGGGCTCTTGGCTGCGTCAGGCAGGCTTCAAAGCACTTTCCTTCCAGTCAGCTCACCTGGA
This sequence comes from Balaenoptera borealis, assembly GCF_965194805.1. NCBI lineage: Eukaryota > Metazoa > Chordata > Mammalia > Artiodactyla > Balaenopteridae > Balaenoptera > Balaenoptera borealis. The sequence goes on from NC_138867.1 coordinate 2,035,331, forward strand.
AAAGCCCCTGGTCCTGGTGTCCTGTCAGGTGGCTCTGCCTCTTGTGTGGACTGACCCACGGTGGGAAACTCAGCCGGTTCTCAGGACGTCCACGGGCACCAGGCAGCCCTCTCTCAGCTACCCTGGACCTGGGAGCCCCTGGTTTCCCCGATCCTATTTGGGGACCGGAGCCCTGAGCGCTCTCCCCACAGCAGCTGTTGAGGGACTTGCTGCTGAGCCCGTGGGGAGCTTCAGGGGGCCTGTGGACACCCTGGACCCGACCCTGTTTGCCTGGCGGGTGGGCTTCACAGCACTTCTCATCTCCAGGTGCTACAAATGAGAACTTCCAACCACGGGCCAACAGCGCATTTTGCTTCAGCAATGCTCTCCCTGCTTGGGTGCAGATACTCGAGTGAAGAAGATGCTGCTCGTGAAGCTGCTTCCTCAGTTACATCTGCCTGTGCCGATTGGCCCTTCGGCCCCCTCCATCCATGGAGCCGGCTGGGTGGTGGAGGACCGGTCGGAGTCCCACGCAAGCCCTTTCTTCTGGCTGATGTGTCCGCTTCCCTAGGGCGGGGAGTGCATTGCTGACTGTGCGGCTGTCTGCTTCCAACGGTCGTTACAAATTCCCCTGGGCCAACAAGGGCCACCTCGACCAGGAGGTCATGCCCACCGCGCCCATGACTGGTTGGCACAGACCTGGCCCCTGGACTCTGGTGCTGTCCATGCTGTAGACTAAAGCCGTTCTCAAGGTGAATCCAGCCTGCAGTGTCAGCACCACCTGGGGACTTGCTGGAGACGCAGACCCTCAGGCCCACTCAGACGCTGTGGGGCAGGGCCCAGCAACCTGTGTCTAACCAGCCCCCAGGGCTTTCCCATGCTGAGGAGCCTCCCATAGGACCAGGGTGGGTCTCCTTGGCAGCTGAGACCACCTCCCCGCCCCTTCCTGCTTCCCTCACCCCCTGTCCTGAAGCATCCCCCCAGGACGTCCCCTGCACAAGCATCCTCATCCCAGGGTCAGCTCCTAGGAACCGAGGTGGCTTTCTTCTCACTGCTTCAGGTAGTCTCCAAACTAGAGCAAAAGTTAAGTCCCGTTTTTCCCTACCTTTTAAGTCCTATGTCTCTTCTACGCACAAGAGCCCAATAACAACGCATGGAAATTCAGGGAAAAGTGGCTCATGGAAATTATTTAATGCAGCTAAAATTGGACTTTTTAGTTTTTAGGGTAGACCCAATGCCCAGGCATGGCTACCACTGTGTTATTTCCTCATTTCTCCTTTAAAAATTCAGTGCAGTCAAAGGAAAACACCCAGAAGGAAATAAATCCATGAATTGGGCTATTTTTCAGGTCTAGTACACGTAAATATCAACTTCATACTTGAAATAAGATCGCACAGAGGCATTTCACCTTGTCTAGGACTCGGCTGTCCAATACGGCAGCTACCGGCCACACACGGCTGTCTGGCGCCGGCGACGTTGCTGCCCCGAGCTGGGATGTGCCCTGCCTGTGAGCTATACACCGGGTATCAGAGACTCAGAGCAGACAAGACGGCAAAGTGTCTCATTAACAACAGTTGTAATCAATAGATTACATGCTGAAATGATAATACCTTGGATATGTGGGGTTAAGTAAAATATATTATTAAAATCGCTTTCACCTGTTTCTGTTTCTGTTTGTAATGTGTCTGTGGGAAATTTAGTAATACACATGTGGCTCACACTCTGTTTCTTTTGGACAGCGTTGGCCTAGAGGATACCGAGAACGCCAGCTCGACAGTGAAGGACCTGCCAGGCTGCCCTTCCGTAGGCCAAAGAGGCTGGGCAAACAGGGACCGGAAAACCCACGCCAACCCGACCCACACGGGCTTGGCTCTGCCGGGCATTGGCTCCTTAGGTGGGAATGAAGGTTCTGGAACAGTGTGTCCAAGTTCATCTCATCAAGTCTCCCTTTCGTTGTTTTTGGCTGCTGGATGCCATTCCACTGGCAATGATGCCGTTTGTCAGCCGGGGCGATTTTTAAACCCACAGGAAGTACATCTGGAAGACACGACCTGAGAACCACACAGTCTGCCTGGGGAGGTGGGAGATCTTTGCAGGAGGAAATTCCACAGTTTCCCGTGGGTGGGTCATGGGAACACTCAACAACCTCCACTGGCAGGAAACTTGTCTTCACATTTGCAGTTAAACTGTTTCCTCCTGATCTTTCTAAAAAATAGAGGGAGAACGGCTGGTCGCCAAACTCAGTGTAAAGTCCTTTGGTTAAATCAAAGGAAAATTTTAGTTTATCCCTTAAATTTCTGTTCCACAAGCTAGATGACCTTGGTTCCTTGAATAAAGACAACTGTAATTTTTTTTTTCCTATAAGAAACAAAAGAAAGGCAATCTGGCAAATTGTCCATTTGTATGTAGGCAAATCATGGGATTTGGGTATCAACAGGTATCTGAAACCACAAGGTAATACTACTGCGCTATCCATACGTTCAAAACCTCAGTGCAGCAACATCTTGGAAGAGCTCTCTATTTTTGTTGCTCATAAAGTCCTTATGTTTACCCCAAAATACTCTCCGTGACGACTGAAGGGAGAGACCAGGCTACCTTCAGGTAATTCAGGATCCTCTGGACAACGATGGCCTCCTTGGGGTCATCATGTTGGACCTGCTGACGTCGCGAGACTGTGCGCCAGGGCAGGCCACCGTCTTGGTCCTGCTGCTAAGGGAGCTCCGGCGGCCGTGCCAGCACACTGCAGGTGACACTGCTGCAAATAAGCACACAGGTGTTTTCTGGGCTTGAGACACAGTCAGATACAGGACCAGCTGTGGCATTTGTAGGGTCTAGTGAAAAATAAAGCATGGGACCCTTGTTTAAAAATTGTTAAGAATTTCAAGACGGCTATGACAAAGCATTAAACTAAGTGGGAAGCCTTGCTATGCATGGGCCTTGGGTGACTAATAGGCCCCACGGCCATGGAGCTGGCCCTGGCCTTAGAGCTCAGCACCGTGGGGACAGCGTTCAGGTGCCCCCCTTTGGTCAAGCATGACACTGAGACCAAGGGGCCAGGGAAAGGCTTGATGATGCCTGGGTGGTAACCTGGGAAGGAGAGGTGGTGGCTAAACGATGTGGATCACGCGTGCCTGCCGAAAGCTCGGACGACCTCTCTCTCGGCTCCTTACCACGGAGAGAGGAAACCGTTCTTATTGTCAGAGAGGACAAAACGTATCTGGGAAAACAAATATTTCTGTGGTTGTACTTTTATCCCCTCCCTTCCTCCCTCCCTTCCTTCCTTCTCCCCTCCCTTCCTTCCTTCCTTCCTCCCTTCCTTCCTTCCATTTCCTTTCATTGCTCTTGCCTTTATTATTACTATTTTTAGCACAGGTTAGAAGTTTCAGGCAGAGGCACTGAGATTCACTAGCCTCGAAGAACTATATCAAGAGCCCCACCTTCGGTCCCATTGAAATTACAAAGCATTAAGCACGCAGTTATACTCTGTATCTCATGCTGAACAGCTGTCTTGAATTTTTTTCCCTCAAAGCCACGTGTTTTCAGGGGGGTCGGTGGCTCTGTGTTTCCTGTTGAATTGGTCTCCCCTCCTCCCACCTCTGTTTTCACACAAGCCGGCTCATGAGTGAGATACCCAGTGCCTCAACTCAACCAGACGGACTGCTGGTTTTAAACCAGGCCAGGAGCTCATCCTTGGAAAGAACCACAGACTGGTCCACACATACAGACATGATCAGTACCTCCCTGGACCATCCTGGTCTTTCCTCTTTGGCTCAGTGCAGGTAGGTGTTGTCTGATTTCATTTCAGGGTCCCCAGGGTTGAGCTCTGCCAACTACGGGGGGTGAGTGGGCTCCTCTGTTTCCATCTGCCCCAGTCCTGTCTTCTGAGCGTGAATTCCTTTCTCTTGGTTCCTCTCTGGCATCTGAAAGCAACTGGGAGCAATTATCTGAACAGCAGCCTCTGTGCCCAGGTGCTGGGTGAGTCACCCAAGCCTCCTGCCATCCAACTCATTAACCGTGCTTCGCTCGGGACATGCTGAGGGTGCGGGTGTCTTTCCAGAATGGCTTGGCAGGAGCCGGGTGGTTTTACGACAAGGAGGGGAGGGAGGAAGAGGCGGTGGAGGAGACCCGATTCAGTTGTGACTTGAACACCTGTCCGCGCAAGCCAAAGAAAGCCTCTCCGCGTCAGTGCGCAGCCCGAGCGCAGGATTCTCCAAACCAGGGTTGTAATTAACTTCACAACATCTCCAGGGGATTCTGGAAAGAGAGCAAGAAAACACCTCGTCTCATCCTATCAGGCACCACGAGGCCCCTAGTGAGGTGTCCCGAGGATGTTAAAATGGAAAAGTCTCCCTAAAAGAAAATTAGAACTTGCTTGTGTTCTTGGGGTGTTGGCTGGGCGGGTGGTTCCCATTGCCTGCGAGGCTCTTCACACAGTCTTAACTGTTTATTCAAGCTTTGGGTCTGGCCCGTCCCCTGAGGCTGTCTTTGCCAAAAGACCCTCTTCACGAACTTTAATGTCCGTGAGGATTTTTTAGGAAAAGTTAATCTATCAATAAAATATTTTGTGAGAATCATCTGAAGGTCAACAACCAGTGTGAGCTCCCTCCTTATAACTTGTTTTACTGAGCCTTTCTTCTTAGAAATAGGTTTTTATGTTTGAATCAAATAGCCACACAGACGATACACTGAAATGGAAAGCAGCTTTCCATGTCAGATACCCTAGACTGTGCTATGAATTTAACCTTGTCTGAGTTTGACTATTGCATCATTGGATGTAGTAATGGGGCAAATTGGGTGAAAGTGAACAATGGCAGACTTGACTATCGAACGACTTCACGGCCCCTGAAACACACTGAGGAAGTTGGACCAGATGGATGAGACCTGACACATCCAAGCAGCGGCAGAGGAGAAGAGCCACTTAATGGATCCTCCAGGATCGCCCTGGGAGGATGTGCCATCTTCGCCCATTAAATATTAACCGGCTCTGGGATGCTTCCCGGGCCTCCCAGGCCCTGCGCCAGGGGAGCACGTGTGGGGCGAGGCCCTGCTCTCCGACAGCTTACAGTCAGTGAGGTCTGGGGAGGGGGTGGCACCCAGCCACCGCTTTACATGGGCGGGGGGTGGAGACACCCCAGCGGCATGGTCCGCGGCTGCATCTTGTCCCAAAGGGCAGCAGAAGCCACAGCTGCCGAGACCTGCATTTGGAACCCGCCCTTGGTGATCTGCATCGTGGACCCAAATCTCACAGAGTTTCCTGGGAAGGACACGGCAACCCGCACACAGTCAAGGACGGGAGAGTCAGGGGAGGGACGGGGCCGTGAGTCTGTGACCGGAGACCCCAGGAAGGTGTGTTTCCACCTCCAGACCCGCGCGCGTCTCCTGCAGCCTCTCAGTAGAGGGAGGAAGGGGTGGCTGGGAGGACGGGGCTGGGCAGTTCCTGAGGTTTTGCCATGAGCATCCACAACGTGACCACCTAAAAGGAGGCGTGGCACCTGCTTCCTCGACTTTCGGGACGGAACGTGGTGGCAGGGAAGGCTGACAGCCATGGTGTGTCTGCCTTCCCTGGGCACACGGCTAAGTCCCAGCTCATGGTGCCCGTGCACTCTTTGCGTCTCACCAGTGGTTTGTGGCTGGAGAGATGGACGCTCTGTCCGGTCTCAGCCCATAAAAGAACCGTCCTCTATCTCCTTTCCCAGCCCAGGGTGAACTCAAGGCCCCATGCTGGGCTGGCCAGGACACAGCTTAGGTCCCTGAGTGTCTGTGTGGAGCAGAGGTCCCTGCCGCATCAGCTCTGCCCTGTGGTTTGGGAGGGAAGTAACATTTTGTGGGGTTTTATGTCTGTTTGTTAGAGCAGTTAGCCCACCCTCGCCAATCCCGAGCACAGGCGAGAAACATCGCATGTGAAACACTTCACTGGCAAAGACTGAATGAGTGCATCGGGCGGGTTTATTAGGATCTGAGTCATACAGTGACATGCCAGGGAATGAAGATTAAGGAAAAGTCTTCATAGAAACAACGTGCTTGCTGTGATAATCTCTTCTTTTCTAGAGTTTTTTGAACCTGAGTGAAGGTTCTGAAGGCCTGGTTTTACTCCTCGCCCAGACGTGGGTCCCGCCCACACGCGTCTGTGGGTGCTAGTCACTGACAGCAGGGGGGCTCTTCACGTTCACGTCTGCTCTACTTACTAACCTCCAGGAACACATAAGAGGGGAAAAAAGAATTTCAATTTGTCAATCAATGCGTAAATGCCTCCTGTCTTTGGAAAGAGATTAGCTCAGGTCAGGGTCTAGAGGAAACAAAGTGATGCTAAAATAATCACAGGGTTCAAATGCAGTTTCTGAAAACTAAAGGGAACTAAGAAGTGTTCATAGAGCCCACCTGTGCTGCAGGGGAGGACCTGGCCCTGTGCCTGGGACAAATGAGGGCCCCACCGGTGACGTGGGGAGGCGGGGTTCTGGTTTCTTCTGTGTGCGGGGAGGGCGGCTCCCCATCTCCTCCCCATCCTCCCGGCAGATCTGCTGGATGAGCCAGAGGAGAGATGAGAGGGTGAGTTACGGGCTAGAGCCCGATGAGCCCTCAGCGTCCCTGTCACGTCCCTCGCCGCCATCATGTCTCCTGCGCTTCATCCCCACTGTCCAGAGTGCTGAGGGCCCTGAGAGTGGGCAGGGGACCCCGTCCTCCTCCTCTGAGTCCCAAGTGCCTAGGACGGTGCCTGGAGAGGGACTGAGGCTTGTGGGATGAGTGGGTGACCAGTGAGCTGTGCGCTCAGCGTTTAAGGGCGGGATTGATGAGACGTCTGTCCCGAGTTTCTCAGCCACCAGTGTCGGCTCCGAGGCCCCAGGATAACCCATTTCTTCTCAGGGGCTGCTTCCCCAGGAGGTTCCTGAAACGGGGCGTCAAGTTGCTGAGGTCCTGTGGTGTCTACACAGCTCGGGGGAGGGATTCTCTGGAGACCAAATGGTCAGTGTTCAGATGCTGAGGCTTTTATGGAAATCTAGCACAGGATTTCCCCCAGTTAACATGCTGAGAAATAAAAAGAATTTCTGCTTTGAAAGAGTTTGGATAAGTGTTTGCTGGAAACTAAGATCGAGGTAACGTTTTGTCCATCACTACCTTTGGGAGTTTGATTTGATGACATTTCTGGCTGCTTATGGTGGGTTAATAGGGCTTTTATTAGATGGAAAGTGGCGAGAAAGGGATGAAAAGGGTATTAACTCAATCCTCCTCTCAGAGCTTCCCTCTGAGCAGGTGTCCAAGTGTGGACAAGCCCCCCAAGGAGTCGGAGGACAGGGTGTCTGAGGTGGGAGAGGAGGGCTGTCCCTTGGTCACCTGTCACCTCAGTGGCCCCCCTCTCACCCACACTGCAGCTGTGAGGTTCGGGTGACCCAGAAACTTAAAAAGGGCAAGACTGTCGATTCCACAGGGTCACTGGAGAAAGTCCCCAGAGTGCTGTTTGGACAGGGATATCTGGATATCTGACAGGCTACCGTGGCACCTGGCATGCGTCCTGGAGAGGCCGAGGAATAGAGAAAACCCCCCACAGGGCAGCCTGGTCCCCAGAGGCGTCAGCGCGAGTCCACGGGAACACTGCTTTCTGTCTCTGAATTGCACAGAGGTGAGGTGAGGTGCTGCTTTGGACTGGCCAGGTCTCCACTGTAGGAGGTATGTCCTCCACTGGGGCTGGGGGTAAGCGTGGACCCCATGGGACAGGCACAGCCACCTGCGTCATGAGAAGGTGTTCATGTCCAGAGGCCAGAACTGCTTTCTGACATCATTACCAAGGATCAGGGTTGCAAATTCACATCCCTCTGGTCCCTCACAGCCAGCAGTCGGGTGCACCGGCCGCAGACCCGGGGGTGGCGGTGAGAGAGACTCCTGCTCCTGCCACCTCCCATGGCAGCCCTGTGTGTCGGGCTGGCATTTGTACAGTGTCCCCTGGTTGTGGGCACCTCTGATTGTGCACGGCTGCTTCTTCAGCATTCCCAACAGCTCTGAAGGCCAATCCAAGCCCTAATAAACCTTATTCTGTCTAACATAGTCCCTGGAAATAATCCTGACCAGATAAACCAAGCAACAGATAAAACAGAAAGAAATTTCAATCTGCAAAAGCTGAGTGGTGGCGTGGCTATAGCAAAAGGAACACGGCCGTCGTGACCAGGCCTCTGAAATGCTGGTGTTTATTCCTCATTGATTATCTCAATTACCGAGTCTCATTCCTGCACATATAAAGTAAGAGCTGGAAAAATTTAAAAGCACAAATAATTAAATCCTCAATTTTAGGAAGAGATTTTAACCCAACACTCTCAGTGACTCTCAAAGGAATAGACAAACAGGGATATGGATATAGAAAGTACAGCAATGTAGAAACTACCATGGAATTGGCACATGGAGAAGACATCTCCCGGGAGCAGTGACGTGTATTCCCCACAAGCACGTCCAGCCATTCTTCCCACACCAGGCCCCAAGCTAGGCCACAGCAAGTCCTAAAGGACTGAAACTACCCAAAGAGTGCTGTCTGGTCACAACATGGTTATCCTAGCAAACAACGACAATAAGATGAGTAAACAAATCCCCATGTTTGGAAATTAAGAAGTAGAGTTCTAAGTAGCCAATGGGTCAAAGAAGAAATCATGACAGAAATACAGACGTAGATTGGGCTGAAGGTAACAAACATCTTACACATTAAAATGTGTCCATACAGTTAACTTGTGCACAAGGAGATATTTACAGCCTTGAGCTAATGTATTAGGTAAGTGGGAAAGCTGAAAAATTATATCGCTCTTCATTTATTCAAATAATGTTTACATACCTTAATGAAGTTTTCCAGTTTTCTCTAAGTACTTCTCCGCATTTTCCCCCGGGTACCTCATGGCTCTAGCAGCCACGACTGCACCTGGGGTGAGGGTGATGAGCACCGGCTTCAGCCTGGAAAGTTTAGGTGCAGGAATGAGACTCAGTAATTGAGATAATCAATGGGGAATAAACACCAACATTTCAGAGGCCTGGTCACGACGGCCGTGTTCCTTTTGCTATAGCCACACCACCACTCAGGTTTTGCAGATTGAAATTTCTTTCTGTTTTATCTGCTGCTTGGTTTATCTGGTCAGGATTATTTCCAGGGACTATGTTAGACAGAATAAGGTTTATTAGGGCTTGGATTGGCCTTCAGAGCTGTTGGGAATGCTGAAGAAGCAGCCGTGCACAATCAGAGGTGCCCACAACCAGGGGACACTGTACAAATGCCAGCCCGACACACAGGGCTGCCACGGGAGGTGGCAGGAGCGGGAGCCTCTCTCACCGCCACCCCCGGGTCTGCGGCCGGTGCACCCGACTGCTGGCTGTGAGGGACCAGAGGGATGTGAATTTGCAACCCTGCTCCTTGGTAATGATGTCAGAAAGCAGTTCTGGCCTCTGGACGTGAACACCTTCTCATGACGCAGGTGGCTGTGCCTGTCCCATGGGGTCCACGCTTACCCCCAGCCCCAGTGGAGGACATACCTCCTACAGTGGAGACCTGGCCAGTCCAAAGCAGCACCTCACCTCACCTCTGTGCAATTCAGAGACAGAAAGCAGTGTTCCCGTGGACTCTGGCGCTGACGCCTCTGGGGGCCAGGCTGCACTGCGGGGGGTTTTCTCTATTCCTCAGCCTCTCCAGGACGCATGTCAGGTGCCACGGTAGCCTGTCAGGGATCCAGATATCCCTGTCCAAACAGCACTCTGGGGACTTTCTCCAGTGACCCTGTGGAATCGACAGTCTTGCCCTTTTTAAGTTTCTGGGTCACCCGAACCTCACAGCTGCAGTGTGGGTGAGAGGGGGGCCACTGAGGTGACAGGTGACCAAGGGACAGCCCTCCTCTCCCACCTCAGACACCCTGTCCTCCGACTCCTTGGGGGGCTTGTCCACACTTGGACACCTGCTCAAAGGGAAGCTCTGAGAGGAGGATTGAGTCAATACCCTTTTCATCCATTTCTCCCCACTTTCCATCTAATAAAAGTCCTATTAACCCACCATAAGCAGCCAGAAATGTCATCAAATCAAACTCCCAAAGGTAGTGATGGAGAAAACGTTACCTCGATCTTAGTTTCCAGCAAACACTTATCCAAACTCTTTCAAAGCAGAAATTTTTTTATTTCTCAGCATGTTAACTGTGGGGGAAATCCTGTGCTAGATTTCCATAAAAGCCTCAGCATCTGAACACTGACCATTTGGCCTCCAGAGAATCCCTCCCCCGAGCTGTGTAGACACCACAGGACCTCAGCAACTTGACGCCCCGTTTCAGGAACCTCCTGGGGAAGCAGCCCCTGAGAAGAAATGGGTTATCTTGGGGCCTTGGAGCCGACACTGGTGGCTGAGAAACTCGAGACAGACGTCTCATCAATCCCGCCCTTAAACGCTGAGCGGACAGCTCACTCGCCACCCACTCATCCCACAAACCTCGGTCCCTCTCCAGGCACTGTCCTAGGCACTTGGGACTCAGAGGGGGAGGACGGGGTCCCCTGCCCACTCTCAGGGCCCTCAGCACTCTGGACAGTGGGGATGAAGCGCAGGAGACATGATGGCGGCGAGGGATGTGACAGGGTTGCTGAGGGCTCATCGGGCTCTAGCCCGTAACTCACCCTCTCATCTCTCTCCTCTGGCTCATCCAGTAGATCTGCCGGGAGGATGGGGAGGAGATGGGGAGCTGCCCTCCCCGCACACAGAAGAAACTGCACACTGATTGGAATGGTATATTGTCGTGGTGGATTGACAATTTTTGCGTGATGAAATTCCCGTCTTTTCCTCCAGTAACGTCCTTTATCTTGGTGTCTGCTTTGCTTGTGATGGGTATGTCACCACATGTGCGAGACCATGAAACAAGTCTTAATACATTTAAAAAAGCTGAAATGCTACAAAATATCTTCCCCAACCACAATGAAACATCAGTAACTGAAGGAAATCTGGAAAATGAACAACTATGCAGATATTAAATGACACACACTTAAACAGCCAACGAGTCAATGAGGAAATCACAAGGGACTTTATAAAATACTTTGAGAGGAATGAAAATGAAAACAATGTAGTAAACTTATGGGATAGAGTGAAAGCAGTGCTCAGACATGCCTACATTAAAGAAAAAGATCTCAAATAAGCAACCTTTGCTTCCACCTTAAGGAATTAGAAAAAGTAGTGTAAAATAAGCAAGAAAAAGGAAGGAAATAATAAATATTAAATCAGAGAAAAATGAACTAGAGAGTAGAAAAGCAATAGAGAGAATTAATGAAACTAAGCATTGGTTCTTTGAAAAGCTAAAAATATTGACAAGCTTTTAGTTAGATTAACCAAAAAATAATAGAGAGACAATTCTAGTTACTAAATTCAGAAATAAAAGCAAGGACATTACTATTAAATTTACAGAAATAAAAATAATTATAAGAGAATACTATGAAAAATTTTATGCTGACAAATTAGATAACCTAAACAAAATTGATGAATTCTTAGAAGCACACATGGTACCAAAACTAACTCAAGAAGAAAGAGTAAATCTTAATAAATCTATAACAAATGAAAGGCTGAATCAATAATTTAAAAAAAACCTCACAATGAATGAATGCCTGGGACAGATACCTTCACTGTTGAGTTCCATCAAACATAAAGAATTAACACCAATCATTCCCAAACTTTTCCAAAAATATAAGCAGATAGAGCTCTACTTAACATCTACGAGGCCATACTACCCTCATATACCAAAGCCAGACAAAGACATCTGACAGAAAGAAAACTATAAGTCTATATCCCTTATGAATATAGATGCAAAAATCCTCAAAAAAAGTCTAGTAGCCCAAATCCAGCAGCATATTAAGAGGCTGAAACACCACGACTAAATGAGATTTATCCCAAGAATATGAGGATGTTTCAACATCTGAAAATCAAACAACGCAATATAGCATATTAATAGAATGAAGGGAGAAAAAAGGATAATCTCAATTGATTCAGAAAAGGCATTTGAAAAAGCCAACGCATTTTCATGATAAAAAGACTCAATAAACTAGGAATAGAAGGCAACTTTCTTAACGAGATCAAGAGTATCTATGAAAAACCCACAGCTGACACCATGCTCAATGGTGAGAGCCTGAAAGCTTACCTCCTAAGATCAAGAACAAGATGAGGATGTTTGTGTGCTCATGGCTTCTCTTCAAATTGTGCTGGAAGTTCTAGCCAGGGTGGTTAGGCAAGAAAAAGAAATAAATGGCGCCCACATTGGAAAGGAAGAACAAAACTATTCTATTAAGAGATTACCTAATATTATAGATAGAAACCCCAAAATAATCTGTAAAAAGCATTTAAAGCTAATAAATGAGAGAGCAAAAGTTGGAGGACAAAATCAACATACAAATATCAGTTATATTTCTACTTATTAACAACAGGCAACCCCAAAATGACAGTATAAGTAGGATTCTATTAATAATAGCATCAAAAAGAATAAAATACCTAGTGATAAATTTAACTAAGGAGCTGAAAGACCTGGACACCCAAAACTACAAAACACTGTCAAAAGAAATTTAAAAAGACCTAAATAAATGGAAAGGCATCCCATGCTCATGGATTGGAAGACTTAATATTGTAAAGACAGCCATACTCCCCAACACAATCAAGTCGCTATCAAAATCCCAAAGGTCTTTTATGTGTGTATAGAAATGGAATAGCCAATCCTAAAATTCATTAGGAATTTCAAGGAATTCTGATTAGTCAAAACAATCTTGAAAAAGAAAAACAAAGGGAAATAAAAGGCACACAGATTGGGAAGGAAGAAATAAAACTGTTATATTTGTTCACAGATTACATGATCATCAATGTAGAAAATCCAAAAAAATTGAAAAAAAAACATCCTGGAATGAGTGATTATAGCAAGTTTGAAGGACACAAGGCTAATATACAATTATTATATAATTATATATTAATAATCAATTACTTTCTTAAATACCAGAAATGAACTAGTGAGATTTGAAATTAAAACCAAAATATCTTTTATATTAGCATCCCCCAAAATGAAATATTTAGATATAAATCTAGCAAAATATGTACAAGATGTATATGAGGCAAACTACAAAACTCTAATGAATGAAATCAAAGAAGAACTAAATAAATGGAGAGATATTCTGTGAATATAAATAGAAAAACTCAATTTTGTCACGATGCCAGTTTCTCCCAACTTGAACTACAGATTCAAGGCAATCCTAATCAAAATTGCAGCAGTTACTTTGTGGATACTGGCAAAATGATTATAAAGTTTATATGGAGAGGCAAAAGACCCAGGATAGCCAATACTATTTTGACAGAGAAAAACAAAGTTAAAGGTTTGACACTACTTGACTTCCAGACTTACTGTAAAGCTACGGTAATCAAGACAGTGTGGTATTGGTGACAGAACAGACAAATAAGTGACTGGAACAGAATAGAGAGGCCAGAAATAGACCTACATAAATACAGTCAACTGATCTTTGACAAAGGAGCAGAGGCAATGCAATGGAGTAAAGATAGTCTGTTCAACAAGTGCACCCATGTACATGCCATGGGTTTAGACAAATTTATAATGAAAAATATCCATCACTATAATATCATTATTGTGTCAATTTAAACATAGAATAACCATAGGATCCAGTGATTCCACTTCTAGGTATAATGAAGAGTTATAAACATATGTTCAAACAAAAATGTGTATCTGGATGTTTGCAGCAGTACTGTTCACAATAGCCAAAAGGTGGAAACAACCTACATACCCATCAGCTGGTGAAGGAGAAGCTCTGTGTGTCTGTCCTTACAGGGGATATTATCGAGCCACAGAAAGGCATGGAGCAGTGACACGTTGCAACACAGGTGAACCTGGAAAACACAAAAGGCCACACACTGTATGATTCCACTTATAGAAATGCCCTGAAAAGGGAGATCCTTAGAGGCAGAAAGCAGACAAGTGATCGCCGGGGTCTTGGGGGAGGAGAAAGGAGAAGGAACTGCTTAATGGCTACAGGGTTCCTGCTTGAGGTGATGAAGATGTTCTGGAATGAGATGGGGTGGAGGTTGCAATATGCTGTGAAGGTACTAAAAGCCAGTGAATTGTACACATTAAAATGGTAAATTTCATGTTATGTGAATTTTATAAAAACTCACATAAACCCCACATATACAAAGATAGTAACTGGAATATTATTTTAAACAGTGAACAATTAGAAACAGTGTAAATGCCCAACATTGATACACAGTTAAAACATTGTGGAGGGGCTTCCCTGGTGGTGCAGTGGTTAAGAATCCGCCTGCCAATGCAGGGGACACGGGTTCGAGCCCTCGTCCGGGAAGATCCCACATGCCACGGAGCAACTAAGCCCGTGTGCCACAACTACTGAGCCTGTGTGCCACAACTACTGAAGCCCACGCGCCTAGAGCCCATGATCTGCAACAAGAGAAGCCACTGCAACGAGAAGCCTGCGCACTGCAACGAAGAGTAGCCCCCGCTCGCCGCAACTAGAGAAGGCCTGTGTGCAGCAGCAAAGACCCAACAAAGCCAAAAATAAATAATAATAAAAAAAAACATTGTGGAACCTGTACTCAATGAGTACTATATAGCTCTTTTAAAGATTATTATGAATACTAATACTTCTCCCATGAGAGCAAGATGAGATGAAGACACCCATTCTTAGCACTTCTATCCAACATTGTGCTGGAGGTTCCAGCCAGGGCAACAATCATACAAGAAAACTGATAAGACACACCCAGATTAGAAAGGAAGTAAACTCTCTTAATTTTCAGACAACACACTTAACTATGTAGAAAATCCCACGGAATCTACAAAACAGCTCCTAGAAGGAATATGTGAGTTTAAACAAAGTCACAGAATATAAGATCAATATACAAAAATCAATTATCTTTATATACTGGCCATAACTGAAAATAAAAATGAAAAAAAGTACCATTCACAATATCATAAAAATACGAAGTACATAGGGAAAAATCTGACAGAAAGTGCAAGATCTATACACTGAAAATTGAAAATTTTTGATGAGTAATTAAAATAGACCTAATTAAATGGAGAGATTTATATAGAAATATATTGGGAGACTCATTGTCATTGAGGTGTCAGTTCTTCCCAGATTTATATATGGATTCAATGAAACACCAGTCAAAATCTTAGCAGGCCCCCCCCCTGTTTTGGTAGAAATTGACAATCTAAGGCTAAACTTCATGTGCAGGTATAAAATAAGGGTAGTCAAGTAACTTTGAGTTTGGAAATTATTCACTCTCTGATCTCAGGACTACATTATTTTCGGGATTTACTCTCTTTAGACAAGCAGAGCAATAGAAGAGAATAGAGAATCCAGAAGCAGATCCATGTATATGTTGGTTGAGTTCTGATAAACATACAAAGGCAATTCAGTTGAGAAAAGATAGCCTTTCTACCCTTTCTGGAACAACTAGTGATCCATATATAAAAAATGAACTTTCACCTATTCCTTGCACCATGTACAAAATTTACTCAAAATGGATTATAGACATAAATTAAAACTGAAAACTACAAAGCTTCTAGATGAAAACATAGGAGGAAATCTTTGGGACTTTGGGTTAGACAAATATTTCTCAGATGTAACATCAAAAGCATGATCTATAAAAGGAAAACTTGATACTGTTTACTTCATCAAAATCAGTAACTTCTCTTAGAAAGAAGAGAATGGAGAGAGAGAGGCCACAAATTAGAAGAAAATACTTGGAAATCACATATCTGATATGGACTTGTATTCAGAATATATAAAGAACTCCGAAAAGCCAATAGTAGGAAAATGAACAATCCAATACAAATTGGGCAAAAGGTTGGGAATTGAGTGACCTATCTTGGCTTCAGAGAGCCCTGAGGGTAGAAGAGTGGAGAGATCCTAGCACTTATGCTTGAGTTGGGATCCAGCCAGTGGACGCAGGGGCTCCTGGAGCTCCCAGTGTCTGTCTCAGAGATGCCTACATGCCCCTCCCCTGATGACGTCTCTCACTGTTTTCAGTTGAGCGTCATAGATTTCCTAGTGAACAATAAAATCTCTCTTCATATAATGAGCTTCCACTCTGCTTTTTCAGTATTTTTCCTCTTGTTGGCTCCCTGTTTATTCCTCATTTTTGGGCTGGGCCAATCTTCTGAGCGGGGGTTGAGTATACAGGGAGCTTCCCTAGGCACACAGGCTCAAGTCTGTGTGTATAAATCATATCTGCCCTTAATAAGATCCTATTTGTCCGTTGCATGAAAACTCCTTCCCAACTCCTCCCCAGGCTGCTCAAGGTAGAGTTGAGTAGACTATGTGCCCCTCCCTTTATTCTTTTTTTTAATTAATGTGTTTTTAACCCATATAATGCTAGTACCATAAAGAGGAGGTCTTTTATTTGCCCCAAAAGATAAAGTGAAGTTTATGCAGGACATATTTGACTGAGAATTTTAACTCTACAAGAATCCCATTATATTCTTGGAATCCTTACTCCTGGGATCAAGAACTGCAAACCATTCCACAGTCCACCTCTTTTTTCTCCTTATTTGATTCCCTCCATTCACAGGTTCTGACTCACCAACATGGTTTATTCCAAGTTATTAACATACCTTTTGCATAAACTGACTAACATTGATGTCTTTTCTATAGTAGATACCACTTCTGAATCATTTTATTCTTGCCTTACTGCATTGGCTGGGACCATAGCCTCGGGAGAAATGATGGCATGTACCTGACTTAAAGACTAGGCATCTGACATTTCATCTCTCCTTGCAATGTTTGCTCGGGTTTTCTCATGTAAATGTGTGTCTGTATGTTCACGAGAGTGAATGTGGGTTTATTATATTTGATCAAGTTGGTACCACAGCATAAACTGGAAATTCATTGAGGTTATCTTTGTGGCCTAATAAATGTTCTATTTTGTAAATACTCCATGGGTGTTTGCAAATAATTTCTATGCTCTGTTAGGAAATTTATTTTTTATATATATTAGGTTGAGCTGATCTGTTGTGTATTCAAATCCTCCCTTTTTGCATACTTTATTATCTATCAATTTTAAAAATTGTGATAATGGTTCCCCTAATTTTGTGGATCTGTCAGTTTCTCCCTGTATTTGTAACGATTTTTCTGTTGTATATTTTGAAGCTCTATTCTTAAGGGAATAAAAACTCTTGGCTATATTCTTCAAGAATTATACCTTTTATTGTTATAAAATATCCATCTTTTCCCATTTTATGTTTTTAATCTAATTTTCTCTTTATCTGGTATTCACAGTGGCCTGTCTACTTTTCTTATTTGCATTTGCCTCATATATTTTCCCCATATCTTTATTTTACATTTTTATTTTGTCATTTAATTTCTTGTAAAACACACATAAGTAAATTTTATTTTTAAACTAAATCTAGGAAATTCTTTTAGTAGCAGAATTCAATCTAGAAAACCCCTATGTTTGACCATATTCATCCATTTAAGTTTATGTTTACCTTTGGTAGCTTGATTTCTGGTGGCTGTGCCTTTGACAGTCATATTGCTGCACTGACTCAGACGTGGTGCATTGATTCAAACATGGTGTGATCTTCCCGAGGACCTGGACACTGGCGTCCGCAGCCTGCTGGCCTGACTCAGGTGCTCCTGGCTGTGGGACAACGTCATCCTGTCTGGTCAGTGCAGCATCCTCATCCAAAACGCCGTGACATGAGCCCCTCAGGGGAATGAGGTCCAGTGTCTGGCAGGTCCTTGAGTTGCTTCCTCCTTATTCCAGAGCACAGCGTCTCAGGCCCTGGGAGACCAGTGGAGGGGAGTCTGTGGCTGTGAAATCACCCCAGAGAATGCCTAGAAATCCAGCGGAAACTTGTGGGGAGTCAGAGCAGCCAGGCTATTGCAAAAGCAAATAACTTTACATCTACGTGAGATGTGTAGCCAGGAACCAGGCCCTGGGTTGGGGGGGTGGGGGGCAGAAATCAGAGGTTAATTAATGACTGCACAACTTTTTAAAAACCCGTTTTCCAGCATGATGTCTGGAACCTGAGTAAATGTTTGCGTCTCCAGCTGGAGGAAATGTAAACAGCATCCTTTCTGCCGAGCCTTTCTGCCAAGGTCTGGGACGAGCAAATAATTTCCTAACATTAAAGAAATGTTTTATGTGTTTTGAACATTGGTTCTCATCATTTAAATAATGACGGTAAACTGGTTTATTGCTGTAGAGCCACCGTAAGTAGGCGCCCGAAGGAACGCTCAGCGGTACCGCATTATATTAATTGTCTGTATTATCTTTGACACTGGAGACGGCTCAGCATCGCCACGTGGGTTAATGACTCCACTGTAAATAAATGGGAAGTGTTTAAGGCAGTATTAATTGAAATGCATTCATGCAATTACAAACCCCTGTGTCAGGCTGAGGGCCTCTACAGTCCCACTCTCTCCCGGAACGGCTAGGAAAGCGGCTGTAGGAAGTCTGCACACTTTCCTCCTCGTTTCTTACACATCTTCCCACAGAGGTGTCTGTCCTTGGTGGTCCCGAGGCTGTTCGTCTACCCTGTCCAGCAGGTACTGGATGCTGGGACACAGCGGGGGCAGGCGGTGGAAAGCGTGGTCTCCCTCGACGCGGGAGGCCCATCGCAATCCCGTTGGGAACGGGACAGCCCGTTCTCTGCCGGTTCCATTAGTCTGGCGTTTGGGTTTCCTGAAGCTTTGACCTGAAGCCACTGTCCAGCTTTCCTGGTTGAACCCACACCCACCACCCTTAACACACCCAGTGAGCAGCGTCCAGAAGGGTTGGGTGGGAAGAAAGAGCACGTCAGTGAACAGATGGCACTCTACAGTTGTAGAGTGTGGTGTATCAACACACACGTGTGCATGCACACATGTATGAGCCTCACTACAGTCGTGGGGAGGGAATAGGTGAGTGCTCATCCCCAGGGACACGTGGGGAAACTGTCCAGCTGGTTCAAGATGACTTAGCTGGGAGCCGGGACCAGAAGACTTGTCCCTGGATCCCCGGTGAGTGCACCTGAGTTCCCTCAGGACAAGATCCTCCTTTTCAGGCTTCCCCACAATAATCCCACTACACAACCAGCAGTGGGGAGGGGACGGGGGTGGAGATGCACAGAAACGGACAGCTCCTCGAGGCCACCTTTCTTTGTATAAACGCACAGGACCCCTGGGAAAAACCTGTTGGGATTGGAGGGTGGGGTGGCCAAAAGACACCCATCGCTGGGCATGAGTTATATTCCTTTAGCAAATAAAAGTAACACATGTGGGTGGCGTGTCCTGTCGTGTAGGGTGGTCCTTCGGCCTTGGGGGAGGGAAGGACTTGGTGGCAGCTGCCCCTCCGGAACTGCCATCCGAGAGCACCCCGCACTTTCTGGGTCACCTTCAACCTGACAGTCTGTCTTTTGGAGAGGCCATCTTTGCCGGCTGCCATCTGCCGGAGAGATACTACGGGGCCGGTGTCCGCCAGACCTGGGTCAGAAGGACGCGCGGACCAAGGCATCCCCATCTGAGGACAGCTCCCTCGGAGGAGCAGAGGGGAGTTTGTTTGATTTTCAGGGGAAAGAAATGCCACAGGGGAAGGAATAGGGACTTTGGTAGTTGACAATATCAGTTCTAAAAATGCAATTTCTGGATTAATAACAAAGACTCTGTTCTCGTTCTCTGGCTCCTTGAGGACGTGGCTCTGACCACAGAACATATTGTGCCCCGCGGCACCAGCCCAATCACGACGTAACAGTCCTCCCCTTTCTAAGGTGCGATGTCTATTAAAATGGGTAGCTGCTTGTACCGGCCCCCCTGGAAATGAGTAACGCACCCCAGCAGACTGGCCACTGGTTAAATATTAAAGCTTGTAACTTTAATATTTGTGTGTCTGTGTGTTGCATTACGGTAGAGAAAAATTCACAAGAAAGAGGGTTGCTTTTTGAAACCTCCAATATCCAAGCCATTTTGACCTATTTTGTCCTACTTAGTTTTTAGGTCAAGGACCCATTTAGGCACAAAACTAAATTTATCAATCACACACATACATATATACACAGTATGTGCCTATGTGTGTAGACACACAGACACATATACATACATGCATATATTTTTACACATACTCTGAAGTATTTATTAATATGCTAAATATCATTTATGGTTTTAGAATCTATTTCACCATTTGTATCTCATCAGTCTACTTTTGAGAAAAATAGGAAGAAAGAAGAGGTGGGCTTGCATTTAACACAGAGACTCAACAATCCTCTGACCAAGAAGTTAAATTTCTTCTTCAGGAAAAAAATCAAACTCCAAAGGGAAATAATCAACACGAATCAGCAGAGTAAGTGAAGGTGAAAGAAATCCACAGGAGTCTGCTGCTACAACCCATCCACCTGTTCCATGTGGGAAAAGAAGGAAACACACTGTATTTAAGGGTTAAAAATTAGACACAGCAGGCAAAATGAGATTTAAGAAAATGTGGACCAGGCCATTACAGGGCCAGTAAATACAGTCTGTAGCCTAAATGGGAGGATTCTTGAAATCTAAAAACAAAGATTAACGTTTTCAAATTGTTAAAACTACCGTAGTATTGAGTGGATACATGAGTCCTTATTTTTAACAAGGACAAAATACATAAAAATATTCATGCTGAGCATTGTCAATTATTATAATGAACAAAGTAGGTATTTGGGTATATGGTCCATATTTCCTCCTGGTTCTCAACCAGGTATAGCTCACAGATTAGTAAATACCTTTTCTTTGAAAACTCCTATATTGTGAATTAACCTGTCTCTTTACAGGACACATCACACAGATTTCGAGTTTTCTGGTGAACTGAAGCAAGTCCTCCAAAACTCTGCACCGCACAGGTCATGGCGCTCAGCTCCTGCCCACACCGGCCTGATGCTCTGGGTGGGGGTGGATGAAGTCTGTACCGGGCCACCTTGTCGTGGCTGCTACAGCCTCAGTCCCAGCCTCTACGTGGGATTCCGAGAGCTGCCAGGGCACAAGGGAGAGGAGGTGGTTACATGGATGGCCAGTCACTCCCCACACCACATTTGGGGTCTGCGCACCTCTCCCAGTTGAAGCGTGTGTGTCACCTCTCTCTCCAGGAATGATGTTATCCTGGATCCAAGCCCGTCCCGTTGTCATAGGCTGTGCTCTCTAAACTTCAGGTGGAGGAAGCTAAAATCCATGGACAAGTCTGCAGTCCTGGTTAATGGTCGTGGGCGATCATCGTGAGAGGTCACAGTGAAGGTCATGGGCAGTGGTCATAAGCAAATGGTTATTGGTGATGGTCATGGACCATGGCTGTAAGTGAAGGTCAGAGGCCACTGTCAAGGGCAATAATTGTGGGTGACGATTGTCAGGGAGGGTCAGAGATAATGGTGATAATGTTCACGGCAAAAGTCATGAGGATGCCTTCAAGGAAAAGTGCACTGTTTTGGGGAAACAGCACAGTTGTCTGGATATTGGGTGGCTCTTGGGTTCCGTCCATGAGTGGTCCCTTGTACAATATCTCAGACTAAATTGTGCAGGAGCATGTATGAGGTTGAGGGGCTCGAAGGGAACCAAGTGTAAATGAGGCATGAATGAGCACATCCGCAAAGAAGAACAAAGGACAGTTCAAGTAACAATGAGTTAAATCCAGAAAAAAATTGGATGTGGATTTGAAAGTTTGTTGTATTTATTTTGTGGTTTTTGTGATGAAATTCAGGGAGACAGACCTGGAGGTATGTTCTGGTAAGAAGTTCAGGGAAATGCAAATGCACATCACCTCCGTGAATAGAGTAGATAAGCATCCAGTTCTAAACACGGGTTAGAGAATGACACTAGAAGTGATTAAGGGAAATATGGCTAGTTTCCCCCAGTGGAAGTTAGATTCCTCCAGAGAGAATGGCAGGTAATGCTAGACCTGCCTCTGCTTTTCCAACCACGGCAGGAAGGCTCAGTAGAGAAACACACGTTTCTTAAAACCAGACAGGAATGATGAAAATAAAGTCAGTATCCTTGAATGTAAGTCTGTCTTAATACACGAGTCCTGACCTCAAGTTTTCTTTGTAAGCATGAAATCTGATGATTATTTTCACAGCATTAGTCACCTACAGAGGCTTCTCCCACCCAGGTTCCCTCCTGTAAAAACCTTGCCGCTGGCCCCCTGATCTTCGGGAAGTGTATCATGAAGTCTTATATTCATATTTTAATAGTTTGAGATATGCTGGTGACGGATTGAATCAGAGGACAAAATAGAAGTGCATTTTCTGTGATTTCTAAAATGTATTTGATCTGTATTTTCGTCTCTGAATTCCAGACCCTGTAAAGTTTTAACTTAAAGTGGGGACTTTTTGAGTTACCTTGTGCATACCTTTTCTTCATTTCCCATGGCTTGTCCTTCCATAGTTTTCCACGACAGCAAAACAGATGAGTAGGCTTTGCTGAAATTTTCCAAACAAACTCACCGTTGTGCTAAGGTAATTATGAAAATGTCCATCTCCAGTCTACGCTTTGGGAAAGGACGCAGCACCAAGAAGGCGAGTGGCTCCCGTCCCCCGCCCCCCATTTGGATGCGTTATCGTGCAGGCCTGCAGGCTAATTTCACAGCTGGTGTGTTTGCTGCTGACCTGAAACTGAAGTGGAAGAATAAGCAAAAGTGGGCAAAGAAATTCAAAAAGATTTTGACAAAATGAAGTGTATGAATCTTGAGATGAAATCTGTTGCACTGGAAACTAGGCACATTCTATAAGACTGTGAGCCAAAAAAGTTAAATCTGGAAGAGCAGAACTAAAATTAAACAGATAAATAGCAGAATAGACATTTCTTTAAGGCAATATTTCTAAGTTATACATAATTTAATCCAGTGATTATTTTATTCATTTAAGATGATGTTGAGATGTGTTCTAGGCTCCAATGTTGATGCTAGAGATGGATATTTTTACATTTGTACATTTCACACATGTGAGTCTTGACCCCGTGTTACATGGGTTAGGAGTAGTGGACAACTTCTAGATCTGGCTATCCTTTTTTTTAAGTCAAAAAAAGGAGCAAACTCAGTCTAATGGCTGATGACTGGGGATGAAACCGAGCAGGACCCTGTGGGGCTTCCTCAGGGATAGACCTCCCCCGTGCCCCCTGCCTCTTGTTTGTAGAAAAGCTTTAGGCTCCTAGGCTTTCCCTAAGTTCCAAAGAGCAAATTTAACCAGAGAAGTGAGAAAATGCAGAAAGAAAGGAAAACAGTTAAGCAAGACAAAATATTAATAGTTTAGCCATAAAAAAAGTCCTGGACATTTAGTTCCTCCTCAAGGGCCATTGATACTATCCTGAGCTATATCTTTGAGCAGTTTTGCAGATACTAAAACCCCACCAGGTAAAAAAAGTTAACTGCATGCTGCCCACCAGCTCGTAGACCCCAGACTGGCTGGAACCAGAAGGCTGATGATGGAGATTCCAGAGACATCACCTTGTTACCTCCCCACCAACCAATCAGAAGGATGTACGAAACCTGACCACATACCCTGGACCTCCTCCCCAACACGGGCTTTAAACACTGTTCCCTGAAATCGGGGAGTTCGGGTCTTTTGAGCATGAGCTGTCCATTCTCCTTGCTTGGTCCCATGTTGGATGCCCTACAGTAAACACTGTACTTTCCTTCACCACAACCTGGTGTCAATAGATTGGCTTTGCTTCTCTCAGGAGAGTGGACCCAGGTTTGGTTTGGGAACAGGGTCACAGCATCCGTGGCAGGTGGGGGACAAGGGGACCAGGCTGGATGACTGGGTGTTTGCCCTTTGTGCTCTTCTCATTGGGTGTCCTGGGTCAGGGGGCCCACTGGCCTCGCTCACATCCGGATCTAAGCCCACCCTCCACCTGTCCCTGAACGTGGAGAGATGCTCCCCCCCCCCCCCGGAAGCTTTCCCCTAGGCAGAGGGAAGGACAAAGGGGCTAAATCTGAGAGCTGTGAGCGCCGGGTAGAAGAGGTGCTATCCCGGGGGAGGGTGGGTCTCCAACCCCGGCAGGCCCTGGGCGAGGCCAGTCCAGTGGCTGTCCAGCTACTGCCGCGGATCTGCCATCCCCAACTCAGTGGTTTAAGACAACAGCTGTTTGTTTGGTGCCCAATCCCACAGCGCAGTGGTTTGACTCTGGCTTGGCCAAGCGGTTCTCCTGCTCTGGGCTGGACTCCGCAGATGAACTACAGGCTGGCTGGGGTAGGCGGGGGTCTTCTGGGGGCTGGTCGGGGGTTCTGCTAGGACCACCCTTCTCAGCGCCAGGCTTCTTCCCATCCTCCAGCTGGCTCTGGACTTGCTCACAGGGCAGCTGAGCATGGGGCCGCTTGGCTGCATTCTGCTGGCCCAAGCGGGTCACAGGGCCACCTGGATTGGAGAGGTGGGGACAGAATCCACCTTCAGGTGGGAGGAGCTGTGAAGTCACACAGCCAAGCATGTGGACACAGGGAGGAGGAAAGGACTATTGGCCATTTTTGCAATGATTGGAACACCTCCTGGAGCACAGCATTTTCCTTTCTAAGCAAGACCCCAGGGGATGTTAAAATGGGTCACAGACTGCAAGTGGAATCATGTCTAGGGGGGTGGCCCACTCTCTGGTGCTCTGGACCCTCCCAGTGTCCACTGCCCCAGGGACACCTTGTCTGAATGAGGGACAGGAGGACGTGCCTCCCTGGGCCCCTCCCATGATCCTTCACGTGCATGGAAACCTCGGGATGAGCCCACCTTGGAGGAGACTCACATACTAATGAGTGAGGGAATATAACAGAAAAACATTTTTAAAAATAGTAAACATTTTTGAGGTATAATTTATGTGCAGTAAAATGCCCCCATTTGGGGTTACAGTTGAGTCAAAATAGGGAACGTGTCCATCCCCACAAAGGCTCATCTTCCCAGCCGCCCCACCCCCGCCCAGGCCACCACACTGGCGTCCTCACTACACATTGGAGTTGTGGAATCTCTGCTTTGAAAGATGCCATTGATTTAACCTTTTACACATTTTCTGGGATTCGACCTTTCCCCATTTAGTCCGAGGCATCCATTATCGCTGCAAAGATCTTTGCAACAATGCAAAGTAATTGTCAGTTTTCAGCTTTTTACTTCCGAAATCTTAACAGTATGTTGGATTCTATAGCAAGACAAACATCTCAAAAACCAGGGATCACTCCTGAATATTTACCTGATGGAGAGGATGTCCCAACACCAAGTGCCTTCTTCATGGAAGAGGAGCACAGTCGGGGGGACCTCTGCCCCCAAAGAGTGCCCTCAGCCCTGCTGGGGGGAGCGGATCCCGGGGCGCAGGACAGATGCCCTCTCCCTCCACCTGCTGACCTCTGCGGTGGTCAGTGTGCTAGACGCAAGCCTCTGCAGGCCGGGCTGTCGTGCACCCTACGGGCCAGCTGGTGGGTTCTTCTCTGAGACGCACTGACCAGCCGATCAGGCCGGCACAGGAAGGTGGCCATGGTGGCGAGGCAGGAAGGGCGGGCCCTCCAGGTGGGCCAGAGGGAGCAGGTGAGAAGCAGAGTTGGGACGGGGCAGATGCACTCGGATGGGGCGGGAGGTGGGCACAGGGTGCCACCACAGTGGCCAAGCTTTGGGGCTGAAGGTGTCAGGGGACAACAGCCCTTCTGAAGTTGTCGGGGGGGCGTCAGTGCAGAGATAAAACCACAGGGAGGGGCACCAAAGAGAATCGGGGAGGATTCAGACTAAGGATGAACCAAAGGAAGGGGGAGGAAAGGACAGATGTGAGGACCTGATGTGTTAAGACTGGACGAGGCCACGGAGATCCTGGGTGAGAAAAGAATGTGGAGTATCACACGTCAAAGGAGGCACTCACACAAATCCCGAGGGTTTGCCAGAAGCCAGATCCTGTGCCATCCTGCCGACAGCTTGTGGCAAATTTAGTTGCAATTTTAATATACCTATAATTGTGGTAAGAACACTTAACCGAGATCTGCCCTCTTGACAAAATGTAAGTGCACACCCAGTATGGTGAGTTGCAGACCCAGGTCCTACGGTGGGTCTCCAGAACTTACGCATCCTGCATCACTGCAACGTTGTACCCGGGGGGCAGCAACCCCCCCCCCCCACCAACTCTCCTCCCTTGGATGGAGCAGGAGGCTGTCAGAGGAGGTGGCAGGGACTCAGCGGGTGGAGAAGGAGTTTGTCTAAAACGGGATGCGGGGCAATGTTGGCGTCTTTCCAGCTGCATCCAGCCATCCAGCAACAGCTTCCAGCGGGAACAGCCGTCCTGGAGCCTGCACTCTGGGACGTCTCGGGACCGGACAGGAGGGCTCTGGCCCCACTCCATCCCTCCGCTTCCAGACAGCTGTTTCTGCTGGATTGTGATGAAGGTCAAGTGCCCTCCCGGCTGGGCTGTCGAGTGAGGATGCTTGGTGTGAACTCACCTCCCCAGTGTGGACAGGGGGCTGCCCGCTGACTCCGCGTGGCCATGAATGTCCTGGGGTCCGTCCTGCCTCCGGGGTCCGTCTCAGATGCCACTACTGGTGGGTCGAACGTGACCCATGTGGGCAGTGTGGACCCGCTGGGGACTCACCCTGTACCTCTCCTGGCATCTCCTGGACAGGGGATCAACGCACACGTTTCACAACTCAAGTCACACTCCTCACTCTCCCTTGAACTCTGTCCCCTCTGACTCGGCTTGTCTGGACCTGTGAGTGGAGTGGCTTTCAGGAAGGAGAAGGAGAAAGAAGGAATCTTCTCTGCATGGATGATTTTGAACCTTTAAGACCCTAGTGAAAAAAATCAGACAAAAATACTAATTGCAGGAAGTCAGAGGGACAGAATGCGGGCTGAGCCCTTTAGATTCTGCTATTGTTTAAAAGGATGTTTTCACACCTTGAATGCTCTTTGACTCAGCCAGAGGTGGATGGAATTAGGGAGACCCCGTCAAGAAACTCCATCGCGGGTGAGTGTTGTATGAACCGTAGACACACCCGTCCTGGTGTCCCTGGGAACTGACAGCCGCGGCGCCCGGGAATCACACAACTGCTCTACACACCATTCCAGGGACAAATTCCACGCAAACACACACCTACTTCATTACTTATGTAGCAAATTATCTTCTTCCACAGCCAGCCGAGCACTTGCCAAATAGGCCACCGCTGTCTTCCTGATTTTCTTTCTTGGGGCTGGGCGTTGGGGCAGACAGTGAACTGGAGACCCCCAGGGCTGAGTCTGCTTCAAGCGCTCCAGTCCCTGCGGTCCTCAGGGCTCGCCTCTGCTGCCTGCCCTGCTCACGGCTTTGTGCCCGGTGAGGCAGGCTCTGTGCTCCTGGAGACCTCCCTGTGACCTTACCACCTTCCAAGCATCAAGGCAAATGAAAACCCAAGGCTTGTGGGGCTCAGGGATAGCTTGAGAGAGCTCACTGGTGCAGAACGTTTTATTATTTGGGAAAAGATGTGGTTTTACATCTGTGTCACTGTGCTCTGCCTCTGTAGGACCTCCACCAGCCACAGGGTACAGCAGAAGGAAACTGCTCACCCTACATCGGATGCACCCAGGGGTTCGGCAAGTTCAAGGGGTTCAAGAAGGATGCACTTGCCAGGGGCCCTTTCTGTGACTGAATGGCTGTCCCTCGCTCCCTGGAAAGCTGTCTCAGGTAACGGCGCCATCCTTGTGGTGTGATGGCTTGGCCTCCATTGCACCTCCTTGCTCCAGCCAGAAGGATGCAACGAGATTCATCTGGAGTGTGGTTTGTGGCTCAAGCTGTTGTAGGAGAAGACGAAAGCCAGTAACTTTCCATTGTGTAAATATTCTGTAATTTAAAATCTCCTTTGAAAATCTCTTCCAGCTCTATGTGGTAGGACTATATGAATAAATTAATATGTGGAAGGTTCCCCTCTTTTGTTGATGCTTTACTTATAGCCCTTCTTCTGTGCATAAAGCATTTCAAGAAAACTAGGGGTAAGTTATAATTCTAATGTGAAAATTGCAATGGAAGACGGTGTTTTAATTCCTTGGGGCCATCCTGGTACTATTTAATGACATTCTGCTCCAGGGCATTCGATGTCCCTGAGACAAGTTCCCCAACACTGGGTCTGGTGACTCGGATGGTGGGCAAGGGGACTGGCGCAGTGTCGGGGCGGGGGATTGGGGGGGTTAGACAGGCAGCCTTGTCCACACCAGGGGACCTTTAGCAAGTGTTTACTCTGAACAGGATCCTGCCCAGTGCTGGAGATGCAGAGACCTTCATGCTCCCAGAACCAACAATCTACATGGGGGACGATGGAGGCAGGGTCCTTGATGTAAAACTTTATCTGTCTAAGTAGGGCAAAATAACCAGAATTGCTTGGACATTGGAGGTTTCATATAAGAAAATCTTTTTTGTGAATTTTTCTCTACTACCATAAAATACATAAGTTACAAGCTTTACTATGAAACCAGTGACCAGGTCACGTGGAAGGCTCTGCAGTGGAGGGAACTGAACCTCCTCCGCGAGGCTGGGGCCCACGCCCCCCCCGCTGCTGCGTGTGAACTCTCATCACTCACTCCGACAATCCAGCTGGCAGACCCCACAGGCTCCCCTGCTGCTGTGCTGTGGGGTCTGCTTTAGCATCTCTGGATTTTATGATCTTGCACCCAACGTTAGTTCATCACCTTGTAGTCCATCTATTAACACAAGTCTCCACGCATATTTGATAATCAAATGGAGAAATTCATAGCTGGTACAGAAAACATATTAGATCTGAGCAAGGGGCATCTCTTATATGTCTGAAACCTTACAGATAGGAGAAGCCCCACTACTCTGTGTCTACATTTTGTTAGAAGTGAGATGGGTGCGTCAGGAATGACAGCCAGCTGAGGGGGCACGCCACCTATACAGGTGAGCTGAGCTGCCTGGGGGGGAGGGGTGCCCCACTTGAACAGGTGAGCCGAGCTGCCTCGGGGCGGAGCGGGGGAGAGGCAAGTGCACCACGGCAGCGCTGGCTGTCAGCCCGCACTGCTTGTGAGAAGGACCAGGTACGCACCTTCGTCTGCCAACTCCACACAGGCTGCTTTTAGATGAAGAATTAATGGGTCGATTCCATGCAGCAAAGGACTTTTTTTTTTTTGGCCGTGCCGTGTGGCATGTGGGGTCTCAGTTCCCCGACCAGGGACTGAACCTGTGCCCCCTGCACTGGGAGCGTGGAGTCTTAATCACGGGACCGCCAGGGAAGTCCCAGCAAAGGACTTCTGAGTCCCCGATAGGGAGAGGCAGGAGGCGGGGGCTCTCTTGGAGCTGTCAGAACGGCGTGTGGCCGGGGTGAGCCTTGCTGGGGTGTCAGGGGACAATGTGGGTGTGGAGCTCAGGTCACCTACACAACTTGTTGCCCTAAGTTCCGTGTGTTTTTGTCTGTGGTAGATGTTTGGTGAAATTTAAAGGAAGCCTTTGTTCATAACAAGCCAGTGGTCCAGAAAGTGAAAAGAGACAGATTCGTAATCCTTATGATACAAGAAATGATGTGATGGTCCTTGGAGATCTTTCACTAGTGTTGGTCTCTGATGTCACCAATGCATTAGTGCCCTGGGGCCACCATGACAAAACACCGCAAACTGGGCATCTTAAACAACAGAGAGGTATTGTCTCCGAGTTCTGGAGGCCGGAAATAAGATCAAAGTGTCAGCGGGTTGGTTCTTTCTGAGGCTGTGAGTGAGAGTGTGTCCGGCTTCTCTCCCAGCTTCTGGTGCCTCAGCCATTCCTTGGCTTGTAGACGACATTCTCTATGAGTCTTTATACACCTGTCCTTTGTGCGTGTCTGTCTGTGTGTCCAAATGTGACCTTTTAATAAGGTCCTATTGGATCAGAGCCCACCCACATGACCTCACCTTAACTTCATCATCTGCCAAGACCCTATTTCCAAAAAAAGTCCCATTCACAGGTACTGGGGGTGGGACTGCAACACCTTTTGGGGACACAGTTCAGCCCCTAACAATCAGCAATGGCATCTCCCCCTTCTCCCGGGAGACGGAAAGGATGGACAGATGGTGCCATCGTCCTGCTCCTGGGCAGCTGCACTAAGACGCGTGTGCCTCTCGTCTGGATCCTGGACTTCCCCCAAAGAAGAAAATGTAATATCTGCAAAGTCTCCTTCTTAAAGCTTCTTTGTTTAAAAATTTTGCTGGATCATCATCTGTGTTTCTGTCCCAGAGCAGAGACTAATGGCCCTCGGTGCTCCGAACGGGGTGAGGGTTCCGCTGGAGGTCACGGACAGCCCGAGACTTCCACCTCTGGGAGTGAAAGGGGCCACGGCAAGTGCACCAGCACGGCTGGGTGTGGGAGCAGAGACCCCGTGCCTGTCCGGCCCCCGGTGGACCCCTCAGGCTGGCTGCCTGGCCTGTCTGTGCTGGCATGACCCCGGCCACCCTGGGAACGGGGATGCCCATTCCACACCGTCTTCATCAAGACACCTCCAGGGAGGCCTAATTTTTTTTTTTTTTTTAATTTAAGGAAAGGACACTGTTTTGTTATCTTAAAGGCCTGGAATCTTTATTTTTTTTTTTTTTAATTTATTTATTTATTTATTTTTGGCTGTGTTGGGTCTTCGTTTCTGTGCGAGGGCTTTCTCTAGTTGCGGCAAGCGGGGGCCACTCTTCATCACGGTGCGCGGGCCTCTCACTATCGCGGCCTCTCTTGTTGCGGAGCACAGGCTCCAGACGCGCAGGCTCAGCAGTTGTGGCTCACGGGCCTAGCTGCTCCGCAGCACGTGGGATCTTCCCAGACCAGGGCTCGAACCCGTGTCCCCTGCATTGGCAGGCAGATTCTCAACCACTGCGCCACCAGGGAAGCCCCGGGAGGCCTAATTTTGACTGCTTTCAGGACAGTGGTCTCTGGTCACTAGCTGGGGTCAGTCAGAGAGTAGACAGCGTCCGTCCTGGGCCTGGGTGCCCTCCCGGAGGAGGTGACCCTTGCTGTCGGCAGGCGGACGTTTCAACAGAGGTGACCTGGTCTCCATCTTCCAGTTCCGATGCCTCAGCTGCCGGATTGCAAGCACTGTGGAAGATACAGCTTATCTGGTTCACGACTTTGCAAGCATTCTAAGTCATGCCTTCCTGCCCCCCTAGGGAAACTGGGGAGCCCCAAGGGTGTGGGGTGCTGAGCCGGACAGCAGAGGACACCCACCACCTGGAGCTGGGCCTGCGAGCCCTCAGCCAACGCCAAGAACATGGGCGGGTCCAGGAACTAACTGGCTGTGAGACCACAGGGACTCACTCGGGGAAGAGAGTCTCCCGATCTGTCTCAGCTCAGGAACCTGGATGAGACTGAGCAGCCCTGGCCGGTGCCTGGGCTTCCCCTCTCGCTCATCGAGGAGCATGTGAAATTCGTGCTGTGCTCATCAGGCTCTGGCCTCAGCCCAGCCTCAGCGTCAAGCTTCTGCCTGTGGTTCCTGGCAAGCTCGTCTTGAGACGGAGCCTGGGAACAATACACATGGCCGTGTTTCTTCCCGATCGTCTGGCAGGACCAAAGATGTGGCGTCTACAGGAACAACCCTGCCCCTGATCATTAAACCCCCAGGAAACCGTCATACTGTGCACAGATGATTAGCCACTGAAACACTGAGCAAAGAAAAATATCAGGAGCAGTTTCAACGTGAGACAAGAAATTGTCCTGGGCTGAACTGTGTCTCCCAAAAAAGACACGTTGCAGTTCTAACCCCAGCACCTGTGACGGTGACCTTACCTGGAAATCGGTCTTGCAGCTGTAATTAGTTAAGACGAGGTCGTACCGGAGAAGAGTGGGCCTTTACTCTGATGTAACTGGTGAGAATAAGGAGAGGAAGAGACGCAGAGACACACGGGGAGAAGCCACGTGACCGCAGAGGCAGAGACTGGAGTGATGCCCCTCCAAGCCCAGGATTCCCGGCGCTGCCAGAGTCTAGGAAGAGGCAGGACGGATTCCACACAGAGTCTCAGAACGAGCATAGCTCTGCCGACACCTTGATTTCAGATTCTGGCCTCCAGAGCTGTGAGAATAAATTGCTGTTGTCTTAAGCTGCCCAGTGAGTGGTGCTTTATTATGGCAGCCCTAGGACACCAATACAGGGATGTGGGACTTTCACCTCTGATGTATTCATTCATTACAAATAATGCTCTGCAAGAAATGCCTTGGTGACAGGAAACGCTCATGCTGCAGGAAATTTTGAAAAATCGAATTGTAAACGGTATGTACCGCGTGATCTCATTTTTGAAAACAAAATATACAATTTTATTCACAGAAAAAAATGACTGGAAAAACATACTTAGATGTAAACCATGATGTTCTTGCTTCTAATAAGATTGTGGGGGATTTTTATTTTATTTTTGTTTACCTTAGTTCCCGGAATTTTTACTTTGTACATGTACCATTTTGACTGTACAAAAAAAATAAATAAATAAAAATAATTTTAGGTTATGTAAATGTAATCTCATTGAGTCAGTCTTGGTTGTTTTTCAGATGCCCTCAAATGTGTCTGTTAATGAAGCAACATCTCAGAGTCCAGTTGGGGGTGGTCCTCACGGTGGATAATTTGTGAACAGAACAGACTGCTGCTTGTGTGCCCGACACGACCATGTCCGCTCTGCCAGCCAGGGCCAACTGCCCCAACTCTGTGCGTCCACACGCCTTCACGGACGTTCAGAAGGCCACTGCTCAGAAGAGAGGCTCCAGTACAAGAGCTACACTACATGACAAATTTAAATTTAAATTCCAGTTCTGCTGGTTCCTGACCTGGACCTATTTACTTGCACATTTTTGGCCTCTCTTTTCCTACCTGTGTAATGGGGGTGTTCACGCTCTTGGTCCTCATCCTGGAGACCTAAAATGCAAAGGTACCATCTTCAAAGCATGTTTTCCTCACGGAACGAGCACCGGACAGGTTGTAGCAGGCGGTCTCATGCCAATCAACTGAGAGCTAGCTCTTACTCCAAATGCGTCTTGAGAGGCGGTCAAGAGATGTGAAATTCTTCTGAGCTTTTGAAAACATCAAAGGAAACCTTTCCAGATGAATCGTGGCAGCACACTGTCCAAATCCACAGACCTGGGGGCAAGCCAGAGGGACCCACAGGCACCAGCATTTGGGAAGGAGAGCTGAATTCATCTACAGAAATGGTTACAAAGCATCAACACATAATTCCACATGAATACGTTCTGCTTTCTGAATGTTGCTAGAAATCCCTGTGAAATAAAGGGTTGGGTCTGAAACACATCAACCACTGGACTCGTCTATTGCATGTCTACCTGGACTCTGTCCTCTCAGCTCCATCACTGGGTTTTGACTGAAGACCATCCTTCTCCAAGGAAGTGACGCCGCTGTTTCTGGGGGCGCTGACCTCAAGACAGAGTGTGGCCGCCCCAGGACTCTAACATCTGAGTCCAGGTGCCTGCATGTGGAAGGCAGAGGGAGGGATGAAACAGCAAGACAAACAGAAATCTGGGTTTTATTTGGTAGCAGGTGCCATGGGAAGCAGGTCTGGGGAAGGTTTTCTGGGCTCGTGGGGACTGAAGGTCAGGACTTCCGTGGAAGCTAATGACCAAACTTGGAACGAAGACAGGAAGAGCTCCAAGGGTGAGTCTGTCCATATAACTGGACGACACTTACCTACTGAATCACTGGCTGGTCGCTTACCCAGTGCTTACGGGACACCGGCCACTCTGTCTGTCCCTCTCTGGCTCTGAATTGCGTCTCCGGAGGTTAGCGGAGAAGGGGAGAGGGGTCCTGGGGTGACACTGACCCAGGGGAGGACTGAGAAGGGCTGGGAGTAGAAGGGGAGTGTGGGCCCTGCCCCTGCCCGCCCCTGGCTCGGATAGACATGGACACGGCAGTTTGTTTCCAGGGTCATGTCCCCTTGTCATCATTTCTCTGACACAACCTCAGATAACTTCCTTCCTTCGTCTCCCCCAAGGCCAGTGGTGTTCTCCCTGGCACCTGGGCTCTTCCACAGCCCTCTCCTCCAGCCCGTGCGGCCATGGGGGGTCCTCTGCTCCTGATTCCGGGCGGCCCCAGGGCCCGGTGAGAGGGAGCAGGGAATCCCCCGGGGGCCGCGTCTGCGCTGCCTGCAGGAGTGACTGCTGAACACTCAGGCCGAGAGCTCGGCTCTCCGGGCAGCACAGAGCCGCCCCAGAGATTTCATGGATGAGCGGACAGCTTGGCTGTGGCCCTGTGGCGGCCCCTCTCCCATGGCCGTGGCCGTGGCCCGGGCACAACCCTCTCCCCAGGTCGCACACACTGGGCACTCATGGGAACCCCGGGCAGTCCCTCACTCATGGCTGCCATCAGCCCGGCCAAAGAGCGGCTGTCTCGGGAGGGGTGGGAGGGAGAAGGAGGTGCAGGCAGGGAGACCAGGGGGAGGGGAGGCCAGAGAAGCCGTGACTCGCGACCCAGGCTTTCCAGAGGGACGATCATTCCCAGACAGATGTCAGCGTGGTTGACAGGATATAGGAGGCATTTTCCACTTGTGTAATCCCAGACTCTCCTGTGTTATTTTCAAAGGCACTTGGTTCTCTCCAGCCTGTTTCCATGGTACGTGCTGTGTCCGTGTTCTTGGGATGTGTTACAGAAGATGCGCAAAGATGCAGTGGTCACGAGGACAGAGGCTGAGCGAGCTCTCGCACACGCGTCTTCACAAGGAAGGGAAGAGGACCGCTGTGTGAGGGTCCTTGCCCCGTGGGAGCCATCTCTCTCACAAGCTGTGACCTGGATGGGCAGGTAATTGGGGGCCTGTTTCTTCTGGCAGAAGATATTAAGGGAACTTTCTTCAATTTAAGCAATTATGAAACAATCTACCAGAACTTCTGGTTTGTAAAGGCACTCTTGAGTTTACCTCCTC
Source organism: Balaenoptera borealis (assembly GCF_965194805.1). Lineage (NCBI taxonomy): Eukaryota > Metazoa > Chordata > Mammalia > Artiodactyla > Balaenopteridae > Balaenoptera > Balaenoptera borealis. The sequence goes on from NC_138867.1 coordinate 2,070,082, forward strand.
TCCCAAGGAAAAAAAGTTTTGCTTAGATCCAGGTTATTGAATCCAATTCCAAGCGACAGATCTGAGTTTTTTGTGACGGAAGGAAAACACACAGGCACATGCACACGCACACCTGGGCCACTTTGCAACTAGAAATGCCCACGCAGGGCACTTGCTGGCTAGTAGTTGGCTGCAAGAGAGAGAAGGACAAAAACTGAAGGAAAAAAATCCCCCAAACCAAAGAACGTAAGACAGAGAGGGCTGACATGTTCACTGCATGGCAGAGGCCTGTGGGCATCAGGGACCTCTGCCCCTCTGGGATGAAGGTGCTGATGAGGGGCACAGGCCTCGTGAAGTCCGCTGCCCTGGCCCCGCTCCTCCTGTCCTCCTAACTGCAGCGGCCACCGACCTCTGGCCGCTCGGAGTTAACGCCTTTGTCTCTGCACTCAAAAAGTGAATGGCATTTATTATTTTATTGACTCTAAAATAAGGCATACCCATTCTAGAAAATTTTCAAAATAGAAGTCCAACAAATACAGTTGTGTTTAATTATAACCTCCCTGCCCCACCATATGTGCTGGTTTCACTGGTTGCCTATCTTTGCAGCTTTTCCTGTTTATGGATGTAGAAATGGACGCAGGTATGTAGAGACACAGGCGGAACGCTCCTTGCACACACGCAGTACACTCTTTTGTTTCTACAGACGGACATGTGCAGCGCACTCTTGCAATCTGATTTTTAAGACGCGTAAGGTACATCTTCCACGTGGTGTTGTGTGCTTGTCATTAGCCGGATGTAACGTGAATGCATAAATTTCATAAGCCAATATCATTTTCCTCCAATTATAAAATTTTAGTATTGAAACATTTTTGCTACTGTTTGTAATACTTCTTTTAGATGCGAACCTTCACTTAGATTAATCTTTGCCCACATGGTCAGCATTTCATCTCATTTCCTTATTTCTTGGCACGTGAGTCTGCATGTACAAGCCAACGAGGGTACAGGTTGCTCAGAGAATGAAAAGTCTCTACTTCTTTGAATCCTTCCCACCCCGAGACCTCTCCTCCCTCCTTTTACGTGTTCACTTTTGGCTCCTAAGGAGCACTGGCTCCTTCCATGACAAACAGGCTCCCCGCGCCGGCACCCCCGTGCCCCCTACCGTGCAGGTGCGTCAGAAGGGTCCCTTCCTCTGTGGCCGCTCACCGCCCCCGTCCTCCACAGCGGAGCCCCGAGGGCTGCCCTCCACCCCTAGTCCCTTACCGACTTGCTGCTGCTGCTTCTTCTTTTAAAAAAGAAATAGGTTTCTCTCTCTTTTTTTTAAAGGTTGGTCAGCTTTACTTATTTATTTTTTTTGGCTGTGCTGCGTGGCATGCGGGATCTTAGTTCCCCGACCAGGGATTGAACCTGTGTCCTTGGCAGTGAAGGCGAGGAGTCCTAACCACTAGGCCGCCAGGGAAGTCCCTGGACTTGCTTCTAAAGCCTATCATATTGTTTTCCACTTAGCTGTTTGCAAGTCTCTCTCCCCCCCCACCCCCCACCACTTAGGTCCTTCTTCGGAGCTGGGACTGTTTTTTTTTTTTTTGGAAGTATAGTTGATTTACAATATTGTGTTAGTTTCAGGTGTAGAACAGTGATTCAGTATTTTTGCAGATTATATTGCATTACAGGTTATTACAAGAGAATGGGTATCATTCCCTGTGCTATGCAGTAAATCCTAGTTGCTTATCTACTGTATGTGTAATGGTTTGTATTTGTTAATCCCATACCCCTAATTTCTCCTTCCCCCCTTTCCCCTTTGGTAACCACTGGTTTGTTTTCTGTGTCTGTGGGTCTGTTTCTGTTTTGCATATACCCACATCCAAGCACAGAGGATCTCAAAAAACGTTTCTTCGATGAGGGACAGATGCCAACTCTAATCGCAAGTAAGACGGTCTCTCACCCACGTGACCCCACTGACTTCCACGCCTCAGGAACGCGGCGCAGACATGCAATCCCTGCAGATAATAACCACACTTTAAAAAATTACTCTGTACCTGTTTTCAGGGTAAAACCTTACTTGGAATTTCAGCTGATGCTCTCGGGGGTCCTGGCACGTGGCCTGTGTATCTCAGGGTCTATATTCTCAGCTTTAGAGGACACACAGCAGCTCTGTCTTCTGGAATGTAGACCCAATGGACACCTTTCTGGACACAGGTCAGTTCCGTGCTGTTTTGTTTTAAAGTAAAACCACCAGCACCTTTGCCTTCAGGTCACGCCTGGCGTCAGAGAGCTGAACGCTCAGCTTGATCCATGGGCTCCTGCATCTTAGGGGTCGTCCCGTCTCTGATTGCTTACTTGGTGTCCTAACTGAGCAGAGGTACCATCCCACGATTGTCAGGCAACTGACCCCGTGGATGATTGCCCCAAGTGCACCTCTGTGCTCCCCATTCCTTCTGCAATTGCTGACAGCACTACAGCCCCTTTAGAGATCTCCTTGAAAGACATTACATTCCAATTGTCTTTTAAGTACTAGTTTGTTTAGAGCAGATGAGCATTAATGATTTATGCAGTGGTTTCTGCACTTTAGCCCTGACCTCAAGTCATCCAAATGAGCTGGTTTTATCAACATCAGTGACGACAATGAATTTCCATCCAAGGGCAACTGAACTATTTATCAAAAGCAGTAGCCCCTTCACACAGATGGCTGAGCTGACGCGGAAAAGGCACAGGCTAAGCCAGTCCTGCCTCACCTCAGCGCCTGCAGCAGGGACACGCCTCGGGGATGTAATAACTCTCTGCCCAAGATCCCTTCCCACCGCCTGGCAAAGCTACCCTCCTGACTTTCAGAATCTCACCTCTTGGCTACAGCATGGCTGTGTGCACCAGCCATCACCTTTGTCCCCAAGAACCTGGTGAGATGATTGCAGGGAGGGGAGCCCAGCCTGGGTTACTGGGTTTTTCTACAGTGAAGCAAGGCTGTCACGTTTTAATTTTGCTTACTTATGGCCTTTCGGGGTTACTTAGTGAGACAATAGAAATCCACACAAAAGCAGCCAGTTCTCTGCTGCACAGGAAAGTGTGTGGGTCCTGGGACAGAAGGAGAGAGGCAGTCAGAGAAGAGAGAGGACGGCTGAGCTGGAGGCACAGGGAAGAGGAGGCAGATGAACAGACGCAGCTGGAAGAACACCAGCTCCGCTCTCTCTCGTCCCAGAGCCACCCCACCCTTGAGCCCCCGATTCCAGTCCCAGGGGAGCTGGAGCTGGGCTGTGTCTCTGCAACTCAAAGGGTGCTGCAGGCTCTCGGTGAGCTGCTGGCCGCGGGGAGGGGGTCCCGGATGCCGGCCAGCTCTGCCCCAGCATCAGACGTGTCAGGACAGGTGGCCGCGCCAGCTCCGTGGCTGAGGGGCCGCCGGCGAGGCAGGGGTGGGGACCCCGCTGCTCGTGCTGCGCGTGGCTTTTCCAGACACAGCCCCCGAGACACAGCTGGTGCTGCAAAGCCACCAACCGGTTCACAGCTCTTGCCTCTGCAGATCCAAAAGCCGCCCTGCTCTCCCACCTCTAGCAGATCTTTTCCTTTTTTGGAAAGAAAGCAGACCGGCCTGGTCCTCCCCCTTTCCGACAGGCTGGTTCACTCCCGGCTCTCACACTTAGAGCCTTTGTCTTCGGCCAGAGTCCTTATCTCAGTGCCTTCAGCACTTTCAGGTCCCACCTGGAAGCCCTCAGGCTCACCTGGACCCCCTCAAGGGCAGGGAGTTCCCCATAAAACAGAGGTGTAGGAATTGGCAAAGGAAAAGAAACATTCCCAGCTAATGAGAAACAACCTGTGTGCATTTCTAAAACAAACCGAAAATGTACCCTTGAAGAGCTTCCAGACCTGGAAGTGCAAAGAAAAAACAGGCCGGCCGCGAGCAATTAGCAACACAGCCTCCCATTTACAGGTAAGTGCGTGGCAGCTCTGTCCAGGCTGCTGCCCACTTACAGAAGTAAACCAGAACACCCAGGGAATTGCAAACTCCACACAAAGCACGCGGAGCTCACCTCCCTGGAACTGATCCGGGAGGAACCTGAAATTTTATTTCTAACAAGGCAACTACATGTGAGCATATTACAGGCCATTATGAACAGCGATCGTAGTATTAATACTCTACCTTATATAGTATTTTCCTCTTTTCAGGCTGTTTTTATGAGAGAGCCCTAGATCACAACGATCTTGGAATGTAGGGCAGCAGATGCATCTAATTTTATAAACGTTGTTTTATAATGTGAGAAAACTTAAAAGGAGAGAAGTTAACTACTTTGTGTATGCTATGAAATAAAATAGTGAAATTCCTAATTATTTTAAGGCCACTATGCAGAGAACTTGCTTAAATATGTGTAAAAGATCTTAATAGATTGTTCTAGTAATTTCCATAAGAACTGCTGCAAGTATATAGAAATTAAAAATGGGACTGGATTAATAGTTGCACACTAACTTGCTCTGGGACTTTTAATCTTGATTTTCTTTTTTTCTTCCATGTAATTATACTGCAACATGAAGATAAATATATTCATTTTGGTTACAATTATCTACCTCAAAGGAAGCAAATACAGTATCTTTCAAAGTGTAATTTTCTACTTTTTAAAGAGATTTTTGACAAGGAAAGGTTCCCAGTGCTATGCCTTTAAGTAGTCAGCACATTAACTCCTGCAGCTTCAGGTATACAGTGTTGCAGAAGGGAGATTACACTTGCCTTTGTAAAGTATATATATTTAAAACGCAAGGTTTCTGAATTAGCTCAACCCTGAATTACTTCTAATAACTTTTCACATAAAAACAAGAGTTTCAAAAACAGCTTTAGGCTAACCCTTGCATCTGGAGGGGCTGTCCACTGACGTGGGAACAGCGGCCTCGGGAAATCAGTAGCACAGTTGCTACCACGGAGCTGGGTCCCTGGTGGTGTGGCTACTCGCGTCCAGGCCGGGTAGGAGATAGTCTGGCTGGAGTCTGGACTTGCCACACTGATGCTGGAGGGAAGGTGAGTGAGAGCCGGTGGGGGGTGCGGGGGGCAGCTCTGGGCCGGGTCAGGGGGCCTGAGGCCAAGCACAGAGAAACCTGTGCCTTTGAGCCACAGGGGCCACAAAGCACATGGGAGCAGGAGGGGGGGGGGTCTTCAAAGGGGGAGGGGCTTCTGATTTCATTTTCCAATCACTTTTTATTAGCAGGTTGGTTTTGTTGGTTTTCCGTTGGGAATTTAAATTCTAGGAAAACAATTTGGGATTCTCTGTCCAGAAACGAATCTGTTCAGCTGGGGGCTGTGGAGTGTTTGCCTCTGAACCACGGCTGGAAAGGCCCCTCAGCCGGCGGGCCTGGCTCCTCTCAGCGCCAGGCAGAGGATGCTTTTTTTGTTTGTTTCTAATTAATCTCTCTCTCTCTCTCTTTTTTAAATTGAAGTAGAGTTGATTTACAATGTTGTGTTAGTTTCTGCTGTACAGCAAAGTGACTCAGTTATACACATATATATATTCTTTCCCACCATGATTTATCCCAGGTATTGAATACAGTTCCCTGTGCTCTACAGTAGGACCTTGTTGTTTATCCAGAGGATGGCTTTTTATAGCCAGGCTAACTCCTCAGGGGCTTATCAGTGCGATGAAAATAACCTCTGAAAACACAGGTCTGGACCAGTGGTTTTGTTGGTGCTGGTGTGAACATGTCCTTTGAAAATGAACAATCTCTTAAAGTTGTAGCAAAGTTCCTCTGGCCGCCACAGACAGCGGCTACAGCCAGCCTGGTCAGCCGTGTTCACAGAGGGAACATTCTAGAGCTGGTCCATGGGTCCTTCTTCCCTTCCTTCCTTCCTGGCACCAGTCAGCACAGAAGTCAGTTAATTGTTGAAAACAAGCTGACCATAATCTCAACTTTCATTTAATCCATGTTCTATCATAAAAGTGTAATGCATTTTAGGGTGAAAATGGCAATTCAGCTTTTATAGTTCTTTTTCTGGCATTCAAAACCATTTTCTTCTCTTTTAAATGTGTTCATTCTAATGAATGAAACAGGTTGGAGGAATTAAATCTTGTAAGCTTGGGTTTTTGTGTGTGCGTGTTTTGGTTTTCTTTTCTTTGTTTTAAGTGTTGGTTTATTTCAGCTTCTGAATTCTCAGAAGATTGTTACACATATAATCCAGTGTGTAAATTATGCTAAGCTGACTGGCAAATACAAAACAGAATTTGTGGTTTTTCCTAAAGATCATTTGTTTGTGTGAAAAATATTCAAATATTCAATACGTTTGTTGGAGATCAATAAGGCAATCTAGGTGCCTGGTTTGGGCACCTTTTCTCCCTTATCCTAGTAATGAACATGTTTTCACAAGGTCTATGTCGTTACTCTTCTCTAATGGCCACCTTAATTCACTTTGGGGGTCTCTGTTGCTCTGTGGGTGAGGGCGGCCTGGAAATCCCAGCGGGGGGCCCTGTGGCCCATCTTTAGTGCTGGACACGCCCAGGGCTTGGCTCTGGGGGCCGACGCAGCAGGGCGGGAGCTGCCGCGGGTCTTTGAGCTGGTGCCACATGGCTCATCCCTCCAGCAAGCACAGACCTCACAGAGCTGTGTCCGCCATGGTCTGGGGCGGCTGGGACCTGGCACATGTGCCTTGCTCTGTGAGGAGGGGACCTCGGAGAACCTCCGGGGCCTGTGAGAGCAGAAGCTGCATCCCAGGAAGGATGGGGCCACCCAGGACCCCAGAGGACCGCCCACTTCGGCAGAGACCCCTGCCCAGAGCAGGTGGCCTGTGAACACGTTAGGCCTGATTCCTGCACAAGCCGGAAGCACTCATCCAGACAGGATCCGACTGAGCCCAGACAGGACCCTCGGGGGTGAGAGCCAGTTACTGGGCTTGAAACACTTTGGGGGGATGTCAGGTTGAACAGTACAAACACAGAAGGAGCTCAGCACGGGGTGGGGACCCCTGCCAGCAGGCTGGGGCCCCGGGCAGCACAGGGGAGGGGCCCGGGCAGCACAGGGGAGGGGCCCAGCCCCACCTGCATCCCCCCTGCCCTCGTGGACACACCCCCTCTGCTTCTAGGCACCAAAACCGGGTCCGGGGACCTGGCGCCTGGCCTCTGCCCACCAGTCTGTTACCTGTGCCCCCGCTTGGGGCTTGCGGGTGCGGGTCGGTTGGGTTTGCAGTAGCTTTGCCTGGGCTCCAGCCCTGCAGTGGAACCAATAAAAGCGCCTCAGGTGACAACAACAACAAACAAAATCATGAAAGGAGAGGATACACGGAAAAATTCCACCCACTCTCAGAAGAAAAGGAAAGACCATGGGAAGGATGAGAAGAAAAGCGAGTTATCCAGAGGGCTGATTGACTGGGGAGAGTCAATCTGTAAATACAGAGAATTCCAAGAAGAGAAAATAGACCAGATGGACTCCGAATTACAGAAATGATGGAGGAAGACTTGGAGAATTCAGCCTGGACCAGAGGAGCCCCCCGGACGGTTTGGCCGTGTCTGGGCTTCTTGCTCGCAGGCTGTTGTGGGTCCTTCTTTGACTCCCAGAGACGCTCTGACAGCAGGGCATGGGCACTGCCACTTCCCCATGCCTGGAGACGTCAGCTCATCAAGCAGGCCTGAGGGTCCGTGTCGCTTCTTCCAGGAAGCCCACCGTCCATGCCCCCTGCTTGGCCACTCACACCCAGTGACAACAGTTGTTAGGTGGGAGCAGAGGAAATTGATTACTGGAGATCACATTTGTTGAACGGCTGAGTATCAGGAATTTCCTCTGCTTGGCTTCCCCTTAGGAACACACTGTTGGATTCCAATAAAATCAGACATTATTGGGTTCCTTTCTGAGGTCCAGATATAGGCTCTAAACGCTGAGGGACCAAGTCACTTTATACTCCGATGTGTCTCAAACACCACTGTGAGCTATGTATTTGTGAAATGAATATTTATTAATGACATCCTCGAAATGGCCTGCAAGGTCCTACGTGACCTGCCAGTCAGGGGCTACAGAACACTCTGCATTTAAGTGGGACCACGCGACAGTTCTGCGCAGTGAAATTAGACGTTAACAAAGGCTACTACCAGGCGTGGCTGGTAAAACTTCCCGAAGGTCTTCCCTACGCTCTCTTTGCCCCATTGCCAGCTGGAAGCTGAGACCCCGGCAAACTGGAAGGCCCATGAGTTGAATAGGGCAGAGCCTCTGAGTCTGGGGTTCTTGTGGCTGGTGCCGCCACCCTGCAGCTGTGAACTGTTCCTTAGGTGAGTGGAAATAAGTTTTTATCACACCAAAATAAGTTTTTATGACGTTTTGGAGGTTTCCTGTCAAAGTAGCTTGTTGTGACCTCAACTTACATAACAGGTAGATAATTCTGTGTTCCGCAATTCGCTTCTACAGGCCAGTTAAAATCTAGTAGTGGGATATTTATCTTCCAAATCACCTCAGAAAATAACAGCAAACTAAAAAACTGTATAAAAACAGAAATATTAGGGAATTCCCTGGCGGTCCAGTGGTTAGGACTCTGTGCTCTCACCGAGGGCCCGAGTTCAATCCCTGGTTGGGGAAATAAGTTCCCACAAGCCGTGAGGGGTGACGAAAACCAACCAACCAACCAACCAACAATAAAACAGAGATATTATATAAATCAGTCAACAGAAAAGGGAAGAAACAAGGATATTGGAAGCAAGGCCAAGCATAAATACTGGGAACATGATTTTAAGCATCGCAAACTCCCCGTTTGAATGAACCGTATCCCAGCAGGGGTTAAACACAGCCGGTATAGCAGAGGCAGATCTGAAACAGAAAAAAAGAGAAGTCTTTAAAGAAGATGCTGGGTAGAGATATTGCCGCAACCTGCTCAAAAGAGAAATGGCAATCACACATCAGTGCATTCACGGCTAGAAGCTCTTATTTTGTCTCTCTGTTCACCAGCTGGTGGGCCTTTGGGTTGCTTCCACTTCTGGGTATTGTGAACAACATTGCTGTTCTGAACACTTCACACATGTCGTCGCGTGGCCATTTGGTTTCATCTCCCTTGAGTCAACACCTCTGGGTGGAATTGCTGGGACCCGTGGTAAATTTTATATTGGACCTTGAAGGAACCTGGTTTTCTGAAGAAGTGGCTGCACCATTCTACACTCCCCGTGTTGAGCTGTCTGATCTACGGCAAGGAATGCTTCTCCATTTTCAAAGATCTTTCAATTCTCTCAGCAATATTTTGTTATTTCCAGTATACAAGCTGGAAATAATTCTTCTTTTCTTGAATCTTTTGTCTGAGTATTTTATTATTTTTGATGCAATCATGAAAGGAATTTTCTTTATTTTTCGTGGGTTCAAGGCAAGTATATAGAAACAATTGGTTTTCTATTTTGAGCTAGTATGCTGCTACCACGCTGATCTCCTTTATTAGTGCCAGTAGAATTTTTTGTAAACTTCTTAGAATTTTCCACGTGTAGCATTTTGTCATCTGGGAATAAAGGCAATTTTTTCTTTTTCCTTTCTCATAAGGACGTCTTTATTTCTTTTTCTTGCCTGATTGTTCTGGCTAGAACCTCTGGTATAATATTGAATAGAAATGGTAAGAATGGACATCCTTGCCTTGTTTCCAGTTTTAGAGAGAAAAGTATTCAGTCTTTCACTACTGAATTTAGGTTAATGAGTTATATTTTTTTGGTAGATGTCCTTTATTAGGAAGTTTCCATCTGTTTCTAACATTGAGTAGTTTTAATTATAAATGGGCGTTGGATTTTGTCAAATGCAGTTCTTGCATCTATTCAGATGATCATATATTTCCCCCTCATTATGCTGTTAATAGAATTTATTAAATTAATTTATTTTGGCTATGAAACCACTTTGTATTCCTGGATAAATTCCTGCTTGTGGTGTGTAAGCCTTTCTTTTATGTTGCTGAGTCTGGTTCGCTAATATTTCGTTGAGAATCTCTGTGTCTATGTTCATGACAGGTGTTGGTTTAAAGCTTTCTTTCCGTATGGTGTCTTTATCCGGCTTTGGCATCAGGATAATACTGGTCTCATAGAATGAACTGGGAAATACTTCCTCACCCTCTATCTTCTGGAAGAGTTTAGAAAGGATCAATATTACTCTTCCTTCAAAAGTTTGAAACAGTTACTAAAGTAAAGCCAGTAAGTGAGGACTTTCCTTTATGTAAGGATTCGTTTTTAAGATTTAAAAAAAATGATTGATGTATAGTTGATTTACAATGTTGTGTTGGTTTCAGGTGTATAGCACAGTGATTCAGTTATGCATATAATATGTTTATATATGCGTATGTGTGTATTCTTTTTTAGATTCTTTTCCATTAGAGGTTATTACAAGATACTGAGTATAGTTCCCTGTGCTATACAGCAGGTCCTTGTTGTTTACTAATTTTATATATAGTAGTATGTATTTGTTAATCCCAAACTCCTAATTTAGCCCTCCACTCCCCGCTTCGCCTATGTAACCATAAGTTTGTTTTCTATGTCTATGAGTCGGTTCCTGTTTTGTAAATAAGTTCATTTGTATCATTTTTTTTTTAGATTTCACATATAAGTGATATCATATGGTATTTGCCTTTCTCTTTCTGGCTTACTTCACTTAATTTGATAATCTCTAGATCCATCCATGTTGCTGCAAATGGCATTATCTCATTCTTTTTTATGGCTGAGTAGTATTTCATTGTATATATATACGCCACATCTTCTTTATCCATTCCTCTGTCGATGGACACTTAGGTTGCTTCCATGTCTTGGCTATTGTAAATAGTGCTGCTATGAACATTGGGGTGAATGTATACGATTTTTTTTAGAGCAGTTTTATCTTCACAGCAAAATTGAGAATAAGGCACAGGGAGTTCCCATATGCCCTCTGACTCCACATATGCACAGCCTCCCCACTATCAACATCCCCCACTAGAGTAGTACATTTGTTACAACTGGTGAACCTATATTGACACATCATAATCACCTAAAGTCCATAATTTACCTTAGAGTTCAACATTGGTGTTGCACATGCTATGGGTTTGGACAAAAGTATAATGTGTATTCACAATTATAGTATCATTCAGGGTAGTTTCACTGCCTAAAAATCCTCTGTGCTCCTTTCTCTCCTCAAACTCTGCCAAACACTGATCCTTTTACGATTCCATAACTTTCCTTTTCCATAATGTCACACTTACGAATCATATAGTATGTAACTTTTTCAGACTGGCTTCTTTTAACTTAGTAACATGCATTTAAGTTTTCCCCATGTCTTTTCATGGCTGATAGCTCATTTCTTTTTAGCTTGGAATGATACACGCTGGATGGACCAGTTTGTTTATCCATTCACCTGCTGAAAAACATCTTGGTTGTTTCCAAGTTTTGGCAGTTTTGAATAAAGCTGCTGTAAACATCCATATGCAGGTTTTTGTGTGGACATCACCAAAGTGTCTTCCAAAGTGTCTGCACCGTTTTCATTCCCACCAGCTCCTAAGGAGAGTTCCTGTTGCTCCACATGCTTGCCAGCATTTGCTGCTGTCAGTGTTCTGGATTTTGGCCGTCTAACAGGCATGAAGTGGTATGTCATTGTTGATTTAACTTGCATTTCCCTGAGGGCATATGAAGTGGAGCATCTTTTCAAATGCTTTATTTGCCATCTGAATATCTTCTTTGGTGAGGTGTCTGTTAAGGTCTTTGGTCCATTTTTAAACTGGGTTGTTTTTCTTATTGCTGAGTTTTATGAGTTATTTGTATATTTTGGATGAAAGTCCTTTATCAGGTGTGTCTTTTGCAGATATTTGCTCCCAGTCTCTAGCTTGTCTTCTTCTTCTCTTGACATCGTCTTTTGCAGAGCAGAACAGAAGTGCTTAATTTTAATGAAGTCCAGCTCATCAATTTTTCTCTTTCATGGATCGTGATTTTGATGTTGTATCTAGAAAGCCATTACCAAACCCAGGGTCATCTGGGTTTTCTCTTGTGCTATCTTCTAGGTGTTTTACATTTAGCTTTATGATCCATTTTGAGTTAATTTTTGTGAAGGGTGTTAAGGTCTGTGTCTAGATTTTTTTTTTTTTTCATGTGGATGTTCAGTTGTTCCAGCACCATTTATTGAAAACCATCTTTGCTCCATGGTGTTGCCCTTGCTCCTTTGTCAAAGATCAGTTGACTCTATTTATGTGGGTCTATTTCTGTTGCATTGACCTATTTTTCTGTTCTTTCACCAGTACCTCACTGTCTTGATTACTATAGCTTCACAGTAAGTCTTTAAGTCAGGTGGTGTCAGTCCTCCAACGTTGTTCTTTTTCCTTAATATTTTGTTAACTATTCTGAATCTTTTGGAAATATTTCTAATTACTTGTAATATGTAATATGTCTATTCCTATTTCTTCTTTCTTCTTGAATCATTTTGGTAATAAATATCTTTCTAGGAATTTCTCTGTTTCTTCCAGTTATCTAATTTGTTGGCATAAAGTTGTTCATAGTATTCCCTTTATAATTCTTTAAATTTCTGCATGGTTGCTGGTGATGTGCACTCTTTTATTCCTGGTTTTGGTAATTTGTGTCCTCTCTCTTTTTTCTTCATTAGTATAAATAAAGATTTGTTAAATTTTTAAAATCTTTTTAAGAAACCACTTTTGTTTTCATTGATTATCTCTAGTTTTTTCTGTTTTGATTGAGTTTTCAATCGAATCTTTATTATTTGCTTCCCCTGTTTGCTTTGGTTTAATTTGACCTTTTTTTTTTCTCCCTAATTTTGTAAGATGGAACCTTAGGCTACTGATTTGAAATTGTTTTTTTCCTTTTCTAATATAGACTTTTAAGCTAGGTCTAAAATTTACCTCTACGTGCTCTTTGGCTGCATCCCATAAATTTTGATATGTTGTGTTTTCATTTTTATTCATTTAAAATATTCTCTAAATTCTTTTTTTGATTCCTTGTTTGATTCATAAGTTATTTTAAAGTATTTAAAAGTTATTTAAGACTGCTGTTATTTTCCAAATACCTTTGGATTTCCCAAATTTCCTTCTGTTGTTGATTTCTAATGACATTTCTAATTTCATTTTGGTCAGAAGAATACTCCGATTTTAATACTTTCAAATTTATTGAGAGTTGTTTTATGGCTTAGTAGATGGTCTATATTGAAGACTATTCTATGTGCACTTGAAAAGATTATATATTCTGATGCTGTTAAGGGGAGTGTTCCCTAGATGTTAGCTGGGTCAATCTCTTGATAGTGTTATTCAGGTATTTTGTATTCTTGCTGATTTTCTATCTGGTTTTCTATCAGTTAGCTAGAGTAGGATATTAACATGCCCCACTATTATAATTGAATTGTCAATTTCTCATTTCAGTTTTGTTAGTTTTGCTTCATGCATTTTGGGCTCTGTTATTAGTTGTGTACTGGTTTACAGTTATGTCTTTTTGGTGAACTGGACTTTTTATCATCATAAGAATCTGTCTTTAGTAATGCGTTTTGTCTTAAAGTTCATTTTGTTGATATTAGTATGGATACTTTCGTTCTTGTATGGCTCCCATTTGCACGGTATATTTTTTTTCATCATTTACTTTCAAACTTTTTGTGTCTTTGAATCTAAAGTGTATATTTTACATAGGACCCATCATTGGATCTTGTTTTTCTTGTTGTTATTTTGTTTTGAATCCAGTTAAACAATCAGGCTTCTGAATGGAGTGTTTAATCCATTTATAGTTAATATGGTTGAATTTATTTCTGCCATTTTTCTACTTGTTTCCTTTACTTCCATGACCTTTTTGTTCCCGTTCTTCCTTTACTGCTTTTTTTTTTATGTTAAAAACAATTTTATAATGAACAATTTTCATTCTTTTTTAATGTTGTTTTCTTGGAGAAATGCTGTGCTAGGGATTACAATATATGTATTTACTTATCACAGTCTACGTCATGTTAATACTGCCTTAAATTTGACAAAATATAAATGCTTTCTACTCCAATATAGCCTCATCCCCTTACTTTTTTGTGCTATTATGGGCCTATGTATTATACCTATATATGCTATAAGCCCAACAGTACAGTTTTCTAATTATTGTCTTAAGTTATTGTATTTCAAATAACTTAAGGGAACATTAGAAAAAATATGTTTGTACTGTCCTTATATTTACTGACATAAGAGCTTTACTGGTGTGCTTTGTTTCTTCATGTGCATTCAGGTTACCTTGTGGTGTCATTTTGTTTCAGTCTGAACAATTTCCTTTAGTATTTCTTCTAAGACAGGTATGCTAGCAGCAAATTCTTTCAGTATTTCTTGACCTGGGAAAGAATTTTTTTTCTTACTCTTTGAAGAATATTTTTGCTGATTATAGAGTTCTTGGTGACAGGCCTATTTTTTTCTTTTAGCAACTTTAATATGTTATCCCAATAGCTCCTTGCATGCCTTCTTCCTTATGGGAAGTTAGCTGTTAGTCTCATTACAGTTTTCTTGTACATGGTGAGCTGTTTTTCTCTTACCCCTTTCAAGATTTTCTCTTTGTTTTTGGTTTCCAACAATTTTACTATGTTGTGTCTAAGTGTGCATCTCTTTGTCTTTATCTTATTTAGAATCTGTTGAGCATCTTGGGTGTCAAGATTTTTCATCAAATTTGGGAATTTTTCAGCTATTATTTCCTCAAGTATTTTTCTGCCATTTTCCACTCTTTCTGAGTCCCATTTAACTTATATTGGTATATTTGATAAAGTCCCACAGGTCTCTGTTTATTTTTCCTCATTCTCCTTCTCTTTTGCTCTTCACATTGAGTATTTTTTTTGACCTATTTTTAGGTTTGCTGAGTCGTTGTCCTGACAGTCCAAATACTCTGTTGATTTTTCATTTGGCTATTGAGCTTTTCAACTCCAGAGTTTCCATCTGATTCTTTTAAATAATCTCTAACTATTTCTTGATATTCTCTAGTTGATTTGTCATTCTCACTAAGTTTTCATTTAATTTTTTAAATATGATTTTCTCAATTCTTTGAACATATTTATAATATCAATAGCTACTCTGAGGTCTTTGGTAGTTTTAATACCTGGATCTTCTCAGAGCAGCTTCTACTGACTGCTTCTTTTTTTTTTTTTTTTTTTTAGCATCTTTATTGGAGTATAATTGCTTTACAATGGTGTGTTAGTTTCTGCTGTATGACAAAGTGAATCAGCTACACATATACATATATCTCCATTATCTCCTCCCTCTTGCATCTCCCTCCCACCCTCCCTATCCCACCTCTCTAGGTGGACACAAAGCACCGAGCTGATCTCCCTGTGCTATGCAGCTGCTTCCCACTAGCTATTTTAAATTTGGTAGTGTATATATGTCCATGCCACTCTCTCACTTCGTCCCAGCTTACCCTTCCCCATCCCTGTGTCCTCAAGTCCATTCTATACATCTGTGTCTTTATTCCAGTCCTGCCCTAGGTTCTTCAGAACCATTTTTTTTTTTTTTTTAGATCCCATATATATGTGTTGGCATACAGTATTTGTTTTTCTCTTTCTGACTTACTTCACTCTGTATGACAGTCTCTAGGTCCATCCACCTCACTACAAATAACTCAATTTCGTTTCGTTTTATGGCTTAGTAATATTCCATTGTATATATATGCCACATCTTCTTTATCCATTCATCTGTCAGTGGAAACTTAGGTTGCTTCCATGTCCTGGCTATTGGAAAGAGTGCTGCAATGAACATTGTGGTACATGACTCTTTTTGAGTCATGGTTTTCTCAGGGTATATGCCCAGTAGTGGGATTGCTGTGTCGTATGGTAGTTCTATTTTTAGTTTTTTAAGGAACCTCCATACTGTTCTCCATAGTGGCTGTATCAATTTACATTCCCACCAACAGTGCTAGAGGGTTCCCTTTTCTCCACACCCTCTCCAGCATTTATTGTTTCTAGATTTTTTGATGATGGCCATTCTGACTGGTGTGAGGTGATACCTCAATGTAGTTTTGATTTGCATTTCTCTAATGATTAGTGATGTTGAGCATCCTTTCATGTGTTTGTTGGCAATCTGTATATCTTCTTTGGAGATATGTCTATTTAGGTCTTCTGCCCATTTTTGTATTGGGTTGTTTGTTTTTTTAATATTGAGCTGCATGAACTGCTTGAATATTTTTGAGATTAATCCTTTGTCAGTTGCTTTATTTGCAAATATTTTCTCCCATTCTGAGGGTTGTCTTTTCATCTTGTTTATGGTTTCCTTTGCTGTGCAAAAGCTTTTAAGTTTCATTAGGTCCCATTTGTTTATTTTTGTTTTTATTTCCATTTCTCTAGGAGGTGGGTCAAAAAGGATCTTGCTGTGATTTATGTCATAGAGTGTTCTGCCTATGTTTTCCTCTAAGAGTTTGATAGTGTCTGGCCTTACATTTAGGTCTGTAATCCATTTTGTGTTTATTTTTGTGTATGTTGTTAGCGAGTGTTTAAGTTCAGTCTTTTACATATAGCTGTCCAGTTTTCCCAGCACCACTTATTGAAGAGGCTGTCTTTTCTCCATTGTATATTCTTGCCTCCTTTATCAAAGATAAGGTGACCATATGTGAGTGGGTTTATCTCTGGGATTTCTATCATGTTCCATTGATCTATATTTCTGTTTTTGTGCCAGTACCATATTGTCTTGATTACTGTAGCTTTGTAGTATAGTCTGAAGTCAGGGAGCCTGATTCCTCCAGCTTCGTTTTCCTTTCTCAAGATTGCTTTGGCTATTCGGGGCCTTTTGTGTTTCCATATAAATTGTGAAGTTTTTTGTTCTAGTTCTGTGAAAAGTGCCATTGGTAGTTTGATGGGGATTGCATTGAATCTGTAGATTGCTTTGGGTAGTATAGTCATTTTTACAATGTTGATTCTTCCAATCCAAGAACATGGTATATCTCTCCATCTGTTTGTGCCATCTTTAATTTCTTTCATCAGTGTCTTATAGTTTTCTGCATACAGGTCTTTTGTGTCCTTAGGTAGGTTTATTCCTAGGTATTTTATTCTCTTTGTTGCAATGGTAAATGGGAGTGTTTCCTTAATTTCTCTTTCAGAGTTTTCATCATTAGTGTATAGGAATGCAAGAGATTTCTGTGCATTAATTTTGTATCCTGCTACTTTACCAAATTCATTGATTAGCTCTAGTAATTTTCTGGTAGCATTAGGATTCTCTTTGCCTAGTATCCTGTCATCTGCAAACAGTGACAGTTTTAATTCCTCTTTTCTGATTTGGATTCCTTTTATTTCTTTTTCTTCTCTGATTGCTGTGGCTAAAACTTCCAAAACTATGTTGAATAATAGTGGTGAGAGTGGGCAACCTTCTCTTCTTCCTGATCTTAGTGGAAATGGTTTCAGTTTTTCACCACTGAGAACAATGTTGGCTGTGGGTTTGCCATATATGGCCTTTATTATGTTGAGATAAGTTCCCTCTATGCCTACTTTCTGGAGAGATTTTATCATAAATGTGTGTTGAATTTTGTCGAAAGGTTTTTCTGCATCTATTGAGATGATCATATGTTTTTTTCTCCTTCAATTTGTTAATATGGTTTATCACATTGATTGATTTGTGTATATTGAAGAATCCTTGCATTCCTGGGATAAACCCCACTTGATCATGGTTTATGATCCTTTTAATGTGCTGTTGGATTCTGTTGGCTAGTATTTTGTTGAGGATTTTTGCAACTATGTTCATCAGTGATACTGGCCTGTAGTTTTCTTTTTTTGTGACATCTTTGTCTGGTTTTGGTATCAGGATGATGGTGGCCTCATAGAATGAGTTTGGGAGTGTTCCTCCCTCTGCTATATTTTGGAAGAGTTTGAGAAGGATAGGTGTTAGCTCTTCTCTAAATGTTTGATAGAGTTCACCTGTGAAGCCATCTGGTCCTGGGCTTTTGTTTGTTGGAAGATTTTTAATCACAGTCTCAATTTCAGTGCTTGTGATTGGTCTGTTTATATTTTCTATTTATTCCTGGTTCAGTCTCAGAAGTTTGTGCTTTTCTAAGGGTTTGTCCATTTCTTCCAGGTTGTCCATTTTATTGGCATAGAGTTGCTTGTAGTAATCTCTCATGATCCTTTGCATTTCTGCAGTGTCAGTTGTTACTTCTCCTTTTTCATTCCTAATCTTATTGATTTGAGTCTTCTCTCTTTTTTTCTTAATGAGTTTGGCTAATGGTTTATCAATCTTGTTTATCTTCTCAAAGAAACAGCTTTTAGTTTTATTGATCTTTGCTATTGTTTCCTTCGTGTCTTTTTCATTTATTTCTGATCTGATCTTTATGATTTCTTTCCCTCTGCTAAATTTGGGTCTTTTTGTTCTTCTTTCTCTAATTGCTTTAGGTGTAAAGTTAGGTTGTTTATTTGAGATCTTTCTTGTTTCTTGAGGTAGGATTGTATTGCTATAAACTTCCCTCTTAGAACTGCTTTTGCTGCATCCCATAGGTTTTGGGTCGTCATGTTTTCATTGTCATTTGTTTCTAGGTATTTTTTTATTTCCTCTTTGATTTCTTCAGTGATCTCTTCATTATTTAGTAGCAAATTGTTTAGCCTCCATGTGTTTGTATTTTTTACAGATTTTTTTCCTGTAATTGATATCTAGTCTCATAGCGTTGTGGTCAGAAAGGATACTTGATACGATTTCAATTCTCTTAAATTTACCAAGGCTTCATTTGTGACCCAAGACATGGTCTATCCTGGAGAATGTTCCACGAGCACTTGAGAAGAAAGTGTATTCTGTTGTTTCTGGATGGAATGCCCTATAAATATCAATTAAGTCCATCTTGTTTAATGTATCATTTAAAGCTTGTGTTTCCTTATTTATTTTCATTTTGGATGATCTGTCCATTGGTGGAAGTGGGGTGTTAAAGTCCCCTACTATGACTGTGTTACCGTCCATTTCCCTTTTTATGGCTGTTAGCATTTGCCTTATGTATTGATGTGCTCCTATGTTGGGTGCATCAATATTTACAATTGTTATATCTTCTTCTTGGATTGATCCCTTGATCATTATGTAGTGTCTTTCTTTGTCTCTTGTAATAGTCTTTATTTTAAAGTATCTTTTGTCTGATATGAGAATTGCTACTCCAGCTTTCTTTTGATTTCTATTTGCATGGAATATCTTTTTCCATCCCCTCACTTTCAGTCTGTATGTGTCCCTAGGTCTGAAGTGGGTCTCTTGTAGACAGCATATATATGGGTCTTGTTTTTTAATCCCTTCAGCCAGTCTATGTCTTTTGGTTGGAGCATTTAATCCATTTTCATTTAGTGTAGTTATCGATATGTATGTTCCTATTACCATTTTCTTAATTGTTTGGGTTTGTTATTGTAGGTCTTTTCCTTCTCTTGTGTTTCCTGCCTAGAATAGTTCCTTTAGCATTTGTTGTAAAGCTGGTTTGGTGGTGCTGAATTCTCTTAGCTTTTGCTTGTCTGTAAAGGTTTTAATTTCTCTGTCAAATCTGAATGAGATTCTTGCTGGGTAGAGTAATCTTGATTGTAGGGTTTTCCCTTTCATCACTTTAATTATGTCCTGCCACTCCCTTCTGTTTTGCAGAGTTTCTGCCGAAAGATCAGCTGTTAACCTTATGGGGATTCCCTTGTATGTTATTTGTTGTGTTTTCCTTGCTGCTTTTAATATTTTTTCTTTGCATTTAATTTTTGATAGCTTGATTAATATGTGTCTTGGCATTTTTCTCCTTGGAGTTATCCTGTATGGGACTCTGTGCTTCGTGGACTTGATTGACTATTTCCTTTCCCATATTAGGGAAGTTTTCAACTATATTCTCTTCAAATATTTTCTCAGTCCCTTTCTTTTTCTCTTCTTCTTCTGGGACCCCTATAATTCGAATCTTGGTGCGTTTAATGTTGTCCCAGAGGTCTCTGAGACTGTCCTCAATTCTTTTCATTCTTTTTTCTTTATTCTGCTCTGTGGTAGTTATTTCCACTATTTTATCTTCCCGGTCACTTATCCATTCTTCTGCCTCAGTTATTCTCCTATTGATTACGTCTAGAGAATTTTTAATTTCATTTATTGTGTTGTTCATCATTGTTTGTTTGCTCTTTAGTTCGTCTAGGTCCTTGTGAAATGTTTCTTGTATTTTCTCCTTTCCGTTTCCAAGATTTTGGATCATTTTTACTATCACAACCCTGAATTCTTTTTCAGGTAGACTGCCTATTTCCTCTTCATTTGTTTGGTCTGGTGGGTTTTTACCTTGCTCCCTCATCTGCTGTGTGTTTCTCTGTCTTCTCATTTTGCTTAACTTACTGTGTTTGGGGTCTCCTTTTCGCAGGCTGCATGTTTGTAGTTCCCTTGTTTTTGGTGTCTTCTCCCAGTGGGTAAGGTTGGTTCAGTGGGTTGTGTAGGCTTCCTGGTGGAGGGGACTGGTGCCTGTGTTCTGGTGGATGAGGCTGGATCTTGTCTTTCTGGTGGGCAGGACAGTGTCCAGTGGTGTGATTTGGGGTGTCAGTGGCCTTATTATGATTGTAGGCAGCCTCTCTGCTAATGGGTGGGGTTGTGTTCCTGTCTTGCTAGTTGTTTGGCATAAGGTGTCCAGCACTGTAGCCTGCTGGTCGTTGAGTGGAGCTGGGTCTTAGTGTTGAGATGGAGATCTCTGGGAGAGCTTCTGCCGTTTGATATTATGTGGAGCCGGGAGGTCTCTGGTGGACCAATGTCCTGAACTCGGCTCTCCCACCTCAGAGGCACAGGCTTAACACCTGGCCGGAGCACCAAGATCTTGTCAGCCACATGGCCAAATTCATCTGGACTCCCTGAGGAGGCTGATGTGCTCAAGAGGCCTCTGCTGGTACCAAGACTCTGGATCCTCATAGAGTTCAGGTGAAGGAGAGGGATCTGCTTTGGTCTCTTCATTGGTCAGCCATAACTGTCAACTAAAAAAATATGCACAACCTAAAAGTTGAGAGTTATGTTTTATTCAGCAGGAATATTTAGGACTTCAAGCCTGGGAGGCAGCATCTCCAGTAACCCTGAGAGAACTGCTCTCCTGACTGCTTCTTTATCCTTTGTGTGGATCACATGTTCCTGTTTCATCCCATGTCTTCAAATGTTTGTTACACTTGATATTTTAGGTGACATTGCAGCAACTCTGGGTTATGATTCCCCCTCCCTGGGGGTTGTTGTTGTTGCTGGTTTTGTTTGTTGTTTGGTGTCTTGCCTAGACTAATTCTGTAAATTCTGTTTCCCCTGAAGTGTGTGGCCACTAATACCTTTGTTCAGTTTTTTGTTTTTTTTTTTTAATTCTTGTTTTTCTAGTTAAGCCTGGTTTTGCAGGGATCACTTTTGGTCATCACAGCTTAGCAGTCAAACAAGGACTGGTCAGAGTTTGTGCTAAAATACCTTGAGTTAGTATCGTTTCTGTCCTGTCTGTGAGTTGAGTAATGCATTTAAAAATGGGGCCGTTTATAGAACTTGCTGTAATGTTTGCCTCCTGGTGTTTTTGTTTTTTTGTTTTTTTTCCACAAAGATCACTTTCTATTCAACACCACATGCCACTCCAAATTAAGTTGGCCTCTCTGGCAGCCAAGTGGCTGGTTTCCACTGTCCATTCAGCACAGGAGAAAGTGAACCGCCGCACTGTGGAAGCTGCACGTACGTGGGGTTGGGGGGTCCCAGTAAAAACACCGGCACCCCAGTGTTCTCACTTGAGCTTCAGTACTTCTCCTCCAATACATGCTTCTCAACGTTTGGTATGCTTTTGTTTGGTTCTAAGTGTCGTGAAATAATGTTTTTGACAACACTGTCCAGTTTTGTCAGCACTTTTTGGAGAGATTTGTGTAGTGTCTCACTCCACCAGGTAAGAAGTCCCACCCATCTAGGATAAAATTCAAGATTAAAAAGATGTGTTATTTTTTCTTGGTTGATACTGCCACCACAGCAGAGAGTTGGGCAGAAATATTGATGTATTATTGTTTTCTCTAAGTGATCTAATGACTTTTTGATGTTATTTCTCTATGGAGTCCAATTTTATCAAAGAATTGTTCTGCAAATGTGATATTATGTTTTAAAGCACCAAGACATAGCATATGCACAATTTGGAATTTCTCAGGGACCACTATTATTTCATGGAGAATATGGCATTATTAGAAGTGTCACCCTGGAAACAAGCCATCAAGCAGAAGTTCTTAACACCTGTCTCCAAGATTCTCAAGGCACGTGCTAAGAATCCCATGGCATTATTTCAAAGCAGGGTGATGTCTGTGTTGCCAAGACTGTTCCTGCTTAGAAGAACTGCCTGTGTCCTGTGGACGCTGAGTTTGCTGCAGGTCATATGCTCCTGCCGTTCAACCATCCACAGGCTGGATGCATAGTTCATCATTGCATTCAAAGTTCTGGACAAATACATTCTCCGGACCTACAGATGAGGAGTTGAGAGAATCAAATCAATGGCTTATCTCATCAGGGTACAATCTGAAGTCTTCAGTTTTCTCAGGAGGGCCATTCAGATTATTGCCCAATCAAGCCTTGGTCCTTTTACCATTGACACAGAGTTGTATGAAAAAGCTATTTTAAAACAGAAGATTCTCTAGAAGTATGGTTCTCCTTATTGATTTTATATCTGAATTCAAAAATTGTGGAAAACCAACCTCTTTGTACAGTTATTCTTAATATTTGGAGATAGAAAAACAAGTGTTAACATTTTCATTTTCAACGTAATCCTTTTACTATATGCTTATGTTCTCTTTATTTTAGAAGTATCTCCTTGTTATAAAAAATTCTGAAATTATGAATGAACAAGGATGAAACTTAAAATCACCCCTAATGTCACCACCTGGAGGCAATTCCTGTTAATATGTTAATGCATTTTCTTAGGGTTTTGTGGTGATATGTCAATACATTTTCTTCTGTCATTTGGATTCATCTTAAACTCAATTCACAGCATTATATTCTTTTTAAGAATCTATCACAGTCTTCTACTGTTTGCAGTTTTTTTTTACTACATGTTCTGTTTCAATAACATCTTTGTCTGTGATGATTTTTAGGCCCTCTGACATTTTTAGATTAGATACCTAAAACAGGGAATTTCTAGGTGGAAAGAGTAATATAATCAAGGATTCTGATAAGTGTTGTCCAATGGCCTTGCTGAGAAACTGTCCCCATCTGCACTTCCAACACATACCTGTTTGTAGCAGCATAGTTAGTGCTGGTTGCTTTTAAAATAAACTTTACTTTTTAGAACAGTTTAGATTTACAGAAAAATTGTGAAGATATAACAGAAGGTCCCCATATATCCCACACCCAGTTTCTCCCATTAATTCTCCTATTATTAATATTTCCTATTAGAAAGCTACATTTGCTACATTTAGTGAACCAGTATTAACACATTATTATTAACTAAAGTCCTTTTTTTTTTTTTTTTGCTTTGGCAAAGAGGAATAGTTTAATACTGCTGGTTTAGTAAAACCAGCTATGTCTCTCAGTTACCAGCATTAAGCCTATATAAGCATTCACTTCTTTTTCTTTTTTAACATCTTGATTGGAGTATAATTGCTTTACAATGTTGTATTAGTTTCTGCTGTATAACAAAGTGAATCAGCTATATGTATACATATATCCCCATATCTCCTCCTTCTTGCATCTCCCTCCCACCCTCCCTATCTCACCCCTCTAGGTGGACCCAAAGCTCTGAGCTGATCTTCCTGTGCTATGTGGCTGCTTCCCACTAGCTATCTATTTAACATTTGGTAGTGTATATATCTCCATGCCACTCTCTCACTTCATCCCAGCTTAACCTTCCCCCTCCCCGTGTCCTCAAATCCATTCTCTACGTCTGTGTCTTTCTGCCTGTCCTGCCCCTAGGTTCATCAGAACGTTTTTTTTTTTTTTTTAGACTCCATATATATGTGTTAGCATACAGTATTTGTTTTTCTCTTTCTGACTTACTTCACTCTGTATGACAGACTCTAGGTCCATCCACCTCACTACAAATAACTCAATTTCATTTCTTTTTATGATGGAGTAATATTCCATTGTATATATATGTTACATCTTCTTTATCCATTCAGCTGTCAGTGGACACTTAGGTTGCTTCCATGTCCTGGCTATTGGAAATAGTGCTGCAATGAACATTGTGGTACATGACTCTTTTTTCTCAGGGTGTATGCCCAGCACTGGGATTGCTGGGTCGTATGGTAGCTCTATTTTTAGTTTTTTAAGGAGCCTCCATACTGTTCTCCATAGTGGCTGTATCAATTTACATTCCCACCAACAGTGCAAGAGGGTTCCCTTTTCTCCACATCCTCTCCAGCATTATTCAGATTTCCTTGATTTTTACCTAACATTCCTTTTTCTGTCCCAGGATCCCATCTAGCACACCATCGTCAGCATTGCTTAGCTCTGCAGCATTTCAGGAAGGATAGAGTAAAATATTATCAGTAAGTGAAAAGCTCAAGGAAAGTTTTGGTAAAAATCTCATAAATATGGCTTTAGGAAATGAATGTCATGTTAAATAGGTGTCTGGTATTGGGTCTGCACTCAGGCCAGTTTCCAGCACCTTTCGTGTGGCCGAATGGCCCCCGCTGGCCTCTACATCTGTGACACAGGTACTGCCCAGGACTTGAGGTGACAGGGACGCTCAGCTCTCATCTCACAGCCCCGGCGAAGACGGGCGAGAGGTGACAGTGTGTAGGGGACACGTGGTGACTTGAAGCCACGGCCTCAGGACAGAGCTGTGTCCTGCGGGTCCTGCTGGACAGTCCTGGGAAGCTGGCTCCCTCCCCTTTCCTGGAAGAGGCAGCTTTGGGCGCCATGTTCCATAAGCTCGGGTTCTGATTCTACCTTCTGTCTTCATCTCCCACTGGACCCACACTCTTAGGCACTGGCCTCCTTTACTGACTTATTTTACCAAACTTGCCAAATGAGATAAATGCTATGAGCGAACACGATGATTTGTAGCTGTATTTTCAGCTGCTTCTCCATAGCCTGCCCTTGCTGTGAGCGGCACATCTCCCAATCCCCTTTATCTCTGCGGTTTGATGCTTCTTCATGACTGAAAACATCCTGCCTTTGTGTGCTCATCCGTTCACTCTGTGTCCCCAAGTTCTAGCACAGTGCACAGCGCACCGTAGGGCCTATTACTCTTTTAAGGTTATGAATCACAATGGCAAAATCATTGTCAACTTTAATGGACCAGACGCATGAGCACATTGCATGAGATAAGGGTATTGTTTACTCTTCACAGGGGTCCTAAATCATTATCCCCACTTTGCAGATAGGGAAGCTGAGGATTTGCAAAGGTTCACACCTTGCCCAGACCCATCACTAATAAGGGTGGGACTGGAGGTGAGTCTGGCCACCAGGTGCAATGCTGTGGGCTCTGCTCCCTCCTCTGCTGCAGGATCACCTGCTCTGTTGCTCCCTTCAGACCTCTGGTCTCCATTCCCGCATTAGAAAGTAGACTGTTCCTCGGGGGTGGGGGCGTGCTCCTGTGCTGGCTCTGCCACCTCTTCCCCTCAGGTGACCCTCATTTGCATCCAGCTCAGGGTGACCCTCCGCCCTACTGTCCTCCATTCTGGGGTCCTCTGTTGGCCGAGCCATCTAACACCGGGACCTCTCAATTCCTTGACCTCCTATGTCC
Organism: Balaenoptera borealis; assembly: GCF_965194805.1. NCBI lineage: Eukaryota > Metazoa > Chordata > Mammalia > Artiodactyla > Balaenopteridae > Balaenoptera > Balaenoptera borealis. Next base: position 2,095,551 of record NC_138867.1, read on the forward strand.
AGCAACCTTCCCTGCTCCCCTTCTGCACCCACTCCTGTGTCCCTCTGATCAGGTCAACACCCGCAGGTACTCCCCTCCCCAAATGATATGTCTGAGAGTTTACTCCTTGGTTCCTATTTGATTACTCAAAGAGGATCCTTTGGTCTCAGTGGACCTGCCCACCCTTCAGCCCTCTTCTCTCTCCATTTCTTCCTTATCCTGCTTAGATTCCACACTGGGGGGTGGGGCATGCCTGTGGTCATGTGTTACATTCCCAGGTGTGCTTTCTTTCCATGGTGGCATCTCACAAACCGTGGGCACCGGACACTGGCTGAACCCACCGTCCTTCTCTGTAGGTCGGCCTTCATGAAGAGCCTCCCGGGGCAGGTGGCTGGTTTCCCTCACACGTTCAGGACCGTCTGTGCTGCCCGTCACTCCCCTCCGTCCTCATGCCTGCGCACCTCCCAGCAATGCCACTTCCAACCCTTCCACGCTCTCCAACCCTCCTCCCATGGCGTTCCTGCACTGACTTCATTTCCCAGTGTCAGGATAACAGAGGCCACCAGAGGAAGTCATCCTGGAACACCAAACAACTGTACCACCCACTGCTTTGTTTCTGTCCTGTCCCCGTGGAAGTAGTCTCTCCACCCCTCTTATCCAGGAGCCTTACACCATGGGTTGTAATTTTTTTCTCTCCCAAATGCAGCCTGACCCTCTCAACTGCATCTGTTCTATCAGCCTCAGGTCACTTCCCATTGGTGTCGCTGAGGACACGCCTTGGATTCACCACGTGCCCACACCTATTTTACTTTCCCATTTCCCTTCCTTTCAGAGAAAATTCCTAAAAGATATGCTTACACTAAATTCTCTCCATTGTCTCATTTCATGTTTTCTTCTCCAATAAACTGTACTTTTTTTTACTTTCCACGTGTAAAATTAGTTCTTAGCATCTAGATGTCCTTGATGGATGGTGGCCCCTTTAACTTTATAGTCTTCTTGTTATGCCTTGTATTAAACATACTAATTTTAAAGTCCTCCTTAGATTGTCTTGTTATTTCGATTTCCTCGGGAGTGAATTCCCCATTTGCTGACTTGTGCCCTCTTGTGCTGCATGTTTGGTTTCCAGGATGGTCTTCCTTGCTCTGCCTCTTCATGACTCCTTGTTTACCGAGTGACTTCTCCCTTCCTCCCGAGAGCCCCAGCTCAAACCCGTGTTTCAAGCGCACTTCCTCTCGGTCTCAAGGCCTCTGTCTAATCAGATCTCCTCCCCCACACCCAACACAAAACAGTGACCCTGAGTGAGGGTGGCTGCAATGGGCCTTCTTGTTCGGAAAGGGGAGAATGGAAGGCAAAGGCCGTCCCTGGGTCAGGGGGGTCTCCAGATCCTGCCAGGCACACTGACACTTCTCAGCTGGGGCCCAGTGCTATTCCTGGGAGGGACCCTCCACAGCTCTGGGCTCCTGGCTCTGCCTTTCCTACGAGAACTGGACTGGGGTTGCAACTGGGTAGCTTTCTACCTTCTGCCCATAGATGTGTGGGGGACTCCAGAGGCCTCTCTTCATTATGACTTCCTCTGTCCTTTTCAGTCAAGTCTATTAATTCCCTTAAAAACTCCATGGGGTTTTACGTACCAGTTTATAATACTTTCCATGAGGCAGAAGGCACATTCACAGAGCTATTTAATTTATTCAAGACAAACCCCTCTTACACTGGATCCCTTGTGAGGTTCCGTGGAACAATACTCTAAGGGTCTTGGAAGCGTGATTGTCTGGCTTAAAGGGCCTATGAGACACGCCCCTAAGATTCTTTCTGTTTAATGGAGGCTGTTTGTTTAAGGGAAAGGGTATATGATGTTTTGCCTTGAACCTTTGTTATCTTATTGAAGGGTTTTGCAACTATGCCTTGAATTCTGTGAGGCTATATTTTACTGGCAGTGCCCTTAATCTGTTCTCCGCCCAGAGGCCATCTCTCAATTGAGGACCCCTTGCTGGCTGGAAAGACTATTCTGGACCCTTTACATCTCATGCACACTCTACTCAAAGACGAAATAGACTGTCTTTAGTTCATCTCTCCCCTCCCACATTTTATCATAGTCAGCAAGAATAAGGCAGGTGGCACTTTCAAATTCTGCCTAGAAATTTCCTTAGTGAGATCATAATGATTGTTAGGTGCGTTTTCTCTCTCCTGTGTTACTACAGGCAACGGTGTTGCCTAGTTTCTGCCACCATGTAACAAGGGTTTCCTTCCTTCTGGCTTCCAATAGCACTTTCCTCGCTTCCCTTAAAGCCCTTCCAACAGCTTCATCAAGGCTATTCAAACTCGTGCCTGGCATCTCGTCTCAAAACCGTCACATGTTTTAGGTTTTGTTTTGGCAGCATCGCACCTCCCAGCACCAAATTCTCTATCGTTAAGGAACAGATCGCTCCAACATGCAGCGGTGCAAAACCACTTATTGTGGTTCGGGAGTCTGCGGGTCAGAAGTTCTGGAAGGGCTCGGCAGAGCACTGCTCACATGGTTGCGGGCAGGTGCAGGCTGGGCTGCAGTCATCTGGAAGCTCAGCTGGGCTGGGCATCCCAGGAGGCTCACTCCAGCGGCTGTCGGAGAGCTGAGTTTGTCTGTTCCTGGAGTGTCTGCAGTGATCGTTGCTCCATGTGTCTTGGACTGCTTACTGTAAGGTGGCTGAGCTCCGAGAGGGAGCGTCCTGAGCAGAAATGTCTGGGGGGTGAGTGAATCCAGAGACCAAGGCGGAAGCTGCAGCCTTTCCTCACCTGGCCTTGGGAGTCATGCCCTGTTAACGTCTGCAAGTACGTTTGGTTCTAGTGAGACCTACGGCCAGCCCCAAACTCTTGATGGAATTTGTGCCCGTCTTTAATTCATCTCTCAAGCTCAGTGCAGTCGCCCCTTTCTCAGGAAAGTTTTCTCTGACCTCCCATGATGTGTCTAGTCCCCTGCATCCCTCCCCAGAGCCACCCGCAGGCACAGGTGTACTTCCACCTTCACTTGTGTGATTGGATGATAACAGCAGTTTCTCCACCGGACTCTAATCCCTTGAAGGCCACAACCTTCACTTTTCCCTTAACATTTGTGATCTCGGTTCCGAGCAGAGTGCTTGGCAAATGTTAAACGTTTGATGAGCATTTGTTGAAGAATAGGTGGATACGCTCGGAAATACTTGGGAAAAACTTCTAAAGGTGTTCCTTGATGTTTTCTCCTACTGCCCTCCCTCTGTCCCACTCTACGTGACTCATATCTCTGTGATCAATTTCTGTATCGTTTCCCTCCCTGATCCCCGCCTTGTCATCTTTATTCCTCTAGTGCCTAGTACTGTGCCTGAGACTTTCAATAAACCTGGATGAATAAATAATTGAAAAAGTGACTGCATAACATTATGTCTCCTTACACTATTTAATTAGTAGAGCTTTCTCTAAATAACAATGCTCTTGCTTCACACTGTTTTTGGGCTGTGGTAGAAAAAGGAGCTTTCCTGTTTACCGTTGGGTAAGTTAAAATCTTAACTTGTCTTTCCCGTGAGTTCGAGTGTGCTGCTACCACAGTGCTACAAAAAACCCCTAAGCCATGGTACCCTGGACGGTCCGCTTTGCGTGTTCATCCTGCTCCCCGCCTGTCCAGACATGTACCTATACACCGATTCCTGTAGAGCCTAAAATGGACCTGCTCTCCTACATCTATCTCTATCTCCATCCCATCTGTATCTGTATCTATATATCTATATAATGGATATAGTGCTCTAGTGCTACACAGATGGTCCCGGTGTCTTAAAAAAGTTAACCTTGAACTCCCATTATTTCATCTCAGTTCATAATCTCTTAAAATACTTTATTGTAATTCTCCTATTGCAGTGACTTTTTTTTTTCTTGGCATATGAATGTTAGCTTTGTATATTTACTTTCACTAAAATTTCTAGCTATCTTTAGAATTTCTCCTTATTCCATATCAAAAAACTCTAGGCTGTAAGTGGAAATTCTTGTCTGTTCCCCTCACACTGTTCTAGGAAACTGCCTTTTCATGCAATCATGTTAGTGACCACCAAGCTGTTTTACAGGAGACTCTTTTGAAGTCTTTCATCACCAGATTCTGACCAGTTGCTTTGTTAGGATGGCTAGGATGGCTTCATCCCCTTTAATTGTTTGTGGGGGGGGATGCTATTAAAAATGCTGTGATATTAATTACTGTTGACACTTAAAACCTGGTATTGTCTTTAGGATCCTGTTAAGTCACTGAACTTGGATTCAGTGTGGAAGTCCTCTTAATAAAAAAGCAATGTTCCCTTTTCTCTACTCCCCTATTTCATCCCAGCCCTGAAATCTGGCTATCCTTCTCATACTTTGATTTTATATACATAATATTATGATATAAATATGTATGATATAGAGTATGTATATATTCTGCTGGTAACAGCCATATTCATGTGTATAACATATAAAACACAGAATTCCTCCTGCTTTTCTCCACTCCTCACATTTACACAGTCAAGGTCTCTCTACTAGATTTTTGTGAGTTATAAATAAGCTGTGTTTTCACAAAAAAGAAAAGAGCTAAATTTATTTAGCTTGTGTATAAAGTTGTATAAACAAAATATATACCAATAAACATAAAGTACTAGAAAATATTTGCTCACCATGGTAAGAGATATAACCTTTTGTAATACAAATCCTGTTTGTTTCCTGATGGGAAAGTGAGGGTGAGGGGAAAATGAGGACAAATCATGAGAGATGATGATTTCCCTTCAAGTGAAAAGGTGTACATTTAAAAACATATATCTTCTGTTTCTGTTACTAGGATATAAACTGCTGTAATTAGAGCCTTTTTTTTGTGTGTGTGTATATAGTGTGTGTATATATGTATATATAAATGAATGCTAGAAACCCCCAAATCACATAGATCACATATCACATGGATGCGGCGTGGGGACAGAGAACACCCATCGTGTTCTGTGTTATTTATGACCTGATTTTCCTTTTTTGATCAGAATGTACGCTCTGACATGTGAACAGAATCATGCCTCCCCGTCATTTTTCTAGGTGTTTAGGAGGCCAGGTCGCAACATTTCATTAAGACCAAATTCTGTGTACCTTCAAACAAGTATCTTGTCTAAGATAAGGCAAATATATGTAGAAAAGGTTACATCTGGCCAAATTAGTTGTAAAAATTATTGTCAATCTGAACCCCATGTAGTTTTTTATATCTGCCCAACTCATGTGGTTTACACATACATCTTGTAGCTTACACGTTTTAAAAGGTGCGTTCTTTAAAAAGAAGGTAAAAATAAATGTGCGTAGAAAGAGACATATATAATTGTCATTTATAGTAGTTATTTCTTTGCCATGAAAATAGTACACGCTAGTCCAGACTCAGACTTAAGATATTAGTGCTACAAAATATTAGATTTCAAAAAAAAAGAAAAAATACAGCAGTGTTGAAAAGAAATAGGTATTTATTCAGGTGCGTCCTTTCCCCCAGCCTTTTCCTACTACATGTGCGGTTGGGAAACTGTCACCCGGCACTTCACGCGGGGACGCGCCCCTGGCAGGCGCTCTGCGCGCGTGGGACCCCGGGTGGGACCCCGGTCCGTCCGCCGAGCGGCTCCGCTCCGGCTCGTGCAGTGCGGGCGCGGGGCCAACAGGTGGCACAAACGCCTTTGCCTCGCGCGGCGCCGCTCGCTCTCCGCGCTCCCCCGGACGGACCGCACGGGCCCGGAAGGGCTGCAGGCGCGCCCCCCTCGGCGCGGGGCGGGTCCGGGGTCCGGGGTCCGGGGTCCGGCGTCGGGATCTGGGGTCCCGGCGGGGGTCTCGCGGGCGGGGAGCAGAGACCGGGCTCCGCTTCGGGCGGCGCGCCCTCTGCTGGCCGGCCGCGGACTCGCCGGCCGGATATGGCACCGCGCTCCCCGCCCGTGGGCTGGGCAGGTGCAGGTTGGGGAGACGCAGGGTTGGGTGCAGGCTGGCTGGGCGGGGATGGGCCAGACCAAGTGGGGGTCGGACTGGGCCGGACAGGTGCCGGGACTCGGGTTTGCTGGTCCAGAGCTGGGCTGAGCTGGCCATGGGTTGGGTGGGACTCAGGTGAGAGCTGGGCAGGGGCTGGCCCAGGAATTCCCTGCTTGGCCCCCATCACTGACCAAGGATCCAGAATAGGAAGCTTCTCCATATTCTTGCTGTTATTACTTATTTGAGGACTCAGTTAAACAGCTTCCGTCTCTCCCCACAGTACAGGGAGCTTTGAGACCCTAACATTCCAGGAAAGCCACCCGCCTGCCCCTCCCCTCCCCTCTTTCTGGAAGCCTCCTGTCTGAGCCAGCGTGAGCACCAGGGAGGGGAGGCAGGCCTGTCACTCCCAGGTTCCAACTCACTGGAGAGGAGCTTCGCGTGAACCTGTTTTTAATGTGTCAAATCAGAAAGTCACTTCCTGGCAATAAGGTGTGAAGGGGTTACAGCCTCCCGTGGGGCCTCAGAGACTCTGCAGCTGGATGACAGGCCAGCTTCCGTCCCCAACCGGCAGCGGTGGGCCTGGGTGTCACTTAGGAGGCCTCTGCTATGAATGGTGCCCCGTCTGTCTCACTGTGAGTGATGCCTCGCATTTGGAGGGCACCTCACCAGACGCAGTGCCTGCAGCCTGGCTTGGTGAGGGGTGCCCCCAGCCTTCCCAAGGACCCCCGTGTCAGGTACCTTTTCCCCTGAGTCCATGCTCAGGAAGTCATGTTACCTGGTCCTGCAGAGTTCAAGACAAAGCGGGACCTACATTTAGACTTGGTTCACTCTCTGGCTCTTACTGTCTGTCAGAAGCATCTTAGGGTGTCACGGTAGACCCCTGGCCTCACGCACCTACTCGTGGGCGGCGAGCCCTGCTGAGTTCTGTGGAGAGAGGCTCAGAGGGGAGATGACCTCCAGTGAGGCTGTCCTGACTCAGGCACTGAGCCACCTGTTCACATGCATAATCCAATTCTTCATCTCTGAAGAAATGCTTCTATTGTGTCCCCATTCTGCAGATGAGGAGATGGAATCCCTAAGTGACTAAATCGTCTAGCCAGGGGCTGATGGAGTGGCCAAGTGGGTGTGTTCCCACCTGACCCTGGGCACTTCAGCAGGCTGGACATCTTCCCCGAAGATGGGAAGGGCCTCGGGCACAAAAGGAAGGGGTCAGCTTTCATTAGCCTCACGTCAGTGTGCTTAGAACCCAGGACACTGAGCCCTGCAGCCAGAAATGATGGACTCGCATGGAGACGACTCCCCATGGCCTCCTCTGGCTTCCCTCTGACCCCATCTCATGTCTTCCAAGCCTGACCAGGGCCAGGGGTCCAGGAGTGCACATGTGACAAGAGCAGAGGTTGCATAACCCCTGACCCCAAGGCGGGGGTGGAGGCAGTTATTTTAGGATGAAAGATCTATGATTCTCAATTTCACCTGCACCAAAATTGTATTTTTTATATTTTCATCCAAAATAACTGGAATTGGAAAAAAAAAAAAGTGGCTGAATGGAATATGAAGAGGGCAAAAGACAAAGAACTTGAAATTTCATCACTGCCTCTATTTCAGGCTTTTTATGGGCAAGAACTGAATGTGGCGCTCTGTGGAAATGTAGCTCAGGGCCGCACGTCATCACAGCTAAGAGAGCATCTGTTGAATGCTGGCTGACTGCGCCTGCTTTTGTCTGAGGGGGTGAATTTATGAGGTTGACATTTTAAGAAGTCAGAATTTTAGCTCATTTCAAAGCCCGTGGAAGAGTCTAAAACCGTGTTGCCTTGTGGTGGCGGTTCATCCAGACGGAAGCCTGACTTTGAAGGCGCCTTGACCTTTTAAACGTCTCTGGAAAATGCAGGGTGCGATGCTTGGGGGGAAGCACAGAGTCAAATCTTTTCCTCTTTAATTGATTCCATTTAAAACATGTTATGCGAGGACTGGAACATTAATTGCCAATTATTTTCGTAAAATTGGTGAGAAAAACATGAAAACCAAATAGAAGGGCTATGGACGTCAAATCAAGAAGAGAAATCCAGAGCACACAATACACTTGTGAAACATGTTCAGCCTCGTGGTGGGCAAAGACAAGCAAATTCATAGACCAACAACCACGCAAAATGAAAATACCAGTTTTCACCCATCAGGCTGACACACATTGAGCTTGGGGCGGGGGAGGGCTTCAGTGCTGGCGACAGAGCAATGAGAACGGCCCTTTTGTGACTGGGTGGTGGGTGGATGTATAAATCAGGTCAGTTTTAACAGAAAGCATTCTGGGCGCTGACCAAGGGAGCTTTGTGTAGTTGCTTTGACCCGGTAATTTCCCCTTCTAGAAAAAGAAAAAAAATCCCAAGGAAACCAGAAAGCCACGCAAACATTTATGTAACTCTCATCCCAGTATAATTTATAATAGGGGAAAAACTGGAAACAACCCACTTTTGCAAGAGCAGGGTGATGTTAAATACCGTGAACCAGATGACAGACTATTCCCAGCGACTGAGCATGTGTCTTAGAGGCTGTTCAAAGACATGGAGACAGCTGAATGCTGTAATGTTATGAGAAAAGCAAGATAGAAAGTTGTATCAACAGGACACTTATCAATTTATAAAAATCCTATACTTGTATATATACACACACAGGCATATATGTATTATATATACATACAAATTTACAAAAAACATATATACATATATGTATACTTATATATCAATCTATTTTATGAAAGCTGGGAAGGAAACAAGACAATATGCTAGACAAGGTAACAGTGATATCTTGGTGAGGAGGGATAATGGGTCATATTAAAAGATTTGTTATTTCAGTTGGTCCAAATTTTCTAAAGATAGGTTTTGCTTTCCTAATCACAAAAAGCAATGAAGGTGTTTAACCAAAGAGATTGGCCAGACTCTTGCACCCTGCCCTGACAGTGTGGTTAGGAAACGGTGTTTTCATACTGAAGTTGATAAAGGAACCTTGGCCCCAGAATCGCTGTGCACGGTCCGGACCCCTGGAGGCTCCTGCACCTGCAGCGCCCTCCCCAGGACGCACTGGGGCAGGACTTGAAGGTCCCCACCAGCCGACTCGGCTCAGGACGACCCCCTGTAGGCACAGGGGCGACTGGACGTGAGCCAGATGGACCACAGAGGTGTGGCCCCAGGGAGCCGTGCCATTTCCTGAGCTTCTCACCTGGGAGTCGGGGGCCCAGCTGCATCTCGGGTGGCCTGGGGAACCACAGGAGGGCATGTGGCCAGCCGAGCCAGCTTGATACCCCGGGGCGCCCCGCCCCACCGTCCACTGTGGAGGCCTCCGTTCCGGTGTCCGTGGTGGCCTGTGGGCTCCAGGAGGGCAGCGTCCACGTGCCGTCCGACAGGGCACCCTCACGTGGCGGCGTATGTGATGCGCACGGCCGGTGCTCCGTAAATGTTTGCGGCAGCTGCTTGAGGCGGGGGCCGCATCCTTCTCACTTGCTCCTGAATTCACTGAGCCTGCGATCCCAGACGCAGGGCGCGCGCCCTCCCCCGGCGCACGATCCGCGTAGGGGAGCGAGTAGACGCGGTGCCCCGTATGCCCTGCAATTCTACGGGAAGCTGACGTAGGATCCGGGGTGAGAAAGCCGAGCATGGGGCTTGGAGAAAGGATCGAGCCACAGAGAAAGCTTCGTGTGTTAACGTTTAGACGTGCTTTTTGTGCACTAGACTGTGCCTCCTAAGACTTCCCTTAAGAAGGGGTCAGTTCTGGTCCCTCCAGGGGTCAGCCTGCTTCCCGTGCGGACGGATGAGCCGTGTTGCTCTGAGCTTGCGCGGCGGGGCTCAGCCCCCTCCTCCACCTGCGCACGTGCGCCGTCTGACGCCTGAGCCTCCCGTGGGAGGCGTGGTGCTGATGCAGGACCCGTGCCTGGAGTCGAGGGAAGACGGCTAAGGAGAGGAGTGACAGTGATAAACTCTAACCTTTCATTTCCCTTTTACACAAATGCTCGCACGTGTACCGTGGAGCCCAGGTCTGTGAGCGTTAAGTCCGCCGGCTGGAGCCGAGCAGGTTGTTTTCTCTGCAAAGGGCGCTGAGCTCTGTTTACAGTGGTCAGGGTGGGTCAAGAACATCCAAGTACTTGCAACACCGCCTTCCAGAAGAAGCCTTCTCGATTCCTAGGGGACTGTCCCTGTCTTTTCTGGTTATTTTATCCAAAATTTATTTCTTACTAAGTGTTTAAGTCACTTTTCTCGCTAGCTAGTTTTCCCCAAGCGTTTAACTTGATTTTCATAAAAATAGCTCTCTCTTCACATTCATGAGACTGTGTAACATTTAATTAATTTACAAATTTAATGATAGAAATGTGATCAGCATAAGCAAATTTTTGAAAAGTTAAATATGCCTTTTGGAAAGCGTACAAGCCAAACGGTGGTGGCAGATGGACAGATGCCTGACGGAGAGGCCTTCACAGACACGGTCCTGGGTGGGAGTGTCTCAAAGGGTGGGGGAGGGTGGGAAGCTGGGTCTGAGGCCCGAGTTTGAGGGGAGAGCTAAGAGGGTGTTATGGGTTGATTATGTCCCCTTCCCCAAATCCATATGTTGAAGTCCTAGCCCCCAGGACCTCCGAATGTGACCTTATTTCAAAATAGGATCTTTGTAGAGGTAAACAAGTTAAAACGAGGTCATGAGGACAGGCCCTAATGCAATATGAGTGATGTTCTTATGAGAAGGGGAAATTTGGACACAAAGACGGGTGCACGCAGAAGAAAGATGTGAAGAGACACAGGGAACATGATCTCCATGTGAAGATGGGGATTGGAGAGATGCATCTGCAAGGCAAGGGATGCCAAACCTGCCAGCAAACCCCCAGAGGCTAAGAGAGCGGTGTGGAATAGACTATCCCTCACCGCCACAGAAGGAACCAGCACTCCTGACACCTTGATCTCGGATAAGTAGCCTCCAGACAGCGAGGGAATAAATTTCTGTTACTTTAAGCCGTCCAGTTTCACTGGTTCCTCGTTAGTCCTCAGGGCTCAGGCCTTGGACCTTTTCTCTTTGTCCACACTCTTTCTCAGTCAAATATCTCATTCAGTCTCATGGCTTAACTAACACCCATAGACCAACCATCCAGACAGCTGTGTCTGCAGCTCAGACCTCTCTCCCCAAATCCAGACCCATGTAACCAACTGCCTGCTCGCCACCTTGCTCGGAGTTCTAATAAGCACCTCACTGAACATGGCCAGCACCGAGTGTTTGATTTCTCCCCCCAAAATACTCTTCCAAAAGAATTCAGGGAAGCACCTGGGGGAGAATTAGAGCCAGAACTAAAGTATGTGGAAGTTGGAGCCTCACAGGGCAGCCCTCTTCACACTGGCACTCAGGAGTTTCCCGTCGTAATGCCTGGTTCACAATCATCTCTTCCTCACTTGAAGTCTGCTGGTTGGCAAGCCTGCCCGTGTGTACCAGAACCCAGGAAATAGGATGGGCTGGCTCTGGAGGAGAGGCACAACTCAGGGGACAAAAGGAAACATTGCAAGTGGCTCTGATATTCTCAGAGAAAATTCAAGAAGATAGTGTGTCTTTTAAATAAGAACATGCTTCAAATAATCAAGAAGCAGGAAAGTTATGCTAGAAGACAGTGACCGTGGACTTTAAACTTCCAAGAGAACGCAATTTTCCACCTAGAATTATACGCCCGCTGAGGCAGACATCTCGGAGTCCTCCCACACCACACTGCAGTGGTCTCTCCTGAGCAGACCCGTGCTTCCTCCTGTGACACTTGCAGATCTTCGCCCAAGGGCTTTCCTTCTCTGGCTGAGGGTGCCGACCCGCAGGTTGGAATCTCCAGGCAGTCAGCACTCCTGCGAGCAGCCCTCTCCCAGCGTCTGATGGGACATTTTGGCTGACGACTCTGACCGGGATAACTTGGAGGATGTACTATCATAGGCTCCCAGAGGTCCTCATGTGCTCACGGGGGCTACCTGAATGTCCAGGGCCATCGTAGTGGTTTGCTTCTTCTCTTCTTCCATGATTTCCTACCTCCCTACCAGGGCTCCCTGGGAGTACCTCCCCAAAAAACTGCTTGCCGTTAACTGCCTCCTTGTCTCAGGGGGAACCCAGTCTTAGATACAAATCAAACTATTACTGGCTATGAGAATACTAAAAATAGAGTATAGATGTGTGCGTGTTCATTGTTTATGCCGCGTGTACCAACCCTGTGTTAGGATATTACATGAGGATGTAGTCCAACAAAATAGGAAGTCAGGAAGATGTGGATCTGGGAGAACAGTGGATACAGCTCAGAACAATGAGAAATTGGCCAGGGTGACAGACCCAGGAGAAGAGAGGTCTCCAGGAGGGAGGTCTCCGGGGAGAAGAAAATAACGGTGGTGGTAGATTTCACTGATTTGAAAATGACCTTAAATATTAGATCTTAAGGACAAGGCTGAAGCAGTTAATGCAAGAAAAACAAGGCAAGTAGAATCTCCAGGGAAAACAAAAAGCTACTAAAGGAAGGGAATAGAATTATAGCATATGAGTACACTTTGCAGTGAGTAACATAAAAAATCCATAATGTAAATATGGTTCATAGATTTTTCGAGCTTTAGAATCAATCAGACAGAAATCAGAGAATTCTTAATTATGGTTATGGAATACAATGCAAATGGTATCAAACTTGACAATATAAAAGTAAAATATAAAGAGAATTTGGGAGGTGGAAGGGAGGGATGATGAGGAAATGGAACCATGAGGGGTGGTACCATCTCATCTCACGATATAGGGAAACAAATATTCACTCCATAGTTAATGGAACAAGAAGTAGAATTCCAAGTATATGATCCAAAGTGACAAAGTAATCAATGTAGGAGCTAAAAATTATCAGACGTGGAGAGGGAGAGGTAATGGGAGTGAGCTAAAGTCACATCTCCATAGGAAGTCAATAGATAATACCAAAAATTGTTATTTCAATAAATAGTGCTATAAACGTATTATTAAGAGAAGTGCAGGTAAAAATAACTGGAAGAATTAATACCAGCAATAATTAGAAGTGGCCTTTCCCAGGGGATGTGTGGTCAGACTGTGGGGCGAGAGCTCTGTTGTTTTTTTCACTATTTGAGTTAAAAGTCAGCATTCAAACATATTGTTTTTGTAACAATTTAAAAGTGCAATTAAAAATTTCGGCAGTTTAATAATCCACAAGCTATCTTTTTCTTGTTCTCACTGTGCACTTCATTTTAAAGCTAAATGTACACTGTTTTTAATTGCCTGTCAGTCGGGTTCGCTCCTGCCACTGACCTTCTCTTGTGATGGATAATTGAGAGCAGGCTCTAAAAAGGGACAGAAGCTTAAAATAGCTGCTGTAAAGCGAACGACACATCATCACAACCGGATAACTAATTCCCAATACAGAATATTTTCATGGTGACATTTCCCCTGTGACATCTGCGCTTCAGTGACATGGAGGTCTCTGGAAAGGAAGCACGTGGCTAATGGCAGGGTGGGTGACATGTCCTGCCCATCTGCTGTCACCGAAGCCCCCCCTGCTGGAGCCTGCCTGCTGCGGGGACTCCCCTCACAACTTTACATAATTAAACCTGACCAGAATCACCCTCATTATAACCACACCTCCTGATAACTTCCAAACTACGTGGTCCCCGGGATCCTATTGGAATAGGAGGTCCTGTTCTATATTTGGCTACTAGCAAATGAGGTCCTTTTCCCAAACTGCAGAAATAGATGAATAAAAGGTACTGGTGCAAATCAATCCAAAAGTAGAGGCTAGAGATGGTAATTGAGGTGATAATTTGGTGATATGGAACTTAATGACAGAGGCTAGCAGCTAGATAATTTTGTAATTGGAGTCAGTGCGATCTCTGAGGTAATTAATTGGGTGGAAGTAACCATTTTTCATCACTAATAGGAAAGTGCTTGAGAAGTCACAGCATTAGTGCTGGAAAATAACTCTGAGTTCCTTGAGTCCCACTGCCGTGTTTCCAAACTGAGACTCTCAGGGCCCACAGAGGTGAAATAAATCAGGCTTCCAACCCTATCCCCACGACTGCAAATCAAGTCCTTTGCATGACATCCCCGTAGCTGCTTGGAACTTTATTAGTTGTTTAAAAATTGTGTTGTTAGGAAGTCACACCGGACATATGAAGATGGTCGATGCATTTCAACTCTACTCTTTCAAGTACTTGGTGACTAACCATTGTAAATGCTGCGGGCAAAGGGTTTTTCCCTGCAACATGGTGTTTTGTGTAAAAGTGGTGAACAGCAAATTGGATGCGTTGTAAAGCCAGAGAACACACCTTTTGGAGAGGCCGTGCAGCCAAGTGGTGACCTACATAGACCTGGAATCAGGTGGGTCCAGTGCCCGCCCACACTTGGCTGTCACGTAAGTGTGGGACGTGAGCCTCACCCACACCCTTGCTGGGAACGTCGAGTTGGATGACCTGGAAGACAGCTCCTATGGTCAAAAGGAGGCTAGAATGTGGTGGCTGAATGTTTGAGAATCCTGTGCTTATTTAAACAGAGAGGAGAAAGCTTGGCTGTCCTGTCACCCACAGTGGATACCCAGACCACGGCCGTCCCAGCTGCAGGAGCAGACAGAAGCTCTGAGGCCAGAGACCCGGATGCCTTGTTCTGGCTGCGCATCCTCTGAAGACCTCCCCGCGTGGAGACAAGATGAGAAATGGGCCCGTGGAGGTGTCAACCGGGAGCCCAGTCAGGGAGGCTGGGATCAAGCCTGTTCTAGGAGCATCGCGAAGTGGTAGGGCGGCAGGAGTCACCCGACCACCCACCCGAGCGCCTGTGAGGCTGGGTTTCCTGGCTCTGCCCTTGTTCTGAATACAACAAAGACACTTGCAGAGCAATGCTTTGAAGATGAACCCGAGTACCTCAATATAAGTTACCCCTTACTAAAAGGCATGCAGACAGGCCGGGAAATAAGACAGCTCCCTTCCTGGGGTTGTCTGTGTGGAGATGCGCAAATTCCATGACTCCCAGCATCTTCCAGAAAAGTCTCTCCCCTTCCCATTTCACTGTTTAAAAAAATGACTCTGTTTTTATTGTGGAAGGAATACATGCTTATGATAGAAAACTGAGAAAACACAAACCTTATTGAAAACAACATGTTCTTGAAGAAATGTTTAGCTGTAGCATCTTTTGGATTTGTCTCAGTAAGATGGTAGCACCTAGGTGACGGAGGCCTCCGGAAATCATTGGGAAGACTTCCTTCTCTCTTGATTCTGCCGAGCATGGAACTTGTGTTCCTTAAAAGCTGGAAAAATTTCAGCAGGGACAAACCCGTAACTGTTTATTTCTTTTTCAAAATAATGAAAGCATTTCAAGTATCTATATTTTCTCTGAATTCAGCTTTTGCCACTTCCTATTCATTTTCATGGATTGGGTTCTCATTTTACTTTTTAAATTAGCCTTTAATTGGAGTCTTTCTTTTCTCTTTGAGTAGTGATTTAAGATTTTGTTCTTCAAATTGCACAATTGGTTTTTATTTTAAACCCCTGTTATTTGTTTCTCCAGTTTTCTTTTATTGTCCTTAAACTCTGGTAGAAATGCATCATCCAGTACATTCATTAAGGATTTCTTTGAAAACTGACATTCGATTATTTTCTACAAACATTTGATTGTTGTTTCTAAGTGATGGAGGAGAAGTCTTTGCCTTTAGAAAGCAGTTTGCTTCATAGTTACTAATTTACAATTTATTCATCTTGTTTCACAGTTCCTATTGTTTTGGTCTACTTGATCAGTCTCAGGCTGAGAGTTTACCTTTGTTAACTCTTTTCTTTTTAATAAATTTATTTATTTATTTTTAATTTTGGCTGTGTTGGGTCTTTGTTGCGGTGTGTGGGCTTTCTCTAGTTGCGGTGGCTTCTCTTGTTGCAGAGCACAGGCTCTAGGCACGCGGGCTTCAGTAGTTGTGGCATGCGGGCTCAGTAGTTGTGGCTCACGGGCTCTAGAGCACAGGCTCAGTAGCTGTGGCGAACAGGCTTAGTTGCTCCACGGCATGTGGGGTCTTCCTGGACCAGGGCTCGAACCTGTGTGCCCTGCATTGGCAGGTGGATTCTTAACCACTGTACCACCAGGGAAGTCCCTACCTTTGTTAACTCTTGATGTAAATTTCAGTTTCTCCTTGTACTTCTAATAGTTTCCTTACTACAATATCTGGCTAACTAACGTTCTGACAACTATTTCTTCATTGTGTATTATGCATCTTGTCAGTTTAAAAGACCCTCGTTAGCAGTGGGATGCAGTTGACTCTGGAGATTGTCATTACTGATATGTAGGTGTGGAGATTGGGCAACTGGCCAGTTCCCCACACCCTACCTCTAGGGATTTGTCCCTCTGTACCCAGAGCAGCCTTTCCTCTCCGGGTTGGTGGAGACACTTCAGGCCCTCTGACGTGGGCTTGACCCTGCCATGAGCTCTGGACGCTGGATGTTAAGTTCCAGGGAGCGGACGACTTTTAACCTGCAGCCTGAAGTAGAGCCCCCAGGTGAACAACAGACCCTCAGCAAGAGATACACGC
The DNA here is from genome assembly GCF_965194805.1 of Balaenoptera borealis. Classification (NCBI taxonomy): domain Eukaryota; kingdom Metazoa; phylum Chordata; class Mammalia; order Artiodactyla; family Balaenopteridae; genus Balaenoptera; species Balaenoptera borealis. Next base: position 2,112,010 of record NC_138867.1, read on the forward strand.
TTTTATTTTATTTTAATAATTTGTATTGGAGTATGGTTGATTTACAATGTTGTGTTAGTTTCAGGTGTACAGCAAAGAACATTATTTTAAACTGCTGAAATCTGAAGGTTGTTCAAGCAGCATTACATCAGCAAACATCTGCCTAAGACACGATGCTTTCATATTATTTCAAAGACCTTTGCAACAGATTGTCGAACTATCAGGGTGCATTTTTCTTGTTAGGGAAGTAAATTCCCACAGATGCAGAGATTGTCTATAAGAACCCCAGATATCTTTAGATTCACTGTTTCAGATTTTAAGAAAATTTTGTTCACTATGTTGTAAGTAAAACTGATGTTTAAGAAAATCATTCACTGATAAAAGAAAAACTGAAGGGTGATTCCCCTAACTTTATAAGATATTTATAAATGGAATAATGATAGTTGTAAATCAGACTTAAATCCATAGGGAAGTTTAGAATTTTAGGTTTGTGACTTTCCTATGTATCTATTCATATAGTAAATATTACTTTAAACCAAGTCCCTGACACAGTCTGTTCTCTGCACAAAAGCCACCCGTGGGTAGTGACACCCACCCACGGGCAGCTGCTCAGAAGACGCACATATGTGGGGGCTGAAGGGATGAAAACTCCAGTCCTTCCTATGTTCAGTAAAATTCGCTCCCACCTCACTTCTTGTTTTGCCTGCTTGGGGTGAATAAGGGCTCAGCGGTGGGGACTTTTTTCCTTTTATCTCCACATGTATTTTATGTTAACTTTTAAATACATTTCCATGCATTCTTCTTCTTTTTCTTTTTAGGTTTAACGAAACATTGTACAGGAGAAATACTTATTTTCCTCCATGTAGATAACTTTTACTTCTCACTTTTGCCATCTCTCCACTTTCCCTCTTGTCAAAGAATGCTCTCTATTTAAATCCCATCTTTTTTAAAAAAAGATATCCTGCTTATGTGAGTAGACCGTGTGATTTATCACCCAAATGGGGACATTTTAAAGGTGAGAGATTAAAAAATCTTTATGTCTCACAGAACAAACTAGGAGAAACAGAGGTGCAAAGAAGGAAGGTGAGTGGATTTACAGGCCCCAAGGGCTGCCAGGTGGTGGTGTTCCTGGGGCTCTGTGTGCACCTGTGACCAGTGCCCTTGAGAGTGGGGTGTCGGCTGGGGCTGGGCTTTCTCAGCGACACATTCCAGCTGATCGAGGGAGCAGGAACCTGGAGAAGAGTTGGCCTGGCCTGCTTTGTATGCTGGGACAGTCGCAGCCTCTCATAGTTTCTAAGTCCCAGCTAGCCTGTGGCACGGTTTGGTGTGCCATCCTTCCTCCTGCTCTGCTGTGGGTGGCGACACCGGGCAGGGGCGTTGGCCAGAGGTCAGATGGGGTCTGAAGGCCCTTTTAAAAGTGAAATGAAAACCTTCTAACATGGGAAGAGCTTGTTATGTTTCTCTGATATGAAAATGATCAGTTGCTAGTCATCGGGTCCCCGCTGGGAATCGCAGGCTCCAGCCCGGCTGTGGGTTTGATCAGTGCTTGATTCAGAGATGAAATGTGTTTCATCTTCACCAGCATAGCTCTGAAGCTGAGATCCACAGAGATAATCCACTTGAAACCCCAGCTTCTCTTCCTGCTTCCCCGATGCTTGTGCTGTGTTTCCTTTCTGACTGTGGCTGAAGTTGAGAGTTTAGTTATCAGTGAAGCACAGGACTCATCCACAGGATGACAAAAATGATGTATTTGAGTTCACCCTAAAACCAGCACCAAAGAGAAGGCTTTGGGGCTTCCCAGGTGGTCCAGTGGTTAAGACTCTGAGCTTCCAATGCAGGGGGTGCTGGTTTGATCCCTGGTCGGGGAACTAAGATCCCGCAAGCTGTGAGGCTTGGCCAAAAATAAATAAATAAATAAAAATATATTTTTAAAATCCTAGCTTATAAAATTTACAAAAAAACAAAGAGAAGATTTTACACTGACTTACAGTTTATTTGGAAGGTTTATTTTCAGGCTGCTCTCCTGGCCTTATTCACCTGGTGTTCTATAGTAATAGTCTGCCACCGGGTACTAGCTGAAGGCACTTTCAGTATAATTTTCACTTGAAAATAACTTTAAATGCATCACTTTTAATTCCTAGCACTTAACTACATCATTTTCATTCGACCTATTTTTCATTATCTGTTTGGTGACTGGTAAACTATTAATTCAAATAGATGTGGTTAAGTTTCTTTCCTCAGTGCTGTCTTTAATCACTTCTTAATAGTTTTGATCCTTCATTTTACAACTAAAGTTCCAGAAGACAGTGAGGTGTGTCCACTGGGCAGGAAAAACCTCAGTCCTCCCACCTGTGTTTCCTTTGCTCCCCAAATGGACCACTTCACTTCTGACACTTCTGGTCACCGAACCTGTGGTTTTTCCCCACATTGAGCAATCCTGTGACACCAGCTGGGTGTCCTACAGTCTAACTCAGTTGGAACACTGTCTACTTGGAAACAGCATCAGATCCCACAGGTTAAGGGCTCAGTTCCACAAGACCACCGCCCACTTCAGATGCCAATGGCAAGTGGTCGGTCCCCAGGTTACCCCAAATTCTGCCCAATTCAGCTACAAATCGGTGGTCTCACCACCCCCTCCTCAGGGTCCATTAATTTGCTACAGCGGCTCAGAGAACTCAGGGAAACACTTCCTTACGTTCACCACTTTATTAAAGGATATGAGAAAGGACACAGGTGAGCAGTCAGGTGAGGAGATGCACAGAGCCCGGTCTGGGAGGGTCCCGAGGGCGGGAGCTTATGTCCGCGTGGCGCTGGGGTGCATCCCCTCCGGGTACATGACCGTGCTCTCCCACCTGGGAGCTCAGAGAACCCCTTACTCGGAGCTGGGGTGCACCCCCTCTGGGTACATGACCGTGCTCTCCCACCTGGGAGCTCAGAGAACTCCGTACTCCTGGGGTGTCGCAGAGGCTTCCTCGCGGAGGCGTGGTCCACCATTCACTCCATTTCCAGCCCTCTCCACTCTCTGGAGGGTGCGACGCAGGGATGAAAATTCTAAGCTTCCAATCACGGCTTTGTCTTTCTGGTGACCAGCCTCCAGCCAGGAGCCCACCCAGAGTCGCCTCAGTAGAACAAAAGTTGCTCCTGTCACCCAGGAAATTACAAGGGGTGTAGGAGCTCTGTGCCGGGAACCAGGGGCAGAGACCGATATGTGTATTTTCTAACTCACGTCCTCTTTCAGAAGAAGGTTTCTATTTGTTCCCAGGACCCTCACCCACCCGCCGTGTGTAAGGAGAACCCAGTGAGCTCCCGGCTCCACACGGCCACACCCCTCTCTCCCGCTCCTTTGAGAATTTCTCCCAAATGCGCATCAGTTGTCCCTTTGACTGTATAGACAGTCCAGTGAAGCAACTTCCTTAGACATGAAATGAATCACTGCCTCTTAGCAAAAGTCAGTGGGAAAACAAATTTGAGAGGTAATAACATGGGCCAGATTCAGATATTGATATGAAAATAATAATCACTAGCAGATTTATTTTTAAAAACAAATAATATAAATGATACATAATATTAAAAGAGATATGCCACAGTCAAGCATGTGACAGGGAAGAGGGAAGAATAATTATCATCTTATGATGATTATTGTGAGGAATAGGCTTTTTCTTAAGTAAAGGCTTTCCCCTTAATAAAACTGTCATTAAGGAAAAATATTGACAAATGCTAGGCTTCAGCTTCAGTATGTAAGACAGGGAAATTGTATGCAGGTTTGTGAATATTTTGTATAAATCTCTTATCTGGTATAAGCATTAATTAATGTAGGAAAATGCATTTTGTATTTTGTTCAAATAATCAAATGATTAGTGTTAATAACAAATACAAACAAACTCCTGGTGAATTAATAGGCTAAATAGTCTTCCCTCTTGCAGACATCCATCTGCGGTATTTAATTTTAACACGATGCAGCAAGATACGTTGTTTTCATGAAAATTATGAAGTAGGAACTGGGAAAAGGTGGAACCCGGAAACACTGATATCTGGGAGACTTGTTGGCAGGGCCCATAGTATCGGTTCCTGTGTTAGTTTCTACAAGGGGTCCTGGCCTTCCTGTCTAAGCAAGGTGCACATTTAACTCCTACTAAAGAGAACTAATAATTCTATTTGTTGTCTCTTAATGTTTCCACCAAAGAACTGAAAGAGGGAGGCCAAGAGAGAGGGAAACATCTTTTGTCAAATATTCTAACCAACAGTGCATGGCCGGTGCTAAACTTTGGAATAGCTGTTACTGTAAAAATTTACCAACTGGCTGTTAAACCCACTCATGAATTTCACGGTCCAGAGTGAAGTTAGAGAAAAGAGATTCAATAGAAATGTGATCTTGAATGATCTATTTTTCTACACATTTTTTCCCCTTCTGAAATTTAAGTGAAAATGATCAAGTTGGCCCAGATGAATGAAAATGCAAAGGACGTGGGTTGGATTAGGGGGAATAGGTTTATTTATTCAAACATATCTCAAAGGAAATCGTACTTTAAATAAACCCAGGAAACAGCATAGAATCCACTTTTTAAAACTTGCATTTCTTTTTTTTTTAAGTATTATTGGCAGGGTGATCAAAAAAATAAGGTTCCTTATGCATGAGATTTTCCTTCTGTCTTCTCTGTACGTGTTGTATCTTTTAAAATCTTCTGTCTACTCAGAAGGGGATCGGTGTTTCCCGGCTGAGGCAAAGGTACGGCTAAGGTGACAGCGCAGTGGCTGCTTCTGTCTCTGGCACCGGCACTCCCTGGGCTGCACTGAACTTCAGGAAGAGCCACGGGGTTAGAACCCTCGTCTGCCTCCTTCAAACCCCTGAGCCACGGGGTTAGAACCCTCGTCTGCCTCCTTCAAACCCCTGAGCCACGGGGTTAGAACCCTCGTCTGCCTCCTTCAAACCCCTGAGCCACGGGGTTAGAACCCTCTGTCTGCCTCCTTCAAACCCCTGAGCCACGGGGTTAGAACCCTCTGTCTGCCTCCTTCAAACCCCTGAGCCACGGGGTTAGAACCCTCTGTCTGCCTCCTTCAAACCCCTGAGCCACGGGGTTAGAACCCTCTGTCTGCCTCCTTCAAACCCCTGAGCCACGGGGTTAGAACCCTCGTCTGCCTCCTTCAAACCCCTGAGCCACGGGGTTAGAACCCTCTGTCTGCCTCCTTCAAACCCCTGAGCCACGGGGTTAGAACCTTCTGTCTGCCTCCTTCAAACCCCTGAGCCATGGGGTTAGAACCCTCGTCTGCCTCCTTCAAACCCCTGAGCCACAGGGTTAGAACCCTCGTCTGCCTCCTTCAAACCCCTGAGCCACGGGGTTAGAACCCTCTGTGTGCCTCCTTCAAACCCCTGCGGGACAGGGTGCCCCACACCCCCTCTGCTCTTCACTCATCATCCCTGCCGGCCACTCCCAGGGCCCCTGCTGAGTCTCATCTTCTCACTCCTGGTATCTCCGTCGGAGCATCCAGTTCTGATAGAGCAGGTTGGGGTCCTGATGCTGCAATGGCTGCTAGCTTAGACGACACATTTCAGTTTCAACCAAGGCTTATGAAGCCACCCTGCATTTTAAAACTAAGGTGCTCTGATGGGAGTTATTTCAGGTATGAGATAAGCCTCTGGGGCATTTGGGGAGGAGCATTCTTTCTTTTTATTTATTGAAGTATCGTTGATTTACAATATTATATTAGTTTCAGGTATATAACATGTGATTCAATATTTTTATAGATTATACTCCATTTAAAGTTATTATAGGGGGCTTCCCTGGTGGCACAGTGGTTGAGAATCTGCCTGCCAATGCAGGGGACACGAGTTCGAGCCCTGGCCTGGGAAGATCCCACATGCCGCAGAGCAACTAGGCCTGTGAGCCACAGTTACTGAGCCTGCGCGTCTGAAGCCTGTGCCCCGCAACAAGAGAGGCCGCGATAGTGAGAGGCCCGCGCACCGAGATGAGGAGTGGCCCCCGCTCACCGCAACTGGAGAAGGCCCTCGCACGGAAACGAAGACCCAACACAGCCATAGATAAATAAATAAATAAATATATAATTTAAAAAAAAATTTAAAGTTATTATAAAATATTGGCTATATTCCATGTGCTGTACAATATATTCTTGTAGCTTATTTACTTTATACACAGTAGTTTGTACCTCTTAATCCCCTACCCCTGTCTTGCCCTCCACCTTCTCTCTCCCCACTGGTAACCACTAGTCTGTTCTCTATATCTGTGAGTCTGTTTTTTTTTTTTATTATATTCATTTGTTTGTTTTATTTTTTAGATTCCACATATAAGTGACAACATACAGTATTTGTCTTTCTCTGTCTCACTTATTTCATTTAGCATAATACCTTCTAGGTCCATCCATGTTTTTGCAAATGGCAAAGTTTCATTCTTTTTTTATGGCTGAGTAGTATTACATTGTGTGTGTTTGTGTGCATGTGTGTGTGTATGATATATGTATATGTACCACATCTTCTTTATCCATTCGTCTGTTGATGGACATGTAGGTTGCTTCCATATCTTGGCTATTGTAAATAATGCTGCCATGAACATTGAGGTGCATATTTCTTTTTGAATGAAACTTTTTTTTTCTTTTTTTTTTTTTCAGGTATATACCCAGAAGTGGAATTGCTGGATCATATGGTAGCTCCATTTTTAGTTTTTCTGAGAAACCTCCATACTGTTTTCCAAAGTGGCTGCACCAACTTACATTCTCACCAACAGTGTAGGAGGGTTCCCTTTTCTCCACACCCTCTCCAGCATTTGTTATTTGTGTTCTTTTTGATGATAGCCATTCTGACATGTGTGAGGTGATATCTCACTGTGGTTTTGATTTGCATTTCCCTCATGATTAGCAATGCTGAGCATCTTTCCACGTGCCTGTTGGCCACCTGCACTTCCTCTTTGGAAAAATACCTACTCAATTCTTCTGCCCATTTTTTAGTCAGGTTGTTTGTTTTTTTGATGTTGAGTTGTATGAGCTATTTATGTATTTGGGATATTAACCCCTATTGGTCATATCATTTGCAAATATTTTCTCCCATTCAGTAGGTTGTCGTTTCGTTTTGTTGATGGTTTCCTTTGCTGTGCAAAAGATTTTAAGTTTAATTCGGTCCCATTTGTTTATTTTTGCTTTTATTTCCTTTACTTTAGGAGATGGAGCCAAAAAAATATTGCTGTGATTTATGTCAAAGGGTGTTCTGCCTATGTTTTCCTCTAGCAGTTTTACAGTATCCGGTCTTACATTTAGGTCTTTAATGCATTTTGAGTTTATTTTTGTGTATGGTGTTAGAGAATGTTCTAATCTCACTTTTTACTTGTAGCTCTCCAGTTTTCCCAGCACCACTTATTGAAGAGACGACCTTTTTTCCATTGTATATTCTTGCCTCCTTTGCTGTAGATTAATTGACCGTAAGTGTGTGGGTTTATTTCTGGGCTCTCTCTTCCAAATCCCTTATGCATTCTTCAATATCACCTAGTCTGCTATTAATTCCTTCTAGTGTGTTTTTAATTTCAGTTATCATATTCTTCAGTTCTGACTGGTTCTTTTTTACATTTTCTAATTCTTGTTAAAATTCTAACTGTGTTCATCTATTCTTTTCCCTAATTCGGTTAGCATTCTTATTACTAATGTTTTGAACATTTTATCTAGTAAATTATTTATTTCTGTTTCATTAATTATTTTTTCAGGGGTTTTCCCTTATTCTTTCATTTGAAACAAATTCCTCTGTCTTTTCGTTTTGCTTAACTTTCTCTGTCTCTATGGAATTAGGTGACATGGTTGCGTACTCTGGTCGTGAGGGGGTGCCCTTGTGTGAGAGTGTCCCTGTGTGGTCTGTGTGTGCCCAGTGGGAGAGCTGAGTCTGACATGAGTCCTGGTCGAGTCTTCCCCCAGGGTGTGCTGGCGAGTATCACCTTGGTAGGGGGTGGGGCTGGGGAAGGAGGGGCTGGAGCCAGAGCCAGGTGTGAGCGGGGGCTTCTCTCCTCAGTGGCCTACACCACCCTATTGGGGTGGGCAGGTCCCAAGCTGCTGGTGCAGAAGCCCTGAGGGTCGGGTTTGAGTGGGCTTCATTCCCCCTAAGTGTTTGCTCTCCCCCCTCCCAGCACCGGCATCCTCGCCACAGATGGGGGCAGTGCAAGAGCAAGAGGGGCTGGAGCAGGCACTCGGCGCAGGTTGGGGCACAGGCGGCGGGAGTCCCAGTCCCAGTGAGGGTCCTGGACCGTTCTTGATCTGTGGCCTCCTTGGGTGCCAGCAATGGCCACCCGCGCCCGGGTCAGATGCTGTTCGGGGTGCAAGCCGGGTCCGTCCCTCACAACCCTGCACCCCCTGCACCGGGGCAGCCCTCACCCTGGTGGGGAGCCACATCATGGAGCAAGAGAGGCCGGAGTGGGTGGTTTGCTCAGGCCGCAGAGCACGCTGGGGCAATTGGGAGAAACAAGCCAGAGCCCTGGGCAGTTGGTTTCTGGAGTTGGCAAGTGTGTGCATGCTTTTTACGGGTGTGGGCTAGGCTCCTTACAACCTCACCCCTGCCAGTCCCACTGGTTCTCAAACCAGTCAAGGGGACTTGCCTTCCTGAGGTCGAACCCCAGGGCTGGGGCACCCAATGTGTGGTTTGTAGCACTGACTCCCCAGGGAGGATCCCTGAGCCCGTGTAACTCCCTCCCCTTCCGGGTCCCCTCCTAGGGGCATAGGTCCCGACAGACATGACCACTTCCCCCTTCCTACCTCACTCCACATGCATCTTTCCTGTGTTAGCCTCCAACTTGTTTTCAGTGAGAATTGCTCCACGTGTAGATGCATTATTGATGTGTTTGTAGAGGGGAGGAGAGCTCCACGTCCACCTACTCCACCATCTTTAGGAACCGCTGCTTTGCTTCCGAGAGCTCACCGCACAGGCGGTGGGCTCTGTCTGCACACGAGCTGGCTGGCCTTGCCACCAGCATTCCTGACTCGGTTTTCATCTCAGCCCACCAGCATCATCCCAGTGCCATGTGCCTCCGTGGAGCGAGCTGCGGTGAGAGTCTTCTGTTCAACCTGAAGGCAGGACTGAATATCACTGAGACCTGCTTAGCGCAGAGGGCTGCAGCCTCACGGAGTGCAAGGGCGCTGTCAGAACTCAGCCCTGGGCCCCCAGATTCAGAATCTTCAGTCCATGTGAGAAGTCAGGCTAGAGATGTGATTGTGTTCATTCCAAGTGCATGTGCAACACGGATTCCATCACTATTCTCACTAGCAACAATTTTACTTCATAGGTACTGAGTGTCACCTGGGTGACAGGTGAGCAACGTCAAGCAAAAGATAGATAATTGGGGAAGATTCAGGAAAGTCGTGGTGGAGAAGCTTGTTAGACTAATCCTCCTCCAAATGACACTTGTAAACTCCGTAAAAACAAATTTTAAAACCCCCAACTATTTGAAGGCAACAAAGATTGACTGAAGGCAGGAAAAGAGTGTATCCAGCCCTCACCAGAAGAAGTTTTACTGGGTATGATTTGCAGCTATTTGGCTTTTCACTGTGGAAATTCTCCCTTCTGCACAGTGTGGGGCCTCTGAGGCTCGAGGGAAAGCCACTGACTTGCTGCTTTTAGGAGTCAGGAGCTGTATGAGCTGCTAAAAGGAAGGAGGGAATTCCCTTTAGGAGGGAACACTAGAAGGGAGCCCCCAAATCTGCATTTATCATGTGCAGAAATTTGTGGCTTACACTCAAATTCACAGGGATGAGGGACTCCAAACTTCCCAGAAAAAAGAAACAGCTGCAAGATTGGAAGAACTGAGTGGAGATATCGGCTGCCATCTGCTGAAAGGTGGACAAAATCGGGCTGTGAGCCCAACCAAGTAAAACACCTGCTAGAAAAAGTAGCATCAATCATCAGAGAAGGTAAAAGAGTTCCACGTCTCTATCATGTATAATTCACAGTGTCCAGTATATAATAAAAAAGGTTGGACATGTGAAGAAACAGGAAATGTGACCCATACTCAAGAAAAAAAACAGGTTATGGAAATTAAAACCAGAACGACTCAGACATTGGAATTAATAGGCAATGACTTTAAAATAACTGCTAAAGGTATATTTTAGGACTTACAGGAAAATGAATGAATCGGGGTATGGATGTAGAATTTCAGCAGAGAAACGGAACTTTAAAGAAAGAATGAAATTGAAAGGCCAGAACGGGGACATGTAACACTTAAAATGAAAAATTCACTGGATACTTCTAGCAGCAACTGGAGGTGGCATAATCAACTCTAGTGAACTTCAAGATAGATCAACGGGACACCTTCCCCCTGGAGAATAAGAGACAGATATTACAAATAATGGACGTGGTCACCTGTGGAAACTATCAGCCAGTCTAACATATGTGTTACTGGATTCCCAGTAGAAGACACAGAGAATGAGAATATTTTTTTTCAAAACTAATGACCAAAAATTACTCTAAATTTGGTTTTAAAATCCCCGTATACTTACAGATCCAAGAGCCTAGTGAATTTCAAGCAGCACAAATAGAAAGCCAATCAAGGCAGGACCTCATCAAACTGCTGAAAACCAAAGAAGAAAAAAATCTTGAAAGCAGCCAGATTTAAAGGTACATGCATTAGTTTTCTGTTGCTGCTGGAATGAATTACCATGGCATTAAACAGCAGCATTAAACACAAAAGTGTTGCCTTGCGGTTCCACATGTCAGTAGTCTGGCATGAACCTCACCTGGCTGAAATCAAGGTGTCTTCACCTGTGTTCCCGACTGAGGCGCTGGGGCAGACCTGTTTCCCTGCTCATTCACGGGGCGGCAGAGCCCAGTTCCTGTGTTGGAGGACAGAGATCCCTTGTTGGCTGTCAAATGCAGACCTCTGCCCCCACCAGGGGCACCCACACTCCTAGGCTCGCGGCAAGTCCTCAACATCAAAGGCAGCAGTGGTGGGTCCAGTCCTCCCCTGTTGAATCACTCCTCCGTCCTTCTCCATGCCATCTCTCGGACTCCTTCTTCTGTCTACCTCTTCCACTTTTAAAGACTCATGTAGTTAGATTGAGCTGAACTAGAAAATCCAGGAAAATCTCCCTATTTTAAAGTTAGCTGATTAGCCCCCTTAATTCCATCTGCAAACTGAATTCCCGCATGCTGCGTTGCATGCATATTCACAGGGTCTGGGGTTAGGATTAGGATATGGACATCTTTGGGGCACCATTATTCTGCCTACTCCAATATGTTACACACAGGGGAATAATGGTACTGTTGACACAAATAATAAACAATCTGTAGTGAGGAACAAAAGGAGTTTAATCTGAGCCATGCTCAGGACTATAGGCTGGGAGTACAGTCTCTACCAAGGAAGAAAATGCTCTGGAGAAGTGTGGTTTTCAGTACTGACAGTTTTATACTTTGTCCGAACAAGGAAGTCATTCTCTCAAGGTTTCAACAGAGATGTATAGCTACAGATTAGCACACACACAGTGACTCAGCACAACCCTGGTGCCTGGGAAAGGATCCTTGTCCGTGGAGGCGTCCTAGCATTGACCTCAGAGGAAGGGGGCTTACTGAGGCAAGACCCACAAGATTATGGTTAGTTACATGAGCTGTTTATCAAGAATTATAATGGGAGGTGGCAGGAGGTAAGGGTGCTGGTTAAGGAAGGATTGGTTGAAATGGTTGCATAGTTACAAGGGGAGACTTTGAGACCATAAAGGTCACAGCTGGCAGGTGTTGTTCTGAATACGGCAGGTGGTGTCCTTGGACCTGGTACAGTTCAGAGAAAGTTCAAGTTCTCGGTGGGGCAGAGACCTGTCTGAGACCACATCCTCAACGGCTGCCCGACTCCAATTTCTGTATACCTGAAGTATGATCACTCCATTATAGTTTCACTTTATCATCAGTATAAAATGACAGCCGATTTCAAATCCAAAAAGGGAACCAGAAGACGATGGGACATTTTTTTGGTTCACAAAGTTAGCTTTCTATTCCCCACATCTTCATGAAGGAAACTAGCTGTGTGACCTTCAGCAAGCTATTTTATTGATTTTTCTCTAACATTTTTCTGTTTTCATTTTTATTGGCTTCTGCTCTTTACGATTTCATTCCTTATGCTTACTTTGAGTTTATTTTGCTTTTCTTTATCTAGGTTTTTGAAGTGAGGGCTTACATTATTGATTTCAGACTTTTCTGATGATGTATTATTGCTATAAATTTTCCTCTTAGCACTGCTTTAGCTGTTTTCCACAAATTTTGGTTATTTGTAATTTAATTTTCATTTAGTTCAAGTTTTCAAGAAGATTTATCTTTAGCAATTTGTGAAAAACATTATATAACATGACCAAGGGAGGTTTAACCCATACAAGGTTGGTTTTCAGTTAAGAACCAATTAATACTATTCACCATCTTAACAGAATAAAGGAGAACAACATATGATCTTCTCAACAGATACAGAAAGAATCAGAATTCAGCACCTATTCATGTTATAAACACCCAGCAAGCTAGGAGTAGGAAAGAAATTCTTCAGTCTGATGAAAGGCAACTGCAAAATAAAAACACATCATAATTAGTGGTGACACAGTAGTTGTTGCCTCTGAAACTGGGAGCCAGGTGGAAGTGTCAGCTCTCACCACTGCTGACAATACTTGATTCCAAGCAATACAAGTCTGTGATAATCAGAAAGTATGGAATTAGTATAAGAATATAAAGTTGAACCAGTGAAATAAAATAGTGAGTCCAGAAATAGATCCATACTTACAGAGTCAATTTATTTTTTGACAAAGGTGCTAAAGCAACTGGATAGCAGTAGACTAGGGCAATATCTGTAGAGATAAAAATGAAACTTGAATTTCTGTTTCACATCAGACTTCTATCTTAATTGGAGATTGATTGAAGACCTAAGGTATATAATTTCCAGAGGAAACCTTAGGGGAATATCTTCATGACCTGAGTGTATACAAAGATTTTCTAGAGAAGACACCAAAAGCAAGAAGCATATAAGAAAATTATGCAAAAATCATAATATGTCAAAAATTAAAAAACCTAGCTTATCAAAATAAATCATAAAGAAAATCAATAGGCAAAGCAGAGACTGGGAAAATATTTGCGTAACGTACATCTGATAATAGATTGGTATCCATAACATAAGGAATTTCCACAAGAATAAAGTACAAGCAACATAATTTTAAAAAGACAAACTAATTGAAATGACATTGCAATAATCACTTGGCCAATAGTTACATGGAAAAATATTTAACTTTATTTTTTATCAGGGATGTGCAGCCATAAAAAGATAACACCACACAGACTTTATAATAGTGAAAATTAAGAGAAAAAAGACAAAACTAAATGAAGAAGCAACTAGAACCCTCATATGATGCTCTTGGCTGTGTTAAAATGTACAGCCTCTTGGAAAAAGTTTGGCAGGTCCTGGTAAAACTAACCATACAATTACCTATGACTTAGCAGTGACACTGCTAGATACTTACCCGAAAGAAATAAAAGTTTATTTTGACAAAAGGGCTTGCACAAAAATGTTCACACAGCTTTGTTCTTAACAGCCTCACACTGGAAACAGTCCTAATGTTCATAAAGAGAAAAGTGGATAAATAGATTGTGTACATTCGTACAACAGAATAAAAGAGCAGTGAAAAAAGGAGCAAAGTACTTATGCAAGTGATGACGTGGGTGGAACTGACATTATGATGAGTAGGAGGAGTCAGAGACAAAAAGCACAGACTTTATGAAGCTACGGCATGAAGCTCTTGGGCGGGAACGCTAATCTGCGGTGACAACAAAAGAAGTTTGTTTTGTGGTAACTGTGAGGTGTATAAGGGAATTTTTGGACATGATGGGAATGTTCGATATTTTTATGGGTTACACGGCACATGCATCTGTCAACCCCCATCAAATTGTACACTTAAGATTTTTGCACTTCACTGTATGTAAATTTAAGTAAAAACAAAGAAAACTTGCATATATCGAACTCTAGTTGCAGGCTTGCTTTTATCACTTTTATGAGTTAACATACCTGAAACTACTTTCTGTGTATCCTGGGGCTCAGCAAATGAGTACCTATTTTGGGAAAATGGGAGTCAGTGTTTCTCACCATAGGAGAAGGAAGCTCCATGTATTGAAAAGGAAAGGCTAGAAAGTCCCCTGTGGGTTTGGATTGATTAGAGATATTATAAGTAAGCTCATAATTTCATTTTTACAGAATAGATATATGTTTATGCACCTGTCTGTATCTATATCTGAATCTATTTCTTTCGTAAGTATGTCTACGAGAGAGTCTAAAAGTGGTGATACATCAGTAGCAGTGAACACACCTACCACCCAGATCTTGGTTTCTAATCACCTTTCTCCCCAAGAGGAAACAAGGCATCCAGAGGACAGACTGATCCAGGTTGGGGCAGGCAGAGCCCAAGCCATCTTGTTTTCCAGAAAGTAAGAAATTTCCCCCCAAATCACTAGGACTCCTCCAGACTTTCATTCCTGGCAAAGTGAAGCACCAAGATGCCAGTCTGCTGAGCTGGTCCCTGGATACTGGCTGCCCCCTCCCACCCTGACCGCCTTCTGAGGATCACTCTGTACTCCATCCCAGAACTGGAACCCCCATCACACTCCTCAACAAGAAAAGAGATGATCATGCCAGATAAAAAGCAAGATCCAACTCTATGATGTCTGCAATAAACATACTTTTAATATAAAGACACTGATAGGTTGAAAATACATGGATAAAAAAATATATATAAAATATGAAAATACTAATTTGAAGGTAGGTGGTGTGGTGATAGTAATACAACCCAAATTGTACTACAGAACAAGATAAAGATGAAGAGGAGAAACCACGTAATAAAGGGGTCAGATCATTGACAGGACAAAATAATCCTAAGTGTGTACACAACCACAGAGCTTCAAGATGTATGAACCAAACTGACAGAGCTGCGGGAGAAGAAACACGTGCGCACTTATATTTGGAGATTTCAGCCCCCTCTCCCAGGATTCAGTGCAACTTGCAGACTGAAGATGGATGAGTGTGGAATCCTTGAACTACTAACCGACTGGACCACCTGACAGATGAGAACACTCCTCTGGCAACAGTAGAATACATGCTCTCGTTAATAACATGGAGAACATTTACCAGGAGAGACTGTGTGCTGGCCTTAAAACAAGTGTCAGGATTAAATGTGTGAAAGGATTACATCTACAGAATACGCGCTCTGACCACAATGCCCATCAATTAGAAATTGTTACAACTCATTGAGGTGACAAAACAAACCGCACCAAAATGGGCAAATGTTTGCAAAAGCATTTTATTAAAGAAGATGTCTGAATGGCCAGCACCCTCAGTTACTTGGAATGTAAATTAAAACCATAACGAGATACCACTGCACACCCAATGAGTCGTGGAAAATAGAAGTGCCAGAAACATCGTGTTGCTGAGGGCCTGGAGCAGCTTTGGTTCTCAGAACTGCTAGTTGGATGTTAAAGGGTCCAGCTGCCCTCAAAACAGTTCAGCAGTTCCTTCCACGTGTGAATCTGTACTTACTGGACCATCTAGCGATTCTACTCATAGAGATGCATCTAAAACCAATGAAAACAAAGACTTATGCATAAATCTTCCTAGAAACTTTAGTTGTCATAACCAAAACCTGGAAACAAATCAGTGTTCTTCAAGAAATGAATTAACAAATTATGATGGAGACAAACAGTGAAATACTACTCAGAAGTAAAAAGAGATGAACTGCTAATATAGGCAACAGAATAGTCTAATCTCAAAACTATTATGTTGAGTGATAGAAGCTGGCCACATGGCTACGTATAAAATTCTAGAAAATGCAATGCAATATAGAGGTCATCAATCAATCGTTTCTTTGGGCTGGGAGAGGAGAGAAAACTGATGAACAGAGGGCTCAAGGGAAGCTTTTGGAACAGTGGAAACATTGTATCACTTTATTGTAGCAATGGATACAAAATGTGAACTGTACACTTAAAATTGGTAACATTTGTTGTATGTCAGTTATACCTCAACTAATTATAACTGCATTCCAGTTTTGTTTCAAATGTTAAAATGTCTGAATTAGTAATGACAACAACAGAAGTCAGGTGGGCAGGTGGTCCTCAGCCTCAGGGGCTGTGGAATTGGCCGCCTTTCCCCCGACAACCAGGGTGGGTTAGGGAATCACCAGGGTCGGTGGACCTTCTCTGCAACTCATCTGGGCTAACTGGTCCTTTTTGTGCAGTTCTTGCAATAACTCAGAATTTGAATAGCCAGAAACCGAAAAGGAGTTTTCAATTCACTTCTTTACATTTTCCTCCTAAGACAATATCAAGGCATCAAAAGCCATCGACCAGCTAGTTCTCACTTCTTTCCTTGATTCCACAGCCCTGAGTGGGGAGACCCCTGACTAGGGAGGAGCTTCATCTCTGCACCGTTAGAAACACTGAGAATTACCAAGACTGTGGCTTCTCCCCAAACATAGAGCAGAAGGGGCAGGGCCTGTTGATTATTTCTTGCCTTTGTCTCTTTCTTTTGTAACCTTCCAAACTTTGGGGATGACCCCGCGTGCCAAGCTATAAGAGTCTTTCACTTTTTAGGATGAAGGGCCAACATACAGGAAGTGGACGCATGTTCAGACTTTCCATGGGCGGGCTAGTGCCGTGGGCTTCCCCTTGCCCCTGCCCCTGGACGGGGGAAGCACCATCCAGATGGGTCCAGCCCTGCCTGGCGTGAGGATCCGTGTGCTGAGCAGACCTTGGCAATGGGCTGAGGTCCTTGGGGCCCTGACTGAGCAGAGCTGAGAAGTTGGGGCTGACACCTCCTCCCTGCTCCCTGCCCACCCAGGGCCCCAGGCCACAGTGCCTCCAAATGCAGTTAGCGGACCTTCTAAAACTTGACATTCAAGGGCCGTGTTCCCAAGGGTTCTGGCCCAGCAGGCCTGCCGCAGTCTTCCTGAGGATGGATGGCTGAGCCAGTGCTGGATCCAGGGGCGACCTCCCTGAACCCTCAGCGGTTTTGGATGTAAGGACTCATCTTTAACATCGAAAGTGGGGGGAATCCCAAATAACAGTTTACCTTTAATTTCCCTATAAAGAAGCTGGGTGAACTGTCCATGGGACTTCTCTGATTACTTCTTACAACCGCAGGGTGAAGTTATAATTATGTCAATAGAAGAAGGACACACATCGCCCTTCCCAGGCCAGCCCTCGGTGCCCAGCATCTTCCCACATAGCGGCTCCCCCTTCAGTGACGGTCCCAAGGGGAGGTCACTGCCTGCCCTCCTTCCAGCCCTAGAGGAGGAAAGGAAAACTTAACCAAAGGGAGAGACGTTTAACCATAGAATTTGAACAGGTCACTGGAGAAGTTTATTTTAGACAAAGGTTATTTTTTTCCCTTGAGATCTCATTTCTTTAATTTTTCTGTGCTCTAACAATTTCAGTTCAGAAGCTCCCTTGGAAAAGTGATCCTGTGACCCTCTATTTCCATAATCGACCACCTTTATTTTACAAATATTCTTAAGTATTCTTGTCACTCTCACCGCAGGTCAGGCCTGCTGGCAGCTGCCTTTGTTAACATTCTCCTGTGAGCAGACACGTGGGCACTCTCACAGGATAGCCATGCGACCCCTGGCTTCCTTTAAGACTCTGAAGCTGGCTCAACCAGGCTTTGCCCTCCAGGGGACACCTATGAGGAGGTGGGTGGATGTACTTTACGGGAACCTGACGGTTTATCCTCTCAGACCCCAAGGATGACAGCGAAACAAAGGTCCCCCATCAACACCGCTCGCTGGTGTTCAGAAAATGATGGTTCCCCGGAAGAAAGCTCCCGCTCGATGCTGGGGTGCCTGCAGGGTGATCTCTCCACCCACCCGGACTCTCCACTTAGCATCCAGCTGTCGCCTCCCTGACCCTGACCACGAGCCAATCTTTGGGGAGTCCCAAAGGCCACCCCCTCAGCTGTTCCCTTCCCATGATTGATGGCCTCCGTCTGGCAGCCCAGAGGGCACCTTGTTAGGTCCCAGAACTGGAGCGGCTGCAGTGTGCAGAGATGGGGCAGCCCCGGGGGTCGCCGGGCACAACTGCCACATTTATTTCTCAGGCCCTGGACCTGTCATCCAGTTGCCGTGGCATCAGGCATGTCTGCGGAACCCGCAGCATGTGAGGAAGAGCGAATGAGGGCGCCTCACCCCGTCTCTGCCCCTCAGCCCTGCCTGCTTCTGACACCACCTCCAGCCTCCTGCTCAGCCCTGAATTCTTAAAGTACCGAACCTGTTGCTTTGCTCACAACGTCTGCTGAATGAGCACCTAGAGCTTAGAAGCGGCTGTTTTTGTTTAGTGTGATCCTAGATCCTAATTTTTGGCCTGGACTGCTATTTGATGGTAATTGCGTGATCTGACTTTTCCAGATAGCAGGACACGTGCCCGTATACGACGTGTCCTTATATTATTGAAACGCCCATAAGCCGTTACCACCACTGATCTGTGAGCCCGGAGCAGCTGCTCCCCTCCGTGGGGTCTGGCCACACCACTTCTCCGCTTGTCACTGCATGGAAAGAATTTGCCACCTTCCACTCCCCATGTTACTAGCCTAAGAGGAAGCTGGTGTTCTCAAAACACGTATATTCTGGGGCTTTCCAGAGAACAGAGGCCGTGGGGCCAAAGGCAGAGGCTGTTGCCTCCTCTTGCTCTGCTCCCTCCTCTTGTCTGGGGACGAGTGGCCTGGCCATCAGCAGACACCAAACGCACAGAAGGCACAGCCCATCCTGCGCATCACGGGCTGTCGCGTTCTGTCTTGCTGATGTCTGGATGCCCACTGCCTTCCCAGAGCAGGAAAGGGATGCCCTTTAATGCGGCTGCTGCCGACTCACTTCAACCAGGCAGCACCGGTGTCCTGGTCCAGCCGAGGTTCTGGGCCAGGCCATCCTGTCGACTCTTAGCTGAGAGACATGGGTTAACCTCTCTCTCCCTGCTCTCCGGGCTATAGACTTGGGAAAAGATGTTTTCTACCCCAGAGGGTTGTGAGGATTACGTGAGAAACTCAAAGTCCTCGAAACAACACTAATGCAGAGTAAGTCAGCACTCTGAATGCTGCGATGATTTTTGCTTTTTCCTCTGCAGGGTAGGAGTTGCCTGGATGGAGGTGAACTTCGGCCTGTGGTTCATTTTCACTAAGCTTTCTTGTTATTTTCTTGCAAAATTCTTGCTTTTTATAAAAGATGGGTTTGCAGAGGTGCTTCTGGCCGCTCTGAGCCACCTGCTGTTGGGAGCTGTCTGGGAGGGCTTCTCCTGCTTCTAGGCCGTCCAAGTGTTGCTGTGTTAAGGGGGATGGAGGACCTATTGAGCTCCATAACCTGTTAAGGGGCCATGGCATGAGATTTCAGGTGGTCCTATTCGTGCGTCCAGGGTCCTTCACATCGTCACCTCTGTTCACTGCTGGGAAGAGCCCAGAGTCACCCCGAGCTGGTGTCCGGGCCTTACCTGCTCTAGCCCCACCTACTCCACCTACCCCTTTATCCAGGTGGGGCTCTCGTTGTCGCGATGTGTTTGTGGTGTGATTATTATGATGTAAACATGCTCTCAAAATATAAATGAACAGAGTTCCCCCCCCCAGCACGAGGCTACAGCAGTGTGGAGTGTGGGGACCTCCTTCCCCCTGTCCCATCACAGACCTATGAACCCACAGGGTCTCGGTCAGAGCCCCACCTCCTGTCCCATAGATATTGGTGGGCGGACACTGGCCACCCACGGCCAATACCAAGTCAGAGACTCCAAAGGGGCCAGTGTGTCCCTGAATGACCATCCGACCATCCACAGGCTGGGAATCTGGCCACTGCAGGACCCCACAGCATCCTGTGCTCAGATGTTACTGGTCTCTGTCTCCTCTTCTCCCAGCATCCAGGCGAGATGGGGCTCAGCTGTCTTGTGATACCCGGAGGTCTCACACATACAATATATACATTTCTGTGTTAACAGTATGAAAGCAATTGCTTTCTAACCTGATCACCAGGGACAGCAAGGGTCAGCGCTTTGGCTGTCTGTCCTGCCCTCGCCTGCCCCCATCTGCCTGGTGTGCTGGTGGCAGGGAACCCATCCTTCTGGTGTCTCGGGAAAGGAAGGAGCTGCCCTGGGAGGACGCCGTGCACCTCGACATTGTGGACCCCCAGCCTGATGCTGTGATGGCAGAAGCCTTGGGTCTGAGGCCCCGGGTGCATCTCACGGCAGGGGGTGCTGTGTACTTGCTGCATCACCAGCCCCACTCTACTGCCTCTGGCATCAGGCCCTACGAGCCCCTTCTCACCAGGACTCTGGGCTTGGACCTCCCTTGCTTTGGGCAGAGGGGTACCAGCAAACTCTAGGAGAGGAGGGTCTGGTGAACCCTGTGCCCTGGTCCTGTCCCCCATCCCCTCTGCCGAGTGCAGCCCTGAGCCTGCACATGTGTAAACCTGGCCATCTCCAGGGGGAGGGAAGGCCACACGGAGAGGGGCCAGCTGTGCCCGACATCCCCCTGACCTTCCAGCTGAAAGACGCCCCACAGGCAGCCCAAGAGACACCAGGAGGAGAAGAATATGCTTCGATCTGAGCCCCTGAGCTCTGCCATGTTTGTTACACGGTGATGGTGATGACACAGTCCATCAAAACCAAGTTAGTGAGTCTCAGTGAGGCCGACGGACTGAAGTTTCAGTGATGTTTCTGTGGCCACTGAGTAGAAATGGTGCATTAAAAAATCTTAATAACTTTGCAAAAGTTCATCTAAATTGTAATTGAATTATGTCCACTTTAGCTGGATTTTATTTGATTTTGGCTACAAATTATAATAATGGGCAAAGAAAATTTAGACTACGTCAGCGCTTGGTAATGCCTAGGTCAGTCCTTTTATTCTTTAATCACCAAAAGCCAAAAGGATTCTGAAGCTGTTACTGCCATCAGAAAGGCCGAGATCTCTCCAGTGTAGACAGGCTTTGATGGCAGACCAGACTTGCAGCCAAGAGAATGAGAAAGTCTTTATTAATAGTTATTGACAGCACCATTGCCTTAAAGACTTGATGATTTTTTGTGTGTGTTTCTCTCACAAAATTGTCTTGGCTAAAACCAAGAATACTAAAAACATTTATTTGTTGTACCTGTCAATCTGCTACCAAGCTGAGGAACAGTGTGAAAACTCCTCAGTGTCTGGCAATTTTTAAGGCCTGGAGATTATGGCTCATCAATTTTTATCTTCTAATTGATATAAAAATTATACAATGAAGCTGCTAATTTATTTGCATTTCTAACTCTGACCCAATTGATTCAATTGAAACAAATGTCCACTGTGAAAGTAAATTGTCAGGATTTACATCATTAGCATTTTCCTGGAGTCATAACTGTAAAATGTGGTAACATGAGTGTGATGGGAGGGCGTTCAGGGATGCTGAGGGGCTGCAACTGTGGGCAGAGCAGTGGAGAGGTGCCCAGGGGATGGAACAGACATCAGAGTTTCTCCTGAGCCCTCCGCGGGGCCCCATCTGCAGCATCCTGAGACTGGAGGAGACGTGCCTGGAATTCACCAGGACCAGAGAAAGCCTGTGTTCCTAGGAGCAAGATAGGATGTCCTCGCAGTGGACTGGGTACCAGGAGGAGTCCTCGGATGGCATCACCCAGTAGAGATTAAAAACATGCTCTGAATGTTCAAGACACAGTGTAAAATGTGTAACTTACCTCAGGAGGTGGGACATAAGTTACATAATGAAAGTCATAGCAGAATATCTAGATATAAAAAAGCATGATATCTGAGGGGAAAAATGCACAGAATGGGATGAAAAGCAGAGTCCTATTAGAAGAAAAGTTTGAAGAAAAGTTGAGTGAACTTGAAAACAGCAATAGGAAGTATTTTTACTGGAAAAACAGAGCATCAATAAGTGGGAAATATTAAATAGCTTAAATGCATGTATGTGATGATGTGGTGGGTCACAAAATATTTTAAAAATTATTGCTGCAAATTTTCCAGACTTGACAAAAAAATGTAAACCCCCAGGTGAAGGAAACTCAGTAAACACCACACACGAACATGAAGAGGACTTCACCTCATGACTTCATAACCAGACTGCTGACCCCTGATAAGGAGAGTCTTTAAAGCAGCCAGAAGGAAGAGATGCATAGGGAGGGTGGGAGGGAGATGCAAGAGGGAGGAGATATGGGGATATGTGTAAATGTATAGCTGATTCACTATGTTATAAAGCCAAAACTAACACACCATTGTAAAACAATTATACTCCAATAAAGATGTTAAAAAAAAGAGCAACGGAAAACACAGCCAGCAGACAAGGGGTGATGCCCTCTCAGGTGTTCAAAGAAAAAGAAACTGTCAGCTGAGCACATTTATTTCAGAAGTGACGGTGATGAATTGCAACTGTGAGACCACCTCACGACAGAGACAGGAGGAAAGGGGCTAACTGAGGAAACTTTGGAATTGAGTTATCTGCAGGGCTAAGTGCAAAATAAACTACACAAGCACTGTTCTCTAGTCAATAAAGGTGTTTCCACAGGAGAGGAAGTTGACAGTCGGGACGCTGTTGCATGTGCTGGAATTTAACAATCAATTAAATGGATGGCAGGTGCTGGGGCCAAGTCCTGCTGGGGTGGAGGCTACAGGTGAAACTAACACAATATTGTAAATCAACTATACTTCAATTAAAAATAAAAAATGTAGTTTAGTTACCAATAATGTGTCAATATTGGCTCATTAATGATAACAAATACACCACAGAATGGAAGATGTTATTAGTATGAGAACCTAGGTGTGAGCTATATGAGAACTCTCTCTACCATCTTCACAATTTTTTGTTGGTCTAAAATTATTCTAAAGTAAAACATTTATTTAAAAGCAAAAGGAAGTGGAGTCCCACTTCCTACCAACCAGGAATGACATGGAGTGGATTTACCTTTACACATGAAGAAAATACAGACAAGTTTTCAAAACACAGTGAAGCATGATGAAGAACACTGACCCCTGAGATACTGGAAAAAAGTGGAGTGAGCCCAGGATTGTGAGCTTACTGTCTAGACAGAGTTTCTGTGTGCAGCACAAGGAGGGGGGCCCAGGCAGAGCTCACTGCACTTGCCGAGTGGAGGAGATGGACATGAGAGTTTGGCAGCTGGAGACCAGGGGACAGAGAGCAGAGAGGAGAGAGGGACAGAGAGAAAGTGAGGGAGAGAGGGGGAGGGAGCACTGTTCAGACATTGGGAGTCATCCTTGAGTAGCACAATGATAGCAAAAGGAATAATGATAAACCCACATGCCTAAGGAACTATCTCAGTGAAGACTGGGGATAAAAACACCCAAAGGATTAGAGGGAATGGTGATCCCTGAGGTATGGGATGCTCCTGCCAGACAGAGAGGAAAGTCTCCAACTCTACAAGACATGGAGCTGAGGCCTCAGTGCAGAACTCACACCAGCGGGGAACACTTAGACCCCAACCAAGCACTCCTCCAGTCCTGCCTAACACATCTTAAGAGGAGACCCAAAGGATAAAGCTTTCAAAGGAATTTAATATGGTCCCACAACTAAGTGTAAGAATATTTTTAACAATACAGAAATACCCAGCACCTAACAAACTAAAACTCACATTACTCAACATTCAATAAAACAAATTACCAGGCATGCAAAGAAGCAGAAAATTGCAACCCATAATGAGGAGAAAAATTAATCATTTGAAACCAAAAGAGAACAAAGATGTGAGAATTAGCAGACAAGGATATTAAGCATTCCAAGGTATAGCTGCAGTCCGGTTGTTCAAAAAGTCAAGGAGGGACACAGATGATACAAAAATGACTCAAATGAACCTGCTAGATGGGAAAAATACAAAGTCTAAGATGAAAAACACACTGAGTGGAATCAACAGCAGATTAGTTCTTTCAGAAGAAAATGTTAGTGAACTTGAAGACAGCAACTGAAACTATCAAAAATGAAACATAGACGACAAAAATAATTTTAAAATAGTGAGAGTAGCAGAGCATTAGTGAACCCTGGAACACATTCGAGCAGCACAGTATAAATGGAATACTAGCCTAACATGCAAGCCCGAGGTACTTGGAGCCCATGAAGGAGAAAGGAATTGGGGGTAAAACAAGTATTTTAAGAAATTGTTCACTAAAATTTTCCAAATGTAAAGAAAAGTATAAACGTGTACTTCTAACAAGCTCAGCAGACTACAATCATAAGAAACATGAGGGGAGCACAAAGGCACATCAAAATCAAATCTCAACAGCAGTGATAAAGAGAAAACCTTAAAAGCAGCCAACAAATAAGACAAGTTGTATACAAAGAAACCAAGATAAGGAGACTGCAAAGTTCTCACTGGAAACAATGTAAGTCAGAAGACAGTG
The DNA here is from genome assembly GCF_965194805.1 of Balaenoptera borealis. NCBI lineage: Eukaryota > Metazoa > Chordata > Mammalia > Artiodactyla > Balaenopteridae > Balaenoptera > Balaenoptera borealis. The sequence continues at coordinate 2,136,327 of NC_138867.1, forward strand.
AAGCAATATCTTTAAAGTTTTGAAAGAAAAACAAATCAACCTAGAATTCTATAACAAGCAAAACTGTCTTTCAAAATAAATGTGACATAAGGCTTCAGGCATACCAAAGTTGAAAAATTCGCCACCAGAAGACATGAAATGCAAAAATAAGTTAAAGTAAGGTCTTTAGACAGTAGAAGATTATACCAGATGGGAAGATGTGTCTACACAAAGGGGGAGGAACACTGGAAATGGTAACTATATTGTCAATATGTAAGATCTTTTCTTGTTATTTATATCTCTTGAAAAAGTAGTTGTCTATCAAAACCAAAATAATGGTAACGTGTGGGGTTAATGGGTAAGAGTAAAAGACATGAAAACAATAGAACAAAGTTTGGAAGGCAAGGAATGGAAGCTTCTTATTTATACAGTAAGTGGCATAATATAATCTGAAAGTAGACTGTAATAAGGTAAACTGCATCCTAAAAACTCTAATGACCAAAGCCAAAGTGAGATACAAAAAGCTGTAGCTAATAAGTGAAAAAAAGGTAGAATAGATAATAAAAATTTAATTAATCCAAAAAAAGGGATAAAAAGAAAAAAGGGAGCGCATAACACATGGGATAGATAAAAACCGATAGGAGATGATAGATTTAAACCTAATTATGTTGATAATCATCTTAAACATAAATGGTCTAAATTCTCTAATTAAAATGCAATAATTATAAGATTAGATTAAAAAAGAAAGGCTCAAGTATGTGCACCCTAGAAGAAACCATTTTAAATACAGAGAAACATATAGGTTAAAACTTAAAGTGTGTAAAAACTATAATATGGTAAGAATTTGAAAAATTAACATTGCAGTGGCTAGAGTATATCAGACCAAGTAGATTTCAGAGCAAGAAATGTTACTAATTCATAATGACAGAGGTATGATTTTATCAAAAGAGTGTAATACTCCTAAATGTGTGTATATAACAGTTCTTCAAAATAGCAATAACTAATAGTAACTGAAAAAGTAGACAAATCCACAAATATTGTACAAAGACTTCAGTGTGCCTCTCTCAATAATTGGTAGTAGAAACAGACAGATTATTTGTAAGGATATAGAAGATCTGAAAATATACTATAATTTAATTTCCCTAATTTATATTTTTAGAGCATGTCACAAAACAATAGCAGACTATACATTCTTCTCAAACACACAAAGCATTTACCAAGATAGAACCACACTGTAGGCCATATAACAAGTCTTAATAATTTAAAAATCATTCAGATACAGAATATCTTCTCTGCTCACAATGGAATGAATTTGGAAATCTATAGCAGAATTAATTCTCGAAAATTCCCTATGTTTAGATAGTAAATGACAGATGTCCACATAGCCCATGGGCTAAAGAAGTAATCAAGAGGGAAATCAGGAAATATTTTTAACTGGAAGAAAGTAAAACTGCAACATGACCACAACAAATCTGAGGGATGAAGCAAAGTGGTAGTTAGAGGGTTATTAGATTAGATGCCCATGTGAAATAAAAGAAGGTCCCAAATCAATGAGATCAGACTTCACAGTAAGAAATGAGAAAAAGAACAAATTAAATCAAAAGTAAGTAGAAGAAATGAAATAAGCAGAGAGGAAATCAACATAATAAGAAACAGAAAAATAGTGGAGAAATTTAAATGAAGCCAAGAGTGGTTCCTTGAGAAGATCAATAAAATTGATAAATTTTTGCCTGATTGCTTAGGAAAAAAAAGACACACATGCTTGGTATCAGGAATGAGAAAGGTTACATTACTATAGATTCTACGGATATTAACAAAGTAAGAAGGGAATATTATAAAACAGTTTCTTCCAAAAAAGTTTACAACTTAGATAAAATGGAAAAAAATCCTTGAAAGTCACAAACTACCAAATCTCATTCAAGAATAGACAACCTGAATAGCCCTAAGAAAAGCAAACTTCTGATCCAGATGGCTTCACACTTAAATTCTACCAGGGATTTAAGGAAGAAATAATACCAGTGCTACAAAAACTCTTAGAGAAAAATGAAGAGGCAAGAATACTTTTGAACTTGTTCTATGAGACCAGCATTACTCTGACACAAAAATCTGACAAAGATATTATAAGCAAATAGAACTACAAACCCATAACCCTCATGAATGTAGAGGCAAAAATTCTAAACATAATTTTAGCAAATTGAATCCAGCAATATAAAAAAAGAACAATACATTCCAAAAAAGTGATGCTTTTTCCAGGAATATTTTTGGCTTAACATTAAAAAATTAGTAGATGTAATTCATCATATTGACAAACTATGAAAGAAAAAAATGTGATCATCTCAATACATGCCAAACATTTATTTTTTTTTTTTTACAAAAACCAACAGCAATTCCTGATGAAAACTCTCAGCAAACCTAGGAATGGAAGGAAACTACCTCAAACTTATAAAGGGTATAGGTGAAAATAAATTAAAAAAAACAGCCAAACAAAAAACTGTAATTAACATATTAAATGGTGCAATACTAAATGCTTTCTCCCTAAGATCAGTAAGGAGAAAAGGATGTTCTCTTTTGTTACTTCTATTCAACATTGTAGTGGACAATCTAACCAGTGCAGTACATTTAAGGAAACAAACAAAACAGACAAAGGCATCCAGATTGGAAGTGATGAGGAAAACTGTTTTTATTCTCAAATGACATAATCACCTATGTAAGAGATCTTATGAAATGTACAAATAAGCTACATAAACTCATAAATAACTTAGCAGATTGCAGAATACAACATCAATGTACAAATATCAACTGTTATTCTATATCCTTGCAATAAACTATTGGAAATTAAAGTAAAAAAATTATAATTGCATATGACCAAAATGTGTAAGACCTACTAAAAACTACAAAACATTGATCAGATAAATTAAGAAACACCTAAACAAATGGAGAGATATATTATGTTCATGGGTCCAAGGATCCAATATTGCTACTAGTAGGCTTTTATAATATTTTTGTACAAATTGACAAAATTATTCTAAAATTAATCTGCAATTCCAAAACGCTTTGAAACATCAAAACAACTTTGAAAGTGAAGGACAAAGAGGACTAACACTAACTTACTTCAAGACCTAAAGCTACAATAATCAAGAGAGTGACTGGCACCAAGTTAGACAAGATAAATGGAATGGAATAGAGTCGAGAAAATGGCAACGACATATGTGAAGATCTGGGTTTCAACAAGCATGCAAAGGCAATTTAGCAGAGAAAGGACAGACTTCTTAAGAAATGGGGCTGGAACAATTGGATATCCACATGCAAAAAATGAACTTTGATCCATACATCATACAGAAATGGATTATAGACTTAGATGTAAAGCCTAAAGCTATAAAAATTTTTAGAAGGAATCATAGGAGAAAATCTTTGTGACTTTGAGTTAGGCAAAGATTTCATAACTATGAGAGCCAAAGCCTGGTCTATAAAAGGAAAAATTTGAAGAATTTGACTTCATAAAAATTAAAAGATCTGTTCTTTTGAAAGAAACTGATAGCCTAATGAAAAGGCAAGCCATTGACTGAGAAAAACATTTGCTAATCTTACACTGACAAAAGACTTCTATCCAGAATATGTAAATAACTTTCAAAACTCAGAAAAATGAAAACCACCTGATTAAAAAAAGGACAAAAGACTTGAATAGAGCTTCACCATAGAAGATGTATAAACAGCAAATAAGCACACAATCATACGATCAACATCATTAGATATTAAGGAAATGCAGTTTGAAACCACTATGAGATGCCATTAAACCTCTGTTAGATGACTAGGGGTCAAAAGTCCCCTCTGCCATGTGCTGTCCGGGAAGAGGAAGATCAGTCAGAATGTGACATGTGACCGCCCGTCTGGAGTTACATCAGTGTGTATGTGAGGCACAAGGTGCTGTCCTCTGTGGCTGTCTAAGGCAGTCCTTTCTGCCTCTATTTGCTTCACACGTTTCACACGTATTTAATATATAATTTCCCATTTTTCCCGCTGACCTATCAACGGGCAGCTTGCGTCTCAGCCTTCGGCACAAGCCACATCACACCGGCGGCCAGCAGGCAGTGGTGTCCCTAGACGGTCCTGTCCAAAGCATATTTTTTAAAGAGAGCAACCGCATCTCTCCTTGAACGAAAAGGGTAATGGCATTGCATCAGAGAAGACTGGAGAAAGAGAAGCACATTTAACAGGTGTCTATGTGTTTCAAATTCATCTCACGAACAACAGCAGAACTTAGAGCTACCAAGCCCATCTCAGCCCATGAAACCAAACCTCTTAATATGATACTTCATAACTATTGGTAACAATTTTATATCAATGTTTTGTGCTTTTGTTGAATTTTTAATTTTATTGTGTTTTGTTTTCTATCAACCAGGTGAGATTTCTTTGAAGGTCTGATATGGTTATTTCCTTTTTCATCTTACATCACATAATAATTTATTAATTAATGAAATAATCAAATGAAGACAGGTTTTTTTTCTATTGATTTAAATGCTTGGCCATGACGTGATAAAAAATAAATAGCTGAATTTATTTATCTAAGTGCATTTACAGATCCTCTAAGATTTTATATACATCAGTCATAGATGCCAAGTTATAGCACAATGATTAGTCTAAGAAAGGTGACACATTATTATCACATTAATTTTTTTACCTGGAGTCACATTACTTTTTAAATTGTGGTTAAAAACACCTGACATAAAATATAGTCTTAACCATTTTAAAGCATACAGTTCAGTAGTGTTAAGTATAATCACATTGCTGTGCAAATAGGTTTTTTTAAGACACTGAACAAACACATGGCTGTCATCTGATTCAGCCATTCTATTCCTGTGTACTTACCCAAGAGAAAAGACAACCTATGTTATTTATTACAAAGACCTGAACGCAAGTGTTCATAGCAGCTTTATCTATGATAGTTAATAATCGGAAACAACCTAAAGGTCCTTCAACACGTGACTGGATAAACATTGGTACATCCGTTCAATGGAAAACTACTAAGTGATAGAAAGGGGAAAAAACAGACTATTGAGACACACGACTGCAGGGCTGAGTCTCAGACTTATCATGCCAAGTGAGCAAGTCCGGACAAAGATGAATACATAATGTATCGTCCTGTTTTATAAAATTAGAAAAAATGCAAACAAATCTCTGGAGACAAAGCAGATTAGTGACAGCCTAGAAGCAAGGAAACTTACAAAGTACAATTTTGAGGTGATGGGTATGGTTATAATTTTGATAGATTTGGTGGTTATTTTCTTAATGGGGTACATTGTAAACGTTAGAGGAACCATTGAAAAAAAACCAAAGTCTGATTCGTAGACCACTTACAAAGCTAACACAGATGTAATGCACAAACACATGCACAGTGCATTTGAGCAGAATTTCAAAGAAATTGCATCGTAAATGAAGAATTGATGGGATTTGTCATTAGAATTTTCTCCTACAGCCCGGCTGGCTGAGGAATTCAGCCCACTTTCACGTGAGACAGCTTCCTGGGACACGGGACCATTACACTTGCTGCAACTTTGTACCTTTTTTTTATAGTAGTGTGCATCTGTTAATCCCAAACTCCTAATTTATCCCTCACCCCCTTCCCCTTTGGTAACTATAAGATTGTTTTCTATGTCTCTGAGTCTGTTTCTGTTTTGCAGATAAGTTCATTTGTGTCATTTTTTTTTAGATTCCACAAATAAGTGAAGTCATATGCTATTTGTCTTTCTCTGTCTGACAACTTTGTGCCTTTTTAAATGGTAGAAAGCAACCCTCTAGTGCCTGAGCAAGTCCCACAATCCTGAGACTGAAGGAAGCTGGGTCCCAGGTGGTGATGTCACTGTGTCCTCTTGGTGACAAGTTCACATTTGCAGACGGGGGTGGTGGCGTCCGTGGGGCTCCTGCCCCGCTTTCTCTCCTTACTACTGCTTCCCTCGACGGTTTGCGACACTAACTTCCGTGGCACATCTAATGTACTCTTCTGTTTTAATTCAGCTTATTCCTCACTGCACGCTTGGTGATAAAATATGTTCTGTACAGTATAACTGAACTTTGTTTCTGTTGTCCATCCAAGATGTTTCCACTTTGCTACGGGGTGTCTGCGGCCCACAGAACCCATGAGAACTGGTCTATCTGGGATGGGGTGGAGGCACCCGGGGGCTGGGCCACAGAAGAGCTACCATCTGCCGATGGTGCAAAAGAAACACGTGAGTCAGTGTGGCCCCGTCTCAGTCCATGTTCCACATCACAGGTAGCGAGGGAGCTGTGGGGTGTTTGAGCTCCACACCCTGTACCCGGTGGGGCAGGGACCCCCCCAGACAGAGTCTCAGCGTGGCCACAGTCCCAGCCTGCCCGCTGACTGGCATCCAGTTTCCAATGAGGCTGAAGCTCAGGGCAGGACTGTCCAGTCAGCAGTGTCACAATTTGCCCTAAGTCTCTGCATTCTGTGTCCCAGCAAATGGCTTTTCAGAGAAGCCAGTCTGCCCTCGGTCATTTAGCTGTCCACTGCAGAGCTGATGCCAAGGTCTGCGGCCACAGGGCGCAGAACACATCTCCCCAGCCCTGGTGGGAGGGCTTCCCAGAGGGCTTTGGAAGTGGGGCCTGTCATTCAGGCACCCTGTCAGTCCAACAGGCAGTGATGCTCTCCAGGTCCTAGGGTACAGCATCTAAGGGGCCCCCTTCTCCTACTACTGCAGCAGATAGCGATTATAAATGTAGGAGCTGCCCTAGTTTGTGTTTCTATGGCAAAAAGCCATAGACTGTGGCTTACAGGGCAAACGTTGATTTCTCACAGTCCTGGATGCTGGGTAGGCCAGGACCCAGGCGCCGGCTGGTTTGGAATCTGGTGTGGACCCCCTTCCAGGCTGCAGGCTGCTGTCTTCTCCTCGTGTCCTCACAGGGCGGAGAGCGGAGAGCAGTAGTGAACTCTCTTCTTATGAAAGCCCATTCGCGAGGATCCACCCTTATCACCCCCAAAGACCCCAGCTCCCACCACGTCTGGGCCAGGAGTTCAACATACACATTTGGGAGGACACAAATATTCAGTCCGTAACATGAATGTTTAAGACATTTATATATAGATCAAAGGACAAACTCGAGCGTATGGAAATATGACACTCAGCTGTGATAACTAAAAAACGACATACGGTGATCATATCTTCAGACAATTTGATGTTAGGAGTAGAAACGCTGACCACTCACGTTTTTATTGGGTACCCAACTCTTACCCGACACTGCAACTCTATTAATGGGAAATGACATATGGGAACTTTAAATTCTGTGACTCAGCTTCTAAAGAAGGAGATACAGCTCAGGAAGACAGATCGAGCTTGAGTAAAAGAATAAACACAAAATAAAAGGAGACTCTTTCCTGGGTCCCCGTGCAGCCCTCTGAACCTTGTCTGTGGGATGTCCATTTGTGGTCCTTCATCAGGATGACATGCATGTTCCGAGCCTGGTGGCCTCTTTGACATCACATGATTCCCAGCATCACTGAATTCGTCAAGATTGCCCAGCATACAAATCAGGAAAATTGTCTGCTAAGTGTTAGAAAGAATTTTGAATGACAGGTAGAGTCTTTTTTTTTTTAACATCTTTATTGGAGTGTAATTGCCTTACAATGGTGTGTTAGTTTCTGCTTTATAACAAAGTGAATTGGTTATACATATACATATATCCCCATATCTCTTCCCTCTTGCGTCTCCCTCCCACCCTCCCTATCCCACCCCTCTAGGTGGTCACAAAGCACCGAGCTGACCTCCCTGTGCTATGCGGCGGCTTCCCACTAGCTATCTATTTTACATTTGGTAGTGTATATATGTCCATGCCACTCTCTCACTTCGCCCCAGCTTACCTTTCCCCCTCCCCGTGTCCTCAAGTCCATTCTCCATGTCTGCGTCTTTTTTCCTGTCCTGCCCCTAGGTTCTTCAGAACCATTCACCAGGTCAAATACAATTAACAAACAGATTCCTTTCCCAGTCAATCTCACTCTGTTCAGATGTTTCTTTGGTGGGTGTTTTCCTCTCTTGAACACTGGGCACCTGAGACCAGGGGCGGGGTGGAGAGATTCACTCCCCGGTCAGACAAAGCAGCAAACCCTCAGGAAGTGGTTCTGTTGGGTGAGAGAGGAGAATACCTTCCGGCACACTGTCTTTGGAATCTACAGTCTTACGTTAGTTATGCACTCTTCCAACTGAACGGCCACCTGAGTAGACTCAGCAACCTTCCTGTGACCCCTCAGCAGAAGCATCTCCCGGGCTTCCAGGGGTGACAGGTGATGGCGGTCGGCGCTGAGACCACGGAGTCCCTTTCTCACTCGGGATGCGCTCAGTGCCTTTCCTACTGGATGCCCTTTGTTCTAATTTCTTAACCCTGCCCTGGTGGGAATTGAGAGCATTTCTTCCTTTAATAAAGCCAGTAATCATCCCGAGGCCAGCAGGGGGACGTGCTGGTGTCTCCGCTCCGGCTCCCGCTGCACAAGGCAGTTGTCCTGGCCGCCGCTCTGCAATTGCCCAAGACCGTGCACCTGGGCTGACGTCTCTATTCTTCTGTCTGACAAATCTGTGCACTGGCTTGTAAAAAATCAATACTGTTTTTCCCTGGTACTTTCTGCACAGGTGAGTTGATGGATTATCTCGTCTTCCCCTGCACCCCCCAATTTTGTTATCACTTTGTTTCTGTTGCTTTAGGGTTGAGCATCTGATAACATCTCCAGTGGGATGACACCAAAAGAGTTTCCACAACCTTATCCCCTGGCGATCGTGTCCCCGGTGACTGAGTGCCGGCCAAGGCTATAATGCAGGGTCCATATCACCCAGGATCTCCCAGCCGATTGATGAGGCGTGTTCTGGAGCCAATAAGAGCAAGCAGCTGTCGCTGGGCTTTTCTGCCAAAGGTGACCCTGTGCACCGTTCTATTACCTACGTTTAAGAAGACGTAGCTCTATTATATCAAGCCACCTTTGAACGTGCCTCCTGTGATGGCATGGGGGGTGGGGTGCTGAAAGCAAAGAAGCTGCAAGAATCTGTCACAAAAGGAGCCGCTTATCTGGCAGGGAGATCATATTAGTTAGAAAAATCGGGGCTTTCCCTGCTCTAGGTGATTTGTGACTGTCTGGTGGCATTCCTGTCCCCACACCTTTGGAGGCAGCGACTGATTTTGAGCAGTGCCCAGACCGCCCTGGGGCCCCGACGGCCGAGGACATTTCACTGCAGAGGGAAAGCGCGTGGGGCTGTCTGAGCTGGAACGCAGCGTGCTGGTCTGAAGTGGGGTTCTTGCCTTCTCTTCCTGTCTTGAGATGGTGAAGTCCGTCCTCAGCTCCCGGGTTCCTGGAGGCTGGTGGCTGGGGAAACGAGGCCTCTGCCAGTTAAGTCCGGGTCCTGCATTCACTCCTACGTAGGCTTGGGGTCAAATCAAAGCGCTGCCACTGACCCTCCCGTGTCTCCCTCTGTCCCTGTCTCTCTGTCCCTCTGCCTCTGTCTGTCTGTCTCTCTCCCCCGCTCCCTTTGGCTCCCTGTGTCTCTCTCAATCCCTCCCACTTGCTCGTCCTTGCTGTCTTGTTCTGTTTCCTCCTCTCTCTTTAACTATAAACTTGCTTGTCTCCATCTGAGATTCAACCACTGACCCAACACTGAATTTTATGGGATACTCATTATGAAGATATTTGATACTAGAAAATGACCACAGAGAGGTTTAGGATTCTTAGCAATTATAAGCAATCTAGAGGTAAGAAGTACTTTTGAAGATTTTAAATGGATTTAAAATCTGACAGTTTTTTACCCAAGATGCTGCTCTTTCTGGCCACTCACCAACATTTAGTGACAGATGAGAGACTGTCCCTTGGGCTGGATAACTGATCTCAGGTGTTCAGCTCTGCGCCTCCATTAGGGGGGGCCGGCACCACTGGGGGAGGGGGTCCACACGCACCCTGCGCCCCTAATGGCTTCGACTATATTCCCGCAGGTCTGTGTCTTTTCCAGCAATTTTCACAAATGCGTCCCTTTTAAAAGCAGCATCTTCAAAATTAATCTCATTAAGTGATTCATTTATTAAAAAACCCGACATTTCCACCGTGCGCTCCCTGGGGAAGCTCCAGGGGTGCTGAAGCTCACCGCTGCTTCTTTACAGAGATACTCCATCGGGCATCCCTGAGCTGTGTTCCTCATTCTAACTGCTTAATATCGTAAATGTGGCTTAAATTCACATTTAAAATTTTTATGGCATCTCAAATTATTTTAGTTGGGTTGCATGCCATAAGACACCGACATGTTTGCTCCGAATCAGCAGAGACAAGTTGATGGGTTTACCCCTGGGCGGCACTCACAGCCCCCCATCTGGGCCCTAGGGGTCTGCGTGGGAGGGCAGATGCTGTGCTACTTCCTGAACTTGCTTTGAGGACAAATGGGCATCTGAGCATCACCAGGCAGGTGGGGGGTTCCCAGAGCTGATGGGGGTGTTATTAGCCCTTGCTGAGCCCAGTGGGTCGTGCGGAGTGTCGGCGAGTTAGGACGGCCTGACCGGTGCCCCCGGAATGGGCTCCACCTGCACCTCTCCGCCGAGGTGTCTGGTTCTCAGCGGACGAGTGTTCGTCCAGCCCCAGCTCTAAGGGGGAGCCTGGCTTACAGCAGCACTTACCAGTCAGAGCCACACCGAGCCGTCAGCAGGCCAGGCTGGCTCGGTCTGTGTGCCTCTTAACCCGGACCAGCCGCAGTGCATGAATAACCCCGCCCCTCCTGGCCGCCCTCTCAGCCTCACACCCACATTTGCCCACCGCTTAGTACTGTGACATCTCGGCCTGCAGGCACTACTAAACCTTAGCTCCTAGAAGACGGAAAGAGTAAGCTTTCAAAGGAAGGTGCACATGGTGATGAAGGAAGACCGATCTCTATCTTAGTAGAAGCAAGGGGCACAATAAAATTACTTGGAAATATTTTAAAAAATAAATGCCGAGGATGGGTACGATCCGGACTACTGAATTATAGTTACGCAGTGCTTGCTGCAAGTCAAGTGTATATAAGAAATTGCAGACACAGTGACAGACACATATGTCCCAAGGTTTACAGTCACTCTGGGAGGTGGTGGCGGGCAGTACCTTTGAGCCCATTTTACAGATGGGAAAGCTGAAGCTCAAACACTAAAACAGCTCACGTCTCCAGGATTTAAGCCCCGGCTCTCTTAACTCCAAAGCCAACCCTCTTCCTGGCGAAAGGACTTCTGATGGGTCTGGAAGGACATCCCCGGAGGCCTTAGGGCAGAGCCTGCAAACCCATCACCCGACAGACAGCACCTCAGGGCCGCCGTGCATCGTTCACCTGGGCTGGGGCTCCAGGGACTGGGTTTGGCTTGCTCGGGCAGGCTCCTCTCCAGGTGCCTGGCCACTGCTCTGCGTACAGCGAGTCTCCCATCCTTCCTCCAGCCTGGTCCCAACAGCACTGGAATTGTGACTCTTACCTCAGTTGATCTGGACACGCAGAAGCCACTGCTGAAGGAGGAAGGTGACCTAGAAAACTCAGGGGAGCAGAGGTGCCTGCAAAAGGAAAAAGAAGTGACAAGAGAGGGGAGTCTTACACACCAGTAAAGACGCCTCGAGAAAAGAGGTAAGTCAGATCATTTGCACACTAGTTTGTCACTGAAAAAGCAGCCCATGCAAAGGCGAAAAATCAAACAGCACAGACGTGGGTAGCATGGCGAGGAAGCTGCTGCCTTATCGACCCCTCCCCGTACCCCAAGATCTTGCTGTTGTAAGAGCAGAATCCCGGCCCCGCAGGCTGTGTCGCTCACTGGAAGAGCCCAGGTCCTGCGAGGTGCAGCTTGAGGCTGAGTTTCCTCTAGGGAAGCAGAAGCAGCCCCTTGGTGCCTGGGCAGGGCCAGCTTCTTCAGCTTATTCTGTGTCCAAGTGCAAGGGGAGTGTGTGAATCCCCGGGCAGCTGAGGCCGTGGGATGGACGGGAACAGAGCACTGACGTGCTGGCCTGCCACCTTCCTGGCCATCCTGCCCTGCCTCCTGAAGCTTTGGGGTTTAGTGCTGGCGGGATGATGGAGGGCCTCTGTCCCCGGGGCGTGTGCTACACATTCTGACCCGAATTGCCATAGGATGTGGCTCGTACACAGCTCACCGGAACCACTGTGAATCGCGTGGGGCCAGGACCCGGGTCTCTTTAACTGCTCTGCCCTAATCGCTGGTACAGCTCCTGGCTTACAGTCAGCACGCAATTAAAACTTGTTGAGTAGATAAAGGACTTAATGAATAAGTGCATTTTAAAATTTAGCATAGACTGGACAAAAATAAATTATTGGGGTGCAGAAGCTGGGACTTTAAAATTCCACCAACATATTTCTGTGCTTGCGTTAATAGCTTTGCCATATTCAAATGATCAATTCAGTGCCAAGATGTAATTTTTTAAAAAGCTAGTTTGGTAACTCTAGGTTGGAAGCAGTTTTGTATTTTAAGCATCTCTGCGGTGTGAGACACAAAGGACACGCTTTCCTGGTTCCAACACTTTAACTGCAATATGTCAGTTTCAAGCAGGAAATCCGATCTGAGTTTGCATCGCCTTCTGTCTCTCTGAGAGTCGATAATTCACCATTTTAAGGCACTGGGCCCATTAACACTGAACAGCTTGAGAATACACTCTTCATTGATCAGATAAACAGGTCATGAGATATTTTATTACAAAATGATGGACCAATTTAGCCATCTTTTCACCAACAATGGACTTATATTGAATGTGAAATGGCAAGAAATTTTCTCCCTTGGGGAGCTGTCATAAGAAATACAAAGTGAAAACTTATCACTAAAATGGCTCATCTAAATGGATTTATATTGAATTCAACCCAAATTTAAGCCAGACCTCTGATCAACAAAAGTTTAACAGAATGGTGATTGGTTTTTCTTTGTTACTCTAAATCATGTGCAATATTTTGTTTCATATTTATGTCATGATTTTAACTTTTTCTGGATGTTTCTTATTGAAATACATTAACTATATTGGCAACGTATATAAGCATTATTTGTCATAGTTCTGAGTTAATTTTAGGGACATGGCTGAGACAATTTAAAATCCACCTATGAAGATTTTAAATTGTTTTCTAACTTTTAAAAATATAACAGTTATTGGCTAGAGTACATAAGCAAGATGTGTAGGGAGCTGGCTTGTGCATTTACGTAAAATCAACTGCATTTGTGACTAACAAAAACTGAACAAAAAGCAGATGTGTAGTTGAATCAGGGTGTTTGGGAGGCTGTGGGATTTCCCTTTCCAGCATTATTTCACGCTGAACATTCAGAGAAATCCCTCTCACACAGACTCTCTAAAAATGTGGCGTGAAGTTAAAGTCTAGCTGAGAAAGCATCTGACGGCAGCAATGACGAGAAAGCACGATGCTGCCCAGGGCGTCCACTTCCGTCCTGCGGTGTCTACAGGGGAAATGCTCCCATTATAGCGCATGGTGACCACTCCCCGCAGAATGCACCATAAGTAATCTACAAGGATGTATATGGCTGTCATGCTTCTACAGGTGAAAGCCCTCCTGGAGCTGGTGTTTTCCTGACCGTGTCTGCTGATGCCTGATGGTTTAGAACCTGGATATGAAAGGGTCTGATGTGGGGCAGGAGATGAGGTCAGGGTCAGGGGAGAGATCATATCAGAGGCTCCTGCAAAGTCAGGACTTCTGAGGAATGGCATCCTCAAGGGCAGATGGGGGGAAATGTACCTTCTAGAACACACAGCCTGTCTCTAAATGTTGACTCTAGGAGAGAAGATCAGAAGAAAAAGTCCTATTCATTCTGCTGCGTAAGCAGAAGCAAACACAGGTCTTTTCTGGAGAAATACAATTTACTTTTATTTTTTTTTGTGGTTACCATTATTTTCACTACTTCTTCCCCCTCCTTTTTCTCATTGAAGTATTGTTGATTTACAATGTTGTGTTAATTACTGCTGTACAGCAAAGTGACTCAGTTATACATATGTATATTCTTTTTCATATTCTTTTCCATTACGGTTTATCACAGGATATTTAATATAGTTCCCTGTGCTATACAGTAGGACCTTGTTGTTTATTTCCATCCTATATATAAAAGCTTACATCTGCTAACTCCAAACCCCTACTCTATCCCTCCCCCAACCCACCCTTCCCCTTGGCAACCACAAGTCTGTTCTCTATGTCTGTGAGTCTGTTTCTGTTTCATACATAGCTTCATTTGTGTCATATTTTAAATTCTATATATAAGTGATATCATATGATATCATATGATATTTGTCTTTCTCTTTCTGACTTACTTCACTTAGTATGATCATCTCTAGTTGCATCCATGTTGCTGCAGACAGCATTGTTTCATTCTTTTTTATGGCTGAGTAGTATTCCATTGTGTATATGTACCACATCTTCTATAGCCGTTCATCTGTAGATGGACATTTAGATTGTTTCCATGTCTTGGTTATTGTGAATAGTGCTACGATGAACATAGGGGTGCATGTATATTTTTGAATTATAGATATATGCCCAGGAGTGAGATTGCTGGATCATATGTTAGCTCCATTTTTAGTTTTTTAAGGAATCTCCATACTGTTTTCCATAGTGGTTGCACCAACTTACATTCCCACCAACAGTGTAGGAGTGTTCCCTTTTGGACAAGTACACTTTAACAAGAACAATGCCTTCAAAAGTTTCCCACAGATGAAATTCTATGAGACACGAGCTCAGAATAAAAATTTAATAAACAAAGGAGATGAGCTGCCACAACCAAGAGTAAATGGAAACCACATGCTACAAAATCAGAACCACACATGGTTCAGATATCAGAATCATAAGAAACAGAATATGAAATAAATATATGTAATACATTCAAAGAAGCAAAAGAAGAAATTCATAGCATGAAGTAACAGAGACTATCAAAACTGGCATGTTGAATTGACAAAGAACCAATAGAATTTCTAGAAATGAGAAACACAATAATCAAAACAAAATCCATGGTTCCATCACATAGAAGTTCAATGGAGCTTAAGATATTATATATAAAACTGGATTGGAGCTTAAGTTATTATATATAAAATTGGGAGACAGAATTTAGGAAATGACTCAGAATGTGCCAGAGAGTTACAAAGAGATGGAAAATATGCCAGAGTTCAAAGCACACAGCACAAAGAGTAAGGATGGATGAAGAGGCAAATTCAAAGACTCAAAGACGTATACTAAGAATTTTCCGGAGTTGGTAGACAACCAATCTCAAATTCAGGAGGCCTAGTGAATCCCAAGCAAGATAAATAAAATGAAATTATCTCCCAGATACAATAATGGGACTGAAGAACACCAATGACAAAGACAAGATTTCTCTTGTTGAGACGGAAATGAAGATTTACTACAAAGGGGAGAACCTCAGACAGCAGTAGGCTGAGAAGTTCTCCAGGCTTATACAGGTCTGGGAATAGCTTGTATTCCAACCAGCCAGGGTAGGAAGCCCTGCAATGCCTGAGGCATCAGATAGAGACCACAGGGGTGGGGGGCAGGGGCATCACTTCAGTAGTGGGGCTAAATGAGCCCCAGGCTGCGTGCCACTATGACTTTCCCCCGCAGCTTCAAAGAATCCTCAAAAGATCGAACTAATTCCAAAAACTTAAATGTAAACAAGAAAAACAATAATCTTTAGAGGAATATAACAAAATTTAGCATCCAAAAATGCAACATCCAATAAAAACATATCAGGCATGTGTAGAAGTGGGCAGTATGACCCAGGACCAGGAGAAGAATTAGTTTAATCAATAGCTATTCAAGAGCTGCTTCTCTTTAGGAGCCATGGAGGCCAGAAGAGGATGGACCAACATCTTTAAAGTGTTGGAAGAAAATAACTGTTCAATCCTAAATATCATATGAAGTGAAAATATTCAAGAATGGAGGCAAAATAAAGACATTTTCAGTTATAACTAAAATAACTCATCAGCAGCAGACCCTCTGCACTACAGAAAGTGTTAAAGATAGTTCTTTAGGATGAAGAATGACACCAGAAGAAAACCAGAATATCAGAAAAAATAAAGAGTACCAGGAAAGGTGAATATGTGAATAAATTCAAAATACTCTTTTTCCTTTTACTTTTTTCCTCTTGATTTTGTATAAGCCAAAAAGATGCTTAAAAAAACTATAACATTGTATCATGTGTTTATAAAGTATGTAGTTGTATTTTAGAATGTTATAACATAAGGGGCAGGGAAGAAATGTACACCTTAAATTTTCAAGATTTTGATATTTTACAAGAAAAGTGGACCCATTAGAAGTTAAGAATGTATATTCTAATCCCTAGAACAACCATGAAAATAAATGGAATTTTATAAAATTTGTAGTAGTGTAACATATGGCAACAATTGCCCAAAGAACAGGAATGAAGAAGAGAGACAGATGATAGATAGGTAGATGGATGGATAGATGCATACATTATAGATAGATACCTAAAGATAGATAGATGAGAGATAGATGTGAGATAAAGAGAGATAAATAGATAGATAATATCAATATATAGATAGATACATTATAGATAGATAAAGCTATTGAGTCAATAGAAGACATAAGATTAAATTGTAATAATATTAAATTAATCAAAGATAAGGCAGGAAATGAGGAAGAAAAGATCAAATAGAAAATATGGAAAGCAATTTGAATAGAGTAGAAACACAATTGTCAGGTGACTTGCCATTTTTTTCAAAATTCACGTAATCAATAATGATTTTTAATGACCAAATAAAATATTCAGAAAAAGGAAAAAAAAGAAAATATGGAAAGCAATTTGAAAAATGATAGATGTAAACCTAACTGTATCAATAATTACATTAATTGGAAATAGTCTAAACATTGATTAAAAGGCAGATATTGTTAAATTGGAAAAGAAAGCAAGACCTAACTGTATCAGTGCACAAGAAACTCACTTTAATATAGAAAAAACACATATACATTAAAAGTAAAGTATGGATAAATACATGTCATGCAGATACAAATCAAAAGAATGCTGAAGTGGCGGGGTTAGTATCAGAAGTGAATTTCAGAATAAGAAATAACATAAAGGATAAAGAGGCAAATTTACCAACAATAAAGGAGTTGTCTCATGAGGAGACCAAAACAATCCAAAATGTTTATGGATCCAACAATACAGTCTCAAAATACATGGAGCAAAAACTGATAGAAATAAAAAGAAAAATGGAACAATCCACAATTATAATAAAATAATCTCAACACTCCTCTCTCAGAAATTGGTATAAAAAGATAATAGAAAATTAGTAAAAATGTAAAAGGTTTGAACAACACTTTCAACCAACCTGACTTTTTTTATAATACTTAATTACCAACAGTAAAACATACTTTAATTTTGAAGGAACACAGACAGTTCACAACATAGACCATATTCTGTGCCTTAAACTCATCTCCATAAATTCAAAAGGACTGAAATAATAAAAAGTATGTCTTTGGACATTAATGAAATTTACCTAGAAATCAATGACAAAAAGCTGTCTGAAATTTCCTCAAATTTTTGGATTTAAACAACTCACTTCTAAATAACTTATACATCTCACCCTCACTTCAACATAAGAAATTAGCAAATATGTTGAACTGAATGAAAATGAAAATACAACATATCAAAAATGCAGCTAAAGCAGGACATAGAGGTAAATTTATAGCATTAAATGTTCATATTAGAACAAAAGAAAGGACTCATGCTAATAATATAAGCTTTTTATAAAAACTAGGAAATGAAGAAAAACTTAAGCCTAAAATAAGCTGAAATAAAGGAATAGATATTTGAAAGAATAGAATCAATGAACATCAATGAAATAAAAAACAAATTGTTTGGAAAGATCAATACAAGCAATAATCCTCTAGCTATGGAATGGCATGTCATAGTATGTATGCAAGTATGAGTCTAGCTCGCTTTTCTTCTGTTATGCCTTTAATTTCTCCTCCACCCGTTTTCTCTGTTGTCTTTCTGGAACTTGTATATGGACCATGTTTCTTAACTCATTTCTTCGTTATTTTTTCTCTGTGATCAGGGTGGCTTATTTGACCTTTCCTCAGGTCTCTAACAGTTTTGAGCTCTTCTTTATATTTTATTTCAGCAATCCCATATTTAATATTCACCAGTTCTTAACAACGTCTTCTTAAAGACCTGCCGGTCTACTTCTATGAATGCAGTATCTTATTATACCTTTCTGGGATTCTAATAAGAAACGTATATATTTTTACTTTTCTTCTATTCTTTAGATTACTTGCGTTCTCTAGTATCAGTGGAAGAGTGTGCAGCATCATTCTTTCCACCTGGGATTGCTGTGGTATTTGTAGTCATCCAAATGCTCTTTCCTGTTCCTCTCCTGGCCTTGGACTCTCCCTGAGACCCTGAGTCCTTCCAGGAAGACTTCTCAGTATCCATGGAGACAGTTCCGTGCCCAGACTGTGGGCAATGCCATTGCCACCATCTTGTAGAGGCCATATTAACTGATGACCTGGATTCCTGTCCCAGGGGGCCCTCCCCTCCACCCTCATCCAAGCCACCCCCCACCCCTGCCACACACACAGTGGTTAGACTTCTCAGGATTCTGGCTGGAAGGAATTTTCACCCTTAACCACACCCTTGCTGTCCCATTCTGTCCTGGGCTGGGACATCCCCATCAGGCTTCATCTGCCACAAAAATCCTAGGTCTGCAATGGTGCCCCATCCACTCTGCACAATTATGGTTGTGGCTTAGTGTTTGCAAATTCCCTGCCATGTCAGGATATTCAGTGTGTGTGGGGAGCTTGCGAGCTCAGTCTATCATTTTAAATCTCAAATTTATAAAATTGGCTGGTGATTGGTCACCAAGACTGTTGAAGAACTCTACCCGCTATTGGAATGCGGGCGATTCATTGACGGTGCCTGCAGGACCACTTTACCAGCCACACTGTGAGGAAGTATCAGCACAATTTCCTTTGTTTAAACATCTTTGTTCAACATACTCACATCAATAGCAAATGGATAAGCCCTCCTGGGGGCCCTGCAGCTGACCTCAGGGCACAATCAGAGCACCTGACCGGACCACTCCAGGTGCTCCCCCTGGGGACCCATCACCCTTGGGAAGCTTTGAGGGCTTGTGTTCGATACTCTTGAGAGTCAGGGCAGGTCCACTCTTGATGCTTCTTTCTGTTGCTGGCTTCTGACGTCCCAGACCCCAGCTCTTCTGTGCTGGCACATCCTTGTGGCTGTGTTCTGCTCAGCTGCTCCAGAACCCGGCACTGAGTGGCTCTTCCAGGACCTCTTGGATGGAGATGGCTCTCTAGGAGGCCACATGGTCCATAACAAGCATGTCATAGGCACTCAGCTCACGTCTGGGGACGGAATCAATGGGCTGGGTGCAGGTGAGGATAAAATCTGGATATTTTGGCCATTTCCAAGATCAGTGGAGTCAGTTTCCTGCTCCAGTGGTTTATGGGAGCCATTTAGACTGTGCAAATGATCAAGTTATATGTCCTATCAATTGCTCCAAATAAATACAACCTAAAGCAGCCTGCCCCAAGGAACAAACAGGAGAGGTGGGATGGAACATCTTATACCTGCTTTAGATGCAAAAATCAATAAGGTAATTCAGAGTCTAAGGAGAAATATTTCATTTGTCAAGTTTACTTATTTGTACTTGTATTCAAAACTGAATGAAGCTCTGTGCATTTCTAGCAGAAGCCAAGAATTGTCCTTAAATTAGAAAAAAAAATTCCAATCATAAGTTAGCCAATTCATTAAGAGTTTTCAAAGTTTCAAGTGTAAATAGTTTTTAATGACTACAAGTTCATCACTTCGGTGAAAATACATTGACTAGAGAAGTTGAATATTTAGTATAAATATCATATAATCACTGGTTTCAATTGGTTCCAAGAGGAAATAAGAAAAAAAAAATTGCCCCTGTAATGACAAAAAATGCCAATCTTGGGGTGACTCAAGCATCATGCTGTAACCTAGGCAGACCCTTGCCAGGAGGAAGCGTGTAGGTGAGACAATGCTGGGAGGCAGAGACTTTCCTAAGTGATTCTCCGGGGACCACTGTCATCTGGACGTCTGACCCTAGGGATGCTTGTGGCAAATGCAGTTTCATGTCTCTCCAGTTGAGCTGTGTGGACAGTGCAGCATGGTGCCCGTGAATTCCCCTGGGGGAGCCATCCTGAGTGGGCCGACGTGCTTGGTTTCTGTGAGAGAAGACCCCAAGTCCGTCACAGTCCCAGCGAAGCCCAGCAGACTGCGTCCCTGAGAGCGCTCTGTGTCCTAGCCCGGGCGGCTCCACGGCGGGGTGCCTGACGTGGCGGGGCTCTGCCTGTCTCTCGTGTCTATGTGTCTGACGGGGCGCTCAGGAAAACACAAGGCTTTGCTCTCCCTGTTGGAGCCAAAACAGCAACAACAAGACAGACTGAATAATAGAGAAAGTCCCAGCCAGTGACGGGGAGATGAGTGTCCCCAACTCTCCCTGGAGATGGGTTCCAGGAGGATGGGGCCCTCGGGCTGTTGTCTAGTTCCATCCTTGGCGGAGGGAACTGTCAAATCTACGCCCCTTGGGTCATTTGGCTGCAGCAATGCTAACGTGACACCAGGAAGAGAAGCCACTAAGTGACGGTGCCCGGAAACCGAGGGCCTGGGGTGCCTGGTGTGGGTGGGAAGGAGGTCAGGGGCTCCCGCCTTGGCTGCCGGCCTCCTCTGGGGTTCTCAGTGGACGACCTCGCCCTTGACAGCTAGTCCTCGCTGGTTGCCCATCCATCTCGTGCTTGAGTGTGATGAGGAAAAGGTGGGCAGCGGTGTGCGTGTGGGCAAGTACTGCTGGGCAGACGCTAGCCCATTGTGGACGAGAGAGGGAGGGGGACGGAGGACAGAACCACAGGACCTGGACGGGGAGAGGTCAGCCTTTATAAAGAGCAGACGGGCACGTGAGGCCACGCACGCACAGGGAACGAGCGGGCAGTGTGACACTCGAGGACTTGGAGCTGGGGCCTCATCAGCCCAAGCCTGTCCCATTTGACCCCCATCTTCCAGGGTGGACGGTCTCACAGCTAAACGCACAACCACAGGCGGCCGGGCTGTGCAGGGAGAGATGTGCAGGACCAGCTTCCGGGCTCTGATTCTGGGAGGCTTGTCCTGTGCGTTTGGACCCCAGGAGACCTGGGCTGCTGCTGGCGACCCTTCCACAGGGGAGGGGGACAGCCTCTGGGAGAGAAGAATGTTCTGGAAACACAGCAGGGCTGCGTGGGGACCCAAGGCTCCCGCCTCCTGCATCTGCCTCCCCCTCCTTCTCTCCACGCCGAGAGCACCAGTAATGCAGCATCGCCTCACAAAGAAACGCCCACCTACTGATTTATTTACTTGTCCCAGATAATTTTGTTTAAAAAGTCAGGGAGCGGTGAGGGCTGACGGGTGCCGAGGGCCAGGAGCGGCCCCCTGCGGGCGGAGGCGGAGGCCGGTGGCATAGATCTGGCTCCGGTAATGAAGTCTAGTAACAGCTCTGTCGCTGCCCGCCCGCCCATTGGCCTGGGCGCCCTCCAAATTAGCCACAAAGAAGCCAGCCTGTCAATATTAATTCCACCGCAGAGATTACTTGTTCTGGGAGAACAAAGGTGTTCTGGCTTGGGCAGAACAACTTAACTCCTGTCTCATAAAATTTAAGCTGCTACTGATCGCTTGCTTCTATTGTGGGGAGGATTAAACAGGCACACGCGCGCACACACGCGCACACGCACCCGGGACGTGGCACCGGCCCCGCTGCCCCCATCACTCACGCGGCGCAGCCCCTCCTCCCCGCCTGCCCGGTATCACTCAGCAACATGAAGCAAATTAAATCCATGAACCCATCCCGGCAGATGGCCGCTTTGACACTCGGTTAGCCTTTAGATAATTGAGCGTTGACGCCGGAATCATAAAGTGGATGGCGCGTTTGTACAGTTTACTGAACTAGATCGCGGGGGTTAAATAAATGAAATCCCATTTGTCGGGCGGTAATAAATGGTCTCCCTTTCTGCAAACAGCTCTGCTTGGCCTAATAAACACAGAGACGTTACAGGGCCCCTCCCCTGATGGGGTTACAGCTTAATGAAATGGTCTTCCCTCCGCTTGTTTGCGCCCCCTCCTGCACTGTGTGATAAGTAGCAAACCAACGAAGCTTGTAATTACAATCTTACAGAAACCCGGCCAATCTGTATATAAATCTCACCCTCCAATTACAAGATGTAATAATTTTGCAGTCAAGCTGGTAATGAGGTCTAATACTCATGCCTGCGATAATCCCCCCCGGATGCTGACTCCATCAGATGTTAGCTTTGTAATTATACTGGCAGAAAATCATTATTTCATGTTCAGCAGAAAAATGAGGTTGGTGGGAAGTTAATTTTCTCTATGCTCTGTGAAGCATAGACAAAATTTTAATGATTTAATCATTATGGTTATCCCTCTTACAATTGACCCGCGTTACTTGTGGAGAAACATTGGCACATTTAAAAGTCCCTGTTACTCGATAAAGCTTGCCAGGTATGCAGCTTTTAATGTCAGAATAACTGTATACAATTAAACTATTACCCAGCCGATGGGGAAAATTCATTTTAGTTTTAGTTTTCATTATTTGCGTGTGCATGATTCGTGGAAATATCCATGCCTTGCCCATACTGTAATAAATGGCTGATTTAAAAAAATTGAATTGTGCTTTCCTGATGATATCAGCCCCAGTAAATATCATCATAAAAGAGCAATGCCAACAGATGACTTTTGCGTGGGGGCCTGAGAAGTTACGCCCCCTGTGTCTCCCTTAAGAAATAAGGACAAAAAAGTTGGGGAGCTGCCAACATGCCATTTTGTGAATGTGATTTCTCAAATGTAAGATTTAATATTTATAGATTTGGCACACACACCCACACTGCACACTCAACATTTTCCAGCCAGTTACAGGCTAAAGAAAGACAAGGATATTAACATCATAGTCTCTAGGGAGTGGGGTTT
This sequence comes from Balaenoptera borealis, assembly GCF_965194805.1. NCBI lineage: Eukaryota > Metazoa > Chordata > Mammalia > Artiodactyla > Balaenopteridae > Balaenoptera > Balaenoptera borealis. The sequence continues at coordinate 2,159,292 of NC_138867.1, forward strand.
AGTGACAGACTTTGGGGACATAAAGAGTACGTCCCTCCCAGTGCTATGTTTTGTGGTAAAACTAGCTTTGTCCTGAAACTCCAAAAATGTCACCAGGATGTTTCTGCCGGCCTGGTCGACTGCTGGCGGCAGCTTACACTCCTCTGTCTGTGTCCACACCAACTTGCTCCATGGTGACAAACGTTACTGGTGACAATCCCACACCCACGTGAACTGGCTCTCCTAGCAAATAGAGTAAGCGTGTTAGGGGAACACACATCATGTTTCTGATACTAGACTTACCTTTTTTCCTGTCTACGCTTTTCTGCCAAAATTAAATCTTCTGAATCAGACTTGGACCACCCACCTCCCGAGGACTGTAGCTTCCCCGCGATGGACACTCAGGGCTGCAGGAGTAGCACCACATTCAAGTCTGGATCTGAAGGGCGTGCGTGTAGCTACACCAAGGGGGGGACTCTGAGGAACAAAACCAAGGTCATGTTCTGGGAGGAAAATTCCTCATTGGTAAATTAGCTTTTTGCTAAACCTCATCCATATGGAGATGTTGGCTGATAAAATTCTACACACGTTACAATGATAGTTTCCACTTATCAGGATGAACTATACAAAGCCAGATGTGAGCGTATCAGTAACTCACAGAACTTGGCTTCTCTCCTCACAGAAATCCAGTCATCAAGATCATTGAAGAATTTGCCTATTCTGAGTGAAAGCCAAAGTGATGGTTCTACAGGGACTTTTATGTCCATCACTGGTATTGGGACCGCTAAGTGTCTTATGAAACATACAAGGGCGTTAGTCCCAAGGTGGAGTTCACATCCATGAATAAATCAAGCTGTGTGGTGCCATCATGATGATGTTGGTCACTCGTTCCAGTTCCTGCCCCCATTAGCTTTCCCCAGGGAACAAGGAGGCCCCAAGTCTGCCCGACTCTTCCAAGCTTTCTTCCCAGGCTCCAGCTGCCTGGGGAGCATTGAGCTTCTGCTTGTCCGGAATTCTGGGGGTCTGCTCTCCTGCCATGCGGCTGGAGCTCAGGCTTTGTACCACTTTATCTAGGCCTAAACCTGCAATTGTGGAGGTGCTCTAGGGAGGGTGGGATGGAGTTCTTCCCCACCTACCTTCTGTGTTGAATAATCTTGTGCTAATCCTACTTCCTTCGAATACTTCTGTAGGAAGAACACCACCCCGACGGGGCAGGACTGCAGAATCCTCACCCACCCCGCACAGATGAACCAGAGCTTGTAGACTGCTGTGCAGGGACCACTCCACCCTCCTCCGGGGAGGACCCTGTTGGCTGGGACGTGGCCCTTCAGCCCCTATGGTGGGGCCACGTTGCCGGCCGTTCCCACCAGATCAGGGCAGTGGCAAATCTTTTTCCTTGAGAAGTACCCTCAAAATCCTTAGAATCCCTCATTTTTTAAAAGAACAATTTTCTTTTTGCCTAATCAGAATAATGCTGCCCCTCTGTCGCTCTGCTTCCCTCTCAAGATCAAGAAAGTCTGGCCATTTTTGACATTCTTTAGGATGGGGGAGGTTAACAGGTGATGCTCTGGTGGGAGGGATAGGCTCTACAGTGCCAGAGCAGAGTCAGAGCCCCGCCTCCTCCACGTTACACGTGTCCCAGGTTACAGCGGTTGGGTGCCCAGATACCAGGTTAAACATTGTTTCCGGGTGTGTCTGTCGGGGTGTTTCTGGACGTGGTTAGCACTTGAATGTGGGGCGCTGAGTGAAGCAGTTTGCCCTCCACAGGGTGGGCAACATCCAAACCCTCGAGGGCCTGAACAGAACAAGGGAGAGGGAGGGAAAGTTAATCCCTTCTGCCTGACTGCCGAGCTGGGACGTGGGTCTCCTGCCCTCAGACAGGGACTTACACCTTTGGTTCACCTGGTTCTCAGGCTTTTGCACTTGGGCCGAACTGTACATGGGATCTCCAGGGGCTCCAGTTTTCAGAGGGCAGATCATGGGACTTCTCAGCCTCCATAATGACATGAGCCAATATCTCATAATAAGTCTATCTATCTATCTATCTATCTATCTATCTATCTATCTATCTATCTATCATCTATCCATCTGTCTATACTCTTTCTATCTATCCATCTGTTATCTATCTATCACCTATCCATCCATCAATCATCTATCTATCCATCTATCTATTATCTATCTACCTATCTATCCATCTATGTATTATCTATCCATCTGTCTAAAATCTCTTTATCTCTCTATCTATCCATCTATTATCTATCTATCATCCATCATCTATCTATCCATCTATTATCTATCTATCCATCTATCTATAATCTCTTTCTATCTCTCTATCTATCCATCTATTATCTATCTATCATCCATCATCCATCATCTATCTATCCATCTATTATCTATCTATCTATCCATCTATCTATCCATCTGTCTATAATCTCTTTCTATCTCTCTATCTATCCATCTATTGTCTATCTATCTATCATCATTTTCATCATTATCTATCTATCATCTACTCCTGTTGACTCTGTTTCTCTGGAGAACCCTGTGTAATGCAGTTGTCAATGTTCAATACGCATTTCTGTGAAAGGGACAAGAGTTAAGCTGCAGAATATCTGAATCTTCGATAAAACGAGGAACTTTCAAACACAATGACAGACCTCTGTGGGTAAGACAGAAGACGAGATTTGAGCCGTGTTCCAGAGCTGTGTGTGGTGTGTGCGCTGAGGGGACTAGGAAGAGGCCGCCCTGAGACCTGTCCTTGGAAGGAACCAAGACTTCCTCATGGCTCTGAGGGAAGAAGCTCAGCAGGTTAGACACCAATGTTTCACTTAGGTTTCTAATGTGCTTTATTTTCTCTTAGTTTCTGAAGCTCCTTCAAGTCTTCGGTGGAGGCAATTAAGATATGTGTGAATATAAATAAAGAGGAAATACTTATAATTAAAACCAAGATGTTTGGGTGGCCCTGGGTGCTTGGGTCAGACACCTGGCGCTGACAGTTGAGGTCGCACACCTGCTGCCATGTCGCCCACTATGCACGCCTTGGAGCCACAGCAAGATGACATGTACATTTGCCCCAGGGAGGCTTAGCTTGGCATTAATTACAAGGGGGGTCAAGAAGCCAGCCAATCTGGCTTGGCATTCTGGCTCGACACTTTCCTGGTGGATCATAGACTAAGCACAGAATCTCTACTCAAGTGAATAATGAATAGTCTTCCTTATTCATGGAGCTCATATGAGGATTAAATGCATAGCTGATGGTTAGCCCAATGCCTGGAAAATAGCCATTTCTTAGAAAATGTTAGCCATGATTTAACCTGAATTTAGAGTCAACCCTATGGATTATACTATAAATGCTTCTGCTAGTGGGAGGGAGTGTTCCAGAAGCATGCTGTTTGCCAGCTGTGCCGTTGTGGGGCTGTGCGAGTGGTGAGGGTGATGGACTCCATCCCAGCTGAGCGCAGAAAAGGCTGTCCTCCTTTCTCCACCAATCAGGCGCCAGATCTACAGGCACATCCTACAGACAGCATCATTTCCTTTGCTACTAAAATGCCCATCTATCTTTTGCTTCTGTATGCAGGGAGCATGATGACAGGACAAATTTCATTAGCTTCATCAAAGTTTTTCTTAATATAAGAAAGCCTAGATTTTCCTAAATATTGGAAAAATAAAGACATGATTATAGTCTATCTTGTCCCTAATATCTTGGCAGTCTTTAACTTTCTCTCAAGGCATCTTCTGGTGTGTGAGCTGATGGAGGAGTGATGAGGGCTCAGGGCCATGTCCAGGTTCTTCCGGTTGGTGGACGACAGCACGCAAGGATCCCTGAGTACCCACTTCACAGCTTTTGGTTGGTCAACTTGAAGCAGTAAAAGCTTGCAGGTGGATAAAGCTCTGGGCTACAGTGACCTGGGAGAGTGACACTCCCCACAAGGCCAGGTTTCAGGACTTTAGCTGCAAACTGGATTTTCCTGGGGGAAATTCTCTGTCTTTTAGTTGAATGAGGGTGGTTTTTAAGAATACAGATTTTGGAGTAAGAAGGACAAGGGTTTTTCTCTTCCATGTGCTGGTCTATGCCTCAAGGAAAGTTACTTGAACTCTTTGAGACTCAGCACACTTGTCTCAAAAGTAGAGAGTTAACGACTGCTTCCTATAACTGCTGGAAGAAGACACTGGTAACTTAGTAAAGTAATTACCAGACGACTTGGCACCTGGTGCATGATCAGTGAGGATGCGGGCTTGAAGACAGACCAGGGCTGCATGCTCTGAAATCCCACTTCACTGGGATGCTTGGACACACACACACACACACACACTCCAGAACACCTGCAAACGCAATGCATTTCTTCTTGAAGAGAAATAGAACATTGCTGAAATGCTCTGTTAGTGGCAGAGGCCAAATTTCTACCCTATGATATATGAAGCATAGCTCTGAGCCTTCTCTGCTCCTGGTCCCAGGCTCCCACCTGCCCCCTTCTGGAAACTTCCCCTGACTTGTTCTCCAACAGGGGCAATTCCACACTGCCTCATGCAGAACAGTCTTCTGTCTTCTCCCACATCGAGTTCCACCCACCAATCCAAGAAGGAAAATGAAACAATCTGCACAGACCCCTCCCGGGAGGAGAGGGGAGAGGGAACTCCAAGTGCTTTTCATATTTTCCTGCCTGATACTGTGACTATCATGATAAATACAAATGTGTTTGCAGAATACTAATAACCAATGCCAATTTCTGATATACTTTTCTCATAATTTCCTGGGAGAAAATGCTGTGGCTTATCAACACCAAATTACACATCTTCATCTCTACGGGTCCATTTGCTTTCTTGTTTGTTTTCCATCCAAGTGGACAAGCCCAGGACAGAGGGCCCAGTTCCATGCCCAGGGGGACTCGGAATTCCCAGTTGTACACAGAGGACTTTCCTGAATTCCAGACCAAAAGATAAAATCTTATCACATGCAGTGGCAAATATTTTTTAAATGATCAAAAAATCTCATTAGATAAGAGGCTCATCCCCTTTAAAATATGGTAATTCTTTATTTTGTTCGTAAAATCTTTCATTTTTGGCTACTTAGAAAGAATAAGATTCCCCAGGGACAGGCAACTAATTTTCTACATTTCCTGGTTCTTTAAAAAATTCACAGATACTTAAAGTTCTGTATCCGAATTGTACTTTCGATTCCTGATATATGCCACAATATGTGTTATCAAATATTGATGGTAGAGTCATGCATGAAGCACACAATCTAAGGAACACAAACTATCAGTTTGTACAGCTCTGGACACAATTTGGCTGGTTAAGGGGTTAGCAATGAAATTTAAAGGGGACATTTGTTTATGATAAATATTTAAAATATGTGTCCTAAAATGTGGCCAACCCTGTCTGCACTTTAATGACAGATTTCCATGCTTTATCCCCTTCCCCATCCCAAGTTGTTTTCATACATTTTCTTGCCCTGAACTTCCTGAAGTTAGTATGGAGGAACTCTTTTGGGACACTGGAGTTGGAGTGAGGGGTTTGAAGAGGAACAGGGCTCTGCCAGCCCCAAGCTCGTTATTGGGGAAGTGAGAACAGTCCGGACACCTCACAGCAAGTCTACAAGATGGGCCATGACTGGACCACACCGGGTCACCTCAGCTCTTGCTCAGGCCTTGCGATACGCTTCCTCATCATTCTGACAGAGTAGTTCTTTTTTCCTTTAAGTGCCACCTGATTTTATGTCGCAGGTTTACTTAACCTTTCTAAGATTTACTTCCAGATAAAGCAGTTTCTTTTATACTTAGATAAGTATTTATTGCTATTCCTTTGGAGTCTTGTTTTTGGCAGATTGCTTTATTCCCCCAGAGGAGAGCATTTGCAATTTGGATTAGAGGAAGATTTTTGTCATATCTGAAGTCTTTTAATCATAATAAAACATGTTGGAATGGTGTTGAACATGTTTATTAAAAAATGCATGTATTTGCATTGGCGAGAAGCCTTCCAGAAAACGCCAAGAATTTCCAGGCACTTTTCAGATGCTCCAGATAGTACATGATCATTTTGCTGTTTTCATAAGCACACTGAATTGCCTTAACTTATCTGCATCAAGAAATACAGGTAGAATAAAAGATTGTGTCATGCTGCCATAGTTTCCTTTCATTATACTGACTTACTTTAAATGTTGCTAAATGCTTATAGAATGACAGCCTATTGAGGGAAACATAGATATCGTTTCTCCTCCTTCTAGGAAAAGCAATTCTAAACTTTTCCATTTAATGGAATAAAATACATCCTCAATACCATCACAGTGAAAGAGATTCAGTAAAAACCTTGGGATAATAAATTCGCTAGTGACAAATTCTTCCAGTTTTCCTTCTTCTGAGAATGTCTTTATTCCCCCTTCATTCCTGAAGGATAGTTTCACTGTTTAGAGACGTCACGGTTCACAACTGTTCTTGAAACACCAGAAAGTTAGTGCTGTGCCACTTCCCTCTGGCCATACATGGTTTACTGTGGGAAATCTGCCGTCATTCACATTGGCATTCCTGGAGGTAAATGTTATTTCTCTTTGATTGCTTTCAAGATTTTTCCTTTGATTTTTGTTTTCAGAAGTTTAAATATAATATATTTGTGTGCTTTTGTTTTATCCTGTTTGGAATTTGCTTATCTTGCTGTGTGTGTAGGTCTGTGTCTTTCACCAAATTTAGGGCATTCCCAGCCACGATTTCTTCCAACACTGTTTTAGCCTCTCTCTTCCTCCTCTCCCTCTGAGGCCCCAGTGAAATGGATGTGGGACCCTCTGTCATTATCCCACAGGTCCATGAGGCTCTCCTCATTTTCTCCCCAGTTTACTTTCTTTCTGTTGTTCAGGTTGGGTAAATTCTATTGATCTTTCCTCAAGTTCACTGATTATTCCCTCTGTCAACTCCACCCTCCTACTGAGCCCATCCAGGCAGTATCTCATTGATTGAATCTTTCAGGTCTATGATTTCCATGTGGCTATTTTTATAACTTCTATTTCTTTGTTGTGATTTTCTCTCACTTGTTTTCAGGCAATTTGTAATTGATTGTTGAAGAATTTTTGCAACAGTTGCTTTAGAACCCTTGGTGGATAATTCCAACGTCTGATTCATTTCAGTTTTATCATCAGCTGATTGCCTCTTCTCATTCCAGGTGTGATTGTTTTGTTTCCTGGTATCACAGTGATTTTCTACTGGGTCCTGGACATTCTGTCAGCTCTGTTAGGAGATACTATTTAATATTCTGTTATAACATGCAGGTACCCCATTCAGGGGTGGCACATCGGTCCTGGCTTCCCTTTGTGGGCTGTGGCTCCAGTGATGGTTTAATAGTCAGGACTTTGTGCTGCCATTTGGTTGGCTTGGTGTAGCTGGAACTTCTGTGCTCCCAGTGGCCCCTGCTGGCATTACCTGAGAGAGTGGCATAGGCTCTTGCTAGAGCCCCCGGCATCTCTTGTTGGCCAAGAGGACCCTCAGGCCCAGGAGAGTGAAGAGACTTCCCTAGCTGGGCACTTGTGGGAGGGTTTCTACAAATGTCTCCAGCTGCCCCAGGGCTTCTGAGCAGGGGAGGGGGCTCCTGCCCCAGCTCAATGTGGAGGAAAGTGAGGACAGATGAGTCTGTAGGATGGGAAGTGAAAGAAAACTGTACCCATAGAGGGAAACAATTGCTGGGTGGGAACCTGAGCAGACAAGCTGCAGGAGGGCAGGGTGGGCGGCTGGGGTGTTTCCAATGATGATGGGACGTCCCATGGGAGGTTGATAGGACGGCAGGTGCCAGGAAGGCAGAAAGACATGCCGACTGTGCGCTATCCTCTATGCCCTCTGTTGGTGCTTATAAACTGAAAAACCATTTGTGCAGGCAGGTAACATTTTCATGTATCTGCATTGTGTCTTTAATACAGATTTCAAAAGAAACTGAAATCAAATTAAATCACATTGTTATGGTATTTTCCTCACTTTTTAAATTAGCAAAATACCCACAGGGACCGAGGGCATATCTGACAGGGTAACTTCATTCATCTCTGGGCAGAAAATAGGTGAAAAGCCTAAAGGGCCATCCCCCATCAATGCCTCATCTTTACCAGCAGGGCCATGCCTGAGGTGGTGACCGTCCCTGTCTGCCTGTGGTTATGGAGGGGGCACAGGAGTAGGATCCTGTGCTGGTCTCCCTCCTGTTCGTAAGGGAGAAGCAGAGGGACAGTGCGGGTCCCAGAAGCTAGTCCTGTTCTCCAGCAGTGAGAACTGAGGGCCCTTGGTTTTGTGCAAGAGACACTGGAGAGGGCTTCCCTGGTGGCGCAGTGGTTGGGAATCCACCTGCCAATGCAGGGGACACGGGTTCGAGCCCTGGTCTGGGAAGATCCCACATGCCGTGGAGCAACTAAGCCTGCGCGGCACAACTACTGAGCCTGCGCTCTAGAACCCGCGAGCCCCAAGTGCTGAAGCCCACGCGCTTAGAGCCTGTGCTCTGCAACAAGAGAAGCCACCGCAATGAGAAGCCCACGCACTGCAACGAAGAGTAGCCCCCGCTCGCTGCAACTAAAGAAAGCCTGGGTGCAGCAACGAAGACCAAACGCAGCCAAAAAGAGAAAAGCAAATGCCGTATGCAGCCAAAAATAAAATAAAAAAAAATAAACAAATTTATTAAAAAAAAAAAGAAGACACTGGAGATGGGAGGAGAAGGAGCCGTGGGTGTGGGGACCCTAGGTTGTGCTTCGAGTTGGGCTTTTCCTGGTTTTCAGGGGAAAGCTTAAGATCAATTCTGCATTAAAAAATTAATTTTTCAGAACAGTTTCAGATTTTACAGAAAAACTTAACAGAAAGCACAGAGTGTTCTCATATTCCTTCATCCCTGAATCCCAACTTCTCCCTATTTTGAAATCTTGCTTTAGTGTGGTACAGTTGTCATAGTTATGAACCAATATTGATACATTAGCATTCACCCTGGCTGTCGTATATTCTATGGGTTTTGGCAAATGCAAAATGTTGTATTTTTGCCCTAAAAATCCCGTTCTCCAACTGTTCATCCCTCCCTCCCCCCAGACCCTGGCAACCACTGATCTTTTTACTGTATCCAGAGCTTTGCCTTTTCCAGAATATCATACAGGATGTAGCCTTTTCATACTGGCTTCTTTCATTTAGTAATATGCATTTAAGTTTCCTCCGTGTGCTTTTGTGGCTTGAAAGCTCATTTCTTTTTAGCTGAATAATATTCCATTCTCTGGGTGCTCCATAGCTTGTTTATCCGTTCACCTCCTGAAGGGCACACAGCCTGCCTAGCCAATTTCTTCAGAGGAAAGGCATTAAGGTTAAGATAAATTGTGTATTTTGAGGCACAAAGATTTTGGTGCCCTTGGACTTCTACTTCTATGAGCTTAAGTTTTCCAAGGTGCAAGTGAGCCATGCAGAAAAATCAGAAACTTAAAGGAGCAAATATTTATGAACTGCTTTTAACTCTGCTGATAACAAGTACTTACTAGAGTTGCTGGTTAGGCCAACAGCAGGTCAAATAAATACTAAATATTTTCCATTTTTAACAGATGCATGGTTTGGCTACTTTACGGCCATAATAAAAGTAAATTTAACATAAAATTTTAAACATTTGCCACGTGAAGCGAACACAAAGACATGATGAAATTGAACAGGGATTTGCCTGAAGGCGCCCCTGCATTTCCAGGCCTGCAACTGATCGTGCAGTGACCTTTGTTATGACCGGCCAAGGAGTGTGGGGGGGAGAATGGGGTCTAAGACCCAGAAACATGGACAATCAGAGGAGATGTACATTTTGCAAGGCACTACTTTGTGCTTTTCTTCTGTAGTACTTACTTTTTAAAATGTAAAACTTACCTTGTTTTTACAACGAAGACTGAGCATTATCTTGAAATACACAGGATTAAGCAATGATTTCACATATTAGTACAAACAATGGTAACACTGCTCCTTTCCTCCGTGTATAATTACACAGGGGTAGCAGGCTCAATCGCTTCTGATGCAAAGCATGTCATCTGTTTTACAGGCAGGATTTTTTTCCAGGAACACTGTTATTAAAAATAAAAAACAAAACTAACAATTAAAACATAATCAGATCTAATGAATTCCCCCATTTTCATCATGACTGTAGATGTTGCATTCCTTCCATGCCTAAATAAAAGAAATGAAAGTTTGCTATACATGAGACCAGGGCCACTCTGCAAATGAGGACATGGGCACGACATTTAGGAACATCAAAGCCCGGACTCCATCACCCACACTTGGATGTTGTCCATCAAAGCGGTTTGCATCTGGCACTGATGCCACGCAAAATGCATTTATGGAAACTTCAGTCACACTTGGAAACTTTGGCAGATGGTGTCTCTTCTCGTTTAATTTTTTTTCCAATTTTTTCCCCTGAAACTCCAGCTCCAGGCCCTGGACCCCCCAGCTCGATACCTTTTTTGTTAATAGATCTAATCAACGGCGTGTTGAACAAGAGAGGCCCTTTATGTGTGCGCTGTTAGGACAAGAGGAGCATTGCTGTAGATCACCAGAATAAACAACTTGGACCGATTCAATTACAAGGCTCGGCCCCGGCTTTTATCTGCCTGTGACATCATTTCAATCAAAATGTAAAATAATACAATCCAATAGTTGCAAGAGGAAGAGATAGGACACAGGCGGCTGCACTTAGTCATTTAATAAAAAGAGGAGAGGAAGGTGGGGTGGCCCTCCCCTGACAGCCAGCGAGGGCTCCCAGCTCCAAAACTCCATTACCTGCTGTAATAGTATTCAAGGACCTGAATGCAGGAAATTGTCTATTACTTTTTATTAGTGGAAGCTGTTATGTAGGAAACAGCCTACTGCACTGTTTTCTCTCTCTCTCTCTTTTTTATTTATTTTTTGCTTTGTTCGTTTAATTAACCAAAGCATGAAATCTCCCTATTGGCAGCGTTCTCCTGGAAGCTTCTATTGCTTTTCCCCCTCCAAACGGGGATTTTATTCATTTCCTTTGTCTCCTTTGAATTTTTTTTAACAGGATTTTTTCAAGTCCCGCAAATCATCGTGAGAAGAAAAATAGAATTCCAGGGCAAATATAGTGTCTCTAAACTGCTTGGGCTGTGAAAACCAGTAGCAGGAGTGTTTCCTTCTCACGGCATTTTTTGTATGAAAGTTTCCCTCTCGATTCTGCGACTTTTACAGTCCCCAGGGAAGGGGGCGGTGAGCGTCACCTGCTTTGTGCCAGGATGATAAAAACGATAATAACGAGTTCTACCCATCGTGCCTGAAAGCCGAGAGAGAAAAGAGGTCGAGTTTTAGAAGAAGGAGACCAAGCGTGTCAGGAGGCCACTTCCCTGGGTTCCGGCCTATTTAGACACTGACTGTGACCCTGAAGAGCCCGATCAGATAATCAATGAGTTCATTGTTTTTCCTTGAACTGTATTCAGTTTATAGCAATCAGTCATTTATTTAAAGGAAAGAATCTGTTTTCCTTCAATATTTTTGATCATTCTGTACACGAGCAGATCCATCAAAAAAAAATCTGCCTTGAATGAGCTCTAAAATGAGGTCATTTTGTGAGACGGCCCATAGATATTTATAGGCTCTCCCCACGAGTATCTGGAGGGCCGTGGTACTCCAGCTTTGGGATGATTGGATTTGGTTTTCCCTGGCAGAAGAGAGATGGGTACATGTTTTTCCCCCCGGCCTCATGAAGAACACAGTGTCGTTGGGAAGGTGGTATCTTAAGTTACATAACAGCTTGTTCCATTACAACCAGGAGCAAAACAAGAAATCAGGAAATGGGGCGACTTGCATAAGAGGAAGTTAAGTGGGCCTTTCAGCTAAAGCTCCAAGCTGAAGACCAGGGCTCCTCGTCTTACAGAGGCTCAGGCTCACCCACAGGCCTCACGCTAGAAACATGACCTTTGATCTACTGTTTCTGGCGTCCAGCCATGTCAAAGAACGGAAACTTGGGCGGAGTTGGTGGCCTTTGTGTGCGTGGCACGTGCTCTGGCTTTCTGTCCCATCCCTGCCTGTGGGGGAGGGGTGCTCCCTGACCCCTGGGACAGACGAGTGGCCTCCAAGGAGACCCCTCGTGAGATGGGGGCTCTCACGAGAGGGACTTGGGCTGAGCCATGGGGTGGCATGTCTCTGTGCTGCCCTGGGGCCTGAGGAGGGTGCACTGAGACGGCCTTGGAGAACCTGAAGTGCAACTCGAGACTTTGGGAGATGGGCTGCCCAGAGACTCTGCTCCCAAGAGGGCAGGTTGGCCAGGAGCAGAGGGCCCGACAGCCCAGTCACAGCTTGGAGGGCCAGGCCACGTGTCTATGGCAGGGTAGCGGGCTGGCGCCGTCTTGACGGGAAGCCCCTTCCTGTCTCGTACTTGAGCTGAGAAGCGTGAGGGTTACTCTCAGAATTGTCTACCATCATACCCACCTTTCTGTCCATGCCGTTCACAATGGGGCTTCACAGTTCCCCGTTGAGAGATGAAGGGCATGTCCCACCCTCAAGTCTGGACTGGTCTTGCTGGGGTGCGTTCTGGCCAATAGAACGTGGCAGAGATGACGATGTGACAGTCCTCAGCCCAGGACTCCGGCCACTGTCTCCAGGCCCTGAGACCATCACGTGAAGGCCAGTCATGCCCACCGGCCCAGCTGACAGCGGCTGACATGGGACCGAGGCCACCCCAGGCCCGGCTGCTGGCAGAGGTGAGAGTGTGCCCAGCTTGCCCAGGCCCGCAGACCCAGGAGCTGGCCAGCGGCCTCGTGAGCAGTCCTGAACCTACCGCTGGAACCACAGAGCACAGGGTACTTGTGACCGATGCGGGGGTGTCCTGGGGCGTGGGGACTTCACAGAAGGGGCCCCTGTGGAGATGGTCATCCCACAAGCAGCCCCGCCAGAGCAGCCTGATGTGATGAAGACAGCTGGCCGGCTGGTGTGCCTGGAGATCCGGCCCCGCAGGCACTGAAGGCTGACCCCGTCCACCCAGCCTGGACTTGGGAGGGCAAATGTCAGGAGCGAGGGCCCCCACCTGGAGCCCTGCCCGCTCCAGGGCTCTGAACTAGAAGGAGGACGAAGCAGATTTCAGTGGAGGGACTGGCAATAAGCTTCCCCATGTGGGTTTGGATCTGGTTGTGAGCACTTTGAACTCGGGCTTCCTTTGTGAACCCTGGAGAGCACTGGGAGGTCTGTGAGAGCAAGGAGGCATGATAGAATCGCATCCTAAGACCACCCATCCGTGTGGTGCCTCGTGTGTCAGCTCAAACCACTAAGGAGCCACAGGGGGGCAGGTCCTGGACGGAACGGAGGGCGGGGGGCAGGTGGGGCAGGCAGGTGTGAGGATTCAGAGCTACGCCCACTGCCTCTGTCTTCTGTCTTCATCCTTGGAGGAAACAGTGCTCCCTGACGGAGAACCAGCAGGGCAATAGGAACCGGGGAACAGGCTTGTTTCACGTCCCCCCCAAAATTACTCAGATTGTGCTGTTTCCAGGTCAAAATGCCTGCCATCTGCTGACTTACATGCCATCCAGTTTCCGGAACAAACTGGGCTGCGAAAGTCTGGACATGGCCATGTTCAGGCGACAGTGCAGTTTAGGGGAAAATAACAGTAATGCAACAGAAGCAGAACAAGAAGAGCTAAAACTGACTGAGTGCTGAGTGACCCCGGGCAAGACGGCCAGGTGAGCGCTGCTGGCGCTTTTACACTTGTCGTTTCACGGGACCCTCGTGACAGCCCAGGGGGGAGCCAAGCGGCACCCACTCTCAGGGGTGGGACGGAGGGATGGCTCCATGCCCTCAGGCAGGCGGCCGAGAGCTGACAGAAGCGCCCGCCTGGCATCCTCTTGCCTGGGCCCTTGTGCTGCGCAATGAGATCTGGAATGTCTACTTATTTACCAAGTACGCGGTAGACGTCCAGTCTCTTTTCTGCTTCAAAAAATGGTCTTAAAGGGGGTCAGGCTCTGAGTAAAAATAATAGATCACATTGGGGTTTGAATACTTGAAGACCTTTTGCAGCACGTTTAAACTCTTTCTCCTTCTGTCTGTAGTTACATGTTTCAGATCAGTCTTTCCCAACTCACAGTACATGCAGGGGTGGGGGCAGGAAAGGCAGATGGACAGCAGCTAAAAACCACACGATGTGTGATGTGTGGTCGTCACGTGATGTACAGTGGTCCCATGATGCATGGTGGTTACATGCCGTATAGAAGTCATATCGTGGCTTGTGGTCACAGGACGCATCGTGGCATAATGTGCAGCAGTCATGTGATGTGTGGTGGTCACGTGACACACCGTGTGATGCTTAAACACCATAAACCACACATCAGAGGTGCCTGTTCTTGAAAGAGTTTCCCTCCTCCAGCCCCAGACCTTCCCTTGACACAGAGCCTGGCTTTTTACCTCTTCCCTTGTATTTCAGGGCAGAGACACCGGCCACTTCCTTGATCCCATCTACCACTCCTCCGGGGCTTCTGTCCCAGCAAAGCGCCGGGGTCCCCACTGCTCTCCGTCTCCCTTGAGCCTCCTGGTCAGGCTCCTTCTCCCGCCGATGCTCAGATAAGGGCTCCCGTCTCGGGCCCCAGCACTGCCACGGTGCTGGACCCGCTGGCTGCTGGGTCTTTGTTTATCCATGGCAGCGGCAGCATTTCTGACACAGCTGGACACTTCCTGTTTGAAGGCTTCCTCCAGAAGCCCCCATCACTCACTACTGTGTTCAGTGGTGTTTGCTGAACTTCCATCTGTGCACCCACACCGTGCAGGAAACAAACCCACGCGTCCACCCTCTGGGCTCTGGTTCCAGGTGGGAAGACAGATCCCAGGTCAGACAAGGAAATTGTCCAGTGCGTTAGGAGGAGACTAAGGAGGGTGGATGTGGCACCGGGGGGCAGAGCTGTCTCATCCCCGCTCTCTTTTCCCATTACTGGCCCCGTCAACGGCTTCCTGATTTTGGAAGCTCCTGTCCTCACCCGAGATGGCTTCAGCCCCTCTCAAGAAACTCAGATCTCCTTTATATGCGGAGGAATCCCAACCTGCATCTCCAGAAGCAGATACCCTCCCCAAACTGCAGACCATCCATCCACCTATGCCCAGGACAGCTCCACTTCCACACGTACTCAGCACCACCAACCCACCTGTGCTGATGTGATGTCCTTCTTCCCACACCTGCTCCTGGGCCCCGACGCCCCCTCTCAGCACAGGCAGAGCTCTCCTCCCAGTGGCTCAAGTCCCAGCCCTGGAATTAGACTGGGTTTCTCTCCCTCTCCAGAGCCTACATCCAATCCGACAGCAAACCTGCAGGTCCACCTTTCCTCCCACTCACCTGGAGCACTGCAGAGTGTGACAGCGGGCCCTCTGGGTCTGCCTGTTCCTGGCGGACTGTCCTCCATCCAGCAGTCAGGGTGATCCTGTCAGATCCAGAAAAGATCCCTGCCCCTCAGGGTGAGAGCCAGCTCCCTGGCTCAGTTCCTCTAGACCCTCCAGTCTGTAGCTGCCCTTACCTGTCGGGCTTCTGTTCGGCTTTGCTCTCCTTCTTGGCCTCTGCTCTGGCCACACTGAGCCCTTGGTGCTTTTGGACTCTGCCCAGCACACTCCCATGCCCAGGCCCTGCCTCTCCCCTCTATGCAGGGGCCGTTCTCTCCCCGTCCTTTTTCTGCTCTCTCAGCTCCCTCATGTCTGCTCAAATGTCACCTCCTCAGTGAGGCCCTTCGTGACTACTTCATTCCATGGCTACTCCATCTGTGGCTACTTGATGCTGAGGTTACTCCATCCCTTGGTGACTCCATCCCTTGGTGACTCCATCCTGAGGCTACTCCATCCTCCGACTACTCCATCCTGAGGCTACTCCATCCCGAGGCTACTCCAACCCGTGGTTACTTGATGCTGTGGTTACTCCATCCCTTGGCAACTCCATCCCTTGGCGACTCCATCCTGAGGCTACTCCATCCTCTGGCTACTCCATCCTGAGACAACTCCATCCTGAGGCTACGCCATACCTTGACTACTCCATCCCGAGGCTAATCCATCCCGTGGCTGCTCCCCACACCATGCCCCCCTTCCCGGCTTGGTGCTTCTCCTTGGCCTTTATCACCACATTATACATCATCCAGATTCATTCCTTTGATTCTCCCCTGCAACCCCATCTAACTGTGTGTGCCCAGCGATTCTGACCTCAGTCATCCACGCTGGTCTCTATTCTCTAGAACCCGTGAACTGTTCCCTGAACGCAACAGTGGCTCATTCGATATGTTGGGTGAGTGGATGAAAGCCATTCTTGTCCACTTTCTCTTCTCCTTTTCAGGAGTAAAACTTTAAAACAATCTAATTTTCATATGGTTGTTCCTACAGCTAAGCGCTCTTTGCGTTGCTTGTGTTTAGTGTTTATAGCTATGCCTCAGGGCTCACTCTCCACCCCAAGGGCTTAACTGTGTTTTTCCACAAAAGGACAGTCTATTCACTATGAGGCTTTCTGGGTGGGCTCCCGAGAAAACGCACAGATCCTCCCCTCCATCTAGACGCACAAGCTGATGGCTTTTCTCGGGAGCCGCCCTGTGTCCTTGGAATGAGCCTGTTAGACGTGAGCTGCTCCGCTGCACAGAGACGCTGAGGGCGCCATCCAGGCACCGGCCTGTCCTCGCCGCCCGCGCGTGTGGACTCAGCTGCCGCAGTGTCTCCTGCTTACGTTTCAGCCCGAGCAGCCCCTTAAGGCCTCGCTTGCCATGGGGCCTGGTGCCATGGGCCATTTTAACCCGGTCTCTCCTCTACTGTTGGCGGGAAGCCGAGGAACGCAGAGCAAGTGGGTGACAGCAAGTTCCCAGAGCGGTCGGGCAACCTTCTGGGACTTGGTACTCACGGCCGGGGAGAACCCTTGGAAATGTGTGAGGCCAACATGAGCGGAAAGAAGATGGTGAGCTCCACATAAGCAGTGTCTCCTTCACTTGGGGAGCTCGACTACACCTGGAGTGGGGTCACCTGCCTGAGACCGTGAGCCAGGGTGTCACTCCCCGGGAGGAGTGGGACGGATACCCGCCCAGGGCCCCGGCGCCCGAGTCCCCTGAGCAGCCACCGTGCCCAGCGTGGCTCCACTCACGTCATCCACAAACTTCTGGGGGCCCTGGTTCCATGGGAGCCTCATCTCGGCGATCCTTGGGGATTAAGGAACTTTTCAAAGCAGTCGTGGGAGCGGCAGTCCCGGGGAGCTGGCCTGGCATGAGCTGGGTGACGGGCTGAGGACGTGAGGCATCTCAGGGCGACTGCAAGGGCAGTGGGTCAGCAGAGCTCCCCAGACCCACATGGGAGGCACACCTGGCCGCAGCTGGGCTTTCCTTGTTGGGGACTCACGGCCTGAGGAAGTCAGATGTGCCCTCCCTGTGTCTCGAGGGCCAGCTGGCACAGGGCAGCTGCTGGGCGGGCGGGCACCTCGGGCTCTCTCCCCTCCGGCTGTGGTCCTGGTCTCCTGAGCTGAGTCAAAGGTCAGCTCCTCTCATGTGTCTCCTGGTCCCAAGTGGGAAACCCGCCCCCCTACAGTGTGTGTCCCTGCCGTGCCGATGGAGGGGTCATCTCTGTCCCGGGCGACTGGTCTCCAGGAGACGTGAGCTTCCAAAGGGCACACCTTCACACCTCCGAGGTGTTCTGTCAAATACCCTGAACGTAGTAAGTGGTGAATATGCGTATCAAGCGGTTAATATGCAGATCTGTCAGCCCCTCCTTCGTAAAACTGGGGCCACGCTCCCGCTCTGTGCTCAGACACCATGGCGAGTGGGCTGGTCTGAGGAGGGCACTGCACGGAACAGGGAGCCCGCAGTGAGGGCCAGCGGCCACGGGGGATCTGGGGAGGGATGCGCCCTTCCCTGCCCTGGAGCCCTGGCCATGGCGCCCTCCTCCTGGGGACCCACACGAGGCAGAGCCTGCCCTGTGCTGCTCACAGCAGCGGCCGTCAGGGCGGGGTGGTTGCCCTAATGCGGCTTCACCCACCAGGGTCCCGGCTGTGGGAGCCTCACTCACAAGCCATCTCCCTAAGGAAATCAGAAAAACGCCCACCTTCCTCCTCAGACAGAAAGGATTCCTTAGACTTGCGTTTTGGTTGGTACATGACATTGAGGAGAAGCAGGAGAGCTGGTGTCCCTGGAAGCTGTGATTCTGTCAGCACAGAACCTCTTGGTGGTGAGGATGGACGGAGTGGTGTGGGGATGAGGGGCTGGTACCCAGGGGCCTGCAGTCTCCTTAGTTCAGGTGCCAAGGCGGCACCGCCATCAATCAGTGAGATGATTAATTAATCAATCGATATCTCTCTGCAGGTGTTTAACTGATCTTGGATTATTTTCCTTAAGACATTTTTACCTTTTCATAGAAATGGTAAAGCATTATTATCCGTGAATTGCTTTCATCTCTCATTTCATGGAGATAAACTCTGATTGGACGCTTGCTCCCTGCCGGGCGCTGCTGGACGTGCTGGGAAAACCAAGGGCACCACTGACCCCTGCCCTCTGCTCGGCCTCAGACACGCACCTTAAAATAACATCACCTCTAAGGTGCCTATTTATTGACACACTAATTAACTGACGCCCACGCGTCCTTGGTGGCACCCATGCTCCTCCGGAGGGCTGTCCGGCTGGCCTCTCCCCCACCATCAGAACGAGCGTGGTCCACCCCCTTGTACATGCACTGGACCCAGTGTTGGCAATGTGCGTTCATCCACTCCCTGCTGGGGCCTTTGCTCCACCCCGCCAGCCCCGTCCTGACCCGGTGATGTTCACGTCCAACGGGCCTCCCTCTCGGTCCCCCCACTGAGAGCGCGGCCCAGGCATTAGTGAGCCCTCAGACTCTGTTTGCCGGGGGAACCCTTTAATTAATACAAAGACAGAAATGTGAAAAATAGTGACCGTACCATGTGATGGTCTCTGCATTAGAAATGGGTACTCAGTATCGACAGAATCCCAGAGAAATCCACGATGCTTCCAGAGATGTGTGGTAGCACCCAGAGGGTAATGGGTGAGCCTCGGCTTCCAGGGGGCCCCGTGGGGTTGGGCATTCTGTAGGGGGGTGACACACCGCGGACAGGATGTTGCCTCGGCCTGGACCCAGTACCAGAGACTTGAATTCACATTATCGAGGCTTGTTACCCTGAGAGGCACACATTTTAGAAGCAAACGCATTGCGTCTTGAATGGGGTGAGTCCTCCCTTGCAACGGGGACCACATCACGTGGAGGGCCCCCGTCCAGGAAGGAGGTCTCTGTAGGACACGTGCCCCCTTCGGCGGGGCCGACACAGGGTGAACACCCGGCTGGGCACAGGGAAGGGGCCCGGTGCCCTTCCTCCCCATCTTTCCTCCCCCCCTCCCTTTTATTTCCCAAACAAGCTAGGAGTTTTATAATTCATCACCTGGCTGACAGATGAGTTCTGCTAGAGAATATTAGAAAATGTCTCAAATCTCATATATATGCTAATGGTATGCCGAGGCCGGTCGGCGGTGTGCGGGGTTTTAATCTGTCTCGGCCGGTGTGGGGAGTGGGAGACACACGCCGACACTCGACAATTTATGATGAAACGGCTGAGTTGTGAAGGGGGAAGGACATGCAGAAAGGGAGAGTCATTTTCTGATTTAACAGCGTTGTTACTACAAATAAAGAAATCTTGATTTTGACTGCACTCGACGTTAAATGAGTTTCCTGTGCCCGGTGCTGAATTTTTCATTTGCAGATTCGTAGAAAGAGCCCCGCTTAGATACAAGTGACAGATAAGGAAACGATTGCATATGGAAATCAAATGTGTGTAATAAAGCCATCTTCTGTTTATTAAATAAACACATGTAGATTACTGCTGTGGAGGATGCGGTGATAATTCCTCAGGATGTTCCTCTTTTTCTGTAAGTCACAAGGAATCTTATTTAACAACCACGCCTGCTAGATCTGGGCTCTTCTGTTTATTACCTTCCTACCATCCAGGGGTCTGGCATCTGGGATTTATAGCGAACACTTGGTTTTGGCCCTGCAGTCCCCTCTTCTGGGCGTGATTTCAGTACATCATCGTGAGTACCACAGTCATTTTGGAGGATGCGCCATTAAGTTGTGTCTTGCTAATATTTCCATTATAGAAATGGCAGGGATGGAGCGGGAGGGGAAGCCACAGGTGCATTATTCCGAAAAACGAGGGGTGCCCCGCAGGGCCTGGCATGGCACATCTGCTTCTAGAAAGGCGACAAACAGAAACACTATGTCCAGTCAGACCTGGGATCCCCGGGCTGGACCGCTCCCAGCTCCGAATGCACCAGGGGCTGGCTGAGGTGTGTCCTCAAAACCGAAGGAGGGACTCGGGGTGTGGGCACAGCCAAGGCCAGAGAGGCAGGTCCCAACCTCGAGAAGTGCAGAGGCTCCTGTGTTTACTGGGAAGGACACCCCGTCAGGCTGGAGTCTGTGGACAAGACCTCGGGACTCAGGCAGGGTTTGCAAGGCACCTGGGCGGTAGGACGCAAGGCGCTGCTGAATCCAGGACCCTCACATCTTCCCACGAGGTCCTCGGGGTTAACTGTCTGGCCACGCAAATGACAGGTTATTCTGTGCAGTGGAGAAGGGAGGGGGGAAGACCCTCCAGCTGCGGGTATCAGAAGAAGCAGGTTTTTTGAAGCTTTGAGGAAATGACCCTGGAGAGGGAGGAGGGCAGCCCTGCTCTTCTGCCTCCCAGGAGACCTTGTGTCAGGAGCAAAGGGCCGTGTTCCTGTACTCCCAGATCTTCTAAGTGACATTTTCTAGAAGTTTCAAGCTTTTTGGAAGTTAGGGTACAAGTCAGTGCCAAAACGAGGCGTAAAAGTACAAAGTCCTTCCATTTTATTCAAGTTTCAATATAAACCCAGATTCCCGAATATACTTTTATTTATTTTTACACCATTATCAGCTTTAAGTTTTTCAACTATCTATCTATCTATCCATCATCTATCTATCTATCACCTATCAATCATCTACTTTGCTTAGCTCACTTTATATTTCTTATCTTGAATACACACTACCTAGTTTTTACTCGATGCAGTTTGATAAGGAAAATGTCAGGTTATATGTTGATGGACGTGGGACTCTCTTCCGTCATCACAGGTCTAGTCTTAGTTCAGATGAGTCTGATGCAGTCGTTCTCATCTGGATGTGACTTTGCCCTCGGCCCCGACCCCCAGGGGACATTTAGCAATATCTGGAGACATTTCTGATTGTCAAAACTGGAGCTTGGTGGGAGACAGGGGAGGGATGTTACTGGTATCTAGTGGATCAAGGCCAGGGATTCTGCTAAATGCCCATAATGCACAGACAGCCCCCACCAAGGAGGTGTTCGGCCCCAATTGGCGATGGCGTTGAGGTTGAGAAACCCTGGCCTGATGTACCAACCAGTACATCCAGTGGAGAAAGGTTGCAGGATGTGGGCAAATGAGAGGTGGAGGAGGCCAGCCTGGGACCCAGAGGCTGAGTTCTGGACGCCGTGTGAGGTGGGGCTGTGTTTTCACGTCACTCCCCAGCTTAGCATGTCCGTGAGCACATGGTCAGCTTTCCGTCTTACTCCCCCTTAAGGTAACGAGTGTCCTTGAGTTGGTTCTGGAATGTTCACTGGGGGCTTGGAGACGGGGCACAGTCGACCTGTGCTGGCCGGTGGACACAGACAGAGCAAGGTGGGTTGGGCAGGATGGCCGCCACCCTGGGTGCCTAGTGTTGAGCCCATTTATCCGAGTCAGTTTGGAACAGTGACCTGGAAGGTTCAGGAGCCCCATTCTGCCACGCGACAGAGAGCGTTTTCAGAAGATGCCGTAATTTTAATTTACATTACATTACTGCTCCGCGTGGAACTTAATTTCACATCTCTTTTGTGAGCTATTTATTCCAGGAAACACTGTTCTTATTGTACAGCTCTAATGAGGTGCTAGAGGCATTTACAGTGTCAGCTTTTATTTTTGAAGAAAGAAGAAATTGCCACTTTAATCTACTACAAAGTGAAAGCACAACGACATGTTGGAACAGATACCCAGAGCAAGTCTTGCTCTGTGTGTTGGGTTCTGTGAGTGCGTGCAGTCTTATTTGAGAAACACTTCTTTGTTTCTGAGCTGGAGAAACACAGCTGAGAGGCTGACAGATATTTTGTGTTTGCTATTTGGGGCTATGAGGATATGGCTTCTCTCCTGAACATTCCTACGTGGTAGTGGCAGGTGGCAGGGGACACGCGGGATGGGGCAGAGGGAACTCCACGGCAGGCAATTCTCCCCACAGACTTTCCAGCTCTTGGTTTAAAAACCCCTCTGGAGCCCTTCAAAGTCGTAGAATGTGGATCAGCCCAGATGTCTGGACACCCCCAGTGATCGCCTTCTTGCTTGCACTGTGCTTAATGCAATCAGCTCCATCTGGGATGCAGCCAGGAGCCCACTCTGGGGGCGCCCTGGTTCCATGGAGACAGCGCTTGGCTCTGAGATGGTAACTTTAGAAAGAGATGCTAGCGATTTCCCTGCCTGGGTGTTCAGGTAGTCATCTGATCAACCCAGAACCCAGCCAGTCCTTCTTCAGCTCAGCCCGCCTGAGGTTCTGTTCGGCATTGCTCAGAACAGGAGGAAGCAGTAGCTGCCCCTGCGACCAGGAACCCGTGCAGGCAGCTCCCGCTTCTCGGACAGACAGCTCAGCTTGTTTTCTGCTTCCCTGAGGCTCTTCCAGAAGTGGAGAACCACATCGTCCCCCGTAGCACGTTCTGGGCTCATCTGCAGACCGTTCTCTCCACGCCCATTTCCTCCTGGGGCGCCGTCCACGGCTAGAGAGAGACCTCAGCCCAGGGCCTCCGGGAGCACTGGGGGCTGCCCCCAGATCAAGCACATACACGCCTTTAAACCAGCTACCGCCCCCCCCCCCGGCACGTGGGACAGAGCGGTGGAGTCACCACACCTACAAGCTTCTACTCCTTTGTCTTCCTCGTTTCTTTCTTTATAGCACACCATTTTGGGGGGTTTGTTTTAAAAATAGCCTTTCTTGAATATTTAGATATCAGAGCAAAGCATAAAGATAAAAATAAGAAAACATTAATTGCTCTATGTCCATCAGGGTAAATACTAATACATGTTTTCTATTCTTTCCTCTATAAAATAAAAACATAAACATAAACATTATAGAAGTTAGAACAGGCTGAAGTTAACGTTCTTCTATCACACTTATTTCATTTAACATTATAATAGTGGCGTTTTCCTGTTTTATCGTTGTGTTTGAAAGTATGATTTAAACAGAATTATGTATCATTTAATTCCCTGAATGTTCCATAATTTATTTAGCTGCCTCGATACTTTTAGATTTAGTTTCTTATCAGTTTTATTGAATGATAAAATTCGGTGATGACCACTGGTGTACATTCATCAATCTCCTGTCTCACCCAGGTCCCTCGGATCTGAAATGTTGGACGGTTCTAGGGGCCCTGGTGCTGGGTGTTTCTGTTTGTTACCTACATGTGAACATTCCAGAATGCAAGGGTCATTCCAGAGGGAGTTGCATGTTCTAGCCTCTTCGGGTCCAGCCTTTGGCCCAAGGATCCAACCCCGATCCTTTCCGAGCTCCTCCCCAGCTGCGTCCTCCCCTGGCAAGGACACCTGGCTGGTGGCGCCCAGAGTCCTCTTCCACTGGCCACACTCAGCACCCTGCAGCCCGGCCTCCCCGGCACGTCTCCAGCTGCTGGAGCATCACCCGGCAGGGAAGCATTGCTCCCAAGTACTGCTGGCCTGGGCTGTGCTCTTGTTCAGTCCACACAGATGATTCTTTCTTTGTTATTAGCAGAGGGACTTCTAGGAAGGATCCAGAACTGGACTATTCTGTGTGTGGAAGTAATGAAGAGATGCCACCAAAGGGCTGTGGGTGGACCCGCCCCTCCTCCCACCCAACCCCAGAGGAGATGGACCTGTGAACCAAGGGCCTCACACGGTCACTGCTAACCGCAGGGCCGTCCCCCCTCCTCCCTACCCCAACTGTCCCCAGGCAGAGGGGAGGAGCTGGGGACCACCTTAAGAAAAGCAGCCAGTGGGTGTGCATTTTTTTTTTTACTGTGTAGAGAGACGTGGAGTATGTGCAAGTAGACAGTCTAGGATTTGGTTTGAGCAACACGCTTCTTTCACGGGCCACCCAGGTGGGCATGATGTTCTAAGCCCGCAGGCCTGAGCCCGCCCACGTCACCTGCCCAAGTGCTTCCCTCCGGATTCATGTGCTCCTTTGCGCATCCCAGAAAGAATCCATTCACCTGAATCGTGAGTGATCAGTGATGACTTTACCCTGCAGGGGAGACACAGGAGGGATTCAACCTCAAACTCACATCATCCAAGACACCAGACACATCATGTCTCCAAAATCTGTCTCCTTGGCGTTTTCCTTTTCTATCCTCCCTGATATGGCTGACTGCAGTTTTCCGCCTATGCCCTTCAAATCTCCACTCCTTTTTTATGCAGAGAAGTTTATGGGATCCTAGCTTGCATTTGCACACCCAGGCATTCAGCAAAAACAAAAGCACTAACAAAATCTGACAAACCGAGAAACCGTCTGCTAAGTCACCTCTCATTAGAAGGCTCTGTGTGGGCAGAGATACTATACTGCTTCTATGGCTTATGTCTCCCTCTCTCTCTCTGAGAGAGCAGGACAGATTTTAACAAATTAACTTATGCAGTGATGGAGGCTAAGTCCAAAGTCTGCAGGGAGGGCCGGCCGGCTGGAGATTCAGGGCAGAGTTTCAGCTCAAGTCCACAGGCCATCTGCTGGCAGAACTCCTTCCTCTTCTGGGAGGTCAGCCTTTGTTCTCTCCAGGCCTTCAGCTGATTGGATGTGGCCTCCCTGGGACAGGGAAGGTAACCTGCTTCACTCAAAGTCCACCAATTTAAATGTTAACCTCATTCAAAAAACACTTCCATGGAAGCATCTATAAAAGTACTTGAGCCAGGGCTTCCCTGGTGGCGCGGTGGTTGAGGGTCTGCCTGCCAATGCAGGGGACACGGGTTCGGGCCCTGGTCTGGGAGGATCCCACATGCCGGGGAGCGGCTGGGCCCGTGAGCCACAATTACTGAGCCTGCGCGTCTGGAGCCTGTGCTCCGCAACAAGAGAGGCTGCGATAGTGAGAGGCCCGCGCACCGCGATGAAGAGTGACCCCTGCTTGCCGCAACTAGAGAAAGCCCTCGCACAGAAACGAAGACCCAACACAGCTAAAATAAATAAATAAATTTATTAAAAAAAAAAAAAAAAAAAGTACTTGAGCCAGTATCTGGGCACCGAGGCCCAGCCAAGCTGACACGTCAGATGAACCACCCCAGGAAGACTGGAGCACATGCTCAAGCCAGCTCCACAGTGCTCGTGCGCACACGCGACTCCTCTGCTGGGGTGGAGGCTCTCACACGCTCACGGGGCACTGCGGTCAGCCCTCCGTGCTTCCAGCCCACGGCCCTCTCATCCCCATCAGCAGCCGGCACACCTGGTCTCAAAGGTGAGCATTGCATGTGGGGAAGGACAGTGGCCTTTGTATCTGAAGCATCACTGCACAGGACGGGCCTGGGCTCACCCTTCCAAAGGCCTTGGAATTCAGGAAGGATGCTCCTGGATCTTGAAATAATCTGTGTTTTGCAATTAGGCCTTCAGCTCTATAACTTGTCATCCAGGATTTTCCAGGGACTTTGTCTTTTTACGGCATTTTAAAAAAAAATTTATTTATTTTTGGCTGTGTTGGATCTTCGTTTCTGTGCGAGGGCTTTCTCTAGTTGCGGCAAGCGGGGGCCACTCTTCATCGCGGTGCGCGGGCCTCTCACTATCGCGGCCTCTCTTGTTGCGGAGCACAGGCTCCAGACGCGCAGGCTCAGTAATTGTGGCTCACGGGCCTAGTTGCTCCGCGGCATGTGGGATCTTCCCGGACCAGGGCTCGAAACCCATGTCCCCTGAATTGGCAGGCAGATTCTCAACCACTGCGCCACCAGGGAAGCCCCACGGCATTTTTTAAAAGCTTGATCTTAACTGATTTAAGAGGCACACGTGGAGAAGGAACCCAGGCTTGATGCACATTGCAAAGTGGTGATCGCTCTTCTCCTAACGCAGCTTGGAAGATGGGCTCAGACACGTGCCCCCAAAGGGCTGGTTCAATCTCCCGTGGAATCTCTGTCCTCCTTTCCTGGGGCGGCTGCTGTGTGTCCCGGTCACGGGTCCTCGCTGGGCCCGTCACAGAAGGCGGGATGCTTCCCCAGCACCTCAGGAGCGGCTGAAACGCCCCGGGTTAAGTGTCACTGATTTCAGAGAAGCAGGTTCATTGCTTGCAGTGTGATCGAGTTTCAAGCCAGTTGCCGTTGCATTAATTTTTGCTGTTCTGCGTTTGAAGTTCAGACGGGAGTAACTGGCCTGCGAAGGACTCCTTGCACTCCCGCTGCGTGATGAAGCTAGAGGCGGTGTTTCGCCCCGTCTCCAGGGAGAGGTTTGATTCTGAAGCCTTCTGTGGTTTCTAGGAGACCGTTCTGACTCTGCCTGCAGCCAGTGGCGGACGAGGAGGACCAGCAGGTGGACGCAGGGCTTCTGACCTCCAGCTATTTGCTCGTGGTGCGTGAGGAGGCGGCCCTGGGGGACCCTCTGCCCTGGTGGGGGAGGTTTGATGCCTTTGATTCCCAGCGAGGTCCAGAGCCTTTGGGTTTGCGGTGTGAGCTGGAGGGGAGAGGATATGACCGGGGCTTCACAAAATCCCACTTTTCAGACACCACCACCTGCTCGGCCGGCAAACCTCCCCAGCCATCCATATACAGACTACGCTTCAAAGCAGCTGGCCCGTCTGACCCCTCCCTTTTTTGTTTGGCTTTGTTTTCATTCTTTGCTTCTTTTAGATTACGTACTGGTTTTACCTGTGTTCAGAGATGTAGGGGACTGTCTTTCTGGCCTCACATGAAGTGAGGATGCCTTCCTCAGGGACTTGGGGGCACCTCCGTTGGGGGGGGGGGGCAGCCTTTCACCACTCTCAGGGCCGGTCAGGGGGACAGTCCATGGCAATCTTGGTGGTCAACGTGACAGTTGGTAGTTTTGTGACTGAAATTCAATCTACCTCGCACGCAAGGCCTTTGAAGAAATAAATGAGGGCTCTCCGAAAGCCATAAAGGGCTGCACAAATGCTAACCGTTCTCGTCGCTAATAAAGTGCATAGAGCCGGTGGTGAGTCAGGCATTGCCTTTTGCGAGGGGTCTGCTTTCCACCCGAGTTCAAGGCACCAGGTGCGTAACAGAATGGGGAAAGCCAAATAAGCATCTACAAGAGTCCCCGGGCTTATCCCTGCCCCTGCTCCTCTCTATTTGCAGAGGTTAAAGGAGAAACAGCAAACTTTTCAAAACATTCATTGAGCTGCTAGTTTAGACATTGATCGTTTTCTAATTGAAGATGGAGTGATCTCTCTCTACAGGATGGGTCCTTGCTGGGGAGCAGAATGTGACACTGTTTTATCTGGACCCCAAGTTTAAATCAGTCATTGGTTTCTTGATGCCAGGGAATCCTCCTGGGCAGTGTCTGCAGGGTCGGGGGCGGGGAGCGGGAAGGAGAGCTGAGTGGTCAATGAGCCGCCCCTCCCATCACAGTGGAGGAGGGGTGTGTAGCTGATGAAGATGAAACGCAGGGAGCTTCAGTGCGAGAGGGGTCCTAGCCAGAGAAGGCCGGTCTGGGGAGACGGACGGATCACTGCCTGCCTGTGTGTCCTGAATAGCTAAGGAGGTAAGAGGTATGTTTCAGCCCCCATGAATCTTGTTTGCTTTGGTAACTGGAAATTTAATTCGTCGTAAATCTCTGCAATGTATGCCTATTTTATTGCTCTTTTAATCCAATTACGATTTTGCTAAACTTTTGTGCAGTTGACCCTGTCTTCTCTCCAGTGCTTACAAAATCATGTGAAGAGACTTCTAGCAAAAAAGTCATTTTGGTTTCAGGGAAGAACAGGGTCAGCAAAGGGGAGAAGTTAGTGAGGTGCTAGCCTTCTGTTTCCTGACTGTCCTTATCTCAGGGTGCTGCCTCACCTGCAGGAGGACGGGGGCTCCCAACGAATGCAGTTGCTTCCCCCACTTCTGGTCCATGCCCCCAACCCTGCATCTGAAGAGTGGGAACCCCGTGTTCTGCTGCCAGAATGAACGAGGGTGACATCTAGTGGCGATATCATTGAACTACAGACAAGTGTTCCCTGGGCCCCAGAATCTGATTCACTGATTCATTCATTCATTCACTCATTCATTCATTCATTCAATAGATGCTGTTCTGAGACTTTAATCCTGGAAAGCTAAAGCTCATGCAGATTTATTATTATTAAGCTCTTAAAATCTAGAAATTTATAAATGTTTCTGATAGAAACATACAGTCCAGCACCTCATCCAAAACTTGAATCTCGGCTGCAGCATCCCTGCTGGGCAGCCAACGAATCTCTCTGTAGACCCCTCCAGTGGCAGAAAACTCACCTGACCAGTTCATTCCCTTTTCACAGAATCATGTTGAAGCTGGGCAGGATCTAGAGGTCATTTGGTCGACACCCTCAATGTACAGGTGGGAGAAGGAAGAAGAGATGAGAATAAGCTTGGGGGACACTCAGGCGGTGAGTCAGTGGCTGAGTCAGACTAAACCAGAGTTCTCCTTTTGTGACCCCACAGGTTTTTCTCTAGCAAACACTTAGTAGACTTTTCATTCCTTCTTTCCTCCCTTTCTCCCTCCTTTCCTTCATCCCTTTCTCCTTTCCTCTTTCTTCCTTTCCTCAACAAATAGTTTTCAACTACCCATTTTATTTACCCAGACACCATGCAGAGTAAATGCAAGCCATCTTAGGGATTTGGGAGCAGACATTCTTGTGGGGAACATAGTCAGTGGGCAGGCAGTTGCAGGATCCTGTAAAAATAAAGAGGGCAGGCGGTGAGGAAAGTGGTCTAATCATTACGCTTACGGTTGACAGGTACAAAACAACAAAAAATGGCTTAAACAAGGAGAACAGGCTGGCCCATAGCCTGGGGAGCCAAGATGGACAGTCCAGGAACTGAGACTATGTCAATAGGACCCTTTATCTTTGTCTCTTGGGTCTGCTTCCCTCTCTGTGTTGGTCACTTTCTCTCCCACGGAGGATGGCTGCCCACAGCAGTGTGTGTGTGTGTGTGTGTGTGTGTGTGTGTGTGTGTGTGTGTGTGTGGAGGGGGTGGTACCACCCCAGGAAGGCAGGGTCACAGACAGAGAAAGATGCAGCTGGAGGAAGAGAGCTCATCTCTCCTAAATCCACATTTCAAATCCCAAGAAAGGACCAGCAGAACTGACTGGCCTTCCAGGTCCACCCAGAAACAAGACTGTGGAAGGTTTCTAGGTGGGTCTTGGTCACTGCCCATCTCTGCAGCCAGGAGGGATGGTCGCTGTGCCTGGTAACCCTACCAGAACACCAAGATGGGATGGGGAAGGCAGCTCATTGAAAGTGAGGATGTTGGGCAGAGGCACAGACTGGGGCTGCCTTTGGGACTCAGAGAAAACTTCTAGCACCGAAGAAGGTCAGACTCAGGATGGGAATGAGTTTGTCTCAGCCAAGAGAAATGGGTGTGAGGGTGGAACAGCACACACTAGGGCCAGGAGTGTGGAGGGGACACTTGGAGCACTTAGGGGGGTGTAACAGGACTGGGGAGCACCGCCAGAGCTCAGGCTGAATGGGAACAGGGACTCTGTAGTCCGGTTTATGCCTTTGAGACTTTATTCAGGGAGTACTCTGGGGCCATAGGCAGTTTTTAAGTACAAAAGCGATCTGTTCAGACTTTGATCTTATACAGATAATTGTGGTTGCAATAAGAATTGAGCAAATGCCCGGCAGCAAAGAAACCAGTCAAGAGGTAATAATCTGAAATGGAAAGGATGTGGGTGCACCAGGATGCTGCCTGAAATTAAAGTCCATAATATGCTCACTTTACTTTTCACACATTTCTGGGCCAGAGAACTCAGGATGCAAGTGTCTCAGGCCCTCTGGAGGTATTCCATCTCGTGGCCTCAGTTTCCTCATGTGAAAGGAGGGAATTAGAATTGAGAACTTCAAAGACTCCTTTCTGTTCTAAAATTCTGTATTCCATACTGTATAATGAAAAACTAGGCAAGGATCCCTGAAAGGGATCCTATACCTGAAAAAAAGACGGAAGAGGACATGTGATTAGAAATCAGGCCTCTCTTCTGGTCTCTCTGAAAAAACACTGAAATACTGTTTCCATACTATTACTTTCACATCAATTCCTTTGCATTAAAATCTGATTAAATATAATCAGCGTTTGAACTTAACTCTGCACGTCTCAAAGCACCTCCTCGTGCAGAAACACCCGAACATGTTTAATCTCTCATCCAGGAACTCCCTGTGAGTTGGGGTTGTAGATGCTCAGACCCTGGGCTCCCCTCAAGACCCCCATTACTCCTTAGCTGTTGCCATTTGCTGACAGGAAAATGGCTTCCAGCAGTTGGTCAATATTTGCCCAGCCCTGGAATATTCAATGGAGACATGAACCCACTGCTTAGGAAGCAAATGGCACATGATTAATTTTGAATGGGTGAGGGGGGACACAGCCACCTTTCTCGGACCTGCATTTACTTATGAGCTTTGGCAATGCAAGACAAATTTCCGAGTTCTAAGTTCTTAGATTAAAGGTTGTCTTTTTAAATCAAAAGTAAGCAAATCCTCTGTAATATGCCTGACATATACTTATTACAATGTTCTTTAGAAGCAATTTCCATTCTGATATGCCATTGCCTGGATTATTATTAAAGAGTTAAGAAAAATTGAGAGAAGGAGATCAAGATTATATTTTTCAGAGATGTAACTACAAAATGAATGGGGCATCATAAGAACATTGCAAAAGCAATAGAGTTTAAACTATTAAACAGATAGACGTCAATTGATGGGTGCTGAAGAGTTTGTTTTCTTAACACTGCCATCATCAGAATTATAAAGCTGGAGTCTTACAGACTGTGGTTTTAAAACATCTGTATGGAAAGGTTTTTATATGCTGTAGGGAAATGAATCCGTTTGGAAGTAATGCACAATTATTATTTTTATTATTCTTATAATTTAAAAACTATAATAAAATCAAAGTATAATATAATAAACAAAAATGAACCTTTCACCTTAAATGAGCTAATACAAGCATTTGCATTGGACTTTAAAATTTATTTGTACAGACGGATATAGGTCCACCGAATCCCTCCTTAGAACCAGTGCTAACACCCCCCTCCCCCTGAGACCCTCCCCGGCATATGGCATGTGTACAGCCCGTGTTCTTATACTTTTATCATATGTATGCTTTTACTCTGCACATATATTCTTCATTTGAATAACTTGCATATTTGAACATGGATAGTATGTTCTGGGCTTTGCTTTTTCTACAATTCTGATGAGGCACAGAACATAGGAAAACACCCAGGTGAGTTTAGCCATCCTCATACTGATGAATATTAATACTAAACAGTTTCCTGGGCCACTCTGACACAGTTTCCTGGACCACAAACCAGGAAACTTAAAACAAGAATTTACTGTCTCACAGTTTGGAGGACAGAAGTCCGACACCAAGATGTCACAGGGCCGCCCTCCCTCCCGAGGCTCCGGGATGGGTCCTTCCTGCCTCTTCTGGCTCCCGGGGGGTCCAGGTGTGCCTGGGCTGTAGCCGCATCACTCCATCTGCCTCTGTTGTCACATGTCCCTTCTACGTGGGGCTGTCCCCAAACGTCCTTTGCCTCCCACGTGACTGCCCTCAGGGTCCACCGTGATAATTCAGAATATCCTCCTCTTCTCAAAATCTTTACTTCGATCTCTTTTCCTTAGATAGTAATATCATCCTTTTCCATATAAAGTAGTGTTCACAGGCTCCAGGAAGTGAGTCTGTCTGGGGAGGAGGGTGCATTTCTCAGCCACCTCAGGGTGTTTCTTTCTTGGGACCTGACAACGATGCTGCGGGGACTGTTGCTGGTGGGACGTGCATAAGAGTGTTCTTGGGGGGCTACCTGGAATCGGGGTGCCGAGTCTGTGCCCTCCCACCCCCCCCAGCGGTGTCAGAGGCCTGTTCCCCATGTTCCCACCCGCATCCAGTTGACAAACTTGGAAGTGTTTCCCAATACCAGGGCTCAGATGACAATTCATTTGAAAAGTGTTGTTTCCCCTCAGAGTCAGTCAGATGCAGTGCGTTTTCCTGTTTAGGGCTGGGTTGTTGGCATTTTTCTTATTGATTTGTGAAGAGTTCTTTACGTGTTTTGGGGATTAATCTGTTTTTTCTGTTATATATGATGAAACTTCTCTCAGGATATCACTGCTTTAAAACTTTGCTTAAGGGTATATTTTGGTCATGGAGAAGTTTTCAGATTTAAAGAAGTCAATTTAATTCGTTTTTCCCTTCATATATCTATATTTTGCATCTCAAAGTATCCTTCCATGTCACCTAATTTTGTCTTATAGTTTTATTTTTCCACATTTGGTTTAAAATCCACCTGGAATATATTTCTGTGTATAGTGTGGGGTAAAGATCTAATTTTATTTTATTTTTCCACATGTGAGGCTTTTATGACTAGGTCTACCATTTTCTCATCGATTTCTAATGCTTCCTCTATTTATTAAGCTTTTTCATATGATTGATTTCATTTGATTCTAGGTTTTCTTCTTCTTTGTCTCATCAACATATTTCCTGCTATGCACCAGCGTCACACTGACTTCATTACTATGTATTTAAAATAAGTTTTGATAGTGGGCAAGGAAAACCTTCATCCTTTTCTTTTTAATTCTTATATCTTTCTTTTTATAATTGAATTTTAGAATCCATTTTTTTGCATTTATGCTTAAATCCCTGTGGGGTTTTGTTTTGTTTTCAACTGCATTAAACTGAAAGCCAGATTTAGGGAAAACTTGACTTTTCAGGCCTGTTGAGTCCTCCATGTCATGGATGGAATATATTTCACTATATTTATTATTATCTTTTTTTTTTTAAGTTCTTGAAAAATGCTGGATAGTATTCTTCACAGTGGTGTTTTATACCTTCTATTAGGTTTATTTGATGCATTATAGTTTTAGATCTGACTTTTTTATTACATTTCTTAAAACCCATCGCTGCTAATCTATAGGAAGACTACTGAGTTTTGAATGTTTGTGTGGTGTCCAGACAACTTGCTGAAATCTTTTTTTTTTTCTTTTTAAAATTAATTAATTAATTAATTAATTTTTGGCTGTGTTGGGTCTTCGTTTCTGTGCGAGGGCTTTCTCTAGTTGCGGCAAGCGGGGGCCACTCTTCACCGCGGTGCGCGGGCCTCTCACTATCGCAGCCTCCCCTGCCGTGGAGCACAGGCTCCAGACACGCAGGCCCAGCAGCTGTGGCTCACGGGCCCAGTTGCTCCGCGGCATGTGGGATCTTCCCAGACCAGGGCCCGAACCCATGTCCCCTGCATTAGCAGGCAGACTCCCAACCACTGCGCCACCAGGGAAGCCCTGAAATCTTTAGTGAGTTCTACTAGTTGTCTATATATTTTATTGGGTTTTCCTTGAAAACAGTTGCATCGTATACATTTTAGTGTCTCCAACCCTGGCTCGCCAGCGTGATCTACCTATTCCTGCATAATAAATAACCACATGCTTAGAGGCTGAAAACCACACACATTTATCTTCTCACAGTTCAGTGAGTCAGGAGTCTGGGTGCAGCTGGGCTGGCAACACCGCTCACTCTCTTTTCAGTCTGCAGAGACCAGTCACTTCAGGTCCCCGCAGGCCCCGAGCTGACCCTCCCATGGAGCACCCTCTATGGCACCTTGAATTATGAGGGTGTCCTTGTGGGGGTGGTGAGGAGATCTCACATACGAAGTATATTTATTTTGGAGTTCCAATCTCCCTGCGTCACTGGATACTTTCCTCTGTAGTGTATCAAGGAAGTTCTTGAATCTCAGCTCCATTCATTGTAGACCACCTTTGGGTCCAAGATTTGGTAGCCGATGGAGCAAAGTGTTGGAGCCGCTCCCAGGGACATAAGTTAACACCACGAACTCAGAATTTCTGCTTGGTGCACCCGTATCAATTAATTTGTTCAATTCTTGCATTATATTCCTTCTACCTGGATGCAACATCTGGAGATCAGCTTCCAATCTTATTCTATAGGTTTCTGTTAATATAAATCATGAATCTGTTAATATAAATGAGCAAATCTTGCAATTCTTTGGGTGTGTAGGGTTCATCTTAAGGGGCCACACTTGGTGCTCACTCCTTGTACATCCAGCTCATCTTCCTGAATCCTGTCCTGCTGCCCAGCAGTAACCCTGCGAACACTGAGAAGGGTGGACATGGGTCTTGAGGAGGATCCGTGGTCCCTACCTGTCAAGGTCTCAGGAGAGGTCATCATGAGCTCTTTGGGCAAGAGGGGACTGACCTCCTCAGATAGGGGAAGAAGGGCTACCTCTAGTGTCAAGGGAATTTTGGCAGAATTTGGGGGATTGAGGTTTACAGCCTCATTGGCTCCCACCCCAATGTCTCTATTCCAAGTTTCAGGGTCCCTGTCCCTCCCAGTCCATGTCCTAAATGTAATATGACACCTTCACAAGTTGTGCATTCAATTTGTGTTGTAATTTTTCCATTTGCAGAATTAGAGTTTAGGCTTGGTTTGCAGAAGTTTTGACTTTATAGTTACAAAGGATGCACATTTATTTCATTCGCAGAAGCTTTCTGACTACTCACCTGGTCTTTATACCGGACATTGAAAGCCATGGGCTTATGATTCTCTCTCTCCAAGCTCTCCAGCAGGTGTAAGAAGCTTCCAAGCCACCCCACGAGTCTTATTTCCCCCAAATTGTTCTGACAGAGCTGGATCCACACCCAAGTGTCCAGTGGTGGCCCTGGGGCAGTGTTGGTTGTCAGGACACAGTCGAAAGACAAGATGGTACACAGGGGAGTGGGAGGGGGAGCTGGACATCCTCTGAGTTATTTGCCTTAGTATTGCTGCTAAGGAGCAAATAGCTTTTCTTGGTAAGTCTGACAACCTGTTTTAAAAAATAGACTGTAAAAAAAGAGTTTGCCAGTAGGCTCTTGCAAACCAGCTCACTCTCAAATGTGTCCTTTTCTTCTGCGTTTCCCTCCATTTTACTTGGAGCATCTTACAACCACTCAGCCAAACAAAGGTTCTGAAGTTAACAAAATGCTTAAAAATACCCTGCCTTCCTCAGGAAAGAAAGCTTAGCAATTCTTCTAATGAACCATGTAGGAAACTTAAAGGATGTTTTTCGAGTTAAAAATGTACTGCACACTAGAACATTTGATTGAGCTTTTCTGATTCCTCTTCATTTCCATTCTAGGTGAAATGCTTTCCCAACTGTTCTGATAGAGGTAGTGCCTTGTATTCTCTTGACTACTGGGCAGCAGTACTTACACAGTTAATATTCTCCTTGGCAATTATTCGCATAACGTCCCATACAGAGCAGGCTGCTGGATCTGAGGCAGGAGGAGCAGATAGCCTCTCCTCACCTACCTGAGAACTTGTCAAGGTGATTCTCAGATCTTAAAGTACGTGATTTTTAAAAATTTTAATAAAAAAGACCCCAACTCAAAGCCTCAATGGGGGTGGCAAGTAATGGAAACTGAGTGTGTGGAATTTGTAAATGGTGGCTCATTTCTGGAAAAACCATGAGGTCCTCAGTTGTGGTTTTCCAATCCCTGTACAGACACGGGACACATCACACCTCCGGGTGGAGCTTGGTCAATAAAGTTATCATGCAATTATCATCAACTGGCCTTTAATTATTAATTGTCACTTCTGGGGCTGTCTGTGGACTGAGTGCTGTATTTCATCTGAAAGTGGGACCCAGATTTGACATGTAGGAGGGAGTGCAGAGAAAATAATCAGTACTGCCATGAATAATTGAGCTTTAATAATTTTTGCTGCATTTAGAAATCATTTCCCACACTTGTTACGTGACCAAAGTGCCTGAAGCCAAAAAGTTGATTAGACTCATCTCATACTTGGTGAAACTCTGTGGCCTGAATGAGAGCGAGGTGCAGATTTTCCAGAAGAAAGCTTGTGGAAGAGGAGTCTGTAAGGAATGTCTGAGTGGCATTGCCTGTCTGTGGCGCCACCCAGCAAGGAAGCGCTTCAGATACTGAGACTGACAGCAGGTTGAGGACAGAGCTGTTTCTTTTAGAACCACTTTATTATTGTTGATTTTAATTAAAAAGGCAACATTTTAATTATAAAGACAATATTTATTCACTGTAAACAAATTTAAAAACTAAGTAAAAAAAGTATATGACAAGAAAGGTAAATACCTACTTTCTCTCCTGTTGTGGCCACCCTAGAGAAACAGAAGGGACGACCCCTCAAAATTGGGTTTGGATGTCGAGATTGATTACACCACACAACCAAGAGGGCAAGAAAAGGTTTATTTGTTACAGAATGAGGCCTTTGGGAGAGAGCAGGGCAGAATCCCCAGATGGTGTGAAAATAGCTCAAGAGAGCAGAGCACAGGGTTTGCACTGTGGTTGAAGGAGGGAGGCTGAGGGGTTCCCACACGTGGGCTGGGGCTTAGTGGTTTCAATCTCCCACTGGTGCTGAGGGGGGGACACCCAGGCTATCTTAACAGCTTGCCCAGATGTGGGGCAAAAGGAAAAAACAGAGAGGTGGGGCTGAAAGCTGTCAGCAGTCAACCATCAAAAATGGGGTCATACTATTTATTCCATTGCTTTAGACATCTCACTCCAGGTAAACCACTGTTTAGTTTTCTTAGTATGCATCCAGATATTTTCTATGTATGGATAAAAATATTCTTACATGCAATCTATATCTCCATCATCCACTCATCCATCTACCCATCCATCCACCCACCCACCCATCCACCCATCCATCCATTTATCTATCTACCCACCCACCCAGCCATCCATCTGTTTATCCATCTACCCATCCATCCATCCATCCTCTTTTAATGCAAAAATGGCATCACATTACACATTCCTTTCTGAATTTGATCTTCCACTTAACAATAAGTCTGGAAAGGACATTGTCCTAGCTCTCCTGATGGCTTCCTGGTGTCCTATGTCCCTGATGGTGGCCATTCGGGGTGTTTCTGTTTTCTCCCATCACAAACAATCCTTGTACCACATGCTGGTGGGATATTCTCTCGGAAGTGTGATCGTTAGGTCACAGGGCATACACACTATAAGTTTTGATGGATAATGTCAAATTGCCTTCCCAAACTCTGCTCTGGAACACGCTGTGACCAACAGGTTAAGAGAACTTCTTGTTCTATCAACTGTGTTGATTGGGGTGGGGAGGGGCACAGGAAAAAATCTACCCACTTGAGTGTAAGAAAGTGTTACAGAATTAGTTTCCATCTTCCCATATACTTATCGCCTTTTTATTTCTTACTACTCTGAACTGCCAGTTTTTCTCAAGCCAATCATTCATTTCTTATTAATTTGTAAGAAATCCTTTCTGGTTTTGCAAATATGGCTTCTGGTTTGTCATTTGACTGTTTATAGAATGTTTTGCTCAAGAAAACTTTTTCATTATTGTGAAATAAAAGTGAGCAGTTTCATCTTTTAAGAAACCACTTGTTTTGTTATATTTAGAAAGTCCTCCTCTAATGAAAGATTAGTTGTTTTCTTATTACTTATGATTTTGTTCTAATAGTTTTTAATTTATATATGCAAATTGATGCTCCAAGAAGAATTTCTTTAGTTGTGAGGCATGAAATAGAATCCCTTGCTTTATCTAATTGCTGGCATCTTGTCTCAATACCATTTAGAAATTATTAATCTTTTACCTCGTGATTTGAAACGTTACCTCTATCATACTAATCATTCTGAATTTTGTTTCACTTCTGGAGTTTATATGTTTTATTTGATCTACATGCTGATTTCTCTCCCATTTTATGGTTTTATTTATTGTGCTTAATAATATATTTCAATGTCAAATAAGGCAGCTTCTCTGAATTAGTCTATTCAAAACTTTCTTGACTATTTAAAAATGTTTATATTTCTGAAAGATCATTAAGTCATTTTTTATTTTTTTAACCAAATATTTATGTATTAACCATTGTAGGGTGGGAGTCTGAGTAATTTTTACTTCCACGTTTTGCTTTTTTTTAAAATTTTTATTTATTTATTTATTTTTGGCTGTGTTGGGTCTTCGTTTCTGTGCGAGGGCTTTCTCTAGTTGTGGCGAGTGGGGGCCACTCTTCATCGCGGTGCGTGGGCCTCTCACTATCGCGGCCTCTCTTGTTGCGGAGCACAAGCTCCAGACGCGCAGGCTCAGTAGTTGTGGCTCACAAGTTTAGTTGCTCCGCGGCATGTGGGATCTTCCCAGACCAGGGCTCGAACCCGTGTCCCCTGCATTGGCAGGCAGATTCCCAACCACTGCGCCACCAGGGAAGCCCCCATTATGTCATTTTATACAGATGCTCTCTCTACCAGAAAACTTTGAAGATTCTGTTGTTATTCAAACTGGAAATGCATTAAAAATAGTGTAATTTGGGTAGAAATGATATCTTTATATAGTTGTCTTTATAGCTAAGAACATGATTTGTTGTCATTTATTCAATATTCTTTTACGTCTTTACACAATGTTTTAATGTTTTTAAAATATAAGTCCTGCCTTTTTCTTAAATTTATAGTTATTTTAATAATTCTTTTATTGTAAACTCAACTGTTTCTTCCTTTGTATTTCTAATTGGTCATTGGTTTTTAAATAGGAAAAGTATTGCTTTTTTATTTTAAATGTTTTTATATTTTGACACTATTAAATTTCTAGATGAAATTTAATTATTTAATAATTATATAGTTATAATTTAATATAAATATATAAATAATAATTATAATTTAATAATTTAAAATTTCCAGATTTTATTTAATTATTTTGACATTATGCAATTCGCAATCTACAGAGTAATAATTTTTTCCTTTTCGTGACGTTGCCATTCCCAGCCTGTGACCAGGGCAAGCCTTCCTCTGTGCTGAGACTCTGCATCCTTGTCTTTAACGTGGGAACAGTGTCTGCCTAAAGCGTACTCGAGGTGGGAGTCTTGGCTCAGCGAAGAGAGCTGCGTGGACACTCAGCCTCCCTGGGAGAGGAGACCTCGTGCTCCTGGACACCCACACCTTCCAGAAGCTCAGGCCGCTTCCTAGGAAGAGCTGTGGCTGTGCACCCAGCATCAGGACCAGGAAGTGGGTGGGGGCAGTGAGGAGACACCTGCTGTGTTGGGGCTTTGCACACACGTCTGTTTTTACGGGGGATTCGAGGTGGGGGGAGCCAGGTGGCACAAGGAGTACCCCCTGAGGAAGGGGGAGAGTTAAGGGTCCCCTTTTCCTTTAGGGGGAATAAGCGTGTGGCCTCTTGTGGGGGCCACGTTCATATTTATTGAAGAGAAGTGATGAAGAAGCAGCTGGTTAAATATTCGGGCATATGAATTCACAGCAGACCCAGGGAGACAATCGACCTCACTCAACGCGGCTGGGGCAGCTCTGGGCGGAGTCCTGGGGGCTGGTCATCGTCCCCGCCCCCCATCACGGGGAAGACCTACTGATCTTTGTCCTCCTGGGGAGGCTCCCATCAGGGCACATTTCTGTTCCCCCCGACTGCTGCCCATCACTTGTGGACGGGGAGCTGGTGCTCTCAGGCCTGACGGAGGCCCCGGAATAGCCCCTGGAGCTGCAGCTTGGCTACACGAGCCGGCATTTCAGGTGGGTCCTGGGTTGCCCGCAGCCTTGTCTTTAAAACCACCGGCAGTTCAAGGACGAGATTCCCATCCTCTTCCCCGCTGCCCTGACCTTTGCTTCCCGCCCAGCCCGGTCTCCGTACTCCATCCAGGGAACAGCGTGACAGTCAGGACGAGTGTCGTCTTTAGGGCTCCTGCTCCGTGCGGCACCTCCCACCCTTCAGCACCTACAGCCCGCCCAGCGGCAAGCCCCCTTGAGTCCACCTGCACACGCACGGGACCCCTGTCTCTCTTCATCTGTCCACCTCAGCCCCTGGTCCAGCCACGGCAGCCTTCCCGCAGCCCCTGGCACCCGGCCTCTCACTCACCTGGACACGCCTGTATTTAACACTTAGACCTCAGTTCTCTTCAGTTAAAGCCCCCCAGTCAATGTCCAATGCAAGCAGAAAGCATTCCTAAGCCCACCCCTCGACGGCAAGGCCCCCTGTCTGCCCGGCCTGCAGCTCCGGCCTCACCTGGTGCCTCGGGCGTCCTCACCTGGCCCTCCAGCGCGCACACCTGCCCTCCCTGTCTGTGGCGCTCCTGCCTGGGACCCTCCCGCCCACACTTTCCCACTGGCCTCTGCTCACCTGCTTGTCAGAAGCTGTAAGTAAGCCCTGGAGGGCGTCTCCGCTGTGGGTCCAGGGCCCAGCACATAGCGGATGACTCAGCATTTGGTGGCTGAGAGCTCGGATGTGCATTGCCCAAAGCTTTAGTTTCCTTCCACCCTCCCTTTCTGGTGTGATTTCAGGGCCATCTTCAGTGACTGGTTTTACCAAAGTTCTAGACTCTTCTTTACAAAGGGTCCTGATTACACACAGGTTTCTGTTGAGTTTATTTGGTTTTCCATGCTCCCGCCTTCTGCCATCAAATCCACAGGAGGCTATGCAGAACTTAAATTCTCAGTCGTTTGTAAAACACACGGCATCACAGAAGAAACACCTCATTCTGGTATCAGCCCAGGGAAACTGATCCATCCAGATCAGAGATTAAGGCTGGGCCAGAGATAAGCCCATTCAGGCTTGAGCCTGGAATTATAGCAGCATCTCACGGAGCCCGTGACACAGCACGAGGAGACCAAACGGCATGCCTTTAATGAGCAGGCACAGTGGCTGGATGCTGTCTCGCTCGCATAGAACAGAACGCTTCATCAAGACGTTTTCCCCCTGAATCATCCCACTTAAAGGGTTTTTTTTCCCCCTGATTAATTAAAAAGTTAATGAGCTTGATTAAGTACCCACTATTTTTTGGTAAAGATTAAAAAGAACATAAATACCTCTTTCTACTTCCGATATACAAGTAAAGATTCTGCAACCCACTTTCTGTAATTAAATGTGTCCATAAAACTTATTTTATAATTTTGTAATTTATACTCTTTGTGGACTTGCTGATCCTTGGTCTATAATTTTTTCATGAAAGTATACCAAACGATAATATCATGCCATACAAAATATTACATGCCAGTAAAGATGAAAATGTCAGAGTCAATTTATTTAATTTCTTCAAAGTGTGGTTGATGTGGGATGGAGACAGATCTGGGGGTGTTGCATTTCTCTTGCATGTGTGCACATGAATGTGTGTGAGTGCACGCATGTGTGTGTGTGCGCGTGTGCATGGACAGGTGCATCCACGTGCATGTGCGTGTGCCTGTGTGTGTAGCAAGGCTGAGATCTGGAGCTGGAAGAGCCTGGCCTGTGACTTGGGCCAGTGGCTCCAGACCTGTGCATGGGTTAGAACACCGAGGGCTGTTTCAGGCAGATTCTTGGGACACCCCGCCCTCCTGAGGTTCTGATGGAACCGGGTCTGGGTGGGGCCCCAAATGTGCATTTCTAATAACTTCCCAGATGACTCTGCTGCTGCCGACTGGGGCCCCCTTAGAAAACCCTGGTCCACATCTTATATATTTTTGATCTGTGAAGTCAGAGGGAGCAGCTCCCCGTCCCTCCCCCGCACTCACCTCAGGCTCTGGCATGACAATCACCAGAGTCGATCGATGGTTGGGTGAGATGTTCTGAGCATAAAGTACTGCATGGAGCTTTCTGTCCTGGGAATGGCTTGCTTAAAGGACTCCCTGCAGATGGATAAGCTCACCTTACCATTCTTCTCCTGGACCTTTGGGGGAAAATATATGTTGACCCCGAAACAGGTGCTGCATGCCCTCCCCTGGTGCCCAGTGGTTTTTACTCAGTAGATGCTCAATAAATATCACCCACCTCCACCTCTGTGGAGTCTTGTGATTCTAACAGCTCACCTGCAGGATGGTGACTGAGCAGGATGCTCTAAACGCGACCCTCCGTTGGGCCCCTTGGTGCCGTCAGACACAGTAGTGTGTTCAGCCGGGTAGCCCGGGGTGGGGCAGCCCTCATGGGCAAGGCTGACCTCTGGCTGATGGGAGATGATGCAGATCCTACAACCAAGCTCATTAGAAGTCCCATCTTAAATGCATGGGGGAGATAGGGGTTTATATGGAAATAGCTAATTCTGCAGTCGGCAGGCAGACCCTAGGATGACCCAGTGACCCCTGCCTCCTGGTGTTGGTGCCCTTGTGTGACCCTTGGCCCTTGAGTCTGGTGGGCCCTGTGATTTGCTTCCATACCCATAGACTGGCGAAGGGGATAGGAGGTCCCTCTGGGGATAATGTTCCTTTACAGGAGGCTCCATCTCCACAGACTGGAGGAAGACTTTTCTTGCAGGCCTGATGAAGCGTTGGGGTGACCTCACATGGGGAGGTGCTGGGGGGGTCCCTAGGACCTGAGGGCAGCCCCCAGCCCAGGCCAGCAAAACTGGGGCCCTCAGTCAGACAGCCACAGGGAAACAAATTCTGCCAGCATCCAAAGGGACCTTGGAAGAGAGGTCTTCCCCAATCCATCCTTCAGATGAGAATGCAGCCCAGTCATGCCTGGATCACTGCCTGGTGAGACCCAAGCTGAGGCCCCAGCTAAGCCCAGACTCCCGACCCACAGAACCAGGGGATGACAAATGCATCTTGTTTTAAGCTGCTATGCTTGTGGTCATTTATGCAGCAATTAAAAAAGAGTACAATTATGGATGCTTAGCACTTCATAATTTATGAGCACGCGGGGATGGTGATAAATGAGAGTGATGCGGGCAACGCTTCAATGCTTTAAAGTCACTTCCATCCTCTCTGTTATCCATCCCATCCCTGTTCTGAGCGAGCTGGGGTTGAGTTAGCAGCTGGTGGACAGTGATGGGCCCAGGGGGGGAGGCTTTGTGTGGGCTTCCCCTGTTGGAACCCAGTGTGGACTGTCTACCCTCATTCTGGGGAGAAAGGAGGAAGATTAATGTAATTACGTAACGACTCAGCATTTGTGGAAAGGCTGTTACCCTTACTTCTGAAGTAGGAAGTTCAATGTGCTTCACTTTGGGCTGGCCGAGCGGGTCTGAACACAGACGGCTGCCCTTGGGGTCCACACAGTGAGGAGTGAGTTCACCCCGAAGTCTCCCTCCCAGAATGAGACACACTGCTCCACACCAGGTTGGCTGGGGGGAAAGTGCTATTTTTAGGATCAGTGCAGACATGGAAGTGGCTTCCCAGACAAAGTGGCTCACTTTCCAGACACAAGGGATGCCCAGACAGTGGGGACGTGGGTGGGATTGGACCTGGAGCCCCGCCCAGGGGCTCAAGGAAGAGGAGGTTATTCTGAAGTGGTCATAGATGCGGCAGAGGACCTGGTCCCATCACTTGGGGCCACTGGGGAAGTGAGCCGGGGGGAGTGGGGGTGGTGTCAGGGCTCAGTCCCATGGGGTCTGTCTGGAGTGACTGGTCTGCCCATATTCTGGGGCAGGATAGGGCCACGCTGCTTTTGTGCCATTTTTTCCAAGATGATAAACGAACAAAATTAATAGGTAACAAACCCAGCTGTACTTCCTTTCAGCTCAAGAGAAGAGGCGGGAAACACGTTTGTGACCATCTTAGGGTGGCATTTACTGATTTCCAGTACGCAGCGCATTCTGGAGAAAACAGCAGATAGTCAAGCCGAACTCTTGTTTTTTCTTCTTTACAGATGTGTTGTGCCTTTCCCCCCTTCATTCAGGGCAAACTGAGACGAGGCATATTTTTGCCTGTCACACGTGGATGGTTTTTAGTAAGAAAGCACCCTCCCTGGCTCGCCTGCTGTTTCCCGCCCTCACAAAGGGTCAGGGCTCCAATGCTTGGACCTGTGGGCTGGGATCTTCTTACGAGATGAAAGGGGAAGCAAACAGAACCGGCGTCTGGGTGGGCTCTCCACCCCCTAGCCCGCCCCCCTGAGCCGGCCTTCACGGGCCCTCCCCTGTCCTTTGCAGTGATGCCCTCCTTACCTTCTCTACCTGCAGAGGCCTGCCCATCCTCTCTCCCTTTCCACCCTCATCCCCACCTGGGATGGAATGGAAATGGTCCATCCAATGGACCAATGGAAACGGTCCAATGGAAACGGTCACCGTGCCATGCTTCTTGTGGACACGCG
Organism: Balaenoptera borealis; assembly: GCF_965194805.1. NCBI lineage: Eukaryota > Metazoa > Chordata > Mammalia > Artiodactyla > Balaenopteridae > Balaenoptera > Balaenoptera borealis. The sequence goes on from NC_138867.1 coordinate 2,203,375, forward strand.
GCCGGGAATTATGACGCTTCCGCACTCTGTCTCTGGCCTGCACGGCCCCTCCCAGCCAGCGAGAGGCTGATGAAAACTGTCTGTTCCACTTACACTTCTCTCTCCCACTTTCTTCTGTACGAGGAACAATTTATGTTCTTTCTTTGCAGGAAAAAAAAAAAATCCTGTTTGAAATATGTATGAAGCAAGTTAGCAGGTAATAAAAATAGGAAGAAAAGTCACTCTTCCTTGTCTTTTTTGCATGTGCTTGTCCCAGCAAAGTATTGAAAACAATCTGCGCCCTAAACTCTCTTCAACCTCAAATGCGTGTAGTATGCGGAAACTTTTATTTAAGGTTTCTAGAAAGTGTCCCTATTTCTGGAAAGCACAGGTGGCCCAGGACTGGCTGCCAGGACCCGGCCCTGGATTCGCCTTCCCACCGCCCGCCCGCCTGCCGCCAGGACCAGCATCCATTTTTCCACTGCTGCCACTCGCGCCTGTGTGACTCTATCAAATAACCATTTGTCTTGAGGTCTTGTCTGAAATAATTTGAACTGCCAAATACTGAAATGAATAGGTTTTGTTAACACAAAAGGCTAAGGGACTGGCTGGAAATTTTAAAGAGCTCCCCGGCCCTGAGTCTTAACGGATCATATTGTTTGGCTCCCAGGCATTCTTTTGTCAGCACCCCTCGGCCTCCGTGGGTGCGGGATGATGGATGGTCCGGCTGCTGGAGGAGGAGAGAGAGGCACGCGGGCGGGGCTGGGAATTGGCTAAGTACTCCTGGGCACTTCAACCTCCCCGTGGCACACAGCGAGCCGGCCGCCGTGATTTATAAACTGGGGTGGTGATGGATGATCTCTGGAGGGACGCAGCAGGCGGAGGCCTCGCCGACCGGAGCACTCAGACACGACGGCCACTCGCGGCAGAGTCACGGCCCGCTCACGCCCATCAGCCCCAGAGGACCCCCGTTTTGGACACGGGTCCCCGGGCCGAGGCTCCCGGTCCGTGGTGAGGGAGGGCGCCGTCTCCTGCACGACCAGGGTAGCTGTGGATGGGGCCAGACGGGAGGAGCTCTTGCCGGGCCTGGATCTGGGCAGCCTGCCCGGGCTTTGTTCCTGCTTTGCGACCCCTCGAGCCCTCTGAGGACACTTGTCTGCTGCTGAGGGCACCCGGCTGAGCTCCTCCCCCGGGCCCCTGCCTGCCTAACTTTGTTCCCCTCAGGTCCTCCCTTCTGAGCTGAAGGGGAAGCCACAAGCGTGGGGTCACCGAGACCCACCGGCCACGCCAGGAGGGACTGGACACAACCCCTCTGGGCTTCCATCCAGGCCCCCCTGCCCTGGGCCCTCTCCTGCTCCAGGGACGGGAAGGGCCGGCAGAGGCCGGGACTGCTCAGTGACCAGAGCCCGACCTGGGGGGTGCTCTCTGCCTGGAGGTTTCAGTATTTGTCAAAATAACGATTAAGCGGGAGTCAGATAAACGTGGGTGCCGGGGCTCTGTGGCTGCAGGTGAGCAGTGAGCAGATCAATAGCGGAAGACGACTCCCCAGGAGAAAAGAGCTTTCGCATCTCCCCAGAGGGAGATCCCAAAATCACTTCCATCTGTTCTGAACTCCGGGGAAGACTGCAGTGTGGCTAAAGGAGGAAAGAGCGGGGAGAAATCTCAAAGGCAGACTTTGTGCGCGTCAGTTATAATGAACTGAGCCCTTTGCTCTGAGACGTGTAATATCTTCCTCAAATGCCTTTTGCAAGGCAAGGGAGTGCAACTAATGAATTATCCTGTGGCTCGGGATATCTGTGGATAATTAACATCGCTCCCTTTTAGGCATTACTGCGGCCGCTGCCTTTTGCAGAAGGCAAACTCGAAACAGGGAAACCACTTGGTGAAGGGAGAGGTTTGAAGGGTGAGCTAAAACCTTCGTTCCAGAATTCTGCAGGAGGAAACATGCTGGTGGAGACCTCAGGAAAAGTATTACTTATGCAAATAGATTTCTGTACAGAGGATAAAAATAGAAATGGGTGAGCAGGAAGGGTCTGTCTCTACTTATGACGATGCTCCTTTTTCCTGAAGAAATGAATGTTCGTTTTCTGTGGCTGGTTTTTGAAGTCAACAGAAGAGACTATCAGTTCAGAATAGTGTTTAATTTGTGGCTCAAAGAGCCTATGGTTATCTTACTTTACTTCTACTACAAAGAATTTCATCCCGCTGGCCCAGGATCCTGCAGGAAGGACTGAAAAGGGGTATTCTAGTGGTTTTCTCTAGGGGTTGGGGTGTTTCTTCTTTCTTTGGGCTTTGAACATATTTCCTCTCTATTTTCTTTGTTTTTCCCCCAAATCTTTAAAGCATGTATTGATTTTATTACAGAAAATTTGATTTAAATAGTCGATGAATTTCCCCTTGTTCCTTTTGAAGGAACAGGGGCTGGAAGATGAAAATGACAGTGTGCAGCTGCATTCGGCTCTGCTCTTAAAAGGCTCCTTAGTTCTCGAAAGAATTCAAAGTGTCACTGACCCCACAAGCCATGTTAACAATAAGCTCATGCCAAGGCACTCATTCACCTTCTTTCCACTTCCAGAAACAACGGGAAGAGTATGGAGTTTGGAGTCTAAATGACGTGGTCAGGTTCTTTTTGCTGCATCCTCACTGTGTCAATTCGAGTAAGGGACCTGGTCTTTCTGGGATAACAAGTAAATAATGAAGATTTCTCTAGCTCGTGGCATAACCCAAGCGCCGCTCTAAGCCCTATTGCACATCATACTTTGTTAATTCTCATGACGACCCCAGGAGAGAGGTACTCTTCTTATGGAAGAGGAGACAGGCACAGAGATGGCAAGCGACTTGCTCAGGGTTGCGCAACTATCAAGAGGCAGAGCCTGGTACCCTGACACCATACATGAGCTAATCTAGATCAGCTCCGAGGGTTATTATAAGAATTAAGAAAACGATGATATGCCTCCTTTCCTTTCAGCCAATCAGGTGGTCCAAATAGCCTAAGTTAAATTCTACAACAGGTGATCCCAAAGTCTGCCAAGCAATAGTCATTTGCAGTGGTAATGCTTCTCTCACTGAAGCGTAATCATGTACCATCTTGGATTCACTTCTCTGTGAATTGTGGTCCTTCAAACAGCTGAACACTCCAGTGTCTCTGATGAGCAAGTGACATAACCTCCTTCGTTTCTTTAACCCGTGATGCCGTAACACTTTGTAAGGAGCAGTAGACTGAACTATAACGACAGAGTCAATCGCTGCTGCCGGCTCAACTCGGCTTTCCAAAGGTAAGTTAAATTAAAAAAAACAAAACCTCAACCAAAAACCAAAACCAGAAAAAGAAAACAACCCCCCACCCCCCAAACCACGCTGGATTTATGAACAGCCCATAGGAAAAACCTGAATTTTCCTCATCACTCATAAATCATTCACATCTGAAACTATTTCTTTTAGTCTGTTTGCAACTACCAAATTGTAGACCCATTTGCTGGACCTAATGGGAAAAAGAAGACCAACTCGTCAACGTTTGGAGAACAAAGAGTGTATTTATAACAAAAGTGTTGTACATCGTAAAATGGTTCGGGTAATTGACCTTTGGGGTGGGATGATTTGGGGAGAGGAAGCAACATTTATTTAGATCCCACATTTCCACATCTGCAGCAGATACTCTGGGCCTGCAGAAACTGCTGAAGCACCCCTGAAAAGTTTATTTTGCTATGGGTTGTTTCATCTTCAACCAGTTGTAGTATTGATTTCTCTCAGTGGGTTAATTATCAGAGGCGGTTTCAGACTTCCCTGCACTGGACGGAAGGAAAAATGATGTTTTCATTTCAGTGAAGCCTGCTGGCGATTGTGCTTGTGCTTCTCTGGACCCCTGGCTTCGACGAATGGCAGAGAAGGCCCATAAACAGGAGTATTCATCTACTCTGTGCTCGCGGAGTCTTGGCACGATCTGGGGACCCGGTAAAAGGGGCTTCCCGTGGTCCTCTTCCCCTAGTTGTAGAAGGAGTGTTCAGACTCAGAGAGAGAGGAAGAGAAATCATGGAATTGCACAGATGTGGAAGTCAGGGTTATTTACAGCACAGCCGTGGCCTGACAAAGGGAGATTTAGATAGTTCTCCAAGACAGAGGGCTCTAACATGGGCTCCAGGAGACTCTTCTCCACGGGACCTGGATTCAAAGCTACCTCCAAGCACCAGGACCGTGAAAAGCTCTCTGAGAATCACTTCTGTAGACTCCAAGGATCTAGATGATACGGATGAACAGAACACTTAAACCCAAACTCCGTCTCGGCAATTTTTCGTGTGAATTCTCTGAGCTACACCTTATACTTGAATGTCAGCGTTAGCCTTTCAAGGTGTCGAGGCGTTTCTCATCTTCTGGAACACCTCTGAGTGGTAGACAGAGCAGGGTTATGAATTTCTGCAGTGTTTCAACCATTAAACATCTGGTTGGAGCAGGGGTGCAGGGAGAAGGCTGAGTTTCAGGGAAGTGGCAGGATTTTCCTGGTGCTTGGTGGGGTCTGGGACACATTTTCTGGGATGGCGTCATCCTACAGAGAATTTAAATAGAACTTCCAGACGTCCTTTTCTTTTCCTATAAACTTTATTTTTTTCTTTAAAAATATAATAAGGTAACTATAAAATGTCACCATGTCGTCAAATAGAAATCAGATAAAAGATGGAAATAAAAATAATGTGTGTGTGTATCTTACCACCTAGATGTAATCATGTTAATAATTATAGGTTCTCTATATTTTTGCAGATATACAATAGCAAGAAGTAGCGCTTTTTACATTGCTTTGTGATCTTTTTTCCACTAGAAAAAAACACATTGAATTTATTTCCTATACTTTTCTATAACAGCATTTCTCAGGGCTGCAAAGTGTGCTTAGATGTCATTGTTTTATTTTTTCCTTCGACCTCTTTTCTAAGTTGATACACTTAGAGTGTCTCCTATTTTTCACTTCAAACCCCTGCACTGAATATTTCTGGAGTTGTGCTTTGAGCTCGTGTCCGTCTGGGCTCAGCCCCACGTGGGGTTGTTTGTCAGAGGTCAGCGTCCCTCCGTCCAGGGAAGGGGAGCCCAACGTCCCCCAGGACAGCCTGGAACCCTCTGGTCTGGCCGTGCCGGTGAAGCACACACTCTGGTCTCTGTTATGATGTAGTTTCCAGAGTCGTGTGGGGTGGATGGGCATTTGTCCAATAGAAATGCCTGTTAGGATTTTCTTAACATTTTGTTGTGGACTGACTTTCATTATACCCTTGCCTGGTGTTTGCTGCAAGTGTCCCCTTGTGTTTAAGGGACATCTCAGCCCTTTCCTGCCGTGTGTAACGAACGTGCTTCTGCACCCTTGCCTTTCACTTTATTGACTGTGTCTTTCTGTGTGCTCATCATTTCATTTTTAGTTTGTCAAACCCATCAGATCGGTTTTTCAACAGTGTCTGCCTTTGCTGACATGCTTAGAAATAGCTCCCCTATTCTAAGTTCATATAAATCTTCAGGTATATTTTTTCTAGTATTTTATACCCTTATTGGTCGCATTTAAAACTTGAAATTATCTGGAAAGAACGTTGATAGATGATGTGTGAGGCACGGTAGGGACCGATCAGATTCCTGCGTGGGGCGGTCACTGATCCCTGGGGAGGGTCGGGGTCCATTCTCCTGCTGTCCCGGTGCTGGAAACTCGACGACTGAATCACGGTGACTTTACCGCATTCAGTGTCCCAAGAGCCCTCATTATATGCTTCTCAAAGTTTATCCTTTTTGAGTCAATTCACCAGATTATCTAAAGGCACCTTTCATGCTGCTCACAGCTCCTAATTATTTGATTTACTTTCAGAACACTTCTATGACGATCTCATTATTGTTAGTGTTATTTTATTTGTTATTAATTTACTTAGCATAATGGCTTCCATTTCTAGATTAATTTGGGAGGGAAAAGCGTTTGGGTGGACTGTTTGCTCTGGGCCTTCTCTTGTCCTTGCGGCAGCCTCTCTGGGTCACTGGTGGCACTTTCTCCGACTAAGTCGCAGAAATCCGGCAAAGCGGGGGCACTGCAGGGACCGGCTGGCACTCTGCCTAGGAACCTGCATTCCAGACCCTCCCCCGGGTGGTTGGAAGGCAGGTGTTGTTGGATGGACGGCCTTCGGGAGGACCGCAGTGTTTGTCTGTTTGCACTTTGTGGTGAGGTGGCGGTTCCTCCTCGGCCTTGCAGAGCAGCACAGAGCATGACCACCCCGGGGTGCGCGGCCCTCTCCTTGGGGACTCCTGCCCCGGCACGTGGCCTCCTGACTGTCCGAGGGGGGAATGGTCTGCAGTCTTGTCCTGCCTCTGGGAGGTTGGCCAGGACCGCCGCTCTCCCCCGGGCTGCACCTCAGGCTGGGCCACCTCCTTCTGGACCCCACGGGGCCTGGCAGTAAAGGAGGGACGGTGACGAGGGGCAGGGCTGCCAGCCGGCCGGTGACGCTCCCACTGTCCTGAAGGCTGTTTACCCAGGTTGCTGGGCCTCACCTCCCGGAACTTAGATTTGCCGAGTCTGCCGGAATTTGCGTTTCCACAGGTTTCCAGGTGATGCAGCTGCTGGTGCTGGCCTGGGGACCGCCTTACAGGGAACCCGTCTCTCTCGTCTCCCTCTGTTGTTAATCATATTTAAGATACCAGTTAATTGTTCTTGAATTTTCCTTCTACTATTTAAAAACAGTGAAGCAGATAATAGAAATATTCTTTTAAATTCCTTCAGGGAGAACATTTTTGTCTGTTAATCAATTTTCTTAATTATTTAAACTGATAATTACCATCTACTTCCTGCCTGACTGATTTTCTTGGAAGGTAAATCCGCACCGGTGCTACTGTGACTTGGGGAGTTGCCACGGATCCCAGGAAACAGAAAGGAAGATATCACCAAACCGCACAGGCGATGGACGTGAACCGGTGGGGGACTCTCTCCACCGCCCTTTGTCCCCTGGAACCAGTAGGTGAACTGGGCAGAGAATTAAAGAATCATGGAAGCAGGGCTCTGACTTGAGGGCGGGAGGGGCTGGTTCCCCCCAAACACATTGAAGTGGCTGTGGCGTCCCTGAGACATTTTGAATGTACGCTGAGTACACAGATGGATTCTGGATAAAAAAGTGAGTCAGACATCAACGGCCAATTTATCATTTGATCACTTGCTGGGAAAATGCCTGATATATTTGTAAGTCAGTGCCTGTCATTTTCCCTAATCATAATTAGTGTGATCTGTAATGCATACAGCATATGATTTATTTAAAGGTAAATTTATTTCAGATAACTGAATCTGAGTGTGAATGAAATACAGGCTCTGAGTGAATGATTTAAATGCCCGCCGTGCAGGAAGCTTATATAGATATGGGCTAACCTCCACCAGCAGCCGGCAGAAGAATGGGTTGGAAAATGCCAATATCTCTCACGCAGTTCTAAGCACGTGGAAGGCAAGAGCACCTTCTCCTCTGAACTCTGAAGTGTGAACTCAGGGCTGCTGGGGCCCAGCAAGGAGCAGCCGTCCAGGTCCTGGGCCCCAAGCCCCCTTTCCCGTCTCTCCTGCCGGGTGGACGGCAGCCTCCCTGTTTGGATTTGTGGCCACAAGGCTGTCTTTGCTCAGCCAGCCCCCAGCTCCGGCCCACGTGTCCCCTCAGTGTCCCGTGCCCAGTGGTGACCTCCGGTGGGCTTTCTGTGCGGGGAGGTGGGCAAGTCCCTGCAGGCATCCGTCCACACCACCCAAGTCCTGAGGGTCCTCATCCTGTCCCGCAGCCGCCGGCCTGGGGTCGGGCCGGGGTCAGGCCCGTGAGCCTCCGGAAGCATCCGTGGAGGGACTGGGCCTGCCCCCTCCCACTGCCCCGTCAGCCACCGCAGCTCCTGAGGTTAGCAGTTACCCCTCCATTGTTTAGGGTCCTGGGCTATCGGCAGGTTCCTAAATGCCGCATTGAAATGCAGAGCCCACTGGAGTGAGGACCCCACCAGCCACCTGACTACAACGGTCGGCAGGCCGGGTGGGTTGGCTGGGGAGTCCATGAGGGCGGGAAGGAGCCAGGGTTCGGGCCTGACCGGCGGGTCTGCAAGGCTGGACACGACCGACCTGCGTAAGGATCACCACACGGTGCCTCCCCGCATAAGATGCCCGAGGGCAGGTGCTGCTGAGTAGGGAGCCCTGGGGCACGTGTGCCCCGCTGAGCCCAGCTGGTGCAGCTCGCCTGCCGGGCCCGACCCTGAGGGCAGCTTAGTTATCACGGGCCAGGCAGGGGAGTAGATTCACAGGCAGGCCTCACTGCAGGGCGACTTCAGACACCCTCCATGGTGTCCCCAAAGGCAGCGGGTTCAGAACTGAGCCCGGGAGGGGCCCACAGGGGAGGCCGTGAGCAGGGCCTGGAGGCGGGGCCCTTCCTTAGCCACCCCTGCCGGGCCTTCCACCATCAGTGTGCGGAGCCACTGACCACTCCTGGCCGTCTGTTACCTGTGGACGTGGGTCAAGTACCCGCAGGGGATGGACGTCCCCTCTGGGGTCCATCAGTCCACTTCTGTCCCCCACGTCCCCACCTGCTGACGGACGCTCACCAAGAGCCCCCTGTGCCTGACGGGCGGATGGTCTCATCGCAGCCGCCTCCCAGGGCCCCGTGCCAGCAAACCCGATCGCACGGGCCGGGCGTGACGGCCCGTGAGCAGACTCGGGGGAGCGCGGGGCCACGGCTCCACACAGGAGCTCGAGGCTCGGTCAGAGCAAAGCAAAGCGACCGCGTCATCACAGGTGACAAGCACACACACCCACGCATATCGTGCAACTGCTTATAGAACACAGGGGAGCGTAAGGTGATAAAGCGAGGGTGGCAGGGCCGCGGGGCATGCCTGCAAGGGTCACGCAACACAAGCCAGTGGAGGGAAGGCTCCTGCAGCTTCCGGAGGCCTACCGTAGCGGGGAGTTCACGGGGAGGTCCAGTGGCCAGAGACGCTGACGGAAGCTGGCATGTGGACCTGGAGGTTTTATTCTACAAACTCAATCCAAACAAATAGGGTGACATTTCCCGAGAGCTTTGTAATGCTGGGTGGGAGGGACCCGCACAGACTGGAGGACACCCCAGCCACAGTCACCCCCGTGTCCCCTCTGGCCAGAATGCCGGGTGAGGTGCGGGTCAGAGACAGGAGCTGTGCCGTCCCAGCTGTATTAACAGCCATCTCACACTTCAGTTCAATAACACTGTTTTAATAGTCACTCGTGAATTCTCCGTTTTGTTGCCAATTATAGGATACAAATCATTTGTTTATGGCGATCATTTAAGGCTTAGCGATGCTCTACCCTGGAATTGGACCTCTGGGTGCACTTTAATTGCTGTTTGCTCGGGCTAACGAGTCGGCACAGAGCAGAGACCCCGGAGTAATTTAAGGCCTATCTTCTCGAGTGTTCGCATCTCTGTAAACCAGCCTGCCCATGAGATGACTGACAACATGTTTGGTTTCCTCTGAAGCCCGCAGGTCCCAGCGCCTCCTGCTGAGACGGGTCAGCCCCGCAGCTTGCTGTGCACTTGGGGGGCCGAGCACCCCCTCTCACCTGCCGGCTTCAGGGCTGCCCAGCCCGCCTCCCTGCTCTTGGCTGCGACTCACAGGAGAAGAGGGGAGGCCCCTCCCGCAGAGCCTGGCCGTGAAGCCTGGCACCTGGATAAGGCGTGTCCCTGCCAAAGGGAACGCTCACTCAGGTTCCAGCCAGCTCTGAGCCTGGAAGGGAAGTGTCTGGGGTTGGGGCCCCTCCCTCCCGGAGGTGAACAGGCGAGGAAAGGGACTTCACGCCAACATCTACAAGTGTAAACGCATGAGTCCCTTACTGCAGGAGGTCCAAGGAGATTTCCCTACCCTCTACCCTCATTCCATTCGAATAGACTGCTATGTAAATAGTATTCCAAGTGTGAACCAGGTGAGAGACACTTGCTGAGGAGTTATTCAGAAGAGACCTTTCATTTTTCCCTCACACCAAATTGTCCGTTTTGGCTACTTCAAGATAGTAAGAGGAAGGTCATGCCAACATTTACTTCTAAAGGCTTATGTTTGTTAATTTGACCCTCAAAACGTCTGTGTGAGGTAGGCAGAGTTGTTGCCCCTTTTTATATTTGGGAACTAAGGCCCAGAGAGGGTAGTACATTTCCCAAGATCACACAGCTGTAAGCAGCAGGGTCTGAGTGCGCTGTGCCATCTCTCAATGCGGGCGATAGTCCTTTTGCATCTTAACGCTCTTTCTGACCTGGTTTTGAAACACCAGCAAGCACTGGGGTTTCTTCTCCATCCAATGTTTGTGCTGTTTTCAAATGTCTTCTGCTGTAAGAGTTTCCTGGGGCTGCCGTAGAAAGTTACCACAAATGGGGAGCTTAAAACAGACATTTTTCCTCTTGTGGTTCTGGAGGGCAAATGTCTGAAATCATGAGTCACAGGGCCTCACGCCCTCAGGAGGCTCCAGGTGAGTGTCCTTCCTGCCTCTTCCAGCTTCTGGGGATTCCAGATGTTTCTGAACTTGTGGACACATCCCTCCAGCCTCTGCCTCTGTCTTCACCTATTCACAGCCCTCTGTGTCCTCCTCCTCTTATAAGGACACTTGTCGTTGGGTTTAGGGCCTACATGGATGATCCCAGGATGAACTCATCTCTAAATCCTTAGCTCAGTCTGCAAAGACCCTTTTTTCCAAACAAGGTCACATTCACAGATTCCTGGAATCAGGACACGGAGCTCTTCTTGGGGTGACCCTTCAACCCACTGCAAACCCGAATATAGCTATCACCTCTAGAGAGAGGGTGCCAGACACGCATTTGTTTGTTCAGTGAGCAATTCTCCAGTGCCTGCCCAGCCCTTGCACACTGCTGGGTGCAGCAAACGCATGGGGGAGGAGGGTGGGCCCAACCCTGGCCTGGCGTCCACCACCCCAGTGGGTCACTTTGCCCATGAGCGAGCATGGGGGAGGGAATACTGCAGGGGCCTTGTCTACCCACCTGTGTGGCCTCTGCCCATGAATCTGCCTTGGCCCCAGCTCTGAGGGGCCTCTTGAAGGGAGACCCTGACCCTGGGCATGTGAGCCCCCAGCCATGACCCCCGTGTGGGTGCCAGACACCAGACATGTCATGGAGCGAGCCAGAATCCAGAGGTAGCCACCAAGGCCCCGGAGCTGGAGAGGTGGCCTGTCGGGAGGGCATGGGCCTAGTGAGGTCAAGGTCATGGGGCCAAAAGTCATGGGTTGGCCTCACCCACGGTGTGCCTGTGCAGCCCCTCCTGCAGAGGGAACGGTGTGCACCTGGCGTCGTGTTTGATGCCCCTTCCCCAGGGATCTAAGTGGTAAGTGTGCCTTGGTATTTTGCGTCTTCTCATAAAAGCCATGGAACACCTCGGTCTCTCCTTGTACCTCAGCTTCCAGGATGCCCAGGCATGACATCACCGGCCTGCTGCCTTGCCAACATGACCAGTTTTTGCTCAAGGTACACTGTGCCCAGCCTGAGCCAATGCACCATGGCTAGACTTTTCCCGTCCTGCCCCTGGTTTCTCAACCTCCCTCTCAGCAAGCAGTGGACAAGCGACCCGGGCTCTGAGACCCGAGGTGAAAGATTGCGATTGCCTGATGAAGGGGACAGGCGAGGCTGGAACAATGCTTGGAGCTGCAGCATCGATCCTGTGACCATGAGGCCACAAGCATGGAGATGACAGTCAGGATGGGGGGACAGGGGACGGTAAGAGATGGAGAGTCCACAAGGGACCCCTCTCTGTGGACTTTGTGTCCCTGAAAAATAATTGCTCCTTACTAAACCACTGTTGGGGTTTTTGTGACTTTCAGGTAAACTGATTCCTCACCAATACAGGTGAATTTTGTGTTCAATTACATTTACTTCTCAAAAAAAGCTTTCTTTATATTTACTTCTGCCTTTTCTCTTTATTACTTGAATGTTGCCTTTAAAAAAAAAAATTCTGATTTTCCATTTTTGCATTTTATGATTGCTCTGCTTTAATTAATGCATGCCATGTCAATCCTTTTATAAATATGTGTAAATAAATGTGATATTTATATTACAAATTTTTATATATTTATATGATACATTATAAGTACATTTATATATTATAAATATATGAATTTATGTTATGGTCCAGAATATGGTATATCTTGGTAAGTATTTTGTGTGCCCTTGAAAGGAATGAGTATTCTGCGCTTGAAAATAATGTTTATCTGCAGTGTTCTATAAATGTAGCATAGGTCAAATGAGTTTAAAGAGTGCTTCAAGTTTTCTTTATTCTTACTGATTTTCTCTCTACTTGCTCTATAAGTTATTGATGGAAAAGTGTTTAAATCTCTCACCATAATTGTTTATTTATTTCTAATACTAGCGAAACTCCTTTAGTTTTATCAGTTTGTACTTCATTTTATTAAATGCATAAGTTTTTAATATTTTTGTGGTTTCTTGATGGATTGAACACTTTATTATTATGAGATAATCTTCATCTCAGGTAATACTCTTTGCTTCACTTTGATATTAATATAAGAGTCCAGCTTTCTTTGATTAGTGTTAGCATGGTATATATTTTGCATTCTTTATATTTCAAGTGGGTTATTATGGTTAGTTTTTTTTTTTTTTAAGTGATGGCTTTAGGGAATATGATCTAGATATTTAACTTATCACTGTCTACTATCAAGTAATATTATGCCACTTCATGTATAGTATAAGAACCCTATAAAAGTATACTTATAATCTTCTCAGTTCTTATATTATTGTTTTGTTTTTTTTTTTTTTAAAAGGGGGTGGAGGGCTACTTTTATTAATTTATTTATTTTGGCTGTGTTGGGTCTTCGTTTCCGTGCGAGGGCTTCCTGTAGTTGCGGCAAGCGGGGGCCACTCTTCATCACGGTGCGCGGGCCTCTCACTGTCGCGGCCTCTCTTGTTGTGGAGCACAGGCTCCAGATGCGCAGGCTCAGTAGTTGTGGCTCACGGGCCTAGTTGCTCTGCGGCATGTGGGATCTTCCCAGACCAGGGCTCGAACCCGTGTCCCCTGCATTGGCAGGCAGATTCTCAACCACTGCACCACCAGGGAAGCCCTATTGTTTTTATAAGTTATATTTCTACATATGCTATAAATACTTCAATACACTGCTATTGTTTTTCTTCAAATAGTCAGTTATCTTTTAAGAGTTTTTTTTAAGGAAAAAAATGTCATTTATATTTACCTTTCTTGAGGCTCTTTATTTTGATATTTTCTTCTAGATTTCCACCTGGTGTCATTTTCCTTCTTAAAAGACAGGTCTACTGGCTATGGATTTTTTTCAGCTTTTGTATGCCTGAAATTTATTTTGCCTTCATTTTTGAAAGTTAGTTTTGCAGGATATAGTTTGTTTTATTTTGTGTTTTCTTTCAGAACTTTAAAGATGTTACTTCACTGTCTTCTGGTTTGAATGGTTTTCAATGAGAAATCTGCTTATGTTTGTTCCATATTCATACTATATATCTGTATTTTTTTCCCTGGCTATTTAAAGATTGTTTATCACTGGCTTAAAGCAAATTGATTACAACACAACTTGTGTTAGTTTTCTTCAAGTTTCTTGTGCTAGAGTTTTGCTGGGCTTTGGAATCTGTCTAAATTCATCAACTTCAGACATTTTTAGGTTACTTCTTCAAATATTTTTTCCCTTCCCTACTTTCAGGATCTCAAATTACACACATACTAGACTGTTTGAAGTTACCCTACCTCTCACTCATGTTTTCAGTGTTTTCCTCTATGTGTTTAAGTTTGGATAATTTTTCCTGCTATTTCTTCAAGTTCATTAATCTTTTCCTCTGCATTGTCTAAACTGCTGTTGTTCCATCTTATGTATATTTTATCTCAGGTATTTTGATATCTAGATGCTTGATTAAAGTTTATTTTTTGTATCCTTCCTATGTCTTTATAAAATTTTCAACCTGTACTTTCTTGAACATATGTAATATAGTTTTTTTTTTTAAATTGAAGTATAGTTGACTTACAATAATATATTAGTTTAAGGTGTAAAACATAGCGATTAAATATTTTTATAGATTACACACTATACAAAGTTATTATGGTATTATTGACTATATTCACTGTGCAGTACATTACATCCATTACTTGGAATATAGTTATAATAATGTTTTAATGTCCTTGCTACTAATGATATCATTTGTGTCATTCCTGGGTCTGTTTGGATTGATTGGTTTTTCTTTCATTATAGGTCATGTTTTTCTGTTTCATTCCATGCCTGGTAAATTTTATTAGACTTTGTAAATTTTGCCTTGTTGGGTGCTAGATATTTTTTATAGTTTTATAAATATCCTTGAACTTTTTTCTGGATTACAGTTAAATTACATGAAAAAAAGTTTGCCTCAGGCCTTGTTTCTAACCTTCATTGTGTGGTGCTTGGGAGGCCTTTAGTCTGGGGCTAATTTTGCCCTGCTATTGACTCTCTACACGATGTCCCATTAATTACATGTTTTTTTCTATTCTGGCTGGTGGGAACACAGACTGGCCCTATTCTTACTCCTGTATGTGCTCTCAGGACATCTCTCTGTCCACAGAGAGCTTTCTCACATGCGTGCACTGGCCAGCACTCAGCTTTGCTCAGCAGGGTGAGGACGGGGTCTCTGCAGGTCTTTGCAGCTCCCTATCTGTGTATAATTCCTCTTTCTAAGAATACCCTGTCCCCTGAGCTCTAGCTGCCTTGAGTGCCACAAAAATCCAATTTTTTTTTCAACTCAGGGAATGCACTTGATTTTGCATCATTTTCCCCTCCCTGCACTGACATCTGGACTCTCTCTCTGAGCAGGGAGCTGGGGACAATCCTAGGACTCACCTGGTTTGTATTTTCTCACAGGGATTTCTGGCTTGTGCTGCCCACTGTCCAGTGCCTGAAAACTATCATTTCATATATTTTATCAGTTTTCTTTACAGTTGTTTCAAGTGGGGGATGTAAACCCCACCTCTGTTACTCCATCTTGATAGATACCTAGATTGTTTTTGAAAGTGATTTAAATCAGTGCCTACATTAGCAGCTTACCTCAGGGAGCTCATACATTTAACTAATACGTATTGAGCAGCAACTCTGTGCTTGGCTTCGTTCTAGATGCTGGGGCTGTGGTGGTGAGCCAGCCAGACGAAACGCCTTCCCGTGTGGAGCTTATACTCCATGAGGTGTAGACTGACAATAAACAGATAAACAGAGGGCATCAGGTATTGGGAGTGATGAGTGTTGTGGGAAAAAATAAATCTAGGCAGGTGGGATTGGGAGTCTGTTTGTTGTGCATTCAAAATACAGCGGCCTTGAGGAGAAGATGCTGGATCAAGTACCTTCAAGACGCGAGTGTGTGAGCTCTGCAGACACCTGGGTGAGAGAGATCCAAGCAGAGGAGGTGGCAATGCATAGCACTGACTGATATTCCAGAATTCCTGAGAAATATTTAGGAGGACACACTATAGATTGAGCAAAATGAGGTTTTTTTGCTCCTGGGTTACATTCACAGTCTGCTTTAACATTAGAAATAAAACTCTGCTCTCCATGCCTTTGGGGTCCAGATCATCAGAGATGGCTGAGGATAAACTTCCTATCTGTTTCCAGACAGGGAAACTGTGGTGGATGAGAATGAAAAGATGAACTCAAAACTATCTCTTTTGACAGTGGTTGTGCTGTAGGAAAAGAGGGGAGGGTAATGGTGTGGTTGATAGATGTGTCTAGGGTAGACTTGAGCACTCATGAAGCCCCTTGGGTCTTCAGGTTACCACTGAGGGGCAGTGACCCATGAAGAAAGTGAGGAAGATGATGTATGTTCTGATGGCTGAGGACACCTTAGTAACAGCCAGCTACATCAGTTCCTAATCTCTGTCTGTGATGGACATTTTTTTCTGTTTCAGTTCTATGGAGCTTGAGCGAAAAATGCAGATCCTGGGGTGTCCTGGAGCATTTTTTCTAACCCTTTAAATCTTAATATTGTTTGTAGTAAAATAATAGGAATAGAGGTCTCTACCTTATAGGGAGTTCAGGAAGATTAATGAGGATAATATGTTCAAAGCCTTTATAACTGTGCCTGGTACACAGCAAGTGTACATGTGGTAAGACCTTATCAGATATTCGCTCTCATCATCATCTTCACCATCCTCACCACTACCATCATGATTACTATCATCATCAACAACATAACCACCATGATCACCACCCTATCATCACCATCACATTATCATCGTTACCATCACCACCCTCAGCATCAACCATCCCCATCACCATCATCACTAACTTTAACATCATCACCATCACCACCACTGTCATCATCACCACCATCACCACCACTATCTTCATCATCGCCACCATCATCATCACCATCATCTTCACAATTGTCATCACCACTACTATCACTACCACTTACATCATCACCATCATCATCAACAACATAAACCACCACCATTGCCACCATCACCACCAACTTATCATCACCATTATCATCATCATTAACATCATCATTGTTAACAGCACCACCAGCATCACCATCGTCATCACCATCACCCTCATTATCCAACCCTCAACACCAGCATGCACTTATTTCTGAAAAGCTCTTCTTCCTAGTCTGGATATTCAACACCTTTATTACCATCTTCAGAGGAACAGTTGAGTGACATGGACTTCCATCCAGGGGAGGAAATGAGAACTCTGTAAGCTGGGTGCCAAGTTAATCCTTCCATTATGAAGAGTGAACGAAACCTTGATTTCAGACTCTAAGAAATGATTCCTTCCTACAGACTATACTAGTTACACAGAGCCCCTACTGTTTCAAATTCCACCCTTAAATTCATAGCTAGAAGCGATTGCACCAGCACCAGAGTGGAGTGAATTTCAATTTCAATCATTTTATTGGCATGACAAAGTATACAGGAATTGCCGGTGTTAATACATCAAATCCCAGTGTCTCAGAGGTTGTCATTGATCATGTGTCTCTATTCCACATTACTGTCTTTCCAAGTCTGTGTCAGGCTCTAGCTACTTTAAGGTTGCTCCTGCCAAAATTTAGGCTTATTTCAATTTTATAGTTTTTCTTCTTACACCTGCCTTGACAGTACTTCTTCACCATTTTCAAAAATTGGAGAGGAATATTGTCTACATTTCTGCATCTTGTAAGGAGGAGTAAGAACCATTTTTTGTCTAATTTACTGCTTTCTTATGACAATTATTGAGTTATGGTCCAATTACTTTTCTGGTTAGTAAGATCAATAGCACAGAAGATAAGCCTAGATTATTATTTCAATTATCGTGTCTGTCAGGCAAAAATTACCATGTTCAGGTATAGTCAGAGCTGGTCAGTTATTGAATACTTAAGAAATATAATTCATACACTTTAGTGGTTACATAAGAACCATTTTAGCAATTGTTTCACCATTCTATCTTGAGATAAAATTACTGACTTGAGACGTGATAATTTGGCCAATAATCCAAAAGTGCTTCTGAGAATTTTTTTCTCATAGCATCCAGGGGCATTACATTATCAATTTTGTTCTTTTTGAGTTTCTATCATGGAGCGCTGTCATGGGCAGGGAGGGATTCAGCCAGTATATATAGTATATTTTGTATAGTAATAAAGTATGGTCTTTAGCCTGATCTTTCTTTCCCTTATTTTTAAAAATCCAACATAGGAGCTGTAGAAATCCAAGAAATCCTCTATGTTTTCCTCATACCCCCTAATTCTTCCTCCCAGACCCCCACTCCAGACCTCTACAGAGTAAATGAGTATCAGACATATAGAAATGATATGTCCCAGTACCATAGATTAGAAAATTGTAGGTAAGTTTAAGTATATCCTGACCCAATTCCAATGTCCTTAGCCCTACCTTAAAATGTAATCTTTTCGGTAAATTGAGGCTTTTCTGATATTTCCTAAAAACAGTCATTTTTTATGTCTGAAAAATTGTGGCTTAAAATGTTCTGTGTTACAGCCCCCCACTGCTCCTCTCCTGTGGCAAAACAAGCCCCCGCCTGGTGAGGTTTTATTTCGGGGAGTCTATTTCTGCAACTGTTTCCTAATACTACCTGTTTAATATTTTGTGATTGTCTCCCTGGTGGTTAAAGTGCTTTGAGCTAGGGCTGCATTTCAAACAGGTTTGCTTTTCCAAAGCCCGGAGGTGCCCAACTCACTGTGTGCAAAAGAAAATGGATAATGAAGCACTTTAATTAATGTGAATATTATGAAATTTTAACTGCAGTTGATGGGCTCCAGTTAAGAATCAATCACTGCCTCTTACTTCTCTGATGAGTCTGAGAATCTGTGAAATGAAACACCACCAAGGTACTCACGTAAGAAGAGCCAGTTGGATGGAAAGACTTGATTTATTGGATGCCAGATAGGATGGGTCTGATACAGCATCCTGGGGCTTTATGAGACTATAATACTTGTGTAATGAAGGTTATTCCTGCACTCATAACATTTCATACTCTGGTCTGTACTCAATCATCAACCTACACTGTGAGGCTTGGATGGATAAACATATTAATTATAGAAAGAATCCTTCCGTGGACGGGTGATGTGGAGTGTGCCAGGGCAAGCCGTATTACAGAAAGGAGAAAAATCTCTGTGAGGGTCATGGCAGACCCCCACAGGTGGTAACAAGCTCCTTGGCAATTCCCTCTAGGGTGCAATTTTCTGAAAGTTGGAAACTGAGGGTTCCTCTGGGGTCTCAATAACCCATAGTTCTAAATAAGGTCAAATTTACAGTTACACTGACATCTTGTTGACAGCTTAACCTTCACTCCGGAAGGATTCTAGTCTTTTTCACCATCTCCAATACTTTTGTGAGTTGCTGGGGGTCTTTCTGGCGCATGAGCCAGTGCTCTTCCCCATCTTTGTTACCAGAGCTGCCTGGAATGCAGTCCCTCCACCTGGGATCTGCCCTGCTGAGCTGTTCCCTGATCCGTCGCAGCCACCTGCCTCTGAGCCTGGTTGATGCTGAGAAGGTGATTCTCCATCTTTCCTCACAGTGCCCAGTTTGTCAGGTTCCTTGGCCTACAGGGTCAGGGGGCCGGGAGTACCTTGCTGGAATGGCGAGGTGGGGATGGGCACCCGTCCCGCCTGCCCCTGGACACCCAGACCCGCTGGCTGCCCTGGGCTTGGGCCCACTCCGCAGCCAGCCCCAGCACATCTCGTCTGTGAGCTCTCTCCATGGAATTTAGTACGTGTGGTTTTGAAGGGCTGCAAACATTTCTGATCATATTACTTTTTATAAAGCTTGTAGTTGAAAAATATTGAACCTTTTTCAATGAATTGCTGCTAATCTAGGTCACTACCTTCTTGGGTCCTGAAGCTGGCTTTTTAAGCCTCAGTCACACTTGACCTGTATCCCTGCTGAATGATACTAGATTGGTTTGCAGCATATCTAGAGGGTGCCCTCTGTGCCTGTGCCATCAGTGTTGAGTGTTTTGAACAGGTCAATGCAGGGGGTTCCTCTCAAGGCCGTCCACATGGACACCCGCCCGTGGGATAGACCAGACCTCGTCCCCACCAGGTGTGCCTCCACCCAGGCACGTTCTGTCTCACCTGCCAGCCGGCATGTCCTTGATGAGCTCAGTGGATAACCTGACCCCAGCGTTTCCCTTCCTGCAAACCTGGAAACTTACTGGACCAGAAGACGACACCTTGCTCTGAAGACTTCAAGGTTCCGTGACTGTGGCCACAGGGTCCCTCCTATTTTGAATCCTAACTCAGGCCACACAAGTGTCCAGTGAGCCTTTGACCCTGGGTAGTGCCCTATTTGGCCATTTGTAGACAGATTGAGCTATCAACAAATGTGTACATTTCAGGACAGGTGGGCTTGAAAAGGAGAGATAAATCCTTCCAGAGTATAATGTGATCTAGTAGCTAGAGTAGCTGACCTGTGTCTGGTGTTTTAGGTTCACTTGGTGATTTCACAAACACCAGCTTCCTGTTCCCATGGTAACATCTGAGAAATTAGGCATCACAGCATCATGGGCTCAGCAGTGAGAGTGTAGCAGGTGCCCCGATACCGGATCCTGATCTTGGGTTAGCACAGCCAGGACCCCATATTCTACCCTCTTCATTCTTATCCGATTGCCTGAGGTTAACATGTCACCAGAGTCGCTGGGACGTGACGACCTCGCAGGCATCAAACTGCTGAGGGCAGGGACGAGCATTTTAGGGCTAAGCCTGTTCGTTATCTTCTGTGCAAGTGACGCCCCTTGCAGCTGATTTCGTGTCCCCCCCCACCCAAGGTTGGAGATGGCCGAGCTTTCCCACAGTCACAGACAGGTTCTGTCCATTAGCTATCGCGTCCAATTTCCCTGTATATAATCCTGTGGCCACTCAACATCAATGATCCCTGCCCTCACTCCCTGTCCCCCAGAAGATGGATGGCCCACGTCCTCACTCACAGGAAGGCATTTCAATAAAAATCACACTCTGTCTGCGTCCCATTTTCCCTCTGAGCGGGGGAAGCAACCTTATTAAATCAAATTAGATGTGACTTTTAAGCTTCCTCTTGCAGCAGTCAATTGAAAATCTGAATCCTATCATAACACATTGCCTTTTTACGAGTAACTTGACTCTACTTGGTCCCTTGGGGGTTTCCAACCTCCTTTCCATATTAGGGGAGAAACGACTCCCCTCCAGCATGGGTCGCAGAGCCCGGTCCCACCCTTGCTGGACCCGAGGACCTACTCCTGGTCCCAGCTCACCTGTGACCCGGGCTCCTCAGCTCCAGAGTTTGGCCCTGGGGCACCTGTCAGGGACAGAGGCAAGTCAGTGGGCCTCGGGGCCCAAGGTTCCGTATCACCAGCTGCTCCGGGGAGTTAGGTGGTTGCTAGTCTCATGGGAGGCTCTTCTCACGTGAGGCCCTGTGGCCGTGAGCGGGGGTCGGCGTGCAGCCAGGGGAGGCATCTACCCTCCCACCAAGGCCATGGAGCCCACCCATGCTGGCGAGATTCTGGAAGGTGCCCTCAGGGACTGTGTCTGCACCTTTGAGTCTGGAGGAACCAAATCCAGGGCTGGCAGAGGCTGCAGGGCACCTGCTCTCTGCTCAAAGGCGTGGCCAGGTCTGCAGGGAGGGGACGTTGGTGGGACCACCTCATCCGTGCCAGATGCTGCCTGCGCCCTTTGCTTTTTTGTTCATGAGCAGACATCCTTGCTTCACAGATGAGGAATCAGGAGGTCAGGGGGTTTGGGGAATGCATGCGCCCAGAACTGTGTAACTCCGTGCTTGCCATTTACCTGCCACGCCAGAGGGGCCACGTTCCTCACTCAGCGCTGGCACGATCCTAGCAGTAAGGACGGCTCTGGGACCACTCTTGGCTCTGTTGATGGAGGCGTGTGTGGTGTCTGCCTGCCTGGCTGTCTGTCCCGCTGTTCTTTACGGATCCTAATGATGGTCCCAAAGAGATTTTATCCCGGGGCACGAAATTATTTGTTGGCTAGAAATAGCAAGCATCTTAAGAAAACCTGGAAAAATACCCGGTGTACGTGTGCTCTATATAGATACAGACGTAGAACTAGATGTACATTTATATATGGATGTAGATGTGGATATACAAAGAGGTTAGATTTAGATATAGATTAGATATATAGATTACGTGTATATATATATATATATATATATATATGTGTAGATACAGAAGTAGGAGCTCTAGATGTAGATTGTGTGGATATAGATGTAGATGTAGATGATACAGATGTAGATATGGGTATAGATAGAGGTTAGATTTGGATATAGATTAGATATATAGATGATATATATAAGTGCAGATACAGAAGTAGGAGCTCTAGATGTAGATTGTGTGGATATAGATACAGATGTAGATGATACAGATGTAGATGTGGGTATAGATAGAGGTTAGATTTAGATATAGATTAGATATATAGATGATATATATGTATATGTAGATACAGAAGTAGGTGCTCTAGATGTAGATTGTGTGGATATAGATGTAGTTGTAGGTGATCCAGATGTAGCTGTGGATATAGATAGAGATCAGATTTGGGTATGGATATAGATTAGATATAGGTATAGAAGATATAGATCAGATATGAATATAGATGATATATACATACATAGATATAGATAATACAGATATAACTATAGATATAGATGTATAGGTAGATGTAGAGATTAGATACAGACATAGATTAGGTGTGGATGTAGGTAGTTGTTCCTTTGCCCGCTTTGACAAAAGAAAGGCTCACTTTGTTAAGGGCACTTGAACTTGGAGTCTTGGTGAGCACAGATGCTTGGCATCAAAGTAGACCCTTTGAAGAAAGACAAGACCTAATCTCAACATTGGAGGTTATTTCTAGTAACTCTTAGGAGGGAAATCATCCTGATCCCAGCCAGTGACACGCCAACAAACCCACGTGGGTGACAGTGACATGGGAGGGGGCCGTCGTCGCCTGAAAGCTGGCTCTGTCCCACCATCTCCCGAGACCTGGGGTCTGGGACCCTCGGGGAATTGCCAAAGTTAGCATGGTTGTGGAAAGGGTGCAGTGAGCTGTGGGGTGAACTGAGGGCAGGGCTCCTGGCGAGCGTGCCCTAGGGGAGCTGGAGCTCGGAGGTGAAGGAGGGCAGAGCACACCTGTGTTCTGACAGGACCCAGGGTAATTCCTGGTCAAGGGGACATGCATGGAGGTTCCCAGAGACTGAGAACAGCTGGGGAAGCCCAGGGCCAGAGGGCCCAAGGCCCCACACGGGGCCCAGTAACGCAACGCGGCTCAGCCCCACTCCATGATGGGCTCCCAGAGCCCAGAGGGGCTCAACAGCTGCTCAGGTCACATGGCCAGCGGGCAGCAGAACAGACCCTGCCCCACCCCTGCAGGCCCCATGGAGCCAGGAGTTGTGCTGGGTGAGTGTGTGGCCCAACCCTGCCGGCCACACAGGGCTCTGGAGAGACCCATAATGTCCCCTTGGAGGATGGAAATGCTGAACAAACCCACACACCCCAGGGGAAATTAACAAAAGTTAGAAATTAATAAACAGAATTCAGAAATTTTAGAGAATGATGGCATGACCAGAGAGTCTAAAGGGAACTGGATCAAGAGGAAACCTCACATTTAACACGTAAAATTCTACCGAGACTACAACCTTTTTAAAGGAGAATACAGGCAAAAGAAATGAAAAGATTGCTTCTGTTAACGAAGCTCAACTTCATCCTAAAGTAGGATTTTATAATCGGTGTGTCCCATCAAGGCATCATAAACAATTGGAAACACCTCTTAACATAAAAGGCATCCATAGAAAAATTCTGCCGTAAAGGTATTCGTTCATTCATTGCACCTGTAATAGATCAGCACCTGAGGTGGGACGGGGCTGTTCCAGGTTCTAGGAAACAGTGATCAGTGATCAGAGAAGGTTCTGTCCCCAGCTGGTTTTTAACTGTAGTGGGATGGACAGAAAGCAGTGTGCCAACACACGCGTATACACTCACGCACACATACACACACAAACACACACACACACATACACACACACACATACACACACGTGTATACACACATGCACACATACACACACGCACACATACACACACGCGTATACACACATACACACACATACACGCACGCACACACACACGTATACACACATGCACACATACACACACGCACACATACACACACATACACACACGCACACATACACACACACACACATACACACACACACACATACACACACGCACACATACACACACAAACGCTGTCGGGGGTAATTGACAACGGGATGTTGTAGAGAAGGGGAGGCCCCGAGCCTGGCTGTCAGCAATCTGGTCCCAGCCAGTGCCCCGGAGGGGAGGGTGTGGGGGACCCCACAGGCCAGTTTCCAAGGCCCTGAGGCCAGTAGCGCTCACGTTCCAGGAGTAGCAGGAAGCCACGTGGGTTCGATCTGTCTGTCTGTCTGAGCAGTAACAGGGTGGAGGGAGGAGATGAGCTTGGAGAGGGGGACAGGAGGCGGGATGAGGTAGCCCGTGAGGAATTGGTTGTATTCCCAAGGCAAGGGGCGGGTCTAGAGCCTGGTGAGCTGGGGCAGCCAGTCGGTCAGGGGGCTGCTGTGGGAGAGATGCAGGTGGTGTGGACCAGTGTGAGGGTTAGGGGTCTGTTGTGGGAACCGGGGGAGATGCAGGTGATGTGGACCAGGGCGGCTCTGAGGATGGCGAGGTCTGCTTAGATTCCAGACACTTTCTGAGGCCAAGCTGACAGGGCTGCTGGTGGATGGGACATGGGTGCGAGTGAGAGGGACCAGTGGAGGATACTTTGAGTTTTTGGTCCCCGACAGCCAGGTCAGTGGTTGTTCCATATTTACTGAGATGTGGGGAGCCTGGACTTCCAAGTGGAGGTGAGGTCGGCTGGGAGGTGAGTCCAGAGCTCTGAGGAGAAGGCAGGGCTGAGCCATGAGTGCGGGCATCAGCCGGGGACTGGCCGGCTGCAGAAAAGTGGATGCGACACAGACACAGTTCACAGGAAAAATATGCGGAAGATTAAAAAAGACTATTTAAATGTTCCCTTTTCTTAGAAAACAAAACTGAGTAGCTGAATGAAAAGAAAGAGGCTTATAGTTTTGTTTACTAAATGATCCAAGACAAAAATTATACCGGCGTTGGAAGGAATGCCCTCTGACTGCAGGTACTTGAGACGTTCACGAGAAGAAACTTGTCAGTAGGTGAAGGGGTTTCACATCTCAACCTTGCCTCTATTATTTCCCTTCTAGTCATCCAAATTTTGGGAAAAGACTGAAAAACTCATAGATGTTTAGATATAAAAATGTATTTTGGGACTTCCCTGGTGGCCCAGTGTTTAAGACTCCTCTCTACCACTGCAGGTGACACGGGTTCGATACCTGTCAGGGAACTAAGGTCCTGCATGCCATGCGCACTGCCGGAAAAAAAAAAAAAAAGAAAAAAATAATTAAAGAATGTATTTTGAACTGATATTGATGATATTGAAAAACTGAAATAGCCTACAAGTTTAACAGTGAAAGATTATTTTAAAAGTGGTCTTTCCATAAGATGAGCTATTATAAGATTAAGAGATATTATTGAGAAGAATTTCATAATGGTGAGAACTCTTCACAATATTTTAGTTGAAACAATGTGCATTTTAAAAATTAAGTACACGCATTCTATATGCAGAGAAAAAAGACTGGAAGGACGTGTATTAACATGTTAAGAACAGTTGTTTCTGGTGGAGAATTTCAGGTGGTGATAACTTTCTCCTTTCTCCTGTGCCATGCTGTGGGTTGTGGTTTTTCTTCTTTCCTTTACTTAGATTTGTTGTTCTATTTTTCCTCTAGTGATTTAGAAGTTATGATTCTATTTCAGTTCTTCTAGTAATTGCCTTCTGTTGTGTATACAAATATATAAACTAATGATTTTCTATTACTGTCTAGAGTGGGCTTGTATATCTCGTCCTCAAAGGAGACAAACAGGACCTTCAAACCCTGTACCATCCTTAACTTGGAAGCTTTCTCTTTCTGACTTGTGCACACTTTTATTACACCTTGATAATTATTTAGGCTTAATTATATGCTTTTTGGTTCTGTTGCTCATCGATGTTTTAAGTCCTGTGTATTTCTCTTTTCAAATACAATTTTCCTTTTAGAAGATTATATCCTAAAATAATTATTTCAGAAATCCTGATTATTCAAAGACATTTATTGAGCACTTACTGTGTTTCAGGCAGTATTGTAGGTGCTTGGGGGAACACAGTGAACAAGCATGGGGGCTGTGTGTCTTAGATTCCTGTGAGCTGGCCTTCTGAGTCCTGGAGCGATGGCTGGCTTGCCAGGGCACAGCACGTATCACAAATTCTTTCTTTCCTGTGTCAGAGCACTTACGACATTACAGCATTGTCTTCTTAAATTCAGTGGTACTGTGGCAGAATGTCACACCAATATTGTTTCTGTTTCTTTGTGGATAATCAAATAGTTGTTTTTTTTCCCTTTGCATCTTTAAAAGCTTTTCGAATTTTTCATTTATTCTTGGCAATCTAAGATTTCATCAGGGAGTGCCAAAGTATGAGTCTTCTGATGGATCTTTAAACCTAAATGCGTTCTTCCTTTCTTGAGCTTTGAGAAGTTTTCTGGCATCAGTTGTCTTTCTGGAGCCTCACTCTGCCGGTGTCCTGGTTTGATCTTCTCACTCACAGATCCAAGCTCTGACTGTGCTATCGAGCTGTTTAGCTTCCCATTTCGTTATTTGTTTCTTCTTCTGTTTTTATTTTTGGTTTTAGGGCAGGTATTTCATGAAGGAGAGCTCTTACTTTTAGAGGTTTTCCATTCTGCATATTTTTGGTCTACAGTTTTCTCTCCTCTGATTCTTCATTATTTCTAGCCTGTGCTTCTTTTAATTCCATTAATTTATCAACATAAAAATTCATTACTCTATCTTGTTTTCCAGTTCTGTGATGGAATGCACACACATGCATGTTGTTCTGGACTGAATGTTTGTGTCCTCCCTTCCCAGATTCATTGAGGCCCTAACCCCCACTGAGATGGTGTTAGGAGGTGGGGCCTTTGGGAGGCGATTAGATTTAGATGAGTTTGTGAGGGTGGGGCCCTCATGATGGGATTTGTGCCCTTAGAAGAAGAAAAGAAAATCAGAGCTCTCTCTCCGCCCTGTGAGGACACAGCAAGAAGGTGGCCGTCGGCAATCCAAGAAGCGGGACCAGCCAGACAGCACATCTGCCCACACCTTGCTCTTAGGCTCTTGGCCTCCAGAACTGTGGGCATACATGCTTGTTGTTTAAGCCCCCCCACCCCATGCCCCCATCTGTGGTGCTTTGTTTTAGCAGCTTGAACAGACGGAGGCATGCAAACTATTCTGAAGGATCAAGGTTTTCAACATATGTCTCTGATCAATCGTGGAACCTGGTAGAGTTGACAGCTTTGGAAATGGCAAACTGTGGTGATTTTGTAAAAAAGAGAGTGGGCATGGGAACCACGAAGGCTACATAATACTGATCAGTGTACAACTAATCAGATGATTTGGAAGAAGTTACAACGAGCAAGGAGTCAGCTGTACAAGGAATAAGGGCTGAATAAGAAGCTATGCTAAAAAAGTGAATCCTTTCTTGGTAGGATTACAAGAGGGCCATGTGCCACAGATGGTGGGCATTTTTAGAGACATGTAAGAAAACTTCTCATGACATTTTGAGGACCAGGAGCAGTGAAATGATTATGTAAATGATATTAGATTTAGGTGACTAAAAACTGAATTAATTGCTGTATTTGGGGAATATCAGTTTAAAAATTTACTTTACTTTAAAAATTTTTTAATTTTTTCCCCAATTTTATTGAGACACAACTGACATGTAACGTTATGTAAGTTTCAGGGGCTATTAAATGAAGTACTGATGGAGTTGTGGGGACTTTCCCGTGTCACTCCCTGCGGAATGTTGAAGGTCGCTGAATTATCAGATGTCACAGCTGTTTGGGGAGGGACGGGGGTGCTGGAGAAGGGAGTCAAAACTCGAGTTGGTAAAGTGAATATTTTAAAATGAATGAGAAGAAATTAACAAAATCAATGTTAGTAATAGCAAATGCACATCTTACCTGAGATTTTTAAAAAACAGGACTAGATTTAAATCTGAATTCACAGAAGTCAGGTCCAGTAAAGGCATTGTGTTGACCACAGGTTAAGCACAAGCCAGCATCACAAGGCTATGAAAACACCTTCAAAGTCATGGTCCAGGGTGAGATGTTGCAATCAGGAAAGGAGAACAAATTCATGTTCTTTGAGTACTTGAGGTAAACTTGTGATTAAGTCAATGCATACATGCATTATTTCCTTAAAGAAAAACGACGTTGGTCATTTCTGTTGCATGGAAAATGTTAGGAGTCATAATTTGGGGTTACAAATAAACATCTGGTTTGTTGGCAAAAGCTGTTGAAGAGACCTCTGAGTTACCATGTTGCCTGTGTTGTAAGAACATAGGGTTCTCGGTGCTGGTGTCCTCCCCACATGGTTGGGACTGAGATGCTTACTCAGCTGAGGCTTTGCCCCGCCTTTTATGCACCTGCTCCCATGGGCATAGCCGTGGGAGGACCTGCACTCTACCCGAATCCCACACCTGGGTTTCCAAACGTCTTGACAACAAGGGTCTCACTGCTGTCTCTCACCTGTGCTGTGGGGACTGGAAGACAAAGCCAATACTTGGGGTCAAGGAGCTTGGAGCCTGTGCCCCAGGTCCACCACTGACTAGTGGAGAGGTTGGTAGAAATCAGAGCCTGTCCGGGGCTGCCCCACCCCAATCATAAAATGAGGAAAGTAAAGCCTGCATCGTAGGATTGAGGGCCAGCAGGTTAAGTTAGCCCCGTACCTGGAACATGGATTTGATATTAAAATTGACTTCAGTTCCTCATCTCTCTCACGAGGCCACTGTCTTCCAGGAGCTCCTCCGGGTCGTCCCCCAGGCAGATGGTTCTGGGTTCAGGGCTCTTGCTCGTGCACAGACCTGCAGCTTCTCCTTCTGCTGGACCATCCCCCCCATTCTCTTCCTGTGCTTTGGTCGTTCTAGGGGATGCATTCCACATTCTGTGACACCCACCTTCCACTTGTACCTATTCAAATCCACAAGCACCCTGCTGAGTTCCTTTTTTGTAAATTGCATTTGTGATTTGAAATGATGAACATGGATGTTTTGACATTTGTAATGAGCATGAGTTGGTTTGTATATTTCTAAGGTGCTTCCCCAGATAAAATCTATTCGTGGTCATCCCTTGCCAGATAGTCCATCTGTAATGACCCCATGGTCATGTGATCAATTATACTTTATCATTAGCATGATAGCATAATCATATAATGAAAAAACTGATGCCATGTAATTCTTCCTGGTGGAATGGATCGCGTGAGAATCTGCCCAGCCACCTGGCAGTCAGGTGGCAGTGAGGACGCACATGCCGCTTCATGGCTAGCAGTACAGAGGGGCTCTGTTCTCTACTATTAGCAGGTTTGGGCTCATGCACCTTATTTCATTCATCTGCCTTGAAAATATAACTCACACTCTTTCCCACACTTTCTATGTTTCCATTCATTGTATATAATTTCACTTCACTGTCTTGACTGGTTCAGTCGGAATCTCATCCTCGGCTATTGTTTCACCAGAAGGGAACTGAGGGTTCCGGTGGCCCAGGTGTGTGCTCACCTGTATCACGCAGTGGCTGGGTGCCAGGGGCTCAGCTGCCCACACCTGTGCACCTTCCGTGCTGAGGAAAACCACCTAAAATCCACCCAAATGTCAGGGCTAGTCTCCAGGGTCTGCTCACACAAACCAGGTGACCTTCCAAGGCCAAGAGGACATTAAAATACCCTCAAGACCCTGTGGCTCCATGCAGGACGTGTCTTTCTCTTTGATGAATAGCAGGACCAAGGTCAACAGGGCACTGCTACCTGCTCAGAGAGGCACCTGTGCCCTTGTCCTGGGGTCCCCTGGACGCGGCACACTGTCCCCAACAGTCAGTGTGCAGAAGTGTCTATTCTGTCTTCCACTGGGTTAAACAATGGTAAGGGGGACGTTTGGGTGCGTGAGTTTTCCTGTGTCTGTCAGAGGTCTCCCACGTTCAAAATGTCAGAGTCCGCACTTGTAACACCAACAAAATCCAAGGCCAGTATCACCTAAACATCGACACAAAGGAGGGTGTGGTTACAGTGAAGCCCTGAGGCTGATAATCCCAGGGCGTCTAGAATTTTCTATTGAAAAACATGTATCTTTCCCCTTGCTCACTTAAATTGTTATTCTAATTAGCAATTAATTTGAATGATTTCAGGGCTAACGCGCCAGGTGTAAGTTAAGTGATCAGAGCTCTTCCACCTCGACCTGAGGGTCCACAGGGTGTCCCTACACCCCCTTCATCTCCTGCTCCCGTGGCTGAGAGCACGGAGGCTGGACGCGGGGTCTGTGCTCCCTTCCCCCTTCATCTCTATTCAGTAGCAGTTTTCTTCTCCCCTCTGTCTGTTGAGGTCACACGTTTTAGTTCAAAAAGTGTGACTTTTGGTACAAAGCCATCCTGCACGTTTGGACGCAGGATTCTTGACCCCGCTGTTTCTCGGGAGCCGACGCGCCCTTCAGCAGGGCCTCCACTGGCTGTTTCTTTGACATGCTTCACCAAACCTAATAGCTCCCTATTACCAGCTACAATTTAGCATCTGAGCCAGGAACTGGATGAGAAAAGGGGAGAAAAGGGTGTAAATTATACGGAGTAGCGGGGAACAAAGGTTTTATTTCTCCTGAGCACAACCCTTTGATAGGAAAACGGGGAGACAACTGTGTCACTAATTTAATTAAGTAGTATGAGATTTCAGGGCCCGCAGATGCCATTTAGAATGGGATTAATCAAGAGCGGGTGACAAAAATGAATAGTCACACACAATGTTCGCGTTTTTAACAATCCGACACAGTCGACTGGAATCAAGGGCTCTTAAAACAGGACACAGTTTTGCTTGCTAATCCAAATCTACCTCTGCTTCCTCCTTACAATGCGTGGCTTGTCCTCATGGGGCAGAAACCTTTTCATATTTTCCTGCTGAAATCCAGGCCCCCAAAGTCAGAGGATAAAGGAGCTGGTTCATCTACGGACGGTCTGTTTATTCCCCTTTCTCTGAGCATGCTCTCCAAGAAAGAAGACATGCCCTTGGGGAATCGTAGAGCATCTTTTGAGAGAACCTTAGTGCATGTTAAATATCAAATATGTTACAACTCAGATCTATGGCTGAGCACACGGGTGCAGCCCTGTGGATGGGGAGCGCCAACTGTGTGCTCAGGCGGTGTGGAAGGAGGGCCGGAAGGAATGGGGTTGACACTGACCACCCAAACACACACACCACCTGTGCGGAGGCTGCCCGAGGGTGCCTGTAACAGGCTCTCGGACATAGCAGAAAAAACACCCATTTCAAAAACTGGACAGAAAGGAGCAAAGAGGGCCCCCAGCCCTGCGTTGCCTGACACAGGCCTCAGGACATCACAACCAAAAATGTCTCAGAGTTTGGAAAGCCTTGGGGAGACCTGACTCACTTCCAAATCAATTCACTGATCTGAATATGTTTGGCATGTGGATCATTTATGCATAAATGGACTTTTCTCAAATTCTTGGGAGTACTTGAAAATTATTTTCCAGTCTCTTAAGAGTTTAAGCAGCATTCTGAAAATTCTACTTAGCCACACTGACTGCTTTATTTCACATACTTTGGAAATGGTGAAAAAGTTTAGGTTGCCCATCAAACGTTTTCAGAAATTCTAAATTATTAGAGACTGGGATAGGGAGGTTTTGCCGGTCAGGAGATTCTTAAGCTCCATGTGAGTCAGGCAGGTGGGTGCTTGCATCTCTGCACACCTGGTTGTCAGCTGTTTTGGCATGTGTAGCATCTCCATCTAGAGATCATTCCCTGTGGCTAAAAACCACAACCAAACCAAACCACAAAGTCCTTTCTGAACCCTAGAGGTTTGTAGTGGCCTGTAGTGGCTTTCCCGGGGAAACATTTGAAACTATTAAATATTTATTAAACGTATTTGAGGAATATCTAGGGATTTCAGAATAACTTTTTACTCTTCCTGCTTCAATGACACAAATAATTAAAATTGGTTACATTATCTCCCAAATCTGAAGAATAAGAAATGATATTGGAAAAGTTTTTGTTGTTAGAACAATCTCCCTGTTCCATGCTCATGAGGAAATGACAGAAGCCCTCCTTCCTCAGATGAAGGAGATCCAGCTCAGAGACTATCTGAGAATACCTTTGTGAGTCCAAAATGCCTCACTGCCCTGCCAACCCCCGTGGGGCGGCCCCCTGGCAAAGGGGTTCCAAGCAGGACGGCCAGGCACACAACCCTAATGAAGACCAGGGCCCAGAAATCTCTATCTGGCCACCTACAGCCCTGTTCCCTGCCTCCCTGCAATTTTGTCTCGAAGCTGGTGGATCCCAGACACTGGAAGGGGCGGCCAGGTCTGGCCTTGGTTCAAAGAACGACAGAAAAGTAGCAGGACTTGGGTTGTAATCGTGTCTCCACAGTGGAAGGGTGATGTTTTAGGAGAGGCTGGGATGCAAGCTGGGCACCAGCCCGGGCATGTGTCTCCAGGCCCGGCTCCCTCGATAGACGTGTCTCGTTCAAGTTCCTGGACATTCCCGGCCACAGCTGCCTCCTCACAGACACAGACCAGGTCCTCCCAAGAGGCTCTCCAGCCTGGAAATCTGGGAGTTGTAACCACAGGGGCTCTGCTGCTGAGAGTGACAGAGCAGACGAAGCCTCGGTGTTGACCTGGCATTTGGACCCGGTGGGGATTCGTCCAGGGAAGTGTGAAAAGGAGGCGAGACACTGCGTCGGACTGGCGGAGCTCAAATCCAGGTTCAGCACTGGGGCCGTTTCTACCTGGCGGGAGGCTCGGATGGGAAGGACTCGGCTGACATCGCTTTCCCGGGTGGTCAGGGCGCCCTGGGCAGCAGGAATGCTCACCTGCCTTCATGCCAGACGTCGGGTCACTCCTGCATCTGCCCAGGAGCTGGGAGCGTCGGGGCAGGGCTCCCCCTTTCCCCACAGGAAGCCTGGCCGCTCACTGAGATGGAAGGGGGGGCCTCAGGCCTGCCAGCGAACAGCCCCAGAAACCTCTGTATGTCTCTTTCCTCTTGGTCCTCCTGGGTGCCCAGGTGCCTGTTTGCCGGGAGACGCCCACCAGAAAACTCACAGCTAAAACAGAACGTCAGGAGCCATTACAGGTCTGCAAAGGATGCCTTTGAAGCTGGCTTTGGCCATTTTCAACCACCCTTGAGCTTCCTTCCGCTAACTGAACCACATATTTATTTTTTGTAGGTGAGATTTCATTTTCATTCATTCCAGGTCTGTTTTCTGCTATGTTGGCAACAGTACGAAGCAGAGAAGACCTGAGTTCAGATACCCGCTCACATTTACCCTGAAAACCAAGGAGGAACCCCTCGGCCCCTTGGACTCTGCTTCCTGCACTTGGGGAGCTGGCGGCAAGCATTTCAGGGCCAGTGATTTACCCAGGCCGCACCCTCCAGATCCAGGAGGCCCTGTGCCCTCCGACCACGCCTCCCAATTCCCTCTTTCCAGCAGGAATTGCCTTGAAGTATTGGATCCCTAGATAGAGAGGATCTGGAATGAAAGTTCAGGACATTTTGTTATAAACAATGTATAGAGTTGAAAACTATTAGGACTTTTACAGATTTTCTCCATCATTCAAAATTCATTCCTTGGCAGATTTTTGGTTGTTGTTTTGAATAGACTTAGAGCTCCTGTTATCTTTCTGACATTATGTGTGCAATTACAATTACACACAACCTGGAAAATTTTGCTTGACTTTAAACCGACGTTTGCTAGCCAGTTTCTTTAAGAATGATCAGTTGTTGATTTCAACTCAAACAAAATAGCTCTAGTAGACGGCCCAGCCCAAGAGTGCATCAGACGTATGACACATGGTTCTGGACCGGCGGGAGCCTTTCTTTTTTCCACCATCAGGCATTTGGCCGACCCAGGCACCTCTCCCATCTTTCTAATAATGCATCCGTGCAGGAAGGTCTCAGGGCTTCCAGGGGTGGCCCTGTTTCTCATTGCAAACCAGACCAGGTCCCACCCCACTGCACCCCGGAGGAGAAATGGGGGAGGGACTGCCCGGTGTTTGTCTGCACACCCTCAGGGTACAGCTGGGTGCACAGTGGGTGTCCTTGCACTGGGGTCCACCTGGCCAGTCTGACCAGGGCACCTGGAGTGGGGGAGGGTGCTTAAGAAATCAGGCCTGATGTTAATCTTAGTCAGTAAGGCCAACACACTCGATAAATCAACCTCCTTCTTCTAGATGTACTTTAAAGATTTTTAAAAATATATATATTTTTAAATTTATTTATTTTATTTATTCTTTTTTTTTTTTTTGGCTGCATTGGGTCTTTGTTGCTGCACACGGGCTTTCTCTAGTTGCGGCGAGCGGGGGCTACTCTTCGCTGTGGTGTACGGGCTTCTCATCACAGTGGCTCCTCCTGTTGTGGAGCACGGGTTCCAGGTGCACGGGCCTCAGCAGTTGTGGCCCACGGGCTTCAGCAGTTGTGGCTCGCGGGTTCTAGAGCGCAGGCTCAGTAGTTGTGGCACACGGGCTTAGTTGCTCCGCGGCATGTGGGATCTTCCTGGACCAGGGATGGAACCCCTGTCCCCTGCACTGGCAGGTGGATTCTTAACCACTGCGTCACCAGGGAAGTCCTAGATCCATTTTAGAGAAACACAATCTCCATCAGTAGAATGCCTGAAGTAGAAAATATGTTGATATCTGTTCCATGATTTTATTTTGAAATGTCTCAAACTTGAGAGGTCCATGGAATCGGGGTTCAGTAGACAGAGGAGAGAGCTGAGAACCCATAGGCAAGATGCTTCATCAGGTGAAGTGAGGTCCCAACACACACAACACAACCACAGCAAAGGTGCTTTTCACAGACAGAGAAAAATCAAAGCTTATGCACAATCCCTTTCAAAATTGTTATAATTTTAAGTCTTAATTAACGTGGTTTTACATTACAACTCAGTGCAAGACTCAATATTAAATATCTGAGCTCATCTGTAGTCTGAGATTATTGAAACGTTCCCCTTCTTCCATTGTCGCTGAACAGTCCTAAGAGAAAAGGAAGGAGGGAAGATACAAGGTGGGCATCAGAAGTGGTCAAACCAAGCACGGGGGGCAGGGAGATTATCAGAGCCGAAGAGACGTGATTAGGCACAAATGCATCAGACAGAGAAGCTGGTATAAGTAGCCCTAAAGTACAAAGGGAGAAGTATAGATTCTTAAAAAAAAAAAAAAAAACACAGTGTGTTAATGCTGGATGGGACATGAATGAGAACCTTTAGAATTAGGCTAATAAACCATTTGATTAAAAAGTGAGCCAGGCAAGCTTCAATATGATGAGAATGATGAAGTCGGTAAAAATAGTCTTGAATTAGCTGAGTTAGTATTCTTTTTCCAAACCTGTTCAACAGGAAAAAACTAAAGGCAAATGTCTGGGCAATTATGAAGCAACACAGATGTCATGGGAGAGGCTGATGGGGAGCAGACCAGAGACCCCCAGGAAACAGGTGCCCTCAGGGGAGACAGGTGTCCTCAGGATCCCTGGACCCTAAATGTGCACCAAGGAGAGAAGGTGAAGGGTTCCTGGTGGGAACAGACACACAAGCCGTGGATGTGAACGCGTCACTATGAAGCAGTGTCAGGCGACCCAGAAAGGAAGACGGCACAGGGTCAGATTACTCAAATGCATTTTATTAAAGCCGTATTTTCTTGACTTGGAGACAAAGTTTAGTTTGTTCTTAAGCCGAATGTGGTTGTGACTTTTTGTCCTTTGCACAAATACAATTTACTGTGGCTCCTGATACTTTGCCCAGGTCAGGATTGGGATTCAAGGCAACTGACAGATGTGCAGAGGGTGTGGTAGGCGAGGGGACAGAAAGCAGGCGGGGGGTCAGGCACAGCCTGGGTCTGAGCCTCCTCTCCACCCCCCCAGGGTATGCGTCCCCCCCTGCCCCCTCGGCAGGTGTTCCAGGGGCTCCCGGGCTGGTGGCATCTCCAGCCTGTCCCCGGCCACCGCAGGGGACTCTCCCAACACATCGTCCGGGGACCTGCTCCTGAGACGACACTGCCCAGGGAGCCGCGAGCACTGGGGGAGGAGGACAGGATGGGAGCAGCACGCCCTGCCGAGGCTTCCGGTTCAGGCCTGAGACAGAACACGAGCCCCCGTGAGCAGAGGCTCCCTTGCGGTGCTGACACACGGAGGACAGGGAGCCAAGCAGGGGAGCAGGAAGCAGCGGCAGGGCAGGAACCTGAGTCTGGAAAGAGCCTCAAGGAGCAGGAAGCTGGGCTGGTGTTTCCCTGGGGGCCTCGCTCCAGGCACAGGGAAGTGGGGCTGCAAAGGGTCAGAGGGGTCCCAGAGGGGCCAGTGGTCCAGGGAGATGAGGAAGGGGGAGACTCTAGATGATGCAGCTGGAGAGGCGGGGGCGGGCCTGGGGGCTTCCCGCACGGAGTGATGCTCGACCACCAGGATGTCTGGAGACAGAGAGATGTGCCCTGACACCTGGGAAGGTGGAGGAGGGGTCGTAGGGGCCGGGGGAGGGGCAGGGACCCCAGAGGAGTCTTGTTCCTGAGCCCAGTCCTGAGGGGATGGAGGCTTGGGTGGGGTGCCGGCAGCAGGGGTGGTGGGAAGAGGCTGAGTTCCACAGCTGTCCCACATTTTGAATGGAGGGAGGGGGCCGCGCGGTTTCGATTGTGGCCACTGACCGCACAGCCCCGCTGCAGACTGTGCTGGGCCCCCAGGGCCGGGGGAGCTGGGTAGACGCAGGGATGGGCTGCCCTTAACCCAGCAGGACCGGGACTAGTCAGAAGTGGTCTCCCTAGTTTGGGACCCAAAGTGCCTCTGAGAGAAAGAAGAAAGACGAAAATGAAAAGGGTGATATAAACCGTGTTAAAACCAACCTGCCTTCCGATATGGTGCTTGTTTTTCCCAAAGGGAAAGACAAGCTAACAGGAGGGGCCCCCTGTCAAGGGGCCAGCCGCACCCCCTTGGCCGGGACCCCTCCCTCCCTCCCTCCCCAGGTGCATCTCAGGGGGGAAGGCGCTGGGTGAGGGGGAACCTGACGAGTGCCGGGGCGGGGCTTCCACTCAGAACCCCAGATGTGGGAGATTCGGCTGTCACCCCCATGCCGCATCCGGTGTGACCACCGCGGTCTCCCTAATCGGCGTGGCATCACAGGGACGGCCACGGCTGCCGCCAAGTCCGAGGTGACGTGGCCGCGGGTACAATCATGCAGATAAAATGGGAATTTAACAGTATCTCTGGGTGAATGCATGTTGCCCTTCTCTCTAAGTGCGTCGCATGATCTCGCTGCGTGACGTCGCCCAGCTCCGGCCCGGCTCTGTGGGCCTCTATGCATGGAGAATTTTCCCAGTGCTCGGTTTTGGTGGAGCCGGGGAAGGAGCGCATCGCGGTCATGCAATCCCTCGTTGTGGGCTCTCAGCATTCTGCGGCCTGAGCCGCTTACAACAGTGTAAAGGCGCCAGTGGCATGTGTTATAATATATGAGGCATTGTCCCTCTGAAGAACACACGAAAGAAAGAACATTGTTCTACGAGGGAGCAATTCATCGGGTTTTTCCCAGAGACTCTTGGGTCAAGTTTTTATAGGCCTATTTGATTTTCAAATTCTTTCTACTCTCTTTCCTCTCAGCAAGCGTAGTGCCCAAACCTGTCTACATTCACTTCCCATGTTCTGTGGATGCTAGATGTCCTTTAAAAAGAGTATCTCAAATAAGTCTTTATTCTTGTTTTGTTGGCTCTTATTCTGTGTTTTCATGAACTCTGGCCCCAGCCATGGCAACTGCAAGAAAAATGTTAACCGTGATGGACAGGATGAGAAAAAGCAGGGTCTCTATCCGCATTTCAAACACTTCGGGAACAATGGTGTTTGGTGTGATTGAATTAATGAGATACCGTGGGCTGTCAAAAGAGCACACATACTTTACATAAACCTGATTATCTTTGCATGGCAGAAATGGAAAAAAAAAATAGAGGAGGGAGCCGGGCTCGGCTTTGGGTCCCCCCCCGGAGGAACCCGGCTGCTGGCCCTGCTCGCGGAGGGGCCCAGGCTGCCGCTGCCCTCCCCGCCTGCCCACTCAGCATCCATCAGCCATGGTATTTAACAAGTCTATTCAGGAAACCAGGCTCCCAAACACCACTCTTTTCACAGCTCAGCACCTCTGTGGGGTGTTTTATTTTCTCTGGGAGCCATTGTTTCACGTGAACTAAGCACACATTTCAACAATTAGACCAGAGCGGGCGGCCACGGCCCCATCCCAGCCCTGAGAAGTGACAGCGGGCATGGTGGTGACACGTATATAAGGACCAGGTCCAGCTGGTGCTGACTGTAAACCCCCAGTGAGGGCAGCAGGAACCCGTCTCTCCAGTGGTTGGGGTCAGACTCAGTTCCTGGAAGCTTTGGCTGGAGCCTCACAATTTTAGTGGCGAAGCGGGCTGAGCAGCTGGGAGTATCGGAGTCCTTCCCGAGAGAAGAGTTGCTGTCTCTGACTGCAACGGTGTGCAGGGAATGGGGCTCCGTGTAAAGGCGAGTGAGCCGGGGCTCCAGCCCAGCATGGAGAGAGTGGGAACATCGCCCCCTTGTCGTGTCCGTGTCACCCTCCTGCTTCCAAAATGCCGGCGGCTTGGCCAGCGGAGATCCAAAATCTCCATCCAATGACCCCAGGGTTCGGGAAGCAGAGCTCTGCCCTCCTCAGGCATGCTTACACCTTAGGAGGAAGAAAGCCCCATCAAAGTGACAAATCAATGAAATAAAGCGAGCAAACAGCTGTGCCCTCAGTCGGCGCCCAGACCCAAGTTTCTAAGCAGTTTTGCTCTGGGAGCTGCTGGTGTGAGTCAGAATCAGGACTAAAATCAGCAAGAAATAACAGAGGCCGCAAGGCCACTCCTGCTGTGTGCCAGCAGGTCATAGGTGATGTAGACCAGACCGAGGAAGGGGCTGAAAGCAGAGCTGCTTCCCCAAAGCGAGTGTGCACTTCAGTCCACCACTCTCGTCCCTGGCGGCTTCCACCCGAGATGCACGGCTCAGACCAGACACGGCACGCACGAAGCAATTCCAGACTCTCTGGTGTCTTGTGCCTGTGATTTGTCTGTGAACTAAATGCACACACACAGAAATAAAACAAGAGCAGGTCCAATCTGGGTCATCACCCCGGGTGAGCTCTGTGTGCTGGTCCCCAAGGGTGGTGGCACAGGGACGCCCTCAGCTCCTGCAGCACAGCTTTGGGGAAACACGTTCTCTTCTGCAGATTTCAGAGCAGCCTACGTGCGTGGAACTCCGCGTCAGGCTCCCATTCAAGGCTGAGGACAACCCAGAAACGCCTGATCAGCGGGGGCGGGGAGCACGGAGCAGGGCCTGGGGCTTGGCCAGCAGGTGTCTCTGTTTCACACTGCTGGGCATCTTCTCCCTGTGGCTGTTCAGGTCACCCTGCCCACTGGGCGGGGCCGGAGGGAGGTGCATTCCTGGGCTCTCTGGTCCACAAGTAGGACGGGCGGCGCTGGAGAACATTTCTGGAGGGACACGGTTGCCCCACTTAAAAACACTGGTTAGAAACTCCCCAGACCTGACTCCAACTTAACCTATAAGTGCATCCCCTCCTCCCTGGGTCTAAGAATCTGGAATTTTCCCCTTTAGTTCCCAATCAGGAAAACTCCAAAGTGACAGCAGCAGCGCTGGAGGTGGAGAGAGGGATAGATATTCATTGGATTTTAGATTCACATTTTCATCGTTTTGCTCGGTAAAATTACAGTCCACACGTAACTAAAAGGAAGTTCCTGTGTCATCTGTTCCTGGCTTACTCTATTTGTGGTCTTTTAATTTTCAGCTTAAAGTTTGGTTGTTGTTTTCTTAAGGAAAAGGTCTTTTTTCTCACGGTAAATAAGAAAGCTTGATAGTGGACATTTTTGAAAAAGCTGTTGTAATATTTAAGTTCTACTTTGAAATGTCACACTCTTGCAAGATAAAATACACGCTTGAATTTGCTTTCACATCTTTAGGGAACCATTTCATTTCTTTCTTTCTTCCTTCCTTCCTCCCTCCCTCTCTCTCTCTCCCTTTCTTTTTCTTCCTTTCTTCCTTCCTTCCTTTCTTTCTTTCTTTCTTTCTTTCTTTCTTTCTTTCTTTCTCTCTCTCTCTCTCTCTCTCTTTCTTTCTTTCTTTTTCTTTCTTTCTTTCTTTCTTTCTTTCTTTCTTTCTTTCTTTCTTTCTTTCTTTCTTTCTTTTTCTTTCTTCCTTTCTCTTACCAATTTAGGTTTATTGGGACTATGTAAGTGACTTTACAATGTTCAAACCTAGGAGTAAACGAAAGTCAGTACTCTCATTGGTCCCTCCTATGGTGTGAACATTTGTGTCTCTTCAATTTTCTTTTTTTAAATTT
The DNA here is from genome assembly GCF_965194805.1 of Balaenoptera borealis. Lineage (NCBI taxonomy): Eukaryota > Metazoa > Chordata > Mammalia > Artiodactyla > Balaenopteridae > Balaenoptera > Balaenoptera borealis. The sequence continues at coordinate 2,243,292 of NC_138867.1, forward strand.
AATAATTATTTATTTACAATTAAATGATGTATACAACACTATGATATATTATAAAAGAGAATTAATATCATTAGATTCATGGATTAAAAATCAGAAGATTTGGGTTCTGCTAACATTTGTTTTTTGCCTCTAGCTACTAGCCTTTTTAAAAAAAAATTATTGAAGTATAGCTGATTTATCCATTTCATTTTCTTAAGACCACAAGATATTGCTGTTAATCACATGACAGACTCGTAAATCAGGAACCTGGCAAACAGGTGTGATGAGTGCCTGCTGTGAGCTCTTTGGTTGAAGTTATTTTAGACACTTGCTGGCACCTGAGCCCTGGAAACATGCCTGGCCCAGAGAAGAGCCTCAAAAACTTAACGCTGGTGACGTTCAAACAACGAAGTTTCCAAAACTGGAACAAAAATGTCCTGGAAATAAGAGCTTTGCTTCAGTTTTATTAAATGAATCTCTCTTAGGGTTTTTATAAATTTAGCTCATGTTTGGGGGCTGATTTAAAGCAATCACATTTCAATACAATACTATTCGTTCCTTATGAACTCCTTGCTGTAAGACAGGGTTTGAGCCCCTTTTCTTAGAGAATCCCCCTTGTTTCTGTGGGATTTTCTGGCTTCACTTTCGATGGTGTGCACACTGAGATATAAATCATTTCCAGGGCACAGAGTGCTCTGGGGGAAATAAATCTGTATTTGTATGTGGGTCCCTGGGACCCATTTGCATTGCTTAGTTCCCCACATTGGAGCCCAGTGCTGTTTACATAGGGTGGCTCTGCTCCCTCACAGAAGGCTCCCTTGAGCCTGGTACATTTTAGTTAAAAAAAAAATGCTTTGGATGATCATAAAACCTTTTAAACAGACATTTCAAAGACTTTGCAATCAAGTTTGAACCCCCTCGTAAAGTTCAGTAAAGGAGCGACGTGCCTGGTGTCTCTTTCCTCTGGCCAGGGGAAAAAGGCTCCCTGGGGCAGCTGTTTTCCACTTGCCTGTCCAGCACCCCCTCAGCACCCCTCCCATGCTCTGCACCTGCCAGGAGCTTCAAGAGACTGCTTCCTGTAGGGTTTGGCCAGTGAGGGAGCAGGAGAGACTGGAGGAGAGAGAGGCTGATGTTTACCACTCACGACAGGGTCGTCCAGGCTGGTCCACGCCGAGGACCAGACGCCATCAGGGGGCCGCCCGGCTCGCCTGTGCTCCTCGCTGCTCTGGCGCTGACTCTCCCTTCCCTCTGGCCTGGGGTCCGTGGGCAGCGCGACCCCCCCCGCCTGACCTCTCATCAATCCTCCTCAAGGCCTCCGCCGGGGTGCCGTCTGACACTTCCTCTCCCAGTGGCAGAGACTCCCGCAGCGGTGACCCTGCTCCGTGGTGGGGCGGGCAGCTCGGGGCCGGTGCACCCCGGGGGGAAGGGAAGGTGTTCTAGGAGTGACGTCCTGTGTCCCCAGGTCGGTGTCCCTGGCCGTGCTGTTCTCACCGGCTAGGCCACAGCGCGTGCCCTCCTTCCTGGGAGGTGGTGACGCACGGGTCACCTCTCTACACATCATCACTCAGGGGGCTGCCCGGCCCCCTCCCCAGGCTCAGCGTAGACTCTGCCATAGTGCTAGGGACCAACAAGGTGACCAGGGCAGGACGCGGAGGTTACCCTCAGAGAGCAGCCTGGGATGGACCCCATGAGCTGGTCCAGATGCCGGGGGTGAGATGTCAACGGGATAGAACGCCCTCGGGAGGTGGAGCCAGGATGCAGGCCCAACTGAGGGGCTCCTGAGAAGTCTCTGGGCAGGAGACCACGGCTCCCAGGCCAGGCGCTCATGCTCCCACGGCCTTGCTTGGACTTTGCAGTGGTCACAGGAGAGGCTCTCTGTATCACTGAAAACTCCCGAGTCTTGGGGAAAACAGCAGGGGAGGTCATACATGGGGTTATATATGCCCAGCATGAAATGTCTGGTCACCATTTCTCAACCCCAGTGAGAGGCCGGGGGGACGGAAGGGCCTGGGGTCACCACGCGTCACAGTGTTTCCAAGGTCCTGTTGCTCCAGCAAGTTCAAGGCCCTGGGGGTAAACACGTCCAGGAGAAGCATCGGATGGCGTAGACGGTGGACCCATGGGAGGCTGGAGCCGCACCCCTGCGGAGGGTCAGTTTCGGGGATGGACGCTCCGTGTCCCTGTGTGCGCTTGGTGGGGCTCCCGGGAGGCGGGCGAGTGTGCTGCCACCAGAGCTCAGGACCAGTGGGCAGGGCTCAGGGCATCCCCCTGTTGACATAAGTGAACCCTCCAGTTTCCACAGTCACGTGTATTTTGTTTCTTGCAAAGAACAGCCACTGATTTTAAATAACTGGTTATTGTGGGCAAACAAGATAAAGTGGAATCACTTTCAATTGTTGGTTAACAAAAATTTTTATAGGATCTGCTCCAAAGCACAGATTAAAAGTCAACAGATGCTTTCAAGATCACATACAGTGTTTTCTTCTGTTTTAGACTTTCACCAAGAAGTGTGTTCTGTTTAATAACCCAAACACCGCTCTGCGATTGTCATATTGAAATAGTTTGCGCCAGGCAAGGACGCTGCAGCCCAGAGGGACCTCGGTTAACAGCTGAAGAGAGAGAATAAATCCCCTTCGGTGGGCCCTTCAAAACTTGATAGCTATGGTTTTAGGTCTATTTTTCCCCTCGGTGAATGGGGGCTGGAAATGAATTTCTTTTCAACCTGATTTTGGGAAGAACATTTTTGAGCCATAGATTTAGTGTTTTTGTGTCACTGGAAATCATCAACACATAATTATCATTAGAACAAGGGCAGGAAGTCTGCGGTCAGTCCAACAGTGAGGCAAGATGTTCTTCTGGACGGGAAGTTCATGGAGATTAACACGGAGATGACAGATTCAGGGTCCTGGCTGGCTCTTTATTTCAGGGGAGCATAAATATTCTTCTGAACCCTCACAAATGCCCGTGATCACGAACACCCATGATCCAGACATGCTGAGGGAGAGGAGAGACCCCAACCTCATGCCCGGGGCTGTGATGAGGACAGCCCCCCCTCTGTGAGTCACCCCTGCCCCAAGTGACTTGCCCCGGCCAGCGTCCCCAGGGCCGGGGACAGGTGCGAACCGCCACCAGCTTCCGGCCTCATCCAAGTCAGAGCAGAGCGCAGCACGTCAGTTTTCGGGTCTCCGATGGCGCTGAAGTTCTGTGCCCGCCGGGACGTCAGGGTTGACCCGTGACCTCAAGGTCTCTGGGCATTTTAAAATAAAGCCCACGTTCAATTTCAGAGTCTTTCTCTTAATATCTAGAAGGCTCTGTCTCAGTCTCCGTCATCTAATAAAACCACAGTGGCTGAATGCTCCGGCCAAGTGTGGGGAAGCAGAGCCGAAGGCTGGCCGGGCAGGGAAGGGTTAACAGCTGCCTGGGCCGCAATTTCTCCATCAGCCTCGGGAAGCCTCAGGTCAACTCTGCTCATAAAACTCTGCACAAATATTTCTCTTTCTATCAGAGGAATTCTAATTCTGCACACAGACCAGGGCCACTCAGATTATTACACATTATTAAAAATTAATTTAAAAAGTGGTCTGGTTCTTGAAATGTGCTGTAGAGATGTGTGTCCAAGTTTGAAATTATAGCAGGGAAAAACCGAAAGGAAAGCTGTATGTCCGTCGTGCGGGCAGAAAAAAGCTTGGAAAATGGCTCCTTTTGCTTTGACAATCGGGAGTCCCTGGTTTTGGCTGTGCTCCCTTTACCGTAATGTCTAAGTTATTACACCCGACCTTAAAATACAACTTTTCACCCAGCGCCCATCCCTCTGCGGTTTCTGAGTGAGTTAGATTTGTCCCCTGGATGGGGAGTCTGGGTCAGGCCAGGCAATGACCTCACACTGCACTGGGTGACGGTGTCCCCTGAGGTCCGTGTGGACACATCGTGGGGACACAGGCACTGATTTTACATTTTCCCCTGAGGACGGCTGTGGGTCCCCTCAGTAAAGAGCCTGGGCTCCAAGCCCTGAAGGAAACACTAAACACAGGTTTCTTGTTGTTTCATCCCCACGGCGGGCGTCAAGACCATGAGTCCTGATGACGGCAGGCACGCGTGCCTGGTTGTGCCTTTGATATTCTCATTTCTGCTCATTTAAGGGAACAAATGATTTGGTCCCAGTTAAACACAATAAGAAACAGATTCCACATATATATGAATAACTGAATCACTCTGCTATACACCTGAAACTAACACCATATTGATAATCAACTATACGCCAATATAAAATCAAAATCAAAAAAAAAAAAAAAGAAATAGATACTACAGTTGCTAGACCTAAAGCATCTCTGGATACAGGACATGGTATTTAAAATACCAACAGTTCTCACTGTCGGGCGGCCTCCTCGGCCCCAGATGCCTCACGTTAGGATCTAGTGGGCGGTGGGTTCAGCTCCTGATGCCGGAAGCTCAGCTCCAGCCCCGGCACCCCTGCACCTGCTCTTCTGAAAGGGGGCAGGGAACCACTCGCTGCAGCCCCTCCTCCTTCCGGGCAATGCCCACCCCAACAGCTCCAGCTGGGGGGCAGGTGAGTGTGTTTCCAGGAAGGAGGGGATGGTCGCTGGGGAAGGGACTGGGCAGGGCTAGAGACAGGGCAGGGTCAGCCAACAAGGACACAGAAGGGACCTCGTCCTGCTTCCCAGACAGGGCAGCCCCTGGGGAGGGGCTTTCCTTAGAAAGTGGCTCTTGGGGTTTCTGTGAGCCAGCCAGGGAGACAGGCTGACCTGAGTTCATAAACAAAAGCCACCCTGTTATTAGGGGTACACAGCACACATCATCACCCTTGAATGTCAGTGAGAAGATGGGGACACAGAAATGGATCGTTGTCCCACTGTCATCTGCCACATTAACAGTCAGCAAGACCAGCCTCCCGGCCCCGGCGCAGTGGCCAGCTGTCCGTCTGGTGGCCAGTGCGGTGCAGCCAGCAAATCTTCCTTTGCCACTGTCCCCCCCAGGCCGGAGTTTTCACTCTGACATGTCCACTTTCTTTCTGGCTGGAGTTTTTAGTCTGGAAAGACACACCTTTCCCTTTATGGCGGAGGGATTACAGGGTTCAGGAGGTGAGTGGGTTCCCATGTCCTTCAGAGGATGGTGTACGTGCCTGAGCTCTGTGAGTTCTGAGGAATGTGACACATCCAGCTATGCTTCCAGGAGGGATGGGGCAACGTTTCCTGGAACTTTTGTTTCTTCGGAGGAACAGTCACAGTCACACTTTTGTCTATAGCCTCTACAGCAGTAAGTGCTGGTACTTTTCCCAAGAACACATCTTCTCAACTAAAATAAATAGATGACGTGCAAGGTAAGAGCTGCCCTTCCATTCCATGCAGACTGAGCCCTGGAATCTACCTGGTGGCGATGCCCCAGCACCTGCTTGGCAGGACACCCCTGGGCAAGGGTTCCCAGCTGCATCTCTCACCCTGGGCCCCTGGAATAGGGTCTTTTGGCTGATAGCCTATATATTAGTCTGCCTGGGCTGCCATAATACCACAGATGGAGTGGCTTAAACAACAGGAATGCATTTTCTTACAGTTCTGGAAGCTGGAAGCCTGAGATCAAGGTGTCGGCAGGGTTGCTTTCTTCTGAGGTCTCTCTCCTTGGCTTGCAGATGGCCGTCTTTTCTTTCTGTCCTCACCTAGCTGTCCCTCTCTCATGCCTGTGTCTTAATCTCTTCTTATAAGTACACCAGTCAGATTGGATTTGGGCCCCATCCAGATTAAGTTAAAAGTCTCATTTTAACTTAATCATCTCTTTAAAGACTGAATCTCCAAGTACAGTCACATTCTAGGGTGCTGGGGGTTAGGATTCCAACAGATGAATTTTAGGGTACACAATTCTGCCATGAACGCTGTGTAATCCCCTTCCCAGTGCAGCTGTTTGTTACAGAGAAAACTTGTACACACAAGCCAAGCCCGGGCCCTATAACTCAGACTCAGAGACCCCAGGGCTTTCCCTTACAGGCGCTCCTGCCCTTCTGGCATCTCATGATCAGAGCAAAATTAGTACATTCTAGTTGTGTTTTAATCTGCAGTTAAAGATGGATCATGGAAGGAAGGGAAGAGGGGGGAAGTGAAGAGGGGGGAGGGAGAGGGGGTGGCGGGATTCCCTCCACTGCCAGCACTGTCCTAAGGGCTTGCATTTGTGATCTTGTTTCATCCCAGTAACGACACCATGAGTTGGGTAGTACCTTTGCCACTTTGCAGACAAGAGAGCTGAACCTCAGCCAGTGAAGCTCAGAGTGCAAGGAGATGCTGTGTAACGATCCCACCCCTGTTGGACTCACCTCCAGGGGAAGGGGCGGGCCCAGGTCCAGCTCTGCGGGTGGTGCATGGGCCAGGCCAGCCCCGCTCTGCACACAGGAGCAGGACCTTGCGGTTATCAGGTGACTCCACACAAGTTCCTCCCTGAAACGAGGCCAGGTTCTAAGAGTGGTCGTTGCCGATAAGGTCATGCTGATGGTAACACGAAGCGTTCACTTGCTCTGAGCAAGGGGGTCTCTGCTCACCCTGCTGCACCACCCGCTGTTCCAGGGCCTCTTCGTCTACCGCCCTGGGAGTTAGTCACATGGAGAAGCCGCGGCCCTTGTCCTTAATCACACCTTGGGACTGACCAGGGTCTGAGCGTGGCGTGTGGCGTGTGGGGTGTGTGTGTGTGTGTGTGTGTGTGTGTGTGTGTGTGTGTGTGTGTATGGAGTCTGCTGGGAGCCTCCGAAGGCTTCTGATGGGACGTGGTACCTGCCCCAGATCGAGTGTGAGGCCAGGGCTCTGCCCCGAAACCACCTCACTTCAGGAACCCCCAGAATCTAGAGCTCCCGGGAGCCCGGAGACATGGGTCACGCCCGTGGGCGAGGCAGCTCGGCATTGGAAATGCTCTTCCTGTGTTTCTAGAAGAGATGCTGCCTCATAATCTCCTCCAGTGTGTAACATCTGCTTAGTGTGGTTCAGCCGCTGCTCATATAACGTGTGATCTGACATTTAAGTTTGAAATAAAAATATGACTTGGACCCAGAACTGAATTGAGTCTTCTCTGCCCAGACTTGGTGGACCTGTCAGGATCCCACCAGGAGGACAGAAGCCAGCGTGTACTTCTAGCATGCAAGGTCTCAGTGCAGGAAACTGGGGGGCCCGGGAGCCCCAGGCAGCAAAGCACCACCAGGATTTCAGCTGCCAGGTGGGCAGCGTCCTGTCCCCTGGGGAGCTCCCCCAGCTGCCACTCTAGGCTGGGCTGGGCTTCCTGGGCCTCACCTGGAGAGGCTCTGCCCCACCCCTGCTGCAGGCAGGAACCCCCTTTCCTGTCTGGGGTCCCATTTTATTCTGTGATGGAGGCGGCCTTGGAGAGGGGCGGGGACGCTGAGCAGACACCAGAGGATCCCGCGCTGGATTCACCTGGTCTGGATAAACCCGGAGACGTCAGAGCAGCTTAGGTGTGTCGGGGATGGTGGCATCTCTCCTCCCAGAGCTGCAGCCACTGGAGGCTGTCACCTTGAGGCGTCAGGAGACCCTGCACAGTTTCCCGGCCAGGCCCTGCTGGCTCCCTCCAGGGCTCTTCCTGCAGGTGTGGTGACTGACGGCAGAGATCTGAGGGTGGGAGGGCCTTCTAGGTGTCGGCATCTTGCAGGTATCGACTAAAAGGTTTACGTTTATTAATATTTAAATCTATTTCCAGTGACAAGTGGGAACCAAATCATCTTTGGCCTCCTTGGGTATCCAGGGTACCAGGGCCTGAAAGAGTCAGGCTGGCTGCAGCCCTTCCAAACTGGCCACTGCCCGCTGTGGGGTTTTAGTGCCTGAGGCCAGGTCACAGGTGGGGAACACTCCACCCCCAGCGCGGCCGCCCCTCGCCTCCTAGTCCTCTGAGGGTTCCTTCTCAGCGGGCCCTGCGGTGTGCTGACGCTCGACATCGCCACAGCTGCCGGGCTCGTCACCCACAGTGTCCCGGACACACCCCAGCCCGGGCTCCCTGCCGCCAGTGGACGTGCTGGCCCGGGAGGCAGCTCCGGGCTTAATCCTCAGCAGTCACTACAAGAAAGCAAATAATCCGATCGGGATGCTGGTTTGTAAGATGAATTTTCAACGTGTAGCCCACAGATGATCATTGATTGTGGCCAGTAAATACAGACAGCCCTGACGTTTGTTGTTGTTGGGAGTAATGGTAATCGGCGGCTGACACTGTGTGGCTGAATGCCTCGCTTGTGGCCGGCATGGGCAGGCCCGCCAGCCTCTGCCGGCTCCTTTCATGGGGTGCTATTACTCACGGGGGTGATCGATATTTCACCTGCACAACATGCGGACTGAAGGTGTCTGGGTCCTATGTTGGCCCACTGATAGTGACCCCTTTATTCAAGCCAGCTTGTAGGAGCAAGAAGATAAAGAAAAGGGGAGAAAACTATAGCATGTTCTCAGGAAAGTATTGTGAAGGTTATAAGCAGAAAACGAGGAAAATGACAGAACAGGGGGAAATCAAGGAAGAAAGTGCAGAGGTTTCTAAAGTCGTATGGAAAAGAAAAGGAGATGTTCCACAGATTTTTCTTAGTGTGCTAAAAGGCTCAGTAAGCTTTCATCAATCTTTTTGAAACTCATTCTCTTTCAAAAGATTGATTTTATGAAACTGAAGTTTAACAGCCAAGTGTTTTTCTCATATTCTGAATAATTTCAGTATCTCCTTATAAATAAGAATTTATCACTCTTTCCCCCAAACCCAACCCCATTTGTTTTCTATTAGACAAAACTCCAGGATCTGACTTCTCGACTTTTCTAATTTGTCACTTCAAATACACTCCTCACCAACGATCTCCGTCTACTTCTCTGAGACCCCACCTTCTGTAGTTGCTGCAGAGTTGAATGAAAAGTGAGTTAGGCATGCTGTGTAGACTGCTGACATCAAAAGGCTATGCTTATATGTTGGAAGAGAAATCAGGATGACCCCAGTCTTGCAACAGCTACCTGGCTCTTCTCAAACAGTTGTGTTTCCCAGTATTCACCACGGACAAGGGCGGCGTCCCAACAGCCAGGGGGAAGGGCACTGCTGGGGTCTGCATTTTACGAATTAGAAGACGAGGTACAGAGTCTGGATGTACCCTGGGTCAGGGCCCTGGTCACATAGTGGGTGGTGGTGTGCAGGGCTTGAATTCTGATAGTCTGATTCTGGAATCCAGAGTCTTGCAAAACCAGCCATGATCTCTAAGATCAGCACCCAAGGAATTCCCAGGTCTCTCTGTCCGTGTGTGTGATCATCTTATGGTGTCGGGAGGTCCCCACCTCCTAAATGACGGGGCCACCCTGCCTCCCAAGCCCCAGTCCCCGTGGCATGAAGTTACCGGCTGAAATGTCTTCTGCTGTTATTAAGGGCCCAGTGGTTTGGTTTTGTTTGATTTTGCTCTAGCTTGTGATGTAATGGGCGGGCAGATGACAAAATGCAGAAGAGCATTGAGAAGATGCTGGACCCTGTAGACTCTTGATCAAAACAGGCTCCAGGTCAATTCTTCCAACAGGCTCATCGTGGATTCCCAAGGTGAACGTGAAAGATGATGTAATCACCTGCTCTGCACATCAGGAAACCTTGCGCTTCTGAGCCCTTCCTCCGGATAGCACCCCACACGCAGAGACCCTGCTCTGTCTGAAGGGGACGGGGTTTGCTCTCTGTGGCTCTGAGGAGCGACCTCTGTGGACAGTGCTTAGGGAGGGGCATGCAGGGCTGGATAGAGAAAAGAGGATGGAGCTTGATGAAGCGTAAAAAAACAAACAGAGGACAGTGATGTGGATATTCATCAGTCTCTGAGTGAGCAGGAACATCCCACCTGTAAAAGCAACTGGAGAACATACCCAGATTGACTATATTAAATTTTTAAAAATCTACGTTTGTAAAACACCTTAATATTAAAAGGCCAGTGTCACCAATGTATTTATTTTTTTATCAAATGTGACAGAGAAAAGGTTAATTCACTTAGTATGAGGAGTTCTCTTATATATATTTAAAACTAACAAAAAACAATAGAAAATATGAGCAAAAAAATCAATAGGCCACTGACAAAATCAAAAATGTGAAAAAGAAAAAGCCTTTTATCTCATTAGCAACCAAAAACATTGCGACTTAGATAGGATATTCTGACTCATCCCTCAAAGTGTTGCAAGGGAGTTTTGCAGCATGGCAGACGTTACACATGCCCTGCAGGTGGGAATGAAAAGAGAACCACCTGTCTGGAGGCACGAGTAGAAATATGGCTCAAGAACCTGAAAGATATGGAAATAAGGTGAGCCATTCACTGTGAGTCTAGGAATGTGCCAGAGAGAAAGAAATAGATTCAGACAGAAATTTAGTTATAACAGATACGGGCATAAATTCATTTAGTGTCATTTTCATAGCTAAAAATTAAAAATTACTTAATGTCTGAGAATACAGTGACATTCTTTGATTCCTTAATAGTGGTCCCAAAGTACAATGGGACTTTCAAAATCTTAAATACTATTTGACAACATGGGACAATAATAAAAATACACAATTAGATTAAACTCAAGCACCATAATCTCTAATATGCTTGAAATACACAAACGTGGCACATAGAAAATACCTACGGAAGCAGCAAAGTATCTCAGCCCAGAAAAAGCATGGCGTAGCTTCCTGAGTGGAATACTTGGGGGGAGGGTCACTTAAACCCTAAATCTTGCTTTCTGTACATAAAATGGAGATTAAAACGAACAACTGCCTCCCAGAATTGTGGGCAGGAAGCATGAGCTGAGTGCACAGCCCTGAATCTGCCAGCGTCTGCACTGGCCCAGGTCACAGGCACTTTCAGCTCTGGGGGCTGCAGGGTCTCCGTCACCAGTTAACGCTGCAGTTGTCGCTCAAAAGCAGCCACAGGCAAACTGAAAGCAAATGTGGAGACTGTACCAAGAAAACTTATTTATGAACACTAAAATTTGAACTTCAATTAATTGTTGCATGTCATGAAATATTCTTATTTTGACTTTCTTTTCAACCATTTAAAAATGTAGAAATCATTCCTAGCTTGGGGCTGTACAAATGCAAACACAGCCTGAAATGGTCCAGGCACTACAGTTTGTTGACCTTGATTTAAGATGTTGCCTGGAATTTATATTAGTTACTAAAATGATTATTCCATTGTTATTTGAAAAAAGGGAAGAAAACACAACATAAACCTTGATATTCTCTAATTGTAGTTGATTTTTACTTTCTTCTTTTACCTTTTTCTAGATTTTCCCATTTTTCTAAAGTAAATGTCACAAGTAATCATTTTATAATTTTACAAAGTCAACTATGAAAGTTATGTAAACCAAGAACATCAAAATCTCTGTAAGAAAAGCTGAAAAAGAAAACACCCAATATCCCCGAGACCCACTTCGTCTCAGTGTTGACGATACTAAGAGGTCTTCGAATGTATGGGAAACAGCTCAGAGACTAAATGCAAATACCACAGGAGATGCAGCAAAGGAGCCGTGTTTCCTTCAGTGGTTGAAGAAGAAATATTTATTCTGTTGGTGGACCTTATCACAGGGGTGCAGTTGGGGCTGAAGCCCTTGAACCACATTTGTGATCTCAATACAGGGTCAAAATTTGTATTTAGCAAGGAGAAGTATTCTTGCTGGAGGATACGTGTCGGTAGAAAAAGAAGCAGGTTTGAGATGGAACATCTTTTTTGTTTGCTTGTTTCTTATTTAAAGGTCTGAATGTCCTTGTTTGAGATTTCTTCTAAACTGGGTTTACAAGTCACAGAATTTGTTATTGAAATGAATGGATACACTCAGTACACAGGAGCAGAGTAGTGCAGCTTTTCTGTTATGTTATGGCCCTGATCTTTTTTGCAAGAGGAGTTCAAAGATTAATTAAACTCTCCTTTTTTTTTTTTTTTTTCCAATTTACTGAAAGGGTAAGACAGACCTGGGAAGATGGTGGCCATGGTGGTGGAATAGCTTTTGAATCTTTCAGTCTACACCTACAACAGGCAGGGCGACCAGGTAGCAAAATAAAAACTGATGAGCAACTTTTGGAACAAAACTAGGGGACGTGGCACATGTGTGCCCGAAGTGCCTGTGGGTGAGGACGAACCTGCAGTTCCCACAAGACCTGCTGGGTGTGAGCACCCACGTGGAGGAAAGCAGAGGATGTAACAGGGTGTCTGTGAACCCTGGGAGGGCCTGTCCACCCCCTCCAGGCTTCCTCCTGGGACAGGGCACTTCTGGGGAGACTAAAGGAAGTTGGGCAGGACAGACGGAGATGGGTAAAGGGGGGAGGGATCGGAGCTCCAGAGAAAAGGACAGAGCTGTGGGCCTCTGTGAGCAACTGCAGGTTCTGCTACTGAAGAAAAGCAGCAGCAGAGGGAATTCCATGAAGTCAGAACTGCCCTGAGCCACACCACCTTCTCCAGTTAAGGAGAACTGAATTCACATAAATGAGCAACAAAAAGATACTAAGGCCAAATCCCAAACAAAGCTTTCATAAAAAAGGAAGGAGGAACAGAATTAAGTCCCTACAATGACAGACGAGGAGACAGGATAGCAGGCCAATTAGACCTCTAACACGCTCATTCAAAGTAAGATAAAAGACACTAAGAAATGATACAGCAGGAAAAAAAACAACAACATAAACCAGAATTGTAAACACACAGGAATGAAGCGAAAAAAAAGAAATAATTATAAGAAAAGAATCAGAAATAAACCATAAACTAAAAAAGTATAAAGATGAATAAACAACAGAAATAGAACGTAGAAGTAAGAAAAGTTTTACTAATAAAAAACGTGATCAAAGGATTTGAAAATGACAAAAACTGCAGCTAAGCAAAGAAAATTCAACCTATAAATAACAGGTGCCCAGCAAAGAAAAACCAAAGTGAGAGGAAACAGGAGAAATATTAAAAACTATAACTCAAGAAAACATTCTGATTTTTAAAAAAAAGACTACTTTACATATTCAAAGAGCACAGCATGTGTCTGATAATTTGGACCCAAATGGCCACTATCAAGACATGTTTTAGTAAATTTCCTGAGCTTAACAAAAGAAAGAACAAAAACTCTTTTTGGGCTCCAGGCAAAAATTACAAGTAATTCATAAGGGAGACAAATTATATTTTTATCATACTTTCCAACTATGAGACTTTATGCCAGGAGTAAATGGAGGAACATATCTGCTAAACAGGAAAAGAAAATATAAGCCCATGAGTCTGCAACCAGAGAGACTTTCTGTTAGCTACCTGTTCTTTGTTATCAACATGCAAATATCACAAGGAATACTATCTCTGAGTCCTTTCTGAGAGATCTACTAGAAAACCAATAACAGACAACAAAAACCCCAGAGAGGCTCAGGTCCTCCGTCTCAGCTTGCTGTCTGGGCTTGACTGGGCAAGCTTTTCAACCCACTGCTCTGCACTGTGGGTGCCAGGAATTTCCTGAGTCTGAGCAGGTTGCTGCTTTTGCTAAGAGAGCACCCAAGACCCCAATTGTGTTTCCATTCACAATAAAGGGCTCTATTGCCTTTATTGATTAGCTGAGCAAATTCAGAAGGGAGTCAAGGCCAAGAGGAAACCTTCAAGATGGCAGAGGAGTAAGACGTAGAGATCACCTTCCTCCCTGCAGATACATCAGAAATACATCTACATGTGGAACAGCTCCTACAGAACACCTACTGAACGCTGGCAGAAGACCTCAGACATCCCAAAAGGACCTCAGTGCTCTGGCCGGGCATCAGGCCTGTGCCTCTGAGGTGGGAGAGCCGAGTTCAGGACATTGGTCCACCAGAGACCTCCTGGCTCCACATAATATCAAATGGTGAGAGCTCTCCCAGAGATCTCCATCTCAACACCAAGAACCAGCTCCACTCAATGACCAGCAAGCTACAGTGAAGGACACCCTATGCCAAACAACTAGTAAGACAGGAACACAACCCCACCTATTAACAGAGAGGCTGCGTAAAATCATAATAAGGTCACAGACACCCCAAAACACACCCTTGGATACGGCCCTGCCCATCAGAAAGACAAGATCCAGCCTCATCCACAAGAACACAGGCACTAGTCCCCTCCACCAGGAAGTCTACACAACCCACTGAACCAACTTACCCACTGGGGGCAGACACCAAAAACAATGGGAAGTACGAACCTGTAGCCTGTGAAAAGGAGACCCCAAACACAGTAAATTAAGCAAAATGAGAAGACAGATAAACACACAGCAGATGAAGGAGCAAGGTAAAAACCCACCAGACCAAACAAATGAAGAGGAAATAGACAGTCTACCTGAAAAAGAATTCAGAGTAATGATGGTAAAGATGATCCAAAATCTTGGAAATAGAATGGAGGAAATACAAGAAATGTTTCACAAGGACCTAGAAGAACTAAAGAGCAAACAAACAGTGATGAACAACACAATAAATGAAATTAAAAATTCTCTAGAAAGAACCAGTAGCAGAATAACTGAGATAGGAGAATGGATAAGTGACCTGGAAGATAAAATAGTGGAAATAACTACCACAGAGCAGAATAAAGAAAAAAGAATAAAAGAATTGAGGACAGTCACAGAAACCTCTGGGACAACATTAAATGCACCAACATTCAAATTATAGGGGTCCCAGAAGAAGAAGAGAAAAAGAAAGGGACTGAGAAAATATTTGAAGAGATTATATTGAAAACTTCCCTAACATGGGAAAGGAAAGAGTCTGTCAAGTCCAGGAAGCACAGAGAGTCCCATACAGGATAAATCCAAGGAGAAACATGCCAAGACACATATTAATCAAACTATCAAAAATTAAATACAAAGAAAAAAATATTAAAAGCAGCAAGGGAAAAACAAAAAATAACACACAAAGGAATCCCCATAAGGTTAACAGCTGATCTTTCAGCAGAAACTCTGCAAGCCAGAAGGGAGTGGCAGGACATATTTAAAGTGAGGAAAGGGAAAAACTTACAACCAAGATTACTCTATGCAGCAAGGATCTCATTCAGATTCAGTGGAGAAATTAAAACCTTTACAGACAAGCAAAAGCTAAGAGAATTCAGCACCACCAAACTAGCTTTACAACAAATGCTAAAGGAACTTCTCTAGACAGGAAACACAAGAGAAGGAAAAGACCTACAATAACAAACCCAAAGCAATTAAGAAAATGGTAATAGGAACATACATATTGATAACTACCTTAAATGTAAATGGATTAAATGCTCCAACTAAAAGACATAGACTGCCTGAATGGATACAAAAACAAGCCCCAGATATACGCTGTCTACAAGAGATCCACTTCAGACCTGGGGACACATACAGACTGAAAGTGAGGGGATGGAAAAAGATATTCCATGCAAATAGAAATCAAAAGAAAGCTGGAGTAGCAATTCTCATATCAGACAAAATAGGCTTTAAAATAAAGACTACTACAAGAGAGAAAGAAGGGCATTACATAATGATGAAGGGATCAATACAAGAAGAAGATATAACAATTGTAAATATTGATGCACCCAACATAGGAGCACCTCAGCACATAAGGCAAATGCTAACGGCCATAAAAGGGGAAATTGACAGTAACACAATAATAGTGGGGGACATTAACACCCCACTTTCACCAACGGACAGATCATCCAAAATGAAAATAAATAAGGAAACACAAGCTTTAAATGATACATTAAACAAGATGGACTTAATTGATATTTATAGGGCATTCCATCCAAAAACAACAGAATACACTTTCTTCTCAAGTGCTCGTGGAACATTCTCCAGGATAAATCATATCTTGGGTCACAAATCAAGCCTTGGTAAATTTAAGAAAATTGAAATTGTATCAAGTATCTTTTCTGACCACAGTGGTATGAGACTAGAAAACAATTACAAGAAAAAATCCGTAAAAATACAAACACATGGAGGCTAAATAATACACTACTTATTAACCAAGAGATCACTGAAGAAATCAAAGAGCAATCAAAAACTACCTAGAAACAAATGACAATGGGAACATGAAAACCCAAAACCTATGGGATGCAGCAAAAGCAGTTCTAAGAGGGAAGTTTATAGCAATACAATCCTACCTCAAGAAACAAGAAACATCTCAAGTAAACAACCTAACCTTACACCTAAAGCAATTAGAGAAAGAAGAACAAAACCCCCCCAAAGTTAGCAGAAGGAAAGAAATCATAAAGATCAGATCAGAAATAAATGAAAAAGAAATGAAGGAAACAATAGCAAAGATCAATAAAACTAAAAGCTGGTTCTTTGAGAAGATAAACAAAATTGATATACCATTAGCTAGACTCATCAAGAAAAAAAGGGAGAACACTCAAATCAATAGAATTAGAAATGGAAAAGGAGAATTAACAACTGACACTGCAGAAATACAAAGGATCATGAGAGATTACTACAAGCAACTGTATGCCAAAACATGGACAACCTGGAAAAAATGGACAAATTCTTAGAAAACCACAACCTTCTGAGACTGAACCAGGAATAAATAAAAAATATAAACAGACCAATCACAAGCACTGAAATTGAGACTGTGATTAAAAATCTTCCAAAAAACAAAAGCCCAGGAACAGATGGCTTCACAGGTGAATTCTATGATACATTTAGAGAAGAGCTATCACCTATCCTTCTCAAACTCTTCCAAAATATAGCAGAGGGAGGAACACTCCCAAAGTCATTCTACAAGGCCAACATCACCCTGATACTGAAACCAGACAAAGATGTCACAAAGAAAGAAAACGACAGGCCAAAATCATTGATGAACATAGACGCAAAAATCCTCACCAAAATACTAGCAAACAGAATCCAACAGCACATTAAAATGATCATACACCATGATCAAGTGGGGTTTATCCCAGGAATGCAAGGATTCTTCAATATATGCAAATCAATCAATGTGATATACCATATTAACAAATTGAAGGAGAAAAAACATATGATCATCTCAATAGATGCAGAAAAAGCTTTCGACAAAATTCAACACCCATTTATGATAAAAACCCTCCAGAAAGTAGGCATAGAGGGAACTTACCTCAACATAATAAAGGCCATATATGACAAACCCACAGCCAACATCGTACTCACTGGTGAAAAAATGAAACAATTTCCACAAAGATCAGGAATAAGATAAGGTTTTCCACTCTCACCACTATTACTCAATGTACTTTTGGATGTTATAGCCACAGCAGTCAGAGAAGAAAAAGAAATAAAGGAACCCAAATTGGAAAAGAAGAAGTAAAATGGTCACTGTTTGCAGATAACATGATACTATACATAGAGAAGCCTAAAGATGCTACCAGAAAACTACTACAGCTCATCACCGAATTTGGTAAAGTAGCAGGATACAAAATTAATGCACAGAAATCTCTTGCATTCCTATACACTAATGATGAAAAATCTGAAAGAGAAATGAAGGAAACACTCTCATTTACCACTGCAACAAACAGAATAAGATACCTAGGTATAAACCTACCCAAGGAGACAAAAGACCTGTATGCAGAAAATTATAAGACACTGATGAAAAAAATTAAAGATGATATAAACAGATGGGGAGATATACCATGTTCTTGGATTAGAAGAATCAACATTGTGAAAATGACTATACTACCCAAAGCAATCTACAGATTCAGTGCAATCCCTATCAAACTACCACTGGCATTTTTCACAGAACTAGAACAAAAATTTCACAATTTGTATGGAAACACAAAAGACCCTGAATAATCAAAGCAATCTTGAGAAAGAAAAATGGAGCTGGAGGAATCAGGCTCCCAGACTTCGGGCAATACCACAAAGCTACAGTAAACAAGACAGTATGGTATTGGCACTAAAACAGAAATATAGATCAATGGAACAGGATAGAAAATGCAGAGATAAACCCACACACATATGGGCACCTTATTTTTTATAAAGGAGGTAAGAATATACAATGGAGAAAAGACAGCCTCTTCAATAAGTGGTGCTGGGAAAACTGGACAGCTACATGTAAAAGACTGAAATTAGAACACTCCCTAACACCACACAGAAAAAAAAACTCAAAATGGATTAAAGACCTAAATGCATAGCCAGACACTGTAAAACTCTTAGGGGAAAACATAGCCAGAACACTCTATGACATAAATCAGAGCAAGATCCTTTTTGACCCACCTCCTAGAGAAATGGAAATAAAAACAAAAATAAACAAATGGGACCTAATGAAACTTAAAAGTTTTTGCACAGCAAAGGAAACCATAAACAAGAGGAAAAGACAACCCTCAGAATGGGAGAAAATATTTGCAAATGAAGCAACTGACAAAGGATTAACCTCCAAAATTTACAAGCAGCTCATGCAGCTCAATATCAAAAAAACAAACAACCCGATCCAAAAATGGGCAGAATACCTAAATGCCTAAATAGGCATTTCTCCAAAGAAGATATACAGATTGCCAACAAACACATGAAAGAATGCTCAACATCATTAATCATTAGAGAAATGCAAATCGAAACTACAATGAGGTATCACCTCACACCAGCCAAAATGGCCATCATCAAAAAATCTACAAACAATACATGCTGGAGAGGGTGTGGAGAAAAGGGAACCCTCTTGCACTATTGGTGGGAATGTAAATTGATACAGCCACTATGGAGAACAGTATGTATGTTCCTTAAAAAACGAAAAATAGAATTACCATACGACCCAGCAATCCCACTACTGGGCATATACCCTGAGAAAACCATAATTCAAAGAGTCATGTACCACAGTGTTCATTTCAGCTCTATTTACAATAGCCAGGACATGGAAGCAACCTAAGTGTCCATCAACAGATGAATGGATAAAGACGATGTGGCACATATATACAATGGAATATTACTCAGCCATAAAAAGAAACGAAATTGAGTTATTTGTAGTGAGGTGGATGGACCTAGAGTGTGTCATACAGAGTCAAAAAGAGAAAAACAAATACTGTATGCTAACACATATATATGGAATTAAAAAAAAATGGTTCTGAAGAACCTAGAGGCAGGAGAGGAGTAAAGACCCGAACGTAGAGAATGGACTTGAGGACACGGGGGGGGAAGGGTAAGCTGGGACGAAGTGAGATAGTGGCATGGACTTATATATACTACCAAATGTAAAATAGATAGCTAGTGGGAAGCAGCCGCATAGCACAGGGAGATCAGCTCGGTACTTTGTGACCACCTAGAGGGGTGGGATAGGGAGGGTGGGAGGGAGACACAAGAGGGAGGAGGTATGTGGATATATGTATATGTATAACTGATTCACTTTGTTATAAAGCAGAAACTAGCACACCATTGTAAAGCAATTATACTCCAATAAAGATGTTAAAAAATAAACAAAAGCCCAGAGAGGCTTTCTGTTAGGTACCTATTCTTTGTTATTGACATGCAAATACCACAAGGAATATTATGTCTCTGATCCCTTTCTGAGAGGTCTACTAGAAAACCAATAACAGACAACAAAAACCCCAGAGAGACTTTGACTTAGGACTTTGCCACAGCGTGGCAAACATCAACGTGGAGCAGAGCCCCCAGAAAGCTGATCAGAGCTGAAGAGAGGAAGTTTGCAGACACGTCACAGCTTTCCTCACGGATTCCCCAAGGTGGTGTCACTATTACTGACAGCCTGAGGCTGGTCGTCTTTAATGTGGGACAAATAAGTGAGTAATCTGAGGTTTCTAATTACACGATGCCCTCTGTGTCTGATGAATCTAACACGATGCCCTTCCCATGGTCCTGAGTCTAGGGTGGAAATATCAGTATGAAATCCAGAGGTGGCTTGTCTTTCTGTGTAAACATCGTAACGCTGTTCTCTCTAGAGGCCTGGAAACACCGACTGTCAGCTGTGAGCTCCTCCAGCCCCGAGAATGGTGGTCCTGAAGTACCCTTTCCTGCTAAAAGGAACCTGGGCTTCTTGGGGAAATGTCTTATTTCCAGCCTGGAGCAGAAAATGAACAGGAGGCTGGAATATACTGCTCTGGAGGATACGAAGGGACCCATCAATGGCTCCTGGTCACGTCAGAAGGATGCAAGGGCCAATTCAGACCGGCTCCCCTGCCAAAGATGGGGCCATGTGACTATGAAAAAGATAGCAATTTCAGTTAATGATTGCCTATCAATTATGTTTATATCCCTGAGTTCTTAACACTATTCAAAAATGACTTTCAGGGGCTGATATGGAACCAACTGATTATCTTGAAAACTCCTGGTAGTGACTAGCTATCTATCCCGCATTCCCTACATAAAGTGTTCTGGGGGACCAAGCAATGTGTAAGGAGAAGAATCTTGTCATCGAATTTATTCCAGTGAAAAAGTGAAAAAGAAATCGGGGAAGAATCAACAGATGAAATAAGACTTAGATGACCTAAGGAATTCAAAAGCGGGGAGGCCTGAGCTACAGCACTAGGGATGTGCACTGGGTGATAAAGGGTCAAGAAACACAGAAGTGGTTTCTATGACAACCAAGGGGAGGAGACTCCCAGGGGAGGGGGTGCTGTGTTGGGATGGGGCTTCTGGGGCAGCTGGACCAGGGCTGTTGTTATAGGATGTTTCCCTTGAAAGACTCGTGACACGATATATTTATTTTAGAAGGTTTGCTCTATCAGTGTTTTATTTTACAATGAAAAGTTTAAAAATAAATTTGCAAGGCATCAATGTAGTATCGTTACGTAATTATTTACTTCCCAATATTATAAAAAAATTTCAACGGATAAGAGAAAATGAGTTCTGTGTTGAGCAGACACAGTCACTGATCTGCCATGACACTCAGTGGTCAGTGCAGAATGAGGCAATGGCAGCCTTGGAGAGATGTGTGGACCGCCACATGCAGAGGGTACCATGCAGCAAACCCATGGATGTTTAGAGCTCACGTGTGGAAGACTGCACTTTCTCAACTGCTGGATATTTTGTGCTTTAAATGAGGTGTCATGACTAAATTCCTAGGGATTCAATGTTTTGAATGTTTGTTTGTTTGTTTCTTTGTTTATAACCTTTCCCTATTTTGCTATTGGGATTTCAATCTGTTCCTTCCTGATTCCCAGGGCTTTTTTGTGTGCAAGATATATTAACCCTTGTCTCTGATAGGAATTTAAAAACCCTTTTCTCGATTTGTCATTTGAGTTTGTTTATGATGTTTGTTTGTGTGTTTTGCTCCCTTTGGCCATGCAGAAGTTTATTTTTTGAAGGGGTTGGTAGCAGAGATATTCTGGGTGGTTGCGTGTAGGCCAGGGAAGCTCTCCAAGTGTCTACTGTCAAGGATCTCTTTGTTGTCCCTTTAAAATTTGGCCTGTCCATAGTGTCCCCTGATGCAGAGGAGCTTGATGCCAGCTGGGCTCCTAGAGCTCCTCAGAGCCCTGGTCATCTGAAGCCACACACATGGGCTTCCAAGTTGCATTTTGCTCTCTCTTTCTGGGACGTGTTACCTCTCAACCCCTCTGAGACCCCCCGCAAGCTCCTCTCTCTTGCCCTAATGACTATCACACGCCCAGGACTGGACCTCTCCTTCTGGACATTTCTGAGTTCCCCATGCATACCTCCATTCACCCCTGTCCTTCCCAGGACAGCTTGTCTGCAGCTCCTCTGCCTTGAAAGCCTTGAAAGCCGTTATGAGCATGTCAGGTTGTGCAAGTTCTGTCTCTCTCCAAAGCCACTGAAGTGTAGTTTGGGGGATTTCTTTCTAATTTCATGCTCCTTGTTGGTGCTGTTTCTTAAAGGAGAAGGAGAAGCATTTAGAGCACTGTGCCCACCACATTCCCATCAGGACAGACCTCAAAGTCTTCACATGTAACATTTTCTTATTACTTAGCTCCAAGTACTTTTCCAGTTTTCATTGTAATTTTGTTTTCAACATTGGCTACTTAGAAGTACATTTTTTTTATTTAAAAATTGTGGAG
Organism: Balaenoptera borealis; assembly: GCF_965194805.1. Lineage (NCBI taxonomy): Eukaryota > Metazoa > Chordata > Mammalia > Artiodactyla > Balaenopteridae > Balaenoptera > Balaenoptera borealis. The sequence goes on from NC_138867.1 coordinate 2,265,139, forward strand.
ATAATATTCAAATTATCTTTTGGTTTTAATATCTGGTTGGATGTTAGACAACATACCAGCTGTGATTTCAGTCCCTTGAAATGTGTTGAGACTTGTTTAAGGCCCAGAATTATATCAATTTATGAAATCAGTCAAATCTACACCTGAAAAGAATGCCGATTGTGTCATGTTCACCATGTTCCATGTTTCTAGCAATTAAATGCTTTAACCATATATTAAAACACTTCTATATAGTGAATTTTTGTTGGTTCTATCCATCACTAAGAGTAGGGTGTTAGGTGTTAAAATCTTCCACTCTGCTTGTGGATTCGTGCATTTCTCCATATAGTTTTGCCAGATTTTGCATCATAAATTTTGAGATCATGTTATGTGGTACATATTAATTACTGCTAGTATATTTACCTGATGAATTGAAACTTTGATCACTAGAAGTGACCATCTTTATATGTACAAATGCTTGTGAACATAGAATTCTGATATTATTATAGTTATTATGGCTTTAAAAAAAAAGAACAGCCTCTTATGGTACTTATGAGGAATGTTATCGCCAAACTTCCAATTCCTTTTTTAACTCTGACATAGAATTTTATTTGTTTGCTTTTTTTAGCCTTTAGCAAGATCCGTTGATCCATTTACCTTTGCTGCAATTACTCATTATTCTTGTTTAAATCTATTATTGTATAATGTACTAGTCTGTTCCATATCCTCTTTTTTTTTTCTTATCTTCTTTGGAATATAGTGACATGTTTATCATTTTACCTTCTCCACTTTTTTCCTATTCTTTCATTATATTTTAAAATTTCTATTCTTTTGTTCTAGAAATTACATCCGCAATATATAATATAACAAAGCCTAAAGTTAATCAACACTTTTATTTTTCTCCCAGATTCTATAAAGAGCTTAGACATTTTATTTCCGTTTACCTTTCTCACAATTAATACATAATTGTTGTTGAGTATTTAATTTTACATATTTTTAAACCCTGAAGACATTATTATTATTTTACATTGTCTATAGTCATTTAGATTTTCCACAGATTTAATACTTTATTTACTCTTTATTCCTTCTTGAATCTCAGCATTCTAATCTGGAATTATTTTCAGTCTGCCTGAGATGGATCCTTTAGAATGATCTTTAGTGGGTAATTTCCCCACTGTCTTTTCTTTTTTCTTTTCCCTCTCATCCCTGAAACTTTACTTTGGGTACAGAATTCAAGGTAGGAGGTAAGTTTCTCTTGGCATATTTTACGACACTCTTCCATCGCAGAATTGGGAACTGTGACTCCTTTGAAGGTATTCTGTACTTTCACACCCTCCTTGGGCTGATTTTAGAATTTGCTGCTTGGTTCAGGAAGCAGTGAGTTTCTTTATACTTATTTTGTTTGGGATTCACTAGGCTTCTTGAGTCTACTGATTACACTGATTTTCATCAGTTCTAGAAAGTCCTTGGTCATTACCACTTTTGAAAATTGTTTTCCCTGATCTGCTCTTCTTCTTCTGGGATTCTGATTAAATGCATGTAGATTTCCTCTTTCGCCTTTTCTGTGTCCATCCTTTGGAAACTCCATGTTGTGTTCTGGTTGACTTTTCTTAATTTAGCTACACTTCACTAATTCTCTCTCTGGCTGTATATAATTAGCTGGGAAGATCTTTATTGGATGTGTAATTTAGGTTCATTTGTCATTTCTAGAAGCTCCATTTTGGATATAACCTGCTTAGTCATTTTTATAATCCCTTTTTATCACTCATAGTGGAAATTCCTTTTCTATTTTAATTTTTCCAAACATATTCTTTCAAACTTCCAGACCAAATAATTTCATTGTCTAAAGCCTTCCTTTCACACCTTTCTGTCTTCAGCTCTCTTGTTGGTTTTTTTGTATTTATGTGTTTTTTCACAGATCCTTGTTTCCCTGGGTGACCAGTTTCCTTTGAAGGATGGAGCCTCACCTTCCCACAGTCCAGGGGGCCTCGGCAGTGGGTCTCCTTCTGAGGGGTGGTGTGGGACCCCCGGCCTCACCTACCCCTGCATCTGCAGCTGGGGCTCTGTCGGGGGGAGCCCAGTGCAGAGAAGGGGCCACGTGCAGGGCGTGCCCTCTGGCTAGACTGGTCTTAGCCAGCTCGTGCTCCAGGTGTCTGGCGGGGTTTTGCACCTGACCTTTTCTAGGTTTCTTGAGCCTCACCTCATCCATACCATGTCATCTGCTGGTCCCTCGGCCCAGGGAGAGGCTGCCTCCTGTGGTAGCTTCCTTCCTCCCTCCCTCCCTCCCTCGGACTCCAGAGCCCCCTCCCTGCTGGTGTCCACTCACCCTGTGGAGGCGCTACAGGCTGAGAGCCCTCACCAGGTGTGTGGTCCAGAGATCCCTGGACACACTCAGGCTCACGTCCCCCACACAGCAGCATCCGTCTGCAGTCCACCAGCAGACCAGCTCTCTGGCCATGCCTCATGCTTGTCGAGTTTATCAAATGAGTCAGCCCCTGTCTGCGTTCCCCCCTGACGCTGAGACCTGGAGCGTGCATCAGACTCCGGGGATGCTCATTAGGGGCTGCAGGGACGGGTGGGGAGTGAGGCCCCCACTAGGGGTGGGGATGGCACCATGGCCCCATCGGGAATCTCCAAACATCCTCCTCACAGTCCTGTGGTCTCTCTCCAGACCCTGGCTTCCCTTCTACCTCCCTGTGGCCCAGCCCTGCAAGCCTTCATCTGCTCTGGTGCATTTGTGTTAAAGTCTCCCCAACCCCTTATAAGATCTGTCCCGAGATCCCCACGGAATTTCCTAACAATCATGTATGATGCCCCAGCTGAAACTATTAATTCCAATATTGTTACAGGTTTGCGGGGTTACCTGCCCTGCCCACAACCAGCGCCCCTGGACGCCCCCTCTTACATTTGGGCCAAGCTCATTGCCAAGGTCCTCGGCCACCTGAGGCCCAGGCCTGGCCAAGAGGTCCCAGCGCCAGCGGACATTGTGAGGGTCTCTCACGGAGGCCAGCGGGAGACGGGGACCCACGGTCCAACTGGGAACCTGGAACAGCTCGTGTTTAACACCCTGGTCTTTATTCAGCAAAAATATTCTCCCGTAATTGTAAATTAAAATGAATAATAATAATGGTAGTATAGAAGTGCAGGAAGTGAAATTTTTCTTGAACATTTTATATTTAATCATGTCAGTTATACATAAATAAATAAAATATTGTGGTACATGAAAAGAAAAATAATGGATTAATACTTTTTAATTACATTAATACATTTTTTGGAAAAGGGAAAATACACCTACATATTGGTCTGCCATTATAATGAATAACATAATTTTCGTGATTAGCCTTAACTTCTGTAATTTTTAATGATGTTACCAGAATTGATCTTTTTAACATATTAACTTTTAATATATGTAGCCAGATGTGTCACTGTCTTCACCCTTAGCTGATCAAAGAATATTTTTTCTTAATTTTAATTTTGAAAAGTTTCTTTCATATGAAGCAACATATCCAAAATAGTTAAGAAAGTCTTAAACATGAGGACAAGTTTGGCAGACTTTTATTTATAAAACATTTTTAATGCATTCTAGAAATCTCAATCCTGCCTATGATTTTGGTTTTTGAAATTGACTCTAGCAGTTTACAAATATCTCTACAGCAGAGTAATTTCCACCAAAATAACTTCATCTGAAAAGTCACCATAAGGTCCTCTGAAATTGGGTAATTGTAAGAAGATTTTTTTTTGTTGTTGGTTTTTTTTTTTTTTTTCCTGGCATGAAGCAGATTGAATGAAAGCAAAATGGCAGGATTGGATCAGGTGCCTGAGAACCAGTGACAGAATTGCAGAGATTCAAGTTCTCTGTCTTGTCTTTAGGCTTCCTGTGCTGTCATTGTCACTCTGAGTTCCATGATTAAACGTGCACACACAAGGTCCCAGTGGGGTCTGGGCCAGAGCTGCCCGAGCAGAGCTGAGGGCCCCGAACCCCCAAACTGAGCCTTGGCGTGATGCCCGGCGAGGCATCCATGGTGCCAACACCGTGACTGGATTTCTCAGAACTCACCTCCACAGAGAACGTGCAGTTTATCGCAGCATAAATAACACAAACATGCTCATTTGAAGCGCACAGACCCAATGGTAACCAAAGCAACTCTTTAGAACTTAGACCCACCAAAGACGTTTTTCAGGGAAGATCCTTTTATCACTGGTACTGTTTAGATTTGTGCATGGAGAAAATGGAAATCCATGACTCTGGGTTGTTTTATGGTTCTTTTCAAGTTCTCTACAGATAAGGCATCTTATTTCCTGCCCCCAAGGTGGACCATCACACCTCCCAACCTACCCTCGACGGGGCTTCTAAAGTTTAGGTAAACTAAAGATTATTGTGTGCTTACTGGGTGCAGGCATGCCGCCGGGAGGCCTGATGCCACACCTGGCATACTCTCCACACAACCTCTGTGACGTCATCGTCACACAGTAAAGAGGATGAGGTGAGCAGAAGACAGTCACACGCCCGCCCATTCTTAGGGAAGGACCCCAGTCACTGCGGCCCAAACGCACATGCACCATCTGCATTCTGGGGCCAGAATCAGGAACACAGAATGCACCTTCCTGACGCATTTTCAGACTGGGTTCTGCAAAAGAGCCTTTCAGAAGAACATGTGTGGAAACACACTGATAATTTCATGTTCTAATAATTTAGAGAAATTCTGAGTTAAAAGCATATTGTTAGAGAAACTAAGTCCTGTGTTCCTCCTGATGAAGAGGAAACTGGTGAATCAGAGAAAGTTAAGTCTGTATAGTTGGGGCCAGTTGTATTTCCCCAGGAGCTAGGATGGAGCTGTTTGGGGAACGGGGCACATTTCCAAGGTCGCCGCCTTAAGGGACAGTCTCTGAGACTCCTCAACACAAAACCTGGACTCAAAGTCATAGCGGATAAAGAAAGTTCATTCCACATGCAAGAATAGGGTGTTTTCAAAAGACAATTCAAATGTGTTATAAAGTAATTCTAAAGTAACTCATTGATGGCAACTTGGAAAACAGAAAAAAAAAAAAAAAAGGAAAGAAAAAATAACGCACAATATCACCGGTAAGCTCTCACTGCAGATGTGCCGACCTGACTACTTGGTGTTTTCCATCAAACTGTGTGGTGCCCACGTGCCTGGGTCAAACCAACCTGCAACGGCTTGTAGGCAATTAGGGGTCAGAAAATCAGTAGAAGGCAGTCGGGGGCACTTCTCACACACAGATTCTAGAATATTGGAAGTAGTCACGTGGATATCAAATGAACAACAAATGCTCATTCTACTTTTTTTAGTTGAAATAAAATAAATACATCAGGGCTGTTTCATGCAGATACTGTTTACGCGTTGAGGGTCTCCGGGGTTAAAAACAGCAAGAACTGGAACAGAAACAGAAGCCACCATAAAGCTGGTGGTGGCCTCTGCCCAAGTCATTTTAGATGTCCCTTTTGTACCTCCACCAGGCCGGGTGGGTGATGCGGGCAGGGCTTGGAGGGTGGATGAGGTGGGAGTCTCTGCCCAGGGGTGGGTCCCTAATAGCCCAGGTAAGAAGCCAATTTGCCAGCCAAGATTTCCCTGTCCTGCAATGTGAAGGCCACAGACAGCACCTTCCTGCTGGGCCGGGGGCCCGCTGACCACTGCAGGTGGTCCCGTAATCTTCTTGGTGTTTTCAACATGAGGGCACGGAGTTCGTGTGTCCTTAGCATCCTAGCCTAAAACCCAGTAGAAATGAAAGATGTAGTGACAGAGCAGTATGAGGTGCTTTCTCTATTGGTTCATGATTTAAATACACCCAGTTAACCCTAGTGTAAAACGTAAAAGGGCTCCCAGAAACCAAGCATGATTTGAAAGCAAGGCAAAAACATGAACTTGCAAGTAATTCAAGGAACAGTTAGCTGAGGTGGTTTTCTCTCTTCTTGGCTTAGTATTTGCACACTGCTGTCCTTTTCTTGATCATTGATCAGCAGACAGTGTGCAACTAGACCTTTAATGAACGTGCCGTGCACATGACGGGGCAGTGTGGGACGCAAGTACAGCACAAACGGGACGACAGGAAAGCCGGGGTCTGCATCCTGGAAGCGGGATATGTGAGTGCCCTGGGCTTGAGGTGCTTGCACTGCCCTGATTTAAGTGGGATTAACCTTTAGCCCCCATCACCGTGCAGAGGAGAGCCAGGTCCTGGTTTTGTCTAAAGCAGGTGAACAAAGTGTCTGCAGTGGACTTATTTCAGATTAACAACCATGAAAAATGGCCCTGGTCATTCCCAGAGGCTAAGTGTCCTCCTGCCATCGGGCCTCAACACACAGACCTCCAGGCCTCTCTCCAGGTCCTGGCCCTCATCCCATCCTCATTCAGTGCTGGTTTGTAGCCCACTGCCAGGGTTGGGCTGGGACGTGGAAGGTGGACCCCTCACTGAGGGGCGATCGTCAGGTTCCCAGGGAGTGCGCCTCAGGGAGCTGCTTGGAGCCGGGGGACGCCACGCTCGAGCAGCGTCCACTGACCCAGCCCCACAGCCATGCTGTGTCATTTACCTGGCCCTTCGTGAGTATCTGGAGGGGGAGAAAGGACCCCGGGTCTGTGTCACTGGGGGTTGTCCTGGCCAACACTGCCACTGACTCGGAATAACTTAAGAAAAGGGAAAGGCACTTGGGCTGGGTCTAAGCTCGCCCTCAGGATCCACCTGAGACTGGAGAGACACCTAGAGGCTCAGAAAAGGTGAAGCCACAGGGCTCCTCAAGTTAGGGCACGTCTGCTGGTCAGGCCCCCAGGACCCTTGGCACTTGGTTCTTGACTCAGAAGGGGCCTCGGTGGTAAGTGCCCGAGGGTCCCTGTGGCCAAGCCTCACCTCCTCAAGACAGGGACTCGGGAGCAGACACACCTGGCTGACACCTGTGCCGGCTGCCTCCCCCCCGGGAGGCCACCCCACAGCCTCCAGCTCCTGTGTTGTGGGTGGAGGTCTGCTTCCCCTTGCCCCACCTGCACCTCGAATGGGAAGGGGCTTCAGCCTCTCCTACCGCACCCTGAGCAGCATGCATCTTCTTCATAAAGCCCCTGATGCTTCGCTTATTTACTTTAACGGCAGTAAGATCCAGACTTGCGGCTTCCAGCTGGCATGCAGGACCTTGGAAGTCCCCATGCCCATCCTTACAAGGAGAAGAAAGCTGAACACACTGAAAATCAACGAGTCTTCTTAGGTCCCTGAGAGAAGTGAGGTCGCAGGGCAAACCACCACCCTCAGATTTGAGAGACGGGCGGGCAGGTGCAGCGAATCAGAACTTGCTGGAGCAAGAGCCTCCCTGGGAACCAGGACCGCAGGGCAGCGGGGCAGCCTGAGTTGCGACTGTGGGGCAGCTGGAGGCCCAGTGCGGATAACTGGCTGGTGAAGCTCAGGGCTCCGGCACGGGGAGGGCACCCCACTTCCGTGAGCTTTCCCTCCAGGGGCTCCACCTGGTCCTCACAGGGCAGGTCAGACAACAAGCTCCTCCAGCTTCTGGGAGCTGGAAGGGAAGGGAATCATTTTGAAATAGGCCAGAGTGCTCTGTCTCCATCAGAGGGCTGCCCTTGGGAGAGGGTGTCTAACCAGAACCTGACCTGCTGGGATTTATCAGAGCCCAGCTGACCCGGGGAGGGAAGTGCCACCTCCAGCCCCTCCGACTCTCCTGTCCCCGCTAAGGGGAAAACAAAACAAATCACACACAACCTAAAGCACTTTGTGAAGCTGCAGCCGGGCACTCGACTCACTGGAAGGCTGAGACCAATCCCAGGACTAGACCCCCCCAGCCACCACCAGGGCAGCAGGGCTCCTGTGCGGAACAGGATGGGGATGAGGGCTGCCAGCACAGACCTTATGCACCACAGCAAGATTCTGCACTTCTTATCGATGGAAAGTTCAAACTATCTGACTTTGTTTCTCAGTGAATAGTCTTATTTAGCAATTTTATCTGATGTGTTTAAATGTTCCTGATTTTATGTCTTTCTTACATCGTTCCCTGAATTAAAAAGAGTATAAGTTACTGCCACCTTTCCAGGGACAATTATGAGCTGATACCATCAAAAACATTATTTATGCTTTACCCATATACTAGGAAAGCCTATGACCATTTCCCATAAATGGCTAAAATAGGTAGGATTTTTTACCTCTTTGCCAGAAGGGAAAACATAATCAAATAGATCTGGTTATTGACAGAAGATTACTTTAGCATTGCTTAAGCTGTGGGTACGTGTGCTCATGTAAGTGACTTAATGAATTGTCATTTCAGAATCAATTTATGGAGTGGAGGAGCGCTGACCTGGAACAGCCTCCCGCTTTGCCCCCACCTCCCCTGGGGGACCCGCCAACCATGCCTCTCTCATGGCTTCAGCCTCCTTTGTTTTGTGAGAGGTGTTTATGGATGAAAAATAGCAAACAGAGGTTGACTCTGCACCCCCAGCCTGAACTCCAGCTACAGGAGCTGGTGAGGAGATAGATTAAGGGAGGCTGTTACCTGGGCCCCCATGAGTTAGTCCACTTTCTGAAGGGCGGATGCACCCCTGTGGGGTGGTGCTCACATGGCGCCTGGGGCTCCAGGACAACAGTCAGGGGACGGAGGCCCATTTCAGACCAGGACGCAGATTCCCTGATTCCGACGTGCACTATAGTCTTCAGCTCCAGTGTGTGGCTCTCCACTTGGGGTGTTTATTATCTTTGCAGATTTGGGGACTCCACCCCCAGACCTATAAAATTGGGCAGATTTTCTAGGGTTGGGGCCAAGTATTTTCAGCGATTCTTACAATCGCTAGCATTTGAGAACAACTCCAAGAAGAGCTTCTATCTCCCAAACCTTCCCTGACATCTGTTGGAGATGTCTGAATTTCAGGTAAACTCACGTTCCAGAGGCAGCTACCCACAGGCTCCCTGTGACGGAGGGAGAGGCAAACCACTGGGAACAGTGCTCCCAACTCTTAGTAGTCCCTCCTTCTGCTCCAGGACCTCAGAGCCCCAATCTCTGTCTCTGTCTCTCCTGAGCAAGGGTAAAATTTCTTGAATCTACTGAATGTGAAATCTCAACTACATCCTTACTGATCTTGGATCTGTGGTTTCATGTCTGTCATTAACAGTAGAATGTTCTTGGCCATTATTATTTCAAATATTTATTCTGCTCCATTCTCTCTTTCTTCTCCTTCTGGTATTCCAATTATAGATGTTATGTCTTTTGAAAATTTCCCTCAGTTTCTGGATGTTGTGTATTGTGTGTGTGTGATTTTCTTTTCCCTGTTCTTTTTTTCTTTTGCGTTTCAGTTTGGGAAGTTTCTATTTCCCACTCTTCAAGTTCACCAATTCTTTCCTCAACAATGTCAAATGTACTGATGAGCTTTCTTAATTTCTATTACAATATTTTGGATTTCTATCATTTTCTTTTGGGTTTTTCTCAGAATCTCAATCACTCTGCTTACTTTACCCATTTGTTTTCCATGCTTTCTACCTTTCCCATTAGAGCTCTTAGGTTATTAGGAATAGTTATTTAAATTCCCTGCTTGAAGTGTCTGTCATTTGTGTTATATCTGAGTCTGGTTTTGATCCTTAATTTGTCTTTTCAGACTAGGTTTTTTCTCACCTTTTGGAATGCCTTGTAATTTTTGGTTTAAAGCCAGACATCTTACTACATCTGAGGAAGTAGACTCTAGAGTGGCTCCAGTCAATGTGGCGGGAGTTGGTTTGTATGTAAGGTCGTCTCCAGCCATGGGTACCAGGGAGTTCACGTTCATCTTGTCCTTGCTTTGTTCCTCGTGACCTTGGGCTCCCCTGGAGCTCCTCCTTGGAGAACTTCTGCAGCTCCTTTGGTGCAGCCGTTCTTGTACTGGGGCCGTGTTGAGGCTGGTAAGACTTGGAGAGGAAAGTATCTTCCTGTGGACTGGGGTCCCTGGGTGTGGCATTCACAGAGGTTTCCTCTTGGATTGCTTCTTTTTCCCCCATTGGTTGAGACCAGAAGACTCGAGGGAGCAGGAGGAGAGGAGCACTGTCCTGTTGGCTTGGGACAGACGGTGGGGAAAGGCTTCCCCTTTGTTGTAGAGAACTGGGCATATTTCACATCAGCTACCCTTCCCCTCCCACTGCTGGAGCCATGAGGGCATCTTTCTCAGATCTTCACCTGCAAATAAAGCCAGTGGAAGTATGGGGGTCCGCTAAGCCCCCAGCCCCCAGGAGTTTCTCCCTGTCACATGGCTCATACTCAGCTGCCAGCAGCTGATCAAATTCACCCTCTAATTGTTCCCACCAGCTTGTGGCTCCAGCAGCTTCTGCCTCAGGTAAGCAGGTCCTGGCGGTATCTCTGTGGACTTCCCTGTCCCTCAAGATTTCAGAACTGCCAACTCAGATCCCTAAAGAATCTAAGAAAAGTCATTGATTTTCAGGCTTTCCAGCATTTTCTGGTTGTAAGGACAGGGGTGAAAACTTCCATGCTTTTTATATGTCAGAGCTAAATTTAGAAGCCCCTCCACCCAGTGCGTTAGTTGTTTTCTGTGGGAGACTTGAGCTATTCCACCATCACAAAAAGCAGAAACTTCTGGTCAATCCACCTAATAAATAGTAATACCAGGATATAGAATAAAATATTTTCCTTAGCCAAGAAAGGAAGAAATGTCATCTGCTATGTATCACCATTCTTAAAACCATCTCTGGTTAATATTTGATTCTGAGATCCCACTGATGAGGATAAGCTTCCCTTGGACAGGAGGAATCTTAACACAGATCTTGAGTTTGGTGCCCATATCCTGTGCCAAAGTGTGTGTGAGGTCCACACAGGCTTCTGGAAGTCCATACCTACAACGCCTGATGGAGCCCTTGCCTCTTCATTACCTGAACCTCCTAATCATTATTCTGGGGGAGGCTAAGCTTGCTGGGTTCACAACCAGCAAGCTTGCTGTGTTCATCAACACATCTGATGATGTGTTTATTCATCAGAAATGGAAAGAAGGTTGTCAGACATTGATTTCCTTGGACATGCGCTGACATAGCTAATAAACACAATAATGCCTTGTATTTGTGCATGATTGGAGAATTGAATGAGCATTTCTACCTGCCTTATGTCACTTGAGTCTTAGAAGAACCCAACAAGATTGGACATCCCGAGGCTGAGGTGGCCGCGTGTTTTGCTCACTGACCTGCACCTGGCCTGACGGGAGGTCCAGCCCAGAGACAGCAGGTCCCAGTTTGAAATCAACATGCTCTATGAGCGAGGAAACAGGTCCATTCTGTGGCCTCCTCCCAAGCACAGGTGTGCTGGCTCCTCTTCCCCCCAGGGCGACACAGGCAGCATGCGGGCCTCCAATGGGTGAGAAGCCCCTCCCAGCCCCTCCCAACAACTAACAAGAATGAGATGGAGGTTGGAGGGGTGGGGGCATTTCTGGGCAGATGGGAACTCTTGCCCCTCCTACCCGACCTGAGTGGAGCCTCACTGCTCCTTCGAGAACAGACTGGCTCTGGGGTCTCAGCAGCCTGGAGGGGTGGGCAGGTGTGCTGTCCTGTGGAGCCCAGGCTCCTTCTTGAACCACCTTCTACCACAGGAGGAGCTGGTGACAAGCCCCTGGGGAGACATCTTTGGAGCTGGACCCTCCAGCTGCACCGTCAAAGGTAGATGCAGCCAGCCTGACTCCCAGCGCTGGCCCCGAGAGAGGAAAACTCTGTGAGACTCACAGTGACCTAGGAGAAGCCTGTCTCGGGGGTGCACCGGCTGGTGGAGAAAGAAGCAACCCCATGGGAGAGGTGTCACCCAACATTAGCTGAGCCAAGACGGTGATGGCAGAAGGTGTGGACCACCCCCCGCCCCGCCCGGAGCAACAGCTCAGGGTTGGCACCACTCCCCTCAGTGCAGGGCCTCCCGAGGACCCTGACCACTCCACTTCCCATCGCCCCCCATGCCTGCATGGGCAGTAAGAGGAGTCCAGGCCATGGCCTTGACTCTGCCTGTGTCTCCTCGGGGCGTCCAGAACAGCTGCCCTGAGCAGTCTCCATGTCACCAGAAGGTGCCCATAGGGAGAAGGTTCTTGGGTTCTAGAGGAAACACCGCTGCATAATTCTAGCTAAGGTGCACGATTGCCGGAGCCTGAAGAACTTAGGCTTTCACCCACAATCAGTCCCTTGGTTTCTTTTCAAAATGAGACCTCTGTTCACTCACAGAGATTTGCATTTTTAGCAGATACCTGGTTTCCAGCTGCGTGGCTGCTGCGGGCGGCTTCCGGGCGGAAACCCAAGGAGACAAGTTGGAGTGCCACTGGGAATGTCCCTGGACTCCGTTTCCTACAGACACGTCTGAAAGACAGTCACAGGGCGTCAACAAGTGCCTGCGTATTTAAAGAAAATATGATGATTTTTCTTTAAATATTTAATAAACACATCATGATATACTTGGAAGTAATTGAAGAGACCCAAGGACATGACCAAGATTCCAAGATTTCATATGATATGAATCAATACTCTGAAAATAAGTCTCCTTGTTATAAAAAAGGACAATAAACAATCAACAACAAAACCCGAACCCAAGCTTGCCCTTACATTTTCTGGTGAGCAGTATTTGACATTGATGATCAGGAAAACCTCGAACGCCCAAAGCAACATCCACTGCCAGGTAGAAACAGAGCTGGGGAGATGCAGGGGATATAAATAAAGGTAATAGCCAAACACAGGGGCTTTTGTTGAGTCCGTCACTGCCGGGAATCCATCAGGTGCAGCCATCCTAGGAACTCAAGTGCCGGGTCCCCAGCCCGGGCTGGCAACTGAATCAAACGTCTCCTCTGTATGTCGGTCCATCTGCTGTTTGCATTTTCTTCCCCAGCCTCCCTCCCCTGCCTCCTGCAGTCTCCGTGGTATCTGCTCAGCCCACCTTCTTATCTCTCTAAGGATGACATTTTGGGAATTGAGTTTCTGGGGCCGCCAGTGCAGGGAGTGGCAGGTAGAGCCGTGGTCTGTGCAGAGGATCCCGCCCCCTCCCTGGGCCCCTGGTGTCTGGGATGAGGGGACCAGAGGCCCAGGGCTGGTCAAAGTCACCACACATTTCCTCTGGCTGGAGAAAACGGAGTTGGGCTGCCTGTGCCTTGCTTTCTTCTAAAATGGAAATTATTGCCGATGAGCTCACAGTAAAGAAACCTCAGCAACATGTGCAAGAAATTAGTAAAATAAATGTGTACTTAAGTATTAATGAAATAAATATTCAGCAGGTTATTTGGGATATTTGTTCTATCCTCAAATGTTTAAAAAATAATGAGAGGTTTATTAAAACTTTAAACTATGACTCAGTATAAGGGTTTTCACAGTGTACCTTTCTTCCTAAATTCAGAAAAGAAGGGATTTGTGTTCTAAAGATGGGTGAGCCAACTGACAGAATGGAAGCTGGAGACGGAGGTCCTGGATAGGATGGGGGGAGATGCCCGGATCTGCAAGGATCCACTGTCCAGCCACGGTTGGGTCCCTGGCTCAGAAAGCACTCCAGCTATGAGGCAAAGGATTTGGAACAGGGAACGAGGGCCCATAAGATCGCTGGATCAGAATCGAATCCGATCCCAGAGCAACATGGCAGAAACTGCCCCTGAGGGGCTGCCTCTCTGCACAGCTGGGGATTGCAGGAGACCCTCCCCAGCCCTGTAGAAGGGCCCCGGGAGCCGCCCCTGCCAGCCCCTGGTGACAGGAAAGCCGCAGCCCTGTGCCTGCAGCTGCTGATGACCCAAGCCTGAGGGTCTGCACCCACAAGCAGACAGACCACCCCTCAGCCTCACCCGCCCCGCCTGAGTCTGAGGCAGCCCTGGCCCAGGTCCCGCTCAGACACAACTCCTTGCAGAGCCTGGAGAAGCCCCCAGAGGCTCCTAGACCAGTCCCCGCAGCCTGTGGTCCCAAGCGGGGAGCTCGCTGGCCCCGGGGGCTGAGATGGGGCCTTTTCACACTGGCACGGCTATGTCTAGTTTATGTCCCGGCCGTGACCCACCTGGGGGCCGTGACAGCATCTGCTCCCACCAGGAGGAGACCCTCAGCTCCACCTGCGAGCCCTGCCCTGGTCTGAGCCAGGCGCTACAGCCACAGGTGCCCCTTCACATGCCCTCAACTCCACCACACCTGCCAGCCTTCCCACGTCCCGGATGGTGGCAGAGAGTGAGGTGCTCGGATGGGACACTCCCCTCAGCCCTGGGAGGCCGGGGCGGGCCCCGTCACGGAAAGCAAGCCCCCAACGGGCACATGCAGTAATGCCATGCACACACAGGCAACACACATGCACACACCCATGCACACCCATGCACACACATGCACACACGCACAAACACATGCACACACACACAGGCAACACATGCACACACACACACACACCCTTCGTGCTGTTCACTTATTCAAAAGTAAATTGTGCTCTGCTGATGTGTGAGCATTCTTCTTTTTCTTTATTTTTCTTCTCTCTCTTTTTTTTGTGGGGGGGCATGAAGTGTTTCCATCCATTTAAAAACCAATAAAGTGAGGGGAAATTCAGAAAGGCACAGTACACCCCCCTAATGCCACAGCTGCATCGGGGCAAGCCTTCTGTAGCAGCTTTAAATGGTGTTAATTTTTAAAAAATAGATTCTGTGGGCTATAAAATTATTATTTTTTGTTTGGGGAAACATTGTAGAGGCAACATGTGTCCGTCACGTTGGTGTGAAACCTTCAGACAAGACTTTCAAAAACACTCTGTGAATGTAGGAGACCTGTTTTTCTGTCTAAAAAAATAAGAAAGAAAACAGTGAAATAAGATGAAATGTGGCATTCATGTCCCTAACCTTCAGCATCCCCACTCACCTGGAGAGCCCCTCTACCCATAATGCACTAAGTGGATGATTAAAAAGAAATGGGGGTTTAACTGCGGGTAAGCGTGGGGTCCCCAGAGCTTTGCAGAGCATTGAACCGTGCGTCTACAGCTGTCTCCACACAAGCCCGACATTCTTTATTTATTTGTTATGAAATATTTATGGGTGTTATGAAAGGTTTAAAATAATGTGTCTGTCGCTCTCTCCCCTCTCTCTTTCCCTCTTGCCCGCGCATGGCTT
Organism: Balaenoptera borealis; assembly: GCF_965194805.1. Lineage (NCBI taxonomy): Eukaryota > Metazoa > Chordata > Mammalia > Artiodactyla > Balaenopteridae > Balaenoptera > Balaenoptera borealis. Next base: position 2,280,171 of record NC_138867.1, read on the forward strand.
CTAATGCATAAATCATTCGGGGCTCTGGACAGTGGGGCTGCACATTAGGTGGGTGTATCTGCTGTATCACATTTTTTCTGCCTGAGAGAAAATATCATTCCTAGTAATTTTCTACACTTATACAATCAGCGTTGACAGTAAATAATTGATGTATGAATTTAGGACTAAACTCCAACACAATATGACTTTATGTCAAGGGTGACTCCCAGCAGGTTTTGAGCTAAATCATCTTGCAAAATGGGTTCTTTCAGTGGGAGAAAAAAAGCGTTTTGAAATTATTTTAATGGAAAACGGGACCTCTGTGCAGCTCTTCTTTTGATGAGGTCTTGCTTTGCATGGCTGGTAATAAAACTGAGCAACCCACCCATTATGAGATTGGAAATGTTTCATTTGTGATCACAAATGGATTTTTTTAAGACCGACACAGCTGTTTTTATTCTGTTTATCCTTTTTTCTTTTCCTTTTTTTCTCTTCTTTTTTTGGGGGGCTTGTGTGTGTGTGTGTGTGTGTGTGTGTGTGTGTGTGTGTGTGTGTGTGATTGCGTTTGTATGTGGTAGGCTGCCCTCTGCTTTTCATCCTAGTATCTTCCGTAGAAAGTACAATTATGATTTACATTACAAGCTGGGTTATTTGTGCCTTAAATATACATAACTAGCAGAAAGACCTCAGATAAAGGATTTTACATTCCCTCCCATCCCTGCAATTAAAATCCTTTACATCATGAAAAGAAAATGGTTACTGCAGACCAGGAGGGGGAAGAGCGGGTGTCGGGGAGAGAAAACTTTCATGAGATTGTCAGAAGAGAAATGCTTGATAGCTTTACAACTTCCACTGAAATCCAGACAAGGAGATCAAAGAAAACAAATCAGGTGAGAGACCCGAAGTGAGATTCTCTATTTGTTTTACTCTACTCTGGGGCAATGAAGATTTGAAACTACTGAAAATCTTTCTTCATGGGATGTCATTTTTGCTGAAACCACGATTCAAAGACTAGAGTTCAAAGCAAGGCCCTCTTGTCTTTGAAAGAAAATAATTATTTTCTCTAGTATTCACATTTGCATAAAATTTTATTTATTTATTTTTAGACCCATTGTTTCTTTTAAAAATATTCAGATCTTTCATATACTAAATTTAATTACATTTGTTATATAAATGAAGAGATATGATAAAATTCAAAGCCTCCTGAAAAAATTCCCATGATACAGCAAGACCTGCCCTGAGAGTCAAAAGCTGCAAAGCTGTTTCCTTCCCGAATCGCCCTTCCGCGTCTCTTCCTCTTCCTCTGTCTTCCGCTGTTCCTGTGTCTCTTCCTCTTCCTCTGTCTTCCGCTGTTTCTCCCCGATCCTCACTCAGAGGACACGGCTCTCCCTTCATTCTATAGGTGGCACTCATGTCTCTGTGCACGAAGTTCTGAAGAAATTCCAGGCCAAAAAGTGGTTCATGAAAAAGTCCTTGCTCTTGGGGAAGTGTATTGATTTCTGCAAAATATAACAGATTTCTTTAAAAACAAATGTTAGATAAGCATTCTTAACTAGGTTTATTTGATCTGTACCTTTCTTTATAGGTGGTGGTGAGTGATTTGAAGATTGCCAACAAATGGGTTTTATGTAACAGACGCTCCGGGCCAGACTCTTAGGTTCCTGTGCGCCTGCGGGGAGGGAAGGGAGGGAGGGAGGGGAAGGGGTGGGAAGGGGGGCTGGCGTGGGGCTGCTGACCCACAGCCCTTCTTGACCCCTGGGGCAGCCGGGGCGCCCGGCAGCAGGTGCTCCACAGCCCACAGCCAAGCGTCTGTCTTCACAGCCTCTGCTGGCGCAGCTGGTGTTTCACGGAGGAAAAGACTGATTCTTTTCTGAGATTTGGTCCTTGATGCCACCCAAGGGGGCTTCAGATGCCCAGGCCGGAGCCTCCACGCTCACCATGCTCTGCAAGGCAGCAGAGGCCACGTGCACCATGGCAGGAAGGGAACCGGTGTGTGGGTCAGAGCCCGCGCGTGCCCGGCCCACCCTCGTGCTGTTTGGTGGGTGGCGCTCGGGAGCTAGGCAGGACAGCCACCCCCAAGGGGCCTGCCAGCGGGAGACACGTGTGGCTGAGACCCCAGGGCTGTCCGGTCGCCAAGCCTGCGTCACCGAGGGCCACAAGCTGGACGAGTGGGCTTGCCCTCATCGGGAGACCCTGGGGCCCTGGAGCAGAGAGCGGTCTCCCCCAGGCCCTGTGTCCCGGGGAAGTGACAGCCTCATTCTCAGAAGGACCAAGTCGCACCCTCCCTTAGACCGCCCTTGGCTGTTGTCACCCCCGCCATGGTGGGGCCTCCCTGAGGGTTGTGGGTCCTGCCCTCAGACAAAGGTCGCCTGGATTTGCTCATCGTGCGGGACCTCCTTACGGGCACCAGGGGCCTTCTGGGAGCTCGGCCTTAATGAACAGAGAGCCTCAGGCAGGGCTGGGGTGCAGGGCGGGTGCCGCAGGCTGGCGTGTCCTCCACCTTCCTGAGCTCTGCTTGCGATCCAGACTCCGGAGTCTGCTGGCCCCACTGGGGTCATCTGTGTCCTGCTGGGGACCCTTGGTCCCCTTCCCCGACCAGCAGCCCCAGGGCTGGGCTTGGTCCCCATCTGTGTTTTCTCCCCTGCACACCTGGGGTGTAGGTGAGAGCCACCAGGCCGAGTGCTGGTACTATGAATGTGTGGGTGTATGTCTGTGAGTATGTATGTGTGTGCGTGCATGCATGCATGTGTATGTGTGTAGTGCATGTGAATGTGTGTCTGGTATGTGAATGCATGTGCATATATGTAAGCGTGTTTGTGTGTGTGACATATGTGTATATATGAGTGCATGTGTCTAGTCTGGGCATGTGTATATTTATGGGCACACATGCACATATATGTATCATGTAAATGCATGTATATTTGCACACCTTTGTGTTTTATGCATGTGTGTATATATGTTTTTGTGTACATGAGTGCACATGTATATGTGCATGTGTGAATATGTATGTCATATGTATACGTGTGAACATGCATACATACGTATGTGTATATGTCCTGGCCGCAGCCCTAGTACCCCCTGCAAGGGCATCCCTCCAGAGTCATGTTCTCAGGTGATTTGAGGGGCAGGGGTCCCCCATGGGTGGTGGTCGTAGGGTTTGCAGAGTGAATCACTGACCTAAGAGACAGGTCAGATTAGGGTTCTGGCAATCAGGGGCTCAAGCAGTGAGGACCCCCAGGCCACGTGGGGGACTGAATCTTGGGTTTGGTATAACTCTGTCTGCAGGGTCACCTCTGGCTCTGAGAAAGGAGCCTGGGACCACCAACGGCCACTTTGAGCTCAGCCTTCCACAGAGACTGTCACCCGCTCTGGGCCACACCAGCAGGTGCCACATGTTGGTTCCTGATGCACAATGAGCAGGAAAGGCCTGTGGAGGAGAAGTGGGGAAGGAGTGTGTGAGTGTGTGTGCACGTGTGAGTGTGTGTGTGAGTGTGCACTTGTGAGCGTGTGACTGTGCGTGTGGCTGCATCAGCTAGTGATAATTTACTAACAATGTACAGTCTAGATCCCTGAAGCTTTTCTTTAACTGAAAGGACGTTTGAGGTGGGGCCTCAGAGGAGCAGAAAGGAGTGAGTTTCCTGGCTCACCAAGCTCCCTGCCAGGGCTACACACTGCCCACCCCCCTGGAAGCTCCATCTCTTCCCACTCAGAACACGGGCTTTCCCAGGGAGCCCACCTGAGTCAGCCTGCGGTTAAGCCTGGACCCCGAGCTGCTCAGTTGGGCGTTGGGTCAGCTGGGAGTGTTCAGTGGAAGAGATAGTTTAAAAAAAAAAAAGCAAAACGTCCAAAGCCCAAACCAAAATCATCTCAGGCAGTGCCTGGAGCACAGCTGGTGCTCAGCGAAAGCTGCCCTGCCTCTTCCTGTGAGGCTGGACCCTTCCCCTTGCCTCCGTGCTGTGCTCAGAGCAGCTCTGAGGCTGGAGGGAAACCTCGGTACCTGGAAAGCTGGAGGGTGGCTCACGGGTGCAGCCGCCCTTGAGAGGGCCAGCGGGCTGCCCCGTGAGGTCGGGAAGCATCCCTGCCCCAGGTCAGAGGGGCAGCCGAATCAGGCTGCGGGGTCTAGGGCAGAGCTGCAGGTGGGTCTCCGGGGGCCATATCAGCTCATCAGGACGCAGGAGTCCCTTCCAGCCTCCTCATAGGACACATTTAGATCAGACCCTGACGACCACATTTAAAAAGAGGAACAGAGGTATAGACAAAATAGAAAAAGCTTCAACATATCCTCAGCTGGATTTTTTGTCTAATGCTTATTTCTAAATGAACACAATCTCCTCCAGAACTCTTTAATGTAATAAAAATATAGCTCAGGGTCAGGTATGAAATTAATGATACAAATTCAAAGTAGTAATGCTCAGTGGGATGAAACAACTTCAATGAAGAAATAATCAGACTCTGTGACCAGACCCGAAAGGAGCAAGATGGAAGCGTACGAACAATTCCAACAGCAATCTGTTATGAAGGAATTATGGAAACATGTATAAAATATTTATTTTTAATAAGATGAATGTCCTATTTCTTAAAACTAAAATAACATTCGACTCTTAACTTATCAAAGCTTAGCAATGATTGCACATGCCACCTCTCCGTGTGACTGGCAATGCTAATTTTATTATCTTAATTTGTGCAGTTCTGTCTCTTGTCTATTTCATCCTTTTTAAAGTTAAATAAGTAGCAATAAGAAAGCTTTGAGGTTTCATTTATATGAAGTGAAATCTATGGTACCAAACATCCAACTAGGAAATTTGACAGATCCAATAATTATAGGGCCAGAACAATTTCCTACATCACAAGACTCCTGAAAAGACCAGCTAAAACCTGATGGAGGCTTAAAAGGTTCAGATGTGGGAAGACACCCTTCACCATATGAAAGGCATGTGTCGCGATGTCACTTGTAGGTGACACACTCCAAGAAAGTGAAACTGACCATTGCATTAACCTGGAGGTGGGTCATCTGAAGGAGAAGGAAAACTGGCGTCGTGGTTGCAAAGTCCTGTCCTCGGGTGTGGCATCGACAGCTCAGTGAGCAGCCCAGGGTTGGGGGGGGGGTTCACAGAGGTCAACTGCACGTCCTTGTCACCCATGGCTCTTCAGGGACCCTCGGCAGCTCAGTCTCCCAACCCAGGCAGTGGGAATGGGCCGGCTCAGCCAGAGGCTCCGAGTTCCAGGAAGCTCTCCAGGAACTGTGACCCTACAGTGGCAATGGGCCATTAGAGTCAGGCAGAGGAGACAGCAGGCAGTGGTCAGAGACGTGCAAAGGGGGTAGGTTTAAAGTCCTGTCCTTCAGCATAAACTGCAGTAGTGAAAGGTCTAAAAGAGCCCAAACAGACAATGTGAAGGAGGGATAATTAAAATGTGCTCATAAAATAGGATAGTATGAAGCCATTAAGGGCATATGTTTGAGGATATTTAAATAAATGGCAGAAGTGGTAATTACATGCTAAGTAAAGAAGGCAAAATAAAAACACTATATCTAATATGTCTCTGTTTGCTGTAGGAATATATTTCCATATGTGCACAGAATATATGTGAACATATAAGTATATTATGTATTATATGTATGCTTGAATATAAATGTGAAAACACACACTCACATTTACACTCACACTCACACCAAAATGCCTGGTAGGAAAAGTAAATATAAATAGTCCACCTGTGATTTATTTTTATGTTTTTCTTCTTACCTTTCTCCCAAGGAAAATTTCTACAATGACTGTAGGTCCATTGCATAATTTGAAAAATTATTATCTTAATAGATATTATGAAAATGTTACAACAATTTGGGAGCAGAATGAGGGGGGCATCTTAGCACTCTCTGGGCTCACCGATATTTTAATTTTTAAAAAAAGTTCACAGATTTGGTAGATAAGAAATGTTATTTCCTGATTAGTTTTTATTAACTTATCAGTACTTATGAATTTGTGGTTGCTGTTCTCTTGAGTAATCTTTCTCTGAACTATCTGTCCATGCTTTCTACACTCTGGTGGAAGTATTAGTATTTTTTCTCACTAATTTATAAGAGATTTAAAAAATCATATCTGTTGCAATATTTTCTTGGTGTGTCTGCCACTTAGTTTTATATTTAAATGCACGAATGTGTTAATTGCTTATACTGTCAGAGGTATCAATGAACATTTGCACATTTCTTCAAAAAGTCATATATTTGGAAAGTCCTTATGCATCTATAGATTTATTAACTCCATTTTTTTCTAGTATTCATGTGGTTGCATTTTTACGTTTAGATTTTTAATTGTGTCATCATTACTGACACCCCACTTGTTTGCAAACCTAATCCCCATATATTAAATGCTAATATTCATATCCTGGTGGGTGTATCTGTTTTCTTCATTCGTATATTTTGGCATCAAAACCAAACTTTAATAATTAAAATATATTTAACAATCTTCCAGATTAAATAATCTTTACAAAAAAGAGGGTAGGGGAGAGGAAGGGAGGGAAAGAAAAGCTATTTGCAGTTATTTTGTTATTTCAGATAAATTTTTAGAAACATTGTGTCACATTTACCTCCAAAGTTGTTCTCAGGCTAATGCCTTAAATTCAAACAACCTGCGTACTTGCAGATTCTCCTTTGACCCAAACTCTTCTATATCCTTCCATTTATAAAAATACCTTTCCTCGCATGGGTCCTATTCATTTTTTAATTTTTTTCTGTTTGATAAACTGAATTACCTTCTCCTCATCACATACTCTAAATGATCATTTCCGTTCAATGTAAAAGTCAGTGATCTGGTAACATTATATACATATGTCTCCATCCAATGTCCCCCTATGGCATTTATTCTATTTTTTAGTTGATTCTTTGGCAGAGTCAAACAAATGGCCAAAAGTCAGCAAATGATGATCATTTTATTTCCTGCTTTGCCTCATTTCTGATTCATGGCAGTGTGTTGGTAGAAATGTATGTATTTAGTTCCTAAACTTTATGACAGCACAGTCTCATAAACTTCACGTGTTATTTCTGATTTAATCCTCAGATTCTCCCAAAAGAAATAAACACAAACCCACTCCAGTCACAGGGCTGGTTGATGGCAAAGCAGGAAGGACTTGGACCTGTGGGTTCCCTGAGTCCAGGCGGAGCTCGCAGCCTGTCCTTTCCTTTCTCAGATTTTCCGGGAGATGGCTGGGAGTTTTGCTGTGATGATATTGATTGCCGGGTTGAGGCAAATATTCCTCATCAGGTTAAATGCATGCTTTTCAATAGTGTTTTAAAATTAATGACATATACTAACTGAATATTACTAATTACTAATATTAACATATTATTATTATATATAATTAATACATAGCGATGTTAATGAGTTTGTCATTTGAACATCCATTTGTGTGATGATGTGGATTCCTAATACTTAACCTATTAATGTGATATCACATATTAATAGATATATTATTCAATTAAGCTATCTCATTTTTCCTTTTTTTATTTTAATTTTTTAAATTTTTTTCTTCAAGTTTTATTGAGACATAATTGACACACAGCACTGTATAATTTTAAGATGTACAGTATAATGTTTTGACTTACATACATCATGAAATAAGCCACCTTGCTTTTCTTTGATAAGTCAATTTTGATTTGGGTTGAATTTGATTTACTAGTATTTTATGCAGTTGTGTGCTGACAAATATCTAGCTCTCTGAAAAATTATATACATACACATATATACGTTTTAAGATAAATTTTACTGATAGAAAGGATGTGTGGCACATAATCAACAAATAATAATAAAATATGCAATACTCTTTGCTGTAAATGCCATGTAAGCAATCGACTCTCAGATTGTCTTCTTGAATTTGCTAAACCCTTGACTCTGTAGCCAATCTACGGCTGCAATTGGTCATCGGCTTCAACCTTGACTTTGTCTCGGAACCTCACTGTCCTGCCGGTGATGTGAGCAAATCTTTGCTGAATCTCACACACTGGAAGGATCTTTCCTCACTGTTATGCTATTCACAGTAAAATGGCTAAAGACCTGACACACTTTTTATATGCATTTTTAACTTTTTCTCCATCACTTTTATCAGTCTAGTCAGTCAACCAAACAAAACGGTAAACTAAAGCCCGATTCGTAGCATAGCCAGTGTCTGTGGTGCAAAGGTTCCCAGGAGGGCAGCCAACTTCACGCTACCGACAAGGATGTGTAGAATATGGAGTTCGGGGGGGGGGGGTCACAATAGTCACTCCCATGCAGAGTATCCACCACATGGGTACAAAGGGCAGAACATACACGACAACAGAGTAATCAAGAAGCGAGAGGTTTTCAGGATGTCCTCGTAAAATATAATTTATTTAATTTCAAGTTTACATAATTTAATTTTTAATAATGGCATTTTGACCAACCGGCTTGCAAAGTTCCTGACAATTTAACCGCTAGGTCTCATGGGTGGCACGTAAATTCATACGTGAGGCAGAGCTATGATTTCTTCGTCACGTTTCCACAGCCAGATTTCGGTTATTTTCAAGAATTGAATTGAGCAGCTTTTCTGTGTTCTTTTTCAGCTTTCTTGTAATTGATATGGTATTGGAATAAAACGCTTCTCAAAATTTTGATAGAATTAACGAATAAATTCACCTTGCCCTAGAAACCACTACAGAAAAGACGCTTTGATTTTTTAACTAGTCACCTCAAAGTTCCTTCAACTTGACTTAATTTGGGGCATTTTTATGTGCCAGAGAATTAAAGCAGGACTGATGTGTCCAAAGTATTATGTTAAAAGCCTGCCCTCGTAACCCTTTTCATCCTTCACAACACCCTGGGTGCCCTCAGACTGGCCACCCCACCCCACCCTTGACTTCAGCCATCGCCCGCTGTCTCCTGGTCCCGTGAACCAGGAATGCGCCTCCCTCCCCTCCCCCTGCCCCGGGCACAGCCTTCTTCCCAGTCCCCTGGCTGATACAGTTCACGATGGCCTGGAGCTTGGTTTGTTTTAAACTCCTAAGCTCTGGTCCTTCAGAAAGACGTCTCCCTGCAGTTCAGCCCAGCCAGTGCTCTGCCCAGGTTCTCTAGTAGAGAGAAGAGTCCACCCTAGCTCAGTTCCCGGGACCCACATCTGGTTGGCCTTCGAGCCACACGTGCTAATCCACATGTTTACTGCCGTCCTACTATGTGCCCAGCCAAGTGGGCCAGGCCCTCCTGTAGGGCCCACTGCCGAGAATGGGGATGACAGGGGCAGGGATACACACACGGATGGAGGCCACCTGAGAGATGGCTGCAGACCGTGGGCGCTGCTCCAGGACTTGGTGGAGGGGCGGTGAGGGAGCAGGTGAGGGGCTTCAAGGAGGGGCTGCCCTCCACAGCTGGGGACCGTGGAAGGGTTTCCTGCGGAAGGGGCAAAGCTGGACCACGGGAAAGAAGACACGTGGGGGAACCCTTAGAAGGAGGGTGGCAGGAGAGGGCAGCACCTTACCGGGGGCCACGCAGCGGCCTGGAGAGCTGGCAGGGGGGTGGGGAGTGGTCTTCAGGGGACAGAGCCCCCAGGCCTCGCTGTGGGGGGCATGGAAGAGGCCTTTCTCAGAGGCTGGACTTGGCTGGGCTTCTATTTATTTGTTTGTTAATTTTTATTGACATATAGTTGATTTACAATGTTGTGTTAATTTCTGCTGCACAGCACAGTGACTCAGTTATACGCATATATACATTCACTTTTATACTCTTTTCCATGATGGTTTATCCCAGGATATTGAATATAGTTCCCTGTGCTAAACAGTAGGACCTTGTTGTTTATCTGTCCTATATGTAATAGTTTGCATCTGCTAATCCCAGACTCCCTTAGTGCCTTCAAGGGTTTACTCAAAACCTGACTCTGCAAGAAAGTATTTGAATGCATTTAATTCTTTTATAGATTCGCAGCTGGTCCGACCGAGTGGTTACCGTCAGTCCTTTCAGATCAGTCAAGCTGATTGCTCCTTGAATTGCTTCACCCCAGGAAGGTGCCGGCTGTGGGGAGCTTCGTGGTAGCAGCCCCTGGTTGCCCCATTTCAGCCACCTCAGCCTGCCGGTGGCCTCAGGGCCCCTACATCTCCTCCCCGGGCTCATCCTCTTCCATCCACACGTGTCTGGCAAATACTTGCTCCTCCTGGTGCCCCCTCCCAGCAGGTAAGGGCATTGTGTTCTCACCTGGAGGGTCTTCCCCTTGCAGGCTGGGCTTCCCACCTTTGCCCACCGCTCAGGGGCCTGTGCCATCGCATCTCCAGCTCCTGGGGGTGCCCGGCACGTGTCTACCTGCAGCGCTTGGTGCTGCTTGGGAAAGAGCTGGGGCACTGAGAATGAGGAAGCCATGGTGGGTTCATCAAACTCACAGGGGAAAAGTAGAAGACTGAAAAACGTGTGCAAATTGAATTATTCATATTCTTCACCAACCTTTTCTAAATCCACCCATGAAAGTTCTAGTGCATTCCTGAGAGGCACGGGTGGGCTCTTAATCTACAGATTTAAATCTGGTATCTTTTCTATTGTACCAATTAAGTTATTACCGAGAGAAGGGGGGAAATCTCAGTTAAATTCTGTATGGAGGGTGTGGCAGTGAAAAAGTCACATTAAGCTGTGAGTATATTAGCTTTTCCATCTGTAAAACAAGATATTTTATCTTAATTTGGTGAACCAAACATCACCTAAGGTGAAGTTTATGAAAACCCAGAGAAAACCCCAAATGCTTAAAACTTGCAGGCTGCAGACTTTGGGGAGCAGACTGAGTTCCCACTTCAAAGGCACAGATTCTCCCTGGGGAAGAATTGTCTGAAAATTGCAGCCCATGTATCTCCAAAAGGGAGACCAGGGTGCTGCTGACCCCAGCAGAGTGGACGGCTGGGGTTGTGCAGGTGGCCCAGTGTTGACCATTAGTAGGAAGGGAGGGACGTGGGACTGGTGGTGTAGCGGGCTGTTATCACTGACCTACATGGACAGCCCTGTGTCCACAGGAGAGCGTTCGCTATAATGGAATGCCTAGAAGCTGGAGAGGAGGCACACTCCCAGGGCAAAGGGAAATGCACTCTTTGAGTAGTTAAAGGTCACTGGTTTTATTCTAAGAGAATGAAGCTTATTCTGCATGAGTTGATTGCATAACTATTTTCCATAAGCATTTATGGTTGTTTATTACGTAAATATACATATAGGTGTTAATCACATCCCGTAAGTGAATTTGATTCATAAGTTTTGCTTAGAAAGTAAAGATAGTGAGTGGACGCTACGATATGGTAGTTCCCAGCTCTGCTCTGCGGAGCCCTGGGATGTGGTAGAGGGTCCCCAGAGGCCGTGAGGAGGTGCAGGAGCTGGGAGAGCCGCCCCCTGTCAGCCAACAGGTGTGTCATTCACCTGGTCCTGAAGTGGAGGGAGGACGTGTCAGCTCCCCGGCTTCTTCCTGGCCTCGGCCCTGGGCCGGGAGGTGGGCTGGGGCGTGGAGACAAACCGGGGAGCTGGACCTCTCCGGGCTGGACCTGACAGTCTCGGGGGCCCAGCTGCAGAGGCCTGTAGAGACCACACAGCATTTTCTCCTGCAGGGCTCTGAGCCACCCTGGAGAAAGGCAACCCGTTTAAACTGATTTGCCCAGAGTTTCCAAACTTATTGAACCAACTGACCTTTCTTTCTTAAAATACCTGTGGAAAACCACGTGATTCAATGGCTAAGGCCGTCTCTGCTCGTGTGCGTGGTATCAACTGCGTTCACTGTCTCCGTGGACCCTCCTCCTCGCTCAGATCCAGGAGGGCATCGCCCGCCGAGCGTTTGGCTTTGCTGCATCAGGAGTCCTTGTTCTATGAAATGAGATCATTGCAGTGGAGTCAGAAGCCCCGGCGGCTCTAGGCTGCGGAGTCCACCGACTGCCGGCTTCCGAGATGCCTGCTTCCACCGTTGTCTTCATCTGGGTGGGCGTGTCCATGCCCCGGACCGGATGCCAGCTTTGCAACACAGGCTTGTGAGCAAACACCGGCCAAATCGGAGGGCAGGGGCTGTCCCCCGGGAGCGGAGCCATCTGGGGGGCAGACAGGGGAGCTGAGGGGTGCGGGGAGCGTCCGGATCTGTGGCGTATTCCCGCCCCAGCCCGGGATCTCCTGCCGGCCAGGCCCTCTGCCTTCCCCGTCTCCAGCCCCACAGCTACGGCACCTTTCTCACCTCTTTCTCCTTCCTCTGCTTTCTTTTTCTCTCTTTTTAAAATAACGTTTTGAACACCTTTTCCTTTAACAAGGGAAGCCCGAGGGTGGCTGTTTCTGTCCGACCCAGATGTGCTGCTTCTAGGGGAGCCTCTCCTGGCTGAATGAGGGCCAGACAGCATCACCGGCCGGCCGGCCTGGGTGCCAATCCGTAATGTTCCTGGCCATGATTAATCTGATAAATAATAAATATATCAATCTAGCCTTTTAGACAAGGACAAATTCTTACCAGCAGGGAGGCATGAGGCCTCTTTTACAGCTGCCTGTGGTGCTGGGATTAATTATTTAATGCTTAATTCTTCGGGAAATGAGAAAGTTTTGATTAATGCTGTCCAGTGTCGTTCCTTGCTTGTTTGATATGTGTCAGATAATTTTCCCTCGGCAGTCACTCTGAAGAAGCCAGAGGCTACTGTCACAGGGATCAGACACCGAATTTCTAGAGATTAATTGAAGTGAAAATTTAGAGAAGAGCGCCATAAGTGCCCGCCTGAGATAACCTTTCTCAGGCTAAATTTAGCTCCATCCAAGGTGTTGGCCTCACTGTGTCCTTATGTAAAATACTTATTTTCAAGGTTGTGAGAAACCACATTTGGTTTCCAGTAGATTTTTTTTTTTTTTTTCTAAGCTCCCTCCCAGGTTGGCAGGATTAAGATACTTGGTTGGCAGGCAGTTCATCTGTAATCTTGTCTCTGGTAAAATAAGAATGAGTGGGTAGCTAAGGTCGATGTTTCTTCATGACTTTGAGGCCAGTGCTTTCAGTGATTTTGGGCTCAAAACTCACTCTGCAGACGGTTCAAATCCAGCTCCAAAGCAGAATGTTCTTGATCTTCATTTACCGTAGCAAATAATTTTCTGATCTTTTCATCATCTCTACAAATTCATATTTCCCAGAGCGCTGAATTAAAGACAATACAATTAACCTCATTTCAAAATACCCTGATTGATTTCAATTCTAAACACACCCATTTCCACCTGGTCTGAAATTGCCTCCTTAACATGGATTTCTTATCTTCATTTAGGGGCAATAACTAAGAGGACACGTGCTCAGGAAGAGTAAGGACACGGAATGAGATTTAAGGGCAAGCGTCCAGGGTTCGTGGCAAGGATGGTTTCCTCCGGGATCTGACAGCCTCGTGGCTGCAAACCAGCCTGGGTCTGTTCACAGAGGCAAGCTTTCCCCGCTCTTTAAGGAACTTTAAAACTTCTTAAGACTCCTCCTTCTCTGATTCCTCAGGGTGGGAATGCCCTAGTGCCTGAAGACCTCTGAACCCTTCACTCTGATTCCTCCCAGGTCCTTGGCCATTGCATCACCATGGCTTGGAGCCAAGAGCTCCTGAATGCAGGTAACCTGCGTAGCCCCACAGCTGCGAGATGGAGCACGTGCTTGAAACGTGACAGCGATAGTAACGCTAGGCAGAGACAGCCTTGCCCACGCAAAGCTCTCTTAGAAGTTTGCAATATGCACGTGGGGTGCAAAGTGGGGACGTCAGAGGCATTTGAATCATGGTGCTGGAATAAGGCAACTTTACACCTTGATCAGCTCACAGACAATCCCACACGGGGTGCAGAAACAACACAGAGAGAGAGCCTTTCATGTATTTTGCATGCTTGTTCGTCTTTAACATGAGGAAGAGTTTATAGGCTGTACTGGCTCTCTTAACACGTTTCTAGTCCTGTGTGCCCACCCACTGGACCTGAGCGCGTTCCCAAGAAAGGAAGGAAGGGCTGAGGAGGGAGCCCACATTCCCCTTTCACTCTTCCCTCGGCCAGGGCCCTGTGCCTGTCGTCACACGCACCCCCAGGTCACACGCGGTTCTGTTCCCAGTGCCCTCTTCTTGCTCAGTGCCACCTAAAACTCGCCCAAGTCGCCGACGAAGAACTCGGACTCCGGGAGATCAGGTGAATGCCCCAAATTCAGGAAATGGGGTGCAAACCTGGGCCTTCAGCTCCAAACCCCACCTCTCTTCATGTCCTGGAAGAGCGGGATGAGGGGGACCCTGTGGGAACGCCCCCTGTTGGACAGGGGAGAGTTTTTGTCACTTCACGAACACTTGGAAGTTTGACCACACGCAGATGCCTCCCCAGAAGACGTACCCACTTCCATACGTACCTTGCTTCCATACTGGGCACTTAGCAAGTGCAGGGAAGACGTGGCCCCGGAAGCCTGTGCCCAACCGCCTCCGTGCGATCGTGTTGGACGCTTCGTGCCCTGACCCTACAGGCCCTTCTGCCCTCACGTCCTCCAGGCTTCCCGGATGCCCGGCCACAGACTGCAGGGGGCATGGGAGCGGCTCAGACCCAGGGTCCCCAGCGCCCAGATGCTGGCTGGCCCGTTCCTTTGCCCTCCAAGGGTGTCATCAGGGTGAGATGAGTGTAACTTGTGGGGCGGACCCGTCCCCCTCCCTCCGCCCTCTGGGTGGGTCGGCCTGGTCCCGCCTGTGCGGAGGCCCCAGTGAGGCCAGTCACAGGGGAACAGGCGGGCGTGGCCTCCCTGCTGTCTGCTGAGGCCTCACACACCCGTCACCAAGGCTTACTGAAATGGGTCAAACCTGCGCACATTTGTTTAGGGTCGGGGTGAAGGGCGTGGGGACCCCTAAACAAAGATGGCTGGGGTGACCCCACTTTCACGGTGTCTCCCACACGTCAGACCCAGCCCAGCTCTGGGTCACACGGGCTGCACCCCATGGTCTGAGTGTCACCCGGGCTACCGGTCAGGACTCCACTCTGAGGTGGGACGACCCCGGCCCCCAGTGAAGCCCCTTTGAGGGCAGAGTCGTTTAGGGAATTTGTATTTTCTGCTGCTTTCTTCTTGAACTTATTTGCATTTTAAATAATTAAAAAATTAAATCTGAAAAATTTATAAATGAGAGCTGCTAAGAGCAGCCTGCCTGGCAGACAATAGAAATGATCACCCTGCTTGGTTTGCTTTCATGTCCGATCTGTCACTCTCCCTGAGGTGTGTCACCGCGGCCGGGCCCCCTGCAACCCTCGGGGCACGTGCGCAACGCAACACACACAGACATACACACAACACAACACAACGCACATACAGACACACACAGAGACACACAACACAACACAACGCACAGATACACACAACACACACACATACACACAGAGACACACAACACACACACACACAACACAACACACACGCAGACTCTCCCGTGACCTCTCCTGCTCTCTGTCCCAGGGACTCTCTAGGGAGGACTTGATCTCACCGTGTAAGGAACCCAAACAGAGTCCCACCGGGGCTCAGGCGCGGTCCCCTCCACCTTGTACTTTCCACTGAAAGTTCCTCGGAGGGAAGGGGTGGGAGCGGAGTGCGGGAGTGACAGGCGCCGGGTCCGGCGCGGCTCCGCCTGGCTGTAACAAGCGTCGGGACACCAGGAGCCACAAAAGCCGGCCTGGCCACATCATCAATCACTGCGCTGACAGGCGCCTTCAGTTTGTTTGTTCCACTCTGCATAATAAGTGATTGGATCAGGTTTAATTAGATATTGGGTAATCAATCATTGCCAACGAGGCAACCCAGCTTGGGATCTAGATGCTGGAAGGGAAAAGGGGAAAATAAAACCCAGCAATCTCATCTCGTGTGCAGAAGCACTCAGCACAGGAGTGGGCGCCGCGGCGTGTGACCGGAGAGCGGTCCAGAGACGTCGGCAAGACGCGCGCGGAGCAGAATAATTCACATCTGGGCAGCCGGCTCCCAGACAGCACCAGGGTGACATTTTACTTTGGCTGCATAATTACTTTTCAATATAATATAATATGCAGACCCGAGGGAGGAAGAAAAAGCAATTAAATCACGCTCCGGCCCTTCGTCCTGCCGCTGTCCCCAGGAGTGACCAGAAGCTGTCGTTCACTGCAGCACTGCTCAGGGTGGAGGTCTGACACCATGTAGGCTAGGGAGCCTTTTGGGAGCCCACCGTTCAGTGCAGAGACCTCAGAAGACCCCCGGTTGGCATTCTGTCACCAGCTCTGGGGCACTCAGGCTCATGTCAGGAGCCAGAACTTCCCCACAGCTCAGCGGAGATTGTTGGCCTGCACTGTGGGTGACTTACTTATTCATTTGGAAACTTCATTGAGCCTCACAAGTACAAATAACAGGGAACACCACTGAATTCATCATTCAGAGGTCAAAGGTTATGTTTATTCTCATATGAATCTAATTAGACACAAAGGAAATGAGGTCTATTATGAACCTGGGGACTCAAATGTTCATTGAGGGGTCAGCAGGCAGACCCTGATGGTCCTCACTAAGCATTGGGCCAGTGGTACCTCCAGTAACTCCTTTGTGTTGTAAAATGGTAACATCCATCCTGATTCTGATTCCTTCTGCACAAGAGGAGTGAACTCCTCCAACTCCGGGAAAAGCAGACCCCTGACATCGCTTGAGGGATGAAGTGGGGAAGCATCTCTCTCTTTCCTGCTGTCCTTTCCATTTCATAGGCAGGATCCTCCCTCACTGTAAGGCACTCATCTGCTCACCTGGAAAGAGGACAGTTATGGGCATGTCACAGGTAAATCAACAAGTCTTGATTTGGTGGAAGTCCCTGCATGAGTGAGTAGATGGATGGATGATGGATTCATGGGTGGTGGATGGGTGGATGGGTGGATGAGTGGATGGATGGTGGATGGTGCATGGGTGGATGGATGGATGGTGGATGGGTGGATGGATGGGTGAGTGGAAGGGTGGATGGATAGATGATTAGATGGTGGCTGTGTAGGTGGGTAGATGGATGAGTAGATGGATGGGTAGATGGATAGATGGTAGATGGATAGATGGATGGATGGTAGATGGGTGAGTGAATGGATGGATGGGTGAGTGGATGGGTGGATGGCTGGATGATTAGATGGTGGCTGTGAAGGTGGGTAGATAGATGGATGGATAGATGGGTAGATGGTAGATGGATGGATGGTAGATGGTTGAGTGGATGGATGGATGGGTGAGTATATGAGTGGATGAGTAGGTGGGTGGGTGGGTGGGTGGATGGTGGATGGGTGGGTACATGAATGTGTGGATGGGTGGATGGGTTGGTGGATGGATGAATGAATGGATGGACGCTGCTAGTCTGTTGTGGGCTTGCTTCCATGTCCTTGCACAAGGCATTGCTGGCCATGGAGTGATGCTTCAGCTAAGAGCCGGCCAGTGACTAACAGTGTGTCAGTGAGGATGAGGGTGGGTGTTACCCACCCAAATACCATCCCCCCCAATTATAGAAAAGGGAAAAACAGGCCCTCTTGGATTAAGTAACCAACTGAAATACTATAATTTTAGAATTTCTGTTTTTGATAGTTCAGATTAACCGTTGTATGTAAGAAGGACTGGATCTGTTTTACGGGCAGTTGGACACGAAGTACAAAGTGGTAGCGAACACCTGCCCTTTTCACTGTGGAGCCTCACGACGTGGGAGCCAAGCACTCTCCACGGGCAGGTCGGCCCCCTCAGCCACTTTGCAGTGGGTGTGCTGTGTGCTCTCCCCATGAACACCTGCCCCCCTCGCTCCCTGGCGGCCTGGTTGGCAGCCTTGGTGCCTCTGCTCCCCTGTCCCCCTCCAGGGCCAGGAGTCCCCAGGCCCTCGCACTGGAGCCCGTTCCTCTACGAGGGGCCCTGGGCTCTCATTTCTCAGCAGCCCGCCATCCTCCCTTGTGGAGAAAAGATGCCTTGTAAATTGAGGTGCTTGGGAGTGTGTTTCGGGGGGACACGGTGAGGGTAGCCCCTCCCACTATGTCCAGAGGAGGGTGCACGTGGGGTATGTGGGGTGCATGTGGCTTAGCTCCTCTCCCCTAAGGGTGCTGGGTGGAACCAGGTCAGGGGCCAGCAGGGCTGTGGCAGGGCTGGCTGGGAGAAGGGCCCTGAGGGACAGGGGCATGAGGATGCAGAGCGCCCCCTCCTGGGTGACGTGGGAAGCCGGCAGGCAGGGCCTGCTCGACCGGGTGGGGCCGGGAGGGCGGTGAAGCAGGTGTCGCGGGTGTGCGGCCTGTCCCTCGTGTGGATGGCAGGCAGACGTGCCTTAAGGGGCAATACGGTGCCCAGCTGGCAGTGTCGGCCCACTTGTCCCCAGCCCCATTCACTTGTCTTCTGTGTGCCTTCTAGGCCGTGCGGTGAAGGATGTTTCCATCTGTCTTCAGGGCTCGTTTCCCTTAATCCGTGTTTAGCCCCATGCCCCCCTCTCGATTTTCAAGGGCTGGATGTCATTTTTCTCCTGTGCAGTAATGAGGAAGGGATGGAGCTCTGAGGACTTCCCAGGGAATCATGTGGTCCCAGCGTATGTGTGGCTAAACAGTCCCTGACAGTTTAGCCTTTTGTTGCTTTGGTTGTGTTTTGTATTTAACAAGAGGAGACAGTGTGGAAAGAAACTGCGTTGAAGGGGAGGGGATGGGACTGCGCTTGGCTCCCACCTTGACTTTGCAGAGAGGTTGGATTTCAAGGTCTCCTGCGCAGCCCCTCTCTCTGCACCTGCCTCAGCCTCCACACTGATCCCAAGATATGACTCACTCTGATGAGACGATGCTCCGTTTGTTAAGGGAAAGAGCCCTAAATTGGGGTGAGTGCAGAGATTAGATGGAGATTGAGAAGGTCAGCAGTTTAGGACAGAGAACAAAGCCACGCTCGTACCTGCAGTTCCCCCTCTTCAGTAGGAAAAGGCCAGAAGATTTCGAAGCGGAGGGGTTCTCTGTGCCCACACCTGATTCTCCTCTTGGAAGATGACTTCTCACGTGACTTATTCTTCTAGAGGCTGCCTGGTCCCACCAGGGGTGGAGGGATGGAAACAGATCCTCCCCTTGGCAGAGCTGAGGGCTGGGGGCCTGATGGGCAGGGGTGCTCCTGCCCCAAGGCAAACTCTGAGGATTTGAGGTGGACCCCAGGCGAGGAGAGCAGAGTGAGGGGCATTTGGGTGGCACATTCCACACACCAGCCATCAGGACGCCCACTCTGGTTTTCCCATGAGCTGCATTCCTCAGACCAGGCTGGGGCTGAGGACACAGGTCTCCCCACCGAGCGAGGGGGCAGCAAGGACAGGCACAACCTACGTGGGAACAGAAACTGGGGGCCTGGGCTCAGAATGCGGGCAGACAGGCACAGAGGCAGGGCTCCAGACACAGAGTAGGGTCTGACCCCTTGGCGGGTGCCTGAGTGGAGAGGGCAGAGTGTTCTTCCCTGACTGGCACCTGGCTGCCCCTCAGTATTGGCACGTCATGGACCCACCACCCCCAGAAAGGAGGCAAATCCATCGGGGCCCAGGGGGACATGGTGGTACCTGAAGAATGGGTGAGGATCCCGTGACAGCAGGTAGACCCCCACAGGGATGGGCTTTTCCAAGCAAAGGGAAGCATCCACAGAGAAGGGAGCAGACGCCACCTATACTCAGTGGGGGTATAGCGGTGGCTGCAAAGCCCCGAGGTATCCCCAGGGGCCCTCGACTAGGAGAACGATGAAATGGTGGGTCCCCAGAGCTTGTGACGAGCTGCCGGGGGAGAGCCTCTGTACATCCACCTGCCGAGGAGTCCAGAGCCCTGCAATAACCGGTGGGATCGGGTCTGACAGCAGTGATTACTTTATGCACTATAATTACAAAGGCATCAGTGAGGCTGCTCTGGGAACTCACAAGGACAAAGTCAGTGGTGATAACCAGCTTTTCAAAGCTTGCGAGACGAATTTTTTGCTGAGGTGGTTATGTCTTTGTGTTGGGGGATAATAGCACAAGGAAGTATCACTGGCTTCTGCTGCTGCTGCTGTAACCTCCGTTTCTTATTTATCTCCCACCTGCTACTCGCCTGAGAGGCCGTGGAGAGCAAAGTCAGACACACAGGGACCAGCTTCAGTCCTTCACAGATTATCCGGGAAGGACTGCTGGAGTCTTTGTGGCCCCGGGTCCCCATAAGAGAGTTAACCGCACGTCGACACAGGAGCTTTGAAATCTGCCCCATCCAGGGCCAGAGAAGGCTGATCAAGTATGTGCCAACCCTCAATTTCACCTTTAGGGGAGGCTTTTCAAGGTGGTTACAATGCAGGAGTGGATTGTGGAGTGGGCTTTCCTCCAGCCTTGGAATCTGTGCTTAGCAAAGCCCCCCTTCCCGTGCGCAGGAGCAATCTGAGGCAGAGCCTGGGGCTTTGCAGGACCGCGTGTAGGTGTCCCTGTGGTGCCAGTTGGTACATCACCCTCTTGCATCCTTGACGGAAAACCTCTGGCTCTCGGTAGCAGAATGGGCATTTCACTGCAGCATGGATTAAGAAAGCAACAAGGATCCAAAGCATCAAATTTGCCCAATCAGGTAGGTTTATTTTATCATCTCAAAATTTTTGACTTAGGCCGAAAAAATAATTAAAAAGAATTTAAACTGGGAATGTGTACCGTTGTAAAAATGTGTGTCTGTTTCCATCTCAGAGCTGACAGATCACAACTGAAGGGTGTCACCCGGGGAAGTCCCACATCTGGGGACTCAGATCTAGGGTTGGTTTGGGGGCAGTAAATGTCATGGTAAACATCATCGCCCGGTTGCTTGATGCTCTTAGTCACACACACTCCTTCCTCCCGACAGGTACAGATCGTATGGATTAATGCACCTGAAACGGCCACAAGGGCAGCCCAGACCATGCTGTCTTTGTCTGAAAACCTTGATGGTGACCTTTATTATTCTTTCAAACACACCACTTGGGGAATTAAATGACACAATAGTTACATACGTATACATAGCATATACATGTGTAGGTACATTGTATATAGTGCTGGTTAATTTATGTGCCAATTTGACTGGGCTAAGAGATGCCCAGAGAGCTGGTGAAACATGATTTCTGGGTGTGTCTGAGGCTATTTCTGGAAGAGATGAGCATTCAGATGGGTGGGCTGAGTCCAGATCTACCTCACCGGTGTGCAGCCTCACCCAGTCCATGGAAGCCTGAGCAGAGCAGAACGGTGGAGGTGGGGCATCTACTCTCTGCCCGAGCCAAGACGTGATCTCCTCCTGCCCTCGCACATCAGAGCACATGGTCCTCAGGCCTTCAGGCTCAGAGGGAGACTCAGACCAGCTGTCCTCTGGGTCTCTGGCCTTTGGACTCGGATGGAACTACACTACCCGCCCTCCTGGGTCTCCGGCTTGCAGGGGGCAGAGCGTGAAGCTTCTCAGCCTCCATGATTACGTGGACCAATTCCTAGACTGAGTCTTGTACATATATTGGTTCTGTTCCTCTGGAGAACCCTAATACGTGTGTGTGTGTGTGTGTGTGTGTGTGTGTGTGTGTGTTAAAGACAGATCTTCCTTGACCTAGAATTAGGTTATGTCCTGATAAATCCATCGCAAGTTGAAAATATCATTAAATTGAAAAGCAGTGAATACAGCCAACTTTCTGAACATCGCAGCTGGGCCCCGCCTTCCTTAAACGTGCTCAGAACACTTACATGAGCCTGCAGTGGGGCGAAATCATCCAACACGAAGCCTATTTTATAATAAAGTGTTGAATAGTTCATGCAATTGATTGAATACCACACTGAAAGTCGAAAACAGAATGATCGTCTTGGTGCAGAATGGCTGTGAGTGTATCAGTTGTTACTCACAGGGCTGACCAGGGGCAGCTCGCGGCCACTGCCCAGCATCAGGAGAGAATATCATTCCACATATCACTAGCCCAGGAAAAGAAGAAAAATTAAAATTTCAAAATATGGTTTCTACTGAATGAGTATCACTTTCACACCATCGTAAAGTCAAAAAATTGTCTAAGTCCAACCATGGTAAGTCAGGGACCGCCTGAATATATGTGTGTGCATATACTCACCTGCAGAGCTTAATACTTAAATTAATCTGTGATGAATCTTTTTTTAATAAGATTAAAATTTTTTAAAATTAACTTTTTTATTTTAAGTTATTTGTAGCTTTTCATATAGTTTAAAAAATTAACAGAGATCCCATATACCTTTCACCAAGTTTTCCCCAATGGTAACATCTTGTTTAACTAGAGAACAACGTCGTAACCAGGGAGTCGACATTGGTACCACCCACAGGGCCTATTCAGATCTCACAGTTTTACTTATACATGTGTGTGTGTGTGTTCAGTCCTACATGGTTTTATCACACCCGTAATGTAACTCCTTCTTTTTTAATTGGAGTATAGTTGCTTTACAATAATGTGTTAGTTTATACTGTACAGCAAAGTGAATCAGCTCTATGTACACATGTATGCCTTCTTTTTTGGATTTCCTTTAGGTCACCACAGAGCATTGAGTAGAGTTCCCTGTGCTATACAGCGGGTTCTCATTAGTTATCTATTTTATACATAGTATCAATAGTGTATATATGTCAATCCCACTCTCCCAATTCATCCTACCCCTCTTCCCCCTTGGTATCCATACGTTTGTTCTCTACGTCTGTGTCTCTATTTCTGCTTTGTAAATAAGATCATCTATACCAATTTTTTCAGATTCTACATATATGTGTTAATATACGATATTTATTTTTTTTCTTTCTGACTTACTTCACTCTGTATGACAGTCTCTAGGTCCATCCACGTCTCTACAAGTGACATAATTTCGTTCCTTTTTATGGCTGAGTAATATCCCATTGTATATATGTGCCACATCTTCTTTATCCATTCCTTTGCTGATGGACACTTAGGTTGCTTCCATGACTACAGTCACCACCAGCACAGTCTGAACACAAAACCATAACCTCTCGAGGATCCCTGGGGCTAAGGTCACCACTGCCTCACCCTCTCTTCCTCTCCTCTCCAACCCCAACATCTGGAAAATCCTCTCCATCTTTGTTTGTTGTCATTGTAAGCATTGTCTAAAGTGGAATCGTGCAGTATGCATTGAAATGGGCTTTTTTCACTCAGCCTGATGATTCTGAGGTCCATCCCGGTTGCTGCTAACAGCAAGGAGCCCAGGGTTGGAAGGTACCTCAGTATATGAGCATACACCTGATAAAGAACCTGCCCCCTGTTTCCCGTTTCGGGATGTTACAGGTAAAGCTGCTGTGACATTCACATACAGTTTTGTGTGAACATCATTTTCATTTCTCTGAGATAAATGCCCGAGTGCAAGTGCTGAGTCCTGGGGTGTGTTCCTCCTGCAGGGACCCACCAGAGTGAGGACACTTCCAGAGTCCATGCACCTTCCCCTCCCCCCATCAACGCGGGAGTCAACCTGCTTCTCCAGATCCACATCAGCATTCGACACTGTCACTACTTTTGATCTGATGAACCACATTTAACGTTAAAAGTCATCTGGAAAATTGAAAACTATACCTCTCTGTAAATATGGACCTCTGCCTAATTCTAAACTGAGGTTCCCAATAGTCTGATTATTTGCAACTAGCTAAACGATGGGTCAGCCTCGTGGTGGGGTGACACATGAACCAGCGTTCGTCTTCTTGAAGAAAGAAGACTCTACCACTGAATTTTCACTTTCCATTTATTTTCTGATGATAAGGAATGTTTCCTTCCAGAGAGGAAGCCCTGTGTTGGACTTGGGGACTTCTCTGCTTGCGTGGCTGTCCCTCCTCTTGCATCCCCTCAGGATGCTCCCAGCCAGGGGTGTCCACGCTCACCTGGGGCTGGGGGAGGAGTGGGCAGAGGCCTCTGAAGGCCACAACCCCCCAGGGGTGCCTGTGGTGGATTTACTCGCAGCCGGGGGACATTGAAACTCGCAGGAATTTACCACCTTTGTGGAGAAACCTGTCCCAGAGGGGCAGAGCAAGCTCTCCCACCTCACCCTGCCAGGCGGAGGGTGGCCCTGGGGTTTGGAGAACACCACCATACTCCCCGGACCCCTGAAGCTTCTAAACAGTGTTTTCAAGCTGAGTTTGAAGGTCTCCAAGAAGATGCCTGTCCTCAGCTCACTGTTTGTTGGTCAGCGGGTATCCATGCATCTGGGATGGCCGTGGGTTGGTGCCACGGAAGAAAGGTGACCTCAAAGGCCATTTACGGCCCCATTCAAGTGTTTGCCATAGATCTGTGGATTGGATCCAACCAGATAGATCTAGAAATGGGTCCCAGGATGGGTCCTCAGCACGAATCCACAAACTAGGAAGTTTCCTTGTAAAACCCAGGCCTTCCCTGTTTGGCCGTCACACTAGAGGGAAGGGGAGAGGTCGGCTCCCTGTGCTGTGAAGAGGCCAGGCCGGGGGGGTGGGCAGGGCATGGGATCGGCCTCCTCCCCGTTGGCCCCCGGCTGGCGGGTGGCAGCAGACACGCAGAGCTGCTGCGACCACTGTTTGATCAGGGATGAAATCTGCCGAGGTGACAACATCTTGCTCTGCCTGCCTTTCAGGGCCGGTCATTAAAAATGAAGCAGGGCACAAAGAGGCCCAGAAGCCTCTGGGTTCTCTCCAGATACGAGAGAGACACAAGTTCTCAACTTGTCACGAGCAATATCCATTTGTGTTTACTCTTCACACCTGCTGAGTAACCTCTTGGCCGGAGCCGAGGACGCCATGCCAAAGACGATCAAAGGATCTTTGAGGATCTCCTGGGCAAGGGGCTGGGGGAGGGGTGTTGGGAAGACATCTCTCTCTGCTCCTCAAGGAAGGGGCTACCCCCTCGGAGTGTCTGCTCCGAGCATCCTTGGAAAAGAAGTGGTAGCCTGGCTCAACCTGATGGGGGCTTCGGTTCTGCATTAGGGTTTTGCTTTTAATAATAGATTGATGTGAACAGCTTGGGCACGCCAAACAAATTCTCTACACAAAAAGTCAACTGTCGGAACGAGGCGCATCCGTCCGCCAAGTGCACTCGGGGAGAACATCCCCGCCAGCCAGCCGTGCGGCTCTGGAAAGGGAGGCCCCACCTGCCGGGCTCATGAATGTTTAGTGAGGAGCATTTCTGCAGCTTACACGAACAGCAGCTGCAGGGCTGCTGTGACGTAAACGGCTTTGCAAGGAGGTGGTGGGAGGGCTTTCGTGGGACGAGGATCTGTAGGAGTTTCTGCCCTAACATTGGCCTTGAATCACCTGGCAAGGGCCGGGACCCCAAGAGCAGCCACTCGACGTCTCTAGACCAGCTTTCCTGCATATTATTCTTTCCCATCCTTGTACTGGAAGAGGAGAAATTATCATGGGTTGTATTTTGATTTATTCCTTCGTCAGTTTTTCCAAAGAGCAAGATTGCTTTGCCCAACCTTCCAAGTGCAGCCTCAGAAAACTGCCATTAGGACATAACTGAGCTCCAGTGGGCTCAGAAAACTGCCATCAGGGGCTGAGGTGTCCACCCCTGGCCTCAGCGCCTGCCCCGGACATGGCACCAAGCTCGGTCCTGTGAACTTTCAGAGAGCCTGGCCCACATGTTTACTGGTCCTTGAACACTCACAGGGACAGCAGAGAGAAACTTTGGAACCTATAAGAACTTGTACCTGGATCCTAATGAGCTTCATGGTGTGGAGACAAGTTCATATGCCCCATAACCATTGCTTAGACGGGAAAGAAAACTCTCGGGTCAGCCCTGAAAGTTAGGGTAGAAAGATACAAAGAGGTATCTTTGTAGGCAGGTGATCGGCTAGAACAGGTGGGGTGATTTTAAATGCCCTCTCTTGACGGGGATACTCCGGAAATCTGGATGGGCAGAGTGCAAGGATGGAGTGACTCTCTTGTCCGGTGGCTCTCAGGTGTGTTTGGGTCCTGGATCCCCAAAAATCCCTCCCCCACAATTTGGGCATCTTCTGTCAGCTGCCTGGGTGCTGCTTGCCCACTCTCTTCCAGCAGGGATCATCAGTGACCTCATGGGCAGTGCACAGTTGTCCTGGGCCCTGGGAGACATCCCAGGCTGCCTCCTAGAAGCTGACCAGGGCCGCAGGCAAAAGTCATAGTGCTTCTGCAGGGTGTGACCGTCCCACTGAGATGGCCGTCCTGCTGTGGCCGTGCCAGTGGCTGGAAGCTTGTGGTCTTCATCTCAGGCAGGTCTCAGGCCCCTACACAGCCTGTACCCAGACACACTTTAGAGTGTGGGGAGCTGCAGCCCCCAGACCAGGGGCACTGGCCCTTGGCCAGTCAGCTAGATGCCCTCCATGTGCATTCAGGTCTGTCCGCCCTGTAGCCCCCCTGCCCCGCAGAACTGCCCCCATCCTGGAGCAAGTGAGTCTGCCTCTGACAGGGGGGCCTCCCAGACCCCGGGGGCCATTGTCTCTGAAGTTTACTGTTAAAAGCATATGGCCACGAGTCAACGAAGTTTGACATTCTTTTCTATATGTGTGTCTTCCTGAACTGGGCCTGAGCAGTTTGTGATGGAAATGTAGGCCTCTTGGGTTACTTGAACTTATTTTGGAGGATTTGAATTGGCCTGGGAGGAAACCCAGAAATGAACCATTGGGCATGTCATTGTCACTTTTTTCCTATCAAGTCTTTACCCTCCCTCCACACAATGCTTTCTCAGAGGTACATTTCCATCTGAATGTGTAGGTAGGACCAAATGCCATCACACACAAATATGTAAGTTTTGAGGTTTGTAAAGATATTTTCAGCACATTCCTGTTTCTGTGTCCCCATGCAGCAGGGTTTTCCTTGCCTGTACTGATGGTTTTACACGTTTAGAATCATGTGGTGCATTTCTTACTTCTCAAAACACCTCCTGCTATCCTTCTGCCTCTTGAAACAGCCTTACCTTGCTCCTTCTCTTGGCTCCATAGTACTTCCCTGTGTTGATAAATGGGATGCGCAGAGTGGCACTCACTCTGCGGCTGGCTTGTTGCCAACAGTGCTGTCACATGAATATTGGCGTATTCTGTGCTCTTGAGCCTGTGAGACAGTCCCTGCATGTGGGAAACCCCTCTGCCTACCTGGGAGCCTCTTCATTTTCATCTGTCGTTCCCTCCAGGGTGACCCTCTCTCCCCTTCACTCCACCTCTGCTCCTGCCCTGCCATCATCCCCTCGTTCCCTTAACAGGTCCTAAAATGGATTGAAGAGTTTGCTATTAAGTAAACCTGTATGGTGACTAGTCCTCATTTGTAAAGCTGCTGAATTATTTTCATCCTTATTGAAAAATAAGTCAACCAATAGATTAAACATGTAACCTAGTTGTTCCTGCATGAGGACTGTGCAGGGCTGCCTGTGGTCTGTGGTAGATCGTGGCTCCTCAGCACCTTTGTCTACACGAAAGCCCTGATGTCAAAATGGGGCACAGCGGGACTAGACTTGCTTCTTCATTTTGCCTCCAGGGGCCTAAAGCAAGTGACATTGAAGTCGTGCCCGATGGCATATTTGATGCCTTCTTTCCAGAAGGCTCCACAGCAGATCTGAACCACAGCACAGTAAATCTAATCTCAAATTAATGACTCCCTATACTTCCCCCAAATCTGCTCATGACCCACACAGCTTCTGGGGTCCAGGCCCAGACCCACCCAGAGGCAGTGAAAAACTTCACTGAAGCCGCTCTGGGCTCAGCAACAAAAGAGATTCAATCCCTTTGCTGCTTATTTTAATTTTAAGAAGTGTAGGTAAAGTCCCATATCCCCACATTCAAATTCCCTTCTAAAAATGGACTGCCATAATTATATGTTAAATATGATTCAAATCTGCAGGGAACTGGGACTCAATAAGCATGAAAAAATTAATGAAAAGCTTAATTATTATAATAATACCATTAAAATCTAATAAAGGAAGAAAAAACTTGATTTCATTCCATTTTAGCTTGGGCATCTAATATCTTTTCCCCTCTTTAGCAGAACTGTAATTAATTTAGATTGGATTTTAAGAAAAGCTAAATTATATGCTATACTACTTAAAAATTTTCAGAGAAAAGGAAATGGGAGTATAAAATAAAGCACATGAAATGATAGAGGATGACTACAGCTCTATCCTATAGAATTCATTTTAAGGGTTGTCTTTTTCAGGAGGCTCAATCTTTTTTACCACTTTTTATTATTTATGAACCTTCTAGCTGCTCTGATTCCTGCTGTAGCCCCAGAGCTGCACAGCATATAGGTATTTAAGAGTCAAGATATTAATTCGATTAACAGCAGTGGAGAAATACTTGGATGCTCTGGGTGGTAAAATGTCTGTTCATTCTGGGTCCCCCCTCACCCCACCCTCCACGTACACACAAGAAAGTTCACAGCCCAAAGCTACAGGGCTGATGTTCCCAACTTACTTTTCCAGTGGAAGGAGTATATTTATTTATGTTTAATTTAATTTTTATTTTATATTGGGGTATAGTTGATTTACAATGTTGTGTTAGTTTCTGCTGTACAGCAAAGTGGTTCAGTTATATATATATATACATATATATATATATATATGTATATATATGTATACATATATCCATTCTTTTTCAGATTCTTTTCCCATGTAGGTTATTACAGGATATTGAGTAGAGTTCCCTGTGCTGTACAGTAGGTCCTTATTGGTTACCTATCTTATATACGGTAGTGTGTGTGTGTTAATCCCAACCAACCTCCTAGGAGTATATTTCTTTGTCCATCAAATGTTCTTGGTGATGCGAGCCTCTCCCAGAGCTTGGATGTGCACAGCCCGCCCGAGGTGCAGGGCACAGTAGTGGGAAGGCAGGAATCCCAATCTTGACCCCATAGGAGTGACTTAATAGGAAACTGTACTTTTTTCCATAATAATCCTCTTTTCCTGCTATTTCATTCTGAAGAATGGACCCACACCTGCTGTGCGCATCTCTCTGTAACCATTTAATGAGGCGCTGTGGTTTATTCCACAAACATCTATTGGACACACACTACCTGGAAGATTCCTCCTTGGCCACTGGGCAGTCAGATCTACACAAGCATCGGAAAAGTTAAAACGGAATCAACTGAGCAGTTTAGATGCCATTCCAATGCCAATCAAAATGCTTGATCTTTGCTCCTACTGACAGTTAGGGGCCTATCACATTTATTTTACTT
Organism: Balaenoptera borealis; assembly: GCF_965194805.1. NCBI lineage: Eukaryota > Metazoa > Chordata > Mammalia > Artiodactyla > Balaenopteridae > Balaenoptera > Balaenoptera borealis. The sequence goes on from NC_138867.1 coordinate 2,309,201, forward strand.
TTGCTTTTAGTTAGAACAATAAGCAATCATTATGTCCTGTCAGTTCTGGGTCTGAATTCTTTCTGGTGAGACTCTCTCCACAACCAGCTTTCAGTTCAATCTCCAGGCCGTTTGCCTGACTCACGAGGCAAGGCGAGGGCATCCTTCACACCCACCCAGCACTGCCAGCTCTCAAACTCAGGGCCAGAAGCAGAGACACACGCGGCCGTGGCCGCTTGCCTGGGGCCGACCAGCCCGACGTGGTTTGCCAGGGTGTGTGGAGGTTCCTGCCTCCTGGGAAGTATGAGGCCTCCAGGACCCTCAGAATCCGAGAGGAGGGCCCGGAGCGTGGCTTTGCTGGTCCAAGGGCTGCCGCCTTGCGCCCTCCACCGGAAGAGGCTGTTCATGCCTCGTGGGATGGCTGGAGACAAGCCTGGTGCCCCTCGGTCAAGACAGTCACGGGATCGTTAATGAGTCAGATCTAGAATGCAACCCAGAGACGCTCACACCTAAAGGCCTTCTTTACCAGGTGAAAAAGCAAGAGCGGCTGCCAGGCCACCTTCTCAGGGGCCAAGGGTGTAGGAACTGGTGTAAGATGGTGTGATAGCGGCTCCCCTGACCCCAGTTCCACAGACCACTCACCACAACACCCGACAGACAATTTCACCCAAGCCGCCCCTTCCAAGAAACCCCTAGGCCCTTCTCACATGCACAGCTGTGGTTTCTCAAATTTCCATGCTTTTAGCCCGAAGAATTAAGAGGCAACTATCTATTGCTCACCCATCCTTGAGTTCCTCGTGAACTTCGCCCTTAATAGTCCAGCCTAATTTGATAATCTTTACATGATCCAAAGCAAAGATGGTCAAGGTTTTCTGTTCGCTATAACTTCAAAATCAATTCTCAATCTCAGCTGCTCATTGACATAAAAATGTGGAATAAGCAAGTGAGGATTTATAAACTGATGCCTGGGCCACAGCCCCCGTCCTGGTCAGGAAGCTGCTAGCTGGGGAATTTGTTAAGAGGTTGTGGGCATTCAAGGTTGAGAACACTTTTCCTAACAAAAGTCACCATGGTTTCAAATGGACTTATAAAAAAAAAGGAAATAATTGAACCATCATGTTTTCCCATCTTGAAGTTCTGAATTCCTATAGTTCTAATGATTTGCTTTGTGAAGTTTTGCTACAGATTCTGTATTCCTCATATTGTATCTTGGAAACTCAGCATTGAAATCATCAACCTAACTTTAAAAGAATGCCCGTCTGTAGATATAGTGTGTATGTAGGCATGTATGTGTATATATATATGTACACACACACACATATTCAAAGCTGATTCTTAATGACGGATTCTGATATACCACATCAGTTGTTTGGGAAAAAAGTAATGGGAAAACCAAGTCATGGTTTCCAGCAAATGAGTCTAATATTTGGGGTTTGAAAAAGCACCGCAAGAGACCTTCGCCAAGACCCTTTATCCCGTATCTCTGAAGCCATGAGCATCTTAAGGAAACGTGGGCCATACGTTTGGAATTAATTTACACAAAAGTTATCAGCTTATCTGGGAAGAGATATTGATGCCTGGAAAGCCTTTCTAACTCCTTTCTACATCTTTAGCTTTGGAAAAAGGAGGTTGGAATTGAAAAGGAAATGGCACAGAGACCTGGGAAGATTAAATGTCTTGTGAGACAGCTGAGGTGCTCACTCACTGTGGGTGATTGACTTAGTATCAATACATGAGGATTTACCAGCCAAGAGAGAGACTCCAGACTCTTCTGTGAGTTTATGTAACGTGGTGATAAATGGCTTTGTTAAGTACCTTTAAGAGAAAGGCTCATTTAGACTATTAGAGAGAGAAACACAGAATAAATGTTACTTTATAAACACAATAATATTAATAAATAACCTTTTGAAACAGGTTATTTTGTGAAATAATCAGTATAATATCACAATTCTCCCCCTTCTTTTTTTTTTTTAAACTATCCCTTTTGCCTTTTCACTGAGATTATAGGTAGGACAAAACCAGGAAATGAATACTTAGCTTTCACTGGAGTCCAAATGGAGTGTCTGCTCATACTTGGACCTTGACCAAGGGTGAGGTTTCACAGTTTCAATTTAAGAAGTTTTCACTTACACTTTCTCCTTCTAATATAGATGTAGTCAAGAACAGTTGACCTTCCAACAAATCTGGGATTAGGAGTGCCAGTGGAAAATCTGCCCATGACTTCACAGTGCCCTCCCCATTGCATCTCTACATCCTCGGATTCCACCATCCTCGGGCCGTGTGGTCCTGTGTTATTAACTACTGAGAAAAATCTGCATATAAGTGGACCCGTGCAGTTCAAACCCATGTTGTTCAAGGGTCAGCTGTATTTCCTTTTCCATTTCTCTTCTAGTGTGTGGCTTCCCCAACCATTCTGTAGGTTCAAGGTTAACTGACCCTCCTTCTTGTAAAAAAGTGAACCTTTGGGCAGCCATCGTGGGCCCATCATCCACTGATAAACTCAGTATTTGTCTCTCGAATGTAGACGCTCTTTGGGTGCAAAGCTGTAGCTGGAGATGCCCGTGTCTTAGTGAGCACCTCCTGGACCGCTGGGGGCTCCGAGGGGAGGGGGACCAGGAGCCCAGCTGTCCTTCTCCAGACCTCACTCTGCTTGGCAACCTCCAGCTCAGAGACACTCTGCCCAGGAGCCCGCTGGGCCTGCTCACCAGGGGGTGAGGGCCACTGGGCTGGGCAGAGCTGGCAGCCGAGTGCAGCCCATCCTGGGCATGTTCTGGCTCCTGCTTCTGCCCCAGAAGCTGGGGAAGAATCGTGTGAGCATGTGTTTTGCTTTTCTGGTGTTAAATATTCACCAACACGGATTGAAAGACTTCTAATGAAAAGTCAAGTTATAAAGAAGGTGAAAGGTGGCACTTGGCCATGCTGTTCCCTGGGGCATGTCCAGGAAAGAGACTTCATCTCAGCTTGAAGATGGGGCCTCACTCTGACTCTAGGAAGCACCTGGGAACCAACCTCACTCAGATCACCATCAGGAGAAGAATCTCCTTCTTCCAGGAGGAAAAGCCGTGGCACAGACCCTGGGGAGCCCTGGACACCTCGGGACACGTGTCACAGGCTGTGGCTTCAGCTGCGGGAAAAGCAGGTTACTGTCGTCTCCTCCTGGATGGCTGGTCTTGACCCAACCTTGTTTAAGTCAAAGGACTAATTTAGGAAATAAAAATTCCACATCCAGCCACCCAGCTCTGGGCCCGAGTTAATTTTTATTTATTTATTTATTTTTAATTTTTCCTGATGCTTACACACACACACACACACACACACACACACAGCACATCTCATGCATGTATGTACATGTATATTTTTTACTTAACATTGTAGCATAAGTGTTTTCACTAAATATTTTCCTACTACAAAAACTTCCTATTTCAAAGGGTGACCATTTTCACGAGTGGCTAAACCCCACTTTACTTCTTCATTTTCCAGTGTTGGACATTTCATTCCAACGGCAGCTGAGATTTCAGCTTTGGGGGGCTTTCAGGGTGGGTCCTCAGCTGGAGTTAGAGCTGGGTTTCCCTGGAGGAGTAGAACGTGAGCTCTGCCTGGGCCTCCAGCCCCCCACCGCCTGCTGCCCCCTCCCCAACAATTCACAGTGACCTTGGTAAGTGGGAGAAGTTCTGTACACTGTAAAAAATATGCTGGTGTACTTGTCAGCTCGGGCTGCCTTAACAAAATGCCATGTTAGGCTGGACCCCTAAACAACAGACATTTATTTTTCTCATGGTTCTGGAGGTGGGATGTCCAAGGTTAAGACTCTGGCCAGTCTGGCTCCTGGTGAGGGCTCCCTTCCTGGCCTGTGGACAGCAGCCTTCTCACTGTGTCCTCACACGGCCTTTCCTGGGTGTGTGCTCTGCCAGAGAGAGAGCTCTGGAATTCCTTCCTTCCCTCTTCCTTCCTTCCTCTCTCTTTCTTTTCTTTTCTTTCTTTCTCTTTCTTTCATCTTTCTCTCTTCCTTCCTTTCCTCCTTTTCCTTCCTCCCTCCCTCCCTCCCTCCCTTCCTTCCTTCCTTTCTTTCTCTCTTCCTTCCTTCCTCCCTTCCTTCCTCACTGTGCCTTACAGCTTATGGGATCTTAGCTCCCCAATCAGAGATTGAACCCTCACCCTCAGCAGTGAAAGCACTGAGTCCTAATCACTGGACTGCCAGGGAATTTCCTTTATTTATTTATTTTATTGAGAAATAAATGACTGCATCACTGTGTAAGTTTAAGGTGTACGGCTTGATGATTTGATTTACATATATTGTGAAATGATTACAATAGCTTTGGGTAACAGCCATCTTCTCATATAGATACAATACAGAAAAAAGAAAGAAGACAGAGGAAGATGTCTTCCTCTTGGTGAGGACTCTTAGGATTTATTCTCTGAACAACTTTCCTGTATATGATGCAGGGGTGTTAACTGTAGTTGTCACGTAGTATATCATGTCCCCAGTCCTTACTTACCTTATCACTGAAAGTTGGTGCCTTTTGACCACCTTCCTCTAATTCCCCATCCCCACCTAACCTCTGGTAACCACAGATCTGATTTTTCTATGAGCTTCTTTTAGTTTTTATTTATTTATTTATTTATTTTGGTCTACATATAAGTGAGATCATACAGTATTTGTGTTTCTCTGTCTGACTTACTTCACTTAGCACAATGCCTTCAAGTTCCATCCATGTTGTCACAATCACAGAATTGCCTCATTTTTTATGCCTGAATAAAATTCCATTCTCTTTTTCTCTCTCTCTCTCTTTTGATGTAGATATAGTTATAGATAAAGATATCTCACATTTTCTCTATCCATTCCTCCATTGATGGACACAGGTTGTTTTGATATCTTGCCTGTTATTAATAATGCAGTGAACATTGGGGGTGCAGATACCTTTTCGAGTTAGTATTTTTGTTTCCTTTGGATATATTCCCAGAAATAGAATCCCTGTGTCATATGGAAGTTCTATTTTCAATTTTTTGAAAATCCTCCATACTGTTTCCCATCATGGCTGCACCAATTTACATTCCCACCAACAGTGCACGAGGGTTTTCTTGTCTCCACTTCCTCACCAACACTTGTTATCTCTTGTCTTTTTGATGAAGCCATTCTAACAGGTGTGAGGTGATATTTTATTATGGTTTTGATTTGCATTTCTTCAATGACTAGCAATGTTGAGCATCTTTTCATGTACCTGTTAGCCATCTGTATGTCTTCTTTGGAGAAATGTCTGTTCAGGTCCTCTGCCCATTTTCTAATTGGGTTGTTTGTTTTTTTGCTATTGAGCTGTATGAGTTCATTATACATTTTGGATAGTAACTCCTTATCAGATAGATGGTTTGCAAATATTTCTTCCCATTCCGTAGGTTGTCTTTGCTAGCATTTCTTCTTACTGGGATATTAACCCTTAGGACCTCATTTATTTTAGTTCCTGTCGCCAAATACAGCCACATTTGGGGTTAGGGTTTCAACATATAAAATTTAGGGGGACACCAGTATACTATTCCTAGTAATAGGTCTTAGTTATTTGTTATTTTGGGGGCCTAAAAGATACTTGTTACTTTGGAGATAAAATAGAAGTTAAGGAAATTCTCAGAAAGAAGTTGCTATACTTTGTGTGACTTTCTGTTAGTAGTTTTTGGTCAGGAATGTTCTGGAAATGTCCTTTGCCCTGGGATCATGACGTTATGTGGCTTTATATGGCTAGTTTTCGATGGTTATCCACCTCCCTCAAAGAAAGGAACACACCCTGGGGTGCAGAAACAACCATGCTCTGTGCGGACAGTCTAGGAAACACGTGTGGGTGCCAGGGGATCAACCCCAGACCCACCCCTCTTGTTGACAAGGGCAAGGTGACACAAGGCCAGTCTTTGAGGCTGTCTCTGAACTCACAGGAAGCAAGGCTATTTCTATTCGAACTCTACCTAATGCAGCAAGAGGCATGGGCAAGCAATCGGTACCAGTCGGTGGTTAAAGAAACGCGCTGTGTCCCAGTGGTGGACTCTCAGAACCCAGCTGAAGACTCTACGTGGGGTCCCACGCTGCACTGAACCATCACTTTCCTACAATGGGGAGGAGTCGGGGAGGGAGCAAATAGCCTGGACCTCATGACAGCACAAGGACTAAACAGCTTACAGTGAGGGGTGGTCCTCCCCCTTAGGCAGCTGAGGCCAGAGCACTGAATCAGGGGATTCACTAAAACTATCCCTGGGTGGTAGATAGGACCACTGACACCAGGTAAAAGCAAAAGTTCCAACAAAAGACTGCCTTGCAAGGCCCAAAGGGGCCACTCTGCAAAAGTGCATTGGGAAGCAATTTCTAAGTCAGCTGGTCAGGCAGCCGCTACTTTTGCAACATCCACAAAGAAGCACTCTACCCGCGGAGAAGCAGTTTGGGGGCAAAACTTGTCTAATTAGCCCAAATGAGCCTTCTGCGGTGGCAGCCCCGTCAGAGCCAGCAGCCACCGTTGGCAGAGCCCCATCCTTGACCCCAGAAGCAGGTCCTGTTAAAGCAGCTGTAAAACACTGCAGGACCCCTTCAAAGCCTGAGTAAGAACCCCAGAGCCCCCTCCCCTGTCATGGGTGCCGACCTCCGCGGAGCGAGGGGCTCAGGCCTGGGGAGACTAGGACACAGGCTGTGTCATGCTTTCCAGGCAAACTCGAGCTGTGTCTTCACGCAGATGGGAAAAGAAGCTGGGCTCTGCTCATCCTGATGCCCGGCATACTCTCCATTAACGCCATAGAAATCCTAAATTCTCAGAGTGAACTGCATTTTGTCAGGAGCCTATGAGGTTTTAAAACTCCGTGTGTCTTTTCATTAAGTAGATGGCTTCTGATTGGTTCTTGAAGTCAACAGAATAGCATGTACCAGTTTTAACAAATACGAGGGTCAATAATTTGGGGGAAAAGAATAGATATGTTACGTTGAGCAAACATCACAAGAAGACATAAAGTTTGTTTTATGAAGTGCTGAAGCCATCAGGAAATGAGACACTGGTGCATTTTGGGTGGTGGGAACCATCTGATCACTCCCATTTCCAAACAAGCTGTTGATGGAGTGTAAAAGGGGAGAAACCATCTATGGAAATCAAAGGATACATGCCTTCTTTCACACTATTAAACCAGGCTCGAAAGACAGCTGAACCTAAAAAATGTTTCTGGTCTCGGGAGCATGTTGTCCATTACCAGCATGAGGAAGCCTTGCTTGTGCAGAGAACCCTGTGGTTCCCAATAGGAGGTATCTAGGTGACCTTCCTTACTCCCATTTTAGTTTGTGGGTCAGAGGTCACCAGCATCAAAACCGGGGACTGTATCAGTATGCAGATTCCTGGGCCCATTCCAGGCCTCCTGAATCAGAATTTTTGGGGGTGCTGGTGAGCTTAGAACATTCATTTTTAATGAACTATGAAGTTGAGATGGACAGTCTTTAAATTTTGAGAATTACTAGAGCACGCCAGAGAGGCTGTTGGTTTAAGTTTTTCATCTCATTGGAATGCACGAGATTGCATTTGTTCCAAGAAGTGAGGAGACACCAAAAAAGACACCCAAACTGAATCTCTAGTCCCATAACTTGGAGTTTGGTAATTTTTTATGCAGGACATTTTTAATTAAGGGGCCTCTGTAACATTGTGGGCTGTGTCCACTCTAAAATAGCGCCCTGGCTTTGTCAACATTCTTCCTTCTGAGGTTCCTGGTAACTGAAGTGTCACTTGGCAATCACGATGATGTTGACAGTCTCTTTTAGCCAAGTATTAAAATGTCCCTGTGCTATATCGCTGGCCTTGAGGGCCAGTGGGGCTACTTTCAGGAGACCCAGAGGGCTGTGGGAAACAGATTCCTCTCCTAACGGGTGCACACAAAATCTCACCCACTCTGCAACCCAGGGCAGAAGCAGTCATTTGATAGAAGCTTGCTTCAGACCCCCTGCTGATCTTGTAGAGCCTCCTGGAGAGACAGGAGGCACTGCAGGTCACCCTGGGGACACAGACACTGGCAGCAGCCATTTGGGGGAGCACCTTCTACTACCTGGATGCTGGTGCTGGCAGGAGTCAATTTGGAATCCTCCCTTGCACCTGCCCCTGCCCACCAGTCTTTAGGAAACAGTATTGGGCACCTCAGGCCAAGCAACTAACTGCATGTGGACAGAACCCCACCCACCAGCAGACAGGCTGCCTTGAGACCCCCTGAGACCACAGCCACCCCTGGACACAGCCCTGCCCACCAGAGGGCCCAGGACCTGCCCACACTCCATGCACAGACACTGGACTTGGGACCCCCAGATCCCTGCAGCCAGAGGTCCCGAGACCTAGCTCCATGTACCAGCGGGCAGACCCCAGCCCCAAGACAGCTGCAGCCCCACAGCCCGCCATTGCAGGACACAGCCCACCCACCAGCAGGCCAGCACCAGCCCTGGAACCCCTGGGTGTGAGTGTGCTTTATATAATCTGTGTGGTTTTCACATCTTTTCTCCCAGTCTGTAGGTTGCAATTTCATACTCTTAATAGTTTTCTCACAGAGTTCAGGTTTTTAATTGTGATAAAGTCCTGTTTATCAAGTTTTCCCTTTTATGGATCATGGGTCTCTTTGCCCAGTCATAGAGCCCAAAGATTTTCTGCTGCTTTTTTTCTGAAGTTGTATCCTTTCAAATTTTTATTCAAGTGTCTGATATATTTTTAGTTAATTTTTATATAAAGTGTGAAGCTTTTAGGTCATTTATTGACCTATGGATGTCCAATTGCACCTAGCATCATTTGTTGGAAAACTTTCATTTTTACATTGAATCACTTTTGGACTTCGGTCAAAAATAAGTTTGGCATATCTGTGTGGGTCTATTTCTGGGTTCTCTATTCTGTTTCATTGATCCATGTGAATATCTATCCACCCATACCACAGTCTGGAATACTAGAGCTATACAGTAAGTCTGGAAATCAGTTAGATTGGTTGCCCAAATTTCTTCTTCCTTAATTGAAAAATACCTCTTCTAATTCTTTTTCATTTCCATATAATTTTTGAATGATTTTGTCTACATCTACAAAAAACATTGATAGGATTATGATAAGTATGACATTAAACCATGCTTTTAATTTCAACCTGCCTATACTGTTATGTTTGAAGTGAGTTTCTTGTAGACAACATGTTGTTGAGGCATAGTTTGTTTTTTTTTTCAATTGAAGTATAGTTGATTTACAATGTGTTAGTTTCTGGTGTACAGCACAGTGATTTAATTATATATATGTATATATATATATATATATATATATTCTTTTTCAGATTCTTTTCCATTATAGGTTATTATAAGATATTGAATATAGCTCCCTGTGCTATACAGTAGGTCTTTGTTGTTTATCTGTTTTGTATATAGTAGTGTGTATATGTTAATCCCAAACTCCTAATTTACCCCTTCCCTCTTTTTCCCCTTTGGCAGCCATAAGTTTGTTTTCTATGTCTGTGAGTCTACATCTGTTTTATAAATAAGTTCATTTGTATGATTTTTTTATGATTCCACATGTGTATGATATCATATAATATTTGTCTTTCTCTGTCTGACTTACTTCACTTGGTATGGTAAACTAGGCATAGATTTTTTAAAAATCCACTCTTTCAATCTCTGCCTCTTAACTGATATTTTTAGACATTTACATTTAATGTATTTGTTGTTGTGTTAGGAATTAATTCTGCTATTTCAGTTTTTGTTTTCTATTTGTTCTCTCTTTTTTTTTCTTGATTTCCTATGGTTTACTTGAACATTATTTTTAGAATTCAGTTGTGCTGTATCTATTGTGTGTGTGTCTGTGCACGCACATGTGTGTGTCTTTGTTTAACTTTTATTGTGGGTGCTCTAGGTTTTATATACATACTTGATTTATCACAGTCTGCTTGTGTCATTTCGCCACTTCAAGTGAAGTATAGAAACTTACCTTTCTTTATGTCATTATATCATCCTTGTTTGTAATATAATTGCCTTAAGTATTCCCTCTACATATATCTAGAATAAGATGAAGCAGTGTTAACAGTTTTGTTTCAATCATCAAATATAATTTAGAAAACTCAAGAGGAGAAAAAAAATGCATTGTATTTGTCCACAATTTTACTCTTTCTGCTCTTCTTTCAATATTCCTGATATTCTAAGATTCTTTCTTTTACCATTTTCTTTCTGTTTCTAGACAGACATTCTTTTAGGGTAAATCATCTGGCAGCACATTTTCTTAGGTTTCCTCCATCTGAGAGTGCCTTGATGTACCTACCTTTCATTCCACAAGGATATTCTCATTTGGTTAGGATTCTGGGCTGGTAGCCCTTTTCTTTCAATAATTGGAAGATGTTATGTCACTTGCTCTTGTCTCCCTACTTTCCATTCAGAAATCTGCTGTAATTTGAATCATTTTTACTCTATATGTAAGGTGTTGTTTCTTTTTCACCTGTTTCATTGCTTTTAATTTTCAGAAATTTGACTATGATGTGTTTTGATATAAATTTGGGGGATTTTATTCTGTCAGAAGTTTTATCCTGAGGAAGTGTTATTCAGCTTCTTGAATCTGTAGGTTTATGCCTTTTGTCATATATAGGAGAATTTCAGCCATTATTTCTTAGAGTATTTTTCTGTCCCTCTCTTTCTCTCTCTTTCTGTGACTCCAATGACATGCAAGTCAGGCATTTTGCCTTTGTCCCACGGGTCACTGAAACTCTGATACCTATTTTTCTATTTTCTGTTAGTTATTCAAATTGGGTAATTTCTACTCTCCTGTCTTCAAGTTTCCTGATTCTGTTTTCTCAGTATTGGTGTCAAGTAAAGCCATTGATTTTTTTTTTTTTTTTACATTAAAGATATTGTAATTTTAGTTCTAAGATTTCCATTTGGTTCTTCTTTATGCCTCCTCCTCCTCCTCTTCTTCTGCTGCTGTTGCTGGGACTTTGCATTTTCTTCTTTTATTTAAATGTGGTCCTATTTCTCATAGAAGCACTCTAACCATGGCTGCTTTAATATCTTGTCAGATAATTCTGACATCTCTGTCATCTTGGCCTTGGCCCCTACAGATTGCCTTTGGTTTTCATTCAGTTTGAGATCTTCCTGGTATGTGGTGTTTTTAACTTTAACGTCCATATTGTCATAGTATATATGAGACTCTGGATCTTATCTACACCTTCTGACTCAGCTGTCTTCTCCAGCACCAGCCCGTCAGCAGCAGGTGGTGGAGCTAGACGTCCAGGCTCCTCACGACTTCCCTTGACCCCTAAGGGGGGGTCCTGCTGGGTGGGATGGAATTCTGACTTCCCACGTGGCCTCCACTGACACCATGGATGAGTGGCTTCATGACCACTGGGCAGCGATGAAAGTCCTGACCCTCCACGAGCCCTCTTCTGACACCACTCCCAAAGAGAGGGGAGGTGCGCCCTGTGTCTGTTGTTTGGGGTGGAAGTTCAGGCTTCCCATGTGGTCTCTAATGACCCTGGGTTGGGGTCTTGGTTATCTTTGAATGGCCATGAGAGTCTGGTCTCCATGCTCTGCCAGTCTCTGAGCATGGAGACTGGCCCCTGGCAGGGGTGTTGGGTGTCTCGTTACAGCCCATAAGGCTGGAGTCCAGGCTCTCCACTCAGGCCTCAGTGCTGTGATTTGGGTGGGGCCACAGTTTTTGTATGACATTTGGCTGGAGTAGAGTAGCTATTGTCTGAAATAGACTGTCCTGCTAAGCTGCTCCTTTCCTTGTCCTTTGGCTGGAGAGAGCAGACTTCTGTTAAACTCTTTCTGTCCTGTTGGCATGTCTAGGCTGATGGCTTCTTCAGCTCCACATCTGGGGCACAAAAGGTAAGAAGAAACCCAGCTGATTTCCCACTGCATCCTCCCGTGGGTCCTGCCCTGAAGTTCCTAGTCAGTCTCTCCTCTTCTCACATTTCAGATACTTTGTGTATTTGTGTCATATATAATGCCCAGAGATTTTAGGATAGAAATAGGGAAAATACATGTACTCCATCTTCCCAGAGGCAGAGGTTCTGTAATCATTCATTTTTCTCCAAAATAATTTTTTTATGATTCTTGGAAATATCAACATGTTAAGAATCAGTTTTGCATGACCTATTTGAAAAGGTATTGATTGACTTTGCCACTTTCATGACACAGCTTCCCTGTCCAGTGTAAACATGTTCCTTATTTTTGAGATCCCAAATCTCTTAAAGGCACACAGTAGTGGATGGTGATTTTTCATCATTCATCAAAAATTCCTGTAGTATCAAAAATGACATTTAATATCAAATGTAATATCCAAATGAAATACATACTGCTTTTCTTTCTTTTGTATTTGAAATAATTCTCCTCCTCTTTCTCCTACTTCTCCTCCTCCTCCTCTTCCCTTCCTCCTCTTCCCCTTCCTCTTTCTTTTTTACATCCCATCCAGCTAGTGGATACTAACTCATATTACTTGACAAAGAGTTGGACAATCTTCATGAATCACATTCCAGTATCTGGTACACGTTCTGGCACTGGACTTGGTGTTTCTTCATTGCAATAGTGTCGTGAGGGGAGAAGGTAATGTGTGAAGGGGTCACCTCTCATTTAGAGGGCAGTGTATCTAACTAAGCCAGCAGCCCTGGACACAGTTCAGATCATAACCTTCCCAAACCTCCTTTCAGTTCCAGAAACCAGGGTGGTTACCTCACTTGGCATGGAGTGATTGGACCTATGATCATTAGGAAATGACAGCTCTGCATGCCACAGTTGTCAGGAGACCTACCTCTAAGTGCCTTAATCAAGACCTGAAATGATACTTTGTGTCTCTTTGTTTATCACCTGTCTCCATTTGTATAACTTCTGTGAAAGCTGGAAGCTCCTTTGCCACATTTATGGCTTTACCTACATCACCTGAAACCAGGTAAAAGCTCCATGAATATTCACTGGAAAAATTAAGTAATAGATTTTTCACCCTTAAGGCCAAGGCATTCTGGAACAATGTGTTTCCTTGTGTAAATATATTACTGAATTTGAACAGCTCTTACAGACTTGAGGATCTTCTTACCTTTATGGAAACACCATAGCCTAAGTGACACGTTTAATCACTTGTGACCTCAGAACAGAGTCTAGCAAACTTGTATGACCAACTCTGAGGTACAAAGTGAAAAAGTGTAAGTCATCAGCCCAAACTTGAAGCACCAATTTCAAAACTTTTCTATGATGATAAATCCAGTTACACCCAAAACTATACTCTCAAAAGGCAATAGCAATCTAGAGTCATAGGAAAGCTGAGAATTTATTTCAACAGCTGAGACCCGTGTATTTCTTAGGATCCTTTACATGCTGTATGTTGACGATGTGGGCGTGTTGAGATTCCTCCGTGTTCAGCACAAAGACATTGGTCAGAACCAAGTCCCAGCGGCTCAGGAATGCAAGATTAGCCCCAAGAGAGTTGAAACGCTGGAGTAATGGCCGTAGGTGAACCAGACTTGAAGATCCAGATATTTTTATAATAATTAAATAAAAAAGGACCTTTGCCAGTCCTGAAGTTATTTAATGTAGGACAAAGGTTGACAACAGAAAATGTGAAACTTCTGAGCTTTAAAAATTAAACTAATAAACAAATAAATTTAAAAATTAAACAAATTCCAGGAATTGTTTTATGGATGGGTGATCAGCTGGATATTTTTGAAGAGGAACTCCCAGCTCACAAATCATAAGGGAGTCCATGATTCCCGGGGCCACTGACTGCAGAGCCTCTGCAGGGACCAGAGAGTTTGCTGGGTCCCACTCTTCCCTGTCCTCCTGGTCTGGGGTGAATGTTCTGTAATTTGCAAGATAAATAGCACAACCTTTCTGAGCACTGAGCTCTGTGCTGACAAATATACAAACGTGGAGAGCATTAGGGAGGCCTCCAGCATTTCAATGATGTATGCACCCCAACACTTAATTATTTTGAAAACATCTGTTGAAGAAAAAGATGCTCTCGAGGGAAATTAGGAGTCCAAGGATCAGTGACTGAGTGACCACATTTCAGTCTCAAACGGGGGGCAGGAACCTGAGAGGTGCAGAGCCCGGGCACTGAGGAAGTGAGGACGGGGCTGTCTCCGCGCTCCAGAGGAGAAACTGGCCCTGGCGCTGACTGTTACCTGCACAACTGATGGACCCTCGTTGGAAAGTACACATGTTCACGCCCGTGGCTGGCTTTCCTGGCAGTTCACACCCTCTCACAAGAGAAGGACACCTCCTAGAAGGTCAGGCACTTCCCGCGATGCTGCACAGGGCTTGTGGGTGTAGGTGACCAATCCAGGAAACCTGCAGGTGTGAGAGGGAGAGGGCTTAGGGAAGAGTCCCCGCTGTCAGCCGGTGTTCATGACCAGCAGCTAACCACCCCGGAATGAAGGCGTGGGGCTAATTTCCCCAGTGAACAATCAAGACCATGGTAAACTGCACCAAAAGCCTGCCTGTGCCAAAGTTTATGGTTCAGTGATTAAGCCCCAAGGCCAGGCATCCTCAGAAAATCTCCATAAATGAAGAGAGGCGGCCTAGACACAAATGCATATAGTTCCCGTTCATAACCTATTCATCAGTTATCCAGAGAGTTGTCCTAATTTCCCCTGTGTTCAATTTTTAAATTCATCCTTAGGCATAGGAGCAAAAAAAGAAAACCTTCAGCTCACGCCTATCCGAGCCCCCACTAGTGGCTAGAACGGGCTCAGAGTCAGGGTGGGTGGGGTGGCCTGCGGGCCAGAGGGCTGGGTGGGGGACCCACTCCTGAGGGTCTGTCTCCAGCTCCCTCGGGACCCCTGCCTGGTGAGCTGACAACCCTGCCCGTCTACCCTCGCTGCTCAGCGTCCCAGTGAGAGGGTTCTTTGCAGGTCCGTTTCAGCGTAACCTTTCAGGAGTGATAAATACACAAACAAACAAGGGAGAAAGAGATGAGGGAGGGAGAGAAAGAACAAATCAAATTCCAAGTTGTGCAGAAAGAACCGTGAGGAATATGGATAATTTCGTCCTGACAGTTGCACACTTAAAGCGCAGGATTTATTCTTTGCCATTTCACCTGTGGTGAATAGCACTGCATCCCTTCCACGCCCACCTGCCCCCCACACACAGTAGGGCTGCACCAGGTCATTCTCCCCATGGAATTTATACCTAAGTGATACCAAGCAAAATGGGTGCCATTTTTTTTTTCCTTAAAGCTTCAGGAATTTCACACCTTCCCTTGGTAACTTATTCAAATATGAAATATCTCCTGGTAACTTTTTTTATATTTAATGTAAATCTTATGCTTTGGCTTGTTTTTGTTTTATTAAGATTCAGTGAAATTTAAAAGGCCCGTAATTACATGTAATAGCCCCCTATTTTGAAAACTACTATTTAATTTTGATCTTCATAGTATTTGCTACAATAACCAATTTAACCGCATTAGAAAATTGGTGTCCCAGAAAATATTCCTTGCTACATTACAGACCTCATTCACATCAATGAATACTTAAAAATTGGGCCAATAAATAGGCCACAATTAAATAAAAAATAAAACAATAAAAATAGTTGAAAGGCAGTTTTACAAAGAACATATTGATAGTTTTCTGTTTTCTGTGTCTCTAAAATTTCAGGCTGGGAAAAAATAACTGGCAAAGATCTCAGCTGCACTTCAGCACATTCACTGCACTGAGTCTTAAACTGGATCCTGGGGCGAAAAGTCAAGTGCCTGGTGGTTCCCTGGTCATTCACCTGCTGCCCCCATTGTTCCAGGCTCACAAAGTGGACGGGTCGCAGGAGAGACTGTACTGCTCCCTGTACAGCTCCCAATGCCCTCACTTCCATCAGCATAACTGATGAATTATCTGGAGAAAAAGAGAATGAGGAAGACATCACTTAAGGTAATTTGAAATTAACTAGAAATTTGAAAATTAGATTGGGAGTTTGGGATTGACATGTACACATTACTATATTTAAAGTACGTAACCAACAAGGACCTACAGTATAGTAAAAATAAATAAATGAATAAAATCTT
Source organism: Balaenoptera borealis (assembly GCF_965194805.1). NCBI lineage: Eukaryota > Metazoa > Chordata > Mammalia > Artiodactyla > Balaenopteridae > Balaenoptera > Balaenoptera borealis. The sequence goes on from NC_138867.1 coordinate 2,325,166, forward strand.
AAAGCCTTAAAAAAAGGTTACAGAACTCTCAAACATCAACATTGATTTCCTCACATTTTACCCAAAATTGAGAAAGATGTGTGTGTGTCTGTGTGTTTGAGTGTGTGTGTTATATTTATATGTAAATAAACAGAAGGAAATTAAAATGCTTATAAAGTGCATTGGGATACCACAGGCACCACATACCACTAATTAATTAATATTTAATATGATGAACATGATATTTGACATATGTATACAAATGTCCATTAAACATACATGTAAGGATTAGGGGATTTTTCATAGATTTGAAAATTAACTTGCTATTTTAATAAATTAAATCCAGTAAGAATTTCAAATATCTTTCTAGTCTTAATAACATCAAAGGAAGAACATTTGTTTCATTTAAAAATCCACACGTGAATTGTCGGGGGTGGGTCTGAGTCCTGTGAAGCATGGAATGAGGGACTAAGTGCCATGAAGTCACCTGGCACGGCTGCTTCTCGGAGGTCCTGCTGGGGACCTGCAACTCCTCAGAGCCACTGCTCGGAACAGGACTGTCTACTGGGGGAGCCAGAGACTACGGAAGGAATCATGCAAAACCCCACGATTGCAGTCTCCAGGCTTCAGGGGCGGGGAGAGCAGGGTGCTGTGAGCCAGCTGTGTGCACACAGGGACCCTGGGATGGAGACCCCAGCAGGACCTGGGTGAGCAAATGTGGAGAAAAGGAGAGTGAAAGGGACAAGGACATGAGAAAAGTCAGAGAGAGAAAGTGAAAAGCTTCATGTAAGAAATTAAGATACAAAGACCTTCACTGAAGTGACTGAAAGACAGACCAACACGTGGTGAACATTAGGAGGAAGTTAGTGCCCTCGGGCCTCGCCCCTTGGACATTTCCAAGGCCAGGGCTGGGTCAGAGGCTCCATCAGAGATGTGGGTACATGCGTGTGTGCTTGTGTGTGTGCATGGGTGTGTGTGCACGTGTGTGGTTGCTGGCAGCTCCACATGGAATCAGGGAGGGAGCTGGAGGAGGAGAGGATGCACCCATGGGGGACAGGACTGCTTCCTACCTCTGCCTGGACCCTCTCTGCAGAGACATAATTTATCTTGTCAGAACATGGTGGCAGAGTGACACAGTGTATTTTAAGCACACATTTCTTTGTTTCCTAATATAAATGAGTGTTTCAGTGCATCGGATTTCTTTGAACAGACCCACTCTGTGGCTTCTTTCTGCAGCTCTCATCAAATTGAAGAATAAAATAGGCATTAACTTCTGAGACAGAGGGAACCAAAAGGAGGACAAAGCCTCAATGGGTGGGTAAAGATGACTTTGGAAGTTGGAGAAAGATGGGCAAGTGGGCTGCCGGAGCGGAAGGAGAGAGGGAAGGACACTGGGGCCTGTGGAAGGTGTAACCGACTGGCACTGGACCCCAGCAGAACTCGGAGCCTCCAGGAAGATCTGGATTTGGGGACGGTGGGTCAGGGTGGAGAGTGGGAGGAGCCTCTGCACCTTATACAGAGCAGAGGATGCACAGACCCCCTCCCTGCCCCCAACTCACAAGCCCACAGGAGTGGGAGGCCCACCAGTGGGAGGGGTCGCAGAGAGGGGCTGTGTCCCTGGGGCACCTGCACAGCTGGGAATGTGGTGATGTCTTTCCAAACATGTGAGCCACGTGGGACGTTCCAGCTTCGTCCCCTCCAGGTTCTTTCTGAGCCTGCTGATAAAAGGTGGGACATTCATCTCTGGGGAAGACCAGCCCAAGCCAGGAATCCTGGTTTTCAGACTGGAAAAGTAACTTACACAAGTACATTAATTCAGTTATTTCAATGTACTCCCCATGTTTCAAATGTGAAAATGAACTTCAAAATTGTTTTCAAACATTCAGAGTCTCGATAGAAGATCTCTTATACAGTCTTTACCCCCAAAAGCTTTCCAGAGGTTGAGATGGGGACCGAGACCACAGCGTCCAACACGGAGACAGCAGGCAGGTGCCCAGCATTGCAGGTGATGGGTATGGGCTCCTCCAGGAGGGCTGAGGAGCTGGCCTTGGGGACAACTCCTCCAGACGGGGCCTTGGGACAGAGGCCCCTCTTTATGAACAGGACTGTCCATGGCACGATGTGCCGAGAGGAATTTTCTAGCTCCGACAGAAACTCTGCCTGCAGATAGGTGACAGGGAAAAGAAAATACAAAAACCAGGAAAAACAAAACAGAAACCAAAGTCTGTACAAGAAAGGAAAGCACAGTGCATGTTGTGTGGTGTTGTGAACACGTGTGCCTGTGACGGGTTGGACGTTAGGACACAGTCAATGCACGTTTTCTAAACCTAGAGAATTAGAAAGCAGCTGTATAAATGTGTTTTTTTGGAAAAATGAAGTTTAATGCTAGCAGAAATATCTAAAAGAATCAAGGGTTGATTCTTTTACCCAGTGGGGCAGGAGTTGGGGCTCAGTGGAGGTGGATTGGTCAGGGGGTGTTGTAAATTTCGCCTTGCAGCACGCTCTGACATGGGAAGTTGTGCTCAGCCGTGAATCTGACTTCGCGTCGGCAGCAGATGGGCCCTGGTGGGGCGGCTGGTGGCCGGGTGCTGGCCCTCCAGGTTTCCTCTCCCACCCACACGCCCGGCAGCAGCCCGGTCCTCAGCAAGGCAGGCAGCCTGGCGTATTCTTTCTAATTGTATTGCCGTAGCAGCTACCAGGGTGAATTAATGACTGATGTCTTCAACCGTCCAGACTCCTGGGCGGACGGGAAGCATTGTCCATCATTTATCCAGCGATCCCCTGGTGCTTTGTCAGGGAGATACAGCAGAGGAATAAATTACATCTGCCGCCAATAGGATCAGAGAGAGGGAAAGAACTCGATGGATGGAGTCAAGGGCTTCGGATGAATGCGAAGAGGAGATGTCTCTGCCGCCGCTGTGTCACACCTGCCGAGTGTCCAGCGCCCTCCGCTTGCTCTGTGAGATGAACGGCTGGAGCCATTCGTGCTCTGCTTCCCACACACTTCTGCTCCTGCCGGCTGGGCTGTAGGTTTACCGAGAGTCATAGCTGATGACACTTGAGTGTGTTTTCATAATCATCTCACTTACCAAATGTTACTTAGAAGATAAAACATGAATTTGAATAAAAAGTCAGTTGTTTCTACGAAGCCCAAGTTCCATGCAATTAATAAAGGAAATCGCTTTAAAGTTCTTGTTTGTCTTTAAAGAAAGCAAAACAGGAGACCATGGGTGAATTTAGGTCTGGTACGTGGCAAAAACGTGAGGAATTGCAGTTGGTAACCATGGAGTAGCCTCCACAGGCCTGTTGCTGAAAAATTGCCCTGATGACGCAGCTTGAAGCATGGCAGGTGAACCAGAGGACGGATGTGCCATGTGGGCAACGAGGTTCCGAAGGCTTTCTCTGCTCCTCTGGGAGAGAAGCGATTGAATCGCTCGCCCTTGCTGTATTTGTCCATTGATGCGTTGATGAGACACTCATTTCCACAAAAACTCTTCCTGAAAGAAAACTACTTAGTTTGTTGTGGTGAAAAAATAAGTGTTCCTAAGCTGAAAAATCTTCTCAGTGAGCCATACGCTGTTTAAAAAGTGGAGAACAGCTAAAAATGCATGTGTCTTCCCAAGAAAAGGTCCTATCTACTTCTAAAGAGCCATTCCCCAAGTCCTTGTTTGAAATACAAGAGTGGGAAAGTAAGAATAAAAAAGACTGCATAGTCAGAGGTGTGAAACCCAGTATAATGGAGTCAATGTAAAGGCTTGAGTCCTTATTTGATAATTTAACAAAAATCAATCAATATGAATTTTAATTGAGTTAAGACTGAGGTCTATAAAGAATAATCTGAAAGGAATATTCCAAAGATCCTCCTTTGCAAAATATTTTTATCTGGATTGTAATTCTGTACCATTACATACTGTCCAATTAACACTGATGTTTTAAATTGTTCATTTTACTACATGCTGGGCAGTGCTTTTAATGGTTTTCATTCATCTTGCTGAATAAGATTAGTGCCCGATGTCACAGATGAGAACCTGGGCATGGATTGCTTGGGTAACAAGATCAGATGATGAACATTGCAGTGGTGGAGTTAGGAGTCAAGTATGAGAACCTACCTTCTACCGGCACAGTTTGACTTTATTTTGGAATGTGAGATAAGTTTCAAATGCCTAGTCAAGATCCCGTCTTAAGAAGCCTTAAAAAAAAAAAGCTACAAATTTTAAATACACAATGCTTTCCTGAAGCTTACTTGCTCTACTTCTCCCTAGAGATGTTCCCCATAAGCTGGAGAGGTGGGTTCAATCTATGAAATCTGTATGTAGGGGAAATATAGAAATATGTTTTTGTAGTATATACATTTATTTTCTTTATATCTATCAATTTATCTGATTCATCTATCTATCTTCACCATCATCATCCTCTGGTATCTATCTCTCTATCCACCTATCTCTTCCTCTCTTCCTTTCTCTATCTTATATCTACTACCTATCTATATATCTACTATCTATCTCTACTTCGGTTGGCCTCAATGTTGGAGATTGAGTGATGGACAAAAGGAACATGTCTTTGCCCTCAGGGATCTTAAATTTTAATAGAAAACAAAGATATTAAACACAATTGTACAAAAAAATTCTGTGTATAGTTGCAACTCATGGTAATATCCACTAGAAAAGATTGCAGGCTCATATGTAAGGAAGAGTGTAGCAAGTAGATACAATTCTGTTTGGGAGGAGAGTTTGTCAGAAAAAGCCTTTCTGTTCCGCATCTATTATGATTTACTAATTATGTCAGCCCATCTTTCCATCTGAGAGTAACTAGAAAAGTGGAATAAAAATACAAACAACAACAACAAAATTGATGACAGGTTTGGGTAGCTGCTAAGGCAGCTAGGTCTAGAGGGGCAGAGATCCTTGACAAAAAGAGCAGAGAATGAAGTGAGCCTGGCATTCAGCACCACTTTCCCCTCAAGATGTTTGCAGATTCCAGCATGGTGTGGGGCTCAGAATCAGGAAGGATGGGTAGAACCCAAAACAATCTCCTTGGCTGGAGACAAAAACTGAAGTTCAGCGTCAGATTTTGCTTCATACATTGCTCCATACATCTGTTATCAGGCACATATGTATTTATACCAGTTAAATACTCCTGGTGCAATGATCCTTTTATCAAGCAAGAGTGAGCCTCTGTGTCTCTAGTCATGCTCTTGGACACAAGTTCTTTTTGTCTGATATTATCAGAGCCAATATGACCTTTTTTTATGCTTAAAGTTAGCCTGGTATTTTTTCTAATCTTTTGCTTTCAGTCACTTTATGTTCAAGTAGTTAAAGTTCATCTCTGATAGACAGAGTATAGTTGGTTCTTGCTTTATTGTTCAGTCTAACAATCTCTGCCTTCATTGATATAATTATCAATATGGTGACATTTAGGTCTGCTATTTTGCTAATTGTTGTTTATTTGTCTCATCTGTTTTTGTCCCTGTCTCTCTTTTCCAATCTTCTTTAGTGTTAATCAAATACTTTTTAGTCTTGGTGGTGGCCATGAAAATATACCTTTCATGTCTTTAAGTGCAGAGAGTCATGTGACTGCCAGCTCCAGATGCTGCAATATGAACCCGTCATTGTGTTTGCACGAGGGTCACACTCCCCACAGCCAGTTCCAAGTCAAAGAATGTGGCAGCCCCTTCCTGTGAGACATGGGACTTCCCTGGGGGGTGACTTTTGCTTGAGAATCCCATTGGCCTTGTCAAACTGTATTAGACCCACATCACAGTCTAAGACTTCTACTCAACCATTCTCTTTTCCCTCACTTCCTTGGGAGGGAGTCTGCATCATGATCGGATAACTCTCCCAGGCCCGAATTCCCTTATGGGCATTTTCTCCTAGAAATCGCTCAGATATCTAATCCCATCTTGCTGTTCGCTTCTTGGAGAACTCACACTAACGTGACATTTTATTTTATTTTATTTTATTTTTTATAAATTTATTTATTTTATTTTATTTATTTTCGGCTGCGTTGGGTCTTCGTTACTGTGTGTGGGCTTTCTCTAGTTGCTGCAAGCAGGGGCTACTCTTCATTGCAGTGCACGGGCTTCTCATTGCGGTGGCTTCTCTTGTTGCAGAGCATGGGCTCTAGGCACATGGGCTTCAGTAGTTGTGGTATGTGGGTTCAGTAGTTGTGGCTCGCAGGCTCTAGAGCACAGGCTCAGTAGTTGTGGAGCATGGGCTTAGTTGCTCCACGGCATGTGGGATCTTCCCGGACCAGGGATCGAACCTGTGTCCCCTGTATTGGCAGGCGGATTCTTAACCACTGCACCACCAGGGAAGTCTCGACATTTTATTTTAATGCCTTTATTGACTTCCTAGCTCAGTCTCTTTGCATTAGTGCTTAGTCATCACTTTAGAGATTACAATGTGCATCTTAAACTTAATCCAATCTGCTTAGAGTTAATATTCAATTACGTCAGGTAAAATGTGGAACCCTTATAATAAAATGAGGAAATGAAGCTCAAGGTGATACATGAAGGATGGATAAAATTTAGCAAATAGAAAGGAGGGGTAGGAAGAACTTTCCAGGAAGACATTATAACATGGAATTGCCTGAGATGGAGAAGCACTTGGAACAGGGTGGATGAGAGGAAGGGTGGCCTCAGAGGGGGTTGGAGACGAAGCAAAATAACACAACCAGCTGGTGGGGAACACTTAAAATGTGCCCCAAGCCACACATTATTCCACTGAATCTCCACAGGAACTGTAAGAGGAAGAGGCTTCTATTGCTTCCATCTTACAGATAAACAAATAGAGGATTGCCCACATTCTCAAGGTCACACGGGGAGGGTGACAGCTGGGGTTGCAGCCAGGTCCAGCTTAGCCATAAAGGGGCTGCTGACCGTGGCTCTGGCCTCTAGGAGGCAGTGGCCAGACCAGGAGCAATGAAGTAGGACATGGTGTTAAGGCCATTTTACTTTGCCACAACTGTCACTGAACAGCTTCCCTAGTCTCGGCTTGGCCTCGTGTACGACTGACCTCTGGTTCCTGCTTCCTGTTGTGTCGCCTCCACAACCAGGCTCCTTAATCAATCGAGTGCCCTCTTCGCTCTCCCCGACTCTGCCCCTCCACCCCGAGCCCTGAATTCCTTCCTGGGCCTCTGCCCTACACTCGGATCAGTTCATTCACTCTGTGGCCCAAGCCCGTATCTGGGTTTGGTCCAAAGGCAGTGAGAACACTGAGCACCTGCCCTTGGCTTCGTCAGGAAAGGAGAAGCCTTAGTCCTGAGACATGTTGTTCCAGTGACAGGAAGCTGAGAGGTCCGACAGAGGCCAGAGGCAGCCCAGGGACTGTCGACTGGGTCAGGCTGTCACCACCCCAGGGCTGGAGAGAAGCGGGGGGCACAGTGTCAGGGCCTGGGGTCAGGGGTCAGCCTAGGGAAGCGGGTCAGACTGTCTAACAGAAGTCGGGGGCCAGGAGGAGGTGCTTCCCTGGAGTTGCAGAGGAGACCGGGCTGCTGCCCGAGAGGCTGCCCAAGAGCCCTCCCCTCTCACATCTTCTGCCATCGGCTCCATTGGCTGAAGCTGCCGGGGGCTGGGGAGGGAGGGTCTGGAAATGCAATTTCCTGCAATTCCCAGCAGGGCAGAGAGGGGGCAGGCAAGTGGCATGCTCTTCTCTCAGTCCATCTCCTTGACCTTAGCCTGGAGCAGGCAGAGGAGAGATGGATTCTCATCCCTCTCCTCCAATGTTCTTGGGCAGAACGTCTACGTGCCCGGGCCCTACTTCCACCGCATCAGCTGTTCATCCCTCTCTTTCGACATCCCATGCAGGCGGTTGTGACCTGGATTGTGACGGTGCTTTTCCATCTGCATTTGAAGTCCTGCAACTTATCTTAAATACCTGGTGTTTCTACTGCCCTGTGATTAGTTTCCGTTCAGGAAGGAAAGACTTCCTCTGGTTAAGCTCTCCACCAGCAGTCACCTGGGCACTTTCCATGTTGTATGTACAATTCCACCTGTTGCATCCATAGAACCTGGGCTCCAGCATCTTCAGATCATGACCCCAGATCGTGACTTTGAATAGGCTACTCGGGACACATAGAAACATATAAGCACTACTTTAATTTAATGTTTGTGGTTGTCAAAAAGAATCATAGAAACAGTGGAAACATGCTGAACCATCACCTGCAATCATCCTCTCTGCTTTGTCTCCCCTGAGAAACCTTCGAGGGTGTACCTTCTAGAGGCACAGAACCCTCCGAGCGGGTGGTGAGGCCTTGGGGGAAGGAGCCGGACGTGGCCCTGAACCTTCTAGAGGCACAGAACCCTCTGAGCGGGTGGGGAGGCCTGGGGGGAAGGAGCCGGACGTGGCCCTGAAACTTCTAGAGGCACAGAGCCCTCCGAGCGGGTAGGGAGGCCTGGGGGGAAGGAGCCAGACGTGGCTGAGGTTCTAATGAGCAGCTTCCACGAGCAGCACACACGCCTGTTTTGTTTTAAGTCAGTAATTTGAATGTTCTGTTCAAAGTCACGACCTAGGAGTGGAACCTAAAGACGTTCAGACACAGTAGGATCGCATGGCCGCAGTGGCACAGGGGCGTTTCCCATCCTCCCCTCGAGGGCTCCCCGCTGGCACCCTGTCACGTTGGCTGCCGGGAGCTCTTCCCCGTAGGCCACCCCTAGCCTGGTGTGGGTCTAGAGCTGGCCTCACGAGGGACTGCGGTGAGATTTGGAGGGTGGAAGGGAAGCAGTGCTGGATGTAAGGACAGAGGGATGCAGAGGTGTCAGGGGCCATCATCCAGCTCTTCTCACCACTTCTGCCTGATGACCAACAGTGACCAGGACCACCAGTGGCGCTTGGAGAGGACCCACAGAGCAGAATTTCCCTGGGCCCCTTCCTGAGCTTCCCTCCAAGGCCCCGTCTCAGTGGCTGGACAGGCCTGGCTTCTCGGGTGGACCGACAGGTCCCTGCTCTGACTTCCGGCTTCCCTCCGCCAGCTCGTTCCACACCTGGTGAGTCCAATTCCTCCAGTATACCCCTTCCCGCAAACCATCATGGCTCCTCCAAGTGAGAAAAAGGTTTGCCTCGAGTCCAGGGTCTCTTTGACTCGGGGGGGGGGGGGGGTCCCAGGACACAAGTAACCAGAGGGCGGTCTGTGGCCTGGCTTGAGCTATGAGCCAGGGGGTCAGCTGTCACCTCAGTGTCCTCACTGAGCAGTGACACCGCCCTAAGCTCTCCCTGATCCCTGGCATTGAGGAACACGGGGTCTGCTACCTGCTGACACCCCAGGTGCAGGGACACCATGGCGATGGCAGAGATGGTCCCTCCATCCTTCATCCTCCCACACGTCTGTGGGGGGGTGTCATCCAACCTGCCCATTAATATCCTTGACAGTGGCCGGGACACGTCCTCCTCCCCAGGCCGACTCCTCTGACTCCCTGTCTGCCTGATGAGTGGTCTTACTCCCTGGTCCATTCTTGTTCCACAGATCAGTCCCCAAGCCTCACAGGTGAGTGTGGGTGTGCGTATCTGCTAACGTCCACAGGCCCAGATTCATGGAGAGCGGGGCTGGCTGACTTTCCCTGCAAACAGCCAGACTCTGGGGTCGTGTGGTCTCTGTCGCAACTAATCAACGTTGCCCTTGTCCTGCAAAAGCAGCCACGGAGATAAACAACAGATGTAAAGAAACGGCATGGCCGTGTCCCAAGAAGTTTCACTTACAAACTCAGGTGGCTGTTCTGCGGCTGTGGTCGCGGACCTGCTTCAGAATGAGGGCGGAGGGGAGGCCGCGGTGCAGAAGGTCCTGGTCCCCAGGCCCGCCGGGGCCATGCTCGTCTCCACGGTGACAACCTCAGTCAAGCACCACACGCCGTGTTGTGACGTTTAAGCCCAAATTTCTCATACAGCTCTGGAAATAAAATATTAGCTATTTAATCAAGGGGGGATATCTGTCAAAGATATTTAACAGATTTTACAAAAAAAATTTACAAACATTACTTTTATATAGAATGCTAAGAGTGATTCCCTCGTATATCCTATGATCTACTGTCTTTAAACCTGGGCAGGTCTTTGTGGGAGGGGGCAGCAGCCCTCTCTGGTCCTTGTCCCCTTTGTGGGCGTGTCTCTGATGTGAGAGTCTCACAGGGTGATGCAGGTCTGGGGCTCCGGGAAAGAGACTGTGGTTTTTTCATCCCATTGAAAAGCATAATATGATGGAGGAGCATTTGTGTGACGGATTGGAGTCTTCCAACCTGATGCTTTACTTCCCGAACCTCCTTGATTGGAAGGGACCACGAGCGCCTGGGAAAAGTCTGCGCTGACCGCGTCAGGTACGTCTGCTTTGCTGCACGTGGGAACAGACACGCCTGCCCTCACTCGGGCCGCGGGGGCCCAGTCCTTGGTGCACAGCGGGGGGGGGCGGGACCTCCTTGCCAGCGTCACCCCACCGTGTCCTCCGTCGGCTGTAGTCGCCACCTCACTCTCGTCACTAAAAGAACAATTATACATGACTTGGCTAAAATCCAAGAGGGCTGTCCGGAGACGGCACTTAAATTAGAACCTTATCTCTCATTCCTGAGATGTGATCACCTGGAATCATGGAAAAAAGAAACGCCTGAGATGTTGCCTTATTTCAAAATTCAGGAAGATTGGAATCCCAACTTTCTGCAGAAATAAAACTGTATCTTAGCTTATTCATGAGTTCAGCAAGGCTCAACGCTGGGCTTTAAGTAAGTGAACTGTTCGGTCCGCATTCAGGTCCCCAAGTCACCGTCTGCTAGCTGTGTCCCCTGTCATCCTTTAGCTGGCGTCCAGCACAGTCACGCTCATTAGAGCAGGGGCACACACCTTTGTACACACACCCACACACACTCCTGTGCACACATCTGCACCTGTTTTTCTAATGTGCTCATTCTGCCTCCCCTCACGGTATTTCTAAGGAGAACTTGCCCCCTTCCCCATCTGCAGGGGCCTGTGGTGTCCATGGACGTGTCCCGAGTCTGGCCCTCCCTGCCACATGCAAGCCCCGCCCCTCTGCCCTGTGTCTCCCCCGCCAGGAGGTGTTACTTCACCCCCAGAAGCTGCTCAGAGCAAGTTTAGTGAAGGACGGCGCTTCGGCCGGCCTTGGGCAGACCCTCCTCCCTGGCCCGACGGGAGGTGCGCAGCCTCCGCCCTCCCCGAGACGCTCTGGGCAGACGGCCAGCAAGCACCCACATCCCTCATCCCACTCAAGGGCGCTGGGACATTTTGCAGGTTCAGAACCGACTGGGAGCTCAGGAGGGCGTGTGAAGACTTACACCCTCCATTTCTTAATGTTCTAGTTTCTACCTCTGGCAGGAAGCACGAGCAAACAGAACCTCCGGCAGAGCAGCGTCACTTTGGCAAACGCTGCCCGCAGCCCTGTCCTGCTCTCGCTGGCTCGGCGTCTTACTTCTGGAAGCCGTGATGCTTAGTAATTCAGTAGGAGCAAGAATCCGCATACTTGATGCGCCAGCAAACGGCCCGCAGACGGGTTCACTTCAGCTGGCCTCTCTGTCGCCAACAAAAGCCGGACAAACACCCTGAGAGAGGCCAGGCGGCAGCGTCGCTGGCGGGGACTTCTTTCCTTCCTGCTCCTCAGGTCTCCGCCCTCTCCCTCGCCTCCTCCATAGCGTTCTCCGGATGCTCTGGTTCCCCCTGTATCGCCTTACCTGGAATCACGTGGCTTTGCCAGCCCACAAGTCGGGCTGCCTCCCTCTCCAGGCTCTCTGATCGCTGGGCTAATTGGCTCAGGTGTAAAGCGAGCCAGCAGGGCTGAGGCTTTGAAGTGGTGGTGCCGTGCCAGCCGGGACCGTCCCCGTCTGCGCGTCAAATGCCCGCCAGCCGGGCGTGCCGCTAAGAAAACCGGGAGTCGTCGTGTTGTATTGCGAGGCTCGGGGCCACTCTGGTACCCGACTGCAAGCTCGTTGTTAATTGTGCAGGCTGGGCCTGGATGCGGTCGGACCCGGGTTTAACAAGGGAGGCTGGCCCCAGAGCGCACGCAGGGAGTGGGAGATGCCAGCTGTTCCTTCGCACACGGAGCCACCCCATGCTTTGATCAATAATGCTGTTCCACTTTAAAGTGGGCTATCTTGTCTGGGTGCAGGGCTGGACCCCCACCCTGAGCTGTGGTCTGCTCAGCCGCCGCGCACGATTACAGAAAGGTCAGTCCGCGACACAGGGGCCACTGGCCGCCTGGCTTGACGTCACTGCTCCCTGGCCTCTTCAAAGGGCTTGTCCACCTCTGGAACGCAGGGCCTGAGCCCCGGCTGCATCCTGGTGACCAGTGATTGCTTTAAAAAGGAGCAAAAGCCAACACAGTTGACTCTGATTTTGCCCAGATTCTCATTCTTAACACCGAAACCTACTTCATGGACACAGCACAGAGAATAACCTTCTTTCCAAGGTGTCTGGCCACGGGACACTCTCCAGAGTCTCGCTTGCCTTCTGGAATTGTGTGCTGACCGGCCCCCTCGGCCACCCTCTCAGCTCTGCTCTCAGGCTCTGTAGGGGACGCGCAGAACTCACTATGCTCAGCTCGGGGCTAAGCGTGCAGCTCCTTCCAAACCTCTTCAAGTGTCATATCTCTGAACACAGTCACATTCTGAGGTGCTGGAGGTTAGGGCTTCAACATGAATTTGGGGAGCACCATTCAGCCCGGGACAGTGGGACAGTGTGAGAAGGCCTGACCTGGACATAAAACACTCAGCCCTGATGTAGCCGGTGGCCTCGGCCCTTGATGGGGCAAGACTCACTCAAGGAGAAGGCCCCGAGGCCTGGGGGGCTGCACACCTGCCCAGACAGGCCCACTGTGCCTCGGGACCCCTGGGAGGTGGGAGTGAAGCTGTGCTCAGCGAGGAAAAGGGTGACTCTGAGTCCTGGGCCGTCTCCTCCTCCAGCCCACCGCTGCGGACTCCTGGTGGAAAGACTATTCAGAATAAGGGGTAATGTTTTCCCTGCGGTCTGTGCCACATCAACTGCTGTGAGGCCAGCAGATCCCCTGCAGCGGGGGCCGTCCTCTGCCAGGACCACAGCATCCTCGGCCCGAGGCTCCCAGCATCGTGGACGTCACCACTTCTGCACGGCACCTGTGTGCGAGCTGCCGATTTGGGCACCAGCAGAAGTGGACCCCCAGGGGGTAGAGAGAAAACCAGGCACGTTACACATTAGTCCCCAAACTTGCCCCAGGGTACACCTGCGAGAATGGCCTCAGGACCCTCAGAGGCAGTCAGAAGGCGTTTTCAGGGGGCGGGACCACAGCACTCATCGGTCACCATGGGCTTGTCTGTCCCCCAGTTCTGGCAGGAAGTAGGATGTTGGGTTACAAATCCTTCACCTGTTATTCATGGCAGGTCTAGAACTTATTTAATCTTCCATCACGGTTGTGGAAGGGGGAATCCCTGGTTCTTAGCCTGTTTTTCCTTCGCAGCCCTGTTCCCAGGAAGAAGCTGGCCCCTGTGCATTTGCAAGAAAGCACACACACCACCTTGCGGGTCTGCCTCCCAACTTCCCTTCCTGATGGAGCTCGACAGGCGGGGAGCAGGGCAGCCAGCAGGGAGGTGGCAGCAAGCAATTACCAGCAGAAATTAGCAGCTGCCTCTGAGGACAGAGACACAACGACACAAAGCAAGGGGCCCAGGGGAGGGTCTCTGCAGCCAAGGAAGGAAGGCCTTCGCTGAGGATCTCACCATTACCGGGAGTAAAGACTCGCAGAGGAGGAAATGGAAACTGGTGGAAACTGGAACGCCTGTTTCACTTCAGTATTAGTAGAAATAACACGCATCGCAGTCACTGTGGGAAATGCTTATGTCGATACCCTCATTCAGAAATCAGCGGAACCTGAGGGAAAGGTAGGTTCAGGGGTGGCTGTGGGGAGAATAAAACACTCACACGCACTTCATGGACAGCCGAGATTCCAGCGTGACTCTGGTTGACGTTTTCATCTCCATAAATGAGTTAGGCAAAGTGAAACCAGCAGACACAGGTTGGAACGTCACTCCACCATCAGTGCAATGACGAGAGTGACTTTGCTGAATTTCGTGATGGTTTTGGAATCAGGGCAAAATGTCTCCTTAGTTTTTCATGCCGTTCAGGATGCAGTGGCCATGGAAACACCGCATTTAAGTTTGACCTACATCATTAACATTTATCCATCACTTTAAGTCTAGGTGATCAATGGAACAATAAATCCAGGCCTGATTTGCAGCATTTGCCAAGTTTGATGGTGTCAGTACTCCCGTCAAGCAGATTTCCAGCTATCATGTGACATCTCTGAGGGCAGAATTAGATGCCCAGTAGATGCCATTGTACAGTATTTCTATATAAAGGCAAGAGACACACAGATAACCTCAGAGGAATAGATAGTAGTAAAATGCGATGCAATAATTAGAAACGGTGAGTTTTGAGTGTTTATTATCAATAGCTAGAATATAATTTACTTAGCCGTACATTGAAATCATTTAATCATTCATAATGGTGCTTTTAACGACCAGTTTACCGAATTTCTGAAAATCTGACCTTGGTTCCTGTTAGTTAGTGTGTGTCAGCTGAACAGTTTACACGCCCGGACTAGTCCCTGCTTCCCCCGTGCCCGGCAGCACCTGGCCTTCCCTTCTGGGTGCTTAGCCCCCTGTATCTCCTGATGCTTTGCTCTGTGAGAGCAAGACCAGGACTTCGGTTCCCAGTCATAAGCACTTAGCAAGGGTCTGGCACAAGTCAGTCTACAGAGTGAGTAGATGGACATTCGCCCAGGGTTACACCTGTCTCAGTCTGGGGAGAAGAGCTGGTCAGTTTGCAGGTAGAGACGTCACCCAAGAGAAGACAAGCGCCCAGGGGAGCCTGGGGGCAGGAGAAGGGATCGGTGTTCTCTGGGGCAGCGACCCTGGGCTTGAGATGGGGAGGACACCTGGCCACGCCGCCCTGGGGTCCTCACTGGAAACTGCTGCTCGTTGCTTGTTTCCAGAAGAGAAGCATTTCCTAGAATTTGGTACAAGTTAAAGAAGTTATTGCATCTACAAGCATGGGATATTTGAGAGTTCCAGGAATTTACCCATATTACAAGATAAATAATAATAATAAAATAATAATAATATAAAAATGTTCGCTTAAGATAAGATGAATAAAGATAAAATGAGGGTCTTTATATTCCTAGTAGGGGATCAATTCATTTTTGACTTGATTTTTTTAAAAATTTTTTATTTTATATTGGAGTAGAGTTGATTAACAATGTTGTGTTGGTTTCAGGTGTACAGCAAAGTGATTCAGTTATACATATACATGTACCTATTTTTCAAATTCTTTTCCCATTTAGGTTGTTTGTTACAGAATATTGAGCAGAGTCCTTGTGCTATAGAGTAGGCCCCTGTCAGTTATCTATTTTAAATATAGTAGTGTGTATTTGAGATTGACGTATACACATTTTTAACTTTAAAATGACTGCTTCTTAATTCTGCAAGGATGGAACAAGTGACGCAATTATGTAATGGAAAACTCTAGAAAAATATATCCCAGCAAAATATCTCACCCTGTTCATGGCCAGAGGATAAGATCTGATTTTCAGGGTCTGTCGATGTCCTTGATCGTCAGCTTCTTGTTAATCAGGAGAACACGGCAGTGGCGTCGCTCTTGTTTGCTACATGGCAGGGTCAGAGGCTTCCGCCGTATCAGCACTGCCCGTGAGCTTGTTAAACCCAGAGCGCTTGGCAGCAGCCTCTGTCTTCACAGTCTAGAAGCCTCAGGTGTGGCTGAGGATTTGCATCTCCCCCAAGTTCACCATGAGTCGGATGCTGCTGGTGCAGGGACCCCACTTAGAGAGGCTTCTGTAGTGGAAGCACGATGCTGCTTGACTTCGAGGCACATTTTAAATATTTCAACACCTGTTCCTTCGCTATTGACTTCCACGTACAAAGTCAAGATATTTACCAGGAAACTATACATGGGCTATTATATATTCTTCACACTTAGAGCCAAATATTAGTTTAGTTTTCAAACTTTATAGACACCTCTGATAAGTGTCAGTTTTGAGAAGCACATGCAAGATACAATTCATTCTGCAGAAAGTGTACTTCCTGCTTGATTATTTCCGAGAGCGAAATGTTGAGATTTGTTCTGGGAAAACATTCTAAAAATCCACACCACAAGATAAAACGGCTGAGGTGGTCATAGACCCAGCTTAATTTTCTAATTTTCATCTGTAGCACCCTATTAAAAGTTATACAGGTTGTGATCTAGAAAAAATAAATGATTAACTACTTGAATATTAAGAAAAATAGTTTTTTATCCTTCCTTAAGTGACACATGTGAAGCGTAGTTAAGGTTTTTATGACAATCGTGACCGCTGCGTTTTCCCCCGACTTACATAAATTCCTCTTACTTGGTCATTTGAATACAGAACTCATTTAAATTCTCCGAGCCACATCCTGAGCTTGCAAACTTTCCAGAGGTGCTTTGAAGAATCACACCTTATGCACTCTTGACATTTCCAGGGAAACTATGGACCATGGTCTCTGCAAAATGATTTAACTCTCTGGCCCTTGGTTTTTAATTATTACTGAGGGGAGGAGGCCTGGGGAGGGAAGAACTGCTGTAACGTCCAACCTTCCCCCGAAGCACGGCTAATTAGTGAGCAGCAGCTAAATGACCAGCAGCTAAATGACCGCCTTGCATAGTGAGGAAAGGTTTGGAGGATGCTTGCAGGCAAAAAAAAAAAAAAAAAAAAAAAAAAGCAACAGCTCAAGTTCATTATCATCCTGCCTGGATCTATCAGGTGGTACAAGATTTAAACAAAGATGTGGGTTTATACAGGTTTATTTAAATTAAAGAGAATGTGTTTCACATTGAAGATAACATCTAGAAGGGTTAAGGCACCTACAAGGTTTTCAGGTAACTGCTGAAGTTTGGCAGCAGGGAGCTATTCTGAGCTTTCTGCATATTTTATGGCCATCATTTCCGGAGACCTGAGCCGTCTGTCGGCAGCGCTGGGAAATGGCAGCAGAGTCCCAGGGAGCGACCCGCCGACCTTGTCATGATTTGCATGCTTGCTCCGCAAATCCATCAGAATGGGTGTGAAGCGTGGGCCTCTCTGAGTTCAGGGAAGTTTGAAAGAAAGATGTTGAGCGTGTCACCGAATGGCAGTGGTCCTCAGGTTCGTGGATGGAGGGGCGTCTGAGTCGGGTCAGCCCGGGAGGTGGTCCAGCTTCCTTTGCCCATCCTCCCGCACGCCATCCATGAGAGAAACGGACAGGGGGTTCGAGCACACGCCAGGGCCCGTCCGCTTCACAGATGGGGAACCTGAGGCAGGGATCATAGCCAGGTAGTTGAATCACATGTTTATTGCAAAGCCTTCAGTCACCTTCCTGCCTCAGAGTGAAAACAACTTGAGGACCTGGCTCTGGGGAAACACCCACCCCTGGGAACAGTGCATCTAATTTCCCGGGACAAACAACAGAAGTCATAGAACTCGCAGGAGTCTCTTTTTTGTCATTGGCTTATTTGTGTGTTTGTGTTTAAATAGGAGCGTTACCTTCAGATGCTATAAATGAACTGAAGTCAAGGGCAATTTTATTCATCACCTTCCACAAAGGAGGAGGCCACCAAGAGTTCGTTAAACACACAGAGGAAGGAAGCTTTAGAGACACCTGCACACAAAGCCCACGACACAGGTGCTGGAAGGAAAAGAGCATGGCACTCACTCAGGTGCCACGTGACCTTCCTGGGCTTCTGTGAGGCAGACAGGTTGCTTGTGCTGTGTCCACGGGGGTCTGTCTCTCCACAGACCACCAGGATGTCATTATCACACCACACACCACTCACCTGGCCTGGCTACTCCTGATGACACTGTTATAATGGGCCTCCCCGTGTGATTCTGCAAGGATTATTTTTTGAGAAGCTTAGAGTTCATTACAGACATTATCCTGCAAATCCTCCAGCCACCCAAAGAAGTGCTTAATATATTTATTCCTTTTCTTTCCAAGTCCCAGCCCCAGAGAAGAACTTTGCAGAAGAGAGGTCATCTTTGCAGACTGGTGGATGATTATATTCCCAGTTAATTTAATCCAAATGACCAACATGGGTGATCTATGCCTGAAATGTGATTTTTCTAGGTATCATTTTTTGGTCTGAATTTTCTATCTATTGTCAATCAATCAGTCAATGAATCAACCCATCTATCCATCCTATTGGTCTGTTCCTCTGGAGAATTCTAATAAACTCTGAGCAAACATTCAGGAAAAGGATTAGAACGTGGACCTTGAATATAGATTCAACCTCCAACAGTGGGCTGGACAACCCTGGGACAAGTGACTCATTCCTTCTGGGGTCCATGTCAAGTAAACACACACGTGCGCGCACACACACACACACACACACACACTCCCCTGTCTGTCTACACCCTGTATCATTGGAAATACAGTAACTGGTATTTAGTTTAGCAATCCATTTATAGATTTTGCATCATCTTTCCAGCTCTGAAGTTTGCCATAGTCAGGAGAAGACGACAAGGGCACCAGACCCAAGCCCCTGCGGTGTGAGCGGTTTTCCTGCAAGCTGCCTCTGTAACCCACCCACACGAGTGACACATGGAGCATTCGTGCAAATTCCTCAAATCTCAGCCTGAAGATTTCCATACACAAGGCTAGATGTTAGGCAAGGGCAGGAACGCCACCTCTAACACAGGGTTGCAGCAGCAACTTTGAGAAGCTAAAAATATTTATTTAGATGCACAAAATAACTTTGGAGTTAATTTTCGCTTTTAAGACCACCAGGCAGAAATCGACACCAGGAACACAGCTCCGCGTGGCTTGCTCCCCGCTGCTAAGACAGCTGCTAATTATTTTCTTTCCATTATTTTGAGACAGCAGGGCAGTTTGGGGATTGAAATCTGTGCACACTCGTAAAGCAAAGTGCGGAGAGGAGGGAAGCAGAGCTTTGTTCTCGAGTTCAAGGCCCAACAGTCGTCTTGTCTTTACTGTCGAGCTGTTTGGTCCCCGTGACGCTCAGACAGGACATGCTCCTGTTCCTCCAGCACCCTGGTTCTTAAAATAAACAAAACTCCAAAATAAGCCTGTGGAGGGGCAAAGACCGACCCTCCTGGTGCTGGCAGGCCTGTGGCCAGCACATGCTTTGGGGGGCCCTGCATGGTGGCCAGGGTTGAGCTGGGACTCCTTGCGGCCTGAGGTAACGCATCAGAGGCTGACCCGACAGCCTCTTCGTTCACGGGGGTTAGCATAGCCGTGACCCGGCTCCCCGTCTTCCTGCGGCTATGGTGTCCCCGGGTTAACCGTCTGCCCTAGTGTGAGCCAGCTGGCCTTCCGCTCCGACCCATGTGAACCCATGGCTTCCTCCCCAGGCCCTCCCCTCTGGACTCTCTGTGGAAGCCCAGGGCAGGACTCCCATAAACTTGGCTGAGCCGACCCACACCCCCAAACCCTCTCACGTGACCCTCCCCATCCATCTCCCTCCAGCTTCACCATCTGAGCAGCTGCTGCCCTGGGGGGCGGGGGGAGGGGCACAGCTTTTCCTCCTGCTGCAGGTCCCAGACCCTGCACCCAGGAGGCTCAGGGGCCTCGCGCTGCCCTTGGCCTCTGCGACGTCTCCATCCCTGGACCCCCGTTAGGCTGTGCCATGTCGGTTCAAACTCCCCCTTATACATACAATCTCATCTGGGCTGATGGCATTTTACCCTCTGCACTCAGCGTTCTTATGGGCAGGAAGGAGGATAAAAATCCCAAATTCAAAGTCAGTGTGAGAGCAGATGCGGTGACACGGGAGACGCTCAATGGCTTTGCTCTCCCCACCCCCGTCTGGACTCTTCCAGAGTCTGAATCCAACTGGCTTCAGCTACCGCCTCTGATGCATTTCCCAGGAGTGGCCTAGGGATCCCCCTAAAGCGAAGCTCTGAGCAAGGGCAGGAACGCCACCTCCTGTGCGCACTTTTCCTCCTGTGCGCCCTGTGCCTGGCCGCCTTTCCCCAGAGGAGAGGAAGTGGAGCCCTGCCCCTCGGTGGCCTCCGTGGAGCAGCCCCCTGGACACCTCTTCCCTGCCCCTACCCCCAGCCTCCGGCAGTGCTGACTCCTGGGCGCTGCCTGGGCCCTGCCTGGGTCTGTGTCTCTCGTGCAAATTTCTCGAATCTGGGTCATACAGGGGCTCCCTCCCCACTGATTTGCCAACACGAGGCCTGACCTTCAAGCCTGGGCTCTGCGGTCTCTGTGGGGAGAGGTCGCCAAGCTGGGTATTGAACTGGTTGCAGCTTTCCACCTTACGCTGTTCTTAGGACGCTTTATCCTTCCACCCAGACGAGATCATAAATACTCAAGGCTCAAGTCTCCAGTTTATTCATCTTTATAATCCCGTGGTGTCGGGCCACGAAGAGACTCTCAATAAATATCTAATAAATGCGACTCAAAGTGTCTGCTCGACAAAGGTCAACATCTTTCTTCTGTGGCAACGGCAACTCAGTGATCATTCAGCCCAATTTATTAGTCACTGATGCAGGTCACTGCCTCATCAATAGGATGGGAGTTGTATGGGATAAGAGAAGTGACCGGAGTTCACAATTTCCCGGCCCTGTTCAGGTACAGACACGGTCTTATTTGAGATGAGGACTAAGAAAATGGATCTATAATTTCCAGAGCTCTTTGGAAGGAGACTATTGAAAAAACTCAGTAGAAAGCCTAACCCTCTTGCTGAAGATCTGGGCTGAATTATATTCCACTCATGATTCTCCATCCACACTCCATAGTTGTATATTCAAAGCAAATGCATTATTTAAACAATATTATACTCTCTATTAGTTCCTGGGCTGGGTTAATGGTTGGCTAAAGCAATTATAGGGCCCCAGGGATGGACTTGCAGGAGAGGCACCGAGACACACAGCCAGTAATACGTGCCTTTTCTTTATTGCGGTAATTCAAGATTTTTATGCAGTGTACTAAGGGACTGTCAGTGGGACGAGGCATGTATAATGACCAACAATCTCCTCTTCTCCTAATGCAGGAAAGAGAACAAGAGGGGACGTTGAACCCCACGGGACACCTAAGGCAGCTTGCCTTTTTCTTTCACATTCCTTAGAGGTTCTAACAGACAGGGCTGTGATCAATCAAAAGCCGTGATATTAAAAACACACAGGAATTAGCTTCCAGGTAAGAATGCAATCTTAGAAATATTTGAGTGGCATAGAATTCACTCTTGTACTATGTGGGAGATTATGACAGAATATGCTTGGGAAGTTTTCTGAAAAGTCACCAGTATATACTGTTAGAGCAGGATTTCATGAAGGTGATATGGGCTGGTTTTTCGTAAGAAAACGGCTTCACTTAGACTATGAAAGCAGCAGTAGCGGTCACGTTCCCGGTGAGGACCTGGCAGAGCCCCTGTCGCGGTCCTTCTCCATCTCGACCCGTTGGACCTCCCTCCTCAGCTCTTCTGCATGTTCTCCTCCTCCCGTCCACCCTCCCAGGAGTTCCCTTTGTAAACACACACGTGTGACTCATTTTGCTCCTTTTTTTGTATCCATCAGTGGCCTTTCACCACTCACCCAGGCCACCTCATTGTCTGGAATTTCATCCAAGCCCTTCACAGCCTGACCCTGACCCAGTCGACCCAACACTCACCCAAGATTACACATTATGCATTAACTGTGGCCTGGACCCATGGTTTGAGCATAGAGGCCAGAATATCTATTGGAAATCTGACTGGAAAAAAATCAGAAAGTTTAGAGATGCCACATCCACATATTCATACATAGCTTTTCTTTCTGATTGTCTGCTTGTGGTCCATTTCACGTGATTCTACACCTTCCTCTTTTTGAGGCACCAGGCAAAATTTGTGTCCAGCTTTCTCTGCAGATGCATTTCCATTTTCACAGACATATTTTTACCTCCAGCTGAGGTGGTTGGCTTCACATTTGTGCCCTGTTTTCACAATCACCACGATATGTAATACACAAATCACATCTCATTGTGTAATGTCAATTAACAATGCTCACCATTCATTAGTGCCTTCTACATTCTAATGAATTATTTGCTAAGAATTTTACATCTATTATTTCAGCTCATCTTGTCAAAAATTAAATAAAGAAGTTCAATTATTCTCGTTTACACTTAGGAGACTATTATTTAATCAAGGTTGTGTGAAAGTAAGAACTGGCCCCGGACTTGAACCTGAGTCCGATTGTCTGGGATGTGCTAGACCACGGAGTTACCTCATCTGTCTTTCCGAAGCTTCTAGACCTTTAGGAGCCGTACTGATGGGTGAATATTACCAGATCTGGCATTTGTCCTCATCTGATCAGGAGAGCTCTGGTTTGTACTTGCTGTCCTGGAATTATTGTTAAGCCTGTTCTGTCTTACTCTCAAAAGTATCTGTTTTTATGATAAATTATAAGGTCACTGGAGGCATTGTCAGTGTGCCTGAGCCTCAGTTTTCCCACCTTGTGTGGGTCTCTGTGCTCACTGCTGTGTCAGGGCAGAGCCAGGGAGAAGCCCAGGTCTCCCGCCAGACAACAACCCTTCCACCGGCACCTCCCTTGAGTCTCAAACAGAGAAGTTGATATGAGATGGAGCTGAAATCCACCCTAGTGCCCTGAGGTCTGTGATATTCTAGCCTTCACAATGCTTCCCTAATAACATTGTGGCAGACACACTCTTGGGTGACCCCCAGTGGGTCCTGCCCTTGTGTGGTCCCCTCCCTTGAGTGTGGGTGCAAACCTCGATTGCTTCTGGCCAATCGATTGTGACCGGGATGGCAGGTGTCACTCCTGTGATTAGGTCACATTACACAGGCTTGCTCTTAGCACACTGAGGTGAGAGGGGCTCCCTGTGGCTGTGAGAGTGCCACAGGGCAGAGACACGGGGTCTCCTGGAGCTGAGAGTTGTTCCCAGCTGAGAGCTAGCACAGAAACTGCAGGGTTATGAGTGCAGGGAGCTGAGTCTGCAGACAACTTGACTGAGCTTTGGGAGCACTTCCGTCACCAGCTGAGAGTCTGAGGAGCCTGCACCCTTGTCAACAGTTGGACGGCGCCTGGTGGTCCTGAATTAGAGAATTAGGCTTAACCAAGCTTGTATGTACCACCTACAGAAATGATGAGATGATAAGTGGGTGTTGTTTTAAGCCACTGTCACCTAGGACAGAGCCTGTTGTGCTCATCTCAGGGCCCCCCCGACCCCTTATAACCCCACTCCTCCAGCATCGGCCTCTTCCCCCTGAGGCCTCCAGCTGCAGGCGGCAATCCAGCCTCCCACCCGGATTGCGATGAGGACTTTCTCCTCACCGCGGTCAGAGCAGCTGCTTTAAATGGCACATCTGATCAGACCCTTCCCGTATCAAGGCCACCTTTGTCCTCAGGGTCAAATTTAAATGCTGTGACGTGGTTTAGGAGCCAGTGCACCACTGGGCTGACAGCCTCCACCCCCTTCAAGCTGCCCTGACGACTTCAGTCAACCTGGCTTTGTCTGCGACCCTCACTAACGCCACCCACCTGACATCCGTCTGGCTACTTCCTGATTCTTCTGGTCTCACCTGAGACACCACTTCTCCCAGGAGCTTAGCCTTCTCTAAACTCTCCTCCTGACCTGTGGCCCCCCTGTACCGAGCTCCCTGCCTGTCCAGTCCTTCTCTATCTGAGCAGTCATTTCACTGCGCTGTCATTTCCTGTCTCCCCCCAACCCTGAATTAGCCAGGGTTCATCAGAGGAACAGAAGCCATAGGATATTATGTCAGGGAACTACCATCAGATCCACTGTCCGGACTCTTCCTGGGACAATCGTAACAGCCCGGGTGCACTGGAGTCAGCAGATTGACCATCAGTCACACTTGATTCTCAAATTATGTAGATGCAGAGTTCATCAATGGGTCTACTCTCCATAGGCATTTGGTTTAATTAACAAAATGCCAGAATATCGTGTTGCTATCTTTAAAGCGCTTAGAGAATAAGGAGAAAAATTCTATTAGCAGTAAACATTCTTCCCCCTCAGGGACTTGTTCTATTGCAAGTGTCTACAAAGGTTGGGAACTTTATTGGGCCCAGGATTTGAGCCCTGGAGTGAGAGTTTGGTTAGAGATGAAACGCGCAGAGACTCTTGGTTTGCAGGAGACCCTGGCCAGGCAGATCACTCTCCCCAGGAACATGAGCCGGATGTGAGGACCACAGGCAAGCAAGTGACGTGTAAAACCTTAACAGATAAAAATGCATTCCATCCGGAGCAATAGATTAAGGATGTGGCATATTAAATAACATCATCAACAACAAGAACAACAATAAATGGAACAAAAAGAGTAAAAGGACACGTGACTCTTCCCACTGAGCTCATCTCTCTGCTCTACATTCAGGGGATGCAGAGCTGGGTATCAAAATCCAGACACCTGATTTCTTTGCTTTGGGGGCTACAGTGATCAGGGAAGTGGTGTTTGATGGCTGGCCCATTAATTTGGCCATTGATCATATACTGCTTTGTGAAAGCTCTTGACATTTTTGCATAGTTAGTCTTATTTACATATTTTCTCATTTCTTTTAAAAAATTTTTTTAACTTTAAAAAATTTATTGAAGTATAGTTGGTTTATTATGTTGTGTTAATTTCTTCTGTATAACAAAGTGACTCAGTTAAACATATATATATATTTTCTTTTTCATATCCTTTTCCATTATGGTTTGTCACAGGATATTGGCTATATCAATAGCTCCCTGTGCTATGCAATAGAACCTTGCTGTTAATATTTATATTTTCTGATTGAACTTCCTTTGTGTTTACCTTTGTTTTCCCACAACCTTGTATAAATTAGGTTGCAGAGTGCCAATATTATATTCATTTGTATCTTTCTGTAGTAACCACCATAATAATTTGCTTAATGGGAGTATTTAGCAGAATTGCTTTTATTAATACGCATTTCAAGATATGGAGAAGCAATTACAAACCATCTATAAATTTTAAAGTAAAAGGTAAAATGTACAACCATTGAAATTAGCCAAAACTTGTTGAAAATAATTTATTCATTCAATTAATATTTGTACCAGCCATGTGCATGTCACATAAATATATATATTGTGTATATATATGTATATATGTGTGTATGTGTATATATATTCAGCCCACTGTGATCGTAGGTTCCACATCCTTGAATTCAACCAACTGTGGATCAAATATATTTTAAAAAATCCAGAAAGTGATAAAAGGCGAAACTTGAATTTGTTTCACACCAGCAACAATCTATATAGCAGTTACATTGTATTAGGTATTATTAGTAATCTAGAGCCGATTTACAGTATACAGGAAGATGTGCATATTTTTATTTTTTTAATTTTATTAAAGTATAGTTGATTTACAATGTTGTGTTAATTTCTACTGTACAGCAAAATGACTCAGTTATACATACATATATATGTATATACATACTTTTCCATTATGGTTTATCCCAGGTCATTGAATATAGTTCCCTATGCTATACAGTAGGACCTGGTTGTCCATCCACTTTATATGTAATAGTTTGCTTCTACTAACCTCAAACTCCCAATCCAACCCTCCCCCTACACCCTCCCCCTTGGCAACCAAAAGTCTGTTCTCTATGTCTGTGAGTCTGTTTCTGTTTTGTGAATAAGTTTATCTGTGCCATATTTTAGATTCCACATATAAGTGATATAATATGGTATTTGTCTTTCTCTGTCTGAATTACTTCACTTAGTATGATAATCTCTAGGTCCATCCATGTTGCTGCAGGGCTGTGTGTATTTTATGTGCAAGTCTGATGTCATTGTATATAAGAGACGTGAGCATCCGTGGATTTTGTTATCTGGAGGGGGTGTCCTGGAACCACTCCCCCATTGATGACGAGGGGCAACTGTGTTGACTTGCCTTGGGCACTTGCGATAGAACAAATCCCTGAGGGGAAGAATCCTTACTGCTGATAGAATGTTTCTCCTTATTCTCTAAGCCCTTTAAAGACAGCAACACAATATACTGGCTTTTTAAAAACAATTAAACCAAATGCCTATGGAGAGTAGACAGATTTTTTTTAAAGGTTTTTTTTTTAATGAATTTATTTATTTTTTATTTATTTATTTTTGGCTGCATTGGGTCTTTGTTGCTGCTCGCAGGCTTTCTCTAGTTGTGGCGAGGGGGGGCTACTCTTGTTGCGGTGCGTGGGCTTCTCATTGTGGTGGCTTCTTTTGTTGCAGATCATGGGCTCTAAGCATTCAGGCTTCAGTAGTTGTGGCTCACAGGTTCTAGAGTGCAGGTTCAGTAGTTGCAGCCATGGGCTTAATTGCAGCGCAGGGGCTTAGTTGCTCCGCGGCATGTGGGATCTTCCCCGACCAGGGATCGTACCCGTGTCCCCTGCAACAGCAGGCAGATTCTTAACCACTGCGCCACCAGGGAAGTCCCAAGTAGACAGATTTTAATGCACATGCTGCATCTATAGAATCTGAGAATGGAACGTGGCTCCAGTGCACCTGGACCCTTATGAGTGTCCCAGGAAGAGTCAGAGAAGTGGACTCATGGGTAATTCTCTGACATCCATGATACATACATACATACATCACACATAAGTGGAGGAAAACATAAGAGCACATTAGAGAATTCTGCTGTAGCCATGAGTCTAAACTCTGGATCCCATTAGGAATTGCAAGAAATACCATTGTGGGACCTCACTCCAGGCTAATTCGGTCAGAGTCTTTGTGTGAGACAAGGCATTGGTAGTTTTGGAAGTTTCCCGAGTATTCTATCTATGCAGCAAGGGTTGAGAATCAGTGTTTAATATTCATATAAAAGGATCAGGACTTCCCTGGTGGTGCAGTGGTTAAGAATCCACCTGTCAATGCAGGGGACACGGGTTTGAGCCCTGGTCTGGGAGCATCCCACATGCCGCAGAGCAACTAAGCCTGTGCGCCACAACTACTGAGCCTGCACTCTAGAGCCTGCGAGCCACAACTACTGAAGCTCGCACACCTAGAGCCTGTGCTCCACAGCAGGAGAGGACACCAGAAGAAGCCCGTGCACCGCAACAAAGAGTGGCCCCCACTCACTGCAACTGGAGAAAGGCTGCATGCAGCAACGAAGACCCAATGCAGCCAAAAATAAATAAGTCAGTAAAAGGATCTCAGTCAAACTCATACATCTCTGCCCTTAAATCTCCAACTTTTGTCTGTAAGGTATGTATAACTGTAAAACATATATAGATGATAGCTTAAAAAAGGGAAATGACTTCAAGTTGAAACTGTCATTTTAAAAGAGAAGAACAATCACATCTAGAGAAATCGTAAATCTGATACAGGGATATTTAATAGTCTTCTATATATTTGTGAATAGAGAAACCAAATAACATAGTGGTGGCTTATTTTAGGCTGTGATTAAGTGATGTATTTTACATGTGAAGTCATTATACATACAGCTTTTGGAAAATTAATTAAGTATAAAGAATATTTTGAAAACAGTGTGAATAAAATACAACAGTTTATTTCGCTAAAATTTTAATGTCAAATAATACATTTCAGGTCATTGGAAATTAAGCCTTAATTTACATATTCTATTCAAAACAAAATAGTTATTTAGGTTTATGAAGTAAGCAATATTTTTGCCAAGATCAAGATGTTAATGTCTATCCAGCACCACCCAGCGACTGAGTAAAGGAAACCCAGTTTTCCCACCACAGCTGCTATTTGTCAGGTGTGGCACCAGCTATGCTGCATGGTTCAACAAGTGAAGCCCTCCTGGAAAGCCCAGGTTCTGCAGCCCCCCCACAGGAGGCTGGAGGAACAGGTGGCGAGCTTCCAGGCTGGCTCTCCAAACCTTTGCAGCTCAAAATGTGGTCCAGGACCAACAACACCAGGTTCTCCTGGGAGCTTGTTAGAGCTGCCTAACCTCAGGCTGCACCCTGCCCACACCCACTGAATCAGAATCCACGTTTCAACAAGCCCCCAGGGATCTGTCTACACATCAATGTCTCTGGGTACCTATCCTATTTGCTCTAAGTCACTTCAGTGCTTATTTTCAACCTCATAATAAAAATGTGTAATAAATATGTAAAATCCATTTATAACAGAAAAATGTCCTTGCATTTGTTTAGTGCTTTTGAGTTTAAGAAATGCTTTCAGGCGTAGCATCTGTTTTATTGTCATGTATTTCAGAGACATTTCAGGAAACTGAGGCTGATTCTTGTGCCAGAGTAAGTGGTCCACTTAGAGCTCTGACAGGAATCTCTGAATGTGGTGCAGGATTCATCCACAACAGCAGATCTGATTTGTGAAATAGCTTTGTTCCCCAAATGCACACAGACAGAAGTGCCCAAGATAAGCCCACTGGACCACAAGTCCTGTGACACGGTCTGAGTAGGCAGTCACCTTGCTGATGTCCTCATGAATTTGCCTTCAAAACACACACATTGTCAGTGAAGCTGTTGCATGTGCCAACATTGAGGAGGGCAGCTTCTTTCCAAATGGCTGATTGTTCAGGAACATTCCATAATCTCACATCTCTTACCTAGTGAAATTCTTCATCTTTGCACATTTGCCCCATGAACATCAAATTCCAGGCTATCCTCAAACCAGACATTTCTAGATGAGCTCTCTGTTTCTGGTTGTCTCCTGCATCCTAATTCATCTAGGTTGTGCCCGACTGATTCCCCTGGGTTAGCCATTACCTGTGGACTGGGTGCCTGAAATTTCTGTGCAGTTTGATGACCCACACAGCTTCATCGTGGTTCTCAGTTACTTCTGCTGCTTGAACCAGGTTACTTGGCATTTAGAGGTTATTTTTTCCTCATTTCTACATCCCTCCATCCAGACCTCAGGTCATTCTTGATCGTGTTCTCGCAATGTCCTAAGGACTCCTATTCAGCACGATGGTCTCTAAGCAGTACTTACAGCTGCTCACTGGATCTGTCCCATCCTGCGCACCTGACTCCATCCCTCCTGGGGGAAACTGACCGTGTCACCATGGGAACCGCGTGAGGGCACCTCGTTCCCAGCACGATGCAAAGGGACAGAGACGGGGTGGAGAATAACAGAATAAGGAGTGCCAAGCATGGCTCCCGGGCCAGCTCTGAGCACTTGCTGCCGAGAGAAAGAGGAGACAGGTTTACAGTGGTCGCCCTCATCTGTCCTCCTGGCGTCCCTGCCGGTGACCACGGTCCACCCCGTGTGGGTTACAGAGCATGAGGGGCTCATCAGAACCACGTGGCTGCCTGTTATGAAGCAGGTGCACACACACATGTGCCTGTACACATGTGCACACACTCACATGCACACACATGTGCACAAGTGCACACGGACCATTCCTCCCCACCAGGCCCTCTGACCAAGCTTGGTAGCCTGGGTAACAGACCATCTAAATTCCCTGCAACACTGCACACTTTCACAACCTTCCAATTTAACTTTCAGTTTCTTCCCTGCCAAGCGGGGCTGCCAGACGCCGGGGTTGTTAATGAGCTGGCAGCTCGGAATGTCATTATGGGCCCCGAGGACGGCGGCTCGGGGCGGCGCAGGTGCTCGGAACGGATCGTCCCCCTGTGCTGCACGAGGGCTGGGCAGCGCAGCTCCTCTTTCACTGATTTTCCCCAAAAGTGGTATTAAAAGTCGGCGCTTAATGATAAT
This sequence comes from Balaenoptera borealis, assembly GCF_965194805.1. NCBI lineage: Eukaryota > Metazoa > Chordata > Mammalia > Artiodactyla > Balaenopteridae > Balaenoptera > Balaenoptera borealis. Next base: position 2,354,708 of record NC_138867.1, read on the forward strand.
GAATTGAATTGTTCCTCTCCAAAGTGGATGGGCTGGCAGAATTCTGGAAACCAAGAGATCCCCGATGCTGGCTAAAAAAACAAAAGTAATTGGATTACACAAGGAAAATAAGATCAACATTCATTAAAATTACAGTAACAGGCGTGATGAACGAGCTGGCAGAGGAGGTCGGTCTGGCCTCCAGGCTGGGACCCCGAGTGCCCTTCTCCCCTGAGGAATCTCCACGGCCGCTCAGGGCAGGGGAAAGGCATTCAGTTTTCCTCAAGTTTCTTTTTTTTTTTTTTTTTAATAGCTTTTCAAAAATGTTTTAATGGAGTTGAGACCTTCCAGATGGAAAACACTTTTTATCATTATCATTGGGATCTGTAATTCTGGACGTTTTGAGGGAGGTTGACGCTTCTCCAGGCAAAGGCTGGTCCCCTCACCATCCTGCTTCACCCAGAGTTGTCCAGTGTGTTCTCGGGAGGGAAGTGACCTTTATGACAATGTCCACAAACCAGGGGTATCTGGCCCTTATTACGGTGACACACAGAAAAGTCCTAGAACGGGAGAGAGACCCTGTGGGCCCCGAATGTCCCTGGCTCTGTGATGACCAGCCTGCCCTTCTTCAACTTCACTGAAACAAGCAGACAGGTTGTTGAGTTAAACAGCATGGGGCATCTGGTGTAGTGGTACCCGGCTTGGCTGACACTGGGCAGCATTAGATAAAACCCCAGGTGTGTCCATCGCTTTTGCTCAACTCTGGACAGAGGCCGTGACCTCTAAAGCCAGCCGTCCTGGGGGGTCAGCAGCCGGGTCCTCTCAGAACCAGCAGGGACAGTGTCCATGGCTCAAGGCAGTCAGGATGAGGGTCCTCCTCATGGAGCCCGGCGTGCAGACCGTTCCGTGGGGGTCAGAGAAGCAAGTATCAGACATGCCCCATCCTCCCTCGTCCAGCTAAGGCCAGGCCCTGGGCAGGTGGGGAGGATGCCGCCTTGGAGGAGGCCATGCAGGGCCGCTGAGGGACCTTGTTTCCCCCGGTGCTGTCCGGTGGCCAGTGCTGAGCCCCTCCTGGAACCCCTGTTATGTGGTTCACACAACAGACAGAACAGGGACCTCTAGAGAAGGAAACTGGCACAGGGCTGGACCAGCCTGAGAGAATCCCTGCTGGCCTTCTCGCTGGCCATGTCCCTGAGCAACGCTGTTAACAGCTCACATTCAGAGCCTCAGTTTTCTCATCTGTGTAAAGGGCCTAATTGCATGGACCTCCTGGGGTCCCTGGGAGTGCGAATGAAGTAACACATACGGAATGTCTGGAGAAGTGTAGAGCCTGTGAAGGAGGGACCAGTGTCCCTGCAGGAGAGGCTAAGACACGGTGAGAATGACAATAAGAACTGTGACCGTGGAAAGTAAACTGGTGCAGGCACTAAGGAAAACAGTATGGAGGCTCCTTAAAAAACTAAAAATAGGGCTACCATATGATCCAGCAATCCCACTCCTGGGCATATAGCTGAAGAAAACCACAATTTGAGAAGATACATGCACCCCAATGTTCATTGCAGCACTTTTCACAATAGCTAAGACATGGAAGCAACCTAAATGTCCATCAACAGAGGAATAGATAAAGAAGATGTGGTACATATATACACAATGGAATACTACTCAGCCATAAAAAAGAATGAAATAATGCCATTTGCAGCAACATGGATGGACCTAGAGATTATCATACTAAGTAAAGTAAGTCAGACAGAGAAAGACAAATACCATATGATATCACTTACACATGGAATCTAAAAAAAAAAAATGACTCGCAGAAATAGAAAACAAACTTATGGTTATCAAAGGGGAAGGGGGTATAAATTGGGAGTTTGGGATTGACAGATGCACACTACTGTATATAAATAGATAACCAACAAAGACCTACTGAATAGTGCAGGTTGTAAAATGTAGTTGCCTTTCTGCTGCAGGGGAGGGGTCAGGAGTGTCCTGAGGCCCTGGGGCTCCTGAGGGTCAAAGCGACTTGCAGAGACACCCAGGGCTGCTCTGTCCTGGTGACCACCCTCATTGGCTTCATGCCTCTGAGCAGCGTCCCTCCCCGTCCTGGCTCTTCTCCTGGAGGGGGAGTCAGGCAAAGGGCCCTTACCCGGCCCTGGACCAGCTCAGCTGAGGTCTGCTCCGCTCCCGGTGGGGACTCGGGGGTCTCGCTGTGCTCTGATCACGTCAGCCTGCACGGGTGCACCCCACCCCGCCGATCCGGAGTGCTGGGCTGCAATGGAGGCTGTCACCTGGAGAGCAGCTGTGCACACGCCTCCCAGCTGGGTCATCACCCAGCAAGGGCGGCCTTCCATGCCCCCTGCCCCGTCCATCCTGCCCCTCGGGATGCTGCCAGAAGATGCACTGGGCCCCTAGAGATGATGTAATCTCCATCCAGACAGGGTCACCTGTGAGTGGTGCCCGGACAGGGCCTAGCCAGACTGTCCCAGGGAACAGGACGTACGTCCACCCCACAGCAGAGCCTCTTGTACAGATGTCATCCACTTGGGTGGCTTTAAACACAGTCCTGAACCGCATCTCCAGCCTGCCTTTGCCCCAGGGACGTCCCCCCGACCTCTCTCTGGAGCCCACGTTTCTCAGTCACCCCCCTCATCCCTGCCCCCATCCCATCAGGTTGGGAGCCCAGACTTCACCTGTGAGTCCTTTCTCCCTGTGCCCCGCCCGTCAGCACTTGCTCATGGAATATGACCATGGGTCCCCAACAGCCCCCTCCTCCAGGCTTCCCGCCAGGACTCACCCTCCCAAGGCTGCCTGGGCCATCTCCCTCTGTCCCCTGCAGAGGGCATTCCATCCTGATTAGACTCTTGCTGTTTCGTAAAGCTCACAGTTTCACACCTAGCAAGTCCTCAGCTCTGTCCCTGAACCACTGTTGAACTTCAAGTCTCACACGGAACAGTCTGTGATTTCCAGGCGCCTCCCTTTTCACAGCCTGTGACTCTCCGTGTTGTATCTGTCATGACGTTTATCGTATGTAATCATGTTTGTATTCCATGATTTCCTTGGTTACAAACAGAGTCCATTTTTCCTTGACCTTTGGGTCTCCCAAGGCCAGCTCAGGCCTGGCGTGAACTAAATGACTGAAGGAGACTCAGCTGAACCTGAGCCGGTTGGGCAGGGCTCCGTCTTTGAGAAGTCTGCCTTCCAGGGTCTGGCAATAGGTTTTTTGTTTTTTCAATTTCCTCCCTCTTTTGTTTTATTTTTGACATTTATTTTTTTAAATTATTTTTTAATTGAAGTATAGTTGATTTATAATGTGTTAATTACTGCTGTACAGCAAAGTGACTCAGTTATACATATAGATGCACTCTTTTTTTTTATATTCTTTTCCACTTTGGTTTATCATAGGATATTGAATATAGTTCCCTGAGATACACTGTAGGACCTTGTTGCTTACCCATTTTATATATAATAGCTTACATCTACTAACCCCAACTTGCCACTCCATCCCTCCCCCAACCCCTTCCCCCCTGGCAACCTACAAGTCTGTTCTGTATGTCTGTGATTCTGTTTCTGTTTCATAGATAGGTTCATTTGTGTCATATTTTAGATTCCACATATAAGTGATAGCATATAGTATTTGTCTTTCTCTGTCTGACTTACTTCACTTAGTATGATCATCTCTAGTGGCATCCATGTTGCTGCAAATGGCATTATTTCATTCTTTTTTATGGCTGAGCAATAGTCCATTGCATACATGTACCACATCTTCTTTACCCACTAAATGGTCGATGGACACTTAGGTTGTTTCCATGTCTTGGCTATTGTAAATAGTGCTGCTATGAACACTGGGGTGCATGCATCTCTTTGAAGTAGGGCTTTGTCCAGATATATGGCACTAGGTTTTAAACATGATGCTGCTGATTGAGTGAGTGAGTGAGGGGAGGAGGTGTAGTGAGGGGGAGACCCGAGAAGGAGGTCCAGAGTCCGCTGGCCGGTGGCTGTTGTGGGAGTGCCGGTGGGGTTAGAGTGAGGGGCTGGCAGCTCTGGGAGCGGGGTCTCAATCGTGCACCCCCCCATCCTGACCTCTGGTGCTGCTCAAATGGTTCTTCCAACACAGAAGGGCTCAGCCCACATCCCTTGCCGACAACCCCGAGAAATCGGACACTTCCTTCCAGGCTAGACCTTCCCACCCTCCCTTCTCGATCTCCTGCCAAGAGACGGGCAGCCTTGCTGTCTCCCCACGGGGTGGCCTCCCTAGCTGGACCAGGAGATGGGGGCTGCCACTGTCACTGTTCCTCAGGGACATAGGACTGTGCTCACACCATACTTGACCCTCAGCCCAGCACCCAACCATGGAGGCTGGCGCGGAGCCCGGTGCCCTGGGCACCCCTCCCCACAGTGCGCCTGTTCCCACGTGGATGGTGGGAGCCCACAGCTGTGTGAGGTCAGCCTCCCAGAGGGTCCCTGCCGTGAGCATTTGCAGTCAGGAGTTTGTGTGTTTTCTATCCTCAGACACATCATGTGTTTCGCTTTCTCTCAGCATCCACGTCCTGCCTCTTCGGTCTTAGGGGATTTGGAGAAAGGCTGGAGCTGGGCAACGGCAGACAGTGTGCCCGGTGCCTCTTCTATGGAGAGCCTGATAACGTGAAAGAATGTTTCAAAATGCACAGACAAATGGAAACACAGTTTAGGCTTTTTCATGATATTCTAAAGAAGACCACGCTGCCTATCCGACATGTGTCATTTTTGCAATAAATGACATGGAAAACTGGAGCTCAAACTTTAATGATCATACATCTAAGCCAAGACTTATTTATGCATAATCTGCTTCCATTATGTTCAGTCTTACGGGGCGATTCATGAATCAGCCGCCGAGCTTCGTCTTTCACAGCCTGCCTGCCCTCCCAATGTCGGCCGATGCCGTGCTGGCTGCAGGCACGGAGGGGAGGGGCGGCCCCATGACCCCGCAGACCACTGGGCGGCCCTTCCTTCTCAGGGAAAGGCTGGCTGTGCCCGTGGTCAGCAGGTGGACATCCTTTGCACCTGGGAGGGACCGTGACAAATTACCTGGTGGAAGATGCTGAGATGCATGATTATCCTTCTGCATAAAAACGACAGGCCCTGGAAAGGAAAACCAGACAGATGTCAGTGGGCTGGAAACTGCACCAGGGCCTGGGCTGGATCACATCCTTGAAGGGCCAGAGGTGGTGCCCAGAACTGGAGGGCGGCTGTGGGCATGGAAGGTCTCTGATCTTCAGTGGCTCTTATTTATCTGTCAGACTCTGTGTCCTGGGCCCTCTGCAGGGTTTGTCGCACGCTTAGCGATGCTGAATCTCAGAGGGACCTCCATATGAGGTTTTATCACAGCTGTGCAGACAGGGAAACACCACCTATGGGGACAATGGTTGATGCCACTGTAATTTCACCCTCTCCACCAAGCACATGGGGTAAAGCAGCACTTTTCTAAGAATTTCCCTCTTAAAAAAAAGTCTATACCTCCTTGAATGAACGGCATGTCTTCGGGTTGATTCACTGAGGAGGACGCATTTGCATTTATACCGATGTCCTGGCTCTGTGGCCTCAGGGCCCCCAGCACCGTCTGGGGCACTTGCACAGACGCTCGGCTCTAAATGACAGGCTTGCAGTAAACTTGTCCGACCGAAGAGACCCCCGCCTTTCCCTCACTGCATCCTCCCTGCCTACCTCCTGTCTGGAGGTGAGACTCCAGGGCTGCCGTTTGGAGAAACTTTCAGGTGATGGGGACCAAGGCCACACCTCCAGGTCACAGAACCTCCAGAAAGTGGAGTGTGAGGTCCTGGACCGCAGCCTCAACCTCTGCACAGGTGCAGCGGTGAACACCTGGTCTGGCCGTGGCCATGACCCTCGGGCACGCGGTCCAGGACATGCTGGGCTGGAAGGTGGTCTTGAGCACCAGCTTGGATCCAAAGCACGCATGTCCTGAGTGGTGTTCTTTTCGCCTTTTCTGTAGGATTTTGGTCAAGTGTCTGCAGGATTCGAGGACGGAAGGCAGGACCCCCTTCCTCTCTGCCACGTCTCATGCTGTTTGGACATCGCTTGGCTCTGATCCGGCTGTGGCCAGAGAGGAAGCTCACGTGATGTGAGCTTTTCCGTTTGTCTGTCTGAGGCAGGGAGGCTGCTGCAGGGGAGAAGGGCATTCAGGGCCGCAGGAGGAGTTGGAGGGACCAGACCCTCTTCAGGGTCGCCGAGGGCCAGACCCCGGGGATGGAAGGACAGACACCTCCGTTCACTTTTCATTCCCTGGACAGTGGGACTTTCAGCTGAAACCTACTGACCACAGGTTCACCACAAAACGAAGCACCAAGATTTCACCAACTAAAAGGCCAGAGGCCCAAACTGCTGTCATTAAAGCCCCTTTCTCGTCTTGGCTGGGGGCATCTTCCTCTCCATATGCCACGGACCCAGTGACGTCATCCCGACACGTGAGACCTCCCTCCAGTCTCCCATCTTTCTCCTGAGCTGTGGATGGTCCCCTGAGGTCCCGGCATCTCGTGTCTGGAACTGGCAGGGACCTGCTGGCCGTGGGGAGGCACCTTCTCCTCGTGCTCAGCCTGTAGGAATATGAACCACAAGTCCTACATGGTCCCCAGAGCGGGCATCTCCCGCATCATTTTCTGTGAGTGGGGTGGGCTGCACCCCCCATCCTACAGAGTGAGGGACCCCCTGAGCTGGGAATGGGTCCTGGAGTCCAGACCCGGTTCCCTCCACAGCACCACTGCTGTTAACACACGGCTGGGGGTGCTTTTGTATTTAAAAAAAAAACAAAAAAAAAACCTCGTTATTTTATAGACAAGCCCTCATATGTGTTAGCCTCCCGCAGGGTCACATCACAGAACAGGCTGTCCCGGAAAGCACTGGGGATACTCAACCACCCTTAATTCTGGGCTCTAAAATTCAGGAACTTCTCTAGGATGGCTCGCTGAGTAATAAGCCTCACCGAGAATGAGAAGGTGCACCTTTCTCAGCTGAAAGGGGGAGGCGTTAGTTTCAATAATATGTAAGCCCATCACTCTGTGACCTTCCAAACCTCAGGCCAAGGTGAATGTCATCGCTACAAGGTCAGGATCCAGGATGCAGACGCCGGCCCCTCCACACATTCCTTGTAGAGGCCACGAGATGGTGAGAGCGGGACAGACCCAGGCGGACGTGTTCTCCCCAATAAACAGAGGAGAGGAGCCCCTGCCCTGTTTCCATGAGGATTCTCCTGAAACCTGACACACCCACTGCTCTTTGGAACGCACAGCTGATGCTTAGTGACAAGTGGCTATGAATGGAAGCTCCGCAGCTGCAGACCCACAGGGCGAGGGGCCGGGAAGGACCTCGGGTGGAGCCAAGCCGAGCCAAGCGTCCCACGCAAGGCAGCAGCCTCGGCGGTGCCCCAGCAGATGTCAGCCAGGAGCACCGCCGGCGGCAGGTGTGGCCACTGCGGCTCCTGCTTAGGCAGGTGTCCGGACGGAGGCGCGCAGGGCGCGGGGTGGATGGATGCCCACCGCCCGGCAGCCAGGAGTCTCAGCCCCGTTTGAAGGTCACCTGCTCTCCACCCCGCCGCTCTTCCAGATGTTGCGGAGGCTGGAACATCTGGCGCAGGGCACACGGGGGGCCCGGTCATCCATTGTCCTGCGGCTGCCAGCGGGGCCGGGGGTGGGAAGACGTTCGCTGGACTGGGTGGTGGTGCGTGGGCGCGGAGAGGGCTGCTCTGAGCACAGACGGCCCTGAACTGATGGTGTGCTGGGCGCACGGCGGTGCCTGGGCAGTGCCTCCGAAGCACGTGGCCCTGCCTTTCTTCCCACTCCTTTCCTCCCACGTGCCCCTCTTCGGAGCCCCTGCAGTTCCTTGCACCTCCGCACCCCAGACCCAGCGAGACGGACACCAGGGCAGCTGCCGGGTCCCAGCCCCTACCCCCACCAGGCCCCTCCCTGGCGACTCACCGGGCGCCCTTGTCACCTGCCGGCCTGGCTGCAGGGCCGCTGCTGGGGGCCCTGAGGCTCGACCCACAGCAGGGGGACGGAGCGCACGGGGCCCGGCTGGTCCTCCGCCCCCGTCTTCAGCCGCGCACCGTCCGCCTGCCTGTCTGCGGCTCACAGCTGCCCCTGCTGTTCGCTGCGCTGTCCGGGAGCCGCTGTGACTCTGTTTCCTCCGTTCATTTGTCACCAAGCCCATTTGGCTGACAAATCACTGTTCCTATCTCATTCCAGCCATGCCAACACTTACAAATAGAAATGAGCTTCGTAGGTGGGGGTTCCCTTTGGGGAGATTTTTTTTTAAAAAACGGGACTCAGTCTGCTCTGCTGGACAGGATACTCTGTCGGCCCTTAGTTGCTTCTTGTGTCCTGGGCTCTTGGCATCTTGCGTGTTCTGGGTCTCTTGGCTCTTAAGTCTGGGAGTCAACTCGATTTTAATCAGAATCAGCCACAGGACCTCACAGTGTGTCCCTGTCCCCGTGGACTGGCCATCGGGAAGAGGAGGAGAGAGGGACACGGCTCCTGTCTTCCTATGACTGTAGGTCCCAGGACGAGGCTCAGCTGCCGCTGGGACTGGCAGGGCTCCTCGCCCGGGGCAAACGTCTGGCAGCACCTTCTCGGGGCTAAGCTCTGCAGACGTGATGCTCTTCTGGAGAAGAACAACCACTCGACAATTAACAAAACTCGTATTTCTCGACTTCAGAGACTGAGAAAACTAATGGCACAGAGAAAACTGAGCCATCTCTTGGAAAGGGAAGACTTCCAAAACTTAAAGTATGAGATAAACCGCCCCACTGATTCTAAGTCTTCTCACAAGATGAGCCCCAGGGCTACTCCCGACGGCCACCACGAGGGCCTTGGGGTTCTCAGCATCTTCTGAAACCACTAAGGGGGCAGGAGGAGGAGGCCAGCCTGGGCAGCTGTCCCCCCACCCAAGAGGACGCCAAGGATGGCGCCCGGCGGGGCCTCGCCCCTGCCTCCTGCACCCCCAGGCCGGGGTAAAGAATCTCATTCGCGCAGTATTCTCTGCACCGCCAGCCCGGACGCTGCGAGAACCTCAGAGACGTTTCTTTCAGGCCCCAGGAGCTCTGCAGAGAACCTGGCCCCTGGGGACGATGGGCAGGTGGGTTCTGACCACATGGGTCCCTGCTCGGAGGAGGAGGGTTCAAAGTGCTAGAGTTTGGGGGTGCTGAGACAGGAAGAAGACAGAAAGGGTCCAGCCCGTGCCTCCTCCCCCGCCCAGGCTCAGTGACTGAAGTGAAAATTTCCCCAATCTGGAATCATCTGTAATGCATGGGAAGTTGTCAATACCTACGATTATTTGCTTTATGCTGACAGCAGACTCAAAGTTTCTGGATCAAAAGATTGATTATGCACTTATAGGATACCTGTGTGCTCCAAGCCCTGGGGAGACGCAGTGGGGGCAGAAGTCCCCTGTAGGGGAGGAGCCCAAGCGACACATCTCAGGGCCTCTGTAAGAGCCACACAGGGCACATCTAGGGCCACAGCACATGGTTTTCCACTGACATTTGTTGTTTTTAAATGCAAGAGAAGGAAAGAAAGAAAGGAAGAAAGAAAGAAAGAAAGAAAGGGAGAGAGAAAAAGAAAGAAAGAAAGAGAGAAAGAAAGAAAGAAAGGAAGGAAGGAAGAAAGAAAGAAAAAATAATGCAGCCCTGTATTGACTCAACTAATGCACAGCAAGATTTAAAGAAATAGTGACCGACCTGTTTTCTTTCACTCTTCCGGTCTGGGCTTTCCAGCGCCTAGACGTGGGGCGTCCTGCCACGGCTGCCTGTGCTCAGGCTCTCCTGGGGGGTCTTGTCCCCCCTTCTTTCCCACAGGAGCTCTGCCAGGGAGCAGCACCAGTCACACAAACACCACAAGAGCCCGCAGCGCAGGAATGACTCCTCACACAGCCTGCACAGGGGTACCCCTGGGGGTGGTGCCCTGGCCACAGCAGAAACAGACCCAACCCACAGACAACCCCATCAGCACACGGTGAGGCCAGCCCAGGCGCCTGGCTTCCCGGCTCTGCCACCCCGGACAAGCCATGCTCCTCTTGGTCTTGGATCTTTTGTACCTACAAGATGCGGAGTCAGGCTCCAATCTCTGCAGAGACACAGCTGAGCTGGCCAAGAGCTCCACAAATGAGGGTGTAAGTGGCCGTTGGTAATAAGATTCATGACCATGATGGAGCGCAAGCCGCCAACAGGCTCTGTGGAGCTGTAATTACTAACTTAATGGAGAGGAAATTTTAAAACAGGTAAAACGTTCAAAGGGTAAAGGCAGAAACCGGGCTTTCCAGACTCTGCCCTAGGCACTATTTCACTCGTGGCTAAAAGGCCAGGCAGATTTCCAGACCATTGACTCTTCTGACGAGACCCGAGTAGGAAACCCAGACATTTCCCATCCTCACCCGGACCACGTCTCACCACCAACGGCTTGGTTTCTCCAGAGCAGTGATCCGGAGTGAGTCTGATCCAAAACTCTTCTCCGCACGCAACACAATCAATCACTCATGGTTTGGCTCAACCCACAAATGTGCCAGGAACACAGCAGAAAGTCTCCTCAGGAGGATGGGCTTGAGTTTTCCCAAGGCCACGTCTCAGGAAGGCGCCTTGACAGCCCCGACCCTTCTCCCGCGGGGGCACTGTCGCCCTCACAAACTAGGATCACAATGAAACCCCGCACACTTTGCCGGCCACAGGCCGCCTTTTCATGTGATCCTGCAGTTACACACACCTCACAAATCCACACTCTAAAGATACACGTGGATTCTCAACCCTCCCTAAGTGGCCTCCTTTCTCTCCACCCTCTTCCAAAGCCTTGGGTGGTGCTGTGTCATCTCCTTTTGGCTGTTTATTCCTGCTTTAAACATAAAGGCTCATTTAAATCCAGTATCAGTTTACCACCCCCCAATGAGATGCCCTGGAGAGCTGGAGCATGCGTCCCAGGTGGGTCCATCCTCTTCAGCATCACTCCACGCCCTCCGCGTGATCCTCTGGATTTCGCTGTCTCAAAGTTGCTCCCCACAGACCCTGCTTCCCACCTGTAAGAGGGGTGTCATGCCTCTCGAGGCAGGACATCCAAGTCCTGTTCTGACATCCTTGCCCAGGGGCGGGTGTGGGACCTGCCCTTCCTTCCCCTTCACCCTGTCAACACAGCCTCACATCCATTCCATTCTCCCCTTTCCTTCATGACTTACGTGTCTGTTTCACACCCATTTACCTCGACTGGGGGGGTTTCTACTTATACTCCACTGGAAATGCCTCTCAGCTCTCATATCACTTTCTAAAGCGTTTTATTTTCCCTCAGTGAAGCTGAATCTCCTGAAGCAAGGCCGGATCACAGTTTATGAAGAGCAGTGCGTGTATATTTGTGTGTATGTTACACACATGTTCTGTGTAGGACATCTTATAACACTGATCAGAAACTCATACATGGATGGACCTGGAGATTGTCATACAGAGTGAAGTAAGTCAGAAAGAGAAAAACAAATATCGTATATTATCGCATATATGTGGAATCTAGAAAAATGGTACAGATGAACCGGTTTGCAGGGCAGAAATCGAGACACGGATGTAGAGAACAAACGTATGGACACAAGGGGGGAAAGGGGCGGGGGGGTGGGGATGGTGGCGGGATGAATTGGGAGATTGGGATTGACATGTATACACTAATATGTATAAAATAGGTAACTAATAAGAACCTGCTGTATAAAAAAATTAATTAATTAAATTAAATTAAAAAGGAAAAGAAACTCATACCTGGTACACTTGCTGCATCTAAGCTGTCTTGTTTGGAGCACAGGACAGCAGTATTAGAAAAATTAAAATTTCTAAAAGTCAGCACTTCAAAATAACCGGCTTTTAGCAGAGCCATGAAGTTGTCCCCAGACCCCCTCTCTTAAAGTCTCCCCAGCCAGGGCCCAGGGACCTCAGATGTCCCTCCTCTGGTGAATGCCTGCAGTAAGGCAATGATCTGACGTCAATGCAATCCTAAGAATCCCCCAAACACTCACCAAATTATCATGGCAAGGCTCCCCTATGCCAGGAGCATACCCAGCTCTGAGAGGTACACGGCTAGGTAATTCCTGCCCTGATGGTGTTGGCCACCTGAGTTGGCAAACTCAGCTGGTACAGGAGGCACAATGACCTTGCAGGTGGTTCCAACCCGTGACCGTGGAGGTTTTCCCTGGAGACATGGGTGGGCTTAGACTAAAACTGTCAGAGTCTGCACAAGGCTTGGTCTCCCAACGTTTGTGATGAGCTTTTCACAGGAGCACTGTATTGGGAGCTCACGTTTACCAGTCAAGGTTCTTTTTACTCAGATCTCAATTCAACATCAGGGGACATGTGGGTAATTGGAAATGTGTATTCAAAATTTAGTTAAGGTACAAATCTGCTGTTCAGATCAAACCACGTTTATTGGGACAAGTGTTTGTATCAACAGGTGTTGACAGGACACCTTGGAGGGGTTGGGAGAATGCTGTAGTCACCATGCCCTAATTGTTAAGTTATGTATTTGAGAGATGCCTAATTATAAAATCTGCCAGATTTATTTGTTTAAACAATGGTTAGATTTCTGTCTTGTATTACCTTCAAATGTTAGCTAGGTCGTGCTAAACCTGGGTTGCCTTTGTTACCAGGTAACAGCCCATCCAGTTGTCTTATGGTGATGCCATAACACGACCTGGCTATTAATTCAGTGTTTACAGAGTTACCCCACACTGACGTATTATACTAATGGGCATGATTTTCTATTTTACCAAGTTCCTCCAGACCAGGGATCACATCTTACTTTACTTTGCATCCCCAGAAATACTAAGTTCCTGGCACAAAGATCAGACAAAAAATGTATTGAATGATGGGCAAAATTAAACATATATTAAGACTTGATAGGGGTTATTGAATTATTGACTTTACAAAAGCATTCCTAATGAACACATAGTGAACACAATTATGTATTTTAAAGGAATACAAAATAGAGCAGTAGTATTCATTCTAATTAACTATTAGGGTCAATAAGGAATTAGATTATTAAGTATGGTATGAAAATATTTTGAATGTCAGCTATATGTCTATAAACAACAATGTACACATATACATATATGAATATACACACTCATGTTAATGGGGAGCTAATCCAGAACATTGGCTCAAATTCAACTTGCAGAAGGCTTATTTTTACGCTCTTTCTACACTTTCTGCATCTTATTTCTGAAAGTAGCCAGAACGTGGGGGCAGACTGCATGCTGATGAGGAACACTGGCCTCTCGTGTTCACGCCGCACGCCTGTGCACGAGGTGTCAATTGCAGAGTATTTTTTCAGACAGGGGCTGATGGGCGGGCTGGGGAGCCGCACGGCCCGTTTTTCTGGCTGTTTTTGATTTACAGACTGCTGAATCAGAGCTTCAAACTGGTCTGGGAAACTTAAGAAGCTGTTTGAGGTTTTGCCCAGACCCCTCCTAAGCCGAATGGCCCTTGAGGGTTCAAGTCGGTTCATGGTGTCCTTTTTCGCAGTCTGGTTCTCCGGGGCTCGTTTGTGTGTTTTGGCTGCGTCCTGAGCTGCTGTGGCCCCGACAGTATGTCAGGAGAAGCGTGCTCTGAGGCAGGATCTCTGGGCACAGGAGTTGGGGTGGGTTGGAAACTGCGCCAGGCCGTTGGTTCCCACCCAGAGGGGGCTCAGTTTCAGACACAACGTGAAAGTCAATGTCAGCAGCGGCCTGCAGATTCAGGGAGGCCAACCGAGGCCAGGCTGTACCCTTCCCAGAGTCTCCAGGGACAGCAGGCCGCAGCTCGTTTTGGGTGTTTTGCTTCTTGACTTTGTTTCCAGCGATTGCAGATATGTGCAGACTGGTGACCCGGGCGTTGGCAAAGGAAGTAAACCTGAGAACCTCGACTTCTGTCTGTGATTCAGGGTCTCAGGTGCCGTAAGCGGGATGCAGGCACGTCTTCTCCCGTCGTCCATCCTGGGTGGCACGTGGTCCTTGTCATTCAAGCCCGGGCCGCTTTCCCAGCAGCTTGTCGCCAAGAAGCTGCGCGGGGCTCCAAGGCTGAAGCACGTGGTCCCGGCGGCGTGGTGCTCAGTTGACTGGGTCACACTGGAAAAACTTCATCACTAGCAGAACGTGTCAAAATGAGTCACTTAAGAATGTAAACAGCTCCAGGGACAGAGCGGAGCAGGCGTCTGGCCATCTGTTCCGAGCCTCGGCCTGTGTTGGCACCGTGGGCACTGACTCGCTCCCCTCGGCAGATGAGGACCAGGGCCCGGCATCAGCTGACGGTCCCCGGGCAACCAGGCCTGACGTCCGCAGCCTGCCTCTCCTGCCCGGGGGCCCGGGGCTCCGGCTTGGCGGGCAGTGGCAGCGGCAGCTGGCGTGGCAGGGGACCCGCTCCCTTCCCCACTCTCCCTCTGTAGATGCAGACTGGCCATTATCGGCAGAAGCACACGGAGTGCAGAGATGTGAGTGCGGAGACGTGAGTGTGTGTGCGTGTGTGTCCCCCACCCTTGCCCCGTCGCCTGCTGCGTCCCCACATAAAGCCTACACTTGACCCTGGGGTCACCTGGCCTCAACCAGGCACAGAAGTGTTTCTGAGGGACAGTGAAGGAATCCTGACCTCACCTGTGCTGCTGATGGAGAAAATGTTCCTTTCAGTGGATCTGGCCCAGGAGCGCGTTCTGAGCTCCTCCTTTTACATTCACACGCTGTGCGGAATTACCCCCAAATCTAGACCGGGAGGCCCGGCCCCTCTCACACACAGCCACCCATGGAGTCAGCAGAAGCTCCCCAAAGAGTCAAACCAATCTCAGTGACTAGTTAATGCGATTGTGTCGGTAAATTAAGAAAGTGGGCCAAGGACTCCATGGAGAGCATGCCTCTGTGTGTAATAATTTGGAATTCAGCTCCAGGCAATTTCCATAAACTGGTTTTGAATCTAGAGTTCGTCACCCTCTTGGGTTATGAGTTGGGGGGATTTACACCCAGAAATGACAGGAGGCTGTCAGATTTCTCCGGAGCGAAACCCTCAGCATTTCAGTGATCTCAAGGATGAAGTCATCAGGACCGTGAGCATCCTTTCTGGATCCAGGGTTCAGATGCCCTCGTACAGTTCAGCCCCCAGCAGACTGTGGGCCGCCTCAGTAGGGCCTCTTCTGGTCTCACTCTCAGCACCACGGTCCTTCCCTTCTTTCTGGGAAACTTTCAGACCAAACTGGGAGTCCTCCTTCCTCCATTCTGTGCTGCCCTCTTGAAACCATCGCAAATCCTGGAAAATGCACGGAGACCAGATCCTTCTCCTCTGCCTCACCTGCCCTGGCCTGGGGCCCCTCCCCACACCTGTACAACCCCCACCGTAGCCTCCCATCCGGCTCCCCACCTCTGCTTTGCAGTCATTCCCAACCCGGCAGAAAAACTCATGCTCTTAAAGCAGGAGGTGAATAAACCACGATTGTTTGACCTCTGCTGACCCCAATCTCCATCTTCCTGGAATGTCGCATGGCCACAGCCCCCCAGGAATGGAAGCCTGGGTCCTCACAGGCCCCTTCAAGCCCAGGGGAGCTGCCACAGTCTCTGCTCTGCTCCTGGGATGGGCCAGGGGCTCTCCTGCCACAGGGCCTTTGCACGTGCTGGTTTTTTCCACAGGAAAGCTCTGTTCCAGGTGGTCTTCATGGCTCTTTCCTCACTTCCTGCAGAGCTGTCCACAGGTCACCTGGGGCTGAGCTTCCCTTGATGCCTCTCTCTCTGTCTGTAGCCTCCATATGTCCTAGTCTCCTGTTCTGCTCCATCTCCAAGATGCAGCCACTCCTTCTGTCCACTTCTCCCATGAGAGGTGAGTCCTGCAAGGATAGAGGTCTTTGTGGTTCACAGTTAGTTAGCGTGCCAGGAGGGCTGGATAAGTGAGACCCCTACTCAAATTCTGACACCTGTCTGAGACGTAAGCCTGGCCAGCCAATGTCAGCCCTCCTCATGGAGAAGATGTTCCTCCCCCAGTCAGAGCCATTGCATGGCCATGGAGACCAAGTTTCACAAAGCCCACTTCCTTGTGAGGTGTGCATGTCAGGACCCAGCTCTTCCCTCCCGGATCTTCGGAAGTTGAGTTGATTAGTTGGCCTCATCCATTGGAAAGTTCGGCTGCAAACAAGAGGAAGCCAGGTTAGCAAATCATGGGTAACAGCTCCTGAGCACGTGTCTTGTGGAAGCTTTCTTACTATGATAACGCTTTATTAGATAATGCTCTAGTAGGTGGGGATTTAATTATTGTTCGTGTAATTTAATTGCTTTATGTAGAGTTCTCAATATTCACTATGGGGACATTCTCATGATTTTCCACTTGTGGATTTTCTCTACCTATTAATTATTTATAATTACTCCTGCATTTGCATTGTGCATTGTACACTTTTATTTTTTTAATTTTACAAATATCATTGCCTTTAATCTTCCCAAGCACCTTGTTGAGTTTTAGAACAGGTATAGGACCTCAGGACACAGCTGAAATATTGAAATGCTTGGAGAGGACGCAGGTGTCTGCCCTGGACAGCTGTCAGATCAGGGCTGTCCTGGGCCACCCAGGAGCAGCACTGAGCAAAGACTCAAGGCCAAGTTGAGATGCTGGATTGGGACCAGGGTCCCTAGAACACACTGTCCCCAGAGACGAGGGTGAGGTGGGCCTCTGGGTCCAGTCAGAGATGGCTGCGTCCCTTCCAGTCTGTTGTTTTAGCAAAAACTGATGTGAAAGTTTGGACCAGTGGAGATGCAATCCCAGGTGCACTGAAAGGCTGGGCAGCGGGGCTTCCCTGAGGGCCCTCTGGGAGTCATGGGTTCAGTGTTTTCCCTCCAGATTAGCTCCCTAGGGTGTGGCCCCTGAGAAGTAACCGGCGTGAGACCCTCCATCAATCGAGTCCAGTGGGCTCTGTTCCCTGCCTTCAGGGTGAGCGTCCGAGCAAGAGAGACACAAGAGCCCGGGTGCCTCTGAGGGGGCCGAGCGAGTGCTGGCCTCTGGGAGATGGGCCACCCCGTCCCCACTGCATGGGTGGGGTGCCTGAAGGGAGGGGCACTTCCTGCCAATGCTGAAGACATCAAAGCCCTGCTGGAGGTGGGCGGGTGCTTGTGCCGGGGCAGCACGTGGGCTGGGGACGTCACTGCCGGGCAGGTGACACCACCGACCAGGAGAGTCCAGAAGGGCAGAGGGAGGGTCTTGCAGGTGGACGGGCCAGCTGGGAAGCAGGTGGGCCTGTGCGCACAGTGTTCACTTACTATAAAGATGACATGTGCGTGTTGAAAGCAGAGCTATTCGCCGCAGGAGGTGAAAGGCGACTCCTTGTGTTCCCCCCCATTTCAGTTTGAGGGCACCTCGATTCTGCTCCCTCCCCAGAGTAGGAGGGTCAAGGGACTGCTTCCCATTCAGGCACTAGGAGTCTTAGGGCGGCATGTTATGGTTTGGACTCTTGCAGAAATTATTCCTGAAAAACCTAATATTTGTTTTATCAAAAGAATATGTGTTTACGTGTGAGGTCAAACAGGGGACCACACCTGTCCCCTGTCAGCCCCTGCGTGCAGGCTCCGCACCCAGTGGCCCAGAGCATCACCCTGGGTGGCGTCTCCCAAGCTGAGGGAGCAGCAGGGCCACGGCGAGCGGGTGACACGCCGACAGCTGGGCCCACGTGGGGCGCTGATTCGGGTCTAATGAGTCCCGGGTGAACCCCACTTTAACAAGCTCTGCTCCGGGCAACCACCCTCTCCTTTTAAAATGAATGACTTTTTGGTCCTTGCTTTTTTTTTTTTTTTTTAATGTTATTTATTTTAGACCCTTTCTATTGGGTCCCTTGCACTTTTACCCTCCCGGACATCAGATCCCCACCCTTACCTTCCCCATTTCTGCAATGGAATTATGTCACAGTTTGGAAAATCAACGTTCAAGATTCACCAAATTAAATCTCTCTCTGTCCATCTCTCGTGCACACACACACATACAGACACACACACAGGACAGAGGCACATATAACTCTTGTAGAAGGGTTGATAACTGCCTTGTTTTTTCACTTGCTTAGTCGTTTGAACTTTTCACCGTTTCAGTACTAACTCTAAAATTCTCAATAGGGCCAACACATCTCGTAAACTGTGAGTCTCTTTCCTACATACCCCTCTCCCTTTCATCTTGAGACCTTACTCCCCACCCCCTCCTCCCTGTCCCGGCTGCTCTGGCTGGGGAACGCTGTTGCCCAGAATCTGTCTGCTGTTCCGGGGCATCTCTTTGCCTGTCACTGAGGTTGCAGCTCCTATTTCTTTGAGCTGACACCTTACTCTTTCTGAGTTTACTCCCATATTTGGTGGAGCACGTCGTCAGCCCCTCCCTGGAAGAGGACACCTGGGGGCAAGTGTTTCAGAACTGCTGTGTCCGAGGATGTCTGGCCCCCTGATCCGGTTGCTGGTCTGGCGGGTGGAGAGAGCTTGACCCTGAGAACACGGGAGTCACCCTTTCTGTTTCTCCTCTGGTTTCCAGTGTGGCCTGCTCTTTGGTACAAAACCTACTTGCTTTTCTCTGGAAGAAATCCACCTGGGATGATCTGAAGTTTCAGGATATTGTGATACGGATGAGTGTGTGCCTGTGAGCATCTATATCAGTATCTGGGTTTATATCTTCGTGGAGACTCAGGAGGCCCTTTCAATGTGGAGCCGTGTCTGCCTTAGCTGTTGGCTTTTTGCATTTTCTTCTCTTTCTTCTCTACCTTTTCTCTCGTCAGACTTTACGGACTTCCTTTTTGTAAGAAGATGGAACACCGCACGGACAATCCGTGTTCTCGTTTCTCTTCTTCTTTCTGTCTTTTTGTATTCCTTTCTTGGAGATTATCTCAACTCGATCTGGCAAACCTCCTTCAATTCCATTTAAGCATTATACTTGCAATATGTAGGTATTCTGGCTTAGTCTCTAATTTTTTTATAGCACTTCCCTTTTATAAGAGCATTCCTCTGTTCTACCGACTTGGTTACCTCATCCATCAGCTTCCCAGCCACCAAAATGTGTTTGGCATCTTCCACCTGCTATGATCTGCTCTCTTATACTCATCTACCTCTTTTTTTTTGCCTTCATCATCTTTTACTGACCTCTTGGAGCGTCAGGATGTAACCGAGATAAACACCTGTGTGCACCCTCCTCTGGTTATCCAGAATGTCCTAGAACTTTCTCTGTTTAAAAAAATGATTAGGACTTCCCTGGTGGTGCAGTGGTTAAGAATCTGCCTGCCAATGCAGGGGACACGGGTTCGAGCCCTTGTCCGGGAAGATCCCACATGCCACGGAGCAACTAAGCCCGTGCGCCACAAGTACTGAGCCCACGTGCCACAACTACTGAAGCTTGCACGCCTAGAGCTAGTGCTCCACAACAAGAGAAGCCACCGCAATGAGAAACCCACACACTACAATGAAGAGTAGCCCCCGCTCGTCACAACTAGGGAAAGCCCGCACGCAGCAAAGAAGACCCAGTGCCTCCGAAAAGTAAATAAATGAATAAAATTTTTAAAAAAATGATTAAAAAGAAGAAAGACAAGGAATGCATATCTGGATTGATGTGGAGAGTTATCCATATTGCTGTGTTAAGTAAATAAAGTAGCTTAGAGTTGATAAGTTACAAGCATTACATGATCTCTGTGAAAGAAGCATAACTTCCCATGGATTTTGAAAAGAAACCTAAGGGCCAGTATCTGGGGCGGACTAGAGAAAAGTGAAGACAGTGGAGGACAATCAGTGGGTGAGCCTGTCAGGGGTCGAGGTGAAGACTGTGTGTATCCCCATGAGGCAGTGCAACAGATCAAGGACAGCACTGGTAGGAGGGTCCTAAACAGAGCACGTGGCGATGGTCCCTGCACACGTAACTGACCCTCCACTAAAAGGAGGTCGTACAATGCACTGCAGGGGTCTCCACCCCCACGTGACATCCTCACCAAATAGTCTCTGCTTGGTGGTCTAGCTGCAAAAGCAGCTTCCTGGTCTCTGCAACCTTTTCCCAAGGAGCTGGGTGTTGCCCATACTCTGTGGTGGGCAGGTTACACTGGAGAAATAAACTAGATATAATGGTCTGTCTGAGACAGACTTGTGCCCGGTGGTGGTCCCATATCGGAAAACAAAACGGAGAGTTTCTAGAGTGACGCGAATGTTGACGCTCACATAATAAGTTAGGATCTCAGTGAAACATTGATCTGTCTCTCAAGACCCAAATGAGAAGGATTATGACATTTTTCCCTTTTGGAAATTTTGTTTCAGGTTTGTCTTTTTTTAGCACAAAGCTTTTAGTTCAACTATAAAATTAAGTAACAGGACAACCTTTGGGCTCACAAGCCACACTCTTCCTCTGCAGGGTGACCGGGGTGTGTTCTGCCCAGACAGGCCCAGGTAGGAGAGCAACCTCCAGCTGGCCAAGCTGAATCCACTCAGGTGCGTCTGTGCCGCTCCCTTCACTGTGTGGCGAGTCACCACCGCGCATTGACTTCTTATAAAGCTTATGGAGAAAAAGACAAATACATGCTGATGAAGACAGAATGGATCTATCATCACAGGCATCATGCCTGGAGGAGACCCCGTGTCCCTGGGTGCGTTTGTCCATTCCTGAGGCTGCTGAACCAGCAGGATGGGTCCACACCACGCTGAAGCTCCCCTGTGTTCTTGGGACGTGTCTGGCTTACAAGCGCCAGACAAGTGTTTGAACCCAGGTGTCCCTGCTCAGAGCTTAGGTGGCTCGAGCACCCCATGGGTGAACGTGGACACGCCTGAGCCAAGTGACCATGGGCTCCCAAGGACAGTTCCACAGAGGTCTTCGTCCTCTGGTGCCTGTGGTTTCTTAAACCTCTTATTAGGAGCTTCAGTTAATGATCTGTCTTTAGAAAGCATCCTGGAAGAAAAGGTCTTAGAACAAATGTCTGCGTCTGAAGCCAGGCAGCCACGATGAGCACCAGAGGAACTAGAAAGCTCTTCTCGTGAGAGTTCGTGGTGACGTTACGTGCCTATAACACACTGTCTGTATCACAAAGCTGCCTTCTATTCAGAGTGCGGCTCCCAGTATAACCATCCATTAGTCTATCAAATCACCCACTTTAAACTGTTAACAACCCACACACGATAAAACCGCGTTTTAGCAGATTCATACATCTGTCTCACTCAATCAGATAACCCCTTGACCATGAGCGAGTTACCTCATCCCTCTGCGCCTGAGTTTCTTTATCTGTAAAATAAAGATGGACACTTGCATCCACTTCATAGGATTTTTATGAAAATTAAATGAGATAATACAAGTAAGAGCATGTATTCTTTTTACTCTGTACACAGGTATGGAGCTAATATGCACACATGTAAACTATCATTATTATTGCGTCAAAATGTGTCAAGTAAACCTAATTCACATGTTCATTAGTCGTCTCCAGTTTCCAAGTCATGGTGTCCTATCAGGTTCCCCTTCCAGGATTTTCAGTTGAGTGGATGAGTTTTCCATCCTAAATAGACAACATTATGGAGTAAATATGGAGTCTGGAGTCTTCTAGAACATCAGGGCTTCTTCTGCTAAAATCCAGATTCTGGCTTGGTATCTTGGAGGAGAGAGGGGTCTGCATTTCCAGCAAGCCCTTGGGTGATGTCAAAACTCTACATCCATGGACCACACTCTGAGGAGCCAAGGTCTGGGTAACACAGAAGGTCCCAGACCCCCACCACTACTTTCTTAGGGTTTATTTATTTATTTATTTTTTGGGGCAGCTTATTTAATGAGGGGCATGAAACTCAGTATCGAATTCAGGTGCCCAATGAATACACTGTCTCTATTTTGCTGTAGTTCAACTCATTCTCTTCTTGGCTTCTCACTGCTCTGGCATGGGAGAAAATTAATCTCGGTGGTTCTACAGTTTCCTTTCCCCTGGGCTATGTTTAGATTTTGAGGGTAATTCCTAACACTGAGGGTAGAACATCAGACCACACAGTGGTCTGCCCAGGGGCCCTTCAAGTCTGCTGGCTTCATGGAAAGATGTCTCTCCTCTGGGCTACACATGACCTGGGATGCTTCTGAAGGGTGTTAGGACACGTGGTTCCCATGACACTGCTCAAGTCCCACCTGACTGGTCTCTCAGCAAGTGTGAATGGGGGGGGGCAGTAGTTGAAATATGCTTAAAATCTCCAAAATGTCATCCCACCCCTTCTATCCTTTGGGATGTCAAACTGAATGGTAGACACTCTTGTGCAGGAGCTTAGGGAACGAGTTCCTAGTGGCTCAGCCCTCGTGAGAGCCCAGGGGGCTCTCCTCCACTGGCTGTCCTGTGGGCCGACTGGGAACTGAGAGGGACATGGCAACCACACCACACCAGGTGGGCTGTGTGCTCCATCGTGCCATGGCACAGGCGTGCACATATGGATGTCTTCATCCACTAGCCACCTGGGAGTCCAGCAGGGTCAATCCTGGATGCATACCTCCTGCCTAGCACCTGACCTGTGAAATGTTGTACTTCTTTTCCTGTTGGTGGCCAGTGAGCGTGCTTGTAACGCAAAGAGCTTGCTAACGAAATGATCCTTCTTCAACAGTAATCAACTTGCTTGTGAGGCTGGTGTCTGAGGGAGAGGAGGACAGGCCTGAATGGAGGCTCTGACGCCATGCATGTGATCCCCGAGGAGATGTAGATTTCACGAAGTTTTATAGGGCTCATACTACAGGGATGCGTGTGATGTAGGTAATGTGAGGAGGCCGGGCTTCCGGGTCCCAAAGTTCCTGGGTGTGGGTGTGGCCTTGCCCTGGCGCTGCCAGCTAGAAGCCCTGCAGAGGAGCCGGGGGGGAGGAGGGGAGGGGAGCCGGTTCCCTGGGCATCCTGAGGGGCCCACAAGCAGAATCCAGGCACCCTACACAGTGCCGGCTAGCCCTGCTAGGCCACTTTTAGTGATGTTGGATCATCGTCAGGATTATCTAAATTTCATTATGTTTTGAATCTGCAAAATGGAATTACTTCTGTTTGCCAGGCTTAGCACACAGGGTTAGGACGACTCAGAGTGACTCAATATGCAAGCACTTTAAAAACGGTAAAAACGGAAACATTATGCAAATAGAGGGATGATGGGGCCTCTGGATTACAAATTCACTTTTCACAAAATAGTCTGCAATCCAAAGGGATTGTGTGGATAACAAGGCCCAGAGCCGCACACGGCTGGCAAAACGTAACGCGTGTAAGTGTCCGATTCCCTATTTCACGTGCGGAGAGAGAAAGACAGATGTGGGAGCAGAGGATAAGCTGGTAGAATAATTATGTTAAATAAGACACAAATGGGCCCGGCTCCATCTCCAGTTCTCAGAGGGGGTCCTGCTTCCAAATAATTGTGCCTCAGAGCTGCACATGGGAAGGCTCCATTCCATCAACGTGCGGAAGGATTTGAAAGGTAACCCTTCTCACTCCAACTGCTTTTCTAAATGCAACATCCTTAGGGGAAACCATCTTCCGGAGGCAAAATCTTAAAGGGAAAGAAGAAATAGTAAACACCACCCCTCCACACCCGGTCCTCACATCTGCTTCCTTCAGTGTTATTGGAAAATCAATCTCTCTCCAGGCTCGTCCTTTTCTCTCTTTGTATATATGTATCTGTGGTGTCGATAAATCAGCTCTGTTGAGCGCTTGCCAAGAAATCAAGATGCTCTCTGGAGCAAAGCAAGCTTCCTGTGGGGGGGATGCCCTGGAGCCAGGGACCCCTCACCTGAAGAGGGGGTTCAGGTTGACCCTCTCTGTCCACCCAGCCCTCGGCTTCCTTCACAAAGGTCTGCCTGGGGCCGTGGCCATCTTGTTGATCAGCTTCAGCCACTGGCCAACCCAAGAGCGAGCTGGCTTAGGCCAGTGAACCATGCTCAGTATGGCTCGGCTCTCAGAAGATGGCCTTTGGCTGGAGAATGCAGTTATTTTTAAGACGTATTCTTCGGTAAAAATACGTCCCTGAGGCCACGTGCCTCCATCCAAGCCCAGGACTGGACCTTGCACATCTTCCTTCCTCAGATCTCCTCTGGAGAGAGCTGGTCCCCCAGGTGTCCTGATGTAAGAACCACCTGAAATGAAGGCATATATCCGTATGCAAATACTTATAGAAGGGCATTAGTTTTCTATAGTTGCTGTGACAAGGGACCACAAAATTACTGGCTTAACAACACAGATTTATGATCTTGCAGCTCTGGAGATCAGAAGTCCAACACAGGTCTCACCGCAGGACTGCACTCCTTTCCGGAGGTTCCAGGGAAGAGTATGCCTTCTCCCTTGTCCTTCCCCTTGAAGCCGTGCATGTGCCTTGGCTTTGGCTCCTTACTCTGTCTTCAGGGAGGGCTGTGCCTTTGACTCTTCACCTTCCTCCTTCCACTCATGAGGATCCCTGCCATTACACTGGGCTGAGCCAAGGTCATCCCCCTATCTCAAGGTCAGCTGATTAGCAGCTGTTAAGTCCAACTGTAACCTTAATCCCCTTTGCCATGTAACCTAAATACTCACAGGTTCCAGGCAGTAGGTCATGGGCCTATTTGTGGGATGGGGAGACATCATTCTACCTACCAAAAGGAGCTTTATGGCTAATCACCCAAATATGTCATTTTCTAGAAGCTTTATTGTTTTGCCTTTTATATGTAAGTTCTTCATCTATCTGGAATAGATTTTTTTAAATTGAAGTATAGATGATTTACAATGCTGTGCCAATCTCTGCTATCCAGCAAAGTGACTCAGTTATACACATAGAGACATTCTTTTTTTTTATATTCTTTTCCATTCCGGTCTATCCTAGGAGACTGGATATAGTTTGGAATAGATTTTTGTATATGAGGCCAGGATCAATGTTTGTTAATTGATTAGTTTATATTTAACCATATGAATATCTAATTTACACAAAACTGTTTAGGAAAGGCCACTATTTAGCACTGTACTCAAGTGGCATATTTTATAACAAATAAGTTCTATTTCTTATATAGTTCTGTCACTTTTTGCTTTTAATATCTTGGTGCTATGTTTCTAAATACATAATAACATAGAATTTCCATTGCTTTCTTTTAACCTTTTTGCATCATGGCCTTCTTTTGTATCTAGAAACACTTCTTTCTTTAAAATCTGTCTGACATTAGGATAGCTACAGCAGAGTTTATTTCAGTGTTTTCATGTTTTTTCTTTTTCTTCCTTTTATTTTCAAATGCACTAAATACAAGAATAAGTTAAGTTTATATGCATTCATCTTGAGAGCTTACCCAGCCCAAGTCAACCAAGTCTGCCCACACACACATCCCCTACCTGGGACTCTTGTTCAGTTGTCAAGGCATTCAGAAACAGTTGGGTTGAGCCCCCAGAACACAGCACGTAAAAGGCTCTCAGAGAGCAAGTACGTGCTTGGGAAAAGAAAAGGACAAACAAAACATAGATCCGGCTCTTAGGGATGGTCAAATGGCTTTTAAAATGATTAAAACCCAGGCTTCTCCGGTGGCGCAGTGGTTGAGAATCTGCCTGCCAATGCAGGGGACACGGGTTCGAGCCCTGGTCTGGGAAGAGCCCACATGCCGCAGAGCAGCTAGGCCCGTGAGCCACAATTGCTGAGCCTGCGCGTCTGGAGCCTGTGCTTTGCAACAAGACAGGCCGCGATAGTGAGAGGCCCGCGCACCGCGATGAAGAGTGGCCCCCACTTGCCGCAACTGGAGAAAGCCCTCGCACAGAAATGAAGACCCAACACAGCCACAAATAAATAAATAATTAATTAAAAAAAAAAAGATTAAAACCCAAAGACCAATGCATTCAACGACATTTCACATATCAAAAACTCCACGTCTTGGATAAACCTACAAGGTCCTACTGTATAGACAGGGAACTATATTCAGTATCCTGGGATAAACCATAATGGAAAGAATATAAAAAAGAATATATATATATGTGTATAACTGAGTCGTTTTGCTGTACAGCAGAAATTAACACATTATAAATCAAGTATACTTCAGTAAAAAAATTTTTTTTTAATTCCACACTTCGTTGTGAGATGTTGAGCTAGAATCATAAAATCCCCTAATAATCTGTTTGAGATAAAGTTTAAAGGCTGTGCAAGACCACAAGCAGGGCCAACGGAGCTGAAGAAGGGCTTTCTATATGGAGGGGACAGTAGCAGTGGCACCATGCTTTGGGGGTGACATTTGAGGGTCCCGGTATAAGGATGAAATTAGTGCTGAGATCTGGTGGGGATCAAGGCAACACAGGTGAGTGGGGGACGGAGGGAAGAGAGACTCAAGGAGCTCAAGAAACTTGATGTGGTGCAGGTGTGTATGTTAGATGTTAACGGTGGGTTGTATATGTTTTCATTAACTTATCTCTGTCTCCTCTCATTCCAACAATGACTTAAGAAGATGAACATGGACACCCATGAACTTCTGATTTTATCACCAACACATAAAGAACATGGAAGTGGTCACCTCCGTCTTTACAACAAGAAAAAGTATCTACAAAAAACATACAGCTAATATCATTCTTAACGGTGAGAAGCTGGAGGCTTTCTCCCCAGTATCAGGAACAACTCAAGGGTGTCCTCATTCACCACTCCTCTGGGACGTAAACTAGGAGTCTCCGCAGGAGGACAAAAAAAAAAAAAGGAACAAGACATACACAGATCGGGAAGGAACAAAATTATCTGTATTCACAGATGACATAGATGTCTATGTAGAAAATCGTAAAGAATTACAAGAAAATAAAAATAAAAACAAAAATATAACCTTCCTGGAAGTAATAAGCAAGCATAGCAAGGTTATAGGATACAAAGTTAATAAAATTAATATAGGCATACCTTGGAGATATTATGGCTTTGGTCGGTTGTATACCACGGCAATGAAGTGAATACGGCAATAGAGTGAGTCACGCACATTTTTTTTGTGTTCCCAGCATATAAAAGTTATGTTTACACCAGACTGTAGTCTACTGTGCGTGCAATAGTATTATGTCTAAAAAAATAATATACATACCTTAATTTAAAATATTTTATTGCTAACATATTTATATGAGTCATAATCTTTTTGCTGGATGGTTTGAAATATTGCTAGAATTACCAAAATGTGACACAGAGACATGAAGTAAGCAAACGCTGTTGGAAAAATTATGCCAATAGACATGCTGGATGCAGGGTTGCCACAAATCTTCAATTTATAATAAAACACAATATCTGTGAAGTGTAATAAAGTGAAGCACAGTAAAAGAAAGTGTGCCTGAATATAAAGATCAATTGATTTCCTATGTACCAGTAATGAACAATTGGAATTTTACACACATACACACATACGTGTGTGTGTGTGTGTATATATATGTATATATACAAATCTAACAAAATATGTTCACCATCTACTCACAGAAAACCACAGAACTCTGATTAAAGAAATCAAAGAATTCTAAATAAAATGGAGAATTCCATGTTCATGAATGGAAAGACTCAGTATTGTTAACCTGTTGATTCTTTCCAACTTGATTTACAGACTCAACAGAATCTCAACCAAAATCCCAGAAAGCTATTTTATAGATATTGACAAACTGATTCTAAAGTTTATATTGAAAAGCAAAGACCAGGAATAGCCAACACAATACTGAGGAAGAACAATAAATTTGAAGGACTTCCACTACCCAGTTCAAGATTCACTATAAAGCTGCAGTAATCCAGTCCTCCTGGTATTGGCTAGAGAACAGACACATGTATCAATGGAGAGCCCAGGTATAGATCCACACAAATACATACAACTTACTCCTTGAAAAAGGAGTGAGACAATTAAATGGAGAATGGATAGTCTTTTCTGCAACAACTGGGTATCCATCTGCAGGAAAAAAAAAAAAAAAAGTGAGCCAAGACACCTTGCACCCTTCACAAAAATTAACTCAAAGTGCATCGTGGAACTAAATGTAAAATACAAAACTTGTAAGAGTTTCAGAAGAAAGGATAGCAGGCAATCTAGAGGACCCTGGGTTTTGCGACGACTAATATAACGTGGTATCCGGTATGGGATCCTGGACAAATAGGCAGAAAATCAGGGAGTCTGAATATAAAGTATGGACTTTGGTTAATAACAATGTACTGATATTGGTTCATTAATTGTAAGAGATGCACCTCATTGAACTGAGATGTGGATAATCCGAGAAAATGGGTGCAGGGTAGATGGAAGCTCTCTGTACTATCTTTACATTTTTCTGTAATTCTACAACTGTTCTAAAAATAAAGCTTTTTTTTAA
Source organism: Balaenoptera borealis (assembly GCF_965194805.1). Lineage (NCBI taxonomy): Eukaryota > Metazoa > Chordata > Mammalia > Artiodactyla > Balaenopteridae > Balaenoptera > Balaenoptera borealis. The sequence continues at coordinate 2,382,904 of NC_138867.1, forward strand.
ATAAAGTAAATGCTGACCTGGAGATTTTATATAAAATGCACATTTCTGTTACTTCTCAAGAAAAAAATGTTGACAACATGGGGTCCACGTACTGACATGGGCAAGAAATCTCTGGTTATACAAAATCAACAGAGAATTTTAACACATGTATAATGTATATGTGCAGATTTTATAGGACATATATATGTTTATTGGTGAAAACTCTGCATTCAGCCCATTTCTTTGAGTCAGTGCTCACTTCCTGCTGAACCCTTGCCGTGGACACTGCCCCGCGCCGAGATTACACGACTTCTGTAATTTTGTCCCCTCTCGCTCTCTGATCAGATATGCGGGGCCCTGACAGCAAATTTGAACACGTGTTTCTCCTGTAGATTTTGACAGAGTGCTGTTATTTCCTCTGTAGGAACAGTCCAATTTCCTGCCCACCATTTCAGGTTTTCTGCAGGAACGGAGGATAACATCTCCTGGCCACTCTGAGTATGGTTTGAACCCTGAAGATGTCTGATGAAGGAAGTGATTGGATCCATTCTTTCCACCCCAAACTTAATGTCAAAATGATTACTCATTTCTCTGCTCATAATGCCTATATTGCATGCTGCGGTTGGAAATACAGAAATCTAATTAAAACCTCCCACTGTATTTAACACTGTAGTGCCAAGAAAGATTGGTCTTAACATAGCGCAAATACTCTGAGTCTTTGTCCGTGAGCTGACGCAGCGTGTTTGACGGTGTTTGGTTTTCTGGAAGAAGCCTAGGGGCACGAGCATCAGCTCACAACTGTGAAGAGAAAACCTTTAAGAGTCTGGGTCTGGCCTGCAATGCTCCCACTGGCTCTCTGCAGACGGTACCCCCGTGTGTGGTGTGCAGACAGACATTGAGACCAGGGGCTCCTGTACTGTAGCCAGTCAGAGCCTCATAAACTCCCCCAGGAAAGGTCATTTTCTATAAAATGTCAGGCGAAGCCCTGCAACATTCCTTGGACGGCACTTGAAATGTCTTTTCAAGGACTTAAGATGAAGACCGCCGAGTCCTGCCCCTGCCTGCAGATGCCTGGGACACCGAGAAGATAAATGTACCCACCTTGGGCCTCTCCTGCGGGAGAGAACGAGGACCCATAGATTTTCTGTTTTTAACACGTGGATTTCTGCTCGTTTTAGCACAAAGCAAATTCTTTTGTGTGATTCATATTCCTAAGAAAATAACCACGGGCACTTGTTAGCATCTTAGAGTTCACAATGAGCTCTCAAAGTCTGATTTTTTTGTTATTAAATTAATCTGAATTTCACTGTAACCCTGCCAAATAGACATCGTTCCCATTTTCAAGTAATGATATAGGGAACCCACAAACTAAAAACCTGGTTCAGAAAGAGGGACATTAACACAGATTTGGTAAAAATTAGTGTCTTAGAATCATGGTGGGAGGTATTGTTTTAGGCATTTACTGTAGTGACAAAACCCCTAAGAACATTTCCAATTTCCAACATCACTTTACACCCTCATGATGACTCACGAGGGCAGAGCACAGGCATGAGACACTGAGGGATGTAGAAGGTGAGCATTTAGGAGACAGGACTGGTTCACGGAGCAGGGCCCCTGACAGAGCCCAATGGGCAGCCTTCAATCTCCTCAGTCAATGGAGTGTGTGTCATTTTTGACGACAAACAACCTTGTTTTGTTTTTTAACTTTGAAGGTGAATTTTTTATTATAAGATCTCAGCATAAAATAAAGGCAGTGGAAAGTGTCCTCTAGTTCTTCATGTGACTTGTACAAGTAAAGTTTGCAGAAGCTGTTGGTTGTGACTATTCAGGCCCCATGTGTTGCCTCTGAACCAAATCACAGGAGAAAGTTAGGAGGACCTGGAGCGCCCATCAATAGGCCCACCTATTGCTGGTGTCACATCCATTCTGTATAGCTGTGCGTGGTGGTGCCTTCTGCTTCCAGGCTGGTCCTTGCTCCCATGCTTGTTGGAACCGAGCTCACTGGGGTCAGCGCAGCAGGAGACACACAGACGGCAAATAATGTTTCTGGCTAACAAACATTAACATGTTAGCAGTCAGGAGAGTGGTTACAGTGATGATGGTAATGTCACAATCATCAGTGCAAACCCACTGGTGAATCCAACAGACAGCACCACTCTCTTCCCCAGTCAGCACCACGTGGTGAACCCATCTCCCAGAGATCTCTCTGAACTCTTTCCTCCTCCTCGCTCCCTCAGCCCCAGACCCATCACTTCTCACAGGTCCCCTCGGCCTCCTGAATCCAGCCCACAGCCACTCTGCCGACCCACACTGCACACCCAGTGCAAGTTTCCACAGGGAACAGGTGGCTGATGTACATGTTTAAGGAGGACAACTGCTCCTCAGCACAGACCAACTTGTTTCCATGTAGAGATGCAAACTCAAGCCTCCTTCCATGGCTACTAAATCACGCCATTTGTGTAAAAATTCTTGCTTTTTAAAAAATTAGGAAGAAAATCAAATTTTAAAAAATAGCATGAGGGACATGTTGATGAGGTTGAGAAAATCAGGACCATCACCCCAATGTCCCGTGCCCACCCTCCTCCACTCATGTCCATGACCTTGAGACGGTGGAATATGGCTCAGGGCCCGGCAGTGTTCATGCAGGCACAGCCTTCGCCAAATGCACAGCCTCTTCCCCTCCACTCCCTCACACTCAGGATCTGGAGACTCCACTCTTAGTGACCACCCGGGTTCCAGGAATATTCCAGGAGGTCTTCCTGCTCTTTGGATCTCCTTGAAGGACATTTCTCTCCCCTGGTTGATGACAAACACCAACCCACTCCTCAAATTCAGCTGCTCTTGAAAGCCTTAGCCTATCTCTATGGCCCACAGAAATTTTTTTCTTTTAGTCTGGGAGTAGAGTGAATGTATTTCTTCATTTCTAATTTATAAGGGTTTTCTTCCTCTTTCTCGCTCTTTAGAACTTTCCAGGGTCTCCAGTATAACGGTGAATAGGAGTAAAGTTTGCAGACATTCTTGCCTAGTTCCCAGTCTCAAGGAGAAAGCTTTCAGTCTTACACTATTAAGTATGATATTAACTTGTAGACTTCTTGTAGATGCCATTGATAAGATATCTTATAGGGTAAGACATTTATAAGATTTAGAAATTTGCTGAGAGTTTTTAACATGAATAGATATTAAATTTTGTCAAATGACATTTTTGCATTTATTGAAATTATTTTTTTCTTTTAAAAATCTCTTAATAAGGTGAATTACATGAATTGCTTTTTGAATGTTAATCCAGCCTTGCATTCCTAACATAAATCTCTTGTGGTCATTTTATTATTCTCTTTACATATTGTTGGATTGGATTTGCTGAAACTTTGTTGAAGATTTTTGTATCTATGCTCATGAGCAATATTCGTCTACAGTTTTCTTGTAATGTCTTTCTCTGTTTTTTTTTTTTTTTTTTCTATCATAGTAATACTGGTCACATATAATGACTTGGGAATTGTTCCCTCTTTTCAATTTTCTTAGAGTTTGTGTCCTCAAAGTAATTTTTCTTCCTCAAATGTTTGGTATAATATGGGAGTGGAGCTTCATATGTGGAAAGTTTCTTAACTAAAAGATCAATTTTTTTAACAGAATATGATTATTCAAATTATCTGTTTCTTCTGAGTGAGCATTTGTAGTATATGTCTTTCAAGGAATTTATCTATTTTATTTATCTAAATTGTCTAAATTTTTAAGCACATTATTTATCACATTTCCTTATTATACTTTTAATTTTGGTAGGATCTGAAGTAATTTTACCTCTTTCATTTCTATACTGGTAATTTGTGTTTTGTTTTTATTTTCTTAAGCAATTTGGACACAGGTTTATCAATTTCATTGATCTTTTTGTAGAACTATTTCCCTTCTATTAATTTTGTGTTTTCAATTCCACTAATATCTTGTCTCTTTGTTATTTTCTTCCTTCTGATTGCTTTGGTTGTATTTTACTCTCCTTCTAGTTTCTCATGACAGTATCTTAGGTCATGGATTTGAAATCTTTATTCTTTCTAATATAAGCATTTTAATGCTATAAAATTCCTTTTTAAATAGGTGGTTAGTTGCATCACACATGATTTTTTTCATTTCATTCAATTAAACATATTTTTTCAATGTCTCTTTTTATTTTCTTTGACTCATGAGTTATTTAAAAATATTTTGTTTACCAAATATTTAGGGGATTTTCCTAATAACTTTATGTTATTTATTTCTAATTTAATTCCATTATGATCTGAGACATACTTTGTATAATTTGAGGGTTTTTTAAATATTTGTTAAGTCTTATCATATGACTCAGGATATGGTATATGTTGGTGAATGTTACATGTACACTTGATAAGAATACATAACCTGCTGTTGGATGAAGTGGTCTACAAATGTCAATTAGGTCAAGTTTGTTGATAATGTTATTCAGCTCGTTTGTGTCCCATCTTAATTTTTTCTTTTAAGTACTAGCTCTATCTACTTGTTGAGAGAGGAGTGTGGAGGTCTCCAACAGTGATTGTGAATTTGTCTAAGAAGTTTTTACTTTATGTACTTTGAATCTCTGTTGTTAGGTGCAGTCACATTCAGAACTGTTATATCTTCTTATTGAATTGACCTTTTTATCATTACATAATGTCTTTTTGCCCTTGGTAATATTTCTTGTTCCAAGTCTATGTTGCCTGATATTAATATAGCCACTCTAGATTTGTTTAGTATTTAAATAGAATTTTTAAAAATGATTTTTACTTTAAAACTACGTGTTTTTATTATTAAAGTAGATTTCTTTAAACAGCATATAGTTGTCTTTTATAAATTAAATACAATTTAATAATCTCTGCCTTTTAGACCCTTTACATTTAATGTAGCTATCAAAATTTTTGATGTACATCTACAATTTAAATTCTTTTTGTTTGTTTCTTCTGTTTTTTGTTCTTCTGCTTCCCCTTTCTTACTTTCTTCTGAATTATTTGAATATAGATAGATAAATAGATATACAGGTATAGATATATATGTTAATATAGCTATATATCTTAGTAATCTTAGCAATATAGTAATTAGCAATACAATATTACTATTCTATTTGAATGAACTAGATTTTTTGCCATATTTTTTATATCATTTTTTTCAGTGGTAGAGTTTTTTAAGTACTATTTTATAGAATTTATCACACTGTATTATTTAATTACCTTGGCTCACTGGACAAATTGAGAAGCGATATTTTTACTTTGTTTTACTTTTCTACTTATCATTTAGCACATAAGGAGCTTTCTAAAAATGATCTTGGATAAATTAATGAACTTGAGGTATTCAGTAAAACACATATAATATTAACCCATTGTTTCATTCTATCAACAGTATTTTCCTTTTTCCGATTTCCTAAACAAATAGCCTCCAAGTCAATTTTCTTTCTTTCCTTACAAGAAGCATTCTGTTTTCTCTTTACTAAAATTGACTGTTGAGTTGTACTCCCTCTTTGGCATTGCTCTGACCATCCTACCAAGCACGCAACTCCTGAGCTATTGGATGTCTCCCAGCCTTGGCCTCCCCCATCCACCCTTTCCAAACTCAGCACCTCAGACAAGTCTCACAGCTGCCTCACATAGAGTGGGTCCTCAATAAATATTTGCTTAATGAATTAAACTAGAGTTAATTGTTTTTTCTGTCAGACTGGATTTTTGTTTTGATTTATTTTGTTTCCCTTTTTAAGTCCATGGGGAAAAAAGAATAAAAGACAATATCCACAGGCAAAACATAGTCAAATATTTTATCAGGTTGCATAGAAATAGAGAAATAATACTGTATCTGTCTAATAATAGAAGTACATGGCAATAGTAGAAGTTACCAAAAAATTACCAGGGACTTTTCAACTGATTTTGAAAAATATGATAAATTAGCTGTTATTTTTCCAAGTGCCTTTTTGGTTTGATGCTGTAAGAAATACAACTTTCTAAGCCAATGAGTGTTTCAGGAAATCACTTTATATTAAAATCAGATTCTAGGTAGGATGATAATGTCTTTTACATGTCCTTGTCTTCCCTTTGGTACCAAATATTTTGTCCACATTGTTGAATAACAGAAGTGTTCACATTTTACGCATTCTTTACTGTCACAAGTTCCTTGGCAACAGTATGTACTCTGACTTCTGACCTAGAAGGGAGAATGGCGATGATGTTGATGCTTACCTCTTCCACTTAAATGATGAAGTCCACATCCCCCGGTAACACTGGGACAACCGAGCACCCTTATACAGACACTGTCAGGAAGCCTGGGGGGAGGACAGCAGCATGTTAGGCTCTCTGCTGTGTCACCAGATCATTAGCATTTTCATGATAAATAGAGATACTTACTGACATTTTTTATTACTGTAATCATCACTAAATTGTCCTTTTTTCTTAAGCTGTGACCTTTTTAATCCTGAAGGTAGTGTAAATTGTGAGTGGTCCATAAAGCAATGGAAGGACAGTATTTATTTGAATATATTAACAGACCCAGGGTAGGCTCCACAGGCCCCAGGTCTTTTGTTTGCCTTCTTACCTGAAACTATGCTTCTTCCAACACACAATGTCTGCTCCAGATAGGCAGGTGCATGAGCCCTGGAGCCCCCAGGTAAATTCCACCTTCAATTCATCTCTTCTTACCTGACTTGAGTCATCTTTCAGAACCCATGTCAAGCTCCGTCTCCACCAAAAAGTGTTCCTCAACCATGATAATAATTTACAGTTTGAAATGAAATACTAACAAGAAGACTGACATTCATATGACATCATAGTTATCGAAACATTTATAGGCACAATATTTTGTTTCATCCTCAAACTAGTAGAACAATGATTATTATCCCTACTTTAAGGTGATGCAGCTGAGACTCAGAGCAGTTGAAAGTCCAGCCAGAGATCAGCCAAATGTGAGCACAGCCCCACCAGAGCTGCAGTTCCTTTGAGATTTCTAACCCCAGGCACAACCCCGCTAATATGTGACATATGACATGTGACATGCCTGAACTCTATTTCTAGGCATGTTTGCTGACATTTATTTTGATATAATTTTCTCTGAACTAGAGAAAAGGCACTTTGATAGTGATGAGTATGACACATTTATTTTTATTTCCCATTGTTCTGAGTCTTGAATGCATTCATGGATTTTTAAGCTACTGGTACCTATTCAAGACTGAAACCCAGCAAGTGCCTCTTCACTTCTTAACAGGTTTTGGGCTCACGCTTGCACTGATAACCCAGACATCTACTTAGTCAGAGGGACCCTGGAGGGGTGGGAATTTGAACCCCAGGAGGTCTTGACCTGTGCCCCCTGTACCAGGAAACCATCCCTGCTTCTCTATGCTGGAAGGACGTCTTCCGGATGATCAAGTGCCACCTGCCTATGTAACAGGGATGGTGGGGGTCGGGGAGACTGAGGCCGGGAGTGAGGTGACTTTTCAAGTTCATGTACTTGGTTAGTCACAGGGCTGGCACAGATTCTGATGCCAGAGTCACTTTCTCCTTGGTATCCTGTGCTGTTCCCCCTTGTTCCGCATCCCCTGGGATAAGAATGTCTCTACATTGATTTGCAAACCTAAGCAGAGTAGATGTAGCCATGCACCCAGGCGTCAAGAATGGCAGCAGAGTATTTTGTGATCAGACAATATATCTCATAAATCCATTTCAAATGTTTCTTAGGATTAGCTGACTATTTGCATTTTCAAGAGATGTAGAAATAAGTTTTCTCAGAATGTTTTATTACCATTATGATACTATATTTGCTACTTACACTTAAAAAATTATTTATCAGTGTTGTCTTAGTTTCAGGTGTAAAGCAAAGTGATTCAGTTATACATATACCGTATCTATTCCTTTTCAAATTATTTTCCCATTTAGTTTGTTACATAATACTGAGCAGAGTTCCCTGTGCTATACAGTAGGTCCTTGTTGGTTATCCATTTTAAATATAGCAGTGTGTGTATGTTAACATTACATTACAATTAATGCAACATTGCTAATCAATCATACTCCAGTATAAAATAAAGTTTAAAAAAAATTGGTGATTTATACGAATTTGGGAAGCTCTTTTGAAGCCCACCTTGGGCCAGAAAACGAAGGCTTTGGCAGAATAACAGGTAATCACACTTGCCCCATGGTACAGACATCACTTAAAAAGTGAGGAAATGAAAACTCAGTGAAATTAACTGTCTGCCCAACATCCACTGTGGATGTGGTCAAATCAGCTACAAACTCGACTCCAGAGCCCACACCCCCAGGGGCTGTGCTGGTCAAGCCTTTGAACTAATCAGTGCTTTGCACACCTGGACTGGTGAGGCTGCGGCTTTTTTGCCTCCTACCCCTCAGAAGCTGACCTTGGACACGCTACACGGTGTTGTGTTGAGATGGCACCCAGGGTGCAATGCCCCCAATGGCATCTTGTTTCCTGAGCTTCGTTAAATCTTTTAATTAAAGCATGTTAACAAAGCCAAAGAAAAATAAATGGCCCTGCTTGCAAGGAAATTAAATGGAGGAACTAAGCCCATTTATAATTATTGTATTTCAATTAGGCTGTAACAGGGCTGGGTGAACAGAAAGATAAAAGGAAGCAACACTGACATGGGCGTTTCATAAATATTTGCAAAGTCCTGTTAGAAAGAGAGCAATATAAATAATCTTTAAAATAGCCCGTGTCCCCGGCAGCGCCCTTTATGCTAATTACTATATGAAATAATTCATCTGCTGTGTTCTCACCAAAATTCGTCCTAGGATGCTAACAAAGCCTTTTTTTCCTATTCAACGAATGCATGAAATTCTCTTGAAGAAAGACGTTATATCAGTGCATGATAACATTTTAATCTATTATTTTAAAATGAAAATACAATTAAACTTTTGAAAGAGCTAGAATTAAATTTAAACATTTTCTCTCTATTTTCATGTTCAAATATCCAATTCTCGCTGGAACAGGAAAAATATAAATCATCAGTTTGCATTTAATGCGTATTTCCCCTACTGTTTAAAAGAAGAGTTGTGTACATATCTAATTATTCTATTCTGAAAAATAAAAAAAAGAAAGCATTAAAAGAACTTACTTTTTTTTTTAGTCCTAGGTAAGCCCTGGCCCATTCACCCCAGTGTGGGGTGGGAGAGAGGTGACGCAGATTTGTCTCTGGGTGGGTGCCATTGGTAGGGCCTGCGTCACAGGATGGGGCCTCCCCCATGACCCCTGTCTTCCCGAGGTGAAGGGGGTTGCTGCTGCCAGGACTCGGGACGAGGTCCTGGGTGAGCAGATATAGTCAGGCACTCCTCCTCCACACCCTGCTTTTGGTGTCTGTAAAATTTCAACGGTCAAGTAACATCATCTCATAGTTTACGTCGATGGAGTGGGAGCCCATCTTTGGCAGAGACGGCCTCAGGGCACTTGGTGAGCTGGAGACTTTACGATTGCCATCACTTTCCACAGGGATCTTGGAAAATAGACAGGAGGCCAGTCTTGTTTACGTATGTTCACATCATCAGGGGAAGAGCAAACTATTCTGAAAACCGCTATCAGCTCGTGAGGAGGTGAAGGGAGACATGGAGAGTAAGCACCAGGAGAGTGTTTCATAACAAATGGATGGAGTGATTTTATGTCTGTTGCATCTAATAATAAAACAGATTTGAGCACCGGATTTCAGGACTTTAGAATTCCCTTTTATGACTGTATTTTGGAAAAGTGTTTGTTCGTCACTTGGAAATCACACAGGTGCAGTCTGGGAAGCAGAGGAAGGTGTATTGCTCTGATGTGACGAGAATCCAGGCTTCATCCCGCAGTGAGTGGAGGAGGGCGAGGAGTTCATAGGCTCATGGTCTCGGGCGTGTCTGAGGGGTGAGAACTCGGGGGCGTCTGCCGGGGCGCCGGAGCTTTGAAGAGGGGTCTCAGCACGGGCTCCATGGTGGACAGCACAGCCTGGACCAGATCTCTAATCACATCCCCGAGCACAGAATTGGCTGCAGCTCTTCGGGTCCCAAGCCTGTCTCAGGGACCCTGTCCGAGTGCTCTGTCCTCGGCTGTGTCCCCTCCCACTGCTTGCATAAGCAGGGAGCCTGAGATGCTATTTACCGCCTGTCATTTTGACAGCAAGTGACCTGCGATTGTCGGGCTTTAAATTATGAATAAGTAAATAATTTGATCCCTACACCTAAAATTAGACAGTAATAAGATACCTTTGTCACCCAGGGAAATGGACCAAAAAAAAAAAGACAAAAGAAATAAAAAAGACCAAAGCAAAAAGGACTCCCCTGTCCACACTGGGGTCCAGGTGTCCCCCACACACACCTGCTCCTCTTGGGGACCCTGGCTCCCCCCTCCGCCTCAGCTGACTGCCGGGTGCTGGCACCCCACAAGAGGGCTCTGGAGCCGCCCCGCCAGAAATGCTGGCGATCTGGGCTTCGAGGGCGTGGGGACCACTGAGGGAATGCCAGCTGCTCTGCTCACTGAGGGTGGCAGCCTCGTTCTTGTCACCAGGGTCCCAGGATGTTAGAGGCTGTTGGCGTTGCAGAGATGGCTGGTCTCAGGGGCGCGACTCCGGTCAGCTGGACCCGCCCTTTAAACCCTGGGACCCGGCATCTCCTCATTTCTCCTGTCTCTCCTCACTAGTGGGCTGGCGGAGCTGAAAGATTTTCCAGTGTCATTCATTGTACGTTTTACTGGTTTGCGGAATATAAAATATACATCTTCATATGAAACATGAGGGCTTTAATCTACTTCGTGTAACAATTTCCCTTTTAGGCTACAGGCCATACTCAGTTTGCTGTATTAAACCTCTGGAGAAAAAAATAAGTATCCAAGTTTGTATGCGCGCGTGTGTGTGTGTGTGCATGCGTGTGTGTGCGTGTGCATGTCTGTGTGGGGTGTGTGCATGTGTGTGCATGTTGCAGGGTGTGTGTGCATCTTCATGTCTGTGCAAGGTGTGTGCGTGTGAGTGTGTGCATGTGTACGTGGGCTGTGTGCATGGTGGGTGAGTGTGAATGTGCATGTCTGGTGCGGGTGGGTGCATGTGTGTGCATGTTGCAGGGTGTGTGTGCGTCTTCGTGTCTGTGCAAGGTGTGTGCATGTGTGTGTGTGCATGTGTACGTGGGCTGTGTGCATGTGTGTGGGTGAGTGTGAATGTGCATGTCTGTGCGGGCGTGTGCATGTGGTCAGGGTGTCTTTTTATTGAAGGTTCTCCCCCTGCGCAGGCGGGGGTGTGACCTTCAGCGGGGCACCCTGGCTCGCGGAGCCGTCTTCTGGGGACGGGCTCGGGTGGGGACGGTGCGGGCAGCAGGCGGCCGTGCGCAGGCGCGGAAGGGAGGCCGGAGGAGCAGGGGCCAGTCGGCCCAGCCTCCCCGCTGTGTCGCGGCCTCACGCTCGCTCCCCAATTGCTTTAGCCCGAAGCGGTTGACATTTACCCCAGCCAGATAATCGAGAAATAACATTTGCGTTACAGTTTAACACGACCTCTGCCTCCGCAGCTCTTTTAGATTAGCTTCTAAAAAAAGAGAGAGAGAGAGAGGGATGGGCGTCCGCGGCAGCGAGCGGGAGCGGCCGAGCCTGTTACTGCGGCCCGGGGTCTCCAGCAGCGGCTGCGGGCGGGCGACTATTAAGGGGACGGCGTTAAGAGCAGGCGGGAGGCGCCAGGCAGGCAGGGGAAGCAAAGGTTAATGGATTGACTAGTACCTGTGCAGGAGGCCCGGGCCGGGCACAGCGGGAGGACCGGCGCTGGATTCTGTCCTTCCTGGGAAACTCGGAGGGCGTCACTGAGGCCAGCGCCGGAGGGCGAGTCGGCCTGCTGATCGTCAAACAACGAGTTCCCATCTCTAAGCCCTTCGTTATGAAGACTTAGAAGAACCATGTCAGGGAAAGAAAATAGGCTCCATTCCCTAAGGGGAATGGCCCGACTGGGTCCTAACAGCTCGTCTACATGGGACAGGCCACCCGGTGGTGGTCAGTGACCCTCTTGGTATAATCAGTAGTAGTGAAGGATCAGGGGGCAAAAATTAAACCATTGATCCATAGATTGAAAAGGATTTTGGGTGACAAAGAGGAGGAGATGGATTTTAAAAACAGGGATTGAATGGAGCTCTCATAGCACAAGAGACAACAAGCCTTTGCTTCCCCCCCCCCATGAGAACTGTTTCCCTTAAAAATCCTGTTAGTTGAATAGCTAAGAATCATATTCACCCACAGAAGTATCTGAGCATCTATCTTGTCCAGTGTGTGTCTGATCTGACAATCGAACAGCAGCTTGCGAGAATCCAGGACCCGTGCAGATGTGACTGGAAGAAACCTTGACTGTTTATCACCTAGGTGAGCAGCTGATTTCCCAGGGCCCCCCACATCTAAGAAGGACACCTGTGTTGAGCCTTTGGTTGTGAGGTGGCCATGCCTGAGCCATGGGGGACAATAATACAATTCTTTAATTGTCTCTATGGGAAAACAGACCGGCAATACAAGCCACACTAAAAAAAAATTAATTTTTTGCTCATTTCACAAAAAAATGCCTATTTGCATACGGGTGACATTGAGTTGCAGTGCCCAGCCTAGAACACCTTTCATATTGTGAGCTTAAATTTGCAGACCTGAAAATTCCCAGGATAGTCAAATACCGCACGGATCAGATTAGCTGAGCCTTTTACCCAGAATCAAGCTTTACTCTTCAGGGAAATAAATATCTAGGAAATGAAAATGGCAGTCTAGTTGGGACGTCTGCATGGTTGTGATGGGGGACGATGTTATTTTTAAACCCCAAACGCTCTGAAGGACATGCGTGCACTTCTCTAATTATTTGTACTTTTGTTGATCCATCTGCATCACCTTTGCATGCCATCCATCTACTAGGGGGACACGGGTGATATTAGGGTGAAATAATGACAATCGGCAGCCCTTATAGGGGACTTGGAGTAAGCTGGGCGTTGTTCTGAGTGCTCAACACCTGTCAATTCATTTAAAATGCATATCAACCTTCCTAATCAATGATAATACAAAGGTTCGAACTAATGCAAAGAGGTAAAATGCTCCTTCCTAACTAGGCTGGTGTCAGAGAAGGAGAAACAACACAGGCCAGAGGGAGGCTTCTGAAGACCTAAATCAATTTCCAGGCGTCCCTTCTTTAAGATGTGTCAATTCATCAGAAAGTCACACTTTGGTGAGGCTTGAAAATTGTATCAAGCTCAAGCGCCACAAATCGCAAAGCACATTCCACTCTTAAGCCTTTCTGATGTTTCTAACTCTTTGGTTATGGTGGCAGTGTGCCCCCAGAGGTCGATTTGGCCAACGGTTCCACCAACATGGTTATGTGTGACCAAAGGCAGCGGTCGGGGGGGGCCTCCAGGACTGCCTGATCCTCTGAAGCACAAAGAAAATCACTGAGGATGGGGTCGGCCTTCAGCGGGCTCTGAACCTGCCCAATATCTCTGAAAGGATGACCTTCTGACACCAGGGAGGCGTTGCTCGTTATTTAATTAAGGGAGAAAGGGTTTCGGTGGAGAGCAGGCTTTGGGCTCCTTTGTAATTTTCGCTGACCAATCCAATTATGTGGGTAATTGTAAGCGTGTTTCTCAAAGCAGGGAGAATCAGTCACAAATTAAATCAAGATCCAACCAAGTGGGCTGCCGTTCTGAAAAAAAAATGTGTCAAGGAGGGGAATTAGAAGCAACAGCCATGGAGTCTCAACTTTAAAAATGTAGTAAGAATCATTGCACGTTATTAATTCCTGCCGTCGGTTCTGTGTGTCTGACTCGCTCTGGCACGTCCTGTTGGTAGAAGGGTGTAGGCGCCTCTCTTTAAACTGGTTCGACATCCATTTGAATCCATACCACACAGGGCTGACGGCCATAATGAGAATTTTCCTCCTGCAAAGGTGAATATGAAAATACTTTGTTTAGTTTTTAGTTCAACAATCCGCAAGGCCTGTATCTTTCTGCAGACATTTATTTCAAGGTACTTAAAAATTGACTTTTATGAGATAATTTAGGCAGTGATTATTTTTGTTGAGAAATGTGTCCTTTTATCCCTCTCATTCATCCTGGGCTAAGATATTTCTGTTTGTCAGAATGCCACCGTTTCTGATAAATGACTGCAGACGGACTGCTACACTTTATTAAAAAGTAATAACAATTTTTGTACGCACCCTTCACATTGTAGGGGGGGACCATGAATCAAAGGACACTGCCTGTCTGGGCCTGATAAATGCGCCGTTTACCAGCTGAGGAGTTATTTAGGACTGGCTATTAATTTAAATCACATTTATCTTCCCTGGAAGGGGGAGGTGGCTGTGATAGGGCTTCCAATGACCAATGGTGCAGCTAAGTGCACATTATTTATTACCACCACCTCTGCAGGGCTGCACAATATGTTAAAAAAAAAAAAACAAAAAACAGTGCCAATTACCGTGGTTAATCTCGTCAAGGCAATAACAAATTTCTTCCCAGCACAAGGCAATTTTTATGCTCGCACTTTTTCTCCTCCAGACAGACCTGCTTCTAATTCTCCATCATTAAACCCAATACTCTCACTCCCCCGAGTGCTCATGGGAAATGTTTACGTCTCTCCGCTTCACCTTTGTTTGGAGAACAGTGCATTTTTTTATGCATTATTGGAAGCCGAGCGTGTTCTTTTGAGCCCTTAATGAGTCTTTGTGGACACCGCAGTGAGGTGGTGTGTATTGCGAGTCGTATTGGCCATATTTTACTATTAAGTGTTTCCTCATTAATAATAATGCCTCTTCCATCGTTTCTCAACTCACCGAGTTCTTATTATGCAAAAATAACAATTGGGAATAACCGATCATAAGAGTTTTTTTGCCAATTAACTTCCATTTGATGGATCTGCCACAGAAGATTAAAATATTTCTAATAAAATGCATCTTAGGCACAAATTAAATCCAAACGTGAACAATTCAGCTTGCTGACAGAGCCTGAGGCCCAGTGGGTGCCACTGTCTGGGCGTCGGTGTCTGGGTGTCAGTGTCTGGGCGTCGGTGTCTGGGCGTCGGGCTGGCAAGGGCACACTTGGAGCAGACGTTTTGGTCCTTAGGCTCTGAGTCCAACCACACGGCATCACTGTTCCCACTGGCTTCCCAGACCCCCGTACTCACCACCCCGGCTGTGTAGAGTGTCTGACTTATTAGTTTATATATTTTCCCAAAGTGGATAGAATGAATTCGTGTCAAACAGAATCAAACTTCAAATTCAAATGATCAGAACATACACAGGTAGACAGTACCTGCACATGCATGTGTTCATGTGTAAATAGAATGATAACTGTGAAACCATGAATGCGTTGAATTTTCCAACTGTTTCCATCACAGTGACTACACTTGCGTGGTTTCCAAGGGAAAAGACACATACAGGGATGACCAGAATGTGGGATTGAAGGAATGTGACCTCATGACACAGTGTCACCAGGACAAGCCAGGGCCTTTGCTTCTCTGATGGTTGGTTTGACAGGTGTGGGTGGCTGGTTCTTGGGAGCTGGTCAAACAAAGCAGTTTGGAAGAACTCTAATCCGGCCCCGTCCCGGGGGCAGGAAATGAGTCCCAGTGCAATCTTCCTCGGAAGGTTCCATGCATCTCACAGCTGGAGCATCCCCTATTGCATTGTGTGAGGCACAGGCTCACAGGCTTGGAATAGCCCTACCTGGGCTGTGGTGACTGCGGTCCCCAGAATAACTTCAGCAGTTTGCAAAATCAAGGTCTTATGTAGAATGTGCAGTTGCACAGGCAAAAAAAAAAAAAAGTGTGGGTATATGTATTTGCATACACACCTGTATATATGTATACATGTTTTCATATATATATTTATGCATTTATATACACATTTATATAATCCATTATTTATAAATTTGTATATTTATACGTATATATTTGTATATATACATATATGCACACATTGTTATGTGTTTACACACACATACATAAATATATATTTAAATAAATTTAGCTAATTAGATAGGTTAAATAAATAAATATAACATTTAAATAGGGAGGTTTGGACCAGCATTTGGTGAGGCTTTGACTCACCCCATCGGGAAGCATTTCTGAGGGGTGGGGTGTGCCACCCTGCCCTCTGTCCTGCGTCCCACACGTTGAGGGGTTTTCTAGGTCCAGACCACTCCTTATGAGCCCAGTGGGAATGTCCCTCACACTTGATGTTTTCCCTCCTCTGCTGTCACGCACCCTCTGCCAGATACTTAAGTCCTGCCTTTTCACAGACCCTCACCATTTTCGGTCTTGTCTTCTCTGCCCCTTGGCGTTTCTGTCCCCGAGTCCAGCCCAGGGCTGGACCCATGGCCGTGGCGTGTAGGAGTTTGGGCTCTGTCACCTCTTCTGATGATGGGACTGGAGGAGCAGAGCCTCGCTGACTATGCACATGGAAGCTGTGCTGGCTCAGAAAACTTGATTTTGGCAAACACCCTCTATTAGACACAAGCACCCAGGGCTGCGGAAAATACGTTGATCTCTGTAAGGACTGAGTCATCCTCAAACACCACTGCAAGCGAACCATGGGGTGAAAACCCCTCCATGGAGTAGCACAGGGATCCAGAGACAGGAACCCCAGAGCTGCTGGGTCTGTAGACTCCCCAACCTCCCTGAACCTCCTCTTCCTCTATCATAAAATAGAGCAATGATAATAAAGGCCTCTTCCTGGGGGTTCAATGAGGCACTGCATATAAAGCCACCTGGTAGGCCCTCCAGGGCTCTCTGGTGTCATGGCTATGAGTGTTACTGCTATTTCAGAGCCCACACTTACATAATTCCATGGGGAGAGCACGCTTCCTGCGTGGAGGATCTTAGTTGACCACAACCACCTGCATCAGTCAGAGAGCTGAGCTGAGTCATGCTTAGTAACAAAGAAGCCAGGAAGCTCAGCAGCTTTCATAGCAGCCAGGTTTCCTTAGGCGGCAGAGGTGGGGGGGGGCAGTTCTGATCACAGCCCCTCAGGATCCAGGATGAAGGAATGGCCTTATGGGGGATCCTGCCACTGCTGCCAAGCTCAAGAGGGAAAGGGAACCTGGAAGGTCTCGCCCCGACCTGGACTGGCTCTAACCTGAAATTCATGGACTCGCTCTCCTCAGGGGAGAGTTAAGTCCAACCTTTCTCTTCTAGGTGAGG